>NC_080193.1:27417134-29901951 GCF_030028045.1 Hippopotamus amphibius kiboko
GGTGGCAACTTTGTGGGGAAACTGGTGTGGCTTGGCTCAACCATCTTGGAAAAGTCTGAAGCTATGAATAGAGAGCCAACAATATGTGTGCAGTGATGCGGCGACGACCCGGCTCGGTGCGCACGGGCTGTGTGACCTCGGGCAAGTCGCTCAGCTCCTCCGTGCTCAGCATCCCTGCCCGTGACACGAGAGGCAGGAAGGTGCCTCCTCCACAGGCTGCTGTGCAGATGAAAACGGCGTGGAAGAGTGTCTGGAGCCTGGGAACCGTTGGCTGTTATTATTTCATCCCCTAATTCCACGGCTGGCATTTATCCTCAGAGACTAATCCAAAAGCTATTCACACAAAGCTGTGCACTGCAGCATGAGTTATAGTGGCCAAAGGGAAATCAGCTTAGCGTCCATCAGTGTAGACGGTGGAATGAATTTTGAGCCATCCCTCTGATGGACGGTTAGCTACCCAGCAGGCGTCCTGGTTATCAAGACCCCCAGCACCACGGGAAGTGACACTCGGGAGAGTATAAGTAACAAGTTATCAAGGAAAATGTCACTCTCCAACTGCTGCAATGAGAGAAGCAATTATGTGTGTGCGTGTGCATGCAGGTCTGAGTGTGGGTGAGTGTGAGTGTGTACATGTGTCTGTGTGCTTGCATTTGTATCTGTGTGTGCATCTCTATGCATGTGTGTGTGTGCATCTGTGTGTGATTTTGTGCACATGTGTACGTGTGTGTGTCAGGCCCTCATTCCACGCTACCCTGCTTGGTGGGTGGAGCGTGTGCTGGGTGATGGCCCCTCCGTCGACCCCACAGCATCCCCCTTTTCTTCTGGGCATCTCTGGCCCCACTGCAAGCCGGCTTACACCCAAGGTCTCTCCACATCCACCAGACATGCTGGCACGAACCCGGACCCCCCTGGGGACAGGGGTGCAAACCCACACACAGGCTTCGTGGCCCCAGGAAGAGGTGAGCCTGGTGCCCCAAGGGCTGCAGCTGCCCTCCCCCAGGCGGGGCTGGCATATCGCGGCTGAGATGCCCGGCACCCGCATCCTGCTAGCAGCTCGGAGCCACATGGAGACGGGGACAAACACGCTGCTGGTCGTCGGTCCCGTTTTGTCCTCATTCAGAACGTGGGAAATAGCTCCATTTCCATGACATGGTTCACGTGGCCAGCCACCCCAGCATGCAGGACCCCCTCCCCATGCGCCCAGGAAGCCATCCTTCTCCTTCTGTCAAGACTGAAATACTTCCCTCCAGCAATCCAAGCCTTCTTTTCACTCTTTTTTCCTCCTTGAGCTTCAAAGATAATGAATGGCGGAAATTTCCTAAAGTAAATCTTCACACAGCAGCCTCTCCTGGGTTAATTTCCCACCCAGTCTCTGGGGCGGGTGTGCAAGCTGCGTCCTTCAGGAGAAGGGCAGAAGGACTCCTCCCCCAGGTCCAAGGGAAACGAGACATCCCAGAGTAGTTTTCAGGAGAGACCCTTCCAGGCCCACGCGCTGGCCCCAGGCACGCACTTTCCCAGCCTGGAGTCGGGGTCTTGTGATGTGTAGGGTGAGAGGCTGCATCAGAGGGTGTCCAGGAGCCTTTTCTGCAGGCGCTGGGGCACCAGAGCTTCTTCTGGGGGATTGGCTATTGCAGGGAGGGTGTGGGAAGACCCTTCCATGAGAAGGTGGAGAGGAGGGCCATCCTCTGGGTAACAACCTCGGAAGCCGAGGACCTCAAGACTGCCCCTGGAATCCTGTTACTCCTGACCCTCCAGCGCAAGGGGTGTGAAGCAGGCTGCTGGGAGGGGTGAGGACTGCGGCACTGCCCCGCCCGGGGGATCAGTGGCAACTCAGCAGCAGCGGATGGTCACCAGGTAGGAACGGGGGCCTGGGTTTTCCAGAATCTTCTTTTCGGAGAGTAGATATCAATTTCATGTGAAATCTCTTAAGTGTAAACATTGGTTCCAATTTTGAAACATATATGGTACAAGCCAGGCAATAGGCTGCGACTCAGAGGCAGCCTTTCCTAGAACTTGAAGGACGCGGTGACGGGTGCTGTGCACACGGAGAGAGGAGATTCAGAGCACCTTCTTCTCTCCCCAGGAAGAGAGGCTGGGGGTCTGGGAGCTGTCCTGAAGCATCCCCAGGCAGGGCGGTGAGTCCCGGCGGGGAGCCTGCTGAGGGCCCAGCGGGGTCTGGGGAGGCGCTGCTCGGCTTCCTCTCTTCCCCGTGGGACGTACCTCATCTGGTTTCCAGGGAGCCTTGGCCGGGTATGGTTAAAGCCATCATACGGGCCAGCTGGCCATCAGCCCCGCAGGCAGCCTTGAGAGGCCCCTGTCAGGAATCTGCTTCCCCACGGGCTACACACACACGCACGCTGAGGATGCAGTTCAGGAACGGGCTGTGATGGTGGCACCGTGTGCACCTGAGGAATGTCTGTGATTGGCACACGCAGCATCAGCCCTGCGTGCCTACACAGTCTCATCTCAGCCAGGCTGGGTGTCGGCTCCGTCCCCATGGGGACGCCCTCCTGGAAGGTGCCCAGCAAGGCTTGGGGTTTCCAATCGCCAGGGCTCTGCAGAAGGCCTCTTCTGGACATTGGTCATTTTTGGTTACCCAGTGTATTCATTTCCTGTGGCTGTGAAACAAAGTACCATAAACTGGGGCTTCAGGCAAGAGACATCTGTCCTCTCACAGCTCTTAAGGCCACAAGTCTGAGGTCAAGGTGTGGACAGGGCTGCACTCCCTCTGAGGCTCCAGGGGAGGCGCTGCCTGCCCCTTCCAGCTCCTGGTGTCCCCAGGTGTCCTGGGCTTGTGGCTGCTTCCCTCCCATCTCTGACTCCAGAGTGGGGTGGCTTTCCCTCTTCTGTGTGTGTCTCTTATAAAGACACTCATGACGGCATTCAGGGCCCAGCCGGGTGATCCAGGGTAACCTCCCCATCACAAGATCCTCATTACATCCGCAAAGACCCTTTTCCCAGTGAGGTCACATTCATGGGTTCTGGGGGTCAGGACGTGGATGTGGCTGTCTGCTGTGCCCAGTCTTCCATCTCAGCCTTCTTATAAACACCCCAATATCTTTTTGGGGAGACCACCTCTCTCCTTGCACATACTCGCTGTGGGATGGTGAGTCCCCAGAACTTCCCTTCTGTGAAGGTCACCAGGTCCTTGTAGGACCCCTTCTCGCATCTGCTTCCAGGAAGAATAAGGGCAGGGCTTTGTGACCAAAGTTCGGCCATTGCCGCCTCTGTCCTGGGGACTGACTGTGAGGCGGAGGGGACGCCCTGTCTGTGGTGTCCAGAGAGACGTCTGGCTTTCCCGCTGGTTCCTCCTCTGACTGTGAGTTCTCCGCATCTCCCCAAAGCCGCTTCAGCTCACGTTAGCTGGCGCTCTTCTCTGTTGCTGGAATCCTCCAGGCCCCAGCTCAGAGGTGCTAATTTAACTGGCATGGTAAGCAGCTTGGGCATTGGAACTATTACTCTTTTGTATGTTCTAAAATCATTTTAAAAATCAATTCAACAGAGTTAAATCTACACAAAACAGGATACATTCTTTGAAAGTGTGTGGTCTGGGGACTTCTGTGGTGGTGCAGTGGTTAAGAATCTGCCTGCCAATGTAGGGGACATGGGTTTGAGCCCTGGTCCAGGAAGATGCCACATGCTGCGGAGCAACAAAGCCCGTGCGCCACAACTACTGAGCCTGCACTCTAGAGCCTGTGAGCCACAGCTACTGAGCCCACGTGCCACAATTACTGAAGCCTAGAGCCTGTGCTCTGAAACAAGAGAAGCCACCGCAATGAGAAGCCCGCACACAGCAAGGAAGAGTAGCCCCATTCACCACAACTAGAGAAAGCCCGTGCGCAGCAACGAAGACCCAACACAGCCAATAAATACATAAATAAATAAATAATTTTTTTTAAAAAAGTGCGGTCTGAGCAGTCTGACTGATGGAGACGCTGGGGTAACCCTGTTCCAGTCCAGACAGAGAATGCGCCCATCCCAGGCTCCTTGGCCCTTCAGGAGCCCTCCCACCCCCACCTCCTCCACCAGGGGCCTGCGTCCTCTGAACTTTTCTGCGCATCAAATCGCACAGTACATGTTCTTTTGTGTCCAGCTTTTTTGCTTCTGCTTCATCACTTTGAGTGTCACCTGCACTGTAACCGGCGTAACCGTTTGTTCCCTTTGGGTTCTGAGAAGTATCCCGTTACACGGATAGGTCATGCTTTGTTGATCTGTTCACCTGTTGAAGGACATTGGGGTCCAATTCAGGACTATTGTGAGTAAAGCTGCTGCTACGAACATTAGCATCTGTCTCTCATGTTTTCATTTCTTTGGGGCAAATACCTGGGGTGGAAAGGCTGGCCAGACAGAAAGTATTTTTACCTGTATGGGAAACCACCAGTTTTCCAAAGCGGTCTTGCCAATGTCTTCTCCCACCGGCCACACTGAGAGTTCCGACTGCTCCGTAGCACCGGCCCCCGCTGCCGTCAGTCTGTCTGTCCATTCTAGCAGGTGTGCACTGGGACACTGTCATGTTTCCCTACTGACTCCATGGTGGGCATCTTTCTGTGAGTGTGTTAGCATTTTGTCCAACTCCCTGTGTGTAGTATCTGTTCAAGGCCTTGCCCATTTTTTATTTGGGTTTTGGCATCAGGGTTTCCAAATGCTCTCCAGGTAACACAATAAGGAGCAGTTTGAGACAACGCTCAGAGTATCCTTCCTGCAGCTTGGGGCATCCAGGCTGCTCTACACTTAATTTCTCACTGGACAGCTCTTTGCCAATGGAGGGGAAGTGCCCGGAAGCCCCCAAAAAACTCTCCTAGGGGAAGAGAGAGGTCTTTCAAAGGTTGCCACGATGGCCAGTCTCAGTCACTCAAGGGCAGAGTGGCCTGTTTCAGCAGGGACACACCAGTTGTATGGATGAGGGAGGCAGGAGGAGACCCCATCCTAAAGGAGGTCTGGCCCTAAAATCCCAAACCTCTGTGGGGAGACCTGGCCGAGGCTCCAGGGGTCAACAGATGATGGAGACACACATTCATTCTAGGAAAAAATACCTCCATCCTGCTGGGGCCCCAGGAGAAAGTGGAGGCCCCACTAGACTTTGAAGCACAGATTTCCCAGGGGCTCAGCAGCCTAGGGAAGTGGAGGGAAGTGCTGCAAACTGCAGAAGCTCCGTCGGTGATGGAAACGAACGAAGCAAGCCAGGTGCAGGAAGAGTGGCAGCGCAGGTACGAAGGCAGAGCGGCAGGGAGACATGGGGAGTGGCGGGCACCACAGGAAACTGAAGACCACCACCCTAGACAAGGGATCTCTTCTCGGCCCCAGCGACTGTGGCCTTGTGAGAACGTGTGCTTTCCCATTTTATAAAGATGCTGGGTTGTGTATTTTTAACATGTGAAAATCTCTCAGTTTTCATGTTTGGGAATCGATTCAAAAGAAAATAAATGCTTTGCAGGACGACCTCTGGGGTCTGCGGAAACACCTGCAGTCTCTGTAGCGTGTACACGGCGTCTGTGGTCTCCTGGTCTCTGCTCTCCCTGCTTGTGTTACGACATTTTAGGTGCTGCCTCTTCCTCTGTCTGTCTGTGTGTCTGTGTCTGTCTCTTCCTCGTTCTGTCTGGGTCTCTGTCTCCTTCTCAGTCCTTCCCTGCATTTCTGTTTGGTCTCTTGGCCACCCCACCCCCGCCCTGGCTTCCTCTGTTCACCTCTCTTTCTTGTTCTCTCTCACTTTCCTTGGTGTCTCCCCTGTTCTGCTCTCTCCATGTCTGTGTTCTCTTTCTCAGTCTCTTTTACCAGCTCTTTCTCTTTGGATGTTAGATCTGTCTGTCTGTCTCCCTCTCCCTCCTTCCCTCCTGCCCTGACCTTGTCATCTCTCAGGTCACAAACTGGAGCCAATCCCAAGTCGCCCCATCACATCACCATGCCCCTCTGCACACCTGGGCAGCCCCTGCATCCCATCACTTGTACTTCCCCACCTGGCGCCAGGCCCTGGCTTTCTGCAGAGGAACGTCACCTGTCCCTCCAGCCCCCAGGCCCCCTGCGGCAGCCCTGCCCCACCCCCACCTCACGCTGTCCTGGCTCCTTCCAGGACAGGCCCTGCCTTGGTGGCCCCGGTGACCAGCTCACCTGATGGGCGCCGCCTCGTCGCCGCGGTCCAGCCAGTCCTGGGGCGGGATGATGTACATGCACCAGAGGCCCCAGTTGTAGCCGTGGGCTGCACTGGCGTACTGCTGCACCTCAAACGTGTCATACTTGATGTTGTCGATGGCGGGCAGGACGATGCGCCGACGGTCCTCCCGGATCCGTGTGAGGGTGGGCTCGGCCCTGCGGGAAGGCGCACGCCCGTGGGGAAGGGCATGGGTGGTGGGACCCCCGCCCCGTTCCCTGAGGCAGGGAGCCCAGAGCCAGGCGGCTGCACCTGCTCTGACAGCTGGCTGGACCGCTCGCCTGCACAGGGTGGATCCAAGGGCTCCACCTCTGGAAGCCCCGGGGTTGTCTGGGCTGCACTCCTGCCTGCCCGAGGTCGCTCCTTTCCTGGGCAGCCCATACAAAGGACTGATGGACACCAGGGACACGGACACACAGTTAGGGCCCAATCTCTGACACTTCTGAGGGGCTGTCCAGGCTCCAGAAACCCTGTGGGTCTGCTCGGTCTGTCCCCTCACAGCTCAGCCACTTCCTCCAGCGCATCCCACTTCCTGGCCCTCCTTCCCTGCATGGGTAGAGGTGCATTCATTTACAAGCATGAACTGAGGACCTATTATGTACCACATCCTGTTTTAGCACACTGGAGCACATTCATGAACTAGAAAAGAAAAAAAGATCCATGCCTCAGGGAGCTTAGGATACACTGAAGGGACAGAAGGGCGACCAAGTACTGTTGTGCAGTGCACAACCTACACAAGAGTACATGGTGACCCTGACTGGGCGGGGGTCGGAGGAAAGACAATACTATATAAGTAAATGATGTATTAGGAGGTGATAGGTACTGTGGTGGAAAAAGAGAGCAAAGTAAGGGTGATTTGGAATTGCAGTTTTAAACAGGGTGTCCAGTGTAGTTTGCACTGGGTGATGACCAAAAGGAGGTGTAGGATGTAGTGGTTGGAGGAGCGGGGGGCATTGCAGGCAGAGGGAGTAGCCAGTGCTGAGCCTCTGGGATGCGCTGGTGCACTTGGGGAGCAGCTAGGGGACTGGAGTGGAGAGACGGGCAGAGCAGGGAATGAAGCCGGAGAGGAGAGGGACCAGAGGACACGGGCTGTCGTCTGTAGATTCTCTGCCCAGGGAGTCCCCGGGCAAGCAGGTGTAACTTCACCCCGGAGACGACCTTGTGTACTGCAAGGATGAGATGCCGCCTGAGGGCCTGTCACCGAGCTGGAGCTCAACGCGGTCATGAGCAGCCTGGTAACTGGGGGACCAGAGAGACTGCAGGGGGATGGGGGCCCAAGCTCAGGCAGGGACAGCTGGGGCGGGGTGGGGGTGGGACAGTTCTCTGATCCTGCCTGGCGAGATTCGGCCATGTGGCCGGCCTTCCTTCCAGTCCTTTCAAGTGAGAGCCTGGTATTTACCTGCCTTTCAGCTTGGCGAGGGGGATTAATTAATTACTGTTAGCAAAGTGCTTCAGAGATGAAAAGCTCTCTGCAGATGCCACCTCCGCTAATAAGGCAGGATCTTTGTGGAGGCAATTCTGGGAGGAGAGGGCTATTTGCAGATGGATAACTGGGTTTTCAGTTGTGAAAATTAAAGTTATGCCAGTTTAAAATTGCGGTTTTGATGTGATAGACTTGTGGTTCTCCCAAATGCTCTGTGAAAGCTCCAAGAAGTTTAACTTATATTAGGGCAACAGAAAGCCCTCCAAGTATAGCTGTGCAGTGCACAACCTGCACAACAGTATGGAGTGACCCTGGTGGAGGACATGAATGTCATTAATGATAGAAGGTGACAGGTGTCATGGGAAAAGGAGAGTCGCTTCATGAGGGTGGCAGAGGAGAGGAAAATGGGAACCAGCAGGGGAAGTCAAAGCAGAATGAAGTCAAATATTGGTCAGGGATGTGCTGGGACAGAAGCAGTGCTGAGAACAAACTCTCGGTCCTGGGGTGACCGAGATGCCTCAGTCAGAGTGGAGGGAACGTGCAAGGAAAGGACTCCACTCACCTGCCTACCAAGCACCAAAGCCCTGGTCCACCCAGCAGGAGCAGTTAGGAAAATCAAGAACTTTGAGAGACCCCGAAGGCCAGACCCTTGGGGGCCCCAGCTGGGGACACCCGGGCAGGCACTGTGGGACTTGATCAGCGTGGCCACCACGAACCCCTCCTTACAGCACGGGCAGCCCCCGCATTTCCCTCGGGGCACATCTCAGTGAACGTCTTAGTTTAGGCTTCACAGAGTTTAGAGATATGACTTGGGAGATTTGATACAAAAATGGTGAGTTTCAATTTCTTTTGAAATGGGGCAAGCTGGCCACCCAGGGCTGACTTTTCCCTGCAGCTCAGCTGACAGGGGCTGCAGGCTGCCCCCAGGTGTAGGGCTCACACTCCCCGTCCACTGTGGCCCCCCAGCGGACTCTCCTAGTGTCGGTTAAACTTAAGGATCATGAGATGAGATCATCCTGGGTGACCTGGGTGGGCCCTAAGCCCACTGACAAGGGGTCCTTAGTAGAGAGAAGAGGAGAGACACAGTCACACAGAGAGGAGGCATGTGAAGACGGAGGCAGAAATTGGAGGGATGCGGCCACAGCCCCGAAGCTGGGAGAGGGTTGAGTGGTGTCCTCCCACAAAGATTTGTCCATCTGGAACCTGGGATGTGAGCTTATTTGGAAACAGAGTCCTTGCAGATGTAATTCAGTTAAAAGGATGAGATAAGCCTGGATTGGGGTGGGCTCTGAATCTAAGACATGTCCTTCTAAGAGAAAGGAGAGGGACATTTGAGATGCGGACACAGAGGAGAAGCCACGTGATGATGGAGGCAGGGATGCAGGGATGTGGGCACAGCCCTGAACGCCTGGAGCCCCCAGAGCTGGGAAGGCGGGAGCCTCCTCTTCCAGAGCTTCTGTGGGGAACATAGCCGTGCCCGCAGCTTGATTTTGACTTCTGGCCTCGAGCTGTGAGAGAATGCATTTCTGTGGTTTTGAGCCACCGGCCTTTGGTCATTCATTACAGCAGCCCCAGGACCCTCGTGCACTGGATGACGCTCCCTCCACCCACTCATCTCCAGCCCCTTCCAACACAGGTGGTCCCCTGGGTTCCTGGTTTGCAGTCCCAGTTAGGCCCTTGTCTGACACCCGAGGGCTGGAGCCGGCACCGTCAGTGGAGGGGGAGGTTCACAAGCATCACATGTGTTACCCTGGCAACAATCCCACTTTCTAACATCCCCACTCAGCACAGGAGGAAGCTGAGCCTCATCTGGGGCATCACGTTGGCGGGTCAAGCATCACGCTGCGATCCTGCACACCAAGAGCCTTCCTGCGGGATCGCCACTCTCTGCCCTCCCCACCCGGCTACCATTTATTCCTCTCACTACCCCTGCAGGGCCTGGCGGGAGAGAGGGTTCAGGGGGCACCTCCCAGATGCAGCCACCAGAGAGGAAATTAAGGAAACAAGCCAAGAGCCCAGGACACTTTCCAGAAAACTTTGAAGCATGTCCTGCTGTTCTGTCATCACATCCTTAGGCACCTGCTGTGAGAACATCAGCTCACCGCCTGCCTAGGGACCACAGGGTCTGGAGAGAGGTGCCAGGGCCACCCCCACCTCTGACGCCCCGTGTGCAGCCCACCTCCCCTTTGGATGTGGACAATTTGCTGGACAACTGACTGTTCTTAAGGTATCACTGGCCGTCTTTGGGCACAGCCTCTCCGGATGGCCCAGGGCTCTACCCTCACTCATGAGAGTCCCCAGGTGGGGGAGCACAGACGCCTGGGCCCCATCCCAAGACCCTAGGTCACACAGACCTGTGTTTCCTGACAGCTCTCAGGGGCTACTGATGTTGCTGGTCTGAGGTCCACACTGAGTACCGAGGACCTACAGGGTCCCTGCCTCCCTGGGGCAAGCACAAGCCCAGGACAAGCACCCCAGCCTTCCTGCGGGTGGCCCTGGAGCACCTCTAGTTCATCCTGTACACGTGCTCCTGAGTCACTGTGGTATCCCTGACGCTCCCCTGGTCACATCCCCTCCAGGTTTCTCATTAGAAGCCCACCTCACCCCTGCATGGATGGGTGGGAGAGAATGGGTGGATGCTTTGATCTAGAGTTTTCCATAAGGATGAGAAATTGCTTCCAACTCATGCCCTAGACTTAGGTCACACACTAACTACACGTTCGTGCAGCAACTGCCCCCAACCTTGTGTGTATTTCCCTGAACTGAGGTCACATGAACAGCCTCGTTTGAGGGTCACCCGCTAGAATGACCAGCCAATTCAAAGTCCTCTGGGAACAAGGTGGGCACACAGATCAGTCCTCGTATATACACACCACAAGCAGGGTTCTGGGTTCAGGAGCTGGGTGTGGAGTGGCCCCGTGGCAGGACTCAGCTGCCCCCATACCCCCCCGCCCCCGGCCCCCCCCGCCAGGCTTATCCTCTTCGCTCAGGTCCTACAGGTGCCGCCGGACCTCGCCCAGGGCGCAGCCCCGCCCTTACCAGCCTGTGCTGAACTCCACGTGAGCGTCGAAGAAGCCCACGACGGGGGCCGTGGCGACCTTCCAGCCCTGCAGCCGCGCCCGGATCAGGCCTTCCCGCCTGCTATTTCGGACGATCTTCACAAGGCCCGGGTACCTCTTGCTGACGTACTGGTCCAGGTTGAGCTTGAGTTCCACTGCGGGGGACACAGAGGTCTTTCGGGCGTCACACCTTGGGAGGGCGTGAAGTCACCGAGACCACGGTTGTTGTGTGCCCCGGATCCGTGTTTCATAGACGTTTAAGAGGACCCACTGTGGCTGGATTGGCTGGAGGCGCTGGGGGGACCTCGGAGGACAAGACCCCCACTTTATTCAGACAGAGGCATGTATTATGAGGACAGGAGAAAGCAGGGCTGAATTACTCAGCTGTGAAAAGGAGTGCAGTCCATGGACAGATGGATGGCTAAACAAAGTGTGGTCCATCCACGCAATGGAACGTGATCCAGCCTTAGAAAGAGGAAATTCTGACATGTTACAACGTGGATGAACTCGAGGACATGATGCTCAGTGAAATAATCCAGTCCCCAAAGGACAAATCCTGTGTGATTCCACTTATTATGAGGTCCCTAGAGTAGACAGATCCACAGAGACAGAAAGCAGGGTGGTGCGTGCCAGAGGCTGGTGGAGAGTGGTGGGGAGTTAGTGTTTAATGGCAACAGAGTTTCATTTTGGGGAAGATGAAAAGGTTCTGGAGATGATGGTGGTGATGGTTGCACAATGATGTGGATGTACTTGCTACCCCTGAGCTCTACACTTATTTTGTATATGGTTAACTTTGTGTTATGAGAATTTCAACTCTATAAATTGTTAAAAAATTGATGAGGGCCCAGGAGTCTACATGAGGAAGCTCCCAATGGCCAAAAGTGCAAGCTACAAAATGAGTCACAATAATAACAGACTTTAGCCAATAAAAAGAAAAAGAAAAAAGGGAAAAGGGAGTGGGCACCTGAGTGGGGTGGGAGCTTCTCCGGGTCGGCTGGGCAGGGGCAGGGGTGACCTGTCTGTGAAGGTGACAACGTGGGCCGTGACGGGGGTGAGGAGCCGGCGGGGAAGAGTGGAGGACAGTTACAGGCGTGGGAAAGGAGCACCGAGCCCGTGGAGACACCCTTGGCCAGTCCCAGGGGTGGGGGAAGGGGTGGGGAGGAGGGATGGGCTCCGGGCTGAGTAGGAGGGGCCTGCGAAGGCTTTGGACCCAATCCTTGCTCCTGGACCTTTGCCAGTACTCCTGTGCCTCGGCTGTGCAGGCTTCTTGCAGGAGACCCCTACTGCCCATCACCTCCCTGTCAATCACCAGGCTCCAGTGGACACTCGCGGGAGCTCCAGCCTCTGGTTCCTGGAGCAGCCTCCCCATGCACTGTCCAGCCCTATTCAGGGCCCAGCAGGGTGGTGCCAGCCACCCCATTCCTGCTCCCTTGACAGTGTCAGGCAGGGCTCTCCCCGGTGTAGACACAGACCAGACTTTCCTCCACCCCTCCCCCACCCCCACCCCCGACTTCCGAATGATGGGGAAGACAGGGAAGGAGGAGGGACCCAACAGGCCCAGCTCAGCACACCAGGACCTTGGTGTGGGGGCTGTGATAGTGGGACCCAGGCTCCTCCCACTCTGCTTCTGCAGAGGACCTGACCAGGACAGGCTGGGGTGCCTCTGGACCCTTGTTGGGGGCTTGGAGCCCCATGTGCTGGGAGGGTGCAGACAGTGTGCTGGGCTGGACCAAGGCTGACGTGGGGTCATGCCAACAGGCCCCCAGGGCCTCGGTCCCGGCTGTAAGCACCAGCCCAGCTTCCCCACCAGCAAGGCTCCCATTGTAGCTTTGTCCATTAACAAGATGCAAAGCCGTGACTAGCATATGGGAGACTCAACACACTGGGGGTCTTTCTGGGGACAGCTGTAGGGGCGGAATAGCAGCCTCGCAAAACTCAGGTCCACTCAGAACCTCAGAACGCAACCTCACTTGGAAGTAGGGTCTTTGTGGATATAACTAGTTAAGGATCTTGAGATGAAAACCTCCTGGATTAGGGTGGGCCCTACATCCAAAGACAGATGTTCTCATAAGAAGAGGAGAGACACAGACACACCGGGAAGAGGCCTTGTGAAGACGGAGGCAGAGATGGGAGGGACGTGGCCACCAGCCCAGGACACCAAGGATGCCGGCAGCTGGGAGAAGCTGTGAGAGGCAGGAAGGACCTCCGCCGGAGCTCCTGGATGGAGCACGCCCTGCCCACACCCCGAATTCAGGCTTCTGCCCTCCAGGGCTCCAGCACACCCCCCTGGAGGGGCGCCGGGCTGGCCCCGCTCACCGTTATCGCTGTTGTCGTCCACCAGGATGACCTCCTTGAGGAGCTGGGAGGGCGTGTGGTTGACCACGCTGTGCACAGAGCGCAGGATGACCGACAGGGCTTCATTGACAAAGATGAACACTACGGAGATCTGGGGCAGGTCATCCGAGTAGGTCATCTGTCTGCATCTGCGGGAGGGATGGGGGGTGGGCAGCGGTCAGTGCCGGGACGTGATGGGGAGGTGGGAGCCTGGTGTCCCCGCAGGAGGCCCACTGGGACTAGTTCTAAATCCTGCTACCGACGGAAGAGCAACAGCAACACCGCAGATGGAAAAGGACAGAGCACACTGAGAGAAACGGTGCAATGATGTTGGTCTCAGAAGCCCTGGACTTCCACGCTCTGCGCCTGAACCCTGCTGTCTCCTTGCAGAAGGTCAGGGCACTTGCACTTGTAAGGGGTTAAAATCCCACTGGGATCACACAGAGACTTTTTCCTCGACACCCTTGGAAGAGAGATAAAAGGGGTGGTGATCATCTCACAGTGTGGTCAGGGGAGGGTCCGGGAGAGCCCAGCCCAGATCCCACATCACCCCCCTCCCCAATGCCCAGCTCTGTCTGACCCCGGGTGGTTGTGGAGCTGGCATCTGCTGGACAGGTGGCATCTATTGAGTGGGTCCTGCACTCAGTGGGCACTGTCCCCTGAAGTGGAATCTAAGTAGACCATGATGGGCTGCCCAGGAGGGCAGAGCGCAAGTGTCAGATGCGGGCTATTGAAACAGGAGAGATGTCCGCGTGGGACAGCCTAGACATGGCTTCTGCCTAATCTCAGCATCGAGGGCAAAATAGAAGGATGAAGTATCTTCTCCCAAAGGTCTTATCCTGGTGGTAGGGATGTGGGAGGGGAAAAGAAGGGGGCAGGGAAAGCAAAATATTCCATGTTGGGTGTAGGAAGAGACCAGTGAGTGGCTGTTAATGTAATAATGGAATGGAATGAATTCATGAGGGGGCAAAGGGAGCTGTCAAAGATAGAGAAATGAGAAAAAAGGGAACAAAAAATAAAATAGATAATAAAGATAAAGTAAGACAGAAGGAACCCAATCAAGCATGTTGGCTGCTACAATAAATGTAAATAAACTTACTCTCTCCTTAAAATGGCAGAGGCTTTTCAATGAAGTTAGATACACACAGTAAAGCACACTTATACATGCACACATTCACTCAATCACATGTAGCTCTGCTGTTTGTGGTTTACAATAGCACAGTTAAAATACAGGGATTAAAAAAAAAAGATTGGAAATATAATCAAGTGAGAAAGGGATGCCAGACAAATACCAGCCCCCACAAACCAGAAATTCAGCACGGATATCACATAGGATGGAGGGCTCATTATGAAGGAGACAGAATAGTTATATAAAGTGTTATCACAAAGTGACCTGGCAGCTGGGTATAAAAGGGAAAAACTACTAGGGAAGTAAGGAGAGTCTGATGAAACTCCAAGTGTGCATCACCTTCAGACTGGGCAGACTGAAAAAGTAAGACCATGCCAGAATTACATAAGGGATCTTCTAATTCCTTCGGGGAAATTTTTTTCCTTATGAAAGTGGTCATGTATTTGCTAAATAGAAAACCTTAGATTTTTATGAAGCAGGGATTTTACAGGCAGGGCTGTGTCTGTGGGCATGTGACCTGGGCAGCACTGGGGAGGGCCCACTCCCATCACAGCCTTCTCCCTGTGTGCCATGTGCTTCCTAGACTCATAAGGTCACCGGTCATTGGATTAGGGGCCACCCTGCTCCAGCATGACCTCATCTTCACTAATTACATCTGCAACAACCCCATTTCCTAATCAGGTCACATTCTAAGGTGCTGGGGGGTAGATTTGGACATATCTTTTGGGGGACACAATTTAGCCCATAATCAGTAATGCTTATCCTACACCTGGGGAAAGAGCTTTATATTTAAAGGTGGGGGGAGGGTGCAGTCATTGCAGTTATCGGGGGCTGAGAGGGTGGACACAGCTCAGAGCTGCCTTGGAAAGATAACCAACACTGGGCATAACCAATCATGACAGTAACCAACAACTACACCAACCAATCATGAGGATAATTGATCATGATTATAAACAATAATGATGACAACAGACACAGATGATAACCAATCGTGATAACAACACTAACAGATAACCAGTCACGATGACAACCCATCAGGATGACGGCAGCAGTTAAGGGCTCCTGGCAGGCAGCACGTGCTCTGCGCTCTGCATGTATCAGACCTCTAGCTTCCTAGCAACCCTAACAAGGACCTAATATCCCCGTTTTGAAGATGAGGCTCCTGGGAGCTAAATCCCGCCTTCCGTAGCACATGCTGGCATTAGGATCGGACCCAAGCCGCCAGCTTCAGGCAGTGGTGGCGCTGTTGCCCTGGCCAGCGGGCAGCGAGCCTTCCAGGCTGCCCTCCAGCCCCTGCTCACGGCTGGGGTACGAGCACCAGCCCGACTTCAAGATGGACCAGAGCCCTGCATCACTATCGCATTGATATGGGCTGTGGTGCTGCCCGGGAGATCTCATCACTCAGAAAAATGCTTTCTGACAAGAAGACTTCACTCCATTTCTCTGTAGAGGAGAAAAGTTGGAATGCACATTTTTCATGAACTTGCAAAATGTGTAAAACAGGGGGAAAAAACCTTCAGGAAGGAAATACATCTTGAGAGTGACTTTGATTGCAGCTGCAAACAGGCAGGACACGTTTGAAGGAGGTGTTCGCAGAGGCCTGCGGGGGAGGGGCTGCAGTGCCCCCACCCCAGACGCCCAGTCACTGCACCTTCTCCCCAGCTCACCGACCTCAGGCTTCCTCACCTGGCTTCTTTAATGTCTCTAATCCCCTCATTGCAGGCCCCCCAAGAGCTGCTCCTTCACCACTGTACCCCCAGACCCCAGAGCTGTGCACACAGCAGGGTTTACGAGCATTTGTTGACATGCAGAAGGAAGAACAAGTGAACAGGCTGCCACAACTCCCAACACTCGTGGGGGAACCCCTGTCTCAACACGCAGCGTCCTCAGCGCAGCAGGAGCCTCCACGCTGTGTCCAGGGTGTGGAGGAAGCCGGTGGACTCAGGGGCAATGGGGGCTCTCACCCCTTCCTCTCCCTCCACGACCTGGTCAGGAGGCCAGGGACCTCTCGGGCTTAGCCACTGGGCCACGAGGGTTTGTTCTAAAGAGCTTCCAAGTAGCAAGAGCCAGTTTGTGCTGCCTATGGAGAAGCCACCAGCGTCCACAGTCGTCTCCAGGCAACACACCATGCGGGAGACATCCTTCCAGGGGCTGGAGGCCATGCTCGGTGGGATGCAAGTTACCTGCCCCTGCTTCCACTCGCAGGGCACAGGGGACAAGCAAGCAAACGAAGGATGTGACTTCAGAGAGTGGGTGGGGCTGTGGATGATAAAACAGGGTGATGGGGTGGAGCAAGCCTGGGGCAGGGGGTCTTTAGACCAGGCAGCGGGGGAGCCACGAGGAGGTGCCGGGAGCCCAGACCCGCGTCAGTCTGCTAGGGCCTCCGAAACAAACACCCAGACAGTTATGGTTCCACGTCCTGGAGGCTGGGGGTCTGAGATCGAGGTGTCACAGGGCTGGTTCCCTCTGAGGCCTCTCTCCTTGGCGTGGAGTCGGCCGTCTCCTCCCCATGTCCCCATGTGATTGTCCCTGTGTGTCTGTGTCCTGATCGCCTCCTCTTCTAAGGGCACCAGTCCTGTGGGATGAGGCCCGTCCAATGGCCTCATTTTACCTCCATCACCTCTTTAAAGGCCCCATCTCCACACACAGTCACATCCAGAGGTCCCAGGGGTCTGGGCTTCAACCTGTGAATTGGGTAGGGGTGGGGGAGGCGGAGGGGACACAACTCAGCCTGTAATGAGACCCAGAGGACAAGGAAGGCCCAGCCAGGCGAGGATGGGGGCTGTCCTGTGAGGCAGGAGTATGTGCGCACGTTTGCCATGGGGATGTCGCACTTCTGCTCATCTACACTTAACAAACCACCCCCGTTCCAAACATTTGCAGCTTACAAATTGTTGTTTAAATTAGAAATCCTGCAATATATATGGCTCAATTTTGTCCAGCACAAATGTGCATAAAAATGATCTGTTTTCCCTATCATATAATCCCCTTCTCAACTGAGAACAAGTGTTTGTGTTAAGTATTGAGCAGAGGGAGCTCCCTGGCATCCAGTGGTTAGGACTCGGCGCTTTCACTGCTGCAGCCCAGGTTCAATACCTAGTCCGGGAACTAAGATCCTGTAAGCCGTGCAGCGCGGTCACAAAAAATAAAAATAAAAAAATAAACATTGAGCAGATTGAAGGGGATGTTTCTCGCACACAGGTAGATATGACGTCAATGAGGAAATAAGAAACCCTCGCCTAAAACCCTGTGGAAGACAAAGGATGTTACCTTCGCATGCAGCCTCCTCCCCGAGCTTTTCTTTACAGTCTCTGATCCCAGCTACCTGGCTGCTAGCGCACTTGGACTTGACCTTAGGCTGCGGTCCTCCTGTCCTGCCTTTGCATCAGCACAGGCTCCGGTGGCCTCTGGGCGGGACGGTCCCACGATGTCCCTGCTTCCGTCCTCCAGGCTGGTGGCACTGGGTTTCCCTGTTTCCTTTTGTGCCTGAATCAGCCTCAGTTTCAGGGCTCTGTGGCCTCCTCGCCCTGCAGGGGCCTTCTCTGCACCAGAGCCAGGGATGCGCTTGATATGTTGGAGGAAACAAAACTGACCACCACGTGACAGCCCTGGAATAGGTCAGTCTAAGCGGAACCAGAGGGTTCTTCTCTGTAATTAAAAGCCCCATTTCTGTCAGACAGAAAATAAACCATGTTTATGGTGTTTGGAAAGTATCAGAGTTCAGCAAGAGGGCTGCTCTGAGAGCTTGTGACCCAGGGGGGCCCAGGAGAGGGGCAGATGCAGTGACAGAGGGACTCGCGCATGGGGACAGAGAGAGGGACGTGGCCATGGGGGGACAAGGACCGTATCACCTCCTCCCAGGGCCTCAGGAGGTGGAGGGGGACCCAGGGCGCTCCCCCACACTGAGGCTCTTGGTTCACTGTAAAACTGAAGGAAGATGGGTGAACTTCCCCACCTGCTCTGGCAAAGCCTTGGCCTTGACTTTGGTCTCCTTGCCTCTCCCTTGATCCTCCTCCTGGATGTGCTCACCATCTGCTGAGAGAGGGCACGGCCTCTAGGACGTGTGAGCTGGGCCTCCTCTGACTTGACCTCTTAGTATGTTTCCTCTTGCTCACCTGATGGCCCACGTGGCCCCAGTGCCTCCAAGAGCCAGGCCTGCTCTTGCCTCAGGGCCTTTGCACACCCTCCCCTGCCCAGCACGTCTCCCCCACGCGGCCACATCACCAACTGCTCCTCTGCTCTGCCTCCCCCTGGGCTGGGAGCTCCCAGGCAGGGCTTCCTGTTTGTTTGATCACAGTCTCACGGCAGCTAGAACTGCAGACGCTCCATGGGCTCCCATACACAGCATCCAAGAAGCTTCCATTCACAGCTCCCGGCGGAATAAAACTGGGGCATGAGGTGCATGTTTAAAGCTGTGACATGTGTCGATGAAGCTCTGAGTAATTCTGTGTGAGGGAAACGTCAAAAGTCTAAACTTGAGGCTTGAATGTACACACAACACACGCGTGCAAACACCGCCAACACATGCACACGCTTGCCCACACTCACACACACCACACACATCCATGAGCCCTGACAGAGGGGCTGTGCCCCTCTTTGGGGCGTCTGCCTTATTTGGGGGTCTCTCCAGTCCTGGCTGAGCCACATCTAATCCATCCGGACCAGGGTTTCGCAGTCTCAGCCCTACGGACTTTGGGGGCCAGATAATTCAGGTAATTCTCTGTAGTGGGGACCGTCCTGTGCGCGATACAGTGTCTAGCAGCATCCCTGGCCCCAACCCGGGTCAAGACAACCCAGAATGCCTTCAGACATCACCAAATGCGCCCCGGGGTGAAATTGCCCATGAGACACCTTGGTCCAGGATCTGGGCCAGCATCGTCGGGCCTGCCGCCCAGCCCAGTGTGCCCAGGGACTGATGCTATTTGGAGTGCAACCCTCTCGAGGTCCCTTCCACCCGCTGAAAATCGAACGCCAGCTGGAGTCCTGTTCATCCTGTCTCAGGCTGTGGACGTTTGCTGTGGTCCTGCTCAGCCCCTTCCTTGTCCCCCATAACATGTGGGGTCCACCCCCCACCACACACTCTAAGCCTCTGGGTAGAATCCCAGCCCCTGGATGCAGGGAGGGGCACGACTGGGTCTGAACCAGGCAACTCAACAATAGGCCCAGGGAAAGACACGGTCAGAGCCATGGAGAGTTTGGCTGGGGCCTCGAGGAGATAGGATGTGAGGCTGGAGCAGCTGCATTCATCTTGCATCCAGTGGTCAGGATGAAGCCAATGAGGCCAATAGCAGAGCAGAGAGATGGTGAGATGCCACGTCCAGATGACAACAGCTGAGCCTCAAGTCCAACTCTACACGAAGCCAGTGCTGCCCCCAGACTTTGTAGTTGCAGGAATAATACATTTTCTCCTCATCTCTCCCCTTTCCTCTCTTTTCCCAGCTTAAGTCAATACGAGATGGATTTTCTGACACTCCTGATCCTGCACAGGTCCTGACACATGCGTGATGAAGGGACACATTTGTTTAATCTCAAGGATGCCCCTCAGGAGGGGTCTGTCCAGTCGGCTGTGCCCTAGAGTCCCTGACTAATCAAAGAAGGGAGGGCAGGGGAGCCGGTAGGTCCAATGCTCACAGTGGTTAGTCTGGCCACTGCCTAGGCATACACACCCTGCCCAAGGACGTCCCCATCCAGGTGAGCAGGGGGCTTTCTCACATTGTTGGTGCAGATGACACCAGCTGATTCATCCTAACCCTGTCCCCCTCCAGGACACAGACAGTCCCAGCTTAGGATCTCAGCTGCCTCGAGAGGAGGAGAGAGCCAACTGCCAACCCCCTCAGCTAAATTCTCAGCAAACCCCAGTCTCTGAGACTTGGGTGTCCCCACCATCCTGAGAGGCAAAGACTGAGCAAGGGGCTCTGAGAAGGAGCAAGAAAGCATCCTTGCCTTCCGCGGTTAAGAGGTGAGACACACAGGCAACCCAGGACATGAGGGGAAGTCTGCAGGGGGCTCTGGGAAAGTTTCCTCTGTCCTTAAAGAGGGACAAAATGTAGGAACATATTTATTTTAGCCCTTTGGAAAACTGATCTGTGAAGATGTGATGTTGAGAGCTGTGGCAACCATATTGTGACCATGAGGAGATAAACCCTATGCACTGAGCATGGCAGAGCACAGAGTTAGGAAGAGCCCAGGTCCCTGATGATGTCATTGAGCAACCAGTGAAACAACTCTGCCCTGCCCCCCACCCCCATCACCCGAGCTTGTGAACCTCTTGTTATCTGAGATCAGGAATCCTGTTATTGTTGCAGCCACTTCTGAGTTGTTGGGTTTTTCATCTGAAAGCATGCACAGAACATCCATTCTTTTTAGCGGGAATCCCAATCCCCCCTCGGAATGTCATCTAGCCCTCATACTCCCAGACGTCACCCCACAACACAACAGTCCAAGGTTGGTGCTGGAACAACAGCCCCCAAGTCCCCTGGGACCTGGCCACCATCCCCTGGAACTGCAGTGGGTTCTGCCACCTCTCGCCAGCAGGATGCAGTGGAAGGGATGCTACATAGCCTCTGAGCTGAGTCATGAAGAGCAACAAGGCTCCGCGTGCTGGGACTTTGTTCTCGGGCCAAGAGGCAACCAGGCCCTGCCCAGGCCGCCACACTATGAGGAGGCCCAGACCACACAAGGGGGCCACGTGTGGGTGCTTGGGCGGACCATCCACCTGCTGCCAGGCGTGTGCGTGGTGCCCCCCACCAAAATGATTCCAGCCCCCACCACTGAGCACCAGCCCCCGCATCACACCTTCCCAGCTGAGGTCCCAGAAGGTACCGCTCAAAGAGGCTCTTCCCCCCGTACCCCAACTGACCTTCTGCCTCTGAGTCCATTAAAATGTGGTTTGACGCAGTCAACTAAGCAGCAGTCGTAACCGGGATGGGTGCATTCCCCAAAGTCCGGTGGTTCTGTTCTTTTCTTGGCCACACGGTGTCCTGCACGACGCTGGGCACACAGTGGAAGCTTCCCGCAGGCTGGCCAGCTTCACGCCCACCCCATCAGGTCACGGCCGAAAGAGGAGCTGGGCTGTGGGCCCCAGAGCGGCTCTGTCGACTTCTCATGCCCCACCCGGAGCCAGAGAAGCAGGACATCCTCAACCACTGAGCCGTTTTGCAAAGGATTTATAAACCCACAGAGCAGCAGGCGCAGTTACAAGCTCTCGAAGCCACTTCCGAGGTCGTGGCTGGAATGCGTGGCGGGCGGCGTCCCAGCTGGCCCCCCGGGAAACGGGGCCACAGCACTGACACTAATGGAAATTTATGGGGACGCCCTTTGTGCTGCTGGAGAAATAAGCGCAGGATGGAGAGGGGATGAAGTGGCAGCGGGCTCCCAGGGGGGCAGCAAGCTTCTCCTCCTGACAGCAGGACACACATCCATCTCCTGCCGGAGGAGACGGGTCTGGGCTGAGCACAGACCCAGGGACGCTGCACTGTTGGAAACCGAGACGGATGTTTCTGGGAACAGCTGCCAGGAGGCTTCTTGGAAGCGCGTCACCAGCGAACGTGGATGCCTTCCTGACAGCGGCATCTGCCTGCTGTGTCGACATACTCCTGCCTCTTGGAGCGAGCCTGGAGTCCCAAACCAGCGCGGGCCACACCGACGCCCGGCCTCCCTGCCAGCCCAAGGCAGGATTGTGATGGGCACAGAGGCAGGGCAGCCCCATGGAAAACTGGCACCGGAGAGGCTGCTTGGGAAGGTGGGGAGGATGCCAGTGCAATGAGAAACAGAAGCAGAGAAGAAACAGAACAGAAACAGAAACAAAGCCTCCTGCTTTGGGGTCTTGTCTTTCAGAGACTGAGTCTGTCTATCTGTCCAGGCAGCTGGCTGCTAGACCTCCCAGAAACAATACGTACGTGCACGCACACGTGTGTGCATACACTACACAGGGGTACACGGGTGCAGTCACACGTGTACACACACAGGGGACCGTGCACACAGCCACACACCATGGAGGCATACTGGCTCGTATTCATTGGGGGAGCCTGTGTGCGGAGCTAAGGGTGAGCAGAGATCGCGGACTCATCCTCCTACACCCAGGCCCTCACTCGCAGCTGCGGGTGACCCACAGGTGACTTCGGAGAGACGCGCAGGCTCAGATGCGTGAGAATCACTGCACCACGTGTTTGACGAGAAGAGCACACACGCTACTGTCAGAGCTCAGACCGGTCAGAGACAGAGCACTGGAACGTGCCCAGAAAGACCCCTCCCACACCCCCCTCCTAGGAGCCCAGTGGGACAGTGACACTGGGGGTCGTGCACTGATGGGTACGGTCGCCGTCCAGCTGCCTGGAGGCCTGTGTGCCCCGGAGAGCAGATAGACTGCCAGAGTGGCCAGAGCACAAATTCCAGGGCGCAGCGCTGCAGAGGACGGACCCCAGGCCTCCTGGAGTGTCTCTGCCTGGGCAGTGAGGTCCATGAGGGCCCAGGCATGCAATCTTCAGGGCCTGTGACCTCCAGCCCCTCCAGGCACTCCCTCAGACAGTCCCTGGGGTCTCTGGGTCAGAAACCGATGACCTGTCACATGCCGGGGTCCAGCTCGGTACAATGTCTTCTGTTGCCCTCTGCAGCCCCAGCAGGGCCCTGAGGATGTTCAGGGAGCCCTTCGGGTGGACAATGGAAGGGAAGGGAGAAGCAGCGTTTGCTCGTCCAGCCCCCGACAGGATCTGGGGTAACCTCACATTGAGCAGGCCCTGCTTCCCCACCCCAGCAAATCCCCAGCTGAGACGGAGCCACAGGGCAGGTGGCCGTCCCTTTACCTGTCCGACTTTGTTAGCCTCCAGCCCTGCTGCAGGGAGTCCAGCCGGCTCTAAAGAAGAGCCCGGCCCACAGGAGGGCCAGTGGGTGGGGGTCTGTTCCCCTTGGCGACCATCCCATGAGGAGCAGGCTCACATGAGGGGCCCCCGCCCTCCGCAGGCGCCACCTTCCCTGAGCTCCTGGGCCTGGTGGGAGGGGAAGGGGGTCGACTGGCTACAGCAGTTCCACCCAAGGAGGAAAGAAACCAGCACGTTTCCATGACAACACCACGTTTTCCATCCCGTCCCACGTCTGGGACCCTTGCCTCCACTTGCAGACCCTCAAGGCTGGCGGTGTCGGAGCCTCCACGCACTGGGAGCCGGGATTGGCACGTGGAGCTGGCCTCCAGTGCCTCACGGTCGCCGTCCACTAAATCTGCACTTATTGCACTTGACAGCCAAGCCGTGCGCAGCGGAGACCATTAACACGCACTAAGACTTGGCCAACACCTAATGGGGGGACGTCACTGCAAGCACACGCAGCACGGGGTCTCGGATGAGCCCGTACGTTTTTATGATGCTGTTTAATTTGCATTTGCCGGTCTTCCTTCCATTATCCCATGGGCCAGTCTTAATAATCAAGATCTATGTAACGTGCTTTGTGGCATAATTAAAGCCGCTGCTTAATTAGAAAAGCTATCTACCTCCAGACAAAGGGAAATCAATAATGTATCTAACAGAGAAAGGTACAGAGAACTTTGGTTTGAGAGTGGATGGAATTGCCAGTTGGGGAAGGAGCACATGCTTACACACGTGTGCAGGCACACACATGCACACGCTCCTATATCCACGTGTGTCTCTGATGACTACACCTGCCAGATTGGATGGCTGGGCTTCAGGGGCTAAAGGCTGTTCAGGAAACGAAACTCTAAAAGTTTCAACAGGCATAGACTGAGCTTGCATTTATGCATTTACTCATTTACTCCTCCATGAGCGTTTGCTGAGGGCCTCCTAAGTGCCAGGACGTGTCACAACACGGAGCTGCTGCTGTCTGCGGAGGGGAGGGCTCCCCCAACGCCGGTTAGCCTCGCAAGCCCGCGTGTCAGCCTGCCGCAGCGCTGCCCTCGGGCCTCCTCCCCTGTGTGTCAGGCATCCTTAGCGCAGTGACATCAGCATCTCATTTCCTGTTGCGGCCCCTGGAAGCCTCAGCGGGCAGTACCAGGTCAGGGACTGTGGGTCAGGCTGTCGGGTGGGGCTGAGGTGGGCCACGGGGGGCTGGGGCTGGCGGGTCTCTGAGCGCTGGCTCTCAGGTCCTGGCCGCGTGGACGCTCTGCGGGAACGCGCTGGGGCTTCCTCACAACATGGTGGCTCGTGGTCTAGGGCTGGTGCCAGGCTGGGCGGGGGAGCCCCGAAGCCCTACAGCCTCACCTCCGCCCTCCTCGATGGGATGACCAGCTGCAAAAGCCCACCCAATTGCAAGGGGGGGGGGGGACACTGTCTCCACCTCTTGACGGGGGAGGGGCAAGGTTCCAGATGAGGGGTTTGCACCCACCTTTGGAAAATGTGATGTCACACTGGGTGATGTGAGGAAGGCAAGACTCTGGGAGAAGCATGTTCAGCTGCCTCCTGGATTTGTATGTAAAGTTTTGTGGGGTCACAGCCACGCCCGTTCACGTACGTGTCGGCTGTGGCTGCTCTCAAAGGGCCCCAAAGCCTGAAAGGTTTACTATCTGGCTCATGAAATAATGAGAAACACGCACCCTTTCCCCCCCTCCCCTTTCCTGACACAGAGCCACACCCTCGGAACCTCCAGGGCAATGGGTGAGGTCAGAGTGTTCACACAGAGCTCCCAAGGGCCTTGGAAGTTCCTGGGTGATGGGAGGGAGTTGTATTCTAATGAGGCAACTCTGGGTGGGCTCCTGGTTGGGGACTGGTCACCAGAAGGACCAAACCATGATTAGAAGTTGGAACTTTCAGCTCCACCCACACCCTCCCGGGAGGAGGGGGCTGAAAGTGACGCTTAAAATGGCTCATGGCTACGTGATGAAGCTTCATAAAAGTCTCGAAAGTACGGGATTTGGAGAGCGTCTGGGTTCCCAAACACATCCGCGTGCTGGGAGGGTGGGGCACCCCAACTCCTCAAGGAAGACGCTCCTGTGCTCAGGAGTCCTCCCAGACGGCCCTGTGCATCTCTTCACCTGGCTGTTCCTCCATGTCCTGTATAATATCTTTATTACATCATCGGCCAGTAAACACAAGTGTTCCCCTGAGTTCTGCGAGCTGTTCTAGCAAGTGTCTCACGTCGAAGAGGGGTCAGAGTGCCAGGGCAGCCTGGATTTCAGACCAGCATCTGAGTCCTTCACGTGTGGGATCTGATGCTGACTCCAGGCAGAGGATGTCAGAACTTAATCCAAGTGTAGGACAATCAGCTGGTGTCAGAGAATTGGTTGGTGTGGAGAAAACCCACATATCTGATGTCAGAAGTGTTGTGAGTGTGGTAGCAGTATGAGAGTAAAGAAAAACAGTGAGTTTTTTTGTTTTTAACAAGTAGCCTTTTTCAGGAAAGGTTTTCTGACCCCCTTCCTCCCTGCCCCCCCCCCACCGAAGACCATAAGGCACAAGGATATTGTATTTCATTCAGCAGCTTTTCCACCCACTGCTGTACTCCTCGGGTGCCTCAACATCTCTCATGGTGTTCCTAGATTCTGCCCACATCCCACCTGAGGATGTCATCAATCTCCTTCCAGGATCCTGACTGATCCAGGGGCCCGACTTGAAGGCCGGCAGAGCTGATGGCTAACAGCATCATCCCCTAGATCAAGCTGTGCCTGAAAGCCTACCATTCAGAGCCTGAGCCAAGAAATTCCCTTTTTTTTGCTTAAGCCACTTCAAGTTGGGCTTTAAGTCTTATCATCCCAGCCCTCCGAGTGGCAGGCTATAAGGGGGAATTTCTGTTGGAGGACTAAGGTTCAAGGAAGATCTCATTTCCAAAGATAGAAGACTGGATGCCTGGTCACACCCAAGAGAAGACCCCAGTTCCTCATCAGAAAGGCCCCCAGGGGATGGGGGCCCGTGTTTTAAGCTATGCTCTCACGAGGGCTGTCACTGCCTAGAATAATCGCCGTGATGTAGTCTGCTGAGCACAGCAGAGGGAAGCTCTGGGCTGAGTGACAGCAGTTCCAGAGAGGCCGTGGGCAGAGCTGGAGGGACAGGAGAGGCATGGGGGAGGGGTGTGGGGAAGGGGCATAGGAAGGCCTCTTTCCATTTCTAGTTCATCAGTCACATCACCCATGGGGGAGGGAAGTGGGGTCTGCACATATGCCTGGTGTCAAAGCCTCCTTATGTCTTTCTGGGGAAGAATTGGAATATAAACAAACAGGAAAATAACTAAATAAAACCCACACTCTAATTCAGGGAGGCAGAGAGCTCGGCCCCTTCAAATCAGAGTTTCTGTAAATCAGGTTTCTATCAATTAAGGCAGATTGTAAATGTCAGCTCTTTCAAAGTTTGCCCTGATGTCTTCTTTTGTAACATGAGAGTGACAACTGGGATTGATCACTCTGTCAGCTTTTATTTCGGCAGACTGAGGTTTCTTACAGGGAGGCTGCCTGCTCCGTGAGGGGCGGGCGGGTCTGAACCCTCAAGGGGAAAGCCAGAATCGCTTCTGCTGCTCAAGCAAATCCCAGGCCCAGCAAAACTGGGGAGGAGCGTGCTCTCGAGGACAGGAGGGCGTGCAGTGACACACCACACACAACAGGTGAAGCTCTTTCAGCTTAAAAAGCAGAAAATCCAATGCAAATTTGCTTAAGCAAAAAATTTAAATATATACATGTATGTGTGTGTATACTAATTTACTGCAGCATCTAGAGGACTTCTTTTTTTATTAATCTGTAATTTATTGCAAGTGGCTTCAGGGATAGCTGGATCCAGGTGCTCATAGTACAGCACTGGAACCCCTTTCTTTCCCACCTCCCAGCTCTGCCAGGGCCTGCAACTGGATTTTTTTCTTGGGTTTCACAAGTGAGCCCTGGGAGCTCAAGCTTTCCCCTCATGATGAGAAGATGGTGCAGCTCCCCAGGCTCCCAAACTTGCAGTTTTACTTTTGGGGAAAAGCCTGATTTTTCCCCCATGGCTTCAGATAATTCCAAGACTCACTGTGGACTGGCCTAGACCATGTGACCTCCCTGAGCCAGTCACAGTGGCTGGTGGACCCTAAGCTCTGATTGGCTTAGCTCTGGTCATGTGACCCACCCTGCAGCAGCGGTGGGAAGTTTCCATGGGTCCCTACATGGAAACAGGGAGCTACTGCCCGAAGATAGAGAACTGGATTTCCAGGAGGCAAACGACAAGCATCTGTTACACACAGACTCACACCTGTTCTACTAGTGCCACCGCTCTGATGCTGGGAGACCCCTGTTCTTGGCCCAGGGCTGCAGGGGGCTGACCACCGAGAGGTCTGGTCACCTTGACCCCTGTGGGCTGGGACCACTCTGAAAGCAGGCCCTGGGGGGATTCAGGGGGTCACAGAGGAGCTTCAGCTCCATTGTAATTTGGTCACGACCGGACACAAACCTGATGCCTATTGGGCAAGGGGTCCAGTCATGCAGAAGCTGGGTGTGGGGGTTCTAGAGGGTTCTGCAGAACCACCAAAAGAATGTGATCGCTGGGAGACAGGGCAAGACGGGGCTTTCTTCAGTTACGACAACAAATGCTATGCGGTGAAGGAGGAGACGCAGCAGGAGGGCTCTGCCCCCTACTGCCTCTGACCCACTTCCAGCGGCTACAAGCCCCTCGGAGTCACAGGGACGGGGTGCTGTGACCCAATGGGCCGTGTGGCTTGGGGAGGTGGGGCACGGCACCACTTCCGTGCCTATTCGGCTGAGGTGTCCCCACCAGCACCACGTGCATGGGAAGGGGTCCACACAGCAGGTCTGGCTGTCCGCATCCTGCGCCTCCTGGGAGGTGACCTCTGAGTCCTCGGAACATCCTGCCTGAGAAGAGTGTCACCTTTACCTGGAGGCCTGGGGCCTCACCAGGAAGTCTTTGCTGCAATGGGATTCATGTGGGGCCTTGGCTTGACCTCTGCAGGGGCTGGAGACGGAGGTCAGCCAGTAAAAACCTAGACCCCGAGGCTCAAGGGAGCCCCCCGGCCGGCAGTACGTCACAGTGTGCTCACCCCTCATTGCTGGGAGAATCAGGCACTGTCCCTGTGAGCCCCCCCAAGCCCCGCCCCCGTGGGGGGCAGCTGGAAACTCCTGTCTGGTGTCCTTTAGTGATAACAAACTACACCACATGTGTAACAGCTTTGCTGAGCCCTGTCAGTCCTTTTAGTGAGTTATCGAACTTGATGTTGGCCTTGAGGGTCCTCCGAACGGCACCATAGCTGCCCGGGGGCTCAGAGCTGAACTCCAGCAGCCATGCTGAGCCTGCTGACTGGGCAATTTATCTCCAGAAGTCAGGACACAATGGGGGCTTTCAGAAATTGACACACACTCGAACACAAGCACACTCACACACACACACACACACACACACACACACACACACACACACACACACACACGTGCGCACGCACCCTCAGAGCACCTGACTCAGTCAGGCCCGTGTCCGTGACTGTGGTCACATCTCAGCACCACTTGCATTGTTATTTACTTAGTATGTTTCTCCAAATTGGCCTGTTTTACACCTAAATGCATTTTTTATTAAAAACGGAATCTGTATTTCATCGCCGCAAATGGAAAGCAGCACTACTTATGCTAAATCAATGGTAACCATGAAAATAAATGTGATGAAAATAAAATAGCACCATCACGTGCAGCACATGGTAGAGGTGGTGGGAGCTGCCTGCTCCAGGCTCTCTAACAGGACAGAAGGAGATATTTCGAGGATGGAGTCACAAGGGGGCCTAACCTCCCACCGTGCAGCTCAGGCCAGTTCCTGCCACACATCTAAGGGACAAGCTGGGGCTGGAACACGACCCTGGGCAGACGCCCTGGTCGCTGCGTCCTAGGCCCCAGCACTCCCTGGTGTAGCCACGAGCTCACTGCCAGCCCTGCCCCGGCGCCCTGGAAATTGGTTTCTGAGCACCTCACCTCACTCGTCGCGCAGCAAGCCCTCAAGCCTGGAGGAACAGGGAGTCTGTAAGAACTGCTCCCTGGTCTTCCCTGGGCTGGGGTAGCCCCCCCACTCCCCCGCCACGGACCACCTGTGCCCACAACAGTGATGCCCTTTCTCTTGCTCCCGGCCCTTCCCTGTCGGCCTTCCCACTCGCTCCCAGTGCTTCTGGGACCACTTCCCAAACCAGAGTCCTATCTCAGAGGCCACAACAGGAAGAGGGGCAAACCAAGACAGGAGCTAAAAGTAGACACGCACACCCCATCCGCCTGTCCTTGAAGGTGGCTCCAGAGGCCCAGGCTCTGCCTGTCACCAACTCAGGACTCAGCAACTCTGACCACACGGCTGCCCAGCCAAGCCCAGCCCTGAACTCTGGCCTCTGCAGGGAAGGTGCTGCTGAAAGCGTTTTTCCTGCTCAAAGTTCCCAGCTGCAGGCCGAGTTCCCCCGGCTGGAGCTACAGAAAGGAACCTGGTCAAACTCGCCATTTCTGTCCAGGATGCAGACCACCCGCTTGGCTGAACTTATTAAAGCAATGAGGTCCACTTAGTGTGGCGTTTTGTTCCAATGTCGCCTCCGTCAGAGTACCTAGTGAGCTTCAGCACACGATGCGATGATCTGAGACCAGGAGTCCTGAGTGACCAGAAGGCAAGCCACAGCCATCAAGCGGTCTGACGTTTCTGACTAATCAACTGCTGTGGCTTTGGGGGCAGGTGGGACAGGGGTTTGCAGGCAACTGACAGAAATGGGATGCCTTTTAGACACCGACGATGCTCGTTTCAAGCAGAATCTCCACCCACCGTCGCAGTTCCTGGACCAAAAGCAGGAGGACAAATGCACTTGGCAGAGCCTATGCCTCAAGCTGTGTCACTTGTCACATGTGTCACCTGTGTAGTGGCAGCACCTGGACCATCAGTGATGATGCAGCCCAGCTTCCCAGGCAGGACCATCCCTAAGCAGCCTCAGTCCTGTGCCGGGCACCTGCGGAGGATGCCCATGGCCGAGAGAAAAGAAGACAGATGCGGAGGGCCCCGCCTGCCAGGGCGCCCCTCCCTCCACTCTGTCCATCCACCAAGATCCTGTGAACGTCTGGGTGGCAGGAGCCTGGGCCTGCGGGGGCGCTGCCTGGAGGTGCCTGTGGGAGGGGCCACATAACTCACTTTTTGGGCCTGTAGTCGGGGATGGTCCTATCCAGGGAGATGCGGTCGCTGAGCTGCGCATTGTAGCCGTATTCCTCGAACTTGCCCTCCGTCTCCTGGCTGTCGTCACGCAGTGTGGCCGCCATGCCGCCCTGGCCCAGGCCGCCCGGCCCCTCCACCAGACCGATGGGCTTGGCGAGGCCTGGCAGAAAGGGAAAGAGGTGGTCAGGCAGGTCCCAGGACCTACCCTGTCCTTCCCCCGCCCTCCTTACAGCCCCTTTCTTTCAGGTGCAAACTCAGCAAATTCCTTACATACTGCAGGATTCCAACTCTAGGACGTTGCAGGAAAGGCAAAGCTACAGAGACAGTAAAAAGATCAGTGGTTGCCAGGGTTTGGGGGGAGGGATGAATAGGCAGAACACAGAGGATTTTTAGGGCAGTGAAACTACTCTGTATTACAGACTCTGTAATGGTGGTTACATACATTTGTCTAAACCCAAAGCATGTACAACACCAAGAGTGAACCCTCATGTAAACTGCGGACTTTGAGTGATTATGAGGTGTCAATGTAGGCTCATTAATTGTAACAAATGTACCACATTAATGCGAGGTGTTAATATGGGCGGGGGAGAGGGGCTCCACGGGAACTCCCTGTATTCTCCACTCAATGTTTCTGTAAACCCAAAACGGTTCTAAGAAGCAGAATCTATTGATTTTTTAAAAATATAAAATAAAAATAAATTAACTTTAAAAATGTAAAGCAGCTGCCCCACTTGCTCACCAATCCTTGATATTGTTGGTCTTCATAATTTTTTTATAAATTTATTTATTATTTATCTATTTTTAGGCTGCCTTGGGTCTTCATTGCTGTGGGCGGGCTCCCTCTAGTTGTGGCGAGCGGGGGCTACTCTTCACTGCAGTGCACAGGCTTCTCGTTGCAGTGGCCTCTCTTGTTGCCCTAGGTGCGTGGGCTTCAGTAGTTGTGGCTGGCGGGCTCTAGAGCGCAGGCTCAGTTGTTGTGGCACACGGGCTTCGTTGCTCCGAGGCATGTGGGATCTTCCCAGCCCAGGGTGCGAACCCGTGTCCTCTGCATTGGCAGGCGGATGCTTAAGCGCTGCGCCACCAGGGAAGCCCTGGTCTTTATAATTTAAACTAATTGTACGTCCACAGAATGGAATGCTACTTTGGGATAAAGAGGAAGGAACTACCAAATATACAACAAGCTGCATAAGTCTCAAAGGCATCATCTTGAGCAAGAAGACTCCAAACACGCAGAGGAAAACATATGCATAACTCTATTCACAAAGTTTAAGAACAGACAGAGCTACTCTGTGGTGACAGCAGGGAGAGCAGGGACCTCCAGGGTGAGAATGGCACAGGCTGAAAAGGAGCCCTCCTGGGGTGACCAGGGTGCGTGAGCACATGTGGGTATCTGAGAAGGCCAGGCCAGGGGAGTGTTTTCTGGAATGTTCTATTTGGTCACTTTTAAGAGGAGACATTGTAACCGGGAAGAGCTAAATGGGACTCTGTGGGGGATCTGTTTCTTCGACTTTAACCTTTGCTTTTTGTTGCTTTTGTTATTATAATCATACATGATGTCCTGCCTCAGGGAACACTGCCCCTCTGCCTGAATGTTAAACTAAAGTGCCTCTGTTCAGCCCACAGGCAGACACTCTGCCCTGCCCACCTGTGTGAATGGCTGCAATTAACATATCCCCTCACTGAGGCTGGTCATTCCCAGAGATGTTTTGCAAGACTGATGCCCCTTTCACGTTACTTCCTCACAGCTTCCCCCTCTCTGATTCTATAAAACAAACTGGCATCCAGACTCTGATAAGATGGTTTTTAGGAGACACTAGGCTGTCATCTTCTCGGTCTGCCGGCTTTCTGAATAAAGTCGTATTCCTTGCCTCAGCACCTTGTCTCCAATTCATTGGCCTGTCATGCGGAGAGCAGAGCGAGCTTGGACTTGGTAACAACTTCATCCCAGGGAGAACCAGGGACCTGAGCAGTGCCCACCACGCACGGACAACACCCCTTGCTCTCTCTGGGCATCTTGGCTTTGGGACTAAGGTCCAGGGAGCAGAAGTTTAAGCCAGAAAGAGTTAGGATGAACTCCCATCCCCAAGATGCATTTATTAACTTCCACAGAGAAGTCTCTGGTCCTAGCTCAGGCCACTAGAAGTACAAACTCTGGAAAATATCTAACATTGATGTCACATGCTGCCCCACACTGGGACCAGGCTCTTCTCTTGTGACACCCACCTCTTTCTTAGGTTTTTTAATTAATTAAACAAGGAGGCCACTTGGCTGAGACAGTCTGATGCATGGCATCTATGCAAGCAAACCCAAACCTAAGCCTGTGAATGCCTCAAGGTTAGAAATGGAAACTCAATAACACACAGCCAACTACACACAGCCAATCACACCCAATCACACACACCCAGTCACAGCCAACCACACACAGCCAAATACACACAGCCAATCACACACAGCCCATCACAGCCAACCACACACAGCCAATTACACACAGCCAATCACAGCCAACCACACACAGCCAATTACACACAGCCAGTCACAGTCAACATGCACAGCCAATCACAGCCAACCACACACAGCTGGGCTTTAAGGGGCACCAATCAAGAATCTGCTTTTTCTCTATCTATACTTTCTCCAGCTCCTATGTGTGGGGTGCTCCTAACCACTTCCAGTTCAGGGTTGCACCATTTCAATCAATTTTTGTCCAAATATAATTTTTTTTTTTGGCTGCCCTGCATGGCATGCGGGATCTTAGTTCCTCAACCAGGGACTGAACCCTTGCCGTGGAAGCGTGGAGCCCTAACCACTTGGCAGCCAGGGAAGTCCCATGTCCAAATATAATCTTAAGATTTGTAATATGCCTCAGTTTATCTTTTAACAGTTCCCAGGGAGGGCAGCGGTGGGTGAGCTGACCTCCCTCCTCCACACTCCCAGGGGGCTCCTCTGCTCACCAGAGCCAAGGCTGAAGGCTTCAGAGACCTCCCGTGTTCCAGAGTATTCCATCTTAAATGACAAATGTAGCGTTGGTATCTATATAGGACTGAAGGATACTCATTGGATATAAAATTGGAAAATCACATGACATAAATCACTTCCACTTATTTTAATACTGCAATATATATATATAATCATGCTGTTTTTAAACATCTGTACTGTACTTGCAGTTTCCTTTCAAAAGTCTGTAAATAGACATCTCCCACAGGCAAATGTGCTTCCAAACTGAGGAGAGTCTCACTGCTTATGGGGGCCCAGGCTCAGAGTGAGTTCTGGCGGCCAGAGGTCGGGGGTTGGGGTGGCGGGGGTTGGGGGCCAGGGTGGGACCGCCTGCTGCAGCCAGGCCCTGACAGCATGGCTGGGTCTCCTTCACACCAGTCTCCCCTTATGGAAGTAAAATATGTGCATGTTGAAAAATTCAAGCCATTCAGAAAGCTATAAAACGAAGAGTTAACATTTCCTGTGCTCTCTCCTTTTCTCCAAAAGAAATGATTTTTTTCTCTTTTCAGGCCTTCTCATTTTGTCCACTACAGACACCCATAGTAATTTCATGGGTTTAGTTCTTGCTTTGTCCACCGGAGACAATTTCCTTTGACTTCCCTGGCATGAAAGATGAGGATTTAGTCCATTTCCACTGCGGCCTACATCCCGCTCCTACCTCCCTTGATTTTTCTTAGCTATGTTATTATTTTTAGTTGTTCTGGTGGTTACTTTTGTGACCGTAAAAGGAACACTTAAGGCTCTATTTCTGGAAGTATCAACCTCAGCTGCTGTCTATTGACTCCCTACCAGGCTACAGGAGAAATTAGCATACTCCTGGGGCTGCTATTCAAAGGGTATAAAGTTTCAGTTATATATGTTTGTTTCAGGGAGATAGCTATATACACATATATCTGAATAAACTTGAGAGCTCTGCTGTACAACACTGTGCCTAGCTGATGTTGTGTCCTTAAAAATATGTTAAGAGGGCAGATCTCATGTTTGGTGTTCTTCCCATAATAAAAATAAATAAATAAAATGTTGAATTGCAGGAAAAAAGAAAGAAAAGGAAAGACATTAACACACTTCCCTTTGTGTCTCCCACTTAGCTGTGTCATTGCTTTTATGGTGTCAAAGATCATTTCTAACATCTACATTTTGCTCTGTAACTGGGCTGGGGCTTTCCACAGATTTGTCCATATGTTAGAAGAAACGCAGATTGTAACCGCCCATCCTGGCCAGGCAGACAATAACAATCTGCATGAGTTATTTTGCGACAGGGAACTAACAAGCCACCACCAACCGGAAGAATACAGGAAAGGTCAAAAGGAAACGCCAGTCCACACATCTTACCCACCTCCCAGAATCCTCTTTGACGGAGTCCATCTTGGCTGAGCGATGCACACGCCACCGGAAAGGACCCTGAGTCACAGTGATTGGCCAGAGACAACCGGGAAACTAACTCCAACCCCATAAAACCCGAGACTTCGAGCCACCCTCACAGTCCTGGGCTCCCTCACCCTCCTGCACTCTGCCCGGGCACCTCTTCCCAATAGAGTCTCTTGCTTTGTTAGCACATGTATCTCCTCAGACAATTCATTTCTGAGTGTTAGACAAGAGCCCCCTCTCAGGCCCTGGAAGGGGTCCCCCTTCCTGCAACACATAGGTTGATTCTAAAATGAGAGAGGAGCCCACACTTGCCACAGTGTGATTATGTAAATATTATTCACTGGAGAGCCAAACAATGAGGGACCATGAGGACCAAAGCAGAATTCTATCACTAACTGAACCCATGCGCTTAGTGAAGAATTCTCAGATGTCAAGGCAGTAGTGCTTGCTTTTTTGACACTCTGTTAATTTCCCCCAAAATACGCATATTTTGGTTTGCTTTAGGGTTGCATCTTGATTTTCTCTACAGCTTTTTATTATATTTACTAATTTTTTAATATTTATTTATTCGGTTGTCCCAGGTCTTAGTTGCAGCAGGTGGCCTCCTCAGTTGCAGGTGGGCTCCTTAGTTGTGGCATGCAAACCCCCAGTCTTGGCATGCAGGCAGGATCCAGCTCCCCGACCAGGGATTGAACCTGGGCCCCCTGCATTGGGAGCGTGGAGTCTTAACCACTGCGCCACCAGGTAAGTCCCTCTGTACAGCTTTTTAGAATGAACATATAAGAATGATAATAGTAACATTCAGGTAGCATGTGTCCCTTAGATACGAGCACATTCACACCCCCCACACACACTCCTGTGAGGTAGGGCTATAATTCACCCCATTTTGCAGATGAGTTAACTGAGGCACAGAGAGGTCAAGTGACCTGCTCAAGATCACATAGCTTGCAAGCACCAGAACTGGCATCTGTACGCAGGCAACGAGGCACCAAGGGGAGGCGCTTCTCTGCTGTGTGCTGCTGCCTCCCAAGGGCTTCCGAATCACCTGCCTTGTGGGACAGGGTCCACTGTCCTTCCGCAGACACTCCCCATGGCAGGGCTGGGACTAGAGTGAGATGCCTGGGGCACAAGATTCAAGGAGACGCACGCCTTCAGGGTCCCCGACCTGCAAAGCCCTCCACGTCTTTGCTCCTTGAATCAGCCATTTGCCAGGTCCCCATGGGCACAAATGACCACAAAAGCACCATGAGTGTTGGTGTGGAGGTTCTAAGTAAATTTCAGTGAGCAGGTGGATTCACAAATGCAGAATCTGTGAATATGGAGGAAGGGCTGCCCTTTGATATTTTAGCAACTGCTGTGGATGCGCCGGCGAGACCAGATGGACACCAGCCGTCGCTGGAACCAGAGCCCCACAAGCCTGGTCCGTGTTCTTCACTGCTGATCTCCCAGCCGCCACGGGGCCTGGGAGATGTGAGCTGGGAAAGTGGATGGAGAATGAATGACTGAGCCCGACACACAGGGTGGGCAGGGGGCCGGCACGCCAACCCCGTGGGGCCACACCCCCGGAAGCAGGGGCTCCGCGGAGGAACAGCCGCCTTCAGAAGGCGGTTCTCAAACTCGAGCAGCGCCCCCTGGAGGACACAGACTGCAGGGGCCCACCCGGAGTATCTGATTCGGCACGCAAGTCCGGGGTGGGCCAGACAACTGGCATCTCTGAGACGCCCCTGCGGATGCTGATGCTGCTGGGTGGGTACCGCACCCGGAGGACCTCTGCCGTGGAACAGGGGCTCACGGCCTTTCACCCTCTCACAGGTACCAGGTGCACTACAGATGGGAACACTGTGCAGACGCTGCCTCTGGGCTCCAGCGGGGCTGGGAGCAGGGGGTGGGTCCTGGGTCGGCACCTTCCGGGCCTCGCCCTGGGCCCTCTCGGCCCTGCAATGATGGCCAACCCAGGGGCGGCTGCAGCGGTCCTCAGAGGCTGGCCGCCCGGAGCACCCCTGCGGGGAAGCAAGGGGTCGGAGCCCCCCGCCGCGGGTCTCTCATCGTCCGCATCGCAGGATAGATCTGTGACGGCTCCCCTGATTGAAAACCCACGGATCCGATTTCACTTTTATGGAAAGTAAGGCACATCGGAGCTTCCCCGCAGGGTTTCCGGAGCTCTCATCCCGCTTCTTTTCCCGTATCCCAGCTTGACTCACATCTTTTCTCACAAAGATTTCCTTCTAAAGAGGCAGGATTGATTGATCCCCGCGGGAAATGAGGGCAAGCGGAGAAAGAAGAAGATCGTGAACATTAAAGACGGCTCGCCGTTACTGCAGGGTCTGAGGCCCACATTTCACTGAACCGAAGCCACACCTGCCCTGGGCTTTTGTCCTCACATCTCCCAGCTCCTGGCTCACCAAGCAGCCCACACCAGGGGTGGGAGTGGGGATGGGGGTAGGTGGGGAAGTAGTAAAGTGCCCTGGTTCCTGCCCTGCCTCCGGAAGCTCCTGCTCCAATTAGCTGGCTTGGTGCCAAACCCCTGAGAAAAGCAAGAGACCAGATTTTGCATACGGTTGTGAGTTGAACTGTGACCCCCAAGGATACGCTCAACCCTGGGGACCTGTGGGTGCAACATTATTTGGAAATAGAGTCTTTGCAGATGTAGTTAGTTATGACAAGGTCATCCTGAATTGGGGTGGGTTCTAACCCAATGACTGGGGCTCTTATAAGAAGGACACACACACAGAAGATGGCCATGTGACAACAGAAGCGGAGACAGGAGGGATGAGGCCACAAGCCCAGGACACCTGGGGCTACCAGGAGCTGGAAAAGGCAGGCAGGATTCTCCTCTGGAAACTCGAAGGGAGCACGGCCCTGCTGACACCGTGGTTTCAGATTTCTGGCCTCCAGAACCATGAGGGAACGAATGTCTCTTGTTTCAGCCATGGGTTTGTGGTGGTTTGTTAGGGTGGCCCCAGGAGACAGACACATAGACCCACCACTCACACCGCCCAGTGGCTCCTGCGAGGTAGGGCATCCCTCCATCCCACAGGCACTGAGCCCTTCATCAGGCTGACCTGCACAGATGTGGGTGCAGATTCCAGAGGCACTGAGCTTCCTTAACAAGTGCAGAGGGTTTGTTTTTCCTGTTTAAAATCCTTCACTTCCTCCTCCAGGGGAGGGTGCCGCAAGCTTGTCATTTCATCCCTGAATAGATGTGATTTTGGGAACAATGGGAAATTTGCATTCATTAGTTCAGCCTTTGAAAGTTATGCTGGACAACTTTTCTGACAATCTGACAAACGAACCAAACAAACAAAAGCCAGCATCCTCACAGCAATTCTGGGACTGGAGGTCACAGCTGATGTTTGCTGCACTGGCCGGGCAGTGCCGGGCGCTGCCCACATCTGCCTCCTTTACTCCCCACAGGCCCTTCTGTGCCAGATGCCTTCAACCCCCCGCTTCACAGAGGAGACCACCGAGGCTCACAGTGGCCCCAGAGCCAGAAGGTGGCAAGCCCAGCCTCTTAGCCACATGCCTTAAACTTCAAAGCATCTCAAAGAAGCATCTTAGAGGGGACTCATAAAGGTCACCAGCTTTTCATTTTGACACCAAGCACATTTTAATTACAATTACTTATCATTCTTAACTACCATCTCATGAAAGGAAGGTACTGCGCTACACCCTGGGCAGGAAGGATGCACCCTCACGATAGTATTTTAGTGGAATACATCTGGCTTTCATTTTCCCCAGGCTGGTGGATGAGTCCCACGCTACAGATGAGCTACAGAAGGCTCCCCTGGGCACCTGCTGGTCCACGGGGCTCCTGGTTGCACACTTTCCCTCCAGGCAAGTAAGGGGCTCCCTCTGTGTATGGGAGGTGGGTATTGCCAGCCCTTGCCCCTCCCAGTCCAGGTTAGAGGCAGGGATTTTGGTGTGAACACCCACAGTCAGCATGGCACAGGGACCCACCGGGTGACAGTGGATAACAGGTGTCACAGCATGTGACCGTCCAGATTGAATACAAGCCCCAGTCGGGGGATCTGAGGAACCCCTCTGTGCACCCAAGAGGGTCTCATATCTCTCAAAAAAAGAGCTGCCAGCTGGTGTTCAGGAAGCTTCTCCAGCTCAGCGGGAATCCCAGGATGACCCAGGCGCCCGCTGGCTCCCTGATTCTGCATTGCCCTTGGGGAGACGCTGGGGGGCACCGAGGGGCAAGTCTGCATCCCGCTTTTGCTGCCACTGAAAGTTATTGTCAGTGTCTCCTACGCTGTTATATGTGACTCGATAATAATTATAATTAACAATCATCTTTTAAACACCACGATTATTTAAACATTCACTTAACAGTTCCTCTGTGCGTATACGTTTACTTATTTATTTATTTTACACACTTAGGATCATTTCCTTATTTCAGAAATTGAACCCCTGGGTCAAGGATGAAATATTTTTGTGGATCTTGGTGCCAAATTACTTTCCAGAATGTTGCGACTTGTTTTATATTGTTGCCAGCAATATATGCTTTTACTTTTTTAGTTAGAAAGTACATTTCTCCTGGTTGAAAAGGTCACAAATACTCATTGTAGAAAATTCTGAAAACACACAGACACACACAGAGGATCACCTAGGGTCCCACTTCATAGGGAAAACCAGTATCAGTATTTTGGTGCTCTATATTATTTTTATAAGATTGTATCTAATAGTTTCAACTAAGTTTAATAAATACACATAATGTATATACAAGTCTGTGCTCTGTTCTTATCACTACATCTTAAGCATTTTCTTACGTCACTAAAAATTCTGCGTAAGCGTAACTTTTTATGGCTGTAAACATAAAATCTCATCATGTGGCTGTACTGTTTATTCCTTCATCCATGCATCAAAAATATATGAAGCATCTCAAATGCCAAGAGCCATGCCAGGTGCTGGGCGTAGGTACCCAGGGGACCAGGCACAATGCCTGCCCTCAAGGGGCTCCCTGTCCGGGCAGGAGACAGTCACACAAACAGGCAATCATGGGACAGTGTGCTGAGGTCAGCCACGCTCATGGGAAGATGCAGGCAGCTGACTCCATAGCTTGGGCGTGGCGGCTCGGGCGTGGCGGGGGGTGGGTCAGATACAGCCACCTGGAGCCTCCAGGGAGCTTGCTTTGAGCCTGCAGGAAATGGGGCCCCCTGAAGGGGCAGGAGCACTAACCATTGGGTGGAGGGGGCTTCAGGGGCCTGTGCTGAGTCTGGTGGTCTGGTGGTGGTATCCAGGTGGGAGAGGATGACGGCTCCCTGGAGGCAAGATGGCCTGTGGACACTGATGACCCAGTACCTTCCCTCCCTCCCTCTTCCCCACCCCCCCAGCAGACCCTCTCTGGTTCTTTCAGGAACCGGCCCTCTCCATGGCCATCACCCACGTGGCCTGTCTTCTCCACCGCAGGGTTCAAATCAGACACTTCATCCCCTGGACACTGGCCAACAGTGGGTATGTGCCCCGGGTAGGTTAATAACCAGGAGAGATCACCCCCTCCTCCGATATCTTGAGCGCCAAGAACAAGGGGTTTGAGGGCCATCTTTGTCTACAAAGGGAGGTTGCCCTCTCAGGTGCACTCCAGCCTGGCCCAGGTGTGTGACCCGCTCAGGTGCACTGAAGCCCAGCCCAGGTGGGTGATCCGCTCAGGTGTGCCGCGGCCCAGCCCAGATAGAAAAGAGCTGGGCTGGCCAAGGCAGAAGAGGGCCTGAGGCCCCAACACAGAGGCCTGGTGGGTGAGTGGCTCTCCCAGGGGCCCAGATAGCTGGGAGCCCAGGTGGAGGGGGCAGAGGTGGGTCCCAGGCTGCAGGAAGCAAGTCGTCAAGGTCATGTGGAAAGCCAGGCTCCAAGGGGCAGGCACAACTCGAGGCCCTTTCCAAATCTAAAGTCCCACCACGTCCCTGCTGAAGAAGTGCCCATCGGGCGCCCACTGCTTCCAGAACATTCTGTGCTCTGGTGCTCTTGCCCAGAGCCCAAGGGGACACCTCTGGTGAAATGCATTTGGCTTCAGAGGCAGCGATTTGACTTTCCAGAAGAAAAGTGTCTTCCGTTTGAGAATCGGGGTAAACACAGGGCCCTCCCTTCTCAAATTCAGCATCACTGCTGCAGCCGGCCAAGACGGCACACTTATGTGAAAGGCCACCCAACACCCACAGCAATTCTACTTTTATGGAATAATCATCTGAAGTTCCTTTCCCATGACCTGAGGGAACACACTTTTCTAATTACAAGAGGTAATTTGGAAGACGCCTTGGTGAGGAGATGGCTATATCAGAGCGTGGGTGGGAGACACTATTCACACGAGGGTGGGGGTGGGGCTGGCTCAGGGTCGGGAGGCAGGACAGTGTGGCGGGGGGGGGGGGGGGGGGCGGTGACTAGGAGTGTGGGGGGGGGGACTCAGGAGCTGCGAGGAGGAGTCTGGAGCCTGTTTCCCAGATGCTTTCTCTTGCTGTGCCTCGAGAAAAGTGACAGTGGCAGTTCACAATAAATAGGGACTGTCACTGGGCATGTCATGGGCCAGTAGGGAGTGGTGGGTCGGGGGTGAGGGGTGCACATGCCCCCACCTGCAGGGGCCACTGCTCCAGATCTAACGGGTCCAAAGTCACCAGATCTTCCAGACTCTCGAGAGAAAGCAGCAGTACAGATTCACATCTGTAAATATCAGCGACTCATTCATATTTTGGGAAAAAAAATCACATTACGTTAAGTAACAAATGGGGTCTCTGTCTGTTAGTTAGCCGGGACGGATGTGGTGGGCTAAGTAATGGCTCCCAAAGACACCAGTTTCTAATCCCCAGAACCTGTGGACACGTTACCTTAAATGGTAAATGAGACTTTGCAAGTGGGATTCAGTTAACACCTCTGAGATGGGAAGAGTGTCCTGGGTTATCCAGGAGGACCCTCCACACCATCACAAGTGTCCTTGAATGGAGAGGGTGGCGGGAAATCTGAAACAGACAGAAAGGAGGTGGTGTGATGTGCAGGCTCAGCCTGAGGCGAAGGCAGGAAGAAAGGGACGCCTGGGGCCCCAGGAGGCTGGGAGGCAGGAAGGATCCTCCCCTGGAGGCTTCAGAGAGCGTGGCCCTGCCCACACCCTGATGTTAGCCCAGAGAAGCCCATATTGCGCTCCTGACCTCCAGAACTCTGAGAGAACAAATCTGCATGGTGTTAAGCCCCCAGACACGAGTTGGCGCAGCAGCCCCAGGAAATGAATCAGATAGACAAGCGCTGTAACAGCAGCAGAAGCTAATGTCCTGGTGGTTCCTCCCTTGATCCTCTGCCCTGGGGCCCTGATGTCCCCAGGATGGGGTGGGGAACCAGGCTGAGCACTTGCTGGAGACCCGCCCGCCAAGGTGGGGAGGCTCCCAGGGCTGTGGTCTTGGGACCATCTGCTCTCACCTTCCCAGGAGCCCTGGGCTGGGCAGTGGAAGCCCTTTCGTCTGCCATCATCGCACGTGAGCCTCAGTGCCCAGGGGTGACAGGAGCACAGATTGTCAGAACCCAGGTTCCAGGGGGTGGGAGGCAGCTGCTGAGAAGCCACATGAGCTGCGTGGAGGCAGGGCCAGGCTGGAGTCCAGCTGTCCCAGGTACCCTGGTCCTGGAGTCCAGGTACCCTGGAGATGAGCCCTGGCCCAGGGATTCTCCAGCCGCCGGGCACCTCAGAATCTTGGGGCAGCCGGCTAGAGTGCAGGTGCCTGGTTCTGAGGTGCCCAGCAGCTGGACGTGCCTCGGGACCCTTGGGCGCTGACCCCCAGCTTACGCAGACGGTCTGGACCCTGCAGAGGAGCAGTCAACAGGAGGAACCGGGGGGCTGGTGTGGGGAAAATGTCGCAGAGGCGCCACCATGGGGCCGCTGGTGTTCTCCCCACGTGGTGCTCTTAGAAATCAACCCAAGCAGGTTTCATGTGGAAGCCTGACTCCAGCTCCTTTGGAAAGATCCTGCAAGCTGGCTGCGTGGGTCTGCTTCTCCTCGGGGCAGCGGCAGGCTGCAGCCGAGGCTCCACCCTTGACACCTGCAGGGCCTCAGCTCCCGCCCCCCACTGCAGGTTTGGCATGGCACCCTGGAGGTTGAGAAGTTGTGCCCCTGGTTTAAATGGACGGAAAGGGGTGGCGGGGTGTCCAGCGGGAATCTGTGAACGAGGCCTTATTTGGAAACAGGGTCTTTGCAGATGTAACCAAGGGAAGGACTTTGGATGAGATCATCTGGATGAGGGTGGGTCTAAAACCCAAGGACAGGCATCCTTACAACTTAGAGAGACACATGCAGAAGGAGAAGCCACGTGACGAGGGAGACAGAGATTGGAGTGGGGTGTCTGCAAGCTGAGGACCGCCGAGGACTGCCAGGACCCACGAGAAGCTGGAGGGAGGCCTGGAACAGACTCTCTCAGGAGGAATCAACCTGCCAACACTTTGATTTCAGACTTCTGGCCTCCAGGACTGTGAAAGGATAAATTCCTGTTGTTTAAAGCTGCTGCTGTTTGTGGTCATTTGTTATAGCAGCCCCAGGAAACTCATACAGGAGGGAAGTAGGAGGGGAGGGGGAGAGGGAGGGGTGGGGAGGGGATGAGGAGGAAGAAAAGGGCCAGCGGCAGACCTGGGGATTGCTTGGCCAGCATCTATTCTCTCCATCCTTTTTATTAGTAGAACCACCATTTGTTTCAGATAGAAAAGAGTTCAGTTGAAATGCTCACCTCTCTGCACTGACCTTGCAGCTAGGAGTGACATGTGACCAATATCTGGTCAATAAGATTTAAACGGAATTTGCTGGGTGGAATTTCTGGGAAATGTGTCTAAAAGGCACAGACTCAGCTGGCATATGTGGGGTTTGTTTTTGTTTTTGCTTTTTGCCTTTTATCTACAGTCCGTCCCCCTTTCTCCTACTTGGAACTAGGGCTCAACGCCTGGGGCTGGAGCAGCCATCATGTGAGTATGAGGTGAAATGCCACACAAGAGGAAGGCAGGAGCTGGAATTCAAATGGCTTTGGGCTCTTGAGGATGTCTACCAGCCTCTGGCTTTCATGTTCCACAAGGAAAACAAAGCACAGTGCAGTTAGGTCATGTCAGTCAGGGGCTTTGTCAGGACTCTGAATTTTCCACCCAGAGAAGCAAGGGGGTCCATATTAGGAATTAGAGGCCAGACCACCTTCCCCAGCCGTGGCCTCCCACCCGAGGAGGACTCGGCTGCCTATCCCGGGCCGAGAGGCTTCCATGGACATGGACGAAGCCTCCAGCTCCCAAGTAGCCCCCCGAAACTCCCTCCCCCAGAAGAGTCATTTCACACTTGGCCAACCCACTCCTTCCAGCACAGAAACCTGGGCTATGTGGGCGGTTGCGATTTTTCAACCTGGAAGGAAGCGTGGCTTTCAAGCTTCCAGCCTCTCTTTTGAGTCACTGATTTCCATCTGTCACAGTGACTTAAGCCAATATCCCGAGAGAGGAAACAGCCCACGTGGAGAGGCTGCCGGTCACAAGATAATCTGAGAGGAAGAGGCAGGATGAAGACACCTTCGGGAATCGGGAGGCTGTCCTCACCAGCGAGTCGGGCAGGCCCACGAGGTTGTGGCCTCAGTGTCAGGACATCCCTGGGGACACATGGCCCCTGGTAGCCCAGAGAAGGGGACTCCATCAGCAGGGTCCCCATGGGGACAGGACAGACCAGTCGCCACCCTAAAACCACTAAGAATGTTAGATTTATTGATAAAACAAAGTAACAACATCAATTGTGAAAAAGCAGTAAGTATCAGACAAGATGGGGAGAAATTACTGAGACGGGGCTTCCCTGGTGGCGCAGTGGTTAAGAATCCACCTGCTAATGCGGGGGACATGGATTCGATCCCTGGTTGGGGGGAAGATCCCACATGCCTCAGAGCAATTAAGCCCATGCACCACAACTACCGAGCCTACACGCCACAACTACTGAAGCCCTCTTGCCTACAGCCTTTGCTCCACAACAAGAGAAGCCACCACAATGAGAAACCCACGCACCACAACAAAGAGTAGCCCCTGCTTGCCACAACTAGAGAAAGCCTGCGCACAGCAACAAAGACCCAACACAGCCAATAAATAAATAAATAAATAATAAATAAATAAATAATAAAATAAATCTTTTAAAAAAAGAAATTACTGGGATGAACATGAAGAACAGTGGGATCTGGGAGATGGGTGAGTCTGGATTTGCTTTTTCCCTGGAGGATGCTCTGGACACTGTGGACATGGGAGCTCGGCGGGGAGGGAGCCAGAGGGCCAGGCGGACCCCTGTGTGAGGTACGCAGCCTCTGTGTCGCCTGTGGGCCCACAGGCCTTGAAAGGGGGTGGGAGGAGCCCCACTGAAGACCCCCCCCCCCAGCCCTGAGCCTGGAGGAGGTCATACAAATGCTGCCCGTCCAGGCCTCCAACAAGGCCGCAAATCCATGTTTCCTGACGATGGCCAGCACGCAGCAAACACACCAGGACACTCGAGAGAACAGAGACAGGCCTCAGACGGGCGCTGCTGGGTGCTGGGTCCTCACGCTGCCCTTGGGTCAGAGGCCATCTGTCTCCTCTCCTGATGTCACCCAGCAAGTGGGACTCCACGGTTTGCAGTGGACAAATCCCCCATCACCCGCCTGTCACCCACTGGGCTCCAGGCAGTGTCCTCTGCGTGCCTGTGACCTTGGGGTTGGGGGGATGGGATGGCAACGGTGGTGAGCAGACATCCCACTGGCCCCAGCTTCCCTCTGTTTTCCACCTATGAGAATTCAGGCCGATTGAACACGCCTGGCTATTAATTTTGCTGATTACAAAGCGGAGATAAAAGCAAGAGTCCCTGGTTTGCCTTTGAAGATAACGTCCTTCCCAACTTCAGTTTTATCCACTCTCTCCAAACACAACGGCTAATTTCATTACAGACAGGTCTTTTAAGATCCCCTGGGGACCTGAACCAATAACATATTGTCAATAGCGGGAAGACTGACTGCCCTTCTGAAACTATGCAGTCATGAATATTTTGCAGGACACGGCAATACCTGTAAAATATATTCTCACTGAGACTAATACAGTATTTGATAAATCTTCATACATAATACTTGTGTTCAACTAATGTGAATATTTATGGGGCCAAAGCATGGGAGGTAAGGGATGACTGGAAGTATCTGGCGACATGCGTTTCCTGGCTTTTTTAAAGCACGTGGGGCCGTGAAATGTCCCTCGGCCGGCTCTTCGCAGGAATAAGGGCTAACCTGCCCCAAATTTGGGCCTGATTGCTGCAGGGTAGTAGGTATGGGGGATATCTGGGCATCCTGTCACTTCAGTGGTGACCGGGCTCTGAGCAAAGCTGCCTGAGAGCGTCAGGGTGGCAGCCGGGGCCAGACCCTCCCCACGCCCACTGCATCAGACTCTGGTCCCGACGGCAGAATCTCCCAGGAAATGCTTCTCTGTGGGCCAGCCCAGCTCCATGGGTCACAGGCAGGAGGAGACCTCAGAGCCCACACTCAGGTCCCCACGGAGTCGAGAGGCTGGGTGGCCCAGAGGGTGAGGCTGGCTCTGTCGCCCCAGCCCCACAGGGTGGGTACAGAGGGTCTGGCCCCGCCCTTGGCCTCTCTGCTGACCTCTGGGGGCAGGACTCTGTGCATAGTAGGTGCTTGTGAATGAATGCATGAACGCACATGTGCTTGAATGAATGGGCCACGGCAGAGCCCCCACCTGCGGTCTTGCAGCAGGTCTTGGAGTCAGTGACCTTCCAAACAAAGAGTGATGGACATGCATGAGAGCTCATGGTGACCTTGAAAATGCAGAGCAGCCCACAGTGTGGTATCCCATCCCCCTCCCTGCCCTGCTCAGTCAGCTTATGCTGCATAACAAGTACCACCAACAGTGGGTCCAACAATATACATCTTTTTCTCATGGTTCTGGAGTCTGGAAGTCCAGATCGAGGCAGCAATTTGGTTCCCGATGAGAACCCTCTCCCTGGCTTGCAGATGGCGGCCTTCCTGCTGTGTCCTCAGTGGTCCTTCCTCGGTGTGTGCACACACAGAGCAGGAGATCCAAGTCCTCTTCTTATGAGGTCACTAATCCCATCATGGGGGCCACCCTCATGGTCTCACCTACCCCCAACCACATCCCAGAGGCCCCACCTCCTAACACTAGCCCACTGGGGTTAGGGCTTCAACATAGGAATTTGGGGGACACAGACATTTAGTCCATTGCATTCCACCCCTGGCCCCCCAAATTCATGGCCTTCTCTGAAGCAAAATACACTCACTCCTTCCCAACAGCCCCCAAAGACTTAATCCACTCCAGCATGAGCTAGAAAGTCTCAAGTCAAGGGCTTCTCTAAATGTGTATTAGTCACACAGGTCCCCCCAGATCCGAGCCACCCGGACAGCTGCAGTCCTGGGCTCTCCACCACCTGCGGCCAAGGGCAGAGTCCAATGTCTCATTTTGCCCCTGGTCCGACTCCTCCCCCGCCCACCCTAAATTAAGCTGGGCCATGTTTGAGTTGGTTTTGCTTGGAGGCTGGAGCCAAGCCACCAAAACTCAAACCCCACCTTCACTCATGTCCTAACTTCAGGCAAAACGCTCAGCCTTTGTGTGCCTCCATCTGGGTGAAGGGGGCAGTGCCCCCTCCCAGGGCTGCTGTGGGGCTGAACGAGATGGCGCGGGTGACACTCAGAGTGACAGGACCTTTTGGCAACACACACAGTCGAATGTCTCCTGACACGGGGGCCGTTTGCTTTTCTCTGCTGTTTGGATGTCTCTCACCCACATTTATTATCCCAGCCGCTCCCACCAAGACATGAGAGTCGTGGGTCCACTGTCGAGTGCCTTCGTGAAGATCTGAGGGCAGAGTGATGGAGGTGCGGCCGAATGCGGGCAGGTACGTGTGACCACAGGTATGTTGCTTGGGCAGAGACGAGGACGGAGGGCTGGGCAAGGCTGCAGCAGGAAGCCCAGTTCCTGCTGGGGGATGGTCTGCAGGCTCCAATCTGCAGAACCGCTGCTCCCCGGCCCAGCATCTGGGGCTGCATGAGCAGTGCTGGCCGCTGAGTCAGGACAGATTAGACTGGCAGTGCCTGTCCCCGGACCCACCCTCAGAGTCACCCTCGACTGCTCCAAGTTCACTGAACACAGCTCTGCGGCTTCCTGGCTCCTCTCTAGAGCCGGGACAAAGTTAGACCAGGAAAAGGGTTGGGGACCTGTGGTACCCACCCGCCCAAAGGGCTTCCCTATAATCCCCAGGGGCCCCTCCAGTAGCAGGGCCCCAGGTTCAGGGCAGAGTCCTGGGCTGGGAAGAGCTGCATTTCTGGAGGGAGGTGGGTTGCAGTGTGAACATACCTGCTCTAAGTGGCCCTGACGGAGGACCAGAGCACCAGCGAAGGGACCTTGGAAGCAAGGAGCTGGAGAAGGCCTAGAGCTCGGAGGTGTGGTTTCTGCAGGTATCAAAACCACGTGGATTTTCTCGGGATGGCTCTTTGGATGCACTCACCCTCCTCTCCCCTCCAGCTGCCAGGAGTCTGCTCTGATGTCTGTAGCCCAGGAAGGAGTATGTGTCCCACAGCCCTGCTCTCAGGGGCAGCAAGGGCTTCTTGCAGCCCTGGGCAGTGCCTAGTGATCTGTGGCTCTGCCCCAAGGTGGGAAACGCCCTTATGCCAGGGCCACGCCAGATATAAGGCTGTCTGCCTCACATCAGTGCCAAGCCAGCTGTTCATCTCCACGCGAGTGCACTGGGGCCCCACCCTCCTTCCTGGCCCTCTGTCCCCCTCCAGCCATTCCAGACACCTGCCCCCCTTTCTCACCCCTTGGCTTTGCTCCCTCTATGGGGTCTCCTCCCATGTTCATTCATCCCTCATCCATCCACCTCCCCAACCATCCACCCACCCACTCAAACACCCTTCCTCCCTCCCTCCCCCAACCATAAGTCCACCCACCCATCCAGTGAGCAAATATTTATTGAGAAACTCTAATGTCAGGCATCACACTATCCATCCATCCAAATTCTGCCTCATTTCAATTCTCTCCCTTCCATGGTCTTTGCTCACATTTCTGAGGACCTACTGCTGTGTCAGGCACGTTCACATGCATCATCTTGTCTAAAAAATCCTATCATGGGGTTTCCCTGGCGGTGCAGTGGTTAAGAATCCTCCTACCAATGCAGGGGACACGGGTTCGATCCCTGGTCCCAGAAGATCCCATATGCTGTGAAGCAACTAAGCCTGTGCACCACAACTATGGAGCCTGCGCTCTAGAACCTGTGAGCCACAACTACTGAGCCCATGCTCCACAACAAAGAGAAGCCACCTCAATGAGAAGCCCACACACTGCAACAAAGAGTAGCCCCCACTCACTACAACTAGAGAATGCCCGTGCACAGCAACTAAGACCCAACGCAGCCAATAAATAAATAAAATTTAAAAATCCTATCATGGAAAGATGACCATTCTTCCCATTTCACAGATGGGAAAACCATGGCTCAACGAGGGGAACAGACCTGCCACAGTCACCCACTTGGGATTTGGACCCAGGTCTATCCAACTCCAATGTGCAGCTCCAAACACCTCCCCTTCCAGGAAGCCCTCCTGACCTTCAACACAGCTCATCAACACAGTGCTCTCTCTTGTCACTGATACTCCCTGCTTTAGAGAACAGAGGATGCCGGGTGGCTGCCTCCCTCCTACCTGGCTGTAAACTCTCAGAGGAAGGCACCCAGCCTCCGCGCTTTGGGCACCCCCTCCGGTGCTCTGCACAGCAGCCCATGTTCTGCAAATAAAGTGTGAATTGGATGAAACCTCTCCCTGAACCCTGTCCCCAACTTCCCGTGGACACCTGGGGGCCATGTGTTTTTCTGCAGGAGTGAGGCTGCCTCAGAAAGGGAACCACAGAGCTGGTGAAGTTGGCAGCGGGGGCAGGGCGGGGTGTGGAGGTCAGGGACTGTGGACAAGTTGAGCCAAGTCAGCTGAGCAAGAACCACATGCCAGGCATTGCCCAGCAGCTCCCACGCTTCCCTCACTCACTTCTCACAATAGTACTGAGAGCTAATTACTATTTCATCCCACTTGAGGAGCAAGGCTATAAAGGAAGCTGCCCAAGGCTGCAGGGAGCAGGGCTGCTCACTCGGGCAGTCTGGCTCTGCAGCCACATTTCGGCTGCAATGCTCTGCCCCTACCAAGGAAGATAAGCTTGTTTGCTTCCCTGCGTCCACTGCTAAGTGCTCAGACACACGGAATATTAACGACTTATCCACAGTCTGCTCAAATGGTGTGAAAATAGTCCCTTGCATAACCCAGGCACTTTCTGTTATTTTCTTTCTCCGAAATAAAATCGAGGCTTGCTGGGTTTCAGATGGGGGCTGCACACTGAGCTGGTTTGACTGAACTGCTAAAAGTAAAAGTAGTCCTTTTTGCTCGAGCAGGAGGCAAAAGTCCTCACCACTGAGCTGACGAGGCTGATGTCTTCCCAGCCCATCCCCGGGGAGGCGGTCCAGGGCAGGCACCTGGACCAGGGTCCAAATCCCACCGCTACTGTCAGAGGCCCTGAGCTTGCTCAGACCAGGTCTCCTCATCGGTGAATCTAGGATGGAGAGATTATCTCCTGCATAGGCTGCCGTGGGCACCAAAGGCAGTCACGGACGCTGGGCACTCAGCACGGCACATCCACCTTAGTTATCGCTACCATCAGGTGAACACGAAGCGTCTGAGAACAATTGCAACAAGCAGCTAGTACTTGACGCTGGGTCTACAAGCAGCCCCTCTCCTGGGGTCTCCCCCAGAAACGTGAAGGCTGGGAGGGTGTCAGGGTGTGGGAAGGAGAGAAGCCCTTCACCCCGAGAACCCTCTCCAAGAGGCAGCAAACTTTTCAGGGTGGAGATAAAGGATGGCGGGGGTGACAGTGCCGGGGAGGACAGCGTGTCCAAGGTGAGAACCCCGGAGGAGGCATAGCTGACCGGGCAGCCCCCCACCGATGCCCACCTGGCCCTCGGAGCCAGCTGGATCTTTCCTCAACTTCCCCTCCTGCTCCCCAGAAAAGATCCAGAGCTGAGCAGCCCTTGGAGGGAGCAGGGGCAGGAGACCAGCTCCTCTCAGGGCTGGGAGGTGGCAAGGCCCCTCTCCACGCAGACACGGGTGGCTCGTAGGCCTCAGCACCCTCTCCCCATCTCCCGCCTGCCCCGCAAGGGGGTCCAGCCTTACAGGCCAGGGGTTCTCAGCCCCAGTGTCCCCATTCATAACACACATTTTTTAATACTCCCTATTCAGAAAGAGAATGTAGATAATACATAACCAGACATACATTTTCTTTCTAAAAATCCATTTAATGCTACAGCAGTTTAAAAAAAAAGGGAGGAGGGAGGGAGGGAGGAGGGAGGAAGGAATGTGATTTGCCCTTCTCTACCTCAGCTGATGACTTTATTTCCTGCCTCCTTGAGAAAATGGAAGGAAAGAACACCCCAGCCCCCTAGCTCACCTGCTGTCCCCCTGGCCCAGAAGCCGGTGCCGTGGGCCTGAGGAGCTGTCCGAGGTGCTGGCCAGGCCCCAGCTCCCGTGCTGGGGCCTCACCCTCCCACCAGCTCCAGGACAGACTCCGGCACCGTCTTCTTCCCTCCCACCTTATTCCCATCTTGGAAATACACTCTCTGCTAGCCCCACCTCCCTCTTCAGGACCAGCCCTCACTTCATTCTCCTTCACAGCACTAGTTCTCAGCTGGGGGAGGGGGTGCCCCCAGGGGACATCTGGCAGTACGTGGAGACATGTATGGTTGTCACAACTGGGAGAGGGTGCTACTGGCTTCTGGTGGGTAGAGGCTGGGGCCGTGCTCCTGCTCCCTGTCCCATGCTGCATGGAGGCCCCACCTCTGACAATTATCCAGCCCCAGCCCCAACAGTGCTTTACAGCAGAGCCCTGTGCCTGCCACCCCACCCACACCTAAGCTGACTTTGTCCAGGTCACCTCCCCCCTTGGCACCTGTGGTAAGCCCTCAGTGCTCACCGTGTGTGACCCAGCAAAGCACTCGGCAGAGCGGGTCCCCTTGACTCCCAGGACCAGACACTGGCCTCCCCTCCCCTCCGGCTGCTCCTTCTTATCGCGCAGCAAGTGTCCCGGTTCAGCCGACCTGTCTCCTCTCCATCTATACTCACTCCCTGGTCTGGGCAAGATCCTAAAGCCATGTGGGTTTCAAGAGCATCTGTATGTGGATGACTCCTGCTAGGGGCTCAATTCCTAAAAGTTGTGTATTGAAGCCCTAACCCCCAGTGTGACTGTATCTGGACAGGGGTCTTAGGGAGGTAATTAAGGTTAAATGAGGTCACTGGGGGACCGTAATCCCGTAGGACTGTGGCCTTACAGAGGGAGATACCCAAGGAATGCATGTGCGCAGGAAAGAGGCTGTCTGCAAGCCAGGAGGGAGGTCTCACCAGAAACCAGCCAAGCCAACACCTTGATCTTGGACTTTCAGCCTCCAGAACTGTGAGACAATGAATTCCTATGGTTTAAGCTGCTCAGTTTGTGGTACTTTGTTGCAGCAGCTGGAGCTGACTCATACAGCTCCCCATGTGAGTCTCTGGCACGGACTCCCCTGACCGGCCTTCTAGCCATCCTGCAATGCACACTCTGCCCCAGGACCCCTGCACTTGCTGGCCTGGCACTTCCTCCTCCGGATGGCTGCATGTCACCCCTCCCTTCCTTTCAGTCTTCACTTAAAAGTCACTCCCCTCTCGAGGCCTTCTCTGGGCACCTAGCAGAGATGCCAGTGCCTCCCCCAATACTTTATCCTCCCTGCCTTATTTTGCTCCCCCCAACATTCAGTAGTCTGTGCAGTTTGCTCACTGTGATCGGCAGAATCACAGCCCCCAAAGGTATTCACATCCCAGACCCCGGAACCTGGGAGTATGTTAGGTTACGTGGCAGAGAGAATTAAAGTTGCTCATCAGCTGACTTGAGCTGGACTATCTGTGCGCTCTCTGTAATCATAAGGACCCTTAAAAGTGGAAGAGGTAGGTGAAGAGGAGAGTGGGGGGGGGGATGTGACTGGGAGAACGGCACAGAGAGGTGAAACGCTGCTGGGTTCGGAGACGGAAGGCCAGCCGTGCAGGACGCAGGCGCCTGAACCCCAGGAAAAGGCAAGAAAACAGGCAAGAAAAGGCTTCTCCCAGAGCCTCTGCAGGGCACACTCCCTGAGAGAACTGTGTCAGGCTCTGACCTGCAGGAGGCCGGGAAGAAGGCATTCCTCACACACCTCTAAACGCTCTGTGTTCTTGGACCAGGGCATCTGCGAGAACAAGAATTTTGACAAATTCCTTGATTTTCCTATGAACAGCGCAACTACATTGCACTCCAGTGTTAAAAGCATTAACTCTTTTTTAAAAATTAATTAATTTATTTATTGGTTGCTCTGGGTCTTCGTTGAAGAGCGTTAACTCTTCATATACAAAATTCTAAAATACACTACTATTTTGGTAACCTCAAGCTGAGATTTCTTCCACTTTTTTTAATATACCAGAAGCTCACGAACCAGCCGTGGCCTGAGCCTCTCAACCTCCAGGAGGCCCCATCCCAGCAAGTCAGTCCACACACAATCAGGACAATCAGGACCTCACAACTGTCCCCCATGGTACCAGCCCCGTGTCTGGCTCTGGGCACAAATGCCCCTCCAGCCTTGCAGCCAAGCCTCTCTTCTTAACCAGGGTGGGAAAACTCAGGGAGGAAGGAGGGTAAGGAGGCTCCTGGAGCGGCCGTGGGAGCCGGAATCCACCGCAGACTGGGCACCCGGTAGAGATCAATACTTCTCTGGCACACTGCCAGGGCCCAGGGAAGCATTTTAAAGAACAATTGTACTTGGGCTCACTGATTAAAAATAAAATGCCAAAAGCTGAGGCTTCTGAGCAGGGCCCCTCTGGGCAGACCTGAGGGCTGCTGCCTCTCAGCCAGGCCAGGCGAGCATGGCAGAACTGGACCCTATGGACTGGACCTGGTGGTGGATGGGCCCTGGGAAGCGAGGCAGTGTGGGGGGTGCAGGAATGTGGCCTGGGGGATGCTGCTGCTACATCTTTCTCAGGGCCTGGGAGGCAGGGCCACAGCTGCACAAGTGGGTTATCTTATTTTCATTTATGTTTTATAAGGCTGGGAGCCTCAGAAAGCCTTGGAATGAGTGTGGGGTCCAGAGTCCAGCTTCATCATCTTCCCTTCATCAGCTCTGATGCCATCACTCCATGACCCCAGGGGAGGCCGCTTTCCTAGACCAGGTGCCACAGCCCAGAGCCCTCGAGGGTCAACCACGTCTGCCTTTCCTCTGTCCCTCCTATGGTATCTGCGTCTCTACAGACCATTCAATTCACGTTACTTAACAGCTTCCTTTAAACTGATGCGCTTTAGAATTAAGTGATTGTGCTTCTTAAATAAGTGATGTATTGCTATCCAAGATAGGAGACCTTTATCCTTTGTGCAAAATGTTAGTCAATAGGAAGTGAAACAGCATTTGGCTATTAAAGTCTAGCTGGAAACACGGCCAGCCAAGGATGCTGAGGCTGGGGATGGCTTTAAAGGGAGATGGGGAAGTTCAGAGCACGCGGGAGGCATGTTGCCATCGAATCGAGACTGTGTCGGTACAGTCAGAAAGATCAACGGAGGACGGATGGGGGACAGTTCCTCGGGATGGCACCATCCCCATGCCAGGCAGGATCCTAAGCTTTGGGCAACATGGGCTTAGCCATCACACTGGACACCGTGATGACCCTTCACTCAGGCCAACTCCTTTTGTCCCCACAAGGCTCTGCTGGGGCTGGTGCTTCCACCACTCCCACTTTACAGATGAGGAAACTGAGGCTCAGGGAGGGTGAGTGACTTGTCTGAGAGGTGGAGCCAGGTATGAACACAGCCAGTCCACCGCCATGCTCTTGACAGAAGGCAGGGATCTCCATGGGGGTGACCTTGCCCCCAGGGGACACTTGGCAATGTCTGGACATTTCTTGTGCCACAGCTGGAGGTGGTGAGGGAGGGACTACTGGTCTCCAGTGGGTGGAGGCCAGGGATGCCACTCGACATCCCTGCCAGCACCCTGCAACCACGAGCAAAAGATTATCTGGCCCAGACGAGGTTGAGAAGCCCCTACTGGGGGCCCCACGTCAGGTCACAGGCCGAGTGGGCACAGCATCAAGACTGTCCAGCCCCTCGGGTTGCTGGGCAGGTCGTGTATTGTCCTCCCTGTGGGTCTCATCTGGGTCCTGCGGATCTGAGTGAAATCAAGGGTGTGCCTTAAAAACCAACCAGCTAGGGCTTCCTAGGTGGCGCAGTGGTTAAGAATCCACCTGCCAATGCAGGGGACACGGGTTCGATCCCTGCTCCAGGAAGATCCCACATGCCGCGGAGCAACTAAACCCGTGTGCCACAACTATTGAGCCTGCGCTTTAGAGCCCGTGAGCCACAACTGTTGAGCCCACATGCTGCAACTGCTGAAGCCCATGTGCCTAGAGCCCGTGCTCCACAACAAGAGAAGCCACGGCAATGAGGAGCCCACGCACCACAACGAAGAGTAGCCCCCACTCACAGCAACTAAAAGAAAGCCTGCGCACAGCAAAAAAGACCCAACACAGCCAATAAAATAAATAAATAAATAAATAAATTTATATATTAAAAAAAAAAACCCAACCAGCTTCCCTGGTGGTGCAGTAGTTAAGAATCCACTTGCCAATCCAGGGGACATGGATTCGATCCCTGGTCTGAGGAAGATCCCACTTGTGGCAGACCAGCTGAGCCCATGCACCACAACTACTGAGCCCACGTGCTGCAACTACTGAAGCCCCCATGCCTAGAGGCCATGCTCTGCAATGAGAAGCCATTGCACTGAGAAGCCCGTGCACAACAACGAAGAGTATCCCCACTCTCCACAACTAGAGAAAGCCCGCGCACAGCAATGAAGACCCAATGCAGCCAAAAAACAAAAACAAACAACAACAAAAAAAACCCAACCAGCTAGATGGAGGCACAGATTTCTATGATCACAGACAAAGTCCAAGTGTTCCTGGCACACGGACATTTCAGTGTCACCCCCTCCCTTTGAGCACAGACCACATTCTCCCTGGGGCTCTGCCCACCTCCCCGATGCCCTCACACCACCTCCTCCTCCTCCGTTGCCCTCTCCGCTCACCAAGGATGCCCCCCCCAATGTCCTTCTGCAGTCCCCTTGAAGCCCACTCGCATCTCAGTTCCATCATCCAAGGGGAGCTCCTGACCCCTCCTCCTAGTCAGTGCCCAGCGCACACGGGCATCGGTCCTCTCGTGGTCAGAACTCAGGGTGTCATGGCTGCGCTGCCTCCAGAGGCTCTGGGGGAGGGTCCTTCCTGCCTCTTCCAGCCTCCGGAGTTGCCAGCATCCTCGGAGCTCCTAGGCTTGTAGTCTCTGCCTTCTCTCCTTTGTGCCTGTGTCTCTCCTCGTCTCATAAGGACACCCTTGTCCTTATAAGTCATTGGATTAGGGCCCCCCAACTGGAGTACAGCCTCATCTTAACTAAGTACATCGGCAAAGACCCCATCTCCACACAGGCTCACATTCTGAGGTTCAGGAGGACCTGAATCTGGGAGGCTGCTATTCAAGCCACACCCCATCTAAAGCAGGGCCCCTTCTCCCATCCACTTGCCATCACTCTGCCTCTTCATGGCCTTTCTCTCTGTCTGGAGTCACCTTGTTCACACGACTCATTGGTCACCTGCCTTCGCCCTGGGACGTCAGCCCTAAGAGGCAGGGACCTGCACCTCCTTCACTCCTGTATCCTGACTTGGCATCAGGAACACGTGAGGAGTGAACGACACCCAGATAAAGGAGACTTTCCTTCATTCCAGAAAGGGAGAGCTTCTGCCTGCAGGGGAATCTCCAAGGACCCATCTCTTGCCATGAATCTGCCTCACCCCACCCCACCCCCACTTTGACACCTGGCTACCCTCCCTTCAGGGGTACCTGTGCTTTTTTGAGAGCAGAACAGAGAAGTTGACCAAACTGTTCCAAGACTTGGATCCCATCTGGGAATGTCCTCAGTGGGACATCGGATATGGAAATAGATAGAGACTTATTTTTGTCGCGTTTCCGGCCAACGAAGGATAAACTGTCCTTTCAGAAAATAGTGCCGAACCTTTGAAATATGCAGATTGCTGAGCTGAATTGTAAATGCAATCACTTAGCCCCAGCACACTCCCAAGGCGGGGATCACCACCTGCATGAATTACTCCTAGAAGCGCGGCCCCCACCAGATCTGCAGACACAAGTCTGTGGATGGAGCCAGCCATGGTGAGGTCCGCTCCTCCCAAGGGAATTACGGGAGGGGTGTTTATCACAGGGTGAAGCATCCCTGCCTCTCATCCCCCCAGATGCCAAGGCCCAGGTCTGCACAGCACTCATCTCTGTGTTTGGAAGTGGCCTCGGCTGTTCTGACTCACCGGTGGTCGGATGGGGTCAGAGCCACACCAGCAGGCAGAGGAGCACAGGCAAAGAAGAGGGAAAAAAGCAAAACCAACAGGCTCTTAATCTTCTCAGGGTGAGTGAAGTGTAATTGCAGGCGGCCCCGGCAGAGAACGGAAAAGGCGATTCTTGTCAAACGGTTCCTGCCGGCCGGCAAGGCTGTGTGAGGCCTGGGCTCTGATTGGAAGCACCAACTATTTTTTCACTTTCCATAGTAAATCAACAACAGTGGGAAAGGGGTGAGACGGATGCAGGGGGAAAGGCCACCCAACTAATGACCGGGGAGGGGCAGTGGAATAGCCAAGCAATTAAATGCTGCCATTTTGAAGCAAGACCTGCCAGGACCCACGATTACATTCCGAACAAACTGCATCTATTTTTCTGGCCCCTGGTGGCTTTGACTGTTGGGTTCAGCACTGTGGGACGTTTTAACTCATAAAGCAAATTCTAGGAGGATGGAAATTGACGAACTCCAGCTGGAAAGGCCCCGGAACCAGCGGGGAGCTACTTCTGGAATTAAAACTCACACGCATAGGGAAAGCTTTCTGGTGAAAAGCGTATGCCCTACAAGTGGAATATCTTAGACATCTTCAAAATGGAGCTGCTCAGGCATAAGGAGGGGCTTGGAAATTCCTCTTGAGAGGCCGGCACCTTCTATTCACATGGGCTCTAGAGGTGGGTGGACTGGGACAGGCGCACCACAGAGGCAAGGTGGTCCAGTGGGGCCACTAGCCTCTCCCAGGCCCCAGGAACCTGCCATGCCCCTCTCAGACCCCCACCCAGCCCCTCCTCCACAAGGTGCTCCTGCAGGCTCCACCCAAGTGCGTCATTCATCCTTTCGTCACATAAATGGTCCTGATGGGGCATCTGCCCTGTGCCCAGGTTTGAGGCACTCACTGTCCTCATGTGGCTTGTGCTCTCGTGTGACGTTTGAATCCCCGTAGCAGGTGGGGAGTCTTTGGATGCTTCCCCAAATTCAGCTTCTCAGCTGTGACATCTGCCTACTGCCAAAGCAAGCACCACAGCGCGGGGAAGAGGGCTGCTGGTGGAGATACGTGTTCCCTATACGGGCCCAGGGTCCAAGGCAAACGCAGGGTGATTCCCTGGCATTCTCTCCACCCTTATGCTTCTCGCCTCCCCCTGGGGGCCTCCTGGTCCCAGCTCCAATACAGCTTGATTATTAAAACTCATGGTGCTCAGATTATTGGTAAGATTTCAGCTTCCTGATCTGAAATCTGGGCCCCCCTGCCGTGGGTGCAGCCTAGGGGGCACACGACAGCCCACCTCCCCACCCTTCCCACCCCACTCCCCACCTAACCTCCAGCACCATCCTCTGCTGCTCTGCTACAGACCCGCGCTTCCCGAAGTGTCCAGTCAGAATCCGGGTAGGACCGACATGCAGGACAGGATTATTGGCAGAAAATGAACACAGTGTTAAATAACATTGGCTCACACTGTGAGACTTATCCCCTTTTAAAGTCTCCTGATTTCTTCAAGGAGAAAGTCTTGGTTTCATGCCAATATATCCCCCATACTTGATAATCTCCCCTTTAACAAAGAGAGGGCAGGCTTCTGGCTCAGAGCCTCTGGTGACAGCCGTGTCACGCTGGAATTCAAGAGCATGATTTTGTTTTCATTGCGTTCATTCACAGTCAGTCCCCTCCTGCTATGGGTACAGTGCTGATTTGCAGCTGTCTCTTAAAATAAATTTATGCTAAATAAAAACAATCAATTGTTTAGAGAAAGATCCACTCACTTGGTCCTCCAACAAATATTTCCGGCGCATGAAGTATATGCAAGGTACCGCCCTAGGCCCTTAACATTAGAGCCGAGAAAAAAACAGGCAAAAATCCCCACCCTCAGATGAACAGCAGAACAGGTATTGTGCACAAATGTGGTAAAACAGTACCAGTCTTATGTGAATTTCTTTCATCTGAGAGAGAGCAGGGGCAGCAAGTACCTCTTCCCAATAGAGGGGAAGCGGCATTGGCAGAGCTGGAGGGAGGCAGCCTGCCACTGAGATGTCCAAGGCGATTGCCTGATAAACCACAATTGGACCGTCTGTTATTTTAACTTGAACTTTTGATAAGTGCAGAAATGTAGATCATTCTAAAGCAAATATGCTTCTAGCAGCTGTCACCTCTAACTTTCTAAACAACCTTGGGCAAGTCCTGCTGTCTCACTGGCCCTCAGCTTTTCCGTCTGTACAATGGGCCCACAGCTTTGACCACTGATTGTAATGGCTTTGACCTCTGACTGTGAGGGACTTGGGCTGGACTGAGTCAAGCTAGAGAGAATTATCTTACATTTGTCTGAATTTTAGAAATTACCTCCCTCAAAAGCAACCAACCAACCCAAATGGAAACTTCCCATCCCATCCGCATCTCCAATTCAGACTTCCCATCCCATCTGCATCTCCACTCCTAAGGGGTCACAGAAGGCAGAATGGGGACTTCCCTGGTGGTCCAGTTGGGTAAGACGCCATTCTCCCAATGCAGGTGGCTGGGGTTCAATCCCTCGTCTGGGAACTAGATCCTGCATGCTACAACTAAGAGTTCACATGCTGCAACTAAGACCCGGTGCAGCCAAAATAAATAAATATTAGAAGAAGAAGGAGGAGGAGGAGGGGAAGAGGGGGAGGAGGAGGAGGAGGGGGAGAAGGAGAAGAAGAAGAAGAAGAAGAAGAAGAAGAAGAAGAAGAAGAAGAAGAAGAAGAAGAAGAAGAAGAAGAAGAAGAAGAAGAAGAAGAAGAAGAAGAAGAAGAAGAAGAAGAAGAAGAAGAAAAGGAAGGAAAAGAAGAAGGGCTTGAACATACAATCAACTGAATGAGACTTTCTTTCCCTTCTCACTGAGCTTAGAGGTTCTCCAATGCCACCTTCATAAGACTCGCTGTGCCAGTTGCAGGCACGGCACCAGGGATGCTGTACTTTATATGCAAGTTAAGACATTCAGAAGGATGATTTTTGTTGATAAACATTTTTTTCTTGCCTTGAGCACTGAATTTAGAAGCAAACTCTTGTGTACATACAGGATGTGACTACACTGCATTTCCTTAAAGAATATTTCCCCCCCGAGTCCTGTGAATTTGAATCTGCACACACCACTTGATAAGTCTGCTGCCATCAACAAGCCATTTCGAGTAAAGGTCACAGGACCAGCTAAAGGAAGGGTGTGGGGAGAGCTGGGGAGAATGCCCTGCTTCTGGGCTCTGCTCCCTGGGGACAGCCTTTCCTTCCCACCAGCTCCTTTAAGCCAGGAGAGGTGTTTCTAGGAAGCAGTCAAGGCAAAGGAAATATAAGCAATAAATCAATTGTGTTTGGGTTTCTCCTTCTTTCTAAACTCAGCGGAATTAGTATCGAGGAGAAACTCCCAGGAACCCATTTCATATTTCTTGGATCTAGAATACAACAGACACTAGTGCAAAGAGCAGCGGCTCGCCTCCTCTGGGAAGCATTCTCTTTGCTATTCTTCAACATCCTTTAACATAGGAAACAGCGCCAGTTTGAAGGGGTGAGCACTGTTTTCAAACGGCTTCTTGTGAACAAAGGTCAACTCCACTCCTGCACTGTCCTCTCCTTAGGGACCAACCTGGGATGAGTGCTAGACTGGAGCTCTCTTGTCATTTCCAGGAACAAATACCAAATGATCCCTGGGTAAGGTGCTATGCTAGGCACATGGCCTAAGAAAGGGGTGCAAGACAGACTCATCAAAGAGAGTGGGATTGGGGGGAGGGGACAGAGAGACAGAACAGTTGAAGGAAGGGGTGGGTAAAGGAAAGAGAAGGAGAGAGGGAAACTGACGAGGAGGAAGAGATTTGGTGAAGGAAAGAGGAAGAAAAGATTTTAAAAAGAAGAAAGGAGAAAAGGGTGGGAAGAGGAGTAGGAAGAGGGAATGGAGGGGCGAAGGGAGAGAGGAAGGAGGGAGAAGCCAGGAGAAGGGAGAGGGGAGAGGCTGGGGTGGGCCTGGGGGTGACACTCCACTTTCCCGAAACACCTCATCATCTCCCATCAGTGTCAGGAAAGTCGGCCAAAGGTCCTGGCTTTTTCTGCCTCCAAGAATCCTGACTCCTTCTCACCTTGAAGGGTGGGGGTGGGCAGAATGGCTCTCGGTGCTGAGCTGGCCGTCATGATGTTACACAACCCGACGTGCTGCCAGGGTTTTTATATAATCTTCCGGTTCTCCCCATAAAACAGGCCATAACACCCTGGCAAATACACATCAATAAAGCTGTATGCCATGACTGGGGCCACCGCCTTCCCAGAGATGAATCACTGCCGGAATGGTCAAGTGGCAGTTGAACTAAACTTTTCTCCCCTCGTGGCTTCAGCTGAAAAGGAGAGATCAGAAAAGCCACAGAGCCCACGAAAAGTACCTCCAGAGAAAAACCAGGAGTTCGGGGGTGGTGAGAAGGTGCTTGGGAAGTCAGAGGATGCTCCCAGAGAAGGCAGGCAAGGCTGCGGACCACTCCCGCATCCCAGGCATCACCAAGCCTCAGGATCAGAGCTGCTGCTCTGAGACTGGCTGGGCCTCCAGCAGGAAACCCTGAGACGACCCCCACATCTGGCTGGGCGAGGTGCAGAACAGGCCCCGCTGTGCAGACTGGCTCCCAGACAGCTCCTGCAGGAGCCTGTTACTGACACTTCCTGAGGAGCATTGCCAGGGCTGCCAGTGCAGAAACTAGAATAGCACAGGACAGAAGGGAAAAGCCCACTAACGAGGTAAACACAAACTTTCCTCCTTCCTCCTTGTGCTCGGCACAGAGCGAGCCGAGGGAGAGCAGTTGCTTTATTCTGCTTGGCTGCAACCCTAAGTGGAAAAGTACTCCCCACCCCCTCCCCCCGCCGTGTGCACATTGGCCCTGACCCGCCTTGACTCCCACGCTGACTCTCAGGGTGACCCACACCCACTTGGGAGGAAACAAGGAGCCCACCTCCAGGAGCTGGGCTTCCTGTAGAAGCTTCCAAGGACTCCAGGCTCCCAGACACCATGGCCCAGGGTCTATCTAGGTAATTAACACCTGCCAAGCCCCCGCTAGGCCCTGGACTCTATTTGTGCATGAGTCACAGGCTCACGGCCTCATGCTTGGCCCACAACACTTTGCGGAGTGAGCCCCGAGTTCCCCAGGACGGAGGGCTGAACAGGCCCAGTGGCTGGGGGTACCTTTCTCCACCAACATTTAAAGAACACCTCTGAAGGGCAGTGTCACCATCCCGCCTCTCTTCACTTTTTCCCCAGGGAGGGGAGTGAGTCCAGGCTAAGCCCTAATGCCCCACAGCTCCTGGAGCAGCCCAGCAGGCCGCCTGGCTCTTGTCCTGGGCACTGCTTGCTTTTAAAGCAAGTTCTGCAACCTCTAGAAGTTCTCTCACGTTCCCTCGGGGAACAGGACGGAGTCCCCTCATGTATGCTGGTGGGTTGGGGTACTCAAGTGTCCACTGGGAGAATGAATGAATGAGTGGTCATGCAGGCCAGCGCCCTCTGCTACACTGAGCCTTCATTCCTATCTGCCTCGTACCTGATTCCCTCCCCAAGTAATAGGAGTTCGATCCCAGCCCTAATGGTTGGCCATTAGGCCCCTGGGGTGCGCGCAATTTCTAGCTGCTGGGACACGGTGCAGTGTCCCAAGCACGGGGACGGTTCTCCTCCCACCACTCCCTCTGCCCAGCCCCTTTGTCCCGAGCGGGGCTCTGGCTCAGCTCACCATTCAGCTGGTTGTAGACTACCTCCTCCAGGTGGTCGAGGCGCTGCAGGATGGCTTCGCGCTCCGCCAGCGCGCCCACCTTGGCGTGCCGGCTACGCACCCGCCGATCGGCGCTGCGCACGATCTGTACCAGCCCCTCTGAGCGATCCTGCAGGCGGCAGTACACGGAGAAGAGGATGATGCCTACGAACACCAGGATGTTGACCGTCAGCAAAGTTTTGATCTTCCTGGCCACCGCCATGAACGCGGTTGGAAGCTGGGGGCTGCCTCACCCGCGGGGCATCCCCGTGGGCCCGGCGGCCACAGGAGCCTCCGCCTAGCCCGCTGCTTCGGGGACCATGAGCCAGCCCAGCTAGCTGCGGGCGGGGGCCCTGCGGGCGGGGGACTGTGGGCCGGGGGTACTGCGGGCCGGGGGCTGCAGGCTGGTGCTGCGGGCCGGCTGCTCGCTCTGCCACCCGCGCCCGGGAGCTGTCCGTTCAGCACCACCCGCGCCTCCTCAGCGCGCCCCTCCGCCTCCCGGGTTCCCCACGCGCAAGGGCTGCCCGGGGCCGCGGATGCAGGGGACACCGGGCATCCTCCGCAGAGGGGCGCGGCCCCGTCTCGGGGGCGGCGGGGCGGGCCTCGGGCCCGGAGAAGCGAGGGAGGCGCGGGCAGGCAGGCGCTCGGCTGGTGTGCGGCTCCTGCCCGCCCCGCAGCCACGGCGCCGGTGCGGAGTGACGCGGCCGCCCAGCTCATCAGAATGCACGCGGAGCCCCGCGCTCGCCCCCACAGACCCGCCCCTCCGGGCCCGCCCCCTCCGGGACCATCCCCACCCTACCCCACCCCGCGGGGCGCAAGGTCCAGCGCGCGCTCCAGGAGCCTGAGCCGAGAAGGGCGGGGCGGGGCCTCGCGCTCAGGGGACCCAGACCAAGGGCGTCCGGGAGGGGGCGGCGCGCGCGAACAGTCTCTCCCTATGCCCCATCCTCAAACTTGATCGGCGGAAGTGGGGTCTTGGGCGTGTCTGGTCAAGGCGGTGTAGTCTGCGTGGATGAGCGGGTATAGGAGTGGGGGGCCTTTGTGAGGAGGGGAGGGGGGGACAGTAGGGTCAAAGCAACAAAGGGTAGTTTGTCTCCCCATCCTAGGCCAAACTGAATGACTCCAGCCGCCCTCCCCTTCCCCCTCTCTGGGGCTGAGGGCTGGTAAGAGCTGAGTCCAAGGACTGGTGGACCGGGCTTGACAGTCAATGGTACCTAGGGGCACCTCCAGGCAGAACCGCTAAACCCATCAGGAGGGGGAAAAGGCGCAGAGCCCTGGACGCGGGGTACTCCAGGTCGCGGTCCTCAGACGTCAGGGGAGAGCAAACCTGGCTGACCCAGCCTCCACTCCCATCTCTAATCTAGCCTCAAGCTCACATTTTATAGATGAGACAGCGGGGGTCTAAGAGAATAAAGACCTCCCACAGCGCTGGAACCTGAGCCCCCAGAAGGGGGGCGGGGGGAGGGGGGGACGTCCGTCTACTTCATGCTGTCTGCACAGCACCTGAAGCTTAGTTGGTGCTCAGTAAATATTTGCTGAGTGAATAAATGCGGAAACATTCATTAAGAGCTGGCTTTGCGCTGGCCCTCGCTATACAGAGATGAACAAGATAAGGACCCTGGGACTTCAGGGAGCTCTTGGCGTGTGTGTGCATGTGCACATGTGTGTATGCATGTGTGCATGTGTGTCTCTGTGTGTGCCTTTGAGTGTGTGTTCATGTACATGCATTTGTGTGTCCATAAATGAATTTTTGTGTGTCCATATGTGTGTGTATTTGCTCATGTGTGCATTTATGTGTCCGTGTATGCATTTGTGTGTGTGTCTGTGGGCATGTGTCTATGTGTGTGTTCGTGTGTGTGTGTGTATCCATGTATGAGTGTAGAGGGGGACTTTGGGGTCTTGTGGCTCTTAGTCCAGTGCTCTTCTTGCAAACATACATTACTAGACCTCAGACATATCAGCCTATCCAGCTTGGAGGTTTTGTGCCTCTCGGTAGATTCTCTTGAGAGCTGAAAGACCCCTTGCTCCTCTCCCTCATCAAAACTTTCTTTTCTTTCTCAGGACATTTGTCCAAGAAATTCAGAAGACCACCACCAGGAAGGACCCAGCCATTGGGACTTGAGGCCAGCTGTCTACAGGGTGTTCACCAGATAAATTGCTTGTTCTGAGAGGAAGCCAGGCTTCTGTTTTTCATCATGATTCTGGGAGTGTGTCACAATGCAGCGAGTTTGATAAACACTGGTCTGTTTTTGATAAATAGCCATTCCCCTGTCCCTTCTTAAGAAATACTGTATTTTTCTGTGTATAAAATGCCAAGTTGTAAGATGGTTCCCCATTTTACAAGGATGGCTTTTGGAATAAAAATACAAACGGCTAACATTTACGCAGTGGTAAGATTTTGCCAGGCCCTGGGTCCTTTATGGCCATTAACTGATTAAGACCAACATCAACTGCATTACCATACAAGCTGGCATGATCTAATTAAACTATGAGGAAACTGAGGCAGTACGAGGGCAAATGCCTTGCTCAAGGTCACATCAAGGGCAAAGCATGGATCTGGGCTTCAAGCCCAGACAATTTGGCTCCAGAATCAAATTTATTAGCCACTGTCACTCAAGAAAAAAAAATCAAGCACTTTTCATTATATGCATATTGAACGTGATGTTAAAGTGGTTTTGCAGGAGGAAACATTATTTTGTTCATGTAAATACATTGTGCTGCATTCTAAGGTTTAGTAGGAAATGATACATTCCAGATATGCACTAATATTTGGCTACATTTCATTTGAAATACAAGCACATTGACTTGGGAAAACTGGGGGGTACTTTGCAGGGAGGGGAAGGTACCAGTCCAGCAAACTGATATTCATTTGATTTTTAAAAATATACTGAATGCTCAACTGTGAGTTGTGAGACGCGTTACAGTAAGGTGGATCTGAGACAGGACCATGGAAGGAGAAGAACCCCCCCAGCACCCCCCACTTCCACCACCGCCATCTTCTCTCTGACAAAGCTCTGGCCTCCCAGGGGTTCCCTCAGATGCCAGCCCTTCAGAAGTCGTGAGCCTGCAGTCCAGACTGCTGATTTGCAGGCCTGGGAAAACCCTCACTAGCGTTGCATATACTGCGTGGGAAGGCATCCACGGGACTAAGAAGGGAATCCTGTGGTCACAACCTTGAGGAGGGCAGGCGTCTGTGCTGGTGCAGGCCACCTGAAGGCAGAACCGTGGAAACAAAAAGTGGCCTCTTGAAGTCGGCCTCTGTCGCAAGGTTCGCCTTGAGACAACACTGGGATCTGAGGAGAATTCACTCTGAGTTGGACCTTGCCCTCTCATGGACCGCAAACTAAAACTCAAGATTCACTGATGGTTCTTTCCTAGCTCATGGAGAGAAGGGCATTTCCTGTTCAGAATTCAGCCCGAGTATATAGCATGCTGTGTTTTATTATCTAAACGTATCAGTCAGGAGAGGCTGGGTGATGCTGTAGAAACAAACGCCCAAATCTCAACAGCTCAAACAATGCAGGGCTATTTCTCGAACATGCTCTGTATCCACAGGGGTCAACAGGGGAGTTCCGCTGACGAATGACCTTGGGAGCCAGTCTTCGGAGAACAGCCACCTTGAGTGTTCCCCACGGCTGGGCCCAGGGAAGGGCTTAGGAGGGCCTCACGCTGACCATCAAACACCCAGCCTAGAAGTGACACCTGCTATTCCCACTCAAAATGTATCATCTGGAAAGTGTCACGTGGACCAGCCAGCACCAACAGCTGGGGTAGGAGTGAAATTCTACCATGAGCCTGAAAGGGGGTGATCTGGAGATATTTGGGCGAATAGCACTCATAATCTGCACAGCAACCTTCCAGAAAATCAGGATTTTATTCCCAACTCCCCCCCACCCCCAATGCCAACTCTCAAATGCCAGGCTCCCCAGGGTAGCAATGCATGATTTTTGTCAAATTAAAATTTAATGCAACCATTTTATGGAAGAGAAGACTAAAGCGAAAAAAATATGCGGTGAATTTCGGTTCAGAACAGATTCATTGATGAGGTTGGATCTCAGGCGTCTGCTCTTGAGCCAAGATCCTCTGAGACTTGAAACTTGAGCTTCTGAATGCTGGTGGCTCCTCCCCGTGGGGATTCTCAGCTTGCCTTGGCCGGAGGCGAGGGCAGAGGCTGTGCGGGCCAAGTTCTCGCTGAGTGATGGACCCCCAAGCACTGAGCTGCAGTAACGCTCCAACAGCTCCGGTTCATGCCCAGAGACAGAGTGAGGGGCTAATGACAGCCCAGGATCCCAACTCCGGTCCTCTCTTCCCCTGACTCTGACTTAGGCCCAGATGTGACTCTAAGCCGCTTTAAAGAGTCAGCAGAGATGCTGGCAGAGTCTACTCATTAGCCACGGACCCCTCTTGGATGCCCGCCCCCCCCCCCCCATGACAGCTGGCGGGCTCACAGCCCATTAACTCCACAGTTGGGCACATCAGTCCTCCGGCAGGTGACGCGGGTTCACAGTGGGTGGAGAGGCAGGGAGATGCGAGATCCGCAGGCCAGGCCACACCTGCCTTCTCCGGGCAGAAAGGCCATGTTCCACTGAGTCAAGAGCGGAAAGCAGCACCAGGATGACAAGAAGGTGCATGTAAGAGGTGGGGATGGGGGAGCAGGGGGATGTGTGAGAGAGAGATGGGGAGGGAGAGAAAGAGGGGAAGGAGGGGAAGGGTGGGGGAGAAAAAGAGTTTGGTGGGGGGTGGGCTGCAAGGGAGCGTTAATCGCAACAGAAGACATTGGGTGTCGTTTTCTGCTATTTTTTCTCCCCAAGACTTTCTAAAAGGGTGACAGAATTTGCGAATGTCCTCATGGCCGGAATCGCCTCTAGCCCTTGGATCCTGAAGCTGACCCAGCTTCACAACTGTTCCCACACAATAGCATCATCTGCTTCCCGACAGTAACTGTCAGCCGGTTCAAATGTCTGTTCCTTGCTGGTCTCATGTAGAACAAAAACCTCATCTAGGAGGCCTTCAGTGTCTGACTCAATTTATTTACCAGACACTTAAATAGCACTTGCCACATTCCAGACGCTGGTCCGAGTACTTTACAAAATGCATTCCCTTAACCCTTATAGCAACCCTCAAAGCGCGGCGGCATTATGCCCATTTTGTACATGAGGAAATAGAGGCACAGAGAGGTTTAATAGCTGCCTAAAGTCACACAGGTATCAGAGATGGAGCTGGGATTCAACCCAGGCCATCTGGCTCCAGCTTTTTTTTTTTTTTAATATTTTTAATATTTATTTGGTTGCAATCGGTCTTAGTTGCGGCAGGCAGGCTCCTTAGTTGTGGCTCGTGGCTCCTTAATTGCAACATACAAACTCTTAGTTGCAGCATGCATGTGGGATCTAGTCCCCTGACCTGGGATTGAAACCAGGCCCCCTGCATTGGGAGCGTGGAGGCTTAACCACTGGACGACCAGGGAAGTCCCCGGTTCCAGCTTTTAAACTCTACGCTCAACTGCCTCTGCTGCCAGTAAACTCTCCTAAAATATATTCTTTCTTTTGCCACACTGAAGATTAATCTCTCCTGTTTCCTACTGGCCCGTAATGCTAACTCGTCCCTTCATCACAGATGCCTGGGCTGCTGAATCATTAATCCATCAGGGTATTCAAAGCGCCAGCAAACAGCAGCTTAAATCAACAGCATTCCGTCGTTCAGCAGGTGCATCTACAACCAAGGACAGGTTCATCTCTGCTCCATGATGTCTGGGGCCCCAGCTGGCATTAAGGAGTGGCATGGGGTCATCTGAAGGTTCGTTCTCTCATGTGTCTGTGGTTCTGGCCGATGGTTGGCTGGGACCTGGGCTGGGACCAGCACACCCACGCTGGTCCCTCCACTCACACTGGCCCCTCCATGTGGCCTGGGCTTCCTCGCAAAGTAGCTGCCAGTTCTGAGACCAAGCCTTCCGAGAGGATCAGCCACACCGCCTTTTGTGACCCAGCCTCAGAAGTCACATAGTGTTGCCTCTGCCACCCAGATTCAGGGGAGGGACACAGACAATATCTCTTTGTGGACATGTTTTGGAATCACTCCACCTGGGTGGGGGGGACCTCTTCCCTAACCAGTCTGATGAAATGTCTCTTGCTCACACCTCCCAGCCATTGGGAGGATGGGGCTCAAGGCTACCTGCATGGAGGACTGACCCCAGGTGGGGTCAGGGATCTCATTTGAATGGGCATGATTCTTTTTTTTTTTTAACTTTTTATTTTTTTATTTTTTACAATAAACTGCATATATTTAGAGTGTACAATTTGGTATCCCAATCTGCCAATTCATTCCCCGCCCCCAACCCTCCCTGCTTTCCCCACTTGGTGTCCATATGTTTGTTCTCTACATCTGTGTCTCTATTTCTGCCTTGCAAACCGGTTGATTTGTACCATTTTTCTATAATCCACATATATGTGTTAATATACAATATTTGTTTTTCTCTTTCTGACTCACTTCACTCTGTATGACAGTCTCTAGGTCCATCCATGTCTCTACGAATGTCCCAGTTTCATTGCTTCTTACAGCTGAGTAATATTCCATTGTATGTATGTACCACAGCTTCTTTATCCATTCATCTGTTGATGGACATTTAGGTTGCTTCCATGTCCTGGCTATTGTAAATAGTGCTGCAATGAACATTGGAGTGCATGTGTCTTTTTGAATTATGGTGTTCTCTGGGTGTATGCCCAGCAGTGGGATTGCTGGGTCATATGGTAGTTCTATTTTTAGTTTTGCAAGGAACTTCCATACTATTCTCCATAATGGCTGTATCGATTTACATTCCCACCAGCAATGCAAGAGTGTTCTTTTTTCTCCACATCCTCTCCAGCATTTACTGTTTGTAGATTTTCTGATGATGCCCTGAATGGGCATGATTCTTGATTGCATTTAGGTTTTAACAACTACACTACCTGAGTGGGTGAGTCTAACATCATAAACCCTGGGCTGGAGTCCCAGCAGGGCAGATGCTGTCAGTTGTTTACCCAAACCTCCCTTCCTTCCCTGATGCAAAAGCAACAACCAATGCCTCTTGGCCACAAGCACCTATTTCAGACCAAGAAGTAAATCTTGATTAGTTGAAACCAAATCATAATAGGTCTGTGGATGGTGCTGTGATCTGAATGTTTGTGTCTCCCCAAAAGTGCATATGTTGAAATCCTAACCCCCAAAGGTGATGGTGTTATTAGAAGGTGGGGCCTTTGGGAAGTGATGAGGTCATGAGGATGGAGTCCTCATGGATGGGGTTAGTGCCCTTATTCAAGAGGCCCCAGAGAGCTCCCTCACCCCTTCCACAGGGTGAGGACACAGCCAGAAGTCGACAGTCTGCAGCCCAGGAGAAGGACCTCACCCGACCATGCTGGTGCCTTGATCTTGGACTGCCAGTCTCCAGAACTGTGAGAAATAACTCTGTTTTTTATAAGCTACTTGGTTTGTGGTATCTTATTATAGCAGCTCGAATGGACTAAGACAAGTGGTCATATTAGCCAGTTGTGGCCTAGAGTGTAGGCAGAAGTCTACAGGGTGGGGCTTGCAGGAAAGTTTTTCTTCATTGATTAAAAGGCACTGATCCTACTGATCTGGCCAGTTTTCCCTTTGCCCTTTCTCTTTGTCCTCCCTGGAACTCAAACGTGATGCCTGGAGGAACAGCAGCCATTTGGTGACAATGAAGCTACAAATATATGGATGAAGGTTAACACCCATTAAGGATGGCAGAACAGGAAAATGAAGGAGGAAGGTCCCTGACAGAATCACTGAGCCGCTCCCCAGACCCGGGCTGCTGGCCTGTGGAATCTTGTTATGTGAGACAAATGAACTGCTGTGGCTTTAGTGGTTGTTAGCCAGGCTTTCTGCCCTGCATTCCTAGTTGATACACCTAACGAGCTGTTCCATGGTTTGGGGCTGGCTGAACCGTTCAGTCATCTACCATAAGCACAGCTTCCGTGGTCCCCTGACTCATTAACCCCCATGAGCATCTAACCATCCGAGCTGGAGAACAACGGTGATGCGTCTTCCCACTCCTGTATTCTGAGCAAGGAGCTTTCAGCGACTGTCACCAGCATACTGTTGCCAACCCAACCCAACTTTTTTTTTTTTTAATTTTTATTCTTTTGGCTGCATTGGGTCTCCATTGCTGCATGAGGGCTTTCTCTAGTTGTGGCCAGTGGGGGCTTCTCATTGCAGTGGATTCTCTTGTTGCGGGGCATGGGCTGTAGGCACGTGGGCTTCAGTAGTTGTGGCATGCGGGCTCAGTACTTGTGGCATGCGGCCTCAGTACTTGTGGCATGCAGGCTCAGTACTTGTGGCTCGCAGGCTCTAGAGCGCAGGCTTAGTAATTGTGGTGCACAGGCTTAATTACTCCGTGGCATGTGGGATCTTCCCAGACCAGGGATCGAACCCGTGTCCCCTGCATTGGCAGGCAGATTCTTAACCACTGAGCCACCAGGGAAGTCCCAACCCAACACTTATAACCTGGATCTGCCTTGAGCACCAGTGTCCTCTGCTCAGGGCTGTGTGCAGCTGGTGCTGTCACTTCCCCCAGAGCACCCAGGGCGTTGCAAGGCCGGAGGCTGCAGGCAGCTTGGTGCCCTTGCGGTGAAGAGGCAGGGAGGTAGCTTCCCATGACCTTGGCCGGCTTCCCCCTCAGAGCCTTGTCATCAGCTGAGTGCCCTGTGGGTTGAGGAGCGGCACTTGTACCCAGGTGGGAACATTGCTGCAGGCTGTGCCAGGCCCCACGTGGCACCACCCCCATCCTACCTGTGCCCACCTTGCCCGGGCCTGGTCAGCGCACACCCACTCCTCTCTGATGGGGCCCCTTCTGTGGTCCGTGCTGACCTGGAGTCTGGCTCTGTGTAGCAGATGGACCATCAGGGCCTCCTGCATCCCTGTCCCTGTCTCCTGCCCTCTGCAGCTAAGCTGCCTTCACTTCCTGCTTGGGTCCCCATTCTTGGTTCCCCCTTCAGTGGCGTCCCCACCTTTCTGCAAGAAGGGCTCTCATGAAGGCACCTGCCAGACTCAGGGACCTCCCGCTCCTCCCTCCCATGCTGTGCTGGTAAGTGTTTAACAACTGGCTCTGCATGAGGTGGGGAGGAGAGCAGATGCGTAAAGTTTGCCAATTTCCGTGGTGTAAATACTCCCATCATGGCTGGTTTCAAGCTGCCAACGTGACACCACGGAATGTAGAGTTGGGGACAGGCCCAGTCGGGCTCTGTGCGCTGGTCGAGCCACTCTGGCCTGGCTGCCTCCCCTCTCGGCAGCACCGACACCAGGGCACTCACCTTCTCGGAAACTGTTCTCCGCCTGGGGCAGCACCACCCTCCCTTGGGTTCTCTCCTGCCCCTCTGCTCTTGCTTCTGGGTCTCCTCTGGGGACTGGTCTTCCCCACTCAGCCCTGAAGTGTAGCGCTCCTTGGGACTCTGCTTTCAGATCTTTCAATACACTCCACCCGAGTGTATCTACACCTGCTTCCGTTTTGGTCCAAATGTCCCAAGTCGGCATCCTCTTCCCATATTGTGGAGCTTAGGAGAGAGGCCTGAGGATACAAGAACAGAATAGCAGAGACCTCAGTGAGATGGAGATGCTGGCTCCCCACATCCACCCAGGCGAGCGGCCGCATCCCAGCCTCTGCCCATCCTGGGGTCCAGTGGTCGCACTTTGTAATCCTCATTCCCCACCACACCTCGCTTTCTGTCCCCATCAGCCCACACAGTGCAGGTCTTCATCCCCTCTTCAGATCAGTCCCCGTGACCCCCATCCCTCTTACTGTCTGTCATCACTGGTGGCACGAGAATGCCTTCCAAAGCACAGCTCCAGCAGGGGTGCCACACCTCCTCACATCCCTCCACGGCTCCCTAGTGCCTCCAGGATAAAGTCTGCACCCCCTAGCCTCAGGCCTTCTGCACGCTCACTCTCCCCTGCGTTCCCAGCATCATCTCTTACTTCTCCCGGCCACCCCATCACCACCTGTCGATAAAATGAAACCCTGTGCTGTTTCCTCAACACCCAGCCCTGTGCCCCTGTGCTTGAGCTCAACTGTCTCTCCTCAGGAATCCCCAGACGCCGCTGGCTGGTAATGGTGTTATTACTCCTGATTTACAAGCAAGGGAACTGAAGCTCAGAGACGTGAAGTGATCAGCCAGCCACACAGTGGGGAAGCTGCACAGCTAGGATTGGTATGAGGGCAGTTGTACCCCAGGTCCACACCCCGCCAAGGCTCTGCCTTGTTGGAAGCGAACTTGGATCTCAAGACATCCGGAGTGCGGGGCCTCAGTCATGCAGGCTCACGGCTGCCACCTCCCCCTCACCTGGAAGGCACGTTTTGAGGTGCCCAGTCTATTGCCAGGTCGGGATAAGGGAGGTGCAGGCTCCAGCCAGTCCCTGAGGCCCAAGGAGGACCACAGTGAAGGGCCTTTGTCCAGGGTTCTTACTGCTGTCATGCCGGGAAGTGATGTGACCTGGGTCTGCACGTTATCAAAGAGAATCAGACATCTCTGCATTAGGAACATGAAATTACCATCATCTGCAGAGGGAGAACTTTGATTTCCCTTTCTGCTAGAGGCAGAATTAGCTCAAAGCTCACAGAGAACATTTCAGCTGGAAAAGGCCATTACTGGACACTCTTCCGTCAGAGGAAAAAATATTCATCAAAATGGTTTTCATTTCCATCGACTCTCAGGCCCAGAGTAGACCTGTGAGCTGGCCAGCCCGCCCTTATTGGGTCCTTTGAAAAGTTCTAATAACCCAGGCTGACTTGAAAATAACACCATTCACGGTTTCCAGGGACCCGTGGCTCCCAGTGGATTCCCTGCCCAGCCTTCGTGAGGTCCTGTCTGAGCAGAGGGAGATCAAAGCCTTTGTGGAGCAGCCCCAGTGCAGAGTGGTGGGTCACCAACGATCGTGGTTGTGCCAAGGCCAGCCAGACCTTCGAGGGACGAGCCTCCCAGAGCAGCACGGGGACCGGGTGAGTGAGTGACGGTGGCCCCACACCACACGCGGCCCTGAGAGGCTCCCAAGAGTTGAGCCTGGACATTGGAGAGCAGAAGGCAGGACCTGACCACAGAGGAAGCTAGGGACACACAGTGGCTGGAGAGAGGAGCAGGCCCGCAGAAGGGGCCCTTCTCCTGGGGACACGCTCTGTGGCTCCGACCTGACATGGAAAGATGTCAGTGTCGGGGCACAGTTGGAGGAGATAGACACAGAACAATCATGCAATAAGATCGGGTTTTTCCCAGCTTCATTGGGGTATAATTGACAAATAAAAATTGTAGACACTTAAGGTGTACAATGTGATGGTTTGATAACGCGTGTACGTTGTGAACCAGTTACCACAGTTAAGCCAATTAGTACATCCACCACCCCACGTAGGTGCCATCCTGTGTGTGTAGAGCGAGTAATTAATATTTACTCTCAGCAGATTTCAAGTACACAATATAGTATTGTTAACTGCAGTCTCCACGCTGTACGTTAGACCCCATCTTGCGACAGGAACTTCGTACCCTTCAACCAGCATCTCCCATTTCCCCCACCTCCAGCCCCTGGCAACCAGCATCCTACTCTGCTTCTATGACTTTGGCTTTTTACAGATTCTCACATGTAAGTGAGATCATACAGTGTTTGTCTTTCTGTGACTGGCTACCTCACTTGGGCCCGTCCGTGTTGTCATAAATGGCAGGATTTCCTTCTTTTTTGAAGGCTGAACCATATTCTTTTGTACACAGGTGCACACACACCCACACCACACGTTTTCTTAACATGGTCTTCTTTTTAAACTACATTAAAAACAGAAACTATCTGAGTTCTAGTATTTTCTTCCCACAAAAAAAAAAATGCCCTTCTTTTAGCAAGCAAAAAAAAAAATTCAGAAATAAAGCTTAATAATACAAATAGAAAAAAAAAAAAAAACAGAAACTATCTGAAAGGACCCTCTGGCTGCTCAGCACGGCAGCCTCAGAGGAGGGGATGGGGCTGAAGATTGACTGGCCCCGTGGTGGACCTCTGTTGTTTTGCTGCCCACCCATCACCCCTTCTTCTGGAAATAGTGTCTCTTTGGGGGCATTACCCCTCATTCACCTCAGTCCAGGGGCTTGCATGGCTCTCCTCCCCACCCCCACCCCCGGCCAAGCAGGCATCAGGCGGGTGGATCAGATGCTGCGTTGTGCTGGCGACTGTGATTGGCTCACTGGTGGACACTGGCTGAGCTGTTGGATCTGGTCAGAGGTGACCCAAGGCTTCTGCACGAGTGACCAGGAAAGACAGATTTGGGGGTTGTGAACTGCGACCCTGGAGCAGCCAGTGCCACTGCAGGGAAATAACCCAAAGGACAAAGCAGCCAACCCCTGGGGAAACTAGAACCTTGGGATGGGAAGAGCTAAGACCCTGGGGCAGCGATTAGCCCTTGGATCAATCTATTCCTGAAGCCAGTGCACGACTGGGTCAGTTCAGTGCCAAGACCAGAAGAGATGTACAGGAAATCTACTGGAAGAAATGCCTGCAGAGGGTGAGAAGAAGGATGCCAGAGTGGGCAGGGACGCCCTCAGACCGGGCAGGTCTGGCACCTGCTGGACAGCAGAAGGAAGGGGTACCAGAGCCAAGGAGCCTAGACTGAGGTGCAGCTGGAATGTCTCAGCCAGGCTGACAGTGTCCTTGAGCCAGCGTTGCCTCACGCCCTGCAGGAAAGCCTGTACCCATCCCAGAAACAGAGAGTTCACAAACGAAGAAAGACAAATGGCCAATACATTTATGGGGAAACGATCAACCTCGCTGGTGACTAAAGAATCCAAATTAAAACATCCATAAATATCACAGGGGCTGAAAGAATGGCATTAGGTTGTGGGGAGGGTGTGGGGCAGTTTGAGGGGGGACCGTGTCTCCTGCTGCAGGGAGAGTAAGTGGGCACTCTCTGGGGGTCACTTAGCGATACCGACCCAAGTCCCCACAGTTACATCTCACCTTTGACTGCAAAACCACACCTAGTAATTTGTGCTTCCAAAACAGGGATGTGAACAAAGACAGGTGTGCAGGAAGATTGAAGTGTTGTTTCAGGATGGGGTGGGGAACCCTTTTTTATCAGGGGGGGGTGTGTGTGTGTGTGTGAGTGTGTGTGGTGCGTGTATGTGGGGGTGTCTTGCAGGTGGGTGTGTTGCATGTGCCTGCACACACGAGTGGTGTGTGTGACTGTGTGTGTCGCGTGCCCCCGCGGTGAGAGGGCCTGACTGACTTAGGAGGAGTGTGTGGTGCGTTGCCAGGTGGGGAGGCGGCAGGTGCTAAGGGAGAGGGGACAAATCACCAAGGCTGCTTTGCAGAAAGGAAGGCCAGAGTCAGAGGCCGCGAGGCCACAGCGCAGCATCTCAGGGTGAAGGCCTGACGTTTGCACGGACTTTGGTTCCTCTGGTCTTGCCTGGGCTGAGGGGAAGTGATCGCACCGAAAGCCTCCAGCACCCTGAGTAGGCGCGACCGGCGATTGGGAGCCGGCCTGACCTCAGTGGCCTGGAGCAGTCAGTCAGGCCGTGGAGACCTGAGGTCGGGTCTGAAGGTGAACTCGCCTCTCTCTGGTGGCCTGGGTGCAGGTGCATCACTCCTGTCTCTGGAATCCTGGGCTCAAGCAGCCAGGCTGCCAGGCACCTCTCAAGCCCGCCCGCCCGCCACAAGCATCCCCCCACCCTGCCCTCCCTGCGCTGCCACCCTGAAGTCTGATGTCTGTCCCACAGTGGCTGTGACCCCCCACTGAACGGGGCCCTGGCCCTGCCCGAGGAGCCGCGGAGGCCCCGGCACCGGCAGAGGGGGTCCAGCCCCTTCACTGAGCCAGACACACACAGACCCCCGCCCTCAGCAGCCTGAGCCCCAGCCTCACTCACACAGAACGCGGGATGCTGCAGGCGGGAAGGGCCCGCGACTGCGCACAGCAGAGGGGATCTGAGTAGCCAGTGGGGCCCAGCTCCTTGGAGGAGGTGGCCAAGCAGGAGGCCCCGACAGGTGAGGGAGGAAAGGGTCATCCCACGAGGGCTGGTGAGGACGGGCTCTGCGTGGGGTCCGGGAAACTTCTGGAACCAGGAGCAGGCTGGAGTGGCTGAGCCACGGCAAGAAAGTGGGAAAGGCGTTCAGGACGAGGCAGGGGAGCCAGAGGCGTGCAGCCCACGGACGTCTGACTGCGTCCAGGACGAGCGGGGCGTGTCCCAATCACGGAGGGCGTCTCACGCTTCATTAGCAGAGGTCAGGCTTTCTGCCCTGTGGTAGGTGGTTGGGGGACAGAGTGAGAGCTCATCAAGAGACTGAGAAGCCTGCTGGTTTTCAGTGCCGCTGGGAAGCATCCAGTGGGGAGGCTGGCTGTGCAAGAGAGAGGAGTGAGGGCGGAGAGACTCCCGTGGAGGGGCTTCTGCACCCAGGAGCCAGCTTGGGGGGGAGGGCAGAGGCTGGTGGGGGAGGGCGGGGGGAGGTGGGAGAGGGAGGGGGCGGATCCCCCATGGAGGAGGGCGGGGGAGGGCAGGGGAGTTTCCCCAGTGGGAGAGGGTGAGGGAGTTTCCCCAGTGGGAGAGGGCGGGGGAGTTTCCCCATGGGGGATGGTGGGGCAGGGCGGGGGAGGCTCCGGGATGGGGGAGGGCAGGGGTGTTTCCCCAGTAGGGGAGGGTGGGGGAGACTCCCCAGTGGAGAAAGGAGCAAATACAGGCGCCGGCAGGGCTGGGGCTTGGTGGCAGGACCTGCAGGGTTTGTGGCTGCAGGCTTCTCCCTGGAAGAGATGCACAGTGGTGTCCAAGAGGAAGGGGATGAGGGGGGCCTGTCGTGCTCCTGAGGATGTGGGTGACCCCGAGCCTGGACCGGGAGTGGGCAGGGCAGACCTGACTTCTCTGAAGTCTGAGCTGCCTTCCAGGGGCCTGGCTGAAGCTGTGAGCTGTCACCTGCAGGAGGACAGGTGGGGCAGGTGGGACACAGCGGCCTCCGACTGCTGAATGGCAGCCCCCAAAAGACATGTCCACGTGCCAGCCCCAGGGCCTGTGAATGCGACCTCGCTTGGGGACGGGGTCTTTGCAGCTGGAATTAAGGTAAGGGTCTTGAGATGAATCATCCTGGGTTAGGGCTGGTCCTACAGCCAGTGGCGGCTCCCTAAGAGAAGAGAGAAAGCGGGGATCCGGGCCCGTAGGAGGGAGGCCAGGCGAGGCCGGAGCAGAGGCCGGATTGCATGGTCCACAGGCCCGGGGCCGCCGTGGCTCCAGGAACAGGAGAGGCAGCAGCAGGCCGCCCTCACCCCACCCTCAGAGCCCCAGGGGCAACCAGCCCTGCATCACCCAGGTCTCGGGCTTCTGGCCTCCAGAACTGAGAGGACAAACTCCTGCATTTTCAGCTCTCAGTAAATTCACACGAAGACTTTAAAACAGGACTCAAATATAAACAGTGACTACAATGGACATCAGAGTGGATGAGGGAATTCCTATTTACGGCGGTCCCCGCAGACATGAGACTAGACAGGGAGTGTCTGCTGGTGGTGGGGGCAGGGAGGTAGACTTTATTTCATTTGATGTTTATGTGGGCTTCACAAATCTCGCCTCTGGCCAACTGTGGCACCAATGTCATCAGAGCTTCTAACATTTTCAAGAAAACTAGAAATTTCAAATTCCATGTGAAGTTTCTCAACATTTAAATGTTGGCAAGAAGCAGCATGTGTTACAATGCTGTGGGCTGACACTGTGTCCGAGACCCCTGGGGGCAGCTTCTCCAGAGCCCCCGCGGGGCTCATGCCCACTCTTCACCCAGGAGCAGCCGCCCTGTAAGCAGTGAGGGCGGTCGGGCCAGGGAGCTGATCAGGACTCTTGGGAGCTGGTTGACGTCACATTGGGGCTTGAAACTGGCCGTGGTGGGAGGGTTCACACCGTAGACCCTGGCAGAGGCTACAGATCCCGCTGCTCCTCCACCCCCACCCCACAGCCTTCAGCCCCTTGATAACCCCTGGCTCCCCAGCACACCCTCCCCACCGGGCCAGCTTGGCCCTTTCTTCCCACAGGCAGGGCCCTTTTCCATGCAAATGACCACAGGACGTCAGTTAACGTCAGAGTCTCCCCACCTCTAATCCTCAGGCCCAGCACCCAGAACCCGTGTAGGCCACATAGGCTGACCCCACTCTCTCTGCCTTGGACGCGTGGGTCACCTGCCTGGCTGTGGCCAGGACGGCTGCCTGCACTTTCTGTGTCTGCTGGGGTCACTAAGGGAGTGAGATACACACCTGGAGGTCCTGGCAGCAATTCTAGGAGGGAGCCTGCCTGAGAATACAGTCAGCGCCCAGGGAAGCAGAATGGGGGTGGGGGGCGGGGTGGAAGAGGGAGACGCACACACACAGACACACATAGTGTAGGTAACCCGTGCATAGTGCATGCATACACACGCGTGCAGTCCCTCCCCATTGTTGGAGGATTCCGTACTTGTGCATGTGCCTGCCCGCTAGAATCTACCTGTAACCACACGATCAATACTCACAGCTCTTCCTGGTCACTCGGGAACATGGCAGAGCAGGAGAGACGTGACTGGCCCGGCATGCGTGTTCCTGGTGGGGGTTGAACCAGGCGATGCTGCCGTCTTGTGTCAGATCTGGGGCTGTGAGCAAGTGCCCTTTGTGTCTTTTTAGGGCCATATTTTTTGCATTTTTATGCTTTTTGTGGATGATTTCACTGTTTGAAACAGCCCTCAGTGCAGAGCTGAAGTGCCATCCAGTGTCCTAAGGACAAGAAGGCTGTGACGAGCCACCGAGAAGATGGGTGTTACAGGGGTTTTGTTCTGCGGTGATCACAGTGCTGTGGCATGAGGTCCATGTTCCTGAATCAACAACATAGATTAACTGAGGTATCTTTAAACAGAAGCACACATAAAACAAGGTTATGTATTGATTAGTTGATGAAAATGCTGTGACCAGAAACTCACAGGAACCTGTTTTATCCCAGAACAATAGTTCAGTATCTACTGATTCAGTATTTGCAGTGACTTTATAGAATGTAACTGCTGAGAATAATAATAATAGGCCAAATACACACACACACGCACACACACACGTACGTATATGTATGTGTATATATGGGTGTAAATGGTAATGACACCATTTAAGCCCCTGGATCCAGCTATGCCTGAAGCCCTCGATCCATCACACAACCCCTGGTTATATAAATCAGTACATTTCCTGTTTTGGTTAAGCTTGTGTGGGCTGGGACTCTGCTGTTTGCTACCAAAAGCTTCCTTACTAACACAAACCCAGCTGGTTGTAGGTCCAGGATGTAATTTCATAGTTCTAAGAAGGGGTCTCCCTGGGAATCACGAAGAGACCTTTATTTCCCAAGCACTTCATCCAAGCTGGTGGCAAGAAAGCTCAGCACTGCTGGTGACGTTCGGGAGCAGTGGGAATCAGGGTAGGACGTGGGCCCCCCTGCAGGCCACCTGACATTCCTCTGTCTCCAGGCAGTCTCCCCAGCTGTGGTTTTCCAGCTGAACTACCCCTCCTCCCCAAGAGAGGCCACAAAGCAGAACCGTCATTCAGGAAGATTTACGACAGCCATTTGTACACATGTGTGTGCTCACGGACACAGCGCCCCAGCCGCCGGCTTTCATTTTATTTAGTGTGAAGGAGCAAGCTGGGCCCAAACCTCATGTACACATTCCTCATAAATCAGACATTCCTGAGCGCCTTCTGGGACGGCCGGCTCCAGGCAGGGACTGTCACTGCCCTGCTCCCGGCTTTCTTCTCACCAACAGAAACAGTCCTGAGCACTGGTGGGTGAGGACTGCACACTTCCAGAGTGCAGGGGTGGGTGTCAGCGCACCCTCTGTGGGGCATCCATGGAGGAAGGCGTGGGTGGGCATCCACGTCCCCACAAGCTACCCTTCCCGTTTGTCTCAGAGTCCCAGCTCCAGGCACCCTTGGTCTGCTGACCACTGAACGGCAGTGTTCACCCAACTCGCTCCTCCTCACCCCTCAGACGTCATCACCCCCAAGCATGCCCCGACCCCCCACAGAGCCCCCATAGTCCATCTGTCTCACTGTCCTTCATGGTCCTGGTCACAAAGGAGCAGGCATGGCATGGGTCCTGGGTGTGTGTGTCTGGGTTTTGTCTCCAGCTCAGACTCTGGGCCTGGGGGACAGTGCCTCGCACGTGGGAGGAGCCCCATAGACACTCGCTTCCCATTTCCCGGGATGGAGGAGTGGTGAACTGCACAGTCTTCCTCGGAGAAGCCAGTGGACACAGACAGGTGGGGGTGGAGGGGGAGCGACAGAGGAGATGGGACCCCCAGATCAGCCCTCCTGTCGAGGAGCCGAGGGTCTTAAGGGGACCCTGACACGCTCCTGTCAGAGTAGGGACCGAGTCCCGAGGCTGGGGGCTTGCCTCTGAGGAGTTGCCCAGCTCCACGCCCTATTCCTGGCTGGAGCTTTGGGGTGCCTGCAAACACAGATCCAGAAGAAGGGGAAGGCGTTGGCTGGGGGCGCTGGCAAAGGGGAGCTGGCCGCGAGCTCCGATCAAAACCTCAATTGTTTGCAGAGTTAACAAAGAAAGGGGCGCTGGAGCAGAGAGGGCCTGTGGGAGGCCAAATTATTCTGAGCTTTGGAGGACACCTGGCTTCCACTCTGTCCTAACTCTGTGAGTTAATTTTTAGGGGAAATCAGTTCTCTTTTGTGCTGGCCAAGAAAACATTTCTGCAGCTCTTCCAATCCCTGACCCGATGGGATGGGATGTCGCCAAAGTGGCACCTGGGAGAGTGGCAGATGGACTCACGGGCCCTCCCAAACCTCACCTGCCCTCTGCCTGCAGCAGCAGCTGCAGACGTGGCCCGCACACCTGCACGCATGTGTCCCCCGCAGGCGCACCCATGACATTCTAGGCAGCGGTCACTGGAACCCACCAACACAGGTCCCAGGTCTGAGGCTCTGCTGAAGGAGATGACAGCCGGCGGGGGGGCCACCTGTATACAAAGTTACCCATCCTTAGAAAGCTGGCCTCCCAGGGTTCCCCACGGTTGTCTCTGGATCTCTGGGGGCTCGGCCGTCTGCAAGGGTGTCTTGAGAAGGTGGGAAAATGGGAAGACAGCAAGGAACAGAGGGAGCAGCACCCGGATGCCTTCTACCGGGGACGCATCGCAGAGCGACTGCCAGTGCTGTGGTTTCCAGGCGCACATGCCACTATGAAACTCGTCGTGTGTTCCCAGGACGTCCTGAGGTCATTCAGGCACAGTCACCTGCACGTACTTCTAAGCAAACCATCTGGAATAACCTGTAACAACCTTATTAGAAAAATTAAAATCTGTGCTGCTTCAAGGCTTCCGGAGCCGGGAGCGTGGGCTTCTCAGTTTTGTGAGCTCCGGCCTGGGCCTTTGCCAGCTCTCACTACTATATAATTTAATCTAATTGATCAATTAAATCCAAATAATTTTTAAACAAGCTGTAATAACAGTTATATAATTTCAGTACTACATATAATTTTCTTAACGACTTTATCAAAGGAAATTGCTCACTAGGACTTGCTCTGTGTGTGGAAACTGTCATCTCCACAACTCTGAGATCCACGCAGCTTTGGGGAGCAGCCTGCAATCAGAGCTCACGGACGGGGTGGGGTCACGACCCCCACGGAGGAGGCAGCTTCCCATCCATCTGATTCAGTGGTCTCACTGAGTTACCTCAGGGTGAAGTGTTCAGATGAGTTGGTCACCAGACCTTGTGGAGATACTGTGGTTCTTTCTACCTCATCTGTTGAATTGTGTATCAGTTGTCTATTGCCTCAGTTATGCTGCATAGCAAACAAGCACTCAGAACATCAGAGGCCTGCAGAGAACAGTTATATTGCTCACAGCTGGGCCGGTTGTTTCTCCTGGGCTGTGTCAGCTATGGCGAGAGGGCAGCTCTGCTCCTCTGCACATGTGGAGCCTCGGCTGAGATGACCTGGTCCTCCCGCAGGCTGGCCTGGCACTGTTCTGGAAGTGCTCACGGAGAGGAAAGAGAGGGTGTGAAATTGCACAAGGACTGTTTCAAGCCTCTGTCTGCACCTAGGCTGCTCTGCCCTTGGCCAAAGGAAGGCATGTATCAAAGTGGGGGACCTATAACCTGTGGGGCAAAGGGCTGAAGGGCAGGGGCTGCTCCTGGGGTCACAGGTGCCATCAATCTACCCAAAGCTCTTTGGTTGCTGGCAACAGACACTGATCCAGAATAACATGGGCAGGGATGGGATTTACTGGAAAGATGTGAGCAAGACAGGAGACCAAGCCGAGCTCAGAGAAAGGCTGGATGGGAGTGGGTGGGGGCAGTGATTGGGGGCGGAGCTCCATGAGCCTCTGGTTGGACGAGCATCAGCCCTTCTCAGCTCAGAAGCCAGCTGCTAAGGAGAGAGAGGCAGGTGGCTTCTCTTTGGAGAGCAGGAAATGGTGTCTGGCTGGTCCCTCCAAGACTTCACACAGTGGGGTGGCAGTGACCCCCATAGAAGAGGGCTGCAGTTTCCAGAAGTGGAAGGAGCAGGCTTGGGCTGCAGAAACAATGAAAGTCCCCTGTGCAAAGCCCCTTGGCACCAGCCCCCAGGACCCCTCCCCACAGCTGCTGCTTGTGCAGACTTTCCCAAGAATGCACGCCTGGGGCCACCCCCACAGCACCCCTTGAAATGCAGCATTGCACTTGAGCGGCTCTCACCATCACCAGGCTCTGGGAGCTCCAGCTTTGAGGGGCTGAACCGCTTCACCAGGGCATCCCAGTCCCAGCCGAGCCTGTGCTGTCCACTCCCGGGCTGTCACACGTGCATGTGTGTGTGTGCTGTGTGTGCGTGTGCGTGTGTGTGCAAGTGTGTGTGTGTGCGGTGTATTGTATACGTGTGCACATGTGTGCCTGGTGTTTTGTGTATATGTGTGCATGTCTGTGTTGGCATGTGCACATGTGGCATGTGCACAAATGTGCGTTGTGCACTGGTGTCTATTGGGATGTGGACATATGCATGTGTGTATATGTGGTGTGTGTGACTGTGTGTGTGTGCACACATGTATGTGTTGTGTTACGTGTGCCCCTGTGTGTATGCATGTGTTCGCATGTGACTGTGTATGTGTTGGGGCTGTTCCTGAGCCTCTGCCTTCCTTCCAGCATCAGGGACCAGAGGGCTCCTGCGTGCCCTGGTGGTGCTGGGCAGGCCTCTGGTGTGTCCTTTCAGATGGGAGACATTTAGAGACTTCTGTGTCCTGGAGACCCCACATCAAGAGCCACTGAGGGACACACCTGAGTTCAAGCCTTGCCTCTGTGACCTTGAGCCATCCCCTCTCCTGCCCGGGTCTCAGCCTTAACCTGTTTCACCTGTGGAACAGAGGGATGAGCAGCACCTGGAGGGTCAGGTGGGGCGCATGTGCTCGGGGCTGACCAGTCAGTGTGGGTTCTGCCCGGTCCCCAGCCTGCCTGTGACAGCATCACAGCCCCCAGTCTGAGGGGACGGGGTGGAGGAAGAGCCGGCTGGAGCCGCACTGCCTGTTTCGGTTCCGGACCTGCCTCTGCGTTTGCCTGCTGGGCACCCTACCGAGCACCACGCCCAGCGGCCCAGAGCAGACACTTGTTCCCTCACTTTTCTGGAGGTCCAGATCCAGGGCCTCAGAGCTGGTCCTTCTGAGGCTCCCCCGGCTGGGAGCCTGCTGGCAGCCCTGGTGTCCTTGGCTTGGTGCCTCGCCCCCTCTGCGCCTGTCTTCACGTGACCACCTCCCTGGGTGCGTGTCTGTGTCCAAATCTCCCCTTTCCATGAGGACACCAGTCCCGTGGATGAGGGCCCACCCACTCCAGTACGACCTCATCTTAACTTGACTAATTACATCTGCAAGGACCCTATTTCCTAGTGGGGTCAGATTCTGAGCCAATGGGGGTTGTGACGTCAACGGGTGCACTTGGTGGGGACACAGTCTGATCCACAATAGCCAATGAGGGGCTCATGGCCTTGAGCAGAGCACTTCAGCTCTCTTGACTCCCTTTCTGGTCTGAGAAGTGGGGGTGCTTTCCACCTAAGGTTGTGAGGATTTAGAGAATAAACGCATATAAAAGGTGAGCAACAGGGCCTGGCCCATTGTCGACCCCCAATAAATATCAGCCGTCCCTGTTATTCATCAGGATGCGGGCACAGCCGCCAGCTCCTGGACTGCTTCACCTGCCAGCTGCAGATAAACTCCAGCTCCTCTGGCTCCACCTCCCGGATCCAGACTTCCTTCCCTTACTGTGGCCACGGCCTAGGGAAGGGGCATTCCTTCCAGCCTGGCCCAGCAGGAGAAGATCACCTGTTTCGGGCTCTGTCTCCTCCTTAACCCCTCTAGGGGCTGGTGTAGGGGTAGCGGGCTCTCAGAGAGCCTCATGGTGAAATTCCCAGAATTTCCCCTGAAACCAGCAAGAGAGCTTTCCATTACTTCTCCATAAGCGTAAGTGTTCCCACAGGCTCCAATCACAGGCTTCTGTGGAACTAAAGTTTTCCCAAACAAGCTCCATTTCAATCTGAATTCCAGACTCTTCACACAGCAGACTTCTGTGATTCCCACCCAGCCAGTGAGAACAGGGTGCCCTGGGAATCTGGGATGTGGACCCCCAGGCCTTGGAAATGAGGGGGAGATGGATTTGGAGGGACGTGGAGCCCCTGGAGGCTGGAGCTCTGGGAGAGACCTTGCACACTTTCTGGACTGGGGCTGTGTAGGTTAAGGGTCTTGCCCCCAAACCCCTCTGGTTTTACTCTGTGCCTCCTTCACTTCACTTCATTTCAAAGAGTACTTTGATATGTTCCCAGTAGATCTGTTTTCTTTTATCCACCAACACTTCTTCAAAAATTTGAGTTATTTGCCAGTATTTGCAAATCAGAATATTTCACATTTAAAAGGATTTCTGGTGTCTCTAGAAGTATTGAGAGATGTGGCCACCTAGAGTTGCTATTTCCTCATGGAAAAAGTATATGGGCCTGAGCAAGTACTGCTTCTTTTAGAAGGACATGCAAAATCCAGTTTGCTACATTCCCATCTGGACCACTTTAGTCATTTACCTCCCTGGCTTGTGGATTTTTAAGTTTGGGATCACTTTTATAGAACACTGACCCCTCTTCAAATCTCTTGTGCTGGGAACAAAAGTGCTACCATCATCACCACCACCTTCATCACCATCATCACCATCATAACCCTCACCATCATCACCATCACCAGCATCATCATCACCATTACCAGCATCCCCATCACCATCACCACCATCATCACCATCATCATCATCACCATCATCACCATCATCACCACCATCACCATCACCACCATCACCACCATCATCACCATCATCATCATCACCATCACCACCATCATCACCACCATCACCACCATCATCACCATCATCATCACCACCACCAGCATCACCACCACCAGCATCACCATCACCATCACCAGCATCACCATCATCATCACCATCATCACCACCTTCATCACCATCATCACCATCACCATCATCACCATCATCATCATCACCATCACCACCACCACCAGCATCACCACCACCAGCATCACCATCACCATCACCAGCATCACCATCATCATCACCATCATCACCACCTTCATCACCATCATCACCATCACCATCATCACCATCATCATCATCACCATCACCACCATCACCAGCATCACCATCACCAGCATCACCATCACCATCTCCACCTTCCCCACCACTATACATATGCATATGCATATATACTCACACAGAGACTCTCTGTGTGTCTCTGTCCCTCTTTCTCTTTCACCAGATTCATTTCTTTACCTCTGACCCCTGTCAGAGGTCTCTCAATGTATCCAAGTGTTGCTGGCTCAAGCAAGTTAGTGCAACTGGGTCAAAGCTGATGGGGGTGAGAGTGGTGGTGGGTGGAGATGAGGGTGGAAACCTGTGTTAAGAATGTCCATCTTGCACAGACCCCCTAAGGAAGATGTGTTGGTGGAACTTGCCCATACAGTGCATCTCGCTTTGGCTCCACATCTGGTTGCGGAAGGATACCCATGGCATTATTTTCCATAAGAGCTGTCTGGTATTGACTGGGCATCCAAGATTTCTTCAAGGACCCACGTATTCTCAATCCATTGGTTGAGAGGAGGTAGACCTCCCCTTCCAGTTCCAAAACAGTCCAGGGCTCGGCAGGTCTGTCAGCATATTCCATGCCCGTGGCCCACAGACTGCTTTGGAGGTGGACACGTGGCCCAAGACAGGTCAACACGACTCAAGTCTTGGACTTTGGGGGGGAAGATTGGCGGATGGTGCTCTTTTCCCACGGTGTTTGCACAGCGGGGGATGTGGGTGAGGAGATGCTGGGGATCTCATTCACAGGGACTGGGGAGTCTGGCTGGGAGTGAAAAGCTCAGCAGGGAAGCAGAGGACAGGCAGAGAGGGTGGCCCTGGGAGCACTTGAACCCCTGCACTCAGGTGTGCCTGAACCCACTCTCATGACCAATAAATCTGCTCTTCTGCCATTTTGAGTGGAGTTTCTCTCACTTACAGTCAAAATAGCCTTGGAATATGCAGTTCCTTTCCTGGAAGATGGTTCTGGAAATGATCCAGCCCAGGGCGCAAAGGTCACTTTATCCTCTCAGCTTCAACTTCCTTCCCTGAGAAATGGGGTAAGTGTACCGACCTCTATGAGATGATGCACAAGCTGTCACCCAGGCTGCCTTCTCATAATCAGCAAGAGGGGGACACTCCAGGGTCTTGATCCTGCCCTGCCCCCACCCCACCCAGCTCTAGTTTGGATTCCTGGGCAACCAGCACGTTCTCCCGACACTGGGGCCTGCCTCTCCGTGGTGGTCTGTCCTCGAAGATTCCCAGCTAAGCCAGCTGTGCCCCTCTGGGAGTGAGCACAGGTTCCTTGGGAGGGAGGTAAGGCCAGGAAAGGTTGGTGGCCCCCCAGACATCGTGGCACAGTCTTAGAGGCAGCCATGGGGGGTGAGATCATGGGACTATTTTAGCCCCTCTGCCCTAGGGAGTCGTGAAAAGACCCAGACCCCAGCCTCACAGCCCAGGGCCAGTGAGGCTTTCAGGCAAGAAATCCGAGGAGCCCTGCCTGACCACTCTCTGCTCAGCTCAAACTGACTGATTTATCATCTCAAGATGGCCTTGGCCTCCCAGGTACTGTTTTTCTTGTTGTTTCAAAAGTACTGGTCCCAGAGACAAGTGTCAGATTTTTCTCATCTATAAAATAGGCATAAAAATATGAAGGTGAAAAGATGAGAGTTTGGACCTCCTTCCCACGCACAGCCCACACACACACACTGGCCCCAACAGCCAACACCTGAGACATACGAGTGCAGGACAAGATGTGTTGTGTGGGCTTTCACTGCAGATCTTGCCTCCTTTGAGGCTCTCCCAATAGATAAATGAGACGGAGAGTCCAGTAATTTCATAGGTGAAACTGGTATCAGGAGACTCTCCCAACTACAGATGCGGCAAATAGACATGAAACAGACATGAAAACAGCGCAGGTGCATGGAGCCTCTTGCTGCACCGTAAGTCAGAGCCCCAGACCCCTAGCTGCCGTGCCCCGCGTCCCCAAGCCAAGAATCGAGTCGGGTCCCCATCCTTTCCCCCACCCCACCAAATGCCCAGGAACGCCCACAGGAGCCCCTTCTCCTTCCCTCCTTCCTCCTCCACACACCTCTCCACATCCCCTAGTACTAGACTCTGTACCCCGGTGGAAGAGGCTAGAGGGGATCAGGGACAGTGATTGAACAAGCCCCGCACACTCCTTCCCAAAGAAACCCTTTCTCAAGTAGATGAATTTAACTCTGTTCTCCTGCCAGTATCTCCACGCCTAGCAGTTCCCATGCCACGGGTCCAAAGGCTTCCTTCCCTGCCTCTTCCCAAGCAAGCACAGAAAGAAGTGAGCAGGAATAGAAATACATACACAGACATGTGGGAGGAGCAGGTCTCAGAGTGGGCTTGGGCCTCGCTTAGAGTCCTGTGTCATTCTGGTTTATCATCCTTTCACGTTTTCCAGACCAGTTCAGAGAAAGAGATGGGATTGCTGCAACCTGGCTTCTAAAGCAGGCTTCCCCGGGGGGAGCCTGGGCCCCGCTCGACAAGCAATGATTACAACAGGAATCCCGACTGGTCATTAGGAAGCAGCCCAGGCCCTGAAATAACTTTGCTAAGCTCCTCTCCCTCTCCAGGCAGCCATGAAGGTCCTCGATAATGCAAACAGGGCTGCCTTCACCGGTTCCACTTAGAAATATTTGGTCTATTAGCTTATCAGTGGGAACAGCTTCCCTTTGATATGCGCCTTGAATGTTTCCTCAAAAACGCCACCAGGTTTTCTCAGCACCTTCCATGCGCCTCTGTCAACCATGCTACATAAGGAGGGCTGAATGGTGAGGAATTTGGGGCAGGTCGGCTCCACAGCCAGAGCGGAGAGGGGGCGGGGAGGATACCCAGCTCTGCGCATCCGTTCGGCATATGGCAAGGAGCTATACGGACGGGCTATCAGCAGCAAGGTTGGGCGGAGCCTGCCTTCTCTCCTCTCCTACCTGGATACGCAGCTGGACTATGTTTCCCAGACTCCCCTGCTGCCAGCTGTAGCCACGTGACTGAGTTCTGACCAATGGTGTATGAGCAGAGATGATGGGCTTCCCTTCCAGGCCTGGACCTGATCCTGGCTCTGTCTCCACCGCTGGCTGAATGGAGAGGATTCAGAGGGTCAGAGGAGGACAGAGCTGCAAGACACAGGAGGGACCTGGGTCACTGCCCCTGATGACCTACACTGGATAATGACGTGAGCTTGTTTTTAAATTGAAGTACTGTTGATTTACAATGTTGTGTTAGTTTCCGGTGTACAGCAAAGTGATTCAGATGTATATATAGAGAGAGATACCCACATATATATGTTCTTTGTCATATTCTTTTCCATTATGGTTTATTACAGGATATTGAATGCAGTTCCTGTGCTACACAGTAGGACCTTGTTGTTTATCTGTTTTATATATAGTAGTGTGTATCTGCTAGTCCCAAACTCCTAACGGATCCCTCCCCTACCACCCTTCCCCTTTGGCAACCGTAGTTTGTTTTCTATGTCTGTGAGTCTGTTTCTGTCTCATAGATGAGTTCACTTGTGTCATATTTTAGATGCCACCTCTAAGTGATATCATATGGTACTTTTCTTTCTCTTTCTGACTTACTTCACTTAGTATGATAATCTCTAGATCCATCCATGTTGCTGCAAATGGCCTTATTTCATTCTTTTTTATGGCTGAGTAATATTCTGTTGTATATATAGAGACGTGAGCTTTTTAATGCAGAAAGTAAATATTTTTTGTATTACGCTTCAGAGAATTCATAGCGTATCTCTCCCAGCAGCTAGCATATTTTACATTTGCTGATATGATGCTCTGAGGCAATATTCGGTGTGTTGGTCAGGCCTTTGTGTGAGGCAAATAACAGAAAACCCAACTCAGTGGGGCTTGAGTAGAATAAATGGAATATATGAGCTCCTGTAACTGTGAAGTGAAAGGCAGGTGAGGTTCAGGTGTAGCTTGATCAGGGATCCAAAAATAGCACCGGGAGTGCATGTCTCTCCTGGCATAGCCCCTCTACACTAGCTCTGGGTTGGCCAAGCTCATCTCTGTGGGGATGGAAGTGTCTGGCCATACCTGGCAGGGATTGTCACCCCAGAGTCCTTGTCCCTGGAGGGGTCTCAAGCGCAGCAGGACATGAGCTCTAATTGTCCAGGCTGAGGTGCATTGACCCCTCAGCTCAATTGGGGTCATGAGTGGAGGAGAGAGACCTGATGCAGACGGGGTGACTGTTGTTGGAGAATCTGGGGAGGGCTCTCTGCTGGTTCCAGGGAGGATCATGGTGCCTGAGCCAGCGGGTGCAGGTACAGGGGAGGGTCGTGGGGCAGAGCAGATAGAGGAAGCAAGCATAGCCCACCCACCCGCTTCCCTTGGGGACCTCCCTCTGTCCCACCAAATGGCTCCCAAGCGGCCTCCAGTTCCACCCATAATCCATGCAGATTGACCCAGCCCAGCCCAAGTCCTGCCCTGAGGTTTTTATTCCACAGGGGGACCAGAGTGAGGCTCTAGACCCTGAGGGCACTGAGACTGAAGCTGTTGGCCAGTCCTTCCTGGGAGGGAGCCCCCTGTAGTGATGGAGCTGAGCTGAAAGCGGCCATCTGTCCCTGCCCTGCCCTGGGTCCCCGAGACAGCCTCCGACACATCCCTCCCTTGCTAAAGTTACTTGGAGTCAATTTTCCATCACTTGAAACCAAGGGAGCCTGAAAAAACAGATTTCTTCTACAGAGGGAGTTCTTCCTTCTCCGTTGCATGCGATGAAACTTTAGATTTACCTGAAATCCTCTCAGTCTGTGACCTGAAGTGAAACCTACGCATGCTTGGGGATGGACTCCCGTGTGCCATGTGGGGCCAGACCCATCCCCAAGAATTCCTGAAGTCTGGCCTTGCGATGATGCCAAGGGTCCTCAGATCCCTCCCACCACCACCCACCCCTACAACTCCCTGAACTTGCTTTCAGTAAAAATAACAATGGGAACAGTCCTTCAGGTGCAGCATCAACATTTCATCATCTTAAGTGTTCTCAATCTGATGTAAAAGTAGCTTTAGAAAACGTGGCTGCTTCCGTTGGTCTCTAATGTACAATGTCTATGTGATCTCCCCACGTTTTAAAAGCGGACAGAGTTCCCACACCCTACTGTCAAATGAAAAAATTCACAGCCTAAAAGTTAAGAGTATGTTTTACTTGGTGGACAAAACTGAGGACTCAAGCCCAGGAGATGGGACACTCATATAATTCTGAGGGAGTGCACCAAAGAGGCAGGGGGGAGCCGGGATACATAGGAGTTTTTGCAACAAAGACCAGGTAGTCAGAACATCAAAAGATTACTGTTAATTAAAGAAAACCAGACATCTCAAGTTTAGGGATTCAGTGCTTTTCTACGTATGGGAAGATGCAAGAGTCTGGGCTCATTGAAATCATTCCTTTGATTTCACCTCAGCTTTTTGGGGCCAGTATCCTGTTCTTCCCCATCCTGAGTCCCCTCAGGGTTCACTGTCAGGGGAGGGGGTGGCTGCAGTGGCCAACTGCTAGATGCGGGGGGAGGGTATCCTGCCTCCATCCTGAGCTCCCTCAGGGCTCACTGTTGGGGCTCCTGTGATGTGATGGCTTGATGGCTGCAAGCCATGGCTGCTGTTTACTGTTATGGTGGGAAAGATTTTTCATTTATCCAAACTTTGGGTGCCCTGGAGCCACCAGAACTCTGAGGACTCCAGAACCAACTCAGCTATGGTCACAGGAAAACTAGATGGGCTGGAAGAAGTTAGTTGGTCCACAGTCCCCAGAAACAGAGTGGCCCCTGGATGAGTGGAATTTTGGAAACTTGGTCTCTCCCTGATGGTCATGCATGAGCCTGACTGGTGGGAATCTGGCCAGGAGTCCAGCTGCTCCTAACCTCACCTCCTCCATAGGAAGAACCACCCTGTCCCAAGCACTGGTATTTCACGCCCCCCAGGAGACAGAAATGTTGGTACCTGGACTTGAGTCTCATGGTCCTTCCCTGCTTTCGTTGGACTCTTGGGGAGACATTTGGGGAAGAGGAAGGAGAAGAGAAGTGGGAGCTTCCCAACCACTGCAAAGGGTGACGCAGGCGGCTTATGTTCAGCGGGGAATGTTCCAGCTTCCGAGGGAGCTAGTTTCACCAATTCAGCCCCGCCATCTGGAACGTTCTGCCTTGGATCCACTGGTGTTTACTTTCAAAAACTTTGCATTCCTGGGGCCTGAGATTGGGAGCAACTGTGTGTGGAAAATACATGCTTCCTTTCATATGTTCCAGTGACACATAACAGCTTGCTTTCAGTCCTTTAAAACACAAATGAAAAAAAGAAGGAAAGAAAGAAAGAAAAGCCTTTGCCAAACACTCTCCCCACAGAGGAGAAACCCTGGGGATTCTAGAACAGAAAGAGCTCCAAGAGGTGGGGACACCGCCAGCAGGTGTGGCTTTGAGGTACCAGGTTGGTGGGGAGGAAGATAACAGGTGAGGGCCTTTTGTGTGGGGTGAGCAGGACCCAGGCCAGCAGCACCCACCCCAGGAATCCCACGCAGCAGCTGGGATAGAGCCCAAGCTTCCCTGAGATATCAGGTTTGGGATGTGGGGTGGGGGGAGGAGGTTGCAGAGTCAAAGGCGAGAGTGTGGGGCCTCAGCTCCAGGCTGACACCAAGTGCCGTCCACACTCTTGCTGATGAGGCGTGGAAACCCAACTTGAACTCACTTAATTGGAAGCAGTATGTATTACCTCATGAACTCTAACTCCGGAAAGAGTGGAGCGAAATTTGGGTGATGGAGCCCAGAGCTTTGGGTCTTGCAAAGCCCCACTCTCCATCGTGTTCTCTGGCTTCCTCCACCAACTTTCTCCTCTCCCTGGCTTCCTCCATGCCGAGCTCCCAGACCCACACTCCATAGAGCTGGGTCTCTGTGGCAAAGTCTGAGAGCTGTTCATTCTCCAAATCTCTCCTCTGGGTCCCTCACCTAGTAACAGAACCCAGATAAAGATGACATTTCCCGGGGCTTCCCTGGTGGTGCAGTAGTTAAGAATCCACCTGCCAATGCAGGGGACATGGGTTTGAGCCCTGGTCGGGGAACATCCCCCATACCACGGAGCAACTAAGCCCATGCGCCACAACGACTGAGCCTGTGCTCTAGAGCCCGCGAACGCCAGAGCTTGCATTCCACAGCTACTGAAGCCTGTGTGCCCTGGAGCCCGTGCTCCATAGCAAGAGAAGCCACCATAATGAGAAGCCTGTGCACCACAATGAAGAGTAACCCCCACTCACCACAATTAGAGAAAGCCCGTGTGCAGCAATGATGACCCAACACAGCCTAAATAAATAAATAAATAAATAAAAACTACATTTCCCAGCCTCCCTTGCAGCAAGGTGTGGCCACATCACACATCCTGGCCAATCAGCTGTGATGAGAGTAATGCTGGGCTTACCAGGGAGATGTCCAGCACCGTGTCATCTCTTCCCAGGTGGGAGGCATACCTGGTGGAGAGCCATCCTTAGAACAACACGGGCAGAGATGGAGAAGACATATCTAACAAAGGAAGGAGAATGTGCTGGGAGACATGCCCGGCCTTCACAGATCTTGGACAAGTCATGGCCGGCCTGATGCAGGTAGGCCAGAGAACAGTCATCTTAGCATTGGTCGCCCCCCAGGTGTGTGACAGCCCAGGGCTCAGGGCCCCCAAAGACCTGGCATGGAACACAGGTCCCACCCAGCTGTCCCCTCGGCCTGAGCCCTGTCCAGCTGCTGGTGGACAAACCTTCTCTCCAGACCCTTCCTAGGGTCCTGCTTCCCGCTGGGTGATGATTTGGGTCCATGAGAACCTGTCAAGTTCTGTCTCCCTCTTCTCAGGTATCCCAGTGACCTGCTTCATGAGAAAACACCTGTGTTTGTTTAGCTGGTACTGAGGGAGCCACGGGCTGCTGGGTCTCCCAGGCAGGTGGTCCGCTCAGGTGCAGTCGCTGGGCGAGGAGTCTTCCCAAGCTCACGCCTGGACTTACCTCCTGACCAGCAGAGCTGCTCCAGCCCAGCGGTTCCTGCCATCACATCTTCCAGAGAGCTGTCCCTATGGATGGAGAAGCACTCTGTGAGCCCAGCGTCCTAGAGAATTCACCTCGAGGCTCAGCTGAGTGTACCTCCCACACCCCAGCCTCCCCCCTGCCCCTCTATCCTCCTGGGACCTCTTATCGGTGTGTTTGCTTCTGCTCCCACAGTCCCAGTGGCCCCCACTGGTTTGAGGACAATACTCTAGTCCTTGCTGTTGTCCCCAAGGCCCAGGGATCCGGGCCTGCTGCCCCCACCTCACCTCTCGTCTCTTCTCCTTTCTCACTGTGTTCTAACCACCTGGTCCTCATGGGATTCCTTGGATGTGCCAGGCCCTCTCCTGCCTCAGGGCCCTTGCACATGCTATTCCCTCTGCCTCATCCATTTCCCTTCCATCAACTTGCTGCTGCTCAACTTTCTAATCTTAGCCTCCCTCTCAGAATGTCAGGATCTCCTGCTTTTCTCTTTGTAGTCCCATGTGGTTTCTTTCAGAACACTTACCAAAGTTTATAGAAATGTAATCATGTGATTTTTATTAGTGTTTGTCTCTCCTGCTAGACTGAAAGGCCCCTGAAAACCAAAATGTTCATCCCTATCCACCACTGTATCTTCTGAATACAAACGTTTGTTGAATGAATGATAAAGGAGCAGACACAGGCCACACAGATGTACACGACACAGGCAGGCTCTCTGTGGTTCCCTCCATAGGGGTTGGTCCCCAAACAAGGGATTCACACCCAAATCAGAGAAATTGTGAGAGGGGGCATGTTAGCCTTCCTGAAGCTTCTGTCTGTGGTCTTGACACTGCACTGGATATACAATCATTTTTAATTCAACCTAAATTGCCCATATGCAAGAGCCAGGAAGTCTGGCTTCAAGGAAGGATTCATCAGACAGACGTACCCTTTTATGTTACCTAGGACAAAGCAGTTTAATTGTTTCCATTATCTTTGAGCTTTTATTATCCTCGTTATTGATCTTTCCTTTTAATGAAGCCCATAATTAAGCGACTAGGAGGCTATGCCTGGTCTTAATGAACATGCTATCAGGCACGGCTCAGCCAAGGAGCCCCCATGGCCATGAAGGAGAATCCCCATCCCCTCCCACCTCCTGACCTCTTCTGTCATCACTTTCCTGGAAGCAGCGCTGTCCTGCTCCCCCCCACACCCCCGCACCTAGGGAGGCTGAGTACTTACATTCCCATCACAACAGAGGCCACCTAAGTGAGTCCTCCCCACACCACAAGGGCCTGCTCCAAGGTGATTGTTCTGTCCACCAGTGGAGGGAGGAGCTCCTACTGCAAATAGGTTGTGCCGCTCGGACAGGTGTCCACGCGACGTGCAGATGAAGGTGGCCCACGGGACGGGGAGAACAGGGTGCTGGGCCAGACCCCGGGGGCCAGGTCTGGCAGCACCACAAAGGCCAGACCTGGGGCGCCCCAGAAGGCCCCACAGGATGGAGCCGAGAAGCGCTGCTCCACCCGCTCCTCAACCCAGCACAGGACCCGCACACGCTCCCCCTCGCCTCCCAGGTTCTTTGGGAGTCCGGGAGCTTCCTGCAGTAAGAGACAGTGCATCTGTCTAAGCCTCTGCTGCAAATTGCAAGGCAAAAACATGATTACTTCCCTCCTCAGATTATGGGTAATTACACCTGGACTAAGTGTAATAATTACAGACAAAGCGCTGTTGATGCAACTGTCAGGTACGATGTTTACTCAGCAAACCCTGCCCTGCCTTGGAGAATGAATAGGCAAGTTGGAGCAGCAGGAAAGAATACAATCGCGTCTGAAATATTTCTGTTCGCCGCCTCTGCAGGAGCGATAACAGGCTGCGACATCCCTCTTTGCGGAAGGGCTGGCTGGCTCTGCCTCACGACTGCTTCCTGGTGGGTGGGCGGGTGGGCCATGGGATGGGCCCCCCCACCCCACCAGCAGCGCTGGAAGTGGCAGAGCTGCCAGGAGGGGGCCGCTTGGGTCCCAAGCCAGCAACACTTTCAACTCAGTGCTTCTGGGGCCACCTCAGGCTCAGGGCGCCTCCCCCCACCGGGAGTCTCACTCCTTCAGTTCTACACGGGGCAGTGGCTCCAAGTTCAGGCTTAAATCAGCCAGACTGAAATCTAATCCTGGTTAGTAGTGGCCCTGGGCAGGTGGAGTCCACATCTCGGTGCCTCGTTTTGCTCTTTTGTGAAACAGGTACAATAATACAACCTTCCTCGCGGGTTTTTTTGTTGTTGTTGTTGGCTGCGTTGGGTCTTCGTTGCTGCGCACAGGCTTTCTCTAGTTGCTGAGAGCGGAGGCTACTCTTCATTGTGGTGCACAGGCTTCTCATTGTAGTGGCTTCTCTTGTTGTGGAGCACAGGCCCTAGGCGCGTGGGCTTCAATAGTTGCAGCACATGGGCTCAATAGTTTTGGCTCACGGGCTCTAGAACACAGCCTCGATAGTTGTGGCGCACGGGCTTAGTTGCTCTGTGGCATGTGGAATCTTCCCAGTGCAGGGCTCGAACCCATGTCCCCTGCATTGGCAGGTGGATTCTTAACCACTGCACCACCTAGGAAGTCCCCTTGTGGGGTTTTATGAGGGTTAAATAAACACAGAGTTAGCACTGGTCCAGGCAGGGCAGTGAAACTCTCCTGTATAACACTATGATGGCGGAGACATGACACCATGCATTTGTCAAAACCCATGGAATGTACAGTACAGGGTGAAGCCTAGCATGGACCACCGCTTTAGTTAGTAATAATGTATCTGTTCATAAAAGGAGAAATTGTGGGGAGGGGCTATGTGGGAACTCTGTACTTTCTCTTCAGCTTTCTGTAAACCTGAAGCTGCTCTAAAAAATAAAGTCTATTCACTTTTTTTAATGAACAAAAAAATGTCAATTTTCATTTATTCACTACTGTTCCTCTCGTGTTGCTCTCCCGATTTCATGCCTCACGCCCCCTCTCCACCTGGCCCCTTTCGATGGATAGCTTGGCTCCATGGTCTGTCCCACCTTGATATGGTTTCTCCCCAGAGTGTGTGTGGCAGCAGCAGTCAGCTGTCTACCTAGACCCAATCTCCCGCTCCTAACGGAACCCCAGTTTTGTTTGGGTGGCAGTGAGACAGCTTTAGACATTTCCCAGATGCCCTTACCGTGAGGCGTGGCCATGCGGTAGAGTTTGGGCCAATGAGTAGAGATCTCCTGGGGATTTCTGGGAAAGCATTTTTCTGACTTAGTTGTGGCCCCTTTTCCTTTTTCCTGTTTTGAATGTAGATGTAATGCTTGGAGGTGCAGCAGCCATTTTGTAGCCATGAGGTAAAAAATGACACACACTAAGGACAGTGGAGAAGAAAGTGAGTCTGAGTTCTCACTGACATCCTCAAGCAGTTGTTCGAGCCCTGCTTTTGTGTTCCTATTTGCTTAATTGAGTTCCAATTAGGTGCAGCTGAACATAATCCTAAATGCTATGTGCTGCCTTTGAGACTAGCCCCTTCAGGTTTATACACCATGGCACATGGGCAGGCGACCCTGCACCCATGCCTTGGTCTCAGCATCCCAGCCCCTGACCAGTGGCCAGGCCAGTGCCAAGGAATCCTGATTACACAGTCTTCCAATCAAATAATGAGAAGTGCCCAGTAATCGGGACTCAACAAAAGAGAAAGACAGTCTTTGTCTAGTGGGAGGTCTCTGGAGAGCTGGGGCACAAGGGAGTACTGAGCTGGCCCTGGATGGGCCTCAGCCAGCACAGGAAGGGAGGGAGCTACTCTTTCCAGCTTGACCCAGAAATTCCCATGCTCAGCCTGGGGCCAAAAGCAACCAGAGCTGTGGAGCCAAGCCACCACCTCTGGTCATCTGAGAAGGCACGAGGCAGGGCTAGGGAGGGCGTCTGCATCTGAGAGTAGCTCGGATGCTGGCTGCCCCGGCACCACGGAACACACCCTTGTCTCTGGCATTGCAGCAAAGAAGGAGATGCTTCCGTGGGCACCAAGTGTGTGCAAATGGTGCCAGCAGATGGGCGTCAGCCCCACTTCCTCTTAGTTTGCATAACTCAAACAAAAGGAACTTTGGCATTTTCTCTGAACATTTGTGCATCTCAGCCTCCCCTGCTGGGCCCAGCAGCTCAACAATATCACAAGTTCTCAGCACAGCCTTCTCACTTTTTTCTCAGATGAAATCTCTTATTTCAGAGCAGCTCACAGCAGTGGGGGAGGCTTGAACTTGAGGCTTTGAGGCCAGTTCTGCAAAGATGACTTCAAGAAACAGTGACCACCTTTGAAGGCGGCTCAGAAGGCACTACCAGTAATGGGGTGTGGACTCCCACGTCCTTCCTGCGGCAGGCAGGGAACGGAGGAGGGGCCATCCAAGGTCATTCATCAGTGGCAGCAGAATGCTCCTTCCTCACCATGGGAGGGCCTGGCCTCACACCAGCTGTGAGGAGAGGCTGCCCACGGAAGCAGTGCACGCTCCAGGGTGGTACAGATGTGGGTAAAAGCACCAGCCTCCGTGGGCCAGTACGCACAAAGCAGGGGCTCAGGGAGGTGGGATTCTGCCTGAAGTTCAGTTTCTTATATTAATGTGATATAGGTATCAGCGGGGCTTGTTCAGTCACTGTAAATGGCAGTCACCCCAATTGAAAGTGGCTTAAATCAGAAAAGGGCATGTATTGGTATATGTGGCCAAAAGGTCCAAGGGTGACATGAACTTCAGGTACATTTGATCCAGGTGCCCCACCAATGTCATGGAGACCAAGTCTCTCTCCTGACTCTGATTCCACTGCACTGGTCCATTCCCATCCCGGCTCTCCCCTCCCGGTGACAAGATGCCACCAGCAGAGTGTCCAAGCACTTGGGACAGAGGAAGCCTCTTTCCCACCACTGAGGCAGAGCTCTGGGCACACCTGGTTGGCTCAGCCTGGGTCACATGGCTTTCCCTGAACCAACTGGATGGTCAGATGAAGATGACACTCTGATTGGCCAGGCCCAATCACATGCTCACCTGTGGGTTCATGGATGATGTCACCTGAAACACCAGACTGGAAGAGGGAGAGGGGGTCCTCACAGGAAATCCAGAGTGCTATTTTTTTTTAACTTATTTATTTATTATTTTATTGGCTGTGTTGGGTCATTTTTTGCTGTGCGAGGGCTTTCTTTTTAGTTGCGGTGAGTGGGGGCTACTCTTTGTTGCGGTGCACGGGCTCCTCATTGCCATGGCTTCTCTTGTTGCGGAGCACGGGCTCTAGGCACGTGGGCTTCAGTAGTTGCAGCACGTGGGCTCAATAGTTGTGGCTCACGGGCTCTAAAGCGCAGGCTCAATAGTTGTGGCACACGGGCTTAGTTGCTCCGCTGCATGTGGGATCTTCCTGGAGCAGGGATCGAACCCGTGTCCCTTGCACTGGCAGGCAGATTCTTAACCACTGCACCACCTAGGAAGCCCCCAGGGTGCTATTAGCAGAGGGGGAAATGCTGGGCATTGGTCTCCACATCCTTGACACTTTCTGACTTGACAGGCATGATACCCTCAACCTTGAAGGCCACACCTGGCAGCACCCCAAGGCATTAATGGGCACAAAACCTGCCCAGGTGAGTGAGGCTGGTCCCGGCAGCCCCCTGCAGGCCGCCAGTCTCAATGCCTGTGCAGTGATCACAGGGAGGGGAAAGGCAGGGTCATGGGTCATTAAACCTCAAGAGCTCTTGAAAAAATTGGGCTCGAGGGTCATAAACCCAGATGCGCCAGGCAGGTAAAGGAAACTCTGGGGAGTAGGTATCTACGCTTAGTGTATTTACCAGGCCCCTAGAGCATGCCTGCATGCAGCAGGTGCTCAATAAAGAGTTGTTGGATGAATGAGGGAGTGAGTAGAAGAAGGCAGGAGAGGGAAAGCCAGCATGGGTATCACAAATGTCAACTATGCACGGATCGCGGGCAGGGCAGTGTGGAGTGGTGGGGACTGTGGCAAAGCAGAGGGCGCATGACCCACGAGACATGGGTGCCGCCACCTAGCGGCAGCCAGCTCTCACCATAATGCCACGGTTCCAGAAAGAAAACCAGAAGCCCCGGTTTTTATGAAAAATTTCCTGATGTTTACATACTTTTTAACACACTATGGAGACAGAAAACAGAAAAACATATCCAGTGACCCAGATTGAACCCGTGATAGACATTTTGTAACCACTAATCTGGTCCAACTCATTTTCCAGGCAAATAAAATGAGAGCTGGAGTAGCTCTCTTCTAACCCAGCCCAGACAGAGGCTGGCTGAGGGGGCCCTGCCATCCTCCGAGGGAGAGGCCAGAGCGTCTCCAGCCCCAGCCTGAGGTTCCATTCCGAAACCCTGGCGCCCAGGAGCAGTTCTACCTGAAGAAGGAATTCACAAATGAATCTCCAAGGATCCCGGGAAAGGGTCCAGCATGACCTGAATCCCATCAAAGGTGCTTTCTTCCACTGTGGGCAGCAAAAGCATCATCGGTAAGGAAGAGAATGCTCATCTTATTCAAGCCATTCCTGGAGATGGAGAAGGATGGAGATCTCACCAGTGCCTTTGATGATGCCAGCCCCCCCCTCAGTAGAACAGTGGACAAGGTAACATTCTTTCATGATAACAAGCCTTAACTCAGTCGAGTGTACAAATTCCACATAAGATGCTCTCTGTCCCTGGACCCAGCTGAATGCTCTCAGTTGGAACAGAAAACCAACTGAAAAGCCCCTAAAGAATGAGGGATTAATTCTCTCTTATCCAATGACCGTAAAAGCAGGCTGGTTGCGGGCGGGTCCATCTGTGGCTCAGTGAAGATTTCTCCTCAGGTTGCAAGGCCGCCTCCAAGTTCCAGGCAGCCCATCTTCATGTGTCAGTATCTGAAATCCTCCGGGAGCCAGTCTTTTCCTCATGTCCTTTTTAAGAGTGCAGACAGTTTCCCAGCAGCTCCTGGCAGACTCTCCCAGAGTCCCATTGGCAGGGTGGCCAGCCGGTCCCCTTCAGGGTTCTCCAATCCCGGCTTGGCCAATTGAATTGCAAGATTGGCAGCATCTGATGGAGACCAGGCTGGGGAGGCACCACCTCCCCCCAGAGCATATTGCTGCTGCCTGAAGCCTGAGCAAAATTAGGGCTTGCTTAGCCAGGGGGAAGGTTGCCTGGCAACCAACAGTGTCAGCCACCTTCTCACCAACTGCTGTCCGCTTGGCTGGACGCTGCCTCAGAGGTGCGAGGCCATGCCCAGGGCAGCATGGTGGCCCCACCAAGGAGGGCAGGCGGCCACTCCCGACTTCCTGGGCACCCAGGGCCCAAGCCCATCCAGCTTGGCACCATTAGTACTCACTCTTACTGAACCGAAGAGCAGAATCTGTACAAGACCCCAAGGTGGGTCCCTGGGGATGGCTTCCATCTTCCCTGATGCCAGCATACCCACCTCTGCAGCCAAGGGCTGTCCTGCTGGTTTACACTGGTACACACAGGGACAGGTGGAGGTGGAGCGAGAGGAGAGTTTCACTCAGTAAATACCTGCTGGATGGCCGCACACACACACACACACATGCACACACACACACGCACACCCATAGGTCAGACATGCATGCCCAGTACACATTCCCCCCCGACTCTGGATCCAGCCCCACAAAAGAAGCAGCTAGTTTTTGTTTCCCACCATAATTACATTTATGAATCCATTAGCATGACTATTCCATGAATGCGTGAAGCCGTGTGGCAAGCAGAGATGAGATTCGTGATTGCAGATGAGCCAGTGCTGGGAATTTCAATTTTTATTTTACTTGAAATTCAACACCAAATAATAACAGCACTGCTTGGATGGAACACATTTCCACATTCAATTAAAAGAGAAGCTATCCTTCTTAGCGGAACCCCTGGGGCAGCAGGCGCCAAGGTTGCACAGTGGAAGGATGGGGAGGGAAGGGGCTCGGGGTCGCCTGCCAGGGAGAAATCTTTGCAGATGGGAGGGGGTGGGCATCGGGGGCGCAGCACAGGCGTGTGGCCTGCTGTTGAGCAGTGATTGGGACAGGTTTCTGGGCACAGTCATGCCCACCAGCACCGTGCTTTTCAATGCTCCCCACTGGCCCAAGAAACAAAGGGCTGGTCTTGGGGACACTGCCCCTAGGAGGAAGCCAAGACCATGATCCCCCTAGAAAGCCCTAGGGCACACCCTCTGCAGGTGGCTGGGAAGGAGTGGTGGGCTCGCAGCCCTCAGGGACCTGCCTTCCTCCGTGCTCCCCACTCCCCTCTCACTGGGTCTCCTCCAGTCCCCTCAATATTTGTGGGGATAACAAGACCGGAGGGGATGCCTTGTCATGGTGAGTCTTATCTAAACCCTCCCCAGAGAGAGTAGACAGAACCGTCCCGGGGTGTGGGATTTCAGCAAAGTCAACAATAAAGCCAGTGCCCGCCCCCCCTCCCACGTGGGTTGGGACTTCAGGGGGTCTTTAGCTGCCCACTCCCCGCTGGGGTCTGGCCGCTCAGCACCAACCTCTCCGGTTTTGGTAGCTGAACCCGATTTCTCTTTCAGGAATCTGGCCCTGCTCCGCCTCTGTGTACTCAATTTTTGGTCAAAATCAGTCTAAATGTTGCTATGATGGTATTTTTTTAGATGTGATTAACATTTTTTAAAATTGCGGTAAAATACATATAACGTAAAATTTTTCCATTTCAACCATTTCTAAGTGTACACTTCAGGAGTATTAAGTACATTCATATTGTGCAACCATCACCACCATCATCTCCAGAACCTTTTCATTCTTCCCAAACTGAAACTCTGTCCCCATGAAACACTCCCCATCCCCCTCCCCTAGAACCTGGCACCCACCATCCTGCTTTCTGTCTCCATGGATTTGTCTGCTCTAGGGACCTCATATAAGTGGAATCGTAAAGGATTTGTCCTTTTGTGACTGAATTATTTCACTGAGCATAGTGTCCTCAAGGTTTGTCCATGTTGTAGCATGTGTCAGAATTTCCTTCTTTTTAAAGGCTGAGTAGTACTCTATTATGTATATATACCAATTTTGCTTAACCATTCATCTGTCCATGGATACTTGGGTTGCTCCTGTGTTTTAGCTATTGTGAATAATGCTGCTGTGAACATGAATGTGCAAACATCTCTTCAACCCTGCTTTCAATTCTTTGGGGTGTATACACAGATGTGGAATTGCTGGATCATATGGTAGTCCTAGTTTTGATTTTCTGAGGAACCACCACCATATTGTTTTGCATAGTGGCTGCATCATTTTACATTCCCACCAACACTGTCCAAGGATTCCAGTTTCTCCACATCCTCCCCAACATTTATTTTCTTTTTGAGAGTAGCCATCTTAACGTGTATGAGCTGATATCTCATTGTGGTTTTGATTTGCATTTCACTAATGGTTAGTGATGTTGAGCATCTTTTCATGTGCTTGTTGGCCATTTGAGTATCTTCTTTGGAGAAATATCTTTTCAAGCTTTTGAATCAGTTTGGGGGTTTTTGTTAAGTTTTAGGTGTTCTTTCTGCATTCTGGACACTAATCACTTGTCAGATATGTAACTTACAAAAAATTTCTCCCCTTCTGGGATTTGTTCTTTCACACCCTTGATAGTATCCTGTCACTCTCAAAATGCACAAAAGTTTTTTTATTTTTATGAACTCCAACTTATCTACTTTTTCCTTTTGTTGTCTTTTGGTGTCATATCAAATAAATCTTTGCCAAATCCTGTGTCATGAAGATTTTGCCCTGTGTTTTCTTCTCAGAGTTGTAAGTCTTACATTTATGTGTTTGATCCATTTACAGTTATTTTTATGTGTGGCATTAGGTAAGGGTCCAACTTCTTTTTTTTTTTTTTTTGGCACACGGGCTTAGTTGCTCCACGGCATGTGGGATCTTCCTGGAGCTGGGATCGAACCCGTGACCTCTGCATTGGCAGTCGGATTCTTAACCACTGCGCCACCTAGGAAGCCCGCCAACTTCTTTTTTTGCATGCAGATATCCAGTTTTCCCAGCACCAATTGTTGGAAAGACTGTTCTTTCCCCATTGAATGGTCTTGCCACTCTTTCCAAAAATAACATGACCATATATGCAAGGGTTTATTTCTGGGCTCTCTGTTCTATTCCCCTGGTCTATAAGTCAGTCTCTAGGGCAGTACCACACAGTTTGGATTACTGTTGCTTTGTAGTATTTTTTTAAAGATTTATTTTATTATTTATTTTTTTAAAAGATTTATTATTTATTTATTATATATATATTTTTTAGTGTTGGCTGCACTGGGTCTTTGTTGCTGCTCATGGGCTTTTTCTAGTTGCTGCGAGTGGCGGCTACTCTTCATTGTGGTGTGCAGGCTTCCCATTGCGGTGGCTTCTCTTGTTGTGGAGCATGGGCTCTAGGTATGCATGCCTCAGTAGTTGTAGCATGAGGGCTCAGTAGTTGTGGCTCACAGGCTCTAGAGCACAGGCTCAGTAGTTGTGGTGCACGGGCTTAGTTGCTCCACAGCATGTGGGATCTTCCTGGCCCAGAGCTCAAACCCATGTCCCCTGCATTGGCAGGCAGATTCTTAACCACTGTGCCACCAAGGAAGCCCTCCTGTAGTATATTTTGAAGTCAGGAAGTGTGAGACCTCCAGCTTTGTTTCTCTTTTTCAAGATTTTTTACTTTGGCTACTCAGTGTCCCTTGAGATTCCATATGAATTGTAGGATAGAGTTTTCTACTTCTGGGGGGAAAGTGATGAACATTTAAGTCAGTAGACTTTGAGTAAAGCAGATTACCCCCCATGTCAGCTGGCCTATGGCAAGACAGAAGCATCTCCCATGAGTTGAAAGGGAGGAAGGAGAGGGAAGATGGGAGGGATGGGGGGAGGGGGGAGATGGAGGAGGAGGAGGAGGAAGGAGGAAAGAAGGGAGGGTGAATACCAGCTGAGTTTACTACCTTGACTGACAAGAAAGAAGGAGCCAGTGAGGAAATCCTGAGCAGTCATGTGAAGGGAAAATCCATGGATTGGGGCATTAGAAAGAGGCGCTATCCTAATGAGGGATCAAAGGCCAACACTATAGGTGGATGGGGGAGGGAAGCTGGCCCATGATTGGACGAGATGAGCGCCTGCTCACTGGTCAGTTACTCAGCGTCTGGAGTCCTGGGTCACTCAGCACTCACCATCCCGTCTCAGCTTCGGATGGTCGAACCAACTGGGATGAAACTCAGCCGTGGAGTCCAGGCTCCTGTGTGGCCCCAGTAATCCCCACTGCAGCCAGCCATGCCCTAGGAAGCCCCTCCCACAGTAAATCGGGCTGATGTGTGACACCAGTGGCATCTGGTAGAAACTGTGGGGCGTGACTTCCCGAAGCAGATCATAAAAGATATGTTGGCTTCCTCCATATTCCACATGCTGTGGCACTGTTCACTCCTGGTGGAAGCATTCTGAGGAGCCCAGCGAGGGCACCGTCTTGGAAGTGGTCCCAGCCCCAGTCAGGCCTTTGGATGATGCAGCCCCTGCCAATGGCTTGAGTGCAGCCTCAGGAGAGACCATGGGCATGGAGCCATCCTGCCAGTCTCCTCCTGAATTTCTGATGCAAAAAAAGGAAAAAAAAAATGCTAGATAATTGTTCATGGTCATTTTTTAAATTAATTTATTAATTTATTTTTGGTTGCATTGGGTCTTTGTTGCTGCACATGGTCTTTCGCTAGTTGTGGTGAGCGGGGGCTACTCTTCGTTGCAGTGTGCAGGCTTCTTATTGTGGTGGCTTCTGTTGTTGTGGAGCACTGGCTCTTGGCGTGCAAGCTTCACTAGTTTGACACATGGGCTCAGTAGCTGTGGCTCACAGGCTTAGTTGGTCCATGGCATGTGGGATCTTCCCGGACCATGACTTGAACTCATGTCCCCTCCATTGGCAGGCGAATTCTAAACCACTGCACCAGGAACAGGAAGTCCCTGTTCATTGTCATTTAAGCTGCTAGTTGGGGGGGGGGGGGGTGTAATTTTTTACATTCAGCTGTGATGGTTCCCAAGCCTTCACTGCCTCAAGAGGAAATAGTTTCTTTTATAGCTTCTGGGTTACCCTTGGTCAGAGGGGCCCTGAGGCAGGCTGGCTTGTGCCCTGCATTTCACAGTTGGGTGAGGAGCAGAAAACTTTCTTGTTTTCAGGAAAGTTTCATAGGTTGGACTGTGCCTCCCAAAATTCATATGCTGAAGGCCTAACCCCTAGGACCTCAGAAGGTGACCTTGTTTGGAAATACGGTCATTGCAGATGTAACCAATCAGTTGAGATGAGGTCTTTCGGGTCACCCTAATCTAATATGATTGTGTTCTTATTAAAAGAGAAATCCGGACACAGAGACACACACAGGGAGAAACCATGTGACCACAGAGGCCGAGACTGGAGGGATGTGGCCACAAGCCAAGGGATGCCAAGAACTGCCCACCACCCCCAAAGCTGGGAGGGTAAGGAAAGGCTCTCCCCAAGAGCCCAGCCCTGCAGACCCCTTGATTTCAGACATCCGGCCTCCAGAACGAGGGGAAGGTACGTCTGTTATGTTGAGCCCCTCTTGTTGCTGTGTTATGGCAGCCCCATGATACTAGTGCAGGGCACAGCAGTGCTGCACAGGGATGTTTGTCACTGTGCTCTTCCTAACGGGCTAGATTGCATTACTGTCCCAGATGCTGCTGGCCCTCTGTGAGGAGTTATGCGTCTCTGTCCCTTGATGGCAGGCTCTGGCGTGGTCTCACCTGCAGCCATGAGGTGTGAACAGAAGCTTCTGGAGCCCACTCCCCTCTGCTGTGCCAACAGCAACATCCCAGTCAGGCCTTGCTGCTCAGCACATCAGCCTGGAGACAAGTGTGAAACAGCCCTTTTTTGCTGTAACTGCTGCTCTTGGGGGGCAGCTCCCCGCGGGGGTGCCTCCCCTAGGCAGACTCAGCACTAACACCACCGGGGAGAGGAGAGTCCAGCAGCAAGAGGCTGGGCAAATCAGCGGGACCCATTTCAACAAAGGAGTATTCTTTGATCATGAAAAACATGTTACAAGAAATAGGATATTCAGGATATATTGGACTTCCCAGGTGGCGCAGTGGTTAAGAATCCACCTGCCAATGCAGGCGACACGGGTTTGAGCCCTGGTCCAGGAAGATTCCATATGCTGAGGAGCAACTAAGCCATGCGCCACAGCTACTGAGCCCAAGTGCCACAATTACTGAAGCTTGTACCCTAGAGCCCATGCTCCATAACAAGAGAAGCCACCACAATGAGAAGCCCATACACCATAACCAAGAGTAGCCCCCGCTCACCACAACTAGAGAAAGCCCGCACGTAGCAACAAAGACCCAACACAGCCAAAAATAAAAGTTAATTAATTAATATAAAAAAAAGAAAAAAAGAAATACAATATTCAGGATATATTGCATTTTAAGAGAATATGTCATGTGGAATTCAGACTGGATTTTGTAAACTTAAGGAGCACAGTTTGACTGCACTGAAATGCAAATGGGATCTCCACTGGTTTATAGCCTATGGGCAACACTTATTCTCTTATTCACACTTTTTTTCATTTTATAAATTATCCACAATAAACCTAAGTTTATTGTGATATGATCAGAGAAAGCACGCTTTACTTCTATTCACCTTAAAACACAAAGAATGATCAAAATGCCACCAGTATCGTACCTTCACACACCACATCTTTAAAAAGCAGACCTTGCAGCCTTTCTGGGCTCTCCAACAGCTCTGCTCCTGAGCCAGGCAGTTTGCTTCTTCCTGGGACCACATCTCAGCAAATGTTGCAGTCAGGACAGGGGAAGTTTCACTGTAAACCAAGAAGCTCATCTTTATTTCTAGGCAACTTATTTAAGAGTCTCTTAAAATCTGCTAACTTCCATGATGAAAATCATTAAAAATCAAATGAGTTTTGGGACTTCTCTGGTGGCACAGTGGTTATGAATCTACCTGCCAATGCAGGGGACACAGATTTGATCCCTGGGCCAGGAAGATCCCACATGCCACAGAGCAAATAAGCCTGTGCACCACAACTACTGAGCCTGCATGCCACAGCTACTGAAGCCCAGGTTCCTAGAATCCGGGATTTGCAACAAGAGAAGCCACCGCAATGAGAAGCCCGTGCACAGCAACGAAGACCCAATGCAGCCAAACATAAATAAAATTAATTAATTAATTAATTTTAAAAAATCAAATGAGTTTTCCCACCGATAAAACCTCAGATCATCCCTCAGCCCTGGGAAGGACAGAACCAAGTGGTAATTTCTCCTCTTGCAGGGAGATGGGCAGTGGAGGGGCTGGCACTGTCTCCCAAACAGGAACCTGAGACCTGTTCTCTGAAGGAAAAAGCAGAAGCAGATGCAGTGAGCTCATGGCTATTTTGGTGGCCACGGAGTAAACAGCTCCTGGAGACGCATCCTGCCTAGTAACCAAGGAGCAGCACCTGCGTTCCCATCAGCAGATCTTCACACCCGCTGCTTCCCCCATTCACATGCAGCTGGACCACCACCTACGGAGCAGAGTCCCCTGAATCCATCCTCATGCAAAGAGATGCTTTAGAACAACCTGCAAGGTGCGAAGTGCCCAGGCAAAGCAAAACTGACCATGAGGCCCCAGCCCAACTCCTCAGGGCCTCCCAAAGCTCACTGTGCTCCCTCCACAGGTGGTGAGAGATTGGCTCCCCTCCCAGCCCCCTTTGACTCTGCTTTGACTCTGGGGAGTCATTTATCTTCTGCCATAATCATGCTTCTTAACAAGTGACCCAAAGTGCAGTGTTTTTCAACAAGTATTCATTTAGTTCACCAGTGGGCAGGTCTGCGAGTAAACTGGGCTCCTTGGGGTGGTCTTCCTGGCCTAGCCTAGCTAGGCCCCTTCATTCGTCTGGGGGTGGGATGGGCTCAGGCTTGTCTAGGCTGGCCTTGGCTGGTCTAGGCTGGTCTGAGCCACTCTCGGCTGGTCTAGGCCAGTCTTGGCTGGTTTCAGTGGGTCTAGTCTGATCTCGGCCAGTTTTAGCTGGTCTAGACCAATCTGGGCTGGTCTGAGTTGGTCTTGGCCAATTTAATCTGATCTCGGCCAATCTCATCTGTTCTAGGCTGGTCTAGGCCAGTTTCACCCAGTCCAGTCCAGTCTGGGCCAGTTTCAGCCAGCCTAGACTGGTCTAGGCCCATCTGAGCCAGTCTTGGCTGGTCTAATCCAGTCTAGTCTGGTCTCAGCCAGTCTCAACCAGTCTAGTCTGGTCTTGGCTGGTTTTGGCTGGTCTGAGCCAGTCGGGGCTGGTCTAGTTCAGTCTAGGCATGTCTTGGCCTATTTAGGGTGGTCTAGACTGGTCTGGGCCAGTCTGAGCCAGTCTTCGCCAATCTAATTGGTCTCGGCTGGTTTCAGCCAGTCTGGGCCGGTTTGAGCCAGTCTTAGCTTGTCTAATGCAATCTCGGCTGGTCTAGTTTGGTCTAGGCCATTCTTGGCTGGTTTTGGCCAGTCTAGACCTGTCTGGGCCAGTCTCGGCTAGTCTTAGTCTGTCTAGGTCGTTCTAGGCTAGCTTAAGCCTATCTAGGCCAGTCTTGTCTGATTTAGGCTGGTCTTGGCTAGTCTAGGCTGGTCTAGACTGTTCTAGGCTGGCCTTGGCTGGTCTACACTGAGCTCAGGTGGTCTAGGCTGTTCTAGACTGTTCTAGGCTGGCCTCAGCTTGTCTAGACTGTTCTAGGCTGTTCTAGCCTGGTCTAGGCTTATCTGCCATTGGAAATCAAATGATTGCCATAGAAGAAAGGTTTAAGATAAGCAGAGTAAACATAGATAAAAAAGACAATTAAGAGAGAAGCTAATAAATATAGAAGACGGTACAAAGAAAATTCAACATAAGGAAAATTGATTTCCTTGGAGGCAAGAATCCAACAAGTGGAAGACATAATGTCTTCAAAGATAGAACCCAAGAAATTGCCCTGAAATAATAATAATGAACAACATTGGACTGGCAGATCTAAAGAGGATATTGTTGCCCAGGGAATTTTGATAGGAAATGGCCAACACTGCAACAAATCTTATTTAAGCTATAGAACACCAAGGGTAAAAAAGAATCTTTTAGGCAGCAAAAAGTAAATCATTTACCAAATTAAAAAAAAAAATCAGAATGGCCTCAGAGGTTCCCATCAACCTTTAGTACCAGAAGACGGCAAGAGAACCGTGGCTGAGGCTGTAGGACCCACAGAAGGCACTCCCAGCTAAGACACACCCAAGTGCACAGGCAGAGGTGTGCATTCTCCAACATGAGGATTGAGGCACCCACAACCCTTCCTGAAAACACAGACCTCCCCCACCAATCCAACCTAAGCCCGTGTGCCACAACTACTGAGCCTGCGCTCTAGAACCCATGAGCCACAACTATTGAGCCCATGTGACGCAACTACTGAAGCCCACGTGCCTAGAGCCTGTGCTCCACAGCAAGAGAAGCCACCAAAATGAGGAGCCTGAGCACCGCAACAAAGAGTAGCCCCCGCTCACCGCAACTAGAGAAAGCCGGTGCGCAGCAAGGAAGACTCAACACAGCCAATAAATAAATAAATAAATATTTTTTAAAAAGAGGATGCAAAGCCATTACTGTTCTTCATAAACTTTTTAAAACTACATTTAGAGAACGCTTTCAAGAAGCAACAGTTGACAGAGAAAGAAATATTTATTTGCATTTCCAAAGCTCCTTAGTTCCCATTTCTCACCTTAAATTCAAGTGCATGAAATGTAACTCTTACTGAAAACAGCATCTGCAGTCAGGTCACGTCTCTGCGAATGCTTCTATTTGTCTCTCTCACCACACAGTACCTACCTGGAGTAACCATCCCCGAATATTAACAATATTAATGGCAGATTTTCCTTGGCAAAGGCACTTGGAGTGAGTTTTTGCATTTTTATCTTTGTGCTTTCTGCCTTGATTAAAATTTTTGTAATGCACAGGCGTTCTTTTTACAAAAACAGCAGAGTACCTTTCTGAAAAGGACAAATACAGAGGGCCTATACGCCAGGCTTTGTCCAGCTGTTAATGCCCATTAAGACCTCCTCTGTGTGCTATTCTGTCCTTTCAAATTTTTTAAAGGGGGAGGGGAGTGCATCTGGTCCTTCAGACTGATGTTTCCCTTTGTCCGTTTCTCATTCTGATGGATTTTGCCCCAGTCCAGGAGTCTCCAGCAGCAGTGCAGGAATCCCCCTCTCCAGAGAGAGGGGCCGTCTGAAGCTGCCCCTCCAGGTGCTCCACTGACTGGTGGCAAGGGCCGAGTCGAGGAAGGTCAGCAAGGCTGAGAGCGTTCTGCAGGGAGCGCTCGGCCTGGGGGTCACTGTGGCCAGGCAGGGTGGGGATTCTGTCTGGCGGGTGGGCACCAGACCCTCACTGGGGCTGGCAAGTGTGAGGAGGGGGTGGATGGAAGGAGGGAGGATGTCGGGATAAGAAGCTGCACTCCTACCTCCTCCGCCACCACCCCACCCACCCACCCGACGCAAAGCCTGGGCCCCAGGGAAAGCCTGTTTCTTCCCAGAGCACCTTCTCCTCCTTTCTCCCTGTACCCCTCCTTCCTCCCCATCTCCTCACTGCAGAGCCAGCTGGAGGAAGAAGTGGGCACCCACAGACGTGATTTCTAAAACTGGAAGAATGCAGGAGGCACCAGCCTTGATCTCACACAGCCTTTAAATGAGAGGAGAAACCTGGCGGCTGGTCTGGAAGGGACAGCACAGGAACCTCTCAAGGCCCCGCAGTAAACCTCAGGCTCTGGGCAGTTTTGCACGAGAAATCATTTTCACTTTGTGCCTGCTCCCTGGTGTCCACAGCCCTGCAGCCCCGCGGGCCCCACAGGGGACCCTGCCCTGTGGTTGTGGAAAGCCAGCCACCACCCAAGTTAATTGCTTTATAACGGATGTGTGAGAACAATCGACAATCGGGCAACTGTTCTCTGTCCACAAGTTGAGATTTGATTACTTTTTTATCACTAAATTAAATTCCTTCTCTTGCTTGTCTCGTTACATTAAATCTCTTTAAATCTTAATAGACTGCAGCTTCTCCCCGCAGCTCCGGCCACTGATAACCGTGTGGGGGACTCTTGGGGGCCCCGGAGCCAGTACGTAGGGATGGAGGGGGTGAGCATGAGAGGACAGAAGAGGGGGAGATGCCAGGCACCCCTCAGAGACAGCAAGGCTCAGGGGCTCAGAGCTCCTCATACCCAGATGATTCTTGCTTCTCAGAATAGCTACAGATGGGGAACAAGCCTGGGCCAAGGAGGAGCAGCGGCTGGGTCCCCAGCCACCCTCCTGCCAGACTCCAGCTTGCATTCGGCTTCCAGACGGCTGCCCTCGGGCCGCTCGACCAGGCAGAACCCCCACCCCGTTCTGCACTCAGGGACACCTCCCTCTGAAGAGGGGTCCCCAGGGCCGTCTGGCTGCACACAAGCTTAGGCATCCCCCCTCTGGCTGGGGTGGGGGTCTCAGGAGCTCACTGCAGGCAATGAAGCAATGAAGTGGAAACCCATCCGGAGATCTGAAGTGTTTTCCCTGACAAGCGACGAGGAGGGGCTGTGATGAGCATCGGGTGTGTTTCTTGGAGCTGCTCTGTGTCATCTTCTTGACACTGAGCTTAGAATGTCTCACTGCATCACTGCGGCCGTGCCTGCCCTGGTCTCATGTGCGCGAACGGGCCCATAAAAGCATGTGCCTTCGTCTTTGTGACAAGGCCTTCACGCGTCCTGAGCATTCTCTGGCCTCTGCAAAGCATCAGCAGTTTCAAGAGGGGTGTCAGTCGAGTGGACTGAGCTGCTCTGCTGCGGCAGGAAACCTTGAATCATGGTGGCTCCAAAGTGCACGGGTTTCTTTCCTGCTTGCACTGCATGGCTATTGCAGCTGAGGCCTCAACCTCATTCTGGGGCTGGGGACGTGGGGCAGCGCTGCCAGTCCTGGCAGGGGAGAGATGCGTGGTAGGTGACCCGTCTCGCCTCACAGCAACCTGGGCAGACTTGCTTCGTGGCGCCACCCAACCACGAGGGCTAGGAGGTGAAAGCACGAAAACTTGGTGCAGAATCAGGGAGCGCGTGAGCCTCCAAAGGCTGTAGGAAATGCTGGTGAGATGTGGGGTGAGATGTGGGGGGTGGGCTGTCAGGTCTGCGATGTGGGCTGAACACTGCCCCAGACTCACGTGTCGAATCCTAACCCCCAGGTGAGGGTGCTAGGAGGGGATTGGGTCATGAGGGTGAGCCCCCAGGAACAGGGTTAGTGTTCTTAGAAACGAGGCCCCGTGAGCTCCCTCACCTCTTTCCACCAGGTGAGGACACAGCGAGAAGGCACAGTCTACAAAGGAACAGGAGGCGGGTCCTCTCCAGGCTCCAAATGCACAGGCACCTGATCCCTGACTTCCCGCCTGGAAAGCCATGAGAAATAAAGGTGGTGTTCCTTACACAGCCTGAGCTGACTAGGACAGATCACAACCTGGAATGAGGTGCAGGGGAATGTGGGAAAGGAAGCCCTGGAGAGGCGGGGACCATCGAGATAGAGAACACGAGCCCCCCACACTTGTCACCCAGCAGAAGCAGATAAAAGCAACCACCATGAACGTGAGGACACCAGTGATATGTCAGCACAGCAGGTAAACACACCATGGGTCCACAGGGATGTTGTCAGCTTACCTCATACAGGGCACTGGGTCTAGGGCCAGAGCTTCTTCAGGGGACCTCGACCGCAGATTAAAGGAGGTCAAGGATGCTGGGGGTACGCAAAGTCATGGGCAGCAGTCTTGGGTCACGGAATGCTGCCCTCGCAAGGGACCCGTCAGTGACTTCATAGAGGGCTGATCTGAGAAGACAGACGTGCCTCAGTGGGCTCAAAATGAAACAAACTGTTAAATAAAGCACATAACTATCCCATTAATAGCTCTTGGGATCTACTGGAAAGGTGGGCATCACCCTGGTACAAGCACGCTGGTTTGTGGGCTTCTATTGTGTGTTAAACTGTGTGTCTTTAGGCAGGACTGCATCTTATTTATTCCTACGGTTTCAGAGTCCCCCCGTCACTCACATCTAGCAGCTCACTGAGGGTGTTGGTGAAATAAAGCACCTGGAAGGCAGCAGCAGGGACCATGCCACACACAGAAGGGACTTTCTGAGTTGTTTGCTGGCTTGGTTGGTGCAGAGCTCTGACCCTGAAGATGTGGCTAGGGCTGTCATCTCCCGGAGGTGGTGCAAGAAATGACTTCACACTAGGAGGCTGAACACAATAGGACTGTGTCCTTTAGCATCTCCAGAGGCCAGAAGTCTGAAACCAGGCTCCCTCCAAGGCTCCAGGGAGGATCCCTCCTGCCTCTGGCAGCTCTGGTGGTCCAGCGTTCCTGAGCTTGTGGCCACACCCCTCCAGTCTCTGCCTCCGTCTTCACCTGGCCTCTCCCCATGTGTCTGTGTCTCCACTTCTGTCTCTTGTAAGGACACCAGTGGTTGTATTGAGGGTCCACCTGGATAATCCGGGATGACCTCATCTCAAGATCCTTAACTGGATTACATCTGCAAAGACCCTCTCTCCAAATAAGGCTTCATTCACAGGTATCTGGGGTTGGGGCTTAAACAAACCTTTGGGGGGAGCATACAGTTCAACCCACTACACTGACCCCCAGTTTGGTATGGCCTTTCTCGAGCTGTGTCAAAGTCAGGGAAACCACGAAGATGCAGAGAGCCCCAGGGCCACCTCCAAGCAAGATCCTGGAGAAGCCCCAGCCCTACCCACAGGGGCAATTTGCCCAGACTTGTAGGGAGACCAACAAGACTTGCCACTTGCCACCCCGCCCCACACTTCCGGCTTTAGAGAGGCCCGGGGAAAGCCCCCACAATGTGCACAGGCTCTCTGCTCTCTGTCCAGGGTTATCTGCATGGCTCGGACCCTCAGCTTGTGTCTTCTGGGGAAGATGGAGGCTTCATGAGCCTCCATCTCAACAGGATGCTGAGGTCCTCCAGGCAGCACCACCCAAGCTCCAGGGCCTGCATTTTCACTGCCCCCAGAAACCACTGCCAGGTTCAAAAGACAAGAATGCAGATTTCCCAGGAGGGTTCAAACCTGCAATGGCACGTCCACTTCCAGCCACGCTGGAGTCCCTGGGATGGATGTGCCCACTGCCATCAACAATCAGAGGACTGGACAACATATGTGAGACAACTGTCTTCAGACCTCAAGCTACAGGCACTGAGCATGCTCTCCAGGGATCCACACAGAGCACAGCTGGCTGGTTGTGTTGGGGAGACAGAGAATGGAGATGGGGAGGCAGGATTTGCAAGGTCTCCCCTTGAATCTGGCTGAAAACTAAGACATGTGTGGGGTTGGGGAGGGACATCCCATGGGGCTGGGCCAGGAAGAGAGCCAGCAGGGAGCTGAAGCTGACAAATCCAGCTACTGACAGCACACCACCATGATGTCCAGCATCTAATCATAAATTAGTAGACATGCAAAGAAGCGGGAGCACATACCCCATAACCTGGAGAAAAGCCAGTGAATAGAAGCTTGTCCTCAGGGAGCACTGGTGCAGCACAGGTGCCCACAGGCCCCCAGGATGGGCAGCTGCATGTTCCTGTTCATTTGGGGTCTGAGTAGAGTCAGTGGAACCCAGAGAGTCACACAGTCATGCTGACTTGAATAACGCTGGAGGTGGGATTACCGTCCCCCAGTAATTTTGATTTCCAGCACCAGTGGTCATTTTCCCACAGCAGCAGCTCTGGCCTCAAGACCCCAACCACTGAAAATTCATAAACTAATGGGAAATGAGCAGCGTGCCCATCTGAAAGTAAATGAGGGCCAATTTCTTTCTGAGATGTTTCTGAGAAATGGGATATTTCCTGCCGTATCAGTAAACAAAGGATGTCGCAGCCATCAGTGATTGCAGCCCTCCAATGTGAGCCCTGAGGGAACTCAGGATGTGAAAACACAGGATACTGGCCCCAGTTAGCTGAGGTGCATATCAAGGGAATGATTTCAGTGCCCCCAGACTCTTGCATCTTCCCATACATAGAAGAGTGCTAAATTCCTTAACTTGGGATATCTGGTTTTCTTCAATTTACAATAATCCTTTAAATGTTCCACTACCTGCCCTTTGTTGCAAAACTCCTGTATAACCTGGCTCCCCCCTCGCCTCCTCAGAGCAATTCTCTCAGGATTACTTGAGATGCTGCCTTCCGGGCTTGAAGTCCTAAAAATTCCCACCGAATAAAACATAACTCTCAACTTTTGGGTTGTGCATATTTTTTCAGTCGACATTTCCAAGGCTTCATTTCCCCCAAGGGTTCCCCCTGCCTGCCTGGATGCTTGCACATTGTATGTCAGAACAGAGCAAACAGGCTGAACTTTGCACAGTGCAAATGCATCCAGGCGCAGTGGGGTGCGGTTTGTGTCTCTGGGGCCCCTGTCTCTATGGGTGCGGGTAGGAAACAGAGAGGCTTGAGACAAAGACGAGCTGCAAGTTGTTTTGTTACTCCGAGGTGTCTACTTGCAGAAACACCAAACCCCAGGTCTCAGGGTTTAACAATGAAATTTTGTATCTTGCTCATGCAAAGCCCTATGTGGAGGTTTCCAGTTAGGTGGTATATCAGTTTTCTAGGATGACCATAAAAAGTACCACATCCTGGGGGACATAAAACAGCAGGAATGTAACCTCTCACAGTCTGAGGTCAGAAGTCTGAGACCCAAGTGTCAGCAGGACTAATGTTGTGGACTGGCCTGTGACCCTCAAAATTCACAGGTTGAAGTTCTAAACCCCAGCACTTCAAGATGTTATGGTACTTGGAAATGGGGTCTTTATAGAGGTAATCAAGGTAAATGAGGTCATATGGGTGGCTTCTAATCCAATGTGACTGGTGTCCTTATAACAAGACAAGATCAGTATACAGACACAAACAAGAACAACCGTACGAAGACACAGGGAGAAGACAGCCATCTACACACCAAGGAGAGAGGCCTCAGGGGAACCAGCCCTGCGACACCTCGATCTTGGACTTCCAGCCTCCAGGACGTGAGACCATAAATGTCTGTTGTTTAGGCCACCCTGTCTGTGGTGTGTTATGCAGCCCCAGGACACCAACAGGGGTCTCAGGGACCCCGGGTGTTTCCAGTTTGTGACATTGCCATTGTGACTGCAGCCCAGGGTGGTGTTAGTCAGGACTCACTCAGTGCCTCTGGTGTGAGGCATCTTCAAGCCCTGAGCACAGAGGCTTCAACCACGAAGAGAAGGAAATGGAGCATGTTTTTCTGCAGGCAGAGATGAGAGCTACCTTTGACAAATATACATATTTTTTCCTTTCCCTCTCTCTGGTGTTTTTACTTTATGGGTTTATTTTAGCCTCTTTTTCCAACAAAGTAGGTCGGCGGGAAAGAAGCAATTCTTATGTGAGAGATGGAAAATCCTCAGTGCCAGCAAACATAAATGACAACTCAGGGAGCACTGGTCCTTGAGAGGCATGGCCTGTGTGTGGGTGGGGAAGCCCTGTGCACTGGACACAGGTCCCTTGGGAAGGTCCAACCCCTGCTGTCCTGCCCACAGCGAGGGCAGTCGTGAGCTCACACGCTGAGCCACGTGTGGGGACAGCGGCCACCAAACTAGGGGAGTCAGCAGGAGGAGAGAGATCTGTTCAATAATCTCACCAATGACTTCGTGCTGAATTGAAAGACGTCCTCAGAGGGAGTCTAGGTTGGAGGGGGGGCATGCAGAGCTTCACGGAGGAGGTGATGTTTGAGCTGGGATTTGAGGGGCGATTGAGGTTGGCTCTGAGATGTGGGGATGGATGGAACATTCCAGACAGGAGAGGCACGCGCAAGGCTGTGTGTGGTGGGAGTGAGCGGGGGACCAGGGAGGGGCGGGGTGGGGGGTGATGAGAGGCCAGGAATCGGAGTCAACCCCTTCAAAATGTGGGCTGTGCTCCACAGGGACGTTGAGTGAGTGTGGCTGAGGGTGTGGCAGCTGGACACAGCCAGTTCCTGGGGAGGTGGAGGGGTAACTGATGGGGCAGCAGAAAGGAGGGAAACTTGGGGGAGAAGCCTGACAAGGCAGTGGGGCTGCGATCCAGGGCCAGGGAGTGTGGCCGCTGATGGGATTCACCCCTTACCCCTTCCGTCGTAATAGGAGAGGACGCGGAATTTCCTGCAGCCATTGCCCTCCTTGCTTGTGAACAGAGCCCCAGTTTTGTCCAGGACAGCAAATGCCCAGCCCCGTGGAATAAATCATAGTTCATTTAAGCATTAAACAATCCTTAGAACAAGAATCCACTTCCCATTGAAGGACATGCACTGTTTCAAACTGCCTTTGCAGCTAAGGGTTGCTAGTTATGTTCAACTGCACCTACAAGAAAGTCTGCTGGGGACTTCCCTGGTGGCTCAGTGGTTAAGAATCCACCTGCCAATGCAGGGGACACAGGTTCAATACCTGGTCTGGGAATATCCCACATGCCTCGGAGCAACTAAGCCCGTGTGCCACAACTACTGAGCCCAAGATCCATAACTACTAAAGCCAGCGTGTCTAGAGCCTGTGCTCCACAACAAGAGAAGCCACTGCAATGAGAAGCCCTCACACCACAATTAAGAGTAGCCCCCAGGGCTTCCTAGGTGGCGCAGTGGTTAGGAATCCGCCTGGCAATGCATGGGACACGGGTTTGATCCCTGCTCCAGGAAGATCCCACATGCCACAGAGTAACTAAGCCCATGCACCACAACTATTGAGTCCATGTGCTGCAGCTACTGAAGCCCACACGCCTAGAGCCCGTGCTCTGAAACAAGAGAAGCCACGGCAATGAGGAGCCCGCGCACCACAACGAAGAGTAGCCACCACTCACTGCAACTAAAGAAAGCCCATGCACAGCAAAAAAAAGACCCAACACAGCCAATAAAATGAATAGATAAATAAATATATATAAAAAAAGAGTAGCCCCCATTCACCACAATTAGAGAAAGTAGAGGAAGCCCGCACACAGCAACAAAGACCCAAAGCAGCCAAAAATAAATAAATAAATAAAATAATAAATAAATCTTTCAAAAAAATAAAAAGAAAGCCTGCTGGAGGATTCTAGAAGAATATTTACCCTGACAGGGAAACCTCCCTTTCCCACTCCACCCCCTTCTCCTGATTTAAATATCATTCCATAAGAGTGTGACCTTAGGAGCTATGGCAGCCATTTTGTGTTCATGAGGCAAGAACACTGAGACTGAGGAAATGAAAACAGACATGGCAGACTAATTGGGCTGCCAATTACCAAACTTAGAATTGCTTACCTTTAGACTTTTGTGTGATAATATCAAAGTCTTCGTTCAGTGGCATTTCAGGGATGGGGAGCAGCCTGCCCTGTGTAAAGGCAATGAGGGATATACTTCCTGGAGGGAATTGAATACTAATCATAAAACCAAGTAAAAGTCAGTCTGCTTATTATTACCATTATGATGGTAATGAAATACCCTCCCTTCCAGGACAGGACAGTCCCAATCCCATGCCCTGGAAGACTGCTAGTTTTATTGGTAACGTCATTATTAGCTGGGTTTCTGTTTTGTGCAGCCAAACCCATTCTCACTGATACCTTTTCCATCTTAGTGCTTTAATGTTTTCAGTAAAGTGGGAGGGGCCACCTGCTGAGAGTGAGCAGGAATGGGGTAATACACGAGGGGGTTTTTTTGTTGGTATTTATAGGGTTTTTTAAAAACATTTATTTATTGGCTGCACTGGGTCTTTGGTGCTGCACACAGGCTTCCTCTTGTTGCAGCGAGCGGGGGCTACTTTTTGTGGCAGTGCGTGGGCTTCTCATTGTGGCTGCTTCTCTTGTTGTGGAGCATGGGCTCTAGGCATGTGGGCTTCAGTAGTTGTGGCACGTGGGCTCAGTAGTTGTGGCTTGAAGGCTCTAGAGCGCAGGCTCAGTAGTTGTGGTGAATGGGCTTGTTTGCTCCGTGGCATGTGGGATCTTCTTGGACCAGGGATCGAACCCTTGTCCCCTACATTAGCAGGTGGATTCTAAACCACTGCGCCACCAGGGATGTCCCTACAGTGAGGGTTTTGAGGAGAGAAGAGGTTTGAAATCGTCCCTGTGAGCTGGACTGAGGTCCCTAGTCAGTGCCCAGAGCCCTTTAGGTTGGCAATCATGAGTTTAGGGCAGGTCGTGTCTACAGTCTACACAATTTTCTTCCATAGCTCCTGGGTCCCTGGGGCAGAGAAGGGATTAGCAGAAGCGTGTTAGTCTTGGTCTGTCGGTTCCTGAGGGCTGGGATGAGGGATGCTGTTCCCAAACCACCCAGGGGCATCTCACAGCATGAACAGTGGCGGGGCCAGCCTTATAGTGCAGAATGAGATCACAGCCCAGCGATATTCAGGAGTGAAGAGCAGAGGGGCTACAGGAGGACGTCTCATGGGGGACAACACACTGGAAGAGACACAGCCTCCCCCCAGCCGGGGTGGTGAGGTCAGGGGCAGAGCTGGCCCATGGCAGGGGGAGGTCAGGGCAGAGCTAGTCCTCTTGCACAGCAAGCCCCCTTCCAGCTGAGCCCCCGGCCCTCAGACCCAGGAGCACTGTCCCATGTGCTTTGGCACCCTGCATGCAGGACCAGGCCGATGGCAAAGCACTTTTCTCCAGAGGCAGCTTGGGTTTATTGTGCATGAAGAATTGATCGTAAGAAATACTTCTCCCTCTTGTGGAGTTCCTGAGGTACTTAGCCTGAGGAATGCGGGATTTTTACAAGAATTAAGTTCTTATTCTTCACTTTCATGGACTCCTGGGCCTTGGTTCTATCTAAACAGTTTTCTCAGGCTTGCTTTTCAGGAAAGCTAGTCCCTAGACCCACTCAACCTCATCCCACCCCGGGGGGCCTGTGTGCCCCACCCGCCTCTCCCCGGGCAGCAGTGACCGTGACCTACCTGCAAACAGGCAGTTAGATGTTTGGGACCACACCATAGTGTCCCCGCATCTCCTCAGTGGACAGAGGGGCCCACATGGCCTGGCCTCCTTCCCTGGGGGAGAGGGGTGAGCTTGGATCAGCAGGAGGAGGACGCATGGGTACCTTTGCAGAGCGATGGATCTGCAGAGGGGCCTGGCCCTGCGGGGAGCTGGGGGGTCTGCCGGCATCCACATCCCAGCACTGCCTAGAGCTTCAGGGAGGATGGGGGACAGGAGAGTGTCAAAGCCGTCCCTGACCAGCTCCCAGTTCCGAGCACCAGCTTCATCCCACACAAACCATCCCTAACAACAGTGCCCCCTGGTCTGCCCCACAGCCCCGCCTGCGCTTGTGGGTGAGGTGGGGGGTCCCCAGGATCACCCCAGGAAGTCAGACTGGCTGGCTCTCATGGCCTTCCTGGGTGGAGTCGAACCTCCGGCCCCAAATGTCTCGAATGCGTCTGTAATTATCAGAGGGGGTTCTGCCAGCTCTCCAAGCCATTGTCTCCGTACAGAGTTCCCTCCTGTTGAGGTGAACAGCCTCCAGGGACCTTCCCCCGACATGGCCTCTGCGTTCCCAGGGACCCCAGCCTGCGTCAGCCCCCTCGGCGCTCAGAGCTGTGAGCGCGGCCATTCAGGGGGAGGCACACCCAGAACGCATGTGCCCGCGGGCTGCTCTCCACCCACCCCCGTTGCACCTAGTCCCTCAAGGACCAGCCTGGGCAGGGACCCTGCAGAGCGCCTGGCCTGCATGGATGAAGCCACCAGAGGGGTTTAGGTTTGTCATCAAATCCCAGATACTGTCCTTCCTAGGCCAGGACACAGCACCTGCCAGCAAGGGCCTAGATACAGGATCAACGGCACCCGAGTGGTGTGACCAGGCTGCCACCGGCAGGCCTGCAAGGGCTTCCCTTGTGAATGTTCAGACAGCCTGAGGGGTCCAGGTAAAGTAAGTCTGAATCCATCAATCTTTTTTTTTTCTTTCTATCCTTCATTTGATCATTTAAAAAGTTTGAGTATATGTTTCTTTGGTTTTGGGGGGGGGGGGTATTTATTTATTTATTTATTTATTGGCTGTGTTGGGTCTTCCTTGCTGCGCACTGGCTTTCTCTAGTTGCGGCGAGCAGGGGCTACTCTTTGTTGCGGTGCTCAGGCTCCTCATTTCAGTGGCTTCTCTTGTTGCGGAGCACAGGCTCCAGGTACACAGGTTTCAGTAGTTGTGGCACACGGGCTCAATAGTTGTGGCTCACGGGCTTAGTTGCTCCACGGCATGTGGGATCTTCCCAGACCAGGGATCGAACCTGTGTCCCCTGCATTGGCAGGCAGATTCTTAACCCCTGCACCACCTAGGAAGTCCTGATCCATCACTCTTAACGCACGTGACCTCAGAGAAGTGCTGGTGGGGAAGCTGAGGCAGAGTGGACCTTGTAGCCCCGCACAGAAGCCATCTTCCCGGGACCAGCTGGGCAGCTGGCGGGACTCACGGTTGCAGGGAGCAGCAAGTCCATGGTGGTGGCATCCCCTGCCCTGCCCTGCACTGCCATGGGGAGTGGGCACACCTTGCCGAGGCATCACCCTTTCCTCCAGCAATGGCCCCCATTGCCCTCTGGGGTTCACGTTTACCCATTGGGCCATGTGGTCCCAGCCTGACCCTCACCCTAGAGGGTCAAGCTTGAAGCTACTCCTGGGTCTTGGGGATTGGTTGGCTGGTCCCGTGACCCACTGGACCACTGTGGACTGGTTCACAGTGGTTGATGCCTCGCTGGTCCAACGGGATTTTTCAGGAAACAGGAGGTCAGAGCCTCACATCTGAGGAAGAAATCTGGCAGCTCCTGCGACCACGCGGTGGCTCCTGGGACAGCCTGGCTGCGGGTGGAGCAGCCTCAAGGAAGCAGAGCCGAGAGGTGGTTTCAAGATATGCTGGAAAGTTCTGAGGCACCCTCCCCGCAAGAGACTAGGCGTGGGCCTTGTGGCCACGTCCGGCTGACAGAGGGCACAGGAGCGTGCTGTCAGACTTCCGGCGGCCCCTGCAGGGACTGTGGCTTAAGGCCCTGTGCACAGCACCAGGCCTGTGCAATCAGCCCGCAAGCTGCAGAGCCCCGCACGGACTGTCTGAGCAGGAACGGGGCACTTTCCACCTGCTGTCCACACGGGCGTGCCGTCCTCCAGAGGCGCTGCAATCCCTGCTCACAGAACTGTCTGACTTTGCCAAGGCCTGCTAAGCTCTCAGGGATGGGGGAGGGTGGGGAGGGGGTCGGGGGTGCCCAGGAGCCATCTGCCAGCCCAGGCCTTTCTGTCCTGATGAGTCCTGACCCTGGGTCCAGGGGTGGGTGGGAAGAAGGAGATGGGATGAAGCCTGCTGGCTTCTCTTTGTGGAGAAGCCGTTTCCCCGAGTTGAGGTGCAAGTCATTCAAAATAACAGCAGACTGAAAGAAGAGGATGTCCAAGGTCCCCTTTTCAGCCCTGCCCCCTCCTGTGTCCATAACCAGGTGGAGAGAGTCATATACAGGAGCATCAGCGCTCCGACATCTCCCAGCTGTAAACTCACATCCGCTGAGAACAAAGGAGACAGGGAAACGCGTGACGAATTGCTCTCCCCAAAGGCTGCGTCTGAGAGAGCATTAGAGCACAGCCAGGGAACATTGTCAAACACTGGCAGCTTCAAGATTCTGCTTTTGAGAAATTCTCCTTCTTAACGCTTGCTCACAAAGCTGGATTCGTTTCTTTATTCCCCGATTTTTCACTTTGGGTATTTCAGAGTGAAATGCGTTATCCTAATCTGCCCCCTTTTCAATGAAAGAAAAAAGGAAGTGGAATCAATTGCAATGTTGAGGATGTAAATTTAGAGTGGGGGAAAAAATGCCAAACGCTGCAAAAGATGAGAATTGCAGGGAGTGCGGAGCAGCCTCCATCGACACCGTCTCCCTGAGGTGACGGCAGGTAAGCGCAGACCATCACCAGAACCAAGAGCACGGCATCCCGGGCTCAGTGCATGGGATGCAATGTCACCCGAACACTTTGCCCACTCGCCCATCACTCCTACCAGGGATCAGCTGTCCTACTCACCGAGGCCTAGATTTGGCCGCAGGATGGGAGGGGTGGAGGGAGGGACTCACCCCCCACCTGAACCACTGGCTTGCACTGGGTCATCTGGCTGCGCCTGGGTGTGGCAGAGGCTGGAAGGTGCCCGCTGGGAGTCAGAGGGTTTGTGGCTGTGGAGGAAGGGAGGATGGAGCCTGGGGACCCTGCACCACAGCCATCTCAGAAGATGGGGGTGCTTCCTCATGCACCCAGCATAAGGCAAGCTGGAATCACGTCTTAGTCCGTTAGGGCTGCTGTCACAAAATGCAGCAGACCGAGTGGCTTAGAAACACAAGGCATTTATTTCTCACGGGTCTGGAGGCTGAAAGATCAACATACCTGCAGACTCAGCAGTCGATGAGAAACTGCTTCCTGGTTCATAGTTGGCCATTTTCTCGCTGTGTCCTCACCCTGTGGAAGGGGTGAGGCAGCTCCCTGGGCCTCGTTTATAAGGGTACGAACCCCATCCACGAGGGCTGCGCCCTCCTCACCTGATCACCTCCCGAAAGCCCCTCCTCCTGACACCATCACATTAAGGGGCAAGTTGCAACATCAAGCAGTCCACAGCAGACCAGACTCGGGAGGAGATCTCTGTGCTGGAGTGGGCCTGAGAGTGAGGGCCGAGTGGTACTTGAGGCCCTGGAGAGAGAACCCAAAAAATGTAAGCCGTCTCCTACGCAAGCCCGCTGGAGCAGGCCAGGGTCCGGGCCCTGCAGCCTCGGACATCCTGGGGTGCCACTGGCTGACCCCCTTTCTGTGTCCTTTCTTGCATCTACTTCCGTAGATGAGAGACATCCCCCCCGCCCCCATCAATTGTTCAAGGTCAGTTAGCTAATTGTGATTTACCAAATGGAAAACACCGAGTTTTGGACACAAAGTGTTTATTTCCTGCCCTTTGAGCAAGCTCTCCTAATGTGGCAGTGCAAACCTAAGCCCAGGTGCGTCCAGGTGAGAGTGGGTTACCTGTTGCCTGGCTCTGCTACCTGCCTCCCCAGCATGCCTCCTCCCGGTACCAGCTCCCCGGGTTCCAGGCCGACCTCATCTTGCAGCTCTGGAGTGGCCACTCGGTCTAGGCCAGGCTAATCAACGTCACAGGGTTGACTTGAGGACGGACAGGCTCGTGACTATAGCCACTAGAGTCGTCCTGGGACTGCTGCTGAAACTGTGGGGAGCACGGAGCTCCTTCTGTGGGGCTGGAATCTCTTGGGATGCAAGCCCATAGGTTCTGCAGGCCAAGTGCACCACTGCCTCAGAGCTTGCTGGGAGTGAAGCCACCCCAGAAGAAGAAAATCCACAGATGGAGAACGGCTGATCCACACATCACATGAGGGCCTGGACCAGTCCTGCCAAAGCCCGTGGGCTTCAGTTACTTACGCAAATGAATTGACCCTTATTTCTTTTTTTAAAAACCACTCTGAGTTGTATTTCTGTCCCTTGTAATTTAAAGACACCTGGTGGATTTTAAAAGCTCCGTGACTTCAAGAACTTAATATCTGTGCGACAAGAGAGAAATTCTGTTTCTGGAGCACAACCTGGGCCTGGAGAGTGGGGCCAGCAGGTCACAAAAGATGCTCCAGTGTCCGAAACACGGAGATGGCAGGCGGGCACCCAGAGCACAGCCTCTTCTGGGACCTTCCCTCTTTGGCCCGGAGTAAGTGAAGAGAGTCACTCTGCACGTACTGGCAGCACGTGCGGGAGGAAAGGGCCCATTTGAGATGTCCGTGTTGTGAGAAGTTCAAGGTGATGCCTGGAGCTCCCGTGGGATGAACCTACTGACCTGGGCCCCAAACTACGGCACAAAGCCCAAGTGACTTATCACATAGGACTGTCCTCATCACAAGTGGCAGGAAGCTCTCCTAAGCTGGTTTCAGTAAAACAAGGCAAGTCATTGGCTTGTGCGGTAGCAAGTCCTCAGGCGACGTGGACACAGGACCTCGCACGGCCAGCAGGAGGGCCGCCCCGCTTCCATGCTGCCCGCTCTGTTAGCTCTGATTTCAAAACTCTCCCCACGCACCCAGCCAACTCCTCTCTCCAGCTGGTCCAGCCGGGTCCTCCCCTTGGCTCTCACTGATCATCGTCTGCTTCCATCGACACCTGTGTCCAAGAGGATGGAACGGACTCAGTGGGTCAGGGCTGGAGCCTGGTGATCACCTCCCCCCAAACCCTGGCCTGGGCAGGAGAGCTGGACACATCCTACCCCCACCCCCCGAGACTCCGTGCGACGTCCTCCTCCTCGCCGGGCCCTGCTCTTCTCGCGTCGGTTCCACTGTCTGGGACTCAGGCGCACGGTCATCGCGTCTCCAGTTTTGGCTGCCACCTCCATGCTGTCGCCCATCCCCCCGCCCCGACTAGTCCAGCCCTCCCTGCCCCCACCCCCTACCCTGGTCATTGTGTCCACAGGCCCCAGACCACGGGACCGCGGGGGCTCAGGGAAGGTGCTGAGGAGGAGTGGGTGCTACGCAGCGGAGAAAGGCCTCGTCCCCCTCCTCCATGTCCTGGGGGCAGGGGTGAGGGCATTTTTCCAGGGAGGACCCTTGATATGAGCAAGACCAGCAAAGGGGAGGGGTGCGAGGCTTGAAGGGGTGAAAGACACCTCAGACTCTCGCCAGCCTCCCGATACTAGAATTATCTCATGACTCCCCATCTGGTCACCCCAAACACACACACACACACACAAAATACACATATACACATGGGTGCCTATAAACCACATATGCACAAACACACATGCACACACAATACACAAACATGCATAGTTACACACATGTATGCATGTACACACATACACATAGATCCACACACACACGCAGAACAGAAAATCAAGCGACTTCCCAGAACAAAGAAAATCCATTTGAAAATAATGTGCTGGTTTCGTGGCGAAGCAGCCAGCAGCTTCCCTCAATCACAAACAAAATTCAAGTGTTGCCAGACCCTCCGTGCGGACGAGGGTGTGGCCACCCAGCTCTGGCCCCAGGCGGGCGCCCTGGCTTGCGGGAGGCAGTGTGGACGATGCTCTTGACCAGGCGGGGATGCTGTCCACCCAGGAGCTGGGCTTCACCCTGCAGCTCTGGCGGCCAGGGGTCAGGGATGTCAGCCGTGGGTCTGGGGGTGTTGCCTGGGCATCCGGGGGTGTCAGGCCAATCACACATGGGCTTCCCTCCCTGTAAGGCTGCTCAGCGTGTTTTAGGGAGAAGTCAGAAGTGTCTTACAGGCACAAGTGCCAGGGCCTGGAGTCTGACCCGGAGACGGTGGCAGGGCCAGGGCGGGAGCCGGGACACCGCAGGGCCCTCTGCCTGCAGAGCTTTCGGCCAAGCCCCGTGAGATAACCTGGGCCAGAAGAGGACCTGGGCCGGCCGCTGGGTCCACCTCCAGCCTCACCTGCTTGGCCCTGGCTTCTCACCATCCAGGAGAGTGTGACTTGAGACGCGCCAGGAGCCATGCCTGGACACGCCCTACAGCTGGGCTTGGACGCAGGTCCCGGTGCCCAGGGGAGGGAGAGGAGGGCTTGTGTGTCATTTAACGACTTGACACACATGTGGCCAGCTCCTGTCCCCCAGCCCAGGGTCCAAGCACTGTCACCCAGCAGCTCATTCATCCTTAACGCTCAGCCCTGGGGAGATGAGGAGACGGAGGCACAAAAATGGGAGCCTGGGATTCAGCCCAGACGGTCTGGTCCAGGGCCTAGTCAAGGGGACGGGACCTTAGGAGAGAGACAGGCAGAGAGACAAAGACAGAGACAGAGAATGAGAGAGACAGAGAGACAAAGAATCAGATGGAACGGCCCGTCGGTGCCAAATCTGGAGAACGCAGGTTTCAGTGAGGAAGCCATCCATATCCTCGCTGCTCTCCAAATCAAGACTCTGCCCTTCTAAGCTGCCCAACCCCACATGTCCTGCCAGGAAGGGAGGGCAGGCCACCGGCCACCCGACCTGACCACCGGGCCCTTCTCCAGGGTCTGGGTTGAGATTGTCCAGTCTGTGGGGCGCTTCTGCCATCTAGTGGGTGTGTGGGGTACTGCAATGACTAGGAGGCACCCCCGTGCTGCCACCCGCCCCCCCCCCCAAGCAGGTGCCTCAGCCCAGCTCACCTAGAGGCCCTATCCATCTGTTGGCAGGTGGGCCCGTGCCTGTGAGTAAGTTCACACCTCACTCCCACGGTTCACGGTCAAAACAAAGAGGGATAGGGGCACTGTCCTTATCTGGACTGCAGACTGGCATCCCTGCGTATCTAGGCTGTCTTCCCTTGGTTTGTCCTGACTTTGACAGCTCTGAGGAATACCAGCCGGGCATTTCCCAGACCATCCCTCCATTTAGGTGCTCTGACACTTTCTTGTGACTCTGTGGTGGTGGGTTTGGGATAAATGCACAGAGGTGAGCTGCCTTCCCAGCATGTCATACTTGGGAGCTCCCTATCAGGGTGATTTGCTGCTGCTGACCTTGACCCCTGGGCTAAGGTATTGGTCAGGCTCCTCCTCCGTCCGTAAGTGCATCACTCAGTCAGCCCACAGCCGGGGAGGGGACTGTGGGCTGTGATACCAGGGCCTTCGCAGGCCTGTCTCATTACTCCTGTTGGACCCCGGAATGTGGGTCATCTTGCTGGGTCTCAGAGTTGCAGTGAGAACCTGGCCGTCCTCACCAGCAGGTCCATCACCTGGGCTTCCCCACAGCACAGGTGGCGCTGAGTGTGGCTCAGCACATCCAAGGCCTTGAAGACCCAGGTGGGAATAGGAACAGACCAGGTGGGAGGGGAACAGACCAGGTGGGAGCAGGAATAGGCCAGGTAGGAGGGGAACAGACCAGGTGGGAGTAGGAATAGGCCAGGTGGGAGAGGGAACAGACCAGGTGGGAGGGGAACAGCCCAGGTGGGAGCAGGAACAGACCAGGTGGGAGCGAGAACAGACCAGACAGGAGGGGAATAGACCGCGTGGGAGCAGGAACAGACTGGATGGGAGTGGAAAGAGCAGGCAGCTGGTGTCCGGGGAGGACCTGGGCAGGAGCAGGGCAGACCCCCCAGGCGAGGTCCTGGGACAGCTGCCAGGAACCAGGGAGGAGGCCAAACATCCGGCCTGGGGACTCCACCACTGTGAGCCGCGCCCCCGCCCAGCTGAGGTCACGGGACACCCCCCCACACCCAGCATGGGCGAGGCTCTCAACCCTCCATCTCCAGGCTGGGCAAGCACAACCTTGGGAGAAAGCATAGCCAAGCCCCAAGGGTCTGGGGCCAGGACTCCATCTCCAGATGGCCAGGCTTCCATGCTTCCTCCCTGGGGAAAGAGGAGAGTCCTGGTCCTACGGTGGTCGCCTTCTAGTGCCTGCAACCCCACACACAATGAAGGTGCCGGGGAAGGCATGGGCCACTGGGGCTGGTGGAGCTGAGGGGTCCACCCAGGGAGAGGGAGCCCCAGGAGCCATGTCCCATCTGTCCACTAGGTGTCGTGCTTGGCCACGCCGTGTGCCAAGCCTGGCGCAAAACCCTGGCGGCTGGAGCCCCACACTTCCAGCAAGCCCTTACTGCGGGCCGGGTGAACAACCTGGGCTGCAGTCCTAACCGGCTCCCGTGATGCTGCTGCTGCCCCAGGAGCCCCTGGAGAAGCCTACGTCCCCACCCCGGGTGCTCCCCACCAGCCCCGCGTCTGAGTCCCTGTGTGAGTGCAGTGACCTGAGGGGGACCCCGGTTCTCCTGGTCCTGGGGGCCCTTTCAAGTAGGAGTTGGAAGCTGGAAACCCGCAGTTCCCTGTGTCCCCATTAATCCACCTGGAAACGGGTGTGAAAACCTAGTCCCTGCCCTGGGGATACTCACTCCCGGAAAAGAGGACTTCAGGCCCGCCTACCTGCGTGAAGAACACGGAGCACTCATGTCCTGACCCCAGCCCACCCGGTCAGTTCACGAATTTGCCTGAAACCTCCCTCCCTTGGAGGGGAGGGGACGGGGGGGACTCTGCAGGGGGCTGTGGGCTGGATGCCCTGCCTGTGTCCACTTTGAGAGTCAAGGACCCCTTAGCCCCTTCTCCCATCTCCACCCAGGGAAAGTCCCCAGGGCGCCAGCACGGTGTTCCGGGGGCTGAGAGCATGGATCCAAGGTCAGAATCCCAGCTGGGCGACCACAGAAGCTGGCTCAGCCTCTCTGGGCCCGGCGTCCTCATCTGTAGATGGGGGAGCAGCAGTTCCTACACCACAGGGCCCCTGAGGGGACAGATGGGCGGATACTCTCAGGACCCAGAAGCTTGCCTGGCTGGCAGAAGGGGCTAAGTATCCACTGGGGCGGGGGCAGGGGGGGAAGGATGGGAGGAGGAAAAGAAGAATCTGGAAACACCAGCCTGTCCTCTAACAGGGCATCAAACCACCCCGATGATCTGAGAGCAACGCAAGGTGGCTCGGGTGCCCCTTATGATCAAAGGTGCCTCCCAGCAGCAGGCGCAGCAGACATCCCAGCTGTCAGCCAAGGAGTGGCCATTCAGACGCCCACCCCCATCCTGGACGACGTGCACAACCCACCTCCATCTTATTTACACATTTGCTCCTGTTCATCCTCCCGCCCGGCATCTACACAGCAGGGAGCTTATCCCCTGGCTTCCAGCCACATCCCAGCTCCTACAACAGTGCCCAGCACACAGTAGGTGCTTAATAAATGCTTGGGTCAACAACTCACTGGCTGGGACTTCCCTGGTGGCGCAGTGGTTAAGAATCCGCCTGCCAATACAGGGGACATGGGTTCGATCCTTGGTCCAGCAAGATCCCACCTGCTGTGGAGTAACTAAGCCCGTGCACCACAACTACTGAGCCCACGTACTGCAATTACTGAAGCCTGTACTCCTAGAGCCCATGCTCCGCAACAAGAGAAGCCACTGCAATGAGAAGCCTGCGCACCGCAACAAAGAGTAGCCCCCGCTCACTGCAACTAGAGAAAGCCCATGCGTGCAACCAATGCTGCCAAACACACACACACAAACACATACACACACACACAAAATCCCTGGCTCTGAGTTTCTGAAGATGAACCTACAGAGCACAGCCTCCCAGCCTCAGGGGACCAGGCAGCGAGCTCCTGTCCCCAGGGGCCCGGTGCTCACTCTGGGGGGACTGGCGGGATGATGCGGGGGGAGGGGCAGAACCCGAACGGGTCATGAAGCAGGGTCCACCTGGGCCCCTGGGAGCCAGCTGGGACCATGTCACGGTGAATTACTCAACCAAAAGATGCACATTAGAGCACAGCAGCAGCTGGTAAAGCCTGAGGCCTGCCCACTGGTTAGGGGCTTTGCATCTGCAAAGCTGCTCTGCCCTGGAGACCTACATGGTGCACGTTTCCCCACACTAACGTGCACAAGTGCTATTGAGTGAGTTACCTGGCCACCTCCACAGGAAGCCCAAGCAAGGGACCCCATCATGCCGGGTGTCCCTAGAGAAGGAGGCAGGAGACAAGGCAACAGTGGGAGCAGTCCTGGAAGCCTGCCTGTAGGAGGCAAGATCACAGCTGGCCTTGCTGGGAGGAAGGGCAGTGCAGGTAGGAGAAGAAGAGGACCCTACACAGCAGAGGATGCCCTGGGGAGAGGGTGGAGGCAGGGAGCCCTATGCTGGGAGGAAGTGGACACAGCCAAGGAAGGCAGGCATCCAGGAGCCCAGACACGACTCCAGGGCAGCAAGTCAGTGACAGTAGCCTGAGACAGTGTAGCCCAAGAGGTCAGGAGGGCTGCCCGCAGGCCTCAAACACTTGGCCAAGTGACAAGGAAGCTGGTTCCCCAGCTGAAAGCCAGCGTGAGCCCTGCAATTTCTGTCCCTCAGACGGATGCCAGGTCCCCATTTCTGCTGGCAGCCCTCTGACAGGCAGGTACAGGTCGCTCCGGTGCCCCTGGAGCCAGGAGGACACTTTCCAGCAGAAGGTGAGGGGACATCGAGGTGATTCGGCCACAAGGACCTCAGGCTGACCCTGGCTGCCCCACCTGCCCCCATGGGGGACACGCTGGCACTGGGAGCGTCACCCCTCCATCCTCTGCTGAGGTCTGACTCCTTCCCAATCCTGCCATTGCCACACACACCCCCACTGCCTGGAGGGACACCCAGGAGCCCCCAGCCAGCCAAGTGGCCCTCACTGGCGATACGATCCACCACTGAGCAGCCCTGCTTCAGCTCTCGTCCACACTTGGATTCACCTCGGTTAGTGTTTTTTCCTATTTTTTTTTAAGATTTATTTTATTATTTATATATTTTTATTTTTGGCTGCATTGGGTCTTCGTTGCTGCCCTTGGGTTTTCTCTAGTTGCAGTGAGCAGGGGCTACTCTTCGTTGTGGTGGTTGGGCTTCTCATTGCAGTGGCTTCTCTTGTTGTGGAGCACGGGCTCTAGCATGTGGGCTTCAGTAGTTGTGGCGCACGGGCTTAGTTGCTCCGTGGCATATGGGATCTTCCCAGACCAAGGCTCGAACCTGTGTCTCCTGCATTGGCAGACGGATTCTTAACCACTGCACCACCAGGGAAGCCCTTGTGTTGATTCTTGACTGGCCATGGCATCCCTCCCACTGCCTAGGCCCTGACTACCGTGAGGGTGAGATGATCCCCGGTGGACCTGGTCCTCAGCCCAAACAGTCCCATCAGCCGTGGAACAAGCACAGGGCAGCCGGCCTGGCCCAAGGCCCAGCCAGCCACTCTCATCATGAGGTGGGAAGGGGAGGGGGGAATGAGATGCAGAACGGGAGGTCGAGAGAGAAAAGGAGAGAGGCAGCAAAAGAGATACAGAAAGAGACAGAGATGGGGAGAGAGATACAGGGGGAGAGACAGAGAGAGGAGAGACAGGGAGGGAGGTGAGGAGACAGACTGGGAGGTGAGGGGGGCAGGGGGGGAGGGGTGCCTCCGCTGCCTCCTGCTGTCCTACCAGGTGCCGCCTGCTCCTGGTAACACCCTCCTCCCTTTGCAGACACGACCTCCCAGAATGATGTGGCAGCAGATGTGGGCGGGGTCCCTCATGCCTCAGGCTGGTGTGGCTGCCCTGGGTGGAGGTCAGACACAAAATGCCCTGCCTCCAGCTGGTCGAGGCTGCTGCTCTGGCCTCCGAGGGCCCCCAAAGCCACAGCCACCCACTCCCTGCAACCTGCGCCCTTCCGGTTGGTGGGTGCTTTACTGGTCACCAAATATTTTGATTATCGCTTTTAGGTGTCATTACCCCCATTTTACAAAGGAGGAAACGGAGGCGTGAGGAGGCTCAGTGTTTCCCCAAATGCACTGGAGCCCTTGGCCGAGACCCAAGTTCAAGTCCAGGCACGAGGCGGCTGCTCTGATCCTCAGGGAGAAGCACCCCTGTGACCGAGCACACAGGGCAGGGCGCCCTGGGCCGCTGGCTGGTGCTCCCCCCTCACAGGGAAGCTGGAGACAGGCCACGTGGGAGGTTCACACCACGGCTGTTGGCATCTGCCACCAGCTGGGCTGGGGGACTGTGTCGATTGTCTAGAGTTTAGAAGGTGACTTGTGCAGGTTAAACCTGAGAAGGTTCGTAGCCACTGTGCTGTGAGTAGCACCCAAAAGCCTTGCAACGTTCGTCCAAATTCTACAACTCTTACCCAATTCAGCAGAGAAGCCACGTGTGTCCTGACAGGGGACACAGGGACGTTCTGCCTTCAGCCTTTGTGGCTGTGCTTCCCTCTTGCTCCTGACCTTGAGCAGAAGTATCAGCGTGCACCTTGTGGCCACACTCGTGGCAGATGCGAGTGTAGATTGACCGCAGGTGAGTCGGGAAGACCCGAGAGAGCTTTGTGTGGGGACCTGCCGGCTGCGGCGTCAGGAGGACGACATCTGCAGACCTTCTTTGTGAGCCGCGTGCTACCCGCGTCCCCCCGTCAGGACCACACGACACGCGCACGTTTACGTTGGCATCTTCCAGAGAGCCAGCTTTCGAACGTGTACCAGCACCACTGTCCTGACCCCGGACGGGCAGGAGGGGAGGTGCCCGCCACGGCCCTCCGTCCCCCATCACCTCACCAGCACCGCTTCTCCCCCTTCCTCTAAGCTGCCCGTTATCCTTCGGAAACCTCCATCCTATCCTTCATTTATTGAAGTAGGCAGGGACTATTATGGGCCATTTTGTCACCCTGGCAACCGCTGTGGTCTGAAGGGTTCGGAGAGATCTGATTAGGCCGGGAAGGCTGCTGTGATGGGAAGCGACAGGGACAGCACATCGAGGGGGGCGTTTATGGGGCCGCGCGTGAAGCCCGCACCAAACACCATATCTGCGCCGCTGGGAAGGCTCCCACTGGCAACTGAGTCCAAATGGAAAACTAATGAGGCAGCGGGACACACGGGCCTCTGCCGATCTCCTGACAAGCCTGGTTCACGCGGGAAAGCAGCAGAGTCCGCGGACGCGGCCCGCCCCAGGCCCCTCCCAGGCGGCACGTGGGGAGCCCCGCTGGGTCGGACCCTGGGCCATGCCCTGGGCACCTGGGAGGGGGGGACATCCTCACACAGGGGAGACCTCCCCCTACCCTGGGACACTGCGGGACCTCGGGTGGGGTCGTCCTCAGGAAGACCCCACATCTCCCAGGGGCTCACGTCCTACGTTAAAACAACACGTACGGAAGAAAAAAAAAGCAACCACGTATCACACATAACTAATGACCACTAATTACAAGAAGGCCTCCGCTGTCTCACCTCTAAGTCAAAGAATCACCATCCTCCACTTCAACTATAGTTTTTTCAAGCAATAGTAGTAATAGCTAACCCTTGCTGAGTTTTCCTCTGTGCCTGGCACTAACAGTCCACCCAGTCCTTCGGGTGGATTATCTCATTTAATCTTCACAGTAACCCTACAAGGTGGGTCGTTACTCTCTCCATTTTACAGATGAGGAAACTGAGGCCCCCAGAGGTTCAACAGTGCTCTTAAAGCCGCACGGTTAGTGAGGGCAGAGCAAGGACTAGAGATCCGCAGCCTGGTTTCTACCTGACGTGACACATGCGTGGCCCCCCGGCAGGCCAGGGTCAGCAGAGAGGCACAGCCCGACCCACGTCCAGCCCCAGGGCACTGGCTGCCCTGGCTCTGGTCTCCCACAGATGAAACGAGAGGGGCCGTGCCCAGGGGCACAGGTAGAGCGAGCCCCCCACAGCCCACCCAGGCGGGAGCCTCACTCCAGCTTCACTCCCAGAGTCTGGGGCACCCGTAGGCACCTCATCTGCGTACTCTCTGCACCCCACCCGCCACCCCATACCCCGCAGATCAAGCTTCCAACTTTGCCGAAACTGACAGTGCCTTAGACGCCAGTTCTCAATATGCTTTCTCGGTTCTACCAGCTCCCCCACCCTCTGGCTGACATCCTGCTCTCAGTTTGCAGGACAGTACATTAGGGTCCCAAGCAAACCAAGAGGGAGGAGATTGCACCACAGGCGGGGTCACCATGCCCTGGACGAGGAGCCGTTGACTTTCTACCGGGGTTTTGGGGGTCGTGGCTGGAGCAGGACCTGGCAGCCCCACCAGGGTGGGGGTGGAGGGGCCGTATCTTGGGTTCCTGGAGTGGAGGGCTGCCCTGGAGGCCTGAGGGGGCTCCGCCCCATGTGGGACCAGGCTTGTCTGGCAGGAAAGGGAGGGGTAAGTTCTTTCCTGCTGGGATGGAGCTGTGAGGAAAAGTTCCAATGAATCCGGGGAGATTCCTGTCCTGACTGCATTTGCTCAGGCCATTTCCGACTGTCCCGAGTGAGACTATGCAGACGGTCTGGGTATCTGCTCCCCACCCCCGCCACACCCCTGTTGCCTGTCTGGAGCCCAATAACTTTTAATCAGAAGTCAGGCGGGATCTTCTCTGTGTATCTCCTCCACGACGATTATCTAACCATCTCCCTCCCTCCCTCCCAGAGTCCCTACTAAGAGGCCAAGTTCTGGATTGGGTCCTGGATTGGATTGCTAGAGCCCTTTTCCTCTGTGGCAAGATCAAGTGGCCTCTCCATGACGTTTCTCCACGTGGCTTCTCCACGTGGCTTCGTTAACAAACCCAGCTTGGGTCTGCCCACCCAACGCGCAGCAAAGGCAACTTACTGACACCAGGTTGTGTCGAAGGAAAGGGCAGCATTTATTGCCGTCGCCCACGTGAGGCCAGGCAAGGAGCGTGGCTGGCTAGTGCTCGAAAGACACGAACTCCCCGAAGGCTTTCAGGGAAAGGTTTTTAAAGACAGAGTGAGAGAGGGGGGCTGCGGGGTGTGTGATCAGCTCGTGGACAGTCTTCTGATTGGTTGATGGTGAGGCAGTAAGGGGTCATATCATCAACCTTTTGGGTCCAAGCAGTCTGGGGTCTACGTGCTCGCGGGCAGCTTACAGTTCACTTCTTCCACCCGGTGGGGGTTTCAGTGTCTGCAAAACAGCCCAAGCATATGGCTTAGAGTATTATCTATAGCCCTTGAGGAGGAACTAAATGTCCTTGACTTTGTTTAGTGGCTAAGCTATTATTATTTTGTCGTGTTTGACTCTTTTCCTTTCTTTCTGCATTTTCTCACTTCTCTGATTAAATTTGTTCTTTGGACCTATGGGAAGGCTTAGGAGGCTAAAGTTTTTCTGTAAACAAGAGGCAGGCAGAGGACATGGGAGTGTCCGTCCCGGGAAGGCCCCATAGGGTCCTGGTCAGTGACAATCCCCCCTTTTCTTTGATGCTCCTCAATCTTGAGGGAGAACAAGTGCAGGACAAGAAAAGGAATAGTTTGGGATAGAGAAGTTAATCACAAATGCAACAGAGGAACTCGGTTTTAGGGGGACGTGGCTTCAGCTTCTCCATGTGACTTCTCCACATGGTCTGGGTAGCTGAATTTCTTACACAGCAATTCAGGGCTCCCAAGAGTGTATGCGTGGAAGCCACCAGACCTTCGTAACTGGCATGGTGTCACTCCCTCTGCCTCCTTTTGCTTAGAGGAGGGCCTGTGACCCTCTGGGAGCTTCCTGGAACAGACCCCTCCCCCACATCCTCTGACGTACCCAGATAACAGCACCTGATGCACATGGCTGAGTTGTTTTACACATGCTAAAACCCCCACCAAGTGGAAGAAGTGAACTACTTGATGACCATGAGCAGGTAGCCCCCAGAGCTACTGGCACCTGAGGATTGATAAAGTGAACCCCGTGACCCCGCCCTGTCACCTCACCATCAACCAATCAGAGACTCATGCATGAGCTGATCACACCGGGGACCCCATTCAACTGGCCTCTAAAAATGCTCCCCTGAAAGCCTTCGGGGAGTTCAGGTTTTTGAGCACTAGCTGCCCTGGACTCCTTCTTAGCACCTGCAGTAAACATCGTCCTTCCCTTCACCACAACCTTGTGTTGGTAGATTGGTTTTACTGCACACATGCAAGCAAACCCAAGTTTGGTTCCGTAACAGGTCCACTGATGAACAGCCTCTGTCATGGGAGGCTGAACATTCCAGGACTCGGGGCCCCCAGACTTACCTCCACTACTCCTGGCCCTCCTCTCTCCCAGACTCACAGGTTTTCCAAACATGTCCAGGATGTGGTTGCAGTGTGGCTGGACTTTGTCCTGGGTGGACACACCTGGGAACTTGCCTTCACCAGGGAGGCCCCTCAAGGCTCAGCTTTGCTCTAAACATACACCAAGGAGGAAGTGAACGGGCCCAGCGAGGTGACCACAGCAAGGTCTCCTGAGAACCACCCACCTGCTCAGTTCTGGCCAGATCCTAAGTGGCAAGACTCAGACAATCTCAGGAGCTTGGGCCAAGTAATTAGGGTGTTCCAGCCAAATACCTGCCCTGGTCTTCCTACCTAAGCCTCTCCAACAGGTGCTAATTAAGAGAAGGAGTGATGCTTCAGACACACACGCAGGTAACACCCCGCTCTCCAGGCTCTGTGAACAGTCTTGGTGACTGCGTGCAACTCCCACCAGGGGTCCCACACTCAGCCTCACCTGCACCCCTACATACCTGCACACACACACACACACACACACACACACACACACACACAAGTGGATGTTGACTTCAAAGCACTAACAGTCATGCAAATGCTTAGGCAAAAAAGAAGTTACATTAAGCAGAATCTACACCATATGGCAGACAGGGACCTAGTAAGTAAAGTGTGCTGTCCGCAGGCAACAAAACCCCCGTATTAGCTTATGAAAGGGAACAAAGAACAATCTGGGTGACATAACTGTATTCAAATGAGAAGAGGAAAATGAGATACTGGCATCTTGGAGGAAAACCCATTGCTGTAAGATAGAATCAACACTTAAAAAGAAACTGAGTAGTTCCTAATCCTTAAAGTGTAAACGCTAAGTCACTGCAAATCTTTTCTCCATCTATAGCTCCAGAGCTCAGTCAACCTTGGGAGGGGCACCCGGCACAGAAAGCAAACTGTATCCATTTTGAAAAAAGGGTTTCACCCAAACAGGGGAGATAAACTATAATTTCTCCTCTTGGAAAAAGATGGAAATCCTTCCATGCTACCAAGGATCTGGCATTCTGTCTGGTTCCACCTACAGCTCCGAAACCCACCCCTAACCTGAACGTGCCTGGTGCAGTCCCTTCATCGCTCCTGCCATCCGAGGAACCAGTTGTCTCCCTTCCTGTATGTAAACCAGGCTGCTGGGAAGGGGGCGGGCGGGGGAGGGTAGCAGCCTGGGACAGAATGCCTGGGTTCTCTCGCTCTTTAGCAGTGTACCTGTTTGTTCATCTAAATGTGGAGGACGAGCCGTGGCGCCCTGGTGCCTGGGCTCGGTGAGGTGATGCGTGCGATGCACTCAGCCCTACGCTTGGCCGCCTGCGTATCTGCCATTAACATTGCAACTAACAGATGGCCCAGACTCCCTGAGCCCCGACCCATACCACTGCTACTTGGCAGCCGGTGAAAAAACCCCAAGGTTGAGTGGTAGGGATTTGGATTCATTATAAGCGACAGAAATGCAACTCAAACTACTTCAAAAAACACAAGTAAACAAAAGCTCATTTGCATCCTGTACAAGGGCAAAAACATCAGGCCCTCTGTCTATGTCTCTGCTTCTCTTTATTTCATTTTTCTCTTTTGAAACCAACATCTATGTGCTATTAAGAGATGGCTATAAACTGCATCTGACCTCCTTCTTTTAGCCTTTAATTCCAGATGAAGCGGCCTAGGTATCTGTGATCTAATCTCAGGGTAGACCCTGATTGGTCCTTCTTGGGTCAATCAACAGGAAGAGGAGCTCTGATTGGCCACTCTGGATGTGAGCCCACATGAAAACTATGGGATGGACCCACATAGGAAAGAGATGGAGGGGTGACCCTGTTCCCAGAACAGGTGAGCGATTCCACAGACATTAAAAATATCGCCTGCCCCCTGTGTCAGGGGAGTGGGAAAGAACTTGACAGTGAGGAGGGGGCTGAAGCTCCCCTGGCATAGTGATATCAAACCCTGTGACTGCAGTAGTGGGAATGCCTGCTGCAGACAAAACAAAGCTTTCTTTAAAGAAAATGATTCCTGTAGTCTGGAGTGTGCTCACTTTGTAAACAATTGCTGAGGATGTAAAAACGTATGACCTGAACTTTGTAGGTGGCACAGTGGTTAAGAATTCACCTGCCAATGCAGGGGACACAAGTTCAATCCCTGCTCCAGGAAGATCCCACATGCCAAGGAGCAGCTAAGCTCGTGTGCCACAACTACTGAGCCTGCACTCTAGAGCCCGTGAGCCACAACTATTGAGCCTGTGTGCTACAACTACTGAAGCCTGTGCGCCTAGAGCTCATGCTCTGCAGCAAGAAAAGCCATGGCAATGAGAAGCCCGCGCACCACAATGAAGAGTAGCCTCTGCTCACTGCAACTGGAGAAAGCCTGCGTGTAGCAGCAAAGACCCAAAGCAGCCAATAAATGAATGAATGAATGAATGAATTAAAGAAAACCCATGGCCTGGATGGCAGAGTCAGGCTTCCTCCACCCCCTCTCCTGTCCTTCCTCACCACACACCCCCATCTCCTCCTCGGCCAAAGACAACAAGGAGAGGGACCTCCATTGATTCAGCAGACACCAGAGGCTAGGAAATGGCATCAGAGAAGGGCCTTAATTACCAAGGAAGCGGTAATATTTCCTAGAAAATGAGAGAAGCAGGAACTCCCCGAGGATAAGGGCTTTAAGGAGACTGGAGAGGAGCCTTGCTAGGGTGGCCCTGCCCTAGCAAGGGGAGGCAGGGTTTGTGGGGGGGTTGGTCAACTCCATGCCTGACCCCTCCGCCACTGAGCACCCACTCAGAGGGGCAGCCAGAGCTCCTTTGGACCCTGATGGTGCATCCTCCCAACTCCTTACCTTGCCTGGTTAGGTAAGGTTAGTCCCTCTCTTTGGATGTGTATTGATCAGCTCACACCAGGTCACGATGTGGTAACAAACAATCCTCACATCTGTAGCTTTAGTTCTCGTTTCTGTTCTATGTTGGTTGAAGGCTGGCTGCAGCTTTGCTCCCATTTATTCGCCATTCTTCAGGCAGGGGGAACAGCCAGGCTGGAGCATTCACTGCTGTGGCAAAAAGCAGAAGTGGAGCCAGGGGATGGCTCTCAAACCTCTACCTGTAAGTGGTCCATCACCCTCCTCCTCATTTTTCAATAGGCAAAGCAAGTCCAACAGCCAAGCCTGAGGTCCATAGTGGGGAGTGGCATCCTCTCGCAGAAAGGAGCAGAGAAGCTTCCGGAACAGCACAGTGCACCACAGGACGGCAGTCTCTTGGCCCCTGCCCCTCCTCTAACCCGAGGGGACCCCTTCATAGGAACCACAGGCTCCCTGTCCCCAGCCCCACCAAGGCCTGAGACAGGGCAGGCATTACCCCATTTCTTTCTCGACACGTGTGTGTCATGATTCCTCCAAGCTCTGATGGTCCAGCACACTCCTTCAGACACCTCCAGACTAGAAAAGAGCTCTGGTCTCTGTCTACTTCTGCACTTATTCATTGTCTATAAGAAACATCTTAAAATTTGGTGGCTTAAACAATCATTTTATTTCACAATCCTATGCATTGGGAATTTGGCAAGACTCAACTGGACAGTTCTGTTGCTCCGTGGGCATTGATAGGGGTCACTCAGGGGCTGCATTCAGCTGGGAGCTCGACTGGGGCTGAAAAGTCCATGGAGGCTCAGAGTCCTCCTATATGGCCTTTCTTCCTCTCCAGCAGGTTGAATTTCTTATATGGCAGCCAGCATCCAAGAGAGAGTGTCCCAAGTAGAGAAGGTAGAAGCTGCAGATCTCTTAAGACCTAGCCTTGGATGCCCACTCATACCACATTCCATTGGTCCACCTCCATAGGGCCAGCCCAAATTCAAGGGGAGGAGAAACAGACTCTACCTCTTCATGGGAATACAAGGACTTTGCAGCCATCTTTAATTCAGTATATTCACATACATCCCCAAAATTTACATGGCACATGGTGAGAAGGTTCTCACCACACTGTTCTCTAGCCACACCATGGGTGGCCTGGTAAGTATCCTCACTCTGAAAGCATGGAGCCGGAGAATGCGGGGGCAGCCTTCCCTTCTCGGGATGACTTCTCACAAGATGTTCTCTCAGAGCCCTCCCTCTGACTTCACTTTGAGGTAGGGGATCCTGCACTGCCCCAAATGTCCATGACCCCGACCACCCTCCCTCCCCAGCCCCTTTTACATAGACTCAGTGGGCAGGGGAAAGTTGATGGTAGGACAGGATATGCCACTCTTGAGCCAATCCCATCTCTTGGTAGCTCATTGGTGCTTTCAAATAGGGGGAATTTGGCTCCTTTGTTCTAATTCTTGGGTCCTAGTTACTTATCAAGGACAACAAGAGAAAATTCACCTCAGCATCTTGTTACTCTAGATTAAGGGCACGCAATCTCACCATCACCATCACCATCACCATCACCAATATCATCACTACTTCACAGCTGAAGCAGCCCAGGCACAGGGAACTAAGTGATCATCAGATGATAAAGACATTAAATTTATCTAAAGCTCCCCAAATCCTCTTTTATCCTGGTTCCTCCTGGGCCAAAAGGAACAGCAGTGACCCCGCGCTGACCAGGCCTCATTTGGCCAGTGGATGGGATGAATGGGTGGGGTTCCAATAATGTTCTCAGAGCATAATCCTCTCTCTCTTTCTGCCCCTCTCCTCCCTCTCTCTCTCCTTTCCTCACTTTCCTCCTCTCCCCCTCCTCCGCTCCACTCCCTGCCACTCCATTTGTCCCACGGTGGGCTCCTTTCTCAGCCGGGACCTCCCCCAGGTGATTCCGGCAGCTCCCCTGACCCAGTCCCACCTGCTTGCTGCCCCCAGGCCTCTCTTCCATCAGCCCCACCCACAACTCCAGGTAGATCACAGGCTTTTCCTGCACCAATCTCAGCTCCAAGGAGATAAGTGCTGCCAGGCCTGAGGCAGGAGCCAGTCAGCAGAGCTGGGCAGGGGGCGTGTCCAGTCCCGAGGATATCTGGGCTCAGGAGGCAGAGGTGGTTCTATATGGAGACACTGGAGCTGTTATCAGAAGATGGGACAGATGCACAGTCAGGACGGTGTGGTGCCACAGGATGGGGTGGAGACTTTGACAAAGACTAACAGGAAAGAGTCTGAATGGCTTCTGGTTGAGCACTGCCTGCCCTGCCACCCCCTAGCTGTGTGACCCTGAGTGAGTTATCCTCTCTGTGTCTGTTTCCCATCTGCAAAATGGGAATAACAACATACCCACATCTCAGGGATGTATGTGCTTTAAATGATGGATGTGTGAACAGGCTCAGACATGGCAGTCTGCCTCGAGGTTACTGTTACGAAAGCAGAAGCTTCATCCTGCCAGGGAGAAAAAGTCACCTGGAACTATATGGGGTTAACTCACAGGCTTTGGACACTCCTGACCCCCCAAAAAAGACACTGGAAAGAGCTCCTCCCACCCCACGCCACCAGGGTGCTGGGAGAAAGGGCCCAGGGCAGACCCTGAGAGGTGAGACAGCCTCGGGCAGGTGATATCCCAGGAGGTGACCTCCAGGCCCAGGCCTAATTGTGTCTCCTTCACGCCTAATTGGATTCCATTGTAAAGAGATAAAGGCTGTTACTTTGTATCAGGAAGGCATCTTTTTCTGCAGGATTGAGTTCCTGAAAGAGAGGAGACTGTTGAGAAAGAGCAAGCAGGGAAACAGGGTAAGAGACCGGTGTTAATAGACTTTGGAATAAAATCCTGACAGACTCAAATTGATTCTGCAGCCTGAGAAAATTGAGTGCAGAGGGAATTAGATTTATGCACTGTTAAATGTAACTGCCTCCTGGTGTCTATACCAAGAGCTGTTAAAGTGGTAATCTTTGGAGATGTATGGAAATTGCATGTGATAGACCCATGATCCTCCGAGGGAGCAGGCTTCTTCCGTGGGGATGCACATAAGACGGCCTCATGATTATTAACAACACAGTAAACATGATGTGCTGTGGAGGAAATTTAATCAGAGCATCTCAAAGCACGAGCAAAGCCGAGGCTCCAGGCGACCTCTGTGTGTGGTCACTCAGGAACTCTGGGGGCTACTGAGGGAGGCTCTGGGTCCATTGTCCTGGGCACTGATAGACTGTGAGGTTCGCCAGCTGAGGGTGGGAAGGGCAGGATTCACCGTCATTCATCAGCCCTGATCCAGGACACGCTCAGGAGAGGACTCAGACCTGCCCTCCCTCATGATAGAGCCCTGGGACCCTCTTAATCCCAGTCCTCCAGACCTCTTGCACCCACAGCCAGAGCTGTGCCTCCACCCAGCCTCACCCACACCACCACAGAGCACCCCTGGAGCCTTTCTTTTCATTCTCTCTGACGACCTAGGAGTAAAGAGTCTTGAACCTCACTGAGAAGCAGACCTGTACCCACCCTGCCCCCCGCCCCGAATCAGGAGCAGAGAGACAGCCCCCTGTTCATGTTTGGGGGAGTGTATCAGTCAGGCTGGAACAGGGTCTACTGTGTAACAAACACTCTCCACACCAGCAGCTGAACACAACAAATGTACACCTCTCACTCATGCTCCGTGTCCAGTGTGGCTCAGCAGGGCCCTTCGCTCTGGGTAATCACATGGGAGCCAGGAACCCAGGCTGACACATGCTTCCACAATCACCAAAGCAGGAACTAGGAAACACCATGAACTCACCTTTAAAGGCTCACGTTTCATTGTCCAAAGCAGGTCACATGGCCAGGCTGGACTTCAAGGGAGCAGGGAAGCATAATCACCGCACCCCACCCCCCACCCCTACCCAGGTGTCTGAAAAAGGAGACCAAATGATTTGTGAACAGCCCAAATGACTCCAGGCAGCTAATTCTACTCCCTCCCTCATCTCCCTGAGCAAGACGACCCCAAAATTCCAGCCACACACAGCCAGGACCTCTGGGCAAAGCCCGGGGGGTTCGTATCATCCTACCCCGTCCACGTGGGGCACCTCTGCATCTGAAGACCCCAAAACTAGAAAGGTAAATCGTTTCCTCCCACACGCTCAGTGTTGTATGGAGCAGAGAGAGGAAAACCACCGTAAGCGGAGGAAGGACAGAGCTGTCGTTGAAGAGGGAGCCCTCCCTCCGGGATGGTGCTCTGACACCCTGCAGTGCACGTGTCTCTTCCTGACGGCCAGATTTGGGTCCTGCCTGGAAGCAGCCACTGAGCTCATCCTCTGAGGCCCCCGGCTCTGCTGTCTGAGAACTTCCAGACATTCCTCTGTCCTCTTGGCCAGTGTGATGTGGGGTTGGGTGGATGCCTCCTCAGGGATGGCTGTTTTCTCAGCCTGTCCTCTGGTCGTAGGTGATTTTAGTGGAATTTTGTCTCAAACATACCCATTTATCTTTTCTTCTAGATGGGTCTTGTTTTGTCATCACAACTGTCTCAGAATCTTAGCAGGTGTCTTATTTCTGATCCTCGTCAGCCCCAAGGCCAACGCCCCCAGATTTGCCAAGCTGCCTCCTCACGCTCCACTGTCAGCCGGTGGCTACATTCCCTTCTCCCTACTGTGTCCAAGAGAAAGCCCTACACCCTTGTCACCTCTGCACTCTGACGTACCTTTAGGCACGTGGAGATTTTAACAAAGGCCACGATGCCACATCCTTAACTTGAGTCTTGTCAAATCTGTGTATTAGTTGAGTTTAACCCAGGGGGATCTTAAAGTCAGTCAGCTTTTCCAAGTTGGTGGAAGCCCTTTTTTCACTCTCACTCCTGCTTCAAGCTGGCCAAGTCTTGTCTGAGTTTGGCAGCCGACAGCTGCCCCCAGGTTCTGCTGACCGCCTCTTACCCTGGAGCTTCAGTTTCACTAGGTTCACCGTCTGAGGTCCAAGTCGCTGCAATCACATCGGACCAAACACTTCCCACCACAGAGTGTGGAGTTTTCTCTCCATCTTCCGCCTAAGCCAGCACCACACGCTTTCCAGTGTTTATTTTTTGTTATAGCAGCACCGTTTCTGGCGTTGGTGTCAGTATTAGGGCTGGTTCAGTTTTGCTGCACCTAATACACAATCCTCAGGCCTCAGGGATGGAAAGTGACGAAGGCCCACTTCTCACTCAAGCCACCGCCCTCCTGGGTCCCCAGGGCAACTGCACTTTGAACTCACTCAGGGACCCAGGTTGATGCGCACTCTGTCAACCCACCCGGCCACAGCTGCGGGCAGGAAAGGGGGATGTGGTGACAAAGTGGCCACTGGAGGTCTCTGACACCCTGGCCTGTGGTTCTGTCTCATCTAACAGAGCCTGCGGTTTCCTAACACACATCAATGGCAGGCGGGGTGGGGGGCGGGGGTAGTTACCTGCTGTTACAGAATTTTTTAGAAGAATGGATTCAGGCATAAACGTATGCAGTTTAAAAAACGTTTCTTGTGATTTTTAAGAAGAAAATCAGGAGAAAAGAATTGGAATGTTGTTGCAAAGTACACCTTTGTACAACCTGGAAAGGGAAAGAAAACAAAGGAGGCCACCTGCACAGCTGTCAGAGAGTTCTGGGGGTTCCCGTTGCCACATGCGGGCATTCTCCTGCCCACCTTTCTTCATCAGTGCATCATCGGAACAGGCCTATGTAATGTCAGCCTACGGATTAAGTTCCTTCTGATAGGCTCAGAGTTTCACATCCTCACCTGGATCCCGGGGGACAGATCCACTCAGTAAACGTGTGTGGAGCACCTGATGTTTCTGAGGATGAGAGGGCGATTTCTGCTGGATTTGCCCCCTGCTCCCTTTATTCATTCATTCATTCGACAAATACTCACCGAGGATCTGCTGTATGTCAGACACTGATCTAGGTTATACAGATGCTGCAGGGGAGAAAAAACAGCACACACAGAGAAATCCCTGTTCCCATGGCGTGTACATCCTAGCAGTGAGAAAGAGGAGCCAGGAAGCAGATTGCCAAATGTTGATGACAAATATGCCAGAAGGGAAAGGGCGGAGTGACGGGGTAAGGTTAAGTCGGGGGTCATGCAAAGAGTGAGAGGGTAACCTAGTTGCACAACTCAGGGAAAAACATCCCAGGCAGAGGAGACAGCCAGTGCAAAGGCCCTGAGGCAGCTTGGACTGTCCAAGAATAGCGCAAGACGCACGAGGCTGGAGGAGAGGGAGGAAGTGGGGAGGGCTCGAGAGTCCAGATGGAGGGGTGATGAATGAGATGGGACCTGTGGGCTGCTGCAGGGACTCGGGCCTTTGCTTGGAGTGTGACAGGGACCCTGGAGACTATGTGCAGAGAAGCGATGTGAGCAATCTGGCTGCTGGCCAAGAACAGCATGTGGGGCATGTACTACTTATTTGTGGCTGTGTAACAAATGACCCCAAAATTAGCAGCTTAAAACAATTCAAGTTCACTGCCTCACATTTTCTCAGGTCAGGAACCTGGCGTGGCTTGGCGGGCTCCCCAGCTCAGGGTTCCTCTCAAGCTGCAGCTGGATGTCGGTGGGCTGAGGTCTCAACTGAAGGCTTCACTGGGGAAGAGTCCACTTTCAGGCTCACTTATAGCTTCTTGGCAGGACCAGTCCTCCGAGGGCTCAGCTCCTGGCTTGCTTTCAGCAGGGTCCATCCTTGGTCCCTGGTCATGTGGGCCTCTCCACAGGGCTGCTCTCAACACAGCAGCTGCTGGCTTCAGCAGACTGAGAAGCAAGAGCAAGAGCGGTGGGGAAGGTGGCAGCCAGAGTCTTTCTACAACCCCACTTAGAAGGACCCTCCCATCACTTTTGCCTTTTCTATTCGTTGGAGGCATGTCACAGGCCCCACCCACACTCCAGGGGCAGGGATCACACAAGGCGTGACCATCAGCAGGTAAGGCTCATGGATCAGCTGGAAGCCCACACAGAAGGCGGGAGTCAACCTAGGCAAGCAGCTGCTGTCTACTGCATCAGTCCGGGCCTGGACAGCAGCAGCACAGAGCAGAGTGGAGGTGGTAAGAAGGGGCCGGATTTGGCCACTTTCTGAAGGTGCCGAAAGTGATCTTTGGGCTGTGAGAATAAGAGAGGTGTCTTGGTCTGGTTTTCAGCTTGAAGATGGGGTTGTCCTGACCTAAGATGAGACTAGCCCAGACCCAGTCTGGACAGGGGCCCCTCCCACACTCTGGGACCCTCCTCCCAGCAGAAGGAAGTGAGGAGAACGTGTGGGAAACCCCAAGTCCCAAAGCCCATGAGAGCAGATGCCCACCTACGCCCCAGCTCCGATCACCCCACTGTTAACACAAGCAGCCTCGCCCCGCCAGTCTCGTTTCCCAGTTACTGAGTTCATCGCTGCATGAAAGGGGAGCTGCAGATGCCTCGGGAGGCCCCCCCTGAGTCCCTAAGCCAGCTAACCCTCCCACTTAATCTGCTTTAAGACTGAAGGCACAGGGGGAGGGCCAGTAATCAGTTTTTAAGGTTACAGACAACATCCCCACTCCAGAGGTTGCCCAGGGCAACAAAGTGGGGCTGAGCACCAGGCCTGAGATTGGATTACTCGCCTTGTGGATTCATCCACACACGTTTATCCTGCTCCGCCTGAGGCCAAGAAGGGATTTGTGGCTGTGTAGTGAGCTACGAACGCAAAGAAGAATTTATGTGGGAAAAAATGCAGACCGATGACAGGAATTCATCTCAGCCAGTTCCAGTTTCCTCACGTACTTTTCGGTTCAAAATATTCCCCGAACTGATTGTCTCTGACAAGGATCCGGGCATCAGAGGAGACGCACAGCACCTCCCCTGGGAAGACCAGGTTCTGAAGGAAACTGATCCAAGATCTCAGTCTCTGTTCTCTGGGCAAGTAGTTTAAGGCAGGCCTCCAGAGGCGGAGAAAACACTCCTGTACCAGAACTCTGTGTCTGAGGGCTCTCCCAGGGAAGGAGGCCCCCGAGGGGCTTCCGCAGCTCCACCTCCCCCCTTCCATCCTCTGCATCAACCACCTCCCACTTTCCACCCTCTGCCTCGGGGCCTTTGCACTGGCTGGCCCTTCCCGCCTCCCCTTTCACATGCCCGGGAACCCCTCTGCAGAAACCCCTCCGCAGGTCTCAGCTCACACAGCACCTCCTCTTGGACCCCTGTCTGAAGTACCTCCCCACCATCACTCTATAGCCTACCTCAGGGCACTCATCGTGTTCTGAAATTAACTTGTCGTGAACCTCCTCGCCCAGTGCCTGACCCCCTCCCAGGATGGATGTCCCAGAAGATTACTGGCCTTGCACATGTGTCCTCCCTGATGCAGGGTGAATGAGTGGGCGGGTGAATGAATGAATGAGAGGACATGCAGGGTCAGGACAGGAGCAGGTTGAGAGGCAGGGCCTCCTCTCAACCCGACGTGGGCGTGGCCCTGGCACAGATCAGGGGCCAGCAGGCTGGGTGGCACCTTAGCAGACCGCGAAAGGCAGCCCGGCCAAACCATGCTCGGGTTGGGGCAGCCGAGGCCACTCACACCCCTTCAAGGACACAAGCCCAGTCACTGCCTCGGCTGGTCCTGCCAACACCCTGCCCCACACTGGCTGAGTGACCCTTGTCTCCTGGATGGGGAATCGGCCCAGGCGCCCACCGGGGAGGGAGGGAGCTGCCTGGCGCAGGCGGGGAGTCCTCCCAGAGCTGTGGCAGCTTTCGTGGTGCAGCTGCCGGGACATCAGCTCCCTGGGAGCATCCTCTCATCCGTGGGACTTTTTCTCTGTTTCAGGCAGAGGGTCTGGGTGCTTCTAGCCCAAGTGTTCCGGAGGCTTCTGCCATTCTTCAGGCTCCAAATTCTTCCCAACAGCTTCTGGATGACAATGCCCAGTAGAGGATGAAGCAGAAGGTGAGGGAGACTTGAGGATGAGGTGCCTGGGCCAGGCCAACTCTTGTGCCCTGTGAGACATGCCCCTGAGAGCAGGGATCTAGGCAGGGACCCCTGCTGAGTCAGCATTCTGGCCCGGAGGAGCCACAGATGTGCAGGGGCCAGCCTGGGTGGGCTGGAATGTCCCTGCGCTTGGGGAAAAGACCACCAGGTGGCAGTGTGAGAACATTCCAGCTGGGCTCCGCCCCTGAGCCCTAACTGGGCTGGAAGAGACTGGGCGATGCGGCCGAGAATTGGGGAAAAGTCCGTCTGCTTCCTGGGCAGGGGGTTGTAAGGCATTAACAGATCTTCCACACTAGACCTCAGGCAGCAGGAGTCTAGGGTAACAGGTTGAAGGGCCTGGATTCCTGGGCCTGGTACCCAGCACACCTGAACACAACTGAGTGCACACCTGAGCACAGCTGTGTACACCTGCACATCCCCTGCTTTTTTCATTTGGCTGTGGCATCCTCCCAGACAGGCCACCAAAGCTGAGGTCACATGAGAAAGTAAAGAGGCAGGTTTAGAAAGGAGTTGCAAGGCAGGTGAAGAGCCAGCTGTGAGACAGTAGGGAGTGTTGGGGACTGCAGCAGGTCAGACCAGGAGCCCATGTGCGGAACAGCCACTCCACGCCACACCAGCTGACCATCACCCTCAGAAAGGACTTGCGTGACCACATCTGGTCCTTCAAAGGAAGCTGCAAGCCTGGATCGAGGGGCGAAGATCCCATTTTTACAAACATCTTGCTAGCCAAGCAAAATGCGTCTGTGAGTTGGATGTGGCCTGACAAGCCCTGGCGTGTGACGTCTGTTTCAGAGTCCAAGAGGCATGCAGATTCCACATCTGCACTGACCACATTCTGAGTGGAGGGCCAGGCCTCCAGCAGGCCTCCACTCAGTTTTTTTATGTGTTGGAAGATGTCATCACCTGACCAGGCAGATGTAGGACGACACTCATAGTCCAAATAAAGCCCCTGCGCCTGCCTAAGGGCCTGGCACATGCTCACTGCTCAATGAAGCAATTCATGTTTGAGAGCTTGGGCCCCGGACCTAGAAAGCCTGGGTTTGGAACTCACGTCTGTTCCCAGATTGTAGGTAGATTGCATCAAAAATGGCCAACCCAGTATTCTTCAGTCCCCCAGGTTCTTCCAGAACCTGTCACACTCCTTGCCGCCACGAGGCGGAGCCTAGTGCCCTCCATTTGAAACTGGATAGGGGACTTCCCTGGTGGCGCAATGGTTAAGAATCCGCCTGCCAATGCAGGGGACACGGGTTCAGTCCCTGGTCTGGGAAGATCCCACATGCCACAGAGCAAGTAAGCCCGTGTGCCACACGCAACTAGTGAGCCTGCACTCTAGAACCTGCGAGCCACAACTATTGAGCCTGTGTGCCACAACTACTGAAGCCCACACACCTAGAGCCCATGCTCTGCAACAAGAGAAGCCACTGCAATGAGAAGCCCGTGCACCGCAATGAGGAGTAGCCCCCGCTCGCCACGACTAGAGAAAGCCCACGAGCAGCAATGAAGGCCCGATGCAGCCAATAAATAAACAAATTTTAAAAAATAAATACATAAAATAAAGTGAAATTCATGCCCCTCCTTTAAAAAAAAAAAAAGAAACTGGATGGGCCGCCGTGGCAGCCTAGGTGAGCTGTCAGAAGGGATGCTGGAGCCTTCTGAGGCCTGGTGGTCAATAGCCAGTCTCCACCTGGTTTTCTCTCTGTGCTCTGGACCCTTGCTCCCTGAAACCGGCTGCCACGCTGTAAGGAAGCAACGTGGTGAGGTTAGGGTCCAGCTGAGGTCTCAGCTGACAGGCAGCTGACCCACCAGACCTGGGAGATGAGCTCAGCCTCAGCTCTTGCCGAGCAGAGCAGAGACCAGCTGTCCCCACCAAGCACGGCCCAGGCTGCAGACTCAATGCTATTGTAGTCGTGTACCTCTGAGTTTGGACTGGTTTGCTACTCAACAACAGGGAGCTGAAAAGTGTCTGCTCCCTCGGGGAGCTTGGACAAGTCGCTTAGCGTCTCTGTGCATGTTTTCACACCTGTAATTACAGATAATAAGGTGCCCACCTGACATGAGCTTCATGACGATTATGTAAGAATGTATATGTGATGCACCGGGTTGAATATTGTCCCCTCAGCATGCATGGCCCCCTGGAATTTCATACTGAGGCTTACTTGGCAATAGGGTCTTTGCACATACAATTAGTTAAGGTGAGGTCATCCTGGATTAGGGTGGGCCCTAAATCCAATCACAGGTGTCCTCACAAGAAGAGAAAACAGAAAAGCAGAAGAGATGCAAGGAGGAGAAGGCCAAGTGCAGACGGAGGCCGGGCTGGAGGGATGTGTCTGCACCGGGAAGACCCAGAGGCCCCAGAGCTGGGAAAGGCAGGAAGGACCCTCCCCAGAGCCTCTGAAGGGAGCCCGCCCTGCATGCACACCGTGATTTTGGATGTCCAGGCTCCAGACTGTGAGAGGATAAGCTGCCCTTGTTTCTAGTTGCCCAGTGTGTGGTGACATCACAGCAGCCAGGACCGTCCCGCTTGGACAGAGGCCCAGAAGGCATCCACTGTCACTCATCCTGCACCCAGATCTGCCGCCAGATCCCAGCTGGGGTAAAAATGCTAACTTTAAGGTAATAACAAAATAAAATCCCACTCTCCGCAGGCCCACTGGCTCCTAACAGATTCCTGGGATGGGATCTTGTAGTGAGCACGTGCTCCTCGGTGGAGAGTTCTCATGAGAGTTGGCATCAAGCAGGGGCACCTGGGATGGGGAGAGGTGCAGGGGGGAGGGAGGGGGAAGGAGGGGGAGGGGGAGACCAGCCCCCGCCCGGCCCACACCCAGCCCAGGTCCCCAGCTGGGAAGCTCAGCCACAGGGTGGGCGCAGCCCTGGAGACCCCATCGCAGCCCCCAGGCCTCTGCTTCCCAGGTTGCCTGGTGCAGGAAAGGGGCTCAGCATTTGCAGCCCTGCAGCCAGCACCTGCATTTCCAGAGCCGGCAGCTCAGAGGCCGCCCGCTGCTGGAAGATGTTGCCAAGTGGGGCCCAGAGCAGGGCTGCGCTGCAGCTGTTCCAGGGCTTTTCCTCGGAAGCTCAGCCTTCAAGCCTCCACTTCCTCCCTGCCTTCGGGAGTTTTGCCAAAGGCGTTTAAGCGTGGAGTCTGCCTCTCGCCCCGCCCCCACCTCCCGGAACAGAGCCGGGTTGTTCAATCCAAGCAGAGACAAAGACCCCCCAGAAGCCAGGGAGCCAGGCCCTGGTGTGTGTGCCAGCCAGTGTCCTCGGACCCATCTGTCTGTGAGCACCTGGGTATGCCGCATGGTCACACGTGTGGACATGGCACAGAGGCCCCTGTGAGCATGCGTGCACAAGGAGACGCAGGTGTGTCTGTGAATTCACACGTGTGTGCCTCTGCTTATGGACACACAGAGGCCGCCGAGGCACGTGCATTTGCTGCTACATGTGCGTGTGGGGCTGGAGTCAGGCATGTGAGTCTGAATCTGGGCGCCCTTGTGTTTGTAATCTGGAAATATGCGTGGACATCTGGGTCTGGGTCTGCAGCTGGGCCTGGGTAGGCACGAGTGTGTGTGTGTGTGTGTGAGCGTATATGTGAGGGGGTGTTTGCATGTGCGTGGGTGCATGTGTGAGTGTCTCTGAGTGTGTGTGCGCCATGTGAGAGTCTTGTGAACGTGTGTGAGGGGTGCTCATGTTTACCTTGGCAGGGTTCCCACATTTCAGGTACATGTGTGGATCATTGTGTCCTGCTATATGCACGTGTGTGCTTGTAGCATGTGCAGGATGCAACAGCGTTATTGGGCGGGGGAGGGGGGCAGAAGAGGATGCACCTGCCGGGGCAGGGCTTCCGATGTCAGGAGTCTGTCCTGCATTGTCGCTGGAGGGCTGTGTCGGGAGTGGCCTGGGCACAGCCTCTCTTCTTCTGTGCTGCCCACCTAGGGCGGGCGGGACCTTTCTCCAGTGGGTGCACAGATTGGGGTGGGGAGGTGGCCGCAATTTGTGCTACCTGCCCCCAGAGGCCAGCACCAGGGGCTGCTGGGAACTCATAGGTCCCCCTGCAGAGATCCCCTGACCTCCCAGGGCATCGATCCCTCTGCCGCAAGCTCAGGCCGGAGGAGGAACAAAGTATAGAAAAACAGAGGAAACTGAAGACCCTCCAGAGAAATGGAGCACGTGCATCTGAGACCAACTTCCGAGGGGCTCCCCACCCTGCCAGCAGCCCTGAGTCCCTGCTGGTCCAGCCTGTCTCCTCCTGCAGGGCCTCGATCCCCCCCAACCCCAGGATGGAGGGGATAACAGCACTATTCACCTCCGAATACTCCCCGTTACAAGCTTCCCTTTGGAAGAATTTAATGTCTTAATGCTGTCGCTGCAAGGATGGACTTATGTCATCAATAAGAGGAATTTACCACATTTGAGGTGGAGCTAACTAGGAGCTGAGGAGGCGGGGGCTGGTGGGGGGGCAGGCAGAGCAGTGTCCGTCCATCCATTAGGCCTGGTGGGCTGAGTCAGAGAGGCTACTGTGAGACAAAACAGGAGGGCTGGGGCGGGGGAGCAGGGGTTATGGGAAAACAATGAAAACAAATGAGTTGCTGGAACCTTAATGCTGCTTCCGGATTGCAGCGTGATCAACCATACCCAGCACAGTGGGGTCGTGAGACCCCGGGCCTGGGCTGGACAGGCCTTCCCTGAGGTCTGGGGCGGGGGGGGGCACGGAGAGCCCAGCTATAGAATAGTAGGGCATCAGCTGGGGGACTTTCGGAAACTGGGTCTGTGATCACAGGGACGCCTCTATCTGCCTTCTTTCCACGTCACGACCCCAATGCCCCCAAAGGTGGCTGGGAACCCAACCCAGTGATTGAGGTTCAAGGTCACTTTCTGAGACCACTGGTCCCAAATTTGCTCCAGGTTTTTCCCACAAAGGTGCAGGGATGCTGGGATGGTCCTTCCTGTGTTGGGCTGGGCTGGTGTGTGGCCAGTCAATGAGGGACCCACCCTACTGCCTAACCCATCCTCCAAGCTCGGCCGCCTTGCCATGGGGGAGATGCCTTATCGGCAGCATCTCCCAGGCTCCCTGTCCAGTAGCTTCTGCGCTGACCGGCCAGCCAGCCAGCCATGCAGGCATCCCCTCCCAGTCCCCAGCTCTCACTGGACTCATGTAACCAGTGCTCACTGCCTTGTTACTTTGGAGGCAAGACCTCCGGCTCTTACCAGTCCCTGGGTACCTCAGCATCCTTTAGCCTCTCCTGCATGTCTGTAAATCTTCTATGTATACGATTTCTTTGTTTGAATTCTGTTTCCTGCTGGTAGCCTGAATGATACAGGCAGAAACTCGGCAGGGCTCCACCACTGCCTGGAAAGCGTAGTGAGCCTGGACACATGAGAATTAGAGATGAATGTCTTCATGTGAGTCCTTTTCCTAAAAACCAAGCAGACAGGGACATCCCTGGTGGTCCAGTGGTTAAGACTTTGCCTTCCAATGCAGGGGGTGTGGGTTCGATCCCTGGTCTGGGAGCTAAGTTCTGACCTGCTTTGCAGCCAAGAAGCCAAAACATAAAACAGAAGCAATATTGTAAAAAATTCAATAAAGACTTTAAAAATGGTCCACATCAGGGACTTCCCTGGTGGTGAAGGGGTTAAGAATCCACCTGCCAATGCAGGAGACTAGGGTTCGATCCCTGGTCCAGGAAGATCCCACATGCTGTAGAGCAACTAAGCCTGTGTGCCACAACTATAGAGCCCATGAGCCACAACTATAGAGCCTGTGTGCCACAACTACTGAAGCCCACATGGCTAGAGCCCGCAAGAGAAGTCACCACAATGAGGAGCCTGAGCACCACAATGAAGAGTAGCCCCACGCTTGCCACAACTAGGGAAAGCCCATGTGCAACAACAAACAGCCAATAAATTAATTAATTTTTAAAAAATGGTCCACATCAGAAAAAAAAATCTTAAAAAAAAGCAAACCAAGCAGACATCCCCATTCCCTCGCCACCACTACCACTGTCACCAACACCCACACCACTATCCACACCACACCACACCACCCCAGAAGCGGCAGCACCACTATTGCCAACACTCAAACCATCAGCACCCCCACGACGACTGCCCCCACAAACGAAGCACCCATCTGACGTCTGGGGTCCAGACGCCAAGGCCCCCGCCCTCAGGTAGCTTACATTCCAGTGGCATGGGACAGAGGACAAGCTAATCTCCATGTGGACACACAGCATTTGTGGGCCGGTGATGTAATTTGTGAGGCCCAGTGTAAAAATTAAAAAACAAGACCCCTTGTTCAAAACATGGGGGAGAAGTGTGTTGTAGGCACTAAATGATAAAGCTTTTTCTTTCTTCTGCCGTTTCTCTCTCTCTCTCTCTAATTGCCATTATGTTTTTCACTTGCTATTTAATGTCACTCTAACTGAATAAAAAACAGACACTATTAGCACGAATTTTGCTGTTCATTTTTACATCATGTAACGCACATGCCAGAGCATGTAATCCAAGTGCAGCATCACCAAACTCACATGATGTGAGTGGCTTGTCCCCCAGCTGGCCCAAGAGAAGCCAGAGGGGGAAGAGGGGACCCCCCCCCCAAAGCTTGGAGCCTGTCTGAGGGATGTTGTAAAGCACAGAGTACTCGTGGGAAATGTGAGATGCCACCAGCCCAGCGGATCAGGAGACCTCAGCCACTGAGAGGAGGGGGTTACTCCAGGCTCCCAGGAGGAGGGGCCACGGGGCAGTCAGGAGGTCAGGAGGCAGAGGGTGCACCTGGGTCAGAGCCTTTACTGGGGCCCCAGGGAAGGATGGAAAGGCAGGGGAGCCCAGCGGTGGCTGGTTGAGTCATCCTGGGGCTCTGGGGCACAGGGCTGGCCCTGCCCTGGGTGTGAGAGCCCACAGAGAGGGGTGGGGTGGGGCTCAGGCTGGTTGGTTTGCACAGGACAGGGGCGCTCACAAGAGCGGTTTACAGCTTCCTGGAACCTGGGAGAGGCGGTCCGTCTGGGTCAGCGAGGCCCCAGATGCTAATAATTACGGAAGACAGAAGGCGTGGTTGGTACCAGGGAGAGTCTGGGCACAGGACGTGTGTGGGGCCTGTTCCCGCCACATGGGTGGCAGGGGCTGGGACCTGACAACTGAGGCTCCTCCTGGCGGAGTCGGACCAGGCATCTACCCTTCTCACAGGCCCACACCCCAGCAGACCATGCAGACAGGTGACCCCCAAGGAGTTTAGCTTTCTGAGCTGGGATGCACGTGATTCCCCGATCTGGGTCCTGAGACCGTGCTGCCATCCAGGTGGGACGGCCACCCCTGCCCATGCTGAGACACTGCAGGGTGGGCTCTCAGCCTGATCTCACCCTCTGCCCACACCAAGCGCCATGGAGGGCAGGGAGCCAGGGCCTGGGACCCTGGGGTGGGGGAGGGACAAGCCTCTGTCTGCTCCTCCATCCCATCCAACTCCATTCACAAAACAAAGATAAAATCATTAGAAGTTTCAAGACAGGGACCACAGAGCATTACACTTAAGTGTGGTCCCTTGGGTTGGGGGCCCGTGCGCTGCTTGGGTGACACTCCGTGAGGCCAGCCCTAGGTGGTGTGGCTTTGGAGAGAGTTTGGAGCAAAGCAGTCCTAGAGAGAGCTGTGCTGTTCAGTCCTGGATGGAAGGTGGTTCCAGCTGAGGCCCCGAGGAGGGAGCGTGGCAGCCGTACTGGGTAAAGGGAGGAGGCCGGTGTGGCTGGAGTAGATGGACAGGGTGGAGGATGAGCTCAGAGAGGATGCAGGGAGGAGCGGGGTCAGCTGTGGACAGACAGCAGGTTACACAAAGATAAACAGAAGTTGGGGGGTGGGGTGGGGTTGAGGGAGAGTCATGTGTAGATGGAAAAGCCCCTAGAGAGACACAGTGGATGATGCAGGAAAGAGGCGGTTGCTGGGGGTCGTGGGGTCGATGTGAGGGATGCTCCGCCGGGCGCAGGAAGCCAGAGAAGCCTGGCAGCTGGCCTCTGGCGGGCGGGCGGGCGGGCGGGCTCACGGCAGGTCAGGAAGTGGGCTGATGCTGTGTGCTGGGCTGGGGAAGTCCTCTTCTAACTGCTGAAGTAGGAAACGAGGTGGTGGGGCAAGAGTGAGGATGGGGAGGAGGCGCCTGGTATTGGAGAGGATGACCAGAACTGGGGAACACAGGGCTGACAGCTACCTGGCACTCCAGGGGGTTGGTGGGCGAGAATTTAAAGTGAGAGCAGTCAGCGCGCTGTTCTTACCTTCCCTGCAGTCAACTTCAGCTGAACGATGCAGAGAACAAGTGAAGGGCTGCACTGAACCCGAATGACAGACTTTCAGCAAAGCGTGATGAAGGGGGAGCGTGAGGGAGTCAAGACACCCACGCGGGAGTGACCGAGCAGAAGTGACCGTGAGGTTCACCCGCCCAGGAACAGGGGCCGGAGTGGCGCGGAGGCCAGAAGGCAGCAGAGGAAGGAGGGGCCAACTGGACGAGGCTCTGGAGACAGGGCTGGAAGCAGGTACAGGAGGACATGGAGCTGCAGGACGAGACCAAGCAGGGAGGGAAGTCAGGAGACCCGGCATGTGCTGGAAGGTCACCTCTGTGGACCCTGAAATGGGCAAGGGGTGACTCAAGTACAGTGGATGGGTGTGGGGGAGCAGACCTGAATGCCTCAGGGAGTGAGGGGACGCCATGGTGGTGGGCAGCCCCGATCTGGGAGTGGGGGGAGCCGAGGCGGTGGGCAGCCCAGACGTTGGTGGAGGCAGCTTCGGGCCCATTCAGGCAGGAGGGACACACGGGGGCGGCACAATCGCACCCGTCAATCTGATTATGTCACGGTGTCAGGGACACAAGATGCTGTCCTGCTCCTGCCCGCTCTACCAGGGAGACCCCATGGTGCCAAGAACAGCAGGTGGACACCTGGAGGGCACCAGAGCCCACGTGGCAAAGATAGGCTCCAGGCTCCAATGGGCTCAGGTCTTCCTGCCTGGAAGTCTGAGGTCGCTGCTACCCAGAGGTGGCAGGGAATAGGAGTGTTCCCGAAGCCTGGTCCTCTGGGATCAGAATAAGACGAAGGCAGATCCCACACGTGGCAGACCAGGACCTCGTACCCTCACATGAGAGACCGGATCCATCATTTCACAGTGGATGGACCTCCCGTGACTTGGGGGAGTGGAAGAAGCCGCTTGTGTTCAGGCACTTCCCCGCTTGGTGAGCACAGGCGGGGTGAGGGGCAGCCCCTGTCTCCCACGACCGACACTGACATGTCCAGATGCTGCGTCTCGGCACCCCCTGCACGGGACCCCACTCTGGCCGCCCGGACGCAGCTACGCCTGGCTTTGACACAGAGCAAAAGCTGTGCTTATAGCAGCTGTGGGCAGGAAAGGGTTAACTCAGAAGGTCCCTACCCTACAAGCGCCCAAGGTCCTTAGGACTAGTGCTTGCCAGCTTCAGGGAGGTGACCTCTGAGCCCCAGGGAGGTCCTGCCTGATAAGAGTGTCTTTGTTTACCTGGGGCCTTGGGCCTTGCCAGAGTCTCTGCTACAATGTGATTTACGGTCAGGCCTTTGGCCACACAGCATCAGCTTGACCTCCGGAGGGGTGGGAGGCTAAGGTCAACCACGTGGGTGGGCAGCTATGCTTTGTGACCAAACCCAGCGAGAACCCTGGACCCCAAGCTTCAGTGACTATCCCAGGTTGGCGACACTGCACGCACCGTCACTGATCACCGCTGGGAGAATCCAGCCCTGCCCACGAGACTCCCTGGGGAGGGCAGGGCTGGGAGCCACGCCTGATTTCTCTGGGGCTTGGTCCTTTGTGTTCCTTCCCTTTGCAGATTCTAACCTGTACCGTTTGCTGTAATAAACTGTAACCCTGAGCATACTTTTCTGAGTCCTGTGGGTCCTAGCAAATCACCAAACCTGAGGGTGGTCTTGGGGAACCCCAGACTTGCAGTAGATGTCAGAAGTGAGGTTGTCTTGGGGACCCCACACAAGCAGGAAATGCACAGGTGTTTCCAGGTGTGCGGCACCCAGGGCCAGCAGGGGGGGCAGCTGAGGCTCTGTCTTCAAAGACAGCCTCGGTCACCTGTCACCAGCCTGTCCCCTGGCACAGGGAACATGTCATGCTCTGGCCTCTGAGCTCCCTGTGTGTCTTCTGCACCTGTGAGCTAACCAACATCCTTGGTACTAAACTTATTTCCTGCATAGATCATCCAGAGTCTATTTCTGCTGCTCCAAACGCAGAATGCTGACTGATCCAAAGGATGCCACGCTGGCTGGGACCCGAGATGGGACCCTGAGAAAGGTCGTCATGCCAACAACGACTCCACCTGGAGACCAGGAAGGAGCAGGTGTGCAGCCCGTGAGCGAGAACAGGTGTGCCATGTCGGTGATCAGCCGCAGGTGAGACAGCCGGTCGTGCTCTTTGAGGTGGAAGGAGGGACAGACATGAAGTCCAGAATGGGCTTTCTCGCTGAGACACCGGGAGCCTTCCAGGCCCATGACAGAGTCAGATCCCACGACGGACGGACACGCTCGGATGCAGGCTCAGCAGTGTGGCTTCATTCAAGGTCGGCTCAGCTATTTTATCTAATTCCTTCCTCGTCACCTGCAGTTTGGGGGTCCCCGGGGACCACCCTCGCCCTGACACTGATTCTTTCCAACAATTGTGCGTAATGTCTGCTCGCTTACTTGCCGTTTGTCTCCTGCACACAAGCAGCCGCTGTGGGTGGGGGCGCTGCTGGGTCCTGAGTGCTAGGCGAGGACTTAGGGAAGTTGGGGCCAGGAGGCCGAGTTCCCGGGGCTCAGGACCTCCCCCACTCCAGCCTGGTAGGGAGGACTCACCAGGGGTGACAGGCCTAGGCCACCACCAGAGAAACGGCCTGGAAGGTGCACACCATAACCCGGGGGCGAGGCCCTCATGGCTGGCAGGCACGGGGCAGGGCTGGGTCTGCGTTGCTGACATGTGGTCATCAGCAAATGTTCCCGCCTAGCGTTGCCACACCCTGGGAGGAGGATGCCCCAGATGCCCCCGTCAGCCGTGCAGTCTGGGTGGGGCACCTCGGGCACTAGCCCAGACCTAAGGTATTGGCACCAGGTACTCCTTGGCCACATGACCGGTCCTGGGAGGGGCAGTATTGGAGCCAGTGTGATGAGTGAACCGCAGGACTTGGGAGGCTGCTGGGACAAGGGCTTCCTCTTCCAGGACCCTCCAGGCTGGCAGGGCCAGTGCCCTCTGTCCCTGCCCCGAGCAGCTGCCAGTCACCAGGGCACCTCTGCTGCCCTGGGCCCTGCCAGCACTCTGATGGCCGCCCCCTCCATCCCGCTCCTCTGTTTGGACCCCCAGCGGCTCCTGACTGAGAGATTCCAGCCGCAGCTCCCACGAGGAGTTTCGATGCCTGCCCCGAGTCCAAGGTCACCGCACCTCCATCTCTGTGCAGCCGGCACCCTGCCACCCACCAGGAGGGCCACCCCCTCGGGTCCTGGGAACACAGCCCATAATTACGTGCTCTACAGAGGATGGCTCAGTCCTAAGCCCCCAGGAGAAGTGCTACTCCACCAGCTGTGCCGAGGAGAGTCCAGCTCCTCAGGAAGCACACGGGGTTAACCCTCTAGCTGCTGCTCAGAGCGTGTGTGCCAGAGGCCGGCACCTCCGTCTGCCCAGGCAGGCTTTCCAGCTGCATCCAACGCCTACTGCATGTGCTGCGGCCCCGGAGCCGCGGGTGACCAAGAAGCCAGGTGAGCCTTGGGAGGAGCCACAGGCACTGAGCTGCTGAGCTGGGCCAGGGGCCCTGTGCAGTCACACTCCTGGTAAATCCTCCAAAGTTCAAGTGCAGCCTGTTTCCACTCAGCCCAGAGAGGTGACAAGAGGTCTCCGGGAGGTGACAAGTGACTGCCTCTGAGGTCATGGTCCGGGAACTGGATCTCCCAGCAGGGCTGCTTGAATGGGAGGCTTGCTCCAGGGACCCCTGGGCTGACGAAATGGGTGCAGACGTCTGGGTCATGGCGGTCAGACTCCTCCCCCGCCCCCCACCCCACTGCATGGACACGCCCTGGCAGGGAGGGCACTCAAGGCAGGCACTGCAGGTACAATCATAGACACTCCGAGTGACCCCCCTGGGAGGCCCCCAGGAGCCAAGGGCCAGGCCTGATTGCCCCTCCGAGATGCCTCCAGGCCTGTGAGAAGAGACCATGCAAAGCCCAGCAGAGAGGAGGCCAGGCCTGCTGGGCAGTCCTCACCCAATGGAACAGAGGGTCCCCAGGAGGCCAGGCAGGGCTGAGTGGTCCCCACTCAAGAGGCCAATGGAAGAAGGGTGAGCCTGACTGGCTTGGGATGGCAGGGGGCAGTGAGTGCCCCCAGGACAGCCCAGAACAGCGCTCCTCCTCCAGGAGCCTCCAGGGCCTGCCTCCAACACCCCCACCCAGGACCACATCCTCTCTGGTCCCTCCTCCTCCTGCCACTGGTCGGAAGTGTCTGAATAAAGACTTCCCGGCACTCAGCCTCTGGGGGATTTGCCGAGGATTTCACTGATCTTCTTTCTGCAGTGTAAGGAGTGAGCTAAACACTCAAACAGGAGAGACTGGGCAGGCGGAGTGGGAAGGGGCACTTGGGGGCACATCCACCCCTCCTTCCGCTGGATGTGCAGTGGCCAGAGGGGACCAGTGGGGGCGGGCTTGTGTAGCAGTTCCGGGCCCCCTGAGGACACAGGACCCCCAAGGGCCAGCTCAGAGGCCAGGCTGGGGCCCCCACAGCCTGAAGCACACAGAGGCCAGAGGGATGATAGCTCTGGAGGTCAGGCCCACAGGTCACAGGGCAGGGCGCCACAGCGGGCGAGGAGCTGCCGAGCCTGGAAGGGGCGATTCCACACCTGTGGCGGGGGTGGGGTGGGGGGGTCGGGAAGGTGCTGCGCTCTCCGGCCGTCCCCTCCGGCCCCCTCCTTGCAGCCCTCAGGTCACTGGGGAAAGCACCCAAGGCTACGGGCCCCCAGCTGCACGAGAGATGGGGGGGGCAGGCGTGAAGCGTAGAGGGAGGAAGCGGGGCTGGTCCCGGGGTCCCCCCAGGCTGCTCCCACCGCGGGGGCTGCCCTGCGGCTCTGCCTTCTCGGGTGAGGACAGGCGTGTGCTGGGGTCCGTCAGGGTGACGGAGGCACGTGCAGGTGTGCGAGGCCGTATGTGAGTGTGTGATGGGCCCTCATCCTGGGCTGCCGTCTGCCCAGGCTGACCCCAGAGTCCTGGTCAGCGTGCTGTCAGGACAGCTTAGCTCCTACACCCTCTCTGTCGGGTCTGCCGGCTCACCCGTCTCAGCCACAGAGCCCACACAGACTGTCCCTTTTCCAGAACATTTTAGAACATGGACACATATACCCACAAGGAAATAGCTATGGCTGTCTCATGAAGATAATTTCTGAAAGTGAAACCACCAGGTCAGAAGGGTCTAAACCACCATGAAATTGCTCCCGAGAAGGGCCAGGTCCGTGTAATTTATCTGCTGACTTCCGTGCTCAGCCCCTGTGCTAAGAGCCAAAGTGACTGCCCATCAAAGTAGCCCCATCTCTCCCGATCAGGGAGCCCTACTTGTCCCTGCACCCCCGGAACCCGCTACTCATTTGTATGTTTATGTGCGTGTTTATTCTTCCTCCGGAGGCTCCCGGGGTCTGGGGAGGGGGGTACCCTTCTGCCTCTTCCAGCTTCCTGCGGCTCCTGCAATCTCTGCTCTGGCTTCACGGGGTCTTGTCCTCTCTGTGTCTTCGTCTCTGTCTCTCCTCTTATAAAGACCCCACTCTTTGGATTTAGGGCCCACCCTAATCCCTTATGACCTCATCTTAACTTAGTTACATCTGCAAAGACCCCATTTCCAAATAAGGCCACATTCTGGGGTCCTGGTGGGCATGAATTTGGGGGGATGTTCCCCCACCCAGTACATCATAAAAACCAAAGTCCCTTCAAATGGCCTTGGAGGTCTGCTCCCTTAGCCCCCACTCCCCCCGCCGTGCTCTGGCCACTCATCCCCTCAGGGCGCGGCCAGCCCTCCGGCTTCGTGTCCGAGGAAGGGCCTTTGCATGGCTGTTCCCTCTGCCCTCCACCCCCATGTTCCTGGGGCCCGCTCCTCACCAAATCCTAACATCCTTCCTGGCCCCCCAAGGCAAACCAGCCGTCCTGCGGCTCCTCAGCCCCATTGCGAGGCACTGGCCCCCGTGGGGCACACAACAGGGCTGCGTGAGGCCACACGTCCCTCTGACTAGATGGCACTCCCAGGGCAGGGCTGTGTCTCTGCTCACGGGGGCACCCCAGGCGCCTAAGCAGCATCTGGCTCGTGGCCAGTGTGGAGGGGGTGGGGCCCCAGGCAGAGCCGGCAGCTGGCAGGTCCCCCAGAGCAGGCCTCCCAGCCCACCCTGCAGCAAGAGGGCTGATTTAATTGAATTCCAGAATCCCTGCACTAAGCCAGGAAATTTACACCTGCAATTTGTGGGGTTGAGCTGAGCAGGCAGACGCCTCAGGCCTTGTTAGACATCACATGGGAGGATTTACTGGGGCCAAGGGCACAGCCGCCCAGCTTAGCTCCACCCAGCCAGCCCGCCCGCGGCGGCTGGGCTGCAGGTTTGGGGGCATCCGCCCAGCCCAGCAGGCCTCAGGGGTCAGGGTGAGCACCCAGCCAGTCTGGGCCGTTCTCTCAGGCCCACTTCTTGGCCTGCGTGAGAAGGGGTTAAGGAAACATCTGTCCTGCTACTCAGTTGTTCCAAGTTCATCCAAGGAACTGAGCAGGGGACACGCTTGCCAGTTGGCAGGGCAGGACCGGAACAGGGCTCGGTCTGCAGAGTAACCGGCGTCCCCAGATGGACATGGTAGAGCCCCACGTGGGGGCACAAGGCTGGCGCCTCACCTTTGGAAGTCTCTCTCCCAGATCCTGGGCCCAGAAGGACCAGATACTCAGCCTCCCACCACCCAGGGAAGAGAGCCGGGCAGAGAGAACTGCCCGCACAAAAGCCTGAGGAGGCCACATGGCCGGAGCACAGGGAGGCGGGGGCCGAGGAAGCCATTTATAAAGACCGGATTTTATTCAAGTTGGGGGCAGCTCGGAAAAGAGGAAGGGATGCTGACCCGTACAGAGTCTTACCTTTTCTCTGCTCCAAGGCCCAGCGCAGAGGGCAGAGATGTGTCTAGGGGGTCAGCCCAGGCACGGAGCGGGCACCAGGAGGAGTCAGAATGGCTCGCTGCCCTCGGCACTGCATCGGCACACTGACAGGTGACACGGGGGATCGGGGCCATTAATTTGGGATAAATATTGGACGTTTGTGGTTTTACGGGTTACGGCTTTATAAAGAAAATTCTGGGTCTGTGTGTGAGCGTGTGTGTGTGTGTGTGCGCAAGTGTGTGTGAATGTGTGAGTGAGCATGTGAATGGTGGCTGCATGTGTGAATGTGTAGCCTGACTGGGGTGGGCTAAGGTGATGGTGTGTGACACCCCCTCCCTGAAGTTCAGAACAAAAGAACCATTAAATGCCCCACTGGGCTGTGGGGCATGGCCGCCTGTGTGCTGGCAGACAAAGATGGCCAGGATGCTGCAGACCCCTGCATCCAGACCCTGTGACATGTGACTCTCTTCCCATCAAGGTGTGGGGGGGTATATTTCCCCTCCCCCACAATCAGGGCTGCCCTGTGTCCCACCTGGATGGTCCGGGTCACGGAGTGTCATTGCTCGAGCCCCGGACCCAGACCTTGGGAGGCCCCTGCTTCCAGGGAGCCCCTGGGGAGGCCTCTGGGGAAGATGGAAGACCCAGGCTAGCCAACTGAGGGCTAGAGGGCACTCCTCCACCCCCCACACCCCCGAAGAGAGCCCCGAGCAGACCTGGCGCAGCACATGGGGAGGGGTGTCAAGCAGCTGAGGCCCGGCCCCCACAGGGAAGGTTCTCTTGGTGGGGAGGCAGGCAGCCCCATGAGGACGAGGAGGCCGGCCTCTCGTCGTTGCCTCCCAGAATGATGTGTCCAAGCCCTGACCGCCAGCACCTGTGACTGCAGCCTCACTTGGAAAAAATCTTTCCAATGTGATCAAGTTAAAATGAAGTCCTACTGCCACACTAATCCCCAGAACCAGAGAGTGTGTTACACGGCAGGGGAATGAAGGTTGCTAATCGGCTGACCTTAAAATAAGATGATCCTGGTGATCTGGGCGGGCCCAGCGCCATCACAGTGCCCTTATGTGGGAGAGGGAGGCAGAGAGGAGGCTGCAGAGGTGTCACCCCCGCCCCTGTGCGAAAGTCAAAAATGTCTCCAGTCACCCCCGGGGGGCAAAGTCACCTCAGTGAGACCCCTGCCCTGGCCTGACGTGTCGGCTGGGGTCCCCGCCGTCCACACACCCTGAGCCGCGTGGGGCTTGGCTGCTGGAGGCAGGGGCCAGAATCCAGACGAGGTGCAGATGAGGCGCCCTGCCCCCACCCCAGCGCCCCACGCAATTACTAAGCACTTACCACGTGTTCCTACTGCACTAAGTGCTTCACGTGGGGCCTCGGGTCTCTGTAGCCACCTGACAAATCACCCAAACTTGGTGGCTCAACCCAACAGCACTCGTTTCTTTTGCTCATGCACCTGCCAGGTGGGCCTGCCTCTGCTCCACACCTGGGCAGCTCAGTTGAGTGGGAGGACCCACTTCCAAGATGTGTGCCTTCACGTGGCTGGGGGCCAAGGGCCTTGGTTCCTCCCCGCGTGGCCTCTCCCCACACAGCCTCTCTGCACAGCATGGCAGATGGTTCCAAGTGCAAGCAGCCAGCGTTGCACAGCACGGCACACGGCCCCACCTGCACTGTGTACTGTGTTGGCCAAGGCAATCACGACGGCCAGCCCGGTGCCAGGGCAGGGAGCAGGCCCCGGAGAGCGCGTGGGTGGGGGGTGCTATGCCAGCATCTTTAGAGACTCACCTGTCACACGTGGATCATCCCACTGCAATCCTCACACCCCCATCTGAGGCAGACGTGTGTTCCTGGTGAGGAACCGGGGATGCAGAGTGGTCAGTAACTTGCCCAAGGCCACGCACAACGATGGCAGAGCTGGGATTGACACCCAGACCATCCATCCCCAGGGGGTGGACGGTCCCTCGCTACAGCTGATTGACATCTTTGGGACAATGGCCTCATTGTCCAGCATGACTCCAGCCATGAGGTTGAGGGGTGTCCCCCTGAGATCCTCATCCACCTTCAGGATCAGCGAAGGGGTGGGCCCAGGTCAGTGCTCACCGTCCATCAGCAGACGGTGACCCACGGTCCAGCGGCTACCGCCTCCCTCGGCATCCAGCCTCGCTTGCTGTTCGCCACAGAGTAGGTTGCCAGTTTGACCAAATATCCTGCTAAAATTCACACACGTTTCCCCGGCCACATTATACCCTGCTGGTCTAACACCGATGTGGTAGGCAGAGTCACAGCCCCCCAGAGGTAGATACCAGGTCCTAATCCCTGGGACCTGTCAATGTGTTACCTTATAAGACAAAAGGGCCTTTGCAAATTTATTGATTAAGGTTCTCAAATGGGGAGATTGTCCTGAATGATAAGGGTGGGCCCAGTGTCATCACAAGGGCCCTTATCGGCGGGGTGGGGGGGGGGATTAGTCAGAGAAGGAGACATGATGGCGGAAGCAGAAGTTGGAGGGACTGGCTCTGAAGTTGGAGAAGGGGCAGGGACCAAGGTGAGGGCAGCGTCTAGAAACTGAAAAAAGCAAGGTGAGGATTCTCCCCGGAGCCTCTGGGAGGAACCACCTGCCTAGACCTGACCTTTCAGGATGGGAATGGCGGGGAGAAGAAGGGCGCGTGGCTTTGAGCCACACGTCCACGTGACTTGCTGTGCTGCAGGAGAGCCCACCACCGTGACTGCTCCCTTCTCCGAGGGCCTCCAGGGTCCACTTTGGGGTCTGCCCAAGAATTGTGCCCAAGACTGCATCCATCTCAGAGATGTGAGGTCTCAGCCCCCATCCTCGCCACCCTTTTGGAAACTGAAATCTCACTTTGTTTGGTCCCTAACCTTGTCCCCTGGCTACGAGAGCTTTCCCTGAGCTGCCGGGTGAAGTGCAGAGGATACCTCCAGGCCAGAGGTGCCCCTGCAGACGGCTTTGTGGAGGGGTTGGATGGCTCCGGCCATCAAACTGCATCAGTGCAATGTTTGCTGGGAGGGCTGGAGGGCCAGCCTTGCATCCTGTGGTCTGATGGTCACAGGTTGGGGGCGGGGAGGGGGGGGGGAAGCATTGGAGGCAGAGGCAGGGAGCCAGCCCTCCTCGGGGCCAGGGCCCAATACAGCAAACCTGGGGACCCCCATAAAGAGGACCTCCTTTCCCATGCCTCCAGCTCTCCCAGGCCACCTGCAGCCAGGCCACCTCATGGCCAACACCAGGACTGGCTTTTGGGGCAACATCAAGGTGCTGGTGTCTGCATCCTTCTTTCCTATTTGTAGGTCACACTTCGAATTTAAATTTTATCTGCATTTATTTACCATCATTGTCAAGGTATTATACGCTCAGAAATGAAGACTAAGATGGAACAAGATGAAAATGGGGGTCGCTCCCGACCTCAGAATCCCCGTCTCTCATCCCACTCCTGAGACGTCCTAACAGAGCTGGCTCTTGACTTACAGTGAAAGCAGCCGCACCTGGTGCTACACGCATCACTCCTGTATTTACGGATTCATTTCTCCCTGGGGTGAGGGACCCCTGTCCTCCTGAGTCCCAGCTGTCTCATTTATCATCTGGTGGGCCCCAAAGATGTGTCCATCCAATGAGAAGGAGAGGGGACACAGAGAGGTGGAGGTGATGTGACAATGGAGGCAGAGAGGGGGAGAGGTGGTCCACCAGCCCGGGGCACTGAGGATGCCGGCAACTCCAGGCACAGAGGATGCCTGGACTTGATTCGCTTCGGAACCCCCAGCCCTACGACCCCGATCCCAGAGTTCTGGCCTCCAGGCTGTGAGAGGATAAATTCTGTTGTGTTCAGCTCCCAGTTTGTGGTCACTTGTTGTGGCCGCCCGAGGTGACCAGCCCAGCTGAATGGTGGTGGGTGCGAGCTGGGTGGAGAGCAGATACAGAAAATGGTGCAGCCATGTCTGGGTGATGGGCTGCAGGGTCTGCACTGGAACATTCTTTCAGCTTCTCTGTGTGTTTGAAAATTTTTCATAACAAAATGTTGGGGGAGGGACTTCCCTGGTGGTGCAGTGGTTAAGAATCTGCCTGCCAATGCAGGGGACAGAGGTTCAAGTCCTGGTCAGGGAAGATTCCACATGCCACGGAGCAACTAAGTCCATGCACCACAACTCTTGAGCCCACGTGCCACAACTACTGAAGCCCGCACATCTAGAGCCCATGCTCCGCAACAAGAGAAGCCACCGCAATGAGAAGCCTGTGCACCACAGTGAAGAGTAGCCCCCGCTCGCCACAACTAGAGAAAGCCCACGTGCAGCAACGAAAACCCAACGCAGCCAATAAATAAATAAATTCATTTAAAAAAATGTTGGGGGTGGGGATGAAATGTTAGAAAAATAAAAATCTGTCTCTCCCCACCACCACTTAACGAAATCTGAATAAATGTTTAAAGACCAGAAGTATGAAGGGCAGCTGAACTCTGGCCAGTGGATCCAGGCCACCCAGAAGTCCCCCTGCCGCCAGTGCAGAGGTCGCGCCCTCCCCTGCTCCCCCCAGCTCTGCCTCACCCGCTTCGGGTCACCTGTCCTTGTGAGGCCTTAGCAGGAGGACCTTATTTCCCTCCAATGTGTGAGGCTGGACATTCTTAGGGACAGAGGGCAGGGACACGTCCTTCTCCCCCTGTGGCGGCCGCCCTGAAAGACCTGGAGCAGGACAAGCCCGTGCATGGGAGCAGGGCCTCTCCCTGCCCGGGCTCTGCCGGCTGCCGGTGCCCAGAGCAGGGCCTGACACACGGGCCACAGTCAGCACTTGCCCATTCAAGTGGCCAAGTGAACAGCAGAGTCAGCCACCGCCCCACCGTCGCCTCTGTCCCGAGGACACTGTGGTGGACACACGGCATCTCACAGCCATTTAGGTGAGTCCCTGTCTCGGGCAGAGAAAATATCTCTTAGCTCTTTTCATGTCATTGCTGTTGTTATTCAAGCAGAGTAAATACCACCAGCCACCAGCTGGAGGCTGGCCTCCTGCCCGCCGCCCTGAGGAGCTGATGGGCCTCTGCCAAGAGAGGCTCTGGTCCTGTCCCCTCCCCTTTGTGGTCAGCCAGGAAGCAGGACGCAAGCCTCTGCGTGGACCTCAGCACCACGGCCTCCTGCTGAGTGATCTCAGGCGAGTCGCTTTGCCTCTTTGGCCCCCATCTTCACTGTGAGACGGGTACAGCACCGCCAGCCTCGGGGGCCTCGTGAGATGAAGGGCCGTGGAGAGCCTACAGCTAGTCGAGCAGCACTGGTGTTGCTGTTGCTCCAATGGCCACCTGGCGTTAGCCGTTTTCTCCTGGAACAAAGTCCATGTGGGGCTGAAGGAGGGGAAATCCCTGTCGAGAGACAGGCTACACCCACACAGACAGATCCAGGTCTTATTCCTGGGCCCTGGGTAAGTAAGCAAGATGCTCGGGAGGGGCTTGCACCCCAGAGAGGAAGAGGGCAGGAGGAGGTCTGGACCACCAGAAGCTGGGAGAGGCAGGCAAGATCCTCTCCTGGAGCCTCTGGAAGGAGCTTGTCCCTGCCCACACTTTGACTTTAGACTTCTGGCCTCCAGAACGGTGAGAGAATGCATTCCTGGGTTTCTGGTCTGTGGTGCTTTGTTGCAGCATCCCCAGGAAACAAGTGGGACACCACAAACCTGCCTCTCCCGCAGCATCCCCTACTTGAGAGATGACTACTCCTTTCGGGTTGCTTAGGCCGGTAGGAGAAACCTCACGCCTTCCCATCTTCCTGTCCTCCCATCTGCGTCCAGTCCATGGGCATGTGCTGGCGCTTGCCCGGCAGGTGGGTGCCACTGTGCTCAGTGGGCCAGGGGCATGGTCTCGGTGCAAGGATGAGAAGGACTCACCCCGAGGCGCCTCCCCAGACCCTCCTCTGCTGCCTGGGTTTGCAATGGCTTCAGCTAGCCTCCTGCCTGTATTCATTCATCCATTTGTTCTTTCATTCATTCGTTCATTCATTCATTCGTTCGTTCATTCATGTGTTCATTCATTCCAGGAATTGGCTCACAGGATAATGGAGTCTGGAAGTCCCACATCCTGCAATCTGCCAGCCGGCGGCTCAGGACAGCGCGTGTATCAGTTCAGTCTGAGCTCTGAGGCCTGAGATCCAGAAGAGCCGATGGTGTGCACCCCTGTCCAAGGGCAGGAGGAGGTGAGACGAGATGTGCCCAGTTCCCCGTGAGGCAGGGAAAAGGGGCGCATTCTCCTCCCTGTACCTTCGGTTCTAGTCAGGCCCCACCAGATTGGAGAGGCCCCCACACCCGGGAGGCCTCTGCGGTAGAGGCCGCCACTCAGATGCTAATCTCTCCCGGAAAGGCCCTCGCTAACCCTGAACAGCACTGCGTGTGGGCGCCAGCGGCCAGGCAAGCTGACACATGAGGCAGCCACGACTGGCGCTATCCCCACCTCTCCCACGTCCCGGCTCTCACATCCACCCCAGCACCCATTTAGCTTAGAGGCAGTGTCATAGCAGTGACAGGTCCCTGCCCACACGCCCCACCACTTCCCCTCCAGTCTCTCCCCACACTGCCCACCCCAGGCAGCCTGCTCGCCCTCGCTGACCTTCCCTGGGCATCGCTCGCTCACTCCCTCACCTCCTCCAGGTAAGGGAGCGTCTCGGCCAGCCCCGCCCTGCCCTTTAAATACCCTTGTTCCCTATCGTCTTCCTGCCGTATTTCTCTGTGTGACACTGGACAGGTCACACAGCAAGCCAACTGCGTGTGGCTGCATCCCAGGCCCAAAACAGCCACACACAGTGGGTACCCAAGCCGTGCAGCCTGAGGGAGTGAGAGCCAGAGCCCAAGGCACGGCACGGGGCATCCCAGAAGCCCCGCACCACGCAGTCACTCAGTGTCCCCCCGCCCCCACCATGGCCCGGCGCACAGTGATGGGACCCAGATGGCACCGATGGCAGTTGTAGCTGTGTGTCTCTGGCTTGTGGAAGGACTTTGTGTGGCAGGTAGCGTGTTCTGACCCTGCCATGGGGATCTCAGTCTGCTCCAACCTCAGACACTGAGAGACACCCATGAAAGCAAGACAGCTGTGCAGAGCATGTAGAGCTAACCCCCCCAAATCGAGAGCTGGCCTTTGTCCAGCTCTGGGAGGGACCCCAGGCCCTGGGCATCCTGTCTACTGGGAGCGCTGTCTGCGGGGCTGGGGCCCATCGGAGCCCCTGATGGGGTTCACAGTGGGGCTTTGGGCCAAGCAGCATCCACTCCCCCTCCGGAGGGGCTGGACCCCAGGGGCAGCCATGCGGGCCCCGCAGCCCCGGTAAAGACTGGGCAACGAGGCAGAGCCCCTGGCTGGCCGCACCCTGGGTGTGCTGTCACACGTCAGGGCCCCGTGGGGAGGACACCGGAGGCTCACGTTCAGGGATCTCCAGGGTCTGTCCTGTGCCCTTCCCTCGGCTGTTGCAAACCCATGCCCCTTCCCTGCAGGGAACCGGGACCATGAGACCAGAGCCCTCGGGGGCTCAGGGAGTCCTCCCAGGGGGTTGTCCATCATGAGGGGATCTCAGGGAACTTGAACTTGCAGTCAGTGTCAGAAGCAGGGGTCTTGTGTGCACTGGGCTCCCCTAACTTTGAGAGTGGCTCACTCTCACAGAATAACCAGCACAACCGCTCCCCAGACTCACACGGGGGCACCTTCTCTGCTCTTCTTGCTGCGTCCTGGCAATGAGGACAGCGCCCAGCCCGGAGCAGGTGCTTAATCAATACTGGTTGGAATCAGTGAATCGCCCGCTTGCGTGTGAGGGTGAGGCGAAGCGGGGGCGCCTTCCAGATTCCAGGAGTGCTGTCTGGGCCTGAGGACCCAGGCGCTGGGTGACCGTGACAGAGAGAAAGGCCATGGGGCGGGCTGACCTCTCTGCTAGCCCCTGGCCCCTTGCTCCTGCCAGGGAAAGCACTGGCCCTGTGGGAGCCGGAGGTGACCTTCCATCACATCTGTGTGGACGGTGGGTCCTTCCCAGGCTGCAGGGGCTTCCTGTTCCTGCTCCAAGGGCTCTGTCCTGGTCCTAGGAGCGCCAGGTGGGCTTTGATGAGCCAAGGGTCCCTCCGTGCATGGTCCGACCTTGACCCAGGCCACAGATCACACCCAGGGGATATAAACCAAGCCCGCTAGGTGCTGGGCCATCCACCTGTGCTCGCAGCCCCGCTCCCAGCGGTGGCCACGAGTGCACACACGGTCCCCACTGCCACAGCGGGGTCGGCTCCTCAGGCCTTCACCCAGTCCTCTATTTGAAGCCTCCCCTGCCCCGACCTCCTATTTAACTGTGACCTAAGCCCCCTGGGCCCCGTCTTTGCCAGTTCTCACCACTGACTGTCCCCCGTCTGACTCACTCATTGTGCCTCATTTGGCTGGGGGTTGGGGCTTGACTGGGGGCAGCCCTCAGTAGCAGGGCCCAGCCGGCTGCCTGGAGCACCTGCCAACCCCTCGATCCCTCGACCCCTCGACCCCCGTGAGATCTGCGTCAGGCTCCTGGCCTCTAGACTGAGGGAGTGCCTCCGGTGTGGTCCTCGGTTACAGCAGCCAGGAAACCACACACCCGGGGACAGTTGTGAGAGTACGTCCACCTCAGAGGCTTTGCCAAAATCAAATCTTGTTCAAACAACAGCCCAAATTCACCCTCTGACAGAGCCCTGGGTGGGGCTGGACAGACGGAAGTGGCTGGTGGGTGCCAGGAGCCTCCCCTGGAGCCACCCTCCAGGCCCTGGGCCATCCCCACCCTGCTGGCCCCCCGCCTGTGGTTGCCCGGAGGCTGTGGGTGGAGGAGGATTGCATTTGTCACATGAGCAACGTCGCTGATTAAATTTGCTGGGCTGGCTGTTGGCACGCCGCCCGCCGTCTCTCCCTGGTGGGCAGAGCATCTGTTTGACGTCGTTAAAAAGACGGTAATTGAAACATCCTGAGGACTAGATCCGGCGATGAGAGAGCGCAGCCTCCAAGGACAAAATCCCGGCCCAGCCGTTTAAGCTTCAGAGCCCCCGAGGGTGGGGTGTGTGCGGGGAATTAAAGCCCAGGAATAGAAACAGGCATCCTAACAGCTCCTGGGTACTAAGAACAGGGGCATATCATCCATCTGTGCTTTTCCTGGAATTTCTCTGCCCCACCCTTCACCATCCTGCTGTGGGCCCAGAGAGGACAAGTCAGGGGCTCCCTGCCCTCTGACCACCATTGAGTCCAGCCACGGAAGCACCTGCAGGAGAGCAGGGCGGGGGCAGGAGCGGGAGGGCCCCCAGCTGTGGCCCTCAACCTACCTGGACCACAGCTCCTGCAGGCACCCTGCCCACAGGGGGTCCCCTCCTCTCTCCCTCCGGTGTGTCTGTCTCACCCTCTCTGTTCCCAAGTCTGTCCCCTTCACTCCACCCTTCAGCCCCAGGTGGGATGGCTCTTTCCTGTGCCAGTACTGCCCCACCTGTGGACACCCATGCCCCAAACACACCTGTGTCCCTTTGCAACAAGGCAACTACGCTTCTTGTAAAAAAAAGTATTTAGTAGTAGCCATAGAGTTTGCAATGTACATTCACAACCAATCCAAGTCCACTTCCAATAACTTTACTGGGCTCCACAGGCATGTCAGCACCTTGTGACAAAACATGGCTGGGAACTTCCCTGGTGATCCAGTGGTCCCTGTGTTCCCAATGCAGGGGGCCGGGATTCAATCCCTGGTCAGGGAACTAGATCCTGCATGCCGCAACTAAAGATCCCACGTGCCACAACCAAAGATCCCATGTGCCGCAACTAAGACTAGTGCAGCCAAAATAAATAAATAAATTTTTTTTTAAAGAAAACAACATGGCTGGTCCCTACCTCCTCTTCACAGAACACTGCTCCATTCACATCCCCATAAGTATAACCACCCAATACATTGTGATGGCATCATTTTGAAGAAACTGTTATCTGTTAGGACAATTAGAACAAGAAAAAGCAAAGATTCTTCTGCCTTCATTTAGTCCTTCTCCAGCCCTCTTCTCCTCTGCAGACCTGAGTTCTGACCTAAATCATCCTCTGTCTGCCTGAAGGCCGTCATCTTGCACTTCCTTCGAGGCAGGTTCCTGGCACCTGTCTCTTTTCGATACCTTCCTCAAAGGGCCCAGGTGGGAGTGTACCTGAATGATTCCATTTCATTTAAACCTACAATTTTCAACAACCCTATGACATGGGCATGATTATTCATGTCCTATAGATGGGGAAACTGAGGCACGCACAGCGTTTGAGGTCATTCACCTACAAGACGTGAGCGTGACTTCAAAGCCAGGCTCTGAACCACCGCACCTGCACCCAGGAGACCCTGCAGGATCAGTGAGAGGTGAGCTTCAGCTGGTCTAGCCCTGCCTGGCCCTCCTGGGAGACCCAGGCCTCCTCCCGCCTCCTGGCAGCCCTGTTGCTAAGGCTAGCACTGCCGTGGGACGCGCCCTCCAGCCTGGCCGCTCCCTCATCCGGACACAAGACACGGCCTCACAGCCTCTGAGAGGCTCATGAAGTGCCTGCCGAGCTGGCAGCTGGCCCAGCTGTTGCCATGGAAAAGCCCAGAGCGCGTGGGCCGCCTGGCAGCCTGACACCCGCTCCCCTGGGACCCCCCAGCCAGGCTGCTGGCCCAGAGCCCGGAGCACACACATAGCAAGGGACCTGCTCCCACTAGGCCTCAATGAGAACAGCCAGGGGCCTTCCTTGGGAAAGGCGGGTGATGTCGGGCCCCTGTGCATCCATCAGGCCCAGGGGAGCCCCATTGTGGGGCGCTGGGCTCTTTCTGCCTGCTCCCCTCCCTCTCCCTTTTTGCTAGTGGCACCCCAGCCTGCTTTGAGGAGCAGCCTCCCCCTGTGAGTACAGTCTTAGGGCCCCGCCCTCACTTTGGTCAAACTGAGGTCTGGCCAGTCAGCAGGTATCACTCCTCCTCCCTCTGTCCATGTCACAGGTTGGTCCAGGTCTGGGTGAGTAACCTTAGTCAAACCAGTGATAACTCCTGGATCTGTGCAGACACTCAGCAAAGGAAAGTGGCTGGGCACAGAGCCAGGGAGACCCAGATGTGTCAGCCTGGGTTGACCTCTGGATCAAGCCATACCTGAAACAAGTATCCCTGGCACCTCCAATCGCCTGAGGTAGCACAGTTCCATTTTTATTCATGCCTGATTAGGTTGGGTTTTTGTCACTTTTGGTGAGAGTCCTCACTAACACTCTGGCTCCTAAAAAGATCTCTACAGGTGGGCTGTGCCCTGGCTCCATCTTGCCCCATCCCATGTGACTTTGAACAAATCACCCCCCAGGAGCTTCAGTCTCTATGTCATGAGGACTGCCACGTACAATGGCCCCTCTCTCTGAGCATCCTACACTTCTGTGCCATCAGGAGGACCCCAAAAGAATCTCCTTGTGACGTCAGCCTTTCCCCATCTTCAGAAAAATGTCAGGGCATACAGGGAACCAAGAAGGGCTGTGTTATCTCTTTAACAGAGGTTTGAGCCTCCTGCTTTGCCAGGGCAAGAAGAGCCATGTCTGTGCATAGCCAGCCAGGAAGTTCTTTCTTGTGCTCACCCTTGTGTTCCAACTTGTGCCCAGTTATTTGCCCTGGAACTCACTCCTTGCTCAATCCTGACAATGCAGGTGAAGCCTCCCAGGCTGGCTTCTGCCTGGGCTCAGCCAGAAGGAGCCTCGGGTGGGAGACTGTGTGTGCATCACCTTGGGTAGGAAATCACAGCCCTCAGCACCTCCTGCAAGGCCTGGCGTGGGTGTTCCAAGTGGGGCTCGAGGGACTGGGAAGGAGTCATCCCACATCCAACTCTGCCTTCTTGGAGGAAAATTCCACAGCTTACCCCAACTGTGAGCAAGTCCTCATGTGCCCCCAGCATACCACATCTATGAGAAGTGACGCAACAGAGAAGGTGAACCTGAAGCCTTCTTATTGGTCCTTCAGCAAAGGCTCATCCTGGCTCTGATGTTTCCAACGTGCTCTCCTGACTCTCCCCACGCAGGCAAAGCACTCTTGTCTGACATCTAGGCTGGAGACCCCAGTGACCAGAGACATCTTCCCTGCATCCCTCACCACTATCACCACTTCTGTCTCCACTTTCACTCTTAGGATGTTGATGATGGTGGTGGTGGTGACGATGAGGAGGAGGAAGTGGAGGAGGAGGAGGAAGATGGTGAAACAGGTGATGAAAAAGGTGATGGTGGTGGTGATGGTGGTGATGATGGTGATGGTTATGGTGGTGATGATGGTGATGGTTATGGTGGTGATGATGGTGATGGTGATGATGATGGTGGCGATGATGGTGATGGTTATGGTGCTGATGGTGGTGATGGTGATGGTGGTGATGGTGGTGATGGTGATGATGGTGATGGTGATGATGGTGGTGATGGTGACGATGGTGGTGATGGTTATGGTGGTGATGATGGTGATGGTTATGGTGGTGATGATGGTGATGGTGATGGTTATGGTGGTGATGATGGTGGTAATTTGGGGCCCATCATGCCTGGTTCATGACTAAAAGCTATGTGACTTTTGTCAAGTTACTCAACCTCTATGTGCTCTGTGTCCTCAGTGGTAAAATGAGGATAAAAAAGGACTGATCTCACTGGGTTGTTATGACAATTAAATGTCTAGATAAAACGACGGTACCATGGCAGTTGATGAGCACTCGATAACTGCTAACTACTATTGTCATTGTCATCATCCCCCTTGTCACAGTGTTTGATCAAGGATGGGCAAATAACCCACATGAGTCCAATCAGAGTGAACCCTGCGATTTTACTAGGACCACCTCAGTGGGGCCACTGTCCCAGTAGAGTGTGATCGGGGGGCTTCCATTCCAGGCTATTTTGTCCCCACCCCCATCCCCCAGAGCGTGAGTCTGGCCAAGAACGGGACCAACAAAGGGGACAGCAGAGCTGATGGAGGAGACGGGATCCTGGCAGATTGTCTAAAACCCTAGGTCAAGCTGCGTCTGCCCTTTTCAACGACGTGAATAAAGTTCTTTCTTTCTACATAAGCCAGTTGAGTTGGGTTTAGTTCCTTCACACAGAAAGGGCCCTGGTGGATTCTCATGGGCCTCTGTAGAGCCCTGAGGGCAGGTGATAGGTGAAGGAGGAGACTGCAAGGTCTGAAGAGTGAGGGAAGGAGGGAGAAGAGAGCGTGGGTCACCATTGTACTCTGTACAATTCCAGGAGACACCAGCCTTCAGCATTTAGGCTTCCCAGCCTGTATTTGGAGTGACAATTTTCAACCTAAATCTCTAAAGGTCAGCTCAGGTCAGACTAAGTCATCAATTCTCTGGAACTGTCTGACACTAGATTTAAAGACTAACCTGGACAAGCAGATAAGGAAACTCAGGGGCAACAAGTACCTGTGGAGACAGGCAGGAGCCAGGTGAGTGAAGCATGTAGGTGGAAGCTAATATGGAGTGGTGGGGACTGAGGCCAGGAAGTGCAGACTCTGACCAAAGGTGTTCAGATGCCTTGACCTTCTACCTGCCAAAAAAGTGAGCCCACAACAGAATTCAGATCAAGTTCGGAATCTTTGAAACAGAGACGCTGTGCCTTAAGCAGGGATGGTGTCTTATGTCTCCCACAGAGAGCCCGGGGCAGAGTGGGTGCTCGGTAAGAACACTGACCTGGGTTAACCCGAGACTCCAGACCTCGTGTGATCTCTGAAGGACCAGAAAATAGGGCTTCTGCGTATGAGTCCAGAGAGTTATAACCTAACAGCCGTTGCGTACTGACTCCTGCGTACACTCCAGTTCTCGTAAATGCTGTTGGAGGAACAGTTACTGCCTACAGATACCTGTGAGCCCCCTCACTTCCCAGCCCTCTCTTGTGTTTTGGGGACCCACGTGGCCGCTCTGCCCTGCATCACTTCAGGGCCACCGCACGATGAGGTGGGTCCTTCCCTTCCAGCTCCCTCTTACACACTGGGGCGACTGATACCATTCCAGGCGGTAGATCCTCCACTGGCTTGGGTCCCTGAATGACCATGTGAAGCAGGAATAAAACGATCTTGTGGGAAGCCCTGCACTTGCAGCTCATCTCACACCATAACCTAGCCTGTCAGGACTAAGACCTAAGTGTTTACAAACAGCTCAAGGCAATGCAGAGGGAGACAGCTCCAGAGCAGATGCTGCCCCTCGCCTTGGGGCGTGGATGTGCACCTGAGCCCCCATTCCAGCGGCTCCTGAGCCCCCCACCCCCGCCCTCCAGGAGTTTTTGCTCAACCTCCCTCGCGTGTCCTCCATACACTCCTCCTTCTGCCCAAGTCAGTGGAAGCTGAACTTGGGTGTCTTCATTTGCAACAACAGCCAAAGAAAACCTGACAAATCCAACATCATCCTGCTGGTCTCGGGGTTCTCCATAACCGAAGGTAAATTCTGGAGTTCCAAAGAGCTCAGGAAGTGTTTGCTGGATAAACAGAGAAACCAAGGGCAGCATGGGTGCCTGACAGCTGCCGGGGCCAGACTCCTCAGGGGCCGTTTCCTGCCTGCGGAGGTGGCAGGTGGCGTCAGCCCTGACTGAGGGGCAGCCTGGGAGGGAGTATCAAGCTTCAAGCACAGGGCACCCGAGAACCCAGGCCTCATCCCCGCTTCTGTGGTGTTCATGGGCTTTCAACAGGTAACAGGGTCATTTCGGATGCACTCTTTCCATCAGATGTGGTTGTGGCAGAAGAATCAAACTGGATTAAGCAAAAAAGGAATGTATTGAATCATGTGTATGTGAAGTCCATGCATAGAACTGGCTTCAGGTACAGCTGGATTTGAAGTTAAAAATGTCATTAGGAGACTTCCCTGGTAGCACATTGGCTGAGAATCCGCCTGCCAATGCAGGGGACACAGGTTTGATCCCTGCTCCAGGAGGATCCCCCATGCCGCAGAGCAGCTAAGCCTGTGCACCACATCTATGGAGCCTGTGTGCCACAACTACTGAAGCCCACATGCCTAGAGCGCGTGTTCCTCAACAAGAGAAGCCACCGCCACGAGAAGCCCAAACACCACAATGAAGAGTAGCCCCTGCTCGCCGCAACCAGAGAAAGCCCATGTGCAGCAATGAAGACCCAAAGCAGTCAATCAATCAATCAATAAATAATTTTTTAAAAAGAGAGATTAAATGAATCAACACAGGAAAAGGGCTTGGAGCCACATGTGATAGATAAGTTCTCAAAAAGTGATCGCTGTTAGTGTCCTCGTCAGCATTACCGCTGCTGCCCACCACATGGTGCTTGCTCCACGGGAAATTCCCCTGGCCCTACCTTCCTCTCCAGGTACTGTTCCACCCCATGTTCCCCTTCACTGTCACACTCATTGAAAGAGGTGTCTATGCTTTCCGACCTCACACCCACAGCCAATCAGCCACAGCAGAACCTGGTAACTTGGAGTATAATGACTTGCTAACTACCCACCTCCACTGCTGACTGCAGGCCCCGGCGGGCCAGGTCTGTGCCCCTCGAGGTCACCACTGCCTCTGTTGCACCTCGCAAATGTCCTGAAAGTCAATGCAGAACCAACAGCTGGTTCCCACAGGCTGGCAGAGCAGAAAAGTTTCAGTCCCTGACTGCTGCACTCATCACAGTCCTCAGCTATAGCTGGAGAGCTACATGGGGTCCTTTCTGAGCCTGGCTGCACGTTCCCTCCACCCTCCTCATCACCATCTGCATCAGTCAGCTGGTCCATAAAGTGCTCAGTAACAAACATCCCCAAGATCCCGGCTTCTTTGGACAGTAAGTCCATGTGGTTCATGTGCTTGGAGGTTGGCTGGACTGCTCCTTTCAGCTGGACTCACTCTAGGATGGGCATGCCTGGCACTGTAGCCAGAGCACTTGGTCCCGGATGTGTCTCACCCTCCCTATCTTCCTGGGTCCAGTGGGCTAGCCTGGGCACGGCCTCCTCACAGCCCTGGCAGAGGCATAAGAGAGCAAGTGGAAACACACAGAGTCTCTTGAGTCTAGGCTCAGAATAGGTGGGCACATGGCCTCTTCCATCCTTCCCATGGACCAAGGTGAGGTTGGAAGGGGGCCTGGGAGGGGGTGCTGATAGGAGAAGCAATGCCCCCCCTTTCGAGGGTAACAGCCTGTAGTCATTTCCTGTGGCCACATACTGGGTGTCTTAAAGCAACAGAAACTCACTCTCTCCCAGTTCTGGAGGCCAGAGGTCCTAGATCAAGGTGTCAGCAGGTCTGCGCTCCCTCTGAAGGCTCTGAAAACACTGCCTCTTTACTGCTGACCTGAACTTAGCAGGATGAGGCTCTTGCACCCCCACCTCCCCAGGTGAAGCCAGTGTGAGTCCAGCCCAACCTGAGGCCCAGGTACACATCTGAAGCTCAGAGCAGAGGAAGCCAGGCCAGCTTTGGGTTTCTGTCCCCTTCAAGTGGAAAAGCCCCAGTGGTCCTTGCGGCCGCATCCTCCCTCCCACAGGCTGCCCCCCCCCCCCCCCCCCCCCCGCTGTGCATATCACTCAGGGCCAGGTTGGGAACAGAGGGACCACGCAAGACAGGACCTCCCGGCCTTGCAAAAACCTCTTTTCCGAATGAGCCTCCCATTCCTCCTCCAAGGCTGGACTTGCTGGAAGATGCCTTCCAAGGAGAGTCAGGAAGCCAGGACTCCTGGGGCGCCCCAGACAAAGGACACTCAGGCCCCCACTGTGTGCCGGCACTGAGTCAGGCCCACAGCTGCTCTTCTGGTGCAGATGTGCCCATGAAGGAGAGGAGACCAAGACGGCAGGAGGGTGCCTGTGCCTGGAGAGGCCTCAGGCCCAGGGAGGTGCACTGTCTATGGGATTGGATGCTGAAGCCTGGCCTTCTGCAGTGGGCGGATAGGGTTGGCGGGGACAGCCCTACTGGGTATTGCCTGTGTGTCTCTAGGGTGGCCAGGAGGCTGGGCGGCAGCTGTAAAGATGCAGCGCCTGGACAAACCCAAGCACAGAGGGACCTCTCACAGCTGTCCCACATAGCCAAGCTCTTCCTCGGGGCTCCGGGAGCAGGCAGGAGATTGAGGAAGCCTCCAGGGCTGCAGCCCGGAGCTGCCTGAACCTCTGGGGGTCAGGGGATGGTGGATCCTGACTCTGTGCCTGACGGTGGCACGTCCAGCACCTTACAGGGCCCCCGAAGGTGAACTGACTGCTCTTGCTCTCACTTCTGCCTGTCAGAGCACACAGCGGAGGGGAATTCTGAGAAACGTTCCCACACAGCTGAGTCAATACAGCACGAAGCCACCAGCTGCACTTTGGGGAGAAGTGACACCTGAGTTAGGGCGGATGAAGCAGGAGGGTGTGGACAGAGCGGGGGTTTGGGGCCAGGACAGCTGGGCAGCCCCTGGAGCAGCAGTGGCTCAGAGCTCAAGCACAGAGCAGATCCTGAGGAGCAGGAATTGGGGGGGGCATATTTGGGATGAGTACACCCCAAATTTCAATCCCTTGATACCCTGCTCAAGACAGATTCTGGTCGTCCAGTGGTTAGGACTCCGCACTTCCACTGCAGGGGGCACAGGTTTGATTTCTGGTCCAGGAACTAAGATCCCATAAGCCACACAGCATGGCCAAAAAAAAAAAAAAAAAAGAGAGACAGCTTCTAATTTCAGGCACAGGCCAATGGATTGGTGTAGCTTGGGCCCCCTGTCCTGACAAATGGGAATATAGTCCCCAAATCTTTATTTCCTCTCTGTAGCAGGACCACATACCCACCCCCTGCCATGTGACTACAGTGCCACCCTCCCCCTGCACACTGGAGTGGCAGGTGTCAACTTCCTGCCCCATGGGTGAAAGTCTTGGCCAAGTGACTTACTTTGGATGGTATATGAGCAGACATGATGAGGCTTAAAGCATAGACTTTCAATGTGCCTGCGCGGTATGGCATGGCCCCATGAGTTTTACAAAGAAAATGCCTAAGGTAGCTCAACTCTTGCAGCCTGCATCCCAGAGAGAGACCTTTGAAACAGACCTGAACTTGACCCACTGTCTGAAGCAGAGCCCCTCCAGGAACCTCCAGCCCTGCTGGCAAGAAATAGCTGGTGTTCTAAGTCACAGAGATTCTAGGGGCTGTTTGTAACACAGCATTACCATGGTGGGAACTAAGACACCTACCCATTCCTTGGCTAGAAGAGGGAGGAGCATGTAGTTAGCTGTCCACCTTCTCAGACTGCATCCATGGAAGTAGGCTAAGTGTCCAAAGTACATCGAGGCGCTCTTGCCAGAAGGAGGTGGAACGGATGCTGGGGGAGGTTGAAACCAAAAGCATCTCTCACTGCAATGGAGCAAACAGCTGTTCACAGACATGGCACCAGGGGCTGGCCTGTCAGCAGGAACTCATTTTCTGGCTGTCACCCTACAAGCAAAAACTATGTTTGAACCCCAAAGGAGCAGCTGGCTGTGATGATTTATAGGGCCTGAATCAGATCTCTGAGGGAAAATTGAATTTTGAATACAATTCTATGTCAATTAACATTGCTCAGATCCTGACAGAAAAGCAGTGACCCTAAAGTAAAGCCAAACAGCAAAGAACGATGGGGTGACGGGCCACCCTGGAAGCAGATAATTTTCAGCAATGCCTCTCAGAGCTCCGCTGGGGAGGGCCCTCTGCTGTGAGCGTGACCAGGAGAGGGCCTGACTCTGTGAGTGGCAACCAGGTGAGGGCCTGGGCTGCAGGTGGTGGACCAGGTGAGAGCCTGGCTCTGTAAATGGTAACCAGGTGAGAGCCTGGGCTGCAGGTGGTGACCAGGTGAGGGCTTGGCTATGGGGGTGGGACCAGGTGAAGGCTGGGCTTCAGGCCACACAGCAATGGGCCAGCAGGCTGGGGGTGGGGGGGAGGCTTCTCTCTGGCAGCGTCCTGCCCTTGGGGAGGGTCCCATTTCCCCTATTGGACTGGGAAGGGTGAGTCCTCAGGGATGGGATGAGGCAGAAGGAGAGAACTGGCCTGGCTGCAGACCAGAGAGCTGAGCCCCAGGGGTCTGGAGGGAGCTCATGGGAGGGTAGAGAAGAGGGAGGAAATCAGGGTCATCAAGAGCCATGTCCTGAGGGTGAGTATGCGGGGGTGGGGGTGGCGGGGAAGGGGGGGAGGCAGAGCAAGGGGCGAAGGAGCCCATTCTCAGAGGCACTGGTTTTTGCATGTGAACAAGAGGGACGCGCAACCTGTGGTCCCCAGACCCACAGCCCCAGCTTGTTGGAAATGCCCCAGCTTGTTGTAGGACCAGGACCAGATGAGTCTCTGGTATGTTAACAAGCCTCCTGCCCTTGTGTGACTCTAGGTGAATGTTCAGACCACCCACCACCTGTGAGAGGAGCTGAAGTTGGAGCCCAGGTTCTAGAACTGCCCTGCCCAGCATGGTAGCCACCAGCCACAAAAGACTATTTCATTTCAGATTAAAGTTAATAAATAAAATGTACAATTCAGTTCTTCAGTTGCATGAGCCACATCTCAAGGGCTCAAGAGCCTTGTGTGGCCACTGGACTGGACAGCATAGATCTAGAAATTTCCCATCACTAGCGTGGTGTAGAAGCTACCTTAGCCACTGTTGGTGTCCACACTCCAAAGCCCCTCCAGGAAGAAGAGGGCAAACATCTGTGCAACCAAACAGGTCAAAATAAGAAGCACAGCAGCCCTGCCGCCCACTACACCAGCGGGGAGTGGAGGCGTCGGCGCTCAGCTCTGCAGGCTCCTGCAGACCCTGGGAGCAGGTGCAGAGCCCTGGGAGGGGGACCCACTCATTCTGTTATGATGTGAGTAGCTGGGGGGAAAATGAGCACAAGGGAGGCAGGTAGGCTTCAGCCTCTGATCACCCCACTCTGCCTCTCTCCCGGGGGGAGGTTCCCTATGCCCAGAATCCTGAGGAGATGGTGGCTGGTCCTTAAGGCACTGGCCAGCCACCTGGAAATGAACCAAGGGAGGGAAAACACCTGGGATGGGGGTGGGGGGGCTGCTCCCCAGGAGAGCTAAGAAACCCAGAGAGAAGTCCCCACAGGGGGTCTACAGAGACCCCATCCTTCACCCTGAACACACACCCAAGCATCTTCCAGAACAAACAAGCAGACAGTCTTTTCTACACTTGAAAACTTCAACACCAGAACCTGGACCCTCCCAAGCATTGTTCTAGGAGGGTGGGGAAGGGGTGACAAGAAAGGGCTATAGGAAGCCCCCTACAATTCCCAAGATCAGTTCAGCAGCCCAGCCTCTGAGGCCTCTGGTGTGGGGCCTGGGGGCCCCGCTGGGGATGGACAGGCAGGCCCAAGGGCCTGAATCCAAATGAAATCCTGAAGTATTTCTCCTGGGACCCCCCCCCCCCCACTCCCAACACACACATTTTCTGGCCTTCTGTCCTCAGAGGGGAATTAGGGTAGGAGGAATGCAAAGAAAGTTTTCTGTCTTCCTAACAAGGCTCTTAAAAATCAAAAGAGATGATGCTGGGGGAAGTCAGTTATAACAAAATCTGGAATGGGAAGGAGGGGAGTGGGACCCTACCCCCACCACAGGGAGGCTAGGAGAGGGTGGGGGGAGGGCCCAGAGCAGAGAGAGCCTGACAGGATGGGCCTGGGTGTACTGGAGGTTGGTCTGGAGGCCTAAGCTCCCCACCCCCTGTATCCAGAAGTTTGTAGAGCAGCTTTCCCAACTGCCCCCAGGGACAACCCTGGCCCTCCCTGCCCTGCACACACTGGGGCCCTGGGCTGGCTGGCTCCTTCTCATCTGGCAGGTCTCAGATCAGATTGTCACTCCTCAGAGAGGCCTTCCAGGACCACCCCATGCCCACTTCTATGACACCTCCCTATTCAGGTTTCTTCAAGTCACCCTTTGATATTACTTTATTTGGCTCTGTGTTCCTGTTCTCTCTCTCTTCTAAAAGGGCCATCTGTCTTATCGACTACTGCATCACAAACAGGGCTGGGATGTAGGGCATTTTGTAAATATGTGTTAAATGAATTAATGACCTTAAGATTTGAGGAAGCCAGCAGGCCCCTCCCCACCCACAGTCGTCCTTACGCAGTCTACCATGGGTGAAAGAGGAAGTTCCTCCTTATACCTAGCTTTCAGCTCTCTAGCTGCCCTTTCTCGTCAGTTCCTGCCATGATGCAGCCCTGGATGGGGAGTAGACCCTGCCGCCCAAATTGCTGTCTCTGTGCAAATCAGGCACCCCCAGGGCATCCCACCCAGAGGGGTGAGGTGGGGAACTTGACCCAGGAGAAGGGAGAAGGGACTAGGCCCCCCTCTCCTGTACTAGAACCCAGAGGCCAGGGTGCCTCGGCAAGAAGGGGTGGAGAGCACCGGGAACCGTGGAGGGGCAAGACCAGCCTGCAGGAAGACCCCAGGGAAGAGGGGCAGGAGACATGTGAAGAAGTTCTGGATGGGGGTGCAGGGTAGTGGGGGGCCGAGAAACCCTCACCCGGATTTCACACCAGTTTTCACACGCCCTCACTCTGGGCAGAGGCGGTCTGTCCCGGTCCACCAGTGAGCGGACTAAGACCCTTACCCGCCCCTGTATCAGGAGTGGCGGCGAGGATGCCCCACTCTTGGCCCTTGAATCAGGGGTGGGGACGAGGACGCCTCATACATGCTCACCCGCCCCCAGCTGAGGGGGCCGGGGGCGGGGTTGATGGTGATCGTGGAGAGGCCCCCACTTTTCTGCTCATGCGCTCCCATTTAAAGATTTTTTTCGGAATGAGGATGCGGCTGGGGAGGCGCAAAGACGACCCCCCAACCCCGCAAGTGAAAGAGAGGGCAGCGCTTCAGCTCCCCACACCTCCCAGGTGCAGGGACGCCTGCCCAGGTGTGCGCGGAGGGGCGGGAAGGGGCGCGCCTCCCAGCTCTCTCTCCCGAGGGGCGGGGTGAGGACGCGGTGGGAGGGGGGCCGGAGGGGCGGGGCGCGGCCAGGGCGGGGCGGGGCCGGGGCGGGGCGGGGCCTCAGGCGGGGCGATGGGGCAAGGGCGGAGGGGCAGAAGGCGACCTGGGCGGGGCCGGGAGGGGCGGGGCGGGGCCAGGGCGGGGCTCGCGTCGGCCCAGCCAAAGCTCCCACTTCCTCTGGCGCCGGCTGCCTGGCGGAAGTACGTCAGTTGTTATCCGCTCGGGGCGCCGCTGCCGCCGCCGCCTCACGAGCCCCGGCGCCTCAGCCTCGGTCCGCGCCCCGCCCGCCCGCCGGGCCTCCGCCCAGCCGTCGCCCGCCGCCAGCCGCCCGCCGCCAGTCGCGCATGGGGCGTGCCCCGGGGGCCGCGGCCGAGGGCCGCTGAGCGCCGGCAGCCCCGCCGATGCGCGCGGCCTCCCGCGCCGAGGCGCCCAGGCCGCGCCGGGCCCTGGGCTGAGGCCACCCGCGCGGCATGTCCGGCCCGGCCCGCCGCCCGCCGCCGCCCAGGGCCCGAGTCCGCGCGGTCCGCACAGAGCCCGGCGGTGCCGCGTAGCGCAGCGGCAGCCCGACGGTGCGGCCGCAAGGTCACCGCGCGCCATGGAGGCCAAGGTCCGCCAGAGCCGGCGCTCGCGCGCGCAGCGGGACCGCGGCCGGCGCCGGGAGGCGGCCCGTGACGCCCGCGACCAGAGCGCGTCGTCGGGGGACGAGCCTGAGCCCGGGCCCGGCAAGGAGAACGCGGGCCTGCCCCGCGCGCCCCCACCCCGCGCCGCCGCCGCTCGCCCCCCGCGCCGCCGCCGTCGCGAGTCCAGCTCGCAGGAGGAAGAGGTCATCGACGGCTTCGCCATCGCCAGCTTCAGCACGCTGGAGGCCTTGGAGGTAGGTGGGCCCCCGCGAGCATGCTGTCGCGGGGTGGGGAGAGGGAAGCCCCTGGGGCATGGGCACACCCACCCCTTAGGGCTCCCCAGGCTGCGAGGGCCCCGCGCGCCTAGCGGGTTGCTCCTGGAGGACCCGGCAGCCTACTGTAGGTGCAGGCGTGTTTGTGGCTTGAGGTGCTGGGGAGAAAAATCTCTAAATTACACTGTCCAAACTGGGGGATGTCTAGCTAGTCGGTCTTTTTTCAATTGTGTTTCTGTTGCCAAAATATCACTTGATCGGGCTCAGGATGTGCTAGGGAGGTGGACTCTGCTGGACTTGGTGCGTGATAAAATGGATACTTGGGGATTCTTCCTGTTCCTCTCCTCCTCGAGGTTTCTGTTTAGACGGGGAGAGGGAGGGCCATATTTTAGCCCCCTCTTTGCGACCGCTGTTTGCTGCATGGTTAATCGGATGGCAAAAAATATTCCTTGTCTGGTTGAGTTATCGTGGACAATATTTGTTGAGCAAATACTTCACTTCTCGCCTGAAACCAAGTGAGTGGAGAAGGAAATGGATGCTGTCAGAGTTGGCAAGTGGACTGGTTGAGAGCTCCTGTCTCCTAGAACTGGCCTGGGTAGGAATGCCACCTGGCCTCGGAGTCCTGTGAGCTCCAGCCAGCTGGCCAGCCCCTCCACCCTCCAGGGGCCCCAGGCAGCACTTATTTTGGGGGACTGGCATCATCTGCTGGGTTTGGGGTCCCAGGGACTGCTTAGTTGATAGCTCCCCTTTTCCTGGGGGTTGGGGACCAGTGGCCTAGGACTCCCCAGTCTCAGAGGCTGAACTTTGGGGGAGGGGATGCCCACACAGTGCAGGTCTCTGCAGTGAGCCCCCTCCTAGGCATGTCCCAGGTCCGTAGAGAGCCTCAGGGTCAGGTGCTGGCAGCCATGGAGAGGTGGCACAGGGACAGGTTTGCCACTTTTTTGTCTGGGCACATGGATGCACAGAAGTGGGACGCCTGTGTCAGACTTTGTGCTAACACACAGCCCCAGGATCCTCTGTTGTGCACACCTGGGGGGCCTGAGATGGCTCCTGGGCCTGGGGTCCTCAGGGAATGCTTTTCGGTGGGGTGTGGTGGCACATGCCTTGGCTCTGTTCTGGGGATGGGAGGCCCCGGGGCTGAGTTTTCTGCCTTTGTACAAACCCGGTCCTGCCCTGAGGCCTCTGAGAGTGGCTACACCACCCACCTTCCAGATGTGTAGCCACCTTGCCAGATTGGGAAAAGAGAAATCCCTTACTGTGGCCTCCAAGGCCCTGTGTCCCATCCGCTGGCCTCTGCCACCTGACATCCTCTCCCAGCAGTGTATCGGCCCCTTTCAGGTCCTGCCTCAGGGCCTCCGTACTAACTGTTCTCTCTGCCTGGGTTTTGTGGCGCCTTGGTGTCTCAGCGCAAATGTCACTCTGAGAGGCCTTCTCTGGGCCTGGCCTGAAGCAGCGTCCCTTTCCCCCCAGCTGTCTATCTCCCCAGGTTATTTCACATACTTTCTTTGCTGTCAGTTACCACTTTTTCTGAAGCTGTCTGTTCTGTTTTGACGCTCTCTCCCCACCAGAACTTGTAGCTGAAAGAGAGTAGGCACCGTGTCTGTGTGTGTGTCCCCTGCGGGGTCCTAGTGCCCCAGACACGTTTGTGAAGTGAACCAATGAGAGGAGAAACTGAGGTTCAGGATGGCTGCGCCCACGGTCACTCAGCACACCTGTCCACACACCTGCAGTGGCTCTGGCTGTACCTCTCCTGCATCAGGAGTGCAGCCTTGGGTTTAGGGGACTTCTACAGGCTCAGACCAGCCCCAGCCGGGTCATAGTGAGACTGAGCTTGCTTTCTGCTTGGCATTCACAACAGCCACATCACCCCAGGGCCACTCCATGCCCCTTTCTCTGCCCTTCTGAGCCAGGGAGGAGTCTGCCTGCCTTGGAAAGTACGGGGCTTCTGGACGAGTCATAACTTCTAGATCTGCCTGCTTGTTTGGCCTCATTTCTTGCTAAAGCGTAGTGGTTTTCCCCCAGAGTTCAGATCATTCATAATGAGGCTGATAGTGACAGCGCGCAGCAATCGGGTACTATCTCTACCAGGTGTTATTCTGAGCCGGCTTGTCCCCGCTGCACAGATGGGGACACTGAGGCCCAGCGCCATGAGTATCAAGGCCTCAGCCTGCCTGGTCTCAGAGCCCTGCCAAGCCCTTGAGAGTCCGTCTCGGCTTCCATGTGGACACGAGCTGCCACCCCTGGAGCATAACCTAATGTCAGGGTTGGACCTGCTCAGGAGAGTGCCAGCGTCCCTCAAGTCCTCCTTACCTTTGTCCCGAGGATACAGGCCCCCCACACCCTACATCCTGACAGCCCCCTACCCCTCTCCGCCCTGGGAAGGCCTCCCCACACCCTGTGCTCCAGGCAAAACTCCCACCCCCTGTGTCCTGAGCAGGTCCCAAGCCCCTTCCCCCTCTACCCTGTGTACCTGTGTCTGCCCCTGAGGGAGATGAGACAGATCCCTGCCTCTGGTGGGTGCTGTGGAAACAGCAGGCACTCTGTAACATGGCAGTGGTGTTGTCAGCTGAGGAGAGGCCCCCAGGTCTGGCCTGGCTCAGGATGTGTCCACAGTCCCGGGGATAGAGTTGTCTCCACTGGAATCCTGGGTTGGGCGTCTGGAGTCCAGTGTCTGAGCTGAGGGTGTGCAGAGGCACAGTGTAGGCAGGGGGTTGCATACCTGAGCCCTGGTCTCCCATCAGCTTTCTGATTCTCCATTTATCCAGGTGGGAGCAGTGAGCAGGTAGCAGTGGGACAGGGGTCTTGTGGTTTGGATGGGACAGGCTCACTCTTCTGTTGTCACTGACCAGGGACATTTGGGACGGACTGGTGGACAGCTCTTTCTGTTCCTCTGGTTCCTGTGATGTCTCTGCCTCCTCCTGGTGTATTGACCAGAGGTGATGGGAAGGCCCTTGGGGGACAGGCCAGGGCAGCACTCTGGTTCTTTCAACCCTTCTTCCCTATGGCAAAGACTGCCCTCCGACTGCGGGGCAGGTTGTGCAGGCCCTCAGGTCTCCTGGGAGGTCTCCTAGTAAGCAGTCAAGACATGCCCAGCAGACCTACTGTGCGCCTCCCAGGGCTTTCCTTTCAGGTGGCCAGCCCTTGCCCTCGGCGCTCCATCTGTGCAGGTCTGGAGAGAAAGCGTTTGCCGCTGGAACCACTCTTTGGGTGTGGCATCCACATGATTCTTTGTTAATTTGCTTTTCAAATAGCAAAATACTTTTCCCTGGTTCAAAAAGTCAAGCTTTATGAAAAAGCATATTTTGAAAAAAGTGAGCTCCAAACTCAACTTCCTTCAGTAACCACACTCGCCAGCTCCTGGCCTTTCCAGAGCATGTTGTTATGCAGCTGTAACCACACTTGCAGTCTTGTGTCTCTCCTTTTTTACAGAAGGAAAAGGTTATTTACCACATCTGTACACATATCTGGGAGGTGTGTACCCAGGAATAAAGATGTCAAGGAAAACACCCAAAATTTTAGCTGTGGTTACAGGTGAATTCCTTTCTCTAATTCTGTTTCCTACACTCTGATCAACACATGTTACTTTTATAATCCACAAAACATACACCTGAAGCCATATGTGACCTGCTACACATAGAGTCGTGCTTGAGAAACCCTGCTCCTGCCTCCCCATACCACGTTGGCAGGTGGTCCTGACCCGGCCACCCTGCTCCCAACCTTCAGGGCCGTCCAGGGGCTTGCTGTGCATTTCCCCTGAAAATAATGGCGCTCTTCCCAGCTTGGGATATGAGCCTCACACCCGCTAAGGGGTGGGTTCCGGTCTGGACATGGCATCATGGGGGCTGGGGGATGCCAAGATGCCCCCTACCGCGGGCCACACCTGGGAGGCTCGGTGGTGGTGGTCTCTCTGCGAGCCAGGTTCAGCGTCCCATGGGGGCAGAGAGCACATGGTGTGTGCTGGCTCTTGGGTGCTCAGGGCCGGGAGTGTGAGAGCTGGGATGTGGCCCCCACGGCCCCTGGACGGAAGCCTTTGCTGTTGGTTTGCCTGGGGGCTGCTTGTCCAGCCCAGCCCTCTGTCAGCAGAAACAGGGCTGAGACCACGCAGGTGACTGGGCTCAGTGAGGAGAACCAGCAGCAGGAGAAGCCTTCACCTTGGGAAGTGTCTGAGCCTCCGGGCTAGAGCACCTCCTCCAGGCTGCCTTCTGCTCTTCAGATGGGGAAACTGAGGCAGGGGGTGGGGCCAAGTCCTTGCCCAGGATCTGCCCACCACAGTCCCAGTCCACGGAAACCACAGATCTTCACCTTAACTTGGGCTACATCTTTCGAATGCTCTTTGGGAAGAATCTGAGCTTGAGCAGAGGGTGGTCCTGCACAACGTCTGAAGGGACAGCCTTTTCCTGGGCTGCAGGAGTGACATTGTGGCCTGGGCTGACTGCCTGACCTCTGAGCACCATGGGGGTCCACACCAGACTGCAGAGCCTGTGGCTGTGCTAGGCTGGAAGGGCTCAGCTGCGTCCCCCGCCATCACCCCGTCCGTCATGGGCAGTAGGGTCACAGGGTGAACGCTGAGAGGTGACACAGAGCAGTGGAGGCAGCCACAGCCCTGAAGGACAGTGGCCCTGTCTCTGCTGGTCAGCTCGTTGCCCTCACCTGCCCCTGAGCACAGGTGAGGGGCTTGAGCCCCACGCAGGGGGCCAGGGCCGTCTCCTGGCTCTGTCACACTGGCTCACCTCCTGTCTCCCCATGGCTGGGGGTTGTGCACACGGCACTTGTGACCTTTGGCTCTTGGTTTCCTTGTGTGTCCCACCCACACTGTGCCCCAGCCCCGGTGAAGGCCGCAGGGGGCCGACAACAGGGAGGGTGGCGGACGTCTGTCTCCCCATTGCTGCCCTCTCCTGGGCGCCTGGAGGCTGTGCTATGCCTGAGGGAGAGTGTCGTGGGGCTCCATGGCCTAGGCTACGGGGGCTCCCCCGTGGCAGCTGCGGCCCGCTTTCCCGCTGCCCTAGCTCTAACTTCTCGGCATGTACGCGCCGTTGTGGAGGTGGGGGGATCCACGGCCCAGGTGCGTGTGTGAGTTGAGTTCTGTTCAGGTGGGCAGTGGCTGCCTTCTGGAAGAAGGATGCTAGAGTCTAGAAACCACCCCCACCCTGGGCGTGGGGATCATTATGAGCTGGGGGCAGCCAGAGTGACAGCAGTGATATGCAGTGAGACACCCGCTGGGGTACCCCACCATCCTGACCTCGACCTGCATGGTTCACGTGCTCTGTGCAGAGCCCTGGGAGTTGGGGGCCACGGTCACGGGGACCCTGTGTGGATGGGGAAACTGAAGCATTGACCTGGCCTCAGCTACTCATCTGGGGCAGAGGTCCAGCTGGTCGGGGCAGGGCCCAGGTGCCTGCTGTGGTCACACTGCCCAGACCATGCTACCGGCCCCTGCTCCTCTCCTGAGAGCCCCTTTCTGCCCATCGTTGGTGACCAGGGTACCTGCTGGCCCTGGTGCCCCCTGCAGACACGTCCCTGGGTGCGGTCTTCATGAGGCTTCTGGGCAGCCGGGCCGCCTCCCAATCAGAGGTTTTCTGCTCTATGTGTTGCATAACTGAGCCGTGGCCTCCCTCGTCCAGCCCTGGCAGCCCCACTTGCCTGGCCTGTTGCTCGGGACAGACTCTCACTGCTCTCGCTCCTTGGGGCCCAGGCAGTGGTGGCCCCAAGGCAGGCCAGGCGAGGCTCAGGTGGGGCTGCTGGGCCTCTGGAAGTGACTGCTGGCCACAGGGAAGGCCCTGACCTGTCCTTCCCTCCTGACTCATTGAGCCTTGTTGAGCCTGGCAGTGCCCCACGCGCCCTGCCAGCTGAGGGCTTGGCTGCAGGCAGAGGAGGCAGACGACAGGTAACCAGACTCGCAAAAGACTGGAAGGAGGTGGTCCGTCGGCTACCCTGAAGGCCAGGCAGGTGCTGGGGAGGAGCCAGAGCGGGTGGGGCTTTCGGGCTGAGAAGCCTGGGGAAGATCGGTGGGGGCGGGGGTTGTGGCTGGGGGCGGTCACTGAGGTCACCTGAGGCGCGTTCTCCCTCAGAGCTGGAATCTGAAACCTGCATGGAATCAAGTGCTTTGGGGACTTGGGGCAAATGTATTTATTTCCAGTTCTGTGTGGAGAATCTTCCAATACCCTGGTTTGCCACAGTAGTTTCAGAAAGAAAATTCACTGAGTTACCCCCTTTATTCAGCTCACCAGGACTCCAAGTGTGCGTGGCAGAAGAGCTGGTTCGGATCCTGATGCACACAGGGGCGGGGGGTGTGCATGTGTACACGTGAGGAGGGACTGCCTGGCTCAGACCCTGGCCTGGGGAAGCATCCCAGTGGCCCTGGCTCTGCTTCATGGAGCCCCACAACACTCTCCCCCAGGCACATGCGTGGTCCTGTCAGGGGGCCACCACTTGTACACCATTGGCAGGGAGGAGTGGGAGGCCAGAGCCCAGCCTGATCAGTGCTGATGCTGAAAGTCACAGAAGTAGGAACGATGACAGTCAGGGCCTCGACTGAGTTCATCCTCCCGGCAGCCTCTGCAGCAGTGCTTGCCGTCCCTGTTGTATAGATGAGAAAACTGAGGCATGGGGGCTAAGTCACTTCTTGAGTGTATATGGCTGGTAAGTAGCAGAGGAGGGTGGACACCAGGCACAGGGCGTGGGTCTGTTCTGCACCTCGGGGGAGGGGGTGGAGGCCATGTGACCAGAGAGTGGCAGGGCTCCCACCTGTCCAGCCTGGGCTTCACCTCTGTGGCCTGGGGCTGCGTGTCTGGCCACCCTGCCTTTCCTGTTCTTGGGAGGGAGGGGCCTCACAGTTTCACACCGAGTCAGGTTCCAGGCCAGCCTCCAGGGAGCTCCAGCCCTGTGTGGCCATCAGCCATGTCTTGAATCCTCCTCCCGCCCCGCTGTCCCACTGGTTGCCCCAAATCTGACATATTGTGCAACCTCGGGTGCTTGGCAGTTGCCCCCCTCCCTGCAAACACTTTCCAGCCTTGGTGGGGGTGAGGGGTGTTCGTGGTCCTGTGGCCCCAGGGCTCCCGCCTCTCTGTAAGAGCCAGTCCCCACAGGGACCCAGGGGGTCTGCCATGAGTCCATCACTTACCTGACCTTACCTACCACAGCTGTGCCCTCTGGCCCCCAGCCCTGGCCCTATGTGCTGGTCCTCAGACCCTGGCATGCCCCTGGTCGATGCTTTTCCCATGTGCCACACGGCCTGCCCTCAGCCTTGGCTCTGCCTGTAGCCCCAGCGAGGATTTGTCAGACAGGAACGCTCAAGACTCAATTGGATTAAAGCCAGGGGCCCCTGGCTCCTGAGATCACATCTCTGCCTGGCCCAGATCCCCCAGGGGGTCCCCTGTCTGTCATCTGTGGAATGAACCCATGTTACCCTCGAGGCCTAACCCTGCCCACCTCCTCATCTCGGGCCCTGCACCCCAGGAACACCTGCCGTGGGGCCTTTGCCCAGCTCTCACCATCTCCCAGGAGCAGGTTCAGGATGCTTCTTCCAAGACCCTCCCAGCCAGCCGAGGCAGCCAGTGAAGCTAGTGAGTGTCTCCCCCTCCTCACATGTGGCCTCAGCAGCCCGATGCCTGTTCTGGGTCTCGGTTTTCTCATCTGAGAGGTGACAGGGTGGAAGTACTTGCTGTGTGGTCCTGCGCCTTCCCCATCTCCTCTTTGAGGCCCTTCTCAGAGCTTGTTTCTCTTCATCCCCCACCCCACAAGATGCTTCAGCAGCCGCCACCCTGTCCCCTGCCCCCTCCCCCGCACCCCAGCTGTTCCCCTTTCTGACTGGGCGGGCAGACCTCGGCAACAGCTTTGCAGGTTCTGGGGCAGAGCGGGTGCTCCCAGGGCCACGAGCATGAGAGCTGCTGCGGCAGTCGTGGGCGAGCGCAGGACACCCTGTCTGAATGTGGAGGAGCCGGTGGGCTGAGCCTCTGGAGGTGGGGGTCGTGGCCAACAGACTGATCTCACAACATCATTGTCAGCACAGTGGTGGTGACCATTAAATCCCAGTCTAGTGCGGGTCAGAGGATGGCCCAGGCCGTGGGCCAGGGTGGCAGTGGGGGACCCGCACGTGGACGTGGTGTTGGGGGCGTGGCTCCAGCAGATCCACGGGGCGCAGACCTGGGCAGGCAGCCGTCTTCCTCCACTCTCACCTCCTCTTCCACCAGGTGCCTCTGCTTTCCCCAGTGCCTGTCCCCGTCAGTCCTCTGTCTGGCTTGTCTTCAGCCACAGGGTGGCTCTGTGTTTCCAGGCGACTCTTCTCTGTCCCGATGACAGCACACAGCAGAGGCACACGGTGGGGGCTCAATGGACGTGTGAAGGGAGGGGTACCTTCCCAGGGCCTGGGAGGGGCTCCCACTCACGTGCCGGGGGCTGGTGCTCGGGAAGCACTGTGGTCGTCCTGCTGGAGGCCTGGGTCCTTGACCGTCTGCCCACCTGCTGTGCCAGCCTCACCAGGCGTTCCAGTGTCCAGCGCGCACTGTAGGTCCTGGGTCCTTGACCGTCTGCCCACCTGCTGTGCCAGCCTCACCAGGCGTTCCAGTGTCCAGCGCGCACTGTAGGTGGGTTCTCGGGGCAGGGTCCTGAGGAGGAGTACAGCAGGCCAGTGGGAGGTGGACCCAGAGGGACCAGGATGCAACAAGGCAGGTTCCAGAAGCTTCTAGAGAGGCTGAGGTGTCAGTGAGGCCTTCAGGAAATGGTCCTCAAGGGCAAGGTGACTCTCGGGCGGGCTGTCTTGCCTGAGGGTCGGCACACTGGACGCTGGATGTGGGATTGGGGAGAAGATGGGGAGCAGTGCCTGTGCTGTGTGGGTGTGACTCAGGCAGGGGACGGTCAGGGAGGACAGTTCTGTCCCAGAAGCTTAGCTGGAGGGGGCAGCTGGACCTGGTCCCCATGCCAGGGTGGCGGCAGCTGGGCCAGCTCCCAGTTCAGCGTTTGAGCCCAGACAGAGGTTAGCAGCAGGTGCTGGAGGCGCCCCTGCCCTTCCTGCACCTGGATCAGGGCCCAGGGTAGGGGTTAGGCCAGGCAGAGGGACCTTCCCACCCCCTCCACCCTGGTCCCCAGCCCTCTGTGTGGGCGGGAGGGGCTCTGGCGAAGGCTGTCTGAATGGAGGAGGATGCTGTTGGTGTGGTTCACGGGCCTTCGCAGTTTCTCTAGGACTTCCCTGATTTTGGAACTGAAGTCCCACATCCCCAGAACCCTTGTAGTCCTAGGCAGACATGGAGAGTTGGTCACTTGGGGGTGGGGGGCACCAGTTGCTGGTGGGTGGTAGAGAAGCTGCCTTCTTTCTGGCTTGGGGGAAGGGGAGGGGGTTCCCTGTGCTAAGCCGTGTGCTCCCCCAACCACAGGGAGGGAGCACCTGCACATGGAGACTCTGCCCCAGGGTGCAGACCACAGCCAAACAAACCAGGTGTTGAGTGGGAAAGGTGGGGCAGGGCCTGGGAGCTGCAGTTTTACGGCGGGGGGTGGGGGTAGGGTAGTGAGCCATGTGGGTGCCAGGGCACAGGGAGCAGCCGTGCCAAGGTCCTGGGGCAGACGTGCTCTGAAGGACGTCCAGGTGGGCGTAGATGAGGCTCTGAGGGTAGAAGGCTGGGGTCCACACTCAGCCTGGACGTGGGTGGGATTTGGCCTGAGCGCCTGGAACCACGGAGAGCAGGTGCCTGAACCAGAGTCGGGGAGGGCTGCGGGGGCCTCAAGTCCAGGAGGTTCTGGGAGACAGGTGACCTCAGGCACCCAGCCTCCTGGCCTCTGATGGGGAGGGGGCTCCAGGCCTGGCCCTGCCCTGGGGTGACATGGTCACCCCATAAGGCCTCCCTCCAGGAAGTGGAGGGGTAATAGTGAGGTCTCAGGTGGGCCATCTGTGGGGACCATCTCCCTCCTCACCCTGCTGAGGGGGCGACAAGAGTTGCCCAAGTTTGGTGACAAGGGGTGAGCTCTACGGCACTGGGGCCCAAGTATTGGGGAACAGAGCCCAGTGTGGCTCATGGAGTGGAGGGGGGTCCTCCCTGGTCGGAGGGGTGGGGCCACACCTTTGCCTGCAGGGTCTGGAGGCATGGAAGGGCCCACTCCACGTGGGAGCAAGCAGCCTCGGCCCCAGCACGCAGAATCCCTCTGAGTCTGTTTGCCAGTTAGAATTACTTCTCCCTCTCCACGGTTGGGCCACTGAAGCGCAGTTAGGAATGGTAGTAGTGATGTTTACAGGAGCTAAGCACAGTCACGGAAGACGGCTACAGGGAAATCTAGTCTGTGATTTCACAGCAGCACACACCCTCCACAGTGGTCCAGGAGGGTCTGAGGGCCTGACCGCTGCTGGGGGCTTCACTGTGGGGTCATTGCCTCAGGCCGCCAGGGATTGTGTGCCGTTGTGCATGGCGGCACCTGCTCTGTAGGGCTCCCTGCACGCGGGCGTGGGTGCTGGGGTCTGTGTGACTCCAGTTCTGTGGGGGATGGTGGCCAAGGCTCTGTGCTGACTAGGGTCCTGCCTGGATACCCCTTGGGTCTCCTCACTTGCAGGCAGACACCCTCTAGTGATGGCAGATGCCAGCCACCCCCAGGGCTGGCTGGAGGATCCTGGGGCACCAGTGGACATGACCCCAAACCCTGGAACCCTGGAGTTCATCCTGGCTCACCCTGCATCATCGCAGCCATGGCAGTGCCTCAGTTTCCCCATATGTACTCAGGAGCACCAACTCTGTGGACCTGCAGGGTGGCTCCGGAAGCAGCTGCGGGTAAAACCCCTGCACGCCTCAGCCTCTTTCCTCCCTGCAGGCCTGGCACAGCTGCCGCACCAGGCTACAGATGAGGAAACTGAGGCTGGTGGGGGCAGAACTGTGGCACTGTGCGTGCCCACGCGTGGCTGAGCCTTCAAAATAGGCCCCGCCACACCCCCCAGACACACGGGGCTGGCACCACAGGCAAGAGCAGCCCCCGCCTGGGTACCAGGCTCAGGGCTGACTGGTGCTCGTCAGCTGTGTGGTACAGAGTGGAAGCCCTGGGAGCTCTGGGGACATTCTCAGGGCAGTGCCGTGGTGTGGGAGCGCTTCCTCTGCACCCTGGTGAGCCCTCCTCCGAGAAATCCTTCTGAGATGGTGCTTTTCCTTCCAGGAGAGGAAACTAGCAGGGCCGTCGGCTTAGAGTTCATCCTCTCCAACCTTCAGGCGGGCAACACTGTGGTCCTCTCTTGGAGCCAGGACGTGCGCAGCACCAGGCCTCCTGCCTGCGGAAGCCAGGAGAGCCTGTGGACCTGCTGTCGTGCCCTCTGCACAAGGCCCCGCCTGGTGCCTCAGCCTGGCCTCCCCCACTGCTTCCAGATGCAGGGGTTCCTGCCCCAGGGCCCCAGCTGCCACTGTGGGCTGTGGCCAGGTTGGAGCTGGACTGAGTCCAGGCCAGGGGAGAGGCACTGGTGTTTCAAGAATTCTGACAATCTAGTTGTTGTTATTAATGAAAAACAACAGAAAGCCAAAAACAGGTTTACAGAAAATGTGACAAGTTAGAATGGTTTTTAGCTGACAGATGCATCCTTTGTACCACGTGAATGACGTGGTAGCAGATGTGTCTGGAGAGATGACCTAGAGTTTTCCTGTGGCCCTTCCAGAACCTGCGGAGGGGTGGAGGAGGGTCTGTCTGCAGCTCCTACCACAGAAGTCACCACCACGCTTGTTTCCCTGCATGTCCACCCTTCCCTGGCCGTCCAGCCCACTTTGTCTTTGTTCACAAATGCTTGTTAGAAAGACAGGTCCCAGCCCTGCCAGGTGTGTCTGTGGGGCAGTCTGCCCCTGCAGGTTCATGGTTAGTAGTGGACCGTCCACATGTTCTGGGCAATGTTTGCTCAGACTTCTGCTTAGACGTGCCGTGGGCAGCCCTGTTCTCATTCTAGCTTTCTGACGTGAGAGCTCAGAGGTTACCCCCCGGGCTGGAAACAGTCTTTGTGACTTTGGCCAAGTAGGTAAAAAGTGGCCTCGGATGGCCCTAGGAAGGCCCTGAGGAAGGTTCCTGCTCCTTCCTCCGTTGTAAAAAGCGAGGCTCACCCCACAGGGCCACGGGAGGTGCACATCTCAGGATCAGGTCCCACAGGGGCCGGATGTGTACTCTTTCTGGAAGGAGGTGGCCCACAGGAAGGTGGAGAGAGATTGCTTGCCACTTTCTGTGGCAACGAGAAGGTCAAGGTGGCCTGTGGTGGGGGCCTCCGAGGTGTGGGAGTTGGGAGGCCGGTTGTCGAGGCAGGGTTGGGCCCAGGGGCCTGATCAGTGCGGCTGCAGCCCAGAGACACGTGTCCTGCTCGGGGACTCCACCCCAGCCTCCTGCCTGGGCCGTGGGGTCCAGGTGTGCGTGTGCACGCGTATGCACGGGAGGGTGTGCCTCAAAGCCCTGCCCCCCCACAACCGCATACCCTTCAGGCAGTGTCTGCCTGTGCCCCCCACGTGGCGAATGTCGTGTCAGCCTGGTCCCAGATGTTGGGTCAGACGGGAGGGTGTGTGCATGGGGCTGCACTTCCATCTGTAGACTGAGTGCAGCAGGTGGGCCCTGCACGCGGGCGGGCCTCGTCCAGTCTGCTGAAGGCCTGTGTGGAACAGAAAGGTCTGCCCTCCCCCGAGGAAGGGGGCGCTTATCCTGCCTGTCAGCCTTTCGAACTGAGAAGTGGGCTTTTCCACCTTGGTACTGGAAGGTCGTGGGGACGCCTGCAGCAGATCCCGGGATGTCTCGGCCTGCAGTTGTGCCGCCACCTCCTTAGAATCACGCTTTGCCTGCATATGTGCCTTGTGAATCTGTTTTCTTGGAGGGCCCTGACTGCGTAACCCTTACAGCGTGAGGCCTGAGGTCTTTCTCTGTGGGCCTCTGACCGCAGCCTATGGGGCCTACCCTCTACACCACGATGGGGGCTGGGGGAAGGCAGGGACCTCACAGGTGGGCAGTGAGAGTCTGAGGTAACAGACCTGCAGCCTAGTGCCCTGTGGTCAGGAGGTGACATCCAGGGTGGACAGGTAGGGACTCCGGGGACCTCACTGCTCTCCAGGGCCTGTGTGGGAACAGCCTGTTAGCAGTGAGACCCTTGTGGGCTGGGTGACCAGGAATACCACTGGACCTCTCTGGGCTTTGGCCTCTGTCTATAAGAGGGACGGCATTCATATGTCATGGGCGCACTAGGAGTCAGTATGTATTAAGGGACTTCCCTGGTGGCACAGTGGTTAAGAATCCACCTGCGAAGGCAGGGCACATGGGTTCGATCCCTTGTCTGGGAAGATCCCACATGCCACAGAGCAACTAAGCCACAACTACTGAGCCTGTGCTCTAGAGCCCACGAACCACAACTACTGAGTGCATAAGCTGCAACTACTGAAGCCCATGCTTCACAGCAAGGGAAGGCACTGCAATGAGAAGCCTGCGCACCACAACAAAGAGTAGACCACACTCTCCACAACTAGAGAAAGCCCGTGCACAGCAACAAAGATCCAGTGCAACCCAAAAAATTAATTAAATAAATTTTAAGAAATATTAAAAATGTATACATATGGGTTAAGTACCCTGCGTGTGGAAAACGAGCCTTTGTCTTCACCAGTACTTTCTCGTCACCAATACTTTCTCAGTGTTCTTCTCCGGGCAAGCCTGTGACCACATGCTGGGCCAGCTGCTGACCAGTAGGGCCTCCCTCCTGGCATCGCCGTCCCAAGGAGACGGGCACCAGAGAGGGGGCTTGGAGCTCCTCGCTGCCTCAGGGCCTTTGCACTGGCTGCTCCCTGTGGGAGGCTCCCCAGGCTCTGACCAAGGGTCCTCCCCGAGTACCCCTGAATTGGCTCCCTCCCTTCCACTTCCGTGCCTTTGTTACCCTCCTGTTTGGGTGTCGTGACAGCTCGCCTGGTGAGCCGGCTCCCTCCTGACCTGGTCCCGGGTGCCTGGAGCCGAGCTGGCCTAGCGTCGGGGCTCACTGCCAGTTTAATGAGCCGGCCGGATGCCTGTGGGCAGGGCAGGCACTGGGAAGTCCTGGGGTCAACAGGGGCATGATCGTCAGGGTGTGAGAGAGAGTGGTCCCATTGGGCTGAGGTGAGCTGGTGTCCTGCGGGGCAAGGGGGTTCCAGCAGTGGCTGTGGAAGTGCAGGTGACCTATGGGTGTCCCTGGGGTCTGATAGCCCAGATTGTGAGCCTGGGGAAGGGTCTATCCTGCATCCAGGAAGTTGGGGTCCCCCTGCTGCTCAGCCGGAAGCCTGTGGAACTTTGGGCAGATCCACGTCCTTGGGCTGAGCAGGTCATCAGTTGGGACCTGAGTTCCAGGCTGGTCGGACTGTTTCTGCGCAGGAGGGTGTCTGACCTCCCAGATGCCCCAGAACGAGCGCCCCGCCAGCGGCGTCACGGCTCAGCCGACCTTTAGGAGCCCGCAACCCCACGGGCACACCATCTCTCTCTCTTCCTGTTACCCGAGCTGACACTGGGGACAGGGCAGGGATGCAGGGCGTACAGGAAGGTGAGCATGCCAGCCCTTGGTGTGGGGTCAGAGGTCAAGGGGTACCAAATGCCCCCTCTTGAGAGGCTGTGGATGGCCTTTCCCTCCCCAGATCCTGCTTGAGCGCCAGGTCTGCTCACTGTGGATTTGGGTCTGGGAGAGGGGAGGGATCTGCTGCCGTTGCCGCGAGCAGCCGAGGAGGGGCGATGGTCAGTCAGCCTGCGATTGGCCGTGGCTGCTCCCAGGCTAGGCCATAGGCCACAACAGGTGGGGCCGTTGGGGGCTTCCGTGCCTGGAGGGACAGCTCCCATCTTGCCTGGCCTCTTCAGTGCCCCTCGCAATTCTGGGAAGTGTGGGCCCGTCTCACTGGACGGGAGGAGGGACGTGGGGGGTTGTCTTGAGGTGGCTGCTGGCTCCAGGTTGCTGACCCTAGCCAGCAGGCACAGCACCTCCCTTTCCCTGCTGCCCGTCCAGGGGACCCCAGCAGACAGGGACATTGGTCCTTCCTGCCACCTGCTTAAGTGGCCTGCGAACACCTCCTGTGGGGCTGTGAGGGTATCACCTGGATTAAGTCACCATTGCCCTCATTCAGGCTTTCCCCCTCCCCTCCTCCTTGGATAGATGCTTTGGGAATCTTCTGGGTCCCCCGTTGGCATTTCCTCACCTCTCTCTGTAGCAGCCCAGTGGCGCTGGTGCTGCCCCTGGCTGCCCACGGATCCAAGCAGGAGGCCGGTGGGTGCACCTTGTCTGCTCACTACCAGTGAACACCAGGCCTTCCTGGGCTCTGGGTCCATTGGCGGGGCTGCAGGTGGGGGTGGGTCCAGACCCCCTCTGCGTAGTAGGAATTGTGCAGGCAGTGCGGAGGCCCGGCTGCCCCATGGGCCATTGTCGGCATCGGGGTAGCACGTGCTTATGAAACACCCACTGTGAGGCAGGCCCGGCTCCAGGCACTGGGCACAGCTGTGAGCGAGGCAGGCCCGGTCCCTGCTCTAGGGGTGATGTCTGGGCGCGCTGAAGCTCTGCACACCTGGCTCACATGGAGACTGCTTTCCCGAGACAGGCTCCCATCGGGTCAGGATTCCAGGCTGCATGGAGTTGGGCTGATAAAGCCAAGTGTGGCTCTGGACCAGGGGATAGGCAGCTGGAGTTGCAGCATCTCTGCCTATGGCTCGTCCTGGTCTCAGACCAGGAATCCAAGGGACACCCCCAGGATGGGCCATGCCTCACAAAGGCCAGCACAGCTGCCAGTCTCAAGCACCTGCTTCCTGCTGAGCTTGGGCGAGGCTTCACAGTGGGCCAAGGATCAGGGCCCCCTGTTACTGGCTGGGCTTCTTGGAAAACTCACCCCAGTCACCCTCCCCAAACCCAAGTCCTAACAGGCCTTCCCACGCTCCTCATCTGACCCATCTGTCTCCTACCTGTCCATCTCCCTTCATTCCCCCTCCTGTGGCCCTCCCAGGATAGGAGGCTCGTTCCTAAGGTGTAAGTGTCAGCCTGACAGCCCACTACGGGGTGCGGGGTGGGGGGGGTGGCGGCACCTCCAGGTAGGCGCTGTCGCGTGCCCAAGGCCCCACCTTCCACACAGCATAGTCTCTCATGGTGTCACTGGTGGGATGACACTTGGAATCATGTGTCACTGCTGATTACCTGGCTTTGCCCTCCCTCACCCCACAGAAGGACATGGCCCTGAAGCCTCATGAGCGGAAGGAGAAGTGGGAACGTCGCCTTGTCAAGAAGGCCCGCGAGTCAGAAAACTGCCCGTCTGCAGAGCCGAGTGAGAACGGGCGGCCCCTGGAGGCAGGCAGCTCCGAGCAGGACCTGGAGCCCACCTGTGACCGAGGGAAGAAGAAGGCCCCGCTGCAGCCCGCCAAGCAGGTGAGCACTGGGCCCCCTCCCACTCAGAATCAAGGGCTCGGTGTCCCCCCTCCCCCCGGGCGGCCTCAGGGCCACACCAGCACCTGGACACCACCCTTCGGCATCTGGGCCTGCCTGGCAACGTGCTTCATCGTTGTCGGGTGTGGGGTATGGGGCACACATGGATTGGGGGTGGGGGCAGCCGCCCGCCGAAAGCCTGAGGGTCCTGAGCAGAGGCAGGAGACACCCCAGGTGGGTCACAGCCAGAGAGAGGCCAAACCAGGCCGGGAGCTGGGGGCGGGGGGTGCTCGGCTCAGGCGGGACGGGAGGGTGCACCCGCTGATAGGCTGGCCCCGTTTCCCCATTGCGTCTGTCAGGCTCCGCCGACTACGGGGTGTCCAGCGTGTCTGCAGTGCGTGGGGCCCAGGCTCAGTGCTGGGTGCTCTCCATGTGCTAAACTTCTGTGAAACACAGTGTGTCTGCGAGGCGGGGAGGGAGTCACGTCACTTGTGGTTGGTGGCCCGGGTGCAAGGAGCAGCCCCTCTGGGAGTGGGCCCTCAGCAGGAGGGGCCATCCTCGCTGTCACCCAGAGCCCAGCTGGCATGGGGCAGGGAGACTGGGGCCAGGGGCTTTCTCCCAGAGTGCAGGGTTCTGTCCTAGGTGTCGGCTCAGCACTGCAGCTGCTTTCCTCTTCAGGGACTCACTGGTTTGCGCCTTCTGTTCAGAGAGGGGTTCTTCTTGGTGTTTCACACTCCACTTTCAACTCCCTTGGGGATTGGAATGCTGGTGAGGGGGCAGCATGTCTCAGGGGCCCGGGCTGGATGGGGGGTCTACAGGCACACCTGCCCAGGTGGACACGTGCTCTTTCTTCCATGCAGGTGTGCTCCCCAGAAGGGGGGCCGCTCCCAGCCAACCACTGGGACCAGAACGGCCCGGCCCAGCACCAGCAGCAGCTCCAGCCCAGCCAGCCCCAGGGGTCACTCCCAGCCCCGTGTCAGCGCTGCCAGCCCCGTCGGGCTCTCCCGGACCCCGGGCAGCCCTGCCAGCCCCAGCGGCCACTCCCGGGTCAGCGCAGCTGGCCCCAGCGGTCACTTCTGGGCCCGAGACAGCCCTGCCAGCCCCGGCGGTCACTTCTGGGCCCAGGTCAGCCCTGCCGGCCGCAGCAACTGCTTCCAGCCCCAGATCAGCCCTGCCGGCCCCAGCGGTCACTCCCGGCTCAGCCCCACCAGCCGCGGTGGGCACTCCTAGCCCCCAGGCAGCGCTGCCGGCGCCTGCGCTCCCTCCTGGCCCCGTGGCAGCGCTGCCGGCCCCTGCGGTCCCTCCTGGCCCCGTGTCACCTCTGTCGGCCCCTGCGCTCCCTCCTGGCCCCGTGGCACCGCTGCCGGCCCCTGCGGTCCCTCTTGGCCCCGTGCCACCTCTGTCGGTCCCTGCTGGCCCTCTGGCACCGCTGCTGGCCCACACGGTCATGGATGGGCCCGTGTCTCCGCGGCCAGCCCAGCAGGGCATCCTCAGGACAGCGGTCCCGGCCGCTCCGGTCACTGCTAGCCCAGTGCCAGCGGTGCCAGCCCCCACAGTCACTCCTCATGCTGCGTCCACGTCGCCGGCCCACCAGCTCACTCTCAGGCCAGTGCTGCTGCCCCCGGCGGGCGCTCCTAGCCCCCTGCCAGCCCCGAAGGTCCCTCCTGGGCCAGCCCAGCCGCCCCCGGCGGTCCCTGCTGGGACTCCGTCAGCCCCAGCAATTAGTTGAAACCCCAGAGCAGCCTGGCCCCGCCAAGCCTTCCCTGCTGGGCCCTGGACAGCCGTGCCAACAAAAGCGGCCGCTCATGGACCCAGAACAGCCTCACCCGCCCAAGCGGCCACTCTTGGGCCCAGAACAGCCGTGCCGACGAAAGCGGCCACTTCTGGGCCCAAAACAGCCCTGCCAGCCCCTGCGGTCACTTCTGGGCCCGAGCCAGCCCTGCCAGCCCCAGCCGCTACTCCCCATACCTGAGCGCCCGTCACTCCTGGGCCGACCAGCCCCACCCCGCCGGCCGCTCCTGGGGCCCCCGAGCCAGCCACGGCAGTCCCTGCTGGATCTGGTCCGGGCCCATCAGCCCCAGCTCTCTCTCCTGGCCCCGGGCCAACCCTGCCGGCCCCTGAGGTCACGACGGACTCGATCCTCCACCCCTGCGGTGGCCCGCCAGGCCCCGTCCGTGAGCCCTGGAGCCTGACGCCCGTTTTCCCAGACCACCCCAGGTGTGGCTGTGCTGGGCCGGGCCAAGGCCCCCTCAAGCCCAAGATGTGTTGTCAGACTGGCCAGAGGCCTTCTCCAGACAGGCGGGGCTGTTTGCGGTTGGAAGCTGAGGCTCAGCAGGGGCAGGAGCCCCCTGCAGGGCCGCCACCGAGCTGAGGCCCCCTCACGCCAGGAAGAGAGGAGAGGACCGCAACGCCTTCCCATCTCCCGCCAGGCTCGCCCCCACCGTGCCCGCTGCTTTGTGACGTGCACGCCCCTGGGAGAGGGAACACAGCCACCCCCAAGGGCTCAGGCTTGGGGGGCAGGGAGGGGGGACACTCCTTCAGCATCTCTCTGTGCCTCTAAAGTGCCCACATGTCCTTGAATGTTGGCGTTCCATGCCCAGGTGTGCTGTTCAGCAAGTGTGTAAGTTTGTGTGTGCACATACACTGCTTGTGGTCTCCAAGTGTGCACATGTACATGAAGTGTATGCGTGTGTGATTGGGGGGCGTGCCAGCTGTAGGCCTTGCCCTCCTTGGCCACCACCCAGCCCCCCCACCTGCCACCGGGCAGAATGTGGGCACAACCAGAGCCAGGCCGGAGGTCCTGCTTGCCCTCCCTCTGGCAAAGGAGAATGTTTGTCCAGCTCCAGGGGCCTGTGACTGAAGAGAGAACATGAGGGACGCTCAGGGCCATCGGTGGTTGAGTAGGAACTGCTGGTGACAAGGAGGGTCCCCCTCAGGACTCTGCTTCCATCCCAGTGGCTGAGCACTGACGCCAGGGGCAGTCTCCGGTCCCCCCCAGCTTGGGAGCAAGAAAGCCTGCAAGGCCTGAGGCCATTCCCAGAATGTCCCCTCCCAGCTTCCCATCATCCCCTACTTCCCTACAGCTTTCCGGCTGCTTGACCCCCTAGGACATCCCCCATCAGGACAGACCTCACACTACAGGGCTTTCTCTGCCCCTCATCCCCCGCTACCTGACCCACACCTGCGCTCAAGGGTCACCGTCCCTTGCCCCTGACTTCTGGATCAGGGCAGCCCCACAGTAGTGCTCCTGGAGTCCTGGGCCCAAGGTGGGAGAGTAGCGTTGGCCACCGGGGGTCCCCTGCCAGGCTCACACTCATGCTCTGTGCACCCAGGCTCACCCAGCTGCCACCTCTAGTACCAACCCTGGTTTCCAGGCCCAAGCCTTCCTCCCTGCTTGGTCATGAGGACCCTGGCCCTTCAGAGGTCCTGACACCCAGAGCAGGGCATACAGATACCTGGTCTCCCTCCCAGAAACATGGGGCTTATTTTTCTGATTAAAGAAAATAAAAAGTGCTGTGCCATTATTTTTATAACAGCATCGGTGTTTGTAATTTAACAAAGTATGTGTCGTTCAGGAAGTGATTTATTCCAACAAGCAGTTTTCTGCACATCTGGACTCGCCTCTCATTCATTCCATTCTGGCTGAGCTGCAGGAGAGCAGCCAGGGGAGGGATGCCCAGGCCGGGGGCGCCTGGCCTGGACGTGGTTCACGGCGTCCCGTGGGGTGGGCCCAGCGAGGTCAGCTCGCCAGGATCACCGTCCAGGCCTCCCTGGCAGCCCCCTTGGTGGACCGGCTCCTCCTCTCCTGCTTCTCGGCGCCCCTGCTCTGGAAGGGGTCTTTTTCTAGATGCCTCTGCAGGTGCTTCTGAGATCTTGTCATTGACCCCTCATGTTCTCACTGTTCACTGTGGTCACGCACTGAGGGTGGCAAGGCTTTCAGGCCACCCCCTCCCACAGCCCTGAACTCCCAACCCAAGGAGCAGCGTGAACATCTCTGCCCCCGGGGCCCCGTGCTCATGTCTGGGCATGTCGCCAGCAGGCCAGGACTGGACAGGCGCAGCCACTGACTTTCTAGGCCTTTCTGCTCTGCGGGTGTTGGCTGCGGTGCTTGCGTGCCACTTAGCTGGGGAGACAAGACTGTCGGGGCACCATCTCTGATGGCAGAAGGGGGGTGGGGAAGAGGGCTGAGCCCCCAGGGATGCCACAGCCAGGGCCTGGGGCCACCCTCCTTCCCATCCGGCAGAGCCCCACCGTGGGTGAACTCCGGGGTGTGTGGGGGTGGGGTCTGTTCCCTGCGTGATCACTGCTGAGAAAGGGGCTTGGGTTCTATCTGAACCTAGAGGGGCCCTCTAACCTCTACGTGATCCCCCGAGGCCACAGCTAGCCTCAGGTTCAAAATGCCGGGACCCTGAGAGACCCACTGGCCATGGAGGGGACTGGCCCGCGTGTGTCGTGTCCTGGGGGGCACGTGTTGCCATGAGAAAATATGGGTCCGGTGTGACCAGATCTTTGTTTCTCAGAACTGGAAACCCGGGTTTTTCTGTGGATTCGGTGATTTTTGAAACATTGGCGGCTAATTGTAATTTGATGACTCACCTTGCTGGCCAAAGGATACAGCTGTGTGGCAGAGGTTTGGGCCCTGGCAGTTGACCTGGCCCCGAGGCCAGGGATGTAGGGTGTGGCCCACCCTATCACAGGGAGAGTGGGGCAGCCCTGCCTGATGGGTGGGGTTGGAGTGAGTCTGGGGGAGGCCCCATGCTGCGCCCAGGAGCCCTTGGATGGAGACCAGAGCCTGAGCTCAGTGCTCTACTGGGGCCGCTCCTCTGGGTCCTGCAGCCCACCTCCCCTTATGCAGACTGGGCCGTGGGGTGGGGACATGCATCTTTGGTACAGGAGCCCCTGGCATGGTACCTGGTCCCTGTTAAACCTGTGACGCGTGAGGCCAGTGGTGGTGGTTGTGGTTTGCTGTCAGGCTGAGGAGGGGGTGACCAGGTGGTCTGTCCAAAAGTGCTGCAGAGATGGAGTTTACTGTGCAGGTGTTTACTAAGGAGATCCCTTGGGATCCACCCAGTAGGTGGCAGGGCAGCCCCAGGAGGGGAGGGGCATGAGCATGGGTGACCTCTGATGAGCCCGCAGGTTCCAGCCCTTGAAGGGGATTGCACGCTACATCCAGCATGAGCCTGGGACACCCGGTCCAGGCTGGTCGTTTCCTGGGGAAGATTACTCATTTGCGGCCGTGCACAGTGCGTCCCCGTGTGTGCGCATCTGTGCACAGAGGTGCTTCCCAGGTGAACACCTGGTCACTCCCAAGTTCTGCTCCTTTGTGTGGGAGACACCCTGGGGAGGACAGGCCCCAGACCGGCCACTCACTCCATGAGGACTTCGTCAGCACCTGAGGCGCCAGGCACTGAGGATGCATCCTGACCAAAGCAGGTCATCCCTGCCCCATGGAGCCTCTGTTCTAGCACACACAGAACGTGACTCAATCCCTTAGTATGTTAGAAGAGGCAGGCGTGCATCCGGTGTGCACAGATGTTTAGCTGGTCAGGGAAGCTGGCCAACCTGCCTCTCCCCACCGAGGCTGCATTGACCACAGGACAACCCCAGCAGCTTGTCAAAGCGGGGTTGAGGGTGTGTGTGTGGGGGGTGTGTCTAAGGAAGACAATGTCCGTGTCCAGCCACCTGCCCTTGCCTGGGGGACTTGGCAAGAAACCTACCCCAGGGGTGGGACTGGGGGGCTTGAGATTGAGGGGGACACCACCCAAACCCCTGGAGGCGTCCCAGGGGCCTTGTTAAAAGGCAGGTTCTGACCCTGCAGGGGAAGGTTGGAGTAGCACTCTTTGATAGAACTATGGTAGGAACCACATTAGAAAAATGAGGAGAAGAGACAAAATTAACCCTAATATATTTTAGATCCATATACCATCAGCTCTGTGTATCCACGAATGCAGAGGGCTGACTGGGCTACATCATTTTATATAAGGCACTTGAGCATCCGTGGATTTCAGTGTTTGCAGGAGACTCCTGGAGCCAACCCCCCACAGATATCGAGGGACAACTATATTCTAAAATAGTAGCATTTCAATATGTAGTATGAAAATTATCAATAGGATATTCTACTTAATTTTTGTACCAAGTCTTGGAAAGTCAGCGTGTATCTTCCTCATACAGCCCTTCTCAGTTGAGACTGGCCCAATGTGGCTCAGAGCAGGCCAGGTGGGGGAGGGCCTTTCCCAAGTTCACGCGCTCCTCATACTTGCTGCTCTTGTTGGTTTTCTCATTCTTTCACTCAGCCAGCCCTTGGCTTGAACCCCCACCACTAGGCCGCAAAGCCGAGCACGTGTCAGCCTAGAATCTCCCCTGTGAGCATCAGGCCTGTGCATTCAGTGCAGAGACCCTCCACTCAGATGCCACGGCCCCCTCGCTGAGCGAGAACAAGCCAGAAGCCAGCTCCAGACCTTCCCCTCACTTCAGTGGGGAGCCTTGCGTCCACCCCGGTGATTGGGCCAGAAACGAGGGGCCGTCTTCCACTGCTCACTCCCCCACCCAGGCCAGTCCTTTGCTTCCACCTCCTCACTGTCCCTCTGAATGGGATTTCATTATAAAATTCAGATGGAAACAAAAATTCACTGTATAGAACGTGTGGGGTGCAGCTGAAGCAGTGTTCAGAGTGAGACCTCTAGCTTCAGTGCTCATGTTGGAAAAGATGGGTTCAAGGTCAGTGACCTGAAGAAGCTAGAAGAAGAGGAAAGCATCCAAAAGAAGAAAGGGAGGAATACAAAGGAGAACATAATTAATGAGCAAGGAAGCAAACAATAGGGAAAATGAACAAAGCCGAAAATTGTTTCTCGGGAAATATCAACAACACTGAGAACTCCCTAGTTAGATTGATCAAGCAAAAAAGAACACAGATTATCAGTGTTAGGAACAAAAAAGGAAATACCCTTGCGGATGCTGCAGACGTTGAAAGGATGGGACAGAAACAGTTGGATTCCAGTAACTGAACAACTTAGGTGAAATGAACAAATTCTTTGAAAAATACAACGTACCAAAACTGACTTAAGATGAAATAGATGATCTGAATAGTCCTGTATCTGTTAAAGAAACTATTATCCAGATGTCCATGCCTACCCATCACTGCCAGCCCACCACCATCTTCCCAGCGAAGAGAAGCTGACCATTCCCAGTAGCCCAGGCACTGTCTCAATTGACCACACCTGTGAGGCAGTGTGTTGCTAGTACCAATTTTCAGATGAAGAAGCAAAAAAAAAAAACAAAAATGAAGAAGCATCTAAGTAACTTGCCTAAGACAAGCGGGAAAAGTGGCTGAGCCAGGATTCAAACCAGGTGGCTCAGCTCCAGAATCTGTACCCTTGACCCTGACCTTTCCCTGGAAGACAGCAGCAGCTGGCTGGCTCCCGTCTCCCTGCCCATCTGCAGGCGGTGAGGTTCCTCTAAGGAGCACGTTTGAGCACGCCCTTCCCTTGCTGAAAGTATTCTGGAAGGTCGCCTCCACCCTCGGGGTGTCCTGGCTCCTGGATGTGCCCCTGGAGGTCCTGTGTGGCCTGAGCTCCCCTCCTCCCCCGCCTGCCTGCCTTTCCGGCACACTCACCCCATGGGTCAGCCCCGCACTGCACGCCCTACCCTGTACCCGTGCCCATCTCCGCAGCTTACCCTCTGCACTCCTCACCAGGCCTGTAACCCCAAGGGAGGCTGACAGAGGGAGTGAGACGGAGAGGGACAGAGTTCTGGACGTGCTGCACGTTGGCCTGTCCGTGCTTCTCATCGTCACATCTGTCTGCCGGGTTCTTATTTGCTTGCCAGTTTGTTTAGGGGTTTTCTAATCACTTACAAGACAGTTTCCAGTCTGGGCCAGGTAGAGTCCTTCCAGAAGATTCACACTTGGCCTCTGGCAGATGAGCAGTGGTGGGGAATAAGCTCTGACACCTGCTAGTGGTGTGGCCTTGGGCAGGTGACTGCCCTTCGGTGCCTCAGTTTTCTTGGGATTAGTGAGTCAGTGTAAAGTTAGAACCGTGCTGGGTCCCAGCTCCCATGAATGTGGGTGGTGTCTCCCACCTCCCCTTGTTCTGAGGCCTGGGCTGTAGCTTGGGGGAGGGGCAGCCAGGGGTGCTTTCCTGGGTCACTCTGCTTCCTCCCCAGCCTCGTCATGCTGTCCTCGCAGGCTCTGCGCCAGCCCGGCTGTGGCCACACACGCGAAAGTGCGGTTCCACGGTTAGGGGCCCAGACTCTGAAGCAGCCCCAGGCAAGGGACTCCTCCTTTCTGGGCCTGTTTCCTCATCTGTAAAGTAGGGCTGTCAATACTGCACGTGTCTTGGGTTGTTGAGCTGAAAAACTGAGTTGGCATGCAGAGTCCATGCTAGAAACGCGTGTTTGCTGTCGTTGCTGCGGTTACTGCTTTATCACTAGTCCTCGTAGAGTGGTTTCTCCTGCCTCCTGAGTGAGGCCTGGCCGGCGAGGCTCAGCTTTGGCCTCCTTGGCAGGCTCACCTGATCCCTTCAGGACGGCCACGCTGGCAGGGCCTGTGGGCAGAGCACTTGGCCCTTCCGCGGCTTTGGCTCCTGTGCCCGGGGACTGCAGCTGGCTGGGTGCCGAGGCTGCCTGCAACCCGGGCCCCATCTCAGACACGGCCCTCCTGTGACCGGAACATTGGGGACTTACTGGGGGGTGCTGTGGGTAGGGGGACCAGATGACTGGGGTGTGGCCGGCACCCCTACCACCACCCCCCCAACCCCTCCCCCTGGCCTGCTGCTTTGTCACAGCCCACTGGCGTGTACTTCTTTGGGCTTTGTTGTCAGTCCCTGTCTGGGCCGGGGGATGCCTTGGCGACTAAGACACCTGCTGGAATTCCAGACAGGCATGGCGTGAGTGGGGGGATTTGGGGGTGACAACAGGCCTGCCTGGAATCAGAAAGGGGGCTGCTTTAGACCAGGGAATCGGGGAGACCTCACCCAGGAGGTGACCTGAGCTGAGGCCCAACCGACAAGGAGCCAGCTGGCCAGTACCCTGGGATGGGGGCGGTGTGCAGCCTGGGTGAGTGTGGATGCCACTGTCCCACAGAGGGACCACGGGAGGGTTTTAAGCCATGCAGTGACATGGCTGAGTTATGTTTTTCAAAACTCACACTGGAGGAGGGCTGGGCAGCTGCTTGAGCCCTCAAGTAGGGAGGTGCTTGAGACTTGAATCAGTGGACAGATGGGGACAGATGGGGACAGCCGTGGAGCAGGCTGAGTAGCTCAGCCAGAATGGAGGCAGATGGAGCCCAGGGGACCCTGCTGTGGTGGCGCACACACCCAGAGGCCACTGGCATGACTGGGGACAGAATATGGCAAACCACGCCTGTTCCCCAGCAAGAGGGACCACATACAGGTACAGGCAGGGCATGGCGGACACTCATACGCACATGCTCACATACAGCTCATGTCCCCAGAGCCTGTTGGTCGTGCAACTCCTCAGGTTGTGGCCTCAACTCAGCCAGCATCCCCTGTACAATCTGCTGTGCATCTCCACCCCCCATCTGTCCATCCAGCCATCACACACCCATGTGTCCACCTGTCCACCCAGCCGAGTCCGGGGGAAAGATGTGGAGCAGTGGGAGGGCTGGCCAGGCTCAGAGGGCAGCAGCTTGCTCCCTGACCCTGTGCTGGCTGTGGGACCCTCCTCAATGTTCCAGGCCCTGTGCGGGACAAAGGACAGCCCCTGCCTACTGGGCACTCGGGGTCCAGTGACCCTGCTCTGCTCTCAGAGGGACTCCTGGTGACGCAGGAGTGGAGGGAGCATCGGGAAGGATTCCTGGGAGAAGCAGGGCCCACGCCCAGAGCGGGGGTCTCCACCCTGACTCACAGCCCTGAGAGCCCCCCTCCCTCCCCCGGCCCTGGGTCACCCAGCAGCTGCAGTACCACATTTCACCCGTAGGCGCTGCTGACGGTGAGGGGATGCTGGCCTGCAATGCTGCACTTCAGGGGGACTGTCCTCCATGCTCACCTGGAGGGGCGTGCTGCGCGCATGCGGAGGAGAGGCCGTGCAGGCAGCGTCGTCAGGTGGGGAGGGGAGCCCTGGCCTTCCTCGTACACCCCAGCATCTCACCCACCCACCAGCCCCTTGTGGGTATGTTCGCACGGTCTATGTGAAGGGTCACCTCCCTGGGCTGGCCTTGCTCTGTGGCCCTGATGGAAGCCCAGGTTCCCCGTGGATCTGAAGGCAGAGCACAGGCCTGGAGCTCAGAGGGTGGGGGGGGCACGCTAAACAGGGTGAAGTATGTGACATCCTCACTACTGTTGTGTGCCTCGGGAGGGAGGTGCCTGTGCCAGGTGCGGCGGGGGTGCAGGCTCAGGGGGGTCAGGAGGCCACCCTGTGTGGCAGGGAACGAGGTGCCTTCTGCTGGTGGACAGAGCAAGTAGCCGGACAGCAAGGGCCTTCCTGGGCAGAACTTCAGGTTTACAGCCCTGGGGCATTGATGTACGCAGGGTGACAGAGGGGCTGGGGCAGGGGGGACACCCATGGGGACGGGGGCTCCCATCCCCGACACAGCCTGGGCCTCGGACCCTGCTTCAGTCTGGGCTTCAGGTGGATGGCACAGGCTGTCACCCCTCACTTAGCCATGCCAGGCACCTGCTCTGAGGGCTCCTGGAAGGCTTTGGAGCCCACAGAGCACACTGGACACTGGGGATTGGCTGGACGGAGCAGAGACCGCAGATGGGAGGCGGGAAGGCAGATGGGTTCTCATGGATGAATGCAGCTCAGCCTCCCAGTCCAGCTGGTGGGGGCCCAGTCAGGGCCATGGGCTTGACCTATGGTTGCCCACTCACCCTTGGGGTGCACACAGGAGTCCCCTGGGGGGCCCAGGGTGGTCTCTGAGACCCAGATCCATAATGTCCTGATCCCTGAGGAGCCCCAGGGGGTTTAAAGCTCCCCAGGAGGGTTCCTGAGAGGAAACTGGGGTGTTGGGACAAGTGGGGAGTGAAGGAGGAGGGGTCTCCACCGCAGGCCTGGGTTGCCATGTGGCCCTGGGGTGGGGAGGCCGGGTGTTTGCACACGGGTGTTTGTGTGTGTTTGTGAGTGGACACGGGATGGGGCACCTGGACTGTGGGGAGCCTGTGCTCGGTTTCTGCAGGGGTGTCGTGAAGGTGGCCGTGGGAGCACTTTTCCCAACTCCCTTCTCACCAGGACGGTGGCCCAGCCAACGGGCCAGGGTTGGGGGGTGCTGAGGCGGGTGCCTGACCCTTGCCCCACCCCACCAGGGCCTGTCTCCCCATTGGTTTGAAGGAGACTGTGGGTGGCCTCAGCTGCAGCCCCCTTCTCAGAGTTCTCCGGGGTTTGCAGTCAGGCCATCCCCCACCCTTCCCCTCCCAGGCCTGCAGGTGTGGAGGCCAGGTGGGCCTCTCCTCATCCTGGAGGCCAGTGCAGACCAGCTGTGGGTCAGAGAGCATCTCCCATCCCTGGGCTGGGCTGGTGCTGGGGGCAGTGGGGGAGAGGCATGGGGCAGAGCCCAGAGCCTGAGAATGTGTGTGTGCTCGTGTGCACTCCTGAGAGCTCCATGGGGTGACACCTGTCTGAAGGCGAAACGTCTCGTGGGGCATGAGCTCCTGCAGGGGCCGCCACGTGCAGCTGTCCGGGTTGTGCACTGCACAGCTCCAGGGCCACCACCCCACTGTTGCCATAGGTGGCATGTGCATCTGCAGGTGTGCAGCAGTCGAGTGTGCAGAGGGAGGGTGCCTCTGCTCCATCTGAGCAGCAGGGCTCCAGGGGTAGTGGGGGCCCTGTGTGCGCCCTGCTTCAGCTGGGGGTCTCACAGGGTGGTGTACGTGCAGAGCGTTGGGCAAGTGTCAGGAGCAGGTGGGCGATATGTCGGGCTGTGGGCAGAAGAGGCGGTGTTGAGTGCAGGCGGGGCCATCCAGGGGCTCTCTATCACCTTCGTGTCCGTGTGTTTTGGTGGGTGATGGTCTGTGAGGGTCTGGAGTCCCAGTGAGCCTGCTCAATGTTGGAGCGAGGGGTGCCGGCACCCCACCCCCCACCATCAGCCCCAAGTCATCCCAGGCACAGGGATTTCCTGCCCCCCACAGGGGGAAGGCACCTGGTGTGCAGCTTGAGGGGCAGCCTGGGGACATTGCTGGGTCCTACCTCTTGGGCCTCTTCTCAGCCCCGCCCCCTGGACTGGCCACCCATCCCCCACACCCTGTGGATCTGATCACCAAGTGGAACCACATGCTGCCTCTCTGTGGGCCAGTGTGCTTGGCGGCCAGCCTGGGAGGCAGATGCTTCCTCCTGGGATGTGCCGCAGAACCCGGGGGCGGAGGGGAGCCCTGCCGGCTGGAAAGCCCAGGACCCCGGGTGATCTGGGGTGCCTCAGTCTGAGGGAGGTGTCCCTAACGCTGCTGATCTAATGGCAGTGCCCTAACCAAGCTGATCTAAGGGAAGTGTCCTCTCCCCACCCTTCTGAGGGCCGTGACCTGACCCTGCCGGGTGGAGGGCAGTGCCCTGTTGCCACATGTCCACCAGTCTGAAGGGGAATCCTGGCCCTGCTAGTCTGTGAACGTGTTCTGGTGATGTGCCACCTTGCACAAGCCCATTGTTACGCATTCAGGAATTTTGCGCATCTCGCAGAAGCCGCTGGTGCTCCACGGTAGGGCTCTCCTCTCCCCGGGGAGCCTCATTGCCCCGGCAGTGCCACGCTCCTACCCTTCTGAACAGCCTCATGGCCCACCTCCTCACCTTTCAGAAGCGTCACCTTCTCAGTGAGGCCCTCCCTGGCCACGCTTCTTTGCTCTTCTCTGCTGTTGTCCTTCCAAAGCACCTGTGGCCATCTGCTGACCATGTGCTGGCCCCTTTAGAGGCTTCAGGAGGATGGTGACTTGTGTCTGTGTTCATTGCTCAGAATAGAGCCGGCTCATAGGCACTCAGGAAGCCATGGGTGGGTGGATGGATGGACGGGTGGATGACAAGTGAATGGGTGGATGGGTGGTGGACGGGTGGTGGATAGATAGATGAGTAGACGGGTAGATGGGTGGATGGATGGATGGATAAAGGATGAATGGAGGGGCGGATGGATAGACCACAAGGCCCAGGGGTGGGCACAGGCACAGGGGCTCCCAGCTGCCCTCCCAGGACAATCAGGGCCCAGGAACTCTGATCTCATCTCTCCAGCTCCAGCTAGAAATGGAGGCATGGCGTCCCTGGCCTTCTGGCATAGCTGGGCAGCAGCATTTCTGAACCGCTAGGAAGCAGGCAGTGCTACAGGACAGCCAGACCCCAGCTTGGGCTGTTTGGGGTCCTGGCCCAGGAAGAGAAGGTGACTGGCCATCCCAGTGTGTCCAGGGTTTGGGGTGGTTCCCAGGGCACAGGACTCAGTTTTACAGGACGTTCTGGGAAATGGGGCTTTCAGAGCTAGAACTGACCACCTGAGGAAGGATGACAGACCCCAGCCTGCCCGTCCCCACAAGACACCACCAAGGAGTCAGGATAAGACAGCCTCTCTGGGGCCTAGCTTAGAGAGGAAACAACTTGTGTGATTGTATGAAGTGGAACGTGACATCCTCCCTCCTCACATTTTAGCTGTGTGTGGGGGTGGTTCTTCAGCCTCTGCTTCCCCTCCCTCTTTGCTGGGTGTCCTTGTACAGTGAGCAACCTGCACAACTGTACACAGCAGCCCTGCGCCAAGCTTTTCCTGTCCTTGCAGTGTCTCTGGGCCCAGCTTTCTTCTTCTTGGACAGGAGCCCTGCTCCAAGCCCAACCTGAAATACTGTCCCCAGCAGTGAGTGTGGGGCTCGTGGGGGTGATTACTAATGACCAGGGCTGTGAGTCTCAGCTGTAGCCACACCAGAATCCCCCAGAGGGCCTGATGACACAGCAGGTCTGGGGCAGGGCCCCAGAACACGCATGTGCATTCCTGACAAGCTTGTGGGTACTGCTGCTGCTGCTGCCGCCCATCCAAGGACCCCACTTTGAAAACCCCTGGACTAGGGCATCTGTTTTCTTGCAGAGGCTTCCCTCAGCGAGGCAGTGAGGAAGGTCCCCCAAGCTCCCATGTTCCCTCCTTTAGGTGAGACCTGTCATGGGGTCCAGAGACAAGAAAGGCCTATCTCTGCTGGGCAGAGCCCAGCTGATGACAACAGTGACACCTGGTGGCTTCTCGGTGCTGGAGAAGGGTTCAGGCTCACAAACAGGACCTCTTACCGCCATGGTGCCTGCGAAGGGTCCTGTCGGCACCCCCATTTCACAGATGAGGAAACTGAGGCTCAAGGACAGTCAGAAGAGGCAGCACTGGCCTAGGGTCTGTGCATTCACTGCTCAGCTAAGCAGGATGGAACTAGTGAGCCTGCGGTCCCCACCCAGGGCCTGCCACAGAGAGGGAGGGTGGTATTGAGGCCTGGGCATCCCCCTGGGTGTGGCTGTTCCAGCTTCCCGAGAGTGGTCGCCCTCCCCTGGGGCCTTGCACCCAGGGCCCGGCTGTGGATAGACGCCGGTTCTGTGTTTTGTCATTACTCTCTGCTAACCACACGATGCAGGGGCTTGTGGCTTTGGGGGGTTGTACCCCATCTCAGGGCTTAGGTTGGCCCTGGGAAGCGGGGTCTCTGAGAGGCTACCTCAAGAGAGGCTCTGGCTGAGCCCACCCTGGGGTCTGCAGGAAGAAGGACTGAGGCCATGAGGGGGTTTCCTGAGGACTCGAGAATATTCCAGAACATAGCTAGTGCACCTTGTTGACCTGTCCTGACTTCACCCAGCTGGGGTCTCCAGGGCTGAAGGTTGCTTATGACAAAATGGCTGGGTGTGGAGGACTGGGCCTCCCCAACCCTGGTGGTGGCGCAGGTTCTGAGCACGCCTGAGCCCTGAGAGCATGCGCACTGGGCTGGGAGGCCTGGGGGTGGAGAGGAGGGTAGGACGTTCGCACACCCTGCAGTGCCCCCTAGGCTGCCCCACGGGGAGCAGGGGTCATTGGGTGCTAGGCAGCCTGCCGGCCGAGAACCATGGGCTCAGTCTGCTGCTAGGAGACCTCAGACACACAGATGAAGGTTTGGGCTGTCAGTGCATGTCCAAGCAAAGCTGCGGGAATGTTTCAAAACAGGGAGGCTGGAGAGACCAGGAGGTGGTGCGACCGCCGAGCTCAGTGGGTTCTGCTGGGAAGGCCAGGAAGGCAGCCGGGAGCTGACGAGACCTGGATGGAGGGCAGCCTGGTTTAAGGGTGGTGACGCCCTGGCCTGGGAGGGTGAGGGTCAGGGGCTGTGATGTGCGTCCCTGCCTCGCAGCTTTGTGAGGTTTAAAACTTCCCAAGTAAAAAGAAAAATGCAAGCAGGATTCAGGGTCTACCACCCACACTGTCGCCTCACCTCTCTAGGCCTTGGTTTCCTCCTCTGTAAAGTGGGCACAGAGCACCTAATCAGGGATTGTGTGTAAGGAGCAAAGAGCTGGGGCCTGCCAGGTCTACAGAAATCCTGGCAGATGTGTGACAAAGTAGCAGCTGTCCTGGTGGTACTACTTGCTTCGTTCTGCAAATGACAGAACTGAGGCACGGAGAGGTTTTGAGAAATGGCCCTAGGACACACAGCAGGGAGGGACGGGTCCACACCCAGCTCTGGAGACCTTGCAGCCCTGACTCCCCACCGAGGGTTGTGGTGAGGACCGAAGGGGGCTCAGGAGTGGTGTGCATGCAGGGAGCAGGGGTGAATTGCCACTGGCCTGTCTGGATGCCTGATGACCGGCCCCTGGTGGAGTGGAAAAGGGCAGGGTGGCCCATTGGTCTGCTCCCCATCCAGGGGTCTTTACTGGAGGAAAGGAAGAGCTGACAGCAGTTTATGGCACTGAGCGGTTGCTCGCCCTTTGCTTTGCGGGCATCTCTTTCCCATTCTGGGTAGGAGTGGGTGGTACTGGGTTGTAAACGGTTGGCTCTGCCCCTGCCACCCCCTCCCTGGGTTTCAGCCCAGGGGGACTGGGTTGGGGTGGGGGGAGGAGCCTAAGCCTGGCTGTTCCCGGCCCCACCCTTCAGGGTGTGTTTGCTGAGCCCGTCTCTCCCTGTCCCCAGATGAAGGTTGCTGTGTCCAGAGGGGCTGACCACAACAGTGACGGTGACAGCTTCCGAGAAGCCACCAGCTCCCGGAGGAGCAGTTCTCGGGACCAGCTCAGTGACGTGAGTACCCCAGCCACTCACCCGAACATTTCTGAGTCCTTGAGGTGACTGCCAGGGCAGCCCCCAACCTGCAGCAGAAACTGCAAGCCATTTGCTTAGGGGCCCCAAGTCTCAATCAGGGGTTTTGTGTCACAATTAGCATTGGCCTTCATTAAAACGATTTTTCACTAATTAGGGCTTCCCTGTTAGGAGGGATTTAAATGAGGAACAACCACTAGGCAGGGGCCTGTGGAGGCGACCGTGCTGGGGTGCAGGCCCCGTGTCCAGCTGGGGGCAGGCTCGGGGTTGGTGCCAGGCAGGCAGCGGGCGGGGATGTGGATGGGGAACGGCTCCCGCAGACGTGTTTATTAAGAAGGGCAGGGGGAGTGGGCCCGGCACTGCAGGGAACAAGCTGGAAGCACTCCTGCCTGCCCAGGCAGACCAGCCTGTCACTTAGGCTGGCCGCGGCATGGAGTGTCCAACTGAGGTGGCCACTGGGGGCCAAGCAGAGAAGAGGGTGTCCCTCCAAGGCACAAGGTGGCCTGGGTCTGGGGACACCCTTGGTGTTCTGTGTAAAAGAGAAGTCCCTGAGCGCAGGTCTGGGGGAGGGGGAGGGGTCTTGGGGCCCAGTGTGGGGATGACCCAGGCAATACACAGGGGCTTCTGCTGGGATTTGGCCAGAAATGGGGGTGCTGGGGAGCCCTCCAGGGCCCTGGAGAAGGGGGATGGGCAGGTGATGTCAGGGCTAGGAGTGGGGACTGAGGGGCCCCCAGGGGGAGGGAGGACTCAGGTGGAAGGGTCCCCAGGAGGAGGCATCACTCCTGGGAGAGGCCTTTGTCTTCTTGACCCCCAGCTGCAGAAGTGGCCGCAGAGCGGAGATGGGTTTTCTGCCGTTCTAAATGGAACGAGTCGTCTCTCATTATCATTTAAATGGGGGCTGGGGGAGGGCCTAATTGCCCGGCTCCGATCCTGTTGCCACAGGATAGGAAAATAGGCTGGTAATTGTCTGGGGCCGCGGGGGCTGCCCTAGTTCGAACTCCTCTAATTGCCGGCTGGGATGAATGGAGACGGATTCTGAGCAGAGCGCGCGTGCGCGGGCGGGTGGGCGTGCGTGCGGGCGCACGCCTTGGGACAATTATGGCACCCTACCCACCCCCATCGGCAAGGCCTGAGGCAGGGCCGCCCCTGCAGGTGAGGGACCCCCACCGGGGTGAGCTTGGCTTGGCAGACCCCCAGAGATGGCCCGGGGCCTGGCCAGGGTCTGCCTGGGGAGGGCTGGGGTCCCCTAGCCCCAGCTGAGCAGAACAGAGTGGTCCAGGCTACAGTGGTCACCCACCCTCCCAGAAGAGTCTTGGCATCTGGACCTCAGGGCAGTCTGGAGCCTGGTCTGTGGGTCCCACACACCTCAGACCAGCCTGCCCTCGCCGACTGCGTGAACACCCCACCACGGCCCACCTGCCCAGTCGTCACGTCCTGTCCTCCTGGACCTCAGGGCTCAGCCCTGGTTACCACTGCCAGCCCTGGGGAGCTGGTGAAACACACCCGACTGGTTTCTCCCATCAGACCCAAAATGCCCATCTGAGCCAGAGGGAGTTCCATGAAGCACTGTCGGGGTGGCTGCTGGCCTCCAGGCCCCAGCCGGCCCCCACGTCCGATCTCCTAGGCCCCAAGGTTACTTGCCCAGCCCCTCCTTCAGGAAGCCTTCCCGGGGTTTCCTTCTGGATCCTGTGACCTAGGAGGCTGGTGGATCACAGAGGGGAGGCCTACCTCGGCCCAGAACCCCATGTGGAAAGGTGGGGTTGGTCCTCTGAGAGGGTCCAAGAGCTGGCCAAGGGCTGAGCCCATCCCTGAAGGATGTGGGGAGACACCTCCAGGTCTAGGGGCTGGAGATTCCCGGGGTGGGTTCTCAAGCCCAGCTGCAGGCTGATTCGGGCTCCAGAGTGCTCAGTACAGCCCTAGTCCAAGTTCCAGCAAAGACCCGGGAGTGGGCCTGCAGGCTGTGCCTGCTCAGGTGCTCGGGGAGAGGAGGGCGGCCACGGGGGCTGCAGCCTGGCTCCTGACTGTGCTTCTTCCTTCCCCGCAGAGCTCAGCCCAGGCGGTCTCAGGCAGAGGTTACTCCGTAAGTCTCCCCCTCCTCCTGCGGTCTGCTCCCCACACACACCCCGACCCTCCCCTCGGGGGTCCCCACTGTGCCGGATGCCCCCCAGGCTGGAAGGGGGTTTGCACAGGGTGGGGATGGGGCAGAGACTCAGACGGCGCATCACTCCCAGGGTCCTGCCCTGCAGCCTGGCCCGCAAGGCGTGGCGGCGGGGCCTGTGGGACAGTGCCTGGTGTCGGGGGTCCCGCATGTGGAGCAGCCACCCCCCCCGCCCCCCCCAGCCCCTGACACCCTCTCCCCAGCCATGCTCGGCCAGCCAGAGAGCCTGGACAGGGCCGTGAGGCCCCGGCCCCTTAGCTGTTGTCTGGGCCCCAGGGGCAGAAGGGGGCCACCCTCCCTGTCCCCCAGCCCCCTCCTCCCGACTTTATTTCATTTCCCTTTAAGTATCAGGAGGACCGTTAATGACACCATAAAACCCAGAGCTCCATAAAAGCTGTTTCTGCAGATTTACAGCCGTTTTGGCTCATTGGAGGGCAGGGGCGTGGGCTCCGCCCACCTCATCCCCACAGCCCCTGATTTACCCCTGATTTACTGCGCGTTCCAGAGTTCCAGGGTTTGACAGGCAGGCTCTCTAAATCACAGCGGCTTTTTATAGGGTGTATAATTAACCCATTAATTCCCCAGTGGCAGAGATGGCCATGGATCCCTGGCTCTCCCCTCCCCCAGCTCCCTGACCCCCAGGGGCCGCCAGCCCAGGCAGCTCTGCCTTCTCCCTCTGACCCTGGGCCAGGCCATAGCATCTTCGAGCCTTTGACTGGTGGAGCTGGACACTTCTGGGTGGTGGTGCCAGGTGCCGCCCAAGGGGTATCTTACTGGGCAGGGCTCTGTCCTCCCCGGGCAGCCTTGGTGCTCTCATCGTGGTCACAGTCACGGTTGGCGGCCCATGCTGCTCCTTCCTCCTGCGGGCCTGGGCGGTCCTGACACGCTGACCGCTCCTGGAGCTGACCATGCTGACAGCGGCATTCAGGCCAGGAGCTGGGCCAGGACCTGTGCTGTGGGGGTGGCTGGCAGCGTGGTGCAGGTTGGCACGGGGGCGAGTGGGCACGGTGATGGGGAATGTGGGGGCCCAGAACACCCACCACCAGCCTGCGACGGTCCCGGAGGGTCCGGGAGTCCGGAGAGGCTGGGCCCAGGGACACCCCAGGTGGAGCCTCCTGCTGTGTCTGGCACGCCCAGGGCAGCTGGGGTATCCCTGCCCCATGTCTCCTGCCAGAGCCGCTGGGCGGCCCTTCTTCTAAATCACCATGTGCCATTTGTGGTCTTCTCCCCAAAACGCTGCTTTGACTGTTTCCTGGAGAAGAACCTGTAATTAACATGCCAGCTGCTTGTAGCCTCGCCCCCCACCGCTGCTGCACGGGAGTGACAGATGGTGGCGGGCAGGGGCCCAGCCTGCTGCTCAGCCGCGGGGGCTCCTGAACTGTGTCTGCAGATGCCTGTTTGTGCGCCCCAGGCCCTAGAGTGAGCAGGTGTGTCCACAGGCCCCTGACGTGTGCAGGGCATGCATGGTCAACCCAGCCCTGGAGGCCCTCTTGCCCAGTTGGCGTGGTGGCAGGTGGGGCTGCCCCTGGGGCTGGAGGAGTGGGAACGGGCCCAGAGGACCTTTGCCCAGCAGGCAGAGGCTCGGGGCTGGGGGCAGGAAGGTGGCCCTGCCGGGAGCCAGGGGGTAGGACTTGGAGGCCAGTTGGGCCGAGCTCAGAGCGGCTGCAGTCCTGCCTCTAGGTCCAGATTTCATCGTGGAGCCCTCAGACATGAGCGTGACCCTCCGGTTGGGGGCCCTGTTTGTGCATGGCTCTCAGTGAAAGGGGAGTGTGTGTTGTGTACCCCTGTGTGTTGACACATGTCTGTCACGTGCGTGTGCCTGTGAGGCGGTGTCTGGGTGGCTGTGGCAGGGCTTCACGCCTGCATGTAGGAGCGTTACGTGTTTCTCTCTGGCCATCTGTGTGTGAGCCTGGGTCTTGCCCTCTCGAGTGTCTCTGGATGTAGTAGGTGGGTGTATGTGTGCCACATGTGTGTATCTGCATGTAAGTGTCCGTCTGGGAGCCTGCGACTAGACGTGGCATGGGTGCACCTGTACATGTATGACTGTGATTCTGCAGTACGTGTGTGTGTGTGTGATCTGTGGCCACGAGGCGTTGCATGTAGGTGTGGACATCAGCCCGTGTGCCCCTTGCCATCTGCGTGTCTGCAGTCGGGGCCTCAGGCCCAGCGGGGGTCACGCTTGTCCTTGCCTCTCCCTGACAGCGTCCCCGTGCTGGGTGACGTGGGGCGTTTGTCATCTGACCTGGTTTATGGACCGTACTTAAACGAGTTTAATTTGCCAAGATTTATCCCCAGCAAATCCCCAGTTATTGCCTCCTCCTCAACAGCGTCTGTCCCCAAAGCCCGGCACGGCCTCCCCAGCACACGGGCAGAGGCTCGTTAGTGCCGTAAATTTAGTTAGAAAGTCATTTTCCTAATTTGTCTGCTAACAACCAAGGACATAAGGGTTCGTCTCCCACCGAAGCAGGGGACTTGGGAGTTTCCTTTATTAAAGAGAAGTGAGGATCTAGACACTGGCCCCGCCCTCACCCGAGTGTGCTGCTGGGGACGGGAGGGGAGGGCGCAGAGCAGCGGTCCTCACGGCCACCCCTCACGGCCGCCCTCTGGGTAGACGTTGTTATCCTGGCGACAACTGCCCACGCTGTGGATGAGGACCCTGAGTGAGGCACAGGGGACAGAGAACCCACCGCAGTGCCCACTCTCGGGAGGGGCCTCTGCTCAGGGCCGTACTCTGAGCTGAGAGCCAGGCAAGCAGGCCGCCCGCTCCGGACACAACACGCCCCAGCGTCCCTGCTGTCCCCTCCCCCAGGCCCCCCCTCCCCCCACATCAGGAGGACGCCTGCCCTCCATCTTGCCCCTCCAAGCCCGTGCACAGCACCCACCTGGCCACCAGCCTTAGGCGCCTCTCCCACCCTCACTGGCCAGTCTCAGCTGAACTGCCGTCCTCCCGCTCTCCCCTGGGCTTGGGTACAGCGCTCAGCCTGCACAGCCGGGTGTGGAAGAAATGGGTGTGTTTCCTCTTCCCTCCTCCCCTCGACAAGCATTTATTGAGCATCTGCTCTGTAGCAGTCACCAGTCACCACTGCTGGGAGGAACCAACCAGCCACTGCCCCTGCCCCAGGGGATAAGCAGCGCCCCCAGTGGCGGTGCTGAGCTCTGCAGAGGAGTCTGAGTGGCACGGGAAGGCCTCCCAACCTCACCCTAACATGGGGAGCAGCCCGTGCAAAGGCCCTGAGGTGGGAGGGGCCCCCACATGCATCAGGAACAGGAAGGGGTCGGCCTGGGAGGTGAGGGCAGCCCAGATGAGGCTCTGACCCTGGTTCAGGTGAGGCTCACCTGGGTTGGGCAGGGCACCACCTGCCAAACTTGCCAGGGAAGGGCCCCACCCCCGCCATACAGACACACAAGGCATAATTAGCTGATTGGCCTGTTTGCCTCCAGGGAATTTCTGGAAATGCAGTTTGAGTTGTTGGCTGGGCTGCAGAGAGCCTGCCTAGTCTCCCATTTCCTGCACCGCAGTGCCCCGCCCCCGGGTCTCAGGGCCGCACACCTCAGGGTCCTGGCACAAGTGGGTGTCTTCAGACGTGGAAAGCCCAGCTGGTGCCCTGCCACAGGGCCGCAGAGGGGGCTGCTGCAGCCTCTGGTGTGCCCCTGGCTGGTCCCTTCCCCTCGGAGCCTGGACAGTAGGGCAGAATTAAAGCCAGCAGCTGGCGTGGCCCAGACAGAGCCAACACGTAGGCCGGCAGGGCCCAGGCTGGCCCTGCCGGGCCGAACCAGCAGTTGCTGAGGAGGTCTGTCTGGAGGGGTGGGTGTGGCGGGTGCAGAGGCTCATTGTGGAAACATTTTGACGTCTGGGGGTCACAGAAGGCCCCTTTACCCACCCCCCCTACGTGGGCCCTCCCTGTGGGCTGGTTGGGCTTCCTCACAGCGTGGTGGCAGGTTCCCAGGGTCCCAAAAGCCAAGAGGAAGTGGTCGCAGGGGTGTGGCCTCAGCTCCGGGTGGCACGGCCTGCCTTCCTGATGCCCCATTTTTTTTTAATTAATTACTTAATTAATTAATTTATTTTATTGGCTGTGTTGGGTCTTCATTGCTGCACACGGGCTTTCTCTAGTTGCAGCGAGCGGGGGCTGCTCTTCCTTGTGGTGCACAGGCTTCTCACTGCCGTGGCCTCTTGTTGCAGAGCATGGGCTCTTGGCGAGTGGGCTTCAGTAGTTGCGGCACATGGGCTCAATAGTTGTGGCTGACAGGCTCTAGAGCACAGACTCAATAGTAGTGGCGCACGGGCTTAGTTGCTCCGCGGCATGTGGAGTCTTCCTGGGGCAGGGATCAAACCCGTGTCCCCTGCATTGACAGGCAGTTTCTTACCCACTGTGCCACCTAGGAAGTTCCCTGATGCTCTATTGTTATAAGACCCCTAGGTCCACGGGGAGGGGCCGTGGACCCCTCCTCTCTGTGGGAGGAGTGTCAGCACCTCGTGAAAGGGTTACAGGCACCTGGGCAGCCTGGGGAAGCACAGCCCACTACCCAGAGCCCCTTCCCACCCTGACAAAGCCTCTCAGACTCGGGGGCACAGCGGCTTCTGCTGGGGAAGACAGGCATGCCCACATGTGTAACAGGCAACATCAGCCCGCACACAGCTCCTGCGGGGCCGGGCCCTGTCCGGTGCGGCGATGAACAAGGCCGCCAAGCTCTAGCCACAACAGTAGGGCCATGTCCCATCGGCCCAAGCGCCTGTGTGTGCTGACCCACGTGAGTGTGCGCGCGCACCGCCCTGCGGACTCCTGCCACCCCTTCCTCCTGACCCCTTCCTCCCAGAAATGGTCATTGTGGCTCCTGGCTCCACACTCAGGTTTCTCACACCCTGCCCCCGCCCACCCCCTCCCCATCACCAACTCTGGCAGGAGGGGCACAGCCCTGCCTCTGGGAGCCCCGGGTCTGGGGCTCAGGAGGGCAGGGCAGGCAGCCCACTGGGGATAGGGTACCCAGTTAGTCGCATGCAGGTCACTTGCCAGCTTTGCCCCCGGAGCCTGGGCAATCATGGTTGAAGGTGAGGTGTGGCACGAGGCAGGGGGACTTGGCTCTAGTGAGCACTCAAAGGTGGGAGTCCTGCGGGCTGGCAGAGGTGCCCGGGTGCCCCTGGGCTGTCCTGAGACCTGCCTGCCTCACACCCGCCCCAGGAGCGGCTCAGCGCCCGCATCCCCCTGCACACAGAGCCATCCGCTGGCTCCGGCTGCGCAGGCCTCTGCTAACCCGCTGCACACACAGCCCTGCGGCGCAGGCTCTGTCTTTATGAGGCAGGTTTATGACATCCATTACCCTGCTCCTTGGGCCACTTCCGAGCAGCCGTAATTTGTACAAAAGCAATAAAAGCCCGTCAGGCTCTCCTGGAGTTGGGAGCTGTATGCTCCCCGCCGCCGCTGAGCACAGGACAGTCCGTCAGCCGCAGGGAGATGGCCACGGCTCGGGGGTTGCCAGGGATGGCGGGTGTGCAGTGGGCAGTGTCCTCACCTGTGATGCAAACCCAGCCCGTGCCTGGCCTGCCTCCTGTCCACCCACCCACGCGTCTTTCTCTTCGTCCGTTCTTCCATCCGTCTGTCCTTCACTCAGCCCACCTCTCAGGGGGCCTGGGGTGCAGCCGTGCCCCACATTTGAGTAGGTGGAGGAGCACGGAAGTCCTCCTCTGTGGGTTGGTAAAGAGCCTGTTTCCCCCTGCCCCTGTCGTCCAGCACCTCTCCTGGCCTGGGGGGGCGGGGGGGGGTGTGGGGGGAGCCGGCAGCACCACCTCCTCGGCCGGTTGTGAGGGATTTTGAATGAGGCATGTGGGTATATCTGCAGTTGTTATTCCCAGGGAAGCAGACCGTGATGTGGAGATCAACGTAGGGGGTTTGTCTTGGGGACTTTTGGGAGGAGGGGCGGGAGGAGACAATGCCCAGGACTGCTGGACCATTCTTCATCACTGACCTTGGTACCAGGCAGGGCATGGCCTTGGGGGCCTCTGCTCAGCTTCCTGTGAGCGGACACTGAAGGGGGGGGTTGCTCTCCAGGCAACTGGGCAGCAGGTTCTTCCTAAAAGGGTCTAGACACTGAATCACTGGGCACCCCCAGCTGGAGCAGGGACAGAATAGATGATAAATTAGATGAGCAGGTGACCTGCACTGTGCTGTAGATGTAGATGGTGTGGGCAGAGGGGTGCTGATATGGGGGGATGGGTGCTAGATTAAGAGGGGGTGTTGGTGGGGGGGTGCTGGTATAGAGGGAGGAGCACTCAAGGGCTCGGGATTTTACCGGAGTGAGCAGTTTTGGTTTTTTTTTTTTTAATTTATTTATTTGGCTGTGTCAGGTCTTCGTTGCTGGGTGTGGGCTTTCTCTAAGTTATGTCGAGCTGGGGCTACTTTTTTGTTGCAGTGCACAGGCTTCTCATTGTGGTGGCTTCCCTTGTTGCAGAGCACAGGCTCTAGGCACACGGGCTTCAGTAGATGTGGCGCATGGGCTCAGTAGTTGTGGCATGTGGGCTTAGTTGCTCTGCGGCATGTGGGATCTTCCCAGACCAGGGATTGAACCCGTGTCCCCTTCATTGACAGGTGGATTCTTAACCACTGCGCCACCAGGGAAGTCCCATGAGCGGTCCTAAGTGGAGCCGTGCGCGTCTGACAGCTCTGCTTGCTGGGGCTGTCGTGTGGGCACAGTCTGGGCCCCTCTGTGGCCATCCTCTGCAGGCAGCCGGGTCCTTGGCGCGTCACTCAACTGTCCCCCATAGAGGTCCACCTGGCTAGGGCAGGGTATGCACTGGGCAGGCCAGGGCAGCACGCCCTCCCCCTCAGGGCCCCAGCATCTGGGCTCTTCCGGGGTCCTGGGGACCCACTCTCCAGGCCAAGAAACTTCCTATGGCCACTTTCTGTCCTGCCAGGTGCTGGGGCAGGAGAAGGAGGTGTCCTGTGCTCCCAGGGGTCCCGCCCCAGCCTCTTGGCCCTGAGACCAAATCACTCCCCCTGCCCCGCTGCTGTGTTCTGCCTGCCCTCTCCTGAAGCAACGCCCCAGTGTGTGCTTGGGGGAGGCCCTCCAAGAGCCCCCATGGGTCACAGTCAGATTGGGGTGGCACAGACCTGGACAACGACTTGTCTCTTTGAGCCCTGGGCACCCAGACCCCTTAGGCTTTGGGCGCCTGACCCAGCAGGACGGCTGGGCCTCCAGGTTAGGAAATATTCTGGTTCCTGGCCCTGCTGTATCAGGAACACGTTGGAGCTGCCTCCGCAGGTCATGTGTGGCCCCCAGGTGCCAAGCAGGGGAGAGGCAGGGACGGCAGAGCCAGAGGCCACTAGCCACTGCCCGCCTGGAGGTTGCACCACAGCTCCAAGGTTCTGCAAAGCCCTAGGGGGTGAGGGGCCCACTGAACAGTTCCAAGCGGGGTCTCAGGTCGGGAGAGGAGGTGAAGCGGCCAGGCTGGGTGCCACCTGGTGCCCCAGGCTTCTCATCTGTGAGAGGGTGGAGCTGCGGTATCCGCCCCCACAGGGCTGTGGGGAGAATAAACGAGCCTGCCAGGGCCCTGCTGTGACATGGGGCGGGTCGCTGTCACACTCCGCGTATCTGCCTAGGGCATCACTGGGGCCTATGGCCTCTGAGCTGCCTGCCCTTGGGGTCCCTACCCTGGTCTGGAGATGGTGGGAGAAAGCAGATACATCAGCGGCAGGTGCTTCCAGAGAGTGCTGGCCGCTGCGGGGGTGGGGGGGGGTGGTCTGGGGGCAACTGTGCCAGCGGTCAGGGGCAGCATCCCAGGGAGAGCCAGCAGGGAAGTCAGGCCAAGGGCAAATGCAAGGTGGGGTGCAGCTGTGCAGGGGGCCCAAGAGGAGGGAGGGAGGGGCCTGCCAGCAAGTCTCGTCCCAGCCACCCAAACACATCAGGCGTTGGCGCTCCGCTGGGCCGGTCACCCCTTGGGAGCTCCGGGGAGGGGTCAGCAAGACGGGCTGTAAGCTGGGAGGCCCTCTGCTCCCGCTGGGGGCCTGAAGCTTCAGGCTGGGTTGTCTGGGCCTTGGGAGTGACATGGGTGTGTCACCCCAACCCGTGTGTATCTTGTGCTCTGAGCGAGGGTTGGATGTAGCGGCAGGAGAGCATTCATTCATGAGAAAACCTCAAGTGTCTGTGGCATCTTGCAGCCATCTTTAAAAGGCTCCCCGCACCCACTATTATTTTATATCAAACCGGCCGCAGGCCCTTGAAAGAGGCACCCGCCCATAGCAGAGGTAGGAGCTGAGGCACCTGCACCAGCCCACCTCGCATTGCGGAGCCGCTGGTGGGAGAACCCTGCCACCCGGCACTTGTGGGGCCAAGCCTTTAGCAGGGCCAAGCCTTTAGCGGGCCCTGGACTTGGGCCCCCTTGGGCGCTTTGCAGGGACAGCCGGGCAAGCTGTCCCAGATGCCTTACCACGGCCCCTCCCAGCAAGCTCCTCCATCCTGATGCTGAGCCCCTGACCTCCACACAGCGTCCCTCCCCCTCACCTGCTGTCCATGTGGAAGGCTCCAGGACATTCTAGAAGCCACTGGCCCCCAGAGCTGCGTGTGTTCTGCTGTCTTGTATCCCGCTGCTTTGTGTGCTCAGCTCTGGGGGTTCTGCCACCGTGGCTGGGCTGCAGGCCACAAGGAGACCTCACTCACACGCCTGGCTCCTGGGCTGACCTGGGCCCCCCCTCTCCATGGCAGCCCGAGGCCCTCCGTGGGGGTCCCCCTGTGGGATAGTGGGACAGCTCGGGGCTCCCCAAGGGCAAGGCGGCTCTGAGCAGCCCTAGGGCACGTGTGCCACGTGCAGTTGGTCAGCTCAGCCACGCCAGCCCAGGTCCAAGGGGAGGTCATGGGCCTCAGCCCTCAATGGGAGGGTGACCAGGAACGTGCCCGCTGCAGTGTGGCCCTGCCACCTCAGGACCCCCTCGCCAGGCCGCCGAGCTTCTTCTCACTCGTGTACTGGTCATCGGTTGCTAAGTAACAGGTTGCCCTGACTTAGTTGCTTAGGACAGCTGTGTTCACCATATAGTTTCTGAGGGCCGGGCGTTCAGGGGCACTTGGCTGTGGACCTCTCCCGTGGACCTCTCCAGCAGGCAGCCTGTGGGAGAGGGGGAGGCCGAGCTGTGGACAGCGTGGTCACTCTGCAGTGGACTCTGGGAGGGCTCGTGGGGGCCACCGCAGCCCCCTCGCCTGTGCTGGGTCCTTCCCAGCTTCCTCCCTGACCCCAGGCAGCAGACAGCTTCTGCCCCTGGACCCACCCCTCCAGCCCCTCTCGGCCAGCCCCCACCCCACCCTCAGGGTGGCTGCAGAGGGGGAGGGGTGGTGGGCACACTCCCCTCCTGGCCCAGCCTGGGGTGCAGTCAGTCCCTGACCCTCAGGCTAGCCCAGAGCAATTCAGGCCCCCGGAGGCCCCCGTCCCCCTCGCACCTTCAGGTCCTGTCCCTGGAGACTGGACTCAGATGCTCTGGAAGAGCCCACGGGAACCCCTCCAGGCCGCGGCCACGTGTGCCAGGAGCCAGGCTGGAGGGACGGTCCTTCTGGGGAGTGCGAGGGTGTCTGCCGAGGGTGTTGGCTGGGCCACTGGGAGCTGAAATTCAATTATGCAGAACAGGCGGGGCTGCCGGGACCCAGAAGGTTAGGAATTAATGTTAACACGGTTCTGGTTAAGACTTTTTGTGTTGATAAATAATTCATAAGGCAGTTAGCGCTTTGAGTCTGACAACAGGAGAATATATTAATACAGTCGACTCCAGAAAGGTCAGCAGCGGGTGGCGGGGCCGGGGGCTATCTTTTATTCATTCCTGACATGGGCTCGTTCATTATTCCGGCCCAGCGAGGGCTGCGGGGAGCACCGCTGATGAGGAAAGGGAGAACGGGTTTGGTGTGACAGACCGTCCTCGTCCTCGGTGCAGAGGAAAGACTGGCCCGGCCCCGGTGAGGCCCCTGGGATGGGAGTCAAGGGCGGTGGTGTCTGCAGAGGGGTGGGGCCCGGGGTGGGTGGGAAGTGGGTCCTACAGTGGCGACTGTTGGCCGTCCCCAAGTATTTGTGGCCCCCTCGCTGTGTGTCAGGTGCCACTCCAGGCCCCAAGGTCAGAGGATTGAAGAGAACCCAGAAATCCCCGCTTCCATGGGGGCCCCAGAGGATGGGAGGATGGGAAAGAGGAGAAGCACGGCAGAGATGTGTCATGTCAGCAGAAGTGCGCGGAGCGGATGAAGTGGGCAGGGGAGAGGATGTGGAGGGCGCCTTGAGGCTCAGGGTCCAGGGGTGCATCCGAGGGGAGGCCTGGAGGAGGGGCCTGCCTTCTCGGGGTACCTGGGGGATGGGCGTTCCTCAGGGGAATAGAGTGCATGGGACCCTGCCCATCACATGAGCATGTGTGTGTGTGTGCAGGCATGTGCGTGTACACAGCAGTGTGAGCGCATGCAGGTGTAATTACAGTTACAGTGTGGCCGGGGTGGGGGAGGGGTGCCAGCTCAGCTGGTGGCCCTTGAGGCCTGTGAAGATTTGGGGACGTCGCGTCAGCCCCCGGGAGTGAGGCAGACAGCAGACAGTGCTGGCAGCACTGAGCAGTGACATGGTTGCTTCTCTGTTGCCAGGAGCTACGGGAGGGGACAGATGAGGCATAGAGCGGGGGACAGGGGCTGCAGGAACAGACAGGTTGGGCCCATCTGGGGGCAGCGGATTTGTTCATGGGCTGGTTGGAGGCTGCAGGGTCTCAGGGAGGGCTCCCCGGAAGGACGGAGGTGCCCTCCACGCCTGTTGTCAGAGCATCCTGCCTCCCCTCTCACGGTGGGGCCACGTAGCCCCTACACAGTAGTAAAAAGCAGAGAGCATGGGCCTCGGTAGAAAGTTGTGGGGGAAAATGACTGGTTCATGATGCAAGTGCCAGGCCTGAGTCCCAGCGTGGACACCCAGAGCAGAGGCTGCTGGGAGGAGGAGGTCAGTGCTTAAAGCCCAAGCCATCCATCTGTTTGTTCACCTGTTCCCTCCCCCACTGTCCAGGGGTCTGTGTGTACCCCCACCCCGAGTCATTCATTCATTCGTTCACTCACTCCCTGCCCAGGCTGGACTGCAGGACTGCAGGAATGAGATCTTTGTACATTTTTGTTTGTTTTTTGTTTTGGCCTTGCCGCGTGGCATGTGGGATCTTAGTTCCCTGACCGGGGATCAAACCTGCACCCCCTGCATTGGGAGCATGGTGTCTTAACCGCTGGACCACCAGGGAAGTCCCGGAGTGAGATCTTTGTTCTCAAGGAACTTGGGTTTCAGTGGAAGGAGACTGAGGATAGAGAAGTCAGCAGCTCACTGAAGATGGCTGGCTGCAGCGCGAGGTCAGGACTCTGCATAGGTGCTGTGTGGGGTGCTGCCCCACGGCAGGGGTATGGGGGGGCCAGGCTGCAGGAGGGTCGCACAGGCTAGACGTGGAAGGCCTGGAATTCTGTTCCAGGTCCTCTTAAGCTTAGCGAGTTGGGAAGGGTGGCTTTTTCTGCGCTGACCTCTCCTCGCACAAGACACCGGCTCCACCCCAGACTCTCCCCACTGAAGACGGACCACACGCTGGCTGCCCGTGAGCCGTGGTGTCCACAGCTTGGGGCCTGGGAGACACCGGGCTGCCACCAAGCCCTGTACCATGTCCCTGGCGGCTCCCCTCAGAGGCTGCTCTCAGCCACGTCCAAAAGTACAGGAGAAGGCTCTGGAGGCGGGAGCAGGGCCCCCAGCCCCTTGTCTCTCACGGGCCCTGTGAAACCCGCTGCCTGGCCGCAGGGCCATCTCTTCTCAGCCAGACTTGGCGGCCACTGTGGCCCCCAGAGTTCCACCCACTGCCCACCACCAGCTCCACGCAGGCAAGAGCGGGGAGTGGGCTGCGGGGCTCGGCCTTCTGGCCCAGAGGGGCCGTGGGGCAGACAGGTGGGCGGTGTGGCCTGAGCACCTGACCCGGCTGGATTTGGGCCCCTCCATCCTCGCTGCCCCCACCTGTGACGGACGACGTCCCCACGACGTGTCTCTGCTCAGTGGTCTACTCTGCACCTTCTCTCTGCTCACAGGCAGTCTGCACCCCGGTTATTGGGATGCAGTAACTTAATTGCTTGTTAATTGGGTAATTAGTGCTTTGTTTTGCTTTAAAGCCTAAACACTCATAAACAGTGAATTAGCTGAGTAAACAAGAATGGGATTTTCAGGATCCACCATCGGGTATCATGCCTAATTAATCAGGCCCGACTGTGACTTCCTGGGCCGAGGTGGCCAGGTGCCCTTTAAGGGGCAGTACTGGGACCTCAGTCCAGTCTCAGCCGCCACAAGGGAATTGCTGCCATAGGGCCTTGACCACACGGGCCAGGTGAAGACCGAGGGTTCGGGAGCCTGCTCACCCAACCTTCAGCCGAGCCCTGGGAGGGCTGCCAGTCATTCTGCCTCTGTTTCCCCATCCATAAGCAAGTGGGTCTATGGCGGGGACTAGTGAAGTATGTAGAAGCAACCCCAGCATTAGCCCCACACCTTGTGGTTTTCCGGGCCTCCGCCTCTCTCCTGCCCCCACTCCTGCCAACCTTCTGGGGCAGGTGGACAGTGGCACAGGGCCATTTGGGGCCTGGACCCAGCTCCCGGCCCCTGCTCACTGGCCACGTGGCTGTAAGTAAATCCCTTTACCCTTTGAGCCTCTGCTTTCTCATCTGTGAAGTGGGCTTATACCACGGTGAGCACGGGTGGCCGCAGCCACCCTTAAGGGGAGAGTGGTGCCAGCCTCCTCCAGCCGTGCACCCGACTCCCACCGCCATACCGCCCAGCACTTCAGACCCGGTAACCTGACAGCCCCACAGCTGCCCCATTCCACAGATGAGACAACGGAGGCCCCAGCACTGCCCTCCAGGCTCCGTGCCCATGAGACCCCCCCAGGTCTACTTATAACGGGGAGTGGAGCCTGGCTGAAACCCTCAGCCGCGGGGCTCGTTTACATGATGGAGGTGAGCAGACAAGGGTGGAAACTGGCCTTCCAGCCCACTCCAGATTGCAACCAAGCAGCGCTGCCTCCTCCCAGGCTGCCCCCTGCCCGGCGGGGGCTCACAGCCCATTGGCTCTGTATTTTAGCTGAATCGCTAAATCGGCAGTGTTCTACATCCCCATGGAGCATTTGTAGCAGAAACAAAGGTGCCACCTCTGCCTTTACCAATGGAGGAGGATGGATTTCCGCCAGGGCTGGAGTCCTCTGCTCCCCAGATGGAGACGCCCCTCCCTTCTCCCCCAGTTCTTCCAAGGCAGCTCCAACAAGCAGAGTGTTTAATAAGCTGGAGCTGATGTGTGGGGCCACAGGACGGTGGGAGCCCCGAGCACAGACACGTGCTGTCCACACGGCCACCCCTCCTGGGCCCCACGCCTGACTGTTCAGTTGCCGCACACTCATTGGGACATCTGGCGGGACACCCTCGGGTAGAGCACCCACTGGACAGGATGCCCAGGGGCTCATGTGTGACGCCTCGGAACACGACTCCCCATGTCTTGGCACACGTGCACATGGGAGCCACGAGGGCACGCCCAGCGAGCACTGCCCGCACAGAGGACTGGTGCCACCAGGGCTTCCCTGGGCACAGCTCCAGCCACACAGCTATGGCCCAGGGCGGGGGTCAGCACTGATTGCCCAGAAGCTCAGACCTTCCTCGCCCCCACAGTCAGGTGGGCTGAACAGACCATCCTGTCACCTTCCACTCACACAGACCACTGACTTTTTCCATTTCGAAGCTGCTCAGGTCTTTGCAGGGGGAAGAACTGGCCCTCCTTTCCCCGCTGGCAGCTCTGCCAGCAAGGCCTCCGTGGGCCTTTGTGCAGCAAAGGCCCTAATGCTGGGGTGGGGGCCTGGCCCACCTCCCCCTCCCCCGCAAGCACCAGGCTGCGCCGCCCCTCGGCCTGCTGTGAGCCCTGGATGGATGCGGGGCCACCTGAGTGAGAAGCTGGGGAGCAGAAGCAGGGCCGGGGGTGATTTCACACCCTCCCTCCAGCATCCTGCCCCCAGGGCACCACCTCACCCCCTGTCTCCAGTGCACAGTGGAGGCTCCGCAGTGATCAGGAGGTAGCCTGCCTGTCCCCACCGGTGACTCTGGGCTGGCCCTGGATGCTCAGCGGCAAGGGTGCCCTGCCCATGAATTTTTCATGCCTTTGTCTGAGGGGTGGGAGCCGGCAGCCTTCGCCAGAGCTGCTGTGACGCGGTAATTAATGTTCAGGGCGAGAGAAGAACAAGGCCCGTCTCCGTGGCTGCTGAACAACCGTGTCGGTTTGTGGAGAGTGATGAGCGGCCTTCGCCCCAAGCAAGCGGCTGCCCAGGTTTCTGGAAGAGGCTCAGTGACGGAGGCCAAGCTCTCCAGGCCTCCTGTGCAGGTGCCCCTGGGGGAGCAGTCACTGTCAGGGGACAGTGTCTGTGCCCAGGCCCCGTGCAGGTCTCAGGCGCCTCCAAAGGCTGGTTGGGTGATATGGAGGGAGGGGCGGGGGCAGCTAACGTTGACCTCGAAGGGGACAGTGGTGATGATGAAGGTGACAGTGATGGTGAAGGTGATGACGGTGGTGGTGGTGACATTGAAGTGACAATGAAGGTGGTGATGGCGATGACAACAGCTCACATTTATGGAGCCCAGACTTCCAACCAGCTGCTGTTTTGAGTGCCCCACCTGCACTGACTCATTTAACCCCAAACCCACCCCAGCATGGAGGCCCCCCGTCTCATCTCTACAGATGAGGAAACTGAGGCTCAGAGAGGTGAAACGAGCGGCCACCATCACCGTACGTGGAGGAGGCAGGATGGGGCTGTGTTCCCAGCGCTCTCTCCCTGGACGTCAGAAGAGGCAGGAAGGGGGCAGAGCAGAGCCCACAGGGAGCCCTACCCAGCAACTGGGCAGAGCTGTCACATGGGCACGTGGCTCCCCATTCTCAGCAGGACACAGGATTTCCTGAGAAATCTCCAGATTTTTAAATGTTGGCAGCAAATTTTTTTTAAAAATTTAGGGCAAATGAAGTCTCATCCAGCTTATGGCTTCTCAAGCTGTATCTCAAGGCCATGTCCACCCATGGGTGGGGATCAGCGAGGGCCATCAGTTAAGCCTGGGAGATACCATACATCCCTCGTCACGTCACGTCCATGAACATGGGCGATACACAGCAACCCTCAGCCATCCCCACATCACATCTGTTAGCGTGAGTGACACGGTGGCCTGGGATGTGGAGGAGCTGAGGCTTTGGGGTGCAGGGCCCTGAGCTTACACCTGCCTTTGACCTACTCTGGGTGGTCTCAAGCTCCCAGGGGGGTGCCTCTCCCAGCCACTCATTAGAATCACCTGGGGCCCGGGCTGATGTGGTCTGAGGTCCCTCAGGTGAGCTGAGGTGCACTCAGGACTGTAAGCCTTTGGGCTGACTAAAGAATGGGCAGAGGGGATGGCCTGGATGAGTGGCCCTGCTTCTTCATTGTTTGCTGGCTCAACCAGACTGGGAGGAACTGGTAGGCCAGTGGAGGAGTGTTCTGCCTGCTGAGTGGGACTGGAGCGGGGGGGCAAGCAGGGAAGGATAGGGTTAATGTTGGGCTCTCATCTGGGCCAAGGAGGGCTCCCCTTCCGGCCACCAACCATCAGGGTCAGGGGCAAGTGCTGGCCCTTCCAGGGCTGAGAGATACCTCCCTGTCAGGGGGCCTGTAGCCATTCCAAAGGGGAACCCCTTATTCTTGGCCTTGTTGAAAACAATAATAATTACAGTGAGTGGTGGTGGTGGTGGTGAAAATATCATCACACTGTGTAGCGTGATGAGTACATACCCAGCACTGTCCTAGTGTTTTGCATGTATTCACTTACATAAGCTGTTCAGCAGTCCTGTAGGTGGGCTGTTGGCTCAGTTTTGTAGAAGCGTAACTGAGGCACAGAGAGGTCATGGCACTTGCCCAAGGCTGCACAGCATCGGTGGCAGCACAGCGTCAGAGCAGGCGTCTGCTCCAGCACATCCCTCGGGGCCCAGGGTCTGCTTCCTGCGCTGTGGACTCCCTGCCTGGAGCCCCACCCATATCAGGGTGATGCTCCAGGGTGCCCCACCAGCCCAACCCCATGAAGGTCGCCTCACTCAGGCAGCTCCCATAAGACAGATGTGGCTCTTTTTCCCTCCTTGTCCTGATTAATTGCCTCATTCAATTCCGACTCTATTGCAGTTAAACATTAATTCAGTAGGACTTAATAACGTGAATTCATTTACAGTGCAGCCTGTGCTGACTGAAGACGGTGAGCTGTTTGGTTAATTATAGGCTCCGTGTGCTCGCTGGAAGCACCCTCACCCCCTCCTCGACGTCAGATCATTTTGCTGTCACCAGTGGCACCGTCCGGAAGCACGAGAGGGATGTGAAACTGGGCCTGGGGTGGAGCAGGGCCAGGCCCGGGGTGTTTCCAGGCGGCCCAAGGGACAGGTGTGCCAAGCCCGAGGCCCGGCCTCAGCGGCTTGATGGGATTGCAGTTTCCACCTCAAGGGCTCGGGGCCACTAATTAAGCAGAAAGAGGCCTGATTGGGGGTGTCTGGCAGCTCCTGGCACCTTGGCTATTTCTGCAGGATCAGAGGGGTTCCTGACCCCCCACAGCACTCCTCCTCGAGGCTCCCTTCTCACAGGCCATGACCCCCCTGTTCCCCCCACCCTTCTCTCCTGGCACAAAGGACGTCCTGAAGTGCACTGCAAGCCTCGGTCCAAGCTGGCTGCGCAGCGAAGCTTTGCATGTTCTCACTCACCTTTCCCTCCTCGCCTTCCTGCTGTGCCACCCGGGTTTCAGCCACCCCACTAGAGCCGGCCAGCCGTGAGGGGTGGTCCTGGCCTTTCACCATGGTTGTGTGGCTAGGAGACTGGGCCCACGGTCCCTTCTGCCATTTGTGAAGGTCTCAGGCCAGACCCTGCAGGGTGCAGTGCAAGGCTGGGGGGCAGAGGGTCCATGGCGCTGCTGTCAGCCTCAGGAAGATCCCCCCAAGTGCCCGTCCCGTCCCCGCTGTCCCCAGGGTCACTTTCCGGTTGTGGTGAGTGGCTGATAAAGCACCAAGCAGGTCGCTGCAACTCTGAACTCTGTCACTGAGCCACCCCAGCCCTCACCCCAGGGCGTGGAGGGCATGTGCCCGTCGCAGGGTGGGTCTGGCGGACGACCCCCCAGAAGCAGCACGTGTCTGCCTTGGGCCCATCACCCTCCTGTGCGTCCCGGGGAGAAGTATTTTCAGCAATATAATTCACTTGACAGAAACGTGTCACAATTACAGTTGCTGGGAAGAGATCCTTTTTGCTTTGTATTCTTGTAGGGGGAGAATGGCTGTGCTTTCTAGAGCAGGCTTTCTTTTTAAAGCGCTGCTTGCTGAAAACGGAAAACAAAGATTTGTTTGCGTAATTGTCACAATCTTCCCTTAACCAGCTGCGCTGACACATGCAGCGGTTTTTCCTGGGGCATCTGCAGGGGCGGAGTGGGGGGAGCAGGCACCCCTCCTGGCCCACAACCCGGAAGGCAGCACCTGCAGCCGCGGGCTGTCCTACCGCCCTCCTTGCTGCCCCCCCACGAGGCTGGGCCTCCGTGTCTCCCTGCCCAAGAGGTACCTAAGAGTCCCTCCCCTGCGCCCTGGTCCATCGGCCTCATAACCACCCAGGAGACCCTCGCATCTCACCTTGCCCCCTGCCATCCCCACTTCCCAGGCCTGGAGAGCTCAGCACCTGGGAGGGAGCCTGAGGGCAGGGGATGGGGGGCTGCTCCACCTGTTTCCTGGGGTTACCTGGTAGCGTGGGGGGGGGCTGGTCTGCATCTGCCTGGTCACGTGTGCTCCTTTGTCTCACCTCCGCCTCGCCTACCTCCCGGACCGCACCCCCCCAGGTCCTCGATGGAGCTCTGACCCAGGGCTTGCCGGGGCCCCCAGGTCCCTCCCAGCTCCTGGTACCTGGGCCCCTGGTCCTGCTGGCTGAGGACACCCCCACCCCAGACCTGAGGCCCCGAGCTCACCCCAAAGCCACCTCCTCTGGCCCTCCCCCCAGCCCAGGCCCCCTCCCACACTCTCACCTTCTCACCCTCTAGCACCCGGCCTGCCTGTGGGCACCGACTCACCCCCCTCTCTCTCTCTCCCCCCTGCAGTGCGACAGCGAGAGCGGCGGGGATGACAAGGTAAGCCCCCCATCCCTCCACCTGCCCCTCTGCTGGCCTGACCTAGACCCCACCAGGCTGGGCCCTGAGCACCAGGCAGCAAGGTCAAGGTTCTCCTGTGGGGCATGCAGGGGATTGTGGCTTCCCCGGGTTTGGAGGCCCCGGCCTCACCAGGTGAGAACTAGATGTGGAAGATGTCTGTGCTGGGACGCTCCCCAGGCTCCTTGGGGCCGCAGGACCGGGCCCCAGCTCCCGGCCTGTCAGCGGCCATCATTGTCCAGGGTTCCCGGGGGGCGGGGGGGTTGTGGGGGTGCGCCGTGGGCAGAGCAGGGGCCACGCTCCATTGGGCCAAGTGCAACCCCCAGCGTTTCCATGCTGGGGGTCGTAAACATCACCCCAAAATAGAGACCTCCACTAACAGCAGCAGTGTCGGGCCGCTCGCAATTCCCCTCAACTCCCCACTTTTCAGGAACAGTGAAGTTTCCACTTACTCAGGATTTATGCAGCGGGAGAGTTAGCACAGGGACATCCAAGGGGCCTTCCTGCTTGCTGGCGTCCTTCTGGATTCCTTTCCACAGCTGCTGCCTGGCCCTTGGGGTTCGGGAGTTTGGTCCTGGTCATCTGCCAGGGCCTTGTGTGTCCTGAAGGAGGGAGAAGAGCTCTTGGCTCAGCAGTTGTTTGCAGAGCACCTACTGTGCACTGAGCTCTGTGTGGGCAGGGATACAGCTGGGGGGCGCCACCTGAGACTGGCTCTCAGGGGCAACGACCAGGAGAAGCAGCAACAGGCATGAGGACCTGACGGCTGCAGGTACCAGGCACTCACTCGTCTTCTTGTCCCAAAGTCCTGTAGGGCAGGAGCTGTCGCTACCTGATGTAGATGTAGCGCCGCAGGCACAGAGAGGGTAAGGAACCTGCCCAAGGTCACACAGCTGGAACCCAGGCAGGCTGGGTGCATGGTCCTTGGTGAACAAGCGAGCAGCCCACCTGAAGAGGCTTAGGTGGTGAGACCGGCAGGAGATGGCCATGCTAATGTGATGGAGCCCCTCGTCCTTGGGGTGGGGCCCCTCCGGGGGGGTGACACAGAGCACCAAGACGGACGAGTGTCCAGGCAGTGGGGACAGTGTGCATGAGGGCACTTTGTGGGAGGCGGATGGAAGGGCAGCTGAAAACTGGTGTCTAGGCAAGTTTTTGTGAACTGGAGTGTGGTTCCATCAGGAGGTCTGTGCAGTGTGTGGTCCTCGGTTTCTGTCTCCCTGGTGTGTCCTGGCCTGCTTGGGCAGGAGCTGTGGACACTTGGATGGCCAGCCCCTCTCGTGCAGGCTTCACGCTCAAGCACAGCTTAGCCTATAAGCACGTGAGCAAGTGTGGAAAGGACCTGAAGGCCGCCTGGCAGGGTGAACCCGGCTAGGGCAGGATGCCTGGGGTTCAGATGACTAGTTTCATGGGGGAGGGTACTGGTCTGGGCTAGGCGAGCATTTATCTCAAGGGCCTGGTGGTGGGGGGGGGGCCGGGGTGTGACAGAAGTCACGTGGTGAATGTTGGAAGAGCAGGTGTGAACAGGTGAGGTCAAGGATGTGCCGTCCAATGTGAGTTGGCCCAGAAGCCCTGTGTGGGGTCGTTGCTGTGGTCTAGACTGTCCTGGGAAGGTGGCCAGAGGGCACCTAGGAAGTGTCTGTGGTCTGTGGGCCTGAGTGCTCTCCCCTCAGCCGTCCTGTGAGTGGACAGGGTGTTGGACCACCGGTGGGCGCTGGGACAGGTGCCACATTTCCGCAGGAGCTATCCCTCCTGATGTCTTTTTTTTTTTTTTTCTTTGAAGTTTTTTTTTTTTGTTTGGAACATTTTTGAAGTCCTTACTGAATTTGTTACAATATTTTTTTTTTGGCCATGCCACATGGCATGTGGGATCTTAGTTCCCCGACCAGGGATCAAACCCCGCCCCCTGCATTGGGTAGAGTCTTAACCACTGGACCACCAGGGAAGTCCCAGATTTGTTACACTATTGCATCTGTTTTATGCTTTGGTTTTTGGGCCATGAGGCGTGTGGGATCTTAGCTCCCCGACCAGGGATCGAACCCACACCCACTGTATTGGAAGGTGAAGTCTTCACCACTGAACCGCCAGGGAAGTCCCACTCCTGGTGTCTTTAATGAATTAGATTACAGCACCTGGGAAAGTACTGCACTGGCCCATCACCTTCAGTGCCTCCTTTAATTTAAAATTTGCAGGAAACACTCTCTGAAGCCTAGAGCTGCTCTGCGGGAGGGTGTGGGGAAGGGGCTTCTGAGACCCCGAGGCTGCTGACTGCTCTGTCCAGGGCCGCCTGAGTCAGTGCTGGTCCTGGCGTGTTTCTCCCTCCACCCCTCGGTCCACCCCTCCTGCCAGAGCGAGGACCCTAGAGTGGAGACCAGGGGCTGGATGGGGCAGAGCCAGGGCACAGCCCCCCGTGGCAGCTCTGACCACGCACACCTAGAACTAATGCACGGGGCCATCAACACCAGCCACCAAGGCCGGCGGGCTGTGACCCACGGCTAGCAGGAGGCCGTGGCTTTGGGCTTCTCTGCACTCATGCCCACCCAGGAGCTGGCGGGCAGTCCCAAGCGCAGCCTGGCCCAGGACTGATGGGCACAGCAGTCATGGTCACCAGGGGGCAGCCCAGGAGCTCACTCTGGCCAAGTCTGGTGTGGGGTCTGGAACCGGTGGCTCTTTCTGGAGATTCCTTGTGCAGCCTGAGGGAAGAACCCCACTCTGGAGGGCCTTCAGGAAGGCCAGGGTCCCAGTTCCAGAACCCTCTGCTGGAAGGCACTGGCTGACCCCTTGGAACTTTCACTGGGGCCTCGGTGGCGGTGGGTCCTGAGGAGGAAGGCAGAGCCCAGTCCTCCCCACGGCGATTGGGCCCCGGCTATGGCCATGGTGGTGGCCCCGAGTGGACCGCACAGGTGACACGGGCATGTGACAGCCCCTGGCTTCGTGGCAGGGCAGGCCTCGGTGGGGCCCAGGCAGGAGGAGGGAGCAGAGAAGCCTCCCCACTCCATGCCGTGTCCCCACCTGCTCCATGAGTGACGGGGAGTGCCTTTCCTGGGCTGCGGTGAGTGAGTTAGCACAGTGACTAAGCCCCTCTCTGCTGCCATTTGTTTGTGGGGAGGTGGGCCCCCTGAAGTGGGCAGAGCCAGGCTGTGCTTCAGAAGGCCCCTTGGCTGGTAAGCCAGGGAAAGGGGCAGGTTTCCTCCCTAGTCACCAAGTTTCCTGCTCCATGAGCATATGGAGCTTCTGTGACACTAGGGTTTGTCCCTGGGCAGCTTGAGATGGAGGCCAGAGGCCAGGGCCCAGATTCCATGCAACTGACCGTGGTGTAGCTCAGCCTAGGTGGGAGGGGTCCTGGACAGAGCCCAAGAGCTGCCTGATGGTGGGGAGGTCTTGGGGCTTCCCAGAGCAGCGACCTGGGATAGGGGCTCCCTCTAGGGCCCCAGGGCTATTCCAGCATGGACAAAATTGGTATTTCTGCCACTGCGATGGTGCCGTGCATGGTCAGCGCTAGGGGGGCAGTTGTGACTCGCCAGGCCCCGCATGGCTGCCTGGCTGCAGGTCTGGAGGCTGCAGCTGCCCCCACCTGCCCTCGACACCTCTCCTCTGGGCACGGCACAGTTTCCTTGCTCGCCTGCTCGCATCTCTGCCCTTACCAGAAAGATGCAGAGACTTCTGTGGCCACGTGGTAAACTCCCTACCTCTGTCCTGGCTTTCAAGGTGCAGACGCTGACTGTCTACCACACAGCCCCGTATTGGTTAAGGACTGCGTTTGGCTGCTCCAGTGGAAACTGGGCCCAACAGTGGCTTAATAAAGGAGCTTATGTTTCTCACCTGAAGGCCCAGATGTGGGCCTTCCAGGCTGGCATAGTCTGTCCGTGGTCATCAGGCTCCTCTATCTTTCTGCTTGGCCATTCTTGGCATACGGCTTCCTCCCTTATAGTCACCTCTTAATCTACAAAAGCAGCTGTAGCACCAGCCATCTCATCAGCATTCCCCCTTCCCACACCATTGATCTTACAGACATACTGATCACCTCCTGTCTGGTGAGGCAGGGATGATGTTGTTGTAAAATGTCTGGTGGGGCTGAAGCAGAAGGAGGGAAGGATGAACTCAGAGGGGCCACATTGTAAAAACTCATGGCAAGAAATTCAGCTTTTGTTCCGAGTGCAGTGGGGAGCCACCATCCTGGGAGGTCCCTGCCACTCAGCCTCACCCTGGCAGTGCTCCCTGGGGACACTAATTATGCACCGAGGGTATCAGACCTCTCTGTTTCCTCCATGGCAGGGACTCCCCGTTACTCGAGGCTGTTTAGGTCTGAGTTGGGGCGGTAGGTATGGAGACACCTTTGGGTAGTGAGAGAGACCTGAGTTCCTCCTGTCCTTTACCCAAGCTGGGTTTCTGGGTGATGAGTAGCTGCCTCCAGGCCCATCAAAAAGCAGGCGCATGTCAGAGGGCCAGGGTGGACACTCGCTTGGGACCTCAGCCAAAGTTGCCACCCCTCCCCTTCCCCACCCCAATCGGGCTGGTCTGCCAGAGGGCAGAGACCCCCTCCTGAGAGCAGAGAGAAGGCCTCTGCCCTCTGCGGCACTCTGACCTCCTTCCTCCAGGAGCAGAGCCAGGAGGAGCTGGTCGGGGAGGAAGGCCAAGTGTCTCCACAGTGTTTCCAGGATGGCAGGAGTCCTGCCTTTATGAGACCGTGAGAGCACGGGTGGGAGGGAAAACCGCGTCCACTGACAGCAGTACCCTGGCCTCACCTGGAGCCTGGCAGTGAACAGGCTGGGACAGTTCCCTGGGCATCCACAGGGGTGCCTCCCAGAGCAGAGCTGGAACAAGCTTGACCTGTCACATTCCTTGATGCACAACAGACTGGAAGCAGCTGGTCAGAAGCCACCTGGGCTGCTCTGAGAGGATGGGAGAGGCAGCTGAGTGTGTGGAGTAGGGGGCGGGGAATGCGGGAGAGTGAGCGGCTGAGCCCCGTGCCCTGGGTCTGTTACACTGATTCCACATCCGTGCTGGGTACTGGGGATGGTGTGGCAGGCTGGCAGTCCACAAGGAGGCTTCCCCCTGGGCGGGACGGCAGGAAGATCCAGGCTCCATCTCTCCTGGCCAGTTTGCTCCTCCCAAACCTGCCAGCATCTGAGGCCAGACATGCCTGCACCTCCAGAGGACCACTGCTGCCCCTCCCACCCGGCGCCACCCCTCTCCCAAGCCAGGGCTCCTGCCAGCCCACCCGCCCCTCGCCTGCCGGCCTCAGGCTCTGCCTCTTGGCTCAAGGTGCAGACACACTGAGGACAGTGTGCCTCCCAGACACAGACAGACAGACCAGCAAGGCCTCTCTCCAGCCAGCCCAGGCCCGGAGGCTGACACACAGACAGACAGACAGATGGAAAACCTCTCCACCGCCTCCGCTTCTGAGGGACCAGGCCCTGCCCCAGGGGCAGCCCACACGCAGGCTGCAGCCCCCTTGCCCCTCTGAAATGCTCGCCCCAGCACATAACGCCTCACATGCCCCCCACCCCCACCCCAGCCGTGCTCTGGGCGCGCGGCTGCTGGCGGGGAAGGCGGCCAGATGGCTGCGGTTGGTGTCTAACTGCTTCTTTATTGGAAAAATATGGGGTGAAAAACTGTGTGGGGCTCATTAGGCAGCCCGCTGGCCCGGACCGGCTGCCGTCTGCCCGAGCGGCCCCGCGAGGTGGCTGGTGGGCCAGCACCCGGCCCTCTCTCGAGGGATATCTGTCTGTCTGGTCTGTCTGCCAGGCTCACCATTCCCCGCCCCCCGCCCCAACTCCGCCAGGACGTGCTCCCCACGCTGGGCTGCAGGAACAGGGAGGGGCTGGGATGGGGCAGTCCGACGGCTGGCCGGGGGGCCAGGAGTCCTCACCTGTGGGGCCGGGGCTGGAGGTCCTCTGAGGGCTAGATCCCCCAGCCAGCCCTCCACCCCCCAAGCCTCAGTTTCCTCTTTGCTAAATGTTGCAAACTAGAGTTCATGGTGGTGCCTGCCGCCTGGGGTGGAGGCTGGGGTTCCAGGGGTCGGTGCTGACAGCTGAGATGGTCAGGTGGGCGTCCACCTCCTCTGGCCCCGGCCCCGGCCCAGCACACCCTCTTCCAAGGCCCCGGGTCAGCCTCGCGCCTCTGGGCCCTCAGTCTGCAGTGAGTACAGACCCTGGTCCAGGCTCCTCTGCCTGATGGGGGCCTTCTCTGAACCCCCATCTTCTCATCTCTGAAATGAGGCTCACCAGACCCACCCCTTAGGTCCCTGTGAAGACAAGGAAAGGGCACGACAGACGGACAGACTGATGGCAGCCCCCCTCTGCCTCCTGGGGCCCCTCTGGTGGGCGTTGGCACTTGCCCCACCCCCGCTGGCGCCATCTGAGAAAAGCTTGGCACCCGATTCCTGCGGGATGCCCCTGCTCATCCTCGGAGCACCCCTGCTCGCAGAGGTTTTCTTCCTTGTGCCGGCCAGTCTCACTCCTGAGAACACCTTCCCAGAGTCGGTAGGAGGCTCACCCATCCTCTCTCCCAGCCGTGGGCCCCCCTCCACAGCCCGCTGCTGTGGGGACAGAGGTGCAGGGAGCTGATGCCCCAGGCATCCCGCCTCAGCTGGTGCACGGATTCCTGCACAGGCGACCTCATGGGGGTATCCTCACAAGCGTTCAGGGCTGTGCACTGTGACCTAGGGCTGCTCCGCCCAGAGTGTGTCTTCCCAGGGTCTGCCCAAGGAAGGGCCTTTGGCAGTTTGCTCCCCAAGGGTCCCAGGCAGGCATTGGGGATGGCATGTAGGTCCCAGCAAGGACCGTGATCTGATGACTAGAACGTAGCCCATATCTCCTGGGCCTGCACTCATTCAGCCCCAGATGACCCTCTGAAGTGGCATCTGTCCTGCAGCCCCACCCTCAGCAAGGAACCTGAAGGCCAGAATGAGCATCAGCTGGAACTGGAGTCCCCAGGGGAGTCAGGCACCGTCAGGCTCCTGCAAGAGTCCTAGCAGGTGAGGGCGAGGGCGAGGCCTGGGATGTGGATGCAGGGGGGGGGTGTGGCACTCGTGTCCTACAGCTACTCTAACAAATTGCCACAGACTGGATGGCCTAAAACAGCTCAAGTTTATAGTTTAGGAGGTCAGAAGTCCACAGTGGGTCTCCCTAGGCCAAAATCAAGGCGTCAGCAGGGCTGGTTCCTTCTAGAGGCTCCAGAGAGGGATCTGTTCCTTGCCTTTCCGGCCTCTGGAGGCTGCCGTGTTCCTGGGCTCATGGCCTCTTCCTCCCATCACTCTGACCTCTGCTTGTGTGGTCACGTCTCCTTCTCTGACTCTGACTCTCCTGCCTCTCTCTTATAAGGACCCTTGTGATCACATTGGGTCCACCCAGGCCCATAAGGGCCTGTGGGCTGGGATCCTAGAGCCGACCGATGCCTTCAGGACTCACCTGGGACGGCCCTGGGTGCATGTGGGGCCCCAGGATGCCACGGGATGGGGAGGGGCCAGGTAGATGGAGGTAGGGGAGGGCTGAGAGGTGTTGGGTCTGAGGAGCCTGAGGGATGTCCCAGTACAGGTGAGACAGAGAACAGAGAGTGGGGGGTGGGCAGCAACCCCAGGGGCCCCTTTCATGAGCACTGTGTAGTCTGAGGCCCCATACAGCAGCGAGGATGGCAGTGCCCGCTGTGTCCAGCACAAAGCTGAGTGCGGAGAGTTTAACTTCCTGCCAGGGTCACACGGACTTGAATGTGCACCTTCCAGCTGAATGGGAAATGCTGAGGCTGAGAAGCGGGGAGGCTGGAAGAGGAGGCAGGAAGACCTCCACGGTGGGGGCCATCTGCCCCTCCCGCCACCCCCCCCCCCGGCGTTTCCAGAATTAGCTGAGCAGGATATGGGGGTGTAGGACCCAGGGCAGCTCCCAGGTTCCCCCAGGGATGCTCCAGGCTGCCTGGGTGCTTAGAGGGAGGTTGTCCCCTGGCCCGTGGGTAGTTCATACCCCTCTGTGCCCGGAGGGGTCATAACCCCTTCAGACCCATCTGCCCTGGTGGCCTTGGAGGAGGCCTTACTGGGCTGGGGGCGCCAGGGGCTTGGTGCAGGCTTGAGAGGTGGGTGGTCCTTACGTGGGGCAGGTGGGGACCATGTGACTGTTCAGGGCACAGGCAGAGGCCAAGCACACAACATAAGCAGATGCTTTCATTCATAGAGCTTGAGGACAAGTCAGGCGGATGGGGTAGAGGTTAGACGGCAGCTGAGACACCCCACCCTGTGCCCCCAGACACCAGGGCTCTGCCCCGAGTGTTCCCCAGCAGGGCCAGAGGTGTCACCCCACTCCCCCACCCCTGAGAGAAAGGGCTTTGCGCTTGTTCTGGTTGAAAAGAGCCAGGCCTGCCTCCTGCCTCCACCAGGCAGACGCAGACGCACAAGCTGTCGGGGGACAGGGAGCCCCCCTCACATCCCTGCCCTACATCGCACACATGCGTGCACACGCGCTCCCTTGCTCACACACACATACCTTCACTCCCACACACACGTGCGCGTGTTCACCCCACAGAACATGTCGCACACATACACTCATGGGCACTCGTGTGCACACATACACATGCCCTCACGCCCTCCTGATACCTGGAGCTCATGGCTTCTGCTTCAGACACCAGCAGAGAACACACCCCCCTCAGCGTGGGCTGGTCAGGGTGCCCACAGCACGCTCGCTCACTGGACTCAAGTACCTCACACTGGGCGGCTTCAACCACAGGAAGGTATTCCCTTATGTTCCGGAGACCAGGAGCCTGGAATCCAGGTGTGGGCAGGGCCTTGCTCCCTCTGGAGGAGCCTTCCTGCCTCTGGTGGCTTCAGGCTTCCCTGTTTTGTGCAATCGCTCCCGTCTCCGCCTCCATGGTCTTGTGGCCTCCCGCCCCCGTGTCTGTGTCTACTCTGTGCAGAAAGACGCAGCCACAGGACTTTGGCCCCCAATCCAAGATCCTGAATCACAGCTGCAAAGACCCTAATTCCAAATACGGTCACATTCTAAGGTTCTGGGTGTGCGTGTCTTTGGGGGCCGCACTCAGCCACTGTGGCTGTCTGCCCTGTCCTCCTGCTCGCAGCCACCTCACGGCAGCACAAACCACAGAGGGCTGTCGTGGCCACAGCGCAGAGGACGGCAGAGGGCCCGGGCCCTCCGGCACTTTAGAAGCCCCGCTCAGCATCCCCGCGTCTGTCCTCCCAAGCCCATCAGATCCTCGCTCCTCCAAGGCTTCCCAAAGGGTCTTTGCAGTTGCAGCAAATCTCACATCTTTGGCACAATCCGCATTTACTCCTTGTGCTGTTTTGCGCTGAATTTGCGTTTTCTGGTCAGTAAGGAGGGCAAGCCAGTGTTGAGTGGGGTCTGAGTCCACCCTTGGTCGGCCCGTTAGTGAGCATTTGTAGCTTTTTCTTGCCTTTGCTTCTTTCCCGACATTGGACACCTATGATGGACACGCCCAGCTAGCAAGGACCTTCTGAACTCTGCCCTGCCCCCCATGCCCTCCTCTCAGCTGAGCCCACCAGCCTGGCCTAGAGGGTCTGGGCTCCGGTTCACACACATGAGCCCACGCTCACCACTCGTCAAGGGCTAACCGAGGCCAGGGAGCCCAGCCCAGGAAACCTGGTCCCCATCCCCCTACTATAACCCCCCCACCTTCAGCCACACTGGCTTCCTCACATGCATGGGGCCCTGTCTCAGCAGGTGTCCCTGTCACACAACCCACAGGCCTTTGTCTGCAGCCCCTGCATCCACTTGCCCCGCAGAGAGACAGCCACGAGGGAGCGGGCTGGCTGTCACTGCCTCAGCCCAGCCAAGGGGAGCCCAGCAATTGATGTGGCTGAATAGCAGTGGGGTGGGCACTCCCAGTGCCCCCCTGTTGTGGGTGGAGCCCCCTCCATGGGCCCTGTGGCGACACCTCCCCTTGCTCTGCGTAATGATGACAGATGCGGTTCTAATATTGGCTGTTGGTCCCTGCCCACCACGTGCAGGCCCTGAGTAGATTATATCTGTTTGGCCTGTAAGTTGGACAGAGATGTCCCTGTGCTCTCTGACGGCTGCCGTCTTTTCTCCTGGTAATCTAGTCCCACTCCATTTCCTTCTAGATTTCTAACCTCATTAGATCTTTCACATCACAGTCACTTTCCTTTCTAAACAGAATTAAAGCCAGTCCTGCCCAAAGTCTGGTTTTACTCCCAAACCAGAGGGTGGGGCTGTGGCTCGGAGGTGGTGTGGCAAGGATTGCAGCCTTTTCAAGGACCATCAGTGCCCAGGGTGGTCTTAAGAATGATGTTTGAAGTGAAGCCGTATCATTACAGGAAGACAGGCTCCTCGGAGGTCTGAGGCTTCAGTGGGAGAGACCCCAAGAGAGGAGCCGGGGGGCACATTGAGACCTTGACAGTGATGGTCAGACGCGGGGGCTTGTTCTGGACCGGGATGACAAGGCCCAGCTGGGGCTGGCAAATCTAGTTGCTCCCACTGGTTCCTGGTGCTGACCCAGCTCTCAGTTCCCACCCGCTCTTACCACCCCCACTGGCTCCTTGAATCTGTTCCTGCCAGGGGTGGGGTCTCCAGGTAGCTGGGAGAGATGGGGTGCATCCCGGCTGCTCATCTAGAGGAGGCCTGATAATGGAGCACAGCTTCGGGGGACCCGAGGATTCAGCAGCTCCACTGGGGGAGGGCACCTGAGCTGGTGCACCAGGGTCACCCCTACCCCCACCCGGGAGTTCTATAACCAGCTGCCACCTGACATCTCCAACGGAACAACCCCCTTTCATCCCCACACCAGCTTGTCACAGCAGCTCCTAGCCCAGCTCCTGGTGCCCCGCCCAGCCCTTTGGCAGATCCTACAGAGGGATCTTCTTAAAGATCGCATCATCTCTCTCCTCCTCAGGCCACACACAGACACCTCTTCCTGTTCCTCAACACAAATGCCCTGGGGCCCCACCCCACCTCCCTGGATGGCCCTGCCAGGTTGTTCCCGCCTCAGGGCCTTTGCACTGGCTGCGGCCACCCCAGAGGACTCTTCCCCAGAGCTCCCCTCAGCTTGGTCCTTCTCATCTTTCAGCTCAGACGCCCCTCATGGGAAGGCCCCCCAGCTGCCATTCGGATCAGTGCCCGTCACTGCTTTTCACATTGCCGTTTGCCATCTGCCCACCCCATCTGCACTTGTCTTGCCCGCTTTCCTGTGCATGGCCCGTCGCACCCACCAGGCTGTGAGTCTGACTCAGGCCTGCTGGTGGAGCTGCTGGGCAGCTCTGGTGGCCCAAGGGCTTGTCCTTCTACGTTCCATGCCCTCATCAGGGTCGTGGATGTGAGCGTAAGTTGAGCGCGGCTGCTGTGACAATTATCATGAACTTGGTGGCTGAGTACTACACTGTTATTTCTCCACCTAGAAGCCAGAAGTTCCACAGGAGTCTCCCTGTGGGAGTCAGCTTGTGGGCTGGGCTGGTCCCTCTGCAGCTCCGGGGAGAATCCCTTCCCGGCCTTTTGGAGCTTGTGGAGGTGCCCACGTGCCTGGGTTCCTGGCCCCTTCCTCCACCTTCACAGCCTGCAGAGCAGTATCTTCCCATCGCCCCTCCCACTGGTAAGGACCCTATGATTAAGCTGCGCCCATGGATCATCTCCCTATCTCAAGGTCGACTGATGACCAACCTTGATTCCACTTTGCCGTGTAAGGCTCACAGATTTCCGGGCTCAGGGCCCTTTTGCTGCTGACCCCAGGGAGGTAGGTTAGGACACCCTACTGCATGAACACCTCTCCCTTCGCTGCCAGAAGCCTTGGAGCTGGGCCAAGTGCAAGAGCTCACGCCCCAGCTGGGGCACAGTGCAGTGGGCACATGGGCACACAGGCCCGCAGACACCCACCCCTAAGGTAAAACCACCCCCAGCCTGGGAGTCAGGATTCTCCTGCCAGAATCCCGAGTCCCAGGTCCGGCCTCTGCTGCCTGCCTGGAGGAAAAGCTTGTCTTGGCTAAGCCCACGGACCCCACGGTCAGACTGCCACGGTTCAGATCCCAACTCTGCCACATACCAGTTCTGTGGCTTCCAGCCTGTCACCTCACTTCTCTGCCTCGGTTTCCTCATTAACAAAATGGGGATGACAATAGTATGTCCTCAAAGGATAGCCATGAGGGCCCGATGATTTCATGGTTAGAAGCCATTCAGCGCCGTGCTGCTTGACACACAGCAAGTGCCACATACGTGCTGTTCCTATGGCAGGAAACAGGGTTTTGGGGTATGACGTTTATGGGGGCAGGGTAAGGGGTAAATAATTCAAACAGAACAAAAGGACTTAAAAGCCCCACCTAGAGGCTGGCACCCTTGGCCACTTCTTCCGTTCTTCCGTACTGTTGGAGATTTCCTATGGGCTGTGCAAGTGCATGTGTTCGCCTGTTTTGCCGCCTTTTGAGAAGGGAGCAGTGGCCCAGCACCCAGGGTTCCAGAGCTGGGTTCCCACAGGCCTGTTTGGGTGGCTGCACACTTCCCCACTGAAGGGACCCGCCTCTGATCGCCCAGCCTAGGGCAGGTGTGTGCAGGCGCGTGCAGGCGCTGAACCTGGGCTCCAAGCTGTGGATCCCTGGATGCCTCACCGGAACTAACCTCCTGGTGCCCCCAGCCCCACAGCAGCTTAGAGGTGGGGCTCTCAAGCTCCTTCCAAGCGCCCCTCAGCCCTCTTATCCTCTGTGGATTTTTTTTTTACAGCAGGTTTCATGATTGGGAGCTGTGATGCTGCCGTCCTGGTGGTGCACCTGTGTGCAGTGTAATGGAAGGTGCCGCCTGTGCGCCTGGATCGCCATGGGGCGTACGTTCGTCCTTCCCCTTGGATCTAAATTCGGTTTTGGCCCACGGAGTGGCCAGGCGGCTCTGGAGTAGTGGTCAGGGTTGGCGCGTGCTGAGTAGTTTGCAGTTACCCTAACTACTTGGACCCCTTCTTCCACTTTGCATCCCCATTTCTCAGATGGTGAAACAGGGCGGAGATGTGGGGGCTCTATTGTCCTTCCTTCAAGTCCCAGCTCCTCGACCTCGCTGCTCTGTGACTCAGTTTTCCCCTCTATAAAGTGGGCGTAGAAGCCGTGTATATTCGTTGCTGTGAGCATCTGAGGAGTCGGCCCATACAGCGTTCGGTACAGCTGGCACTGCGCGCCCTGACCTGGTGGCGGGGATGGGACAGAGATCGCTCGAACTCCAGCCCGCGGCCCCGCGCGGGCAGATCCGCGCCTCGGGGCTGGATTAGTCGGGCCTGCTCGCGCCCCGCCCCCGCCCCGCCCCGCCGCGCTCCCTGGCCACCGCCTGCGCGCCCGCCAGCAGTGTGCCCGCCACCGCCGCCTCCTCCGGGCCCCGCGCCGCGCCCGACGGCGCCCGGGAGCCGAGTGCGCACCGAGAGCCGCCCGGAGCGCGCCGAGTCGGCGCGGCGGACATGCGTGCCCTGCGCGCCCCCGGCCTGGGTTCCAGCTAGGCAGGGCCCGGCGGGAGAGGAGCCACCTCGACGGGCCGAGGCTGGTGGGGGCCCGCGCTCCGCCGTCCGCGTTCATGCCGCCCGGCTTCGACTCCGGCTCCGGCTCCGGCTCCGTTCTGAGGACCAGCGGCGGTCGCCTGCAGAGCGCACCGGTCCCGGGGCGCCCGCGCGGTGAGTGAGCGCTGGCGGCTCCGAGGGACTCGGGACTTTGCGGGCCGGGGTTGAGAGAGCAGCCCCCTCTAGAGGAACGGGGAGCGGGAGAGGCCCCCGGCGTTTCACTCACTCCGTCTCTCTCGGGAGACGAGCGCGCGGGGACCCCCGGTACCTCCGCCTGCGCCCCTGGGGCGCACGTGGTGGCAGACCCGCAGAGGGTCCCGGGCCTCGGCCAGGGCGCTGGGGGGCCCGCGGCGGAGGCGGGGCAGGGCGTTGTGGGGGACGCGCGCCTTTGTCTGCGCCCTGGCGCGGTCCCGGCCGCCCGGGTTCCCGGCGCCCGCCGCGCTCACCTGCCCGGAGTTGGAGCTCTTTGTCTGGGGCGGGGCGCGGCCAGCGGAGGTTGTGCCGCGTGTCTGGGCCGAGGCAGCCCCGCAGGTCGGGTCCTCGCAGACAAAGCGCGCCTTGACCTCCGCCCGCGGCCGGGGTTGCGTACCTCCGGGGAGTGAGTGCTGGCCCTGACGCTGTCCTTACCGAGCGTGCCCTCTCCACGGGGACCCTGAACCTGCAGCCCGGGGACCTCCAACCTGTACTCTGGCCTGAAGTGACCCTTTCCTTCCACCCCCACACCGGCTCAGTACCTGGATTGGAGAATGCCCGCGCTGCCTGGGTCACGTCCCAGTAAATAATCCTCAGGAAGTTATTAGCACAGGTCTGGTGTTGCGCTGGAGCTGCCCAGCCGCCTTGGGTCAGTTGTCCGACTCTAGACCCCTTGTCCTGGAAGGGAAAGAAGCGAGGGACCTCCACCTGGGTCAAGTCCCAACAGGGGTGGCTTTGTACCTGTGCTGGGAAGGAGGTTGGAACCTGGGCCACGGCCCCAGAGGTCCTGGGAGCTAAGGAGCCTGAGGGTATTTGTTGAGAGCCTTCTCCAGTGGGCATTGCTGTGCCTGGCCAGGTGTCCAGGCCCTCACAGTGTGGTGGAAGCTTGCCAGGTCCCTGCCCACGACCGCTGTCCGGGACTTGGATCCCTCAACTTCCCTGAGCAAACTGTAACTTGGGCAGGGTGGGTGTGGGGACCTGATGGACAGAGGAGAGTGGACTTCCCACCTGCCTCCCGCCTTTGCTTGGGCAGCATCCCAGGGGTCAGCAGGGGTCGGGAAGACACTCCCTGTCGCTGCTGCTTGCCCCCTCCTCCACTTCCCCCTCCTTTGCTCCCCTTGACTTTCCCAGTGTCTGGGGCGCCACCTCCTGGCTCTGGAAGCCTGTGCTCCAGTGAGGGGCCTTGAAGGGAACCAGGACTGGCCCGGCTGGGCCTCCCGGGCAGGGCTGGGGCACCTGCAGCCGTAATGGAACTTGCTGCTCTTCCCTTCACCCCAAGTCTGGGACCGAGGGCAGTCGTGCCCCATAGGAACAAATTCATCTCAGAGTGATGTCTCTGCCACGTTCCCTTCCGGTACCGGCCTTGGTGGGATGGGGTTCCCTGCTGTATCAGAGGAGGGGGTTCCAGTGAGGGCTGGCACACAGGGTGCAGCTAAGGCCCGCAGTTGAGGCCCACCTGCCATGAGGTAGCCCCTCCCCACTCCTGGTGGCCCCGCGACCACGCCCCTGGAAGGTAATGACAGCTTCGAGGCTGAGCCCTTTAACGCATTCATTTCATCTGCTGATGGCATGCAGTAAGGCACCCCTGGTAGTGCTGGGCACCCTCGTGGGCTGCTTGCACGGTCAGCACCACCCCCAGGCGCAGAGGGGCTGTCAGTGCCGCAGGTAATGAAGACCTTAAGGGGGCGGCCTCCGTAGAGCGGAGCGGCTGCCCCTGCTCTGGCTCATCTCTGAGAGGCGCCAGCCCTGCCCACTCAGGCCCTCCTCCCGCTGGTGCAGGGCAGCAAGCGAAGAGGATTTAAACCTGTGCCAAGAAGCGGGGGGGCACCCTCAGACTGAGGGGGTCTGGGAAGGCCTGGGGGAACACAGCTGAAGCCATGGGTCAGGGCCCAGACAGGCTGGCCTTTGGGGGCTGGGAAAGTTCACGCTGTAGTTTGGGGCAGTGGGAAGGCACTGGAATGTTTTCAGCCCCAAGGTGACTTGTTCTGGTTTGGTTTTTAAAGATACTCTTGGCTGCTGTACGGAGAGTTAATTTGTGAGAGTGTTAATGAGACCAGCTAATAATCACAGCAGCTGTCACTCGGGCTGTATGGCCTCAAGTGGGGGTGACAACAGGACTCCCTCCTGGGGTCACAGCAAGGCTTTAGTCCTGTTAGGCCTGGGGGTCTTTGGGCAGGCCCTGGGAGTACAGGAGGGTGGGTGACTCAGGGCCCCCGGAGGAGGGTACAGGGCTCCAGGGGCCGCTGGCCTCACACCTGGACACTTGGCTGTAACTCCTGGCGGAGCTGGGGCTGTGCCTGGGGCAGAGCGTGCGGGTGTGAGGTGTCCTCATCCTGATCCTGGAAGGCACTGCTGAGCCCGCCATCCTGCCCTCTCGGACCCCAGCTCAGGTGGACCCCTCACCCCCCGGGGTCTGCTCGGGTGAGGTGACGGCCCAGGCGTTGCAATGGCCGCTGCTCAGCACACAGGATGCCTCAGGAGCACCTGCAGGAAGAGGACACGCTGGCCTTGGTCCCTGTTCCCCTGGGCGGGCGGGCAGGCGGGGGGACCCTCTGAGCCGCTGCCCGTGCCCTGAGGGGGAAGGAGCACCCGCATGCGTGGCTAGCCTGGCGCCCGGTTGGCAGCCTCCCCTCTGGTCTGGGTCCGAGTCCAGCCCAGGGCACACGGGCCTATGTTTTCGGGGTGTGTTTGCCACCAGTTTTCTTTCTGGTGCAGGGTTTCGGGGCACGGTTAGGAAGGTGACCCCACTGCAGCAGGAGGGTGGAGGGCACAGTGGTTCGCTGGCTCGCGGTTGGCTCTGCACGTTGCCAGCAGCAGGTCTGGAGTGACGCGGGCCCGGGGAGCCTTCATCCGAGCAGCTCCCGCCCTTTCCCACAGACCTGGGCCCTGCCTGTGCCGGGCCTCGAGGGGGACCTCGCTCTGTCTGGGACTCTTGTTTCTCTTCTGTTCACCTGTCGGTCTGTTCTTGCTTCAGTCCCCATCTTATCATTGACTTCCTTACGTCGTAATTTACATGCAACAGAATGTGCATATTTTAAGTGTATAGTCTGATGCATTTCGACAGATACATACACTATGTGCCCCCCACCGCAGTCAGATAGGATGTTTCCATCATCCCAGAGAGCTCCTTCATGCTTTTTTCTTCTAAGTTTTTTATTTATTGTGGTGAGCTACACATAACAAAATGTACCGTCTTAACCAGCTTTAAGTGCACAGCTCGGGGCATCGAATACATTGATACTGTTGTGCAGCCATCACCACGTCCATCTCCAGAATTTTTTCATCTTGCCAAACTGAAATCCTGTTCCTGTTAAACACTATCACCCCGTCCCCCTCCCCCAGCACCCACCGCCCTACTTTCTGTCTCCATGGATTTGCTCACTCTGAGGGGCTCGTATAGTGGAGTCACACAGGATTTGTCCTCTGTGACTGGCTTGTTTCACTGAGCATCATGTCCTCAGGGTCCATCCATGTTGCACCGTGTGTCAGAGTTTCCTCCCTTTTGAAGGCTGAGTAATATTTCATTGTGTGTATACACCACATTTTGTTTGTCCGTCCATCCGTTTATGGACACTTGGCTCTGGTGACACATTTTGGCTACTGTAAATAACGCTCTTGTGAACATGAGTGGACAGAAACACGTTTGAGTTTCTGCTTTCGATCCTTTGGATACGTGCACACAGGGGGTTGCTGTATCACACAGTGGTTCTATGATTAAGCTTTTGTGGAACCTCCATACTGTTTTCACAGCCGCTGTGCTATCTTCCATCTCCACCAGCAGTGCACAAGGGTTCCAGTTTCTCCACATCCTCGCCAACCCCGGCTGTTGTCTGCCTTTTTTGATAGTGGCCATCCTGGGGGAGGCCTCGTGCTCTTTGGTACTCAGTCACCCCATCCCCCAAAACAGCCACTGTCTGTTTTCTCCCCATGAAGTCCAGGATGGGGGCCTCCGGAGACACTGAGAGCAGAACAGTGGTGCCAGGGGAGATGTGAGGATTGGGATGATAGCTGAAGAGCGTGTGGTTTCTTTTTGGGGTGCTGAAAATGTTCTAAAACAGGTTGAGGTGATGGTTGCTCACTGCTGGGTGCCTTCAGTGGGGATGTTGTATGGTACATGGATCATATCTCAGTGAAACTGTTATAAAACAACACCAACCAGGGAGAAAAGGTCTGCTCAGAACAGCCTTACAGGCTTGCAGCTATGAACCAGTGGGAGGGCCATGTCCTCATCCTGACTGTCTGCACCAAGACCCTTCACACACGTGGGCGTCTCCCCAGGGGGGGAGAGGCTGAGCAGGGCAGGGGGCCCATCCGAAACTGCCATGTTCTTTCCTGAAGTGGTTGGCCCCACTCAGAGTGGCCCCCTCCACCCTGGACACTGTGTGTCACAGTAACCGGGGTCCCCAGACCTGTGGCTCAGGCTGTCTGAGGCGTGGCAGGTGGTGTCCTGCAACCTGGGGTTGGGGGGCGGGGGGCATCCCAACTCGGCTCCCGCCACCCCACCACTTCCAGTGCCAGGCCCAGCGGAGCCCTCGGGTTCCTGGTGCTGCCTCCCTGGGGAGGCGCCCAGATTCCCAAGTTCCAGCTCCCCACTAAGTGGGCCACGCTGAGCCCCTGCATCCCTGCTGAGTGGGGCACCCTTGGTTCCCTGATCACAGGGGGGGTGACCTGTGTCCGAGCACCTGCAGCTGGGCCTGGGTGTGGTTGCCCTCCTCCATGGGGGCTGTGGGCGCAGTAGGATGTGTTCTGCCAGGCTGGGCAGCCCTCGTGTGCATAGAACCTGCCCAGACCTGTTCCCTGGGTGCCAGGGGTGGCGGTGAGGGCCAAGTTCACCCCAGCTCTGTAGGTCCCTCTGGCCTCTGACCCTTCTCTCTTTCTTCCAGGCATCTGTGGGCTCGGAGAAGCTCTTTGCCCCAGCAGCCAATAAAGGTAAGTGTGTCCCTGGGTGCCTGGCCTCTAGGAAGGGACAGGACACACTCCTGAGGTCAGTGGCAGGCCCCAAGTCAGGCTCTCTTGGGTTTCAGGTGTAGAGCCTCAGGCAGGAGTTAGGTGCTGTCATTTACTGAGGGATGCAATCCCCACCTCTGAGAAAACCACAAGGAAACAAAGGAAGCTGGGAACGGGGCCATTGTCTCTGCCAGAGCCAGGCAATTCTGGAGCTGTGGTTCCCAAAGTGGGGTCCCTGCACCCCCTAGGGACCATTAGGAAGGTGCTTTCCTGGGCCCTCCCTAGGCTCATGGGGTCAGGTGCTCTGGGGATGGCCAGCAGCTCCTGGCTCGTGAAGTGCCCCTGCCGCAGCGTGGACTGGCCCCCACAGCCGCCACCACACCCGGGCCCTGGCCAGTGACCCCCAAGTGGGACGGCGCAGGCACCTGGCATTTCGTCTTCCCAGAAAGCTCTCTGGCCGGCACTGCTCTGGAGGGTGGATGCCCAGCATTGGTCACATCACAGCCAGGATAGGCATTTGTGACCCAGCCTCCGGGTGGTGGCTGTGGCCCAGAGGGGGGTTCACCGGACCCGGCGCAGAGAAGGGGCCCTTTTGCTCGGAAGGATCCCTCAGGATGTGACTACAGAGGACAGGTGGCACCCGGAGCACAATGAGTCCTGCTGGCCTGGTATCCAGGCATGGCCTCCATGTGCCTTGAACTTGAGAGGCCTCGTCCTCAAATCAGAGCATTGCGGCAGAGTCCGGGTACAGAGGCCCACCAGAGGCTCCTAGGAGCCAGGCACGCTCAGCTTGCATTTCAGATGGAATTCCTGTAGGGTGTATCAGTTTCAGCCGCAAACCGTGCGGCTTGAAACAACAGACATTCGCCTGCTCACGGTTCCGGAGGCCAGAAATCTGGAGTCAAGTGTACGCAGGGCCGTGCTCCCTCCAGAGGCTCCAGGGGAGGGGTCCCTCCTGTCTCTTCCAGCTCCTGGTATTGCCTGCAAACCTGGGCATCCCTGGGCTTCTGGCTGCACCCTTCCCACCTCTGCCTCTGTCTTCACAAGGCCTCTTCCTCTTCTGTCTCTTACAAGGACACCTGATTCCAGGCTGATCTCATCTTGAGATTCCTAGCTTGATTACAGCTACAAAGACCCTTTTTCCAAATAGGGTCACAGTCACAGGTTCTGGAGGTTATGATTCAGCAGAGTTCAGGAAACTGGGCAAGGCTTTGAGGTGCCCAGAGAGGTGCATAGTGGAGGGTGATCAATAGCAATGCTCATGCTTTTTCAGTGGCAGGAGGCTCTAGAAGGTTCCAGGAGCCTCCAGAAGGGCTGGGGGCACTGATGGCACACATGGGGTAACATGCAGATCCGCATGGCCCATGCCTGCCTCTTTCCATTGGCTGCTCTTCCTTTGTGAGAGCCTCGTGTGCAGATGTGAGAGAGATAGGAGGGGAGAAAGGGCCAGCATCCCTGGGTAGCTGTGAGGAAGCAGGCTGAAGCCAGTGGCCCTCCCTTCCTGTCCTCTTTGCAGGAGTGGTGGCAATGGCCTCCTCCGTAGATCTGTCCCTAAGCAAACACACTCAAGGCAGAGGGACGTGTCGTCCTAGGGAAGGAGACTTCCCAAAGGCTCCGGACCCCTTCTCTCTCTATCAGCCTTGGTCACACTGTCCTGCAGCCACAGGGGAGGCTGTGGCCAGCACTTCACTCTGCATGGCAGCCACCCTCATGGGCCCCTGGGCCTGTAGGAGGAAGCAGGGTCAGTCCACAGCCCACAGTGAGGCCGCCACACTCAGTGACCTGAATTTCCACTCCTCCTGGGAAACTGGGATGTTGTCCTCTGGAGGCAAAGCTGCTCAGACGGGTGGTGGTGCCTCCCCTGGCCTGGGCATGTGCTCTCCACCTGGCCTGCTTAGCACCCGGCCTCTGGGCATGTGACCTGAGACCTTGCTATAGCAGCCTCAAAAGAAGGGTTTGAAAAAAAAAGAATAAATAAATAAGTAAATAAATAAATAAATAAATAAGAAGCATTTGGAATGAATAGGTGGGCTCACTGGAGGTCATAGCCCAAGGGCAGGCCTGCAGCTCAGAGGGGAGCAGAGGCTCTGGGTGGTGAAGGGAGGCAGTGTGGGGGAGCAGCAGCTTCCTGTGCACAGACCAGGCAAGCCTTGTCATCCAGAAAGTCTCCCCAAGCGCGAGGGTCCAAAGAGGGCTTAGGCCATGGGTCACCTGGTAGGTCCAAAAAGAGCAGCCACCAGCACAAGTGAAGCTCCTGCAGAGGAAGGAAGGACAGCAGAATGGGCTCAGAGCCCAGCGCCCTCCCTGGGGCGGCTCCCTCAGGCACCTCAGTCTCCCTCTGTAATATGGGGCCACAACGGCCCCTGCACTGGGACCTCCATGGGCAGGAAGGAGGTGCAGGACTCTCCCTGGTGGTCGGTCGTGGGGGGTGGGGGTGGGGGGGAGTACTGAGGTGTTGGGGCCAGGGCTCCACGCTGCGTGTTTCCCCATCGGAAACGGTCCTGGACGTCATTACCCGGCCCCTCTCTCCGCAGGGCCCACACTGGGCGAGAAGTCCGAGGCCAAGGCCGGGGCGGCGCCCAAGGTCTCGGGCCTGGAGCGCAGCCGCGAGCTGAGCACCGAGCCGCCCTTCCTGCCCCCCGTGCGCAGCCCGGGGCCGGTCCTGCCCTCCGCCGGCGCCCCGGCCAGCCCACCCGTCAAGAAGGAAGCCCCGGCCCTGCCCCGCCTTGCCCCGCAGCCGCCGCCCGCGCCCCCGCAGCCCCGGGTCCCGCTCCCGACGCACGTGCCTCTCCCCCCGGGCGCCTTCCCGGGCCCCGGCCCGGCGGCGGCGGCGGCGGCCGTGCCGCACAACGGCCTGCACAGCCTCAGGTGGGCGCGGGGCGGGGCCTGCGCAGCCTCAGGTGGGCGCGGGGCGGGGCCTGCGGGGCGCGCGGCCGGGCACTGAGCGCCCCCTCCCTGCAGCAGGAGCAGCAGCGCCAACAGCGGCGCCAGCCTGGGGCTCGCGAAGCACGTGTCCCTGTCTCCTCACGGGCCGGGGCCCCACCTCTCTACCTCACACTTGGCGCTCCGCTCGCAGGCCCAGCACCAGCACCACGCGGCGGCCATGTTCGCCGCGCCCCCGACACTGCCCCCGCCCCCGGCGCTGCCGGCCAACAGCCTGGTCATCCCAGGACACCCCACCGGTAGGTCCGGGCGCCGTTGGTGGCGCTGGGGTCCTGTCCCCCTCCACTCTGGGCTCCTAATCCCTGGGCGGGAGGGACGCGGCTGCTGGTTAGGGGGGCCGGCCCCGGAGATTTGTCTCCTTAGTGACCACCTGGCTGGATGGCAGTCCCCGAGCAGCCCCCTAGCCCTAGCACCCCGCCTTGCCCAGGGCAGAGGAAGCTTCCTGCCAGGGCCTCGGTTGTGTGCACACACACACAGGTCCGTGGTTGCACACACACGTGTATGCAGACACAGACGTGTCTGCTGCATTCTGAGCCCCTGCCAGGCCTGGTCTGGGGCAGGGAGTCGGTGAAGCTTGGAGCTGCCCCCTCGTCACAGCAATGAGGGCTCTCAGGGCCTGCGTGGCTCTTCCCATGCCTCTTCTCTGGGCTGCTGGCAGGGGGATTAGGGCTGAATTGTGGAGGAGAGGGGCCCCAGGTGAACAGCAGCGGGCCTGGCCCAGCCTGGCCTCTCCCTCCCTGCTCGATTCCAGCAGGTGCCCCCCCACGGCCAAATCTTAGGTCACTAAGGATTTCTCCGTGGCGTGGGTCTCCAGTATTTTTTTCTAAAATTCTGAGGCAGCCCAGCTCGGGTTGGGGGCAGCTTGGTGCCCCAGCATGGGACCAGGACACTGGTCTGGGGGTGGCTGGGACGGTCAGGGCTCCCCTGCAGGGCTGTCTCCGGGGGCTCCCAGGGTGGCTCACGGTGTTCTCTCTTGCCTTTAGATGCCAGCCTGTTGATCTCATTCAGCCAGCCAATCATGTATTGCCAGCCTCATTCGGGGATTCTGATTGGTACTTGGTCACAGGCACCTCTCTTACCTCCACCCTGGGGCCCGCACGTAGCGAGCGGCCACCACGGCTTGGCCTGCCGAAACCGGGAGTGCCAGCAGGTGACTATCCGCCTCGCCCCACCGGGAGCCCGCGGCCGACGTGCCTCTCTGTCTCTCTCTTTTTCTCTTGTAGATCACGAGCTGCTCAGGCAAGAGCTGAACGCGCGTTTTCTGGTCCAGAGCGCCCCCCTGGGCCCGGGAGCTCTGCTGCGGGCGGAGTTCCACCAGCACCAACACACACACCAGCACACACACCAGCACCAACACACATTCGCCCCCTTCCCAGCTGGGCCGCCCCCGACGCCGCTCCTGCCGCCCGCCGCACCCCCGCCGGTGCGTAGGCTGCGTGCCGGCGGGCGGGCGGGGGTGGCCCAGGCGCGGGACACGCAGCAGGCACACGCAGACGCTCTCTGCACGCATGCAGGCTGACACCGTCCCTCCCGCTCCATCTGTCCCACCATCCCCTCCTCTGCCCCCCCCCCCCACTCCGGGTCATGCCATGAGGTTCCCCTTCCCGAGCTGTTCTTTTGGATTTGGGCAAGCACCGCGTATGCACACGGCCAGGGGGCCAGTTGCACCCACGAGGGGTTCTCAGCGTCTCAGTTGGCAGCAGGGCACCATGTCTGGAGGCCCGACAGGACTGAGGGGTCACGGGAACCAGGACTCCTCCCAAGTTCCTGGTCCTCGAGGTCTCGTCCCTCTGAGCCAGCTGCTGTGGGACAGAGTCCCCTGCACTCCTACCCACCTTTGCTTTGACACTGACTAGTTTGCCAGTGGCCTAGGTGTGTCCTGAAGCCTGACCACCAGACCTGGGCTCCATGCCCGCCCTCCCCAGTCATGGCCGCAGACGCCAGGTGGGCCAGTCTGCATCTCCTGTGCTGGGATCACTAGAACAGAGAAGGGCCATGGGGCTGCGCCCTCAGGGAGCCTGGGGGGCAGCGGGCTGAAGGCCACCAGCCTCATCCTGCTCACTGTCTGGCCCGACGGGGTGGGTGGGTGCTTGGCCAGCAGAGGGCGTCGACGTGGTCAGGAGGCCTCACTGTCTGCCTCCTTCCCTTCCAGTTTGACAAGTACACGCCCAAGCTGGACAGCCCCTACTTCCGACATTCCAATGTGAGTGTCCCTGCGCGCTCTGGGCTCTGTAGGAAGGGTGGGGGGTGTGGAGGGCAGGGCTGCGCCTTGTCCGTGTAGCCTCCCACCCTGTGCAGGGGCAACAGAGTGGGGACCAGAGGGCCGGGCCCAGCGTCCCTGCCCAGGGCATCCGAGCGCCTGGCAAGGCCTCTGGAACACCCCTCCTGCCTTCTCTTGCAGTTTTTCCCGCCCTTCCCTCCAGCCGTCCCAGGACTGCCTGCCCTGCTCCCACACCCAGGTCCCTTTGGATCCCTGCAGGGTGCTTTTCAGCCCAAGGTACTAGCTGTTCCCAAGAGGGGGTGGGCACGGTGGGTGGGGGCTGCAGGACTGCCCCCCCGCAACCAGCACCTCCCAGGGCAGCTCCAGCCGCCTCACATGTGGTTGTGTGTGTCGTGACCCCCGGTGGCTTCCGAGGGGCCTTCACCTCAGTGCAGAACATCCTGACCGGCAGTGGGGCCCTCTGTGCCCCAGGGGCCAGGAGAGCCCTGCTTCACTGTTCTCACCTCCTCCTCCCGGAGACTCAGGGTTGGGGGAGGAGCAGTGCGGAGGTGGGATTTGGCGGCAGTGCAGGGCTGTCCATGCTGCAGGGGGCCCAGGTAGGAAGCACCCGCTGAGGCCCCAGGACCAGGGACTGGGCTTGCTCTGCTCACGTGAAGCAGTGCTGCCTTGGCCCTCAGCGAAGACCCTGCCCCAGGCGCATCGATCAGGAGCCCTTTCCTCGCGTCTTTTCAGAAACCTCTGGATAGAGGTTATGGTGGGAGGCCAGGCCGCCCCTGGGTGGCAGTGTGCAGGGTCCCACAGGCCAGGTGGGGCAGGCACAGGCGCCTGGAGGTCTCATGCCACCTGGGCACAGGGCCTGCAAAGTTGTCTCGTGCCATGTCCCTCTCTCCCCTCAGACTTCAAACCCACTCGAGCTAACAGGCCGGGCCAGTGCTGTTCACACCCTACTACAGAAAGCCCCCGGGGTAGGTGGCAGCGGTGCCCATGCCTCCCTCCTTCCCTGGTGGGCATCCTGGCAAGTGTGGCCCCTCGTGGAGGCCCACACAGTCCCCGGGCTGGGCTGCTTGCAGAGCCTGGGTCTGATGCTTTCTTCTCTGTCGATGGCAGGTGTCCGACCCGTACCGGACAGCAGTCAGGGTGAGTGTGTGTGCACCTGCGTGTGCACGTGTGTAGTCTGCACGCCTGCGTGTGCATGCCTCACCTTGGGAGGACAGGGCCTGGTGGGACCTCAGGGAGGGTCTGAGGCCACAGAGGACTCTGGGTGCCTCCTCAGTGGCCGCAGGGGTGCACTATGACAACCGGAATCGGGGTGGGGGCGGGGGGCGCGAGGAGGCCCTGCCTCACGGCTGAGCCTGTCGCCCACCTGTCACAGAAGCCTGGGAAGTGGTGTGCTGTGCACGTGCAGATCGCCTGGCAGATCTACCACCATCAGCAGAAGATAAAGGTGAGCCTGACCCGTCCTGCCGGCCAGGCCCGCGGCTCAGAGGGCACCTGCTTTGGGGCCACGTCCTCCCGGGTGTTCACACATGTGTGTGTGTGCCCCTTTCCCGGGCAGTGGGCTGGGCTGGACTGGGCTGTGAGGGGTCGGAGCTGGGGAGGGGACCTGACAGCAGTGTGCGGGGAGCCCAAGGTCACTTCCCACCTGGTCACCCAGGATGACCCAGGTGGGGCTTCGGGAGGAGCCTCCCTGCCGTCAGTTGAGCCCTCCCAGTGGGCCTTCAGCTCCGCCCCCGCCCCGCCCCGCCAAGTGTTATTAAGTGCCTGCCGTGTGCCTGGGTTTTCAGCCATGGACACAGACAACCAGAAGTGCTTATGGAGCCTGTGTGCTCCTGGGGAGGGACGGGTGGTGCCCGGCACCCTAGCCAAGCGAGGCAGGGAGGAGGCGGCCCTGGGAGACCTGGGGGCCCGCAGCCAGGGTGGTGGGCTGGGGCGCTGAGCATGGCCAGGACGGGCCCTGCCCCCTGCATCACAGGGGGGCCTGCACACCCTTGTCTGCCATCTTAGGTAACATCTTACCTCTGCGCACGATATTTTTTAATTTATCACATCCTAAATATGCTACAGAGGACAAGTCACAGAAGGGAACTTATGACAGATGACTGTGTGTTTCTACATGCAAATGCTCAGACAGGGCTGCCTAGAAGGTACAGTGTAGGAGGTGAGGGGCGGGGGGGCTCCCCAGCTAGGGCCAGAGCACCCCTCTGTCATTGCCACCACGGCAGGTAGGACTCGGCCTCGCCCCATGCCTGCTGTGGCCCTCGTGACCTAGGGGCCTGGCTTGTTGGTTTTACTAACTTTAATAAGTTTAAATCCTACTACTGATGCTAAATTTTGTCATTGGAAAACTGGTATGACTTGGGTATGAGAACGTACTTTTCCAACTAAATTTTACAGAGTCTAAACACAAAGTATTTCCAGTGAAAATATAGCATCCAAGTTGAGATGTGTTTTAAGTATAAAACACACCAGCTTTCAAAAAGCACGTAAAAAGGAGTGAAACACCCCAATCAGGACCCTGTATCAGTCGCACATGATGATGTTTGGTTATCCTACGTCCACTGAAATGTCTCAGGATGAATCCTACCTGTCCCTCTGCCCACTGGGCAAGGCCAGCGGAGCAAGTGGGATCACACCTCGTCGTCCAGCTCGTTGGCATCCCGGTACCTGGCAGGACAGAGGGCGCAGCCTCCGGCAGGCAGCCCCTGCACACGCTTTGTCCCGGCAGATGCAGCTGGACCCCCACAAGCTGGACGTGGGCACCAAGCTGGACTTGTTCAGCAGACCCCCCGCCCCAGGTGTGTTCACCGGATTCCACTACCCGCAGGACCTGGCCCGGCCCCTCTTCTCCAGCTCAGGTAAGGCGGCCTGGCGCATAGCTGCTGGGCCCTTCCCGGCCACCGTGTAGGCCAAGGGACAGCACTGGTGGCGGCGCAGGAGGGCTCTGGCTGCTTGGGCAGATGTTTTGTTTCGCCGGCCATAGCAGGTGGGGCCTGGCAGTCCTGCCCTCCTCAAGCTTCTCCCCCCGCAGAGGCTTCCCCACAGCTGGCCTGAGCCCCACGTGTGCTCTGGCCAGGATGCCCTCCTCTCTTGGGGGTTCCTTCCCGATGTCCCTCTCGGGAAGGGTTTGGCTTTTCTCTGAATGGTGGGAAACTGCTTTCAAACCCCCCAGGCTCGCCCCGCCAGCAGCCGCACCACAGCCTTGCTGTGTCGGGGTCCCTGGGACCACCCTCAGGTTAGCAGCGCTCCCGGAACTCAGCACAAGTCACACTCCAACCCCGGCTATAGGCACTGCCGTGAAGGGGCACGGAGCAGTCAGCAAGGAGGAGGGGGAGGGTGGAAATCAGCGGGCCCCTCCTGGGTGCTACCCTTCGGGGCCCCAGGCCGCACTGCATTCCCCAGCAAATAGCCGTGACAGCAGGGCAAGGTGCTGCCTCCCTGGAAAGCTCGTGGAGACCCAATGCCCAGGGTTCCAACTGGGGGCCAGTCATGTAGGCACTTCTGCCTGCACGGACCAAAACCTAGACTCCCAGAAGGAAAGCTGGTGCTCAGCACAGACCACACTGTTTGCACAAGCACGCTAAGCGTATATGAAGCGTTCCTATCAGAGGAAGGCGAGAAACCTGAAACCCGAGTTCCCAGAGGCTGGGAGGGCAGCCACGCAGCAGGTCATTCTGAGGTCAACGGCCTCGAGCCCACGCTCCAGGGCTGCTGCTGCCTCCTCCCCAGCTGTCAGGCCCTCGAAGGATGTTACCTCCTCAGAGAGCCCTCCCTGACCACTCCTTGTCACTGCCCCCCACCCCCGCCCCGCAGTGCCCTGCTCCAAGCTCCTGTATGCGCACACCCACCTGCTGCCCCCTTGCCATGGACATGGGGTCCATGTGGGTAGCCCATTGGCACACTGGTGTGATGGGTGTGGATGCGGTCACGCTGGCTGGCCTGGTGAGCATGGGACTTCTTCCCAGCCCCGGCTCTACCGCCCCGATGGCCTCCAGACCCCAGCCAGGGCAGAGGAGTCTCCCAGGGGTCATGGCCCCTCAGAAAGCAGAGGGCCTCCCATCTGGGCCTCAGCCCTGGCAGCCAGCAGCCTTCTTGGGCCAGAGCCCACAGGCTGTGCTCCCCACCCACCCATGGCCGCGTCCTGCTGTGAGTCTGCCTCCCCCAGCACATGCCCCACCTAGACCAGGGCGGCGCCATACCCCCCCCCCAACACCTGGTTGCCCACCCTGTGTGTCTGGCCTCGCCCTGTGGCTGGCTCTGCGCACCCCTCCCTGTCTAGCACATCTGTTTCTTTCTCCCATCTGTGTTTACATTGCCATCCTCTTTCCCAGGGAACGTCAGCGCGTTGGCCTTTTCTCGTGGTGTGGCTTTTTAAGGCAACACGTTTCCCTCACTGCACCCCACGTGCTCTGATATGCCCTTCTCTTTAGCACTGGGGTCAGCTGTTTCCTAACTTCTGGTTTGATTTCTTTGACTTAAGGTCACTTAGAAGTGAGGTTAAGTTTCTAGCTGGGAGCTCTCTGGAAACGAAAACCTGCGAATGTCTGGGTGGAGGAGCCCACCTGTGACCCCCACAGCTGGCAGACAGTGGAGGGAGCTGGAGACACACGAGCAGGCACCCACGTCACTGGTCTCACCAGACAGTCACCTCCAGACTGCAGGGTGGGCACCCTGAGCAGCAGGGTTGGCCCTTGACCCAACAGCCCCTTCTTAGGACTGGGCCCGCTGGGCTGCCCTCCAGGTTCGGTTTTGGGGGGTGTCAGGGGAGCCCAGGCTGATGCCACTGTGGCCTGCAGCCAGGGGACACTGCAGGAGGAGCTGCCGTCTCTAGTAGCTGTGACATGGGCCCGTGTCCATCAGCATGCAGGCCGTACCCGTTAGGTGACCGGGATCACTTATTAGCTCTGGTCGGAAACTGCAGGGTCGCTGGCTTCGGGAGCAGTCCCTAAAGGCTCGATCTCGGACCTTTTCTCTGCCCGTTTTCCTCTGGGGGCTCTACTGATATCCACACCTCCCTTCCTGCTCCCCCCTCGGGGTCCTCCAGACTCTGGGGAGATGAAAGCCTACCTCCTGCCTGGTCACGTGCTTGGAGTGGGAAGTAGAGCCAGCCAGGGTGCACCCACTCTGGAAAGGAGCCACAGACAAGGCTCCGGTGCACTCGGGCTGCCATCAACCTGCCCTCCTCCCCAGGTGCCGCCCATCCCACCACCAACCCGTTCGGACCCTCAGCCCATCCTGGCAGCTTCCTGCCCACTGGTCACTTGACAGGTAGGTACCCCCTGAGGTATGTGCAGTCTGTCTGGCCTGTGCTGACCTCAGAGCTGGGGGGTGCACGTGGGTAGGGAGATGACCCCAAGAACCAGGGCACCTCTCGGCTTGTAGAGGTGGCACCTGCCAGGTCCAGAGCTGCGGTGGGGGCAGGGTGTGGTGCACACATGGAGATCCCTGAGCCCTCGTTGCCCCCACAGACCCTTTCAGCAGATCAAGCACCTTCGGGGGCCTGGGGAGCCTGGGCAGCAACGCTTTCGGAGGCCTGGGAAGCCACGCGCTGAGTGAGTGACCAAGCCGCTTGCCTTCCCCTCACACGCGCCCTCCCCTCGCACACAGGCACACGCATGCATCCTCCGCACGCACCTGCGCAGGTCTGGGCAGCACTGACGCCAGGCCTACCGTCTCCCTTCACCGCCTCCTTGGGGCACACACGGGCCTGCGGTTGGGAATCTCCAGGTGTGTTCTCCTCCCTGGCAACCCAGCCTCACGCTCCCACCACCACCCACCCCCAGCTCCCGGCGGCGGCATCTTTGCCCCCAAGGAGGGCCCCACGCTGCACGGCCTGCCGAGCCCCCACGAGGCCTGGAACCGGCTGCACCGGGCGCCGCCCTCCTTCCCCACGCCACCCCCGTGGCCCAAGCCCATAGATGCCGAGCGGGTCTCAGCCCTGACCAACCACGACCGAGAGCTGGACAAGGGCAAGGAGGAGCGGGAGCGGTGAGTGGGGCCCCTCTGCCACCCTGTCCTGCCAGTTTCCTACCCACCCCTCATCCAGCCCCCGCTCCTCCCAGCACCTACAACCCCAGCCAGCATCGCTGAGCCCTGGGCACCCACCTGGGGGCACACTGAGCTGTGCCCTCAAAATGTGTTTGGGAGGGTGTGAAGCTTGCACCCCAGGGCTGGGAAAGACCAGGGGAAGCGGACCTCCGCACCCAAGCACCCTCCACTCTGCCTCCACAGAGGACCCCTGCTGGGGCAGGACCTGGGCAGGCACCATCCACAGTGAGGGTCCACTCCCTCCAAGGCCCTGGCAGGAACGGTGGGCCTGTGGACAACAGTGGGGCCTCTGGCAGGAGCCCAGATCAGTAGGGCAGAGGACTGGAAGGGGGCTGCTGAGCCACCAGCAGGGGCGGGTCTGGGAGGTACACCTGGGGGGAGCCCCCTGGGCTTGGGGATGGGGCTGAGCGTGTGTGTGCCCACTCCCCAGCCCCAGGGGCAGCAGAGCTAGGTCGGGGCAAGGGAGGTGGGAGCCACATTCCCAGGTCAGTAGCAGAGTCAGGGACTTGAGGGTTCTTGAGGAGTCATGGGCCAGCTGCATGGACAGGAGCAGAGGAGGGCTCCCTGCTGGCCCTTCCACCCAGGTCTTCTTCCCCCCAGTCACTCATGGGCGTTGCTGCATGCCAGGCACGGAGGGTACACAGGGCGGAGCTTGTAGCAAGGTGAGGGAGGAGGCAGCCTAGGGTTAGCATAGACCGTGGTGGGGACGTTTGTCACAGGACCTGGGGAGGATGCCAGGCAGCAGCCCAGGGCCTGCCCACCTCCTACAACAGCACTGTCACCGCAGAGGGTCCAGAGCCCATGGGGACCACAGGATCAAGAGGGTGGGGTTCAAGTAGAGTGATGGTGGCCGGGTACATCACAGACGGTTGGGAGGAGGAGAAGGGAACCTGCGGACTCCCAAGGGGAGAAAGACCTTCGTATCTGACTCCCTCAAGCCTAGCTGCTGTCCCAGCCTGTCATCAGGGTGGGGGCCATGCCCACCTTGCTCCCAGCCTTGGAGGCAAAGGGCAAAAAAGTACGGGTGGCACCTCGAGGGTGAGAACCAGACCATGATGGGGTGGGTGGAACCGTGGTGACCACCACCAGGCCACACCCTATGAGGAAGGAGTTCCAGGACCCTGTGTCCCTCCAGTGGATCTGGAGTCGGGGTGGTACTCCCCAAAGTTCCTCATTGAAGGGCTTGTCCTGGTTCAGGGGCTCAGTGGCCTGGGTCCACGTGGAGAGCTCTGGGGTTCTATTGCAAAGTTGGTTGCTTGTGGAGGGGAGGCAGGCGTGGGGTAATTGTTGTTGGGGTGTGGGTTGTGGTCACCACGTGTTGGTGGGGTGCCAGTAGAAGTTAGGAATTCCACAGGAGCCCAGGGTTCTAAAACCCCCCACACACACACCCAAGGACCCTGAGGTCACTGCAGTGAGCACTGACCTCGCCACATTGAGGTGGGAACTTGGTGGCAAAGGCGCTCGCTGGGCGGTGTCCTGCCAGGCTGAATCGGGGTATCTGCCTTGTTTCTCCCAGGGACCTCCTGGAGAAGACGCGCCTGCTGAGCCGGGCCTCGCCCTCGGCCCCCGTGGGCCACCCAGGCAGCAGCCTCCTGCTCCGTGGCCAGGGCGAGCCGGGCCGGCCGGGGATCCCCGCCGAGCGCGAGGCCGAGCCCCGCGTCAAGGAGAGCCGCTCCCCGGCCAGGGAGGACGGCGCCAAGCTCAGCAAGGCGGCCCTGGGGGACAGCCTGCGCCTGGCCGGCCTCCTGGGCCGCGAGCTGGCGGGGAAGCCGCCCGAGGCACCGGCCGAGCGGTCCCAGAGCGATGTGAAGGTCAAGGAGGAGCGCGGGGAGGACGTCGACGCGCCCCCGCAGCCCGGCCCGGGCCCCGCGGGCCGCGAGCGCACGGCTTTCGCGTGGGAGCCGCCGAGGGAGGCCTACCGCGGCCCGGAGGCGCCCCGCCGCGCGCCGCTCGGCCCGGGCCCCGCCGCCCTCCTCGAGCCCTCCGAGCGTCCCTACCGCGACCGCGAGCCGCACGACTACAGCCCCGAACGCCTGCGGGAGGCGCGCCGCGACGAGCTGGAGCGCGCCCGGGCCGCGCACCTGGGCGCCGGGCCTGCGCACCTGGACGGCGCTGCGCTGTTGCCCGCACTGGGCGCCCTGCAGTACCCGCGCCTGGCGCCCGCCCCCGCCGCCGCCGGGCTGCACAACGGGCTCCTGGCCCGGACCCCGCCCGCCACCGCCACACTGGGCGCGCCGCCCCCGCTGGTGGCCGCGGGCGGGCCCCCCACGCCTCCCGGGCCGCCACGGAGCAGGACTACGCCGCTCGGGGCCCGTGCGCCTGGCGAGGCCCGCGACTACTCCCCGTCCCGCAACCCCCAGGAGGTGGAGGCGCGGTAGTGGCCGCCGGCCTGCGCCCACCGCGAGCGCGGAGGCTCCTCCACCAACGCACTGCTGTCGACTTTTCTAAACGTCTATTTCTAGAACTTAAGCACAGTTCCATCGGCCCTGGGGCGATGCGCACCCTTCCACTCGCAGCCCGCGGAGTCAGGGGTGTCATACACAGCTTTTCTGGGGGTGATCTTTTGTTTTCCGAGCTTGAGATTAGGCTACTGGAAAAAAAATTCGAGTTTGTACCTTTTTTCCCACAGGTGAGAAGCATTTTTAATAGATTTGTATTTTTTTCAACTTTGTGCCCTTTAGACATGTAAAAGAAGTGAAAAAGAGACTTTTGCTTTTGTACTTTTAGTTTGGTTTTGCGATTTAATGGCCTCAGATCCCTCTCCAGAGCCCCAGGGGTTTTTTTTTGTCTTATTTATGGAGAAAAAAAGCGGTCATTTTGTCCAACGCACTGTGAGGCCCCCACTCAGGCCTGGCCCTGGCCCTCCCTTGGTACTTGGAACCGAACTTACAGATATATATTAAGATAATTAATAATGTACAAAACTTTTTTTGCCTTATGGAGAAGTGTAAAAGGATTTCTTTTTCGGTTTGTTTTTTTAAAAAAAACAAATGAAACAGTGTAAATAGTCTGTTAATATAAATATATGATGTTATTAAATTCTTAACCTAGGTAGACTTTATAAAAACAGTTTCTAGAAACTTCTCTGGTTATTTGTTTAACATGGTCACAAAAACCCACCCGTTGTCAGTTGGAAATGCCCTCAGATGTTTAACTGCGGCAACGTTCTTCAACTATGCAAGCGCTTGGGTCGACCGGGCCGCCGGGGGTCACTACGAAGCAGCCCTGGGATGTGCGTGTGCACCTCCTGTTGACTGTCCGGTGTCCTTGGGTTCCACCCCAGACAAGTAGGGTTTGGGAAGTGAAAAGGCTAAAGGCACAAAAGAAGTAACTTCTGTCTCTTCTCCACAGAGCCCATCAGCAGACATTTCGTGTTCTCCTACCGGCCAAGGTCTTGGCATGATTTTCTTTTGGTTTCAGTCTTACTTTCATAACCCTGTGAATGTCACCATGCCCTGTCATCAGTGTCCCTTGTTCCCTGACATCCACACCTGTGTCCGCGGTGTCTGAGCCTTGGTTCGACCATCTGTAGCTGTTTGCTTTATTCGGGTCTGTATTTTCCACCCAACGTTTCCACTGTAGACTCCGGTCATTTTAAACATTCTGTTCTCACATCAACCAATGAAGGTAAATACAGCCTTGATTTTGGATGAAAAGGTGGTTGAGTGTTTTGTGGGGCTTTGTGACAGGTGGGGGTTGTGCACCTACCCTTGGTTCCTTCTCCCCCCCCAACTCCACCTCCACCCCGCTGCCACCACCAGCAGAGCGCCACCTTGGAAGTCACCAAGCTCACCTAGCCCCGCCCCTCCTGGCACCACTCCCCCTTCCCCACTCCCTGGCCGTTTTGGCTGCTGAGGCTCCTCCCCCTGACCTTTGCCTGGCACCCCCATCTTGCCTTCAACTCTGCTCTGGTCCCATGGTCCCCACTCTGTCATCTGCCATACCACCCCTGCATGGAACTTGTTATCTGGGTTGGTCTTCTCTGTGCACTGGGTGTCAGGTTGCTTGTCCTGGGGAGAGCTGGCCTTGCCCCCCGCTGTGCTAGCAGAGCCGGAAGGAGGGGAGCAGGGGCAGAGCTGGCCGCCCCCACCTACTGGAGGAGGAGGGTGAGGGGGTGTCTGCCCTGCAGTGGGGACCACAGCTGCTTGCACTTAGCACTGGGCCCTTACCCCTACCCTGGCCATGGTTTGGAAATGGGGCCCTGGCATTGCACCCCAATTGCATAAGGAGGGCCTCTCCCATGGAGAGTTGGGGGTGCCCTTCATCTCCAGGGAGGAGCACCAACCAGGGGATTCTCCAGAGGGGTTGGTTCCGGGGACCAGCCCCCCTGGGCCACAGTGCCTTCCTCTTGCACATCTTGGTTTCCTCTCGTCTCAGCTGTAGTCTATACAGCAGAGCTTCAGAACATGTCACCATGTTCTCCTGTGATGTGGACTGTGGGAGGCTTGTGACCATGCTCACCCTGGGCCACTCTGCTCAGTGACCTGACCTGCACCCCACCCTGCTTCAGGGTCCTTGCAGAGCAGGCAGTGAGAAGCAGGAGACAGCCAGCCGGCACCTAGAACTCTGGGACCTCACCCATAGGTGTAGTTGGAAGGTGGATGCAATTCAGGGTCTGCTCTTGACCAAGACCACTTGGGAATCCAGGGATATCCCATGAAGGAATAAATATTTGCATTAAAGCCGAAGGACACAGTCTGCATTGAACCATAGGGACAAGAGGAGTAGGCCTGTGCTTCTTGCCCTGTCCCAGACAAGGGCCCCTAGCTGCACGTCACCTGCAGGGTAGTGTTGGTATCTGCCCCGGGGCAGGCTATCCCTAAGGGACATCCTTTTCAAGGGATCATGTTCTCTAATGGAGTGTCATCCAGAAAGGCGTGATTTTCAATAGAGCAAAATCAATAGTGGGGGGACTTCCCTGGTGGCACAGCAGTTAAGAATCCACCTGCCAATGCAGGGGGCACGGGTTCGATCCCTGGTCCAGGAAGATCCCACATGCCACGGAGCAACTAAGCCCGTGTGCCACAACTACTGAGCCTGTGTTCTAGAGCCCGTGAGCCACAACTACTGAGCCCACATGCCACAACTGCTGACACCCTCGCTCCTAGAGCCCATGCTCCTCAGCAAGAGAAGCCACCACAATGAGAAACCCACGCACCGCAACAGAGTAGCCCCAGCTCACCACAACTAGAGAAAGCCCATGTGCAGCAATGAAGACGCGATGCAGCCAAAAATAAATAATAAATAAATAATAACACAATAAATCTTTTTAAAAAAAAACAAAAATAAAATAAAGAAGCTATTTTAAAACCTCCCGGCCAAATGCCAGTCAAGAAAAAGACATTTCAGACACACGAGGTTTCAGACATACATTCATTCTTTGCATCTGTTCTTTGGGAGCCACTGGAGGAAATACTCCAGTAAAATAAGGATGTAAACCAAGTGAAAGAAAGGGGCCCAGGAGGACGCTCTCCGGACCCAGGAAGGAGGTGGGAGAACTTGGGGGAGGCTCGAAGCACAAAGTCCCCTGCTATTCTTGCAGACATTTTCTCCATAGGAGCTTTAGAGTCAGCTTGTCAAATTTTGTTAGTTTTTTCCTGTCACTTTTATAGGGGGATCTCATTGGATTTACGGATACATTTGGGAGGAGTTGACACCTTTACCATGTTGATCCTTCCTGCTCCATCACGGGACCATCACTAACGCATTTGTTTCCTTCTCTGTCACTCAGTAAAGGTTTTAATTCTCTTCGGCTGTCCCACAGCTTCTCGCGTGGTTCCTCAGTGTTTCATGCTGTCAGTGAAGCAGTGCGTCTCGTCGTCACTACGACGGCGCAGGACAGCTCCCGGTGCGTGTATCCACCATGGATCTCGCGTCCTCCCTGTGGCATCAGTGCTGCTTGCAAGCACCCGCAGCGCCCCAGCTTCCTAGCGCTCCCGGGGACTGTGCCATGGCCCTTTGTGGGACTTGCCCCGGTCAGTCGGCACCCGGGGAAGGGGCATAAGCTGCTTCTGAGCAGGGGCATTCGATTGCTGGTGTGGCGTTCCCCAAGGCCTCAGCACCCAGGACTGTTCCCAAGGGGCCTGCTGAGTGGGCCTGGCTCTTGGTGGGGAAGGCACACCACCTGCCCTCTCCTGACCTAAGTGCTGACCAAACCTCCTACCAGTGCCAACAGTCTTTCTGTTGATTCTCCTACTTTCCAGGTAGACTGGGAGGTCATCTTGAGGCGGGAACGGTCTGGCTGTCCTTCAGCATCTTCTCACTGTCCCCTTGTGCTACTCCTGGGCTGGGACTTCCCGGGCCGCGGCAGCTGGAGGTGCCACGGTGCAGTACAGTAGGTATGTGCTGTGTGTGTTTAGTAGGTAGTTTGATATTCAGTCACCAGGTTTTCTTCTTTGTTAGCTCATTTTTTAATTTTTAAATCAGCCACAGGGGTTTAATGTCTATTCGTCGATCGTGTGGGCTTTCTCCTTGAGTCACACATCACAGTAATAGCTGTCCTGATGCTGAACCGCCTTTGTGCTCACTCACTCGAGTTCTTGTGAAATGGCCAAGTCTCACCAAGCAAACCCCACTCTCCTGCATGACCCTCGTTGCCCCGAGTCAGGCACTCTTACTTTTAAAATAGTTTTGTAAGTTGCATACTTGATCACTTTAACCCAGTAGCTCTTTGGTGACCAAATTTTATTCTGCTTCTCTGAGTCCTGAGGGGGAAGTTGAGATGCAGTTTCCTGCGTCTCTGTGACTGTTTAACACGTTGCCTGACAGCCTTGCCGATGCCTTTCTGAGGATGTCGCCTTCATCTGGGACCACGTCTGTCCCCCAGGGAGGTCCTGGCGAGCCTGCCCCCAGCCAGGCAGGGGCACTGACCCTTTCTGATTTTAGGAGGTAACCAGTCTCCTCAGCATTACTGCTCGGTTTTAGAGTCAAGGGGGGCAATTTATCTTCCTGGGAATGGATCTGCTCTCTGAGGAATGAGTCCACACAACACGCTTCTTACAGTTTTTAAAACCGTCTTTCCTCTGAGACTGTCATCTTTCATGTTCCTCAGGCTCATCAGTGTTTCCTCTTTTGTCAATCAGACTCTCAGTGGTTTGTCTATTTTATTATATTTTGCAAAAACCAAACCTTTGGGTCTTCCCTCCCTCCTGCGCCCCTCACCACCACCCTCCCCGGGGACAAGGCACCCCCGCCCTCCTACTCCCCAGCAAACCCCCCAGCGCTCAGGGCTCCCTGTCCAAGGGTCCCGCGGGGCCCACGCTGACCCAAGGCTCCAGCTGCCAGTGTGAATGCCACAAAGCGCCCGCTTTCTTTCCCCCACATTAGTGAAGCCACAAAGCGCTTCCAAGGGTCGCTTGCTCCAAGCCTGCGGCACCTCGGGAATTAGCCACCCAGAGACTTAATCTAAAAACCCTACCTGGGGAGCCGACACCTCTTGTTATTTCTCATCAGAGTTTTGGGGGAGACTACGTGGAGTAAGTCCCTCCAGTGACAGCCACCAACCCCACTGCCGCTTGTCCCGAGGGTGAAGCTCCTCTCCCCTGGCTGTCTCCCCCATCGTGGCTCCACATCCTGAAGAATTATCAAGAGTTTTGTGTTGCGACCCACTCGGCTTTAAGCCAGAGCTTCTTAGCACAGAAAGAGGCCGCGCTGGGCAGTGACTGCCTGACAGGTCCGGCTTCATCCCACAGGCCCTCTCAGTGCTGGAAGCCTGCAAAAATGTCCGGCATTTGACGGGGCAGTTTCTGTTTGGGAAGATGAGAAAGTTGTGGAGGTGGTGGTAGGATGGTCGCTCAGTGTGAATGTACTTAGTGCATTTAAGATGGCAAAGAAGGAAATTCTTATGTCGTGTATTTTACCACAATTTTTCAAAAATTGCATTCCATGACTACAGAATAAAAAGTTTAGGGGAAAAAAAAGCCAGGAAAACTGAAGACCCACTTCCCCCACAGGGCAGGCAGGCACATACGACATTTTGCGTGTGAACTTGGGGGCAAGGATGCCTGAGGGCACCCGTGGAGACTATTATTCTCGCCCCACAGAGGAGGTTGCCCGGTCCTCCCCGTGACTTGCTTTGGACAAAGAATCATCCAGGTCCCTTCCACAGGGTGGTATCTAGGGCCATGTCCCCCTCGCCCCCCACAGCACCGTGGCAAAGTCTCCGAGGCCACCCAGCTGCCAGGCCTCAGAAACAGGCATCACTCACTCACCTGTCACCAGCTCCCCTGCAGACCTCCTGCTTCCGCTCTGCCCGGCCCCGGACTTTAAGTGGATTCTGGGGTCCCTTCTCCTGGAAGCCCTCTGTCTGTCACCAAGTCAGGGCCACCCAGGATGGTGAGGAGGCTGTGGGGCAGAGGAGGGAGAAGGAGGCCTTCGAGGGGACAGATGAGAACTGCCCCTTCCTCTCCCTCCCTTCCTGGGGCCTGGGGCCTGGGGCCTGGCAGCTCTTCCCGCCCATCTAAGGTGTTTCTAGAACGACTTGGAGGGTGTTGCGGGCTGAACTGTGTCCCCCCAGATTCACAGGTTGAAGCCCTGACCCCAGGTCCTCAGGATGTGACTGTGTGCAGAGATGGGGCCTTTAAATGAGTAGTTGATCTAAAATGAGGCCATAGGATGGGCCTAATCCCACAGGACTGGTGTCCTTAGAAGGGGAGACGATCAGGACACAGACACTCAGAGGGCCCACCACGTGGGGACACAGGGGGCGGGGGGGGGACACGGGGAGGACATGGTATCCACACCGTCCCTGAGGCCCTGTCAGCCCTGTGGGGGCAGCTCATGCCCTGGACACCGCGTTCTCCAAGAAGTGCCCGGCCTCGAGGGGCCCAGGCTCTCCTGGAGGAAGAGGAGTAGGGGCTCCGGCCGTTCCCTGGGGAGCAGCCCCAGGACCAAGGCCACGCTGGGTGGCCTCCCGGCTCCTAGCCCCTGAGTCAGGGTGGCTGCCAGAGGAAGAGAAGGACCCGCTGCCAGGAGTCTCCTGGAATGTGGCGCTCACCCCAGTTAACCCGTGCGAGGCTGGTAGCCAGTGGGCAAACTGCTCTTTTCCCGCTGTGAAGGGAAAGCATCTGGTCCATCCGCATCCATGGAGGCGCGAGCACCTGGGGCCTCCCTGCCAGCACCTGGAGGGCCGCTGTGGGTGCATAAATGGGCAGAACAGACAAAACGCCCGGCTTGGCGGGCACACCACCCCAGGAGATGCGGAGGGGCTGGTACTAGGGTGGCCGGGGTCCTGCTGAGAACCAGACGTCTGAGTACAGATGGGGGGCGGGGGAGGCGGCCACGTGGCCCTGGGGGCCGATGGGGGTGGGGGTGGGCTGCAGCAGGAGACCAGCTCCAGGAACCGTGGAGCAGGGGAGCAAGGCAGGAACAAGGTCGGGCTACCGCTGGCCGTGCAGAGGACCCCGGGCCACAGCACAGGTCCGGCCTCTACTCCCAGTGTCTCCAGAATATTTTGAGCTAAAGAGAGCCATCCTTCGGGTTTTGTTGTTTTTATTTCATTTATTTATTTTTGGCCGTGCCACGAGGCTTGTGGAATCTTAGTTCCCCACCAGGGATGGAAGGCGGGGCCCCTGCAGGGAAAGCACTGAGTCGTAACCCCTGGACTGCCAGGAAGTCCCGGTTTTGTTGTTTTTAAAGACTGAACTGCAGTCACTCTGGGATCCACTTCCTGCCCACTGGGATAGCCTGGACCCAGAAGACAGACCATAGCCAGCGTCGTCCAGGGTGTGGGCAGGCCGGGAGCCTCGCACAGTGCCCGGGGGAGTGGGACACGGTGCAGGCGCTTTGGATGAGCTGGCATCCCACTCCTGATACAGGCCCAGAGAATTTAAAACCTGTGTCCACAGAGAACATGTACAGGAATGTGCACAGTAGCTTTATTCACAGGAGTCAAAAGTGGAAACAACTCAAATGTCCATCCCTGGAGGACGGATTTTATGTGGCACAGAAGGGGACAAAGTCCTGCCTCACACGACCATGCAGATGGGCCTTGAGAGCACCGTGCTCAGTGAAGGAAGCCACAGCGGCCACAGACTGTGAGTCCGTCTCCATGGAGTGTCCAGGCAAGTCCGTAGAGACAGAAAGTGGACAAGTGGTGGCCTGGGGAGCAGGGGGAGGGGCGAGTGCTGGGTGGAGCCCGACGGCCTGCCCGCCTCCTGCAGACTCCAGGAGGGAGGAGGGCACCCTGCAGTGAACCCCGACCCTCGGGCAACCCTGTCCCCCCAGGGCGTGTCCTCACCTTGCTGGTCTCCCCCGGAGAGCCCCGTACGCCAGGGCCAGCCGCGGGGTGTCCTCAGCTAGAGGCGGCCGCCTGTTTCCTCACATCCGTCCTGCTTCCCTGCCACACAACCTCGAAAACGCCAGCATCCCCAGGGCTTCACCAGACTTGTTTCCCCCGTCAGTCTCACCCGTGACATTATAGACCCCAAAACAGGTGAGAGCGAGGAAAACCACAGACCGATATGCCGCACCACCACCGGGACCCTTCGCAGCTCGTCACCCCCAGAAGCCCTGCTGTGGTCAGCCCTCCTCTCCACCCCGCAGCCCGCAGCCACTCAGCTGTCTTGGCCCAGTCGGGTCTCTTCGGAGAATTTCGTAGATGGGCCGGCACGCATGTGGTCCTGGTCAGGGATGCACCACATTTGTCTGTCCACTTGCTCACTGTTATGAGTGGCGATGGACAGACTGAGCAGATTTCTGTGGGACACAAGTTTTCAGGGCACCTGGGGGCGTGTGTGCGTGGCCCCACCCGCTGACGTTGAGGCCGCCCGGGCTCATGTGCACCGCGGGTGCAGGAGGCTCTGCAGCCTCCCAGCCCTCGGTCCGTCTAGTCCCAGGCTGGACCTCAGCCTGCTCTGCGTTTCCCTCAGGGGGCTAATGATGGTGGACAAGCTTTCTCATGCTTCTGTGCCGTCTGTGTGTTGTCTTGGGGAAATGTCTGTTCAAATCTTTTGTCTTTTTTTTTTTTTAATATTTATTTTGGGCCCTATTGGGTCTTAGTTGCAGTACACAGGCTCTTCCTTGTGGTGTGTGGGCTTCTCTCTAGTTGTGGTGCATAGGCTCTGTAGTTGTGGCCCACATGCTCAGGAGTTACAGCGTGCGGACTTAGTTGCCTTCAGCACATGGGCTCTTAGTTCCCCCACCAGGGATCGAACCTGCATCCCCTGCATTGGAAGGCGGATTCTTAACCCCTGGACCACAGGGGAAGTCCCTGTCTTGTTTTTAATTGGGTGGTTTTCATTTAAGTTTTGTACAGTCTGGATCCAAGTCCTTTGTCAGGTATATCATTCCTTCTCCTCTGTGGCTTGTTTTTTCATTCTCTTAACAGTGTCAATCACAGAACAAAGTTTTTAATTTTAATGAAATCCAATTTATCTAAGTTTTCTGTTATGGGTGGTGTGTTGTCATGACTAAGATCTCTTTGTCTAATCCAAGATCATGAAAATATTCTATTTTTCTTCTAAAAACTTTATAGTTTTATGTTTTATTTTATGTTTTTATTTAAATCTAGTTTGGTTTTTTTAAACTATACTTTGTGGCTTACCTGGCTTGTTCTCATTGTTAGGGTGGGAGCAATGGCTTCTCATGACTTTCCCTGCAAGCAACCTCATGGTCAGCACCAGGCCAGGAGGAGGGGGAGGAGGGGGAGGGGAAGGAGGGGAAGGAGGGGGGAGGGGGAGGGAGAGGAGCGGGGAGGAAAGGAAGGGAAAGGGAGGGGAGGAGGGGGCTTTTTTTTTTAACAGAGCCCAGAAAAGCAGCCTGGTGTCTGTCTGCAGGGTGGGTGATGGGCACAGAGGAAGGTGACAGTTAAATTTCTGGCACTCTGGGAGCAGAGAAGCCACCAGAGTGAACAGTTCCTAGATCAGCCAGGATCTCTGCTTCAGGGGAAGGTGGGGAGCCTGGGGGCGGAGGCCGCAGGAGGAGTAACCAGCAGGCGGCCCCCTCCCCCCAGGGCTCTTCAGTGGGCTCCAATGTCCTCATTGCACCATCTGCAAGGTCAGGGGAGCCTCTCCAGTTGGAACGGCCAACTGATGACTTTAACCTGTGGTGACAGGTCACACACATGCGCCTGCGGGGGAGGGGCTGTCTGCATCCGCCCTTCCCTCTGGGGACTCGGTCCCTGGTTAAGGGGGCTCCTTAGGACGGCGTTGAGCTGAGACCGCATGTCTCCACATCCACAGAAACACGCTCACTCCGGCGAAAGGTTTATTGATGCTAAGTCATCACCTTGAGGTTCCAGTAGCCACCACTGGTTTGCGTGGACACGGGCAGTCTCAGGACTTCACAGCTGGACATCTAATACAGGTTTTCACTGTCTCAGGAAGAGCGGCCTGAACACATGTGGGGCTTGGGGTCCAGGGTGGTCTCCAGGGTACAGACTGGGTCCACATCACTAGAAGACACAGCAAAAGTAGGAAATGCATAGGGAGACACAGCCCGAGAGGCAGGAGCAGAAGGAGTTGGCCTTCGGGGCCAGTTGTATCGTACGGGCCTGGACGCTTTCCTCCACACTGGCAGTCGGCACCTCTGGGCCAGGCCACCAGTGGAGTCGCCTGGTTCTCTTGGACACACTTGGGACACCCGTGGACTCACTGTCGTGGCACCTGCTGCACCCACTCCTGCTCTGGGCGCTGATGGGCTGTGGCCAGGAGGTGGGGTGCTCAGAAAGGTCTGGTTCTCAACCTCTGGGCTCAGACACACCTTTATAGTCAGGCCGAAGTCATGGATGCCAGCATCCTAGCTCAGACACCAGAGTGTCCCCTCCAGCCCTGTCACTGTGACTCTCGGGCCACTGTGCCACCTCCCTCCACCCCCCACCCATTCTCCATGGTGTCTTCAGGTTCTGTGTCCTGGGGGTCTGAACTCTGGGGGCTGCCTCACTGAACTCTTTCCTTCTGGATTTCCAGTCCAGCCAGGGGAAGGAGATGGGAGGGAGGGAGTAGGAGGAAGAAGCTCCTGAGAGGGTCCCTCCCCTTCATCCAGCCGGGAGTCCAGCCCAGCAGGAATTGGTCCCGGGTGCTGCCCAGTCCTTTGGGTCCACGACCCCCCACCATGCTGGCCCTTCACTGGGTGTCTAGTGCCGTGTCCTGCTGCGACCCTGATGGACCTGAGAACCCACCACCCATGACCCGTGTCCTTTTCTGACAGCTCATCTGTGCTCCTGCTTCAGGAAACAGGAACAGAGGCCAATCTGCAGAGGCAGTCGGTGGCCTCTCCTGGGAGGGGACACCTACCCACGCACGCGGGACATACCGCTTCCAGGTCCCTGCCCGCTCGCCCTCAGGCCAGTGGCTGGAGTTAGTGCCGCAGGTGGGGCGGGACTCAGTTCCAGGACTCACCAAGGGCAGGCACTGCAGCAGGATGCCGCTCCGGGGGATGCAGTGGCGGGGGCTGACCTCGTTCAGCCGGATGCAGCACTTGCTGCGGCACTCGCTGTGGTCCATGCAGGGGGCCCCGTTGGGCTGGGGACAGAGGTCAGAAGTCAGAGCCAGCAGGGACCACCCTCCAGCCCCACGGCCCTTGGCCTCACCTTGCGCCAGGGGATGCACTGAAGGAAAATGGTCTTGGCTGTGCAGTACATCTGCAGCCTGTAGCTGTTGGTGACGCAGCAGTCACTCTGGCACTCCGAGTGGGCGTGGCAGGTGTGCCCATTGGGCTGCAGGAGAAGGAGACCTGGCCCTTTCTGCCAGGCCCCTGGTCCTCCTTCCTGGGGGCCACCCTCCACAGCCCCTCGCGCGCCCCCGGGCAGGACGCACCTTCTGCCAGGGCAGGCAGTACTGGAAGATGGTCTGGGGGGTGCAGAACTTCTGGGGGTTCAGGCTGTTGGTGACGCAGCAGCCGCTCTGGCACTCCGTGTGTTCCTCACAGGCCTCCCCGATGCCCTGTGGAGCCGGGACTCATGCACCTGCGCCCCTCAGGTCCGCGTCCTCCCCTGCCCTTCAGTGTTGCCCACCTGACACTGTCCTTGAACATCCGCAGACCGCAGGGGTCCAGAAGGCAAAGGGAGCCGGGAAGGAAGGCAGAGGGTAAACCGAGGCACAGCGGATGGAGGAGGTGGGTGAGCAGCTGAGCAGCAGGGCCGGAAGAAGTGCTAGAATGAAGCTGGCAGGCCCCCTCTCACATGTTACAGGTGAGACGCTGCAGCTCAGAGAGGGTAGGTAACTTGCCCGGGATCACAGAGCCCAGGCCCACTGGCCACCCACCTCCTGTGAGGGGTCCCCTACTCGGCTCTCAAAGCTTTCGTCTCAAAACTCCTTTACAGACTCAAGATTACTAAAGGTCCCAAAGAGCCATTGTTGCAGGTATACTATTGTAAGTAACTTCAGCGCTTACTGGCTGAGATTAAAGCCATCTGGGCTCAGGAGCTGGAGGCCAGAGCCCAGCTGGGCAGCGCAGCGGGTGAGGCACGGAGGACAAGGGAGGGAGCAGGGCCCCAGAGAGAAAGGACACAGGAGCCTCGGGGAGGGGGCCACACAGCGCGGTGTCCTCCCTCCTGCATTCTGTACAGGAGCCACCGTGAACCAGGCAGGATGCGGGGATCAGGGAGGTGACATAAGGCCCCTAGGACAGACACATCGTGTTCTCTTTGCTGTCACACCACAATGCACAGGAGCTGATCACTGTCACCCCCACCTGCGCACCACTGCCCTGCCTCCTCCCTCACCTCCTCCTCTGTACCCCCACCCCACCCCCACCCAAGCACCCGCTGCCCCACCTCCTCCCTCACCTCCTCCTCTGGGCCCGCCCCTGCCCCTCCACCCCGCGTTGGGTCCCTGGAGCAGTTTCTGTCCCAGGTAGCAGGGACCACTGGACTTGGGACTTGGTGTCGGGGTCTGGGAGTCAGTCGGGAGTCAGTCGTCCTGGGGACCTGAGAGCTTTGGGAGGCGGATGTGTTCAGGATCCTGCGGGGCGGTGGGGGGGGGGAGGGGCACAGAGCACCCACAGGAAAGCGGGCTGGGAGCCCGGAGAGCCCCTGTGGGCCTGGGCGGGGGCAGCCCTGGGCCGTGCAGCGACAGGGACGTGTAGCTTACCTTGTGGGACTGCCGCAGGACCTTCCCCCACGTCACCAGCAGGGTCGCAGGCAGCAAGTAGAGCAGCAGCAGACGCCCCGCGCTGGCCATCGCTCCCGCCTATCGGTGCCCAGAGGGCGTGGCGTCCCTGCCCACCAGGCTCCTGCCCCTCCCCTTCCCAATCTTTCTCCATCGAAATGGATTTTTAAGCATGAATAGATATTATTTTCTTAGAGGGGTTGTGTTTACAAAATCGTGCAGGAAGCGCAGAGAGTTCCCGTGCAAGCCCCCTGCCCGCCTCCGTTTCCGTGTTTAAGATCTTAGTCGAGCGGTGCATTTGCTACAGTCTATCAGCCGGTGCTGACAGATTAGTATAACCGAAAGCCCACAGTCTCACAAGGGTTCAGTCTTGGTGTACATGCTGCGGGTTAGGACACATGCATGATGTGCACCTGCGATTGAGAATCATAGGGGGGCAGAAAATCCTGTGTGCTCTGCCCGTTCATGCTCCCCTGGCCCGCCCGCCCCATCCCTTTACTGTCCCCAGGGCTGTGCCTTTCCAGACCGACCCAGGGTTGCAGTCGTGCAGTGTGTCGCCAGGTGGCTTTTCCCACTTCTTAATGTGCCCCTGAGGGGCCTCCATGTCTCTTTAGGGCTTCGTAGCAAATGTCTCTTTATTGCTGAGTGGAAAATATATTCTCAAGGACCGTTTCTCTGGGGAACGATCGAGTCCTTTACTGGTTTAGACGAGCGTGTCTCTGGGGTTAGGGTGCCCGCGGGTCTGCCCTCAGGGCCTCTCTGCAGAGCCCCCCCACCCACCAGACCCCTGAAGGGCCACAGATGCTCCAGCAGCCTGAGCTGCCTGCCCCGCTCGCTGGGGGTGTTTGGTTGGTTCCCTGGCTGTTCACAGAGCTGGCGATTTGGTTCCCAATTTAGCCCCTAGTTCTTTTATTTTTGAGATGATAGTCACACAGCATAAAATGAACCATTTGAAAGTGAACAATCCAGGGGCATTTAGTGCATTTTTAATGTTGTGCAACAGCCGCCTCCAGCTGGAACATTCCGTCACCCACTGCAGCCCGGGCCCATCCGCAGCCACTTCCCGTTCTGGGTCGGCCGTGGTCAGAGCCCTGCGGGGAGCAGGGTGGCCCTGCCGAGCGCAGTGTAGGAGCCCCGCGGCCCTGGGAAGGTCAGGGCTGAGTGGGCATGGCCTGCTCTGCTCCAGGGTCCCCAGGCTGCCGCCATCCCTGCTCCCCCCAACCCCTCCCAAGTTCCAGAATCTCTCCTCGCTTCTCTTTTGGGCCCCACCTTGGCAGTGGCCCCCTCTGGTCTCCAGCTCTGGACCCCACGATGTGACAGGACAAGTGTGCTCAGGGTCCAGAGGCCTCACCCTCAGACTGTCCCAGGTCACTCTATTTGTTGCGGGGCCTTGGGGAGACAGCAGGGCCTTTCTGGGGGGGCCTAGTTTCCCTCCCTGTGAAGTGAGGGGTGGGCTCCCTTTGAACTGTTGGTTTCAGGTGATTCCGTGAAGGCATGCGGTTGTCTGCCTTGCGAAGCACCATGGAAATCTGCTTTTTAAGCCCCCCAGCAGTTCAGGTCACGGGCCCAGGAACACGCCCAGCCCTCCAGGATAAGTCCTCCTCACCTCCGCTTCCTCAGCTGCCCTGTCTGGGAATTCAGAGCCTTCCAGAGAGCAGAGCTGGGGCAGAGCACAGACAGGGAAGAGGGGTAGTCTGGGGAGCCACCCCCTCCAGACCCGCCCGATGGGGACAGATTCTCAGACCAGAAAAGTCATGGGCAGGTGCCTGGTGGGGCAGTGGTGGTGGCGGTGGGGCGGCGTTGGCGATGGGGGTGGGAGGGCAGAGGTCTGCTCATCTCACCTTATGCAGGAGCACTCGATCCAAGCGACCTAAGCTGGTGTTTTCTCCAGAACATTAGTATCTGTCAGCACAGATTCTTTGGGCCCCACACAAATATCAAGAAATCACCCTCTGCCTCCCATAAAGACAGAACTGAGCAACACAAAACATCTCAGAAAGGCATCATTTACAGTTTTGTTAACAAAAATAGCAAGTCACAGGACACGTCACTTCTCTGAGTTTCGGTTTTCTGTAATTTTATTTTTAAATAAATATATGTATTTATTTATTTATTTATTTATTTATTTATTGGCTGTGTTGGGTCTTCATTGCTGCACACGGGCTTTAGTTGCAGTGAGTGGGGGCTACTCTTCATTGCAGTGCTTGGGCTTCTCCTTGCAGTGGCTTCTCTTGCTGTGGAGCACCGGCTCTAGGCACATGAGCTTCAGTAGTTGTGGCGCATGGGCTCAATAGTTGTGACTCACAGGCTCTAGAGAACAGGCTCAGTAGTTGCGGCGCACGGGCTTCCTTGTTCCGCGGCATGTGAGATCTTCCTGGAGCAGGGATCGAACCTGTGTGCCCTGCATTGGTAGGCGGATTCTTAACCACTGCACCACCAGGGAAGTCCCTCTGTAATTTTAGACTTAAATTTATCTACAGTAAACCATAGCTTATGCACCACAAAAGCATTGCTAAAGGATTTCATTCAGAAGTTTGCTGTTTCAAAAGAGACAGAATAGCATGAACTCAGAGCCGTGTTTGGATCTGCGGTCACAGAAACGTGATAAAGATACAGAGAAGAGAGAGCAGAGGATGCTGGTCTTAGTGACAACAATACCATTTCTCTTCTACATTTTACCTGTAGAAAAGCATTTCAAGGTCTATTTCAACATGTGTATGACATCAGTGTTTTAAACTTTTCCCCTCAATAAAAGCACCTGCAGGGACTTCCCTGGTGGCGCAGTGGTTAAGAATCTGCCTGCCAATGCAGGAGACATGAGTTCGATCCCTGGTCCAGGAAGATCCCACATGCCACGGAGCAACTAAGCCCATGTATCACAACTACTGAGCCCGTGTGCTGCATCTACTGAAGCCTGCGCACCTAGAGCCCGTGCTCTACAACAAAAGAAGCCACTGCAATGAGAAGCCCACGCACCTCAATGAAGAGTAGCCCCCACTGGCCGCAACTAGAGGAAGCCCGTGTGCAGCAATGAAGATCCAATGCAGCCAATTAATTAATTAATTTTAAAAAATTAAAATAAAAAAATAAAATCTATCTCCTCTCCAATGAAATAAGTATTAAAAAAAAAAAAGCACCTGCAAAGCTGGGACACATGTTTGTCACACGTGCATCTTACATGCTGGCAGACGTCCAAGTGATGGGGTGAGTCTCCCCTCCACCCCATCACAGGTCGGCAGATGTGAGCAGGTCGTTCTGGGTTCTGGGGCCTCACCAGGCACCCCTGCCCACACTTTCCAGGCTCTGGCCCCACCCAGGATCCTGTCTTTCCACTCAGAATCGGCCCTTGGGAGAAAGACAAGAGTTTCCACAGTGGAACCCAAGACACACTTTCTGGTCCTGGGAGACTGAACCTACAGACAGACCCACAGCCGGGAGCAGCCAACCTGAGGAGCCGGACAAAACTTTCAGTGACCTCAGATGCCAGCTCTGGGTCAGTGACCACAGCTTCCCTGGCTTTGCCCCTTCTCTAACTCAGGACCAGCCTGAGAAGCCAAACGTGCACCCCTAACCCATCACACAGGACTGCTGTATCAGTGTGCTAGGCTGCGTAACAAACATCACAGACAAGGATGGCTTTGTGTCCTGGAGGCTGGCAGGCCCAGGTCAAGGTGTGGGCAGGGCTGACTCCCTCTGGGGCCTCTCTCTTTGGCCATCTCTTCCCCGTGTCCCACATGGCCATCCCTGTGTGCCTGTCTGTGTCCTCCTTCTCCTCTTGTAAGGACACCAGCCTTATGGGGTCAGAGCACACCCTAAAGACCAAATGAGTTCCTGTGCCATCCCCCACCTTCCCCACCAATACCTTCCCCTGGGGTGCGTGGGAGCTGACCTTTTCAGCCGTCAGCGTCCTGTCCCACCACCCGCCTGCGGGTCTGGTGCAGGAATGGAGCAGCTCCCACACAGGGAAACCTCTGGACAAGCCGCCCTTGTCCCTGGCTGGTGGCCTCCTCCTCCCGCAGCCCTCCTTGTGCTGGCCACCACCCTTCTGCTTTCCTGCTGATCTGTGAGGGCCACCAGCCATGGACTCTAGGGATGGCACAGGAACTCATTTGGTTTCCTTCATAGCAGGTAAAGGTCTTGGATACTGCAAATCACATGATTCAAGGAAAATGACACCGGGACTTCCCTCGTGGCCCAGTGGTTGAGAATCCGCCTGCCAGTGCAGGGGACACGGGTTCGATCCCTGGTCCAGGAAGATCCCATGTGCCATGGAGCAACGAAGCCCGTGCGCCACAACTACTGAGCCTGTGCTCTAGGGCCTGCGAGCCACATCTTTTGAGCCCACGTGCCACAACTACTGAAGCCTGCACACCTAGAGTCCATGCTCTGCAACAAGAGAAGCCATAGCAATGAGAAGCCCAAGGACCACAATGAAGAGTAGCCCGCTTGCCACAACTAGAGAAAGCCTGTGTGCAGCAACGAAGACCCAACACAGCCAGTAAATAAATAAATAGGAAAATGACACCAGACAATTGTCATATTTCCCAAGATAAATGGCAACCCTACAGCCACTGTGTGAACTTTGTAAACCCTGTCCCCAAGTCACATCAAACTTATCAAATATAATCATGTCATAACTACATAAGAGCTAAATTTCAATTAGAACTTGAACATTTTTAAATTTCAAAACTGCAGTGTTCTTTTTGTACTTTAAACCAGAAAAAAAAAATTTCTGGTCTCAAACCTTTTCTTAGGCGCTTGAAAAGTTCACAGGCCCTGTTTAGAAAATTGGGTACGATGTGCCTGAAGAGTCAAAGAGGCCACACAGCACGGGAACACCGTGCCCCTCGAGAAAGTCCAGTTCACGGAAGGTCACAGTCACCTGTGCCCACAGCCCATCACTCACACCAGCCGAGGCGGGGGAGCAGCCCAAGGGTGCATCGATGGGTGACAGACAAACAGAATGAGGTCCGTCCACATAATAGAACATTATTCTCCTTAAAAAGGAAGAACAGGGACTCCCCTGGTGGTGCAGTGGTTACGAATCCGCCTACCAATGGAGGGGACACGGGTCTGAGCCCTGGTCCAGGAAGATCCCACATGCTGCGGAGCAACTGAGCCCATGTGCCACAACTACTGATGCCCTCGCACCTAGAGCCTGTGCTCCGCAACAAGAGAAGCCACCACACTGAGAAGCCCATGCACCACAACGAAGAGTAGCCCCTGCTCGCCATAACTAGAGAAAGCCCTCGTGCAGCAACAAAGATCCAACACAGACAAAAATAAATAAATAAATTTATTAAAAAAAAAAAGAAAGAAAGACACACTGACACCTGCTACAACACAGAAGAACCTGGAGGACATTATGCTCAGTGAAATAAGCCAGACACCAAAGGACAAATCCTGTGTGGTTCCCCTACATGATCCTCCCTAAAGGACTCGAATCCACAGAGATGGGAAGCAGGATGCTGGTTTCCAGGGTCTCGGGGAGGGGAAGGGGGGATATTGTTTTATAGGGACAGAGTTTCCATTTGGGAAGATGAAAGAGTCCTGGAGATGGATGGTGGTGTAGGTTGCACAACAATGAAAATGCGTTTAATACCTCTGAGCTGTACACCTGAAAAATGGTTAAGATGGTAAATTCTGTATCGTATATATTTTACCAGAATTAGAGGCAGGGACCTGGAAGCATAGTTGTTTCTGAACGTGAAGAACAATGCACTTGCAGCCCCTAGGTATTCTGAAATATTCTTCTATGGATAGAACCTCTTTTTCTGGATATTTGTTTGTAGTCTCTCAGCTAGGGCATCTTTCCACAGTTTTGCCTTCCAACATCAACGTCAGGTGTGATTCTGCAGAATCTCAGTCTGCCAAATAAAAGCCCGACACCAAATCTTGCCAAAAACTTTACAGATCCTAATAAATTAAATTGTATCATAAAACCACAGCCACCATGTTTAGAGCATAAACCCCTCGTGTTGGTCCCATACCCACCTGCCTCGTTTACTCTCTGAGCAGGGAGGCCGGCTTAGCCTCTGGTGCCCACGAGGAGGGGTGGCCCAAAGGTGCAGCCCCAACGGGGAGCCACGTGCAGGCTGCCCTGCACACTCAGGAACAGGACAAGAAGTGCCAGTCAACATGTGACACTGGATATTCCCTGCAGAAGAACGCCCTCTGGTAGCTGATGCCTTAAATCCTCAGCAGCCCTACCTTTGAATCTCACTTCTACCTGCTCCTCTGTGTAGAAGTGAAACTGGCCAGGCTGTGGCTTCCAGAAAAGATTCCCAGCCCCAAGCAGAGACTCACACAGCAGCCAGGCTCCAGGGAGCCCAGGGCAAAGCTGCCCCAGAGTGGCTCCCAGGCCCTCCTCTGTCCCCCGCCTTGTCCCTGCCTTCGTCCTTACGAGAAGTCTCCTCTTTCTCAGGAGAGACTGGACACACAGTGGCCGGTGGCCAGGCCACACAGGACAGCAGGAACCGGTCACAGCCTCTGCAGCTGTGGGTCCAGACGGCTGGCACCGGGTCAGCAACCGCAGCTTCCCGGGGTCTGCCTGCCTCGACGCAGGACCAGCCCCTAACCCATCCCGTGGGACGTGCCGCCCCCCAGCATCCCTCGGGACCCCTGAAGGGGCCTCTTTCACTCTCAGGGTCCCCACCCGCCTACCTGGGGAGGGGGGAGCGGGGAGTGGGGGCTGCCGGTGCCCAGCCCTGTTGTTCTCATGGGGGTGGTCTGAACCAGTTAACATTTGCTGACCGATTATTGACTGCGACCCAGGCTCTGTGGAGGAAGGAAGGGTTGTGCGTCCCCACCCACTTTGTCACCCAGGAAGGAGATGGACCTGTCAATAGATTACACAGGTGTGAAAGCCGCCTCTAGGGGAGCGGTGGGGATGCCGGGAGGGAGGACCCGGCTTCCCCAGGTGGGGATGCCCAGGTGGTGGGAGGCTGGACAGAGGTCCAGGCAGGGGAAGGGGATGGGCGGGAGGAGTCCTGGCCTGGGAGTTGGGGGTGGCAGGGGCGGGTCGGACCCGGAGGGCTGACATGAGAACCTTCACAGGGCCAGAGGGTGTCTCAAAGCTCTGGGCACCACGCAGCACAGGACGAGAGGCTGGCGCTGCTGGGCCTTGGCAGTGGGTGCTGCCCAGGTGTGGAGGCAAGGGTGCCAGGGACGCAGGATGACTCCGGGCTCGGGGGATGGGGGTATGAGGGGCTCGGTTCCCCACAGCGTTTCAGGGGTCCACCACGGCCTCGTCGGCCCCCAAAACTCAGTGGCTCAAAGGCGACTTGTGACTGCCTCTCGGGTCCTGTGGGTTCACTGGGCTCAGCTGGGCGGCTCTCACTTGGATTCATGCAGCAAAGGGCAGTCAGATGGCGCTGGGCTGGTGAAGGCCCCAAAGACACCTGAGTCAGTGTGGGAGGAGGAGGGACTTGAGCCCAGGCTGACCCAGGAGTGGACACGACCCCAAGGAGATGGTGGAGGGCGAGGAGGGGCAGCGGATGCTGGGATGCAATTTCTTAAAGGGGTGACGTCTGCACATCTCCGTAAATATGCTAGAAACGGTGAGTTATACACTCTAAATGGGTGAATTGTTTAGCATGTGAATTTTTTTTGTCTTTTTATTATTACTTTTTTTTTGAGGTACATTAAGTTCAATCATCTGCATTTATACACACATTCCCGTATTCCCTCCCTCCCTCGACTCCTCCCCACCCTCCCCACCCCAGCCCTCTAAGGCATCACCCATCCTCGAGTTGAACTCCCCTTGTCACACAGCAAGCCCCCACCAGCCACCCACTTCACAGTTGGTAGTATATATATGTCTACGCCACTCTCCCACCCCGTCCCAGCCTCCCCCTCACTCTCCCGCCCCCCCCAAACCCCAAGTTCTCCAGTCCACTCCCTGCATCTGCATCCTTGTTCTTGTCTTGTCATTGAGTTCATCAGTACCATTTTTAGATTCCATATATATGAGTTAGCATACAATATTTGTCTTTCTTTTTCTGACTTACTTCACTCTGTATGACAGACTCTAGGTCTATCCACCTCATTACATATAGCTCCATCTCATTCCTTTTTATAGCTGAGTAATATTCTATTGTATATATATATATATGCCACATCTTCTTTATCCATTCATTTGTTGATGGGCATTTAGGTTGCTTCCATGTCCTGGCTATTGTAAATAGTGCTGCAATAAACATTATGGTACATGTTTCTTTTGGGATTATGGTTTTCTTTGGGTATATGCCCAGTAGTGAGATTACTGGATCAAATGGTAATTCTAGTTTTAGTTTTTTAAGGAACCTCAAAATTGTTTTCCATAGTGGCTGTACCAACTTACATTCCCACCAACAGTGCAGGAGAGTTCCCTTTTCTCCACACCCTCTCCAACATTTGTTGTTTCCAGATTTTGTGATGATGGCCATTCTGATCAGTGTGAGGTGATACCTCATTGTGGCTTTGACTTGCATTTCTCTAATGATTAGTGATGTGGAGCATCTTTTCATGTGTTTGTTGGTCATCTGTATGTCTTCTTTGGAGAAATGTCTATTTAGGTCTTCCACCCATTTGTGGATTGGGTTATTTGCTTTTTTGGTATGAAGCCTCATGTGCTGCTTGTATATTTTGGAGGTTAATCCTTTGTCCGTTGTTTCATTGGCAACTATTTTTTCCCATTCTGAGGGTTGCCTTCTAGTCTTGTTTATGGTTTCTTTCGCTGTGCAAAAGCTTTTAAGTTTCATTAGGTCCCAATTGTTTATTCTTGATTTTATTTCCATGATTCTAGGAGGTAGGTCAAAAAGGATCTTGCTTTGATGGATGTCATAGAGTGCTCTGCCTATGTTTTCTTCTAGGAGTTTTATAGTGTCTGGCCTTACATTGAGGTCTTTAATCCATTTTGAGTTTATTTTTGTGTATGGTGTTAGGAAGTGTTCTAATTTCATTCTTTTACATGTAGCTGTCCAATTTTCCCAGCACCACTTATTGAAGAGGCTGTCTTTTTTCCATTGTATATTCTTGCCTCCTTTGTCAAAGATAAGGTGCCCATATGTGTTTGGGCTTACCTCTGAGTTCTCTATTCTATTCCATTGATCTTCCTTTCTGTTTTTGTGCCAGTACCATACTGTCTTGATCACTATGGCCTTGTAGTATAGTTTAAAGTCAGGAAGCCTGATTCCATCAACTCTGCCTTTCCTTCTCAAGATTGCTTTGGCTATACGGGGTCTTTTGAGTTTCCATACAAATCGTAAGATTTTTTGTTCTAGTTCTGTGAAAAATGCCATTGGTAATTTGATCGGGATTGCATTGAATCTGTAAATTGCTTTGGGTAGTACAGTCATTTTCACTATGTTGATTCTTCCAATCCAGGAACATGGTATGTCCCTCCATCTGCTTGTGTCATCTTTGATTTCTTTCATTAGTGTCTTAAAGTTTTCTGCATACAGATCTTTTGCCTCCTTAGGTAGGTTTATTCCTAGGTATTTTATTCTTTTTGTTGCAATGGTGAATGGGAGAGTTTCCTTAATTTCTCTTTCTGCTCTTCCGTTGTTAGTGTATAGGAATGCAAGAGATTTCTGTGCATTAATTTTGTATCCTGCTACTTTACTAAACTCATCAATTAGTGCTAGCAGTTTTCTGGTAGAGTCTTTAGGGTTTTCTATGTATAATATCATGTCATCTGCAAAGAGTGACAATTTTACTTCTTCTTTTCCAATTTGTATTCCTTTTATTTCTTTTTCTTCTCTGATTGCTGTGGCTAAAACTTCCAAAAGTATGTTGAATAATAATGGTGAGAGTGGACACCCTTGTCTTGTTCCTGTTCTTAGAGGGAATTCTTTCAGTGTTTCCCCATTTAGAATGATGTTGGCTTTTGGTTTCTCATATATGGCTTTTATTATGTTGAGGTAATTTCCTTCTATGCCCATTTTCTGGAGAGCTTTTATCATAAATGGATGTTGAATTTTGTCAAAAGTTTTTTCTGCATCTATTGAGGTTATCATATGGTTTTTATCCTTCAATTTGTTGATATGATGTATCACATTGATTGATTTGCGTATATTGAAGAATCCTTGCATCCCAGGGATAAACCCCACTTGATCATGGTGTATGATTTTTTAATGTGCTGTTGGAGTCTGTTAGCTAGTATTTTGTTGAGGATTTTTGCATCTATATTCATCAGTGATATTGGTCTGTAGTTTTCTTTCTTTGTGACATCTTTGCCTGGTTTTGGTATCAGGGTGATGGTGGCCTCGTAGAATGAGTTTGGGAGTGTTCCTCCTTCTGCAATATTTTGGAAGAGTTTGAGAAGGATAGGTGTTAGCTCTTCTCTAAATGTTTGATAGAATTTCCCCATGAATCCATCTGGCCCAGGGCTTTTGTTTGTTGGGAGATTTTTAATCACTGCCTCAATTTCCGTACTTGTGATTGGTCTGTTCATAGTTTCTATTTCTTCCTGGTTCAGTCTTGGAAGATTGTATTTTTCTAAGAATGTATCCATTTCTTCCAGGTTATCCAATTTATTGGCATATAGTTGCTTGTAGTACTCTCTCATGATCTTTTGTATTTCTGAGGTGTCCGTTGTTACTTCTCCTTTTTCATTTCTAATTCTGTTGATTTGCATCTTCTCCCTTTTTTTCTTGATGCGTCTGGCTAATGGTTTATCAATTTTGTTAATCTTCTCAAAGAACCAGCTTTTAGTTTTATTAATTTTTGCTATTGCTTCCTTCCTTTCTTTTTCATTTATTTCTGCTCTGATCTTTATGATTTCTTTCCTTCTGCTCACTTTGGGGTTTCTTTGTTCTTCTTTTTCTAATTGTTTTAGGTGTAAGGTTAGGTTGTTTATTCGATAATTTTCTTGTTTCTTAAAGTAGGACTGTATTGCTATAAACTTCCCTCTTAGAACTGCTTTTGCTGCGTCCCATAGGTTTTGGGTTGTTGTGTTTTCATTGTCGTTTGTTTCTAGATATTTTTTGATTTCCTCTTTGATTTCTTTAATGATTTCTTGGTTGTTTAATAGTGAATTGTTTAGCCTCCATGTGTTTCTTAGCATGTGAATTTTATGTCAACAAAGCTACTTAGAAAAGGAAATCTATTTGAACTTTTACTTATAACTTAGTTGTTTTTACATTGTTATCTATACATTTTTAAAATTCTACCCTTGTCAGAGAGTAACATTTCCTTTTAACCAAAGGTTTTAGAATTCAATTGAATAGCTTGATTTTTTCACCTGTGAAATGCCTTTTTAAGTTAAAAAAAAAAAAAACTTTTACTGGACTCAGTTCTCCTAGGACTAATTTCTTTATTTTTTTTAACCATTTTTAAAATTGAAGTATTGTTAATTTACAATGTTGTGTTAGTTTCTCGTGTACAGCAAAGTGATTCAATTGTATATATATATATACTCACACATACATACATATATGGACTTCCCTGGCAGTCCAGTGGTTGACTTCACACTTGCACTGCAGGGGGCATGGTTTTGATCCCTGGTCAGGGAATTAAGATCAAGTATGCTGTACGCACAAAAAAAAACAAATTTATATATATATATATATATATATATATTTTAAAGGACTTTTATTGAGATTCAATAGACATACAATAAACTGCATATATTTAAAGTGTACAATTTGATATTTTTTTTCTTATTAGTAATGTATATATGGCAATCCCAATCTCCCATTCATCCCACCCCAACCCCCCCCCCCCCCCACTTCGCCTGCTTTCCTCACTTGGTGTCTCTATGTTTGTTCTCTACATCTGGGTCTCTATTTCTGCCTTGCAAACTGATTGATTTGAACCATTTTTCTATATTCCGCATATGTGTGTTAATAGACAATATTTGTTTTTCTCTTTCTGACTCACTTCACTCTGTATGACAGTCTCTAGGTCCATCCATGACTCTACAAATGTCCCAGTTTCATTCCTTTTTACACCTGAGTAGTATTTAATTGTATATATGTACCACATCTTCTTTATCTATTTGTGTTTTGATGGACACTTAGGTTGCTTCCACATCTTGGCTATTGTAAATAGTCCTATGAACATTGGGGTGCATGTGTCTTTTTGAATTATGGTTTTCTTTGGATATATGCCCAGTAGTGGGATTGCTGGATCATATGGTAACTCTATTTTTAGTTTTCTGAGGAACCTCCATACTGTTTGACACAGTGGCTGCACCAACTTACATTCCCACCAACGGTGTAGGAGGGTTCTCTTTTCTCCACACCCTCTCCAGCATTTATTATTTGTAGGCTTTTTGATGATTCTGACTGGTGTGAGGTGATATCTCACTGTAGTTTTGATTTGCATTTCTCTAATAATTAGAGATGTTGAGCATTTCTCATGTGCCTGTTGGCCATCTGTATGTCTTCTGCCCTTTTTGATTGGGTTGTGTAGTTGTTTGTTCATTTGCTTGATATCGAGTATGAGATGTTTGTATATTTTGGAGATTAATCCCTTGTCAATTGCATCATTTGCAAATATTTTCTCCCATTCTGCAGATTGTCTTCTTCATTTTGCTTATGGTCTCCTTTGCTGTGCAAAAGCTTTTAAGTTTCACTAGGTCCCATTTGTTTATTTTTGTTTTTATTTCCATTACTTTAGGAGACATAACCAAAAAGGTTTTGCTGTAATGTCTGTCAAGGAGTGTCCTGCCTATGTCTTCCTCTAGGAGTTTTATAGTATCTGGTCTTACATCAAAGTCTTTAATCCATTTTGAGTTTATTTTTGTGTATGGTGTTGCGGAGGGTTCTAATTTCATTCTTTTACATGTAGCTGTCCGGTTTTCCCAGCACCACTTCTTGAAGAGAATGTCTTTCCTCCACTGTATATTTTTGCCTCCTTTGTCATTGATTAATTGACCATAAGTGCGTGGGTTTATTTCTGGTCTCTCTATTCTGTTCTGTTGATCTATGTGTCTGTTTTTGTGCCAGTACCATAATGTCTTGATTACCACAGCTTTGTAGCATAGTCTGAAGTCAAGGAACATGATTCCTCCAGCTCCTTTCTTTTTCCTCAAGATTGATGGCTATTTGGGGTCTTTCATGTTTCCATACAAATTTAAACAAATTTTTGTTCCAGTTCTGTGAAAAATGCCATTGGTAACTTGATAGGGGTCACATTGAGTCTGTAGATTGCTTCAGGTAGTATAGTCATTTTGACAATATTGATTCTTCCAATCCAAGAACATAGTATCTCTTTCCATCTGTTTGTGTCATCTTTGATTTCTTTCATCAGCACCTTATAGTTTTTAGAGTACAAGTCTTATGTCTCTTTAGGTAGGTTTTTATTCATAGGTATTTTATTCTTTTTGATGCGATGGTAAATTGGGATTGTTTCCTTAATTTCCCTTTCTGATATTTCATTGTTAGTGTATAGAAATGCAACAGATTTGTGTGTAATAATTTTTTATCCTGCAACTTTACAGAATTCATTGATGAGCTCTAGTAGTTTTCTGGTAACATCTTTAGGATTTTCTGTGTATAGTGTCATGACATCTGCAATGACAGTTTTACTTCTTCTTTTCCAATTTGGATCCCTTTTATTTCTTTTTTTTCTCTCAGTGCTATGGCTAGGACTTCCAAAACTATGTCAACTAAAAGTGTCAAGAGTGGACATCCTTGTCTTGTTCCTAATCTTAGAGGAAATGCTTTCAGCTTTTCATTATTGATGTTAGCTGTGGGCTGTCATATATGGCCTTTATTATGTTGAGGTATGTTCCCTCTGTGCCCACTTTCTGAAGATTTTCTGTCTTAAATGGATGTTGAATTTTATGAAATTTATAGAGCATTCCATCTGATGGAAAGAAATCATAAAGATCACAGCAGAAATAAATGAAATAGAAACAAAAAAATAGAAAAGATTAATGAAACTAAAATCTGGTTCTTTGAAAAGATAAACAAAATTGATAAAACTTGCAACTAGAGATTATCATACTAAGTGAAGTCAGACAGAGAAAGACAAATACCATATAATATCACTTATATGTGGAATCTAAAATATGACACAAATGAACCTATCTATGAAAAAGAAACAGACTCACAGACATAGAGAAGAGACCAGTGGTTGTCAAGGGGGAGGAGGGGGTGGGGGAAGGATGGAGTGGGAGGGTGGGCTTAGCAGATGTAAGCTTTTATATGTAGGATGGATAAACAAGGTCCTACTGTATAGCACAGAGAACTATGTGATAAACCATAATAGAAAAGAATATTATAAAAAAAGAATGTATATAAATAGCTGAACTAAATCTTTATGTAATAAGAAAAAAAGAAAGAAAGAATAATACTTTGGATGTATTAGGTTAGATAAAACATATCAAAATGAAAAAAACATAAAACTTTAGCCATACTCATTAAGAAAAAAGAGAGAGGGCCCAAAACAATAAAATCAGAAATGAAAAAGAAGTTACAACAAGCATCACAGCAATACAAAGGATCATAAGAGGCTACTATGTGCAACTACACACCAATAAAATGGACCACCTGGAAGAAATGGACAAATTCTTAGAAAGGTACAATTTCCCAAGACTGACCCAGGAAGAAATGGAAAATATAAACAGACCAATTACTGGTACTGAAATTGAATCAGTATTATTATTATTTTTTTTGGCCACGCCATGCGGCTTGCAGGATCATAGGTCCCTGATCAGGGATTGAACCCAGGCCCATGGCAGTGAAAGCGCAGAGTTGTAACCACTGGACCACCAGGGAATTACCTGAATCAGTAATTTAAAAACTCCCAAGAAGCAAATGTCCAGGACCAGATGGCTTCACGGTGAATTCTACCAAACATTTAGAGAAAAGTTAACATTTATCCTTCTGAAACTATTCCAAAAAAATTGCAGAGAAAGGAACACTCCCGAATTCATTCTATGAGGCCACCATCACCCTGATACCAATATCAGACAAAGATATCATACAAAAAAGGAAAATTACAGGCTAGTATCACTGATGGACACAGATGCAAAAGCATCAACAAAATACTAGCAAACTGACTCCAGTCATACATTAAAAGGATCACACACCATGATCAAGTGGGATTTATCCCAGGGACACAAGAATGTTTCAATATTCACAAATCAAACAGCGTGATACACCACATTATATTGAAGAATAAAAACCATATGATCATCTCAACAGATGCAGAAAAAAGCTTTTTATAAAATTCTTTAACTTATTTAAATATGTTTATGCAAATTGTAAATTTTAACTGACACCTTAGCTGTCACCGCAAACTCTGTGGTTGGGGCCACACTTGTTTTCTACCAGCCTGGAGTCTGCATTAGGAAATTTCACAATTTTCCTTCCAGGACACTTCGAGACAACTTATCTAAACCTCACAACGAGCGTTTGGGGTCTCCCCAAACCAATCAGACTCAGGCTCTGCACTGAATTTGAGAGCCTGCTTGAGTTCTAACGAGGGGGTGCGCACGGCAAAGCCACTTTCCCGGAGGCGCCCTGCAGCTGCCCTGTCCTCCTCTACACGATCATAAGACCACGGCAGAAAACTCATTCCAAACAGTGAAAGAAATCACTACATCCTTGGACAAATGAGTTTTACAACATACCTTTACTCTTGAGAAAAGGTAAGCAAAAAAGGCTACACATTTCCAGAAGACAGAACCCCTGCCACAGCTGGTGGGGCAGGACTTTGCCCACAGGGTGGAGGGTGACCTGCAGGGGAGAAATTGGTGTGGGTTTCTCTTTATCCTTGGAATGCAGGTATTCTGCCCTGGTATTTTAGGTGTGAACCTCTTTTTGTTTTGTTTTGTTTTGTTTTTTTGATGTGGACCATTTTTAAAATCTTTATTGGATTTGTTACAATATTGCTTCTGTTTTATGTTTTGGGTTTTTGATCGTGGGATCCTAGCTCCCCTGTCAGGGATCAAACCTGCACCCCCTGCACTGGAAGGTGAAGTCTTAACCACTGGACCACCAGGGAAGCCCTGGTGCAAACCTTTTTAAAAATCCTCTTACCTAAGACCCAACAAGTCCTATTTATCCCTTCTCCCCATCTTCTCTTCTTTCTTGAACTGTGTGACAGCCTCTCAGAGCTGCCCACACCGCTCCTCCCTCGCGAACTTCTGTTTGTGGGGTCAGTGTGCCAGATGTTGGCCCCTGCAGTTGTAGGGGTCAGGCTACCAGTGAGCCACACACAGTGACCAGCCCCTGGCCAGTGGAGAGCCCTGTACTGTGTACTCTTGTAACCTGTGGTGGGCAGACTGGCAGCCATTCCCCTTCAAGGCACAGGGAGAAACCCTCTCTACTGATAGCAGCATCCGTGGGCCCAGGGGCAGGGCAACACCTGGGGGAAGGGTCTCTGTCACCTCAGGTCACAGGCAATGAGGGAGCAGGGGCCCATCCCACCGCAGCACCCAGGAGGTTCCAGGTCACTGTAGCCCTCACTTCCCATCTCCCCTCCCCCAGCCCCTGGCAACCACTAATCTGCTTTGCAACTCTACAGATTTGCCTACTCTGCACATTTCATATAAATGTTTTCATACAACAGGTGGTCTCTGGGGACTCACTTCTTTCAATGAGCAAAATGTTTTCAAGCTTCACCCACATTGTAACATGTTCTTCATTCCTTTTCATTGCAGAATCATTGCATTGTATGGATATACCACATACTATGTATTTATCAGTTCGTAGACATTTGGGGTATTTCCAATTTTAGCCATTATGGGTAATGCTGCTGTGAACACTTATGTACAAGTTTCCATGTGGACATGTTTTCATGTCCTCTGGGCGTTCCACCTAGAAGTGGATTGTTGGGTCCTGTGATAACTCTAGGTTGAAACTTTTGAGAGACTGACAGATGGTTTTCCAAAGCAGCTGCACCACTGTTCATTCCCACCGGATGCAAAAAGCACCTGATTTTTCCACATCCTCACCAACACTTGTTAGTATCTTCTTTTCAATTACAGTCATCCTGGTGGGTGTGAAGTGGTCTCTCACGGTGGTTTTGGTTTGCATTTCCCTACTAGTGGATGCTGTCGAGTATCTTTCTGTATACTAACTGGCCATTTCTGTATCTTCTGTGGACAAATTTCTATTCAGATTCTTTGCTCCTTTTGCAAATTGGTTATTTATCATTTTAGTATTGAGTTGTAAGAGTTATTAAGGTACAAGTCCCTTATATATATGATTTGCAAGTCTTTTCACTTTCTTAATGGTGTCCTCTGAAGCACAAAATGTTTTAATTTTGCTGAAATTCAATTAATTTTTTTCTCTGTTTGCTTATATTTATGTTGTCATTTATAAGAATCCATTGCCAAACCTAAGTCCACAAATATTTACACCTATGTTTTCTTCTAAGCGTGTTATGGATTTAGCTTTTACATGTAGGTCTTTAATGCATCTTTTTTTAAATTAATTAATTTATTAATTTATTTTATTGGCTGTGTTGAGTCTTCTTTGTTGCACATGGGCTTTCTCTAGTTGTGGTGAGCGGGGGCTACTCTTCGTTGTGGTGCACGGCCTTCTCATTGCTGTGGCCTCTCTTGTTGCGAAGCATGGGCTCTAGGCACATGGGCTTCAGTAGTTGCGGCACATGGGCTCAACAGTTGTGGCTCATGGGCTCTAGAGCGCAGGCTCAATAGCTGTGGCCCATGGGCTTAGTTGCTCCGCAGCATGTGGTATCTTCCTGGGGCAGGGATTGAACCCATGTCCCCTACATTGGCAGGCGGATTCTTACCCACTGCGCCACCTAGGAAGTCCTTTAATGTATCTTGAATTAATTTTTGTATATGATGTGAGGTAGGGGTCCAATTTATTTTATTTTTTGTTTGTTTTTATAAGTTTATTTATTTATTTATTTTTGGCTGTGTTGGGTGTTCATTGCTGCACACTGGCTTTCTCTAATTGCAGTGAGCTGGAGCTACTCTTCATTTCAGTGCACAGGCTTCTCTTGTTGCGGAGCATGGGCTCTAGGTGAACAATCTTCAGTAGTTGTGGCTTGTGGGCTCAGTAGTAATGGCTTACAGGCTTAGTTGCTCCTCAGCATGTGGGATCTTCCCAGGGCTCAAACCTGCATTGGCAGATGGATTCTTAACCACTGTGCCACCAGGGAAGTCCCATGGGTCCAATTTTATTCTTTTGGATATACAGTTGTCCCAGCACCACTTGTAGGAAGACTACTTTCCCCATTGAATTATTTTGGTATCAAAATAATTTTGACTAAAATATTTTGGTCAAAATCAATTTATTTTATTCTGTTTTACATATTTATATTTCATTTCTTGGTTCTCAGTTCAATTCCATAGAGCTACATTTCTATCCTTATGCCAGTAAGTACAAGAGAATTGCTGGGTCCTATGGTAACTGTCTTTTTTTTTAAACCAAGGTCTGTTTTATTTATTTGTTTATTATTTATTTATTTATTTATTATTTTCTCTTTTTTTTTTTTGGCTGCGTCGGGTCTTTGTTGCTGTGCACGGGCTTCCTCTAGTAGCGGCAAGTGGGAGCTACTCTTCATTGTGGTGTCTTCTCTTGTTGCAGAGCACAGGCTCTAGGACACATGGGCTTCAGTAGTTGTGGCTCACGGGCTTAGTTGCTCACATGAATTTTAGGATCAGCTTATTCATTTCTACAAAGGAGACACATGGGATTTTGATAGAAATTGTGATAAAGTTGTAGATAAATTCAGGAAGTATTGCTATTTTAACCTCATTAAGCATTACAATCCATGAAAATAGAATATTTTCTCATTTACTTAGATATTCTTTATTGTTTTTTTAATTATTATTTATTTATTTATTCATTTATTTATTGGTTGCATTGCATCTTTTTTGTTGCACACAGGCTTTCTCTAGTTACAGAGACCAGGGGCTAATTTTTGTTACGGTGTGCAGGCTTCTCATTGCGGTGGCTTCTCTTGTTGTGGAGCACGGGCTCTAGGCGTTCTGGCTTCAGTAGTTGTGGTGCACGGGTTTAGTTGCTCCTCAGCATGTGGGATCTTCCCAGACCAGGGCTCAAACCCATGTCCCCTGCATTGGGAGGATTCTTAACCACTGTGCCACCAGGGAAGCCCTACTTAGATCTTCTTTAATTAAAAAAATTTTTTTATAGGTTTCAGAGTTTAAGGTGTGCACTACTCCTGTTAAATTTATTCCTGCAGCGGCCAGAGAGGTTCCGCTCTGCTCTGCCTGGGGCAGCCACCCCTTTACACGGTCACACTGAACTAGCTCCCGGGCCTGGAATCAGGCCGCAGCCTCCCCGGCACCCGCCACCTCCTGCCGCCTCCGGACCATGGACCCCACAAACTGAGCGAGCTTCAAGCCTTCCTAAAATGTGCAAGTAGGACCCGAGCGTTCTGCACAGGGAGGAAATGCGCTTCCTGAAGGAGTGGGTGGAGAGCACGGGGGTGGGGGAGTGGTTAAATACCACCTGCTACTCATAAAACTGCACTGGGGCTTCCTAGGTGGCGCAGTGGTTAAGAATTCGCCTGCCAATGCAGGGGACATAGGTTTGATCCCTGCTCCAGGAAGATCCCACATGCCTCGGAGCAACTAAGCCCGTGTGCCACATTAAAAAAAAAAAACTGCACTGGAAGAAAATACTAAGGAAGAAAAACGGATAGTAAGGAGGCGGAGGAAAACATAGGGACAGACGAACCATCAAATGAGGAAAGTAATCTAGAAATGGACAATGAAGGTATGATTGAACCCAACACTGATGCCCCTCAGGAAATGGGAGATGAAAATGTAGAGGTAACTGAGGAGATAATGGAGCAGGCAAATGATAAAAAAGTGGCTGCCATTAATGCCCTAAATGATGGTGAACTCCAGCAAGCCATCGACTTGTTCACAGATGCCACTGAGCTAAATCCTTGTTTGTCCATTCTGTCTGCCAAGAGAGCCAGTGTCTTCATCAAATTACAGAAGCCAAAGGCTGCCATTCGGGACTGTGACAGAGCTATTGAAATAAATCCTGATTCAGCTCAGCCATGCAAGTGGCAGGAAAAGCACACAGACTTCTGGGCCGTTGGGAAGAAGCTGCCCATGATCTTGGCCTTGCTTGTAAGCTGGGTTATGGTGAAGATGCTAGTGCAGTGCTGAGTAAGAATAGGAATGGTTAAGAAGGCTCAGAACGAACATGAGCAAACCCAGAGGGAGGAGGAAGTCAGAGGACCTTCAGGAGCTCAGTATGGCTCTTTTCCAGGTGGCTTTCCTGGAGGAATGCCTGCAATGGGAGGGGGCATGCCTGGAGTGCCAGGAATGCCTGGACTCAATGAAATTCTTAGTGATCCAGAGATTCTTGCAGCCATCCAGGATCCAGAAGTTATGGTGGCATTCCAGGATGTGGCCCAGAACCCAGCAAATATGTCAAAATATCAGAGCAACCCAAAGGTTATAAATCTCCTCAGTAAACTGGCCAAATTTGGAGGTCAAGCAGAAAGCCCTTCTGACAAATAAAGCCCCTGCTGAAGGAAAAGCAGCTTAAATCACCCAATGGGTGTTGCAACAATACAAACTAGTTTACCTCTGACCTTCTCATGAAGAAAGCTGGGGTGCTGTGAAGATAACCCCTAACCCTCCGCCCCAAGTGCAGCTGTAGCATCTTACAGTGGTTTGCCATTAGGGTGTTCTTTCAGATAATGTTCTCCTGCTAGAAATTAAGAACTTTAAACATTTTTTTTTTTAGTGAGATTCATGGTCTGTTTTTTTTAACTAATTTTTGTTTGCATTGGATCTTCATTGCTGCACGTTGGCTTTCTCTAGTTGCGGCGAGTAGGGGCTACTCTTTGTTGTGGTGCATGGGCTTCTCATTGCGGCGGCTTCTCTTGTTGGGGAGCACGGGCTCTAGGAGCACAGGCTTCAGTAGTTGTGGCCCACGGGCTTAGTTGTTTCGCAGCATGTGGGATCTTCCCAGACCAGGGATCGAACCTGTGTCCCTGGCACTGGCAAGCAGATTCTTAACCACTGTGCCACCAGGGAAGTTCCAATTTTAAAAAAAAATAAATTTATTTATTTATTGGCTGCATTGGGTCTTCGTTGCCGAGTGGGGCTACTCTTAATCTTGATGCATGGGCTCTCATTGAAGTGGCTTCTCTTGTTTCAGAGCACAGGCTCTAGGTGTGCAGGCTTCAGTAGTTGTGGCACCCAGGCTCAATAGTTGTGGCTTGCAGGCTCTAGAGCACAGGCTCAGTAGTTGTGGCGCATGGGCTTAGTTGCTCCATGACATGTGGGATGTTCCCGGACCAGGGATTGAACCTGTGTCCCCTGCATTGGCAGGTGGATTCTTAACCACTGCACCACCAGGGAAGTCCCTAAACAATTTTTAAACCTTAAAAATATTTAAAACAAATAAAGAGGATGTGCTAATCCCTGCATTTTTCTTTACTAACCCTTTTGGTTTTTTCCTTTGAATTAGGCAAGGAATATACTTCAATATGGAAGATTTATCGTTCAAGTTTGAGTGAAACAAATATTTATTAGTGGAAAGCAAATATAACATTTAAATAGATAAAGTTTGGATATATGGTCACTGAGGCATTTTGGTTTGTCTTTTTAATTGCTTTATCATGATTATTTTTAATGATTTGTTTCCATAAAACTATTGGGAGCACCAGTATTGAGGTAGGACCTGGGTAGGGACTGGAAGTACTTGGCAGGGTAGTAGCAATCTTACTACATTTTATGTAACATGTACCCTTGTGCAGATGCATTTAAATCTTACACTGTGGTGAAGAGATGATTTTTATAATGCTGCAGGAAAATTGGATTACTTAGCTCTGTTCTTGTCTGATATTTGAAATAAATGGTTCATATTTCCACATAGGGGAAATAAGGGAATCCTTTTTTTTTTTTTTTTTGTATTTCTATGTTTAAAAATGTTCTTTTCACATGGGGCAGGAGGGAAGGAGAAGCTGGGACTAAGTGAAAGAGTAGGATTTTACCAAATGTAAAATAGATAGCTAAAGCAACTGCTCAATACAGGGAGATCAACTCGATGATTGGTGATGACCTAGAGGGATGGGAGGGAGGCTCAAGAGGGAGGGGATATGGGGATATAGGTATAAATACAGCTGATTTGCTTTGTGGTACAGCGGAAACTGGCACAACTGTGTAAAGCTATTATACTCCAATAAAGGTCGAGAAAAAAATGTTCTTTTCAGATCACAAAACGCCCAACTCTTTGTCTGCTCTCTACTTGTTTTCGTATTTTTTCCTCTTACTCTTCTTGGGCTAAAGATGGTCCTTTTTCACTAGCATTGTCACTGCTACCATCATTCACAGCATAATCGTGCAGCATATTTAAAGCTGGGTTTAATTTAATATATAATACAAATGGTGCCTATGTAGGGAATACCTGTAATAGCTGTAGTTTCTTACTTGGCCAACAGATTTCATATTTAAGTGTTAAATTTCCTCTTCAGTGAAATATTTTTTTAAAATTTTATTTATTTATTTATTTATTTATTTATTGGCTGTGTTGGATCTTCATTGCTGCACACGGGCTTTCTGTAGTTGTGGCAAGTGGAGGCTACTCTTCATTGTGGTGCACAGGTGGCATGTGGGATCTTCCTGGAGTAGGGATCGAACCTGCGTGGATTCTTTTCTTTTTTTTTTTTTTGGTGGGATCTTCCCGGAGCAGGGCTCGAACCCGTGTCCCCTGCATTGGCAGGCGGATTCTTAACCACTGCGCCACCTAGGAAGCCCCTGTGTGGATTCTTAACCACTGCGCCACCTAGGAAGTCCCTTGGTGAAATCTTAACATATCAAAAGATGTTGGAACAAGGGATTCCCTTTGATGTTTGGTCTCCTACTTAGGAAATGCCTATTGCAGTTGGAGTTTATCTTCTAGTATTAATCTTTGTAGTATTTGAATTAATTGATATGCAAAGAGGGGAACCTAAATTACCTAATCCAGCATGAACTAAAAAATTGATGAGATTCATGGTGGCTCTTTATTGTGGAGTTGTCAGCATTGTGAAAAAGTCATTGTTCTATTCAGCTCTTAAATACTGCAGCCATGTCCGCACCTCTCCTTACTCTCCTTCCCTCTCTTCCGAGGATAAAGAAAATGATAACTTTTCTGTTGTATATCCAGTTCTTATACCAAATGAGACTAAGTCCAGTCTACTTACTATCTTTCAATTTAAAGTGCTAGTGTTTAAAAGCAGTTTCAAGCGATGGGACCCTCTGTACTTTGCTTATTTGAAGAATCAACAGTAGGAGCAGTGAAGTAAATTCCATGAAATACATTTCTGGTATCTTAAGTTGATTCCCGTTTTTGTGATTTGCTGTACATAAGCACATAGAAATGCATCTGTTAAGTGAAAAAAAGCGTAAGCTGGTTGAGCATGCTTTTTTAAAAACTTTAAAAATACTCAGCATATAAACTTAAGTTTGAGCTTGCTGGAAAAAAATAAATTTATTCCTAAGTGTTCTATTCTTTTGAATACTATTGTAATGGAACTGTTTTATTAATTTTCAGATTGTAAATATAACTGATTTTTATATATTTGTTTTTGGCCATACTGCATGGCTTGTGGGATCTTAGTTCCCCAACCAGGGATTGAGCTCAGGCCCCCTGTAACAGAAGCACAGAGTCCTAACCACTGGGCCCGCTGGAAATTCCCTATGTATTTGTTACTGAACCAAACTTGGGTCTGCTTGTCTGTACACAGTAAAGCCAATCCACTGTTGCCAGGTTGTGATGAAGGAATATGCAGCATTTATTGCAGGTGCCAAGCAAAGAGTCCAGGCAGCTAGTGCTCAAAAGGCCCAAAGTCCCCAAAAGCTTTCAGGGAAAGGTTTTTAAAGACAGGGTGAGGGAGGGGCGTTGAAGGGTGTGTGATCAGCTTGTGGACATTCTTCTGATTCGTTGGTGGTAAGGTAATCGGGGTCAACATCGACAGCCTTCTGGTTCCAGTCTGTCTGGGGTCTACATGCTTGTGGGCAGCTTGCAGTTAACTTCTTCCACCTGGTGGCGGTTTCAGTACCTGCAAAACAGCTCAAAGAACGAATATTATCTATAGCCCTGGAGGAGGAACTAAAGGTCCTTGACTTTGTTTAATGGCTAAACTATTATCATTTTGTCTTGCTTGACTGTTTTCCTTTCTTTCTGCATTTTCTCACTTCTCTGATTAAATTCGCTCTTTGGAACTTGGAGAAGGCCTAGGAGGCTAAAGTTTCTCTACAGACAAGAGGCGGATGGAGGACATGCGGGGTGAGGATATCTGTCCCCAGGAAGGCCCTGTAGGGTCCTTCTCGGTTACATATTGATCTTGCACCCTGCAACCTTGCTGAACTTGCTTATTAGTTCTAATAGGTTTTAGTGGACTCCTTAGGATTTTCTATTTCTATTTTAATTTTGTCCCCATTTTCTTGCTATTTGCCCTGGTCGGAACCTCCAGAGCAATGTTGAATAGAGGCGACAAGGGAGGACATCCTCATCTTATTCCTGATCTTAGGGAGAAGCATTCATTCTTTCACCATTAAGAATGATATCAGGGGGCTTCCCTGGTGGTCCAGCAGTAAAGAATCAGTCTTGCAATGCAGGGGATGTGGGTTTGATCCCTGGTCAGGGAACTAAGATCCCACATGCCACAGGGCAACTAAGCCTACGCACCACAACTACTGAGCTCACACGCCTCAACTAGAGAGCCCACGTGCCTCAACTAGAGAGCCTGTGTGCCACAAACTACAAAGCCCACGTGCTCTGGAACCAGTGCAGCATAACTAGAGCCCTGGAGTCTGCACACCATAACTAGAGGAGAGAAAAAAACCCACAGGCCACAACTAGAGAGAAGCTAGTGTGCCGCAAGGAAAAGACCCCTCATGCCTCAAAGAAAACCTGATGCAGACAAAAACAAACAAACAAACAAAAATATAAATTAAATAAATATAAAATTTAAAAACAAAGAATGATATTAGCTGTGGGTGTTTTGTGGATAGTTTATCAGGTGGAGAAAGTTCCTTTCCATTAGAAATGTTTTGGATTTTCTCGAATGCATTTTCTGCATCTGCTGAGATGATCACGTGGTTTTTGTCCTTTACTTTGTTGATATGGTATATGACATTATTAATTTTTGGATATTAAATTAACTGTTGGTGTGCCAGTTTTTAAGAATTTTTGCATCTATATTTTAAGGAATTAGTTCTTGTAATGTCTTCCTTTTTCTTCTTTCTACAGAGTAATACTAGCTTCATAGAATGAGCTGGGATGTGTTCCCTCCTTTTCTAACTTTTAAAAGTTAACATTTAAGGAAGTTAACATTTAACACCAATCCTTCTCAAACTCTTCTAAAGAAATTGAGGAGGAAGGAACACATCCTAATTCATTCTATGAGGCCAGTATTACGCTGATAGCAAAGATACTACAAGAAAACTACAGACCAATATTCCTTATGAATATAGATGCAAAAATGTTCAATAAAATACAAGCAAACTAAATCCAACAGCATATTAAAAGGATGATACACATGACCAAGTGGAAATTATTCTAAGGATGCAAGGGTGATTCAACAATGGAAATCAATCAGCACAATACACCACATTCATGGAATCCAGGGTAAAAAGTTTATGATTACCTCAATTGATGCAGAAAAAAATTTTCTCACAAAATCCAACATTCTTTCATAACACTCAGAAAACTAACAAAAGACAGGAACTTCAACATGATAAAAGGCATTTATGAAGAAGCCACACCTAACATCATACTCAATGGTGAAAGAGTGAAAGTTTTCCCCCTTGCATCAGGAATAAGACAGGGATGCCTGCTTTTATCACTGCTATCCAACATTGTACTGGAAGTTCTAGCCTGAAAAATCAGACAAGAAAAATAAATAAAAGGCATCCAAATCAGAAAAGAAAAAAAGTCTCTGTTTGCAGATGACAGGATCTTATATACAGAAAATCCCAAAGAATCCACAAGAAAACTAGTAGAACTAATAAATGAGTTCAGCAAAGTTGCAGGATAGAAGTCAACCCACAAAAATCAGTTGTGGGACTTCCTAGGTGGTGCAGTGGTTAAGAATCTGACTGCCAATGCAGGGGACATGGGTTCAATCCCTGCTGCAGGAAGATCCCACATGCTGCGGAGCAACTAAGCCCATGTGCCACAATTATTGAGCCTGTGTGCCGCAACTACTGAAGCCCATGTACCTAGAGCCTGAGCTCCACAACAAGAGAAGCACTGCAATGAGAAGCCCACACCACAATGAAGAGTAGCCCCCTCTCGCTGCAATTATGGAAAGCCTGTGTGCAGCAACAAAGACCCAATGCAGCCAATAAATAAATAAATAAATAAATTTATTTTTAAAAAATCAGTTGTTCTACATACCATCAATGAACAATCAGAAAGTGAAATTAAGAAAATAATTCTCTTTACAGTAGCATCTGAAAAAAAAAGAAAAAAAGTAGGAATAGATTTAACCAAGGAAGTAAAAGAGCTGTATAATAAAAGTGACAAAACATTGCTTAAATAAATTAAAGAATATGTAAATAAATGGAATGACACCCCATATTCATGTATTGGAAAACTTAATATTGCTAAGATGGCCATACTACCCAAAGCAAACTACAGATTCAGTGCAATCCCTATCAAGATTCCAATGGCCTTTTCTGAAGAAATGGTACTGCTGATCCTTAAATCCATATGCAATTGCAAGGAGCACTGAATAACTAAAACAATGTTGAAAAAGAACAAACTTGGAGGACTCACATTTTCCAATTTCAAAATTTTCTGTAAATAGAGTTATCAAAACAGTGTGGTGCTGGCACAAGGATGTACAGATAGGACAAAGGAATAGAATAGAAAGTCCAGAAATAAACTCTGTGTCTACGGCCAACTGATTTTCAACACAGGTGTCAGACCCTCAGTGGTTAAAGAATAGTTTCTTTAAAAAAAAAAAAAACGAATAGTTTCTTTAACAAATGGTGCAGGGATGGGACTTCCCTGGTGGTGCAATGATTAAGAATCCACCTGCTAATGCAGCGGACAATGGGTTCAATCCCCGGTCTGGGAAGATCCCACATGCTGTGGAGCAACTAAGCCCCGTGTGCCACATGAGCTGCAATTATTGAGCCCGTGCACCACAACTTCTGAAGCTCACGTGCCTAGAGCCTGTGCTCTGCAACAAGAGAAGCCACCGCAATGAGAAGCCTGTGCACAGCAATGAAGAGTAGCCCCCGCTTGCTGCAACTAGAGAAAGCCTGTGCGCAGCAATGAAGACCCAACACAGCCAATAACTAACCAAATAAATAAATTTATATAAAAAAATAAAGACTTTTGTGCATCAAAGATCATTATCAGTAAAGTGAAAAGACAACCTACAATGGGAGAAAATATTTGAAAAATCATATATCTGATAAAGGTCTACTGTCCAAAATACAGACAGAATTCTTACAACTGAACAACAAAAACACAACCCAATTAAAAAGTGGGCAAGGGACTTGAATAGACATTAATCCAAATAAATTATGTAATTTCACCCACTAGGATGGCAATAAGTGAGTGGAAAATAGCAAATGCTGACAAGGATGTGTAGAAACTGGAATCTTTGTATATTGCTAACTGGAATATAAAATGGTTCAGCTGATTGGGAGACATTTTGACAGTTCCTCAGAAAGTTCAACACAGAATTACCATGTAACCCAGAAATTCCACTCCTAGGCATATACGCCAATGAATTGAAAATAATACTTGTACACAGATGTTCATAGCAGCACTAGTTGCAATAGCCAAAATATAAAATATAAAAACTCAAATGTCTATCAGTGGATGAATAGATACATTGTGGAGTAGCTATACAATGCAATATTATTCTGCCATAAAAGGGAATGGAGTATTGACACACGCTACAACCCAGATGGACCTTGAAAACACTATGCTACGTGAAAGAAGTCAGACACAAAAAGGCAAATATTCTACGATTCCATATTTGAAATATCCAAAATAGATAAATCCACAGAGAGAGAAGGTAGCCCAGTGGTTGCCAGTATGTGAGAGGAGCCAGGGAACAGGAAGTTCTTGATGGACATGGGGTGTTATTTGGTGATGATAAAAATGTTTTGGAATTAGATGGTGGTGGTTGCACAACATTGTGAATGTACTAAATTTCAATGAACTGTTCATTAAAATGGTTAATTAAATGCTATGTGAATTTCACCTTGAAAAATGTGTAAAACATTGGTCAATTTGTGAAATACTATGATGTCTGGGATTTGCTCCAAAATAATAAGTGGGAGTAGAGATACAAAAAGTAAAAACAAAAACAAACCGGTTTGCATAGGAAACAAAACAAAACAGAGACGGAAATGGATAGAAGCCTGGAGTTTCAAGCTATTGCCGAAATCCAGGTAAGAAACGAGGCAGGGTGCTTGGGTGGAGGAAGGGGCTAGAACCCAATAGCCCTGACGGGTATCTGTAGGTAAAAGCAAGAGGACTGTTTGGAAAAAGAAAGGGATCCAGATTTTTGTCTGAACCCTGGAGGCAGGGGTGCCTTTGCCAAGCTGCGGAGAACCGCGGGCACGAAGCAAGGATTGCCCTTGGGAAATCATCTCTTTGTACCCCTTAAACTTACATGACTTCACGTGTCGATTTCATCTCAATAAAATTAGGGAAAATATACATATATATGTATATATTAAAAGGATTGCTCTTCGGGTTTAGCGCACGCTGCGCATCAGACGCCGAGGAGGCGGGCGGTGCTCTGCCGCGTCTTACTCCCGCGTCTTAAGTGTCCTCCCGAGGGATGCGAGGACCTGGACCGTCTTCACGCCCTCCCTGAGAGGGCTGGTGGCGAGGGCTGCCGCGACCCCGGCTCTACCTCCTCGGGGCCCCACCTGGCGACACCTGCCAGGTGCGCTGCGTGTCTCCGCCCGGCGCCCCCGCTGCTTGGGGACAGACCTGGGGCGGGGCAGGCGGGACAGGGCGGGGCGCGCGAGGCCACGCCCGGGAGGCGGCCGAGCCGGAGCCCCCCAGCCCGCGCCCCCAGCCCGCGGGGCCCGCGCCGCATCCCAGCCCCAGCAGCTCGGGGCCATGGCGGCCCCCGAGCCCAAGCCCCCCGCGGGGGCGGCCGCGGCCCGACGTCTGGCCGGGGGCTGCTGGTCCGCGTTCTGGGACTACGAGACGCCGAAGGTGATCGTGGTGAAGAACCGGCGCCTGGGCATCGTGTACCGCGCGGTGCAGCTGCTCATTCTGCTCTACTTCGTGTGGTGGGTGCGCATGGGGCCGGGCGCCAGGAGGCAGCGCCGGCGGCGGGGTGGAGGCACCTGGCGGGAGGGGATGTCCGGCGGGGTCCCGAGGGTAGGGAGTGCCAGGGGAGGGGGCCGCCGGGACGTCCCAGGTTGGAGGGGCAGCTCTGGGATGGCAGCCAGGGGAACGGGACATGGGGGAGAGAACGCGAGCGGCCGCCGGGCTGGCCCCTCGGGCCCCGCAGAGCTTACCCGGCCTCCGAAAGGCGGTGACGCAGCCTTGATCCCGCCCGACTCGAACTGACTTGGCAGGGGAAGGGTCCCAGGCCTGCCCCGGGGTCGCCTCAAGAGTCGGCCCTGCCTGTCCGCACAGGTACGTGTTCATTGTGCAGAAGAGCTACCAGGACAGCGAGACGGGCCCCGAGAGCTCCGTCATCACCAAGGTCAAAGGCATCACCTCGTCGGAGCACAAAGTATGGGATGTGGAGGAGTACGTGAAACCCCCCGAGGTGCGCCACTCGAACCCCGCCCCGCACTCCGCTCACCCAGAGGGTGGGACCGAGCCGTGGCAGAGCTGCGCCCGCTGGCCGACAGTCCCTTCTTTCTGACCCCAGGGGGGAAGCGTGTTCAGCATCATCACCAGGATCGAGGTCACCCCCTCCCAGACCCTCGGAACCTGCGCCGAGGTGAGGCCGGGTCGAGAGCAGAGCTGGGGTGGGAGAGAGGGGCCCTGCCTGGTCAGCTGTGCCTGGGGGCAAAGGGCGTCGGGCCCCTGAGCAAGTAGTCTCCTCCCTAGAGTATGAGGGTCAACAATGCCACCTGCGACTCAGACGAGGACTGCGTGGCTGGGCAGCTGGACATGCTAGGAAACGGTCAGTGTGTGCCAACTGGGAGCGGGGGCGGGGGCAGGCCGCGCCCCTTGCCAGCTGAGCTCGCGTCTGCCCGTAGGCCTGCGGACCGGGCGCTGCATACCATATTACCACGGGTCCTCCAAGACCTGCGAGGTGTCCGGCTGGTGCCCGGTGGAAGACGGGGCTTCAGTCAGGTGTGAGCGCCCGGTGACCCCCCCACCCATCTGGGACTAAGCTCCTTTCTCCTCACTGACCAGAGTCGGGCTGTGTTGGGGGAGAAGGAAGGGGAGGCTGGAGGAGGGGGAGTGGGGAAGGGAGACTAAACACACCCAGTCTGTGCCTCCTCAGCCAGTTTCTCGGAAAGATGGCCCCAAATTTCACCATCCTCATCAAAAACAGCATCCACTACCCCAAATTCCAGTTCTCCAAGTAAGAGCCATTAGGGCATGATGACGAGGGACAGGCTGGGGTGGGACCTGCCTCTTGGAATGTGTTGCTTGGGGGTGCATGGCTTCTGCTCCCTCCCCATCTGATGCTGCAGGGCCTTGTTTTTAGGGGCAACATTGAGAACCAGAAGGATGGCTACCTGAAACACTGCACATTCCACGAGGTCTCTGACCTCTACTGCCCCATTTTCAAGCTGGGCTACATCGTGGAGCAGGCAGGGGAAAACTTCACGGAGCTGGCACACACGGTGAGGGCGCCAGAGACAGTGGGAAGCACAGCTGTCCATCCAGGTGCTGGCTCCCACCTGCATACAGAGGGTCTCATTACAGCCAAGTCTCTTTGCATTCTTGGCCAGCCCTGGCTCTGCTCGGGCAGAGGAAAGAGAAACATGATCAGCTGACCCATCTGGGTGTGCACGGCTCCTGCTAAATTATTGACTCCTGGTCACACAGTTGGCTGCTGGCACCCCCCTCATGCCTCAGAAGCAGGGCATCAACAAGCCCCCTTCCTCAGCTCTCTGTCCTGAGCTGCCCCACAGTATGCACCACACACGCAGCCTCAGCAGGACCCTGGGGCTGTTGAAGGTCCTCTCTGTGAGCCTGCCCTGATCTCTCTGTGCCCACTTCTGGGCAGGGTGGTGTCATTGGGGTCATTATCAACTGGGACTGCGACCTGGACATGTCGGCATCGAACTGCAACCCCAAATACTCCTTCCGGAGACTTGACCCCAAACATGTCCCAGCCTCATCTGGCTACAACTTCAGGTACCTTGGTCTTGGGACCCTGGGTCCTCGTCTGTCCTGGCTGTGGAGGTCCAGGAGCCAACAGGGCAGGTGCCCAAAGGCCCAGGGGTGCCAGTGGTTGGAGGAGTCTTGGAGCTGCCCCATTGGGCAACGGGTGACCACCACCATGTTCCTCAGGGTCAGGCGGCCAGGGTCCTGCACCCAAGTCATTCCATCCCAGGTTCTGACGTGCTTCCGGGTCATTCCACTCTAGATTCGCCAAGTATTACAAAATAAACGGCAGCACCACCCGCACACTCATTAAAGCCTATGGGATCCGCATCGATGTCATTGTGCACGGACAGGTAAATCATCCCACCCTGCCTACCTGGGATTTGGGCTGACCCAGCCTCAACCTCCCCTCCCACACCACACCCCTCCCTTGAGCCCCACTCCTGACCATCTGATAAGGCAGCCTCTTTACCTCCAGGCAGGGAAGTTCAGCCTGATTCCCACCATCATTAACCTGGCTACAGCGCTGACCTCCATTGGGGTGGTAAGGAATGCATGCTAGGGTCAGGGAGGGGTGTGTGTGGAGGGGGGAGGCAAGTGCCAGGCTCTTACGCATTGGTCTTGCTGGTCTCAGGGCTCCTTCCTGTGTGACTGGATCTTGCTAACATTCATGAACAAAAACAAGGTCTACAGCCATAAGAAATTCGACAAGGTGTGTACTCCAAGGCACTCCTCAGGCAGCTGGCCTGTGACCCTGGCCCTTGTTTTAGGCCAGGCCACTCCCCCACCCTATCCCTGCTCTGCAGACCCAGGCCAGGCTGGCCAACCACAGGGTGAGGGGCAGAGCCAGGCCTGGGCTGCCCCACCCCCACGGCCTTGCCCCACCTCTGCCCCATCTGAGCAGATGGTGGATGCTCCCGTTCCGGGTGCAGGACCGGGGCTTGGTGCCTCTGAGCCTTCCCAACAGGACTGCACGCTCACAGACGCCCGAGGTTTGGCCCAGCTCTGAGCCCACTCCCACATTCCGCCTCGCTGCACTAAAGACCCGGACCTGACAAGGGCCCCTGAAGTCTGTGGCCCCAGGGCAGCTCCCGGCCCCCAGGGCAATGGGGCTGGGACCTTGGACTTGGACCCTGCCGACACATCTCAACACTGTGTCTCAGCAAAACCAGTAGCCAAAGGGCCCCCCTGCAACCAGTGGGATAACGTGAAGGGGACGGCACCTGCTCCTGGCCTGCCCTCTGTTTTGTCCCCCAACTGCCCAGGGGCCTAGAGGGGGCAAGTCCCCACCTCCACCTCCCTAACTGCCCTCCTCCCCACCCACCCACCCCTACCCAGACCCTTTACTCGCCTCATAGCCAGGAAATCATATATCCAGGGTCCAATAAACCTGCAACCAGAACCTTCCGGCCTCGTCTTTGGGGAAAAGCATCTTGAGACAAACATGCAATAGCAGGTCCCTGTGCACAGGAACTGTCACTGTGCTTGGTCCTCATCTCCCCTTCCAGCCATCCTGGGTGCCCAGTGAGTGGACGCATCTGCTGCCCCCACGTCCAGCCAGGTTACAGTCATGTCTGACCTGGGGGCCAATGCACGTGGGGGACACATGGGCTAAGCGCGCACAAGGACTCCAAACTCATCCCAGCACCTGTCCTTAAGTCAGTGCATTTACCAGGTTCCCAAAGGGCTCATCCCAGACTCCACACCTCAAAATATGAAAAGGGTGGTGCCTCCTGAGAAGGAAGCCAGGAAGGAGGTGATGAGTTGTACCCAAGGAAAATGAAAGCTTAGGTAGACACCAAAACACCTGCCCAGGCGCTGAGGCTCCATTTAAAATGGGGGTTGGGGGAAGGAATTTGGGGCTAGGGAATAGAGGTGGACAGGGCAGGGCAGGGCAAGGTTGGAAGCACGTGGGGAGCCAGCACTAGTCAGATCAGGCCTGCGGGTAATCTGGTTACATCTTTGGATGCTACAATGGTCATTCTATTTAGCAGCTCTGCCTGGCTAGGCCCTGCTCTGAGGACACCAGGACCTGGCTGGATGGTGGTTTCCTCAGCAACAGTGATGACGGGCACACAGGTCTGAGGAGGCATAGTGCCTCCTACAGATCATTTCACCCATGATGCCATCACTCCCAAGGTCAGAAGTGGCCTTCCCACCTGCCAGCACCCCTCACTGGAGCCAGCAAACCCTTGAAAAGCCCCCACCCAGCCACCTTGCAGAGTTTCCTATGCTTGGGACGTCAGCTCCCTGGGTCACTGGAGTGCCTGTAACATCCTAAATGTCTGGCTCAGACATCCAGACTCTAGTTTCAGAAAAACCAGCTTTTCCAGTTGGGGCCTGGATGCAGCTCAAGAACCAGGACCAGGTCAGGTTTCCCATCCCCAAGCATGAGAGTGACCCTGGGACCCTCCACGGGTCCTAGCCCCTAATGCCCCTAGCCAAATGCCCCTAGCCCCTAAGGTGGCCTCCAAAGGAGCTGCTGGGAGCCGTGGAGCCCCTGCCCTGGCACAGGGAGCACAATGTGGGGTGAGGCCTGCAGCCCCACCTCCTCACTCCTCTGCTCCCCTGGGACTTCTCTGGCTCCGCTTCCAGGAAGCCTGGTTAGCCCTCCTCCTCCCCCATCCGGCCCTAATTTGATTTGATCTCCATCTGGGGGCTGACGGGCTCCATCACCTTCCAAGCAGACTCAGGTTTCTTACAGTCACTGGGCCAGGACGCGCCCAGTGGGCCAACAAACCCAGACAGACAGACGTCAGTTACTTAGTCTTCTTTCCTTCCTTCCAGAGGCCCAGGTGCAGTGCACAAACATACAGTAAAAATTGCTGGAAATGTCAAAGTGTGAAATTAAAATGAAAATCCAAAGTGTAAAATTAGATAACAAGAACGAATTTAAACCAGGCTCCAGAGCCAACAGTGGGGCCCCACTGTCCATCCATTTGGGGTTTCTGAGTTTATGATTCACATTTAATGTTTGCTGCCTTGACAGTCTGGCTGGTTTTCTTGTGCTTCCAAGTTGCATTTAGTTAAAAATGCAGTGCATGGAGCTGGTGTTATGTTCTGGGGCTGCTGTCAGGCAGACTCCCCCACCTGGCTCGTTCTCCTCTCTCAGCCCCACCTGGGAGGGGAAAACAGCACAGCCCACATCTCTGTGCAGCAACAGGGCCCTGAACAAGCTGGTGGCTGCATGTCACATTTTAAAGGAGGCCCAGCCTGAGGACCCACTCTGCCTCAGCAGTAAGAGGTTGGGCAGGCCCTTGGGGTCAGACTGATCCCTGAGGCTGAGAAGCAAGAACAGACCTGCCTCAATCCCCATAAAACTGCTGTTGCTCTTTTCTCCATCCTCTTCCCCCCACCCCTCAGAGCTGAAGGAAAGAACCTAGTCTTGCATGTGAAGAAGTATTTTTCTAGAATCCAGGTGCTAACATATGATGTCAAAGTCTGAAATAATGGTGCCCCTCGTCCCTCCGGGGTCCCTGGGCACCCGGCTGTTGTGGCCCCCACCCAGCACAGGCAGGTTCAGAAGGAGGGGTGCTGTGCCCCGCTGTGGCTGAGCCCCGCTCTGAGACCGCCCCCACCCCGCATCCCGCTGCTGCCAACGAGGTGAATGCACCTGATCCGGACACTCGGGCAAACCCTGCCCTGACCGGGAGCCTCCACAGACAGAGGAGCCCAAGCCCCAGAACTCAGTGCATGGGAGACGCTCAGGTCCCCTGGACGCAGCCCGCACGCTGCTGGCATGGAGGGTAGGACGGCGTCTCTCCCAGAAGCAAGGGACCGCAGAGTTGGGGCTGCAGACTCCCACTCAGGTGACCCTCGCCCTGGGTCTGGCTTCCAGCCACCCTCGGGGTCTCGGCTCAAATAGACCTCCGAGGGCCCCTCAGGGTGGCAGAAGAGAGGGCAGGAAGGCTGGGGCCACAGGGAGGGCAGAGCAGCAGCGGCAGACGGGTGTTCATCCAGCGAGAAACCAGCCCTGGGGTGCCTCGCTGGAGACGCCTCCTGGGCCTGGAGAGGGCTGCCCTGACCGAGGCTGGGCCCCGGCACCTGGAGCTGGAGCCCCTTCTTGCTCCAGAGGGTTCACAGTTTCCCTGGGCTGCATGACCTGCCCCCGAGAGCTCCCTGCAGGCTGTCTTCCTGGGTCCCATCTTGGCTGTGGGCAGTCAGAGCAGAGGATGGGGACACTGCCCAGGTTGCTAACGGCCCAGCTGGGGGTTCTGCTGCAGCAGCCACTCCAGGGTCTCCGTGAGGTACGACATGCCATAGTGCTGGGCGATGTTCCAGAAGATTCCAACCTGCTCCATGAAGACCTACAGGAAGGACCAGTGACATTGAGACCTAGGCCCAGAAGCGGCACAGGGAGGTAAGGCTGAGGTCCAGAAAGGGCGAATGGCCAGGGGGCAGCAGGGTTGGCTGACCACGGGAGCCCCCACCTTGGTGTGGATGGTGAGGGAGAAGCCCCCGGCACAGCTACAGTACACGGCCATGTTGGTCTGCTTCACACCCTGGCACTTCAGGCAGACCTGCAATGAGAGGCAGCCCGGTCAGGCCAGTGCTGGCCAGCTGCTTGGCACCTGACAGGCCTCCCTCCCCCAGAGCTTTCACCTCAATTATGAATAAAATCTGGCCCTTGATAATGGGCTTTACCCAAACATGCCAACTGCTTCCCAACACCCTCCCTGTGGACACCCTACCCTTGACTCTGAGTCTGGGGCTCCCCACCATCACCCCAAGCACCAGCTCTTGCCTGCCTGGACCCCAACACATCCCGTGCATCTTGGCTGAGATGCTCCCTCTTGGTGAGACCACGCCTCTATCTAATGCTGGAAGCTTCCCTCCTTCACACACATACTGCCTGTTGGTTCCCTTTCCTCTCACCATCACTTACTTGTCTTGTTTACTGTCTGTCTCCCTCCACTAGAATAAAAGGTCCATGAAGCCAGCACTTGGCCCCTGTAGGCGCCCAACAGATGCTGTAAGAATGAGTCACCTGGGCTCTGGACGAGGCCTGACCAAGAGGTGGTCACCTTGGGGGACGAGGTAACCATGTTGAGACCTGTGTACACCTCTAGTTTCGCATGGGTGCAAACTGCTTATTGACAAGCCCTCCACCAACTGAAAGGGCCATTGGGCTGGGTGCAGAAAAGCCCCAGTGCCAAACCCTGCTGCTCACCAGGTCCTGCAGGGTGAAGGCCATAAGTTTCTTCTGCAGGGATTCCACCAGTGCCATCTCAATCACTGACGAGTCGTAGGCTACCTGACAGTTGGAGCAGTGCCACTGAGGCAGCACGGCCCCATCCTAGGCAGAGAAGGAAAGGGACAGGGTCACCTTCCTCACTCCAATGTTGAGAAGGGGTAGAGAGAGAAGAGCTCTCAGTGAGCCGTATAGTGCCGCTGGCTCACAGCTCCAGGGCACACTCCATCACCACTGTTGTCACTTACGTGTTCACCAGGACAAGGCTCTGGCACGTGGCAGTTGAGCGGCTTGAAAAAGGGTGCTTGTTTCTAATTCACATGAAAGCTAGCTGGGGCCCAGCAGGTGTAACCCAGAAAAGGAAGAGACTGGGATCACTTGAGGGGGCCCAGAAGGACCTCCCGATCCACTGGTGCCTGGATATTCTGACTCCACCAGCAAGGGGCCTGAGGGAGCCCACCCACCTGAGAGAAGGAGGGGTCTTTGCACAGGTCCAGGTCCCGGCAGAAGTTACAGCTGCGGCAGATGACCTCAGGGAGCACGTAGGAGCGACAGGGGTCTCGGAACTGGGCTTCCTCCGAGAACTCGCCCACATCTACCAGGCGAAGCAGGTCTCGGTTTAGCTTGTTCACCTGGTTTGTGATGTTCGTGTCCAGCGACAGGACCTGCAGAGAACACAGCCCATGTCAGGGACGGCTCCTGGGGCCTCCCTGCTGCGGTCTGGACCAGAAAACCCCACAGCCAACTCTCTAAGCTACTGTTTCTTAGCATCATTTCAACTCTTCCTTTTCCTGTCAGAAGCGTCAGAGGGAAGAGCTGCCTCCTGTACATCAGTGATTCCCCAACTCAGGGCCATAAGAGTGGAAGCCCTGCCCCCAGGCCTTGTGGTCTCTGTCAGCTCCAGGGAACTCTGGGACACACCAAAGTGTGCTCTACATGTCGTCCTTACTGGCTCCTCCTTCCTCAATGACAGGCAGTCCTAAGTCTACTAGAGCTTTACAATCTCATCTGCAAAGGGGCTGACTTCAACTTTCCACGGTGGAGGGATGCCCAGGCCAGCCTAGAAACGTCTCTGTAGCACCGGTGCGTGTTAGTGCCTGCGGTGCTGACCCTGCAAGTCTGGCTCCCACAGCGGTGCCTGCAGAGCCATAGGGGAGTCACCCTAAACAAGAGGAGGGGACAGGACAGCCATCTTTCACAGCCTCTCCCAGCCCTACAATTCCCATCCTAGCACAATGCCAAGAGCACAGACCCAAACACCACTTCGAAGACTTCTTTGGGAGGAGCGTTTATGGTTGATTTGAAGCACAGTGGGTGGATTGGCAAGTACATTTATAATGAGGATCAACAGCCTACTGGGCAGTATTGTTTAAAATATGTATTTTATAAAAAGAGACAGAAAAAAATGAAAGTGAATGTACCAAACATTAAGGAAGAAGTAATACTGATTCTACACACTCTTCCAGAAAACACAAGAGGGAGAACACTCCTAACTTATCTTGTGAGGCCAGCATCACCCTGATACCAACATGGGACAAAGACAGCACAAGACGACTACAGTGAACAACTGTCACACGCACAGACTCAAACATCCTCAACAAAACAGCAGCAGAATGAACCCACTGATTTCATGACCAACAGCAATTTACTACAGGAACGCAAGGCTGGATCAGCATTTGAAAATCAGTGTAATTCACCATATCAATCGATGAATGAATAAAAACCAACACAACCATCTCAACTGATGCAGAAAAAGCCCTTAACAAAATTCAACATCCATTCATGATTAACACTCTGAGGATGGGACTTCCCTGGTAGTCCAGTGGTTAAGACCCCATGCCTCCAATGCAGGGGACATGGGTTTGATCCCTGGTCTGGGAAGATCCCACATGCCGCAGAGCAACTAAGCCCGTGCACCACAACTACTGAGCCTGCGCTCTAGAGCCTGCGAACCACAACTACTGAGCCTGTGTGCTGCAACTACTGAAGCCTGCCCGCCTAGAGCCCATGCTCCACCACAAGAGAAGCCACAGCACTGACAAGCGTGAGCACTGCCACAAAGAGTAGCCCCTGCTCACTGCAACTAGAGAACGCCCTCACGAAGCAACGAAGACCCAACACGGACAATAAAAAAATAACCCCCCCCCCCAAAAAAAACACCCACTGTATTGGAATTCCTATTCAGTGCTTTAGGGCAAGAAAAAGAAATAAAAGGGATACAGATTGCAAAGGAAGAAGTAAACCATCTCTGTTCACAAATATCTACTTACACAGAAAATCCCAAAAGATTTACAAAAAAGCTACCAGAATAAGTTTAGTATGGTTGTAAGATACAAAGTCAATATATAAAAATCCACGTATTTCTATATATTAGCAGTAAACAAGTGGAAATTGAAGTTTAAAAAAAATCAGTCCCGGGACTTCCCTGGTGGTGCAGCAGTTAGGACTCCATGCTCCCAATGCAGGGGGCCCGGGTTCAATCTCTGGTCAGGGAATTAGATCCTGCATGCTGCAACTAAAACCTGGCACAGCCAAGTAAAATAAAATAAAATAAAATAAATAATAATAATAAATCAGTGCCATTACAATGGTACCAAACCATAGAAACCTGAGATGCAAGTATGTGCAGTATTTTTATGCTGAAGGAAATCAAAGAGAACTTAAATGAGTGGAAAGATACAGTGGTTCACGGGCTGGGCACCTCAGCTTTAAGATATCAATTCTCCCCGAGTTAATCCACAGACTCCAAACAACTGCAATCAACAATACATAGGGATTTGGGGGGGGGGGGGGAGAGAGAAGTTGATATGCTGGTTTGAAATTTATAAGGAAAGGCAAAGGAGCTAAAAGAGTCAAAATCATTTTGAAAAAGAAGAAGTAAGTTAAAGCATTCATACTACCTGATTTCAAGACTTACTGATAGTTACAGAGAGTAAGACAGTGTGGTGTTGCAGGACAGACAGATATTTAGATTGATGGAGACCCAGAAACAGACCCACACACATATATGGTCAGTTAAGTTTTGAAAAAAGCACAAACATCATTAAATGGAGAAAGGCTACTTTTTTCAGCACATAGTGCTGGAATAATTGGATACGCTTAAGCAGAATACGAACCTCAACTTATAATATGCACATCGTATAAAAATTAACTCAAAATGGATCACATACTAATATAAAACCTAAAACTATAAAACTTCCAGAAGAAAACATAAGAAGAAAACTTTGTGATCTTGGTTAAAGCAAAGATTTCTTAGATATGACACCAGAAGCTCAACCCTTTTTGTCCTTCAACTGGGGAAATGTGGTTCTCCTGCACAACAGAGCATGGTTCTGCAGCAGGAAAGAATGAAGCCCTGAGACAAGCAGCGACATGGAAGAACCCCAGGTGCATTTTGCTGAGTGAAGGAAGTCAGACCTAAGAGGCTACATAACCAACCATTCCACTCGTGTGACATTCTGGAAGAGGTCACGACACAGAGAGAGAAGACAGATTGGCGGTTCCAGGGCTGCAGGTGAGAGGAGGGCTTAAGCCCCATGGGAAGCTCGGGGGACTCTCTGGGGTGGTGACCGTTTTGTACCTGCTGTTGATGGCCAGCTCTATCCACCTGGGAAAACTCCAACAACTGCACTCCACAGAGAGTGACTTCCACTGCATGCAACTTTCAAAAGGTAAATAAACATGGGGACAGATGGCTCAGCACGTGCCAGGGGTGGGGCACTCTGGAGGGTGATGTACTCATCTGTGCCCTGACTGTGGTGGTGAACACATGACTGTGTGCTTCATGGAGTGCACACTAAAAATAGTGAATTTTACTGCATGTTATCTATTTAGCCATGTTTGGCCTGTTGCCGCATGCGGGATCTTCAGTTGCGGCATTCAGACTCTCAGTTGCAGCATATGGAATCCGGTTCCCTGACCAGGGATCCAGCCTGGGCCCCCCTGCATTGGGAGCACAGAGTCTTAGCCACTGGAGCACCAGGGAAGTCCCTGTAAATTATACTTTAATAAAAATAAAACTTAAAAATTCTGAAGTCTACCAAGGAATTAAAATGCTACACTAAACCATTTCTCCAGCACAATCACAAACCACTTGATCACTGTGAAGCGCGGTTTGCTGGGAGGTAACTTAATGGATGGAAAAGTGCTCTGTAAGAGATGGCGCCTTCTGGGCCCTTATCTGGTAATATTATCCCGTTGTCTGATTCAGCCCACCTTTCCTAGAAAGGCATTTAGCGTCTGAGCAAGCTCTCCTCTTCAGCTCCACAGCAGCCTGGGTGTTTCAGAAGCCCTATCCAGTTCCTGCTCTGTGATCCATGAGCACCTGCCGTTCCACTGCTCACCTGCTCACCTTTCTCCAGCACCTCCAGATCATCCCTCCCCAGGGTCTCTGCATCCCCTCTGCCCAGACTTCCTTCTTCCCTCAGACCCACCCATGGCCAGATCCTCTCAGTCCCAGTGGTCTCAGCCCCAGGCCCCATTAGGGGGCCTTCCTCACCTGTCCCGCCTGAGCCCAATTCTCAGCACCTGTGCTCTCTGAGCTCACCTGTCCCTCACTGACTTGTGCCCCATCAGTGGAGTGTGGGCTCTGCTAGGACAGAGGTCTTTCCCACAGCAGGTGCATGGAGTGAGTGCAGTGAGGGTCTGTGGAAGAAAGGAATGACCTGCACACACATCAGTGGGAACGTCCTCACCTTGCACACATATTTGATGAACTCCAAAGCGGGGTTATTGAGCAGTAGGTGAGAACCGGGGAGGACAGGAAACATTTCTGAGAGCTCAGTCGAGTTCCGAGAGCCCGTGACTTTCTTCTGAATCTTCTGCGTGATGGTGAAGAAGTTCTGAGTGAGTTCATTTGCCACGTAATCTTGTGAGAAGGTGATCATTCCTGGGAAGAGAAGCAACATGGTGCCTGCTTCGTATTTTGCATGGCGATAAGGACACGGGGGAAGGAGCTGGGGACCCCTGAGGAGCACACAGTAGCGGCCTCACGCGGCAAGGGCGCTCACCAGGAAGAGCTCCGGCCTCCCCTTGGGCCTCCTGGGAGAGCTGGCTGGGCCCCCTCCTCCTCACGGGGGTGCTGCCCGGGATGCTGCGTCTCAGCTCTTCCTTCATGCTGTGGTACACGGCCACGATGTACGCTGCAGAGAGAGGGCAGGCTCAGGCCACAGGCCTCAACAGTCAGTCATGCCGCGAACACCCCAGAACCCGGGGGCACTGCTGGCTGGTCACACCGCCGGCCAGACTAGGCTAAAATGTGATTATTAGCGATGATTCTATTTGCTGCACCGAGATGAGCCAAAGTCAATTAGAGAAAGGGACAAGCAGGGCACTCACTGAAGCCCAAGCCCATGCTGCACAACTATGGCAACACACATCAGCCTTCATACTGGACGGCAAGACAGAGGGCTCGCCCTGACTTCCAGGTTCAGCACACCTCTCCAAAGACTCCACCAGGCCCATACATTCCAGAAGAGAACTTCAGAAAGTGAAGGACTCAAAGACAAGTTGACAAAATATAAAATAATTATAAACGGAACTACCTCTGTCACTATACACATGGGTGCACCTCCATCGACGTCCACGCGTCTGCTGACAGTGTAACTTATGATGCCCTTCATCAACTATTTCTGTTTTAATGATTAGCTCTGAATTATAACGGGTGTTTAACTTACACACTTCATTTGCACATCAACCTAAATAACTCGGTTCATAACACTAAACCTTTTATTTTTAAAATTTTTTTACTGGAGCATCGTTGATTTACAATGCTGTGTTACTTTAGTTACTGTATGTGCACATGTACAAACCTTGGGTGCAGGGCTACGAAGCCTTTGTGACGCCCCAGGCAGCCTTCCTCACTGTGAGGTTCTGTGAGAGGTCGAGGGCCTGGGCAGAGGCCCAGGGTCTCCTCCCTGCCTCTCACGGTGCTGTGTGGCCAGGGCACCTTTCAGGAGCCCCAACACTGGCATGCTCCCACCAGGTCCAAGTTATTCCCACTTCGTGACTCAGACGTGATGGAAAGTGTGGACAACTCACCTGAAACGATCATGAGGAAGTAGCTCTGGCAGGAGGCTGCCTGCGGCAGGAACTGCAGGATGTTCCAGTTGTTTTCCAGCAAGTCCTCGACATCCAGCTCCTGTGCGCCTCCCTCTTCCTCCTCTTCTTCCTCCTCCTCCTCCTCCTCAGGTTCCTCCCCCTTTGCTCTGCCCTCTTCTGGGGAGTCTTGCTGTGACACAGAGACAATCCCAGTCACGTCTGCCCACAGCGGCACCGTACACAGGGAGTGCCCAGGTGGAGCCTGGGTCTGTCTCGTGTCCTGTTTGTCAAGCTGTCCCCCCCTCCAAGCCCAGGTGAGATTCCTGCAGGATGGCTCTAAGAACAAGGTCGTGTAAATAACGAGACTGGTGCACAGGAGCACTTGGTACACGGCTTCCTGTTACCCTCACTTGCACTTTCAAAGGGTTCACTTTAACAGACGGTTCTACTAAAGATCCAGCTCTATGGCAGATGCCCCCACCTGACCGAGGTCCCCACTCCACGGCATCTTTCATTTCAACACCTGAACTCTGACAGTTGCCATCCTTCAGAGCAGCAGCCACCACTGCCCTCCCTGGATTTGTCTGGACTCGTCTACACGGCCTGCACTTCATTCCCTCCCATCCCAGCACCAAGGGAAGCCTTTGTTTCCTGTCTGCGCTCAGCAGCAGGACGCCTTCCTTCTGGGGGTGCTCTCCCCTCCCCCAGCTCCCCCCCCCACTGGTGGCTTCCTCCACGGGGACCTCCCCCGGGTGGGCTCAGTCCTCTCAAAGCACATTCACCCCCAGGTGATCTCACCAGTCCCAGCTGCCAGGCTCAAGGATGACCCCAAGTTCCCACCCCCAGCCCTTCCCCAGACGCCCCGCCAGCACCTGACCTCTGCAACTCCACCTTGTGCGTGTTAAGCAAACTTCAGGCTCGGCAAACACCATGTGCCCCAGCCAAGCACGGCTCTCCTCTCACCACAGTTGCTCTCTTGCCCCGTCCATCAGGGCTCACACACCCGGGCACAGCCCACACACACAACCTACACACTTAGACATCACCCCTGTGCCCACGGGCATCACCCCACATTCATTCTGCTGACCTGTGCAGCCCACCTTCAATACCTACCTGAGTCCTTCTCCTTGACTCCACTCTGCCTCGTATCCTGCCCTGGCTGACACTAACTGGGTTCCACTCAGACCTTGGCTTCCTGCCGTGCTGTCCACTCAGGACCCAAGTGGAAGTCAGGCGCTAATGCTTCTCCACTCAGAATCTCCCTGTCACTAAAAGCTAAGTCTCCACGGGAACCCTCAAGCCCAAGTGGCCTGGCCACAGCCAGCTCTCTGCCCCCATCTGTGACCACTGTCCCTGCCTGTTCCATAACTCACAGGAGCCTCACACTGCAGTCCCATCGCCTCCTGAGAGGGCTCCTGGACCTTCCCAACCACAACAGCCCCTGCCCCGTGGCTCACGTTACCCCACCTGAGCCCTCCCCACTGCAGACACTGCCATCTGTGTCTAGCTGCTTGCTTGTTTGTGATCTCTGCCCTCACAGACTCCGGGAAGGCAAGGACTCCCTCATGTTTACTGCCACATGATTGGGGCCTAGAACCATGACTGGGGCCTAGAACCATGCCTGGCACGGGGTCTGTGACCACCAGGCATATGAAGGGATCCCTAGTGTTGCTTCAGATTCCAACCTCAGCTCCCCAAGACTGGTTGCCTCTTACCTGCCCACAGTGAACACGAGATGGAACCTCTCCTTTGATGCCACCATAGTTAGAGGGGTCCATCCAGAGAAGAAATTCCCAGCATCGAGAGAAAGAGATTGTCAAAGAATGGAAGATCTCTTTAGAATGGATGCTAAAAAGAAGCAAAACAGAAATTGCTTAAATGAATTCAAGTGTCCCCCCCTTTCTTCACTTTCCTTCTTTTATTATCTTTTCCCCCGCTACTTATTTGCAAATGAATAGAAAGTGGATTCACATTTTATCATCCCTCAAATTTTCTAGGGAAAATGATAAACATAATCCTAAGAAGATGTCTGCATCTAACCGGGAGGGGGAAACAGGGACCGGTGCTGAGGGGATGAGAGGCGAGAGCTGCAAAGGGAACCCCCGGGAGCACCGAGGCTTGCCCTCCAGCATTGAGCAGAGCACGGATCACACGCGTGTGTGAGAAAACCACACCAGGCCTGGAGTGCCTGCTCCCACTACCGTCACAGCCTCAAAACTCAGAGGCATGTGCAGCTGTGCTCCCAGAAATCTTGCTTCAACAGCAGGAATAATGAGCCCTAGACTAAACACTGCTCTGGCTCTACCTATACATCTCAAAAAATGCCCAAAAGGACCAAACTGGTTCCAAGTAACATAACATAAAGCTCAAGAATATCTACAGGAATGCAAAAGTACCCGACAAGCCAAAATTCTTACTGTCTGGCATCCTGTCCTATATCACCAGGTGTGCAAAGAAGCAAAGAAACACAACATATAACAAGGAGAAGAGGGACTTCCCCGGTTGTGCCGTGGTTAAGAATCCGCCTGCCAATGCAGAGGACACAGGTTTGATCCCTGGGTCGGGAAGATCCCATGTGCTGAGAAGCAACTAAGCCCATGCGCCACAACTACGGAGGCTGTGCTCTAGAGCCTGTGAGCCACAACTACTGAGCCCGCATGCCACAACTACTGAAGCCCGAGTGCCTAGAGCCCATGCTCCACAAGAAGAGAAGCCACCACAATGAGAAGCCCATGCACCACAACAAAGAGCAGCCCCCAATCTCCCCAACTACAGAAAGCACTCACACAGTAATGAAGACCCAATACAGCCAATAAATAAATAAACAAATAAATAAATAAAGAACTCGGGGGAAGACTGAACAAGTAGACTCTAGAAATGTATAAGACCCAAACCAAGCTTCTAGAGATGAAAACTGTCATGTCTGGAATGAAAAATGTACTAGATGGGATTGATGGTTGATTAAACACCACAGAAGATCAGTGAATTTAAGGACATAACAACAGAAGTAATCCAAAAAGAAACACAAAGATGGAAAAAAAAAAAACTTTCAAAAAAGATCCACCTGAAATTCTATGCCCAGCAAAAAATATCTTTCAAAAACAAAGGTGAAATAAAGGCTTTTTCAGATATCCAAGGCAGAAAGCATTTGTTACCAACAGAGCCACACTATGAGACATGGTAAGGAAGCCTGCCAGCAGTAGGTAAATGGATAAGAGAAGACACAGTTGAACGAAGGGTACAGGGATGCTGACACCTGCTGGTGATGTACTCCACGTAGGCAAGGGCGTCCTCCACTCGCCGCTTCTTGGTGCACAGGATTATGCGGTTGAAGTTGGCATAGACGACCGACGACCCCAGGCGCTTGAACTCAGCGATGAGCCTGCAGACCAAGTTCAGAATCAAGGGTCAAGACACCAGAGAAAACCAGAAGACACTGTGAGAAAAAAGCTGTTCATCCTGAAGCAGAAAACATTCTTAGAATCCAGAAGCAACAGAGAGCGAAGAGGTCTGCATGGCAAAACCCTATCATAAACAAAACCAGACAAAGACTGAGATAAAAATGTGCAACTGACATCAAAGAAAAGTGGCTTATTTTTATCTAGAACTCATACAATTCAATGAGAGAAAAAAAAAAACTAGAGAAAAAAAAACTAGAGAAAAACGGGCAAAGGATATGAAGAGGAAGTTCAATTTCATTCATAACAAGGATTAAAAAAAAAGGGTATACCAAGAGAGCATTTTATCCCATCAGGTTGGCAATAATACCTGCCACGTGGGTGGGGCTCAGAGTGGGGACACGCACTTCCAGTCATCGCTGGGAGAACAATCAACTGTACGACCTTCACAGGGAGCTCTCTGACAATACTGATCAAATGAGCATTTACCTATCTAGATTTACTTGATAACATCTATCAGACCTGCAACAGTATTACCTCCTGGAGACTGTTCTACAGACATGCGTGCATGACCCCATGCACAAGGCCACTCCTTGGCTGGTTACTGTGACAGCAAAAGTTGTGGGAGCAGCCTACACGTGCATTAGCATGGTACAACCACACACAGCTCTCCAAGACCTACTGTTAACGAAGGCAAGCAAGGTGCAGAACAACAAACACAGTGTACAATGACTTACAAAAAAGCAGCTAAGAGACTATGTACCACACAGCCATCTCTGGGAGCTGCGATGGCAGCTGCACTCTTCCCAGGACCCCTCTGATCGCTAAGGACCATTAGCCCAGAAGTGGGCTCTGGACCCCAGAGGTGCTGCCTAGCCATCTTTCTGGTCTGGGGCCTGAGGAAGCCAAGGGCGGCACTCACTGCAGGAAGAGCTTCTTCATCATGCTGTGCAGTGTGCGGTGCAGGGCGGGGTCGTGGAGCAGAGAGGCCGGGGACCGCAGCCAGCGGTAGAAGTGCATCACCTGGTTGTCGGCGTAAATGTTGCGGTACTGCGTGATCTCCTTCACCCAGCCCACCACCATGCTCTTCAGGATCCTGCAGGAGGGGTTCAGAGGATGCCCCCCACTGTTGTTGGCACCAGCTCGTCCCTGTTCCACTGTCACCTTTGCCCCCTCCCTTCTCACTGTTCAAATCCACTCCTCAGCTCTCTGTAACTCATCTGCACCCCTCAACACCACCGCACTCAGCACAGCCTTTCAAGCTTTCCCTATGGCCAGTGCCAGGGCAGAGCTGAGAAAATAGGGGTGCCCTTCAAGAAGGCACCTCACCTGCTGCGAGAACCAGGGCCAGACTCATAACAGAGACCTACAGGCCCCTCTCCCCTGTGCCAGTCACAGTCCTGACTGTCTGCCTTACCAGACTGACCCAGTTTCACTGCCCCAGATGACTCTGCAAACAGCCATCACAAAGCCATGCCCTCAGTGTGACGGTTCTGCCTCCTCCAGTCTGACCAACCACCTTTCGGGACAAAACTGTCTACTTGTCTGCCCAGACAGCCCTCGGCCCTAACCACACCATGCACCTTTTGGCCCCTGAACCTTTCTTTCCACCAGTACCCTGGCCTGCAGCCCCCTCCCTCCAGTTCTGTCCTCCTCCCGTGAGAAGGCAACAGGAGTGGCAGTTGAAGGAAACAGTTCTGGAATCACAAGACTTGCTCTTGAACACCAACCCTTCCCCTCAACTGCAGTATGACCACAAGCACAGGGCCTCGGTTTCCTCTTCTCTACAATGGGTGACAGCAGTATCACCTAGTGGGGCTGTGGAGAGCACACGTGCTCCCTGCCCGTGTCACCAGTGCAATTCTCTCCCGATTCCCAAACCCTGTAACTCGCACTGCTTTCTGTGTGGCTTAACCCGCGCTCATGTCCTGCTGTGCATCCCACAGCAGATACTCGACAAACACCCACACGCCAAGTAAGCTGGCAATTTCCCGCAGGCACGCCTCTGGCCACAGGAAGGGGGCCAGAATGCAGCACCTGGAACTGTCACCCATACCTGGAGGGCGGCAAAAAACCTGTGAGCGGAGGAAGTAGCCCGGGCCTATGTTGGTTTCTGACCAGGCAGAGGGAAGCCCCAGTGACACTGTCTTAGCTCTTGGTTTCCAAAACAAGGACAGAGAATAAGATTTCTACTGCTGCTTCTAGATACCAAACTGTTTGTTCGGCCTTTGGAGAGGAGAGGGCACAAGGACAACAAAAGGTCAGGTGATGTTCTCAGGGTAGCAGGCCCCCAGTACCTGAAGGTGCTGGAGCAGAGGGCTGTCTCGTCGTAGCTGGCGGGGGCGCTGGTGGCCTGGTTGCCCGTGATCATGTCCTCCAGGGAGGCCTGCTGGATCACGTCGAAGCTGATGCCCATGCTGTCGGCCCCCTCCATGTCATTGACGTGGTGAGACTGCAGGATGGTGTTGACGGCCAGGTTCTGAATGTCCAGCTCCACGCACACTGCACACACACACCACCGCTGGTGCACTGACCCCTCCTGGGTGTGGAGCCCAACCCAGCAAGCACTATCTCAGGAAAACCCCTGCTGCTGGGGGCGGCTGACTACAGAGCCCACAGCCGCAAAGGCCCCGCAGGCTCAGCTCCCAGCCCAGCCCAGCCCAGCCCAGCCCAGCGTTCCCACCAGAATGGCCATGGACGGCAGAACAGCAGCCCAGGCCCCGAGCGCCTCGCCTCTCACCTGTGGAGTAACAGCCTGAGCTGTTGATCTCCACTGGGGCTTGGCCATCAAACTCCATGATGAGCCGGTTGTCGTCAGCCTCCTTCCCACCCAGATCAGGGCGTGACGTGGGAGACAGCCAGAGCAAGTGATTGTGGCGCTGGAGGTGGCGGGCAAAGAAGAGGTCGGAGCCAAAGGTAGAGATGTCCTCAGGTAGATTCCCAATGGGGACATGGAAGTACCTGCAGGGGCATGCGGTGAGCCCCAGGAGGGGACAGCAACAGGGGAAGCAGGAAGGCCGACTTGCCATCAGAGACCAGGGAGGCTGGCGACAACCGAGACAGCCTGCAACACCCTCCGCTTGGCTCACCTGCTCATCTCGAAGGCCTGGGACAGACACGTGTCCAGGTTGAGGTAGTGCCGGATCATGCGGCGGGCTCCGTGGCGCTGCCAGTCCAGGACCCCGTAGCTGATCTTATCAGCCACACGGACGGGCACCAGCGGGAATTCCTCCAGGACGGGAACTTCGCCAGCCAGCCTCTTCAGCTCCCAGTTGGACTGCACAGCGATGAGTGTGGGCCCACGGCGCTCCTCCTAGGTGCAGGGAAAACAGCAGCTGGGTGGACCTGGCCTGGGGGACGGGAGAGGGAGGGGGCTCGCATGGCGTGGGACCCTGCTGGCACGCACTTTGTAGGCCAGCAGGAAGCGCTGGATGGCTCTGCAGATGACCTTCAAGTCTGTTTCAGCCCGAACTTCAAAAGTGTGCTTTGGAGGGGGCAGGAGCTCAGGGCCCACTTTCTCCAACAGGAGGCTGTGCTCGGCTGAGTACAGGGCGCTGAGGCTGGGCATCTGGTTGCTTCGCACCTACACAAACAAGGGCTGGGTCAGCCCCTCTCCCTGCAGGAAGGGAGGTGGGCAGTCCTGAGAGTGGACATGGGTGGCAGGGCTACCTCTACAGATCCACTTCTAATTCTCGGGCAAAGGCTTCTGGAAACAAGGCAGCAATGGGGGGAGGGGGGTGCAGGATTTTCCTGCCCAGGGATGCGTTCCTCCCCAGCAAGGCTCTCCCACAGCCTGGCCTGGAACTCACGGTATCCAACACAAACACAGATGCCTTGCGCTGTGAGGGCATGAAGACGCCGAAGAGAGCTTTGTGGCCCTGTGCATGGTGGTACAGGTAGATGTGGCGGATGCTCCCTGCAGGAGGACATGGCCTGTCACCCTGAGATGTGTGGGAGGCAGGGCCAAGCAAGGGTGGCCAGCACATGCCATACCTGGTTCCAGGTAGCTGAACTGTGCCAGAGAGCGCATCTCCAGGTGCTCAAGGGCGAAGGTTTCTGCCTCCCAGCCTGAAAGATGCCTCACCAGCTGTTTATTGACGACACACACACAGCCCAGGTGCACCAGGGCCCGAAACAATAATGGAACCTGGAAGCGGGCAGACAGGGCGGTGTGAGGGCTGAGAGGGGAGGGCATGGGCCGCAGGCCATCTTCGGCAGATGCGCTGCTGAGATTCACTGTGTCCTGGAATCCAGAGCCGCTGCTGCCAGCCTGTCCACGCCTCTGTGGGGCCTGTTCCCCTTTATGCCATCCAGATGGGTCCTCACACAGTTCAGCTGGGAAAACAGTTACCTGAGTCTCGTATACGCCCTCGATGTCTGGAGCCGCCAGCTCAGTGTTGATCTCGTTGATGTGTTCCTGGTACATGTCCTCTGGCACAGAATACTCATAGAGATTGTAGACTGCATTGGAGCGAGGAAGGACTCGATTCACCTGGTGACACAATATGGTGATGACCTCACCCCACACCTGAGCTAAGTGGTAATGTTTGCTACAGTGCATGGGCACACGCACGTGCACACCTTTTACACACAGACATGCATCATTCAAACAGGCCTAGGACTTCTGGTGCCCACAAACATGGAGTAAACCCCTCAGCCCGTCTCTCCCAATGAGTAAAATGAGAAGGGCTGGGTATAACTTCAAGAAGCTGCCTGGAATATAGAAAAATGGTACAAATCAATCGGTTTTTAAGGCAGAAATAGAGACACAGATGTAGAGAACAAACATATGGACACCAAGTGGGGAAAGCGAGGACGGTTGGGGGGAATGAACTGGGAGATTGGGATACCAAATCGTACACTCTAAATATACGCAGTTTATTGTATGTTAACTGTATCTCAAAAGTTCTTAAAAAAAAAAAAAAAAGAAGAAGCCGCTTGAGGCCTCTAAAAGGCAGACAAGCTCCCAGACTGTGAGACGCAGGTGTTCCTGCTTTATTTTCCTTTTTCTCTCCTGGGTTTAACCAAAGGGTGCAAGAAGCAAAACCCCGAGAGAAGCCATGTTTTCCTGGACAGATGACTAGGAAAGGAGCCACTGGAGCAGCAGAGAGTGTGGGAGCCCTGGCGAGGAGAGAGCAGGAGAGGGGTGCCCAAAGGGAGAAGCATCCTACAGGGAAGGATGTTCTCCTACAAACTTTCATCACATCACACCCAGGAAAGCTACAGAATTCCCGACCATCTGTTCTCTGCTGCCCAACACCCTCCCTGTCCTCTTTCTAGAGCCACATTCTGCTGAACCTTCTGGTGGGAATCGAGTTTCACCTTCTCCGGAAGCCTCCTCCACCTGGTCGAGTTGCCAGTTACAAATACTCGAGTCTCATCTCCTCAACTAGAAGTCAACCTGTTAATCAATTCCTAGCGCCCAACCAAGAAACATGCTCATTTGCTCAGTAAATGAGCTTGGCCTCTGAGGACACCACAGCTGAGAGGAGGACCACCCACTGTAGGATTCCACGTATGTGAAATGTCCACAACAGGCTAATCTAGAGGTAGAGTGTGGACCAGTGCTTACTGAGGGCTGGGAGAGGAGAGAGGCTGCTGAGGGGCCCAGGCTTTCTTTGGGGGGTGATGAAAACATTCTAAGACTGACGGTGGAGATGGCTGCATAATTGTGAATATACTAAAAGCCACTGAATCGCATACTTTAAATGGGTGAACTGTATGGCATATGAATTATACCCCAATAAAGCTGTTAACAGAGACAGAGCCTGCAGCCTCTGACAAACGTCCGCCCAGTCCTTTCCCTGCTACATGGACATCAGATGCAAGAGGATGACACAGCAAGGACGACACCCACAGCTACTGTCACCGAGCATTCACTCCGTGCTTCACAGCATCATTTCAATTAATCTTTACAGCATCCCGAGAAGGTTTTCAGAAGATGGAGGCTCCAGAACACCTCACTAAAGGTCACAAAGCTCACTAGGTCTTTGTATCGGCAAAGCCCAAATCTTTACATGGCCTCTGCTGCAGTGGAGACAGCCTCAGAGGCTGAGCTGACAGCTGACCTCAGTGACCAGCAACACCAGCTGCCCTGCCCCGTACCTTCCGATAGGAAGGGCCTTCCTCTGCTTTGGCCACCCGCTGGTTCACGTAGAACACCCGGGGGATGTTCAGCTTGATGCAATACAGGTCACTGCTGATGACAGCCCACAGCCTGAACAAGCCAGCCTGGCTGGTCTCGCTGATCTGAAAGGGAAACACAGGTCGCACGGGAGTGAATGTCTCACCTTGTCACAGAAAGCACTCAACATCTGTGGACAGGGCATCTCCCAGGTGGCCTCCAGCACCAGCCGCATCACAGAGGCACAAAGGTAAAGCCCTGGCCTTCCCGCTCCACTCCAGACCAAGGCCCAGGATCATGGCCTGGCCAGATACGCCTTGCCATCAGCCATGCCTCCTGCCCTCAGGGTCCCGCCCTCCTGCTGGCGCTGTCCACACCTGCACAATCTGCCACGGGAGGTCAAGAATGCTGCGAGCAGTTCTTTGGAAGAAGCCCCCCAGCCCTGCGGAGGGCCCCTCTCGGATGGCCCCAGGCCTCAGCGTGCCCTCTGCCCCGTCCAGACGACGCCTCTTCTTCTGAGCAAGGCGCTGTCGAGCCTGAAGCTGCCACTTCTTCTTGTGGAACCGGAGCCAGACCAGCCACTCTTCCTGGGATGGGTGGTGGGACAGGTCAAGAGGAGGAGCCAGGAAATACAGCTGAGCAGGCAGTAAAACAGAAACACCCTTCCACGGCAACTAAGCCTTGCAGCCCCCAAGCACTCTGTAAGAACTGGGCACAGCTAGCCAGCTTCCTCAGGGGTTGAGCCCCAGCCCAGGCCCCCGTGCGGCTTGGCAGACCCCACAGGGAGACGCTCATCACAGGTCAGTCCTGACCAGCGTCCCTGCTCCCGCCTCCCACCGGCCACTCCAGACGCCCCGAGGATTCTTGCCTGGGTGGTTCCGAGCGCCGGAGGCTGCCCCAAGATCTCCTGCCAGGGCACTGTCAGCTCCAGGCCCTGCGACTCCTCCTGGCTCTCCCAGAGGATACGCTTCCTCTTGGTAGCAACAGGCACTGCTGGACGGAGTGGCTTTGGGAGGCCGAAGTCCTCCATGTCAGGGGTGCCATGGCTCTGGGCACCTTCTGAAGCCTGGGCCACGCCCACCTGCAGACATCCAAAGGAGCCTTAAAACAGCTCTCTCTCCATAAATCCCACTTACAGAAATCCACCATAAGTGCACCTCTGAGTAAAGTAAAATACTAGTACACAAACATATTCATTTACAGACTAATCTAACTTTAAACTTTTAATAGTGAAAAGCTCAGACAAAATGTCACTCAGGTGCCACCATTATGAAATGAATGTTTACATTTTTCTGTGTTTCCTCCAGAACTGTCTCCTTTTCATAAGAAATAAAATACTGCAAAGAATAGGTAAACGCCCCCCCCCCCCAGCCCAAGCACAGTACCCATCACTCTCCCCACACATTTTGTACTTTTATTCCACATCTATAAACCCATACACCGTTACTTTAAGCTGCAGTTTTATATGAATAGAGGCGCACGGTACACATTCTACTGCAACTTCCTTTTTTTACTCAATGATATATTTTTGAAACTGATTCCTATTGATACATGTGGACATTGACCATTCTAACTGCAGGATATTCCATTATGCAAATAAATCAGCTTATCTATCCATGACATTCTAAAATGAAGAATGGTTAATTTCCACTCTTTCAGAACGAGAAACTGGGTTCAACAACCATCCTTCCACATGCTGCGTGAAGACCTTGTGCTCACATTCCCACCAGAAACACAGACAAGCTCCTATTTCCCCACATGTGTTAATACTTGATGTCAACATACTCATTTTTTGGTGTGACGTGCTATCTAAATGTTTCATTCTGCATTTACCTAACTGACAGTGGGGTTGACCCTGGGGTAGGCAGTCTTCTAGAATGGCCCCAATGACCCCACCTCCAGGTGTTCATGACTCCCTCCTGAGTGTGGGCTGGACCCAATGACCTGCCTCTAATGAACAGATTACAAGAGAAGTGACAGGATATCATTCTGAGATCAGATTATAAAATACAGTGACCTCTGCACTTCTGGCACTCTCTGTGGCTCTTATCCAGTGCTTGCTCCAAAGTCAGCTGCCAGGCTCTGAGCTGTCCTCTGGAGAGGCCCATGGAGCAAAGAAATGAGGACAGCTCCACTAGTGAATCCTGCCATCAGCCACCAGAGTGAGCTTGGAAGCACATCCTTCCCCAGTGGCTGGGGAAGTCTTCAGATGAGACCACAGTCCCGGCTGACAGCTGATTACAGTCTGTGGGAGACCCTGAGCTAGTGGACCTAGATAAGCTGTGCCCAGATTCCAGAACCACAGGCCACAAAAGTACAAGATAATAATACACCTGTGTTATTTAAGCTGCTAGGTTCTGGGACCATCTGCTACACAGCAAGAGAAGAATAATATACATGCTTATGGACCATTTCTAACTTTCATACACTCCAAATATCTTCTTCGAATTATGACCTGTCTCTTTATGGTGACTTCTGTGCTATAAGAAAGTTTGTGTATTTTTTACTTTTTATTATAAAAATTACAAAAGTACAGTAATGAACACCCACATTCCTGTAACTCAGATTCAATAAATACCAACATTCTACCATTCTTGTTTGACTATAGAAAATTTACAATTTAGTTGAATTTATCAGTCCTTCCCTTTGTGATCTGTGTTTTTATGCACGCCTTAAGAAGCTCTTTCTACCCCAGCATCATAAAGATAGCCTCCCGTTTTTTTTCCAAACAGTTGTTTTCTTTTCCAATTTGATCTTTATCTGAATTAGTTTTCATATTCAGTGTGAGAAAGCTACTTACTTCTTATGAAAAAACACACTCTATGACATAAATCATAAAGCAATACCTTTTTTGATCCACCTCCTAGAATAATGGAAATAAAATCAAAAATAAACAAATGGGACCTAATGAAACTTAAAAGCTTTTGCACAGAAAAAGAAACCATAAACAAGAGGGCAACCCTCAGAATGGGAGAAAATATTTGCCAACGAAGCAACTGACAAAGGATTAATCTCTAAAATATACAAGCAGCTTATGCAGCTCAATATCAAAAAAGCAAATAACCCAACCCAAAAATGGGCAGAAGACCTAAATAGACATTTCTTCAAAGAAGACATGCAGATGGCTCACAAACACATGAAAAGATGCTCAACATTACTAATCATTAGAGAAATGCAAGTCAAAGCCACATGAGGTTATCACCTCACACTGGTCATAATGTCCATCATCAAAAAATCTAGAAACAATAAATACTGGAGAGGGTGTGGATAAAAGGGAACCCTCCTGCACTGTTCGTGGGAATGTAAATTGGTACAGCCACTATGGAGAACAGTATGGAGGTTCCTTAAAAAACTAAAAACACAATGACCATATGACCCAGCAATCCCACTACTGGGCATATATCCTGAGAAAACCATAATCCAAAAAGAAACATGTATCACAATGTTCACTGCAGCACTATTTACAATAGCCAGGACATGGAAGGCAACCTAAATGCCCATCAACAGATGAATGGATAAAGAAGATGTGGTACATATATACAATGGAATACTACTCAATCATAAAAAGGAATGAAATTGAGTTATTTATAGTGAGGTGAATGGACCTAGAGACTGTCATACAGAGAGAAGTAAGCCAGAAAGAGAAAAACAAATAGTGTATGCTAACACATATATGGAATCTAAAAGGATGGTGCTGATGGGCCCAGTGACAGGGCAGGAATGGAGATGCAGATGTAGAGGTGGACTTGAGGACACCGGGGTGGGGGGGGTGGGGGTGGGGGTGTGGGTGGCGCAAAGGGAAGCTGGGGCAAAGTTAGGCAGTGGCATTGACCTATATACACTACCAAATGTAGGGTGGATAGCTAGTGGGAAGCTGCTGCGTGACACAGGGAGATTAACTCAATGACTGGTGATGGCTTGGAGGGGTGGGATAAAGGAGGGTGGGAGGGAGGGGATATGGGGATACATGCATAAATGTGGCTGGTTCACTTTGTTGTACAGCAGAAACTGGCACAACAGTGCAAAGCAATTATACTCCAATAAAGAGCTTTAAAAAAATATGAAAAAACATTTCTCCCAGCATCACTTATTGAAAAAGCATGCCCTTCTCCTTAATCATGTATAATAACACTAACTGTGATAGACCGAGCTCCCATACGCATTTGTATCTGTTTCTAGGGTCCCATTAGTTCTAATGCTGTATGGTCTTGCCTTAATAAGACTTTCCACATGTCTTGTTACATAAGACAAACTTCCCGTTCTTAACCTTCAAAATTGTTTTCATTTTTCTTATCCTTGTTCTTCATGTGAATTTTAGGATTAGACTATCAAGTTTCATCAAAAAACTTCTTGCGGGACTTCTCTGGTGATCTAGTGGTTAAGAATCCGCCTTCCAATGCAAGGGACATGGGTTCGAAGCCTGGTCAGGAAAGTCAGATCCCACATGCCACAACTACTGAGCTAGCTTGCTCTGGAGCCAGAGCGCCATAACTAGAAAGACGCCTATGTGCCACTATGAAGAGCCTGTGCACCACAACGAAAAAATCCTACATGCTGAAACTAAGACCCGGTGCAACCAAGTAAATAAGTATTTAAAACAAAACAAAACTTTTTGCAGATATTTTAACTGGAATTACACTGAATTTTACAGATTACCTTGGGGCAAATCACCATATCCTCATATGAACATGGTATATCTCCCTACTTATTTAGGTGAATTTTTCTACTCTTCGATACAGTTGTATACTTTTTTCCTGTAAGTTTTACACACATTTTGTCACCATGATTTATTCCTTGGTATATTATATACCACCATCATAAATGGTGTCCTTCAAAAAATATTTTCTAGGGAATGCCCTGGTGGTCCAGTGGTTAAGACTCCGTGCTTCCACTGCAGGGGACGTGGGTTCAATTCCTGGTTGGGGAACTAAGATCCTGCATGCTACATGGCCAAAAAAAAATCTAATTGTCTCTAGTATAAAAGAAAGCTATAGATTTTTATATATCAGCTTTGTATCTAATGATCTTGCTGAAATGTCTTATTAGTTAAAACAATTTTCTGTGTTATTATCTGCAAATGATTAGTTTTATGTCTTTCTATCCTTAAAATCTAACTTCCTTTTCTTGGATTGTGCTGGCCAGGACCTGCAAACAATTCTGAACAGAAGTGGTGGCAACAGGCATCCACTTTCTATTCCTCATTTTAATGGCTCAATGCACTTTGCAGCATACAGACAGTTTTATTTTAGGTGTTTCTGAAAAGAATGTGTATTCTTTAATTACTGGGTGCAAGGTTCTATTTGTTAATTAAACTTAGGTAGCTACTAAATCTAGTTAGCAATTGTGTCATTCCAACCATACACATTTCTACTAGCTTTTGGTCTGCTCGATTTATTAATTGAGAGTGAAGTGTTAAAATCCCAAACTGATTAGATGTCAACTTCTTCTTCTAGCTAGGTAACTTTTACATTATTTAATTTGAAGCTAAACTATTAGAATTATTCTATGCTTCTAGTGAACTGTGCCTCTTGGTATCATTTAATACCATCCTTATCCCTACTAATACTTTTTTAGCCTAAATTTTTTTTGTCTGGCACTAATATAGCTACATCAGCTTTGTTCTGGTTAATATTTACCTGATATATATGTTTTTTCATCCTTTTAATCCTTTTTAGCCCTTTTAAGTATAGCTCTTACAAATAAGATAAAGTTAGACTTTAAAAATTCAATGAGACTCTGGTTTTCAGTTTATATACTGCTCTGGTTAAAACTCTCTTTTCATTTTCAGCACCTGACAATTTTCTTCTTGCTCTTCTGATTTTAGCTATGCTTTTCGTTATACTGTCTTCAGTATTTTTTTTACACTTTAGAAAACTGAAGTCTCAATGCATTCCAAGTTACTGAGTCTAATTAGTACACCCTATATTTACAGATAAGAGTTCTTCACCCTAAACTGATGATTCACATTTCTCATCACAACAAAGAACACTGGGAGGAATTAAAGGATAAAGCATCAAGGTGTATATTTTTAGAAAGAAAAAAACATTCTAGATGTTTGAGTGGAAGCATCTGAAATTATGGACAACAGTATGGAGGCTTTGGCGCCCTGTGTGCCCACGGGACCCTGCCCAGCCCCAACGGTCACAGCCTCTGTTGTCCTGGGCCAGGCCCCATTACCTGTCTCTTGCCCTCCAGGATGAAAAGCTCACTGATTTTCTTCTGCTTGTAGATGTCATTCTTCTCCAGAAGTTTTTTGTGCAGCCAGTCAGGGTGTTTGACACGTGGTACTGGGTTCTTCACCTACATGAAGGTGATATCAACTACATGAAGGTGATATGACTGTTACTCTGGGCCAGGCCCAGGTTTCTGTGGCTTTCCAGCCACCCCAGGCCCCGTCTGCACTGGCGCTCAGCCTCACCTGCTGCAGCGCCGCAGGGATGGTGATGATCTTCTGTATGGCACTTCCCAGCCGCTCGATGTAGTAGTCCCAATCCAGAATCTGAGGTGTGGGAAGCCAGCAACAGTGGGCACGTGAGAGGAGAGAGGAGAGCGGCAGCAGCACGCCTCGCTCTGCACCGAGCACTGCGCTGAACAAACACTTCATGTGTCTCACTTAATCCTCTTAGAAATTCCACGATGAAAGGCCCCACTTCACAGAGGAGGAAACCCAAGTGGAGAGTGCAAACGACTCTCCCAGGGTCAGGACTAGCAAGGGCCGAGCCAGCGCTAAAACCCTGTGCCAGAACCCAACTGTTCAAGAGAACAGTTAAAAGGGCCTCCCCCGCATCTAGCTTCTCCAGTTTTGCCCTAAAATGTAATTGTTTCCTCATTCATTACATAACAGAAAGGAGGAAATCAAGACTGAAATCTCCAGACAAAAAGGTGACCGGAGTCAGGGATACTCTGCCCTGTCCAGTTTTCCTCCTAAACTTCTGAGAATAGAAAAACATCAGCACTCACCGTGCGAATATCAAAGTCTTGAAGGGAAGAGCTCTTAAGCCATTTCCGGAGAAAGTGCTTCCTCACTGTGGGCTCTGCCTGGAAAATGGCGAGTGGAATGGCCCTGGGTGAGAAGAGACACAAAACTCACAAATGTGAAAATCTCCCTAAATCCAGTCATAATGCTTATCAAGTATACATGTATTTTACATGAAAATAAGTACTTATGACCCACTTTGTCACCAATGTTTTTATTTAATGTAATTATTTTGCAAAAATTATACCTATATCTGATGTTTATCATACTTAATAACTAAATAATACCTCATCTGAGTCAGAAAGAGAAAAACAAATATCGTATATTAACACATATATGCGGAATATAGAAAAATGGTACAAATCAACCAGTTTGCAAGGCAGAAATAGAGACACAGATGTAGAGAGGAAACATGTGGACACCAAGTGGGGAAAGTGTGGGGGGGTTGGGGGGGCTTGGGGTGGGATGAATTGGGAGATTGGGATTACTATATATACATTACTAACAAGAAAAAAAAATCAAATTGTACACTTTAAATATGTGCAGTTTATTTTATGTCAATTATATCTCAATAAAAGTTCTTAAAAAAATACTTCATCATATTAAAATACCATGGTTTAGGGGCTTCCTAGGTGGCGCGGTGATTAAGAATCTGCCTGCCAATGCAGGGGACATGCGTTCAATCCCTGCTTCAGGAAGATCCCACATGCTGGAAAGCAATTAAGCCCATGCGCCACAACTATTGAGCCTGTGCTTTAGAGCCCTTGAGCCACAACTATTGAGCCCATGTGCTGCAGCTACTGAAGCCCAAGTGCCTAGAGCCCGTGCTCCACAACAAGAGAAGCCACAGCAATGAGGAGCCCATGCACCACAACGAAGAGTACCCCCCACTCACTGCAACTAAAAAAGAAAGCCGGCGCACAGCAAAAAAAAACCCAACACAGCCAATAAAATAAATAACTAAATTAATTTAAAAAAAAAACAAAAAAAACAAACCATGGTTTAATGTACAATCCCCTACCTTTGGCCATCTGGTCTCTGGCCACTGTTAACTGAGCTGTTTACAAGTGTCCTCACATAAATTATATATTCATGGGCCTGTATAAAATTAAACACTTAAAAAATGTTATTCATTGGGTAAAATACAGAAAGAGCACACCTGCTTGCCTGAAAATGAAGCCAGTTTTCACATCACTAGCAAAGCAACAGGGCAACTGTCACAACCCTTCTTTCTTTCACTGGAGAAATTTTTTATTGTGAAATATCATGAAGAAACTTAGAAAGAACATAACAGACACCTGTGCACCCACCACCTAGTCCTATGAAAATGGCTCTGCCATTTTTATTTCATGGATTAAAAAATAAAGATGATGATGAAGTCCCCTGTGTAGCTCTCCTGACACTGCTCATACAGAAGTAAACACAATGTTGGAGTTTCCCTGGTGGCGCAGTGGTTAAGAATCCACCTGCCAACACAGGGGATACAGGTTCGAGCCCTGGTCTGGGAAGATCCCACATGCAACTAAGGCCATGCACTACAACTACTGAGCCTGAGCTCTAGAGCCCATGAGCCACAAATATTGAGTCCACGTGCCACAACTACTGAAGCCCACACGCCTAAAGCCCATGCTCTACAACAAGAGAAGCCATCACAATGAGAAGCCCACGTACCACAATGAAGAGTAGCCCCCAGTCTCTACAACTAGAGAAAGCCCATGAGCAGCAACGAAGACCGAATGTAGCCAATAAATAAGGAAAGAAAGAGAGAGAGAGAGAGACAGAGAAAGAGAGAGAGAGAAAGAAAGAAAGAAAGAAAGAAAGAAAGAAAGAAAGAAAGAAAGAAAGAAAGAAAGAAAGAAAGAAAGAAAGAGAAAGAAAGAAAGAAAGGAAAGAAAGAAAGAAAGGAAAGAAAGAAAGAAAGGAAAGAAAGAAAGAAAGGAAAGAAAGAAAGAAAGGAAAGAAAGAAAGAAAGAGAAAGAAAGAAAGAAAGAAAGAAAGAAAGAAAGAAAGAAAGAAAGAAAGAAAGAAAAAGAAAGAAAGAAAGAAAGGAAGAAAGAAGTAAACACAATGTTTATCTTGGTGTTTATCAATCCCACGCATGCTTTTACAGCACTCCTATTGTGTGTACCCATAGAAAAATAAGAGTATTTTCTATGTGTGTAAACGTTACCAAGTGGAAGTACACTGTATGTACATGTCACCCTACAGCCTGCTTCTCCTGCTCTACAGTGCTGTAACATGCAGCTGTGCTCCAACCACCCCAACTCTGAAAGTGCGCATCAGCCTCCTCGGGGGTGTGAGCGATCTGCAGCCCTGCTCTAAACCTGAACTGGACCTTGTGATGGGGCCCATCATAGCAGACCCTCCAAGATGACCCCACTCCCCTATGCCTGACTGAGAGGGCACTCTCAGCCTGGCCTCCCAGGAACCCAGACTCTCTGGGCTCCAGGTGGACGGGCTCAACACGCCCTCTCAGGGGCCCCATCAGAGCCCCAACAAGCGTGCCTGTCTTCTGATCTGCAGGGGTCCAAGGCTCAGTTTCTCCCTTTTCTGACTGCTGAGTATCCCTGCACCGTTTAAGGAAGCTCATCTCTCTATGGAGGGAAAGAGGTTCCACAACAAAGGCAGGTTTTCAACATGAGCACACAAGACCCTTAAGGAATTCCTTCCTTAACAGTGGAAACACTTACCTCTCTGTGACTGGAGACCCCTCAGGCTTCCGGGAGATGATGTAGCGGCAACTCAGCCCTGCGTCCTTCACCATCTGATCTCCCAGGAACTCAGCCAGGCGCTTGGCCGTGCTAATGGACGTCGACTTCTGCTCCCCATAATCTTCCAGTTTCCGAGACATTGAACGGTTCTCAGAGATCAGCTCAAATAGCTCAGAATCAGGCATGTTAGCTGCCTGCAGAAAGAGGCAATGGGCGAAACGTCACACAGAAGGAAGAGAGCAACACCCTAAGCTCTCCCGGGACTTTTCTCCAGGTGAAAGTCTGTGTTTCTCTAGCCTGGTGAGCTGAAGGCAGTAATGCCACAGGGCTGTCTCAATCCAGTGTACAGCAACACTTACACCACACACAAAACCTTAGCTTTTTCTTTTATTAAACTTTGTAGAAAAACATCAAGAAACGTTTATTCAACTATTAGCACGAAGACTGTAGAAAGAGGAAAGACAGAGAATTGATTTTTCTCCTAAAAGGAAGAGAAAGACGGGGAAAGGAGGAACCAGGAGGGAGAAGAGAAGAGACTTGGGCCACCTGAGGAGCCAGCAGCTTTCCTCAGCGATGAGGAGTCCAAGGGGCCTGTCTGAGGGCAAACAGCTTACACCTCGCTCATTACCATGCTATTCGTTTCCTTCACCGAACTCTGTCCCTGGATACAGAAGTTAAGGGGGGATTCTGAGAGGCCTTGGAACTAAGGAAGTCATGGGATTTCATCAGAATTAGCCTTGAGTTCACCTGTCACTTTGCTTACCAGGACCCATTCTGACTGCAGGACCCTCAGAGCCAGGTGAGGAGGGCTGCCTTACCTTGCTGTACAGCACGTCCAGCCAGTAATCAGCCACCTTGGCAACAGAGCCATACACTTCTTCTAGGGTGCTGCCCTTAAGGAAGGCCTCAAACACTGAGGACTGGAAGATTTTAATCAGCTGCAGCTCCCCACGGCGTTTGACCTCGAAGCCCTTGAGCTCAGCCAGGGACCCATCCTCGTTGAATACGGCGTACCTAGAAACACAGGCAAGCACAGCAGAGAAGGACAGTCTGAGAGGCTGGCTGCTTCTCCTCATCCCTCTGCCTTCCCCCTTCTCTTTCTTACCCTCCCCTCTAGCATCCATCAGCAAACATCTCTCCTCCCTGAGGTTTATGCTTCCCCAAACTAAAAATGACTTAAGGGCCTGCAATCTGTAGAACTAGAATATAACAGGTGGAGAACAGAGTTGGTAGCATCAGTGTTGATAATAACTTTCCAAATTGAGTCAAAAAGGCCAAAAAACCACAACCAAGGTCTGCTCCCATCCTGGCTCCTGGTCCATTTCCTAGAGGAGCTGTTAAACCTAATCTATCCATTTCCTTTCTCAAGCATAAAGGCTGTAGGATTCCTACCTCTTCTTCAGTTTCTTGCCTTCTTCCTTGGAAGCTGGAAGGATCATGGCAAGGTAGGGTCCGTCGACCTCAAAAAAGATGCTGTTCTCCGAGCGGGTGACATAGGTGAGTGAGGAAGGCTCAGCCAGCTCCTGGTACTGATCATTGGTAAAGCCTTCCTGCATAGCAAGAGTGAAGAGGGGGTCAGCCTCACTCGTAATCGTCCAAACCTGGAAACCACCAGCTGCCCTCCAAGGGGTGGACGAAACAGCAAGCTGGGGCTCTTCCATACAACGGACACCACTTGGCAAGAGAAGGGGATCAAGTTCTGAAACATGTACAAGGTGGATGAGTCAAAGTGAATTCTGCTTGGTCCAGAAAGTTACACGCATGTTTCCCTTCATAGGACACGCTGGAAAAGGCAAAACTACCACAAAAAGGACATGCTGGGGAGCCAGGTGTGGGTGTGAGAAGGGCTGACAACAACGGGGCAGCACCCAGGAACCTTGGGGGTAGCGGGCTATTCTATGTCGCTCTGTGGTGGTGGACACACACCTCTATATGTGGGTCAAAAGCCACAGAACTGCACCCTGTAAAAAGTGAAGTTTATTGTAAGCAAATGACAAAACATTCAACCGGGAATTCCCTGGTGGTCCAGTGCTTAAGAATCTGCCTCCTAATGCAGGGAACACAAGTTCAATCCCTGGTCAGGGAACTAAGATCCCACATGCCACAGGGCAACTAAGCCTGTGTGCCAGAACTACTGAGCCCACGCTCTAGAGCCTGCAGGCCACAGCTAGATAGAAGCCCCTGTGCTGCAACGAAGAGCCTACAGGCCACAACTAAGACTCGATGCAGCCTAATTAATTAATTAAAAAAACATTCAACCAGGATCTAAGGTGACCCCCAAGAGAGCTTGCAGACTGGGACAAACGAGCTGAACTGCACTATTGCTGCATGACAGAACCCCGCCACAGGGCTGGCTTAAGTAACTTTGGCAAACCTTGTGTTGCCTGGGTGATGTAAGACTGAAGATAAAACACTGTAATGCAGCTGGTGAGCTTACTGCTCATACACACGGCTCCAAATCTACTTTACACAAATACTAGGGTTGAACAAATAGATAAATACACCAGCAAAACTAGAGATAAGAGAAAGTTACTAATAAGGAAAGAAGACTAGATTGGAGATGGATATATATATATACAGACGCATGTTATATATTTTTAAATACATATGCAGGTAAACAGAGATATAAACATAGATGCATGTATGCAGGGTTATTATACACACATGTTTCCTAGCCAATCTGCTGTGAGCAGCAGTGACACTTCAGCACCCCATCTCGGTTTCTAACACCACTCTCCAATAAAAGGAACCCAGGCTCCTCGGAGAAATGGCTGATTCCAGGGTGGGACAGGGGAAATACAAGATGAGGCTGAAGTGTCTTGTAGTCCCAGGAAGTAAGAAAGTACTCCAAAAAAACCCAAACCCAAACCCAAACCCTGGGACAGGGCGTGTCTCAAGGACACAGGGGCGAATGTAAAGGAGCCCCCAGCAGCCAAAGGGGAACAAGCTGAGCAACAAAACACACCAGGACAGAACTGGGTTGTGACCCAACACAACAAACATGACAAACCCACAGTGACCTAACAGATGACTCAATAAAGTGATAAGCAAGGGAATAAGTGGGAGAGAAGGACCCCCGTGAATAACACACAAGGAGCAAGGGAACCAGGGAGCTGTCTTGGGCAGAGTGGTGGTGCTGTATGAAGACCACCACCAGTGCTAAACCCAGGGGGTGAAGCTTCAGAGTGAAACGGCACATCTGCAGCCTCCTGCACAGTCTGTACTGATTACCATGGTGGCTTTGCTATGTGGCAGACTCTGCCGCTCCTCCTGGAGCAAGTCCACACTGACTTGCTCCCAGAACGCAACACTGGGAAGCCAGCAGGCAGCAGGAGTGCAGGTCCTGACGCCATGCCGACAGAACGCCAACACGGGGCATGTACCTCTGGGGCGTTCCTCCAAAAACCCCAAATAACCTCAGTCTAATAACAAACAACAAATTCAAATTGAAGGTCAGTTAGCAAAGCATCTGACCCGTACTCATTGAATTGTCCTGGTCATAACAGACCGGAAAGACCAAGGGGCTGTCAGGTTGGAGGGGACTACGGAGACAGGATGACCAAACGCAGTGTGCAGTCCTGGAAAAACTGGGAAATCCAAACAAAGCTGTAGCTGAGTTACAGCATGGGGCCAACATGACTTTTTTTTTTTTTTTTTTTTTTGGCTGCACTGGATCTTCAGTGCTGTGCACGGGCTTTCTCTAGTTTCTAAGAGCAGGAGCTACTCTTCATTGTGGTGTGCGGGCTTCTCATTGTAGTGGCTTCTCTTGTGGCAGAGCATGGGCTCTAGGCACACGGGCTTCAGTAGTTGCAGCACGAGGGCTCAGTAGCTGTGACGCACGGGCTTAGTTGCTCCACAGCATGTGGGATCTTTCTGGGCCAGGGATCGAACCCATGTCCCCTGCACTGGCAGGCAGATTCCCAACCACTGCACCACCAGGGAAGTCCAGTGTGATTTCTTAGTTCTGACAATACTGCGGTTTATAAAAGATCTTAACATAAGGGAAGCAGACTGAAGGATGTATAGGAATTCTCTGTTCTATTTCTGCAATCTTTCTGTAAGTCTGGGTATTATGCTGAAGGAGAACATAAACTCAGGTAACTTTTGAGCACAGCGTTTGCTAGATAGATGCTCAGGCTAGAGAAAATCTGAAGGGTGGAGATAGGGTGGCCTGAAATCAGGAAGAGGAGCATGCCGGTGTGCGGGTCAACTCAGTCCCCTTCCCCAAATCCCCATCAGAGCAGCGGCACGAGGCACCAGAGCGCAGACGGTAGGCCCTCACTGGAGACGCAGGCTCACCTTGACCATGATGTTTAACATAGCCCCAGGGTAGGAGATGGTCGCCTTGGGCTTTTTCACACTGGTTGTCTTGACGACAAAGTTTTCAGGGAAGCTGTTGGGCAGGACACACCATATACCATCTGTGTCCAACTCTAAGGGCCTCCTTAAAAGAAACAGAGAAATGAGACCACATGGATGTCAGACATGGACGCCTACAGAGCGAGAACCCCATGTCAAGTCCTGACAGTGGACAGAGCTCCTCCTGGCCGTGAACCCACAGAATGAAACACCTGCCCACCTCCAGCTCGATCTTCACCAACTGGCTCCTTCTCACCCCCAGCCGTCCAGCCTCCCTACCAGGCTGTGCCCCAGCACCCCAGCGGCAAGCCAAGTGCAGCGCTCACCCGATCTGCTCAATCAGCTCCCGCGCCTGGGTGATGATATTGGCCCCCGTAAAACAGACGATGCCAGCCATCTCCATGGAGTACCAGCGGGCCCTGGGGGGACAGTCACAGCGGGGGTGGGAGGGGCTCCCTCTAGAGGGTCACTAGAGGAACCGGTGACATCTAAAGCAGGGAAGGAGAACTAAGGTGGAATTTAGCTCTGTGCTGAGGACTCGCCTCTGTTCCTACTTCAAGGTGCAGGGCTCAGCTCAAGAAAGTTCTGGAAGGATGCAGCATGCTGCCACTGCAACAGCTCACGGCCTCAGCTCAGCAGCACTCTCTATACCAGCCCAGATGGCCGTGTGTCCCCCATGAGTCCCCTCCCACTCTCCCCTGCACCGTCTCATGCCTTCTCCGTTCTCCCAAACCCCATTCTCTTCCTCTGACTTCTCAGGGAAAACACCAGCCCACCTGGCTCAGTGTTCACACCAGGTCTCAAGAGGTGTCAAGCGACCTGAGGCCAGGCCCTCCTGCCCCAGGGAACACTGCTCAGGTTCCAGCCCTGCTCTCAGCCCCTTCCTCTCTGCCATTAAAAAGCAACAACAAATAAAGCCACCCTCCCTCAAACCAATCCCTGGCCCCACCACCACCTTTCTCCCTCTCCAGGCCACCGCATTACCCTCCTAGTCCCCACCCACAGGTGCTAGGCCTCACCTTCAATAACCCGCTCTCCCAAGGCCCCAGCCACCTGATTGTTAGTCCAATGGACACATGCAGGACCCACCTTCCCTGTCTCCCTTTGGTACCCGACCCGGGGTGCAGTCTCCATGTTGGCTTTAGGACCCCCACTCCTGGCTTTCCCGAATTCTCAGAAGGCTTTACTCCCCTCATTAGTCGTATGTCTGAAACTACCAAACCACTGTCTGCAGTTCAGAATGCTCAGAAGAACATGTCCAGCAGTACTGACCCCCCTTGATGTCCAGGACCCTCTGAGTCAGCATGACCTCAACCCCCACCCAACCTGCTCGCCCCCATATCCCTTGAACTGAGGCCCTGACTTTCCCCTCTTACTCGTGCCCATGGCCCCCACCAATCTCTCAAGTTCATTCCTTCATCTACTAGCCCCACCGGCCCCACCAGGCGCCCCCAGGCAGAAGCCTACCCCTTGCGCATGACGTAGCCATAGAAGGAGTTGAGGATGCACTTGTGCGCCAGCTGCAGGGAGTCGTACAGGACCTCCATGTTCCTGCAGCGCTTCACGTCTGCTGCATCGCCCGCCTCCACAGCCGCTGAGAGCTTCTTCTTCCACACCTGAGATCCACACAAATAATGATCACCTCCTAGAGTCTTCTGGCTCACATTCTATATATAGCCAATGGCCAAGATTTTAATATCTTAAAATTTTCAAATCTATAGGAAACTTGGGGAAAAAAAATAGAATGAAGACCATATACAAGAGGGGCCGCTGCTGATATTTTTTGCCATATTTCCTTTATCTCATTCCCTCTCTCTCGGCACAAACAATGGAAAGGCATAGCTATCATGACCCGACCCCCCCCTAAATATTTCAGCGTACAATTTCCAGGAATAAGGACATTCTCCTACATAACCTCAATGCCATCATTACACCCAAGAAACTTAACATGGATACAGCATCAACGTGTCTCTCATACGGTCTGCACACTTGGTTCTCACCGATCCTGAATCACCTTCAATCTAGAACTGCCTCCCATGTAAGACAGATATCCTGAAAGGAGTTCTGAACACAAAGGAATGCATCTATACCACATTTTTATTTCTTGTGAGACTAAGGACTAGGAGAAAATACTCTATGACAGCAACAACCCACTTGGACACCTCAGACTTGGGGCAACTTCAACCTCTTGGGACAGAAGCCAGAACCCAGAACCTGACAGCTAATTGCAGAAGCAGGTGAAATCCACATCTGAAGACCAGTGACACAGGCAGGGGCTTCGCTCCACCAGAGGCCCAGGGGCTCCCAATCTGAGTCCTGTTATTCTATTTACTCTCTTACTAATGTACTTGACAAGCTGAGTTACAGGGTTTCTCAAAGAACAGAACTCAGAAACCACAGACAGGCTGAAAGCAAAGCGCACATCATTAGAGGCAACATCTTAGAATAACAATTTACTCCTTAGCCAATACTTATGGACAAACAACTGTTTATCAGATCCAAGACCAAGTGATGGAGGATGGACACAGCAATGCTAACAAGGACTGTGTGCTATTGTAAATGGTTGCAAAGGAGATGTTCACGTCACATACAGGTGATTACACAGCCGTACGCATTTGTCAAAATCCAGAGAACTGCCCACCTGAAAGGGTCAGATTTATCTCACGTCAATTTTACCTCAATAAAGCAGACACAGCCACCACCAGGGAGGTGACAGGCACGGGCGCTTGAGGGCATGTGAACTCACTTCCTGCCTAAGCGGCACCTCTTTCCGTTTGCTAGGCTAGATGCTGTCACAGTGGTCAAGAGTTTCACCTTTACTCCCCCAGCTGCTTTCTTTTCAGTACCTGGAAGAGTGTCTGGCACATAACAGGCACCCAACAAATGTGTCGAGTAAATGAAAGGCTTTACAGGATTTGTATTGCCCTGGGAGACATCAGATTGTTAGAACTGAGGAGGGGGGGAGGGGGCACCCCGTGTGGGCCAGGGCTGGGGGAAGGAGGTGCAACATGCTGACACCTGGCCCTCGTGTCCACACAGGCTGCACCTCCTGGGACGCTGAGCCTCAAAGAGGTGGAGGGACAGCTCAGCTCCCCCAGCCACTGTGAGGCCCCCCTGCGGCACTGAGATGAAGTGGGCCTTAGACAACGGGGACTGTGGGTGGGCTTGCAGCACCACACGGCGGGCTTCCGCGATGCGAACGGCCATCCCAAGGTGTCCTAGGACAAGGAACCAGGCCTGTCTGCGTCTCATTAACTTAGGGGAAAAAGAGCGACTCAGGAGGTCCCCTAGTAAAAGCAACTGATAAAGACATGCACAGAAGGCCATAAATATTTCCGCCAATTCCCCATCCAATGTGAGAATAAATTATTTTAAAGGTTTGGTAACCAAAGAACAACAAAAAAAGAGATATTTATTGAGTGCCTGCTGTGTGCCAGGTACTGTGTTAGACTCCAAAGAACAAGACAGACTTCCTTGGTGGCACAGTGGTTAAGACTCCGCCTGCCAATGTAGGGGACATGGGGTCAATCCCTGGTCCGGGAAGGTCCCACATGCCACGGAGCAACAAAGCCCATGCACCACAACTATTGAGCATGTGCTCTAGAACCCACAAGCCACAACTACTGAGCCCACGTGCCACAACTACTGAAGTCAGCACACCTGGAGACTGAGCTCCACAACAAGAGAAGCCACCACAATGAGCCCACACAGTGGAACAAAGAGCAGCCCCCACTCACCACAACCAGAGAAAGCCTGCACACAGCAACAAAGACCCAAAGCAGCCAAAAATAAAAATAAACAAATAAATAAATGTATTAAAAAAAAAAAGACAGTCACTACACTTCAGCACTCGTCTGATGAGGGAGACAGATGAACAAGTAACTCACTAGTTTAACTGAAGTGAGAAGGTATGGTAGTTCCTCAAAAAATTAAAAATACAATTACCATATGATCCAGCAATCACACTTCCGGGTATTTACCCAAAAGAACTGAAAGCAGGGTCTCAAAGAGATGCCTGCACACCATGGGTGAATAATTCACAGCAGAAGTACTCACAATACATAAAACACAGAAGCAACCCAACCATCCATCGATGGATGACTGGATAAACAAAATGTTTTATGTCCATACAACGGAATGTTATTCAGCCTTAAAAAGGAAATTCTGACACATGCTACAACATGAATGGACCTTGAGGACATCAGGCTAAGAGAAAAAACCTAGTCACAAAAGGACAAATACTGTATGATTCCACTGACATGAGGTTCCTAGAGTGATGAAACTCACAGTCCACCAAAGGTATAGAATGGAGGGTGGTTGTTAAGGGAGGACAAAGTTTCACATTTGCAAGATAAAGAGCTCTGGATAGGGATGGTGGTGATACTTGCACAACAATGTGAATGTACTTAATGCCACTGAGCTGTACACTTAGAAATGTTAAATTTCACGCTGTATATATTTTACCATAATTAAAACCCAAAGAGTTGATAACAATAATAATAAAGCAGTCTACCAGGGCAGGGTGGGATGTGAGGGCTCAGAGTCTAACAGTGAAGGAAGGTCTCTTGGAAAAAAAAAAACTCAACTTGCTTAAATATAAAACAATTACATGTTGATATTACAACTGAGGTATTGCTATGTATTTCTCTTAATCCTCCTGGATGAAACATGTCAGTAAAACACTCCCCTCCCTCCTCCTGAGCAGAGGCTGGCAAAGTAAAGGGCCACATGGTGCATATGTTCACATGCTGGCCTCAGCTTCTGCTGCTCCCACCCAGCAGCAGGCAAATTCAGCTCAGTTCCAATAAAACTTTATTTATAAAAATGGCTGGCCCAGTTGCAGTTTGCTGACCTTTGCTCTAATTACTTCAAAAGTAATCATTCAGAATTGCTGCAAGGCCTCAGGCCCTTAATTCTTCAAAGTTAAAAACAACTGCACGTTTACTGTCTGAACACAACACATCCAGAATGTGCCGAGCAAGGATTTTCACCTCAGAAACCAGACTCTGTTCTGACCTCATGAGGTCAGGCTCACCTTGTGGAGACCTTTGAACTCGTAGCGCCTGTCCCGAAAGGCGCGCACTGTGTCCACATAGAAAGAGTTCTCCCGCTGGCAGATGGTGGTGAGACGCTCTTCCACCTTGGTCACATGGATTTTCTTGTACGCCTTGCGGCAGTAATCTGGAGCACAATTTGGGGCGCGGGGGTTGCGGTACGTGAGACTCCACACAGGAGACAGGCCCCTGGACACAGCCAAGAAAGCTAGGCAGTGGATGCTAACAAACGCGGCTTTTTAGGTTAACACAAAGGAGCAGAAAACTCGGAAAGATATGCTGCTAGCGAATCATACCAAAGAAAGGGCAGCCCCATGTGAACAGACCAAATACACGAACACCACAGGAAGGAGGGTTTGGTCGCTGAACACGCACTGAAGGATAAATGACAAAAGGAAGCCTACAGGAAGAACTAGTTCACAGTGGTCTCATCTAGTTGAACAGTTGGTTTCACTGACCTCAAGGTGTGACACACCAACACAGCCCAACAGAGACTCAAAAGTCAGAGAAGACGCAGTCTGTGGAGATCTGCGGCTGTACCAACAGCTCACCTGCCAGCCTCCGCTTCTCGTATTTAGCCTGCTCCTCGCGGGACAGCTCGTGAAAGGCCCGGGCTGGGCCCTCTGGGGTCAAAGCAGGGAACTTCTCTGACTCCAGCTGGTGCTGGATACGATGATACTCGCTGCGACTGGCTGGCACTAGGAGGGGAGATGGGAGGAGAGTCTGTGATAGAGACCCGCCTACCGCTCCCAGCTGAGCAGCCCTACCCAGGGCTGACACTCACTGAACTCGCCCCTCCACTGCCAGGCCATCTTCCTCTGGCAGTTTGCTCCAGGCTTGTTGAAGTCACAGGCAGCGCAGGTGGCCTCGTCCACCATGGCAGAGGGCTGTGAGGGGAGAGGAAGAGAGCAATTAGGGTCCAGGCAGAAAGAACTTGATTCTGATGTGAGAATTTGTCTCACCTGCAGGCGGTTCGTCAAGATGATGTTGGGGTACATGGCCCCCACGTCCAGGTGGTAGATGAGGGGACACTCAATTCGGTTAGGAACATCTTTCAGGGAGGTGAGCTTGGTCTTAATCTGATCACACACCTACAGAGAAAGGGGAAAGAAGTGGAGGCCGGTGACCAAGAAGAAAACTGGAGACTGTACAGCACACAGAGGAACACAGAAGCACCGTGGGTCCCAGACAGACAACAGGCACCAACACCAGGCCCTGGAGGCGCAGGGGACTTGCAAGAAAAGACAGAACAGCATCACGGGAAGCAGCAGCCTCCACCCCAGGAGAACTCTGGGGTTCGGGAGAAAAGTGCGCAGTCTGTGACCTCACGTGGCACGGCGTCTGCTAGCAAGTAGGGGACCCGGCTAGATTATCAACAGCCACACTTCCTGTGTGCCCCAAGGGCTCCGCAGTGCAGGTGTGTGACACACCATCAAGGTCCCAGCATTTCCTCATCTGACTGATGAGAACTTTCAAGAGGTTTGTATGGGCTCAAGAACAGGCCCTCTGAGACCAAGCACCTGCTCTGAACTGTGATGCTAGGCTGTTTCCAGCGTTACTCTACAGACCAATGAACCAGATTCTGTTTTCAGCCAAGACCGTTAGCTTCAAAACCCTCTTGGTGCCAAACAACTAGAAATCCTAAATGAAATATGAAAACTATCCCTATAAATGCAGATCTGAGCTTCTTTTTTTTTTTTAATTAATTAATTTATTTTATTGACTGTGTTGGGTCTTTTTTTTTTTTTGCTGTGCACAGGCTTTCTTTTAGTTGTAGTGAGTGGGGGTTCCTCATTGCCGTGGCTTCTCTCGTTGCGGAGCATGGGCTCTAGGTGCATGGGCTTCAGTAGTTGCAGCACATGGGTTCAATAGTTGTGGCTCACGGGCTCTAAAGCACAGGCTCAATAGTTGTGGTGCACGGGCTTAGTTGCTCCGCAGCATGTGGGATCTTCCTGGAGCAGGGATCAAACCCGTGTCCCCTGCATTGGCAGGCGGATTCTTAACCACTGCGCCGCCTAGGAAGCCCCAGATCTGAACTTCTAAGTCATCCCCAAAGAACAAAAGTGATGAGCAGACTCAAAACCAGAGCAGTGAGCTGACTCAGTGGGTACCTGGCAGAGGCTGGGCCCTGTGTTGGGGTCCCCAAGACTACCCCCAGGTTTGGTGACTCACAGGGAAAAGACACACAGCTGAATCAGCAAAGGGAAAAGGCGCTTGGGGAGGAGCCCAGGCTCAAGCTGGGATGGGCTGAAGTCTTCCAGCATCAAGCAGTGACAACACATAAGAAGCGCTGTCTCCCAGGGAAGCTCGTAGAGACCCAGCGCCCAAGCGGTTACATAGGCACTCCTGCGTGCACAGGCCAAAACCCAGACTCCCAGAAGGAAAGCAGGTCCTCAGCACAGGCCACACTGTTTGCACAAGCAACCTGAGCATACGTGAGGCATTCCTATCAAGGGAAGGCGAGAAACCTCCTGAAACGCAAGTTCCCAGAGGCTGGTCGAGGGCAGCTGTGCAGCAGGCCTTTCTGAGGTCAGCGGCCTCAGATCTGTGCTGTGAGCTCTTTCCTTCACACTTCTCATGCCTCCTCAGGGAGGGGCAAGCTACACACAACAAGGAAACAAAACACAGAGCCCCAATAAAGGCAGGACTCTCAAAGGCCACCTCCATAAAATAAACTAGAATAAGTCTGCTCACCAAAACCATGTCCATTCTGGGCTCTGGGCAAAGAAAGCGTCTTCCTTGAGCATGTCAGCACAGGCCCTAGCAGGTCTGTGATTTGCACTCAACCCTCCACTAGGTCCGAGACCCTCCAGCCAAGCAACCAGATAAGAAGGGACATCAGGCCTGTGACACTTCTGTGGAACCAGGAAGAAACTGTAAAACTACCTGATTGGCCCTCCCGCTGAAGAGAAATTCACATTCCAAAACTGCAGAGCATGGGGGAAAAACACCCACCATGACTGAGAGCAGACACATTGGGAGGAGACCCCTGAGAACATCAGAGAATCCTGGAGTAAACAAGCTAAAATGAGGCTCATTCAAGATAATAAAGACCAAAAACCTAAAACACAGGTAAAGAAGCAACAAGGACCTACTGCACAGCACATGGAATTATACTTAATATCTTGTAACAGCCTATAATGGAAAAGAACCTGAAAAAAAAATATATATAGGGAATTCCCTGGTGATCCAGTGGTTAGGACTCCACACTTCCACTGCAAAGGGCATGGGTTCAATCCCTGGTTGGGGAACTAAGATCCCGTATGCCATGTGGCACAGCCAAAAAGAAGAAGAAAAAAAAAAGTGTACGTATATATAAAACTGAATCACTTCGCTATACACCTGGAACACTGTAACTCACCATAATTCAACAAAAAAATTAAAACTAAAAAAATACATAAAGTAAAACACAGGAAGAGAAAAGGTCCACTTTAAAGAAATAAATAAAGGTCACTTGTAAAAGAACCAATAGAGCAGGGGTCCCCAATCCCCAGTACTGGTCCGAAGCCTGTTAGGAACTGGGCCACACAGCAGGAGGTGAGCAGTGGGTGGGCAAGTGAGCAAAGCTTCATATCTGCCACTCCCCATCGCTCGAATTACTGCCTGGAACATCCCACACCACACCCCGCCCATGGAAAAGGTGTCTTCCACAAAACTGGTTCCTGGTGCCAAAAAAGTTGGGGACCCCTGCAATAGAGCTTCTAGAAATAAAAATATTGTCCTAAAAAACAAAAACAGTCACTGAAACTGTAAAAGGCTAAACAGGTTTCTGATAGTCATATATTTTTATTTTATTTTTATTTTTATTCACTCCCCCAACGTAACCACCAGTTAAACCGGAACATCACGTATGTACTTATTTGATAAGTTGATTTTATCCAAAATGTATGCAACAACAAGAAATACAACACTAAAATTTGACAGCAACTGTATTTAGGAGTTATTCTAATATTTATTCGATAATTAATACACTAGCATTCTTAGAAAAGCTGGCTAAAAAAAAAAAAAACCCTTTAGATCTGGGGTCGGCAAACCTCTCTGAAGGACCAGATAATAAATACGTCAGGTTTTGTTGCCACAGTCTATCACATGTTCTTTTTTTACGACATTTAAAAAATATGAAAACCATTCTTAGCTTGCTGACTGCACAAAAATAGGCCTTATGGGCTATAGGTTGCCAATGTCTAGACATTCAAGTATAAACTGAAAAACTATGCAAAAATTAACCAGAAGAAAAAAGTTAAACAGAAGGGTAGCCATCTTTTATGAAATACAATAAATTTGGTAAAGTCACATTAGAAAATCACTTGAATGCAAAATTGCCCTTAGTATTAAAAAATTCCTTAAACCCTTCCAAAGGAGTCAAACTAAAACTGTAAGTAAAAAACGACTAAAAGGAATATGTATCAAGTAAAACAGGGAACACCAGAAACTTAACACTTATTGTTTCTAACTGAATTTTAGGCAAACGAACCATTTGGAGAGCAAGTCCCCCATCCGTCTCTGTGCTAGGGCAAGTTCTGAAATGCTGCTCAGGGAGGGAGGATGAGACAACTCAAGTAAGGGGGGAAGGCTGGGATGATATGGGTTACACCTGGACAGGCCAGATGTCGCTGTGAGTCCCCAGCTGATGCCTCCTGTCAGCTGTCACACCACTGCCCAGCCGGTCACTCAGGAACAAAAAGGTGAACCTGCTGCCCTTTCCCTAAAGACCCTGGGCAGCCCTATAGAGAACAGTTTCAGGGACTTTGGAGACAGCTACTAAGACATATTACCTGTCACCTAGAAAGAGTTCACATCCAGATTCACATCTGGAGTCCCTCCAATCAGCACACCGTCAGCCTCACTCTTTACTCATTTCATTGGAATTCCCTGGCAGTCCAGTGGTTAGGACTCAGTGCTCTCACTACTGGGGACCTGAGTTCAATCCCTGGTTGTTGGGGAACTAAGATCCTGCATGCCAGGTGGCACCACCAAAAAAAAAAAAAACAGAAAATAGTAGTACCTTTGCTCCTTTCAAGTTGTTCTGTAACTCCTATTTGTTATTCAGCCCAGCTCTCTTCTTCCCAAGATGGTTCATGTTCATGGAGAGTTCCCAAAGTATACGACAGCTATAGCTGACAAGAGCTGCATAGTACTTCAGTTTGCAGAGCATGTGCACACGTTCCTGTTTGAATTTTGCCTGGTGAATGGTAAGAACTACAAACCACCAGAGTAGCTGAATATGCTAAAGTGTCTAGCAGGGCCTCACAGAGACCCAGGATGTGTCACATCCAAAGGAACAGGACCAGCAAAGCCGAAGGTACGTGGAGCCCCCAGTCACACGACACACTTTGTAAATGGTGCTTTCTAACCATTACATGATGGATTTTACAGTCACTCTATTCTACCCTATAATTTGTAGGAACTCCTACCATCATTTTAAAAGTCTCTTGACAATAAAAAGTAAACAACATCCAATGGCTCCTCACTGCCTACAGTTCAAATGAAATGGCATGAAACCCTACACGTGCCTTCCTTTCTCCCACATCGGGTCACCACTTTGTTCTGAAAGCCACTGCCTCCTCTGCGACATTCTCCTACCTTGCTAAGTCGAGTCACTCACGGTGACCACCACACTGTCCTGTCCTACTTAGATCAGACCAGGCCCTGTGTCCCCTGTCTCGGCGCCCAAGCACCACCACACAATAGGTACACAATGAACACGCCACTGAAACAAGCCAGTCTGCAAGGCAGGACATGCAAACAGACTGTTCTCCCCTGCCCCGCCCCGCCCCCACCCCTAGTGCTACCTCTTGGAAGTTGGTGACCTGCTCCATGGGCACCTTCTCCTCTTCCTCGATGGCATGACGCATGGTCTTCTCCACCCGCTGCAGCAGGAAGTCAAAGGCAGCAGGATTCTAACACAAACAGCCAAAAGAGGACACGAGTAAGATGGGAAAATGCCAAGTAACCAGCCTCAGGTGGGATGCTGCAGAGACTGCTCCAGAAGGAGCCAAGTGCGCGCCCTGCAGTACCCTACAGGGCAGGCCAGACAAAGGACGGCTGGCGAGGGGCCCACGGGGCGAGAAGGGGCGAGGGCTTTATGGCAGCCCTTGTGGGCTGGGTCCCTCCTGGGTGCTCCCACAGCACGGGCGGGAAGAGGCCCAGCCTCAGGAGGGGCGCACCATCCGGAACCGGCAGGGGATGTCACTGCGGAACACGCCCGACTCGAGGGCTTCCACGTGGCCACCCACGTAGGTCTCAGCATCCAGCACGTGGCCGTCATCCGTCAGCTTGTTGAACTCCTGCTCCTGCTTGTTGGGGAAGACGATGTTGGCGTGGAAGGCCTGCACCATCAGCAAGGCCTCACACAGCGTCCCGGAGCCCTTCCGCAGCACCTACGGGAGAAACACCAGGCTTTCAGCCAAGCACCAAAATCCAACAGCTGCGCCCACATCAGCGGCCTGGGGCCACCCCTGTCAGGCAGTGAGCCAGGAGAGGCACTGACCTCGTCGGGCTCCATGGGGATAATGGTGCACAGGGCGAATATAAAGGGGTGGACGTACTTCATGTACAGGTAGTACGTGGCCACTGCGTCCGACACCGAGTAGGTGGCCAGAGTCTGAGGAAGGAACATCAGAGAGTAAGGTCAGAGAGGCACCCAGTGGGCCACCACACTCCAGCAGAAGGGCGATTCAGCACATGTACCTGGGGCTGCTCAGTGGCCATCCGGCACATGTCCTCAGGGTCCAGCTCCACGGGGTCATAGCCCAGCTTGGCTTTGGCAGCCGCCTTGAGGTTGTGGCTGCCCACGGGAAGGTAACTGTCCCTCTTCACCCACCTGGGAATGAGAAAGAGAGCAAAAGCCAGAGATGATTCTGCGATGAAGCCCAGGAACCTGTGAGGCCGGCAAAGCTGCACCCACCACAGGAAGATGCAGGGTCTTAACGGTACCCCAAAGATCTCCAAGACTGCATGTGGTGCAGGCCCCTTGTGAAAAGCTTTCACCTGGATCCAGTCAATTTCACAGATATATCCACAAACAAGGAGATGCCAGAGCCAGTCCTTCCAGCCCCACGGCCTTCCTCTCAGCCTCACAGAGACGAGCAGGCAGGAACCCGCACGCTCTGGCCTCTGGATTCCTCCACAGCTTGTCCCCTACAGGTGCTGCCAGGCTCGGCCCTGCTCTCCCTGCCCCTCACATCCTGCTGCCCACCTCCCTCCTCCTCTTACACAATCGCTTCAGCACAGAAACACTCAAGGCCACTTTGTGCCCATCTCCACCTTCTTCCCCATGACGACAGACACTGCTGTCTCTCTAGGACCCACGTCCTTGTCTGGCAGCCTCCAATCTCACCTTTCCTGGCCTCTCCACCTGTGTCTGTCCTTGCCCTCAGAAGTGCCCCGCTGAGGCCTCCCTGGCACTGCTGCCTCCATGAGGCCCCACCTGTCTTTCACTTCTCTTCTGGAGAATCCATCACCTATCACGGTTTTCACCACATCACCGACCCCACAGTTCCCATGCCTCTTGCACCTGTCCCCAAATCTATAGATGCCCAAGCCCTTGCATCTCAAGTATCTCTTCACCCAGCCTGCCCCTTCAAACCACGTGCCATAACACCAGGGCTAAAGAGAAAGCACACCAGGCTTTAAACGGTCAGCGGCTCCCCATGACCACCAAGATAAAACCCCCTCCCCACTGCGCACAGAAAGCCCACAAGACCTCCTTCCTCTCCAGCCTTCCCTCTCAGCACCCTGGGCCACCTAGCATGCTTGTCCTCAGCCTGGACACCCCAGCCTGTCTGGACACCATGCTTGTCCTTCGAGAGAGAGCCTGGCTGTCACAGCCCAACCTCGTGGGGGAAGCCAAGGCCCCTCTGCAAGCTCCCACAGCACCGGACTTCACTCTACCAGGTCTTTCTTTCGGGTCTGGTTTCCGCACCCTGAGGAGCAGTGCTCAGCACGTGTTTGCTCACTGAATGCATGATGAACAAATGATGAAAGATGCATCTCGGGACCTGGACAGAGCCAGCAGCCACTGTCCTCTCAGGTGACGGGAGCTACTTCTTGGTAGCTTTCCCAAGAGGGTGTGGACCACACCAGTGTGTGTGAGAAGGGAGTCTTGGCCCTCACTCACAGAAAGCCCTCGTGAGACACTGCGACAAACCGCCAGGTGAGCTGTGGGGCCTACCTGAGGCAGTCCATGTGGATGCACTGGGGCGCTTTGTACTCCCCCTGGCTGTCCTTCTGGAACCCTATCTCCTGGTACATGCTCAGCCCATGGACCATTGCTCTGGCCTCCACAAATGGCCTAAGGATGAGAGGATGGACAAGCACATGGGGCAGTAAGTCTCTAATTCCTGCAGAGACAGGGAAGACCGCCCCCAGGGGATGCCTCCCACGATCTCCTCTCAAACAGAGTGAGGAGCCCACTGTGCCACCAAGAGGTGCTCCCCCCCCCCCCACTTTTTGACTCACCAGTCAAAAAAGTCCCCATTATAGGTAACCATGATGGTGGGTTTGGTCTCCTGGATGTGTTCAAACCATCTCTGGATTAGATGAACCTGAATTCAACAAAACTTAGCAGTCAGAGGGTTGCTTTTACTCTTCCTCAAGCAATTTCCAGGCACCTCTCCAAGGCTGAGGAACAGCAACCTCACACGAGCCTTTTATTTCCACCCCAACCGGGCCTCCGTGTGAACGAGGAGCAGCCACGGGGAAGTGAGTCCAGCTGCTGTTGTGATTAAATGGAGGCCGAGGCCTTAAGAGGGTCACCACGCCCACCTCCTCTTCCCATTCTACCCCAAACTTCAGGCAGTTTCCCAAGTAACAGCTCTACCTCATCGGGCTCATTGAAGACACAGAAGGGCCCTTCATATTCTGGCTTGGGGGTGAACTCGAAATCTTCTATATCTTCTGAGACGATCTCCCTGTTGGTGATGAGGTAGCCCTGGGAAGTTCATTAGCAGTCAGTGCGAGTTAAAGACACAAGCTGAAGACACACCTCCCACATGCAGCCCAAAGACTCTCACTACAAAACCTCTGCAGCCACTTGAAGCACCCTTGCTTTCCCAAGAAGAGACACGCTACCTAATCCTCAGATGTGCCTGGAAGGCAGAGCGTGGCTGGATGTCAGAATAGCTTATTCACGTCTGTGGACTCCACGTACTCATTATTCACCGAAAAATACTAACCAAGGGTGGACACTGTTCTGGTTTGGGGACCAGGATAGTGTCCTTGTTCACAGAGCTTACATCCTGGAAAGCACCACTCACCTGACCATCAATCATATAGGAAATCATCATAATCTGGTCGGTCTCAGCATCAGGAAACTTGAGGGGCAGTTTGGTCGTCTCAATGTCAAATGCTAAAACCACAGGGTCCTGAAGGGACAAAATGTAGCATTAAGTCGTCCACAGACCAAACTGAGCTCTGGAGACCCTGGTGGTCCTCTCGACACCCACCACCCCTGCCTCTACTGCTAGTTACTAAAAGTAAGAGTCAAGCTGCTGCGTGGAAACGTTCGGGAGGAAGCAGGACAGGTATCTTGGGGTTGAATGACCTACATCCAGAATACCACAATGATGTGAAAACTTAAACTTAAAATATGAGAAAGTGCTAGAGCAGCTGTTAATAGGAAAAGTCTAGAATCACAGAACACTCGAGTCTCATACTCTTTAAAATGCATCACTCATTTTGTCCTTTATGACATTCCTGACAGGAGTCTGTGATACAGAGCTGACAACTTTATTCTGGATATGAGAAAACAGAGCACAGGCTTTCCCAAGACCACAAAGCTGTCCCTGAACCAGTTATGAATTCATTTTTCAACATATCACTTTGCTATTAATCACCCAAAATGGAAGTCAGAGCTTTCCCTCCAATATTCAGATCTAGCCTAGCTCAAATACTGATGTCACGTGATGATGTATACGTGCAAAGTGAAATTATACCATCAGGTCAGAAACTGATGGAAAAAACAATTACTCCATGATTCCTTTAAGAAAGTTTTTGAGGGCTTCCCTGGTGGTGCAGTGGTTAAGAATTCACCTGCCAATGCAGGGGACATGGGTTCGAGCCCTGGTCTGGGAAGATCCCACATGCCACGGAGCAACTAAGCCCGTGAGCCACAACTACGGAGCCTGCGCTCTAGAGCCTGTGTACCACAACTACTGAGTCCAAGTGCTGCAACTACTGAAGCCCATGCCCCACAAAAGGAGAAGCCACCACAATGAGAAGCTTGTGCACCACAATGAAGAATAGGAGAATAGGCCCCGCTCTCTGTAACTAGAGAAAGCCTGCCCACAGCAACAAAGACCCATCATAGCCAATAAATTAATTAATTAATTAATTAAAAAAAGAAAGTATTTGAGGGGACTTCTGAGGTGGCTCAGTGGCTAAGAATCCGCCTGCCAATGCAGGAGACACGGGTTCGATCCCTGCTCTGGGAAGATCCCACATGCCGTGAAGCAACTAAGCCCATGCACCACAACTACTGAGCCTGCACTCTAGAGGCCACAAGACAGAACTATTGAGCCCATGTGCTGCAACTACTGAAGCCCGTGCACCTTGAGCCCGTGCTGTACAACAAGAGAAGCCACTGCAATGAGGAGCCTGTGCACCACAATGAAGAGTAGCCCCCGCTCTCCGCAACCAGAGCAAGCCTGCGCACAGCAACGAAGACCCAATGCAGCCAAAAATAAATAAATTTATTTAAAAAAAAATAAAGAAAAGTATTTGAGGAAAAAGAAGGAAACAAATTGTTGAATCAAAGTTACCTTTCAGCACAGAATTCAATCTCTCCAGGAATAACTGGAAAGTTTAGGATGGAGGAAATGCAAGCGGTACTTACCGGTCGCTCAACGAGGTCATCACGGCGGGCAATTTCCACTGGAAAGGCACTTCCTCGATACCGGACATTGTACCAGTGAGCCTGCAGGACATGTGATGCATTAACTAAAGACTTCTACATCTGTCCAAGTAAATCTACTCTACGGATCTATTGTTGAGTATCACCTCCCGGCTGTCAGGAACTGCCCACGTGCAACAGCCCACTCACCACATGGATCTTCAGGTCAATGGAGAGGCGGATGTGGTAGGGCACGTCATACTCTCGCATGTCCACAATGTTGTCCAACTGGTCGGCCATCTTCTTAGAGGTTTCCTCTTCATCGATAATCACACTGCCCCCTTGCAGAACACTGCAAAACAAAGAGAGCAGCTTTTTCAACTATGCTCCGCTAGGGTCTGCAGGGGGACAGACCACAGTCCACGCAATGTAAATACAGAAGGTTTACAAGGTGGCTGAGATGATCAGGACAGGACCCTCTTAAGGAATGACCTTGGATGACCCTCCATCCCACCAAGCAACAGGCCATAGACACAAGGAAGTTCAGTACACTTAGGACACGCATTTATTAGGATGTAAGTTACACCCCCAATTAAAAGAGCAAAGAAGAAAGGAAACTGTTACTTGGGAGGCATGCCTACAGATGTGACCCACCCTCACACTGAGCTTATTTCTTCAAGAAAGCGAGGATGACAGTAAAAGGCTCACCCTGCAAGAGCGTCATGAAGTAACAGTCACAAAGCTCTCAGCATGGTGAAGTGACTGGTAAACAGTAACTATTTCTGTATCATAATTATTATCATAGCCAAGTGGGAATCACTGTCACCAGAATATTTACTCCAATATTAGCCCACTAAGCTTCCAAATACTGAATGGACTATTAAGGGGGAAAAAAAGGCAATGGGTTTTAGAGAAGGCTCAGGCCTCTGGGGACTCAGTCTCTTGATTATAACTTGCAATATTCTGAAAAGTGATTAATGGGCCACTGCAGGGGTTGGGCAGGGTGGGGGAGGGGTGCAGAAATGATCTACTTTTGTCAGAGAATACAATTAGCTCTTCTGACGTCACCTTAACTTTTACTGTGTCTTTTTTTTTTTAATTGAAGTACAGTTAACTTATAATGTGTTAATTCCTGCTGTACAGCAAAGTGATTGTTACACATATATAAACATTCTTTTAAAAATCCTTTTCCACTATCATTTACCACAGGATATTGAATATAGTTCCCTGTGCTATACAGTAGGGGCTTGTTGTTTATTCATCCTATATATAATAGTTTGCATCTGCTAACCCCAAACTCCCAATCCATCCCCCCCCCGCCCCACCTCTGCCACATCCCCCTTGGCAACCACAAGTCTGTTCTCCATGCCTGTGAGTTTGTTTTTGTCTCACAGATAAGTTCATTTGTGTCTTTTTTTTTCCTTTCCCGGTTGTGCCAGGTCTTAGGTGCAGCAGGTGGGCTCCTTAGTTGTGGCATTCGAACTCTTAGTTGCAGCATGCATGTGGGATTTAGTTCCTGACCAGGGATCAAACCCAGGCCCCTTGCATTGGGAGCATGGAGTCCTAGCCACTGCGCCACTGGGGAAGTCCCCATTTGTGTCATATTTTAGATTCATATATAAGTGATATCATATGGCATTTGTCTTTCTCTTTCTGACTTACTTCACTTAGTATGATAGTCTCTAAATGCAACCATGTTGCTACAAATGACATTATTTCATCCTTTTTTATGCCTGAGTAGTATTCCACCGTATATATGTACCACATCTTGTCTAGCCATTCCTCTGTCAATGGACATTTGGTTGTTTCCATGTCTTGGCTATTGTGAATAGTGCTGCTATGAACATAAGGGTGCATGTATCTTTTTGAATTATAGTTTTGTCCAGATATATGACCAGGAGTGGGATTGCTGGGTCACACAGCAACTCTATTTTTAGTTTTCTGAGGAACCTCCATACTGTTCTCCATAGTGACTACCAATTTACATTTCTACCAACAGTGTAGGAGGGTTCCCTTTTCTCCACATCCTCTCCAGTATTTGTTATTTGTAGACTTTTGGCCATTCTGACTGGTATGACATGGTACCTCATTGTAGTTCTGATTTGCATTTCTCTAATAATTAGAGATGTTAAGCATCTTTTCATGTGCCTGTTGGCCATCTTTATATTGAAGTCATCATAACTTTTAATTAGCCAAAATTTCTTCTTAGTCTCTTACCCTATTTCTTACTACTGTTGACGTCTAAATGTTTAATGAACAATGTTCGGTGTCCTATATTTAAATTTCTCTGTATAATACCCAGGGATCTCTAGAGAAGATGTGCTATGTAAATCTAGGTATTTAATACAATTTGCAGACATCTTAACACTTAATGAAAACCATGAAAACAGACTATGTTAAGGTGGTGGGATTAGAAATCTAAAATGTCTTTACTGTTATAGCAATTCAATCTTGAGCCACAAATCTACCCCTTATATAAGAAAAGAGGGACAGCTGAAATACAACCTGGGAACCCACCATTTTTTAACACAAAGGGAGCATATAAGAAAGTCTACCTAACTGCTCAAAAGTGTTTCCATGTTGAACGGAGCCAATCCCTAAAGTAACTTTATTACTGAGTTTTCCCACCTCCCACCCACCTTGGAAAAATTGGAAACAGTTTTTGTGGACCAACTGGCTGCTCTGCTCATGTGAATGGAGCTGACCTGGAGAGCATGGCCGTATAGGCATCACTGGCATGGCCCTGCTCCCGGTTCTTCTTCACAGCAGGGGAGATCTCCTTCCTCACTTTGACGAGGTCCTCCACGGTGTTGAAGGACAGCTTAATGTAATTTCTCTTCAAACCAACCAAGTGATTTGGCTACAGAGTGAAGAGATGGTACTTATGAGTTCAAGAGAAAAAAAATACTACATTGGGGAGAGAAAATAAGGGGAGAACGATTTAAAGGTAAATAAATGAGCGGAAGAGTTGGCAACTCCAAAGCACCTTGTTCGACTCTACATGTGGCACCAACTATGCCACCAGAGTTCTCTAAGAGGATGTAGGGACAGTCACCAAAGCCCATCATCTGTACTGCCCCACAGGTGCTGAGCTTGTCCTCTTCCCATCTCACCCTACAGGTAAGGCGGACCTGGCCTCGTGTACCCTGAAAGGGCTGGGTGGTACTCACCAAGTCCAGATCCTCCTTAGGGACAGTCTCTACTTTAGCAATTTTACCCTGAAACTTCTTAGAGAGAAAAGACGAAACTTCTCGCTCACAACCCTAAATCAGGATCAGAATGAAAAGACTTCCCATTAGTAAAACCTATTTCCTTCCTTGCCTATTTATCTAGAAGCCTCTTTATATTCAGTTTTGAATCCCCCCACAAAAAGAGGCACAGGTTGTTTGACCTCATGACATGAACCACAGACTTACCTTTCTGGTTGCAATGTAGAAATATGGCTTGTAGGGCAAGGCTACCTGCAAGAGTCATAACCCATTCACGGGTGATGAGAAAAAAAAAAGGGAGAAAAATGAAGACAGGCTGTTTCCCGTTATACCAGTGAGCAGCCTAGATCCAATGCATCCTTGACCCTGACATATCTTAAGAGAGGTGGTGCAACAGAAAATTAGAACCTGCACATACCACAGGGGCAAGAGTCCAAGGGACACAACCCTACTCATCTTTCAGTGTTTCCGAGCTAGCTTCTCTTAGGACATCTTAAGTGGTGACTAATGCAGCTCCAAGGGACCCATGTTCCTAGAGGGCCTCAGGTAGCTGCACACCACGAGCCTCCCAATCCCACTCTCCTCAGCTGAAGAGCTAAAAGGACCTTGTCATTTTGAGCCCAGCTATGCCTCATCACTGTGTGGTTGTTAGTTTCTTGGGGGTCAAGGGCTTACCTTAAATCTGCTCCCATCATCTTGAATAAAGTAGTAATCCACTGCGCTAACTAAGCGTTTATCTTCATCTAAAATCTCAGTCTACAAGAAAAGCAGTCAACATGGGCACAAGGTTATCCTCTACACAGCACAAGAGCCTTTTCCTCCTTCTCTGGGAAACTGAGCACTTTAAAAACAAAATCTTTCTCCATCCCTGCATAAACACTACTGGCCCCATTCACAAGAACTGTATCATAACAGCCTCCACATGAAAATTTCTGGTTCCCCCTCATCTTTGAAAGCTTTATTCTTATGGGTAACAGGGATGCCCCTTACCTCAGTCTTCCCAGCCGGCCTCTTTAAGACTAAAAAGTTAAAGATGAAAGCACGAGAGTTGCAAACACCCCCATCTCTACCTGTATCACCCAGACAAGAGGTTCCCGCCAGGTGTCACTTACACTTCAGACAAGGGCTATGCCACAAGGGCTGCAGCCCTCCTGAATGGGGGGAGGAAGATGGAGGAAAAGCACAGGTGCTTACAGGGTGCATGTTGATAAGCCAGCCTGTCTTCTCACCAGGCTCCTTGAGTCTCTCAAAACCAAACCGCAGATCCATCTTGTCTGTCCACTGACTGCGCTCCAGGCGCTTGAGTGCCGAGACAGAGGAGGAGGGGCCATCGTCCCTGAGTGAAAGGAGGGAAATCCAGCCCCCACAGATCAGGACACTGTCTACTCCCGCAACCCTCAGTCCACCCAGTGTAAGCATTTCGGATGTGACACGGTAGGAGCATCCCTGAGAAACCTCACATTTGGCAAAATAGCTCAATAAGACAACAGGACTCATAGGAAAAATATGACTGGGTCAGAACCCTCAGAACTTGTTTAACTGTGTAACCAGAACACTAATAATAAAAACAACAATCTTCGCTGGACACTGTTGCCTCATGGGATATTTAAAAAATGCACAAAGTCCAGTACTGCAATCCTGAGCATTTATCCCAGAGAAAACTTATGTTCATACAAAAAACTTGCATGTGAATGTTCACTGCAGCTTTGTTCATTATAGACAAAAAGTGGAAACAACCCAGATATTCTTCAACAGGTGACTAGTTAACCTGTGTTACATTCTTCCCATGGAATACAATTCACCAATAACAAACTTATTGACACATGCGATAACCTTAGATGCGTCTCAAGGGAATTATGTTGAGTGAAAAAGTCAACCTTCCCAAATTACATACTTTATTCCACTTATATAGCATTCTTAAAATAACACAGAGGTAAGCATGAGGGATCCTTGGGACAGAACCGATCTGCATCTTTTTCTGTTTTTTGGCTGCACTGGGTCTTCATTGCTGTGCGTGGGCTTTCTCTAAGTATGGCGAGCAAGGGCTACTCAATGTGGCAGCTTCTGTTGCGGAGCACAGGCTCTAGGCGCAGACTTCAGTAGTTGCAGCACAGGACTCAGTAGTTGTGGCACGTGGGCGTAGTTGCTCTGTGGCATGTGGGATCTTCCTGGACCAGGTATTGAACCCGTGTCCCCTGCATTGGCAGGCGGATCTTAACCACTGTGCCACCACGGAAGTCCCTGTTCTGCAGCTTGATTATGATGTTGGTGGTGGTGGTGATGAATACACAAAGTGCACAGAACTAAATACACACACATAAAGGAGCGTACATGTGTTATTGTCTCATGTCAATTTCCTGGTTGTGACACTGCACTCTAGTTATCAGATACTAACATTGAGGGAAACTGCGTTAAGGGATCTCCATAATTTCTTATAACTGCATAAGAATCTACCACTATCTCAAAACAAAAAGTTGATTCTTTATTTACTTTTTAAATGGTAGTTTGCAAACTTACTATTAATTTGTTTCTTGGAAAAATGCAATTAACAGTATCTACCACACAGGGTTTCTCATGCATGTTATTAGAGACAATGAATTGTAAAAGCACTTTGAAAAACGCAAAGCTGGCAGCAGAGTACAATGGATAAAAAAGAATGACCAAAAATAAATAAATAAATAAATAAATAAATAAATAAATAAATAAATAAAAAGAAGAAAAAAAAAAAAAAAAGAATGACCAACGGAGTGGAGTCTAGTTCTACCAAAAATGAGCAGTAATGATTAAATCACATGGTGCGTATGATGTGCAGATAGGATTCTTTGCAGAGTGGGTGCTTGATAAACTGTATGTGTGATATTTACTAAAGAGCAATAGAAACAGAGGGGGATATCCTTTTTTGTTGTTGTTGTCTACAAAGTAAAATTCTGTAATGTCAGAGGTATTTGAAATAACTTTGAATGATTGATCTGTGTTTTCAAGTCATGTAATTTGAGTTGGAAAAATATGCACTGAACACATTTCCGGTACTAGCCTGTGCAAGGCACATGTAAATAAACCACAGTACTTATACCCCCACTGAGGTGGCCACAGCATATCTGGGAAAGTGCACTTCACACAAGGAAAGTGAAACAAGGATGTCTGCAGTGTGTTGGGCTGCACAGTTCAGTGTCTGAGTGTACAGAGACAGCAGTGATCCATGCTAAGCCATTTTCTCTTTTACCTGGTTTATAAACATTGAAATGTAGCTTTAACTTCTATGCAGCAAAGTCATTAACCATGTTTTTACAGAGCTATTTGTTTTAAATGCACAACACAAGAGGAGAGGTCCAGGTTTATGACTGCTGAACACAGGAGAAAAGTGTAGCCTGCGAGCTGAGATTGGAGGGAGACCCTGGTGCAGGCACTCATGAAATTTTCATATCTGTGCAATACTCCAGTCAAGAGCTCTTTCCTTCCCTGCTGAGGATTGTAATTCTACTCTATTCTGACCCCTCTGCCTTGGGAAAACTGCAAATGAACCAATATAATCTCCACATTTTACTGATATTCTCCTGTTTACCAACTGCATATAAGCAAATTGGGGTTATAGAAACACATGCCGCAGCAGAATAAACCATACCTTAAAAAAATGATATATCTTCTGGGACGCCTGAGTCTGGATGTCAGTAGGACCACATATGGATAAAAATGAGGATATAATATTGTTCTGTGTGCGAGAAACTCTCTCAACTGACAAGGGAAATCACTTCTCAGCTCACTACATCTGCCTCTAACTTCCCAAGCCTTTCTCTGGTTAGGATTTTGTAAATAATTCTTCATACAGATTTGATCATAAATCTTAAATTAAGTACTTGACGAAGACTTCCCACCAACATAACTATCCAAATCTGTTCTGATTCCAGAGGTTGCGATAATCCCAAACTGTTCACAAATTTAACTCCACAGGTGCGATCCCATCTACACAGACCAGAATAATTATGGCTTACCTATCTTCAAAACAGAACAATTATTTTACTAGCATTTCAACTTAAAAAAACAAATGCTAGTTTCTTCTTTAAACTGCAGTTCTGAGATTCTGGACCCTGTATATTTTTAGTAGAAAATCTATTTGTTAGCTAAGCCAACTATACTCTCCATGCCTCAAAAATGTACAGTTAAGAATTGATATCCCATGCCTTTTTGTCTTAATGTAAATAAATGAGCTACTTTATAAACCAATAAGCAGAGAAAAATATGTATGTCTAGAGTGCTGCAATCGAAGAAAGCTGAATATACAAAATAAGGACCAACTAAAGAAAAAAAAAAGATCTGAACCAAGCCTGTGTAGACTTCATGACTTTAATTACTATAACATATTTCACTAGTTATTAATTTATAAACAGAAGTGGTGAGAGAATTGCTTAAGAAAAATTACTCCTTTGCCTGAAGATATTCCTTGGGTCACCTCCACCTGAAGAACAGAATGACCTATTTCAAGATTAGGATCCTTATTTTTCACAAAAGATTATAGCTACCTCTTGTAGTCAGAATAATTGACTCCCCCCCCCCCAGATGTCTGTGTCCTAATCCAAGGAACCTGTGTTATCTTACATGACAAAAGAGAGTTTGCAGGTGTGATTACAATAGGGCTTTTGAGATGGGGATTATATGGGTGGGCCAACTGCAATCATAAGGGTCCTTATAAGAGGGAGGCAGAAATCAGAGAGAAGGAGGAGAGAGACTGGAGATGCGACAGTGTTGTTTTTGAAGATGGAGAAAGGAGTCTACAAGCTACAAAGGGCAAGAGAACAAATTCTCCCCTAAAGCCTTCAGAACGAATGAAATCCTGTCACATCTTGATTTTTAGGACTTCTGACCTTAGAACAAATTGTAGAGTGTAAGCCACTAAGTGGTCGTCTGTTACAGCAACAGTGGGAAACCAACACACCACCATACTGTATAACTCTAATCTCTAAAATCTCTGGATTCACTTTCAATCAAAAACACAGAAAAACTGTATTCCAAGCCGTGCTAGAGAACACAGACAACTTCAGTCTGAGGCCCAGATCGTTATCTAATCAAGACTGAATGAAATGCTACTTATGGAGTATTGCTCCCAGGGCGCGCGGCGCTCTGTACCACACTCCTCCAAATACCCTGGGTTCTATCCTAGCATCAAGTGACTTGGATTAAGTGGATTCTAAAACTGCTCACTTGGACCATATCGCCTCTCAAAACTTTTCTCAGGAGCGGCATAACTCACTTTTTACCCCATAACAGTACAAAATCCGAACAGAGGTAACAGTAACAAAGACAACCACCATTTACTGATCGCTTACGACAGAACAGACGCTGTCTCAGCGCTCCGCCGGCTTTTCTTACTCTGCAGCCTCGCCGATCTCGCGGTCAGGGCCGCCCGGGCCCGCACCAGGCAGCGGGCGGGACAGGGGAGGCCGACGCCCCGCGCCCCCACCGCCGCGCGCGGCCCGGGCTTCCTCCGGCACGCTCGCCGGCGTCGCCCTCAGCTTCTCCCGCGCGCAGGGCTCTCCCGCAACGCTGCAGCCGCACTAGCCCCGCCCCAGACACGCCCCCTCCCCGCCTGGCCGCTCGCGGAGGGCCTCGCGCACGTCGCCCACGCGGCTGGGGTGCGGAGACAGCACCACGGGGACGAGGGGCAACGACGGAGAGACGCCTGACTCTCAACCTGGAGCCCACGTCAAGCCTCCAAGAGGAGCGCCCCAGGCGCTCTCGCCGCAGCTCGCGGACGCCGCGCGCGCGGAGAGGGCGCTTCCGCGCCGCCCACGCGAAAAGGAACGGCCGCCGCGCCCGCCCGCCACCGGCCTGGGAGGCCGGGCCGCCCCTCACCGGCTGGCCTCGCCGTCTGCGCCCGGCTCCGGAAGCCGCCGCCCGCTGTTCCTCAGAACCATAGCGCTGCGCTCGCAACGCTGCTGCTGCTGCCGCCGCCGCCGCCGCCTCCCCGTAGAAATTTGGCGCGCTCCCACAAACTCTCGCGAGAGACCGGAAGCGCCCCGCTGCCCAATCAGGAGGCTTGTCGTGCCCCGCCCCTCCGAGCTCCAATCGCCGCCGGCGCCCTAGGGGAAGGTGGCCCGTTAGGGACTCCGGGAAAAGTGCGCGGAGGCGCGCGCCGCTCACCAAGGGATCTGTCCCGGATCTCACTGCGGATCGCGGCGAGGCGGGAAATGTCCGGCCGTCCCCGCCCCGCGCCCGGAGCCCGGTGCCCTGCGGGCCTGAAGTGGGGTCGGTGCCCCCGGCGGGCGCGACACGGGGAAGGCGATGGCTCCGGCGGTGTCGAAACTGCGGTCCGAGGTCGGACTCGGGGCGCTCCCGCGGCGGGCGCTCGTCCAGTACCTGCGCCTCCTGCGGCTCTACCCTGTGCTCACCAAGGCGGCCACCAGGTCGGCGCGGAGCGGCAGCGGAGCGGACGGGGCCGGGCGGGGGGCGGCCCGGAGCTCGGACGCCCAATGACCCAGCTCCATAGGTGCATCCAACGTGGGGTTTGAACATGAAAGGCAAAATCCCGGTGCATCAAAATGACCCTCCAGAGGCCTTAAATTAACCAGAAAGCTCAGCACGTGCGCTTCTGTGTATTCGGTTCCGATCCGTAACTCTTAGGCACCCTAAAATATGGACCCAGGGGCCAGACTAAAGGAGTGCGCGAGACGAAGGACCTGCTACAGACCTGGGGGGCTCCAGCCCCTCTTGCCCCGGAGGTAACGGCCGTCCGGGCTGAATGGGGCCCGGGGGAGAAATCTTTCACCCGCCAGCTTCTGTCTTCTGCGCGGCATCCGCTGCTGTCCATGCCTTCCGGCTTGTTAGTACCTGCTCTTGTTTTGAGGACTAGAATGTACTAGCGTGGGTTGAGGTGAATGCCTTTAGGAAGGGCGCGGGAAGGCTGAACCGGGTAGGAGGTGTTAAGGCTTGCTTTCTTCGGCAACATTGTATGTGGGAGAAAGCTGACACAGCGCTCTCGGTGCTCTGTGGGCGGCCCTTTGATTTGGAGTACTGAACTTTTTATGAGACATCCCCTTTCATAACTTTTAATTAGTCAGTTTTATAAGTTTGTCCCCTTTTATTAATTCAGCCTTTCATACATGTGTACAGCTGCCTCCTGTGTGGGGAGCATTAGTGGTGATTAAGATATGTAGGTAAGTCCCTACCCTCACAGAGCTTGCATTCTAGTAAAGAACTAGACAAAAAGCAGATAAATATATAACACAGATAAAGTGGTCAGGGAAGTTTTTATTTGAGGAGGTGACATTTAAAAAGAGGCCTGAGGAAGGAGGGAACAGGCCATGCCAAAAAGTGAAGCAGAGGGCAGAGGGTACAGCAGGTGCAAAGGTCCTGAGGGAGGAGCAAGCTAATAATGGCAGAGTGGAAGGTGGGTCTGTGTCCCTGCAGAACATGAACAAGGGAGAGGATGAGGAAGAAGTAACCAAGGATCACGTCAAGAGGCTCCTTATTGTCCCTTCTAAGAATTTTGCATTTTATAGCTTAGAGAGCTTCTCAGAAGGCAGCTATAGACCAAGACTTTGAGCAACTGGGCCTGTCTCCACCTTTTTATTTGAAAATTTTATGGTGATAATTGTAGGCTCAGTTGTAAGAAATAATACAGGGAGATCCCTTGTGTACTTTTACCAGTTTCCCCCATTGGCAACATTCTGTAAAACTGTAGTACAGAATCACAACCAGGACACTGCATGGATACAGTCCATAGATCATATTCAGATTTCCCCAGCTTTTCTTGTACTCGTCCTTAAGTGTGTTTAATTCCGTGCAGTTTTATGACATATATAGGTTTGTGTATCCACCACCATAGTCAAAATACAGAAGAGTTTCATCCTAAGGATCCCTCCTGTTGCCCTTTTATAACCATACATGGTAACCTTTTGCAAAATTATAGGATAATGTCACAATCAGAATATGACACTGATACCACCCACGGAATGAAAATCTTACTGTGCTCCTGTGTGTGTGTATTAAGTTCTGCCGTCTCCATCTTTTCATGCAGGGACCTAAAGTTTCGGCTGCTCTGATAAGGGTTCATCTCCAGCCATCCCCAGCATGTTCTTAGGACCACCATGCTAATTGCATGCAGGAACAGGTGCCCTCCTGCAGCTTGCTTCTGTTTTCTGAATACCTCTCTGTCCACAGTGGCATTTTGTCAGCACTTGGGAACTTCCTGGCCCAGTTGATTAAGAAGAAGCAGAAAAAAGAAAACTCTCAAAAGCTAGATGTCAACGGACCTCTCAGATATGCCGTTTATGGGTGAGTTCCATCAAGGGGCTAGTTTACACAGTAGCAGGCTAGGTGCAACAAGGTAGGAATATCAAGACCTGGAATTATCTAATTCGGGAAAACAATTTTTAAAAAAGCATCGAAGTTATCATGGGAGAAAATCAGAATGGTGGATAACGTTAGCTTCACTTGTTTTATAGTTTTATTTGGTTTTTATTTTGAATCGCATGGGTGAGGGTGACCTCGTAATTGGGCTGAGAAACCTGAGTTCAGATAGGTCACCTGAACCTAAAATCAGACTTCAAGACGCAAAGACCCTGAAAGAGGAAAACAGACTCAGATATGGCCTGTTAGTTTCTGTTGTTATTTTCACAGCATAAATATCCAGAAAAGAAACACTTAGGTATCCTGAAAATTGTCATTTCTGAACCACCTTTTGAACTGCAAAAGCGCAGAAATTCAGGAGTTTTACTATTAAATCCACCCTGAGTTCTCTGGCCAACAACAGTGTTTGTATAGATGGATTATTTTGAAGTTTTTTGCAACAAGAGTGATCTTTTTTTCAATTCAAATTTCACAAATAACGTTTTTGTATTTGTAAGCATGCTAACTTGAGTCATCACAGCTTTTTCCATAATGTATTTAAAGTCCAAATCCCCCCAGAGTGGAGGAGTGTATCAGAATCACCTGGGAGGCCTTATCCAATCACAGTTTTCCATCCTCAAGACTTCCGTTGTCTTTCTCCCTAGAAGTCCTGCTCTGGACCACTTAACACTCTCTGCAAGGGTGGGAAAGACAGGGAGAACCAGTGCAAGTTTAAAGACTTTCCACCATTGAGCTGGAGGGTCTGGGCCCCTGCCCATCTTTTGATTCTGGATTTCATGGTGCCTCAGCAGATGTGGTGGCTGGGTGCAGTTCTCTCCTGAGTACTCCATGCTCTTTGGAGTGAATAACAATACCGACAGGCCAGGGCACAGCACCAGGTGTCAGCCCGGATAATGATCCGAGAGAGACTGATGACAAGCTCTGACACCAGGGATGCTTCTGTTTGCTTACCGAGCACCTCCTCGGAGCCAGGCTCTGTTCTAGGCACTGCAGACACAGCAGTGAACAGACAGACATGATCCTGTCTTACAGTGTTTACCTTCTCGGGGTAAAGAGAGGGCACTGTATAACCAAACAAATGAGAGCATGACAGTCAGTGATCAATGCTCTGAAGAAAATGAAACAGGGCCTGGACTAGAGAGTGACTGGGATGGTGGTGGGTTCCTTTTTCACGACAATCGGAAGGAACTCTCCAAGCCAGTGTGTTGAGAAGCAGCCAGCCATGCAACAGCTGGGGGGCCCAGGCAGGAACAAGCCTGGTCTTTCAGAGGCAAAAGAAAAAGAATGCTTGGAGCAGATTCCTAGAAAGCATATTTGTTAGAAAGGCCACCAGACCTATGTGGTTGGTCAGTGCTGAGGGACTCAGGGAGGCAGGGTTTAGTATCTGGAGCTTGGGGGTGAAGCTGGGCCCAAGAAGGGCACGTGCAGCTCACTGGCACTGCGGGCCTCAGGTTCTTTTTCACAGGGCCGCTGAGCCACTTCTTCTACCTCTTCATGGAGCATTGGATCCCTCCCGAGGTCCCCTTGGCGGGCGTCAAGAGGCTCCTCCTGGACCGCCTCCTCTTCGCACCCGCCTTCCTGTGGTTGTTCTTCCTCATCATGAACTTCCTGGAGGTTGGTCTCTGCAGTAGTCCTCATGTACAATAGCTCTCTGTTGGCACAGGGATGCTGCGGTTGGAATTCAGAGGGTCTGTGAACTTTTCACTACACTCAAACTGAAGTTTCACACTGTCCTCTGTGAACGTCAGAAGCAAAGCTCAGTCGTATTAGCAGCACCTGTTGGCCTGCAGTGGCCATCCCAGATAGTGGGCTGTCACACGTCCACTGTCATAGTTACCCTGGAGTATCAGTGATGCTCACTGCTTCTTACACCTGCCGACAGGTCTTAGCCCTGAATGTGTTAGTAAAGACACACGTGTACTGGTCTATCATAAAATTGTTTTCTGAATATTTTTTTATAAATTTATATATATTTTAAAATATTTATGTATTTATTTATTTAGCTGCACTGGGCTTTAGTTGCGGCATGCGGGATCTTTCGTTGAGGTACTGGGCTTCTCTCTCGTAGTGGCACGTGGGCTCTAGAACAAGTGGGCTTAGTTGCCCCACAGAACGTGGGATCTTAGTTCCCCAACCAGGGATTGGATCCATGTCCCCTGTATTGGAAGGCAGATTCTTAACCACTGGACCACCAGGGAAGTCCCTGTTTTCTGAATATTTTGATAGCTGTACTTCAGTATAATTGGTTTCTTTGTAGTCCCACATATTTTATTTTATACATTACAAAACATGATTCTGAGAAGTGGGTCCATGGGCTTCACCAAACTGCCAGAGTGATCCATGGTCCAGAAGTTCCAGCCCCTTAATGACCTTGCAGAAGCCTGTTCTCACTCAGGGTCTGGACATCACCAGGGCTCTGACAAGGTTAGCTTATCAGCATAGACTTAACATCACAACAGAAGACTTGAAAGGTGTGTTCACCCAACCTCACTCCCACTGACTGGCACCCTCACCATCTCTCCAACCTCTATGTGCCCGAGATGTGTCATGTTCTGCCCTGAAAGTAATTTGTTTCAACCAATCACAGCAAGTGAACTCTTCTCACTCGGGTTTAACCACATCTCAAGTTCTTGTTAGTAAGAACACCCCTTGCTGTCTAAAGTGACCCTGGTGGGAGGTAGGAAAGATGTTTAAACTTCACTGTGATTGCTAATAAGTCCTTTATAGTAAAAAGAAATATTTGGGAAGTCCTTAGGAAATCAGAGGTAGGAGAAAGTAATGGATGCCCATATTAGGAGTGAGGGTACCACAGCAGTTTCTCCCTCTTGTTTCCTTCCAAATAGGGAGTATATTTTCATTAAAAAACAAAAACCCTGTATGTATATGGCAAATGTTACCAAAGTGCATAAAGTACCCATCATGTCACAACACGTGGAACCACTTTATCCATACGGCACACACACTGCAGATGCTTCTGCCTCCAGCTTTCTGTGATCCAGATGTCGCGTTGCAGACCACAGACCGTTCCACCACATGTCTGTCACTTGGTGTAGGGATTCCCACTTGTTTAATTCTTCAAATTGTTGTCGAAACAGGCTGTCCTTGTCTGTCCTCCCTACGGAATAGTAGCATCAGCTGACATTTATTGAGCCCTCACCTTGTACCAAGCTCTGCATCCAGTGCTTCAGGTCTTTGAGCCTCACAGCAACCCCACTTGACAGTTGAGGAAGCTGAGGCCTTTAGTTATTTACAGGGTGAACGCTGGCCTGAGGTCCTGTAACTTGTGAGCCCTCTAGTCAGGATTGAGACACAGGTTCTGTGACCCCAGAGAGCTCTTAACCCTTGTGGCTTTTCACTCTGTATAAAGTTTGTTTCCCAATACTCTTGATGACTGTGATTGTTTTTCTCTTCAAAATAGTTTGCAATCCAATGGGTGAAAAATATTTTATGTATCTTTATTTATGAGGTTGGACACCTTTTTACATGCTTATCTGTATTTCTTCCACAAACTTTGCTTATTTTCTATGAGTGTTTGCTTTTCTTCTTCCTGATTTGTATGTTTGTGTATATTAAGGCCAAATATAAGTTGCAGATATTTTTCCCGTTTTTTAGGTATTTGTGGTTTAACTTCATATAAAGTTAAAATGTTTGTATAAGTTATAAAAACGAAGTGTGTTACAGTGTCTTTCTCCAAACAGGAGTTTAAAAAATTCACACATTCAGATCTGTCATTCTGTTCCTTTCTAGGCTTCCTTAAAGGAAGATAATGGAAATATTCTCATATATTTTCTTCTTCTACCCTTATGATTTTATTTTGTACATTTTGATAAGCCCAAAGATAATAGAAATATTCTCCTGTACTTTTCGTCTAGTACTATGTGTTTGTTTTTAACATAGTGGGAGATATACTTAGTTTTTTCCACTTAAATAGCAAAGTGTCTCATTTCCATTTACTGAACGATTCCCAGTAGAGTGAAGTGTTGACTTTATCATATGCTCACTCACATATGGACAGGCCATTATCTGGACTCTTCCTTCTTTTGCTGGATTCTGTTCATTTCCATGTTCTGTTTCATTTTGTTTTGGGCTGTTGCTACCAGACTTTTTAATTGCCATAACTTTACAGAATTAAAAAAAAATCTCTAGTAAGTTCAGCCTTCCTTTCTCTTATGCATTTATCCTTCCAGATGACATTTAGAATCAATTTATTGGGGTCCATTTTTTAAAAACTCCTGACAAGTTTTGATTGGACGTGCATCAGCTTTGGAGATAATTTTGGAAAGAACTGACAGCTGGGACATCCGCAGCAGCAGTTCTGGTGCCCAGGCCGGCGGCGCACGAATCACACCATCTGCTCAGCTCTCGGGGGTCATGGGCGAAGGTCACACAGCGTGTGAGCTGTTCTGATGATTTTCCTACCGGATTGTTAGCTCCTTCTAGCTGTGCAGCTGATTGAGCACACGTGTGTGCTGTGTCCATGTAAACGGAACAAACTCTGCAGTTTTAAAGCAATCATTGTGTCGGACTTTGGGGCCCAGCTGATGCCACGGTGTTGCTCATGGTGTGCGTTTCCCGCTTTTCCAGGGAAAGGATGCGGCCACCTTCGCCACCAAGATAAGGAGAGGATTCTGGCCGGCACTGCAGATGAACTGGCGAGTCTGGACCCCCTTGCAGTTTATTAACGTCAACTATGTCCCTTTGCAGGTGAGGCCTGCCCGGCACTGCGCGGAGCCAGAGACGGGCGTCGAGCTCCCCCAAAGCCCAGCCCCACCAGCCTTCTTTTTCTCTGGCCTTGGGGTCACCCTGAGTTCCGGATTCCTTCCGGGGCTTTTCTCGCCGCCCGGAGTGGTTACCGTTCTGGATTCGGGGAGGCAAAGCGACATAGACATCCACGCTGCGCCCCTTCGTCCCTGGCAGCGCTTGGCTTTCTAGGGGTGGATCTCGCCCCGCACTCTCCCGGCCCAGCCTCGCGGACTGCAGCGTGCATGCAGCTGCGTGAGGCAGCCTCACCTACAGGGACGTCACAGACACACCTGGGCGGGGGAGGGGCGCGGGGCGCAGGGCGGGCTCTGAGCTGGAGGGGGGGAGCGTCTGGCTTGTTGAAGGCCTCGCCATTGTCCACTGTCTCCCCATCGAGTACAGTCCATCTGTGTCCGGGTCCCAAGGTTGCTGCCGGGTGGACGGGCTCATGGCCAAGGTTTATGAGGGCCACGCAGCTGGGATGTACAACCCCATCCTGGGAATCCGTTGCTGGCGCCCTGTACTCCCTCCCTCCCCCGAGGGCCACGCAGAGCAAGCGCTCACCCACCCACAAAATGCAACCTCCAGGTGTTTCTGCTCAGGGTTTTACTAGGGGCTGGGCACATGGGCACTGCTCCCTGCACCAGAGTTCTAGACCCCTGGGAGGAGAGCAGGCGCTCAGCTTAGCCCACACTGGTTTTGTAGGCAGTCTAGGCCCAGGGAGACACTCTTAGCATTTGGGGAAATGCGGGAAACTGCATGAGATCCAAGTTCCCACACACCAGCCAAGGACCAGCCTCTCAAACAGGCCTTTCCAGGGATTCCCAGACCTCAGGTCTGCTTACCCCTTTTCTGCACACCATTTAAGTAACCAGTGTGAAACTAGCTCATAAAGGCTGGTTTCCATCCTGCTTTAGAGAAAGGAGAGAAAGAGACCTGGGGCAGAGTCCCCTTGGGAAAGAGCTACCTTGAAAGGGTGGGAAGGGGGAGAGAGGGGCAGGCTTGGTAATCTCACCCCCACCCCATCCCCCCAAGGGGTAGCAGAAAACCAGAGACAGTGACCAACAACAGTGGCTGATGTTACAGTAAGTTACAGCAAAATAAAAATCAGTCAGTTTCCATTGGCTTTAAAAATGACTTTCCCAGGAGCAGTTTCAGGGGCTCGATGGGGCTGAAGCCAGATGGCTGAGAACTGATGAGTAGGTGGGAAAGTAGAAGATAAACTACAAGTCTAAAAAAGTCTCTTAGAAGTTTGAGGTGGAGGGGGGAAAATGGTAGTTAGCAGCAGGCCGGGGGGGAGAAAGCTTTGCAGCTAGAAGAGTGGCCACATCACATGCAGGTGGCACCCCGGGATGCCCCAGCGGGGGTAGGGGGGTGGGATTGGTGCATAAGCAGAGAGGCACTCCAGACGGAAGACTTTTATTCCCTATGAGCAGAGAGGAGGGAGGAGGCCACCATCGTTCAGTGGGGACCCACCATCACACCTTGTCTTTCCTCTGGGAGGGGGGATGGTGGAGGGTAGGGTGGGGTAGGCTGGGGAGGGCAGGGTGGACAGGTTATTTTGAAGGGAGTAAAGAAGTGGTGACCTTGGCACTGTGGAGGATAGGAGAGGAACTGACGGGAGACAGGGGAGCCAGCAGAGGCTGCAGAGCCTGTGTGTAGGGGCCTGAGGCCTGGGGCAGGTGAGAAGACAGGAGGAACAGGAAGGGAAGGAAACCTGGGCTGTGCACCATGGGTTCTAAGGCATATAGAGAATGAAGTAACGACATGAGAAGACAGAAAGGCTGAGGATGTGAAGGAGTCTATGGATGGGACAGTAGAGAGGCTGGAAATGGAATCCTTCTCAGTAGCTTAGGGACAGTGCTGCAAGCTTGGGGTCAGAGAGCTTCCTAAAAGGTGGTTGCAGGTGAGTGCTTAAGGGGCAGGGAGTTTATTCAACAAATATGTATTAAGCACCTGCTGTATGCCCTGCTGCTCTAGACTCTGGGGCTACAGTGCTTAATGAGATAGCCCAGACTGCTACTTTCTCAGAGCTTATGTACTAGGGAGAGTCAGTAACAAATTGACTAAAGGTGATTGCAGGTGGGAGTATGCCTGTCAGATCATCGAAGCAGGGTAGTAGCACGCGGTGGGTTAGAGTGAAGAGCAGATTGTAGAGTTGTCAGGGAGGAGCCGGGTGAAGCCACCTGCGTGATGACTGGTCTTGGGGTGAGAGGCTGAGCCAGGAGCTGAAGTGCTCAGTGAAGGAGTGTTTTCCCTGCTGTCCCGTGAACGTCGTGAGGCAGGGACCATCCTCCTCACTCCTCTCTGCTGGGGCCCTAGCATAGCGCCTTGTAAAAAGTAAAGCCTCAGCAAATACAGCAGTGGGTACATGGACTGACCAGGCACTGAGCTCCGTCCTTGGGCACAGGTGCCTGATCAGTGTGCTCAGGGCCCTGCTCTTACCTCAGCCTATCTGTGTTCTCTCTGGCAGTTCCGGGTGCTTTTTGCCAACTTGGTGGCTCTGTTCTGGTATGCCTACCTGGCCTCTCTGGGGAAGTGAAGATGACCTGGAGAGGGCGTCAGACACACTGACATGGTGGGGTAAGAGAGCAGGAAACAACCCAGCCTGGCTCTAGATCATGTGATTCAAGATGACCCTAAAATGATGGATGGAGAAACAGGAATCTCTTAATGTCAGAATCTTGTTTTAAAAAGGCAGTTGCCGTCCTCAGGTGGTACTGCCCTAGAAACTTAAAATACAGTAGAGATGATTTCACCTGTCACCTTGGATTGAATTAGGATCACAATAAACTGTAATGTAGCTTTTTAAGTGGTGATTTTAATTTCTCAGAATAATTGCTGTTGTTTTGAAAGACATGGGTGATCAGAGGGCTGCCCTTCGATTTTTTAAAACATTTTAAAAATTGTGGTAAAATATATCACAATACTACTGCTTAGCTACCTGGCTCCATAGGACAAGGGCCTCTAGACCAGGACTTTCCCTGACCTTCTGAGAGGCCCTGTATGCCACCCTTTCCACTGGGTCTGCTCTCCTGTTGCTCATTTACATTAGCCCTCCCTCCCTGCATTTTCATGCTGAGAACATTCCTTCCTGATAGTCTCCTATCCTAATTTCCTGGATGCAATATCCCTTGGGATCTTGATTACATATTTTTTTAATTTTCCTCTGTCTCATGTGCTGTGTTTCTGTTATCTCAGGGTTTGTTGTTGTTGTTGTTTTTCCTGTTTGATCTTTGTCTTACCCTATCAGGATTTCCTGAAATGTGTCTGTTGACCCCCCCTTTTTTTTAAAGATTGTTTTGATGTCTGAGCATTTTTAAAGTCTTCATTGAATTTGTTAATTTGTTACAATATTGCTTCTGTTTTATGTTTTCATTTTTTGGCTGAGAGGCATAGCTCCCCGACCAGCGACCAGCGATGGAACCTGCACCCCCTGCATTGGCAGTGCAGAGTCTTAACCACTGGACAGCCAGGGAAGTCCCTGTTGATCCTTTTTTAAAAAATTTATTTATGTATTCATATTTATTTGGCTGCATCAGGGCTTAGTTGCGGCACATGGGATCTTCGTTGCAGCATGCCAGATCTTTCACTGCAGCATGCAGGCTTCTCTAGTTGCGGTGCATGGGCTCCACAGCGAGTGGGCTCAGTAGTTGCAGCGCTGGGGCTAAGTTATAGAGTGCGGGCTTAGTTGCCCTGCGGCATGTGGGATCTTAGTTCCTCAACCAGGGATCAAACCCTCATCCCCTGCATTGGGAGGCGAATTCTTAACCACTGGACCACCAGGGAAGGCCCCCTTGTTGATCCTTGATTGTGCATCATTGTTAAAGAGTCAAAGCCACTCATACATTCTTTGTAAGATTTGTGTGCATGGGCTGTACTTGTGAAACCGTACCCGCACTGTGGGCTGACCAAGCAGGGACCCAGTTTTGTTTGGGATCATCCATTCTCAATATCAGAGGTATTTGCTCTTCGGCTGGTCAGTCTGCCCAGAGAGGAATCTTTTCATTTCTTGCTGGGGGGTAGGAGGGTGGGGCAGGGAGAATGGTGGCTGTAGGGGAGCACAGTGGCCAACATTCCTGTGGCTAACTGGAGCAAAGGAGTTAGAGTCCTACTATTAGTATATGAACTTCATATAATTTCATCTTTATTACTGCAGCCCAGTCTCAGCTGTCTGTTCTCAAATCCAGAGTCCTTCATATCCTCTGTAATGAAAATTCTTGTTTTCTGCCATGATGGAGATGAGGCATTCAGCTGAATATGCCCGTATGGAGGGGATGAAGAGTGCAGCCTCTTACAGATTTTCAGTCAGTCCCCCTGTGTATAGCCCCACCCACAGTCCTGTCCTCAGAGGCGGGGGGTGGTGCCTGTGACTCACCAGGCTCTTCAGACTCACTAAACTGATCTCAGATCAATCACGATCTGATTTCCAGCTTCCAAAACTTTGTCAGCTGATCTCTTTGCTTTGTTTCTTCTGTGGACTCATGTATGTCCTGGTGGATTTGTCTTTTTGTTTCAAATTTTTTTTCTATCATTTTAATAAGTGACCTTCTGGAAGGAGACATAAATATATGGGTTCAAGACACCATGTTCAAGCAGATCTCTGGGTTTTTCTGTGGAATACATTAATTCTTCCACATCCAGGGTGACTTTTTAAAATGTAAAGCAGATCATATCACTTCCCCATTTGAAAGTCTGCCAAGATGATGCAGCAATTCCACTCCTGTGGATATACCCAAGAGAACAGAAAGCAGGGACTTGAGATATTTGCACACCCATGTTCACAGCAGCATTATTCACAACAGCTAAAACGTGGAAACAACCCAAATGTCCATTGATGGATGAATGGATAAACAAAATGTTGTGGAATATCATTCACCCTTAAAAAGGAAGCACATTGTGACGCATGCTGCAATTCGGATGAACCTTGAGGACATTATGTTAAGTGACATAATCCAGCCTCCAAAGGACAAATACTGTCTGACTCTGTTTCATTGGGGTTCCTGGAGCAAACTCACAGAGACAGGAAGTAGGATGGTGGGTGCCAGGGGCTGAGGGAAGGGCATGGGGAGTTAAGCGTTTAGCAGGGACAGAATTTTAGTTTGGGAAGGTGAGAAAGTTCTGCAGAGGGATGGTGGTGATACTTGCACAACAAAGATAATGTGCTTAATGCCCCTGAGCTGTACGCCGAAAAGACGGTTATGATGGTAAATTTTGCATTATGTGTATTTTGCCACAGTAAAAACAAAGCAACCAGCAAACCCTGCGGGAGTTTCCCAGTTCACTTAAACCAGAACCCCAAGTTGTCTGTGGGGCACAGCTTCCCCCTGGGCTGTTCCCGCAGGTGCCCCTGTCCAGCCGCCCGGCGCCGGCTCGGGTGCTCCCACCACGACCCCGCCCGGGCGGCTCCAAGGGGGTGCCGGGTGAGCACTCGCTGCTCCAACGCAGGAACGGCTCGCGCCGCGGGTGGAGGAACCACCATCCACTGCCTGGCTCCGCCTGCGTTCCCGGAAGTCGCGCGCGCCGTCCGCGACCGAGAGCGCCTGCGCGGGGTCGGCGCGGGGTTGGCGCGGGACGGACCGGCATGGCGTTCCGGCAGGCGCTGCAGCTGGCGGCCTGCGGCCTGGCCGGGGGCTCGGCAGCGGTGCTCTTCTCGGCGGTGGCGGTGGGGAAGCCCCGCGCGGGCGGGAACGCGGAGCCGCGCGTGGTCGAGCCGCCGGCGTGGACGGAGGCCGCGCGCCCCGGGTCTGGCGTCTGGGACCCCAACTGGGACAGGTGCGGGGCCGCCGGCGGGACCTTCCCCGGCCCTGGCCGTCCCGTCGGTCGCGGTGGTCGGTTCCGCGGAGGGGCGGGCTGGCTGGCTGGCTGGCTTGCGTTGTGGGTTTCCCTTTCGGTTCTGGCCGCAAGGCTGGCTCTAGACGTGGGGCGTCCTTCGACCGCTCTTCCGAGTGCCATTTTGCTCGTCTGCGCAGGGGTGGTTTTGAGGAAGGAGCACCGTGATGCCCGGGACAGTGCCCGGCGCACAGGGAAGCCCGAACTGGTGGTTTTCAGCCCTAGACGTAGGGCTTGGACCTTGGTAGGGCTCTCGCCCTTGTTTCCGTCTCTCAACCTGTGAGTCCGCAGGTTGGATGACGGCACATTGATCCCATGTTTGCGGTACAGCTGAGAGGACGAGGTAGAGGGGTTCCTGGAAGGGGGGTCCTGGAACCTCCGCGGGGCGGCCGCGCGGGGACAGGACCAGCAGCCATCTTGAGTGGGAACGTGAGGTCCGGGGGTCCCCGGTCCCACCTGGCCACGCGCTCGAAGTGGGGCTCCTGTGATCAGGAAGCAGCTTTTCCGTCTTACTTAATGTTAATTAATTTAAAATTTAAAACCAAAGCAGTGCAGATCTTAAAATACTGTATTGAAACGATAGTATTCTTGATTCGCTGGAGTGAATAAAGTGAGTTACAGAAATTTTACCTGTTACTTCCTGCGTTGTAAATGTGGCTACTTGGAAATTTTAAATTATGTGTGTTGCCGGTGTTCTGTTTCTATTGGGCGGCACTGCTCTGGGTTGTGGGATGGTTTACCCAGTCTCAGCTCTTTATACTTGACACTTTGATGAATGTCGGGCACACCACTAATATTTATTGTTAGCCTAGTTGTATCGGGAACTTCATAGATATTCTTTTTAACCTTGTATTTACAGAAAAATTGCAAAGATGAGAGTTTCAGTATACTTCACATCTAGTTTCCTCTGTTGTTAACACCAGTCTCCTCTGTTGTTAACACCCTACAGGACATTTGTCCCAAGCAGTGAACCAATATAGATACGATGTTATTAACTGATGTCTGTACTTTATTGAGATGTCCTCAGTGTTTTACATGCTGTCCATTGTCTCTTCCAGGGTCCCGCATGACAGTCAGGCTTTGACAGTTTCTCAGACTTGACTTGTTTTGATGGCCTTGACAGTTCTGAGGAGTGCTGGTCAGGGATTTTGTAGAATGTCTCTCAATTGGGATTTGTCTGTTTTTCTCATGATTAGACTGGGGTCATATTCTCTTTTTTAAACACCAGTACAGTCTTCCGAATTTCTTGGGCCTTTTTAAGGAAACAGAATCACTCTGAGGTTAAAGAACTTACTTGAAGTAGAACCCGACTCCAGCTTTGTTTGGGGCTGACATGCAGTATTTGCTCATCAAGTCTAGATTTATTGGAGGGGGGTTGAGGGGGTGGTGGTCATGCTGGAAAGTTTCAGAACCTCATCCAGTGAAGTCTCCAGCCTCTTCCTGAGGAGCCAGGCTTCCTGCATCTGTGCCTGTAGGTTCCAGGTGTCTTCTGTGGCTCAGCCCCGGCTCTCACGTGACTGCCAGCACGGCATCTCAGCCTGCGATGCTCGAGCTTAGTTGCCTTGCAACCATGTGGGATCTTAGTTCCTTGACCAGGGTTCGAACTGGCATCCCCTGCATTGCAAGATGGATTCTCAACCACTGGACCACCAGGGACGTCCCTGGAGTGTTAATCGTATTTAACTTTCATGATTTTGAATTTAAGTAGCCACACGGTCAGTGGCTACTATTGGGCAGCACAGCGTCCCCATCAGCGAGGCTGCCGTGTGGACTTTTCCCACCTGCCCTCCCACAGCCACTCCTTCCTCTTCTCCACGTCGCTGGTCGCCTTGCTGTGACTGTCAGTGTCCTCACAAGGATGTGAGCAGCACAGTGGCTTTGCTTGTCTGTTCTCTTCACCATCCAGTCACCCAGGGCAGGCCTGGTGCCGAGAACGGAGGGTGCGAGCCCCTCCCCTGCGCCTCCCCAGCACGGGAAGCCCCTCTGTCAGAAAGACTGGAGGTGACTTATGAGCAAGGGCACAGGACACACCATCTTGTATTTCAATGTCAGGCGAGAACCACTGTCCCTGGTCAACCTGCGGAAGAGGAACCTGGAACCCGGAGAAGAAGAGCTGGCATCCAGGCTGGACCACTACAAGGCCAAGGCCACGCGGCACATCTTCCTCATCAGGCATTCCCAGTACCACGTGGATGCCTTCCTGGAGAAGGACCGCACGCTGACGCCCCTGGGTACGTGGCTGGGCCCACCCACCAACCCCGGACCCACCCTTGGAGCGCTGGACCTCCTTGAACCTGTGTCAGGTCCTTGTCATTATTAGTAATGATCACCCTAATCTTACTCAAGACAGGCTTTGAAAAATGTCCTCAACTTTAAAACTGCTAGGGTGGATCCTGCCTGCAGGCAAAGGTGCTCTGAGGCAGCCCATCCCAGTGCTCCGCCTGGCTTGACCTGGTTTCTGGAGAGCCTTCAGAGGCTTCATAAATGGTGGCGGGTCTCAGTGGCCCGTGCAGAGGGGGCCCCTTGGCAGTTTCTTGCTGTGAATGGCACTGCTGGGCACGTCTGCCCATCTTGGTCTTTGTGTGTGTGTGCACACATACCTGCAGGAGAAGTTCCTAGGATAGGAAACGCCAGGTGGTTGGAGGTAGAGTTTACATTCTTAAAAATTTCTTTGTTGGATGATATATAGCACCTATTTGTGTGAAGGGGCTGATGGCCTGTCCCCTGGAACAGATGAAAGTAAAGCTGCATCTGTGGTGTCGTGCATCCAGCGGAAAGTAATGCCCTTTCCAAAGGCATTTCAACTGGATTCTAAGATATATTTGAGGAAGAGCATTTGTATTTGCGCCCAGGCCTCAGCAGTGCTGAGGCTGCCTGTCATTACGTGTTGGCGTCTGTGGTGATTGAGCGGCTGGTGGTCACTGGCGCACTGAGACCCAGTCTTTGGACAAAGTTGAATAAGAATGGTGTGAGGGACCCCAAAACAGTAAACAGGACCCCACCCAAACTTCAGCCACCTTCACCTTTCTGTATGGGGCTGAGGGTGGCTGGTTTGTCTCTGATTTTACCTGTTGAAAGCCTGGTCCCTTCCTTAGGCCTGAGCCCTGGGAGGGGCTACCATCTTGTCCCCCAGCCGTGACAGTGCATGGTGAGGACTGAAGTGTTTGTAAAGTAAACAACAGGGATTCCCGCGACATGTAATTCTCCAGTGTGTTCCACCTTCAAGGTCGTGAGCAGGCTGAACTAACTGGTCTCCGACTTGCAAGCTTGGGGTTGAAGTTTAATAAAATCGTCTATTCCTCCATGACCCGCGCGATCGAAACCACTGACATCATCAGCAAACACCTGCCAGGTGAGTGCCAGGTGCCCCCAAGTGCCCCGCAGCAGGGGAGGAGGGGGAGTGGCTGCTCCTGAAGGGGCGCTGGGTCCTGTGCTTCTCCGCAGGTGTCTGCAAGGTCAGCACAGACCTGCTGAGGGAAGGTGCCCCCATCGAGCCCGACCCTCCTGTGTCTCACTGGAAGCCAGAGGCTGTGGTAAAAACTCCCTCCGGGTGTCCCCCCCCCCCCCCCCCCACACACACACCGGGGAGCGGCCTCCACTCTGGCCCTGGGCTTCTGGTGGCAGCGTGGCCTCCATGCACACGATCCCTCCCTCTGCCCCCAGCAGTATTACGAGGATGGGGCGCGGATCGAGGCTGCCTTCCGGAACTACATCCACAGGGCGGACGCCAAGCAGCAGGAGGACAGCTACGAGATCTTCATCTGCCATGCGAATGTCATCCGCTACATCGTGTGCCGGTGCGGCCCGCTCCCCTACGCCCCTTCCCCCAACCTTGGCAGCCTCCCCCCCAGCCCCGTGGCTCCCCCTCCTTGTGCCAGCCAGGCCCAGCTGGTTGTCTGCTAGAAGGGCTTTCTTGTGAGTGTGTGTTTCTGGTGGGAACAGACGAGACCAAGGTGCCCCCCGTGGGTGGCCTTTCCCACGCGATGCTCATGTGGTCGCTTGGTTCAGGTGCTATGCGCCAGCTGTTCGTGCAGCGAACACCCCGTTTCCCTGGCAGACACCGACTGGTTTTAGCGCCTGTTGCTGCTGGGTCCTGCCACCATGGTTGCTCGGTGGTATCTGCCTGATGGTTTCGTATTGACCTCTGTTTATTTATTGGCATTTTTGTGATCAGGGACTCAGGATCTGTTTTGTGCTGGGTGACAGCCTGGGACCCTGTCAGTCACTTGGCTGCCCCAGCTGCTCCTCCAGGGGTTCCTGTGGCCTTGGAGCCAACACTTCCCTTCATCCTGGCATCAGAGTTCCAGGGCCTGAGCCACAGCCACGAGTCACAGAGGGCCCTGGACCAGGGAAGGCCAGCTGGGTGCTCATGTATTTGACTTAGTGCAAGATGTGAGATAACCAGAACTCTGCCTCCCTAGATCCATTAGAAGGTGTTTCACAGGTGCTTCAGGAGCTGAGGGGGCTGCCCTTCTCACGTGGGCCCTTTTACCCTGAGATGTCACACGCATGGCCCCAGGGGAGCGGGTGCGGAGCCAGGCCAGGTCCAGTGCTGCTGGGAGGAAGGGCTGGGCTTCGGGTGCATCCTGAGCCTGTGTGCCACTCAGATACCTGGGAGCCAGCTGCCGGGTGAATTCCGGGCCGTGTGCCCTCACACCCTCCCACATCCTGGGACAGCACTGATGCAGCATCGCTAGGAGGAGACCCCAGAGCTGAAAGCCGGCCAGAAATGACCAGGACTTGGAGCAGTGGTACCTGTGTGGGAGCCAGGGCCTCTGCCCTGGGACACGTGAGGGCGCTCTGCTCCTTAAATTAGGACAGTTTTGAAAGTGGCGGGGGTGACGTTGAGACCTTAAAGAGCAGCGTGTTGGTAGCCCTTCGGAAAGTCGGCAAAACTAGACAGAGTCTGTTGATGGCTGCGCTGCGAGCCACGGGGTGCCACTTCACGCCAGTGTTCTGGGGCAGAAAGGGGTCTGGTGGCTCAGATGGAGGCCATGGTCATACTGGGCTCTTCAGCAAAAACTGCCAAGAAAGCGTCTTTAAGAGTGTGCAAGTGCACCGGGGTTGTGGTTGCCCGGCCCCACCGGCTGGCGCCCCACCCCACCCCCCCCGCCCCCTTCTGGTTGTGCTTGTGACTCCATTTCCCGCCTCGCGCTGGGCTGATCCCCGTCCAGAGGGGCTGGGCTTTCACCTCCCCTTGTTTGACTGAGGGATGGGCGTCTGTCCGGCAGCTCCTTCCTCTGAGAAACCTCTAGATGCTGGACCCAGCCCCAGGGAAGTCTGCCCTGAGGGCTCCTCATCTGGGGTGGGGGGCTGCCAGCTTTGCCGAGACCCGCCCATTTCCAGCATGTTCTGTCTCCTCCAGGGCGCTGCAGTTCCCCCCAGAAGGCTGGCTCCGCCTTTCCCTCAACAACGGCAGCATTACCCACCTGGTGGTCCGGCCAGATGGCCGAGTGGCCCTCAGGACTCTTGGGGACACAGGGTTCATGCCTCCTGAGAAGATCTCCCGCTCCTGAGGGCTGCCTTGAGGCCCCACTCTCTTCCTCAGCCCCCGCCGGCCTGGCGTGGGTGCCACCAAGACTGCAGGCTCCTCTCCCATCTCCCCACCAGGCTGGCAGCAGGAGAGAGGAAGGACCCAGGTGTGGCTGTGGTGCTCAGCTTCTCACTGGGGCAGAGAAGGGAACACTCAGCTCAGCTTCGTCTCCGTCACAGAGTCTCTGCCTCACTCGTCCACCAGCACAAGGATGTGGGGTCCAAGCAGGCCAGTTTCAGGGACTGGACGAGGCCCCCAGATGCCATCCCTGCGGAGACCACGTCAGACACTGCTGCAGGCTATCAGGCAGGGGGAGGAGGAGGGCACCAGTGCTTCTTCCATTCATGACCTATTTCGCTTCAAACTGTTTTCATTTCCTAAAACTTTTAAAAGTCACTTGAGTTTTTATCAATTAAAGATTTTCCTCATCTGGTTCTTGCTTTGAAAACCAGTTTCTCACTCCAGAGTCACAGCCCTGACGCTGCTGTATCTGAACACACGTATGTTGTTAAGGCCTTTCTGGACACACAGGAGGGGCAACTTGGCAGTTGAGGGAGGTGACGACCTGCTGGTCTCACCAGAGAGGGGCTGGCAGTGACGGCCCAGGAGGGGCCCTGTTTTAATAAAATGTCCAACTGACAGTTCAACCCTTATTTGCCTCTGGCTGTTAATCTTTTATGCTGTGAATTAAAATATTTAGATATATGTCCATCCCAAATTTCCTTTAATTTAGGAGAAAGTACAATTTCTATGAAGTGGTTATGAATATTTTCTGCAGTAAGTGCAACTAATTGGGATATTTGATCCATTTCTGTCAATTTTGGAAATAACTACAAAATAAAATTTTACTGGTTTTTCAAAGCACTAATTGTGATTGTGAATGATTTAAAGAAAATAGGAAGCCTGTGCAGCATGACAAACAGCAGGCCCAAACTTGCTGAGACAGTTTCAGCAGAAAGCTCTTTTCCCCACTATTTTTGTGCAACCTGGGTTGAAGGTTTTGCAGGGTGTCTGCCCACCAGGAGCCTCAGTGAGAGGCCCTGACCCAGAACAGTGAGCTTGATAAGTGGTTTTCTAAAAGCAGCAACCATGTACCATTCTGTGGAAATAGTTCTTCTGATAAGTTAGCCAGGGGTGTGGTGATGTCACAGACCAGAAAAGCCACAGGTGGCACCAGGTGTCTGGCCTCGGGTGCTGTGAGGCTTCACAGTTGAGCCCTGATCCCCTGGACACTTTGGCTTGCACAGCCACCTTTCTGTCCTGTCTGCAGAGCTGGATTTTCAGTGGCATGTCCACACTTTACACGACCTTTGAGAAGCAGAGCAGCATTTTAGAAAAAGGAAAGGAGCCCAGGCGTGGGACAAGGGTATTTGGACGGGGTCAGTTACAGGGGCCCAGGGATGTCACGCTGGAAACTGCCCTGAGGTGGGACAGATGACTGAGAACTTCTGAAACATCAGGAACGATATCCTAAGTTTGCCCAGAACGAAAAACCACCCCAAGGGCCCGTATTAACAGGAGGGACCGTGAACTGACAACAGTGGGAACAGTAGTGGTTCCTGCTGTGTTGCTGTTTGTTCCAAAATATTTTCTTTTGAGACAGTTGAAGAAGGAGCCCGAGGGCACGTGTAAGCAGAGGTCCCTCCCTGTGGGACAGACGCTTGTACCTCCAACAGCCTGGGGAGCAAACCCGGCTTGCAGATGGGTCAGCGATGCGTCCAGTGACTGGCAACTGTACCCAACAACGCAGTCACCCCACAACCATTCCCTCTGAGCTGTGAGCGCTTCTGGAAACATCCAAAAACTATCCCAGAGGATCTGTTTGTCTCCAGGAACAGGGAACCTTGTAGAGCCCCCTGCACTGCCACCCGTGGCAGCTCAGCCACCACCCACCACAGCAGAGGGTTCCCGTCACCTCGTCCCAACTGAAGAAGTTACACACTGACTGTCGACGTCACAGAACAAGGCTCCCCATTTCCCAAGGCAGTTGTTAAAATATTTGCTAGTTTAATGGATGCCAAAGTTTTTCACGGCTGTGTTAGGAACTAAAAGGGTCCCGAACAGCAAATAAACCACTCTCACATGAATGTTCTGTTTACCCAAAACTGCTTAAAATTTTGCTAAAAAGGACATTTTGCCTGGGCACAGGTGAGAGGTCTTTCTGAAAGCTTAGAATGATTACCACATGGCTTTAAAAATAATTTATTTCATTAAGTAGTTTTAAAAAGACATAAAATCACCATAGGACACATGATAATGTATTCAGTGGAACCAGGGCCAACGTATATAAACAAATGAGAAATAGTCAAAGGAGGCCTGAAGTTCAGAAAACAGGAACAGCAGTCTGCAAAATAAGGGCAAATCACCACTTTAATTTCCATCTGAATATTTACAACAATGTACAGGACGGCATAGTCAAATTTTAGAGAGGACAGATCATCACTACGAATACGTCTGTGTTCTGATTTCTTTGAGAATTCAGATGTCTTTAAAAAATGCCATTTGGTTTTTAGAACAGAATGTATTTTTCTTCTATCTAGGTCGTCTGCTACACAAGCGAAGACACCCTGTGTAACAACCTTTTGAATTTCAAAATCTAAATCTTGGTTCCTATATTCCTGACTTGTCCCTTGTTATCATGTGAAAGAAATAAGCTTTTTCTCCCCCATAAGTTTCAATTCAGAATTTTTACAAATGAAAAAATCTCACTTATGTCTACTTCCTATCACTGTATATTCTCAAAAAGTAAGTTCAGGAGAATCAAAAGTGATTTACAAAAGGCACTGAAGTCAGCAGACGCATTGGTAGTTTTCACTTTGGATCAAACACTGGCAAAGTCCCCAGAACACTGGTGTGGCACTCGCTGGTCACGCGCAGAGACACAGCCCTCTGCTCGGCTGCAGCGCCCCAGCCGCCCCGGCATGCAAAACTCCAGGCACACAGACCCTCCAGCAGGTGCAGCCAGGGGAAGGGAAGACAGGCCACACTAAAGGACGGAGCCAGGATCAGAGATGTCCTTCAAAGTAAGCCTTTCATTTCTGTACCAAAACATGATGGTCTTGCATAAAGCAAATCCAACTGAAATGCATCATAAAATACGGGGTACATTTCAAAAGTAGGGAACAAATTTCAGATTATTTTATTACCACTGCACTGGCAGCTAAATACGGTGCACTGTGAAAGGCCAAGTGCTGGTGAAAAAGGAAACACCTTCCAGTGACTTCTGGTGAGTTCTGTGTGACTGCACGGCTCCCAATGGCTACAGTTTCTCTGATATAAAAGCTAGTTTCATCTTCTAGTCACTCATTTAAGTGACTCAAATTATGTGTCACTGCAAGTCTCTGACACATCCTGGACCCCCACCTCGCCAATGTCTAACCAGTGGGGTCGACTGGCAAAACAGAAAGGACTTTCAGTCACAAACTACAAAGTCAAAGACCCTCCCCAGAAAAGGAAGAGGCACAAAATTCACCTGTGTTTTAGGAATAGAGCTGAAGTGAGCACAGCTCCTGTTGGGGTTAGGGGGCTACTGCCCGCAGGGCACCCTGGCCTCTCTGGCGCCCTCTTCTGTTATGTGTGCACCTGGGGCGGCTAACAAGCCTGCTGTTACCACGTGGACGGTTTTCAGAAAATTTGTGTCCGAGTTTGCTTTCATCAACTTCTCTCGAAATATCAGAAAGCCAAATTTTATACAGAACATCTGCATTTTCTAAAATTCTTTTACCTTCTAAATGAGGACTGATAAATTAATCAGAATATTTTTTTTTGGTGAAATTTTAGCAACAAACACACTACCTTTCTTTTTAAAAAACAACAACAACAACAAAATACGAAGAACAGACCAAGAGCCCCAGCAGTGTGCGGGCCCTACAAGGTGGCGAGCTGGGCCAGGCGTGCCATGCGGCGGAGGTGGCCCCCGTTCACAGGGCTATAGCGCCCAGGGCTGCCCAGGCCGGGGGTGTGAGAAGCGGGGCTGGGCTTCCCGGGGCTGCTGCCGGCGGGGCTGCCGCCGGCGGGGCTGCTTCTCCCGGGGCTGCCACTAGGAGGGCCACCGACGTCCAGCAGCTGAGACTTCAACTTCCCTTTCAGCGAGGGGCTGGGCCAGCTGAGGGAAGCAAGAACAGGTGGTCAGCACAGACGGCTGGACACAGGACAGGACCTGAGCCCCCGCCCCCGAGCCTCAAAACCACTGTGGCTCCCGGAAGAGGGGCTTCGAGCCTCAGAGCCGTGAGCCCTGGAGACTGAAAGCTCATCCTGTGTCCCGCAGCCCTCACCCATCAGCAGCACCCCTTCCACCGTGCCACCCCCACCACATGCTGGGGAGCTCCCCGGCAGCTTGGCTAGCGGGTCTGACCCTGTTCTAAGTGAACTTCCCCATGAAAATAGTGACACGGTCCCCCAGGCCCACGTACCTCTGTCTGTCTGAGGGTGAATAGCACAGGACGGCACTCCTCCACCTGTGCACGGCCGGGTACCGGCGCGGGTCCACGTCTGCACGCTCCAGGGCCGCCAGGACATCCCGGTCCAGTTTTGATGGCTCTTCTCTGGAGGCGGAGAAAAAGTACAACCATCGTGATCACACACACGTCTGGCGCCACCGCACCTGCCACTGCCACCACCACCAGCTGTCGGGCCACAATGGGGGGGTGGGGTGGGGATGGGGGCAGGGCAGCGGAGGGGAGACCCCGGCCCTGCCAGGGAAGATGCGCTCTGTGTATTCCCACCACCAGGATGACCGAGCAGAAGGTGGGCACCTGAGACTGACCCCAAGATGGCCTTTCTTCCCAAAACAAACTAATCCCACAGCACAGCTCAGGGACTGTGGGAAGCACAGCGGCTACCAGTACGGGCCAGGAAGGAGGCTGCCATCTCCCGCCGTCCTGGAGGACCCCCGAGGAGCCGCGAGAGACAAACGACTAGTGCCCATCAGGCAAGCAGGGGCGGAAGAAGTGTCCAAGAATCACACAACGGCACCCGCGCCCACTGCCCCTTGACGTGTGTGTGCTCCCCGACTCGTACCCAAAAAGGAAGAGCCTCTGGACGGGCTCCTTGGAGGCGGGGGCCCCCGAGGGCTCCGAGCTGCCGCTGTGGCGGGCCTCGTGTGCGGGGCTGTCGGGATCCAGGCACATGTTGGAAATGCCAGCTGACACTTCGAGTTCGGTCTTTCCTTGGCTATCTCCGAGTTCCTCAGCAGCAAGAGGTGCTAACGCTTCACTATCTCCCTCACTCCCTCTGGGTGTCAGGATCCTCTTATCTCTGGTTTTCTTACTAGGACTGGATGTCTTAGAAAAGCTACTTTCCAGATTCTGCAATTTCAGTTTATCAAATTCAACAGTCAGGCCGGAGACAGGTGACAGGAGGGCTTCCTCCCCACTCGGGGCCTCTGGCCTCTTCCCACTCAGGGTCTTGCCGTCACTCAGGGGGCTGCAAAACCCATTTCTGCTGCTGCGGGGACTGGTCGGGGCTGAGGCTTCTATGAGGCCTATCTTCTGCTCCAAGGGGAGGACGTCACACCCGGAGCCCCTGTGAGCAGCCCCCGCGGGCTGCGTGTTGTTTCGAGCCGTGTTTCGCCGGTTTTTGATCTCTTCCAAGCTCATGTCGTCGTCCTCATCCAGAAAGGCCCTCACAGAGATGGAATTGCTGCACTTCCTGTGCTGGCCTGTGAGGGAGAGAAGGCGTGGATGAGGAGCTGCGGAATGTCACCCCACACAGCGCAGACCCCGCGACAGGTCACTCCCGCGTTCAGAGCCTCCTCCCCAGACTCCAGCACACCTTGGGAGAGGCAAGCAGGAGCCTGCAGACAGAACTACAGGCTCCGGGCCCAGCTGCTCCCCTTCACAGACAGGAAAACGAGAAGGAAGTGGGCTGGTTCCCACGGACGTGACCACAGGACAGGCTGCCTGTCCTGCCAGCCCTGGACGCACTGCACATTCTTACCGAGGGCTGAGGTGTCCTCCTGGCAACAGGCTGCATTCTCTCCCATGTCTTGTTGGGGCTTTTTGCCTACTTCCTGCTGAGTGAGATATTCTTCTAGTTTTTGCAGGCCCGCCTGGGAAGACAGATCAACAAAACAGCCCAGAAAGTCCCAGTATTCGACCCAGGGATACCCCAGCTCATGAGCCAGCTCCCTGTAAGAAGAAAGTAAATTAACCAGTTGTGAGACCAGAAGAAAACCGCACAGAACTGACTACACAGAAAAGGGCCGTTTTATGCTAGAATTGCCAAAACAGCACCTGCAACCTTGGTTACGATTTCATTTTGTCCTAAATTTGGGGCCAAGATGGTACAGGGTAAGACCGTGTTAAGGAGTAGGCCAAGGTCACGGGGGAGAAAGGAGACCCCAACCAAACTGCACCTCTCACACCAACACTCGTGAGAGAAAAAAAAGGGCAAACTGTAAAACTCCACTAACAGAGGCCGTTTTGGTTCTCATAAAGCAACTGGTTTGGGCTGGACATAAACATTTAGTGGTCCTTTTCACTTTCAAGTTGTAAACCTAAAACTGGGCACATATTTTTCAAAAAGTTCTAAAATGATTCAATTAAGCTTTATTTGATTACCCTGTAAACTAGCTTCTTGATTGTGGAAAAAACACTTTTCAGGGACCTCTTTCACTAGCAGCTTCTGGCCACACCCTCCTCTTGTATTTCATCTTCTCCTTCACTGTATGGCACCTTCTCCCATACATGATCACACCCCTCGGACACCCAACCCCATCCCCGGGAGGGACTGTTTTAACAGCTTTTGCCACACAAGCTGCAGTGAGCATGTTTGCAAGGAATTAGACCTTTGTGGAAAGGCTTTAAGATCTCCCAGTAAACACTGTCTGGAGGCACTGATTTGAAAGCCCGATCGACACACACAAGCACACGGCACACAGGCGACACCGCCACCTGGCTCTCTGCCACCTCACACCCTGTTAAGTACCTTCCCACTCTCTCAATGCCTCTTTCTGGATCAGACTTCCTGACATTGTGGAAGAAGCCCGCTTTCTCTCGAGGTGGGGTCTTCCAGAGCCGCCGAAAATCCTCTGCCTAGAACAGAAGGCGTGTTGAGCTGTGCTACACACCACGTCACCAGGAAGCCCTCCCCCACCTCCCAGCACAGTGCGGGCAACGTGCCCACCTGCCCCGCAGCTAAGGGACCACGGCTGCATCCTGGTGAGGCCAGGAGGGACCCAGCCTGGAATGGGCTGAGAGTCAGAGCTGCACCAGGAGGCCCCGAGTCACCTTCCCATCACATGAGAGGAAAATAAATGTTTCATGCAGCTAAACCTAATTCTAATATTTTTATAGTTTCAGGTGACTATTCACAACATTCTTTTACCAAGAGAAAAGGTTACATACAGGTCAGTGTATGAAGCACCTCACCCTGGAAGGTGAACTTCAGAGTTTGTAAATAGAAGTTTTCTAGTGACAGGACAAACCCCAGGACACTGGAATGGACAGCCGAGCCACCTGGGCAAGGCGCTGTGCAAGAGGTCATGGGCACAAATGGAGCCAGGTGATGCTGGTGGGGGGAGGGTTAGCCCAAGTAAACCTCACTTCTCAGAAGCACAGCTCATCATGCACCTGCTGACAACGCACTGGGGTTTCATGAGACCTGGTCTCCAGGACCAAGCATAGAGCAAAAGGTTTGAACAACCCAGCACTTCTGGTGGGACGGCCAGGAGCTGTTCCAGAAGCTTTCACAGACGCTCACCTTGGACGGACTCAGGGGCCCCACGAAGGCTCGCAGGGTCAGAACGGGGTCTCTGGGGCCGCCTCCACCATGGCCGACGTGAGAGACCTCACCCGTCTGGTCTGAAGACCACAGCTCCCCGATCAAGGGAGAAGACGTGTCCTCTGCCCTCAGGAGAGGCACGTAGTAGTGACCTGGGAGAGGAAACACACTGGGGCTGGACCACCTGCTTGGACAGCCCCGGCACCTCAGTGGACGTCAGGCACCTGGGAACCAGCCTGAGAAACAGCACGGTCTCTACCCCACGGGCTCTGCACGCGCGTCAATGATGCTAACAGTGAATAAAAAGGCCGCAAAAGCTCTGGAGCCAAAGGACCCGGGCAAGAGGCCAGTCTGTGCCAGACTCCTGCACTCAGTGAGCCACACATGCTTCCTGTGCAGGGAAGTAAACAGAAGGAAAAGAAGGAAGGGGAGCAGCAAACACCTGCTCATGCCAGGTCCCCACGAGGCGGGACCTGTGAGCCAGAGAAGCAGAAGCAGAGCTGGAGGAACACCACAGAGATGATGCATCTTCACCTCCCTCCCTCCCCAGCTCCCTGGTCTGTTTTGCGTTACAGTTTTGCATCACTGAACTCACACCTCCAAACAGACCTGGAATCACACACTTTGGTACAAAACCTGGAAAGAAGAAAGGCAGTGAGGCCACAGGGTGGTGAGGCAGAATAGCGCCAGAGACACCAGGTGAGCGATCGCGGTGGCCACGGGGCGCCAATAAACCTTCACCACAGCAGCCCTGGCCAAGCCCTGCACTAAACAGAGATCGAAGGGCCTTGGGTAGGAATGGAAACCGAGAGAGAAGTGAGGATGGGCAAACAGAGGAGGCCGAAGAGCCTCAAGTGTCCACGGCAAGGTCATCCAGCAAGCAGGACCAACTTCTAAAACTCTCCGCAAACAACACAGAGGAAGAGGTGGCAAAGGCCTTCCGCCTCCGGCCGCCCTTGCGCCCCTGAAGCCTGCGAGCCAGGGACGCCGAGCCTGAGGCGCGAGGCCTGGAAAGCCGAATGGGAAGCTCTGCCCTGCAGGCCACGGTCTGAAAAGCCCTCGGCCTGGAGCGCTGCGATCCAGGCCAGTGAGGCCACAGGAGCGGGAACAGGGCGGCCTGGGCAGAGGGTGGCAAGTGACCTGGAGCCACCAACCGACTGACTGAGGCCCCTTCCACCTCCTGGACGCCCGCAGGCTGTGTCCGAGGAAGAGGGGCCGCAGAGGTCGAGGGGCGAGGCCGTGAACAGCAGTCAAATTACAGACAGTCTGGCCTCCCAGCAAAGGGAGGTGGAGCACAGGGCAACTCTGAGGGACCCTGCAGCCCCCACTTCACTCCCACACGCGAGGCCCGACCTGAACGCCGCCCAGGACCTTCCCCTCCGTGGGCCTCACCTTGGACACCCACTCCTCACCTTACCCTTTAAATAGTCTCTAATCTGCTCCTTCAGTTCCATGGATTTATTTTTGCTTCTTTCACAAATGACCTATTTTAAAAAAACAGAGTAAGTGAACACCCTAAATCTAATTTATCACATCTTATCATTATCACATCTTATCACTAAAATGATTTTATAAAAAAGCCAAGTTTTAAAGTCAATGAGACAAGGATAGTACCCTAATGCTGAGTATTTCATAAAGCCCACAATAAAAAACATGTGTTGAACACTGTAATCTTCCTCCTAGAATGTTTTATAAAAGCTCCAAGGGGCCAGGACAAGAAGAACAAACTCTGAGATGACAGGTGAATTTTACCTTCTTTCTTCATGCTGCTCTACATTTCCTAATTTTCTGCAAGAAAAGGAAATCTTAAGGTGCAGCATCAACTCAGAGCAGAGACACAGAAACGACCATAGCTCCGGTCTATGCACCTCACTGCCCGGAGCCTGTTTGCTATGGTTTGGGCAGGTTGAAATACAGCTCGCATCTAACAGGGAACACAAATGTTTTATCTTTGCAGCTACAGGAATCAATGTTCTTGGCCATTAGAGAATTGTGAACATTTTAGCTGCAAATAATAAAAAAACCCAATAACCTTAAAATAAGAAGGAAGGAACCGCAAAATTACCATCTCCTGCCAGCCTGTAAGAGAAACAAACTACAACTGGACAGTGGACCCTTCAAGTAGTGCACGTATTTTCCATTAAATTCTGTAACTGATTGTGAGAGATGTCCAACACTTTAAAAATGTTACCGAATAGCACTTTATATTGAGAAAATACACATACACATGCACACAAAAAGTTCAGTCAGATTTACGCAAAATAATGGTAATTTCTGAGTTGCAGAATTGTCTGGTAAATTTTATTCTTTTTACGTGTCTTCTAAGCTTTCTACTCCAGTGGGCACAACTTACATACTCACAGCAACCACAGAGAAGGCATCACTGCCAGAACAGGACCTTACAGATTCTACTTACAAAGGGCCGGCAGGTCCAGGCCAGCTAACAGCTCCAGTGCCTGGTACAACTTCACCCATCTTTCAGTTCTTTTCAGGCCCACTCCCCTCTCCACCTCACCGCACAGAGGGACCTCTACCCTCTCTAAGGCACATTTTGCTCAACTGCCGACATAGATCATGACAAGGCCTGCTTCCTAAGGCTTGTATGGGCCAGGTGAGAATACCTGGGAAGGGCTCAGGACAGCACCTGGTGTACACTGAGCTCAACACACACGAGCTACTTTCAGCCGCAGCATCCTCACCATCATATTATCACCACCGATACCGTCTCCAGCATCCATCACCAATCACCACCATCCTCACCATCTACATGCTCACCATCTTCATCATCCATCACCACCCCATCAGCATCACCACCATCTCCAGCATCCATCATCACCACCATCAGCATCCTCACCATCTCCAGCATCCTCCACCACCACCAACAGCATCCTCACCATCTCCAGCATCCATCACCACCACCATCAGCATCACCACCATCTCCAGCATTCATCACCACCACCACCACCATCAGCAGCACAAGCACCACCTCCTCTGCTCTCTCTGACCCTGGTCAGGTGAAGCACGCACAGAGGGTACTTGACAAAAAGTGAGCTGTTGAGAACAACCTGACCACCAGTTTCAGGAAAATAAAATCAGCAAACTGGGGCAGTTCACTCCCTCCTGGCTTTACAGTGGCCAGAGTACCTCTTCCTCACAGAGCACATCTTACTTGACAATGAGAGTTCTAGGATGCACCATGAGGCAAACACACCCACTCAGAGTGACTTGTGTCTCCACAGCTGCTGTGACCGCAGACCGTAACTTTACAGATTTTCATTTCTAATACTACGTAGTAATGGCATTTTAATAGGTACTTACATCTTCAGGCGTTTTATCATATTTATTCCTTGGGTTTTTTACAATCAAAGGGTGTGAAGAAAGCACATTGACCACATCTGCATTTCCAAACTTACAAGCAAAATGCAACGGTGTGTCGTAGCCCTGAGAAAGATGCAAAGGAAGAACACTTACTTCTTACACATACTTTTCTGTTTCATAAGGTTGCTTTAAGGTAAAAATAGGTATTTAGTAAAACAAACAATCAAACAAAAACCCTCAAAAATAAAAGACTATAAAAAGACAGTGTTTTTATAACTGAGAAGTAACTGGCATGCTAGCACACACCCACTTTAATGCCTGGGCGTGACCCAGCACGGTGCCCAATTCCCGCATGTCTAAGTGCTTGTGGGGAGCTTACAACAGAGCTGGGCTTTAACACCTACTCAGCAAACCGCAGCTTTAACAATTCAGGGCCCAGTGCAACATCTTAAAATCAATGCTCAAAAAGTAAAATAAACAGATGAAGACAACATCCAGAATGAAGCCAAGACCATGACTTGGTCTGTACTCAGAACTCTCTCTAGTGGCTAATGTTACAGCAAACCAACCTCTCCCCTCCTGACTTCATGAGGTATTTCAATGCTGACCTGCCCTTGGTCAGCACTGAAACACCTCCCCGGCTCCCCAAGCGATGGAGCCACCGCCTCCGGCACCTTCACTTGGACGGCCGCAGGCTCAGAGGCAGCATGTCTGACACAGAACCCGCTCAAGTCCACCTGCGACCGCAGCACGTTCCAGCCCCCTAGTCCCTCCCTCCAGATGCCATGCTTCGTCCCTGGAGCTTCTCCCCCAGCTCCCTGGAGGCCCAAGGGCTCTGCTGCCTGCGCCCGCGCTCCCAGCTCCAGTCCCCCTCCACTAGGTGACCCTGGGGCCTTGGGCGAGCAAACAACCTCCGGCCAGCTCTGACCCCTGCTCCACACCACCCGGGGCATCTCACCACCTCCACGTCCTGCTGACACTGCCACTTGCTGCCCCACAAGTAAACGACAGGGGCTCCGCAGGCCACCCAGGCTCTGCGACACCCCCCACCCCACCAGCCCTCTACAGCTGCAGATGACACAGCAAGAGCTGAGCAGAGCAGAGCTGGGCTCCAATCAGGCCCATCCTGGTCCAGGCTCCAGCATCAGTTCAGCTCCCCACAAGGCCCGTGGGGCCGGGGCCGCTGCACATATGGGCAGCTGTGTCTATTTTGCTTTCAGGGCATCAGACCGCAACATGCCCTCCACACTCCCCTCCCTCTGGCCACCCCTTTCCCTCACGCAGGTAATGTCATTCCCTAACCTACTCCAAGTGCCATCAGCATGACCCCAGCCTCTCCCCTCACTCCCACCACCAACTTCCACTCCTATGCAGCCAGCCACTGCTGGCGGAACCAGCTTCACCTCCACACCACACCCTCTGGTGAGCCCTCAGGCATTTGAGGTCAACACTTTAAGCGATTCCTATTCTTAGTGCCTTATGGTCGGGGAATGTGACCTGTAACTCTAATTTCAAGAGTTTATTCAGTGGTCTTTGTGGATCCACACATGCGTATTTTCAATGAGCACTGCACAGGCATTAAGAGAAGATTGGGGCTTCCCTAGTGGCGCAGTGGTTAAGAATCCGCCTGCCAATGCAGGGGACACGGGTTCAATTTGTGGTCCAGGAAGATCCCACATGTCACAGAGCAACTAAGCACGTGCGCCACAGCTACTGAGCCTGCGCTCTAGAGCCCATGAGCCGCAACTACTGAGCCTGTGTGCTGCAGCTACTGAAGCCCACGCACCTAGAGCCCATGCTCCACAACAAGAGAATCCACTGCAATAAGAAGCCCGTGCACCGCAACGAAGAGTAGCCCCTGCTCGCAGCAACTAGAGAAAGGCTGCGCGCAGCAACAAAGACCCAACACAGCCAAAAAAAATTACTTTTAAAAAAAAGTGATTACCACGATTAGCTAAAAAAAAAAAAGAGAGAGAGAGAGAAGACTGTGATTCCCATATTACCGGTAGGACACACGGTTCCATATCACATCTAGAAGTTATACTTCCCGACTGTACTGTCACATATCCTTATTTTGTTCACACTTAGTCAGATACACTTTGATTTTGTTCCTTCTGACCTATTTAGCACTTATTATTGCTTTTATGTAACTGCTGTTTCCTCTTTTATGCCCTTCTTTAATTTTGCTAGCATGGTCAAATTTACCCCCATTCCCCCTTTCCTCTCATTAATTGAAAAGTTATTCTTGCTTCCAATTCTGCAGTTCAATGTATCGTATTCAATATGTGTTACAAAATAATCCAATATGCTTTTTTTATTCCCTCTCCTGACAACCACAACTTAAACTCCTAGGTTTCGCTCAGAATTTACAATCCTTGGCTTTCAACCATCACTGGGTTTTCCCTTATATAAACACGCGAAATTCTTCTGTTTCAAGAATCCTTACTTAAGCCTTATGCACCATTAAAAATCACCTCGTTGAATATTTTAACCCCACAGGAAATATTCCTAACGTGATGTCAGATGGGAAAAATAGACATATGTGGACGCTAGAGTACAAGTCACTGAAACCTTCCTACTTCCTCCCCCTTAGCTTGTGGCATTCGCTCCTCCTCCTATCATCTCGGGACTCTCTGAACAAAGGCCAGGAGGGATGCATCCTGGGGGCAGCTGCACCCCAGCGGGACCCAGGTGCACCAGTCGTGGGGTGCACTTCCCATGTGCGAGCGGGTCTGGTTCCAACCACATCTTCCGAAGCTCTCTGACCACAACGAACGCACGTCTCCTCTGAGCCGACACAGCGCAGGGATGCGGTGATAAACACCCAGCACTGCTCCCGCCCAAGCCAGGATGAGGCGCACCACTCTGTCGGGGGTGTTGAGGTACAGGTCCAGCACATAGCAGATGCGCTTCTCCAGCATGCGTGGCTCGTCGTCCGGGTACATGAGCCGCATGAACGCAGGGTTCTCCAGCGTCTCCAGGGTCAGCTGGCACAGGGCAGCCTGGTTCTCCTTGGCAGCAACGTGCAGCACATTGTACCGACATCCCTCCTGAAACAAAACCACAGACTCTGAGCTTTGCTTCCGTCCACTGGAGTCTTGATGCCAACGATGCTGGAAGTAGGCTTACCTGTACGATAGTCGGGTTGTCCCCCGAACCAATCAGATACCGGGGATTACTCCAGATAAGCTCAGAAAAGGTGTCTTCCTCTCCCTTCTCCACAGCTTTCCGAAGTTTGGCAGTGAGATCTTGTGTGCGGGGATTTTTATAACTGTTCGCGTGCTCTTTGCTTGCTGTTTCTGACTCAGACAAGTACAACCCATCTGTTGAGACAGAATGTAAGAATATTTAATTTCACATTTTCTCATCATCCACTATGCGCTTCACTGAGGGAGAGAAAAATCTTTCCCACAGAGGCTGACAACCTTCTTGGGAGTGAAAGGTAAGAGAGGAGGATGATTCAGAGTAGACAGCAGGGAGGGAAAGGCTCCGTGGAGGCATGCAGCTCAGCAGGGGAGGCAGGAGGAGGGCAGGCGGCCAGGACTCCATCCACACTCGCATGGGACCTTCCACGAGCCAGGAGCCTCCCCAAGAAGGCAGGGAGCCAAGAGGGATTTCTACTGGCTGAGTCACAACAACTGCGGAGGTAGGAAAGCCATCTTGAGGAACTGTCACCAAATGTGAAGGGGAAAAGCTGTAAGTGTTTGAAATCATTCTGGCTTCCATGGAGGAAGCGCCTCTGTGAGGGGACAGGGGAGGAGGCACACAGGACCCTCAATCCAAAGCCAGCTGTCTGCAAGGAGAGGCACGTCCTTGGGAACCCCAGCCACTGGGAAGCAGAGCAGCTGTGAGCTCACAGAGGGGACCAGACAAGGCCAGGCTGCTGGGGTTTTGTACAATGCTGACGGCAAAGGTCCCTCACAAGACCCTGGCCCTGAGCTGGGAGCAGCGGTGGCCAGGTTTCTGCTGGACGGCTCCCGCATGCAAGCTCGACGGCTTCCACAGGCAAGCTCGACGACTGCAGAACTGTCTGCGGCCAAGCAGGTGCCACGGTCCTAGAAGGAGGTGTAGCTTCGGGGGGAAGAAAACAGTTCTCCACACCTAAAAAGGCCCTGAACCCAACAGTCTGCAGGGAGTGAGGGTGCGACAAAGGGGACAGAACAGAAGGCGATGGAGGCCCTTTTGCTTTCTCCCACGGCCCCCTCAGCTTCGGCCCCCTCAGCAGCTGCCTGGCCCACTCGCCCCCATCACCACTTCCCAGACCAGCCGACCGACCAGCCCTCCTCCAGCGGCTCTGTGGCCTGGACCTCAGCTCTCTACTCCCAGCAAACTGGACTTCTCCCAATGGTGGAGAAAGCTGGTTACCAGCAAAGAGGGCACAAAATACCCTGGAATAAATCTGACAGCGATGCCAGGCATGCACTGCTATGTAACTTACCTTTTAACCCACCATTGCTAAAGAGTGGCACTGTTTTCACAGGAGAAAGTGGTGAAGAGGTTTTGCTTGGAGAAGGGAAATAATCACAAATCCCTCTAGCAAATTTCTCAGCATCTTCTCTGCTCGTAAAAGCTTTAAATCGGGACCCTTTGATCATTTTGACAGCTTGCAAGGCTTCCTTTTTGTCTTCGTAAACGTGAATCCTTTCTGTATAGGAAAAGCAGCGAAGGAAAAGCAGAGATGAGTAACTGCACCCGCTGTCACTTCATTCACACCTGAAGCCCTGGGTGTGGTGATTAACGACTGTTACCCAGTGATCTGATTTTTCTCTCATTATTAGGTCATATTTTTAATCTTCAAGAAAAGCAGCCTTAGCGAAAAGAACACAATAAGCTTGATCATATATATGTGCGTGAATATAAATGATACATATTTTGTATCTATACCTGTTATTTTTATATCCGAGGATACTATTCCATACTAAAAAATAAAATGTATGGACCAATGATCTAAATAAAAATAATTTTTAAAGTAAGTTAAAAAAAACTATGTCTATATTAGCAAAGAATCTAAGAGAATTTTAAACAGTTTGGGGTGGGGAATGCCTTTCTAAGCATGCCAAGAAGCCCAGGATACATAAAGAAAAAGAAAGCTCCAGTTGCATCAGTACAAAAATACTAAAGCTCTGCAGGGGAAATATAATCAAGTTCTAGGTGAGACTCATGAATAAAACACAAAGGACAATTGGGCAGAATAAATTTTTAACTGATACGATGGAACAATGATAATGTCGACTAGCCAATAAAAATGAACAAGTGATTCATCAGATAAATACGAACAGACTGTAACCACACAAACAAGGTTAACTGACAACAAAAAACAGGTGTTGACGAGGATGTAGAGAACAGGGAACCCTCGTGCACTGTTGGTGGGAACGTAAACTGGTACGGCAGCTGTGGAGAACAGCATGGAAGTTCCACAGAAAGCTAAACACAGAACCACCATATAATCCAGCAATTCCGCTTCTGGGTTATTTACCCAAAGAAAACAAAAATGCTAATTCAAAAAGATACATGTGCCCCAATGTTCATAGCAGTATTATTTACAATAGCCAAGATATGGAAGCAACCTAAGTGCCCATCAATGGATGAATGGATAAGGAAAATGTGGTATGTATATAATATGTACACACACACACACACACACACACACACAGAGAGAGAGGAATACTACTTAGCTGTAAAAAAGAATGAAATCTTGCCATCTGCAGCAATATGGATGGACCTGGGGGGTATTATGCTATGTGAAATAAGTTAGAGAAAGATAAATACCATATGATTTCACTTATGTGGAATCTAAAAAACAAAACCAAGGAACAAATAAAACACAAACTGAGTCACAGATATAGAGACAAACAAGTGTTTGCCAAAAGTTGGGGCAGGGGGGTGATTAACGGAAAGGTGAGGGAAATTAAGAGGCACAAACGTCCACTTACAAAATAAATGAGTCACAGGGATGAAATACACAGGAAAAAGAAAAAAAAGAAAAAAAAAGGTAATAGACCTAAAACAAGACAGAGGTTTCCCCCTAGTTGAAAGACAAAAAGGGAAGTTTAATAACATGCAGCATGATTGATGGAACAGAAAAAAGATATACCCATTTTCCCTTTTTAGATAACTAAAAATGTACATTCCATACAGTACAGTGGATACTAGAAAAGTCACTCTCTCATCCACAGGGAATGGTAACACCTTTGGAGGCAGTAGCTTTCAAAGCTTTAAAAATGAATACCTTTTGACCTGATACTTATACTTACCAATTTTATAAAAATAAAAACAATGTACACACATACATATATATATTTATGTTAAATTTAAACTAAAATATATTTTTAAAATAATATAAATTTATGTATGTAAATAAAACATAGGAAGTAGGGTCAGGAATAATACACAAAAGCAGTTATTAACTGGTTACTTCTACAGAGTAAGATTTGGGTAGGGATGAAGAAATTTCACTTTTACTGTATAGAGTATATATATAATGTATACATCATATACACTTTGTTTTACAAAAAGCAACTGCATTTGGATCAACATCAAGCTTTCATTACTTCTTTCCAATGCTATCTATTTTAGTCTTGCTTAAAATTACAATTCTTTAATGTTGAAAATTATTTATACCTTCACTGGCCATCTGCATTCATTAATATAAAATGTGGTCAGGTTATAGTGAATTAAAAAAAAAAAGAGGGAGATGATGGATCAAAAACTGGAGCCAGCCCATAAATATCTGTAAGTGACATATCTCCACAGAATCCAATTTTCTTAATTTCTAAAAATTTCTATAATGATTTACAAAAAATTCAGGAGTGTTCTATATAAAAATGCTAGCAATGGTTAACGTGGAATGATGAGATTGTAGTGATTAAAGTCTTCTTTCTGCTCCTCTGTAGTTTGTGATTTTCAAAATCCCTCTCCCCCTGCTGTCCACGCACCACCTGTGTAAGAGACAAAGCGCGGGTCACATTACCATTTCTCGCAGGGGCGTCCTCGTATGCCGGGCACACCCCGTAATAGAGAGGTGGTTCTGCAGAGGCCCGCAGCACAGCTCTGTGGCTGCCCACCCCGGCCGAGGCACTGAAGGGCACTGGGCAGGTGTCAGATGTCACGGCATCTTCCTCCGGAGGATTCAAGCCCACATTATAACCAAAATCTCTGTCTTCAGAAAAGCTGCCCTGCTCAGCTGGGCTCCCTACCGCAGACTTCACAATTCTCTGTGTGTCCTTGCCCAGGGCTGGAGCCCCTGCAGTGGCATGGTTGGGAGGGTGTGAGGGCAATGTACCGTGCTCTAATAAAGCCTGAGCCAATTTCTTCTCAAAAATGAACCTTGTAGTTGATGTAATGGGTCCACATTTCAATCCAGCTTTGACAATTTCTTCTCTAAGATCATCTGGATTCAGGAGTTTTAGTCGAGCCAAGATGGTATCCATTGTCATTTCACCTAGGCCCAAGACAACAAAAATCAATCTGATGGCTATAAGTACATCTTCTCTTAAACGAATTCACCAAAGTTGTAGGATACAAGATTAATATACAGAAACCTGTTACTTTTTTATACACCAATAATGAACTACCAGAAAGAGAAACTAAAAAATAAATCCCATTTAACAGCTGATTCACTTTGGTGTACCTCAAAAGCTGGTACAAGAGTGTAAAGCAATTATATTCCAATAAAGAGCTTAAAAAAATAAAAATAAAAATAAATCCCATTTAAAATCACATCAAAAACAATAAAGTGCCTAGAAATAAACTTAACCAAGGAGGTGAAGACGTGAACAGATGGCCAAAGATGACATACAGATGGCCAACAGGCACATGAAAAGGTGCTCAACATAACTAATTATTAGAGAAATTCAAGCCAAAACCACGAGATATCACCTCACACTGGTTAGAATGACTATCATCAAAAAGTCTACAAATAATAAATGCTGGAGAGGATACAGAGGAAAGGGACCCCTCCTACCCTGTTGGTGGGAATGTAAATTGGTGAAGCCACTAAGGAAAACAGTATGGAGGTTCCTCAAAAAACTAAAAATAGAATTACCACATGACCCAGCAATTCCTCTCTTGGATATCTATATATACAACCAAAGAAAACCAAAACACTAATTTGAAAAGATATGTGCACTGCAATGTTCACAGCGTTGTTTACAACAGCCAAGATATGGAAGCAACCTAAGTGTCCATCAACAGTTCAATGGATAAAGATGTGGTGTGTATACACAATGGACTACTCAGCTATAAAAAAGAATGAAAATTTGCCATTTGCAACAGCACAGATGGACCTGGAGGGTACTATGCTTAGTGAAATAAGTCAGACAGAGAAAGACAAATACTGTGTGTATTTGTGTATCACGTATATGTGGAATCTAAAAAATAAAACAAACTAGTGAATACAACAAAAGAGAAACAAGACTCACAGATACAGAGAACTAGCGGTTACCAGTGGGGAGAGAAGACTGGGGTATGGGATTAGGAGATGCAAACCACTATGTATAAACTAAATAAGGAACAGGATAGATTTGTACCTCAAAGGGAATTATAGCCATCATCTTATAATAATTTTTAATGGAGTACAACCTGTAAAAATACTGAGTCACCTGAAACTAATATATTGTAAATCAATTATACTTCAGTTTTTAAAAAGTGGCAAAAAAGCTGGCTTCAGGGAATTCCCTGGCAGTCCCGTGGTTAGGACTCCATGCTTGCATGGCAGGGGGTTCAATCCCTGGTCAGGGAACTAAGATGCAGCAAGCCACGCGGTGAGGCCAAAAAAAAAAAAAAGCTGGCTTCAAAGTTTCATTTCAATCCACTATTTCCCCATATTCTTTGGAGTCTATGAACTTCCTATGAGAACTTTCATTCGGTTTTTGTTTCCGAATTTATAACAATCTAAACAAGATTAAGACAGGCAGTTTCTGGTTCACCAGGATAAGAATCTTAGAGCCCAGTGCTACGATGTGGTCTGATCACACCAACACTCTAGGGAGGTGAGGGCGCTGGGGAGACAGGCGCACCCCTCTGCTGCCAGCTGCAGTGTAACGAGGAACGAACCCCAAGGAAAGCCCCTGGACATTACCCATCCAAACTGCAACCCCAGAGACCGACCCTACAGATGCATTTGTACTTTATTCCGTAAGTGATGAGAAACGATGCAAAGATTTAAACAGAGCAGCCACAGTGAGAGCTCGGGCAGTCATTCTGCTAATACTGATAACAAAGAGCTAATGTTTAACGTCTGGGGGGATTCCCACGTGCCTGGTTCTGCCTGCACTACATTATTTAACATTCACAATAACTCCGCATGGAGGTTTATCGCCATTGCTCACCCCTGCTTTACAGATGGAGACCCTATATCAGAGAAGCTAAGTAACTTGTTCAAGTTATACAGCCACCAAGCAAGCGGATGTGCACTGGAGCTGGAGTGTTAATCAATATATTTAGAGAAGGAGCAGTTAAATCTATGGGGTAGAGGTTTAAGCATGGTCAGCCAGAACTGGGGAGAAGGTAAGAAATGACAAGGCACAGGCCACTGCTGCAGGTAGTGGGGCTGGAGATGAGGGCTCAGACTAGAGAAACAGGACGTCCTGACCACAGATTAGATGCTGCAGAGGTGGGGGGTGGGGGGCGGTCTGGGGGATTGTAGTCGGCCTAGGATAACACCTAGGTTTCCAGCCTAGATGCCTAGAAAGCGATTCTACCCGAGGCAGAGAAGAGGAAAGACAGGACAAATGGGGATTTAGGCGTTGAGTATTAGAAACACCCCCTGCACATCAAGTGGGCATTCTGATTTTCAAGTCTGAGATTCAGAAAATAAGAAGTTCATAGTGAGAGAAACAGATGTAGGAGTCATAAGATGGTGGTCATAACCCAGGGACAGCGAGGAACACACAAAAGGACAGCGAGCTGAAAATGGGATCTGAGGAACACCAAAGATTAAAAGACAGGTGAGGGACTTCCCAGGTGGCGCAGTGGTTAAGAACCTGCCTGCCAAGGCAGGAGACACGGGTTCAAGCCCTGTCTGGGAAGATCCCACATGCTGCAGCAACTAAGCCCATGCACCACTACTGAGCCTGTGCTCTAGGGCCCACGAGCCACAACTATTGAGCCCAAGTGCTACAACTACTGAGCCTTCACTCTAGAGCCCTTGAGCCACAACTACTGTTCCGCAGCTACTGAAGCCCGTGCACCTAGAGCCTGTGCTCGGCAACAAGAGAAGCCACTGTAATAAGAAGCCTGTGCAGTGCAATGAAGAGTAGCCCCCACTCGCCGCAACTAGAGAAAGCCTGCGCGCAGCAATGAAGACCCAATGCAGCCAATAAATAAAAATAAATAAAGAAAATTAAAGAAAAAAAAAAGACCTCCATCCACTGACTGATAGACAGACTGAGGACATAAAGATACAGGTATAAGAAACTGAGCTGTTTCTGCGCATTGGATAATACTTCCTGGCCTTGCTACTCGTAGTGTCATGTAAGACACTAACATGGAGGAATCTAAGTGGATGTATACAGGATTTCTTTAAGTCTCAATTTTGAAATAATCATAAACACAAGAAGTTGAAATTAGTACAGAGAGGTCCTGTGGACCCATCACGCGGCTTGCCTCAATGAGACACCTTACACACTGCAGTGCGTCATCCAAACCAGGCAGCTGACCCTGGCCAGGCACAGCGAACTGGACCGCAGCCTCACAAGGTCCTGCAGTCATTCCCCTCTTATGCGTCTTCGTACGTAATTCCATGATCGCTTATTACACATATGGCTTCACATGGATATGATTAGATCCTGAATGGTTCCATCATCTCCACAAAGATCTCCCTCCTGCTGACACTTACTGTCACATCCAACCTCCACTGTTCCCTACCCTTGGCAACCACTGTCATTACACTTTCATTTCAATAACGTTATATAAATGGATTATACACTACAGACCTTTTGAGGTTGGCTCTCTTCACTCAGCGTGACGCCGTTGAGAGCCATCCGAGTTCTGGTGGACAATAGTTCTGCCTCACTGCTGGGTGGCACTCCACAGCATGAAGGTGTCAGTTTTACCATTCACCCCTCCAGACACATCTGGGCTGTTTCCAGTTTTTGGCAATTACATATAAAGTTATAAACATCTGCATGTGGGTTTTTGTGTGAAAATAAGTTTTTGTCCCTCTAGGATAAACACCCAGCAGCGCAGTACAGGTTCAACTATTTGAGAAACTGGCAGTCTGACTTCAGAATGGCTGCACCTTTAAAATTTCTACCAGCAGTAAATGAGACCCAGTTTCTCAGCATTTCCACCAGCATTACCAAACACCGTGGGTATTTTTTATTTCAGCCATTCTCACAGGTGTGTAGTGACATCTCATTGTGAGTTTGATTTGTATTTCCCCACTCGCTGGCGATGTCCAACATCTTTTCACATGTGTTTATTTGCTCTGTACTATTTCTGTAATTTTTTGTAAGTCTAAAATGACTCTGAGATGAAAGCTAAAAATTAAAAAAAGGTTTAATGAACAAGACGCTCCAAACTCTAATCTCTTAGCCCCAGACCCTACTGGCCTTACGCGTCCTTTAGCTCTTGCATCTGCGTAGCCCTGCGCTGGGTTTTCTGGCAGCGCTGACAGTGTAACAAATCAGCACACTATTTACCAAAGGTACCACCTGAAACTTTCTTAAGGAGATGAGAGAAGGTAAGACAATCAGCAACTCAACAGGTAGGAGGGCAAGCTGGACCTCGTGTCAACAGGCCAAAGTGTCCCCCTGGCTTCTGCCTCGGACCAGTGTTATCTCTGCCGACCGCACCTTCCTGGGGCCTGTTTCCTCAGCTGTAAAAACTAAGTCACCCGTAAGGGCCGCTTTAGCCCTGAGAGTTCAAGGAAGAATCATCAACTGTGCCTTCTGCTAATAAAATTTCATCTTCTTTTTAGGGGACTCGAGAAGCTCTTGCTTATCCTCCAGGAAGAAACCAGACTTGCGGGCGGGGGGCGGAGAAAACTGAATGAAGGCGGGTCCGGGATGCACGCTAGGCGCACACGACATTCTCAGTCAAATCAGGGGTTCAAACCAACGAAACTGCGCACAGACGCCGCACCCCGGCTTCCAGCCTCACCCTCTCCCGCCGTCTGTGCACTGAGGACTCGAAAGTTTTACTCCAGGTCTTTTCCCAGAACACCTGATTCAGGGGGATGGGGGTCCAGGCCCGGTAAGGGGCGCCCCGGGAGGGGAGTGAAGGGAAGGGAAAGGGAAGCCCGGAGGGGGCGGGTAGGAAAGAGTCGACGAACCGGCCTTACCGGGATCGGGGGCTGGGCCCGCGGCCGCGCGGGGCGGTGGCTCAGGGGGCCCGCTCCGGCCCAGGCCCCGCGGCCGCCTGTCTAGCCGCCGCACCAGCCAGCGCACGGCGATCAGCAGCACCGAGGCGCCCAGCAGCTCCCAGGCCAGCGCCGCCCACTCGGCCGCCGCCAGCCGCGGCCACAGCATCCCCGCGGCTCGCCGGGTCGCCGCCGCCGCCGCCGAGGCCAGCCTGCCCGAGGACCCCGCGCGCCGGGCTGTCCGCGCCACTGCCTGACGGCACCGCGCCCGGGGGCGGCCGGCGCGGGGCCGGGTCTGCACGCGCGAGACGGGGGCGCTCCCGCCCGCACCCGGCGGCCCGGAGAAGGAGCGTGGCCGCGGCCGCTGCCCCTACAGGCGCGGGGCGGGTGAGGACGTTGTCAGGCAATGGCGCGGGCAGCCGGCACGCGGGGGTCCTCGGGCGGGCGGACGGCCCCGCGGGGCGGGTCCGGAGGTCCCGGAGGCCCGGGGCGGGGAGCCGGGGGGGAGGGGGTCGTCCGGGGAGGGCAGGCGGGCGGGCCTCGGGGCGAGTCCGTGAGGTGCGGGAGGATGCTGCGCTGGGGGTTCAGCCCGCAGCCAGGGCGGGCCCAGGTTCCCGTCGCGGCGGGACCGTAAATGAACCGCTCCGCATCACGACTAGCTCTGTGTGGCTCTGGGTGGAAACGCAGCTGCTTCGCCGGGTCAAAGCGACCAAGACGCTACAGGCGAGCGTTGGGCCTTTTATTCTTACGGACACACTTTCGAACAGCAGCGTGTCTGACAGCTTGGGATTCTCGAGATCGAGTTTCTCAGCCGGAGCAAGCAGAGCTTGCGTTAACTCTGCGGCGGATTCGTCTCTGCGTCTGGCTTATCTGCCTCGGATTACTGTTTTAGGGGGAGTGGGCTCCTTCCTCACCACCCTAGCCCTGGGGGCAGCCGAGGCTTCTCAGAAAAGGATGAACAGCTGTACCTAAGGGGTCAGGGTCCATGCTGTGTGACCCCATTCACTGGACCTTCACGCAAAGGGACAGGCAGCGGGGTGGTCGCCGCGGTGAGGGTGTGTGTGTGTGGGGGGGGAGAGGATGGTGACTATAAAGCGGCTTAGGGAATTTCAGGGACTTGTGGAAACTTTTGTCCTAATTGTGGTGGTGTCACACAAATACATGCTTGTCAAAGCTCTCGGGCATGTACAGTAAAAAGGGTGAATTTCCCTGTGTAATTTATACATTAACTTTTTAAACAGAAAAAAACCTGAAGAAATAAATTTGACATCCTTGGTTAAAAAAATTGATTGGACGTGCTACGTTAATTGAGCACAACAGAAGAGTCCGTGAATTTGAGGATGTGTGAAATGAAAATTAAACCTACAGTGATACAACTTTACACCCACCAGAATGGTTAAAATTAGGGGACTGACAGGCCTTCCTAGGTGGCGCAGTGGTTAAAAATCTGCCTTTCAATGCAGGGACAGGGGTTCGAGCCCTGCTCCAGAAAAATCCCACATGCCACAGAGCAACTAAGCTGGTTAGTCACAACTACTGAAGCCCGAGTGCCTAGAGCTCCTGCACCACAGCAAAGAGTAGCCCCTGCTCTCCGAAACTAGAGAAAGCCCTGCCGGTATGCAGCGACTAAGACCCAATGCAGCCAATAAATAAATTTATTTAAAAAAAAGACTGACAATCAAATTTGGTGAGGCTATGGGGCAGTTTTAGAATTTTCACACACTGCTGGTAGGAGTGTAAAATGAGGCAACCACTTTGAAAACTGAGGCAGTTTCTTGTAAAGTTAAATGTAGGCCTCCCTGTGCTTCAGCAGTGCAGCCCTAGGTGTGAACATGAAAGTTCACAGAATGTTCATAGCCCCTTTGTTCATAGTAGCCAAACAAGAAACATCCAGGTGTTTGGATAAACCCCAGAAGAATGGATAAGCAAATTTGGAATCATCATATGATAATCCTACAGAGGTTTATTTACTTTTTAGCAACAAGGTGGCTGAATCTGAAAACCACACTAAGGAAAAGAACCCCACACAAAAGTGGTACTATACGATTCCATTTATAAGAGGCTCAAGCTCAAGGCAAAGCTTATGGTGATAGAAATCAGAACACGAGTTGCCTCTGAGTGGGGTGGTGAGCTGGGAGGGACATGAGGAGACTTTCATTGTGAAGGAGACGCTCTGCATCTTCCTCACATTGATAGTAATATACAGGTACACGTTGGTTAACATTTGTCAATACTCACCAAAGTATACACCTAAAATCTGCCTATTTTAGTGTAAATTTTGTCTACATTTAAAAAGGAATAAAGAGGGACTTCCCTAGTGGTCCAGTGGGTAAGACTGCACTCCCAATGCAGGGGGCCCTGGTTCAATCCCTGTTCAGGGAACTAGATCCTGCATGCCACAACTAAGAAGTCCACATGGCACAACTAAGACTCAGTGCAGCCTAAATAAATAATTTTTTTAAATAAAAAGGAATAAAGAGCACCATGTTGGGACTTCCTATGTGGTGCAATGGTTAAGAATCTGCCTGCCAATGCACAGGACACAGGTTCGATCCCTGCCTCAGGAAGATAGAACATGCCATGGAGAAACTAAGCCCGTGCACCACAACTATTGAGCCTATGTGCCACAACTACTGAAACCAGCTTGCCTAGAGCCTGTGCTCTGCAACAAGAGAAGCCACCACAAGGAGGAGCCCGTGTACCACAATGAAGAGCAGCCCCTACTTGCAGCAACTAAAGCCCACACGCAGCAATGAAGACCCAAGGCAGCCAATAAATAAATAAATGTATAAAAAATTTTTAAAAAAGAACACCATGTTAGACTGAAATCTTACCTTTTTTTTTATTATTTTATTATTTTATTTTTTTTACAGTGTACAATTTGGTATTTTTTTTCTTATTAGTGATGCATATAGGCCAATTCATTCCCCCCCCAACCCTCCCTGCTTTCCTCACTTGGTGTCCATATGTTTGTTTTCTACATCTGTGTCTCTATTTCTGCCTTGCAAACTGGTTGATTTGTACCATTTCTCTATATTCCACATATATGTGTTAATATACGATATTTGTTTTTCTCTTTCTAATTCACTTCACTCTGTATGACAGTCTCTAGGTCCATCCATGTCTCTACAAATGTCCCAGTTTCATTGCTTCTTACAGCTGAGTAATATTCCATTGTATGTATGTACCACATCTTTTTTATCCATTCATCTGTTAATGGACATTTAGGTTGCTTCCATGTCCTGGCTATTGTAAATAGTGCTGCAATGAACACTGCAGTGCAGGTGTCTTTTTGAATTATGGTGTTCTCTGGGTATATGCCCAGCAGTGGGATTGCTGGGTCATATGGTAACTCTATTTTTAGTTTTGCAGGGAACCTCCATACTGTTCTCCATAGTGGCTCTATCAATTTACATTCCCACCAGCAGTGCAAGAGCATTCCCTTTTCTCTACACCCTCTCCAGCATTTACTGTTTGTAGATTTTCTGATGATGCCCATTCTAACCGGTGTAAGGTGATACCTCATTGTAGTTTTGATTTGCATTTCTCTAATAATTAGTGATGTTGAGCAGCTTTTCATGTACCTTTTAGGCCATCCGTATGTCTTCTTTGGAGAAATGCCTATTTAGGTCTTCTGCCCATTTTTTGATTGAGTTGTTTTTTTGATATTGAGCTGGATGAACTGTTTATATATTTTGGAGATTAATCCTTTGTCTGTTGATTGGTTTGCAAATATTTTTTCCTAGTCTGAGGGTTGTCTTTTCATCTTGCTTATAGTTTCTTTTGCTGTGCAGAAGCTTTGAAGTTTCATTAGGTCCCACCATTTGTTGTTTTTAATTTCTGAGTGCCTGAGAAGAGGTCTCTGCCCCCAGCCACTCCCCAGACTTGGCCTTTCTATGAATCGATGGCATTGTGCAGGGGTGGGCGCCAGGCCCTGGGCAGACCCCCCTGCCTGCTGGGTGACTGTAGGTGGATTCTTTAACCTCCCTGTGCTGCAGTTTCTCAGGGGTAAGATGGGATAATAACTGCACCTGTCTCAGAGAGGAGGATTCATATGTGCCAGGCGCTTGCCACAGAGAAAGGTGAAGACTTTGTAAACCTTAGCTGTTATTACCACTTCTTTCATACTTAAAAATATAAAAGTTATATAAATATATATACATGTCTTTAAGGGGTAGCAGGGTCAGCCCCCATCATGAGGGATTTTTTTTTTTTTTTTTGGCTGCGTTGGGTCTTTGTTGCTGTGTGCAGGCTTTTTCTAGTTGTTGTGCCCAGGTTTCTCATTGCAGTGGCTTCTCTTGTTGTGGAGCTTGAGCTCTAGGCACACAGGCTTCAGTAGTTGTGGCTCGTGGGCTCTAGAGCACAGGCTCAGTAGTTGTGGCTCGCAGGCTTAGTTGCTCTGCGGCATGAGATTTTGTTGTAGTCATCATAAATCCTGGTAATTTGGAGCATAGGGGACTGATTTGAGAGGCTGTGTATTGTGACTGAGATATTGTGATAGATGCCAGTAGCATCTGTCCTCTTAATAGCAGAAGCTCCCAGTTGGAGCTGGACACACTGATGTCCAGCTAAACACACATCCTGTGGCCCAGTGACTAAGTGGAGGCAACAGACAGTGTACACAGATAGTGAACGGCACCCTTGAACAAGTGTGTGCAAAGTGCCTTCCCCTTGGGGAATGCAGACAGTAAGTGGGACCTGGAGCAGCTGCCCGATGCCACAGATGGGACTGGAGGTTAGAAGGCGTTTGTGTCCTCAGCACCAGAAGCTGCCCTCATCAGTCCTGTTTTTCTGCTTGGGCTGTTACATGAAAGGGAGACTTCTCTCATTTAATCCACTGAATTTCGGGGTCTCGTAGCAGTTTTACCAGCCTAACCAGTATCTTAATACCAGGATTTTCTGTGGAATCTGGCTAACAATAGGAATCCTATTATGGCTGGATCCTCCTCACCGCTGTCTAATGCAGTCTATGCTCCATTAAACAAGACTGGGATAATGGGGGGTGGGGGAGGAAAACAATTCCATTGTTAAGAAGCCAACCCTACAGATGGCCAGCAAACACATGACAAGATGCTCAACATCACTAATTATTAGAGAAATGCAGATCAAAACTACAGTGATGTATTACCGCACACTGGTCAGAATGGCCATCATCAAAAAATCTACAAACAACAATTGCTCGAGAAGGTGTGGAGAAAAGGGAACCCTTTGCACTGTTGGTGGGAATGGAAATTGATACAGCCACTAGGGAGAACAGTATGGAGGTTCCTTAAAAAACTAAAAATAGAACTACCATATGACTAGCAATCCCACTACTAGGCATATACCCTGAGGAAAACATAACTCAAAAAGATACATGTACGACAGTGTTCATTGCAGCACTATTTACAATAGCCAGGACATGGAAGCAACTAAATGTCCATTGGCAGAAGGATGGATGGAGATGTGGTACATAAACACAATGGAATATTACTCAGCCATAAAAAGGAACAAAATTGGGTCATTTGCAGAGACATGGATGGACCTAGAGACTGTCATATTGAGTGAAGTAAGTCAGAAAGAGAAAAACAAATACTGTATATTAAAGCATATATGTGGAATCTAGAAAAATGGTGTAGATGATCTTATTTGCAAAGCAGAAATAGAGACACAGACGTAGAGAACAAACGTATGGATACCAAGGGGGAAAGGCAGGGTGGGATGAATTGGGAGATTGGGGTTGACTCCTATATCCTACTGATATTATGTATAAAATGGATAACTAATGAGAACCTCCTGTATAGGTCAGGGAACTCTACTCATTGCTCTGTGATGACCTAAATGGGAAGGAAATCCAAAATAGAGGGGATATATGTATACATATAGCTGATTCACTTTGCTGTACAGCAGGAAGTAGAAATGAGAGAATTTGAGATGTAAACCCCTGCAGGTAGAAGTGAATTTCCAAGAATGAAGAGAAATTAAGTTTAGGAGAATTGACGATCTTTTGGGAGAAGAGCAGGTTTAATCTAATTCCTGACTGCAGTTTGTCTCCTTACTCTATTTCTGATCCCAGATCATGAGAGGGCCAGTGGCCAAGTCAGTCCCAGGAACTGAGTGGGGAGGCCTAGTTTCACGTGTATTGTGAATACCCTTCAACGAAAGGAGGAAAAGCATGTATGATGCTACATATGGCGGGTCTAGTCAGGAAAGTAGCCCATCCCAGGTGATTCAAGAGACGAAGTGCAGCCCTGGGAGTGACAAGGGATGGCCACAGCGGGAAGCCACTGAGATCTTCGGCAGAGGACACAACGGAGCCCAGAGATGGCAAATGTGCAGCCGCTGAGGAGGCTGCACTGGCGAGGGAGCCTGGACATTTCATTTGCAGATTAGCAAAGGGGTTATTTTACACAAAGCTGTCAGGGTCTTACAGAATCTTAAAAGATCTTAAAGGGTATTTATTCCTAATTCGTGAATGTGCTCTGTGAGCAGTGTTTGTCGTGGTTGACTCTATGTAGCCACTATTTCTGTACCAAACTAGCCCGGAAGGAAACCCAGTTGGTGTTTGTTTACATGTCTCTTTTCAGTTACTGAACGAGGCTAATTGAGGCTCACTGTTAATGAAATCTACGTGCTGAGTGTTCCCCAATCCCTGGTGCCCTGTAACCTAGTAGGAGAAACAGGGCCTCTCCAGAAATAACATTACTGAAAGAGATATGATGTAAAATCATATAAACTTAGCTCCAGGCGGCGACATGAGAGCAGAGTACGAACTGTGGCAGGCGGAGTCATGGCAGGACAGGAATTTAGAAAGTTTCTTCCCCTCTTTGACCGAGTATTAGTTGAAAGAAGCACAGCCGAAACTGTAACCAAAGGAGGCATTATGCTTCCAGAAAAATCACAAGGAAAAGCATTGCAAGCAACAGTAGTAGCTGTTGGATCAGGCTCTAAAGGAAAGGGTGGAGAGATTCAACCAGTTAGCGTGAAAGTTGGAGATAAAGTTCTTCTCCCAGAATATGGAGGCACCAAAGTAGTTCTAGACGACAAGGATTATTTCTTAGAGATGGTGACATTCTTGGAAAATATGTCGACTGAAATATGTCTCTGTTGAAGTGGCATCATGTGAAGCTGCCCATTCCACTGAAGTTCTGAAATCTTTCATCATGTAAATAATTTCCATGTTTCTCTTTTTTTTTTTTATTGGCTGTGTTGGCTCTTCGTTGCTGCACACAGGCTTTCTCTAGTTGCGGTGAGCGGGGGTTACTCTTCGTTGTGGTGGGCTTCTCATTGCAGTGGCCTTTCTTGTTGCAGAGCACGGGCGCTAGGTGCATGGGCTTCAGTAGTTGCGGTACATGGGCTCTTTAATAGTTGTGGCTCATGAGCTCTAGAGCCCAGGCTCAACAGTTGTGGCGCACGGGCTTAGTTGCTCCGCGGCATGTGGTATCTTCCTGGGGCAGGGCTCGAACCCATGTCCCCTGCATTGGCAGGATTCTTACCCACTGCGCCACCTAGGGAGTCCCCATGTTTCTCTTTTATAATAAACTAATGATATCCAAACTAATGACACCCAGTGTCTCTCAAATTTAGTTTTCACTGCACTGGTGTAAACATTTCCAAATAAAAATATATAAATGAAACAGCTCCAGCTCTGTAAGTGCACACAGGGAGGATCAATTGGGGTTGGGATCAGGGAAGGTTTTACAGTTGACCCAGGTCTGTTTTCTGCTCACGTGTCGCATCCCTACCGGACAGTCTGCTGTGCCAGAGTCCCCCACCTTCGACAGCCCGCACCTCTTCCCAGCTCCAATGACTTCACGGTGGGAGTGTCAAACCTGCCCCAGTGGGGTATTCACACCTAGGAATCATCAAATGCTACGAGTCAGGCTTCTTCCTCCTGTGGAGCTGGTTTTCTATAGCTCTTGGAACAGTGGGTGACAGCCCCAGCCTCAGACAGGTGCTCACTGAGCAAAGGCAAGCCAGGGGCAGCTCAGGGCAAGGGAAGCGGGGGAGACATGCGAGCAAGGCCAGGGCACTCCTGGCCTGTCATGGGCGCTCGGACTAGCCAGGAGAGGCCCGGTTGCGTTGCATCAACAGGTCACCCCCAGTCTCCAGCGGCTTGAGAGAACAGGTTCATTGCTTGCTCCCACATGCCGCCCATTGTGGGTCAGCCGCTGGCCCTGCCCCTCAGGCAGGTGCTCACACTGACCAGGAGCACCGGCCGAGGACGAGGCTGTCGCTGTGGGGGAGGGCTTCGCAGCAGCCGGTCAATGCTGTGCACCATCTCGCCGGCTCTAGGCGCTGCGCCCGCCGTCCCACAGCGCTCACGTGTGTCCCGGGTGCAGCAGAGACGAGCAGCCGGCATGGCTGCGGAGCCAGTCCACGCCGCGTCAACTAAGATGACAAGCTGGAGAGGCTGCTCCAGGCCAGACGGTACTGGGTTTGGAGGCCGAGCCGTGTACGCAGTGCTCTGTCCACCTGCAGGACTAGCAAATGCGTGCTCCGGGCAGCAGCAGGAGGAGGATGGCACCGTGATGGGGCTGCCTCCACAGCAAAGCCAGGTTCCAGCTGATGCAGAGAGAGGAGGGGGCATGAAAGAGACCCGTGGAAGGAGCTGTGGGGTGGGCCGGGCTGGACTGGGCCAGCGAGAAGGATGCCGAGGGCAGGGAACCCTGAGGGTTAAGAGAAGAGGGTGACTGTATGGCTATCAGAGTCGTCAAAGGAAGGGGCTGTTTTCTGGATGGAGGTGAGGTTTAAGTATTGGGGAAAATCGCTTTGAAATGTCCATCAGGCCTTTAGAAATGCACACTGAAAGCTCACAAACGAAATGAAGGTCCTGTGAGACCTCAGAAGCGGAGAATTACTCCTGTGTGGAGTTCTGACCTGGAGGTCACTTCCTCCAGCGATTCCCAGACCAGGTGAGGGAGGGCTGAACAGATGAGAAACCTCTAGGTGCTTCCACCCCCAGTTGCTGTTGTGACCCAGATGCTTCCAACCAGACCCAGAAGCATGTTGTTAGGGAGGGAGGCTGCCGCCCTCCACCAGGGCGCCCATTCAGCCCAGGCCGGCCTGGGGTGTGAGAGGGGACCTGGCACAGGAGTGCCCCGCCCCCCCCCCCCCCCCCCCAAAGGCAAACAAAGGGATCAGCAACACAGTGTAACATCACCTGTGTTTCCAGGAAAAAGGCACTGCCAAAGAATAACTTTTTACCACAACCTGCAACATTCTTTGTTAAGTGAAAACATGCATAAAGGCAAGCAGAAGAATTCCAATAAATGCTGCTTCTGGTTTGGGCAGTTACCTACTGCTAAGAATTCCTTCTCCTCAGGGAAAGGCTTGGAGACTCTTCAGACAGCTATCATGCTTATCCACCAAACTGGATGTCAGCGGCATGAAGAATCCTCTTTCTATTCCCCACCTAGTCTGCACAACGCATGAGACTGCGTGCCCTGGAGGACTGAGCGCCACGTTCTCAGCCCCACACTCACCACATATTTCTGTCTGTACTTGTGCCCCCTGTGAGCCAGGAAGCTGCTGCCCATAAGTCTGCACTCGGACCCCTCCTGTAACACCCACAGGAGTGTTAAGAGGGTGCAGCGCAGAGCATCTATCGGACAAAGGAGATACAACTGAAAAATAAATCTATCAACTTGTTAGTTCAGTGTCTGCAAATACTTAGCAGCTTCCCAGAAAAAGGAAAAAGTTCAGATAAATATAATCACCCCCTTCATGATGATTGTAGGGAAGAAAATTTGCATCCTCAGTATTTCAGGAAGTTAAGGCCACAAAAGGAGGCGGTCAGAGCATCTTCATTTTGGTCTGGGTGGTACATGTAATACCTGACCCTTGGTTACAGAAGCTCACGAGGTAAGGCACAAGAAAACATGTGTCTGTCCCATCACAAAATCCAATTCTGTGATCATTGGTTTACTTCTCCTTTTCTGTCCTTTTTTTTTAAACCATGCTACTTATTAATGACATTTAACTGAAGAATCTATATCCAGTTTACTCTCACTGATGAAAAATAAAGTATGGATGAAAAAGACAGGTGAGACTTGGAGTCACAGTCCCACTGCTGTGGGTGAGGGACTGTCAGTGGAGGCTGGGGCTGGACGACACTCCAGTCCAGGAGGCGTGTGTGCTGCCTCCCACCTCCATACTTACTTGTGCACGATGAGTGAAGTGTGGGTAAAGAAAGAAGGAATATGGGCGAGATGCTACTCTTCCGCTGTGGTCAAAACAGCCATAAGAAGTTACATTTCACAGCTGTCTGATATTCTGGCAGAACAATAAAATTATCTTAAGTATTTGAACACAGTTTGTAACAACATGAGATAAAAGTTACTCCCAAATATGACAAAATATATATATGAAAATGAAGCCACCCCAATGAAATATAAAAATCTTTAACAAAAAATAGTTTATTGCACAAAATTCAAGGAATTCCCAAGCACACTTAAATTTATAAAAAATCAACATGCTTTTTTTTTTTTTTAATTGTGGCGCATGGGGCTTAGTTGCTCCACGGCATGTGGGATCTTCCTGGAGCAGGGATGAAACCCGTGTGCCCTGCATTGGCAGGTGGATTCTTAACCACTGCGCCACCTAGGAAGCCCCAACATGCTTTTTAAAGTTACAATTCATTGTGCATGGTGACATCTTTCCCCCGAATAGCCCCAACCTGAGGACTCCCTTTTAATGAGGAAATTTTTGTTAAACATGAATAACTTAAAACCACCGACTTTTCTAGATCGTCTAAAGCCTCCAGGATCCTATGGTAATGGGAGACCACCATACACTGAGAGGTGCCTGGCACAGGGAGTGAGGGAACTTCAGCGAGGCTACCAGTGTCTCACACGTCCCCGCCTTGTGGCATGTCATGGGCCCTTGGGGAGGCTCCAGGACATTTCTCTTTCAGACCCGCTGGTCCCTTTCACTACTAGCAATCCTTACACACGACATTTAATTTTTGTTAAAAAAATACTCGTGGAAGTAGGAATATATGTCATGGTGCCTTTGCAGGTCCATGGCTTTTGCAGTATCCCTATATCAAGAAAAGTCATTAAACTGAGGAAGAGCTGAATGAGAATCTTCCTAACGCAGCCTTCCACAGGCTTCTTCCTCTAGGCCCATCCTGGCACCTAGACCCCAGGCCAGGTATGAGCCAGTTTCACATCCTATCAAAAACACTGCCTGTTACACCTTCCAAGTAGTAGAACAAAGGCATCTAAATCTGTAAGATCCGTGGCATCTACCTGATGTGTACCGTGGAAAAATCAATGATAACCACTCGCAGTAAGTTATTTTCAGAACATAAGAAAATCAAGTCATAACATCACGGAGTGTCCAAGCTGACTGCTCTCCAGTGAGGACACGATGTACAGGATGAAGAATATACACAAATACAATGCGACGGCAAACGTGCTTTTACGTGTACTCAAGCTGACTACTGTTTTCCATGAGGAAATTCCTAATTTCCACTTCTGCCCACAACAGAATATTTCAAACGTTGTTCACTAAAGAATCGAGCTCTGGGAGGCAGAAGTGCAGTAAAGTCCCTCAGAGAAAAAAAAGCTCAACAAACCAAAAGCAGGTGATTCAGTCCGATTTCCTCTTTCAGGATGATCTGTTAAGGAAGGCTAGACACAAGGCCCCTGATCGGAACTGCAGGCCAGACATGACAGCACGGGGGGTGTACAGGACATGGGGGTGGGGGGCAGCCAGAGCGCTCAGGCCAGAGGCAGGCTGGGCACAGACAGAACTACAGGATGGAGCTGGCACAGGATGACGGCAGGAAGCCACAGGAGGCGCTACTGCTGTAGCTGCGCGCGCACACACACACACACACACACACACACACACACACACGTGAGTCGACAAAGGAGAAAGAGGTGAGGAACAGAGACTGGCTCTCTCTCGATGGCTATGCTCAGGATTCCTTTATCCTTTCCTAAGGAAGAAAACACACAGTGATTTCCTGGAAGACCTTAGCAAGGAGTCAGAAAGCAGCTACAAAATGAGGCTAAATGTGACTTCTTGGCTCTAAAATTAAAACAAAGGATAACCGGCCAAAATAAATAGGAACGTAAATTACCATTTTTCCTTTCCAATGGTACAAAAACAATTTTGTCAAAAATTATTTCCAACTTAAAATGAAAATTAGAATATATTTATAATGAAGTTTTCAAGTATAATTGCCAAGATTAACCCTGTACAATGATATACATATTTTAGAAGTTTCAATGCTTGCTGGGGAATTTTTTTAAACACCAAGCATCTTTGTGGTTAATGCTACTTTATCAACTAATCTTCTAACCTTTTAATCTCCTTGAGAGAACACAATGCTGTTCTTGCCATAACAGAGACCCAGCTGACGTGGTGACACGAGCGTGTCTGGCCTCATCAGTAACACCGCAGACTTCATCTGCAGACCAGCCGACCTGCACAGCGGCCACAGAGACCCATTCTCTAACTTGCAACAAGAGACGTTATTTTAGATCATCTTAGCAAACTAGGGACAAACTTACAAACCTCGAGTCTCACAGCCACTCTAGATGGGACCTCACACACTTGGGGTGTCTGATTTCAAATAAGGCTCGGGAGACCCTCTCTTGCTGACATGCCCCTTTCAGAAACCTCGCTGCTCTCCAGATGAGAGGGTCAAGGGTCTTCTAACCCTTCTGAAGGCTGTCACCATACAAAGGCCAGCTTACCTTGTGATGATCATACAGGTGCTGGTGGACATTTCCACACAAGGGCAAAAAAAGTGTGAGGCCTGGGGAATCCTTGCTCCCTGGTTTGCAGCCCTCGGGAGCCCTGGCCCTGCTCCTCCCCTCCCCTCCCCTCCCGAGGCCTCTCCCACGCCTCACACTTCAGGTCAGTGTGTACTGACTGCGGGTCCATGTGGGCGTCCTGGTCCATTGGGCCTGTCCGGGGGTGGGCCACGATGAGTGAGGCCACGCAGGGACAGGGGTTGAGCAGGTGGGTATTGTGCACTCATGACAAGGAAAGACCCTCAAAATAAAGTGAAACAAAAATAACAAAGAACCTCTATCTAAGAATATTTGGTTTTAGAAGGTAAATAAAATAATTAAATCTCTTAAAATATAATTTTCTGACTGACATTCCTAAATCCTACATGTACATTGTTTCCTAACAGCGGATTTTCAAGAGACAATCAATAAAAAGACAATTCAGGTCATTCTTAAATAACATGAGCATATACTTCTTAAAGATTAGATAAGGATTTTCGGTATTTATATACACATTGTATGGAGAGATGGCTATTGAAAACAAAACAAAATAAAATAAAATAAAAACCAAAGGTGCAAATGAAGTCTCACTCCTGCAGGGAAGTAAAGCTCTTTCTGAATCAGACAGGAAAGTGAGAACCGGACTCAGCCGTGCCGCGTCTCCACCAGCGACCGTCCGAGAGCAGCCTCTATGGTTGTGCCTAAGATGCCCCCTCTTGCAAACGACCCTTCAGACACATTCAAAAACGTCTCACTGAGACCTAAATTAGGGTTTTAAGATTTGGTCACTTCATGGGAAAAGCTGGTTGTGATCTGCAAATGATTATTTCTCAATCCCTGGCTCTTGTTTTGTTATTTTACTCCTTGTAAACGCAAAACTTAAATTTCATCTCTCAGAAAAACATAGCACACACAGTCAAATAAATAACGTCGATAAGAGAACATTCCTCTGGGCAGTTACAAACACTCAGGGTGCAGATGCTCGGTGGTCACCATTCCAAGTCCCTCTCTTGAGGCCCTGCTCTGGCCGTGTCGCTCTGTGTCTCCTCTGGGGTTGGCGTGATCTTCCAGGGGGGAGGGGCTGGCGGGGTCCCCCTGAGTCCACGAGGACAGCGACTCATGCACAGTGACTGCGTGAGCCTCCATCTGGCGCTGCAGGCTGTCCATCTCCTGCCTGGGGAGATGGGAGGTGGGGGAAGGAAGACAGTCAGAGGAGAGCCAGGGAAGGCACTGTCGCCTCCCCCAGAGGCAGCCTTCACCCCGGCCCTAGCCCTGATGGCAGCTTGCTCACGCAAACCTTCAGCGACCCACAGAACCCCTCTACTGGGACAGCAAACTGATCGGGTCACAGAACGAAAGGGACTGTGGGCATTTTCCTCTGCACCAAACAGCAGCCAACAGGCAGTGCAGCTCCACACACTGCACGCTCCTCGGGGAGAATGTGGGAAAGACAGAGCTGACAGTCTGTCCTGCACAGTGTCTGCTCACAGGGTCAAAAATGACAACCGCCGACGCCCTCCAGACATAGGCCTCCTGCTGCCCAGCCGCTGAGGGTCATTTAGCTCCGGGCAGCTCCCACCTTAAAGATGGAGGGACAGGCATGGGGCACCCCCACCCCCTGCACACACACACACAGCTGCTCAGTCTCTGCTGGAGGTGTGGTGCTGGCAACAGGAAAGATTCTTCCAAGTGAAACCTGCATGTATTTGTAAAGACTAGTTGCCGGAACCCAGAGCAGCTCGTACTTGAGTTGCTGGAGGCAGCTGTTGAGGTTCTTGAGAGGCTCCTTGCTCACAGCAGGCGGGGGCCGCAGCAGCTCCTCCAGCAGCGAGGCCGGGACAGGGCAGTCGGGAATCTTCACTGGTGTCACAGGGCTGGAAGAGCTGGCTTCTCCCTTCGGCTCCTTTCTCTGTTTTTAAAAGCACATAGTTAGGGGGTTTCCCTGGTGGCGCAGGGGATAACACTCCGCACTCCCAATGCAGGGTGCCCGAGTTTGATCCCTGGTCAGGGAATTAGGATCCCACGTAACTAAGAGTTCACATGCCACAACTAAGGAGCCCATGTGCTGCAACTAAGGAGCCAGTGTGCTGCAACTAAGACCCAGTGCAACCAAAAAAAAAAAAACAAAAGGCACACAGTTAGCTCTCCCACTTGGAGGCTGACCCCCGCCCTGCCTCTTCCTGGAGGGTCCCCACCATCACACGTGCTTTCTGAGGTGCCTCCCCTTAGGCTTCTGGGGAGGTACATCCCACTTGTTCTAAATCAGCAGAGCTGGCAACCAGGGCGGTCCAGAAATGCTGGCTGAACACAAAACCTTCTTCCTAACATGTGCACCAAACACTACAGTCCTGGCTCCTCAGGAGCATGGAGCTGACGAGAGTGCCCTAAATGAGAGTTTATGGGGGGCTTTCCAGAGAGACCTTGACTCTAAATTTCCCTAAGTAATTAAGTCAATTTTCCAACTCATAAGACTCCCCTTCCTAGGACTTAAAACTTTTCCCACAGATAAGGGAACCATGCTAAGTAAACCCATGAATCTGAGCGATTTCTCTGAACCTATAAAATATTTGTATAGACTAAGTAGAGAAATAAATGGTGGGTAAACGGATGATCTGAAAAGAGTTGGTGATGGCTGCTTCGGGGTCCCTGGCCCCTGAGCCTGTTCTGGCAGCTGTTGTGCCCCCACTGGTCTCGCCAGAGGCCCAGGGGCTCTTGTTAGCACAAGCAAACCACGCCCTTATTTGATTTACAAAGTATTACAGTGACAGGGCACTTGAACTCATAGAAAGAGGCAAACGTTCTGCTGGAAAAAGCTCTAAACTAAAAAGATGTGGCCTGTGGTCCCAGCAGGACATGCCTTGACCATCTGCCTTCACACAACCGCCCATCGCTTGGTGTTGGTTACATGTACTGTGAATGACCGACACGTGTGCGGAGGCCCCGCTAGGCGCCCAGGCCAGTACCATCTTGGCGGCTCCCCGCCGCAGGTCCAGCTTCAGCTGCTGGTTCTGCTGCAGCAGTGTCTTCATGTTGTTCTTCAGTTCTGACACTTTCGCTTGAAGCATGAATTTATCTTTCTGGGTCATGGACAGATCTTCCCGCACCATCTCCAGCTCAGATTTAATATTCTAAAGAGAGTGAAGTCACAGATTTTGAAAAACTGAAAGATCTTAAACACAGTGCACAAATCTTAGTGTGTACATCACAATTCCAAGGGCTGGAACTCTCAGTCTTCATATGACGCTCCCCTCCCCACACTGCTCCCCTCCAGGGGTCTACACTGCGGAGAATCTGGTTACAATCCTGTCCTCAACGTTCCCATCCCCAATCCAGAGCCTCTGCCAAGGAGCCCGTAACATTCCCACGCCCACATGTGACAATGAGCCCAAGTGTCACCAGTTTCAATTCCAAGGTCAGCTACTAGAACAAGCCTAACTGTTCCCAAGACAGAATACAAATCAGTTCTATCACTCGAGTATCCTCCTACAAGTAGGAATCCCAGCCAGAGTCACGTCCCCGATCTGTTCCTCAAGCAGCTGAGACTGTACATGGATTTCTTCGTAGAGAAGCTTATCACAGATTGGTGAGTGCAACTGTCTCATTTTTTGGACTTAATGAGATCCCGTTCCTGGGACACACTGCACAGCTCAGCCTGGGTGGGGGTCTGGGGCTCTGGTCTCTGCTCAGCGTCCCTCAGCTGCCTGACCTGGGCTTCTCTCTGAAATGGGATAATGTCTGCAGAGCAGTGGGTGGGAGTGTTCAGTGCATCGAGAGCTGCTGTGCACCTAGCGTGCTGCCTGGTACGGTACTGGGAGGAGCTGGTGCAGTGCTGCCCTGGCCCTTGCACAACCCGTACCTGCAGTGACTGTTGTATTCCGTCCAGCTCCTGTTTACCCTGCTGCTCAGTCAAGTCCAGCTGCTGCTTCAGGGACTGGATTTCTCTCTCTTTCTGATCCACCTCCCATTTGAGATTTTCCATCTAGAGAAGGGAACAAGTCACATGACCAAAAGAATTTTAAAATGGCTTTCTTGCATTATAAACTTGCTCTAGCTATACCTCTGCGTATCGTTTAACATCATACTTAGAAAAAACAAATATCCCTCTACAAGAAGACAGGGAATGAACTGAATGTGTCAAACAGCCGAGTCTAGCCCTGTAAGTCCTGTTAACTGGAGGTGTAAAGCTGCCCCGGTGAGTCACCTCTTGATTTCCTACAGGCTCTTTGCTCAGCTGCTCGTCCAACTGCTTCTGCAGGAGCTGGAGCTGGGTCCGGGCCTCCGCCAGCTCTGCCTGGAACTGTGCTATTTCCTGGGAACGTTTCCCCTCCTGAACCCTAGCATAAAAAACAAGCAAGAGTGAAATTACCGCATTCTTCCAATTACCTTCCCGCTCAAAAATGTTGTCAGTTGAATGTTATATGCCCTGGGTGATAATCATGATGACAGAAACTCCTGTCCTGCTCACCTTGGAGCTCTGTAATGCAACTAGCTCAACTAACCCTCACAAGCCCTGGGAGGGACACTTCGTGAGCCCAGTTCACAGATTATGATGGAAGGGACTGATGCATGTGCAGTGCCCAACACGTTTGCCTACACATGTGCGAGCTGAGGCCACCCCAGCGGGAGCCCACAGTGGGCACTGGCTGTGGGAACAGCCCCTAGGGCTCTCTGGTCTCAGAAAAGGACCAGCAGGGTGGCAGCTCCAGCACCAGGGCCAAAGTTTCAGAGTGCAGCTGCAGGCGTCCTGAGACAGCAATCAGCTCTACCTTTCCTTAGATCTGCCTTCAGAGTCCTCAGCGATCTGCTAGGACACAGGGAGCCTTGGTGTGTTGAAGGCGCTAATTGGAGATGGAGATGGAGATGGAGATGGAGATGGAGATGGAGGCCCCACCCACTCGCACTCACTGCAGCCCATCGGCCTCAGCCTGCAGCCTCTGCACCTCCTGCTCCTTGGCCTGAAGCTCCTTCTTCACCTCGCTCAGCTCTAAGGTGGCGGCCTTAAAGTGGCGGCGGTTGTGGCCCGCTTCCGCCTTGGTGGTAGCAATCTAAAAAAGAGGACACCAGCATCATCAAGGACAGAGGTGGAGCCTTGCAGGACATGCCGGGTGTGTGGAGGCAGGCATCCCGATCCCTCGCATCTTAGCTGCTCTGCCAGGCCTTCCTTCCAAAGTTTTTCAAGGTCCCTGTCAAGGATGAAAGTACTGAACACACACTTGGCCCGCAAGCCTGTAACTCAGTAGCAGCACCTGCTGAGCAAACAGATGTGTTCAACTTTCCTGGTCTAAGTAGTTGTTACAGACTTCCTCTAGTATATCTGCATATTTCCTGTCACATTTATTCAGCATTCATGCATTTGGGAGGATCTACCTTTCCATCATACCATCTAACTGTAATAAAGCTACTGCTCAGTATCCACTTAGGACGTAACTAGCTTTTCCACAGTTAACAGTTTATCTCAAGGTTTCTGGGGAGACAAGTAAATTCTCAGAATATAACAAAATTTTCTGTTTTCCTTTCCAAAATTTTAGTTTTCTTGTCTAACTGCACTAGCAAGCACTTCATTTCAAAAAAGTTTAATAAAAATATTTATAGCATATGACAGATGAAAATAGAAAAAAACTCATATATGAGTGAAAAAAAAAACCTCCAATAGAAGATGTTAGCAGCGGTTGTCACTAGGTAGAGAATCAAGACGATCCGTACTTTAATCTCTGCACACAGTATACATTTTTACTATCATGTACTATTTTTACAATCAGGACAATCAGACAAAATGCACTTAGAGAATTAAATAAGCATCATTCACAATTACTGCCCTTAAAAAAAGAAATCAAAGTCAAATACACATCATCCCACCAGCACTTTTAGTTAAAAATTGTGTAGTTACAACTTAAGGTGAGCATAAAACTATTAAGAGACACCTGAGTACAGAGCAAAGATAGGAAGGTGGGGGATAGAAAAGTAGGGAATGTTGCTGACTCAGTTCGGAACCGTCAGATGCACAGCAACTCCACACAAGGGTTAAACATCAGCTGCAGGTGAGGCAAACGTGGGCCAAGAATAAGCCAATGACTGTTCATGTTAAAATATCCTTAACATAACTTAAAACTAGTTTTACTTTAAAAGGTCTTCGGGCTTCCCTGGTGGTCCAGCAGTTAAGACTCCATGCTCCCCATGCAGGGAGCCCAGGGATCCATCCCTGGTCAAGGAACTAGATCCCGCATGCCACAACTAAGTGTTCACATGCCGCAACTAACCGCAACCAGAAGATCCTACACACTGCAACTAAGACCGCACACAGCCAAATAAATAAACAAATAATTTAATAAATAAATAAATTTAAAAAAATTAAAGTGTTGGGCTTCCCTGGTATGCAGTGGTTAAGAGTCTGCCTGCCAGTGCAGGAGACACAGGTTCGAGCCCTGGTCTGGGAAGATCCCATGTGCTGCGGAGCAACTAAACCCACACGCCACAACTACTGAGTCCATGCGTTGCAACTACTGAAGCCTGTGCACCTAGAGCCCGTGCTCAGCAACAAGAGAAGCCACTGCAATGAGAAACCCTCGCACCACAACAAAGAGTAGTCCCCGCTATCCGCAACTAGAGAAAGCCCGTGCACAGCAATGAAGACCCAACGCAGCTAATAAATAAAATTAAACTGAAAAGAAAAGAAAGTGTCTTACTGTCTTACCCAGGAAACAAAGAACTAATTCTTTTTGTCTCTAGTACATCATCATGGAGAAATTTTTAAAGAACGTAGCAAACCCCAGGTTACATGCACCTACACACACATGAATGCACCCACGACAAACATGCTCTGGGCATCTGCTCTGTGCAAGCTTTGGGGACACAGGGGTAAACGAGCCACAGACCTCGTCCCGGGAAGCTGACATTCTAAAGAGGAAAGAACTCTACAGACATCACAGACAAAGCATCGTGATGGTAAAAATTTTTCAAGTGCATGGCCTTAGGTCCACACTAGCTCGCAGGGTGGCCAGGGCAGGCCTCTCTGCGGGACGAGCCACCTGATGCCCTGGTGAACACGTGAGCATGGAAAGGAGCAGCCAGGAGCACTGCTCCAAATGCAGAAAATGGCCGTGGGTCTCCACAACCACCTTTCTTCGTTGCTTTTTTAACACAGATGGGGTTATCACACACTGTTCTGCAGTTTGCTTCTTAACTCCACACTATGAGCAGGGCATCTTTCCCCAGCAAAATATGTCACTACAGAGCTCTGTGCACACATCTTAGAGCCGCACAACAGTGCCCACTCTCCCACTGATGAGCATGGGGTGGGTGGCTCTCTCCAGCCTCACTGTCACCAACCCCATGATGACACCCTACCCTCGGACATGTCAACAAAGGTACTCATACAATAAGTTCCTGGAAGGGAACTCCTGTGTCAAGGGTGCTAATAATCAGTTCTTAGACATTTAAAAACTATGTTCCAGAGACTCTATGAGGCTGCGATCTGGAAGCGGTTGGAAGCCACCCACCTGCTCCTCGAGGCCATGCACCGTCATCTTTTCCTTCTGCAGCGCGGCCTGCAAGGCCTGGACAAGCTGCTTCATCTGGTGGTCCTCCTCCTCTTTGCGCTGCAAGACTGCCTGCACCTGCAGCACATCCCAAGCGTGGTAAGGAAGGAAGGACATCAAATTTCCAAAGCCCAAGGAGCCCTGGGAGCCAGCCTGGGCTGCGCTGACCACCGCCCCATGGGGGATCCTAGCATCACGGGGGGCACAAGACATTATGACATGTTGCCAACGAGGGGAAAAGCCAGCAAAGGAGCGAGAACCCCACTTTTGCAGAATACTGTGATCAAAACTGAAATCTCCGATCACAGGAGTACAATCATGTGATCATGTTCCAGCACACGGTTGGGAACTCCAAAGATGTACATAAATCAGGGGGTTAACAACGCAACCGCCTTCGTGGTGAGGCTACCAGGCGCAGGAATGGTGAGAATTCCACACAAGGCAAGTCTGGAAGCTCGTGTTCTGGGTAATTCAAGGCAGGGGCTGGGCTGCTGAAGACGTCCCTGAAACACCCAGAGGGGCTGCAATGCTGAGGAGCCAACAATGGGGTCTCCAGGGAGACCCCTCACTGGCCTTCAAACCCCAGGGCTGAATCACAGGAGGCCCTCAGGTCAGAGTCCCTTAAGTACAGCATGACTGCCTTAAGCTGGGAAAGGATCCCCTCCACAACCCACCCCCCGGGGGAGTCACCCACCCACAAGGAACCTCATGGGCTGAGTCTAGTTCCTCCACAGCTCAGCTCCGGGGAGTTAGAGGCCCCTGACCCCACCACCACCTCAGGGTTGGCAGAGGGGCTGAGCCTCCAGCAGACTCTGGGCCTCCACCCTGCGGGTGGCTGTGATGATGACGGACAGAGGGCAACCGAGGCCCTCGGGGTGCTGCCGGGCCTGAGCAAGTCTCCTGCTTCTGGCACAGGAGTTTCATACCTGCAGGTTCAGCTGAACCAGGTCTGCCTCCCTCTTGGCTAACGCCGTCTCTAAGATGCTGTTGTGTTCCCTCAAGGCTGCATTGGACTGTCCGAGGCCCGTAAGCTTCCCTCTCTCATGCTCTAATTCCAGAGCCAACTTCTTATTTGACTCCTCAAGGCGCTTTATCTTCCTCCTGAAGCCTCTGGACTCTTGAAGCTGAAACAAATCAGTCGCCGTGAAGTCAAGCAGCTACACGTTCTGGTTCGTGGAGCTATCGCACACCAGGAACCGAACAGCTGACACCACCCGCAACAACACATAGCGGGCACCGCACCGGACACACTGGACCCTCACCTCACAGCTGGGAAGGCTGCTGCGACCACCCCAGTTCTCTCCTAGACCCACAGCTGACAGCCAAGCCCTCTCCTGGGGACCGTGGACTTCTGGGGAAGCACATCTGTGGTCAGAGCCCAGGCAGGCCCGGAACCGAGTGTGACAGAAATGATCACCAACTGTACATGCAGCCCCGCGGCTCCTGCCAGCCACCCTGGGACCCCGTGCAGAGCCCAGGGGACATCCCCACGCTGCTACGTGTGGCACCATGTGAGACCACAACTGTCTCTGGGCCTGAGAGCTACGCGGAATCTTCTGTAGGTCTGAGCCCCTTTGAGCTGGGTTTCCTACTTGCTGTACCGGAGGGAAAGGAGGCACACCAGCCTTGCTGGCGCACGTGCGTGCGGGCAATCCAGCAGGGTGGGTAGTCAGAGACCCAGGGGAGCAGCCAGACAGCCCCAGAAATGCAGCGCAGAGGCTGCGCACCCACCAGCTGGCCCTCTCCCTGCACCTGCGCTGCTCATGGGCCATGTTTGTCTGCCTACCTCGTCCTCTAGCTCCAGCACCTTCTCCCGCTGCTCCTCCAGCTCCTGGCCAGTCAGTGCGATGACCTCCTGAAGCTCCCTCTCCAGCATCATCTTGCTGTGGCTGACGGCCTGCAGTTCCGCCTCCAGGGCCTGGACGCGCTCCTGACGGCCAGGAGAGAAGGTGGGTTTGGTTACAGGTCTCACCACGACCCCCACCACGGTCCCCCACGTAGCCTGCTTGGCCCTGGCGGCGTGAGGCTGCGTCTCTGCAGCCTTCCCTCTCCTTTACAGGACGCAATCAGCTACCAGGCAGCCACCCGGTAATGACTCACAAACTAACTTTTTCAGTTAATGCTTTGAAAATACAGAAACATAAGAGCTATAAGTTACCATCTGTGGCAAGTAAGTGGCACCAGGCATGATATAACCAATGCCACATGTGCACACACACGCGCACTCTTCCTGCTGCTGCTGCCGTGGACCAAGCACTGACCTGAGCACCCGGCAGGTGTCTCCCCACTGAGCCGTCCTGATGAGGGAAGTGCTACTGTTTACCTGCTTTCAGTCTCTCTCTCTCTTTTCTTCTTTTTCTCACTTTTTATTCTATGCTGGAGTATAGTTGATTAACAATGTTGTGTTAGTTTTGGGTGTACTGCAAAGTGATCCAGTTATACATACACACGTATTTATCCTTTCTCAAATTCTTTCCCATTTAGGCTGCTTCATAACACTGTGCAGAGTCCCCTGGGCTACACGGCAGGCACTTGTTGGTGAGCCTCGGCCTCATCTTACTGAGGACAGAAAGGCCCCCAGCTCACGAGGGCCAAAGCACAGGCCGAACCAGGATTCTGGCTCCTGGGCTGTGCTCCTGCCTAGCTGCCGCCAGCTGTGCAGCAGGCAGGTGACAGACTGCATGACAATGACTCCCACCGCTGGTGCCAGGTAAGTCAAAGAATTAAACAGAGAGAGAAACTTTCATGTAGAAAGGAAATTGCAATTAAGTTCTCCCCCTCCCAACGCTGTATAAAGTAAGCACATGAGAGGGAGTACTGAATTTACGTATTTTGGCAACAGAACACCATGCTACGCCACAGTGTCCTCCAACTCATGAATCCTTAAACTGAGAGGAGAGAGAAACAAGCATGAGGAAAAATACAATTACTAAGCACACGCAAAATGACTCAAATCAGTGGGTAATAAACAAAATGCAAATTAGGCAGAATTTTATACCCAGTAGCAAAAATGAAGGGAGCTGGTCAGATCCAGACCGCAGGGATCCAGGGAACCAGGACTGACACCCAGAGGCGATCTGAGAGCCTTTGCCATGAGTACCCCCTTCTCTCACACACACACATGCACACACATACGCAGGCCAAGCACGCCCGTCCTGCTGCCCCACCCTCCATCCTCAACAATAACCCAAAGCAAAAGGCTTCCTCTCGCCTCAGGACACAACAGCGGGAAGAGCAGCTCCAGTGGCCCTTGGCCCCACCGCGTGCAGGTCCCTCTTCGTTCTGGACCCCAGTGTTTCATGGCTACTCCCATCCACCAGGTCACACGTGCTGTCCGTCCCACAGGCCGCCTGTCAGCAGAGCCATCGGCAACCTGCCCTCCCCAAGCGCTGGTCCCCGAGATGCCTCCTGTTGGCTCCTCCACTCAGTTCCATCACCACAGCTACTGTCCTCACTGCTCTGCCCCCTGCCCACCAGGGTCCTCCCAACAGGACAGTGGTCAGGTCTCAGCCTGCTCTGTCACATGTACGATCCAGTCCAAACTCCCTGACCCCAGCCCAACACCCATCCCCAGCCAGAGCCCTACCTGGCCCCGTGCCCCCCAGACTCAGCGCACAGCACCCCCTGCACAGACGCACCCCTCTGCTGAGATGCCCTCTGTCATGCAAGACCAGTTCAGAGGTCACCTTTCCAGAAAGCTTTTCTGGACTCCTCAACCCTCCCCCAAGCCCTCTCCCAGGACCTCCTCCCCAGACACGGAGGCGACTGGAGGGAGCAGGGCGAGCACCTGTACACTTCGCAGGGATCAAATGCATCTTCAGTCCCTGGTCACGTCACTACCACAAGGTATTTTAAAGAAATGCTGCCACATGCCAGCCCCACACCTCCCTGATAGACCTTCTTAGGAGGGTTTCAGAGGGGAGATGCCTGCACACGCCACGCCCCACACTGAGTCTCCACAACCAGCCGGAGCAGACGGGCTACCCACGTGCAGGGCAAGGTCGCTGCCGCCGTCGGCCGCCCGGGCTCTCAGCTGGCTCAGCTCGGCCTCGGCCGCCTCCTTGGCCGTGAGGGCCTCCTGCAGGCGGCGGCTGAGGATGCCCACAGCGTTCTCATAGGCCTTATGCTTTGTCTTCATCTCCTTCTGTGCACTGCTCAGATCCGAGCCCAGCCGCTTCATCTTCTGCTTCTGTTCAGTGATGGCCCTGGAGCATGGCAGAGACAGAAAGAAGTTGCAACTCACCTCCGAATCCAAGTGCCATACCAAGCAAAGGCGAAGTGCATCATCTCCATCCAAGCCCCATCCTCATCTGCCTCTAGCTCCCGCCTCTGAGGCTCTGGGGGAGGCTGCCCCCAGCTCCATCCTCTGAAGCTGCTCCTCTGCCCAGAATCCAACTCGCCAGGATGTGGTCGGTGGGTGCCCCTGCAGGGCCCAGCGCTGCACTTTCATCTGCCCTGCTCTCCTCTTTGAGCTGTTTAAACCATCTTGTGGAGGCAGAGAAGAGTCCTCTCCAACCAAACAGGAAGGCTTCCAGCGTTCTTCCTGATCAGCAGCAAGAATTCAACACCCAGGCTTACAGTAACTCAGCGGCTGACAGAGCAGAGTGGTGCAGGACACGCCACAGCAGTGGAAAGGCCTGGTGTGGGCGTCCACCCCGGGCAGTGAGCTAGGGTGGCAAAGGCGCTGCAATAAGCGCTTGAAGTGAAAAGTCAAACGAAAACAAAAACAGGGAGTATTTGTGAAAGGACATGTTACCACACCCACCATGTTCACTGTCAAATCATGATGGAATCACTTTTCCAGCTTTAAATGTGTCTGCTGACATCCTAGGCCTCCCATTGCGGGCTGGCCGGGGCTGGACATTTAGTGCTGGGGCCCCCGCCCGGCCCACGCCCACCGCCAGCACCCATACCTGGTGGTTTCTTGCTGCAGCTCCTCCATTTGTTTCTTGAGCACCTCGTTGGCCTCCGTGAAAGCAACCATCTGCTCTTTATCAAACTGCAAAGACTTCAAACAAAAAGAGGAAAAGATAAGATGAGGAGTGCCAAGCCTCCATCTGAAGCCCGAACATTGGACTGGCTTCCTCGTGGGTAAATGGCACCCCTGCCCCGGGGGCCGCCCTGCAGGACACGGGCTTTGAGGAAAATCCTGACGGGATCCTGTGATAAGTGACCACCCTACAGAAGTCAAGACTGTCCTGAGCTGCCTGTACCAAGGATGTTAGTGGGAATAAGCAGGAAGAACCAGCCAATGGGAAAGTCTCCAGCTGGAGAGGGTGTGGAGAAAAGGGAATGCTCTTGCTTTGGTGGTGGGAATGTAAACTGATACAGCCACTAGGGAGAACAGTATGGAGGTTCCTTGCAAAACTAAAAAGACAGTTACCATATGATCCAACAATCCCACTACTGGGCGTATACCCAGAGAAAACCATAGTTCAAAAAGAAACATGCACCCCAATGTTCATTGCAGCACTATTTACAATAGCCAGGTCATGGAAGCAACCTAAATGTCCATCAACAGATGAATGGATAAAGAAGATATGGTACATATATACAACTGAATATTACTCAGCTGTAAAAAGGAACGAAATTGGGACATTTGTAGAGACATGGATGGACCTAGAGACTGCCATATAGAGTGAAGTGAGTCAGAAAGAGAAAAACAAGTATCGTATATTAACACATATATGCGGAATATAGAAAAATGGTACAAATCAAGTGGTTTGCAAGGCAGAAATAGAGACACAGATGTAGAGAACAAACATATGGACACCAAGTGAGGAAAGTGGGGAGGGTTGGAGGGGAATGAGTTGGGAGATTGGGATTGCCATATATACATTACTAATTAAAAAAAATATCAAATTGTACACTTTAAATAAAAAAAAAAAAGATGAGGAGTGCCAAGCCTCCACCTGAAGCCCGAACATCGGACTGGCTTCCTTGTGGCTAAATGGAGCCCCGCCCCACCCCTCGCCGGGCCACCCTGCAGGACACGGGCTTTGAGGAAGATCCTGACAGGTGATCCTGTGATAAGTGACCACCCTACAGAGGTCAAGACTGTCCTGAGCTGCCTGTACCAAGAATGTTAGTGGAAAAAGCGTGAAGAACCAGCCAACGGGAAAGCCTCCGGGCTATAGGTCCCACCTGGGGGCCCCACTGGACCCCCGACAGAGCCCCCAGGCCCTGCCCAGCTTCTCCCAGCATGCTCAGGAGTGGCCTCGTGCCCCCTCATGGCCTCGCCCACTGCCCTGTCCCCTCCTGCGCAGTGAGCCCCTGTTTCCCAGGCCCAGCTCGGCCCTCGCAGCCCCAAGAACCTCAGCGACGCCCATGTTCCTGCAGCTGCTAGGGACCCACCAGCCCCTGGCTTCCCGCAGCTCCCGGGCCCTCTCATCCTGTCTGCACCCTCACAGCTCTCAGCTGTGGCCTCCAGCCCACCGCCTCCCTGGACTCTGCCTGGCCCACTCATGGGACTTCTGACACATCACACGCAAGACAGAGCCCCCGGTCTGAGACCCTGCCCAGCACCCTCCCCGGGTCTACCGTCTGACTCAATTTCTCATCTCAGAAATGCTCCTCAGCTGCAGGAATCTGGCCTGAGGTCTCTCTCTCCCCAGTCCTGTCCCAGACCCTCGCCAGCACCACCACCACTGTCTCTCACGGGCTCCGGCCTCTATGCTCGCCTTCCTCGACCACAGGGGCCTTCAGGCCTACACAGCACATCTGGCCCAGAGCCCGAACCAGCAGCTGCATGGCTGCCGGGCCCAGCATCTCCCTCATGCACGCCACCCGCACGCGACTCCATGCCACCCCAGACCCAGGAGACCCTCTGGCTTTCCGTTGACTCTCTGCAGCTCTCACTTACGCACCAGCTCCCGACCCGTCTCAGTAGCTCCCTCACAGCTATATCTCTGCCTGGACCCACCTGCCCGCCTGCCCCCGCGACCCCCCACCTTCCAGGATCTGAGCTCCAGGAGGGCCTTATTCTAGGCTGTTTTAGCACGTTCGGCTGAACCCCACAGACCCAGGCACCCCCAGACCTGCAAGCGCGTCTCCATCTCGTCCCGCTCCCTCTGCGTGGACTGGAGGTGCCCTTTCAGACCTGCCACCTGCTGACGGGCCTGTGACACCTCCTTCTGCAGACGCGAGCACTCCACCTCCACGGACCTCTTCTCCCCCTGCAGCTCGATGAGCTCCTGCCGCAGCTCCTTCACCTCCGAGACCAGCCTCTTCTTCGTGGCCTTCAGCTCATTGGTGAGCTGGTCTTTGGAGGTAGCGTCCCGGCGGTAGGCCTCCACCATCACCTGCCCAGCGAGACAGAAGCTGCAACCAGTGGGCAGGTTTTCTGAGGGGTCAAGTGGCTTACACAAAAATGCTCCCCACTTAACTACATACAACTCTCAGGAGCTAAAAATAACATATTTCACCAAATCCAAGATATGGCCCCCTGAGACGCACCACGATTTCACGCACCTGAACAGGTGTGGGTGATGCACAGAGCAGCCAGGCCAGCCGCTAGGGGCCCAATTGTTTCACTCTCTCGGGGGAAACGTGGCTGTTCCCTCCCCCTGCACCTGCCCTGCCTGGCTTCTGACAGGCACCCGGTTCGCATCTCAGTGATAAAATCTACCACCACTTATAACACCCTCAGTCGCCCTTCCTCAGACCCTCGGAGATGCCCTGTGCTCACTCCTCTGACAGCAGAACTGGCTGCACTAACGTGAACTGCCTTATCTCAGTGCTGGGTCACAGTGGTGATATTTTTCAAAGACACATTCATCAGGAGGCTCGGCCGCTGTGAAAGAACACTCGCTCACTCTACTGTGACAACAGGGCACGACCCGCGAGCCATGGTGCCAACCCCACTCTGAAAACGCACCTACTTCAGAGATCATGAACACGGGAGAGCTGAGGAGTGTCTTAGAATCAATGAAGTGCCTTAAAACAACTGGAGTCTACTTGTTATCTTCCTCCTGATGATTTCTTTCCAGTGAAGAGATTAAAGATACAGGACTTTCTTCATGCACTTGTTTCACAAAAAGAAAACTAACCACACAGTCTTACCTTCTGTTGAAGAAACTGTTCCTTCACTTTCTGCGTCTGCTTGTTCAGGGAGGCAGCTTCTCGCTGCAGGTGCTCCACCTACGAGGGACACGTGTGCAGATGTTACACTGATGGTTCCAGGAGAGACACGTGTGCACAGAGGCATCAATGACTTGCCTCCATGCATCCTGTCCTAGAAGGTGACACACAGGTCAGTGTCTGCAGAGAAACTGCACCTACTTCTCAGAGGGAAAAACATGTCACCGACATCCTCTTGTCCTTGACACTGATGGAGCCGGATTCCAAGACAAAACCATTTCCAACACTAAGCCTACTTCCTCCGCCCCCTTGTTCCATCTGTACTTGTTTACTGCTCGTCCCCATCAGGGCATGGCAGCTCCTGGGTGTGGCATGCTGGGTCACGTGTGTACACACCTGGACCCTCGGCCGCCTCCCCTCCCCCACCCACTGCCCTGCCACGTGTCTGGGGCTCCCACTGCAGTCAGGCAGTCAGGAATGAAAGAACCCAAGTTCCACGTGGCTCTTCCCATGTCTGAGCTCCTCATCATAGGTGCACTGAAACTGGTGTTTCTTGGCAGGTTACTTTCAAAGACCCAAACAACTCGGTTTCCCAGTTCTCAGCCAGGTATCCACACACCCAGATGCTAACCTAACACCGAAGTACCCCACTTCAGTGGTTGGGTCCCTTCCCCAACTGAGCCCTGGGCCCTGCCCGGCAAGCGTTCTTCCATGTTTACAAAACAAGGTGTTCAAAAAAAGGACCAAACAAATAAGATAAAACAAAGGACCAAACAGCGTTACTTCTCGCATGCGTGATTTCCACTGTAACAAGGTGACAGTAAACTGCATTACCTGGCTGGACTTGACAGCTAATTCCTGTCTCAACTGCTCTAAAGTTTCTGACGTGTCCTGGGCCCCCTCTTCCAGGCGTTTTGCCCCTCTATCAAATTCCTCCCTGCTGCTCTGGGCTGCCTGCAGAGCCACCTCCAAGATGATCTTCTCATTCTGCAGGAAACGGATGGTATCGTCTCTGGAGGTGGCCTCCCCCTGCAGCTCGTCCAGCCTGGCCTGCAGTTCGTCGTAGTGCACCTGCAGGTCACCCAGGGCTTGCTCCCTGCTCTGCAATGTTTCCTGTGTTGAGGTGAACTGCTTCAAAAGGTCCAGGTGCTCCTGCTGCAAAGCCTCAAGCTGCTGGTCTCGCTGATGCAAAGTCAACTTCACCTGGAAAAAAAGGAACCAGAGTCAACAAGACTGCCCTTCAACAAAAACACCACGTGCTCCGAGAGTTTACACTTTTTTCGTGCTCAGGTTTTAAACAATCTGGACGGATGCTCTGGAGGCAGCCATCTGTGTAAAGCTGTGGCACAGAAGACCACAAGCAGAAATGGACCCCCACGGGGTCTGAAGATGTGACGGACAGACCAGCACAGAATAGCACCGAGGCCGGTGGCCAGAGCCCCCCAGGTGCTTGCCTGCTCCAGCTGTTGCTCCAGGGCCGCCGCTGAGGCCACCATCTTCTGCAGTTGCTCCTTCTCGTCTTCAAACTCCTCCAGCCTCCTCTGCAGGTCCTCCTCCACCATCGTCTTCGCCTCTTGAATCTGCACAAAGGCAGCTTCCTGGTCCAACATGTCAGCCTGGGCCCAAACGACAGAGCATTTTTTAAAAATCAGGATAACGTAACAGCTACAGACTCTGCAGGCAAACCCACCACCCTGGAGAGGAGTCCTTGTCCCCATCACCGCCTTGTCCACAACCCACAGAGGGCCTAAGGGGACAGGGGGTAGAAAGCTGGTGCCCTCCTGCTGCCCACGACACAGGTCACCAGCCTATTCCTCCACTCAAGGTTCCCCTGCTGACCCTAGGACCTGGCTGAAGAGAGAAGCAAGCAGACAACCCAGTTTTAAGAACTGGGATAAAGTGAGGAATGAAACCACCACGGCCGCCACGAGTGAAGACAGGCTTCATGTAGCATGTCCCCACTTTGGGGTGTGAGACACAGCACATTCTCTTTCACAAGACTACTTCCTGATGCCACTTGGTAAAACTAGAGACCAGAGGCCATGGGGCAAATACGACATTCCTTACGTCTTGACTATGTAGATAAGACCCAACATCTAGGTGTTTTCTTAGGGAAAAAACATCAGCTTATAACGTAAAATCTCTTCAGTTCTTTGACAAGGAGCTCTTGAAGCATATGTTTGACAGGACTGTCTTTCATCATCCATGTCCTCCATGAAGACAAAGGAGCACGTGCAGGGAAGCAGGGAGACGGGAGACCACGTGGTCACAGGACGCCAGCCTTCCATGTGATCGTGAAAGGCAACTGATGTTCTGGGCGCAAAATTGCCCCGTACACACTGCCACGATGCCCTGTACCCCTTTTTTATTTTACTCTTCCCAACAAGCCTATTAAGTAGGTATTATTATCCATATTTAATAAAAAGGGGACAGAGCCCGGAGAGATACAAGTTAAGATATAAGTTCAGGGTCCTACAGCTAAGAGCACAGGTCAAAGCCACAGCATCTCCCTGCCCTGGGATAACCCACGGAGGCAGCTGGACACGGTCCTAACCACGTGGCGGCTGGAGGGTGAAATGGTAAGGAGGCTGAGGCCAGAACTTGGCTAGCCCACGCTGTGGTGCAGAGAAGGGCCCCAGGTGACCACTGACAAGGCAGAGACGAGGGAGGGGTGTGCACACAGCGAACACGAGGAACAGAATCCCCAAACCTTAAATCACTGCAGATGGTTCAAAACCATACTTTAAAACGTATGTATATGTGCATGGACTGGTATATTCTCTTAATCTTGATCAGTGTCAAAAAAACCAAACCAAAACAAAAAAAAAAACCCAAACCCCAAGACCACACCGACCCGCTGTCCTGCTGCGGCCCGGAAGCGGCAGCCCACCTCAATGCCCTGGAGCTGGGCGGCAATGCGCTCCTTCTCCTTGATGGACCTCTGCTGGGTCTCCGTTAGCTGGTGGGACAGGGACACATTCTCAAGCTTCAGGTGCTCCAGGAGGCCTGCCTGGCTCATCTGTCCAACCTTCAAAGAAAAACACCACAAGGTCGAAGGTTGCTAGATTCTATGCAGAAGTGCAGCCCAGCCAGTCCCTGAGGCCACCAGGGCTAGGGTCTCTGTACAGCACCGGCCCCTGGGAGGGCTGCTCCCCAGGACCCCTCCCCACAGGGCCTCCCTGCCCACCCTCCTGGCAGCCACTGTGACACTCAGGCCGTCTGGGTTCTGTGTGCCTAAGGGGCGCCGGCTGGCAGCCTGGAAGTCAGAGCTCATCCACCCCCAAGACGGTATGGTTTGCCACAAGACCTACACAACAGTTCCCACTGAACGGGCATCCCTGAGGCCGGAGGTGAGGGGCCTCATTTGGGCGGCAGGGACACCAGGCCTTGCCCTCTCAGTGCCTGACGGTCCTGTGCACACACAGGCTGACCTGGCCATTCCCAGGAAGCGGCACTGGCCACCCCGGGTCCGACCCAGCCGCGCACACCTTCGGACACGTCCCTTCCGGAGCCGACATGAACGCTCCTAGGCTTACAGGTGCCAGATGCGACCAGATGTTGTGAGCTCTAGGGTCTAAGATGGAAGCTGCCCAGAGCAAGGAAGGGCGTTGTTTGCTGGGATTTTATTTCAAGGCAACAAAAGAATAAAGATGACCCTGCATTCTCCTGCCACTTGAATGTCTCTGGGACACTTCTGTTACTGGGAGAAGAGGGCGAAAATGTATCACACACCCTAATTAAGGAACGCTGAACCTGGGTGCCAAACGTATCTGGAAAAAGCAGTTACGGTTCTCAAACTGCCACTCCCTTGGACTCCTCCTCTATTTTTGTCTTCCAAATGCCATTTCTGACTTAGGTCAGGACACATAAATCAGGCTTCTTTAAATATTTTATGCCTCAAATAAATGCACAATAGCTTCAAAACTGCACTGACTTGCAATAATCTATTTCCAAGTACATTGCAAGTAGAAAAAATGCTTATCTATATGGTCCTCTAGCTTAAAAAATACATAACATAAATATTATAAAACTTCTATTTTGTACATTTGTAGACTTTAGACTTTTTTAAAAAGGAGCATTTGGTGGAGTTAGTACTTTACATCCTCTACTTGAGAAATAAAGTTTCACTATTTTGAATATGGTAACAAATAGTTACAATATTTTATCTGGACCAAAAAAAGTGGGGAGATAAAATAAAACCCACAGCAAAATTCAAAAAGAAGACAGGCTGACCAAGGCACCATCAGCACTCTCACAATTGGTCCAATTAGTCCAAACACTGAGATTTGGAGTAAAATGCATTTCAGCAACTTGCCTACTGCTCCTGAGGGTCTCCAGAGCTCACCACGGCCCCGGACACCCTGTAGACCAGGACCCACACCTGCTCCCACTCACGCAGGATCAGGGGCTGACATGCCTGCACCCTAACAACAGGGAAAGAAGGAGGACATGGGAAACGTGTGTTCTCTGGGAGGACCTGATCACCAGGCAGCTGGAGACAGAGCCACTCTGCCAGGAGGCACTGTGTGCCGTGCTCTGTGCACGTAAGAAACGAGCCCGGGTATGAGAGGCCCGAGATCCCCGCAGGCATGGATTTGACAGCTGGGCTCAAATGACAAATGGTGCCCCCCGGAGAGGGGATGGGATGTACTAGTCAGAGAGAGGAACTAGTCAGAGAAGGGGATTGTAGAATTTAAATGCTCAAGCAGAAGCTGTAAAACTTCCCGTGTCAGAAGTCACAGAAGGCAGTGACTGTATGGGATGGGGTGTGGGCTAGATGGGTGGTCGGCAGATTCTCAAACAACCTGTGGGTGAAATCTAAACTCAGAACAGTCACTTCATTTTAGGGAAAAAGCAAGCGTTCCACATGAGATGTGCAGTGTGAGCCACTGGCCACGGCAGGGTCATACCTGGATGTGGGCCATCTCGCCCTGCAGCCTGACCCGGGCCTCCTGGGCCAGGGCGAGCTGCTGCTGGTACCACTGCCGGACACTCTGCAGGGACGCGATCTCGGCCTGGGATGCCTTCAGCTTGCTGGTCAGCGTCGCACGCTCCAGCTGCACCTGCTGCAGCTGGCTCTGCAAGGCTGTCATCTGCTGCCGCAGGTCGTGCACTGAAACAAGCAAGCACGGCCGATCAGGGCGCCTGGCCCTCAACTCGGCCTCCGCAGACAGCGGGGGACGTGCCGGTTCTCCTCCTCCTCCTCGGCAGTGACGTCTCACGGGCAGCCGCGAGCACTGGATCACGGCTCTCAGGGGGCACCCAGTTTAGGGTATGGTCACTTCCCATTGACGGATCAACATACAACCCTGCTTTACATGTGCTTCTGATGATTCATCAGCGCTGAACTTACAGCTGACAGCGCTGTGCCTTGTGCCTGCACAAAGCTCGGCTAACACGTGTTTTCTCCATAAGGCACATCACAGCCTTCCTGCACTTAGGAACACCCTACAGTGTTTGGGGTTACTTGTAAAGAGCAACACCACCCCAAAAAGCACAAAAATGAAAAAAACGTGGCACTAAATTGACCATAAAAGAGCAAGAGCTGAACTGAGAAGGCTGAGCTTTGCGACCCCATCAGGCGACCCCAACTGTCTCTGCTCTGCACCCGCCTGCAAGTGACCGGAGAGAGCTGTGAGTACTGATGGGGTCACAAACAAATCTAGCGAGTAGATGAATTCACAATTAGGGAATCAACTGCATGTCCACAACGTGGCCATGGGAGCTTTCTGGCTTGAGATGTCAGCCTGAGGCGTCTGTGAGCCGTCAACCAGCTCAGGGGTGGAATCCACACTAACTCCCCCATCTGCTGATGCGGTCCACACTCGACATTGACGAGGGCGAGGTGGGAGGGGAGCGGACAGGAAATCACAGCACAAACCCAAACCACAGTACAAACAAAATCAGTCAAAGATTTAAAAAATAAATTACTACAAACATTTAAGAAAACACTTATGATTCTAATGACAGTTTCCAAAAATTTAAAACAAAACAAAAAAACATGATAGGATCCGTGACATCCGATCTGAAGCCCTAGGGGGCAGATGTGTCTCTGAGTTCAGAGTGGTGGGGCTTTAGGAAGGCAACAGGAGCATCCCCCCTGCACCCGAAATCCACCACCCGGCAGACACGCTGCAACAAGGCGTGGGGAGGCTGCACTGGGTGCGGGCCATTCTGCTGCCTGCCAAGCTCTGGTCAGGCCAGGCCTTGCAACCCAGAGCAACACAGAACTTTTGGGATTTTATCATTGTCTTAAGGGATTAGGTATCATACGAGGGTGAGTCAAAAATTACCCGCACTCTGGCTATAGAATTTATAGAAGTTTTAACATAACTGGAGTGCGGATAATTTTTGACTCACCCTCGTAAAACGTTCAGAGACTAAAAACAGCTGGCTGTTTTATTTCCCAGCTGGCGCTTTCACCCTGCTAGTACCAGAACAAAGCTTTCGTGGTAGCAGTTTGTCACTTTTCCTTTTCTGTCATCAGATCTGAAACCTAGTCTCACGTTGGCAGACGTGGTCCTTCACAGCAGCCCCATCGTGCTGCTCCCATCACTCAGATGTCGAGAGCTGGGAGACGAGAATGTCATCTACCCAGACTGCGATGGAGGACCAGGGTTTGCACCGACACGTCCCTGGGCTCTGAGCGCCTTTCTCTCCATCCCCACCCCCCTCCTTCTTCCTCCTGGCAGCACACAGCAGATGTGAGCCCGCACACCATTCATCTTGGCGCCTGGCTGGGTGTGGAGCATGGACTTTGGGGATGGAGTACACGGCCTGAGGATGAGCAGAAAGCACGAGGGAAGCACACACAGGCCCTCTACACACAGCCCACCACCACGGTTCCCTGACTCCACTGCTCCATTTGTCTATCATTCCAGAGGGATCCAGCTAGACCCCAAACCCGAACTAACGGAAGGGAAGATACAGATTCACTAGTCAACTCTCTCAGTGTTGCTTTTAAATAGCATCTGCAATTCTGGAATAAGCAGGCAGATCTGGCCCCCCAAACAACAATGGACTGTGAAGGCGGAAAGAGTGGAAACATTTACTTCTGACAATCAAGGATCCAAAGTCCATTTCTAAGACCTAAGCCACCCCCTTGATGCACATGCAAAAATGTGCAGAATTCTACAAGCTCAGTCAAAAACAGTACTACTTCAGGCAAGAGGACATTTCATGGATAAATTAGAAGGGGGGACAACACCCAGCATACCAATGGGACAACACAGGTCAGTCCCCAGAGCAGACCCACCAGGGCAGACCCCTGGGCCCTCCGTGTGCACTAAGGGACAGATGGGCAGACGGGATGCTCACCTGTGTTGTCCTTACTGAGGATGCTCCGCTGCATCTCCTCCACCTTGGCCATGAGTCTCTGGTACTGCTCCTCGGCCACCTGCAGGTCGCTGTTGGAGGACGCCAGGCTGGCATTCTTGGCTTCCAGCATGTTCTGCAGGTCGGTCATTGCCTGCTCAAGGTCCCAGCAAGATTGCTTTAAGGTGTCCACCTCTGAGCTGAGTGAGTCCTGCCTCTGCTGGCTGCTGTGGCTGTGCTCCAGCTGCGCCTGCAGCCTCGTGTGCAGGGCGGCCAGCTGTGCCTGCAGCTCCGCCTTTTCTTTAAGTGCCTGGAAAGACCCACAAACAGCCACACTGACTTCCAGAAAAGTAAGTCACTTGTACCCTGCACACTGAGAGGGCTGCCAAGACACAGCCAGTGAGACAAAGAAAGGTGACTGACAGGTGCACATCACAGGAAAGAACCATGTCTTCCAAAATATTCCGTCATTCTAGCGTTAGTTATCCCAAAGAAGGGGTTTCTCCAGACAGGCCCCAGAGGTAGGAGGGGTGCATACGAGTCTGCTCATTTTCTGCACGGCGGCACCTGAGTAGCACAGCACGTGGGGAAAGTTCTGCAAGCACCCATTCACCCACGAGGATGCTGGAAAACATATCTGTTGAAAAACCAAAACAGCACACAAGCGTGCACAAGCACACACAGTAAGAACCCCTTGAGTGTGCTTGCTGAGGGGTCTCTACATGAGAAAGAGCAGCCAGACTCAGACCTGGGGAACAGGACCCACAGAACACATCTGCGGGGAAAGCATGCCATTACACAGAGAGGCTTGGAGGGGCTGCAGCCCAGGCCGCTGGGCACGGGACAGCCTGAGGCAGTCCACGCTTTATGGCAGGGCAGCAGGGACCACTGTCTGCAGGACATGGCAGGGAGTGAGAGGAGAGGTGGGGCCTCAAGAAGCCCTAGGCCCCAGGGGTAGCTGAGAACAGACAGTGAACAAAGGGGCACGGCCCCCACCCACCCATTAGCATCTCCCACCCACCCTAACATCAGCCTATCAGTGTGTGTGTGTCCAGCAATTTCAAAATGCAAAGAGGAGCAAACAGCTGCACGTCAATACACAATAGGAGAAAATCAACCTTGTGAAGACAAACAACAAATTCAACAGACAGAAGAACAAATACCTAAAGAAAATGAGTTAACGGAGTAAAAGGGATAAGATTTTGTAATAAGTGTAATTAGTATCTTTGTAGAAATGCCAGAAAATTTTGCACCCGTATCAATCCACAAAGATCTGGGCTTGGACACAACTGAAGAGCAAATCAAATCCCAGCAGGATAAGGAGGTAAAGTGACAGCAAGTTAAGGTTCCCAGATTGCTCAGGGCTTCAAATGCAGATGAGGTGGAAATGCACTTGATGAGGCCACGTTCTGCAGGAGGACAAAGTGTAAATCGTGCGCAACCAAAATTAACCTTGATACCTTGGTGATCACCCCTTCAGTCGAGAGTTTTATGTGCAGAGTCTGTGTCCCAGAATGAGTGCACGAAAAAGCCACATCAGACGTGAGAAGCACATTCGGCAGGGGAGTGCGTGGCTCCCCCGCCCCCACGGCACTGGCTCCTGAGGGGAAGGGACTGAGGGCCTCATGCTCTCTCCCGTCTCCATGCCAGGTGCAGAGGTCAAGGGCAGCTGAACTGAGTTACTCTAACTGTTGATAGGAAAGCTGAAAATTACAGGATGGAAAATGATTTTTCAGGCATGTGCTAACTAGATAAAGCAAAATTCACACCAAAAAAAGCAAAAAGTACTCAAGGGGTGAAGATGACACTTTCACCAGGCCAGAAAAGGTAAAAGCCACCTAACAGCAGAGCTAGGAAGTCTTCCAGACAGATCCTGACAGAAATACAGGGAGAAACCACACGGTCAGAGCAGGAAACTAGCACACCTCTTTCTGAGGCTGACAAATCAAGCAGACAAGAATGTACAGCCACAGGAGACAAGGCTGCTGCTGCTGCTGCTGAAGTTTGTTCTTAAAGGCACGTATAGAACCATGCGCAGCAAACAGGAACTGCACAACTTTTCAAAGACATGGCACCATAATACATCCATAAAATCTCCATTTACAGGACCTCCCTGGTGGCGCAGTGGTTAGGAATCCACCTGCCAAAGCAGGGGACACGGGCTCAATTCCTGGTCTAGGAAGATCCCACATGCTGTGGAGCAGCTAAGCCTGTGCATCACAACTACTGAGCCTGTGCTCTAGAGCCTGCGAGCCACAACTACTGAGCCCACATGCCACAGCTACTGAAGTCCGTGCTGTAGAGCCCACACTCTGCAACAAGAGGAGCCATTGCACTGAGAACACCGCTCACTGCAATGAAGAGTAGCCTCCAATCGCCACAACTAGAGAAAGCCCACGCACAGCAACGAAGACCCAAAACAGCCAATAAATAAATAAATAAATTTATAAAAAACAAAAAATTCAAAAAAAAAAACTTATCTCCATTACCTGACTAGCCTCTAATGATAAAGCTTCCAGCTGTCCTTCGAGTCTCATTTTTTCTTTAAGAACTTGCAACATTTCATCATGCGTTTCAGCCACAGAGCTTTCCACGGACACACTGCAGGATAAAGGCACAAAGGATCAGGTGGTGGGAATATGAACAGTCATTATCTTCCCTCTATACCAGCCACACTCTCCAAATTCCACACCCCTCTGCTACTCTCCCCCAACTTTAAAAAAAATAAGTAAAAAGATTTAGGTAGCGAGCTAAAGCTCTTAGGAACACTACCAATAAACACTCCCGCCCACAGCCCAGCCTTTACAGCCACCACACGGCCGGAACGTCCTTGTGGAGACGTGAGCCCAGGTCACATCTGTGCTGTTTTAGAGACAGGTCTACACAAATCCTGGAAGGCAGATATCTTAACACTGCAGGTGATTACTCATTAGACCCAACTCCATCTCTTACAAAGCAACAGAGTGTGTATAAATGAAGCTTTAAGGACCCAGGGAGGAACCCCGAGAGGAAGGTGGTGTTGTGTGGCCCCAGCATCACCCACCTGCTGCAGATGCTGTCGGTCCGGCTCCGCACCTCCCCGTTCACCTCCTGCCTCTGCTCTTGGCGCTCGGCTGCCGCAGCCTGGAGGACATCCGAGATGGAGGGGAACTGGCCCAGGGCACTGGCCGCGATCTCCTGGCCACTGACCACATAGGGGGCCTCGTGCGAGCCTGCAGTGTTCACCTGAAGGCCGGGCGTCCCACGGGCAGAGACGCTGCTGTAGGAGGAGCTGTCGCTTTCTGTCCCATCGGCCTCAGACACATTGTCTCCTGTGAGGGATGCGTTCTCCAGGCGGTCGTCAGCCTCGGAACACAGGCTGAGCTCAGACACCACTGACGTCCCGCTGCCACGGTTCTGCTTCAGGGAGCCCCTGGCAGAGTCCAGGGCCGCAACATTTCCACCAGAATTTCGAACGTCTGAATCTTCAGTTCTGTAATCAGCCAGAGACCGAATTTTGCTTGATTTGGAACTTTTTTTCTCCTTAGGATGTGCCAGGAGCCCTAAGCTGCCCACCTTCGGGCCCCGAGGGACACTGGTGCGCAGGAAGGAATATTCTTTTGTCATAGCCACGGCACTGGCCCTCGGTAAGGTTTCTGGGTTCAACATGAGTTCAGGATCAAGTGTGCTAAAAAGTCTTGTTTTAGCTACAGGTTGACTGGACTGAGAAGGAAAAAAAGTACAAAAATTATGTTTAAAATTGACAAGCAGCATTCAAACACTGCCTCCAGAAAGGCCTCACCCGCTATGTAAACAGAGCTCTCTCCCAGCATGTGCCTGTGCCATGGCCTTCTGTCCTCTGTAGCCTCACTGCCTCCACGGCATCCTGGGCACAGTCCAGGCACACGGCTCTTGTGCCTGTGACCTGGGACACTTCAAAGCACCTACTAGAGCAAGTCCTCCCTCCTCATGCCTCCTCTACAGAAGTGTTTTGGCTACTCTCCAATGTTTATTCTTTTAGATAAACCCTGAAATTTTTCTTCAAGTTAAAAAAAAAAGTCCTATTGAATAAAAACTACCTTAAATTTTTAATTACTGAGGGGATAATGAGCTGTTTCCCTCCATTTATTCTTATCTGTTTGCATGACCTTTGACAGAGGAAGTTATGTGGCGTTTATCTAGATCCTAAACCATTTTTGTTACCATTTAAATTTAATACTTAGATATTTTATTATTCTGTTGATATTATAAATATTATCTTTTCCCATTAATTTTATAACTGGTCATACCAGGATAACCATTGATTTTTCATATTTGTATTTTAAACTGACAATTCTAAACCCCAGTTATTTTAGTAATTTTATAATATTTTTATAAATTTATAATAATAGCAATTTTTCAGTTGATTCTCCAGCATTTTTCCAGGGGGTTACCAACACCTGCAATTACCAATAACATTTCTCCTATTTTTTCAGTGTCTGTTTCTCTTACTTCTTTTTCTTATATCATCATCTTAGCTGGAACTTCCCAAGTGGCCTTGAGTGAGGCTGGGGATGAGGGAAGACACCATTCCCTGGCACTGAATCAACAAGACTTTCTGTTACAGATTAATTTTCAGTTCTATGTTGTTCTACAAAGTCAGTGAAATCCCAAAGCGACAAGGGACAAGGTGGGCCATGAGCCTCTCGAAATGAGGCTAGGATACACCAGGAAGGATACAGGAGCAAGAGCAGCAAGGAAGAGTAAGGAGCGTGAGGCGATGGATATGCCGGGCCCCCCAGATGGCAGCACACACTATAAAGCTGCCATAATTGGATCCACTGAGAACAAGAAAAGCAGCAGGAGGGCTGGAGACAGAGCACAGCCCAGGAACTGGGGCAGGCACAGGCAGAGGCTGCAGACATTTCAGAAGCGCCACAGTAAGGCAGCACTCCAGCCAGTGGGGAAACGGCAGGCTACAGAACAAGCAAGTTGAGGTAACTGACCAGCTGTCCACGAAGAGGCATATTCCCACCTCTCACCTCCATCCAAAACATTTCAAGTGGATTAGATTTACACAGTAAAGAACACAACTTTTCAACACTTTCTATACTATCTTACTTTTAGTATAAGAAGAAAACAGAAGTGAATTTATTTATATCCTTCAAACAAGAAGATCCTCTTAAATATGACATAAACCCCAAAAGAAGTAACAGCAAAGACTGAAAGTTCTGACTGTAAACATTCAAATCTGATGTGCATGGAATTTCCCAGTGGTCCTATGGTTAAGACTCTGTGCTTCTACTGCAGAGGGCACAGGTTCAATCCCTGGTCGGGGAACTAAGATCCCGTGAGCTGTGCAGTGCAGCAAAAAAAACCCCTAAAACCTCAAAAAACCCCAACAAACTGATGAGCAGCAAAAAGATTTGCCAGAAAAGAAGTCACCGCAAACTAAGAAAAAACTGTTTGCAAAGATACTAAAAGGGGATAATTTCCTCATATACAGTACCAACATAGCAAAAAGACAACCCACAGAAAAATGGACAAAGACTGACAAAGACACCCAAACAGCCAATACGTAAACAGATGCTTACTGTTAGGAAGTACTGTTTTTTTCACCTATCAGACAACGAAGATTCAATTTTTATTATTTCTAATGATGCCAAGGATGAGAAAGCTAGCAGTCCTACAGACTGCTAACTGGAATGAAAACTGGTCCATCCTATTTGGAGGGCAATACATATCAACTAACAGACACATGAAACCTTTTACCCAATAACTGACAGTTAAGGATTTACCCACAAAGGTATACAAGACACAAAACATTCCCTGCAGCACTGTTTGCAATTTCAAAAAATGAGAAACAACCTAAGTGTAAATCACTGTGAGTTGATTAATGCAGTGCTTGTACACACATGGTTACAGAGGATGAGGAGGGGCTCTACTGAGCTGACGGAGATGGCGCTGAGGACCGGGAGGGAGGAGGCTGTGTGAAGAACAGCACAGAGAGGGTGCTTCCTGAATGGGAACCATCATCACCTCTACGTGAAGGCACACGCACGGAGACACTCTCCCACAGGGGAGGACTTTCACTCACTGTCTCCACCATTTAAACATCAGGTTTGAGCTCCATCTTCCTACTTCTAGTTTAATTGCTTTTGCTTACTTGTTTTGTATTTTTTGAATCAGGAATTCTGAGTTTTATTAAAAACCTTTTCAGCACCTGCTGAGATGTCGTAAGTCTTTTTGCATGGAACAGCCACTGTAATGAGTTCTATCGACAAGAGGCCCCCATTCTGAACTAACCTGACTCTTAGAGAAAACCTCGCTCGATTTATGTTACTCCATGAACAACAGGCCATGCTGATGGGTCACAGCACAGCAGTGGGGAGCACAGCTCTGGGCTCAGACAGGCAGGTTCACGTCCCAGCTCAGCCGTTGGCACTGCTGACTCTGGTGGTCCCCTCAGCTCTGAGCTTCCCTGGGTCATGGGGGGGACTCACCCAGACGCTGACCTGCACAAGGACAGCACCTCCCAGACTGCACTCTCCTCAGCTGGCCCTGCCCTGAGGGTCTCCAGAGTAGAGCACAGGTGGGGGCCAAAGTAGCCAGCATCTCACTGCCTGCCTTCCTTAGTGTGTGTGCGTGGTGGCAGGGGCTGGGGGTGGGGGGAGGGCAAGCAAGCGGGCCTGTCAAGTTGGTCAGCCCAGTGTGTGATGAGTCCATCAGTTACAGAGAAGTTACCTCACTGAGGCTAAGATTTTATATACACACACATAATTTTTTAAAGATGGGAAATGATGTTAAATTTCACACTGAACTCCTGACACATTAATTGCCTAATGTTGGATGACCCAGGCAGAGCTTGGACTTGTGGTGCAAACCTCGGGAGGCAGGCTGTGGACAGGTCGGGGCACATGGGCACGGTCCGGTCTGTTCCTTGGCTCTGCTACTTTACCGCTGAGTGACCTTCATCAAGTTCCTTACCTGTCAAAGCCTCACTATGAAGTCTGTGGAGAATCTAACACAGTGCCTAGCACATGTAATCACTGACTACTGACTCTCGTGGTGACATCTCTGGCAGGCCGCCAGGAGAGATCCCTAGAAGCCCTGACCTGGAAAGCCTCTGCCAGTTCAAAGCCTGGTGCTGGCTCTTCCAGTCTGTTTACATTGGCTTTGGAGCAGTGACACTCAAAAAGCCAAGGTCCTCTCTTGGGAAAACAAATGGCCAACCCCACTGAGGACTTGTCACTAGTAAATCATCCAGTGAAAGCGTTTTTTTTTTTTTTTTAAGTTCATTTAGTTTTAAATTCCTTTAATTTGAAAATTTTCAATCCCACAGAAAACCTGGATGAAGAGTGAAATGAACATTCATAACCCCCTTTCCTAGAGTCACTCGATGTGATTAAAAAGACTGTTTTCATTGGTATCCCAACAAGTTTCATACCTGAACAAAACTGATTTCAGCAAAGCACATGAACACACTCATCACATGCGTGTGACATGGCACATATGCTAACACTGTACAGCAAAATGCAGTAGAAACTGTACCACTTACACAATAAACAAGTCAGACCCAGGCCTGGCTGCTCACATACAGACAGCAATTATACCCAAATATTTGCTGTCTCTGATTTTCTAAGGGCAGACTTAGAAATAAAATACACTTGTTTAGAGGGAAGAAGGACCAGATGGGGTGGGAACCAGAGCCTGCGGAATCTCCCCAAAGGGTGAGAACTACATGAGAAAAGTGATCTTCGCAGAGAAGCACAGAAGCCCATCCTGGCAGAGAGAAATAAGCAGCAGATCCTGGAATTATGTCTAACTGCTGTCTTTCACACGTGAAGTCCTCCATTAGCTTGTTCAAGAGGGAGACTCACTCTTTCCTGCTGCCGCTTCACCCGGTACTGTTTGAGCTGTTCTTCCAGCCGTTTCCGGGCCTGAAGTCGGACCTGCTCCTCCTTCTCCAGGGGCAGCGAAGCCTCTGTTGAGCCTGAGGTGGGGAAACGTCCGTTTAGAAACTCACAACGCACCAGGGCACAAAGGACAAATCAGAACAGCAGCTTGGCTGTTTTGCATTTTATTACCGATATGATTTAGCTTTAAACAACACATGGCTATCTAGTTTGAAAAGACTGTGCAGATGGAGAGAAAACTGTGAGCCTTGAACACTGACCATAGGCAGAACCCACCTGGTGGCAGACACACTGGCCAAGCACAGGGGCCATGCTCACACGATATGGGCATCCTGCTGGTAAAACAGGACACGGGCAACCTGTGCCTTTTAGTAACAAAAGAACTGAACGTGAAGTTGGTGCCAGTGAAAGCCTTGTGAGGCCCTCACCAAGCTCCACCTCTGTTCCGTGACACTGTGGAGGAGCGTGAAAAGCACCCAATGGAACGACAGTCAGCAGCGGGGACAGGAATACGCTACAGGACGTGCCTTCCTCACACAGTTACACCTGGGCTGCTCACCTCAGTCTCCTGCCTGAGGCGGCTCCCATCCAGGAGCTGTGCTCAAGCACAGGAGGGAAACTACTCTGACAACTTTTTGGGCTAATAACAAGATTTAAAGTATCTAAAATCCAAACCTTTCACTGTAGGTAAGAAAAAGGCTGAACAGTGAGTAAAAGGTAGGAGAGTTCCAGGTCTCCCAGCTGAGGGCCCAGGGGGTCACCAGCAGGCTGATGAGAGCAGAGAAATGCCGTAACTGAGCCCCTTTTCAGGCAGCACCATCTTCAAATGTGGGTTCTAGGAGGTAAGCAGCTGTTGCTGAATCTCACTAGGAATTCAGCACTGTTGTCACTGACTGTGCACTCATCACGCAAGAGGCCTCTCATACTGTTCACAATGCTGAGTGGTCCAGACAGCAGAGACCTAGAGGCTGTGGCCTCAGGCAGGGAACCCCACCAGCAAGTGCGGCAGCAGAGACATGGCCTCAGGGCTGGGCTAGGGACACACACTCCAGGACAAGCGCGGGGTGGGGGGGGGGGGTGGCTGAGGAAGACCAGGTGAGCCAGGTGGGTACCTGGGGCCAGAGCTCACAAACCCCTCAGGTTAGGAACCAAGATTTCACACGACATCTTGGCTGACATGTTAACAGTTAATTTACAGAGATGTTTCAAGTACACTGTGGCCCTAATGAAATAATGCCTGTGAAGAACCCTCTAGTCACCAGGGAAGTGTGAGCTGCAAATGAAAGCATCAAGGCAGCATCACAGCACACTCCCCAGACTGGTAAAGGCTGGAAGGACACAGCGTCCGCATCCTCTCATGGGGCGTCTGCGCCCTGGAAATGCGACCACATATGATAGAGATAAACACACCCGTTGCTTCTGACCAAGAATTCTGCTTCTAGGATGGAGCCCATAGAAACGAAAGCACCAATGCTGCGAACACGCACGGGGAGATGCTCGCTGCAGCGCTGGTCATGTGGCCCTGACCCGGCCATGCTCGGGGCTCCTACTGGCCTTGAAAGAAGGGATATGGAGTCGCATCAGCTGATCGGCTGACATGGTGCGATCTCCACGTGACGGCACTAGCTGAGGAAGGCATGCAATAATGTGAAGGATACAACCCCATTTTAAAAAACAATGAGCCCCAAACCTGGCTGTTTTCAGAGGCCTGTAAAGGACTGTGAGAATGTGGCTGACCTGGAGGGGCGGGGAGGAGGTACTGAAGGGGGGACAAGGCATAAAAACAGCATGTGTGAAATAATCCCATTCGGTAAAGTTGCACAGGTCTGTGTATGAAAACCTACGTGTTAGGAAAAGGCCTAGAGGTTTCTAGGGCTCATGGGCTGTCAGTTCACAACTTGTTCACCCCTGAATCCCCAGGGATCAGTACAAAATAAATGCCGATTAAAGTAACTCATAAAAGAAAGCCTTCGTGGTGTAACCATCGAGATCAATGCCCCACCAGCTCCTTGGTCACCACCCAGGGCGACACAGACACGCACCACAGGCCCTTCAGCCTTGGCCTTGAGTGCCATCGGCACCATCAGGCCCTGATGGAGGGTATCTTCTCTCTGAAATGCAGCTACGTGTTAAATGCATGACCCACCACAGTGATGAAACAGCAAATGGCAGAGGGGTGCAGCGCCTGTGCCTCTGAAGGATGGTGAGTGACAAGAGCCCCGGGGAGGGGGGAGGGGGGAGAGCCCACGGGAAGATGCTTACACAGTTGCGTCTCTTGCATAGGAAGACTGAGTCTGAGGGACTGCAAAGCTTCTTTTCTAACACTGCCCTCAGCACTAGTCCCCTGAGACTTCCTTAGGTTGTCATGGAAACCAGCCACACCTGCAGAGGCTTCAGGACCTGCTGATGGCGCAGGGTCTCGGAACTGTGGCGCCGGCCCATTCGGACAGGTGTCCCCTTGGCTTCCTCCTTCATCTGAAGCTCTGTTTACCTCAACACCGGCACCTGGAAAAGAGGGTGTGCTGGGCCGTCATGGTTTCCACAACTCAAACGGTGCAGGAGCGGCTCTAGCTACATGACCACTTTCCACATCCCATGTTCCCTCTGCGAGGACAGTGGGCTCGGCCCCTCCTGTGGGCAGTGACAGGACGAGTCACTCAACCTCGCAGAGCCTGACGCCCTCATCTGCGGATGCCCTCCTCACCCTCCACACTACGGCTGTGGAATTTAAGTAGTAATGTTTCCTTTTCACTTAAACATGACACATGTGAAATCTTATGAAAAACAAAATCACTGTCTATTAATAATAAAAAGTGGGAAAATTTAGAAAGGCACAAAGGAAAAAGTAAAACCATCAGTAATCCTATCACCAAAAGATTAAATCTGTTATTATTCTGGTAAAATTGTACACAAATTCGTTTTGTTTCCAAAATTAGCATAATAAAATATTCCTTGTTCTGAAAAAAAATTGTATGAAAGTCCGTTTTTAAAAAAATAGCAAAAAAACACCACAAATGCTTAAAACATAGCTGACAATGTTTCTCACAGGCATTGTTAACAGCAGTACTAACCAGTGTCACAGCCTCATGTCTACAAAACGCTGATTTCAAAATTATTTCAAAGCATAAGTTTATCAAACAAAACGAGAAAGGAAAGGCAGAGTTAGAATAGCCAATGAGGGCGATTATGGCAAAGCTGAGCACAGAACCCAGAGTCTGCCCTTCTGGCTGACAAACACCTGATGGGTAAAAACCCAAGTTAATCAGTGATGACCATACACCTGCATATCAAGCTCAGTTTCCTCCACTAACACTATTACAAGCAGACTTGTTTATACACTAACTGAAATCTATTTCTGTATCAAAAGGAAACACAAAGAAAGTGCTCTCCCCCGACAGGCCGGCCAGTTGGCAGCCAAAGAGCCAAGGAGACGTGTGTAGGGGCTTCCGGGCACATGCCGGGGATTCCCAAGCACTGCCATGCCCCGACCTCTCATGGGGTCAGCATCACCTGGATCTAGAAAATCCCCTCTGTGCCCAAGCAAATTTAAAATGGGTTTCTGTTGCTTGAAATGTGACCCCCAACTAATATAGCCTACTGTCACGCCTCCTGAAAGGAAAACCGGAATATAAACGGGGTGCCCCAGACTCAAAGCAGAGTGGGGAGACCCCACCACAGCCGTGACACACCATCTGTTCTTTCACACAAACAGCCCTCAGCCTAACTGCTGGGGTTGGGGGAGGAATCCTGCATTTCAGATACAAGTTAATCAGGTCGATACCACTTTCTGATGGGTTTATGGATCTGGGAGAGTCCCTCACCTTCCTGTTTACATAACAAAGTAATTTTTTGAGCATCATATTGCACTAAAAAAAAATCTACAAGAAGGCCCAATAAATAATAAGACCTGATTAGTTCCAGACATGAGCCTAACTGTGGATAAAAAACGATGATGAGACAAAAATGGCCAGCTCCACTTCCTGGCTGCTTCCCAAGTGCCTGCATTTCTGAGACGCAGGCACCATTCATCTTTCCGTTTCTTCAAGAGCGAGACTAAGATAAACTGAGGATCTTGCTTGAGGGCTCTCCTCACTGTTAGCGGCAGACCTAGTAGCCCCGCCCCCGCAACTGCAGAGGCCTTGGCCTTGGGCCCAGCAGCATCTGCCTCTCCTGGCATTTAAGGAGCAGTAACCACCAAAGCCATTTTAGGTGCTGGAGCACTGTTGTACAAGAACAGGAATGCAGTTTCTGCTAGCAAATCAGTACGTACACGTTATGAGTTTCAAGCACACACCAACCAGGAAGGGGTATGGAATGGAGTAATTCACCCTGTACTTTCGATGCACGACTAACCCATTAGCTAACATGTAAATGTGATCCAATAATGCTCAGATCACTAATGGACCATTTCTGGGTCGCCGTTAGTAAAATTTAGCAACCAACCAACCAAAAAGCTGGAATGTTAGGCAGGGAACAGTGATGTGTCAGTGAAGACCTGTGGAAGCCTTAAGGGTAAACTATGCAGCTCTGTCCTGTGGGAGCACAAAGCTCCGCAAAGTTCCCGCTCTATTTAATACGCAGGGTGCTTGATTCAAAGTTGGGATCAAGTAAAACAAAACAAAACCAAACCCTTATCTGATTACTGAAAACATACTCTGAGTGAATTAAAAGAGTAACTGGCAACTTACACTGGGCTTCATCCCACTGGTCCAGCGACGCCAGGGAGGCAGGGGGCTTTGGGGGGGCCTCGGGGCAAGCCGAGATGCCACTGCCGGATCTGTCCTCCAACAGGCCCTCCTGCACAGCCGCCGCACCGTCCATGGCCAGGGTGATACGGGCTGGGCTGACACTTGGGGGCTGCAAGTGAACTGTGAGCGAGTTTGGTTTCTGCCATTAGCAACAGCCAAGACCTCCTGCAACGGACCACACCAGGTTTGCCATTTTCAGGAGAAGATTTAAAGTCTCACAAACGGCCTGAATGAAATCAAACCAAGTAACATCATGATTTCTGACAGGAGTAAAAAGAGAAAGAAGGCTTTATGAAACTTCATTTGTCAGACTTGAAGTAACAATTCCAAGACTAACATTTGGTTCCCAATTTGCAACTGTATAATAAACAAATGTAGATTTATTCATTCAACAAATCCTTGAGCACCTACAATATCCTAGATTTTGAAGATAAACTGCTGAACCAGCCCCACCTGGCTCCTCCCTGAAGGCCACCTGCCCTGGTGCCGGCTATAAAGACCGCCCCACCAGGGTAAGAAGCTTTGCAGTCCGTGGCGGTGCTGTAATCGCTGTAATCGGCAGAGGGGGCCGTGGAGCTGGGGGTAGGGCTTGAGTGACTGAAGAGCTGAATCTTCATTTATTTAAATTTAACTAATGTGTGTGTAAATCGTCACATGTGGCCAGTGGCTCCTGTATTGGATACACAGGCCCAAGCGCTCACAGGGCTCAAAGGGCAAGCTCCTCTCCCAGGAGACCTGGCACGTCAGTGCCCAGGCCACAGCTCAGAACTAGACGGCAACGTGGAAGATGCAACTGCATGGAACTCGGAGGAAGCGTGGGGGGATGAGGACACATGGAAAGTAGCCACCTGGGGCAGGTAGAGAAAGCAACTCACAGCAGGTGACCAGACGCATCCTTCATTTCTCGCAGGATCTGCTATCCTTCAGCCCATCCTGCCAGGTTGAGTTTAAGGGAGCAAAACTTTGCCCAAAGTTTGGCAATTGGTTACTGCTTCTGAAGTGTAATAAGAATATTATTGCCTTGTTTCCTCATCAACAGATAAGGTGTTGCTATTATTCATTCTGCAGATATGTTGGCATTTACTTCCTTTAAGATAAGATTTCATATTATCCTATGTACTATTCTGCATTTCACGGATTTCAGGATGAAAATTTACATGACTTTTCTCCCCAGCTTACAAATCCCATATAAATGTTTCCAAAAAGAGCCTAAGCAGGAGCTGACTGCCACAGGACAGGCAGGTGCGCCTGCTCCTCCACAGTCCTCTGACACCCTGTCACCCACGAACAGGCAGCCCTTGGTGTCTGGCACAAGCCTGCCTGCCCTGTGGTGAATGCCCAGCAATGGGAACCCAGTGGTGTTTGGCCCGCAGCTTCAATCATCCACACATTCCCCTCTGCAACCTGTCATCTGACAGGCCAGCGACACCATGGATTAATAACAGTATTGTTACGAATATAAAAAGGCTATGTCTACTTTTTCTTTCTTTCTTTTTTTTTTTATGGCCATACCTCGCAGCTTGCAGGATCTTAGTTCCCCAAACAGGGACTGAACCCAGGCCCTCCGCAGTGAAAGTGTGGAGTCATAACCACTGGACCCCAGGGAATTCCCTATGTCTACTATTAAGTGTAGAGCTAGTACTAACGGTTTGTACTTGAAAGGATCACAGAACTGTGTGAAAACACAGGTAACTGCAATCCAATGTAGCTAATCAAAAAGCACTGGGTGCCACTCTGGCTCGAGGTGCCTGGCACGTGTAAGTATTTGAGGACCAAAACAGTGTCTGAAATGAAGGGAGGTATCAAGGCCAACCAAACGTGAACCTATGTGCAACAGTCCTCAGTCTCGTTTTTGTCCCTACGATAATCGGTAACCTCTTTCATCCATGGAGACACTTTCCAGGTTGGCCGGGTGGGTAGACAAACTGGCAGCTGGAAGCCCCACGCCTGTGCTGGCACAGCCCACAGGCCCCTCTGAAAATCAGCGTTTCACAGGGTCCTGCCTGCACAGAAAACCACTGTGACGCCTGCTAAGTCTGCCTCTCGGCCACGATCCCAGACACTCTGTGGGCACAGCTGGTGGTAAGCCAGGAGTGATAATGTAGAGAAGGTGCCCACAGCAAGGCAAGGCATGTCCGCAGAAGGACAGGCAGACTGTTCCTTCACTGCAGGCTTCACTTCAGGGACAGACAGATGACCACAGATGGATGGGTGGGACAAACATGGCGGAATGTGGAATCAACTGTCACTGCATATGGCCATCCTGACACGCTCCTTAACAAAAGAAAACATCTGCATTTTGCTTTGAAATGTCTGCTCTGTTCTGTGGGGGTGGGGTGATGATGCCTAAATCACCACATGCTCCCTAAGATGCCTGAAAGGGTAACAAGGACAGGCAAGTGCTTTTCAAGCAGAAGCTGGTCCCTCTGGTGCCCATGTCCTTCCTCCCTACCCCCACCTCCCGACCCCAGGCACATCCCCAAGGACCCTTCCATGTCTACATTAAGGCGCTGGTCTCAAGTCTCTCCTGGGCCTCAGGTAAAGCACCTGGCCTGCTCCCTTCTGCCATCATGATACCCCCTGCATGCATATCACACTGCAGTGTGTGTGCCCATCTTTTATATCCACTGTAAGATCCTGGATGCAGAAATCACCACTCCAAGTCTGCTCCTACCCCCTGGAACATCCCCTACACAGAGTGGTGCTCAACACAGGCTGCTGACCTAAATCTCTGCCTCACCAAGTTCCATCCCATAGCAATCAAGCCAGTGGTTCCAAAACAAAACGATACAGTATTTGCATCCTTGAGCACCCACAATGCCTTGTCAGATACAGAATAACCCCATTGGGAGCCACAGTTTTAGTGTGGGCAAAGAACACCCTGGGAGGTATAAACTGGAAGAGCAGCATGTAAACGGCCACAGGCCAGATAAGCAGTGTCACTAGGATGAGCAGGACAGCCAGCAGGGCTGGACTTACCTACAAAAGACAGAACATGCCAACCGAGAAGGGAGGACAGAGGGGCAGCCACGGAGCTGCCGAGAATGTGCCTCCGAGGCAGTGACAACACCTGACCCTGACACTGTGCAGGAAAGAGGAACACTGGCCGAGACGTTCGTGTCTACTGAGGAAGGCACGCCAACGACAGAGAGAAGTGCATCAGGCCATCTGAGCCCAGGGCCAATGCACACTCCCACTCATTTGCTTCCCTCTATTTGGATTTCTTGCTAAACAAGAGACCTTCTGATTCCCAAGGAGCCCTACCCCCTCCAGAGATGGATGGTGCTGCCCCTGAAAATAAGACCCTGTGACTGTGACTGGTTCTGGTAACTTATGAAGGTGGCTCCTGTTCACACACAGCTCTTCCTGAAGCCAGACAAGAGATGGAATTCACAGACCACCAGAAGCAGCCTCTGGTGAAGGGACACTTCTCCCTATCCATAACACACTGGCATTCTCCGTGTATCCTCAGCCTCATGTGAATTTTACTTAGCATGACTCAGTCGTCCAGGGCCTCATTATTTCAGATGCTGACAGAAACAGGACAAGGATGGTCAGACAGCTGGGAGCACACCACAAGAAAGCTGTTATTAGTAACGTGCACTCCATTTTGTGATTAAGAAAACAGAGACCAGCCTAATCACAGTACCGCTTCTGACTGCCTGTATTCTGCCGTGCTTCCCGGAGGGAAGAGCTGAGGCACAGCTGTCACTGAGAACTTCACAAGCGTGTGTAACTCTAGGTCCACACTGTCTGACATCGAGAGACTTCAGATCCAGAAACCACCATCTCAGGAACCTACATGATTTTCGGCTTCCCCCAGACAGTAGATTACAGGGCTTTGGTATATGCACATTAACAGCTCCATCTACCCCATTTTCTTTAAGATGTTCCTACTGACAATTAGAAACAACAGGGACTTCCCTGGCGGTCCAGTAGTTAGGACTCGGCGCATTCACTGCCGACGGCTCAGGTTCGATCCCTGGCTGGGGAACTAAGATCCTGCAAGCCACGTGGGGGGGCCAAAAAAAAAAAAAAGGAAAGAAAGAAACAACAGAATGTGGCCAAAGTGAAAACCCAGAAAACCTCAAGTCACCGTATAGCCATGTAATGTAAAGGACAGACTCGGGCATGAGACATCTTGGCTTCAGGTCCTAACTCCTCCATCCTCAGCTATGGGATCACCGGGCAGATTTCTTAACCACTCTTAGCTGGTGATCTCATCAGTAAGATGATGAGAAAAAGAATAAAAAATCTGTGCCAGGATTAAGTGCACATGGTCCATGACCTCAATAAATGCCAGCTACTATCTTGAGTGTTATTTTCCCTTCAGTTGATGCTTGTCAAAATCAAAAGTAAAAGCCAACTGAAGATATTCTCATTCAAGAAAGTATACTGCTTGGATAAAGAAGATGTGGTATACACACACACATATACACACACACACACACACACACACACACGCACCAGAATATTTATTACTCAGCCATAAAAAAATAACAAAATTTTGCCACTTGCAACAACATGGATAGATAAAGAAAGTCAAATACTGTATGTTATTGGAATCTAACAAATGAACAAATATAACAAAACAGAAACAGACTCACAGATACAGAGAACAAACTAGTGGTTACCAGAGAGGAGAAGGGAAGGGGGAGGGGCAAAGCAGGTGAAGGGGATTAAGAGGTACAAACTACTAGGTATAAAATAAGTTACAAGGATGCAATGTACAGCACAGCACAGAGAATATAGCCAATATTTTATAATAACTTTGTATGCAGTGTAATCTATAAAAACATCAGGGAGTTCCCTGGCAGTCCAGTGGTTAAGACTCGGTACTTCCATGGAAGGGGGCACAAGTTTCACTTCTGGTCAGGGAGCTAAGGTCCCACATGCCGCACTGTGCAGCCAAAAAACACAAACAAAAAACCCCCATCAAATTACTATGTTATACACCTGAAACTAACATAACATTGCAAGTTAACTATAATTTAAAAGTTATATTGCTGCTTAAGGAAACTGGCTTAAAAAAAAAAAAAAGGCTACTTTTGAACCTGAGTAATGTCAGATGATTTTTATTTCCTTTTCTTGCTATTCAAGGTCCACTGTAATGAAGGCTATCACTCCATAAAAAGTTATGTTTGCAATATTTAAGGGACAATTTAAAATATATTTTTAAAAAATCCATGAGTCACCTGTAAATGGCTTACAACGTCCCACTGGTTTTCAATCACACTGACAATAAAATCTAAGCCTCTTACCATAAACTAGGAAGCTGCATACCATCTGGTCCCTCCCTACTTTGCATCCTTGTTCCCTGTCGCTTGCTTCCTTTTTCATTACACACCTGCCATAGTTCTCTACCTAAAAACAACAAACTTACTCCTCCCACAGGGTCATCACACTTGCTGTTCATTCCTCCTGAAACACTCCTATCCCATGGTTTGCATGGCTAGTTTCTTGTCATAGAAGCTTTGGCTCAAAAGTCACCTAAGCAACAGGCTTTTCTACAGACTCACCCCAAACACCGCCCAATCCTCTCTCAGCAATGACCTCATTTACCGTCTGTATCCCTCCACTACAACATGAGTTCAGTGACGGGAGGGACCCTGACACGACTTCGGCTCTGGATCCCAGGACCTACAATGAACAGTGCCGGTCACACGACCGACACTCAATAAACAGTTGCTGAATGAACGCCGCGCTGTTGACCTGCATCACCTGCACGCTGGTGGCAACGCCTGGCCCCATTCCCTCTAGAAAGTATCCCTGCACCGGTGAAACGCCTCTAAGCAGCCAGAATCGAGATGGAAGCGAGGTAGACTGAGAGGCTGAAAGCACACGGGTTCTTTAAACAAGGCTTCACATTAACTACCCGACACCATGTCACGCATGTCATCCTGATAAAACTTCTGCAAAAGGACAAGAGCTGTTTCTCAGCAGCTCCAACAGCAGTTGTGGGCACCTCTGAACAAATTACTCCCCGGCACGGGTAGACAGAGCTCCGGAAGGGCTCGAATATATGTACATTTATGACGCCAGTTTCCTAACAGGTGCACAGACCGGCTTCCAGGCCCGGAGGCTACCAACGGTGAGGAGCCGGACTAGCGCGGGGCGTTGCCGCTCCAGGCGGAGCTGCGGCCGGCCCTCCGCGTCCACCCCGGCCCCGCCGCCCTTCGCCCGGCCCCTACCCCGACGGCGCCGCGGTTCCCTGGCTCCCCGTGCCCTCCCCGGCTGGAGCCCCTGCCCGGGCGCCACCCCGCGACCCTCACCCCAACGCAGCGGAAGCAGCCGCAAACGCCCGGCAAGGCCGTTCCAGCGGAGACGTGGCCCCGCGAGGGGCGGAGCGCGCCAAGCGACGAAGTCCGGCCCCCCGGAAACAGCCTGTGCGCGCTGACTCCGTTCCGGAAGAGAGATGGTCCTCTTCTGCTAGCCAGCAGCGGCCCTCGGGCCGGGACTGCTCCAGCCGCAGTGTCAGGATCGAGCCCACTCACAACTGGTCGGAAGAGGATTTGAGAAAGTGAGTTTGGGTCTCTTTCCCTCGTTAGAAACGCAGCTCCGGAACTTGCCGGACCAACTCCAACAGGAAGCCGGGTAATTGAGCTTCCGGCGGAAGTGGCGTGGCCAAGCTCCGGTCCCCACCCTCGCCCCGCCCCGCCCCGCCCCAGCTGTCAGTGTATGGGCGTGGTCCTCATGGCCCTGCCCCTACCTTATTGGGGACGTGGTTAGTAAGTACCCGGGGGCGGGAGCTGGGTCCAAGTGGCGCGGAGATGGTGGCGCCGGCCAGTGGCCCTCGCCCCTCAGCACCGAACCTTCTACCGCGCTAGTCCTTACTTATCTTTCAGGTACAAATGCAAAAGTGACTCCTACCTTGGAGCCGTAGCAATGTTTTATGTACATATAATTTATATATATATATATATATATTTTAATCTTTAAAAAGAAAATCGTTGGCATAGGGCACGAAGTTGAGGTGAAGGTTTTTCCTTTTCGTGTCTATGGATATCAAATTGTTCCAGCACTGTTTATTGAGAAGTCTATCCTTCCTCCATTAACTTGCTTTTGCACATTTGTCGAAAGTCAGTTGGCTGCTTGTTGGCTGTTTCTGGGTTCTCTGTCCTGTTCTGTTGATCACCATGCCTATCCCTCCGCGCACACCACAGTCTTCACCACGGTAGCCGTAATAGGGTGTTAGACGATCCCTCCCACTTCACTCTTCTTCATGACTGTTGTATCTATTCTGGAGCCCATGTCCTTCCACACAAATTTTAGAAAAAGCTTGTCGGTGTCTACAAAAATCCTTCCTGGGATTTTGATAGGGATTGCATTAAAACCATAAATCAATATGAGGAAAGTTGGCATCTTTACTATGTTGAGTCTTTCAATCGATGAACATATGTCTGTCCATTTATTTAGATCTTTGTTTTCTTTCATCAGCATTTTGTAGTTTTCAGCATACAGATCCTGCACGTTTTGTTAAAGTTTATACCTAAGTATTTCATTTTCTTTGGAGTGATTGTAAATGATATTCTGTTTAAAATTTTGGTTTCCACGTGTTCATTGTCAGTTTATAGAAATGCAATGGAATTCTGTGTGTTGATCTTGTATCCTGAGACCTTGCTGAACTCATTTATTATTAGTTCTAGGAGATTTTTGGTTGTAAATTCCTTGGAATTTTCTACATAGTTTACCATGTCATCTGCAAATGCAAAATTTAACTCAAAATGATCATGGATTTAAGTGTAAAAGTGTGGGAAACTATAAAAGTTTTATTAAACAAATAGGGGAAAACTTTCAGGACTGAGGGCTTGATGAAGAGTTCTTAGACATGACACCAAAAGCACAGTCTACAAAAGACAGAAATCAATACATTGGACTTCATCAAAATTAAGCATTTTTGTTTTGAGAAAGACTCTATTAAGAGGATGAAAATACAAGGCACAGACTTCAAGAAAATATTTATAAACCACATGAAGGACTGGTACCTAGGATATGTTAAGTACGCTCAAAACGTAAAAAAAATACAATTAGAATATAAGCAAATATATGAAGAGATGTTTCACCAGAAAGTATATATGGATGGCAAATAAGCTTGTGAAAGATGTTCAACATCAGTAGCCTTTACAGAAATGCAAATTAAAACCACCTTGATATATTACTTCGCACCTATCAGAGCAGCCAAAATAAAATAGTGGCAATACCAAGTGCTGGCAATGATGTGGAGAAACTAGATCTCTCATCTGTGTTGCTGACAGGAATGTAAAATGGTCCAGCCACTCTGGAATATAGCTTGACAGTTTCTCTAAAAATTAAACATATAATTAACTATATGATGTAGCAACTGCACTCTTGGGTATTTATCTCAGAGTAATGAAACATGTCCACACAGAAACCTGTACACTTGTTTGTAGTCGCTTTATTTGCAATAGCTGAAAACAGGAAACAACCAAAGTTCAACCAATCCTACAATGGATAGATGATTAAACAAACCATGGTACAGCCACACCATGAATTCTACTCAGCATTGAAAAGGAACCATTGGTCTTCCTAGGTGGCACAGTGGTTAAGAGTCCACCTGCCAATGCAGGGGACATGGGTTCAATCCCTGCCCCAGGAAGATCCCACATGCCGCGGAGCTTCTAAGCCCATGTGCCACAACTATTGAGCCCACGTGCCACAACTACTGAAGCTTGCACACCGAGAGCCCATGCTCCGCAACAAGAGAAGCCATCTCAATGAGGAGCCCGCACACCGCAATGAAGAGTAGCCACGCCCTCACTGCAACTAGAGAAAGCCCGTGTGCAGCAACAAAGACCCAACACAGCCAACAAATAAATAAATTTATAAATAAATAAATAAATGAAACTATTGATGCTTACATTGAAACTATCTTATCATTCAGAGTATGCTATTGGACATAATTATTCCATTCAAATGGAATGGAATAATTCCATTCAATAATTCCATTACAAGCCTCCCGAGTAGAAGACAAACTTATTCCTCGTGGTTTTTTCCAGAATACTTTTATTGTCAAGGAAGGAACGATGTCAGCTGTCACCATTCAACTTTATGAGCAGAAATGAAACTTTTTCAGTGTCTGGTCTTACCATTGACATCAGTTGTTTTTGATTGACCAGCATCCATTCCATCCCTTTGTAACAACTCCCTGATGTTTCTTGGAACCTCCTCTCCCTCTTTTCAGTCCACATGGTTCAGTCTGACCTAATCTTAGGTTTCATGGGGAGACATGTAATTCAGACCTGATCAATCAGCACAGTCCATCTCCTTGACCATAGTGATTGGTTCAGGAATGGTCATGGGATTCAAGTTGGCCCAGTGATACTCAACCCTTAGAGTTTTAGTGAACTGTGGTGAAGCTCAGAAGCTCTACTGAGATTACTTAGCTCTGTAGGATGAAAAGCTCAAACCAACAGAGCCCACCATATCAAATGAGCCAGTCAAAGACTGAAGCCAGTACAGAGGAAAGCAGAGCCGAATGATGGAGAGACTTGAGTCCTGATGACAATGTTTGCGCCCCTGGATCCAACCATGCCTGAAACTAATATATCCCCTGGACTTTTCAGTTATGTGAACCAAAAAAAAAAAAAGGAACTCATGATACATGCAACAACTTGGATGAATCTTATTAGGATTATGCCAAGGGAGGAGACAGATCTCCAAAGACTATCCTGTGTGATAGGACTTCACGTGTATAACATCCACGAAATGACGAAACTATAGAGATTAAAGGCAGATTAGTGGTTGCCAGGAATAGTGGGGTGAGTGTGATTAGAACGACAGGAAGAAGGAGGTCCCATGGTGATGAGGCAGTTCTGCTCCGTAATTGCAGCGATGGACCCATGAACCCACACATGGGATAGGATGGCAGAGCTGCACAAGTGCTCTGGACCAGTGTCAGTTTCCTGGTTTTGATGTTGTATCACAGTCGTGTAAGATGCAACCAGTGGAGGAAACTGAGGAAATGATTAAATTAGCAAGTAAAGTGTGACAAACGCTAAATTTAAATGCAAACAGAAACAAATAAGCCTAATTATATACTAAATTGATGACATCCATGCAGAAAAAACGCAAATCTCAGTAAATTTTTAAAGTTTTATTAAGGTATTATTTACATACAATTCACTCATTTTATGCATATGATTCAATGATTTTTAAAGTAAATTCAGTTACACTTACTAAATTTTAGTAAATAAAACTGGATTCATTACGTTTAGTGGTAAAATTGGATTTAGTACGAGTTGTTTTAGGACATTTTGATAACCCCCGAAGGATCCCTCTTCTCCATATACGTGCAGTCACCACCTGTCCTCCCTCTCTGCCCCTGACAACCACTGACCTACTCTGTCTCTATAGATTGGCCTATACTGGACATTTCATGTAAAAAGAATCACACACTATGCGGCCTTTTGTGACTGTCTTATCTCTTTTTAAAAAAAAAATTTATTTATTTATTTATTTATTGGCTGAGTTGGGTCTATTGCTGCACGTGGCCTTTCTCTAGTTGTGGTGAGCAGGGGCTACTCTTTGTTGCAGTGCTCGGCGTTCTCATTGTGGTGACTTCTCTTGTTTTGGGGCACGGCTCTAGGTGCGCAGGCTTCAGTGGTTGTGGCACGAAGGGTCAGTAGTTGTGCCTCATGGGCTCTAGAGCACAGGCTCAGTAGTTATGGCGCACTGGCTTAGTTGCTCCGTGGCATGTGGGATCTTCCCGGACCAGGGATCAAACCCATGTCCCCTGCATTGGCAGGCAGATTCTTAACCACTGCACCACGAGGGAAGTCCCCTGCCTTTTCTTTTAATTAGCATAATGTTTTGAGATTCATCCGTGTGTTATCATGTATCAGAACTTTGTTCCTTTGATGGCTGTGTAACATTCCACTGTCTCGGGTCTATCCCATTTTGTGATCCATTAATCTGTGGATTGACACATTCCCGTGCTTCAAATGTGCTGGTCAGTGTTCTTGGTGGAGGGGGCGGGGTTAGATGAGAGACAGGAGACACAAGATCCCTGCTCTGGTCCAGCTTCCTTTGTGTGGGGAAGACCAGACCTCCAGAGTGATGACTCAGAAAACTGGCAGTGTGTTAGGATGGGAGGGACCGCCATTTACATTGGGTCTTCCTTCCTTCCTTCCTTCTTTCCTTCCTTCCTTCCTTCACTCAGTAAGTAAGTATTCATCAGGGTCCACTGTCCATCAAGTACCTGTCCAGACGCCACCCACAACCCCTGCTGTTGTGGAGTGCTGAGTGAAGAAAAGGGCAGGGTGAAGAGAGGGGTGGGGCCGCATGCTGCTGCTTTAGATAGCACTGTAGGGAGGCCCCCTCAGCTGAGTTGCTCAAAACGCATGAAGAAAGTGAGAAAAGGAGTCATGCAGGTAATTGTGGGACAGCAAGGAGAGCCATGGGTTTGGGGTTTTTTTGTTTGTTTTTTAACTTTATTTTTAATTAAAAAAAATTGAAGTGTAGTTAATTTACAATTTTGTATTAGTTTCTGGTGTACAGCAAAGTGATTCAGTTATACATATATACATATTCAGTTATACATACATATATGTATATATATACTCTCCTCAGATTCTTTTCCATTATAGTTTATTACAAGATACTGCATACAGTTCTCTGCTATCCAGGAGGTCCTTGTTGTTTACCTGTTTTATACATACTGGTGTGTATAATCCCAAACTTTGAAGGCTTCTTTGAGGAAGTCATACTTGAGCTGACCTTGCATAATGAGGAGACAGGTGTGCGCAGGTTGGGGAGGAGCTTTACGAGGAAAGTGAATTGCATGTCCAGGGTGCGAGGGGTCCGAGATAGGCGGAGGGGGCAAGCTGCACAGGGTCCGACAGAGCCACTGGAGGGTTTCGAGCGGGGTGGCACCATCTGCCTGGTGTTTGAAGAGATGGCTCAGGTGCTGTGTGGATATGGGTTGTGGGCGGCTTGAGACTGGTGGCCGTGCTGGCCAGGGCAGAGGCTCAGCCACATCCTGCCAGTGGACCAACTAGCTGAGGCTCAGGTGAGAGAGAATTCTCCACCTCTTCCTGCAGAGCCTCAGAAAACATCAGACCTTCCTAAAGACTGAAAACCAAAGGAGAAGAGGGTGGGGGTGTGTCTTAGCTTCCCATGGCCACTGTAGCAAGCCAAACAGAGCAACACAGATTCATCCTCTCACGCTCCTGAGTCAGACGTCCAAAACCACGGTGTCGCGGGGATGTGCTCTTTCTCCAGCCTCTGGGAGGAGCTGCTTCCTTTGCGTCTTGCAGCTTCCACAGCCTCTCTTGGCTTGCGGCTCCTCCCTCTGCCGTCAAGGCGTCACTCCAGCCTCTGCTTCTGTCATACCTTTTCCCACCTGGCCTTCTTGCCTCCCTTGCAATTACACTGAGGACCCACAGAACAGTCCAGAATGGTCTCACCTCAAGGTCTTTAACTTAACCTGCAAAGTCCCTTTTGCTAGATAAGGTGATATTCACAGGTTCCAGGGGTCAGACATGGACGTCTTTGGGGACAAGGGCAGAGGGCATTATACAGCCTGCCACAGGGTGTCAATAGTATATAGGGTGTGGGATTTGCCAAAAGGAAAGCCACCTGATTTTATAAAAACCCTGTTGTGACAAAGTGCTACGGGCTGAACTAGGTCCCCCCCCAGCTTCACATGCTGAAGCCCGAACCCTGAGGACCTCAGAATGTGACTGTGTGTGGAAATAGGGCCTTTCAATGGGTGATTGAGGTAAAATGAGGCCATGTGTGTGGGCCCCCATCCAATGTGACTGGTGTCCTTGTAAGAGGAGGAGATCAGGACACAGACACATAGGGACGACCACGTGGGGACACGGGGAGGAGACGGCCATCTCCACGCCAAGGAGAGAGGCGACACCTTGTCTCCAGAACTGTGAGACCATACACATCTGTTGTTTGGGCCTCCCCTCTGTGGTGTGTGTCCTGCAGGCCCCAGGACCCGCACACACAGCTGCTTCTGAGAGCAGCACCGCCCATAGCACTGTGGACAGCTGGCCTTGTAACCCCTGGTCCAGCCAGCACTCCACACGGCTTCCCACACATGTCCTCCTGGCTGCTCCGTGGGCGCACGGGAGAACCCTAGATAAGCACGCATTCCAGGCTCACCGTCTTCAGAAGGAAACACACAGAAAACAAAAAGAGACAACACATTAGGCTCGACAGAGAGAAGGGGAAGAGCCCCAGGGGAGGGGCATCTAAGCAGGGTCTCTGTGAGGACCCGTCCACCAGCATTAGAGAGCAAGCCAGGAAGGGTCCTGCTCTGGAAGTGTGAAGGGAGATGAACAGTAGGGAAACGTTTCCCTTCCGATGGTCGGCACTGGGAAGAAAGCTAGACAAGCTGATGCTGGGCTGGCTGGTGGGAGGGCCCTTCAGGGAGCAAGTCTGAGGGAGCCCTGAGGGGGAAGGAGGCACTGCCACGTCTGCAGAAGTGGTCCCAAGGGAGCATGGTGGGGGCCCACGTTCGGATGGGGCCGTGGAAGACCCTGAGCAGGTTTGCTGAGGGAGGGAGGGCAGAGGCCACCCGGGGCTGGGCCTTCGTAGTGCCATTCGTTCCTATGTAATAAGCCAACCCAAAGGCAATGGCTTCACACAACTGCTTATTTCTCACGATTATGCTGATGGCGGCAGGAGCGTGCTTGTAAGTGTTTAACAACCTTCTCTCCAGCAAAAACAAGAACTAAATGACCCTGATTTGTAGCATTTACCAGTTTCCATAGTGTGAATACTCCTAGTGGGGCCAGTTTCAAGCTACCAACTGTGAGGTCCACAGACTGGGCCAAAGGCAGCGCTGCAGAGAACCTACAGGTACAGATGAAGATGTCCTCAGGAGCAGAGGGAATGGTCAGATGCACAAGTTCATCAAGAAGGGCTGAGTCCTGGAACTTGCTTGGTGGCGCAGTGGTTAAGAATCCGCCTGCCAATGAAGGGGACTTGGGTTTGATCCCACATGCCGCAGAGCAACTAAGCCCATGCACAACTACTGAGCCTGCACTCTAGAGCCTGCGAGCCACAACTACTGAAGCCCTCCCAACTACAGCCTGTGCTCCACCACAATGAGAAGCCCACGCACCGCAAGGAAGAGTAGCCCCCACTCACCACAAACAAAGTCCGTGTGCAGCAATGAATACCCCAATGCAGCCAAAAATAAATAAAAGCTTAGTTGTATAAATACACAAACAAAACCTAAGAGGACACATCAAATGGTAAACTGCTTGTGATGATGGATGACTTTGTTTTTTACTTCCTGTGTTCTTTAGTTTCCTATTATGCACGTTAACTTTTAAGAAATAAATGTTATTTTAAAAACGTTAAAAAAAAAGGGCTGAGTCCTGAGTTCTTTTTAACCTTTGTTTAATTATAATTTGGGAATTCCAAGTTTATACGATTTTCTGAATGGCTGTTTACGTTACTGGCGGGAGTCATTCCTAATGGTGACGGTTGCCCCCTGGGAGCTGGCTGGTGGTCCTTCTGCAGGTCAGGGATTTCAGCTGGCAGATCTGCCAAGCTGGGCCTCCCTCCAGCTTCTTGGCTCCACTGGGCCTGGGGTGGCGGCTGAGAGCGGGAAGGAATGTGCACAGCTCACCTCTGGCATGCGCTTTGCCAGCGGCCCGAGGGACAGGGCAGAGAGGACATCTACTTGCAACAGAAAAACGAAGCAGCACGCGGCACGCCCAAGGGAGTGCTGGATGGCTTGGCTGGGAGGCTGGACAGTTGCTGTCGCAGCCAGAGCCTTGCTCAACACCCCTCACGGTGAGGACTGCGTGGCTCTCACCTGGCAGCAGGGCCAGGAAGGGGCGGGAATGAGGGGACAGAGCCTCAGAGGCCAGATGGGGCGGCCTCACTGTGGGCCGAGGACCTTGGACTCAGTTCTGCAGGGAGCTACGATTGCCACCTCAGGCCGGCACTTCCAGTGGGAGTAACTGAGACCCTGCGGCTTGGTTCCCGTCAGCGTCAGGCCTGGGAGTGCGAGGCTCGACCTGTGGATGGGCTGAGCTCTGGCCCAGCAGCCAGCCTGCTTTTCTTGGTGGTGACATTGGAGTCTGCCTGCCCCCAGCCCCACCTGCTTACGGGGTGCTGGCAGCTGGAAGGTGGTGGGAGGCTCGGGTCTGGCTGGTCATCAGCTTTGGGGTCAGGGACAGGCTTCTGTTTGAAATGGTGGGAAAACCACCAGTTCACCAGCATCTGCCTGGAGAGAAGCAGCCACCACACACAGGAAGAGAAGGGTCCTGCATGCAGTCACTGTGGAGGTCAGGCTCGCTCTGGGCTTTCAAACCCAATCCGTCCCTCCCTTTTCTGTTCCTTTCTCCAAGCGCAGGCCAGGTGCCTGGTGCTGGGCTGCTGGTGTCCTCTGCAGCAGCAATCCTGATTCAGAACCTGAGCTTTCCTGGACCTCTTCCCTGCCAGCTGCATGAAGGCTGGTCTGGCTGCAGGATCCCCACTGGTAGAGGCCTGGCTCAGAATCCACTTTCTCTGTTTGGGCACTTCCCTGGGGCAACATCCACCCATGTCAGGCCGGGGCTTTCAGACCTGGGACTGTGATTCCAGTCCTGTTGGCTATGAGGTATTTAAGATGACCTGCTGGGTTCCTGGTCACACCAGGAGCCCTGACAGAGGCTGGTGCAAAGAAGACTCCAGACGGTCGCCCGGGAGCTTGGACCCACAGGCCAGGAAGGGCTAGCGTGCAGCCCCTGGAGGATACCCTGCAGATGGGAGGTGTGGGCAGCGCCAGCCCCTCTGATGGGGGACCGGGAGCCCAAGAGGGACACAAGTCTGGGGACGGGCTGAGCAAGACTGTGAGGGTACACAGCCATGGGCCCAAGGAGTGGGAGAGAAGCAGGTGGGAGTCTCCCGGCACGAGCTGAGCCACCAGGACGGGAGCACACAGCAGGGTCCAACCCACTGTGGGCTGGACGCGGGTGTGGGGCTGTTGAGGAACAGGAAACACAGAAAGTCATACAAACACCGCATGGTGTGCACCCCCAGAGCAGCTTGTCGGCAAGCCCGGAACACCACCACCTGGTCCCAGGGCTCCTGCCTCAGGTTAAAGCTGATGTGCTCCGCTCTGACCCGTGTGCTTGTCGCAAGTGGGGAACCCACATTTCACTAGAGTTGGCCAGCACTGAGGACCAGCAGTCTGATGTTGCGTGATGGATCCAGTGTAGCCCAAGGAAGGCTGCATGGCCAAAAAAGCAGCTACATCTGCTGAAGGGCCTGTGTCTCTGTTCTCAGTTTTGGGGGAGGGGTTGGGTCAGAAGTGAAGGGGATAAAGAGTCAAGGTCCTAAGTGTGGGGGCACCACACGAGCCGCGCCAGGCCAGGTCTTAGACATGAGGCTGTGCCTTCAACCTGGGACCAACTTGGGGTGGGCGGATCCAAGGGAACCTGTGTCTCTTCCCAGATGCTCACACCCGGCCCGACCCTGGGTTGCACGCACCTGCAGGGCCTAGGAGGCTGATCTGAGCAGAGCCCAGGGGGACCCTTTGTGAGTAAGCAGGTGACTAGTCCCGCAGTGACAGGGAGGAGCACATCACAACCAACACACGACCAGACATGCCAGGGAGAGAAACAGACACGGCATGTTTATTAGAACACAGGAAGGAGGCCTCTTCCATGGAGTGCTGCTTCTCAGAGTCTGTATCAAGAGCAAGACAAAGTTGAAAACTGTATTCCTGAGAAGAAGCAAAAAGGTACAATTTTGCAAACAAACGTAACAGGTGATTTCAACAAATGATAAAAAACTTTTTTTTTTTTTAAACAACAAAATTTCAAGTATTATTCCAGATGACACGGCAAACCCATCGCAGGAGGGAAGGGTAGGACTTGTGGAAGCTCTAGGTGGGAAGAGGCTGCACCAAGTGGCCAGGGCGCCACAGGGACGAACCTGCACTCCAGGTCCCTGGGCCACTCTGGCCTCAGTGGCAGAGGAGTGAAGCAGGCGGGACAGCTTGGCGGGGCTGCAGGTGTGCCGAGGAGGAGCCCAGTGTGGCAGAGACCAACCACACCCTCGGCACCAGGAGGTCCTGAACGTCTGATGACTCTTTTTTCACACACAGAAACATATGCTTATTCTTTCAAATACCATACTATCTCCAATTTTAGTCAATTTTTAAATTATAAATTATATTGTTTGTGCTACAGTTTGTGATATTTAAGTCTTATTAGGAGATGAGCACCAAACCTATGAAAATACATGTCAGCCGCTGTGCGTCCCTGGCTGGAATTTTGCTCCCTGTCCTCACACAGCACAGCGTTTCTGACAAATTCCCCTTCTTCTCCCAGGACACTTTTCGTGAAGAGAGACATCTGCTCTGACCATGGCTGTGGGAAAGGGACAGAGAGCAAACCTCATGGTCATGTTCAACAGGAGGGGACGGCTGACAGCTCTTGTTCCGGCCCCAGAGCTCTGGGCGCCACTAGTGGGGGTTCTCGCCAAGAGGGTCTCGCTCCACAAAAGACAGATCACATCAGAGTGGCCAACGCAGAGACCCCAGCACCCTCTGAAGGGGGCTGTGAAATGCCCTTAGAATGTTTGTACTCAGTGTTTTCTGAAACACGTGTCATTGACCGCCAACACTCCCAAGCCATCATGGTGCCTCCCTGGATGCTTAGTTCTTGAACCTCGTCTGTTCACAGATGTGATTGAATTTCCTGCAGGGAGAAAACAGTGGAATTACACGAGAGGGCGTCAGAGACACATTCGATAAAGGAATTCGGAAGTTGTGCCTGGGGCGGGGGGAGGGGGGAGGCAACCCTGTGCTGGGGGTCTGCAAGGGCGTGTTTCTCAAACGCAGTCTTTCCTCCTTTCCAAATTTTAAAATGGAAGCGGAACATTTACATAATTTCCAGAAACTCAAAGCTGTGCCTTTTGAGTGTCCCCAAGGCACTGCGGGTGACCTGGGGGGACTGCCACCACTGCCCCCTCCTCTCCGAGAAGATGAACATGCCTTTGCTGCCCTGACCCAAGATTTTACTGAGAAAGTTTAGCCTGTTACTACCGAAATTTCTTTTCTTAGAATAAAGTGGTCTCTTCCACACAGTTTATGCTCAAAAACAAGGCAAAATTTTTATTCCCTCAGAGGCAGTCGCATTTACCAGAGTCCTCACAATGACCCTTGAACCAAGGAGGTGCACTCAGTTACTTTAATTTGAACCTCAAATGGCTGTTTGGGGGTTACAGTCACCTCAAACAGCATCAGTCCACGAACTGATTTACGTGATCACTTCCCTTATGGTTTGAAAGCGCAGGCGAACCTGCTACCACGGCCACCGCATGTGGCAATGCACATGTAAACGTGAACAGCCTCTAAAGACCCCGTGGGAAACTCCCAGTGACAGCGTTCAAGCAAGCACAGCACAAAGGCCGACCCAGGTGCACGGCGGTGTGCTCGGGAAGGAAGTTCTCAGTAACCTTGGCCTCAGGTGTGGGAAATGCTAAACCTTGAACGTGTGGGCTGAGGATGCCCACCTGTGCTCCAGAGACATGGAGGTGGAGAAGAAGGTGAACGTTTGTACACAAACGTTTCATCAAATGAGATAACAGGAAAGCAGAATTTCTAAGTGGTGATTTTTTATAGATATGTACTATGTGACTTTATAAAAGCACAACTAAATTAGTATATTTATAAGTAGAGAGCTGACTAGTTCATGAACATCCCTAACAGCTGCGATATCAACTTGGCCAAAACACTTAAAGAAAAGCACCTTCCTGTAGGGATAGCGTGGGTCTGCCTTTCTGCAGGGGACTCCTTCAGCCCCGGCCCGGCCCCCGCCCCGTGTGCCCCACTCACATTGCGTGGTGGGCCTTCACCTGAGTGCGGCAGTTGCGGCCCCAATAGCAATCAGGACGGGATGTTACGGCCACTAGGAAGAGAAAAAAATGAACAAATGTAATGCACATATCACACCCACAGACTCAGTCTAGGGAATTTAAGCCGAGACCAAAAGAGACACTGTAGCTGAAACACACAGCGCTTCCTCACACTTCACAGCTCGTTCTCCAGGAAAGGGAAAGAATGTTTAATTGAAACCCAGTTTAGAATAGAGATGACTCCAGACTCCAGTTGCCCATAAGGCGTTTTGGGGGCCTCTTGTTTTAGGAGCCTGCTCTGCAGACCCAGAGCCTGAGCGGGCACCAGGGGGCCGGCCCTAAGATAAGTGTGGCTCTCATGCCGCCAGCCGTGTCCTTGGCTGACGCAGACATCTGCTAAGAACACAGAGCAAAGGCCACACAGGCTGTCTATCTGCTGCAAAGGAGAGTAGGAGCCAACACAAACAGAACTGAGTTGTGGGCCGGTTGGGGGGGGGGGGGGCAGGGGCAGGGGCTCCTCACCTGGCAGCTCGGAAGCAGGAATGTTCTGCCGATACTGGTAGGTCAGCTCGCGGAAGCTCCGCAGGCCGCAGCAGTAGCACAGCACGGTGTTTCCGGTGATCCTGTAATCTGGAAGGAACACAGCCTCTTACAGGCGCGGCAGCAGGACAGACAGACGCAGCCTTGGAAACTGCTGGGAAACTAGTGCACTGACCCACAGACAGGGTGGAGACAAAGGGCCGGACGTCGGAAAACAGGGACAAAACCAACCTAGATTCCAACTTATTTCCTTACAGCAAAATAATTCCACCTGAATAAAAAATTCAAATATTAAAAAAAGTCTTACAAAGTACTAAGAGGAATGAATATTTTTCTTCTCTTGAGCTATTTCTAACTATGACATGAAAACCTAGTGGCACAAAGGAAAGGATATGTAAATGTGACCACCTACAGTTTAAACATCACAATGGAAACAGGTACAACAAAGATGAGATACTAATAAACAGTAGAGAACGTGTTTTCAACACAAATGACAATGTGCTGTACTCTTAATTAACAAAGATACCACACGAATCCATATTCTCCAAGTCCAAACAGCCTAATACAAATATGGACCAAGGACACAGACCAGCCAATGGCCCACAAGACAAAAAGATCTTCAATTTCATCAATAATCAGATATGGCAGATAAAACAATATCTCACTGTTTGCCTCTTTCATATTTACAAGACCTAGAAGGCAAACACACCGCTGACGGGCTCAGAGGATGCTGGCCCCCAGGGCCCCAGGCACACCTCAACTGTGCATGCTGTCCCAGCAGCCCTGTTTATTATCCTAAGGGGACAATTGTTAAACCTACAGGACTGCATGCTTGATAGCTTCACTGTTGTTTCAAATAGTGAAAAGCTGGAGATAACTTAAACATCCTTTACTAACAAACTGGCTAAATGAATAATGGTATCAGAATGCTACGTGATAACTAAAAGTCAAGGTACAGATCTTTACTGACATAGGAAGGGTGCAAGATATACTGCTGAGTGAATAAGTTATTAAAAGCATATCTGGGGCTTCCCTGGTGGCGCAGTGGTTAAGAATCCGCCTGCTAATGCGGAGGACACAGGTTCAAGCCCTGGTCAGGGAAGATCCCACATTGCTATAGAGCAGCTAAGCCCCAGAGCCACAACTACTGAGCCCACATGCCACAACTACTGAAGCCTGCGCACCTAGAGCCCGTGCTCTGCAACAAGAGAAGCCACCGCAATGAGAAGCCCACACACTGCAACAAAGAGTAGCCCCCGCTCAACGTGACTAGAGAAAGGCCTCGAGCAGCAAAGAAGACCCAACGCAGCCAAAAATAAAATAAATAAATTTATTTTAAAAAATTAAGGGAGATTGGGATGGCCATATATCCATTACTAATAAGAAAAAAAATATCAAACTGTACACTTTAAACATATGCAGTTTATTGTATGTCAATTGTATCTCAATAAAAGTTCTTAAAGGGAAAAAAATTAAAAAAATAAAATAAAAGCATATCTGGTTAAGATTTCATTTATGGAAATTATGCACACATCTGGGTACCTGTACTTAGAAGGATGGTGGTGAGAGTATTATCACAGGTATATTTTTAGATGCTGCGATTTCCAATGATTTTCACTTTACCCTTCAGACTTCCTTGTACTTACATTTCCTTTGTGAACCACGCCATTCTTATGAAAATAGCCATTAAAAAGCAAAAGAAGTTAAGGCCCAACCACACAGAGCTGTCGCAGCAGAGAAAACCCAAGACATTCACTAGAATGTGTCCTCGAGACTAAAACAGCTTAGATGGTTCCCAGCAAACCTCTCAAGTTTTTCATAATAATTTATGTCTTAGAGAAAAAAAACATCCCTTGCTGGTTTTTCTACACCCTCCCTTAGTGACAAAAATCCACACTCAACAATGCACTGCGTGTCCCTGCAGAGGGGGCGAGCCTTTGCTGAGTCACCAATGCACTAAGGGACAGGCTGCCGAGGACCCTGAGGGTTTGGGAACAGCGAGCCCCAGGACATCAACGCTGACAAGGGGTGGGGCCAACTCCTCTCCAGCTGTGGGAGAGAAGACTCTGGAATATGTCATGTTGACTCAAACCCAACATAAAAAAAGAAATCCGAAAGTACAAGGACCTTTCTGCCTGTCCCTGCCAGCGTGGGCAGTGGTGGCAGGTGTGACTGTGGGCAAGCTGACAAGATAAGCAGGGCTGTCGGTGTGTGGCCTGGTGGCTGAGGCAGTGGTGCCCCCGTAAGCCCCGCCCTCTGCGGGCAGAGCAGGCACAATGAGGCTTACCAGACAGCAGGAACGCTCCCCTTTGCAGAGCCCCGAGGCTCTCGGTCAACATGTTTTTCCACGTCAAACCCCTGGTGGTCAGGTAGTTCTGTCACAGGGAAACGGGCAAGAGAAGAAACACAAGCTTGGAGAAAGTAACACTAAAATGGCCAAGTGCGCTGAGATTTCAAAAAAGGCTCTGGAGGGTGGGTAAAGCCAAAGCACCTAAGGGGGTGGGCACTTGCAGGGGGTGCGTGCTGCGTGAGGTTAGGGGGCCTGCTTCCAGAACCACAGCCTGGACGGCCCGGAAGCCTTGCGGAGCAGGGGGCCTGGGACAGATATGGTATCCCACCCACACACTACCGCACAAGACTTTCGTCCAAGGTGCTTCTTCTGAGTCTCAAGAGGTAGCTAGCTTTAGCACCTCGAGTGTAAGAGTCAGCACACTCTCTCTCTGAAATTCTGCAAAGACACTCCTGGCACAGGAGCAGCGAGACACCTCACCTTGGCTGCAGTGGCCACAGGCCCATGACCATGTGACAAGGGAGCCAGGGGTCTGGATCTGTGCTCTGCCCTCGAGACATGTGGAGCTGCTTGGCTCCTTCTGTGCAAACCTACAAGAAAGTGCCCTGTGGACACCTCGCCCGAGTGCGGCGGGGCTGAGGAGGTGGCGTTCCGGGGAGAAGGCCCTCGCCCTGGGGGCCAATGCCGCACGTAATCAGGCTGAGGGCCAGGTGCCTGGCACATTCAACACTGAAGTTCTGGGAGCCGGCTGCCCCCTGAGACTCGAGAAGAGAGCCAGACGGCAGTCCTGGTTTGACCCAAGGGCCGGTCGCTCCCCCGCCCCACCCTGCACAGCCAAGCAGGAGCTGGAACTGTCGGGGGGCATGAAGGAGTCACTATCTGGGGGGAACACACGGAGAAGCAGACACGGTGGCAGCACTAGCCAGAAGCGCAGTCACAGGTCCCCCGCCCGGCCTCACCTTCAGGACGTCCGACTCGTAGTTGTTGTTGCTCAGCACTCCATCCAGACACCGGTCACCCAGGTTGAGTTCTGTTGGGATGGAGGGAAGCAGTGTTACTGTTTCACACACACTTTATGAAAGTACCGCTCACCTGATGCTTAAGTACCCAAACTCCCTTCATTATGGATTCACAAAGAATACGAAATTCCAGGACAAGATACAGTTCCCAACAGAGAAGAGGTGGTACAAGGCCTTCTGTTCCACGCTCCCCGGAAACAACTAGGCCGCGTAGCCCCGGGTCTGAGGTCGTGACGTCCGAACATGCAATTTTAGTGGGGGTGGTGCTCGTACATGACTCAGTGTCCCCTGCTGTTATTGCTGGCTTGCAGCTGACACTCACTGACGCTCGCAGACCTACACAGACCACCAGGGAGAGGGGCCAACTAGTGTGACCACGTGGCCTCTCTCTCCTCAGGCACACGGCCACCCCCCCACTGGCCTCAGTGCACTGAGGGAACACAGAAAGGCGGCGGTGATCAGTGGCAGGGCCGGCATTACCACAGAACGGGGCCAGGCAGCCGAGGCAGCCGGTGCGGGCGCAGCCCCAGTACAGGTGGCAGAAGGGCTGCAGGCAGATGGCACCTGCGGACACAAAGCAGAGACACCAGTCACGCCATGCCGTGAGGAGGAAGTTCAAGAAACCAGTAAATAAACGACACGCTTGATTTTCATAGTAATCCACAGACTGTAAATTAAGATGCCACACAGTTCCTCTATCAGACCTTAAAACGACACCTTGGACCCGGGTTCAATCCCTGCTCGGGGATCTGACATCTGGCAAAGTTGCGCAGTGAATGGAATGGAATAGAATGACACCTTGGATAACTACTGTGCGGACACACGTCAGATACAGAATCCAGAGAGAGAGCCCCACTGTGTGCAAACTTCATGTATGACAGGGGCGGGGTTATCAACTGGTGGGAAAAGACACATTCAACGCTGTCCTGCAAGGACACCTGACAACACAGGTGGAAATGCAAATACATTCTTACTTCACACCACACACACAAGTCCATGACACATAGAACCCTGTGCTGGAAGGACACACGGGAGTGGCTCCGAGCTGGGGAGGGGCCCCAGGAGACGGGGCACACCCACACCCTCACTCACACTGCTGGGGGGCGATGCGGGGGTCCCGCTCGCGCTCCGCCCTCCGGTCGGGCATGGGCTGGAAGCAGCAGGTGCATATGGCGTGGCTTCCCTGCAGGGCGCACACGTAGTCCTGGGCTGTGGAACAGACAGGACGCTCAGGCTGGTGCTGCCAGCACACCACACCTAGAGGGGCAGCTACACGCATGCACGAGGACACAGACCTACAAGAAAACCCAGACAGAACTCAGGCCCATTTTCCTAACAGCCAAGTGACGGTCTACCGCTCAAACTAAAAAGTTCAAATAGATTCAAAAATGACCGAAGTTATCTTCTGGTTCAGTAGTTGTAGCAAGATTTCAAAGACCACGTGAAGGTTTTCTACTGTTTCCCATAAAGGAAGGGCGGGCCATAAAACAGTAAAGCGGCTCATCCGATCTCTGCTGGCTGACCTGCACCAGGAGCTGTGTCCCTGTGGCCCAGCCTCCGGTCACTGAGGCACCACACAAGGCTCTGCCTGGGCACATTTGCTACAGTCCCAGTGGGGCCTTCCATGCACTGCCCCAGCCGTCCCCACCCGAGGGGCCTGCAAGGAAGCCCCTGAGACCTGTGGCCCAGCATCATGGCAGATGGTTCAGAATGTGGCTCTGGGTCACAATCCTCAGGTCAGTAGCCTCTTGACAGGCTCAGGCTGACAGTGGCAGAGAGGCCAGGCCCTACAATACGGGCCCACAAACCACAGTCCACACGCCCACTTTCTGTATCTTGGTGGCACCTGGGAACCTGCCACCACTGAAACAAGCAGTGAACAGTCAGCTTAGGGCAGCTCTAGTAACATCATGTCCTGTTGCTGTAAAGAGGCCAGTCCCTCACTGGAGGGGCCTCTGTGTGATGGTCATTTTGGCTTTGGCAAGCACCATGGGGGATGCTGACTGCCCTGAGGTGGGCAGGGTAGGGGTGAGGGGGTGTTACAATTGGGACTGAATCCCCGGGTGTGTCCAGAAGTGGAAGCCCACAAACGAAGTTAAGCACCTTGTTTTTTAGCTCAAAACAAGTTATGAGAAGTAATGAGCTATTCGAGCAGAAAGGAGCCAGTACAAGGGCTGCCCGCTTCCCGAATGGTCAGGAGAACATGGAAGGTGTAGCCATCTCACCTGTCGTGACACTGGCGGATGTCGATGGTGCATCCCCAGGGGCCTGTGGTTCCCCCGGCTCATTGCCGGGCCCTGGGCAGGGAAGGGGCTGCCCCGCCTGTCTGCGGTACTCAGGGCACTGTCTGCACACGATGTATGGCTGGCTGCAAGGAAAGCAGACCCGGAGCTTGGAGGAATGAGGAGACACCTGCTCTGGCCGTGTGTGAGGGTGGGGACGACGGCCCAGCCCTGGTGACGGGACAAGATCCAGATCCCTGCTCAAGGGCCTTGTCCCGGCTGCACGTGTCAGCTCCGCACCGGCTGCATGCCTGGAGTCTGCGAGGGGAAGGACGGCTTGGTGCCCACCCTGCACAGCAGCAGTCGGCAGGCACTACTCCCCACCACCTCCCAGCTCCCCTTCCCCGCACGTTCCTGGAGCCCTCTCCCCTTGGCCACTCCTGGGGTCCTGAGACATCTCCTCCCTGCCCGTTCCCCTCTGAGCCATCCCTGGGGGATGTCCACCCAGTGCACACTCTTCCCCCCTTCATTAAAATCTGAGCAGAACGCGCCAGGGCTGGATGCTGCGGTCCTCAGGGGCTTTCACCCTGCTGTATGCACTTCAGCTGAGCTTTCACACCTGCAGATGGTAAAACAGAATCTGCAGGAAAGGCAAGCATGGACTCCCCTCCTCATCTCAGCCAGAGAACGCCTGCCTGAGCCTGCCACCAACGGGAAGGTCAGGCAAGACTGGACTAGAAAACGCAGCAACACTGAAAAGGCACTCAGCCTCATGTAAGAGAAACAGGTAAACGGGAATAAGATACCAGCTGGTCCCTTCACACTGAGTGTTGCAGGGGTCACTGCCATCCCTCCGCATACCCTGTGGGGAACCATTGCCAGGACTTTGATGGGCATTTGATGACAGACATCAGAAGTCCAGCAAGGCGTCCTCTCAGTGAGACGCCTGACCTGAGCATCCTACTTCCATGTACTTATCACCAAGAAATGACTGGACATGTGCACGAAGCTATAAATGCAGGACATGCACTGCAGCTTTGTTCCTGAATTCAAAATATTACAAAAAATGTTTTAAATGGGATAAAAATAAGTATTATGACCACACATATATATGGCCACATAAATACATAGTAAAATGTTCACACTAAAGTGATTTTTGGTTTTCTTTTTGCTTGACCATTATGTGCTAAATTTTGTGAAAAGAAACAAAGATAATAAACTCCGGGGGGGGGCGGAATTGTTTTTTGTCTTCTTAAATATTACAGCCTCAACACAAAAATTCATACCCTGAGCTTCTGAGTCAGGAAACATCAACATTCTACAGCAGATAAAATAAGGTCTCCTAGGACTGCATCCTCTCTGCCAGGTGACGGTGGCTTTTCTGCAACAGCATCCTGACAGATGGTAAGTACTGCGACTTATGCTACAGGACGTATGGTCACTAGATAAGCTATGAGAGTGAGTGTGCTTCTGTGGTGTTTGTCTCAGCCCATGAATCAAGGCCCTTGAAGACTGAGCAAATAAAAAGGTATCACTTACTGTAGCAATCATCTCACAGTAATTAAGCCAAAGCGTTATGCTGTACACCTTGAACTTATATAGTGCGGTATGTTAGTTATATCTTAATAAACTGGAAAATAAATACAAGTAAGCAACAAAAAACAAGAATAAATGTTCCACATATACCAAAAAAAAACCCCAACAAAACAAAAACCACCAACAAAAAAAACAACAAAAAACACTGTCATAGGAGGCAGGGCAGTGAGCAAGCCTCATCACTGTCACCCGCACGAGCAGCGTCCTCGGTACAAGGTAAGTGACACTGCCACCAGGTCGCACCTCAGCAGCGGCCCACACCAGAAGGTCCCAGGGGGCGGTCAGACCTGCTTCCACTCCACTCCATGCCCAAGAGGCTCACCTAATGTCCGAGGACTCGCTGTCCACGTCCGACAGCTCCAGCAGGTCCTCGGAGCTCCCCTCCTCGTCGGAGAAGGCCCTCCTGACCTTGGGCTGCAGCATGTCCTGCGTGATCCTGTTCCTGGCAGCCATGCTGCGCACGTCCTCCTCGCTGCGCCTCTTGGCCGGGTGCTGCAGCAGGTACGCCTCCACCAGGTTGTTGAGGATGTGGTTTTTACAGATCCGCTCCACGGGACAGCGACAGGTGGGGCACAGGGAGGAGCGCTCCATCCAGCCTGAGTAGCAGGCGGCGCAGAAGGTGTGCATACAGGGCTGCAGGCTGAGGGCACAGACGGGCCTTCAGACGCCCTGGGGAGCACTCGTGGTGGAGCGTCTCCCTGGCAAGCACAGCAGCCCCCAGATACCAGGGTACCAGGGCCATGGCCGGCATGGGCGTGAGCAGCAGGGACCCAAGGGTCACGCTGCCTCTTTCCCTGGAGGAGGATGTGGTCCTGCTCAGACTGAGATTCGGGTACAAAACAGAAAAATGAGGCAACTGGCTCCCCCACCCCACGCACTTTTGACTGAGCAGAGCCTCAAACCAGTGCTTCTCAGGCGCTCCACCCACACCATGCACGGGGCCCGCTGCTGGCAGGGCCTGCACCCTCAGCTAACACAGGGGGGTGACACCTACCTTCCACAACCTGCCTGAGAAGCAGTCTCTGGGAAAAACATGGCGTTCAACTGCAACTGCTCTAACTCTCTGCGGGTCAACTACAAGAAACTAGAGGCCACGCAGCAACCTGTGTTCCAGGAGGGCCAGGGGCCACCAGGACTGCGAAGAGCGGAGACACTGGGTGTGGATGGAAAAGACCCACACTTAAGCCGAGCTCCGACAGACCAATTCTCAAGTTCCCACAGAAAAGCAAGGCGAGACCTTCGTCCTGGCACATTCACCCCACGTTCACTGTGGCGCTTCCTTCACTACGAGACACTGACCACTTGGTACAGCTCCCCTGCTCTACCTGAGGTGGACCTGCCACTGAGGTCAGAGCCACTGCATGTCAGTCTCCGCTAAGCCTCAGTCAGCGGCCCAGTATTCAGCTCACTGGCCAGGCGAGGAAAATGGCTATGGTAACCTGAGTGGGCGTGGCCCCGCCTGCCCCCTTGGGCGCACCTCACACAGTCGTGCAGCAGATCCTGGCAGATGATGCATGTGAGTGTCTCCTCCATCTTGTCTGGCTTCACGGCTGCAGCTCTGATGTCAAGGGCGGCGTGGGGGTCTCTGCTCGGGTCTGCGACCAGCACGGGCAGACTCAGGTCAGGCTCCCCATCTACAAGGGAAAGGGACATGTTCTGACCATCAGGACCACGGAGGAAACACGCTCCATCTCTTGGTTTTCCAGACGCCTTAACCTGTGGACGGGAGACCCAGTCCTCTCTGTATATTTTTTTTTAATTGTTAAATTTTATTTATTTATTGCCTGCACTTCGCAGCATGTGTGATCTTGGCTCCCAGACCAGGGATCAAACACGTGCCTCCTGCAGTGGAAGCGTGGAGTCCTAACCACTGGACGGCCAGGGAAGTCCCCTCACTGTATTTTAAAGGGCGTTTTTATGAAGGTTCAAAATAAGTCTCATATTCCAGCATGTTTAAGTTTTGTTTTAGTTAGCAGCATAAACAAGACATTCAGGATACATGGGTAAGAGATAAAGGCCAGTTGTCAAACAGCATTTGTGTATAAAGTCATTTTTGTTTAAACAAACAAAAAACGCGACTCATACGCACACAGGAAAATGCTGGAAAATACAGTCCCTCGAATGTTATCAAAAGAAAAATTTTTTCTTTTTTTTGCTGGTGTGTTTTAATTTTTCTATAATCATAGATTAATTTTTATTTTCACTTAAAGAAGCACTTACAATTTAAAAAGTCAAATATTTAAAAGAAAACAACAGCAGCAAGCCTCTGCCCCAGCCTGTCCTCATCTTCACCCTCCCTCCTCTGAGGAAACGACCTTGGTGTTTTCTAGCTGTTTCTTCTGGTCCAACCTCTGTGTTTCTGAATTGTCATGCTACGTTTAGGCTGATGGATTTTAGATACCATCTCCTGACATCCATTAAAGCAGAGAAGGCTTCTGCCCCTCTGGGTCTCCTTCCCAATATTATTCTAACATAACTATTGGTTCAGTATATTATATATATATTATTATACTTAAATATTCACTGCTCGGCCAAACAGTATAATTTTCTTCCTTATACAATTTTTCATTTCTGATAGAGTTAAAAATGGCTTCATTTTTACACTTGTTTTTTTTATGTACCTATTGCTGATTCATTCCACACCTTCCCAGGCCAATCGACTCAATTTTCCACTCAATACATCAGACAATCCAGCTTCTTCCTGGGGCCGTCCCTCCCTCCTGTCACACTGCTGCAACCCGTGAGCAGCTCTCAGGCCTGCCTCACAGCTACTGTCCTACCAACAACATTCCCAAGTGTTTTTTACAATCTTTTTAACTTTGGCTTTTAAAGTACACGTTTTTCTCTAAATCATCTTTAACACGAAGGTTCAAACTATCACTTAAAGATAATATACTCTTAAAAATCGGCTGTTTTATCAGGACAGAGCTGCAACTCAAGAATGTGGTTTCCAGACCAACAGCACATCCTGACAGTAAACACAGGGCAATCCCAATGGCACAAGCAGGAAAGAAAAGGCCCAGGTTGCCATCTGGAAGATGCTGAGGTACCACAAGCATCAGTCTAAGACGGGGTTCTCAGGCTTCTGCAGACGGTGGGCCCCAACAGGCGCAGGTGGGATGCTGCTGTTGGGGCCCCGCGGCTACATGGACCCTTGAGACTCTGACCTGCTTTTGCTCTCTTCTTAATGGGCTCCAAATCCTCTGGATCCTGGGGTTCTGACAGAGAAAAGGATGCCCCCTCTCTGTCTGGGAGAGCTGAAGGGAAGCTGGAGATGTCATCACTTGCCACCGATGGACCACACCCTTTTGGGGAGACGTCTGCACCTCTGGAGCCTGTGAGAAGGACAAACAAGAGACATTTGGATTCACCTGCCTCGGAAGAAGAGAGCGGTTCAGTGTGTCACTGATTCAAACCAGGTGCAGGTAATCCAAGATGCCGTTTAAAAAACAAACACAAGGGTTCACTTTGTGTGATTTTTACAGTATATGAATTATAACCTGTAAAAAAAAATACCACAGTCTTGTGGTCCCTGACCTTCAGCGTTTCTCTTGGGGATGGAACAAGACAACACTTATTACTATAGAAATCTTACTACTGACAGCCTGATGCCTGATGCCACCTCTGAACTCCTCAGTGGCTAGTCTGTCTCTATAACAAGGCAGAGCAAGATTAGTGAACAAAAAGCAATGCAGCTACCACCCCAAGATCCCCATCTCACCGAAGCTGGAGGGAAGCCCTCGCCCTGCAGAGGTGGGCTCCATGGAAGAGGTAGAGGCCGTGGGGAAGAGGTCCGACATGGATGTCGATGGCTGTGGTTCCTCAAAGCACACCTGAGTGGCAGGCGGCGGCAGCAGGACCTGGGGGTCCTGGGGGTCATCCCCTCGCCCTGCACCTGAGGTATCTTTGGTCACGTGGAACACATTTTCTTTATTAGCTTCTGTAAGCACAAAGGAGCAGAAGCATAACACGGTCAGGGCGCAGGTGGAGTACCGCTGCCTCAGGAGACGTTCCAGCGGACGGAGAGAGTCAGCACACGCATCCACTTAACATGCACTCACTCCTCTGCAAAAATCTCACTTACCAAAGGAGTCTTGTGTCGCGCCTTGCTTTTCGTTTAAAGATTCGTAGAGGTATGCCACATCTGGAGGAAATCAAGTCAGAGCGGCCTCAGCCACACACCAGGAGAGAACTCATTTTCTCTTCTGTTCTCTCCTGCACCTCATGGTCACTTAGTCCTTGTCGACTACTCAACTTATCAGCTAGTAACCACACCTGCCGGTTTAAGGGATTTTAAAGCAAGTGATCCAAAACATCGGAACCACACTTAGAATAAATAACCCTCAGGAAAAAAGTCTGGCGTCAGGAGGCAGACTAAGGGAAGCAAAGCAATGAGGAGGGTGAGTCTGTCTCCCTCTTATTTCAAACCACCAGGAGCGGACACAGGATTCCTCTGCGTAGCCGGGGGCTGGCTTTGACTATGCTGAGGACAACCTAGGGGATACCGGCCCCTCTTCCTGTTTCTGGGGTAACCTTCCAAGGGCCCCCTGTCCCGTGTCGCTCTTCTCCCAGAAACACAGACGTGGACACTCAGAGCTGGGTAAGCCCTCATGGAATTCAGTCTGACCTTTGCTGTCTCCTACAGAGTCTCCCAGAGCAGAGCCATCAGTGGCCTCCAGCCCCATCCTAGGCCTTATTCTCCTCCACTCAGGTGTCCTCTTCACCCCCCACCCCCCTTCACCTCCCTGGCTTCCATTTTGAGACCGTCGCTCATGACCACAGTGGTATTTCTGAAGAATGGCTGGGGGTCAGCCCCCGAGGTCAACACTCCCATTCTTTAACAGACACTACCCACACCAAGAATCCACATGAATAAAAAAAGAGATGCAGCCAGCACTAATCCTACTTGCACAGCCTCTTCCCACAAGGCCTCCCCGCTGTGGCAGGGTCCCCACCGCCCCTACCGTGGGTCCGGCCCAGGAAGCCCCCCGCCTTACTGTGTTCTGGCTCATTCTTCCTGTACACCAAGTAGATGACGTCCCCAGTTTGTAAAGGGCAAGTCTGCTTCTTAACAACCTTCAACTTGTTAATTACTGTTCCATTGGTGCTGCAGGAACAACAAAATGCAATTTATCCTACTTAAAATAACTCAGAGTTAAAATTTTCCTTTTCTACAACCAGTAGGAATGCAGTTCAATAGTACCACTTTGAAAAAGATAAAATACTGATAGGAATGGTGTAAATATTTGTGCCACCTTACAATTCTCTTGAGAAGAACCTTGCCTGTTGCCCCCTCACTCACAGCCACATGGCGCGTCAAGTGCTTTAACATCTCTGCTGTACCAACCCCACATTCTCCTCCTGGTGGAGCCCTGGACTCCCACACGCAGTGCGCGCTGATTTCCAGCTTCTCTCCTGTGTCTGCACTGTGCTCTGTGCACAGACCTAACCCTCCCTCCAGCAGCCGCGACCCAGCTCAGCTCCTCCCTCACAAGAGCACTGACCCCTCCTACAAGATGGGGGTGGCAGTGGGGGTGGTGGTGGTGGTTCTGGGCCAAAACACATCAATGCGGGGCTACTGACTGGAAGATGGCGTGGTCCCTGCGGTTGGGAGGTCACTCCAGTTAACCAGAGACCCAGTGCTGGATGGGAAGGCACGGGGTGCGGCCAGGAGAGACAGGAGCCACCTCCCTGAGGAGGGGCTCCTGAGTGGACAAAGACTGCGCTGCAGGCAAGGGGAAAAGTGCACCAGACAAAAGCCAAACTCGGCAGCAAAGCAACCCCCTCCCCCCAGCCACTCAGTCCACCTGTGCTGCCCTAACTCCACGGCCCCACTCCTGAGGCCCCCAGTGGTGAAAAGGCTGTATCTCTTCCTTGGTGTAGGCTTCCACCACTTTAGATTTCTCTAAAGGCACAGACAGGAAATAGTTCAGGCTGTGCAGTCACACTGTCTCCATCCCAACTCCCCAGCAACAGGCAGCAGGTCCCTGGAGGGCCGGGCTGCCTTCCCAGTGAAACCCCACGTACAGAGATGAGCAGGACTGATGCAGCACTGCCTCAGCATTGCCACCAGGGTTTCTCCATGACCTAGCCTCATGCTCTTTCTAACCCAAACGTCTGGTTTCACTTTTCTGCTGAAATCCCTCGGTGACTCCTCACTGCGCTCATGCTAGAGTCCAGTCTCTCCAGCATGGACGTTGGGGTCTTCCTGCTCCCGCCACTGGGCCTCTGCACCTGCGGCTCCTTCTGCCCGGAACACCCCCACCTCTCCAGGCACCCTGGCCAAGGCAGGGTGGCCTCTAGAAGCTGGAAAAGACAGAGGACAGCTTTTCCCCTAGATCCTCCAGAAGGGAGCTGACACCAACAAGACCTGAGGCCTATAAGATCACAGATTTCTGCTGTTTTAAGCCACTGAGCCTGTGGTAATCGTTACAGCATCTTGGGAGGCACATACTGTCCTGTAGCCAGTGTGGGAGAGCCAGAGCCAGAGGCAGGAAGAAGGTGCTGGAACCAGCACTATGACTGCACCTTGTGCTGAGAAGTAAAGGACTTGATCTGCTACTTATCAGAGGGGGAAAAGGACCATCCATTCTTCCTAATAAAACCGAATTCCTGGTCTTCTATCCCTAAAATTGTTAGTTACCAAAGAATCTCATAGCATTTGACCTTCACAAAATAAAAAAATCACCCTGTGAGAAAGGCGTGTTATCAACACACTGCTGGACGCATTCCTTCCCTGTAAACTTACCCCAAGAAAACCATTAGACATAAACGGAAAGAATTTTGGAGGAGAGTCACTGCAGTGTCATGTATAATAAGAAAAAGCTGAAATAATAACTTTCCATCAGTAAGGGAGCTGATGATAAGTTATCATATAATAATGAAAACGATGAGACAGACCTAGACATACTGATGTCAAGCACTCGGCAAACATTACAAGTAAAGTAGATACAACAGCGTGACAGTATAATCTCATTAATACAAAAAAATATGTATGTATTTTTAGTGGGTGAGTGGAACTCTGGAAAGCTTTTCACTTTCAAGTACTACTTTATGTGGGGGGGAGGAGAAGGAGGGGGGGAGGAGGGGGGAGGGGGAAGAGGGAGAGGAGGAGGAGAAGAAAGATTTCCTGATTTGAGGAAGTCTATCTTGAATAGGTTTGCAAGAACCCAAAACGTATCACTGCCTTTTAAGTCATATTTCTGAGATATTTTTGTTTTAACCTGAACATGTTTAAGAATGGTCATTGACACCAAACTGTCACTAAATAGCTCACCCTGGAAACCAGAAAATACATCTCCCAGTACCTGGAGACCCTAGTGGACTACTGAGCTATAGAAAGTAGGCCTGTGTCTCTTCTCTGCTTCACTAGCTTCAAGTTAGCTTCCAGAAGCTACAAGAGGAAACAGGAAAGAAGTTCCGAAAGGGCTTACCTGGTATCTTCCAGCGACACCTGACCAGATTTTTCATCCACTATAATTTTACAGTGATCTCCAGAGACCAGTTTATTGCCGGGGAATGAAAGGTCACAACCTAAAACAGTGAGGGGGGGCGTGCTGGATACGACCGTGGGTGCCGGGCACAATACCGCCCTTTGCTTAACCAAAGTATGTGACTGGAAGTCAAGACCCATGCTGTACCCACTTCAGGAGACAAGCACTTAATCAAGTACAAAGAAACTTTTCAGAGAGCATTTAAGTGTTCATGCAAAGTAAGGGAACAGGGACTATGTCTTGAACCTTTCTGACTCCTCATTACCTAAAGGACATACCCCATCAATACCTCCAGCTACTCATCAGCTGCTTCTTGGTGACATGTTTACAATATGTGCACATAGGCAGATAGCCTGATGAGTATCATAGAATTTTAAAAAAACTAAGGGGCTTATTAAATATCTTCAGTTATCTCAGTCCTTAATTTCTTCTGTGTCATTTAAAGTTTCATAAATCATCACAAAATTCAATCAATGACAGTCACAAAAATCATGACTGAGTAAATTATCACAGGCACATGCACATGTTTAAGAAAATTTAAAACGGGAGGATGCATCCACAGCTGAACACAATCATTATATCTTCATTAAATCCAAGGGAAAACTCCTCAAATACTTTGCTCTCTCCTCAAATCAAAAGAATAAAAGCTTCCAGAAGTGTTTTAATACTGAGTCACTACTCTGCTTATAATGGGTTTGCACCATAGCTACGAAGGTTTATAGTAGCTTTACTTTATTTTATTTTGAGCCACACCCTGCAGCTTGCAGGATCCCAGTTCCCTGACCAGGGATTGAACTCTCACTCTCGGCAGTGAAAGCGAGGAGTCCTAACAACTAGACTTCCAGGGAAGTCCCTACAGTAGCTTTATTTTAATAACCAAACGAGGGAAGCAGTGCAAGTACCCATCAACTGGTGGTGAATTAATAAACACACTGCAGAGCACCACCAGCAACAAAAAGGAACAAACTACTGACACATGTAACTGCCAAGGATGAACCTCAAAAGCACCAGCCCAGGGAAGGAAGCCAGCCTGAGACTGTGCTGCGACACTGTGATTTCCCTTAGATGGCGTCTGGAAAAGGTGGGACCACAGGAGAGAAAGCAGATCTACAGGTGCCAGGATTTGGGGTTGAAGGGCAAGGCAGACTCCAAAAGCCCGCCACCATCTGGACTCAAGTGATGCCTCCATTTCTCAAAACTCACTGAACACCTAAAAGGGGTGAATTTTATCACGTGTGAACTATGCCTCCATAACCCTTAAATATCAGAGATCTTATGTGTACAAACATTCTACGTTATGGGAAGTGCTTTGTTACATTTATCCAAGGCAAATTTCACCTGTGCTCAAGACCATCCCATCACACTGAACAAAACCACCAGGATGGGGTCCTCGCAGTCCCAGACCCCGGCTGGTCGCTGTGTCACCGGAGTGGGGTTTTAACAGGCTTCTCCACAGCAGAACACCAGCATTCCAACTGAGAACTGAAATACTGTTGCTAAAGTTCCACTGTGGGCATTTGCCCTGCTTGTTGTTCGGTTGCTTAGTCTCTCGGTGGCTGGTACACGTTTCTGCCAACTCCCTGAGACCGGGAAGCTCTTTGCGAAGGTGAGGACCCCCGCTTTCTCCCACACTCAGCATTCCCTTTTTCTGAAAATAATGCCTTGTATATAGCAGGTGTGCAAATTTTAAAATAATCAAGTTCTACAACCTGTGTGCCCCCCAAATTCATACACTGAAACCCTATCCCCCAAAGTATTTAGAGTGAGACTGTGAATGATAAACATTAAATGATATCATTAGGGTGGGGCCTTCATCTGATAGGGCTGAGGCATTTGTAACAGGAAGACACCAAAGGTCGGGCCACCAAGCAAGGACACAGCAGGATCTGCAATTCAGGAAGAGGGTTCTCACAAGGAAACAAATCGACTGCACCTTGATTTTGGACTTCCAAAACTCCAGAACGGTGAGAAATAAACTTCTGTTGTGTAAGCTTCCTGATCTGTGGTATTCTGTTATGGCAGCCTGAGCAGACTAATAGAGCAAACTCTACGTTTTGCTGGAAAGGTTAATACTTTCAAGGAAAGGACTACCATTAAGAATCAACTCAAGAACACATTTTTTGCTCCTTGTATTGACATGTAAAACAATACTATAGTGTTGTGTTATAATAACAATGGCTAACATTAAGTGCTAACTCTTAGCCAGGCTCCTAAGCACTATACGTACAACCTCATTTAATCTTCACAGTGATCCTATGAAGTAGGTACAAAGGCACTGGAAGGTAAATTGTTAGCCCAAAGCAAGTTATGCGGTGGTGCTGGTGGTGGTGATGGGCATGGGGGAGGTCGGGGGTCTCCAGGGCTTCTGCTCTTCTGTAAACTTCCATTTACACCAATTAAAGACAATTAATGCATCCTGAAAAGTTTCTAATGAAATGCAAATATTTTTAAAGTTGTAAAAACAAAAATTAACTTGATATTGGGATTTAAGACTGCCTCCCAAAAAACTCCAACAGAAAAACAGATACAAGTACATGATAGTGGATAAAATGAAACCAAAAAAATTGACTTTTAAACAGTAACTTTATCATTCTGTCTTGTTTAAAGTATAAAGTCAAAGTGACAATTTATTAAGTTGTGGGAAAAAAAAATATTTTTGTTGGCCTGATCAGTGCACTTCACTCCCAGTAGGAAAGATACAAGGAGGTTCCAGATGGTCTCTAGGAGTTTAGAGGCAGTGAGCATGAGGAGTAAGGGCTCTTCATCTCACCAGTTGCGTGACTTTCTTCAAGTCCTTAGCTTCCCATGTTCATCAAATCAACAAATATTCGAACAGCTTTATTCTGAGAGTTGGGACTTCAGATCTTTTTTAAATGTAGCTACTTACAGCTACAAATTTCCCTGTGGGTACTGCTTACCTGCATCCCCTAGGTTTTGGTATATTAAATTTTTATTTATCTCAAGGTATTTTCTAATTTCCCCTTTGATTTCTTCTTAGATATACTGATTGTTGAAGATGCTTTGGGTAGTACTAAACTTGAGAAAACTGCATTCTAGGAGATAAACTGTTGTACCTACTTCATAAAGTTGTAGTGAGGATTAAATACTCTGCATGAAGCACTCAGAAGTGACTGGGCAGACCAATAAGCGAATAAACGGCAGCTGTTACAGGACGGTCTATTCCACTGGAAAAACGAGACAGCAGAACGTGCCCCGCCCAAGGGCCTCCCGCTGCCTAGTGGGCCCGGTCTCGCCCAGCTCCCGTCCCGAGGCCCCCGCCCTCAAACCCCCGGCTCCCGTCCCCCATCCCGGGTCCCGGGTCCCCGGTCCCCGCCCCCGTGCCCGGACCGGTCCCCGGGCTCGTCCCCAGTCCGTCCTACGTCTCCCATGCCCGCTCCCCGCCCGCACCTCTTCTCCGCCCGATGGTCCACTCCCGTTTCCTCAGGAGAACGTGCGGCTCGCCCTCCTCGGCGCCCAGACGGAGGAGCCTCCCCCACGGCTGCTGCTCGCCTTCCCCCGGCCGCTCCATCGGACTCACATCTGACGAGACCCGGAAACGTCGAGTGAGACCCGGACCGCAAAGGCAGAGGCCGCGGCCCGTCGCTCCTCCTCGGCGCCCGCGCCACGCCGCCGCGGCCCGCACCTCCAGCCTCCCCCGGGTCCCGACGGCCGCCCGCGCCCGCTTACCCCCCTCCCCGCGCTGAACCCGGAACCGGCCGCGGCGCCGCCGCCGCCGCCGCCGCTGTCAACAGACATCGCAGATCCCTCAGCTGATCCACGGGGCGGGGCCAGCGGCGTCCGCGCCCTGCGATTGGCGGGTGGTGGCAGCCACCGAGAGCGGCGGCTAGAGCGGAACCTGGGGGACGGCTATCGAGAGTGGACGCGTGGAGGTGAACAGAGCGTGCGCAGACGGGAGGCTGCGGGCCTGGACGCCATCTTTGATGCTGGCCGAGATGACTTGGTGTTCCGCGATCTCAGAAGTAGCTGTGGTCAGCGCCGTGTTAATTCAGGGCAAAAGGGACGCAGTAACTTGGGCATTGGTCACGGAAGCAAATTCCCAAAGCGGCGTTGGAAATGCAGATGGCATTGAGGTGTGCGAAGCGACGGTCCGCCTTACAAATGACGAGATAAATGCCGATCGAAACTTTCGGATGCCAGTTTCCCAGCGATCGGAAAGTTGGTAGCGCCCTGGGAGAGAGTCGGCACCTCTTGGAGGAGCTGGTGCAGAGTCTTTCCGTTTTAAACGCACATTTCCTTGACTCAGCGATTCGGCCTCCTGGGATCTAGCGGCGTCGCGGTGTGTGTCTCCAAGGAGGATGCTCTGGGGTCGTCCGTGCCGGGCGCGAGAGAGTGAAGGTGCGGGCCGGCAGGTGCTGAGTCGCGGGGGGCGGCGGGGCGGACCCGGGGCGCGCGATTCAGAGCAGCGAGGCCATGTCTGGTCGACGGGGACCTCGAAATGGAAGTAGCCACCCGTTTGTGTGAAAAGAACAAATGTGTTCATATGCTCATAAAAATAATGTGAAAGGACAGAAAATAGCAGTGACTGCTTTGTGAGAGAGAGCAGAAGTCAAAGGAGGGAGGGAGACATCTTTCACTATATACTGCTTTGTGTAATTGAAACTACATCATTTGTAATTTTTACCTTTTTCCATTCATTACTTTTTTTCTTCAAATAAAAAATGTAAACATTCTTTCTCTGTGGCTGTTTTTCAGTATTATTTAGTGGGGCTGAGGTTACTGCTCTTGCTCTCTGAACCAGGGCCTATCCGGCATCGGGAGTTCTTGGAGGGCCTGCGTCACAGAACCAGGGTGGAGCTGAGCCAGAGGAACAGCCCGGGCTTCTTGGGTGACAGGCTCCGGACCTCAGAGACAGCGAGCCAACTCGGGCCAAAGGCCCGTGTCAGCTTAGTCTTCAAAAAGTGCATCTCTCCTGTTAGTCTCAGATTCAGGACATAGGAAAGGCCAGAATTTAAAATTCCTCGGAAGAAATTTGGTTTAGATGGAGAAGAAGCAAGTCACAGCACCCTATTGGACTCTTTGGGTATTGGAGACACTTTGTGCCTGGCTAAACAGGACGTTTTGTTCAAGTGGAAAGACTGTCCTCGAGAACAGAGCTGATCTAGCCCAGCAGCAGCTTAGTTTTTCAAGAACTGACAGCTACTCCCTGGTTGAAGCCTTATTCTCTCTGCCCCTCCCTGCCACCTCAAGCAGATTCACTGGGTCAACAGGGTCCTTGATTCACAGACGTTCCCTTCAAGTCTGGGCTTAATTCACTGGTGGTTTGGTGTTGGTGTCCAGCAGGCTACAGTGGCTCTCCAGCTAAGCAGATAGGGAAGCAGACATGCTCTACTCAGTGGACAGAACTGAAGCCATTCTCACAGCTCTGGCCAATACTCACCTTGATTATTGACCTTTAAATTGTTGCCAAAAGTCTAGCTGTCTGGTCTGTCACCCTGCAGAGTGCTGACAGAGTAAAGACTGGAGCTGCAGACTATAAAAACAAATTGTGACTGCCTGTCAGACTGTCTAGATCAGTCATGTAGATGCCCATCTTTGATGAGACAAACAGAGTTAAGCTATCAAGCCTGCCCCTCCCTGATCACTGACTACCACCTGCAGAAGTCATCACACTGGAAATTCCAATGTATCCCCCATTTAGACTGACAGAAGTAAAAGATCTTACATTCCTGATGTACAAGCCAGCAGGTAACTTGGAGGTGGTAAACCTTATGCCTTGTTCCACCAAAGGAGACGTGCTTCCTGCTGAAAGTTGGCCTGCTGGTTTTGTGTTAAAAGAGGACACATTACTTAGGGCATTGACCTCCCTTACTCCTGGAAAACTAACTATATCTGTCCTTTGATTCCTTCTCAGGGCTACCAGTGATCTCACCACTGCTGACACTTCTTCAGAAGAAGGTATTATTTCATCTGATCAGCTAATTCTGGATACATTGACTTGGCCCTTGAAATGAAAGGAAACTAAACCCTGGTTATGTTTTTGATTGCCTGGTCCATTTGCCACCTAACAGTGGTCCATCTTTTGTAACAAAGTCTATACAACAGTGACTTACCATTAAGGTAGTCAAGGTACCTGCCAAACTCCTTCCTCATTTCCTGTTCTACTCACCTGAGTTGGGTTGTTTGGTTACTGTATTAATTTCCCATTACTGCTGTAAGCAATTACTGCAAATTAGTAGTTTAAGACAACAGAAATTTCACAGTTCTGGAGGTTAAAAGTCCAAAATGGGTCTCATTGGGCTAAAATCAAGGTATTAGCAGAATGTAGTCCTTCTGAAGGCTCTTGGATAGAATCTGTTTCCTTGTCTTTTCCAGCATTCCTTGGTTCATGGCCTCTTCCTCCATCTTAAGGCCAGCAGTGCCCAGCTGAGTCTTTCTCACCATGCAGTATCTCTGTTTCTGACTAGTACTTCCATCTTTCGCTTATAAGGACCCTTGTGATTGAATTGTACCCCCTGGATAATCCAGTTATCTCCAAATCTAAAGATTCATAATTTAATCACATACAAAGTGTCACTTTTGCTACAAGGGAATGTATTAACAGGTTCCAGAGAACAGGAATTGGACATAGTTGAGGCCACTACTCTACCTACCCCAGTTACCAAACTCTGCTCTTCCTAAGTGGAGATCTTCCCCACTTGCCTGATTTCCTGGATAATGTTCAAGAAAAAGTGGCAGGGAGATTATACAGACTGTTTTAACAATTTAGGTTTCCACCTGACCATTCCTGGGCATGGTGCTTCCTTGTTTCACCCATGAGCAGCAACAGGCAAGTCCAAGTGTTCTCCCTTCTAGGTGGCTATCCAGAAAGAACCCTAAGGAATGAAAATAAAGTTTAACTCTGGTTCGTTCAGCTGAATTTTCTTGTTGGAGCGACGCTGCCTTGAATCATGAGAATAATAATCGCTTGGTTGGGTACACTGCTTTCTGATTTCCCCTTCAATGGCCCACATAGGCCAAAGTGGGAGATACAGTGAGTCTCTGAAATTTTTGTAAAAATGCCTATGTCCTGGAAGTAACGTAAGTGCCCATCAACAGATGAATGGATAAAGAAGATGTGGCACATATATACAATAGAATATTACTCAGCCATAGAAAGGCATGAAATTGAGCTATATGTAATGAGGTGGATAGACCTAGAGTCTGTCATACAGAGTGAAGTAAGCCAGAAAGAGAAAAACAAATACTGTATGCTAACTCATATATATGGAATCTAAAAAGAAAAAAAAAAATGGTACTGATGAACCCAGTGACAGGGCAAGAATAAGGATGCAGATGGAGAGAATAGACTGGAGGACACGGGGTTGGGGCAGGGGGCAAAGGGGAAGCTGGGATGAAGTGAGAGAGTAGCATAGACGTGTTTACACTACCAACTGTAAAATAGATAGCTAGTGGGAAGTTGCTGTATAACAAAGGGAGATCAACTCGATGATGGTGATACCTTAGTGGGCCAGGACAGGGAGGGTGGAAGGGAGTCACAGGAGGGAGGGGATATGGGGATATATGTATAAATACAGCTAATTCACTTTGGTGTACCTCATAAGCTGGTACAAGAGTGTAAAGCAATTATATTCCAATAAAGAGCTTAAAAAAAAAAGCCTATGTCCCAGTCCACACCTTCATGTGAAAAGTGTGGGCATGAATTTTGGTTAATTGTTGAAAAGATAAAGTTATAACTTCTGAATTCAATACACTGATGTGTAACAGTGAAGAGAGAGCAACAATGACCCTTAGACCCTGGGAGGTGCAGGGACTTCATTGGGCAGCCCATGCTCTCTTTGCTCCCTCATAGAGCACAGATTCAACAATCTGACCTGCAGGCAAACTTGTCATGCCCACCCACATCCTATAAAAACAGAAAAACTGACTTCCAGATTCCAGTCCAACCTGTAAGGAGTTTCAAGTTCTCTCTCCCAGGCTCACAACAAGAAAAAAGCTGAAGGGACTTCCCTGGTGGTCTAGTGGTCCCAATGCAGGGGGGCTGGGTTCAATCTCTGGTCAGGGAACTAGATCCTGCATGCCACCAGTAAGAGTCTGTGTGCAGCAACTGAAAAGATCCCACATGCTGCAACTAAAGATCCAGCATGCTGCAACTAAAGAATTAGTCTTACTTAAGAAGTAGTCTCTAGGGAAACCCAGAGACAACAGGGGAGACAAAAACACATACACCTGAGAGAAAATGTTAGCCTGTATCCCCTATACCTATAGCAAACAATAAGCAACCTACCTCCTAGCCAGATAAACATAAAACCTCACACCAAAAGCCTATTTACCTCAACTCCTTTTACTCAATATATCATGCTCCACTTTCAACCAAAATTCTACAAGGAAGACTAAAAGACAAAAAGGCAAAAACACAATTTGAAGAGACAGAGTAAGCGTCAGAATTGGACTCAGACATGGCAGAGATTTTGGAATTATAAGTGCCCTAAAGGAAAAAGTGGACAACATGCAATAACAAATGGGTAATATAAACAGAGAAATGGAAATTCTAAGGAAGAATCAAAATGAAGTGCTAGCGATAAAAAACATTAACAGAAGTCAAGAATGCCTTTGATGGGCTCATCAACAGACTGTACACATCTAAGGAGAGAGTCAGTGAGCTTGAAAAACTATGCCAACAGAAGCTTCCAAAGCAGAGGGGCTTCCCTGGTGGCACAGTGCTTAAGAATCTGCCTGCCAATGAAGGGGACACGAATTTGAGCCCTGGTCCAGGAAGATCCCACATGATTTAGAGCAACTAAGCCCGTGCACCACAACTACTAAGCCTGTGCTCTAGAGCCCATGAGCCACAACTGCTGAGCTCACATGCCACAACTACTGAAGCCCGCATGCCTAGAGCCTGTGCTGCACAATAGGAGAAGCCACTGCAATGAGAAGCCTGCGCACCACAACGAAGAGTAGCCCCCACCTGCCACAACTAGAGAAAGCCTGTGCACAGCAGTGAAGACCAAACACAGCCAAAAATAAAATAAATATATAATTTAAAAAAAACTTCCAAAGCAGAAATGCAAAGAGAAAAAAAGTTGTAAATGAAAGATAATATCAAAGAACTTTGATGGAACAACAACAGGTGTAACATACATGTAAAGGGAATACCAACAGGAGGAAAAAGAGAGGAAAGAACAGAGAAAGAAAAATCTGAAGTAATGACTGAGAATTTTCCAATATAATGACACCACACTACAGGAATCTCAAAGAACACCAAACAGAATAAGTACCAAAAAAACTTACAACTAGGCCTATTATATATGCAGAAAACAGAAAATAAGAAAATCCTGAGGTTAGTAAGGGAAAAAAAACAAGAACACCTCACTATTGAGGATCAGCATGAGAATTACATCAGGTTTCTCTTCAAAAACCACATAAGGAAGAAGAGAGTGGAGTGAAATATCTAAAGTATTGAAACAAAACAAAACAAAAAAACACCCAACTAGAATTCTGTGCCCTACAAGGTTATTCTTCAAAAGTGAAGGAGAAATAAAGACTTTTTCAGACAAACAAAAATTGAGAGAATTTTTTGCCGGTCATCCTGCCTTGCAAGAAATGTTGAAAGAAGTTCTTTAGAGGGAAAGAAAATGATAAAGGTTAGAAACTCAGATCTACATAAAGGAAGAGTGTTAGAGAAGGAATAAGTGAAGGTAAAACAAAAATCTTTATTTTTCTATTCAAAGAGATAACAGTTTGTTCACAATAAGAGCAACAATGTAGTCAGTAATTCAGCTGTAATAAGAGCTAAGAAGAAGGAGTTGGGAATATTCTAAGATTCTTGTGTTACCTTGAAGCAGTACAGTGTTATTTGAAAATGAACTTGGATTAGTTGTAAATGTTTGTTGCAAACCCTAGGGCAATCAGTACAAAAAAATTTTTTTAAGTGTAATTGATATGCTAATGGAGGAGGAAAATGGAATCTTTTAAAATGCTCTATTTAAGTAAAAAAGGCAGAAAAGAGAATATGATAAATAAGGAAAAAATAGAGGCAGTGCAGGGAAAGCAGTAACAAATATGGTAAATGTTCGCCTATGTCAATAATCACTTTGCTAATGGTCTAATACATCAGTTAAAAGTCAGAGACTGTCCTTGTGAATTAAAAACAAAACAAACAAACAAAACCCCAAGATCTAACTATATGTCATCTACAAGAAACCTTTTGATATAAAGACATAGATACATTAATGGTAAATGAATGGAGAAAGATATACTATGCTAACACTAGTCAAAAGGAAGTGAGAGCAGTTATATCAATTTTAGACAAAGCAGACTTCAGAGCAAGGTAAATTAATCAGAGATAATGAGAAGCATTATGGATTGGATGTGGAAGGATTCAGAACTCCAAGGAGATATATATACACTAACAACACAGTATCAAAATATGTGAGGGAAAAGCTGATAGAACTGCAAGGAGAACTAGGTCACTCCACTATTATATTTGGAGATTTCAACACTGTGTATCAGTAATGGGCAGATCCAGGAAGGGCATAGTTGAACTGAATGGCACCATCACCCCACTGGACGTATAGACGTTTACAGACTACATCATCCAACAAGGGCAGAAACCACACTCTTTTCAAGTTTGTCTGGAACATTCACCAAGATACGCCACATTCTGGGCAATGAAACACACTCAAACACATTTAAAAGAAAGTAAATAGTACAAAATATGTTCTCAGACCACAATGGAATTAAACTAGAAATCAACAGATAGTTGGAAAATCCCCAAACACTTGGAGATTAAACAACATACTTCTAAATAATAAAGAGGTCAAAGAAGAACTCTCGAGAGAGAAATTTTTTTTTAATATTTTATTTATTTGGTAGCATGGGGTCTTAGCTTCTGCAGGTGGGCTCATTAGCTGTGGCATGCATGTGGGATCTACTTCCCTGACCAGGGATCAAACCTGGCCCCCCCCCGCATTGGGAGCTCAGAGTCTTAACAACTGGACCACCAGGGAAGTCCCCGAGAGAAATTTTTAAATATTTCAAACTAAATGAAAATGGGAGTACAACTTAAAAGAGGGGATATATGTATACATATAGCTGATTCACTTCACTGTACAGCAGAAATTAACACAACATTGTAAAGCCACTATACCCCAATTAGAGGAAAAAAAAAATATATATATATATATATGCTATTTCTCAGCTGCTGAACCTGATATAAAAATTAACAACAACAAAAAGAAAAATTTGTGAGATGCAGTGAAAGCAGTGCTTAGTAGGAAATTTATAGTATTGAATGAATATATTAGAAAAGAAAAAGGATCTAAAATCGTTAACCTAAGATACCAGCTTAAGTAACTAGAAAATGAAGAGCAAATGATAAATGCTGGAGAGGGTATGGAGAAAAGGGAATCCTGTTGCACTGTTGGTGGGAATGTAAATTGCTACAACCACTATGGAGAAGAGTATGGTGGTTCCTTAAAAAACTAAAAATAGAACTACCATATGACCCAGCAATCCCACTACTGGGCATATATCCAGAGAAAAACATAATTTGAAAAGATACATGCACCCCAGTGTTCATGCAGAACTATTTACAATAGCCAGGACATGGAAGCAAACCTAAATGTCCATCGCCAGATCAATGGATAAAGAAGATGTGGTACATATATACAATGGAATATTACTCAGCCATAAAAAAGAATGAAATTGGGACATTTTTAGAGACATGGATGGACCTAGAGACGTATACAGAGTGAAGTGAGTCAGAAAGAGAAAAACAAATATCGTATATTAACACTTATATGTAGAATCTAGAAAAATGATACAGATGAATCAATTTGCAGGGCAGGAATAGAGACACAGATGTAGAAAACGGACATGTGGACATGGAGGGGAGGGGGTAGGATGAATTGGGAGATTAGGTTTGACATAAATACACTACCATGTGTAAAATAGATAACTAGTGGGAATCTGCCGTATAGCACAGGGAGCTCAGCTCCATGCTCTGTGATGACCTAGATGGGTGGGATGGGGGCGGGGGGAGGGAAGTCTAAGAGGGAGGGGATATATGTATACATATAGCTGATTCACTTCGTTGTACAGCAGAAACTAACACAACATTGTAAAGCCACTATACCCCAATAAAAAATTTAAAAATATTTTTCATGGGCATATACATACGTAAAAGTCAGCAAATTGTAGGTTTCACATAAATTCACTATCTGTGTATCACTTATAGATCAACGAAGCAGTAGGAAAAAGATCTGTCACAAACTGTAAGAGCTTTTTAACTTTCTTGATAAAAAAAATTAATAGCTTTCAAAAACAGAATTAAGCTTATGAATTTATAAGCCAGTTTACAATTTGGCATAAAAATGAACCCATGATTTACATACTAATGAATCTGGTGTTTCATTAGTAAATTCACAGACTGCTTGGCTTAAGACCATTGGAAAATATCTAAATGCATTCAGCATGGGTGGGAAACACACACCGTCTGAAAGGAAACAGTGGCTCTTGCAGATGTGGGCCAAAGACACAAAAAAGCAGCACCATCCTGTCACTAACCGGTCATTTCTACAACATCTGGCCACTGTTTGGATGCCAATACCTAGATTAGACTGGGCTGAGGAAACTGTGCTTCTGGCCATTAATATCTGACAGTCTAAGAAATTTTAAAAAATACTGCAGAATGTAGACATAGGAACAAGAATTATTTTGAAGGCTAAAAGGGAGAAATAAAAATTCACTCAAGTATAGGACTTGCGAAGTGAAAGGGGTGACTGAGGGAAAATACTTTTCCTTCTGAGGAAAAGTTTAGTGAGAGAGAAGACAGAAAGAAAGAAATCAGAGACACCTGGAGAAAGAGATATTTATCTTTTCCTACTCTTTGTTACTGAGACCAGGGGGCATAGCAACTCCATGTTTATACATAGGGTGGTTTCAGCGTTGCTGTAATCTCTCAAAGAATCACAGGCCATCAACCCTAGATATTGTATGTACGTCCCACCACCCGTCGAAGCTTGATTTTACCTCTGTGCCTCATCTCCACCAAAATTATTCATCTGATTTGAGAAAACAAGCGGAATACTGCTTTTGCAGAAGACACCCCATAAGTGGCTGTCCGGAATCTGTTCTACCAGGAAAGCAGGACAGAGGACAAGACACAGAGCCTGTGACTTTTGTTCCCCACAGAGCCTGTGGCTTTTGGGAGAGGCCACACCATGTGCACACAGCAAGCACATCACAGGCAGTGGGAACAAAGGCTGCAGGGGCACCCAAGGCAGCAAAGACTCTTTCTGGATGGTCCTGAGGCTGTGTGGCCCCAGAGTATGGAGGGTAAGAGTTGGTCTCAAGGATGGCCAACTGCACTTGAGGTCAGACATGGCCGTGAGCAAGGTGGGAAATGCCAGACAGGTAGGAAATACCTACCCTAGTGCTCAGAGCTGAGGCAGGAGAACTCCCACTCTGTGAGTAATGCAGACTCCCTCCAAGGAAGGGTTCCAATTTTACAGATTATCCAAAAATCACCTCCTTATTCTGCACAGATGCTTCTTGTATCAGTGCAGTCATCTGCTCTAGAAGGCCACTCCTATCACAACTACTTAACACAACATGTTATCTCTAATCAATTCAATGAAAACACATTTTTCAGAAGCCAACTTCCCAAATACACCAGGCTTTAACATTCACCAACATCACTGACTTACTAAAATCTTACTATTAATCAGTACATTTTAAGGCAACTGATATTTGGATTGGATGGTTTTAACATTATTTGAGGACAGCTAGGAAGTTTTAGTTAAACAGGTTCTATTTAGTTTTAATGGAACAATTGAAAAAATTATCTGTTGACTGTCAAGGTGGTTTAGTCTTGTTTTTTTTTTAATTTATTTTATTTGGCTGCATTGGGTCTTAGTTGCGGCACGAGGGATAAAGATAAATGTTTTATCTTTGTTTACCAAGGCACACCTTATCAACTTGTTGTAGGTCATAGCATAAACCCAAAGTCATAAAGTTATAAATGATATTTACCAGTTTACTTAGTCCCATTAATTCCCATTGATCTGGATGAAATAATCAGGTTTTCTATTAGTTTTGTCATTTGTTACCCAGTCTAGTGATTAGATATCTAAAGACTATCAGAAACTTATATTTGTTAAAAAGTTTCTTTCTGTCAATCTTCTTGAAAATCTTCACTTTGTAAAAGCATCAGGACAAAACTTAAAATAGCATGGTTAAAGATTTGAGTACAATGTACTTAAGCAAGAAACTTGGATATAACATTTTAGAATAACTAGTACTATGATTGATAACATATCAGGATATATCAGATGTTAGGGGTTGATTCCATACAAATTTTGGAATGTCTATATAAATGACATTTATCCATACACTATAGCCTAAGGTTCATCTCCAATCACTTGACAATGTTTTTGAAGTAATTTAACATACCAAATAAACTAGTTTGACATTTCTTTCTGAGATGTCTCAGAGATGCTCTTTTCAAAGTATCCCAGAGCCAGCTGGAGGCTAAAAAGCTTTAGTCAGGTTTTGATATTTGGGGAGTTTGTTAAAAGTATCAAAAAGGTGGGGGGGACTCGAGGGGGGGGCGTCAAGGAAGGGAGGGAATATGGGGATATGTGTATAAAAACAGTTGATTGAACCTGGTGTACCCCCCCCCAAAAAAAAATAATAATAATAATAAATAAATGCAATTAAGTTAAAAAAAAAAAGTATCAAAAAGGTTTTACAACACAACAGGATCACAGGTCACTGTGAAACAAAACTTATTCATTTAACCAAAGTCACAAAACGATGATTGAAAGAAAACAAACATGGATCACCTAAAGGCACAGAAAAGCATACAATCTGTTATACAAAAAGGGGCACTTCTAACAGATCCAATCCCAGTCTTGTATTAGCGTCCTTAACGAAATCCATCTACTTAGTTACCTTCAATCTGAATTTAGTTAATCCTGACCATGTACAAAACTTTCTCAGTAAAATGTAATTCCATTTCTCATACCTTCTTAACTGAAAACACACATTCTGCCATACTGAAATGTTTTATTATTTTCAGTAGCTTTAATTACGTATTTAAATTAGAATCCCTGGCTCTTAAAAACCTTAATTTCTAGTGAAAGCCAAGAGACAAGTAATAGTTACCAAAATCTGAAGAAACTATTTTAGATGATTTTGGGGGGGGGGAGGGAACATAATTATTCTTATAGTTTGCCTAAAAGCTCTTATCTCATTTACATTTTTACTTTAAAGTTTTATCATATCAAGTTATTTTTCTTGCTGACAAATTTGCAACAGATATAACAAGATTTCATTTAATTTCTATTAAATCCAGGTGCAGTGAAAATACTGTACTTAATATTGCTGGCTCTCATAATGTCTATATTAATTAGATCAACAAACAAACATTAATATTAAATGTCCCAGTTCACGTGAACCTGAAGCTCATTTAGCTTAATTTCTCTGTATTTAGAATTGTTTGGTCGGTAAATGCTTACTTTTTTTTAAGCCAATTAAATAGAGCTCATTTACAGATTAACCTCAACAATGTTATTCAAAGACAAGACACATACAAACACACAAATAGAGAGACATCATAGTTCTTATTTCAAAATTTCAGCCCTGAGTCAGATATAGCAAGGTAAAAACCCATCAGTTTAAAACAGGTTGGATTAAGATTGGGTTTCTGGCAGGTGGAACAAATCAAGCTCACTTATCTAGATGGCCAAACCCTTTTTACTAATATTTATGGAAAACAAGTCAACTTCTAAATTACTGTACCTCTTTTCTCAAAATTTGCATTTTAAAAAGATGGTAGAGATAAGGGGTTTTGAGAAGACCAAATAGGACATTTGCATCTCAAAGATACAGGCAAGTTTTTCCTAGGATGACTTTGTTTCCCCTTTGTTGGTTTCTGAGAAACAAAGCCATTGCATTCATTTGGGCCTTTTGCATATTTCTCTGAGTGTGTTCAGCCTTTTCAGCCATATCCCTATTATTGAAAGCTAAATAAGCCAATTGGACATTGGAGTCTGAGGACCAGCAGTTACTTTCTGAATTTTGCGCCTGATGTCTGGGGCAGACTGGGCCATGAAATGCCTAACCAAAAGGGCCTGTACCTTGGGGGAGGAGGGATCCATGTTCTTTTGGGATCCACAAGGTTGTAGAGGTTGTAAGAATGAACAGTTTTGTATTCCTCCAGAAACTCCCATGAACAAGATAGACTGAGATGTTTTTTGTGCCACCTTGGTGTTTACAACAGAGTATGGGCACCCGTATCTATTAGAAAGTCAGTCAACTTGTTCCTCACTGTCAATGTTACCTGAGGCTCCCGTGGGGAAATCAGAATCAAACACCTCAAGTCCAAGGGAGTCCCCTGGCCTCTTACAGGATACTGGGGCAAGGGAAATTGTCCTGTTGCAGAAGTGGCTCCTGGTCCAAATTGAGTGCCCTCTTGGGTCTTAGATGGTGAAACTAAACCAGGTCCCTGTGCTCTGGGGGTTAACATAGAAACTTTTATTTGATCCCCACGGGTAGGGAAAACAGGAGGCAGCGGGCAAGTTCCAACTGCCGGAGCAGTTTGCTTGGGCTTTGGGGGAGCTGGATAGGCTGAAGGGGGTTTAAGTTTTGAAATAACATGTCCCCACTCTCTTTTTTTTTCCCCTCTTCCCTTGTAGAACAGATTTCCCCTTAGGTTTCCTTTCAGACTGCTGCACCATAAGGTGGCAGCCCTCTGTTTCCTTTTCCTCCTGATGCAATAGTATAAATGCTTCTATCTACGGAATCTCTGTTCCCTGCCCTTTTGCAAAACACTTCTAACTGCAAGAAGGTATAATAATTGAGTGAGCCATTCAGGAGCCATCGTTCTTCTGATCCTAACATATATTGGGTCCACACCTGATTACAATAGTATATCATAACTTTCTTAGTCATAGGCTCACGGCTATGTTTTGCCCATTTATCTAATATATGCCCCAAAGGGTTTTGATGGAGTATTTCCCATTTTTTTATAAGTTTGATAATACCAAAACACAAAAGACACAGACAAATTCTGATACAAAGGGCACAAACAAATTCTATTATCGATGTGCATAAAACCAAGACAAGACCAAGACGAAAACCAATGAACTGGTTCCCAGATTGGGTAGACTTACTTCATAAAAACTAACAAACTAGTTCTCAATGAGCTGGCTCACCAAATCAGGTAGAGTCCAACAACAATTCACCCCTCCGACTGGGTACCCCAACCAAATTGGCTTGTCCCATAAAGGAAAAGCCCAGATTGAGGGGGAATATGTTCCCGACGTGACACTGGAGTGACTTACCCTCCAGAATCGAATCGAGTCCATGGACTCATAGCCGCATTTGGAACGAAAGTTCCCCAAATGGGACCAAAGTCCCCCAAATGGAACCGAAGTTCCAGAATCGAATAACACAAAAGGATACACAAAACCAAAACAAGACCAAGACAAACCAACTGGTTACAGAATTGGGTAGACTTACCCTACAAAATCAAGTCCATGAACTCACAGAAGTTGGTTGGTTCTTTGCTTCAACTGCCAAGCTCTGGGGTAGCAGGTGCCCCTTCAGGGAACTTTGAAGGGATGATCCTCAGGACAAATGGTCCTGGCAGCTGCTAGGGCCTTGCCCCAATATTCCCCGACCAGGGCTGGCCATCCACGAGCAGCAAGGCTCCTGGCTGGCTAAGCCAAATTTGTTACTGAGTCCAAGCTCACTCTGCTCGCCGCACAGCAGGACAATGAATTGGAGACCAGGTGTTGAGGCAAGGAATACGACTTTATTTGGAAAGCTGGCAGACCGAGAAGATGGCAGACTAGTGTCTGTCAAAAAACCATCTTGCCTGAGTTAGAATTCCAGCTTCTTTTATACTAAAAAGGGAAGGGGGTGTTGTTGGTTGTTGCAGACTTCTTGGTGCTAGAATCCTTTGTTCTTGCAGTTGTCCATGTAGGTCAGGTCAGGATGTTCCTGTAAACCTCCAACAAGGCAAATGTTCTCTGTTCTGCAACTTTAATGAATGGAAAAGTGTTATACCTTTAAAGGTTAGAGGTTCAATAATGGGCTATCCTGTGTATTTTAGGCTATAAAGCAACATTCTAAACTTGTAGCAAAAGCAACAGAATACAAAGGTTAATGTGAAACAAACAGATCTAACAGGGAGTCCTATTTAGCTCTTCCCTGTAACAAAACCTGCTGTCTGTGATGAAATTACCTGAGCTCACAGGATGGGGACAGGTATGTCAGAGAGGTAAGTGCTATTAGCCAGTGATGGGCCTGGTTCAAAAATTGTAGAAAAGTAGAGAAAGTGTGACCCATCTGAGTATACCTTTGGACAGTTGTGATTTGGGAACTTTTTATATGTTCAGTAATAAAACAAAATAAACAAGTTTTGGTTTAAAACACTTAAAACTGAATACAGAGATAAAGGCATGGACTTCACTGTGTTTCAAGTGAATGCTACAATCACACAGGAGAAATAAAAAAGAACCAGTCCAAGGAGATTGAAATATCAGTACAATACCTTTGTTATATGTCCTTGAGCCAAAGACAAAAATAACTGCAAAGAATTCCAAAAGCTGTTAACAGGTTGCTTTTTGTTTGATCTGGTTTTTTGTTTTGCAGTAGTACGGTATAAAATTCTAAAATTATTTTTGTATTACGTAACTGAATACATGATTAAATAACTGAGCAGTGATTAGTATTATCGAGGCCTAGGGTTTCCCCCTAGGAAAGGAGGAGATAGGAGAAAGGAGATACAGGCACTGAGGAGGAAAGGGGAGCACAGTTGCAAAAGGCTAGATTAGAATTACTTATAGCATAAATTTATAATGGGCACGTATATGGGGTCATGTGTGTCTGTTTCCTAGCTCTGTCTGTTAATGGCCTAGCTCTAATGACACCTCAGTAGCAGTGAACACACCAGCCTCCACCATGAGATAGATAAATCCCATTCCCACCTGATAGAAACCAGCCTCCCTTGGCATAGGGTTGGCTGAAGCAGGGAAAACACAAGACCGACATGAGGCAGGGTCAGCATGGCATAGGTGCCTGACACAGTGGCCACAACCCCTTAGAAATATTTTTCTGGGGTCTTTATGTTACCGAGTCCAAGCTCACTCTGCTCACCACACGACAGGCCAATGAATTGGAGATGAAGTGTTGAGGCAAGGAATACAACTTTGTTTGGAAAGCCAGCAGACCAAGAAGATGGCACACTAGTGTCTCTGAAAAAACTATCTTGCCTGAGTTAGAATTCAGACTTCTTTTATACTAAAAAGGGAAGGGGGTGTTGTTGGTTGTTGCAGACTTCTTGGTGCCAAAATCCTTTGTTCTTGCAGCTGTCCACATAGGTCAGGTCAGGATGTTCCTGTAAACCTGCAACAAGGCAAATGTTACTCTCTGTTCTACAATTTTTAAAAATTAATTAATTAATTAATTGGCTGAGTTGGGTCTTTGTGGCTGCATGTGGGCTTTCTCTAGTTGTGGCGAGCGGGGGCTACTCTTCATTGTGGTGCGCAGGCTTCTCATTGCGGTGGCTTCTCTTGTTGCGGAGCATGGGCTCTAGGTGCATGGGCTTCAGTAGTTGTGGTGCATGGGCTCAGTAGTTGTGATTCACGGGCTCTAGAGCACAGGCTCAGTAGTTATGGCACACGGGCTTAGTTGTTCCCCAGCCTGTGGGATCTTCCCAGACCAGGGCTTGAACTTGTGTCCCCTGCATTGGCAGGCAGAAGTCCTGAAAACAAAGATTAAAGCTAGTGTATTTTCCAAATAGTCACTATAAACCATATCTATCAGTTTATTTGGTCCCATGTAATTAATTCCTGTTGATCTGGATGAAGTCATCAGGTTTTCTATTAGAATTTTGTCATTAGAGCAGTTCATTGGAAGAGTTACCCAGTTCAGTGGTATTAGCTAGATGCTATCAGAAACTTATATTTGTTAAAATAAAATCTGTTTTATGAGTCTTCTTGAAGATCTTCATTTTGTAAAGGTATCAGTGTAAAATAGTGATTGTTTATAAAGGACAAAATTTAAAATAGCCTGGTTAAAGATCTGAGTACAATGCAATTGGCAAGAAACTTGGATATATCTGTGCCATATAACATTTTATGATAATAACTAGAATTATGACTGATAACATTGTACCAGGGCATATCAGATGTTAGGAATTCCACATAAATTTTGGAATGTCTATATTAATGGCATTTACCCATACATCATAACCTAAGGTTCATCAAGTGTTGTGCAATCACTTGCCAACGCTTTTCAGGTATTTTAACATAAATATACTTAATGAGTTTAGCACTTCTCTCAGATGTTTCAGGGTTCCTTCAAAGCATCCCAGAGTCAGTTGTAGGCTAAACTTTAGATTTTGGCATTTGGGAAGTTTGTTAAAAATATCAAAAAGGTTTTAAAACACAACAGGATTATAGGTCTCTATGAAACAATACTTGTTCATTTTACCAAAGTCACAAAAAATTCAAAAAACAAATACCAACCACTTAATGGCGCAGAAACTCACACAATCTGTTAACAAAAAGGAGCTAAGAAACTTCATCCAAATCCCAGTCTTGTACTAGCTTACTTAACAACAAAATCCATTTACTTGATTAACTTCAATCTAAATTTAGTTAATCTTGATCACACATAAAACCTTTTTCTCCTCCCTCAGGTTTCCTTTCCACAATCTTTCATCACTTTCTATTTCCATATTAGTTCAGCCCTTATTTTTCCATCCGAAAACAACCAATTCTAAGCCACATTTTCTTTCTTTTCCCTGAGTAAACTGTAATTCCATTCCTCATATCTTCTTTACTGAAAACATGCATTCTACTTTCCTACTGTATACTGAAATGCTTCCTTATTATTTCTATTAGCTTTTTTTCATTTTTTCATTTTTTTTAAGCAGCAAGTGTTTTATTAAAGTGAAAGTATGCTCCTGAGAGAGAGAGAGAAGGGGAGTGGGCTGTCTGGAAACCAGAAGCAGTCCCACAATGGGGGTTGGTTTGATTTTTCAGAGTGGTGGAAAGTCCCTCCCTGTGTCCTGTGTCATTTGATTGACAAGCTGACTGTCAGCGTTAGGTTATGTAACTTTTCTCCTAGTGTGCAGGCATTTACCCATAAGCACTCAGCAAAACCCATGGTAGGGGGCAGGGGTGGTGGCAAAAATCGGAATGCTAATTTATTACAAATATGGCACAATGAACCCCAAGTTACTTAAAGTCACCATTTAGATCTTGGTGCTCCTGAGCCAACCTGTGTTGGCAGTTTTATCTTGCTTGGTCCTGATAAGGCTGGAAGTTTAGCAGTCCTTGACCACAAAAGGGAGGATCTCTGGGTGTGCTCTGCTCACCAGTGTGTGTGTGGGGGCCAAGTAAGAAAGATGACCCTGTCCAGGATGAGGTGGGACTCACTCATGTCTGACTAGCTACCTAACATTTTCCCCCTCAAGAGTCAGGGACTTCCCTGGTGATCCAGTGGTTAAGACTCTGAGCTTCCACTGCAGGGGTCATAGGTTCGGTCCCTGGTTGGGGAACTAAAATTCTGCATGCTGTGTGGCACAGCCAAAAAAATAAAAAAAGGAAACAGTTCCACCTCAAGAGTCGGGACCCTAAAATTTTGGGGAAGATGGGCCTCATCTCTCTCTGGCTGTTTCCTACTGAAACAGGGCATAGATGGGTTTAGGGTGCCTCCTCTTGCTGATGTCGGGTCTGTGTCCACTTGTTCTGGGGGGTTGATCCAAAGGTCCCATGTAGAATGGTGTCATCTCTTAGGTGTTGTTGCGCTGATATCCTTGGCTGAGGACCATCTGAAGTTTTATGGCCTGAAGGTGAGAGGAGATGAATTTAGTTAGAAGGTTGAGTAGGCAAGGCCAGAACAGGATCAAAAGGAAGATGGAAGGAAGGAATCCCAGATAAGGAAGGAGCCAGAACATCCAAGACCATGGTTGTTGGTTTTTTGGGGGCTTTTTTGGGGGGGTCTTTTTTTGTTTTAGTGAACCAGTCTTGGGAGGCTCTATCCTTGAGGCTGGTTTTGTGATTGGAACAGGTATTGGTAAACAGCCTCAGGGATCTGGACAGAAGGGGACTTGTGTATGACATAAGCTAAGCTGGCTGATGTTAAAGCCCATTCCCACGGTGTTGTAAGATAGGCGGATCCACCTCTCCCAACAGATGTGTCAAGGCATAGCCAACAACAACTGGAATATGTAGAACTGGTTGCCACAAGGAAGAACTGTGCCTGGTTGAGAACCCCCTGGCAGGGGTTTGTATTAGTGAACTCGGGACTGGACAGGAACTGAGAAGCAAGGCAAAAGTTTAAAATGACAATTTGGGGTCAATTCTTGAGGAAGACAAGAGGAGAAGTCGAATTGCATATATGAGAAGTCCTGGGACTTCCCTGGTGGTCCAGTGGGTAAGACTCCATGTTCCCAGTGCAGTGGGCCCGGGTTCAATCCCTGGTCAGGGAAGTAGATCCAACATGCATATCACAACTGAGTCCGCATGCTGCAGTGAAGATCCTGCATGCCGCAACTAAGACCCAGCACAGCCCAAAACAAACAAACAAATAAATAAATATTACAAATATGGGAAGTCCTATTATCAGGCAGCAACCTAATACCTGAGCCCACCTGTGTTGTGCTAGGAGGGCATTAGGAGGAGCTACTGATCTAGTTGTTTTTGGAAGAGGAGCTTACCACTGCAGTTGTCTGGAGGATCCTTGGAGGGCTTCTCCTCAACAGGTGCAACCATGGCCTGACCCTGGTGTGATGGATCTAGCCAGCAATGCCAGATACCTTACAGGGGGCTTTTTGTCTTTGGACAGTTTGTCTTCCAGTGTCCTGGTTTTCTGCAGCGATGACAATTGCTGGGGGGTGGGGGGGTGGGGTGGGGAGCCTCCCAGGGGCAACCAGGAGTTGGCTGTTGGACCTGTCACACTGCCAGTAGTTGGGCCTGCCTCTTAGCTTTGCGTTTTCCTTTCTCTTTTTCCCTCTCCTCCTCCTCTCTGTTCTGATTGTAAAAGACAGAGGAGGCAGCCCTAAGGAGTTCTGAGACAGGAGTGCTAGGTCCTAGAGCCATCTTTTGTATTTTCCTCCTATGGCTGGGGCAGCTTGAGTGATGAAATGGTCATTTACTTATTTTTTATTTTTAAGAACTTTTATTGAGATACAGTAAACATACAATAAACTGCATATATTTAGAGTGTACAATTTGGTATCCCAATCTCCCAATTCATTCCCCCCCAACCCTCCCCGCTTTCCCCACTTGCTGTCCATAAGTTTGTTCTTTACATCTGTGTCTCTATTTCCGCCTTGCAAACCAGTTGATTTGTACCATTTTTCTATATTCCGTATATATGTGTTAATATATGATATTTGTTTTTCTCTTTCTGACTCACTTCACTCTGCATGACAGTCTCTAGGTCCATCCATGTCTCTACAAATGTCCCAGTTTCATTGCTTTTTACAGCTGAGTAATATTCCATTGTGTATATGTACCACATCATTTTTATCCATTCATCTGTTGATGGACACTTAGGTTGCTTCCATGTCCTGGCTATTGTAAATAGTGCTGCAATGAACATTGGAGTGCAGGTGTCTTTTTGAATGATGGTGTCCTCTGGGTATATGTCCAGCAGTGAGATTGCTGGGTCATATGGTAACTCTATTTTTAGTTTTTTAAGGAACCTCCATACTGTTCTCCACAGTGGCTGTATCAACTTATATTCCCACCAACAGTGCAGGAGGGTTCCCTTTTCTCCACACCCTCTCCAGCATTTACTGTTTGTAGATTTTTCCCTCACCTCCTCTGCTCTGTCCTGATTGTAGAAGACAGAGGGGGCAGCCCTAAGGAGTTCTGAGACAGGAGTGCTAGGTCCTAGAGCCATCTTTTTTATTTTCCTATGTCTGGGGCAGCTTGAGTGATGAAATGGTCATTTAAAACCAGTTTCCCTGCCTCGGAGTCTGGGTCTAAGTTAGCGTGTTTTATAAGGACTTCCCTCAGCCAGTCATAGAAGGTGGTGGGATTTTCCTGTGGTCCTGGGTCTATAGTGGCCAGTTGCCCTTAATGGACAGGTTTTAGTTTATGTTGTTTCCTCCCCTCAACCAGGCAGGAGAGGAAGTTGTCCCTGGCTGCCAGCCCTGCTGAAGTATTAGAGTCCCAATTGGGTTCCATTTGGGGAACAGCCATGATTTCCATGGGAAATTGTGGGTTTGTCATGTGGTAGCCATCCCCCAGCTGAGTCGTGGCTTTGTATATGTTTGTCGTTTCTGACTGAGGGAGAGTCTAGGCAAGGGTGATTTAAACGTCCCTCCAAGTTCATTCAAAGGTCACAGTTAGAGGCCTAAACTTATCTAGATATCTTTCAGGGTCATCTGAAAACTTTCCTAGATCTTTTTTTTTTTCCCTCAGTGTCATTTTTTTTTTTTATTGGAGATTAGTTACTTTACAATATTGTGTTAGTTTCTACTGTACAGCAAAGTGAATCAGCTATATGTATACACATATCCCCTCTTTTTTGGATTGCCTTCCCCTTCAGGTCACCACAGAGCATTGAGTAGACTTGCCTGTGCTTTACAGTAGGTTCTCATTAGTTATCTATTTTATAAATATTAGTGTATATATGTCAGTCCCAAATCTCCCAACTCCTCCCACCCCCTCCTAGATCTTGTTTTATCTGACTGAGATCCTGCATAGGAAGAGGAACTCTGATCCTTATGGGAAATTCAGGGGGCCCTATTACCTCCTGGAGTGGGCAAAGTTTTGAGTTCTGGGGCCCCGGGTAAGGCGCCAAAGCCTGGGGGCAGGGTTCCAGCGTTGGGTACAGTGAGGAAGGGGCTGATGGTGTAAAAGGCTCCTTCTTTTCCTCAGAAGAGCCTCCAATGGACCGGGCTTGTTGGTGACTGAGGATTAGTAATGCCAGGAGAGGGGGAGGGAGGTTTGGTCAGCAAATTGAGCATTGCCAAGCCAGCAGAGCCTGCCAAGCCAGCAGAGCCTGCCCAGCAAGTCTTGTAAAATTTGGGGTTTTCCCTCAAGGCAAAGAAGACTTGGACATAAGGGAACTCACTCCACTTGCCCAACTTTCAACAAAAAAGATAAGCTGGAGAATGGTATTGTAGTTTAAACTCCCATTTTTGGGCCAAATTTCTCCCCCTCCTAGCTTGTACTGTGTACATGCCATGTTACAAAAGAAATTTAATTGCTTCTTTCCCAAAGTTTGGGGACTGAACTTAGCCCAGTTCTTTAGGATACATCCTAAGGGCGAATCTTTTTTTTTTTTTTAATAAATTTTTATTTATTTATTTATTTATTTATTTATTTATTGGCTGCATTGGGTCTTTGTTGCTGCACACAGGCTTTCTTTAGTTGTGGTGAGTGGGGACTACTCTTCATTGCAGTGCGCAGGCTTCTCATTGCGGTGGCTTCTCTTGTTGTGGAGTATAAGCCCTAGGTACACAGGCTTCAATAGTTGTGGCATGTGGGCTCAGTAGCTGTGGTGCACAGGCTTAGTTGCTCTGCAGCCTGTGGGACCTTCCTGGACCAGGGCTGAAACTGATGTCCCCTGCATTGGCAGAAGGATTCTTAACCATTGCACCACCAGGGAAGTCCATAATGGTGAATCCTGAGGGCTGGATGGTTGGTTGTCCATCTGATTAGGCAGTTCAGAACTCAAGGGTCTCCAGTTTCTGGAGGGACCAAGCAGAGAGAAAAGAAAGTGATTTAATTTTACCCACAGGTGTAAATTACCAAACTGTTGTAAACCGTAAGTAGCTTGAGGAGAAGGGCTTCTGTATGTCTTGGCAGAAATCTTGAGTCATGCCACAAAATGTTATGGGTGGAACAGCAACTTCTCAGTCCTTGTCCTCCTGAAGGAAAGCATTCAATCAAGAGACACAGAGCAGTTTTAAGCAGCAAGTGTTTTACTAAGCAAAGTTAAAGTATGGTCCCAAGAGAGACTGAAGGGAGCAGGCTGTCTGGAAACCAGAAGCAGCCTCTATTAGCATTAATTACATATGTAAATTAGAAGCATCAGCTCTTAAAAACCTCAAATTCTAGTGAAAAATAAGAAGTAAGCAATTATGAACTGTCTTTTACATTAGCATTTTGTAGATTGGTGAACATAAATACCAGTGATAATTTCTAAAAACATTTGTTTTCTTATAGAGAATATCTCAGAATGGCACCAAACATATTCATTAATAGTCCCCAAAACCTTTAGTTTCTCTGTTTAGTAACTGATGTCTTAGTATCTTATTTTTTTGTGAATGACCTAACTATTCAATAAACTTCCATCATTTAAATTAGCACAACTCTAGAACTTTAAGTTACCAAATTATCTGGAGAGATCATTTTAAGTAGACATTTTAAAAACATAATTATTTTTAAAGAGCTTACCCAAAAGCTCTTATTTCATTTACATTTAAAGTTTCATCATATTAAGTTATTGTCTTATTGACTTCTATTAGACCAAGGTACAATAAAGTATTATACTTAATGTTGATGACTCTAAAGACATATCTATATTAATCAGATCAACAAACTTTAACTTCAGTACCAGGTATCAACTTAATATTGAATATTTCCAAGTTCATGTGAACATGAAAGTCAGTTTGGCCACTTTCTTTTTTATTTAATTTGTACGTGCTTACTTTTAAATCGAGCTCTTTATAAATTCAATTTTGAAAAAAATAAATTCAATTTTGATAATACTTTCTAGAGGTAGAGATATCTTGTATATATAATGTATACACAGATATATAAACAGGCAAAACTAGAGATCTCATGGCTTCACTTAAAAATAGTAGTTATGAATCAGGTATTACAATATAAACTTAGTAGTTTACAAAGAACAGTTGGAATACATTAAAGTTGCTTGCTCAGATGACTAAGGCTTTACTGTTTGTAAAGTTTCACTGAGGGAGCATTCCCAGAGGTTTGAATTTTAAAACTGCCACTTTGTCATTTTTTTCCCTTGGTTTCAGGTCTTGCCTGATTGAGCTAATTAGGTTCAGTCTCAGGTCACTGTGGGCTGTACTTCAATTTCTGGCTTGTAGAGATTTGCAAGAGAAAGACAGGTGCTTTTAGTTCCTCAAAAAACAGGTCTCTCACCTAAACTATATTAAAAGATTGATTTGCCCAAGTAATATTATATCAGTGAGAAGCTTTCTAACTAAACTGAAATTTGAGTTCTATGTTCTAGAAATTTAGAGTTTAGTTTATTATGCCTTCAAAAGTTTGTATAAGACATTAAGCAAAGACCTTCTTTCTGAGTTTACAAGTTAAACCTAGAGCAAAATCACTATTTTAATTTTTATCATTCCTTGAATGTTAGCTCCCAGTTTTTACTTTTGAATATGGCTCAGGTTGGGCTTCCCTGGTGGCGCAGTGGTTAAGAACCCCCCTGCGAATGCAGAGGACACAGGTTTGATCCCTGGTCAGGAAAGATCCCACATGCCTAGAGCCTGTGCTCTGCGACAAGAGAAACCACCATGAGAAGCCTGCGCACTGCAATGAAGACCCAACGCAGCCAAAAACAAATTAAAAATAAATAAATATTTAATATGGCTCAGGTGCCCCTATTGGTTTCCTTTAGTATGTTTAATAGTTCCTGAGGGGCAGATCTATATGCCTTGTCTTATCATACCACACAGGGGAAGCATTCCCCAATGGAACATGCCTACCCCACAATATAATTAAACAAAAGAGATCTAACTGATCTCGGATGACCACGGGCTGCAGGGGTTTGAAGCAGGGTCTCAGTCACCCGACCAGGGGTTGAAGTCAGCCCACAGCAGTGAGAGCACTGAAGCCTGGCTGCTAGACCATGAGGGCCAGTGGCCAGTGACAAGGCCCTGGCTTGTCAGCTTTGTAGAAATGAATTTCAAAAAAGAGAGGGAAAGTGATGAAACAAGTGAAGTGTTTATAAGGAGGAAAAAAAAGAGTATGTGTGAATAGACACATACCGGTGAGCTCAGAAAGAGAATCATGGCTTCACTGTAGTTTGAATCACTTATGGGGCATTTCTTCTGGATTTCCTCTGGCTGATCATCTTGCTTGGCCTGATTCTGAATCCGTGTTTGCTTTATCTCAGGGTCCTCCTCTGTGTGCATGTGCATCTCTCAGCCAAGATGGGTTCTATCAAAGAGGCCTATGGGTAGGTTGACATCATACTATGGGGTGGTGCTCCTCCCTTTTTGGCCCCCAAGGAGCCTTTCTGCACATGTGTAGTCAGAAAGGTCTCCTTGACCATGAGAATGAGAAATATGTGGTCTCTTTTTCTTTTATCTGGGCAGGACTCAGCTCCTCTCTGCCCCTGCCATGACCTTTACCATGGAGTTTCTGTCCAGACTCTGGCTCCTCAGCCTGGGCCCGTCCATCTCCTGCCTCATAACCATCTTCTATAAAGCCCATATATATGTGCCAATTTTATATAATTTCATCTCTGTCAACTTTTGTATTTTTGTTGTTGTTGCTTATTGGCTGCATTTGTTGCTATGCACAGGGGCACACAGGCTCAACAGCAGTGGCTCATGGGTTTAGTTGCTCTGTGGCATGTGGGATCTTCCCAGCCCAGGGATCGAACCCGTGTCCCCTGCATTGGCAGGCGGATACTTAACACTGTGCCACCTAGGAAGTCCCACTTTTGTATCTTTAACTTTAGCTTTCATTTGGATCCAATCAACATGTTTTGATCTTACAGGAGGAATTCCAGAAGTTTTCCTTTCTTTTTAGTCCCAGTGCACTTTATCTATTTTTATATAAAAGGCTCTGGGAGTCCCAGAGGGGGGTTTTGGCTTAACTGTTGCCCCAAATAATTGCTTGTCAGGTGTCTCTGTAATTTTTCCTTCTTCAGCCCTTTAAATATATAAATATAAATATATATACAATATATATTTTAAACTGGGGTAAATAGAGTGGGCTTGTTTGGCTTTTAATGTTGAGGACTGGTAGGGATGCCTTTTGGCCCATTTAACCTTAGGTAGTGTAATATCAAAACCTTGTGTTTTAATCACAGAAGTGTCTGTTTTATTTATCCCATTTTAAATAACCATCTAAAGACTTCTTTATTCACTTAAATCCTTTTTAAAATTTCTACCTTGTTAGAAAAAGTATCTAGACTTTTCTTACAGGTTTTTTTCCCTGTTAATTAATTGTTAATTATTCTAGTGTTTTTATTAGCACCTGTAAGACCCATGGAGGGGAAGCAAAAATCACAAGTAAGGCTTCCCAAACTGGTTTTCCTTTGCTTTGAACTAAAGAAGTTCTTTAAAATTTAAAAAATCTATATCCATATCTATTATGGTTGCACCAAGTCCTAGTTGCAGCATGTGGGATCTTTAGTTGTGGCATGAAGACTTCTTAGTTGTGGCATGCTGGCTTTTAGTTGCAGTGGGATCTAGTTCCCTGGCCAGGCATTGAACCCAGGCCCCCTGCATTGGGAGCATGGAGTCTTACCCACTGGACCACCACAGAAGTCCCTAAACTAAAGAAGTTCTTAGGTTGACCATTAGATATATTTTTCCACCCTTAATTTGATTTTTGTTTTTATAAGTACCAATAAAACAGCTGTTTATAATGAGAGAGCTCTAGAAATCCACCAATTTAAAAGTTTTTTCAATTTAAAGGATCCATCATTTGGCCATTAATGAAATATTTTAATAGTGACTCAAACCAATGATACACAAGAGGCTTTCCCATAATAGTATGGGAGAGGAAATCACTTAAGTAAGAGCCAGAGAATTTACTCTCAAAAATAGTATGGCAGAGGTCAAGTTTTCAACACACACACACACACACACATGCAGAGAATGTCTTAGGAAGATCATGTAGAACATTTACATCTCAAAGATGCAGAAAGAAAAATGCAAGTTCCCCCTAGAAGGCCTTTGTCTAAAGTCAGGATTCTGAAAAGATATTTTTGTCAAGCTGGCTTTTTAAACTTAATTTAACTTAACTGTATATGCAATAAAAGAGCCACTCATTTTAGGGCAAGATTTCCTTTCATTCCCAATTAAGTAAGTACTTGCTAAGTGTAAGTTTTGTACATACATAAACCTGGCTGGGATATTAGCTGGAGGCTGGCAATCTGTCCTTTTTCTTTTATTTCAAAACCTTTATTTCCCATTCTGAAGTCAGTTTGTTGAAATAAAATTGCTAGTGATGATCCTGTGACGGGCCAGTGTGCTGCTTGAGAGCTTAACTCCTCTAGGTTTTGCCCCAGAGTGTCTTGCGTTCTCCCAGTGGTGTAGAAGACCACCATGGGTGCTCAGATCACAGAATGGCCAGTTCTTATGTGCGTTCCTGGTTGAGCAGGTTGTGAATTAAATGAATGGATTTCCATTGAGAGGCAGCTGCATGACGTGAGGTCTTTCCTCCACCACTGGTGCAAGTTTCTCAGTCACCTAAGAAAGTGGTTGCCAGCCAGGAGAAGAGAGTCCCTTCTTCAGAGCTCAGAAGCTCTCATAAGATTTCTCTCTCTCTCTCTTTTTTTAATTTAGACAAACTCTACTAAGGTAGACAATTCAAGGAAAAATGACAGGCCAGTCTCCCCACTAATTACTCCGTCCAGTCTTACTCAGTGATGAGCTGAACAAAGTCTTCTAAGCCTTTAAACCGAGCATAAACCACTCAGTGTCTAAACTGAGCAAAATCTTCCCAGTGTCTCTTATATGGAGGATAACCTGGGTTCCTCTTGTTGAAACCAAGTTTCAAGGTAACCTACTCCTCCAGAGAAGAGTTTAACACTGCTAAATAAACTTTAGGATCATCAACTAATAACAGGAGATCCTAGAGCTAGGAGAGACTCACCCAAACTCACCTGGACTCCCCAAGGAGGTGGATGGGCACAAGAGGCCTCTGCTAGTACCAAGCCTCTGGATCTTTGTAGAGATCAGGTGAAGGAGAGCAGGCCTACTCTGGTCCCTTCATGGTCACCTTAACTGTTGACTAATAAAATATTCACAACCTAAAAGTTGAGAGTTATGTTTTATTCAGCATACTAAGTACTACAAGGCTGGGAGACAGCATCTCAAGCAATCCTGAGAGAACTGCTCCGAGGAAGCAAAGAGGGAGCTGGGATGCAACAAACGGCAGGTAGTAGGAACAAAAGATTACTACTTTTAAATAAATTTATTTATTTATTTATTTATTTATTTTTAATATATTTATTGGTTGCATTTGGTCTTCATTGCTGCACATGGGCTTTCTCTAGTTGCAGTGAGCGGGGGCTACTCTTCATTGTGTTGCATGGGCTCCTCACTGTGGTGGCTTCTCTTGTTGCAAAGCATGGGCTCTAAGTGTGTGGGCTTCAGTAGTTGTGGCACATGGGCTCAATAGTTGTGGCTCATGGGCTCTAAAGCGCAGGTTGAATACTTGTGGCACATGGGCTTAGTTGCTCCGCAACATGTGGGATCTTCCTGGAGCAGGGATTGAACCTGTGTCCCCTACATTGGCAGGTGGATTCTTAGCCACCGCAACACTTGGGAAGTCCCAAGATTACTACTAATTAAAGAGAACCAGATATCTCAAATTAAGGAATTTAGTGTTTTTTCATGTATGGGAAGATGTAAAGTCTGGGCTCACTGAAATCGTTCCTTTGATATGCACCTCAGCTCTCTGGGGCCAGTATCCTGTGTTTTCACATCCTGAGGTCCCTTCAGGGCTCGCCAGCTCACAGCTGGAGGGCTGCAATTGCTGATGACTATCTCTTTATTTATGGATATGGCAGGCAATATTTTGTTTCTCAAGTAAAAATAATGTTAATAAAGTGCCTTATAGGAAAGGGAGTCTTGGAAGTTTGGTGGAGTGCTCTTCTCAGATCTTGGAGCTCAGTAAATTTTAAGCAATTAAAAAAAGCATTGTCCCTCAATATAAATGATGATAATTCAGTTTTAAAACCAGAACACTGGGCTTTGAGCCATTACTAAAGTTTCTGAACCTTAGGTTCACACAATAAGCCAGGATTCCAAAAGGGGGCAAGAAGTGTCCCAGGTAGTAGGTAGCTCCACCTGGACTTTAGCAGAAACAAATGCAAGTCATCTCTGGAGGAAAATATTCCCCAATTCATTCAGCCAGAATTCCCATAGCTTAAAATTAAACAAATATTACTGATAGTTCACAAAGATCACCAAACCCACATGGAAACAAAGCCATTATGAGGGAAAAGATGACCCACACGACAAGCAACAGACTGAGAACCCCAGATAATCAGATATTGTAACAGAGAAGAGCCAATCCTGACTCCATGTTGAATCTGTGTCTTTACTTTAACCTCTGCTTCCTGTTGCTTTTATTCACTAAAAGGATACTGTCTATACACAATGGCCTGCCTCAGGGAACCCTGAGCCTCTGCCTGAATGTTAAACCAAAGTACCTTTGTTCAGGGAAACATCCTGACCCTGTCCACCTGTGGATGGTGACAAGAAAGAAGAAATTAACACATCCCATCCCCAAGGCTGGTCATTCCAGGAGATATCTGCAAAACTTAGGCCTTTTTACTTTACTTCCTCACCTCCTCCCCTTCTCTATGTTATAAAGAAACTGGCATCCAAACCCCAATAAGATGGTTTTGTGGAGGCATTAGTCCACCATTTTCTCAGCCTGCCAGCTTTCTGAATAAGGTCATTATAACTTGTCTCAACACCTCAGCTCCAATTTATAGGCCTGTTGTGTGGTGAGCAGAGCTAGTTTGGACTCGATAACAATATTAGAATGATCAGATACAGACTATAAAACGATTTGATGAAGTGTCTATTTTTGTATTTTTTATGAATTTATTTGTGTATTTATTTAATTTGTCTATTGGCTGCATTGGGTCTTTGTTGCTGCATACAGGCTTTCTCCGGATCCCCTGCATTGGCAGGCAGATTCTTAACCACTGTGCCACCAGGGAAGTCGCAGATGAAGTGTTTAAATAAATCAATTAGGGAATCACAAAAATGAACAAGCAACAAGAGATGAAAATTAACCAGGTAGATTTTTTAAAGTTTACTTTTATTTATCTTAAATATGCATATGGAAAATTCACTATTGTTAATGTAAAGTGCTGAATGTATTGACATATGCATAGTCACATAACCATCACAATCAAGAACCAAATGCTGCCATCATCCACCACCCAGTTGTCTCCTTCTACCCATTCCTTCCTCACCTCCAAACACTGGCCATGACTGATCTGTTCTCCCTCTGTACAATCAATGCCATTCCCAGGACGTTGTGTAAGTGGAATCAACCACACAGCAGGCAGCATGTGATGCTGGCTTCTCTCACCTAGCACAAGGTGTGAGGCCACGCCACACGGCCCTGTGCTTCCATAGCCTGCTGCCCTGCAGTGCTGAGCAGCATTCCACTGTGGGCGCTACACTGCGCTGACCTAGTTGTCACAGTACATTTATCCACTGTCCAGCTGGGCATTTGGGTGGTATCCAGTTCTTGGTATGTACATATGAACATTGCATTGCAAGGTTTTTTTTGTTTGTTTGTTTTGTTTTTTGTTTTTTATTTTTCAGGTTTTGGGAAGTTTATGCCATCATTCAATGATTTTACATCCTTTTATACACATTTATGAAATGCATTTTTTAAATAATAAACTGCATATATTTAGAGTGTACTATTTGGTATCCCAATCTCCCAATTCATTCCCCCCCAACCCTCCCCGCTTTCCCCACTTGCTGTCCATAAGTTTGTTCTCTACATCTGTGTCTCTATTTCTGCCTTGCAAACCGGTTGATTTGTACCATTTTTCTATAGTCCACATATATGTGTTAATATACGATATTTGTTTTTCTCTTTCTGACTCACTTCACTCTGTATGACAGTCTCTAGGTCCATCCACGTCTCTACAAATGTCCCAGTTTCATTACTTTTTACAGCTGAGTAATATTCCATTGTATGTATGTACCACATCATTTTTATCCATTCATCTGTTGATGGACATTTAGGTTGCTTCCATGTCCTGGCTATTGTAAATAGTGCTGCAATGAACATTGGAGTGCAGGTGTCTTTTTGAATTATGATGTTCTCTGGGTATATGCCCAGCAGTGGGATTGCTGGGTCATATGGTAACTCTACTTTTAGTTTCTCAAGGAACCTCCATACTGTTCTCCATAGTGGCTGTATCAACTTACATTCCCACCAACAGTGCAAGAGGGTTCCCTTTTCTCCACACCCTCTCCAGCATTTACTGTTTGTTGATTTTCTGATGATGCCCATTCTAACCAGTGTGAGGTGATACCTCATTGTAGTTTTGATTTGCATTTCTCTAATAATTGGTGATGTTGAGCAGCTTATCATGTGCCTTTTGGCCATCTGTATGTCTTCTTTGGAGAAATGCCTATTTAGGTCTTCTGCCCATTTTTTGATTGGGTTGTTTGTTTTTTTGATATTGAGCTGGATGAACTGTTTATATATTTTGGAGATTAATCCTTTGTCTGTTGATTGGTTTGCAAATATTTTCTCCCATTCTGAGGGTTGTCTTTTCATCTTGCTTATAGTTTCCTTTGCTGTGCAGAAGCTTTGAAGTTTCATTAGGTCTCACTTATTTATTTTTGTTTTTATTTCCATTACTTTAGGGGGTGGGTCAAAATAGATCTTGCTGTTATTTACATCGAAGAGTGTTCTTCCTATGTCTTCCTCTAGGAGTTTTATAGTGTCTGGCCTTACATTTAGGTCTTTAATCCATTTGGAGTTTATTTTTGTGTATGGTGTTAAAGAGTGTTCTAATTTCATTCCTTTACATGTAGCTGTCCAGTTTTCCCAGCACTGCTTATTGAAGAGGCTGCCTTTTCTCCATCGTATATCCTTGGCTCCTTTGTCATAGATTAGTTGACCATAGTTTATCTCTGGACTTTCTATCCTGTTCCATTGATCTGTATTTCTGTTTTTGTGCCAGTACCACACTGTCTTGATCACTGTAGCCTTGTAGCATAGCCTGAAGTCAGGAAGCCTGATTCCACCAACTCCATCTTTCCTTCTCAAGATTGCTTTGGCTCTTTGGGGTCTTTTGTGTTTCCATACAAATCATACAATTTCTTCTAGTTCTGTGAAAAATGCCATTGGTAATTTGATCAGGATTGCATTGAATCTGTAAATTGATTTTGGTAATATAGTCATTTTCACAATGTTGATTCTTCCAATCCAAGAACATGGTATGTCCCTCCATCTGTTTGTGTTGTCTTTGATTTCTTTCATTAGTGTCTTATAGTTTTCTGAGTACAGGTCTTTTACCTCCTTGGTGAGGTTTATTCCTAGGCATTTTATTCTTTTTGTTGCAATGGTGAATGGGATTGTTTCCTTAATTTCTCTTTCTGCTCTTTCATTGTTGATGTATAGAAATGCAAGAGATTTCTGTGGGTTAATTTTGTATCTTGAAAATTTAACAAATTCATTGATTAGCTCGAATAGTTTTCTGGTGGCATCTTTAGGATTTTCTATGTATAGCATCATGTCATCTGCGAAAAGTGACAGTTTTACATCTTCTCTTCCAATTTGGATTCCTTTAATTTCTTTTTGTTCTCTGATTGCTGTGGCAAGGACTTCCAAAACTACATTGAATAGTAGTGGTGAGAGTGGACATCCTTGTCTTGTTCCTGATCTGAGAGGGAATGCTTTCAGTTTTTCACCATTGAGAATGATGTTTGCTGTGGGTTTGTCATATATGGAATTTATTATGTTGCGGTAGGTTCCCTCTATGCCCACCTTCTGGAGAGTTTTTATCATAAATGGGTGTTGAATTTTGTCAAAAGCTTTTTCTGCATCTATTGAGATGATCATGTGGTTTTTATCCTTCAATTTGTTAATATGATGTATCACATTGATTGATTTGCATATATTGAAGAATTCTTGCATTCCAGGGATAAATCCCACTTGATCATGGTGGATGATCCTTTTAATGTGTTGTTGGATTCTGTTGGCTAGTATTTTTTTTTTCTCATTAAACTTTTTTTAATGGGTCTCAAATTCTGTGACAGATTTTTGGTCAAGTTGTTTCCATTAAAAAGTACTGATTTTAAAAACTAATAACTTAAAACTGCCACACAAAAAACAAATGGTCCACAAAACATTCTCCTTTCCTTCTGAAGGTTTTACAATGCATTGTTATCATTAACCAGTCTTTTACTATTAAACTTAAATGGCCAATTGAGACAAACAGTTCTGAGACCATTCTTCCACCACTGATTAAGACTGGGGTGGCAGGTATTGGGAGGAATATTCATTTAGCCTTCTGAGCTTTCTAGGCAGACTTGGTGACCTTGCCAGCTCGAGCTGCCTTCTTGTCCACTGCTTTGATGACACCCACAACAACTGTCTGTCTCCTGTTATGAACAGCCCAGAGGAGGATCGTCAGAGAATCTCTCAACACACATGGGCTTGCCAGGAACCATATCAATGATGGCAGCATCTCCAGATTTCAAGAATTTGGGGCCATCTTCCAGCTTTTTCCCAGAACAATGATCAATCTTCTCCTTCAGCTCAGCAAATTTGCAAGCAATGTGAGCTGTGTGACAATCCAGCACAGGTGCATACCCAGCACTGATTTGGCCTGGATGGTTCAAGATAATCACCTGAGCTGTGAAGCCAGCTGCTTCCATTGGTGGGTCATTTTTGCTGTCACCAGCCACATTGCCATGACAAACATCTTTGACAGACATGTTCTTGACATTGAAGCCTACATTATCCCCAGGAAGAGCTTCACTCAAAGCTTCATGGTGCATTTCAACAGACTTCACTTCAGTTGTTACATTGACAGGCACAAAGGTGACCACCATGCCAGGTTTGAGAACACCAGTCTCCACTTGACCCACACGGACAGTAGCAATACCACCAATTTTGTAGACGTCCTGGAGGGGCAAACGCAAGGGCTTATCAATTGGGCAAGTTGGCGGCAGGATGCAATCCAGAGCTTCGAGCAGCATGCTTCCACTGGCATTGCCATCTTTACAGGTAACTTTCCATCCCTTGAACCAAGGCATGTTAGCACTTGGCTCCAGCATGTTGTCACCATTCCAGCCAGAAATTGGCAGAAATGCTACCATGTCAGGGTTGTAGCCAATTTTCTTTCTTTTTTTTTTTTAAATAAATTTATTTATTTACTTGTTTTATTGGCTGTGTTGGGTCTCTTTTTGCTGTGCACAGGCTTTCTTTTTAGTTGCGGTGAGTGGGGGCTACTCTTCGTTGTGGTGCGCGGGCTCCTCGTTGCCGTGGCTTCTCTTCTTGCGGAGCAGGGGCTCTAGGCATGTGGGCTTCAGTAGTTGCAGCACATGGGCTCAATAGCTGTGGCTCACGGGCTGTAAAGTGCAGGCTCAGTAGTTGTGGCGCACGGGCTTAGTTGCTCCGCGGCATGTGGGATCTTCCTGGAGTGGGGATCGAACCCGTGTCCCCTGCATTGGCAGGCAGATTCTCAACCACTGCGCCGCCTAGGAAGCCCCAGTTTTCTTAATGTAGATGCTGACTTCTTTAACAATTTCCTCATATCTCTTCCGGCTGTAGGGTGGCTCAGTGGAATTCATTTTGTTAACTCCAACAATTAGTTGTTTCACACCCAGAGTGTAAGCCAGAAGGGCATGCTCACAGGTCTGCCCATTCTTGGAGATACCTGCTTCAAATTCACCAACACCAGCAGCAACAATCAGGACAGCACAGTCGGCCTGGCATGTGCCTGTAATCATGTTTTTGATGAAGTCTCTGTGTCCTGGGGCATCAATGATGGTCACATAGTACTTGCTGGTCTCGAATTTCCACAAGGAGATATCAATGGTGATACCATGCTCACGTTCAGCTTTCAGTTTGTCCAAGACCCAGGCATACTTGAAGGAGCCCTTTCCCATCTCGGCAGCCTCCTTCTTGAATTTTTCAATGGTTCTCTTGTCGATCCCACCACATTTGTAGATCAGGTGGCCAGTAGTGGTACACTTCCCCGAATCTACATGTTCAATGACAATGATGTTGATGTGGGTCTTCTTTCCCATTTTTGCTTGGGGTTAGCAGTGGTCTTCATGACACCTGTGTCCTGGTGGCAAACCTGTTGCAAAAAAGTGGCTAGTATTTTGTTGAGGATTTCTGCATCTAAATTCATCAGTGATATTGGTCTGTAATTTTCTTTTTTTGTAGTATCTTTGCCTGGTTTTGGTATCAGGGTGATGGTGACTTCATAAAATGAGTTTGGGAGTGTTCCTTCCTTTGTAATGTTTTGGAAGAGTTCGAGAAGGATGGGTGTTAGCTCTTCTCTAAGTGTTTGATAAAATTCACCTGTGAAGCCATCTGGTCCTGGACTTTTGTTTGTTGGGAGATCTTTAATCACAGTTTCAATTTAATTACTTGTGATTGGTCTGTTCATATTTTCTATGTCTTCCTGATTCAGTCTTGGAAGGTTATACCTTTCTAAGAATCTGTCCATTTCATCTAGGTTGTCCATTTTATTGGCATGTAGTTGCTTGTAGTAATCTCTTATGGTGCTTTTTGTTTCTGTGGTGTCCATTGTAACTTCTCCTGTTTCATTTCTACTTTTATTGATTTGAGTCCTCTGCCTCTTTTTCTTGATGAGTCTTGCTAGAGGTTTATCAATTTCATTTATCTTCTCAAAGAATCAGCTTTTAGTTTTATTGATTTTTGCTAATGTTTTCTTTGTTTCTATTTCATTTATTTCTGCTCTGATCTTTATGATTTCTCTCCATCTACTCACTTTGGGTTTTGTTTGCTCTTCTTTCTCTAGTTTTTTTAGGTGTAAGGTTAGATTGTTTATTTGGGATTTTTCTTGTTTCTTGAGGTAGGATAGTATTGCTATAAACTTCCCTCTTAGAACCGCCTTTGCTGCGTCCCATAGGTTTTGGATCATTGTGTTTTCATTATCATTTGTCTCTAGGTATTTTTTGATTTCCTCTTTGATTTCTTCAGTGATCGGTTGGTTATTTAGTAGCATATTGTTTAGCCTCCATGTGTTTGTGGTTTTTTTTACAGTTTTTTTCCCTGTAATTGATTTCTAATCTCATAGTGTTGTGGTCAGAAAAGATGCTTGATATGCTTTCAATTTTCTTGAATTTACCAAGGCTTGATTTATGACCCAAAATGTGATCTATCCTGGAGAATGTCCCATGTGCACTTGAGAAGAATGTGTAATCTGCTGTTTTTGGATGTAATGTCCTATAGATATCTATTAAATCCAGCTGATTTATTGTGTCATTTAAAGCTTGTGTTTCCTTATCAATTTTCTGTGTGGATGATCTGTCCATTGGTGTAAGTGGGGTGTTAAAGTCCCCCACTATGATTGTGTTACCGTCAATTTCCTCTTTCATAGTTGTTAGCATTTGCCTTATGTATTGAGGTGCTCCTATATTGGGTGCATATATATTTATAATTGTTATCTCTTCTTCTTGGATTGATCCCTCAATCTTTATATAGTGTCCTTTCTTGTCTCTTGTAACATTTTTTATTTTAAAGTCTACTTTATCTGATATGAGTACTGCTACTCCAGCTTTCTTTTGATTTCCATTTGCATGGAATATCTTTTTCCATCCCCTCACTTTCAGTCTGTATGTGTCCCTAGGTCTGAAGTGACTTTCTTGTAGACAGCATATATATGGGTCTTGTTTTTGTATCCATTCAGCCAGTCTGTGTCTTTTGGTTGGTGCATTTAGTCCATCTACATTCAAGGTAATTATCAATATGTATGTTCCTATTACCATTTTCTTAATTGTTTTGTTTTTGTTTTTGTAGGTCCTTTTCTTCTCTTATGTTTCCCACTTAGAGAAGTTCCTTTAGCATTTGTTGTAGGGCTGGTTTGGTGGTGCTGAATTCTCTTAACCATTGCTTGTCTGTAAAGCTTTTGATTTCTCCATCGAATCTGAATGAGATCCTTGCTGGGTAGAGTATTCTTGGTTGTAGGTTCTTCCTTTTCATCACTTTAAATATATCGTGCCACTCCCTTCTGGCTTGCAGAGTTTCTGCTGAGAAGTCAGCTGTTAACCTTATGGGAGTTCCCCTGTATATTATTTGTCGTTTTTCCCTTGTTGCTTTTAATAACTTTTCTCTGTCTATAATTTTTGTCAATTTGACTACTATATGTCTTGGCATGTTTCTCCTTGGGTTTATCCTGCCTGGGACTCTTTGCACTTCCTGGACTTGGGTAGCTATTTCCTTTCCCATGTTAGGGAAGTTTTCAACTATAATCTCTCCCAGTATTTTCTCAGGCCCTTTCTCTGTCTCTTCTCCTTCTGGGACCCCTATAATGCGAATGTTGGTGTGTTTAACATTGTCCCAGAGGTCTCTTAGGCTGTCTTCAGTTCTTTTCATTCTTTTTTCTTTATTCTTTTCTGCATCAGTGATTATCACCATTCTGTCTTCCAGGTCACTTATTAACCCTTCTGCCTCAGTTAATCTGCTTTTGGTTCCTTCTAGAGTATTTTTCATTTCAGTTATTGTGTTGCATATCTCTGTTTGTTTGTTCTTTAACTCTTCTAGGTCTTTGGTAAACTTTTCTTGCAACTTTTCGATCTTTGCATCCAGTCTTTTGTCAAAGTCCTGCATCATCTTCACCATCATTATTCTGAATTCTTTTTCTGGAATAGTGCCTATCTCCTCTTCATTTAGTTGTTTTTCCGGTGTTTTATCTTGTCCCTTCATCTGGTACAAAGTCTTTTGCCTTTTCATTTTCTCTGTCTTTCTGTGCCTGTGATTTTCAGTTCCACAAGATGAAATATGGCAGATACTGCTTGATTCTGCTATCTGCCCTCTTGTGGAGGAAGCTGTCTAGAGGCTTGTGGGTGCTTCCTGACGGGAGGGACTGATGTTGGGTTGGGCTGAGTGGGTGGATCTCAGTAAACCTTTAATCCGATTTGGTGGGTGGAGCTCAGTGACACTTTAATCTGCTTGTCTGCCAATGGGTGGGGCTGTGTTCCCACCCTGGCGGTCATTTGGCCTGAGGTGACCCAGCACTGGAGCTTACGGGCTCTTTGGTGGGGCTAATGGTGGACTCTGGAAGGGCTCATGCCAATAAGCACTTCCCAGAACCCCTGCCACCAGTGCCCCGTCTCCTCAGTGAGACACGGCTGCCCCCCACCTCTGCAGGCAACCGTCCAACACCAGCAGGTAGGTCTGGTTCAGTCTCCTATGGGGTCACTGCTCCTTCCCCCTGGGTCCTGGTGAGCACACTGTTTTGTGTGCCCTCCAAGAGTGGAGTCTCCGTTTTCCCCAGTCCTGTGGAGGTCCTGCAATCAAATCCTGCTGGCTTTCAAAGTCTGATTCTCTAGGATTTCTCCTCCCGTTGCTGGACAGCCAGGTTAGGAAGCCTGATGTGGGGCTCAGAACCCTCAGGACTTCTGTGGTATAGCTGTTCTCCAGCTTGGGAGTCACCCAACCAGCATTTATGGGATTTGATTTTAACACAATTGCGCCCCTCCTACCATCTCATTGTGGCTTCTCCTTTGTCTCTGAATGTGGGGTGTTTTTTTTTTGGTGAGTTCCAGTGTCTTCCTGTCAATGACTGTTCAGCAGTTAGTTGTAATTCCGGTGCTCTTGCAAGAGGGAGTGAGTGCACGCCCTCCTACTCCGCCATCTTGATTCTTCTGGAAATGATTTTTTTTTAATGAATCAAATGCAAACTCTAGACTGAAAAATAGCTGATATAAAATATTTATTGAATGGACTTAGCAGCAGATTTGACATTCATGGAAAGGGTTTATGACCTTGAAAGTTGGTTAATAAACACTACACAAACTAAAGTATAAAAAATTGGAAAAAAAATTGTAGAGCATCAGTGACTTGCAGGACAATATCAAAAAATCTTTAAATACCTGTAATTGGATGGTCATAAAAGAGGAAAGAAAATAGGGCAGAAAAAATATTTGAGCAAATAAAGGCTGCAAATGTTTCAAGTTTGATGAAAAACACCATCCCACAGACCCAAGAAGCTCAGAGTATCCCAAGCAGGATGCACACAAAGAAAACCACACCAAGGCCCATCAGAGCCAAACTGCTGAAAACCAAAGAGAAAATCTTAAAATCAGCCAAAGAATTAAAACACATGACACTGCAGGGATCAACACTAAGACTGAGAACCAACCTCACCAGAAACATGGCATGCCAACATACAAGGGAAGGAGATGTCTAAAGGGCTCAAACAAACAAACCTAGAATTTTATTTTCAGAAAAAATATCCTTCCAATGCAGCTGCAAGGAGATATATCAGCATGTACCCACCAACACAGAAGGACTCACCAAGGAGGCTGCACCCCTGCATCACTATGCGAAGGGGGAGGTGGGGTAGCAGTGCTGCATGTCTGTGCCCCGGGAGCAGGAGGGGAAGGCTGCACAGAGGTTCATCTTCAGGTATCCTTCAACACTCAAGAACATGGAGCAACACAAAGAGAAACAAAGAACAAATAGGACAAATGGAAAACAAAGAGCAGGATGGTAGATTTGAATCCAAATGTATCAATAATTATTTATAATGTTAATGGACTATATAAACATGATGAGGAAGACAGAGATTATCAGACTGGATACTTATTGTACAAGAGACACAATTATACAGGTACAAGTAAGTTAAAAGTAAAATGAAAGAGAAGATACCACAAAGACATTAACCATAAGGAACCATAAGCTGTTATGAATACGAAACAACGTAGGCTTCAAGACAACGGTATTGCTAGAGATAAAGATGGACATTTCATAATAACAGAAGGGTCAACCCATCAAGAAAACTACTAATCCTAAACGTGCACACATTTAATAACAGAGTTTCAAAAAATACGAAGCAAAAAAAATGACAGAAATAAATGGGTACCGAGCTACAGTTTTACAAGATGAAGAGTTCAGGAGATAGATGGTAGTAATAGTTGTTGAGTTTCTTTAAGATCACTGAACTTAAAGTTTAACTTTAAATACACTTAAAATGGTTAAGATGGTAAATTTTATGTGTATTTTATCACAATAAAAAATGGAAAAAAGATTATTACTAATAATTAATAGAATGTAAATTAAAACAACAAGATGCTACTTTTTTGTCTATTAGATTGGCAAGGATAAAACATTGATAAGATTCAGTGTCGAGGGTCTGGGGAAGAATCACCAAAACATTGTTGATCAGATGTAAATTAGAATAAACTTTCTGGAGGGCAATTTGGTAATCTCCATTAATATGTAAAACTAGCATAGCCTTCAACCCAGCAATTCTATTTCTAGGAATTTTCTGTACATAAACTCTTGCACAAATCCTCTAAAAAAAAATGACAGAAGTAACAGAAGAAACAGGCAAATGCATAATTAGAACTGGAGGTTTTCACATGCTTCTTTCAATAATTGATTGAACAAGTAGACAAAAAATCAGTAAGGATATAGAAGAAGTGAACTGATCAACTGATTTAACCTGACATCTATTGAACAGTCTCCCAACAGCATATTCTTTTCGATGCTCATGGATTATTCCCTGAGATACACCATGTTCTGGACCACAAAACAAATCCCAAAGGACTGATATCACAGATGTCCTTTGACCACAACAGAATAAAATCAGAATTTAATAACAAAAAGATATCTAGAAAAACCCTCACCTCAAATACTTGGAAATCAGCAATGCATTTCTACATAATACAGGGGTCAAGGAAGAAATTACAGTGAAAATATTTTGGCCTTAACTATAATGAAAACATAACAGAAACCAAAAAAAAAAAAAAATCCAGAATAAAACAATGAACAGTATTGAGAAGAAAATTTATAGCTTTAGACAGGTCTCAGGCAGTCAATTTTAGATATGCCCCAGCCACATAAACATGGCTCTTTTCATATAAGATACGCACTGGGGAACATATTCAGTTCACTGGTTTAATGATTACCATATCATGTTGGTAATCTAATTATAAGATATGACTCCAGCCAGATCAATGAATTTGATATGTGAAGTTGTTAAATTCATGAATGACTTTTGAGGATAATTAGATATTTAATGTGATTCAGACTTACAATTAGTGGTGTTGATAAATCAATTCCTTGAAAAGCAGAGCCCTAATTTGTAGCATTTGCTAATATTGTAAATATTGTAATGTTGTAAATTGTTAATGTTGTAAATATTCCCACCATGGCTGATTTCAAGCTATGCAAGTTTAATAACTGGTGTGCAAAATTTCTCAGTATTTAACAATCAGCTCTTGCAAGTTGGTATGAGCTGGCTCCAACAATCTACACTTAAAAAAATGATTTCAAGTCAAACACAAGATCTGGATCTTACATCCTACGTAGGTTATCATCCCTAGAAAAATCATTATTTTGATTTTGAAACAAATATCTTAATGCAAACAGCACAAAAGCCTAGGTCCCTTTTCTTCAACCATCACAATGATCCAGTAAAGGAAATCAACTAGAGTTATTCTTAAAATTTGAGTGGAAAAAAAAGGTCATTGGCCAAATAGCATAACAGATCCAGTAGAAGATAACACCTGCAGTCTGAGTCACCAACCTGAGGAACTGTGCACGATCGAAGATGAACAAAAAAGAAGTCAATAAATAAATAAATTACTCACCTGGGACTTGATCATTTTTTGCTACTCTTGGAAAAGGGCCAGCAACTCAAGGCTCTGCCCTATCCTGCGAACCTTCTGGACTCTGTCAGAATGTTCATGTTAGAGGGCTCTGGTCAGGACTCTTCACCAAGGATGGTTAGTTCACGGAAACTAGAATCTGTTGAATCAGCAGCAAATTAAATTCTCTTTAATTGAGGCATCCTCTTTGGCATCTAAATCTCCCTCTCTTGCTGGAAACTGACTTTCATTAAAGCCCAGCCTGGGTTTTCTATAGATTCTAAACAGAGCTAACAAGCACTGGAGTATGCAGAGGGACCCCACAGCATTAATAGCAGCGTTTAACCCAAGTGCTCTGCAAAAACTCCAAAAACCCCTGTGAATTCCATGATCACCTGTGAGACTTAACACTTCCTCTACAAACATCTCAGGACCCCTTGGCACAAAACATTTAATTAGGTGCTGGGGAATACATGTGCTTCAGGTAAAGAACATGAGATATGGAATAAAACAAATAAGCTTCAGCCTGAGCTTTTTCTCGTGCTGGCCATGTGACTTTAAGCAAGGCACTTCACTTCTCTTAGCCTGGTGTGTTTTGTTTTGTTTTACATGGTGGTGGAAACATAGACCACGTGGGATGCTTGTAAGAATTAAAGGTGCTGTGGACATGAAAATGCCTATTAAGGACACTTAGGATAAGAAGTGGAAAACAGAAGGATTAAGAGGAGGGTTTCTGGAGCTTGAATGTGTATATCAGAATCTTGTCTTTGCCTCTGGAGTCCCCACCAACTCATCAACTTGAAGGGACCCACATTCCCTTCTTTCTGTGCTTGGAGAGGATTAGGGCCCTTTGGCCTGGGCTTGCCATATGTGAGAGCAAGAGAAGAAGCACAGTCCAAACACAGAACTGCATGTGTGTGGAGGGAGGGGGTGAGTGCAAGTATGCATGGTCTCTGAAAGGCCACCACTGAATTCCAGAACCCTTGTCTCACACAAGCTTCCACAGCACAGCACCCTGGAAGGTCTGAAGAACCTGGACATGTTTTTCTTCTTAAGGGTGGGTGGCCTGGAAAACTGGGCATTAGTCCATCATTCTCTTTGAAAGTAAGCAAGTGAGGGAGAGAGACAAAGTGTGTGTGTGTGTGTGTGTGTGTGTGTGTGTGTGTGTGTGTGTGTGTGTGTGTGTATAACATATAGCAAATGCGAAAAGAGAACAATTCAATTTCACTTTTAAAGGCATGAATAAAAGAGGAAATTGAATCCAACAGTTCATTAAGTGAATAATTCATCAGTTTTTCCTCAAAATACAACAGAGTTCACTCTAACCTCATAATGTTCTTGAGTTCTAAATTAGCTTATACATGTAAAAAGCTTAGAACTGAGACTGGCACACAAACACTTCATAAATGCCAGTTAGTGCTCTTATTATTACATGATATGATTGTAGAAAAATCAAAAAATACATGTAAACTAGATAAAAAAACAATTTCCCATAATCCCACCACTTCAAGGTAAGTAGTTTCTCAGAAGGTGGTAGAAACAAACACATGATCTTATCGTCTTTCTAACTTTCTGAACTGGCTTTTATACTATACAGTGAAAACATTTTTTTATATACATATTTTTTTCAGACCAATAAATATACTCATAGACCTGCTGTTTTATCCTATCAGAGGTCACCTAATCAGTCTCAATCACTAACCCCAAAATGATACCTAAATCTTCACCCCATACCCCTACCTACCTCTCCGGGTCCCCCAGTCATCAACTCCCAGAAGGTCTCCCTAAACAGGAGCTGCAGAGGCCCTTCAATGATTCACGCACCCAGGCTCCCCCAAGCCCTTTCTCCATAGTCCACTAACTAGCCCCCAGACCAACCAACACCTGATAACCAGGCATCCCTAGTGTCCAATCGCTGATCCCCAGGCCATCCAATCACTATCCTCAAAGACCTCCCAATCAATCCCACAACCCCCTGATCAACCAGTGGTAAAGGCTCTTTCATCACTTACTCCACCAATCTCACGGCCAACAAGACCTGCAACTCCCAGTCACTCAGCCCCCTTGGCCCATCATAACTCTCACACAACCCTATCAATTATACTAACAACTCCCATCACTGACTCTCACAATCATTAACCCTGGGACTTCCCTGGTGGTGCAGTGGTTAAGAATCCACCTGTCAACGCAGGGGATACAGGTTTGAGCCCTGGTCTGGGAAGATCCCACATGCCGTGGAGCAACTAAGCCCATATGCCACAACTACTGAGCCTGCACTCTACAGCTCTCAAGCCATAAACTACTGAAGCCTACCTGCCACAACTACAAAAGCCTGCGTGCCTAGAGCCCAAGCTCTGCAACAAGAGAAGCCACCACACTGAGAAGCTCTGTGCACCAACAAAGAGAGCTAGAGAAAGCCTGAGTGCAGCAACGAAGACCCAACACAGCCAAAAAAAAAAAAAAAAAAAAATCTTTCAACCTTATACTGTCCCTACAGACTGTCTCCCCAATTAGCCAAATCCGCTCTATCCCCAATTAGTCATCCTCATAGCCCCCCAAATACACCTAAAGGTCTATCAGTCTCTGACCTCCATCCAAGGAAACCAAATCGATCCCCCCACAGCTGCCCAATCACTTACTCTAATGACTGACAGCCAGACTCCTCACTCAGCCAGATAAGGCTCCTCAATCAGTCATCCTAATCACTGATCATAAACTGACATCACTTCCTCCATGAACCTATAATCTACACACACCGCACTCCCCGCCCCATCACTGACCCCCACAGGCCCCCCCAAGTACTCGTGCTTAAGGCACAGTAATAAGTTAATAAGAAAAATCCTTCCTCCAATTATGAAATCCAAAGTCTCCCCATTCACAGAACTCTCAGAAACCCCAGCTATCCCCAAACCGTACAAAATCCCAATCATTCACCCCACCAACGTTAAACTTCATGGTCCCTCCAAACTTCAAATTCGTTGCCCTTTGCTGACACCATCAGGCACCCAGCCAACTTCTGCTCTCCACTCAGGCCGCCATCACCGACCTCCTGAAGGCACCGCAGGTCCAGGTTCTGACCTCTGCATCACTGCCACCTTCAGATCGCCTCAGGTACCCTTCACGCACTAGTGCTGCGCACCCTTCATCATTTATCCCTAAAGCTGTCCGCTCACTGTCTGCGGACCCATGGACCCACACACCGGCCCTAACACGTCCGCAATCACTCAGCACTTCTTCCCCATCCCAGCCCGTCCCAATCACCACCCCCGCAGGCCCCGGGGCTCGCCTCCTCATCCCCCACGCCGCGCGCTCCGGCTCCCACGCTCCAGACCCTCGGCCAGCGACCCCAAGGCCCGTATCGCCCAATCTCCGCAGTCCGCAGCCGCTCACCCTAAGGACCCCCGGTTCCGACCCTCACTGGCCTCCCCGCTCTGCCCCATGGCTGTGCTGCGGGGCCGCAGCGGGACCCCGGCAAACGCGGATGCAGCCCCCACCGCGGCCTCGCCGCCCCGGCCCTACCCGTGACCCCTCATCCCTGGACAAGATGCTGACTCCGCCTGGCCCAGGCAGTATCCGCGCAGAACTACATTTCCCATATGCTGCTCGCTCTAGAACTACATTTCCCAGAGGATTCCGCGGCGCGACTTGACGGGAGCTGCCAATGCCTCCTCTTCGCGGGTGGGCGGGCTGCGCGCGTGGGCACCAGGGACCTGGCGTCAGCCCTCCTGCTCCCCTGGGGGTCTTGAGGTGGAGCTGGCCTGAAGCCCAGAGAGTGATGGTGGTGGGCGGAAACTAAGAGGAAACAGCCTCTTAAGTGTATTGTTGCAAGAACTTTAGGTAGTGCAAAGTGGAGTATCCCACTACCTTAACAATATAACATGGAAAGAAATGAATTAGGCATTAAAGACATTGGGACAAAACAAAATAGGCTCCCTGGGAAGCAGAAGAAATAAATGTATGAATGAAAAATGTTACCTGCTGTATCAGTAAAGAAAGGATGTTGCAGCCAACAAGCCATCACATTACAGCGGCCAGCATGGTGAGCCCTAAGGGAACGCAGGATAGAAGTAGGACCCCCCCCCCCATCTAGCAGTCAGCCTACAGCAGCCCCCCCGCCCTGCACCCTAACAGTGCACCCCGAAGGGACTCGGGACAAGAAGCACAGGGTACTGGCCCCAGATAGCTGAGGTGCATATCAAAGGAATGATTTCAGTGAGCCCAGACTCTTTTATGTTCCCTTACGTACAAAAGCACTAAATCCCTTAAGATATCTGTTTTTCTTTATATAACGGTAATCTTTTGATGTTCCAACTACCTGGTCTTTGTTGCAAAAACTCCTATGTATCCTGGCTCCTCCCTTGCCTCTTCAGAACAGCCTCTCAGAATTATCTGGGATGCTGTGTCTTGGGCTTGAAGTCCTCAGAATGTACGCCAAATAACCGTAACTCTCAACTTTTAGATTCTGCATTTATTATTTTTTTGTTTATTTATTTATTTATTGGCTGTGTTGGGTCTTTGTTGCTGCATGTGGGCTTTCTCTAGTTGCGGTGAGCGGGGGCTACTCTTTGTTGTGGTGCACGGGCTCCTTATTGCGGAGCACAGGCTCTAGGCGTGTGGGCTTTAGTAGTTGCAGCACATGGGCTCAATAGTTGTGGCGCACAGACTTAGTTGCTCCGCGGCATGTGGGATCTTCCCGGACCAGGGCTTGAACCCATGTCTCCTGCCTTGTCAGGTGGATTCTTAACCACTACACCACCAGAGACGCCCTATCAGGACCTCCTTTTGTGAGACAACTCACGCAAATGGTTATCATCATGCCTGGCCAAGGTGGATGGTTTCGGTCAATGGTTCCCTAACAGAAGTGGGATTGCAGGATAATATGGTAGCTCTCTTCTTAGTTTTTTTAGGGAACTTCCCAATTTACATTCCCACCAACACGGTAGATGGGTTCTGTTTTCTCCACACCGTCTCCAGCATTTATTATTTACATTTATTATTTACTTTTTTTTTTTTTTGGCTGTATTGGGTCTTCGTTGCTGCTCGAGGGCTTTCTCTATTTACAGCAAGTGGGGGCTACTCTTTGTTGTGGTGCTCTGGCTTCTCATTGCCATGGCTTCTCTTGTTGCAGAGCACGGGCTGCAGGCGCACAGGCTTCAGCAGTTGCGGAGCAAGGGCTCATTAGTTGTGGCTCTCGGGCTCTAGAGCGCATGCTCAGTAGTTGTGGTGCACAGGTCTAGTTGCTCCACAGCATGTGGGATCTTCCCAGACCAGGGATCGAACCTGTGTCCCCTGCATTGGCAGGCAGATTCTTAACCACTGGGCCACCAGGGAGGCCATATTATTTGCTTTTTGATGATGGCCATTCTGACTGGTGTGAGGTGATACCTCATTGTGGCTTTGATTTGCATTTCTCTAATAATTAGCAATGTTGAGCATCTTTTCATGTGCCTTTTGGCCACCTTCTTTGGATCAATACAAATTTTTTTAAAAGAAAATTTATATAGGTAAATCATTACAAATTCAAATTAAGAAAAAGCTGAAAAGGGCACAGGTATGCAAAACTGGGAATGAGAATGTGGAAATAACCACAGAAAAATAAAAGATTGGGAGCACAATACTTTGCCTGATTCTATACTAATTTTGAAATTACCATGGAATGAATTATTCCCAAGGAATATTTAGATAATTAAGTCAAAAGATAGAAAATCTTGCAGAGCAAAAACATTTGGTAAAATGGAAAACTTTTCAGGGACACTCATTGGAAAGCACCAGGTTCACACATTTCAACTGCTGAATTTTCCCAAATCTTTAAAAGTAACGAATAAACTGCTGCAGTGAACATAGAATGGAAAGTCTCCCTCTTCACGTTACAAAGACAGGATAACTTGGATGTACCTGACAAAGGTAGCATTAAAAAAAAAACTAGAAATTACCTATAGATATTGATTCAAAAATAAGAGATGGACAAATTGGAGTATTCATTTAAAATATACCATGGCCTGGGCTTCCCTGATAGTACAGTGGTTGAGAACCAACCTGCCAATGCAGGGGACATGGGTTCAATCTCTGGCCCGGGAAGATCCCACATGCCACAGAGCAACTAAGCCCGTGTGCCACAACTACTGAGCCTGTGCTTTAGAGCCCTCGAGCTGCAACTATTGAGCCCACACCCAGCAATGAAGACGCAACTCAGATAATAAATAAATAAATAAATAAATAAATAAATAAATAAAAAGAAATTGCTAAAATATACCATGGCCTAATGTGGTCCACTCCAGGGATTCAAGAATTCTACAAAATTAAGAAAACTCTTAATAAATTCACCATAGTAATATATCAAGGATGAAAACCACATGATATTTATACACATGGTTGAATATGCATTTAATAAATTTGAATGTCTATCTATATTTTAAACCCTTAAAATTGGAAGGCTTATATATCAGCTTAACATGATAAAAATACATATTAATCATGTAGCTGGAGGGGGCCATAAGAGCTCCCATTAAAATCAGAAGCAAGCTACCATTACCATTATTTGTTTTTCTGTTTAATTTGTAAACATTTTAAAATCCACAAAATTACTGAGGCTAATGTACAGACACTCAAGTATCTATCACCCCCAAATTATTAAGAATTATATTTGTTCATATTTGCTTTTAAATATTTTAATAAAAGAAATGAAACATTGTTATCAGCTATTCATTAGTCCCAATACTTCTGCTCCCGTATCAGTCCCACTCCTTTTAGCCATCCCTCCAGCCCAAGGAGAGACGGCTCTAATTCATCCCGTGTCCTTCCACTTAGAGCATCTATAGCTTTACTACACAGAGTGCATATGGTGAGGTTTTCTTAATCCATTTAGGGTGCTATAACAGAATATCATGGACTGGGTGGCCTATAAACAACAGAAATATACTCCTCACCTTTCTGGAGGCTGGGAAGTCCAATATCAAGGCTCCAGCAGCTTCAGCCTCCTTAGGGCCCTGTTGCTGGTTCACAGATGGCCATCTGTTCTCTGTGCCCTCACATGGCAGAAAGGGCAAGTGTGCTCCCTGGGGCCTCTTTATAAGCACACTAATCTCATTCACGAGGGCTCCCCCTCATGACCTGATTGCCTTCCAAAGTCCCCCACCTCCAAACATCATCACATTGAGGAGTAGGATTCAACTTATGAATTTTAAGGGGACACATCAGTCTACAGCAGACATTTTGTTTTATTTTATTTTTATTTTTAAATTTTGTTAATTTATTTATTTATTGGCCGCATTGGGTCTTCATTGCTGCTCATGGGTTTTCTCTAGTTGCAGAGAGTGGTGGCTACTCTTCCTTGCGGTGCGTGGGCTTCTCCTTGCGCTGTCTTCTCTTGTTGTGGAACACGGGCTCTAGGCACACGGGCTTCAGTAGTTGTGGCACGTGGGCCCAGCAGTTGTGGCTCATGGGCTCTAGAGTGCAGGCTCAGTAGTTGTGGCACACAGGCTTAGCTGGTCCACAGCATGTGGGATCTTCCCAGACCAGGGCTCGAACCCATGTCTTCTGCATCGACAGGCGGATTCTTAACCACTGCACCACCAGGGAAGTCCTTCTGTTTTATTTTTTTTATTTTTTTTAAAAATTGATGAAAATTATTTTTTATTACTTTCTGCTGCCATTGCATTCCTCTGCTCTAAGATCAAAAAATATGGAACGCTTCACGAATTTGTGTGTCATCCTTGCGCAGGGGCCATGCTAATCTCTGTATCGTTCCAATTTTAGTATATGTGCTGCCGAAGGGAGCACCTGTTTTATTTTTAATTCATATGAATGATAGGTAAGATGCAACATTGTTTTAATTACTTTGTTTCTTAAACTCAACATTAGGCTTTGCCTATATGGATGAATATAGATACAGCTCATTCATTTAAACCATGGTATATTGTCCAATTTTATGAATACACCATGATTTATGTTGATTGTTAGGTATTTGGGGCTTTTAGTTTTTAGTTTTGTTTGGTTTTACTATTCCTAGCCTAATCAGCTTAGGGACTTTGTCTCTTGCCAGGTGCAGATCTATAGTTCAACAAAGTTCAATTTATTGACTCATTGCTACAAGGGAAGGTAAACGCCTGAGAAAGCCTGGGTTGTCTGTCCAAACAAAGGAAGAGATCAATAATTATACGATTTAGGTGAAATCTGGGTGAAATTTACATGAAGCAATGTTTTTGTTTGTTTTTTTAAAGCTCTTGGTTGGAATATAATTGCTTTACATTGTTGTGCCAGTTTTTGCTGTACAACAAAGTGAATCATCTGTATTTATACATATATCCCCATATCCCCTCCCTCCCTTGACTTTCTCCCACCCTCCCTATCCCATCCCTCTAAGTCATCACCTATCATCAAGTTGATCTTCCTGTTTTATACAGCAGTTTGAAGCAATATCTTGATAGCACAACAAGGCTGTGTATAAAGGGAACGATATCAGGTGCAGAATGCCAAGTGGGCCCAGGGTCTGGTTTCCTAGGAAACTACAGAGTCAGGATGACTGCAGAAGGTGTGTCCACACACCCCTTATCTGAAGCTCTGCCCCTGGGTTGGAAAAGAGGTTGCTTCTCTGGGTCAAAGTCATTTAGATCCCCCAGGCAAGAGTGAGATATTTTATTCTTACTGATATACTTTCAAAGGGTAAAGTTTATTATCATTTATGATTTGAAAGATAAAGTTTTCTTAGTGAGGAAGGAAGCAACAGTCACTCTAAGAGGGCTACTTTATAAAAATGTACAGCTTGTCCTAGGGAGAAGCCTTGTTTCCTGTTAACTTTGCAGGTGCCTTAATCTATGTCTGTCCTGCCAGCCTAATGAGGGGCAGGGTTTTGCTTTCTTGATCCAAAGTAATTTTTACTTTTGCAATGCTGATTCAGCATTGCTTCAAGGAACAATCTTACACATATTTCCTTGTCCTCCTGTGGATGTGTACTCACCAGCAATGGATGGGAGGAGCTTTGGCCTATTTAGTTATCTGACTTTTGTTTATAGATTTACAGGAAATTTTTATTTAATATATTCTGGATACTAATTTCGTGTAATTATTGTAAGTTCCTTCTGACGTGATGCTAGTCTTTCCATTTTGCTTAAGGTGATTTTTTTGTTGTACAGAAAATTTGAATTTTAATATAGTTAAATTTGTTCATCACTTTTTATTGTGAACAGGACCTTTTTTGACTTGCATGGGAAATTCTTCTCAAGAGTGTTAAATAGAAGCAGTGCTACCAGGCAGATTTGATTTTTTTCCTGATTGGAAAGGCTATATCTTAGAATGGTATGTATTGCAAGCTTTTAGTACAAATACTTTTTCAGGTTAAGGAAGTTCCTTTCTACTCTTACTTTGAAAAAGAATTTTCTTCCCTGTTCATTTTTTAACGTTGAATATCAAAATTTTTAGGATGTTATTTTCTGCATCTATTGAGAGAATTATATAGTTCTTGTCTATTTTGTAATTTGTTAATTTAATAGATTATGTTAAAAGATTTCCTAATGTCCAGTTGCCTATGTATTTCTGGGATAAACCCAAATAATCAAATGTAAGTCCATAAAAATGTCTATTGTGTATATATAAAAACACATATTTATGGATACATGTATATTGCCCGATTCATTTTTGTTCACGTTTAATTGAGGATTTAAAAATGTATATCCATGAGTAAGACCAACTTGTAAGATTCTTTTTTTTACGGCCCACGTTCAGTTTATTTATTTTATTTTTTTAATAGACTATTTTTTTAGAGCAGTGTCAGTTTTACGTAAAAATTGTAATAAAAACAGAAGGGAAAACAAGAAGAAAAGTTGCTTGTAAAGTAGAGAGAGTTCCTTTATACCCCGTTCCCCCATCTCCAGACAGTTTCTCCTGTATTTACATCTTATATTACTCTGGTATATTCGTTACAATTGATGCACTAATATTGATACATTATTATTATTATTATTAGAGTCCATCCACCAGGACTCTCTTTTTGTGTTCTACATTCCAGGAGTTTTGACAAAGCTGTATCCACCATCACAGTATCATGATTTGTTTCACTGCCCTAAAAATCTCCTATGCTCCACCTATTTGTATCTCCCTCCACAACCATGCCTCCCCAAAATCTCAGCAACCACTGATCTTTTTACTGTTCCCACAGTTTCACCTTTTCTAGAATGTCATAGACTTGGAGTCATATGGTATCTAGCCTTTTTCAGATTGGCTTCTCTCACTTAGCAATGTGCTTTCAAGATTCCTACATGTCTTTTTATAGCTTGATAGCTCATTTTAAAATTTCTGAATAATATTCCATCATATGGCTGCACACAGTTTGTTTATATATTCATGAGTTGAAGGACATCTTGATTGCTTCCAAGTTTCAGAAATTGTGAAAAAAGCTGCTATAAATATTCAGGTGTAGGTTTTCATGTGAACATGAAATATTCATGAAATTTCATTTGGACATACTTATTTGGATAAATACCAAAGATCACGATTTCTAGATTACACAGTAAGAGCATGTTCAGTTTTGTTAAAAAATAAGCCAAACTGTCTTCCAGAGTGGCTGTACCATTTTGCATTCCCACCAGCAACGAGTCAGAGTTCCTATTGCTCCACGTCCTCACCAGCATTTGGTGTCCTCAATGTTTTGGATTTTAATTGTTCTATATATACCTGGTGGTATCTCATTGTTGTCTTAATTTGCACTTCCTTAATGATGTATGATACTGAGCAGCTTTTCATATGCTTACTTGCCATCTCTGTATCATCTTTGGTGAGATGTCTGTTCAGGTCTCTTACCCATTTTTAAACTGGGTTGAGTATTAAACAGGGCTCTCCAGAGAAATAGAACCAATAGGATATAGCTAGACCTATCTCTCTGTACATATTTTTGTTTGTTATTGGGTCATTTGACAAAATTTGAACATGGAAAATAGATAACGGAATTGTATCACTATTAAAAGCTGATAACTATACTGGGATTATGTAAGAAAATATCTTTTTCTTAGGAAATACACATTGAAGTATTTAGGGGTAAAGGTACATTTATGCAATAAATAACATCATACATGCATAGATATATGGGAGAGAGACAGAGAATATGCAACACAATGCAAAAGTGGGGGTGAGTTGTTTATAGTAGGTGACTCTGGGTAAAGGGTATTCAGATGCTCTATGTACTGTTCTCATTCCTACAACTTTTCTGTAAGTTTGAAATTATGTCCAAATAAAATGGTTTTTTTTTCTAAAAAAGAAAAAAATTTGTCAAAACAAATGCATATCATTGAGAGAAATCAGAACACTGGGGACAAAACCAAAAATCTAAAGTGCTTGCAGGAAGAAAAATGTCACATACAAAGGATTAGGAATCAGAAAATCTTCCTGGGGACTTCCCTGGTGGTGCAGTGGTTAAGAATCTGCCTGCCAATGCAGGGGACATGGGTTCGATCCCTGGTCCAGGAAGATCCCACATGCTGTGGAGAAACTAAGCCCGTAAGCCACAACTACTGAGCCTGCATGCTGCAACTACTGAAGCCTGTGTGCCTAGAGCCCATGCTTTGCAACAAGAGAAGCCACCACAATGAGAAGCCCACACATCACAATGAAGAGTCGCCCCTGCTCACCACAACTACAGAAAGCCTGCACCCAGCAATGAAGGCCCAATGCAGCCAATATATAAATATATAAATAAACAAATTTATTTTTTAAAAAAAGAAGAAAAGAAAAGCTTCCTGCTGGGAGCTCCTAATGGAGCAATGCATTCAAACTGGTAAGAAAACTTGCTTATGTAGTCATAGTGTATCACTGCTGAGTACTGCCCTGACCACAATGACAAGACGTGGGAGGAGTGTGCACTTGTGGAAGCCAAACCCTCACCCCCATGACAAACCTAGAGCTGCTGCCTCATCACAGAAGTGGGATGGACAGGGGAGGTAAAGTGCATTGTTCCCATAACAAACATGGTAGAATAATCTCCTCCATAAACTATGCGCATGATGTGTCTTGGTCGGCTTGGGCTGCACCACAAAATGCCATAGAATGAGTGGCTTAGACAACAAGGCTGATCTTCTCACGGTTCTGGAGGCTGGGAGTCCCAGAGCAGGTACCAGGGTGGTCGGGTCCTGGTCTGTAGACAGCTGCCTTCTCGCTGTGTCCTCACCTGTCAGAGAGCGAGCCCAAGCCCTCTGGGGTCTCTTATTTATAAGGGCACACACCCCATCAAGAGGACCCCACCCTCGTGACCTCATACAACCTTACCTCCAAAGGCCCCACCTCAAATACCATCACACTGGGGGTCAGGGCTTCAACACATGAATTTTGGGGTGGGGGGAGACATAGACATTCAGTGCATAACAACATGGATATGTTTGATGAAAATAAAAATTTAAAGCAGCAGTGACAGTTCTTGTCTTGTTTAAATTTTTTAACTAAAGGGGTTTTAAATAGATTAGGTTTCTTCATTGAGTATGACATCTCATTAGCACCAAACACCACCAGAAAATTTAGGGAGCTCCTTCCTAGCCTGAGAACTTTTTTTCCCTAAAGAAATAACTGGAATTGAATTTTATCATATACTTCTGTTTCTTATCTTTAAATCTGTTAATGTCAATGTGTTAATTAATAGTAATAGATTTTCTGAAATTAACCTAGTGTTTCAATCCTAGGGTAAACTTACTTGTGACTGTTGTTTTTAATATATTGCTAGATTCAGTTTGCTAAAGTTATTTTGGATCTTTTTATTGATGTTCAAAGTGAGTTTGATCTCTTCTCTATGCTTGCTTAAAAAAGTATTCATCTGATCTAAATTTTCATATTTTATAGTTTCCACTAATAATTTTTCAAAACTCTTTTTTCATTAGATGCTGTTTACCTCTTATTTTTCTCAATTAACCTTTTTGAGAGATTCATCATTTAATCAGCCTTTTCAAAGACCCTGTTAATAATTTTGTTGATAATCTCTATTAATGTTTATTTTTCTATATCAGCGATTTCCTCTCTGTCCTTCTCATTTAGCTAATTTAATTAATGTGCTGATTTAAAATATTTCAAAGCCTGTGGGCAAAATCATCAACACCCATTACGAGTAGCTTCAGCCTTCCCTTCACCTCTAGTTCCTGTCTCTCTGTTTCTTCAGGAGCCTGAATCAGCACCTTACTGCCCCCCTGGGGAAGACTTGGCCTCACCTGCTATCCCCAGGACTCCAGCTTCTGTTCAACCCTCACCTTGGCTCTGGCTGCTCCTTTTAGGGTAAGTGTAAATCAACTCAGTTGTTCCAATTGTGACTTTTTGTTGAGCATTTTTGGTTTCCAATGATTATTTAACAACAAAGATAATTATTTGTTAACAAAATTATTGTTTTTCAAATTATAACAAGATATGAGCATGGTATATCACGTAGAAAATAGACACATACAAAAAAGAAATGAATTGCCTTTAATCACACTCCTCTGGGACAAATAGTTGAAATCATGATATGTCCACTGCCCTGGTGCCGTTGGCTGATCACCCTCCAAATGACAGGAAAACCACCAGGTATTTTCTAAGTCAAGATTTATTGAGATATAATTTACACAAAGTAAAATTCACTCTTTTTATATCAACTTGTGCACATTTTGACAAATGCATAATTGCGTACCCACCACCATAATAAAACCACTAGCTTTTAATATTATTTGAACCTTCTAATTATATTTACCAAAGCTTTGAAAAATGCACCCACATAATGGCCTATGGGGATGAACCAAATGACTGCTGTTTATTGTCCTTAAGCAGGAGGGTTAAAAGGAAGGGAAAAAGTAACTGGAATGCATGATCCCAAAAGAAGGGCCGTGGCTGGGACAAGGCTTACATCCCCATTGTGGCTAAACACACTAGATGGGAAACTAGGAGCGAAGAAAGCTGCCTCAGGCATGAAAGTCTGGCATGGAGCCTCAGTCAGAGATCACTAAGGGCTGAGAAGGGAGAGAGAGATTCCCAGGAATGGCCCTGAATTGGGACTTGAAAGAGGGGAGAGCTTTATATTAGAAGAGAGTAGATTTCCAAGCAAGGGTGCTGGGGACTGACTGAGCAGAATTTTTTTTTAAAGACCGTTTATTGAGATGTAATTGACATACCGTAAACTGTATATATTTAAAGTGTACAATTGATAAATTTTTTTTATTAGTAATGTATATATTGCATTAATACCAAGAGTAACTCAGTTGAAAACTTCATGCCAGGTGTGGCTGACTAGACAGCAGAGTGGCAGCCTTGCATGGTCTTAGTCCACTTAAGCAGCTGTAACACCAAGAGTGGGTGGCTTACACACAGCAGGAATTATTGCTGACAGTTCTGGAGGCTGGAAGTAGAAGACCAGAGTGCCTGTGTGGCTGGGTTCTGCCCAGAGCCCCCTTCTAGGTCGCTGACTTCCCGTGTATCCTCACCTGGTGGAAGGGATGAGCTCACTTTCTCAGGTCTTTTATAAGCGCACTGATTCCAGTCAGGAGGGCTCCACCCTCATGACCTAATCACCTCCAAAGGCCCACCTCCAATGTCTTCACCTCGGGGGTAAGGATTTCAACATATGAATTTGGCGGAAATGCGTATATTCAGATCATAGTAGAAATCAAGTCACAATAAACTATTAAAAAGTTGGGAGTGGAGACGAGATGTGATTCCAGAGGCACAACTGAAAGGTCCACATGGTGGACACAGCAGAGCAGAGGCAGGCACTGGGACTCAAGGTTCAAACCCTTGTTCCCCAGTGACATCTGTTACCACCTCTGTTTCCCACCTGCTTCACAGCAAGATGAAACTGGATGGCCTTATGAGGCCCTTCTGACTCTCACGTTCAGAAGGACTGGGGAAACGGGCAGTAGCACTAAGACTCATTAGTAACAGTACTTCTGGGCCCTCATTATACACAAGGCTTTCCACCTACCATTGCAGTCGGCTCTCCTATCAATCCTATGCAGCAAGTACTATCATGATAATCCTCATATGGCAGGAAACCGAGGAGCTGAGAAGTGTCTGAGGTTATATGCTGCGTGACACAGCCGGGACCTGAGCGGGTGGTTCAGATGGGGACACCCTGCCATCTGAACCACCACCCTCAGTAGCCCTGATCCTTAGGGGAGAGCAACTGTACACGAGTGAATAACTAGAGGGGGTGGGAAAGGGAATGCACATGAAATTAAACATGATGTACTTAAGAGCAGGACTTGGTTCCAGACTATATTCAGGGAATGAGAATAAGGAAAAGGACTGAGGTTTCTAGAATGGGAGACTGGAGGGATATTGTTACCAGTGACAGAAGGATTTGCAGCTCAGAAAAGGCAAAGGACATGTATTTCAGAATTATGAGAGGACCAAGTATTTAAAAAAATAAAAATAGAATTACCACATGATCCTGTAATTCCACTTCTGGGAATAACTTTTATTTTTCTTTATTTTTAAAATTTATTTATTTATTTACGTATTTATTTTTGGCTGCATTGGGTCTTAGTTGCTGCGCACATGCTTTCTCTAGTTGTGGTGAGCAGGGACTACTCTTTGTTGTGGTGCGCAGACTTCTCAGTGCGGTGGCTTCTCTTGTTTCGGAGCACGGGCTCTAGGTGCATGGGCTTCAGTAGTTGCAGCACGTAAACTCAGTAGTTGTGGCACTCTGGTTCTAGAGTATAGGCTCAGTAGTTGTGGTGCACGGGCTTAGTTGCTCTGCGGCATGTGGGATCTTCCCGGCCCCAGGGCTTGAACCTATGTCTCCTGCATTGGCAGGCGGATTCTTAACCACTTCACCACCAGGGAAGTCCCAGGAATAACTTTTAAATAATTAAAAGCAGGGTCTCAAAGAGACATTTGTACACCCATGTTCACAGTGACATCATTCACAACAGCTAAAATGCGGAAACAGCCCAAGTGTCCACTAGTGGATGAAAGAATAAGCAAAATGTGATGAATATACACAATGGACTATTACTGAGCCTGAAAAGGAAGGAAATTCTGACACCTGCTACAACATGGGTGAACCTTGAGGACACTATGCTCAGTGAAATAAGCCAGTCACAGAAGGACAAATACTATAGGATCCCACTTGTGTCAGGTACCTCACGTGGTCAAACCCACAGACAGAAAGTAGAAAGGTGGTAACCAGAGGCTGGTGGAGGAGGCTTTGTGGAGTTTAGTGGGTACAGAATTTTAGTTTTGCGAGATGAAAAGAGCTATTGAGATGGATGGTGGTAATATATTCACAACATTATGAATATATTTAACACACTGGAATGTACACTTAAAATAGGGTGGTATATTTTATGTTGTATGTTAGCACAGTTTTTAAAAATGAAAAAAAAAACAGGCTTATGCACTATTTTTTACTTTGGTCTTACAAAGAATGTTGGAAATAGCTAAGGCAGGTGTAATACCTACTTTAGTCAAAACTCATTAGATTGCAAGAGACAGAATGCAACTAAAGCAGAAAAGAAAATTAGAAGACTAATAGAGAATTTGAGAGCGTAGACACGTCAGGGATGAGTGGGGTCCAGACCTCAAATGACATCACTGGGACTTTGCCTACAGTCACGTCTCTGCTTCATTTTAAGTCTTAGGAACCTGCACCCCAGCTGAAGCTCGGGGTCTCCCTGCAGGTAGGGAGGGAGCACTAGAGCAGCTCCACCCTCAAAGGGAGGCCACTTCTCAGCACCAACTTATACGGTCTTGGTAAACACACTTCTTGGGTTACACGTCCAAAACCTGGGCCATTAGTGGCCAACAGGATAGAGCGCACCTGCAGCCAAGCAGGCCAGACGCTGCATTTGCAGTGGGGCTGGCGGGGAGTGGGGGGGCAAGCAGGATTCTGGCCTCCAGAACGGGACAAATGGACTGGATAGACACCACAAGACCACAGAATCCCATTAAAAAATTTTTTTTTAATTGGCTGCATTGGGTCTTCATTGCTGCATGGGCTTTCTCTAGTTGTGGTGAGTGGGGCTACTCTTCGCTGTGATGTGTGGGCTTCTCAGTGCGATGGCTTCTCTTGTTGTGAAACATGGGATCTAGGCACGTGGGCTTCAATAGTTGTGGCACGTGGGCTCAGTAGTTGTGGCTTGCAGGCTCTAAAGCACAGGCTCAGTAATTGTGGCACATGGGCTTAGTTGCTCTGCGGCATGTGGGATCTTCTCAGGCCAGAGACTGAACCCATTCTTCACCACTGCACCACCAGGGAAGTCCCTCATTTTAATTTTACAGATTGGAAATTGGAGCTCAAAAGAGCTTAATTTGTCAAAAACTATGTAATACTAAAATGGCTAATAATGCAAATGAGGTATGGATTTTATGATCATAATTTTTTTGGACCCTCAATCTTTCCAGCTTTAGTTTGTGACAAATGCCAGTAAGGACTCTGAGATATCTGAAGAAATTAGCTGATTTATAAGGGAGGAAAATAGCATAATTAACAGTAGTGTAACAAAGAGCGCTTCATTTCTAGGCAGTTAGAGGGGTTCAAACCCAACCCTGCCACCTGGCGGGACCCTGGTACCAAAGTAGCTTAGTGTGAGCGTAGAGCTAAAAACTAAATGAGCACACAGTAAGGGAAACCTGCAGGGCACCAGGCACAGATGCGCCTGCTGGGGGCCACACCAGGGAGAGTGATTTCTCACTCCTTCCACCGGGAAGCCTCTCAACAAGGCAAACACATGAGATGCAACACCCACACTCAGGCATGAGTCAAAGACGGGGCCTGACTGATGCCAGTGGGGGAAGGAAGATGGGACAGGAGCCAAGGATGACTGTCTCCCGCGGGCCGAGCCCTGGACGGACGTGGGATGTGGGATCCAGGCCAGGCTGTGCCGCTCTGGCAGGCCTGCCCTGTGTTTAGTGGGGATGTGGATACGGTATCTGATGCAGTTTCCAACGTGAACTATGGCCCCACCCAGACCCTCCTCTTCAGAAGGTGCAGGGTAGGTGTGGGTAAACCTGTTTATACTCTGCGTCTCACCTCTATTTTTCTTGAAAGTGATGCTCTCAGTACAGCTAAGCTATGATTATCCTACTCCTTTAAACCTCAGAGGATTAGGAGAGTTCCCGGGTTAGTTTGTAGAACATCAGGCTGCTTTCCTCTGTGCAGACCCCGGGCCCCAGGCAACTGAGCGAAGGGCTGGGCAGGGCGTTAACTGGTACACAAGCAGCTGCTTTTCCTCTACGTCAGGTGTCTCCGGATCATGACGGCTGGGAAGTGGGGCGAGTCCAGACTGCACTGGGGTGCCTCATTGGCATGGAAGCCAGAGCTTACTGCCCCCAGTGATCACCCTCACACGTTATTCACCGACTGTTTACTCAGTAAACATACAGGTACGGAGGTTTTCCTTTTGAATGCAGCACCCAGGGAAGCGTCAGCAGCAGGTGTGAGCTGACACAGCCCAGGCGCCCTGATCTCCGGATGCCCGGCAACAAGGGACAGCAGCCCAACTTCATCATTGGTCACTTACCCCACCCTTGTGCCCAGAGCACAGATGTCCCGGCCGCAGACATCACACCACCTGACACAGTCTACTTTACATGAACATGTTATACCCAGGAGGACAAATGTACACGACTTGCTTTAGCTCAGAGTTGCCTGGTGAGGTCATGTTTTGGGGACATGCCCACCCTGCCGTTTGGATGGCTGCAGTGCTGGCGTGTCTGCTTTCAACACTTCCTTCATGAGATCTCTAACAAACATGCAGAAGTTAATCCACTTCCCCCATCTTTTTGTGAGTCTGAGCTTGATGTGTTTTTTAACAACATTAATGCTTTAACTGAGAACCTCAAATTACAAATGTCACCTCACTTGTGTTTCTTTCTTTCATCTCACTAGTGACTGCTTCTACAGCTACATTCTCTCTGCTGGGCACCTTTAAGGATTTAGGTATTGTTAAATACCTAAATATAATGATTTAGGTATTGTTAAATACCTAAATATAATGATTTAGGTATTTAGGTATTAGTAAATTTGGTGTTCCTGATTTATTTTATCTTAGCATTCTGGAAGTAAGAGTCTTGATGACAAGATGTCAAGACCACCTGGATGAATTGTGTAATGACTGTGAAACAAGCTGCAAAGAGCCCACAAAGAAAATAAAGAATAATCACATAGCATCACCAAATCCGCAGATCTGGTCCCAGAACAAATCCACTACTTACTAAGGTGAGGTGATGTGGCGGTGCTGGGAGGAATCTGGGCCGTGTGGAGGAGACGTACACTTTAACTGAAATTTCATTCTTTTGATGTGTTACATTACCTGCTTCTAAGCTGTAGACAGACATCAGGAGTTAAATTTTCTAAGATAATCAGAGTGAGAAGGGCTTTTCCCTTCACCATGTGGCAAATAAGGGACCAGGGGAGAATCCTGATGGTGGAAACCATTTCACATCATAAACAGATCACGGAGAAACCAGCCCAGGTAACGGTCACACTGTGCTCTTTTCCAATTATGCCCAAACCTCAAAAGATTTATTTCATTCACTAGCTAATTCCATAAAGACAGGACCAGAGTGACACACAAGTTTATTAACAGTCTACACTGTGAACGGTCCCGCCTGGAGTTACAGGAAATGGAAAAACTACACAAAGAGCTCTTTCAAAATGCAGCTCGAAATGCAAATCTGACTGGAAGAGAAAATACCACTGTGTAGCCTGACGGCAATTACTTCCCTTCAAATGAGGGTGGGTGTCAGCAGGAGAGAATGGCTGGGTGAGAGAGAATACCTGGTAAATGACAGGGGACGGTGCTCTACACCGGGCCTCTCTAATAGTCTAGTTCAGCCTAATTTACTCATGTAACTATGAGTTTATACCTGAAGCACCTCTGTTTTAATCTTAGAAAAGTTGATTTTCAATCTGGCATGCTGTCTGTGATGGGAACTGGTGTGGAGCCTTTGAAGAGGCTCTCTGGGGTGATTCTGAGTCCTGAAATGGGAAATCTTGACTATGGGGGACAGACTACATGAATTATACATAATAAAAAACAGTGGAATGTGGAATAAGAGTATTTTAATTGCACAGCATGAGGTTTTAAAATGAGAGTACAGGGAAGTACAGTACATCATTCCTTTTTTTCTTCACTCAGTAGTGGATTACCTTTTTCTTGTCCGTACATATTTAACACAAATAGCAATGCTTTCTTGTGAGCTGTTCGGCTAACCCAGAGGTAGTGTGAAGACCTCATGATGTTTTGGTTCCTATCACTGAAGAAGGTTTAGTAACAACTGCAACCCCACAGGCACATGGAGCAGATGCTCACAACCTCCAGAGCCATTCACATTTGCAGCAAAACAAAACAAAAACCACATAGAACTTTGTTATAATTTCTACTGAATTACTAAAACACAAAGAGAAAATATTGATGTTGAATGTGAGAAATCTTAACAGATGTCAGCCTATGCCCCATGGACAGTAACTGATACTCAAAAGTTGGTCAAACGTTCCTCATTTAACACGTCACAGAAAACAAATGTTACACTCAAATGATCAACTCAAGAACATTTAATAAAGGAACTATTTACAGATTTGTGTTCAGAATTAAGAAAACCAACCAGGGATGGCGAGGTCCCCAGGAGCAGTTAACACCCTTACATCTGAGAGCATGGACATGGGCCAGCAGGAGGGAGCGGGGAGGGCTGGCGCACACCTCCCTGTGCGAACCTGAGCAGAAACCCTAGAAGAGTGGTGCACTCCCTCTGGGTGGGCAGAGTGGAGAGAGGAGGAGAATGGGTGTGGAGACGTGGGGAACACTCAGCACGTGTTCAAATCCGTCACACAGACAGCTTCCATCGTGCAGCTGCTACAAACGCAAGTCACCTGAGCTCCTGACTCAGAGCCATCTGTTCAACTATTTTTAAAGATTTGTACTTGAGTGCTACTGCAGTCGTACACTTTACTTCTAAATAGATCGAAACCCAAAATACACTGTCATTACTTTGGTTTTCAAAAGATTTTAAAATGAGAAAAAAATCTTTTATATTCACCCACACATTCACTATTTCCAGAACCTTTCATTTCCAGAGTGTTCTTTACCTGCTACCCCCAAACTTCCTTCAACGTTTCCTGAAAGCAGGGACTCTCTCTGATTTTGTTTTTTTGAAGTCTTTTGCTTTCACTTGTGAAAGATGTTTTTGACAGGCAACCAAACTCCAGGTTGCGGGGCGGGGGGGCGGGGGGGGGGGTTCTTCTTTTTCTTTTGTAATGTAATGATGTTAAGTCTGCAGTCTTCTAGTTTGCATGGTTTCTGACCAGACGTATGTTGTTATTCTTTGTTCTGTGAATATGTTGTCTTTTTCCTCCACAAATTTTACAATTGTTCTTTTTAACACTGGTTTTCATCGATTTGACTATGATGTCCGCTGGCATCTTTATGTTTCTTTTTGTGTTGGGTTCTTTGAGCTTCAGCCATTGTTTACCCAAATCCTTTTTCTCCTTCTGGATCCCCCCATTACATGTATATTACGCCACTGTAACTAATTCCCTGTTCTCCTCCCCCCCCACCCCCCTAGTCTTTTTCTCTCTGTGTATATCATTTGGATAATTTTTATACTTACTCTTCAAATTCATTGATTTTTTTTCCTCCTTCTATTTCTGCTATGTTCTTAATTCCATCTAGTTGTTTTTTTTTTTTTTAATTATCAGATGTTGTTTTCATCCTGAGAAGTTCCATTTGCACTTTTAAAAATATATCTTCCACTTTAGGTTTCATCAAATTCATGTTTTCCTCTGCTTTATCCTTACAATAGCTATTTGAACATCCTTGTCTACTAATTCCAATCACTTTAGTCTTTTCTCTTCTACTGACTGATTTTTCTTCTGAGTAGGGCCATATGTTCCTGCCTCTTGGCACGCCGGGTAAGTGTTTGGAGGCAGGACACTGTGGGTCCAGAGTAGCTTTTAATCTAGGGTTAGTTACCCTCCCCACCAAGACAATGCTGTTCTGGGAACTCTCTTGACGCCCACGTGCTAAACACTGCCTGCGTGTGGCTGGTGGGAATGTGAGCCACCACAGCCTGCGCTGAGCTCTGGGGCTGCTCTTGTGGTCTCAGCTTCCTTCCACACATGTGTGAATCAGCACTGAAGCCAGAGACGCAAGGGGGACTCACTGTGGACTTCTGCAGCTTCTCTGGGGAGCTCCTTCCTCTGCAGCACTTTTCCCTGCAAATTCTAGCTACCAGGGCTCCTCAAACGCCAGCTCGGCAACTGTCTTCAGTTCAGCAGGACCATGTCTGTTTCCCTCCCTGACCTGCAGCCTGGACGCTACCCCCAGGGACGAGACTAGGCAGTCGTGGGGCTCTCCTCACTTTGTCCACCTCCTGCCAGGGATCACAAACCTGTGCCAGACATACGTCTAAAAGCCACCATCTCATAAATGGTACAGTTTCTAGCTGTTTAAGGCAGGAGAGTCTATCTGGTCCTTCTTATACCACCATAGCAGAAAACAGAAGTCTTCACACGTAAAACACAGCTACCACTTTAAAATGCCTATTTTCTTATAATAATTTATATACAATGAACACAACATCTTTATAGAATTAATAGGATCATGCTTATCAAATTCTTCAGACTATTAGCACTACTCCTCTGCATGAGATCTCTAATACATAACACTCAGTATTCCCTTTGTGTACGTATTCTCTAGTGTACTCTGAGTTACCCTTTTCTGATGAAATCTTTCACTCACTTGTTATGACAGTTGAGTTTTTCTCCTGTTTAGGTATTCTAAACATTTAACAGGCTGTCACTTTTGACCGAAAGGTCTGTACTTATCACAAGACTTCCATGCTGAGGAGCCATCACTATGTAATAAGTTTTGTTTTCTGGGAGAAGGCTTTCCTATGCTGTCCACTTAAAAAAAAAAAACTCTCTTTCTGAACTCCGTATGAGGAGACAGCCACTGCAGTGACCGAGTTTCTCTCCTGCACGTGTCCTCAGAGTGTCAGGGGTCTGACACTGACGGCAGAGTGTCAGGGGACTGACATGGACTCCCGTCCTCACCGCACTCACCCATGTCTACAGCACGTGACTTCTCTGGTGTATCAGGAGCTGTGCCTTCCTGTGGAAGGCTGTCCCACACTCACCGCATCCATAGTATTTGTCTCCTGTGTGGATCCTCTGATGCCTCATGAGGTGTGACTTTCGAGTGAAAGACTTCCCACATTCCCCGCATTTATAGGGTCTCTCTCCTGTATGAATTCTCTGATGTATAATGAGCTGCGCCTTTTCAAAGAAAGCCTTTGCACAGTCACTGCAGCCATAGGTCTTCTCTCCTGTATGATTTCTCTGATGCTTGATGAGCTGTACTTTCTGAACAAAGGCCTTCCCACACTCACTGCATTCATAGGGTTTCTCCCCTGTGTGAATCCTCTGATGCCTAAGAAGCTGTGGCTTCCAGGCAAAAGCTTTCCTACATTCGCTACATTCAAAGGGCTTCTCTCCAGTATGAGTTCTCTGATGGTGAATGAGACTCGACTTCTCACTGAAGGTTTTCCCACACTCACTGCATTCATAAGGCTTCTCCCCCGTGTGTGTCCTCTGATGGGATACCAGGCTGGACTTCTGGGAGAAGGCTTTCCCACAGGCACTGCAGTCGTAAGGCTTCTCTCCAGTGTGAGTTCTCTGATGTGTCAGGAGCTGTGACTTCCCAAAGAAGGTTTTTCCACATTCAACACATCCATAGGGCTTTTCTCCTAAGTGAACTTTTTGATGTCTAATTAGTTCTGACTTCTTAAAGAAGGCCTCTTCACAATTACTGCACTGATAGTTCTTCTCTCCTGTATGGGTCATGTGATGTTTAACAAGCTGTGGTTTTCTGATGAAGGCTTCACCACACTCGCTACACTCATAGGGCTTCTCCCCTGTGTGGATCCTTTGATGCCTGATGAGGAGTGAGTTCCTGCTGAAGGCTCTGCTACACTCACTACATGCATATGGTTTCTTCCCCGTATGCACCCTCTGATGAGTAATAAGCTGTGACTTCCAAAAGAAGGCTTTTCCACAATCACTACATTTGTAGGGCTTCTCTCCTGTGTGTGTCCTCTGGTGTGTAATGAGCTTTATTTTCTGGGAGAAGGCTTTCCCACACTCACTGCACCCATAGGGCTTCTCTACTGTGTGGGTTCTCTGATGTCTTTTAAGCTGTGACTTCCTGCTGAAGGCCTTCCCACAGTCGCTGCAGCCATAGGGCTTCTCTCCCGTATGAGTTCTCTGATGTAAAACGAGCAGTGACTTCCTACTGAAGGCTTTCTGACAGTCACCACACCCATACGGTTTTTCTCCTGAATGAATCCGTTGATGAATAGTGAGTAGTGACTTCTGGGAGAAGGCTTTCCCACAGTCACGGCAGCCATAGGGCTTCTCTCCTGTATGAGTTCTCTGATGTACAATGAGCTGTGATTTTTTCTTGAAAACCTTGCCACATTCCATGCATAAACAGACTCCTGCATGTGGTATGTGGTTGCAGAGCCCTGGCTCTTTACTGCTAACTTTTCTACATTTGTTGCAATCAGAATATTTTATTCCACCACAGGTTCTGTCAGGTTTGATACACAATAATAATCTGTTATTAAGCTCATCAGGTTTCTTTCTTTCACAGTTACTTTTTGGGATAAGAAAATCAAAAGGATGTTTCAAACTTTTTTCACCTGTGCCACACTTATGGGCTCTCATTCCTAAATTATCAAAGTTAATGCCTGAATGAAACATTTTCCCAAAGACGTCATATTCATGGCCTCTCTCCATACGTTTAAGCTTGTCTTGATTATCCTGGTGCCACATTTTGAGATTATTATCTAGCCAGACTTCTTCTAAAAAGGAAAAAATGAACCATACTGTGTAAATTTCCCCAATGATTATGCTTATTTGAATAAATCTGAAATGGAGACTAAGACCCCAGTCCATTAAAAAAAAAAATTCTCCCAAATACAATGTCTACTTATTAGGCGTTGAAAATTTTAATAGAAATGAAAACAGATTTTGAAATTACAAGTGCTTATAAACACAACTTTCAAATAAGTAACACTGAAATATACTCAAGTGATCATGATGAGATGAGAGAGGTGAGCAATTTCTAATCAGATACTGGGGTGGTTGATGTACTCATTCCACAATGACCTACTGATTATCTATGATACACCCAGACACTATTAGTAGCAGAAATCCGGGAGAAAGGCAGGTGAGTACCCCCATCAGAGAAGACTGAGAGGAGCAAGATTAGTACACAGTGCTGAACGTCACAGAGGAAGAAACACTGAACATGACGCACAGCAAAGGCAGGGTATCAACCCCACATCTGAAATGTGAGATGTTAGCTTTCTGTACTATCAGTGCATTCAGGTGATGATCTCATTCAAGATCAATGATATCAGTAATTTCCCCACCGTGAGAGCTACTTTTTTGTGATTTACAGAGAGTTCTCCAGGGCTCAGCATGAACACTGGTATTTAGATTTCTGACATTTTAATTGAATCTATCATCTATGTATTGAATCTGTACATGATGGAAATTATTCTAAACCACGAGTATTCCTTGCATAACACTAGGATAGCTTTTTTTTTTAACCCTTAAGTACAATTATTTGTGATCTTTGCGATATGACCATTTATTATTTTAAGATGATCTTTTAAAGGTTTACTTTATGATATTCTTTACTAGGAATTGTGAGGTAATACTCCCAAGGTGAAAGATATGGCATCTCAAATATAAGGCAATTGCTCCTTTTCTGTGGGATCATTTTCTTGGGGGAAAAAAAGCCTCCTCTAACTCTCAGACATTTCAGAGGAAGACCCAACTAGAGCTGCTGATACAGAGGATAAAAAGGATTCAAGGTTTTGAGCTTCAGTGAGTATGGATGATAACACTGTTCTTGGACATTTTAAAGACTAGAAAGAAGTTAGGAGGTTAAAAGCAAGAGTTGTATGTAGACACAGAAGTGTGAGACCCACTTGAAGAGCTTGCAAAAAACTGTTTCATGAAAATGAGAGTAAAGAAAAATAAAAAATTTTAATTCTAATCAAATCAAGAAATAAGATGAAGATAGATGTGCAAATTAATAAGTTACATGATATTGAATACTGAAGTTACATTGTATCAAAAATACTGAAGTTACACTGTATCAAAAAATCTTCAAGAAATTTTAAAATAATCTTGTCACTTAGGCAAACACATGGACCTTGTTTCGCTGGTGTCACTTTAGGTGGCGGTACACCTGTGTTTCCCCATCTCTGCTTCCATTACACTCTGGTCCACTCTGCCTTCACTTCACGCTATTTTTCAATTGATATTCCGACATCTAGGCTTGCTCCCTCCCAATTCTAGTCTCCATACAACAACGGGTAATCTTTAGAAAACGTACTCAGGCCTTTTAACCCCTTGCTTAGAAACTTTTGATAAACCCAGACTTTCATTACAGCTCCCTGTGTGCTGACTCCGCCCCACCCTCCACTCCCTTTCACCCGCTGGGCTCCTCCCCTCCCACTGACCCCAGGCCTTTCCTGCCAGAGGAAACTGCATTTGCTCAGCTTCCAGCATGCCTGGCTCACGGTACTCTAAAGGCGCACTAACAAACACCCTGTTTGTTCCCTGCATGGCACTTACCAAACAGGAAATCACCATGCTTCTGCCTCTCCACCTAGCGTGTAAACCCTGAGGGCAGGGAATAGGTTTGCATTTTTCATTGCTCTACCCCCACTACATAGCGAGTAACAAGCCCTCAATGCATGGAGAATAAATACTCTTCTAAACTTCTAAAGCAATTCCTTTCTCTACAGCTAATCTTGATAATTAACTTTGCACTTTGACACAAATGCTTCATGTTCAAACACTGAATTAGTTTTGTATTTTCTTCTAAATTAAAATTCTCTGGTCCTGCAAAGGTTATTTCATGACATATTTTATCTTAATTCCTCACATTCCACAAAATAGAGTGCTTCTAAATTAATGGGGAAACATAAAGCCTATCTTGACAGCTTTTCCAGACTACACATCCCCAGTCCTAATAATCCATGTGAATGGTGCCTAGACATCTGTAATTTGAAATATTTCCCAAGGTAAGCTGAAATACTTACTTAGATGAAAATCTTTTTACTAAAGAAATATTCAATAAATAAGAAAGCTCCTGCCTTACCTGGCCTCACAACAACCAATTAATGAAGTATTTAGTAATTACACAGCATAAATTCCATAGAGAACAGAGAAGAATAAGTTACTTGCCATCTTTCTGTGTGGGAAAAAAGCCTTAAGACCTAACTGGTTAAGGAATTACAGATAACGTGACCAGACCCGGGTTCCTACAATACTGCTCTGTGGGCAGAGATTTCAGAAAAGGTTGGGCGTGAAGGAACACTCACTGGAGGTGAGAAAAGGGCTTAAAGGGAAGTGGGGGGAGGGGGGCATCTAAATGGGAAAGTGTAGCCCACGTGCAGAGAAACAAACATGGAAGACACGAGGAAGGAACTGCTTCAAGTGGAGTCCACCATAACCTCTGCCCACAGGAGAAAACTGCATATAAGATGCTGCCACACTGCAAGGGTCTTCAGCACAAATGGAATTGAAATATCACCGAGCAGGTCTTAACCCAGCAGGCTACTTGAAGGGATAAGCAAGAATCTTCAGAAGCCGAACATCAAAGGCACCAGAAAAATGCCCTGGATGCTGACCCTGATGTTCCCATCTGCAGGGAGGCGGGAAGAAGGCTTAAGGCATTAGACTTTTATCCTGTATCCAAGGACTCACCTTCTACTCTATGCTGGTTTCAAACAGAAGTCTGACAAATTAGGGAGAGAAAAGAAAAATAAAAAAGGAAACCCAAAGTAATCAGTGGCACCTAAAATAGGAAAAAATTATGAATTCTTAAAGAGGAGGAAAGAAGCCCACCTGTGCAGGTGGGACTGCGGAAGCTAGCAGAAGTGGTGTATTCAAGAAGATAGGTTCTAAATGACTATGCCACTGGGTACGGAAGAGGGGGCCTTTCATCACCAGCTCCATCAAAGCAGACACATCCTGATGCAGAGACCAGGGTAGAGAGCACATGCAAACTCAGGAAAGACTCGTGTCACTAGCCCTGAGTCAACTCTAAAGATATAGGAACTTCAAACACAGTTTTACAAATAACATTTCAAAATACCAACCTATCATCAAAAACCTGAGACTTAACTTCCACTGCCTGCCATATACCTGATTGTTTCTCACCTGGAAAGTTCTGACTTAGGATTTCTTCACCTAATACCCATGGCTCTTCTTGCTCCAGCTTAAAAATCGCCTCAGGTTTGATCATTTGATAACCTGTCAGTTGGAAACAGAGAGAGTCCCAATTGCTTGGGCTGAGGGGCTCTTAAATATAAAGAATATTTCACTATACAAGCTATAAAACAAGGCAAGCAAGTAAGAACCTTTCAAATGGGTGTAGAAATCAAAGAATCTTTGACATCTGAAACTCAGTTCCCAGCTCTGTACCACCTTAGGGCCCACAGTTGCTGAGCTCACACTGTGTTACATAGAGTGTTCTTACCCAAGAGAACCAGACTGCTGTAGTTCTCCAACATCACGTCTCTGTACAGGGTCTTCTGAGCAGGATTAAGGAGCTGCCATTCCTCCACCGTGAAGTCCACGGCCACGTCCTCAAACAATATCTGAAAAAGCATAATCCCTGGTAAATCTGAAGTCATTCTCTGTGCTGAATACAGGCTTTATTCTCTACAGTGACAGGTGGCCTCCAGCTCCTGGGATTTATGCTTTCATTTAATTCCTACAAGCCATGCACCGCACCCCTTGCCCCCCTCCCCACCCCGCCCCCGCCAGTTCCTGAATACAGGCTGGACTTACTAACTCACTTACACTGAATGGAACAGGAGGGGAAGTGCTGGATCAGGTTGTAAGAGAACGTGACTTCCGCCTTGGGGACCCTCTCCTACTCTCTGGGACACGTGGTGAAGCAGCCCTGTGGGGGCCCTGTTACCCCAACTAGCTGATGAAAATGTGCCCTGTGTGGGGGCTCTGGGCCTGCATCCTGGGTGTACACCCAGCCGTGGTGACCCCACTGCCTCAGCCCTGGCAGGCGTTCAGGCAGGCCTCCACCTGCTGCCAGAGCTGTGCTACGCGGACCGCTGCCTGTGCCAGGTCAGAAGGTTCACACAGCCCTTCGAGGAGCCTCCCAATGGGCCAAGACCACCTCCAGTCGGGGGGCCAGCCCCACACCCTCATGGGGGCTCTTCCTCAGGGCCCGGTCTGCTGCTGCCCCACATTAGTTCCCGGTTCCTGTCTTGGGCCCTTGAGGCCTGACCTGTTCAGGTCCATGACAGGGTTGCCTGTTTCTCACTCAGGTCCTGACAAATCAAGGGGCTGAGCTGAGGAATCTCGCTTCTCATTAAAAACCTACAGCCATGGGCTCCGAGGGGTCTGCCAGGATCTTGTGCGCCCTGCGTTTCCAACTGAGGCCTTCGGCAGAGGCCTTTCTCAGGTGCCTAAGATTCCCTTGTTGGGGGAGACCTGAAGACACTGTCCCCACTCTGACCAGTACCCTGCACTTTCCACTCCCTCCTTCCCTTCCCCGCCTCCTGATCCCTGAGTCCATGCACCTGCTGAGCTTTCTGTTCGGGGCTCCACAGGCAGTGAGATGGCCCACACCTGAGCTGACCCACCCAACCCACCGCCCTGGCTACCGTCACCTGGTGCTGCTGCCACCAGCCACCCTGACACCTGGGGCTCAGCCTTAGCTCTGCTGAGCTCCTGACATAGACACAGCAGCAAAGGGGAGAAGCTGATAGTGCTGGGTGCTGCTTTAAACCATAGAATTTTTAAAAGAAGTAAAGGAATGGAAGGAGGAAAAGAGGGAGAGGTCAGCTAGGTAGATGGGAATCACTTTGAAAGGCGAAGGGACACTGCAGTTGTTTCCTGAGTCAACAAAGTCTGGAGGGGAGGGGAAGAATGGGACTTTGGGATTAGCAGATGCAAACTATATTACATAGAGACCGGATAAACAACAAGGCCATACTGTCTAGTACAGGGAACTATAGCCAGTCTCCTGCGATAAACCATAATGGAAAAGAATATGAAAAACTATGTGTATATATATGTATATATAAATATATATAAACTTAGTCACTTAGCTGTATAGCAGAAACTATCACAACTATACATCAAAAAAAAAGAAAAGAAAAGAAAAAAAGTCAGGAAAAGGAGCTGAAGGCAGATACCCTCCTGTCCAGCTTTTGCCAGCAGAAGTGAAAATATTTCTACATAAAAAGTATCAAAATTCCAACTGAGAGAATACTTATGGGGCTGTGTGAGGTCCTTTTTTTTTTTTTTAATAAATTTATTTATTTATTTGTTTGTTTGTTTATTTATTTTATTGGCTGTGTTGGCTCTTCATTGCTGCACATGGGCTTTCTCTAGTTGCGGCGAATGGGGGCTACTCTTCATTGTGGTGCGCCGGCTTCTCATTGAGGTGGCCTCTCTTGTTGCAGAGCATGGGCTCTAGGCGTGTGGGCTTCAGTAGTTGCGGCACATGGGCTCGACAGTTGTGGCTCACGGGCTCTAGAGTGCAGGCTCAATAGTTGTGGTGCACGGGCTTAGTTGCTCCACAGCATGTGGTATCTTCCTGGGGCAGGGATTGAACCCGTGTCCCCTGCATTGGCAGGTGTATTCTTACTCACTGCGCCACCTAGGAAGTCCGTGTTTGATGGTCTTGTAATGACCAGCTGTGCCAGGTGATTCAGGCTTCTTCCCTAAACCAGAGCACCGGTAGGACGTGTGCCCAGGCCCGCTGCTGTTCCTGTGCTCTGTGCACCGGCGTCCTTCTCCCACACTGAGGACCTGTGAGCAACAGCCCTCGGAAACACGTTCACCAATCTCAGGACGTTGTCCGTCATGTAATCTACATAAAGAGCTATCAAAATGCTTTCTTTACAGGTAATCATCAGGAAATTCTTGCTTCCACTGGGTAAATGGTCTGCTTTTTTGACAGAGGAAACCATGCAACTATTCCTGTCTGTCTTTCTGTGGTGGCTTCTGGGAACATCCCAGGGTAGGGCCTTAGTCCTCTTACATCTGTGTCCCAACTTCAAGACTTCCATGTGATTCTATGATCCACCTGGTGCTTCTTCTGACATCTTCCTTCCCAAAGTTTTATCTCCTCTGGTTATAGTTTTTTTTTTAATAAATTTATTTATTTATTTATTGGCTGTGTTGGGTCTTTGTTGCTGCACTCAGGCTTTCTCTAGTTGCGGTGAGCGGGGGCTGCTCTTCATTGTGGTGCGCAGGCTTCTCATTGCCATGGCTTCTCTTGTTGTGGAGCACAGGCTCAATAGTTGTGGCTTACGGGTTCCAGAGCACAGGCTCAGTAGTTGTGGCACACGGGCTTAGTTGCTCCGCGGCACATGGGATCTTCCTGGAGCAGGGATCAAACCTGTGTCCCCTGCATTGGCAGGCAGATTCTTAACCACCGCGCCACCCAGGAAGTCCTCCTCTGGTTATAATTTAAATGTATTTAGACCTTTCCTGTTGGTTGCAGAGATGCCTGTAAGCCTCATCACACCCACAGATAAAACTGCTGGAGGACAAATCACTCACCTGTGACTTGATCATCTTCCCCCGTTCCTGGGAAATCTGCTCTGCTCTGTCCTGATGCTCTGGAAAAGGCCTCTGGTCAAAGGTCTGTGGACTGGGAACATACCCTCGGTCCTGAGGCCTCTTCTTTCTCATCTCACGTGAGTTTTCTCGTTCCTGAGAGCCATGGCCTGGAGGTGCAGTGGGAATTTTATTTTAGATGATGTAATTCATCGGGGGACTTCAATCTTGGTTCTCTGTGACTGGGAACCCAGACAGGCTGTTTGCTAGAGCTAAGAAACAGGATGGAAACTGAGCTACTGGCATGTGTCAGTCAGGCTGACCACAGGAAGATCAGGCGAGCACTACACACTGTGCCCTGCAGCCCGGCTCCCACCTGGGAATGCCTGATGGCAGCCACCTGCCTCGCTGTTCAACCAAAGACCCCAGGGGAGCCTCATCCCCTCAAACCCCTATGTAGAGATGGCAACAAAGTCTGCAAATACAGTCCTGGCTCACCCACCCTGCAACACCTCATCCCAGGGGCCCTTAAATGAAACCACCTGCACAGGTACTACAGGATAAAATGCCACTCACTTCCAGGCAGGACAGGGAATGGGAAATGGCTTTTAGGTCAAAATGGTGAAGCAGCCTGGGTGCTGGCTCTCTACTCCAAAATCAGCCCTGGAGCAAAAGGAAAGCATAGATCAGAGGAACTAAAAGAAATGGCCATGAGGAGAGACCCCAGGGGAGATGGAGGCAGCTGTGAAGCTGATGCTTAGGTGTGAGTTTCCATCTGAGCAGCCGTGCTACAGCCCAGAGCAGATGCAGTGAGAAGAGATGCCTAAGGAAATCTTTTCCATTCTTTCTTCCTCAGCTCACATTCAGGCAAATACTGCCTGCCCCTTCCCTCAGAAATCAGCAGAACAGCCCAGGCCACAGGTTCCCAAAGGGTGAGAGAAGGCAGCTCAAAACCCCTGCTGAGTTTAGGAATCATGGAAATGGCAGGGCCCCAGCTGCCTTCGGGAATGTACTCCAAGGAAACTGCTCCACACCTGCTTCTTTCTAAGGGTCTCTGATCTCCGACTGGAGGAGCTACGTGGACAGGTGGTGGGTCTGGGGCTATCCGCTGGTTCTGAGGTCCACACTGCTGCCCTAGGGCCCTTTCCCTCCCCTTTGCTTGGAAGGCCTGGCCTAGCCCTTCCCTAAAGCAACTACTAGAGCAGGAGAGCAGATAACACCTCTAGGTGGATACAGCTCAGAGACTGTGAGGGCAAATAGAAATTAAAAAGAAAAAGACTCCCAGAACCCTATTCAAAAAGTGTTTACTGTAGAAAATCTGTAATTACAAAATCTTTCTCTGCCCCTTAGGGATGTATATAAATGTTTCCTAAAACTAAGTTTAACAACTAAGAACGTCTTTCCTCAGGACCTGGGAGCTGTCTCTGCAACCACCCAGGAAGGCACATCCCTGTCTCCGGGCCTCTGGGAGGACAGGAGCCTAACCAGACTGACTCTGGCACCCAGCTCTCATCATACAGATACGACAGGTGTATTTTTCCTTTGGATGAAGGCAAGTGGCTAACATGGTAGCCACCCCAATGACCAGGTAAGTTTAGGATGAACTATGTGTGACAAATTATCACTTATCTTGAGACCATGTGTATAATGGTTGTAGCTGCCTGCCTACAGAAAAGGGTGCGATCTCTTCCTATCTCTTGCAATGTCTTTAGCAGATTGCCTGAGGTGGCCATCAAATTCTGGTTTAATTTTTATTCAATAATAAAACCATTCTAAGGGATTTCCCTGGTGGTCCAGGGGTTAAGACTCCACACTTCCACTGCAGGGGCACAGGTTTTATCTCGGGTAGGGGAACTAAGATCCTGCATGCCAAGTATGCGGCCAAAAAAATTTTAACAAAATTTTTTTTAAAAATTAAAGAAAAATAACAACCTATTCTTTCTCTTCTACTTTTTGGAGAAGTTTTCTGGATTGGCAGAGTTTGGTTTAAATTATTTCCCCAACAAGCCAAATAACCAAATAAATGAGTACAACCACTATTTTAAAACTTTTTAAAAGATCACAAACTGCATATCAGAGATCATCTGAGGCAGAAATATTGGAACAGATGGACCAAGAGTTAAGATCAGCACAATCACAAAAAACACGACATCTTCATGCACACAAATACTTACACTTCCAATTTCTCCACTGCTCATGAATGAGGTCACTTATGCCAGACAGATACCAGATCAGAGCCAAGGACTCCCCGGGCTCAGAGCGGGGTGGCACAGGGATGTGACTTCCTTCATGAGGATACACCTGAAAGGAAACGTCCAGAAACACGGTTCCCAGTAAACCTGGGGGCACGAGGGACAAACTCCACCTCCCAGCCAAGACATGTCTAGAGCTGTGGTCCACGGCTGTGGTCTGGGAGCGACGGCTGGGCGCCCCAAGAGCTCCTCATGCTCCCAGCTTGGTCCCCACGGGCTGACAGGCTGCGAGGAAGACCAGATGTGGTAGATGGTCAGTGGGCATTTTTCTGGAAAGTAAGCTGAGGAGATGTAGAGCAGGAGCCCCTTGTTGTATCAAAGACTGGGGGCAGGGGACTCATCCTCCACAAATGAGGGAAGAAAGTTATGCCTGGGTGTTAGCAGACTGCCTGGTCTTGCTCCAAGGTGTCTAACAAGAGTGGAGAGAATACTGGCCCCTTTGAGACCCTTCCTGCCTATCCCCAGAGCTGGGCTGAGGGCTGGAATCAGGCTGCCCACTTAGAAGACCCACACCCTTGGTCAGCAAGGGAAAGAGGAAGGAAACCCAGGCATGCTGCTCGACACCGCCAGCCACGGACCAGCTCCCGGCATCATCTCTCGCGGGCCTTAACCATTTCCATCCTCGTCCTTTAGAGAATCGAGGGGAGACTCAAGCCAGGGAGGAAGGGCAGGTCCCATGCTAACCAGGTGCTGAGGGTCCTGGGGAGTCAAGGACCAGCCAGTCTGGACAAACTGGATTCGGAATTTCGACCTGAAACAGCGGCAGAGGGCAGAGCGAGGGTGTCCAGGGCAGGAAGAACTCCTGCAGGTGGGAATAGAGAAGAATGACGTGGGTTCTGCCCATGCATGGGGTGCAGCAGACACCAAGGCCAGACTCCCTGAGTGAAACTGGACTCTCCTGAAACCAGTGTGAAGAGTGTGGTGCATGAGAACAGGTCTCTCATGACAAATGTCCTGGGAGAGTTCCCGAGATGCGCAGGGAGCTCCTTGGGGCTCCTGGGCCACAGGCACGGCCCAATGGTGTAGGAGGCCCAGTGAAAAGAGACCCCAGAGTCACTGCTTTCCAAACCTGGGGCCCCTGAGATGCAGGCCCACCTGCCCTGGAAGCTTCTATCTTGTCTGGACCCCTGTTGGGTTGATGCACAGGAGACCTTCTGCAGCCTCTCCTCTGGAAAAGGGGACGTGCCGACTGTACTAACACCCAAACAGTCACCCTGGTTCCTCCCCCAGGACCCCAACGTACTCTTGCACTCTGCTGTCACATCCACATCAGATCTCTCTCTCTCTCTCACACACACACACACTCACATACTAACGCAGACACAGACACACACTCACAGTCTCATTTATGGGCTGAGGAAGCAGCAATTTGCTGAAGGCCTCTTACTACCGGGCCCTGTTCTGGGCACGTGGGAGGGACCACTAAACAAGACAGACGGTCCGTGCCCTCTCGGATGGGAAACAGACACACAAGTAAGTAAAATAATTTCAGATGGTGAGAGTGCTCAGAAGAACCTTCAGATGTGCCAGAGGAGTGGGTGGCTGGAGGACACTCCTTGGAGATGACTTTCAGCCGTGCCCTGTGAAGGAGGAGCCCACCTTGGAAGGCTGCAGGCCAGTCAGGCCTGGCTAGGAGCATCAGACGCAAAGGGCTGCCTGTGGGGTCTCTGAGAACTTCTAAGCAAGGAAATATTCAAGTAAAAGGAGCCATCATTGAACAACATGGTCACGTACGTGCTGGGTGAGAAGGGCCAAAGAACTAAGGACAACATGGTTACTGAACAGAAGTCACAACAGGAGAGTCCTGCCTGAGCCAACGTGGGACCCACCCAAACCCCAAAACTTACCAGGCCCCGCAATCACCAATACCCAAAGCCCCTCGAATACGGGTTCCAAAGACCGCCTCCATCACACTCACTGACCACCTGAGACTCCCCTATCCCCCAGATCACTGAACACACGTCTCCAGACCACAGGACCACTGACCCCATAAACCCCATGTGCCCATCGCCTCCCCCACACCCCCACCAGGTGTCTGGGCTGTCAACGACACACACTGGGTCCCCAACAACTCCTCTAGCAAAGCCCCCCATCACCAACCACCAGTGACAAAACCAATCCACAGAAGTGAATCAATGAATCCCAAAGTCTCTCCACAGCCGACCTCCAAGCAGACACCCACAGAACCCTTGACTCCAGGTCATAGCAGGCTCTCCCTCACTCAGCCCTGTGCACTAGCCACAGGCAGCCCTATGGAGCCCTTGGTTATTATGACCCCAGAGCCCCTCACCTCTGACTCCCACAGGCTTCTCAATACCAAGGCCAAGAAACCCCATGACCGGCTCCTCCAAACCCCACTCTAACCTCCAGTCTATTCACTGACTAGAAACTTAGTCAGTGAAACCCCAAATGCTAAACCCCAAAGGACCCCCGCAGAACTCCCTCCTGTGGTGCCCACCCACTCACCTTCACAGAGCTCCCCGCAGGCTTGCTATCTCCATCACCACCTGCCCCCTAAACTAGCCCCTCATCACACAGGGCCACCAGACACTCACCTCCCTGATACTCACTCTCTAGTTCACTCCATGCTCACCCACTACTCACTGACATCCCCACAGCTCATTACCCTCCAAGGGCCTCCAGCTCTACACAAACACCGACACCCCCCGGCCCCTCCAATGACGCCAAGTACCACCCCCATTTTCCACTCAAAACCCCCCACAGGCCACCCGTTAACTTGTGTGCAGACACCTATCACTGACACTGCCTCCAACCTGACACCTCAGCCAAAAGATCCCCAAATATGGGCCACCCATCACTCCCCTCCACGGAAAAAGCTACCATTGAACTGTCAAGTCAAAAACAAACGCAGGCAACTTAGCAAGCACACAGGGTCTAATCACATTGACCAACCCGTCCCTTAAATGTCCTCTAGTCCTTTTCCACCTGCTCACCCCTTTTACTTAAAAACTTTCTTCCTTTTTGCTTTAACAAAGTTGAGTACAATCTCTCTCCTCTATTGCAATACTCTTGAATAAAACCTTTCTTGCATAACTTCAAAAAAACAAAACAAAAACAAACAAACAAAAAAACAAAACAAATGCAAGGACTTCCCTAGTGGCGCAGTGCATAAGACTCTGTGCTCCCAATGCAGGGGGCCCAAGTTTGATCCCACATTCATGCTGCAACTAAGAAGCCCAAGAGCCGCAACTAAGGAGTCTGCAAGCTGCAGCTAAGGAGCCTGCCCGCCGGAACTAAGACCTGGCGCAACCAAATAAAACAAACAAAAAAACAAAAAACAAATGCAGACTTAGCAAAGAAATATTTTACTCCAAGGATTTATCATTGTGGGGGGGTCGGGGTGCTGACATAGGGAGAGCACTGTGGCCCTAAGAGGTACAAGCATTTCTGCAAGGTGTGGGCCTCAGAGGGCAGTGACCAGACAGCAGATGAGAGGACATTTCACCAGAGGCTGGCCAGTTTTGGGGGGGACGGGGTGGACTGTAAGCTGCTCAAGCTGCGGGTAGACCGAAGTTCAGGGAACTGCGTAGAGAAGAGAAGCTGGACCAAAGTTTGGAACAGTGAGAACAAGCAGTTCAGCTAATCATTGATGAGGCAAAGGATGAGAGGGGCTGGTGTCATATTTACCTATGGCCTTGTCACAGGTAAACAAGGGAGTCGTGTAGGAAGGGAGTTCTTTGCAGCAAGCTGCTTCCTGGAACCCAAGAGAGAGGGAGATTTCTTAACCTTTCCATTTCCAAGAAGCACAGGGCTCAGGTACAGTCCAATACTGCAGCAACCAACAGGCCTTCCTGTCAATGAAATCCTCAGTCCACCCCCTCTGAGACCTCCAAAGGCCCCCCAAACAGACCCCTACAGGGCCTTAATGTCCATCCCAATCACCAACCCAAAGGCACCCAAATCACAGGTCACTACAGTCTTAACTATTCCCACACACAAACTCTCAACCCACATCCCCAGGGCACAGGCCGACCCCACACGGCCCTCCACTCACTCCGGAGGGCAGCCTCTGGGCCCCCTCACTCTCAGGGCCTGATGCCTCCACCCCCTCAAGGCTGTCTCCCCCAAAAGCCCCTCCCAGAGACCCCCAGCACCCAATTAATTCCCTCCCCCGGCTTCACAACCCCTCTCACCCCTTCATAACCCCAAATTATTGATTTTTGCAGACATTCCGATATCTCGACCCTCAAGTGTCCCCAAGTTAATCAGCTCCAGTCTCCCTTCACAGTCCCCTCATCTCCCACCACCACGGGAGGCCCTGCCCTGCCCCCCACATCTCCCTCCCGCCTCCCACATCACTGCTACCTACATCCATCCGTACAGACCCCAGTCCCCTAAACGCTGCCCCCAGCACGGCGCTGCCTCCCGCCTCCGCGCTGCCCCCCGCCTCCGCGCTGCCCTGCCACCCCCCAGCCTCTGTGGCCCCCGCGGCCCCTCCCCTGTGCCGCCCCACGCCCCTCCCCCACAGCCTCACCCCCCCACGGGGACCGGAATTGGCGCCTGCGCGGCAGGGCCGCCCTCCCGCGCCTGCCCCGCACCCGGCTCCTGAGGCGGTCCGCGCGCACGCCGGCGTCGCCCCGAGCAGGTCCGCGCCGGGGTCACCGCGGCCCCGGCCGGACTCCGAGGCCACCGCCAGCCCGCAGCCCCGCCGTCCCGCCCCCACCCCCCACACCCTTACCCCTCTGGCCCACAGCGCCAAGGCAGACACGGCCGGGCCGCGGAAGTGTCCTCGCAGAACTACATTTCCCAGAGTCCCGCTCGCTTTAGAACTACATTTCCCAGAGGGCGCTGCGGCGCGCCTCCCCGATGGACAGGTGTCAGGTTTCCCGTTGCAGAGCTCCTTGCGGCCGCCGGGCGCTGTGGGTTCAGATATTGTGTAGCCGGCGCTGCCGGCTCGTAATGTGCTTACCATCGTTTCCAGTTTTGATTATAGAGCAAAGTAATGCATAAAATCAAAGTAGTAGTGTAGGTACGTTTTAGTACATCCAGTCCGATAGTACTAACAAAAATAATGAAAATAAATGAAATGAGGGATTTGGGGAGAAATAAAAGGTAATTATGGAAAGAGAAGGAAATTAAAGAATGTGAAAGCAGAAATTGAGGAATTAAAATAGGAAAAACTAAACTTGATAAATCCAATTTTTTAAATGAAATGTAAAACGTACTAGAGATTTTTATCAAATATTGGGAAGAAACAGCAAAAACAATTGGTAATGAAAAAACAAAATTAGCCATGAACAACAAATTAAAATATTTGTGAAAGAATATTTTGCTCAATTATATGTAATCTATGAACTTTGTTAATAAATTTCGAACTTAATGAAGTTTGTGATTCAAAGGAATAGTTAAGTAATTAACTTAAGAAAATAATATTTTTTTAGACCTAAAGTGATGGTTAAAAATGTTTTTAGCTACAGGCTCATGTGTTCTCATTGGTGAATAGTTCACATTACCAAAGAATTTAATCTTACCAATTTCTAGAAAAATCTAGACTGAACCCTTTTCTTAACACAAAGATAGCAAAATAGTTATACCCAAAAGTAAATTAAAAAAAATAAAACAACTCTAAAGCAGTCTTACTTATGATATTTATGTGAAAATTTTTAAAACAAATAGCAAATGGAATCAACCAATACTTTCAATAAAGTTTTTTTTTTAATTTACTTTTTTTTTTTGGCTGCGTTGGGTCTTAGTTGTGGCACATGGGATCTTTTTGTTGCAGCGTGTGGGCTTCTCTCTAGTTGTGGTGTGCGGGTTTTCTCTTCTCTAGTTCTGAAGCAGTGCATGTTCCAGGGCTCATCGGCTCTGTAGTTTGCAGCATGTGAGCTTAGTTGCTCTGCGGCATGTGGAATCTTAGTTCCCCAACCAGGGATTGAACACGTGTCCCCTGCATTGGAAGGCGGATTCTTTATCACTGGACCACCAGGGAAGTCCCCAAGCAATACCTTTAAAAACATATATCATAAGCAAGTAGAAGTCATTGCAGGACTTTTCACCATATCAGTAGATTACAGGAGGAATCATGCATCATTATCTCATTAGATACTGAAAAGTCAGTAAATAAATTCAACCTAGGGGCTTCCCTGGTGGCGCAGTGGTTAAGAATCCACCTGACAATTCAGGGGACATGGGTTCGATCCCTGATTCAGGAAGATCCCACATGCCACTGAGCAACTAAGCCCTTGCGCCACAACTACTGAGCCTGCGCTCCAGAGCCCACAAGCCACAACTATTGGGCCCACGTGCCACAGCTACTGAAGCCCACATGCCTAGAGCCCATGCTTCACAACAAAAGAAGCCACTGTAATGAAGAGTAGCCCCTGCTCGCCACAACTAGAGAAAGCCTGAGTGCAGCAATGAAGACCCAACACAGCCAATAAATAAATAAATAAATAAATTTATTTAAAAAAATTCAACCTAGAATGTCCATTAAAAAAAAACACACAGAAGTGTTGAGATACTACTACCTTAACATATAAAAATAAATGTCTCATAAATGGGTAACAGTACAAGGAGTATTATCATTAGAAATCATAAAACTATCACCAATATTGTTTTCTTAAATTGAGAATATTTTAAAAATACACAAAAGTATAGAGAATGATATAAACAGTCAAGTGCTCAAATATTCATATTTGGAAATATTTGATTCATATCATTCTTTATCAAAAAATAAAAAAACAAAACAAAATCACAACAGTGTGTATTCAGTTGCTGTTCTCTGAACCTTTAGTTTCTTTCCTTCTATAACCACTGCTCTTGGGGAAATCATTGCAATGAATGTGCTGTGTAGCCTTCCATTCAATACATACTTTTGCTATATATAGACTCTATTTATCACACCTCATGTACATTTTATATGTCTTAAGTTTACATGAATGCAGTTGTTAACAAACAACATTAAATCTCCAGGTTGCTGATCCTGGTCTCAAGTAAAAAGACTTGTCATTCTTTTTGTTTTTTAATATTTATTTATTTATTTGGCTGGGCTGGTTGCAGGATCTTTAGTTACGGCATGCAGGATCTTTAGTTGTGGCACATGGAATCTTTAGTTGCAGCTTGGGGGCTCTTAGTTGCAGCATGTAGGCTCTTTTAGTTGGGGCATGCGGACTCTTAGTTGTGACATTCAAACTCTTAATTGTGACATGCATGTGGGGTTTAGTTCCCTGACCAGGAGTTGAACCCAGGCCCCCTGCATTGGGAGCGTGGAGTCTTAACCACTGGACCACCAGGGAAGTCCGAAGACTTGTCATTCTTAAATAGTTTGGAAACAGTACTAGCTGGAGGCCTCACACTGAAGAGTCTTAGGAAATTTTCAGGAACACATCACTGCATGAAGTGGACAGCTTCTGCTCAAGATCAGCAGAACAAGATGACCTGAGATATGGTGAAAATTATTAACTTTGTGTTCATTTTTCACCCAACTTCCTTTGATGCTAATTTATTGTGAAAAATCAGTTGATTTCTTAAGTAAGTTGGATCAACTGTTTAGTGCCTTTTTAAGTGGCAAAGAAGGTTTTGTTTCATTTTTTAAAGTAGGCAATTTAGTTAACACTTCTATAACTGGTTCTTTAGACTCTTCAGAATGGGCATGGGACCTGTTCTCTTGGTTTGATTTGGGTAAAGTTGCTCTTGGCTTAGAAGTCTCTGATGTGTAATGAAGTCGTCAAGGTATCTGAAGGCTGTCATCCTCATTAAATTCGCAGGGTCTTTCTTCAGTATGAATTCTCTGATTAAAAAAATAAATAAATAAATAAATATTTATTTATTTATTTTTGGCTGTGTTGGGTCTTTGTTGCTGCATGTGGGCTTTCTCTAGTTGTGGAGAGCAGGGGCTACTCTTTGTTGCATGGGTTTCTCATTGAGCAGTGGCTTCTCTTGCTACGGATTTAGGCACATGAACTTCAGTAGTTGTGGCACGTGGGCTCAATAGTTGTGGCTCATGGGCTCTGGAGCACAAGCTCAGTAGTTGTGGCTCACAGGCTTAGCTGCTCCACAGCATGTGGGATCTTCCTGGACCAGGGCTTGAACTTGTGTCCCCTGCATTGGCAGGCAGATTTTTTTTTTTAATTTTTAATTTTTTACAATAAACTGCATATATTTAGAGTGTACAATTTGGTATCCCAATATCCCAATTCATTCCCCCCCAACCCTCCCCGCTTTCCCCACCTGGTGTCCATGTGTTTGTTCTCTACATCTGTGTCTCTATTTCTGCCTTGCAAACTGGTTGATTTGTACCATTTTTCTATTGTTCACATATATGTGTTAATATACGATATTTGTTTTTCTCTTTCTGATTCACTTCACTCTGTATGACAGTCTCCAGGTCCATCCATGTCTCTACAAATGTCCCAGTTTCGTTGCTTTTTACAGCTGAGTAATATTCCATTGTATATATGTACCACATCTTCTTTATCCATTCATCTGTTGATGGACATTTAAGTTGGCAGACAGATTCTTAACCACTGTGCCACCGGGGAAGTCCCTTCTCTGATGTTTAACAAGGCCTGAGCAATAACTAAAAATCTTCCCATGTTGCTTACAGTTAGAACCTTTTATAAACAGCCTCCTATTCAATAAGGAGTGAGTAATAAAGGCTTTTTCACATTCCTTGCATTCAGAGAGATTTTCTACACTGATTATGGGATGTGGAGTAACATTTGCTCTGTACTCCAGGGAATTATCTTCATAGGGTTTGATTCCAGCATGTATTTTCTGATGTTGGGTTAGAACTATGTTAGAGCTAAGATATTTTTCACACTTAGCATGTTTGTAAGGTTTCTCTCCAGTAAGAATTCCCAGATATAGACTAAGATTTGTGTTTTGGCTGAAAGAAGGGATTTCTTGTTAGGTGCTGAAAGTGTCTTCTGATCTCCCTTCTGTTCCATATAGTGGCCTTTATGTTCCTAATTCTCTTTGAAGCTGGAACACTTAAGACTGTGGCTTAACAGTTATTCCATCATTTTGTGTTGGGATGAGTTATCTTCACAAATATTCTAGACTCACACATGAAAGAAAAAAAAATTCCTACTTTGATTTCTTATTTTCGAAGAAAGGAGACTTCTATACTGAAAGTGGGATCATTAAACATCAAATAATACACGAATGGCACAGACAGCTCTTGACCATGTATTTGCAATCTAAAAAATTGGACAATAACACTGAAAACTGGGAGACTTTTGTCTAGGAAAGTGGGAAAGGGTATTAGAGAATGAGGTAAATCAGTGATTCTCATGCTTTGACGAGCATCATATCCATCTAGCAAGTTTAATAAAAATACAAATGTCCAAGTCTCATCCTCTGGAAAGAACAGGTGTGTTACTAGCTTAGGTGACTCCAACCATCCCTTAACTTTGAAAATCACTGGATACAATAAAGGCAAACAATAATGCAGGAAAATATTATTAAGTTAAGGAACTGGAGAAGTCAATTTAGAATCATATTCTTCACTGTATATCTGCAGTCATGTAATAAGTGGTGAACTCTTTCCCTCCAGCCTCCAAAATATTCTGTATCTGTTTTAAGACTTAGTTTTTTTTAAAAATATCAATTTATATTGCTGATGATAACCAAAAACTTTCAAGGGCATCCCAGACCTCTGCTCTGCAACCACACACATTTCATAATGACAAGAATAGCAATAAAGATAATAGATAACACTTACTGACCACTTTTATTTAAACCCAATGCCACAAAGCTATTTACTAGTATATCAAGAATTCAAACCTCGGTGGTCAAAAAACAAAGTTGTGACTCAGAAAAGAAAATACAATACAGGCCTATTCACTGTAGAGTCTGTGTGAAATCTCAAGCTCAACTTTTCAGGATGAAAAATAAAGAAGTTTTCTAGCTGAAAAAAAATTTAGGTCACTCTAAACCTCTGTACCTGATTGAACTCTGAAAAGCATTATTGGCATAAATACTACTTTTTCGCAAATTGAATGTTTTCTTATCAAGTATCAGTACTGACCCTAGGAGGGTACGTCTTACAGTGGTTTTGCCTAGTTCTTTTTAAAAGTGGACTTTGTAACAATAGACTGATTTTTTTGCAGAATCTTATCTCAGAGGTTCACTGCCTTGTGCGTCGTCATGGGTGTTCTGGTGTACAACCCGGAACCTCTTTCAGGACTGAGGCACTGATTCCTCCAGCTACCAATTGTGGTGCCTTCTAAGAGGCCCCAGATGAGTCCCTCTTGAGAAATTGCCCTCAGCTGAAGGGATCTGCCTCACCTAAGATTAGCCTCCTCCTGGGGACAGCCTCTATGCAATAAGTGGTCAATATGGGGGTACAAAGTCCCCACCCCTTTTCCTCAATTTTGGATATCTCTAAGGGTCTGCTTCAGAGATCTTTGTAGGATTAGCTGAAACCTTTGTAAATGGACCTCTGTTCAAATTTCCCCTCCGTCCTGTCCTGCTCCCCTCACTTCCTTACAAACCACATGCTCATAAATCTCGATCACAGAGTCCGTTTCCTGCAAAACACAACCTACTACCTGTGTACACTTCTTGTTCCAGTTAGCTTACCGATATCTGTTAGAGAAATACATTTGTCTCATCCTTTGCTGAGTCCCTTGGTATTAAAGTCCTAGGCTTATATAGTAGATTTGCCACACACACAAAATAAAAGCACGGAAAGAGAATGGAAGATCAGGAAAGCTGAGACTGAGAAGAAATTATTATGAGAAAGACAATTTTAAAAACGGAGAAATAATTTTTCTAGGCATATTCCCTGTAAACCAACCAACCAATTCAGTATCTGAAGAGAATCTACTGTTTCCAAAATCAGGAACAAAATAAATAGCAGCACGTTCCTACCCAAAGCTTAGAATTGAAGGAGTGAGAAAAAAATAAAGATGTGCAAGGAGGAAACAAAGAATGATATGTGATGTGAAGGCCATAGGAATAATTTACATGGTTCAAATGACAAGTCCTACCACAGTTCATAAATACGGCAGGATCAAAATACATTGGGATAGACAAGGATGAATTTGGAGGCTTTGCAATATGATCTGAGCCTTGAAAATGTGTATAGAGCTTCCTCATGCTGTGACTGTCCTATGGAATAGGGTGAACTCATGTATCAGGGGAATCAGTAATTCTAGAACTAGAGGGCCTGAGAAATTTTATTTTTGCCTTCCCTACATCCATTCCCTTTCTTCTGATAAGTCATCTCAGTTTTTCTTTAGGAAACAACCTTTCTACTGTGCTTAGTCTATGTGGTTTCAGTAAAGCTTCAGACAATGAGGTATTGGTTTCATACATTGGGTCAAGGGCTGGACTGTCAGTCACTGTGACTCTTGTTCAGGGATGGGAAGCTGACCCTCTGAGAGTCCAGCCCCACATATTTTCCAGAATGGTTATGAAAGAAGGGTGAGTTTTCCTCTGCTACTTCATGAGGAAAGCTTGACTGAAAATGAGGCCATCTGGAAAGAACAGAGAAAGGGAGACAGTCACGTCATGGCGATGAAGCTGTGAGTCCAGTCATTCCTGAAGCCCACTGCTTGTTCCCTTCAGCTGTAAAAGCAAATACAGGGACTTCCCTGGTGGTCCAGAATCCCCCTTCAAATGCAGGGGATGTGGATTTGAGCCCTGGTCAGAGAACTAAGATGCCACATGCCCTGGGGCAACTAAGCCACAACTAATGAGCTCTTGCACCTCAACTAGAGAGCCCTGTGCTGCAAACTACAGAGCCCATGTGCCCTGGAGCCTGTGCACCACAACTAGAGAAGAGAAAACCCTCACGCCACAACTAGAGAGAAGCCAGCACGCTGCAACGAAAGATCCTGGCACCTCAATGAAGATCCCAGGTGCTGCAACTAAGACCTGATGCAGCCAAAAATAAATAAATAAATAAATGCTAATAATTTTCTCTATTAGTTGAAGCTAGTTTGAGCTATATTTCTGGCATTTGCATCCAAATGAATATTAATGCAAATTTGCTGCATTAATTAGGCATGGTGTTTCTGATCTCAGGGAGACAGCAGTGAGTGGTGGCTTGAGCAGGATCTTAGTTCCCTGCCCAGGAACTGAACCTGGGTAACAAGGATGAAAACCAGGAATTCTAACCACTAGACTACTAGAGACTAGAGGCTAGAAGTGGAGCTGCCCTGGCTCTTATCTCTGTTGAAAACAAAAAGTTTTCAAGGAGACAAAACTTAAAAATGACACAAAGTTTATTATTGGAGACACAGCACAACATGTGGGAGAGCACACAGAGAAGCAGCTTATTTAAGACAGAAGCAAGGCAGAAATACGCACGAGGAGAAGAGTTCAGGCATCCTCCTTAATAAGGAGCTCACCAGAGAGGTGACTTAAATCACTTACCTGGAGCAGTTCTACTGGGTCTTTGTTTTCCTCTGGCCAATCATCTTGCTTCATTTCACACATCTGACCTGGCCCAGGGCCCTTCCTAATACAGGTGCGCATCTTTTAGCCAACATGGATTTCAGCACGGGGGCTGCTGGGGGTGGGGGTGTCTCTGGGAGATTGACAGCATTTATTATGGGATAGCATCCCCTCCATTTCTGACCCCAGAGGAGCCTTTCTGTGCACATGCAGTCAGGTAGGTCTCCTTGACCTCAACAGTGATAGATGTGGTAATTTATCTCTTCACTCCAGCAGAGCTCAGCACCTGCCATTAACTTTTTCCTTGAAGTGTCAGGGGGAGACAAGCCCCAGTTTACTCAACTTGACAAATTCCAGCTGCTCATCCCCGGAGAACATCAACCTCCTACCTCATTTCCAACATCAATTCCATGCCAATTAAACAAACAAGCAAAAAACAAACAAACAAACACCAAGCTAAATCACTGAAAAATATAGAAACAAAAGGTGTGTATTTATTCATTGTTGCAGCTCTACCTCCTTTTTGCAGGCAGTTGCCCCAGTTGCTGTCCCTAATCTTCTATCACGTCTCCCACACTGAAACATCCTCATTGGTCTCCTCTTGTCTATACACTGTCATTAATTATTCTTACAGATGTCTATTTCTCTCACGCAATTTTCCAAGACTTCCTTCCATTCCCTTATACCCAGTAGCCATCCTAGGCCATTTTCCCTAGAAATAGTTCTGCATTGTTTTAAGGCAGTAGCAGCTTTACACCAACAAAAGTCTCATAATTATGAATAAAGAGACTTGGATTAACAGGAGACTAAGGTCTAATATGGAAAGATCTGGAAAGACTGTAAGATTAGGGGTTATTCACTTAAATTTACTTAAATGACATAAAATGGCAACCCAAATGGCAGAACAGCCTAAGACAGATCTTAGGTGCCGAGTTGCCTTCAAGCAGAGAACTGGGCATAGAATGTGTTCGGGATTTGTTAAAAATACAACTTGCTTGGGAGTTTAATGAGACCATAACAGTGACCGAGCAGATCTGGGTTAAAATAAAAGGGGAAGATTAAATCAAAGGTAAGTGGAATAAAGGAAAGAGCTCAGGATTGGATTTCTAGTGATTTAGACTTTTTTGACATGTTGCATTTTCATTTTAATTCAGTTCAAATTATTTTCTAATTTTCCTGGGATTTCTTCTTTGAGTTAGTGGTTACTTTAAAATGTGTTTTTTAATTTCCAAAAACCAGAAATTTTCTACCATTTTTCTGGGGCTGATTTCTAATTTAGTTCCACTGTTGTTGTTGAAGGAATCGGTAGAGGTAGGCAGGACACCGAGGCTTGTAATACAGGAAGCAATGTTTATTGTACCGGTACAGGCCCAGTGGACTCACATCCAAAGACTGAGCCCCAAAACAAAGTTTCCCCTTTTATAAACCAGTTCCCACGCTTTTTGGGAGCCTATAGCTATGTTTATCTAGGCAGGGGCAAGGTACAGAGGCCAGAGTGCAGAAGTTAGGTTTTCCTTTATCTCCTTGACTCACATGTCTGGGCTGTTTATGGCAGGATCTCTGTAAAAGAGGCCATAAGTTACTTATTCCCTGAGGCTTGCATTCTCTTCTGTTTGCCTCTTCCTTCCCTGCTTTTGTTATTAACCTGCCTCATTGTCAGAAAACATACTTTTTATGAGTTCAATCCTTTCAAATTTATTAAGTCTTTTTGTGGTCCAACATAGGACCTATCTTGGATAATGTTCCATGAGCATGTAAAAATTATGCATATTTAACAATCTTGGGACTTCCCTGGTAGCGCAGTTGTTAAGAATTCGCCTGCCAATGCAGGGGACACAGGTTCGAACCTTGGGCCAGGAAGATCCCATATGCCATGGAGCAACTAAGCCTGTGTGCCACAACTACTGAGCCTGAGCTCTAGAGCCCGCAAGCCACAACTACTGGAGCCCACGCACCTAAAACCCATACTCCACAAGAGAAGCCACCACAATGAGAAGCTGTGCACCACAGGGAAGAATAGCCCCCTGCTTGCCACAACTAGAGAAAGCCCATGCACAGCAATGAAGACCTAACACAGCTAATAAAAAATAAATTAAAAAAAAACCCCAATCTTTAAGTACAGTGTTCTGTATATGTCAGTTACTTTGAATGGATTTATGCCGAGACCAGCTCGGTGACTGGAGGTGAGTGACGGGTGCCGCAAGCTTGAAGAAGACACAGACACAGACTGAAGAGAAAAGTGGGACGGGGGGCTCAAGACCTCTTGGATCAAGAGCCTTGCTGACTCATCCCACGTTGCTTTTATTGAGTTCTTCAGCTAACATTCTCAGGTTACACCCATAAACAATCAAAGACCTCACATGACTGGGGCAATTATCTTTGTTTGCCTCCTGGGTCCGAGTTGAGCAGGTGTGGATTTGAGCTGGGTGGAGAGCAAAGCAGCCCTGGGGGCAGGAGACCTCTCTCAGATATTAGGGGTCTGTGCCCCACCCCTGTTGGCCCCTCTGCGACTGTGCCTGTCTTAGGTTGTTCCTCCCTTGAGGAATCTTACCCGTCTCTGGCTAACCAGTCATCCGCCAGGGCCAAACAGGGTGATATAAGGAAGGCTCTATGCACTACCCCTGTTGGCCCCTCTGCGGCTGTGCCTGTCTTAGGTTGTTTCTCCTCTGAGGAATCTTACCTGTCTTTGGCTAACCAGCCATCCTTCAGGGCCAAACAGGGTGATATTAGTCTCCACGCCCCACACCCTCAGCTCCTCCACTGCTCAAGCAGGACATTCTGAATCCCATTGCTCGGCCCACATACTTTAACATTTTCAAGGTTTCAGAAAGGCTCCTGAATGTCTTCCCACAGATTTATAGTATTATTTCAGTCTTTTCTGTTCTTGCTAATTTTAGATAGTTTTTTGCTTTTATCTTTAATATATCCTCTCCTTTGCCTTCTTTAGGTTTAATTTGTTCTTTAGCTTTTTGAGGATTCAATTCACTTATTGTTTTTGTTTTAACTGTTATAATTACTTAAGATTATGAAATTTCCTGTCGTCATTGCTCTTTCTCCCACAAATCTTTTTATAGTGTTGTCTACAGTTTTGTCTGTATTTCCCTATTTCATCTGCTATTGTTCGATAGAAAGGATTTTTAAAAAACGATTTTCAGGCAGAAAGACCTTTTTAAATTGTGCTATTAATTTATAGCACAATTAATTTATAATTAATTTATATTGCCTGCCATATCAGTAAACAAAGGATGTTACAGCCCTCAAGCCATCACATTACAGCTGCCCCAATGGTGAGCCTTAAGGGAACTCAGGATGAGAAAACACAGGATACTGGCCCCAGATAGCTGAGCTACATAGCATAGGAACAATTTCAGTGAGCCCAGACTTTGAACCTTCCCACACATAGAACAATCTTTTGAGGACTTCCCTGGTGGTCCAGCAGTTAGGACTCCAGCTTCCACTGCAGGGGTTGCGGGTTCGATCTCTGGTTGGGGGAACTAGGATCCTGCACGCCGCATCGCAGGGCCAAAAACACAAAACAAAAAAACAGTAATCTTTTGATGTTCCAACTGCCTGGTCTTTGTTGCAGAAGATTCTATAATATCCTGGTTCCCCCCACTCCCCTCCGCTTTGGAGAAGCCCCTCATAATTATCTGAGATGCTGTTAAGTCCTGGGTTTTGTCCATAGAATAAAACATAACTCTCAGCTTTCAGGTGCATTTTTTTCACTTGACTATTGTTTGCTCTGTCTTGGACAGAGTTAGTATGTTTATGTCTCCCATTAGTGATGCACTTCTATTTCTCTCTTCATGTACTGTACTTTCTCCTTTACGAAGTTGGTAGCTATTATTTGGTGCACTGATATTCAGAACTGTTTTACAACCTTGTGCATTGCAGCTTGCAACCTCACACAGTGTCCTACTCTGCTGTGCCTTCCGATCTGAACTCCACCTGGTTTGATGGCAAGACCGGAGCGCAAGTCCCTGCACAAACACTGGCGTTTCCAGGGGCTGCACTGGGACGGGGGGAAAGGGGTAGCTTGCACAGCCCGCAAGCCTTTCGCACAAGGCCCCGCCCCTCTCCCAGGCACTCTTCCTCCGCAGAGGGCTCTGGGAGATGTAGTTTCCTGCCAGCAGCTGATCGTCGCGTGACGTACTTCCGCGTGCGACGCAACGCGGCCGCTGCGGAGTACGCGCCTAACGGGCTGTATCCGGCTGGGCGTCTGTGCTCAGGGGCGGGCCGCGGGCGTTGAGTTTCCTTGGCTGCGGAGCTGGCGGAGACGCGAAGTTACCCTGGCCCGGAACGTCCTGTGCGGACCAGGCTCTTGGCTGGCTGAGCCCCCACTGTGGATCCGGGCGTGGAGGCTGCCGGCCCGGCCTTGGTCCCTCACGCGTCAGGGCTGCGGAACGGTACAAACTCATCGCCCCGGTTCCCTCCGCCCGGCCCGGAGGCCGCGTCGCTGCGAGGGACTCAGCCCCGGACCGGCAGGTGCCGGGCGCCCGCGGACCCTCCCTCTGTGGGGCGCGAAGCCTCTCCTGGGTGGGCGCGGTGGGAGCAGCAGGGAGCCTCTGCCCGAGGCCGCGCGGGATGGCCAGCGGGTCCCCGACAGCCGCGTGTTGGGTGAGTAGGGACTTTCTCACTGGTGCAGCTGCCCCGGCCTTGAGGGTGGACGTGTTCATCCCTTTATGGCCACGCCGGGGGCCTGAACTCGCCTGCTCCCCTCCGTCCCTCTGGGTCTCCAGAAGCGTTCCTTGTGTTTTGGCATTTTGTGTCTGGTGCCCCTGCCTTCGGTGGTTACCCTGCTTTATTGCCGGCGGTGGACCCAGCATTCTGCGGGCAGTGAGGGTCGTTTTTTTAAGGATCATTAAGGAAATGATCATGTGTCTGTTACCAAAACACAAGTCCCTGCGCCTGACGCATAGTAAGGGCAGACAATACCAAAACATTGGCGTTGGGAGCAGAGAAAGGTTTATTGCAGGGCTTTGCAGGGAGCTGGGTGGCTCATGCCTGAAAAACCCCCAAACCTGAAAGCTTCCAGCAAAGCCCACTTATAGGACAGATAAGGAAGGGCGTGGTTAGTTGTTGCAAACTTCTTGGTGTCTTGCGGTCAGGTCGTGGGATGTTCTCGTAAATCTACACGGAACCAATGTCAGTCCCTGTTCCGACAAGAAAGGGGAGGTCCCAAGCACAACTCTCACCCTCTGAGGTCCAGACCCAGCTGAGAGAAAGGGGGTCCCTGTGGTGGGGGAGGGGGTGATCACCCTGCCTGGGACTGTTCGTCCAGCACCCAGTCTGGGTCCTACCGCTAGTGCCCAGGCCCAGCTGAGGAGGCAGATCTCAGCTGGCGGCTCCCTCAGGGTGGGGTCCCCAGACCCTGCCCAGCTGTCATCACTGAGGGAGCCGGGCGCCCACGACCCAACTGGCCCTCAGGTCCCTCAGGCCTCCCAAACAGTGGGGGCCAGATGCCCCAGACTGTGTCCCACACAAACTGCCACTGTCATTAGGTCACAGAAGCGGGGATGAGGGAGAGGGTCACCACCCTTCAGGGCCTGGCCCGGCGAGTGGGTGGCCTTGGAGAGGGCTCTGGAGCCCTGCAGGACACACCCCCAGTCTGTTCCCTGGGCCCGCCAGCTCACTAGTTGGCCAGGGGGAGAGAAGGCCAGGGTCTGCCTCTTACCTCAACTCTCCACCTGATGACCACCACTCCACTGATCGTTGGCTGGAAAAAAATGGCCCCCAGTAATGGTCGCTCACTGACAGTTGCTCACTTAAGGGAGGGGCCCACTGCAGTGCCAACCAATGGCTGAGCGAGACGGTTAGAGTGGCATTAGTGGTCTCCCATTAACCGTTGCCTGGTAACGGGGTGCTGGGGTAACAGCCTGGACAGCAAGGGCTGTGTGCTAAGGGCTGCACACTGCTAGCTCTGTTACGTTTCCTTTCAGGTTTTACACACACAAGTACCAAGTTGTCTTCATGTCCAGAGCTTTAGGGCCTCGTCAGGGAAATTACTCTCCTTTTTGTTCATTCACTTGTTCAGATGCTTATGTACTGAGTGTCTTTGTGTGCTGGACCCTGAGACTGGTGCTCGCAAAGCAAAGAAATTACGTACATTTCTTGCTTTAGAGGAGCTGTGGTCCATGCTGGAGGGTCGTCATTGGGCTGGGTGGCAGGTGAGGGGTTTAAGGGTGCAAAGCAGGATAGAGAAGTGTTGTGAGAGGAGAGGGCCAGTGGCCACCTGGACTATGCAGGTGGTTGGGGAGTGAGCCGGGGGGCCCTTCACAGCGAATGCTGGAATTCTGAGCTGTTGGCACGCTGGTGATGTCGCTGGTCTTGAGAACACTGTTAGAAGAGGTGTCCAGGGACAGAGTGTAGCTTTGTACGTATTGAATATGCAGTGCCTATCGTTGAGTCTGTAGCTCGGGTGGGAGTTTCCAACTAAAATGTACAGATTAAAGGCATAGATGTCAGTGGAGGTGCAGGGTATGACGAGTAGAACCCCACAAAGGACCAAGTGGAGGACTCGGCAACGACAGGGACTGCAGTGAAGAAGGGCTGGGGTACAAGAGAGGTGAGAGAAAATTTGGAGAGTGGCTTTTCCCCTGCAAATTTGAGAAAAGAGAACTTCATAGAAGCCATGGTATGAAATGCCCTGGAAGTATTTCATGAGGCCAAAAGGTGCCTCTTAGGTTTCAGAATTTATAGGTCTTAAGCAGTATTTCCAGAGCAGAGAGAATGTTGAGAAGTGCAGATGGTCACTTCCTGAGAGGTGAAGGGATTGCATGAGGCTATGGACAGCAGGTTGTAAAGAAGTGATTAGTAAGAGTATAGACTTTTTTTAGGTGATCAAGTGTGGCAGGAAGAGTTTGGGTGTCAGGGAGAAGGGATTTCACTGAGGTGGCCTGAGGAATACAGTGAACTTCAGAACCAGTGAACTTTTTGTCTTTAAACGATAACTATACAGAAAATGCAATGAGAGAAAACATTTGTAACAGCAACTAAAAAAGATAAAATAAGTGAACATAAGTGAACAGGGCCTAAATAAGGAAGACTTTATGACTATTGAATAATATTAATAGGTACCACTCTTGGTCTAGGCACTTTGTGTGTATGACATCATCAACGTCTCATGGCCCTATGAGGCAAGTGTATCCCCATTTTGCAACTGAGGAAACTGGACAGCCTGCTCATGGTCCCAAACTAGTAAGGGAAACAAGGACACGAGGGTGGTAGAGCTAAGATTCAATCCCACGCAGAGTATCTTCAGAGCCTGTGCACTTATTGCCTCTGGGACCTAAAAGACCTTAACAAATATAAACAATATTTCCTTGTTTTTGAGTACATGTATGTATGTATGTATCTTTTAATATTTATTTGGTTGTGCTGGGTCTTAGTTGTGACAGGCGGGTTCCTTAATTGCGGCTCACAGGCTCCTTAGTTGCAGCACACAGACTCCTTAGTTGTGGCATGCATGTGGGATCTAGTTCCCTGACCAGGGATCGAACCCGGGCCCCCTGCATTGGGAGAGCGGAATCTTAACCACTGTGACACCAGGGAAGTCCCTGAGTGCATGTTTTAGCAAATGTTTGTTGATTATTATGTACCAGGTAGTTTTCTAGGGCATGCAGGAATGAGCAAGTTTGGCAGGGCCCATGACCCCATGGAGGGTTTGGGAGATGCTAAGACATCTCTGAGGAACATCATGAACAAAGTTGTGAATGTTCATGCACATGAGAGTGGCTGGGTGGCAGCCTTAGATTGGCAACCTTGTCTTGAGGCAACATTTAAGCAGAATCTGAATGACAACTGGATGATCATGGGAGGGTGGGGGCACAGAACAAGAAGCAGCTAAGCCAGGGGCCTTAAAGTGAGAACCAGCAGACGCCTTGTCTAGTGCAAAGAGGCATGTGGCAGGAATGGGGAGGGAGCGTGCGAGAGCAAGTCCAGATTGTGTAGGGCCCTTTAAGTAGGCAAAGGATCATCTGGAAAGCCCTAGGAGTTTATTACATTTTATGTTTTATTTTGAAATAATTTCAAAACTAGAGAAGTTGTAAGAATAGTATAAAGTAACCTCCTGTATTAAATTAAAAAAACACCCTTCACCCAGATTCCCCGGTTGTTATTTTGCTACATTAGCTCTGTGTGCGTGTGCGTGTGTGTGTATACATACATGAATTGGAACAAAAGGAACAACCACAGAGACTGAAGTTCAGTGTTACTTCCTACCGGAGCCTGTTTCCACTGTCCTCTGTTGTGCAGATGGGGAGTGACTGATCACCTCATCTAAGTAGGGATTGTGCGCTCGTATGAGGCTAGGGTGCTGCTTTAGTTGGACTGGCTCAGCCGGGTATGCCAATCTCAGGCTCCTCCCTTGCAGAACTTTGTGTCCTAAGTGCCTTGAGACTGTGGGAGAGTCAGTCTGCCATCCCCGCCCAGTTCCTGCGCTGACCTCACTCAGCACATGCCACCTGGGGAGAGCCTGCTGTCCAGAGGGGCATTGAAGCCTCCACTGGTTTCTCTCTCTACTTGTCCTCTGTCTCAGCTGATGCGGTCCCGCCTGTTCTCAGGCTGGACAGATGCCCTCAGCGAAGTAAACGGCCTGCATGCTTAGCTCAGCTCCCTGCTTCCTCGGGGCTCCGATGTTCATGAGGGTTGTAATTTACCACCAATTTCCTAGTTGTAGCTGCCGTAGTCCACAGTAGTCCACACGCGTGATTTCATTTACTGTGAGTGAGTGTTAGAAAATATCTACCATTAGATGAAATAAAATGTAACATCTTCCTAGCATTTAGATTGAGAATTCATTGAATTTATAAATTAACTTGTTGAAAATTAATATCTATACCATATTGAGTCTACATATCATAAATGTTACTCAGTTACTCAGGTCCTTTGGGGTTTTTCCCCCCTTTTTTTAAAAAAATATGAAAATATTTGAAATATAGCTGATATACAATATTATGGTAGTTCCATGTGTATTACATAGTGATTAGACATTTGCGTACATTGTGAAATGATCACTGCCCCAAGGCTGGTAATCTGTCCCTGTACAAAGTTATTACAGTATTATTGACCATATTCCTTATGCTGCATCCCCATGGCTAGTTTATAACTGAAGGTTTGTACCTTTTAGTCCCCTTCACCTGTTTTACTCACCCTTCCACCTCTGGCAACCACCTTTTTGGTCTCTGTATCTATGAGTCTCTTTTTGTTGTTATTTTTTAAATGTTTATGTATGTATGTATGTCTGTATGTATTGGTTGCATTGGATCTTCGTTGCTGCACACGGGCTTTCTCTAATTGCAGAGAGCAGGGGCTACTCTTCATTGTGGTGCACGGGCTCCTCATTGTGATGACTTCACTTGTTGTGGAGCACAGGCTCTAGGCGCGTGGGCTTCAATAGTTCTGGCACGTGGGCTTAGTTGCTCCACGGCATGTGGGATCTTCCCGGAGCAGAGTTCGAACCCGTGTCCCTTGCATTGGCAGGTGGATTCTTAAGCACTGCGCCACCTAGGAAGTCCCAAGATTTTGTTTTTTTTTTTAATGGCTGAGTAATATTCGTGTGTGTGTGTGTGTGTGTGTGTGTGTGTGTGTGTGTGTGACATCTTCTTTATCCATGTATCTATCAGTGGACACTTATGTTGCTTCCATATCTGCGCTGTTGTGTTTTCCTTTGCATTTATGTATTTTATCACATGTATTTTTTGTTAGGTTTTTCTCTATTTTTAAGCTTTATTCCTAAGCACTTTCTACATTTGTTGTGGTTTTTCTTATTACATTTTCAAGTTGGTTACTGTTGATTTTTTTTTTAACTGCCACTCTGCTGATGTTTCTTATTGGTTCCTATGTTATGCCAGCTGTTTCTCTTAGGCTTTTTAGTCAGAAAACAGGTGTCTGTAAAGAACAACTGTAGTTTTTCCCCCTTGCTTAGAGTTTGTCACTGGCATTCTTCTTTGTTTCTCCTGTGCGGGGTCCTCTGGGACAGTGCTGACTAGTAGAGTTGATGTGAGGATCCTTGTCTTGTACCCGATTTTAGAGGGAACGCTTTTAGTGTTTCACACAAAGTATCATATTTTTTATAGGCTTAGGGAAATTACTTTTACCTGTAACAAACTGAATTCTGATTTTTAAAAGTGTTAGATTCCATCATAGTACTTTGTTTCATCTATTGAGATGATTGTCTGTTCTCCGTTAATGTATTGATGTTACTTATTTCCTTGATACTGTTTTGTTTAAAGTTTGCACTGTCCTTTAAGTTTTTGGATAAACTTCACTCATAGTTTGCTCCGTATGTATGCACAGGATTCGTTTTACTTTATTAGTGTTCTTATCTAGATGTTTTTAATAAATGAGATTGGACTACAGTTTGTGCTGTCCTTGCCTGCTCTGTGGGGTTATACAAGTTTGTATGATGGGTTTTCCATCATTTCCTGGCTCTACATCCTATTAGATGTGGGAAAACTTTCTGTTCCTTGGATGTTGATAGAACTTACTTTTAAAGATAGTGTGGGACCATTGTCTTTAGGGTATACCTTTGATTACTATTTCAGTTTATTTTGTGACCATGGACTAGTCAGTCTGGTCTTCCTAATTCTTTCTGGGCAAATTTTGGTTACTTTTATTTTCCTAGGAAATTTTCCATTTCTTCTGAGTTTTCAAGTTTTTTGGAACAAATTTGTAAATATAGCAGTTCTGTTATCTTGTTTGCTTTAAAAATGTAAATTTGTTTCAGCATGATTGATCTCTTAAGGAACACCATGAGCTGTCAGTCTGATTTCAGGCAAGCCTCTTTTCACAACTTTATAATAAGCTACAGCCCTTCTGACACCCAAACATCAGGTCTTTTTTAAGGCACAGTGCCATATTTATGGTAGTATTTATGTATTTCTTAACCATTAAATGTGTATAAAACTGCTACTGTTTTTGTTAAGGTTCCTTATTTTCTTTGTTCCTGTGTACCAACAAAGGTGTTATACCCCAACCCTGTTCTTCCCATAAGCCTGAGTCTCTGTGTAGTGGTGATTTTTTTTTTTTTTTTTGTAACATACATATCACATTACAGCAGAACTGCTTGTGTATAGTGATCAGTTATGAATTTTAACATCTTGTCTTTCTCTTAACGTTATGCCCCCTGTCTTGGTCATTCTCTCATTTCTTGATTATGCTTGCCCAATTAAAACTTTTTGTAGTCATTCCTTTGTATTTTATTTTTATTCTTATCAAGCTTAAAAACAAGTGAAAGGCTTAAAGTAAAATACACTCTCCACTCCACACCTTTCTTCTTCCATCCTGTCCCTTTGATGTGCGCTTGCTCTGTGGCATCTGCCTCAGGCCTTGTGTCCTGTTTCTCCTCCCTCCATTGTGAAGTGCCTCTTGAATGAGTGGCCTGGGCTTGATTAGGATACAGATGAGTCACAGCTTCACTTTTCTCCATCACAGCCTCAGGCAGGCCCTGTCAGCTGTCCCTCCCCAGCCCTGGCAGTCATCTTAGCAAGCGCCCACGATGTTCTGGTCTCAGTCATGTTTGGAGGTCAGTTAACTTTCAGGTGTTGGAAAGGCCAGGCTACACTCCAGCCCTTCTTCTTCTGGGACTTAGGCTGTGGGAGATGGAAGGCTCGTCCCTTTACTCCCACTTCACTTTTTGTCCCTGTGGGGGCTCCTCACGGGTCGGGCTGGGAAGCTGCTGTCGTCTGGCGGTCAGTCCCCAGCACAAGGGTGTTGCCTGGAGCCTGTGACAGAGCTCTACCCTGTGTTTCCACTGGCCTCTGAGGCTCCCCCAGAGCTGCTCGCCCTGTGTCTTCCCTGGGGTCCCCCTGCCTACAGGCAGCGCTGTTGGGGAGGAGCCTGTTAGGGCGTCAGTTCTCCCTGAATTTCCCAGAGGGAAACATTGCAGATTCCATATTCAGACAGCCCTCTGTGCAGGTCGCTTCCTCCTGCCTGCAGGCTTGGTGGCCATTGGGCTAAGTGAGACCCCCCCCCCCCTTTCTTCCCACGAGTGCTCTCCTTAGTGGGAAGGTTCTCCCTCAGGGACCTCCCCTGCCTCAGGGGCTCATCTAGCTGCTGCTTCCCTGTCTTCAGCCCTGGATCCCATCCTGTCTCATCCTGCAGGCTTGCCCACGTTGTAGAGGGCAGTGTCTTCATTCGCTCAGCCAGGATCCTCGCCTTGTCCTCGACGTCCTCTCTCTCTTTCTCTCTCTCTGTGCCCGTCATCTCCACTGGGGTGTCTCTGCCTCTGTCTTTACTTGACACCCAGGATCCAACCACTGCTCATTACCCTGTTGTTCTCACTCCAGCCCCAGGGACCTTCATCTTCCACTAGAACTGGGACCCCTCCCATCTCCATGGCAGTCAGAATGGTCTCAGATGGGGGTCAGAGCAGCCACCATTGTTCAAGGCCTTCTCCTCACGTAGAATAAAATGCAAGTCCTTACCACATCCTTTGAGCTGTGTATGCCTGTGCCTTTGTTTTCACGCTGCGTGAAAGGCTCTTCCTGCAGAAATCTCTGTGCTTGTTCTCACATTGCTTGGGTTTCTGCCCAAGTGTTGCCTCAGCAGGGGGCTCGCTGATCAGCCACCTGAGACAGCGCCCCTGCCTCGTGGACTCTCCCCTGATGCTGCTGGAGGCCTGCCAGAGCACTGTCACCACCTGCGTGCGGGGTGTCCTCTCCCACTGAGGACAGGGACCATGTCCGTGGTTGGTGCCTAATGAATGCTTATTGAATGACCCCCCTGAGGATCTCTGGCTTGCTACTATTTTTTGATCCCGTGAAAGGAATTTATCGTGAGCACAGTGGGTAAGTTCTTTGAGGCATCAAGCACCAGGCATGCAGGCTGCATGGCTGACAGTGCCACAAGGGCCGCCTGGTAGGACCCGCGCACCTCGGGGAGCTGAAGCCCTCACACTGGCTTATGGCCTGTGGCTCTGGGACCCCAGCTCCAGGTTCAGAGACTGTGCTGGGTGTCCCCTGGTTGGCTCAGTCGTGGGCCCCTTGTTTTCTTGAAAGAAGGCTGAGAAGTCACCTAATGTGCTCTCTCTCCCACTGAGACTCAGGTGGGCTCGGCAGCCGGCAGGGTGACAGGCACTTTTGGAGGGTCATACCTTGTGTGTCTGCTGCCTGTAGTTAGAATCTCGTTTGCCACCCATGGAAGCTCTCCCTGCATATGTTTTTTTTTTTTTTTTTTTTAAGCTCTATTGGAATATAATTGCTTTACACTGTTGTACTAGCTTTTGAGGTACACCAAAGTGAATCAGCTGTATTTAGATTCCTCCCACCCTCTCTATCCTGGCCCTCTAAGGCATCGCCCATCATCGAGTTGATCTCCCTTTGTTATACAGCAACTTCCCACTAGCTATCTGTTTTACAGTTGGTAGTGTAAATATGTCTATGCTACTCTCTCACTTCGTCCCTGCTTCCCCTTCACGCCCCCCCCCCCCCCGCATATGTTTTTATCAGACTGAAAATACCTCATTCTGTTTGCATGCATAGATGTTCATTAACCTCTGTAAGGCTAAAAGCTTCTGGAGGCTAGAGTGGGTTTTACTCATCCTGAAATCTTCAGGACCCAAAAGAGTATCTGGCACATGGCACCTTAATTATTATTATTATTATTTTTTAATTCTCTCTCAAAGGAAGTGGTGGCCTGCGTGCAGGAGGCAGTCTGTGAAGGGACATTCTCCTTTCCTGGGTCCTCTACATCTTTCTCCTTTCCTGTAATTGCAGCCAGTGGAATGGTGTGTGTGTTGTTACAGGGGTTGTTGTCATTCGAGGATGTATCTGTGGAGTTCACCTGGGAAGAATGGCAGTTACTGGATGCTGTGCAGAAGCACCTGTACCGGGATGTGACTCTGGAAAACTACAGTAATCTCATATCTATGGGTAAGTACTGCTTCTCTTTTCAGCCAGATCCTGAGTCATAAGTCGCCATTGCTTTTTCTCTTGTTGTTCTACTTGGGGGCCTCTGAAGTACTTAATGCTTGTGGACTTGCGCTGTAGAGCTCACAGCTTCTTAGTCCCTATTCGCTTTCACCTCCTCACTGTAATCTTTCCCCAAGTGCATGAGCTGCTTCCTTTCCTAGCTCCTGATCCCTGAGTCCCCCGCAGTTTGGCCACATCCTTTGTGACTTTCCCTTAACAGGGTACCATGGTGCCAAGCCTGACTTAATCTTCAAGTTGGAGCAAGGAGAAGAGCCGTGGGTAATAAAGGCAGAAGTTTCTCATCAGAGCTGTCCAGGTGGGTGCACAGCAACCGTGGAGACAGGAGGTCAGGAGTGAACTGGGGTTGGCGCTAAGGGAGTGTTGTGTTGCGGGAGCTGCTCTTTGAAGCCCTTGAACGATCGGGGCGACTCGGGATGTGCCCACGCATCCTCAGGTAAGGACGAGGCCCTCACTTTCCTCCTGTGGCTCTGAGAGGTTGGCATGCCCTTCTCTGCACTCTGTTTAAAGATTGCTTTCTGGGTTAGTTTCCTTCCTTCCAGCACCTTCTTTCTCTGCCTTCCTTCCTCTGGTCATGGTCCTTGTTTTCTCTCTTGCCTCTGCAGTTAAGTCCCTCAACTTTGCCCACAGTCTTTCATTTCCTTCTCTCCCCTTGGCCGTCTTAGGAGATTTCATTGCTTCCTTTTTTTTTCTCACACCAGTTACTGAAAATTACAACTATTACTTTCTTGGGCACTTTTCTTTTTTTGAGGGGGAGGGGAGGGGGCTGCACCACACAGCATGTGGGATCTTAGCTCCCTGACTAGGGATGGAACCCATGCCCCCTGCAGTGGAAGCATGGAGTCTTAACCACTGGACCACTAGGGAAGTCCCTTGGGCATTTTTCTTAAAAGAATGCTGAAACCTAGCCTGGTCTCACCTGTATCTTAAGTGGTTTCTATCACTTTACTTTTCTTTCCCTGACTTCTCTTACTCTTCCCTTTTGAATTGTCTGTGTTTGGGCTTCTCTTCTATATGGTAACTGTGGAAAGGCTCTTCTGTCCTGAAAATCGAAGCTTTTTTCCTTTCAGCATTGTGACAGCAGAATTGCCGTTCTCCTCTTTTCCTCCTGCACTCTGTCCCAGCTTCATGTGCTTGCAGGAGAGCACCCTGTGCTTTCCCACTCTGCATTCTCAGTGGCAGAAATGAGAAGGCACTTCTGAAATTGCTCTACTTCTTCAGTTTTCCCAGCACTTTGGGGAAGAAAGTGTCTAGCAAAAGTGCCGAGGGACTTGCTAGGACAGCTTGTTAGGACAGCTACTGAGGCCCTCAGCACAGCGGTCGTGCATGGGGGTGACTAAGGCTACTGTCCAAGCCTCGCCCCCACTGCTGCCGCTCCTTCCCTTTAACCCTTGTCTGTCTGTCACTCTCATCACCACACTGTTTGGGCCTCACAGATGGACTTTCCCATTTTCTCTGCATCTCCTGTCCAGCCTTAAATGTTGTCTGCTCCAGGGCTGTTTTGGCATCCCTTTTATTTTATTTTATTTTTTTTAACAGACAATAAACAGCATATATTTAGAGTGTACAATTTGGTATCCCAATCTCCCAATTCATTCCCCCCCAACCCTCCCCACTTTCCCCACTTGGTGCCCATGTGTTTGTTCTCTACACCTGTGTCTCTATTTCTGCTTTGTATTTCCTCTTTCATAGTTGTTAGCATTTGCCTTAGGTATTGAGCTGCTCCTATATTGGGTTCATATACATTTATAATTATCTCCTCTTCTTGGATTGATCCCTTGATCTTTATGTAATATCCTTTCTTGTCTCTTGTAACATTTTTTATTTTAAAGTCTATTTTATCTGATATGAATATTGCTACTCCAGCTTTCTTTTGGTTTCCATGTGCATGGAATATCTTTTTCCATCCCCTCACTTTCCGTCTGTTTGTATGCCTAGGTCTGAAGTGGGTCTCTTTGAGACAGCATATATATGGGTCTTGTTTTTATATCCATTCAGCCAGTCTGTGTCTTCTGGTTGGTGCATTTAGTCCACTTACATTCAAGGTGATTATCGATATGTATGTTCCTATTACCATTTTCTTAATTGTTTTGTTTTTGTAGGTCCTTCTCATCTCTTATGTTTCCCACTTGGAGAATTTTCTTTAGCATTTGTTGTAGGGCTGGTTTGGTGGTGCTGAATTCTCTTAGCTGTTGCTTGTCTGTAAAGCTTTTGATTTCTCCATCGAATCTGAATGAGATCCTTGCTGGGTAGAGTATTCTTGGTTGTAGGTTCTTCCCTTTCATCACTTGAAATATATCATGCCAGTCCCTTCTGGCTTGCAGAGTTTCTGCTGAGAAATCAGCTGTTAACCTTATGGGGGTTCCCTTGTATGTTATTTGTCGTTTTTCCCTTGTTGCTTTTAATAACATTTCTCTATGTTTAATTTTTGTCAACTTGACTACTATATGTCTTGGCATGTTTCTCCTTGGGTTTATCCTGCCTGGGACTCTCTGCACTTCCTGGACTTGGGTCGCTATTTCCTTTCCCATGTTAGGGAAGTTTTCAACTATAATCTCTTCCAGTATTTTCTCGGGTCCTTTCTCTCTGTCTTCTCCTTCTGGGACCCCTATGATGCGGATGTTGGTGCGTTTAACATTGTCCCAGAGGTCTCTTAGGCTGTCTTCAGTTCTTTTCATTCTTTTTTCTTTATTCTTTTCCACATCAGTGATTATCACCATTCTGTCTTCCAGGTCACTTATTCGCCCTTCTGCCTCAGTTAATCTGCTATTGGTTCCTTCTAGTGTATTTTTCATTTCAGTTATTGTGTTGCATATCTCTGTTTGTTCTTTAATTCTTCTAGGTCTTTGGTAAACTTTTCTTGCAACTTTTCGATCTTTGCATCCAGTCTTTTGTCAAAGTCCTGGATCATCTTCACTATCATTATTGTGAATTCTTTTTCTGGAAGAGTGCCTATCTCCTCTTCATTTAGTTGTTTTTCTGGGGCTTTATCCTGTTCCTTCATCTGGTACAATGTCCTCTGCTTTTTCATTTTCTCTATCTTTCTGTGGCTGTGGTTTTCAGTTTTGCAAGACGAAATACTGCAGATACTGCTTGATACTGCTATCTGTCCTCTTGTGGAGGAAGCTATCTAGGAGGCTCCTGTGTGCTTCCTCATGGGAGGGACTGATGGTGGGTAGGGCTGGGTGGGCGGAGCTTAGTATAGCTTTAATCCGATTTTGTGGGCAGAGCTCAGTAAAACTTTAATCTGCTTGTCTGCTAATGGGTGGGGCTGTGTTCACACCTTGTTGGTTGTTTGGCCTGAGGCCACCTAGCGCTGGAGCCCACAGGCTCTTTGGTGGGGCTAATGGTGGACTCTGGGAGGACTCACGCCAATAAGCACTTCCCAAAACCCCTGCTGCCAGTGCCCCTGTCTCCTCAGTGAGCCACAGCTGCCCCCCACCTCGGCAGGCAACCCTCCAGCACCAGCAGGTAGGTCTGGTTCAGTCTCCTTATCAGGTCACTGTTCCTTCCCCCTGGGTCCTGGTGAGCACATTTTTTTGTGTGTCCTCCAAGAGTGGAGTCTCTGTTTCCACCAATCCTGTGGAGGTCCTGCAATCAAATCCCGCTGGCTTTCAGGGTCTGATTCTCTGGGGATTCTTCTTCCTGTTGCTGGAATCCCAGGTTGGGAAGCCTGATGTGGGGCTCAGAACCCTCACTTTAGTGGGTGGACTTCTGCAGTATAACTGTTCTCCAGTTTGTGACTTACCCACCCAGCATTTATGGGATTTGATTTTAACGCGATTGCGCCTCTCCTACCATCTCATTGCGGCTTCTCCTTTGTCTCTGGATGTGAGGTGTCTTTTTTGGTGAGTTCCAGTGTCTTTCTGTCGATGGTTGTTCAGCAGTTAGTTGTAATTCTGGTGCTCTTGCAAGAGGGAGTGAGCGCACGTCCTCCTACTCCGCCATCTTAATCCTATCTCTGGCATCCCTTTTAATTTGCACATGTTCCTTAGAAGACCTCATCCCTCACATCATTTAATATCTTGTATGTGCTGTTGATGCCTGTTTTACTGAGCACTGAACTGAGGTCTAACTGTCTACCTGCATCTCCATTTGGATATTTAACTAAGATCTCAGATGTAATAAGATCCAAAATAGGGTCCTTTGTCCTCCGAACATGTCTCTCTCCTAGTGTTTTCAGTCTCAAAGAGCAGTACCACCTGCTTCCCAAGTCTCAAATCTAGGAGTTACTAAATCCTCCGCTCTTCTGGGTTCCCACATCCAGTGCATTAGTACATTTCTTAGTTTTCTCTCCAAATATGTCTGCATTGCTCAGCTTCAGAAGGACAGCCAGCCCTATCTTGTCATCCTGGACTGCTGCAGTGGCTCTTAATTTGTCTCTCTGCAATTTTCCAGTTCATTTTTACATAATGGTCAGTGATCTTTTAGAGATCCCCTCTAATTAAGTTCTTTGGATGAAAAGTTTTTCCTGGGGCCTTGCCTAACCAGTGGGTCTCAGCTTTCCTGGCCTCTTTTCTGTGTCTTAACCATGCCACGTGGGTTCCTTCCTCAGGAGCTTTGTACTTGCTCTTCCTTCTTGTTTGGAGTGCTTTACCTCAATTATCTTATGGCTCACTTAGTCTCTCTTAACATCTCAATGTACCTACCTGTGTGTCATACCTAACTATTCTGTATCTGGTGAATTCACTTTTATTTTTTTTAAGAGATTTTCGTTGTTGTTTTTCTTTTGTTTTGTTTTTTTTTAAATTTATTTATTTATTGGATGCATTGGGTCTTCATTGCTGCACAAAGGCTTTCTCTAGTTGTAGCAGGCGGGGGCTACTCTTCGTTGTGGTGCACAGGCTTCTCTTGTTGTGGAGCACAGAGCTGTAGGCACGTGGACTTCAGTAGTTGTGGCACACAGGCTCAGTAGTTGTAGCTCGTGGGCTGTAGAGCACAGGCTCAGTAGTTGTGGCACATGGGCTTAGTTGCTCCGTGGAATGTGGGATCTTCCAGGACCAAGGCTCGAACCTGTGTCCCCTGCATTGGCAGGCGGATTCTTAACCACTGTGCCACCAGGGAAGCCCTGAATTCACCTTTTGAGTAAACTCCTGCAGTAATAAAATTGGTGTAAATAGTTGGCATTGGCTTCTAAGTGCAGGCTACATTTTTTAAACTTCTATTTTAAAAAACATTTTGATCACTGCTGATGGGCTACCCATTTCTGTAAAGGGACTTATCTTGGTTTGATTCACTTCCCCTTGCCCCATGTTTGGTTATGTGGTGTGTGTGCACTTGGCTAGTATTTCTTTTGAACCAGTGTCAGAGGCCTGGACCAAAAGAAAAAGATCTATTACATGTCAGTTCTAAAGCTCTTTAGTTCTATATCAGGTTTGTATTATGATTTTAAAAATACATTTGTTTGTTTTCTAGAAGATTGGAAAGAATGGTACCCAAAAAGTCAAGATGAGCTTGAAAGTGTTGAGAGAAGTTATACTTGTAATGCATTTGGAAACCTTCATCTGAGGAAAACCCACATTTCTTCCAGACAAAGGCTCCTTAAATATAACACACATGGAAAAAGCTTGACACAAAACTTAGCTTCAGCCAGAAGCTATCTAGGACAGAATCCTGATCAGTTTCATGGGTATGAAGACTCATATTTTCTGAAGCATCAAAGAACTCATAGTATAGAAAAAAACTGTGTATGTAATGAATGTGGGAAGGCTTTCCGTTGTAAATCACAGCTCATTGTACATCTCAGGATTCATACAGGAGAGAGACCCTACGAGTGCACTAAATGTGAGAGAGCCTTCAGTGCCAAGTCAAACCTCAACGCCCATCAGAGAGTCCACACAGGAGAAAAGCCCTACTCCTGTATTGAGTGTGGGAAAGTCTTCTCTTTCAGGTCGCAGCTCATTGTCCATCAGGAAATTCACACAGGAGGGAAACCATATGGTTGCAGTGAATGTGGGAAAGCTTACAGCTGGAAATCGCAGCTTATTTTACACCAGAGGAGCCACACAGGAGTGAAGCCCTATGAATGCAGTGAGTGTGGGAAAGCCTTCAGTCTGAAGTCACCATTCATTGTGCACCAGAGAACTCACACAGGAGTGAAACCGCATAAGTGCAGTGAATGTGGGAAAGCCTTTAGGAGTAAGTCGTACCTCCTTGTTCACATTAGGATGCACACGGGAGAGAAACCCTATCAATGCAGTGACTGCGGGAAAGCCTTCAATATGAAGACACAGCTTGTTGTGCATCAGGGAATTCACACAGGAAAGAATCCTTACCAGTGTGGCGAATGTGGGAAAGCCTTTGGGAGGAAGGAACAACTCACTGCACATCTGCGAGCTCATGCGGGAGAGAAGCCCTATGGATGCAGCGAGTGTGGGAAGGCCTTCAGCAGCAAGTCGTACCTTGTTATACACAGGAGAACACACACAGGCGAGAGACCTTATGAATGTAGTTTCTGTGAGAGAGCCTTCTGTGGGAAATCACAGCTAATTATACATCAAAGAACTCACTCAACAGAGAAGCCCTATGAATGCAGCGAGTGTGAGAAAGCCTATCCTAGGAAGGCATCACTTCAGATACACCAGAAAACTCACTCAGGGGAAAAACCCCATAAATGCAGTGAGTGTGGGAAAGCCTTCACTCAGAAGTCATCTCTCAGTGAACATCAGAGGGTTCATACAGGAGAAAAGCCATGGAAATGCTCCGAATGTGGGAAATCCTTCTGTTGGAATTCAGGGCTTCGTATACATCGAAAAACTCACAAGTGAGAAGTCAGAGTGGGGTAGATGCTAGGAGCTGATCCTCAGGAGACTTCGGATGACAATAGGGGCAGAATGTCCCAAAAGTTCACTCTTAACAAATTAGTCATATGGGTCACAGACCAGTCGTATTTGGAATGAATGTGCAAAAGCTTTCAAAAGTAAGATATACAAATCTTTATACACAAGAGAATAGTTGAGGGAGGAAGGAGCAGTAACCATATCAGATGTAGTAGCATGATTATGAAGATTTAATTTGGGGAATTCGTATTGAGAAGTCCTTATAAATTGAATAAATCAAGAAAGTACTTTCCCACAGGAGATGTGTTACCTCGGGAGTCACGTTCCAGATCTGATGCTGTTTTAGAGTAAAGAGAGTCTGGGTGGAGAATAAAGTTGTTTTTTATCTTAATATGTAACTAGAGTAATAGCAGGAAAACAGCAAGGAACACATTCTGAGGGTTAAGGGGTATGGAGTGTGACTTTCCTGAGTAACATTGAATAGCATTTTAAAAAATTTTGGTATTTTATTTTTAAATGTAACTTGCTATATTTGATAGTTCGTGGAATAACATCCTCCAGTATTCTCCATATTAAATGCTAAATATCAGCATTGTCTCTTTATTTCTTAGCAGTATAACTAAAATAATGTGGCTTTTAATGAATGAAAGGATCCAGTTCTCACCCCAAATGCGTTTACTTACCCAGAAAGTGGGTCTGGCAGTTGTTACAGGGCTCCTTCCTGAGAGCACACATCATGATGAACATTGGTTATAATTCGCAGTTCACTGTCTGTTTCCCATTGATCGGTAAGAGTGGCCTTGATTTCTCTGGAGAAGTACCTCTCCTGTGTGTGTGCATCCTTGTGGTGGGTCTTTCAGGGTGTCCTTTCCACTAGCCACAAGTGAACATTCTGCCATTGTGGGGTGATAGTAACCTCTTTTCCAGGAGTTTGAGTCTCTAACTCGGTCTCCCATGAACCAGAAGAGAAATATCACATCTCATTCTTATCCCAGATTTCTACTGAGACAATCAGTTCCGGCTGTTTTGATTTCTCAGAGTAACTTTGGATACTGCCCCTTTGAACCTGGTTTTCTGGTCTTCTTTGTGCTTCCTCATCTTTTCAGTAAATGTTGTTTTCTGCTAAAGTTAAGGAAAATGAGTTCCTATTTCTTGTAAGTGAAGGTTAAGTTGGTAAGTTGTTGCTCTGGAGTAGTTGTAGGTAGTAAACAGTTGAAGAAAAGTGGGGCGTGTGGTTTAGGTTTTTTCCTGAGGCAAGAAGATCCTTCAGATTCCTGTTTATATTCCAAGGGGGATGCTTTTTAGTTCATAGTATGAAATAGTGTTATTGCGTGTGTACACCAGGAACCTTGTGGCTTCTGTTGGTAAGATTCTGGGAACACGGAGGAACTGTTGTCCTACAAGAGTTTTAAATGTATGAGGAAATCTGGGACGGGAGATGAGATGGCTACTTCTAGTTACATCAGCTCTTAAACACAAGGATAGACACAAAGGCCTGGAATCTCATCTCAAGGCAGAGTATTGAACTCTGCAATGCTCTGATGTTGCTGAAATAACTGCTTACTCAGAGCTGCAGGGTTGAGATGGTGGAAATCAAATACATAGTTGGCTTGTGAATTAAAATCATCTACCTTAAGTGCACAGTAATTCCCTATGTAAACATGCACTAGAAAAGTTGTCTCTTGATAATTGATAATTTGAGTAGAGATACCTGAGAGGAATCTGAGGACTCAGCTTAGCAAACTCGTGATATACTTTGCACTGTATGCTCTTCACTCTGGAATACGGCCTAGATGCTGGCAAACTACAGATCACAGGCCAAATACAGATTGCGGCCTGTATTTGTATGGATGGCAAGCTAAGAAGCTTTAACATTTTTAAATGGTTAAAAAGATCCAAACTATTTTATGACAGGAGAAAATCATTTGCAATTCAAATTTCAGTGTCCATCCATCGTTTCCTTGGAACATAGCCAGACATACTCTAGCTGTGTGCTGCTGTCCGGCTCCCTTTGCACTGCAGTGGCACTATTGAGTGGTTGTGGCAGTCATGGTGTTGCCCACAGAGCCTGCTGACTCCTGATGTAGAGGCCCTTCCCTTCCCTGGAAAAAGTGGACCATGCCTTGTAGGAGGAAGCTTATTCTTCCAGTACCCCATGCTTTGCTCTTTGTCCAAATTTCCTCTTCTTGTAAGGACACCAGTCATACTGGCTTAGGTCTCACCCTAATCATCTAATTTTAACTTGACTATCTCTGTAAAGACCCTGTCTCTAATTAACTTCACTTTCTGAGATACTGGGAGTTAGGAATCCAGCATCTTTTTTGACAGGATGCAGTTCAACCCACAAGAGTCTGCCCTCCTGCCCCCCCAACCCCACCAAATTCATGTCCTTTTCACATGTAAAATACATTCACCCCTGTCCAACAACCCCCCCCCCCCCCCCCCAAGATCTGAATCCACTTCAACATCAACTCTAAGTCCATAATCTCATCTGAATCAGGTAGGGGCTTCCCTGGTGGCACAGGGGTTAAGAATCTGCCTGCCAGTGAGGGGACACGGGTTCAAACCCTGGTCTAGGAAGATCCCACATGCCGCGGAGCAACTAAGCCCATGTGCCACAACTACTGAGCCTGTGCTCTAGAGCCTGCAAGCCAAGACTGCTGAAGTCTGTGTGCCTAGAGCCCATGCTCCACAACAAGAGAAGCCACCGCAGTGAGAAGCCTGCACACTACAACGAAGAGTAGCCCCCACTCACCACAACTAGAGAAAGCCCATGTTCAGCAACAAAGACCCGATGCAGCCAAAATAAATAAATAAAAATTAAATCAGGTATGGGTGAGACTTGGAGTGTGATTCACCCTGGAGCAATATTCCTCTTCATCTGTGAACCTGTGAAACCAGATAAATTATCTGCTTCCAAAATGCAGTAATCAGATAGGCATGGGATAGACACGCCCATTCCAAAAGGAAGAAATCATCGGGAAAAAGGGTGTAAATGAGTCCCAAACAAGTCCAAAAACTAGCTGGGTAAATTCTATCAGATGTTAAGGCTTGAGAGTAATCCTCTTCAGCTAAATGCTCTGTCCTCTGAGCCCACTGGGGTGGTGGCCCTGCCCCTTCAACCCTGGATGGTGGGCCAGCCCTCTGGAATTGAAAAGGAGGCTTCACCATCTGGAACCAAGGAAGTGGTCCCACCCTCAGGTGATTCTTCCCTTTGCTTTAAGGATAACCTATGTTCACAACTAGATAGCTCTATCAGCCTGTTTCCAGCCTGTAGAATCTCAGAAGTTTGACACAGTTCCTTCATTTCAACCTTTCTCTGTTTCCCTCAGTCCAGGATGGTAGCATTTCTGCTGAGATGATTGATTGGATTCACAAGTCACAGACCCATAATCTCTTGAGCAAACAGCATCTGGCCACATGCTAGTGGTTATCTCTTGAGCTTGCTTTCTCATTTTTTTTTGCAATATGAGTAAGCTGAGAGTCTTCCAAATCTTCACAATCTAGTTCCTTCGTGCTTAACAATACATTCTCAGAAGGAGAAATTACATTATGCCTTCAACACTTTGCTTAGAGGTCTCTTCAGCTAAATATCCAAATTCATCACTCACAAGTTCTGCCTTCCATTAAACACTAGAACACGTCAGCCAAGTTCTCTGCCACTTTTCTGTCATTTCCAATAACATGTCCCTCATTTTTATCTGACACCTCACCAGTGGTACCTTAACATTCATATTTCTACCAGGTGTCCTCAAGGCAATCTGGGCTTTTTCTGTCAGGTACCTCAGAACTCTTCCATCCTCTACCAATTCCAAAGCCACTTCCACAGTTTCAGTTATTTGCTAAAGCAGCACCCTATTTTCCAGCTAAAATCTTTATTTCTTTGCTAGGGCTGCTGTAACAAAGTACCACAAAATGAGTGGTTTAAGCAACAGAAATTTATTTTTCATATTTTTCATAGTTCCAGAGGCTAGAAGTCTGAGGTCAAGGTGCAGCAGCATTGCTTCCTCTTGAGGGTTGTGAGAGAAGAATCTGTTCCGGGCTTCTCTCTTCAACTTCCAGGTCTCCATCTTCTCCCTTTGTCTCTTCACATCATTTTCTCCTTATGTGTGTCTATTTTGTGCCAAATTTCTCCTTTTTATAAGGATACCAGTCACAGTGGTTTAGGGCCCACCCTAGAGACCTCATTTGAACATGATTGTCTCTGTCAAGACCCTGTCTCTAAATAAGGTCACATTCTGAGCTGGGGGGGTTAGGACTCCAACATATCTCTTTGGGGGAAAACAATTCAACAAGGAAGCAGTGTGAACCGCACTCTAAACTAGCTGGACCCAACAGACACTTGGAGCATTCTACTCCACGGCAGCAGAATGCACACTCTCCAAGCACATGTGGAACGTGCAGCACAAATCACATACTAGGCCACAGAACAAGCCCCAAAGGCCACTGCAAGCAGCTCTAAGACACTGGCCAAAACTGGGACCAAATAAATAATGAAAACAACACGTTACAACCCAAAGAATAAAATAAGAATGCATACATCCATATTGATATATATAAATATATAAATGTGTAAACAACTAGGGAAGAAAGGAAAACTCTTGGAAAAAATTGAATATCAATAAATATGAAAGGCATGACAGATTAGAAAATCACCACTTGGCAGCCAGCACAGTAATACCTGTTTCAGGTAAGAATCATCCACGAATGCTAAAGCTAGGTGAGTGACAGTTTTATGAGAGGATGTTTCATTACTTTCAAAATATCTGCCCACAAGATACTTATTAATTACAGTTAGAAAAGGAGAAATCTGGCATTTACCACCTTAATTAAGCAATCAAAACTAATATTGCCACTATTGGTTACAAACAAATATCAGGGAACTCTTGCTACGGTTCTCTGAGAAGGACACAACATCATTTCTGTAGCATTCCTGCAGCACGTGCATAACTTGAATCTAAATTGTGAGGACAAGTTAGGGCCATTTACCATGAAAAAGGCATGCACTTGTAAAAATGCTGAGGTTGTGAAAGAAAGATGGAAAGGATGCTCCAGTTTAGAAACAGCTAAAGAGACAGTGCACTGCACACTGGGCCCACCTTTTGTTTCTTGGACATTATCTGGGCAATTGGTGGAATTTGGATAAGTTTTGTGTGTTAGATAATAGCACTGCATTTATGTTAATGTCCTCAATTTGATAATTTTACTGCCATCAGATAATAGAACGACCTTGTTGGAGATACTCACTGAAGCATGGGTGAGTGCAGAGGACTCACATCTGCAACTCATGCTCGTACCTTTCAAGAAAAACATGTTCTTTATAGAGAAAGCAGATGTGGTAAAACATTAAGGTTGGGGAACTATAGGTAAAAGTTATTTAGGAATTCTTTACAATTCTTTAAATTCTGTGTTTCTGTAGTATTTTTTTCAACTTTTCAGTAGCATGAAATCATTTGTAAATAATATAGTTAGAAAGAAAAATGAATTTAGCAAGTTCATTGGATGTCAGATCAATATATCCAAGTCATTTCCACTTCTACACACCATACTTAAAGGCCAATAAAGTGGAATGGAATTATATATTATTTAGGCATACATGTGTAGGTGATAAGGTGATGAAATAAAAAAGAAAGATAACCAAAATATTTAGAATAGTGTCTACCTCTGAGGAAGAAGCAGTGAGTTGGAGGAACAGCAGACAGAGGTTGCAAGTAATTTGTAATTTTCTGTTTCTCAGACTGGGTGATAGATTCATGAACATTCATAAGAAAGTACTTATAACTAACATTAGATTAAAAAAGGGACATAAATGCAGATAACTTAGATTTTTTAATTATCAAGAATAATTAAAAGGAGAATACTAAGGATAACAACGTGCCACTAAATATGAAAAGTTAGATTAAAAATTTCAATTTTCTTGCAAATTATACATTACCAAAATTGACCAAGCAGAAAAAGTAAGACTGAATAAATCAATCACAAATAAGGAAACTGAATTGTAGTCAAAAACTTTGCTCAATATAATAAGCCTAGCTTATTGAACAGTAAAATTTTACCAAACTTCGAAGGAATTGATCATCATTATGTTATACAAGCAGTGCTAGAAAAATTTTAAAGGATAGATTACCCTCAAATTCATTTCACAATCCTATATAACCTTCACCAAAATTGGCTACACACAATAGAAAAAAAATCAGAGGTCAATCTAATAGATGAAAAGCTTCAGAATAAAATGGGATCTAGGTTTCTTTCCCCACACATTTGTATACGTCTATATTAGGTTGAACTATATGAAATTACCAACAATCAACCTTTTTTGATATATGTGGCAGATTTTGTTTTCCAAAGTTGACTGTCACAATACGTCCCATCTGGCATCCTCTTCTGCAATGTGATGGTGCTAACTCCTCCCACAGAGGGTCCTTCTGGCTGGTGACTTGCTTGTAGCTAAAAGAATGTGGAGGAAGTGCTTCTGTTTTCCTCACTGGAACACGTGCTCTTGAAGTTTCTGTGGCCCTGTGAGCAGCCCGTCAGGCTGTGGTGCCGGGGAGAAACTCAGAGAGTCCAGTAGAGAAACCACGTCGAGAGGCTCTGTGGCTCCCTGGAGGGAAGAGGAACCCATGCAGCCCCACACCCTCTGGTTCCACATTCCCCAGCTCCAGCCACCAAGGGACAGCAATTGCATGAACAACCCTGAACCGGACCAGCAGCCAAGCCCTCCTGGAACTCCTGACAGACATAAACCCTGAGAGAGGTAACGTCTTTGTGGTTACCTATGCTGTAGTTTGGGGTGATGCCTTAGGCAGCAATACTGACTGGAACAGAAATTTGGTCTTGGAAATGGGATGCTACTGTCACAAAATCTTAAAACATTCACAATTGGCTTTGGCACTGGGTAGTGAGCAGAATCTGGAGGACGTTTTCAAAAATTTTATTTATTTATTTATTGGCTGTGTTGGGACTTCGTTGCTGCGTGCAGGCTTTCTCTAGTTTCGGAGAGCAAGGGCTACTCTCCATTGCAGTGCATGGGCTTCTCATCGCAGTGGCTTCTCTTGTTGCTAAGCTGGGGCTCTAGGTGTGCTGGTTTCAGTAGTTGTTGCTGCAGGCTTTAGAGAGTAGGCTCAGTAGTTGTGGCGCAGGGGCTTAGTTGCTCGTGACATGTGGGATCTTCCCAGAGCAGGGCACAAACCCGTGTCCCTTGCACTGGCAGGTGGATTCTTAACCACTGCACTACCAGGGAAGTCCCTGGAGGACTTTTGAGGGAAATGTTAGTGAAAGTCTGAAAGGCCCATAAGAAGGGTGTTAGCAGAGCCTAAACATTGTCAAGGAAGTTGTTCTATGGTGGCTTGAAGGGACATGAGGGAAGTGTTTTGGGAACATGGGGAAAGGGAGACTTTGTTGTGAGTGGCAGAAAGTTTCTCAATACTGTCACCTAACGGACATGGAAAAGAGAAATGCACCTAATTGTAATCAAGCAGGACCCTACAAGGCCTTCCCAGGACAGATTCCCCTCCCCCCACACCCCCAGTGCTCTCTGTTTGCCTCTTGTCTGTACAAAAACGTTAGCCTCCTAGGCCTTCCCCAAATTCCAAAGAGTAAATTTAAACAGAGAAGTGAGAAAATTAAGAAAGAAAGGAAAACAGTCAAGGAAGACTGTAATAGTTTAGCTGTTAAAGTCAAGGACATTTAGTTCTTCCTCAAGGGCTATAGATTCTATTCTGAGCCATGTCCTTGAGCTATTTTGCAGATACTGAAACCCCCACCAGGTGGAAGAAGTTAACTGTAAGTTGCCCACAAGCACGGAGACCCCGGACCAGTTGGAACCTGAAGTCTGATGATGTTGACCCCCAATTACCTCACCACCAACCAATCAGAAGAATGTCCATGAGCTGAACACAAACCCTGCAACCCCCTTCCCTCATTTTGTCTTTAAAAACCTTTCCCTGAAAGTTTTCGGGGAGTTTGGTTCTTTCGAGCACTAGCCAACCATGCTCCTTGCTTGGCCCTACGTTGGGCACCTGCAATAAATGCTGCCCTTTCCTTCAACACAGCCCAGTGTCAGTAGATTGGCTTTGCTGTGCAGGGGCAAGTGGACCCTGATTTGGTTCAGTAACATAATGACCTCAAATGGTAGAGCTAAGAGTTTTCTAGGCACAGTGTTACTGTGCTACCTAGCTTATTCTCAGAGCTTATCACAAAATGAGAGAAGAGAGAGAGGAACTAAAAGATGAACCAATCAATGAGGAAATGTCAATGGCCCAGTACAATCTTTTCAGCCAGCGTTCTCAAAGTGGGGAATGTCCTCAGGAACTATAATGTCCTTAGGTAAGATTTCAGAAAGATCTAAGGCAGTGCCTCGTGTACCCCTCAGAGAAAAGAGAAACCTTCTTAGGATCTTATGGGAAAGCCTCTGTGAACCCACTCATAAAAAAGAGCTCCTTTGAGTCTTTTTTTTTTTTTTTTTACTTTTTATCTTTTACAATAAACTGCATATATTTAGAGTGTACAATTTGGTATTCCAGTCTCCCAATTCGTTCCCCCCCAACCCTCCCCGCTTTCCCCACTTGCTGTCCATATGTTTGTTCTCTACATCTGTGTCTCTATTTCTGCCTTGCAAACTGATTGATTTGTACCATTTTTCTATAGTGAACATATATGTGTTAATATACAATATTTGATTTTCTCTTTCTGACTCACTTCACTCTGCATGACAGTCTCTAGGTCCATCCATGTCTCTACAAATGTCCCAGTTTCATTGCTTTTTACAGCTGAGTAATATTCCATTGTATGTATGTACCACATCTTCTTTATCCATTCATCTGTTGATGGACATTTAGGTTGCTTCCATGTCCTGCCTATTGTAAATAGCGCTGCAATGAACATTGGAATGCATGTGTCTTTTTGAATGATGGTGTTCTCTGGGTATATGCCCAGCAGTGGGATTGCTGGGTCATATGGTAGTTCTATTTTTAGCTTGGCAAGGAACCTCCATACTGTTTTCCATAGTGGCTGTATCAACTTACATTCCCACCAGCAATGCAAGAGTGTTCCTTTTTCTCCACACCCTCTCCAGCATTTACTGTTTGTAGATTTTTTGATGATGCCCATTCTAACCGGTGTGAGGTGATATACCTCATTGTAGTTTTGCTTTGCATTTCTCTAATAATTAGTGATGTTGAGCAGCTTATCATGTGCCTCTTGGCCATCTGTATGTCTTCTTTGGAGAAATGCCTATTTAGGTCTTCTGCCCATTTTTTGATTGGGTTGTTTGTTTTTTTGATATTGAGCTGGATGAATTGTTTATATATTTTGGAGATTAATCCTTTGTTGATTCACTAGCAAATATTTTTTCCCATTCTGAGGGTTGTCTTTTCATCTTGCTTATAGTTTCCTTTGCTGTGCAGAAGCTTTGAAGTTTCATTAGGTCCCACTTATTTATTTTTGTTTTTATTTCCATTATTCTAGGGGGTGGATCAAAAAAGATGTTGCTGTTATTTACATCGAAGAGTGTTCTTCCTATGTTTTCCTCTAGGAGTTTTATAGTGTCTGGCCTTACATTTAGGTCTTTTATCCATTTTGAGTTTATTTTTGTGTATGGTGTTAGGAAGTGTTCTAATTTCATTCTTTTACACGTAGCTGTCCAGTTTTCCCAGCACCACTTATTGAAGAGGCTGCCTTTTCTCCATTGCATATCCTTGGCTCCTTTGTCATAGATTAGCTGACCATAGTTTATCTCTGGGCTTTCTGTCCTGTTCCATTGATCTGTATTTCTGTTTTTGTGCCAGTACCATATTGTCTTTATCACTGTAGCCTTGTAGCATAGCCTGAAGTCAGGAAGCCTGATTCCACCAACTCCATCTTTCCTTCTCAAGATTGTTTTGGCTATTTGGGGTCTTTTGCATTTCCATACAAATCGTAGAATTTCTTGTTCTAGTTCTGTGAAAAATGCCATTGGTAATTTGATTGGGATTGCATTGAATCTGTAAATTGCTTTTGGTAATATAGTCATTTTCACAATGTTGATTCTTCCAATCCAAGAACATGGTATGTCCCTCCATCTGTTTGTGTCATCTTTGATTTCTTTCATCAGTGTCTTATAGTTTTCTGAGTACAGGTCTTTTACCTCCTTGGTTAGGTTTATTCCTAGGTATTTTATTCTTTTTGTTGCAATGGTGAATGGGATTGTTTCCTTAATTTCTCTTTCTGATCTTTCATTGTTGATGTATAGAAATGCAAGAGATTTCTGTGTGTTAATTTTGTATCCTGCAACTTTACCAAATTCATTGATTAGCTCAAGAAGTTTTCTGGTGGCATCTTTAGGATTTTCTGTGTATAGTATCATGTCAACTGCAAACAGTGACAGTTTTACTTCTTCTTTTCCAATTTGGATTCCTTTGATTTCTTTTCCTTCTCTGATTGCTGTGGCAAGGACTTCCAAAACTACGTTGAATAGTAGTGGTGAGAATGGACATCCTTGTCTTGTTCCTGATCTGAGAGGGAATGCTTTCAGTTTTTCACCATTGAGAATGATGTTTGCTGTGGGTTTGTCATATATGGCCTTTATTATGTTGCGGTAGGTTCCCTCTATGCCCACCTTCTGGAGAGTTTTTCTCATAAATGGGTGTTGAATTTTGTCAAAAGCTTTTTCTGCATCTATTGAGATGATCATGTGGTTTCTATCCTTCAATTTGTTAATATGATGTATCACATTGATTGATTTGTGTATATTGAAGAATCCTTGCATTCCAGGGATAAACCCCACTTGATCATGGTGTATCATCCTTTGAATGTATTGTTGGATTCTGTTGGCTAGTATTTTGTTGAGGAATTTTGCATCTAAATTCATCAGTGATGTTGGTCTGTAATTTTCTTTTTTTGTAGTATCTTTGTCTGGTTTTGGTATCAGGGTGATGGTGGCTTCATAAAATGAGTTTGGGAGTGTTCCTTCCTCTGCAATGTTTTGGAAGAGTTTGAGAAGGATGGGTGTTAGCTCTTCTCTAAGTGTTTGATAAAATTCACCTGTGAAGCCATCTGGTCCTGGACTTTTGTTTGTTGGGAGATCTTTAATCACAGTTTCAATTTAATTACTTGTGATTGGTCTGTTCATATTTTCTATGTCTTCCTGATTCAGTGTTGGAAGGTTGTACTTTTCTAAGAATCTGTCCATTTCATCCAGGTTGTCCATTTTATTGGCATATAGTTGCTTGTAGTAATCTCTTACAGTGCTTTTTATTTCTGTGGTGTCCATTGTAACTTCTCCTGTTTCATTTCTAATGTTATTAGAGTCCTCTGCCTCTTTTTCTTGATGAGTCTTGCTAGAGGTTTATCAATTTCATTTTTCTCAAAGAATCAGCTTTTAGTTTTATTGATTTTTGCTAATGTTTTCTTTGTTTCTATTTCATTTATTTCTGCTCTGATCTTTATGATTTCTCTCCATCTACTCACTTTGGGTTTTGTTTGCTCTTCTTTCTCTAGTTTTTTTAGGTGTAAGGTTAGATTGTTTATTTGGGATTTTTTCTTGTTTCTTGAGGTAGGATTGTATTGCTATAAACTTCCCTCTTAGAACTGCCTTTGCTGCATTCCATAGGTTTTGGATGATTGTGTTTTCATTGTCATTTGTCTCTAGGTATTTTTTGATTTCCTCTTTGATTTCTTCAGTGATCGGTTGTTTATTTAGTAGCATATTGTTTAGCCTCCATGTGTTTGTGTTTTTTACAGTTTTTTTCCTGTAATTGATTTCTAACCTCATAGTGTTGTGGTCAGAAAAGATGCTTGATACGATTTCAATTTTCTTGAATTTACCAAGGCTTGATTTATGACCCAAAATGTGATCTATCCTGGAGAATGTCCCATGTGCACTTGAGAAGAATGTGTAATCTGCTGTTTTTGGATGTAATATCCTATAGATATCTATTAAATCCAGCTGATTTATTGTGTCATTTAAAGCTTGTGTTTCCTTATCAATTTTCTGTGTGGATGATCTGTCCATTGGTGTAAGTGGGGTGTTAAAGTCCCCCACTATGATTGTGTTCCTGTCGATTTCCTGATTCGTAGTTGTTAGCATTTGCCTTATGTATTGAGGTGCTCCTATATTGGGTGCATATATATTTATAATTGTTATCTCTTCTTCTTGGATCGATCCCTCAGTCTTTATGTAGTGTCCTTTCTTGTCTCTTGTAACATTTTTTATTTTAAAGTCTATTTTATCTGATATGAGTATCGCTACTCCAGCTTTCTTTTGATTTCCATGTGCATGGAATATCTTTTTCCATCCCCTCACTTTCTGTCGATATGTGTCCCTAGGTCTGAAGTGGGTCTCTTGTAGACAGCATATATATGGGTCTTGTTTTTGTATCCATTCAGCCAGTCTGTGTCTTCTGGTTGGTGCATTTAGTCCACTTACATTCAAGGTGATTATCAATATGTATGTTCCTATTACCATTTTCTTAATTGTTTTGTTTTTGTTTCTGTGTATCCATTTCTTCTCTTATGTTTCCCGCTTAGAGAAGTTCCTTTAGCATTTGTTGTAGGGTTGGTTTGGTGGTGTTGAATTGTCTTAACCATTGCTTGTCTGTAAAGCTTTTGATTTCTCCATCGAATCTGAATGAGATCTTTGCTGGGTAGAGTATTCTTGGTTGTAGGTTCTTCCCTGTCATCACTTGAAATATATCATGCCACTCCCTTCTGGCTTTTAGAGTTTCTGCTGAGAAATCAGCTGTTAACCTTATGGGGGTGCCCTTGTGTGTTATTTGTCATTTTTCCCTTGTTGCTTTTAATAACATTTCTCTGTCTTTAATTTTTGTCAATTTGACTACTATATGTCTTGGCATGTTTCTCCTTGGGTTTATCCTGCCTGGGACTCTCTGCACTTCCTGGACTTGGGTCGCTATTTCCTTTCCCATGTTAGGGAAGTTTTCAACTATAATCTCTTCCAGTATTTTCTCGGGTCCTTTCTCTCTGTCTTCTCCTTCTGGGACCCCTATGATGCAGATGTTGGTGCATTTAACGTTGTCCCAGAGGTCTCTTAGGCTGTCTTCAGTTCTTTTCATTCTTTTTTCTTTATTCTTTTCCACATCAGTGATTATCACCATTCTGTCTTCCAGGTCACTTATTCGCCCTTCTGCCTCAGTTAATCTGCTATTGGTTCCTTCTAGTGTGTTTTTCATTTCAGTTATTGTGTTGCATATCTCTGTTTGTTTGTTCTTTAATTCTTCTAGGTCTTTGGTAAACTTTTCTTGCTACTTTTCGATCTTGCATCCAGTCTTTTGTCAAAGTCCTGAATCATCTTCACCATCATTATTCTGAATTCTTTTTCTGGAAGAGTGCCTATCTCCTCTTCATTTAGTTGTTTTTCTGGTGTTTTATCTTGTCCCTTCATCTGGTACAAAGTCTTTTGCCTTTTCATTTTCTCTGTCTTTCTGTGCCTGTGATTTTCAGTTCCACAAGATGAAATACTGCAGATACTGCTTGATTCTGCTGTCTGCCCTCTTGTGGAGGAAGCTGTCTAGGAGGCTCCTGGGTGCTTCCTGATGGGAGGGACCGATGGTGGGTTGGGCTGGGTGGGTGGATCTCAGTAAACCTTTAATCCGATTTGGTGGGTGGAGCTCATTGACACTTTAATCTGCTTGTCTGCCCATGGGTGGGGCTGTGTTCCCACCCTGGTGGTCGTTTTTCCTGAGGCGACCCAGCACTGGTGCTTACAGGCTCTTTGGTGGGGCTAATGGTGGACTCTGGAAGGGCTCACCCCAATGAGCACTTCTCAGAACCTGTGCTGCCAGTGCCCCTGTCTCCTCGGTGAGCCACAGCTGCCCCCCACCTCTGCAGGCAACCGTCCAACACCAGCAGGTAGGTCTGGTTCAGTCTCCTATGGGGTCACTGCTCCTTCCCCCTGGGTCCTGGTGATCACATTTTTTGTGTGCCCTCCAAGAGTGGAGTCTCCATTTCCCCCAGTTATGTGGAGGTCCTGCAATCAAATCCTGCTGGTTTTCAAAGTCTGATTCTCTGGGGATTCCTCCTCCCATTGCTGGACATCCAGGTTAGGAAGCCTGACGTGGGGCTCAGAACCCTCAGGACTTCTGCAGTATAACTGTCCTCCAGCTTGTGAGTCACCCACCCAGCATTTATGGGATTTGATTTTAACGCGATTGCATCCCTCCTACCATCTCATTGCGGCTTCTCCTTTGTCTCTGGATGTGGGGTGGTTTTTTCTTTTTTCTTTTTGGTGAGTTCCAGTGTCTTTCTGTCGATGGTTGTTCAGCAGTTAGTTGTAATTCTGGTGCTCTTGCAAGAGGGAGTGAGCGCACGTCCTCCTACTCCACCATCTTGATTCTTCTCTCTCCTTTGAGTCTTAACACAGAATGTTCACAGAGCCCAAGGCAGACAAAGTCTTATCTCTAAGACATATTTTGAGGATGTGGCTTTTGTCTAATTCATGTATTAAAAAGCCCACAAATTTTTTCCCCTAATTTCTTATGTATCCCCCCCACAACTCATGTGCACATCTGCCAAGCTCCTTCTCCACCAAAATACTCTCAAAACAGAAATTTGGGAGCTTCATTTTTAAGAACTGAGGTATATCAACAAGCTCTCAGTAAGGTAAGCTGTGGAGCCATTGAGTTCTAAGTCCCAGTTGTGCATCTAGGGGAGAATTGTTTTGAAGAAAGTCTCATTACAGCCTCAATTCCCAAGAATATTTTCCATTACTTGAGGTTGGAGCCATGCTAACCAAAGACATAACATGAGTGTCTAGTAAAGAAAAGCGGTGAAACTGGAACATGTTTGAGTAGAAAGAAAAATACAGGACAAAAACTATGACAGCAGTATGGCTGATTGTAGGGTTCCCAGCAAGAAGAGGGAAAAGTGAAGGCTAATTGTAAACTGAAAGATAATATAAACACATACATACACAACACCAAGTTTTAAAAACAGCCATATTAACTTGAACTGAAAAAGACAAACTCTGGACAAAATAAAAAGAGATCTTTGGGTTCCCAACAATTTTTGGGCAGGAAGGACGCTGAGAAGGACACCGAGTGGCAAACATGCATCACATCTTACGGGTAAGGAGGAACGACTCAGCCGAACCAAGATCCAAGGTGTTGCTAGGAGATACAGAGAGTTCCACGTGGGCAGGACCCTAATCAGTGAACTGGTAACGTGTCCCCAGCAGGATGTGGAATTTCTATGGACCAGCGACTGCCGTGTGGGGACTCCTGTTGTCCCCGATTTGGAATAGGAGTATCTATAGAAGTCTTCCTCTGTCGGCCCCATTATCATATTTCAGGTGTGTAAGATGAAGTTGGAGAGGAATAGCATGTAAAGAGCAGTACCCGAAGGAGCAGTCCTTAAAGATCCTCACCGTGGCAGGGCTGATTTCGAGAATGTGATCCCGGACCTCAATTGATGCTGCGTTGGAATGAGACATTTGTGGTCTTGGAGCAGGAGATGGTTACAGTCTGCGGGTGTCAGTTGTCAAAGCCCGAGGGCAGACTTTGCTAAGTTGTGTTTTCCTAAGGTGGCTAGAAGAACACCTCCTATATAGCATCCTCTTCTACAATGTGACGATGTGATTTCGCCACTCTGCCCACGGGCAGGACAGGCCTATGCCGCCTGCCTCTTGAATCCGGATGTGCTGGCGATTTGTTCGTAGTCAACAGATTGCAGCAGAAATGAAGCTGTGCGGCTTCCAAGCCCAGCATAAAAGGACATGTAGCTTCTATCTTGTTCTCAGAAGCTCTCCCTGATGAAGAAGATTTCAGCTGCCAGGTAAGCAGTCCAACAGCCCTGAAGCTGCTGTGCGGTGGTGAGGTGCACACAGCTCACACAGGGAGACCAAAGCACAGGCCTGAGGCTGCAGGGAGAGTGAGAGACGCCTGCACCACTGCCAGGGTGGCAGCCCTGCTGTTCTAGCTCCAGCCATCACCTGAGTGCAGCCACCGGAGAGACCCCCAAGACAAAGCTGCCTAGCTGAGCTTGTCTTGAATTTCTGGCCCAGGAAAGATATAATAAGCCACTAGATTGTGAAGTGATCTATTATATAGAAGAGTAACTGGACCAACCCACAAAAGGACAATTTCATGTTGTTCAGCCTTATAAGTAAATAAATGATATGTTCAAGATAACTTAATATTAGAGTTTATTAATGTAGTCATCATATTAATCTTAATGGAGAAATAGATTAATATAAAAAATTACCTATATAGCTAAAGAAAAATATTCAGTACATTTCAGCAATTCTTCATGATCAAGTCCTTAACCAGCTCAAAGCGGAAGTAATTTCCTTTTAAGATAATAAAGGATAGCTACCAACCCCTACAGCAAACATCATAAATAAAGTAAAACTTTAGAAACACTATGAAGTCAGGAACTACTGAGCTGGCCCCCTGTTTCTCATACTGTTAAGCATTGAACTGGCACCCTAATCAATGCACTAAGACAAGAAATGAAAATTAAGAATTATATGGACTGTAAAGAAAGAAAGAGAATTGTGCTTATTAGAAGCAATATCTGAAAGGTGATTTTAGCACTGTTGCTAGGTACAGATCAATTCTCTTCCTATACACTGCCTCTCTGAGTCTGATCTGGCTCCTGTAACAAAATACCACAGACTTGGTGCCTTAAACAACAGAAATTAATTTTCTCACAGTTCTGGAGGCTAGACTCCAAGATCAAGATGCCGGCAGGGTCGGTCTTGTGTGAAACTTCCCTTTCTGGCTTGTAAATAGCCACCTTCTCACTGTGTCCTCACCCGGCCTTCCCTTGGTGAGTGTGTCTGGATTGACAGCCAACTTCCTGGTGTCTCTTCTTATAAGGACATTGACCTTATGGGATCATGGCCCGAGCTTACGACCTCACTTAACCTTAATGTCCCTAGAAGCCCCACCTCCAAATACAGCAACATCGGGGGTTATGATTTCAACAAATGAATTTTGGAGGGACACAGACATTCAGTTCATAGTACAATTAATAGCCAATAAGAAAATATACTGAGGAATAAAAGCTTGTCTCCATAATATCAATGGGAATGAGAAACTACTTAGGAATACATCTGATACAATGTTGAATTAAAAATGAGAACTATCTAGGGATAAATTTTTAAAAAACTATATAAACTGAGAATTTATTAATAAAATAATAAGGGCTTCCCTGGTGGTGCAGTGGTTAAGAATCCACCTGCCAATGCAGGGGACACAGGTTTGAGCCCTGGTCCGGGAAGATCCTGCGTGCCATGGAGGAAATAAGTCTGTGTGCCACAACTACTGAGCCCACGTGCCACAACTACTGAAGCCCCCATGCCTAGAGCCCATGCTCCACAACAAGAGAAGCCACCACAATAAGAAGCCTGCACACCACAATGAAGAGTAGCCCCCACTCACCGTAACTAGAGAAAGCCCTTACACAGCAATGAAGACCAAGTGCAGCCAATAAATAAAAAATAAAATAAATAAATTAAAAAAAATTTAAAAAACAAATAAAAAATAAAATAATGAAATTAAAGTTCTATTAAAGTTCATAAAAGAACTGAAAATTGAAAGATATACTATATTAATGGAGTAGAGTCAACATTATAAAAATATTAATTTTTAAAATATAAATTTAATATAATTTAAATCAAAACAATAAAATCATTTTTTTCTTGAAATGTGCTAAACAAATTCTAATGTTTACATGAATGTTTACAGGTCTCAAATATACAAGACAATAATGAACAAGCACAGCAGTCAGAGGAGCTTTCCCTCCTAGATACCAGAGGACAAGCTTGTGTCTAGGAGCTAGAATAGTAAGACAATGTGGCAAGCCACAGAACTTTTCAGATGAGCAAAAACTAAAAGAGTTCATCAACACTAAAACGACCTATCAAGAAGTGTTAAAGGGTCTTCTCTAAGTGGAAAAGAAAAGGCTACAGCAAGAAGTAAGAATTTTACAGGACAAGAAAAATTCCTCTGGTAAAGGCAAATGTATGGTAAAGGCTGTGGACCAACCACTTAAATAAGCCAGTAGGAAGATTAAAAGACAATAATTGTAAAATCAACTACAAGTACGTTCAACAGCTAAGAGATAGACACGAAGACAAAACATATGACATCAAAAAACACAAGACGTGGGGGAAGGTTGTGAAAAATGTAGGTGTTTTAGAATGTGTTAGAACTTGAATGACTACCATTTTATTTTTTATTTTTATTATTTAAAAAAATATATTTTCTTCATTTTTCTATTTATTTGGTTGCACCAGGTCTTAGTTGCAGCAGGTGGGCTCCTTAGTTGTGGCATGCAAACTCTTAGTTGTGGCATGCATGCGGGATCTAATTCCCTGACCAGAGATTGAACCCAGGCCTCCCGCATTGGGAGCATGGATTCTTAACCACTGTGCCACCAGGGAAATCCCAATGACTATCATTTTAAAGCAAGTAGATATCATTATAGGTAAACATATGTGAAACCCATGGTAAGCACAAATCAGAAACCTACAAAAGATATGTAAAAACTAGAAAGAAAGGAACACAGCGTACCACTAAATAACATCATCAGACCACAAGGAAAGAAACTAAAAGAAGAGCAAAACAGAGAAGAATTTAAAAAAAAACAGAAAACAAGTAACAAAATGGGAATAAGTACAGACCTATCAATAATCACTTTATTTTTTATTGTTTGTTTTTGTTTTGTTTTTATCAAGATACAGTTGATTTACAATATGAGCTTAGTTTCAGGTGTACAACATAGTGACTAAAATTTTTTTGTAGATTATATTCCATTTAAAGTTATAAAATATTGGCTATATTTCCACTGCTGTATAATGTATTCTTGTAGCTTATTTATTTTATACATAATGGTCTGTACCTCTTAGTCCCCTGCCCCCATCTTACTCTCCCCCCGGCCCTCCCCCAACTGGTAACCACAGTTTGTTCTCTATATCTGTGAGTCTCTTTCTGTTTCCTTGTATTCATTCATTTATTTTTTTATCTTCCACATATATAAGTAATAACATACAGTATTTGTCTTTCTCTTTCTGACATATTTCACTAGGCATAATAACTGGTAGGTCCATCCATGTTGTTGAAAATGGCAAGATTTCATTCTTTTTTTTTTTATGGCTGAGTAATACTCCAGTATATATATCATATCTTCATCCTTTTATCTACCCATGGGCACTTATGTTGCTTGCATATCTTGGCTATTGTAAACAGTGCTGCTGTAAACATTGGGGTGCATGCATCTTTTTGAATTAGTGTTTTCCTTTTCATTAGATATAAACCAAGGAGTGGAATTGCTGTATCATATTGTAGCTCTATTTTTAGTTTTTTGAGGAACCTCTATACTGTTTTCCATACTGGCTGCACCAACTTACATTCCGACCAACTGTGTACAAGCGTTCCCCTTTCTCCACATCTTCACCTACATTTGTTATTTGTGGTCTTTTTAATGATTGCCATTCTGACGGGTGTGAGGTGATATCTCATTGTTGGTTTTGATTTGCACTTCACTGATGATTAGCGATGCTGAACTTCTTTTCATGTGCCTACTGGCCATCTTCATTTCCTCTGTGGAAACATGTCTATTCAGGTCTTCTGCCCATTTTTTAATCTAGTTTTTTTTTAATATTGAATTTTACAAGCTGTTTATATATTTTGGATATTAGCTGCTTATCATATCATTTGCAAATATTTTCTCCCAGTCAGTAGATTGTCTTTTCATTTGATCTATGGTTTCCTTTGCTGTGCAAAAGCTTTTAACTTTAATTAGGTATCATTTGATTATTTTTTATTTTGCTTTCTTTGCCTTAGGAGACAGATCTAAAAAAATGTTGCTATGATTTATGCAAGAGTGTTCTGCCTATGTTTTCTTCTAGGAGTTTTATGGTTTCCAGTCTCACATTTAGGTCTTTAATCCATTTTGAATTTATTTTCATATATGGCATGAGAAAATATTCTTTTACACGTAGCCGTCCATTTTTCCCAGCACCACTTATTAAAGACACTTTCTCCTCATTGTATAGTCTTGCCTCTGTTGTCATAGATTAATTGACCACAAGTGTGTGGATTTATTTCTGGGCGTTGTATCCTGTTCCATTGATCTACATGTCTGTTTTTATCCCAGTACCATACTGTTTTTTTTGAGGGAGGTGGGGAGGAACCATGCTGAGTGATTTGTGGGATTTTAATACCCCAACCAGAGATTGAACCTGGGCCCTTGGCAGCGAAAGCGTGGAGTCCTAACCAGTCAACTGCCAGGAAATCCCCTACCATATTGTTTTGATTACTGTAGCTTTGTAGTATAGTCTGAAGTCAGGATGTGTGATTCCTCCAGCTTCATTCTTCTTTCTCAAGATTGTTTTGGCTATTTGGAGTCTTTGTGTTTCCATACACATTTTAGGATTATTTGTTCCAGTTCTGTGAAAAATGTCATGGATATCTTGATAGGGATCACATTAAATCTGCACAGTGTAATTTTAACAATATTAATTCTTCCAATCCATGAACACAGGATATCTTTCCACTTTTTGTATCCTCATCAATTTCCTTCATTAGTCATTTACAGTTTTCAGTGTATAGGTCTTTCACATCCTTGGTAAAGTTTATTCTTAGGTATTTTTATTCTTTTTGATATAATTTTAAACAGCACTGTTTTTTGCTTGTCTTTCTGATAGTTAATTATTAGTGTGTATAAAAGCATCAGATTTTCTGTATATTAATCTTGTCATGCAATTATACTGAATTCATTTTTAGTTCTAATAGTTTTTTTCCCCTTCAAAACAGCATGGAAAGTGGGGTAGGATAGAAATAGGTGAGGGAGATTAAGGGGTACAAACTTTCAGTTACAAGATAAATCAGTCATGGGTATGAAATATACAGTGTGTGGAATATAGCCAATAATTATGTAATATCCTGTATGGTGACAGATGGTAACTAGACTTATTGTGGTGATTGTTTTGAAATGTATAGAAATATCAAATTGAGATAGGCTGGCACCTGGGATCTGGGACCCTTTACTGGTGTGCTTGCACCTGGACAAATATCTCCTTGAGCAACAGAATACAAAGAAACTCTAAGGGACTAAAAATAACTGCAGGCATGCCCAGTTGGAGCAAATTATGAACCTAATTATGAACCACCTAAGCCATCCCTTGGGCCAGCTGCACTGACCCGCCTCTACGCTCACCCCATTTAAAGGACCAGCTTGCCCCACCTCGGAAAGCAAACAAGGGCACCTGTTTCTTGTTTTGCAATGTGATTCCCAATAAAGCCTTGCCTGAATTCCTCATCTGGCCACTTACCAACTTCTATTGATTAAAGAGTCCAAGGACCCAAGTCAGGAACAGAATCACTATGTTGTGTAACAAGAACTACCTCCCAGTTATAAGACAAATAAGTATGATGGATGCAATGTATAACGTGATAATATAATCAACACTGCTCTATGTTGCACTTGAAACTTGTTAAGAGAGTAAATCCTAAGAATTCTCATCACAATGAAAAAGTATGTTTTTCTATTTCATTAAATTTGTATCTATGTGAGATGATGGATGTTCAGCAAACTTATTGTAGTCATCATTCCATGATGCATGTAAGCCAAACCATTATGCTGTACCCCTTAAATTTATACTGTGTTGTATGTCAATTATATCTCAATAAAACTGGAGGGAAAAAAAGGAGATCAGGACACAGAAATGAACAGAGGGAGGACCATGTGAGGACACAGGGAGAAGACAGCCACCTGCAAGCCAAGGGGACAGACCTTAGAAGAAACCAAACCTGCCAACACCACATCAGACTTCTAGTCTCCAGAATTGTGACAAAATAAATTTCTGGTGTTTACCCCAACCAGTCTGTGATATTTTGTTATGGCAGCTTCAGCAACTGAACATACTCGGGGTGAGGAAATTAGCTTCCCGTGTGGAAACAAAATAAAGTTATAGGGACTTCCCTGGTGATCCAGTGGCCAAGAATCCAAGCTCCTAATGCAGGGGGCTCGAGTTTGATCCCAGGTCAGGGAACTGGATCCCACATGCCACAACTAAGAATTTGCATGCTGCAAATAAACATCCCGCATGCTGTAACAAAGATCCTGTGTGCCGCAACTAAGACCCGGTGCAGTGTAAATACATACATACATACATACATACATACATATATATTTAAAAGTTTGTTAATTAATTATTATTATTACATTATTTAAAAAAATATATATTCATTTATTTAGGCTGTGCTGGGTCTTAGTTGCACATGTGGGATCTTTTAGTTGTAGCATGCAGACTCTTAGTTGCAGCATGCATGTAGGATTTAATTCCCCGACCAGGGTTAGAACACGGGCCCTCTGCATTGGGAGTGTGGAGTCTTACCCACTGGACCACCAGGGAAGTCCCAATAAATATTTTTTAAAAAATGAAATTGTGGGCTTCCCTGGTGTTGTAGTGGTTAAGAATCCGCCTGCCAATGCAGGGGACACGGGTTCGATCCCTGGGCCAGGAAGACCCCACATGCCATGAAGCAGCTAAGCCCATGCACCACAACTACTGAGCCTTTGAGCCTACGCTCTAGAGCCTGAGAACCACAACTACTGAGCCCACGTGCTGCAACTACTGAAGCCCATGCCTAGAACCTGAGCTCCACAAGAGAAACCACCATGAGAAATTCAAGCACCACAACAAAGAGTAGCCCCCGCTCACCACAACTTAGAGAAAGCCTGTGTGCAGCAACAAAGACCAATGCAGCCAAAAAAATAAATAAATAAAAATAAAAAAATTCAAAAAAAGAAATTGTATCAATATTTCACACTACATGCACACATAAACTTCAGACAGATTACAACTTCAATGTGAAAGAAAAATGCTGAAACAGAAGATAACACATGGAAATCTTTCATGTTATCAGGATGGAGAAAGACTTCTTAACAAGACACATAAATAAACCACCAATGAAACCATAAAGGAAAAGCTAGATAAATTTTATGTCAAAAATAAAGCCTGTGGGATCAACAATTTTATAAACAAATTCAAAGATAAGGAATAGACAGAAAAAATGAAAACATATATTGCATATTGAGGATTAGTAAACAATATACATTCAACTCCATGAATAGATAACACAATAGAAAAACGGCAAAGATAACTGTGGAATACAAACCCCAAATGGTGTAAAAATGTGTATACTTCAGCAGTGATCATTGACACATCATTGTGTAACAGGGAAGAACAAATCTGACTCCATATTTGATCTGTTTCTTCTACTTTAACCTTTGTATTCTATTGCTTTTGTTGCAAGTTAAAAGTATTGTCTATAGTCTGAAATTTACAGGATAACCCATTCTCAAGGCTCTGACCTTTAAAGGTATAACACTTTTCCATTCATAAAGAGATAAAAAGTTGCAGAACAGAGAATAACATTTGCCTTATTGGAGGTTTAAAGGAACATCGTGACCAGAGCTACTTGCACAGCTGCAAGAACAAAGCATTCTGACGCCAAGTCTGCAGCAACCAACCACACCCCTCCTCTTTTTAGTATAAAAGTCTGAATTCTAACTCAAGTAAGATGGTTCTTTCAGACACTAGTCCACCACCTTCTCCATCTGCTGACCTTCTGAATAAAGTTGCTATTTGTTGCCCCAACAACTCATCTCTGGTTTTATTGTCCTGTTGTGTGGTGACCAGTATGAGCTTCCGTTTGTTTATCTGGCTGTGCTGCATGGCTTCTGGGATCTTAGTTCCCCAAGCAGGAATCAAACCTGTACCCCCTGCAGTGGAAGCTCAAAGTTCTAACCACTGGACCCCCAAGGAATTCCCAGTATTAGTCCAATTTTTAAAATCTTAATCCTGGGCATTAATACCTTGTTCCTAACTCCTCCTTATATTCCACCTTTAAGCAGCATAGTGCCTTTATGGTTGAAGTCCATAGTTTTTATCAGGCTAAATTAGGAAACAACTTTTTCTGATTTATTTTTTAAAATCTAAAATGTATTTTTTCAGTTAATTTTTTTTCATCTTATTGAGGTACTTCTATTTCTCCCTTTGATGTATTTATTTATATTAATGCATATCCTGATCACCCTTATATTTCTAGAATAGAACCCACTTGGTTTCTATTCTACAAAAATATTTCTAGTTCAAAATATTGCCAAAATATTCTATGAAAAATCATCTGTTGATAATTTCTCAGTATTTTTGCATGGGCAGCAGTAATCAAGTTTTGTCTGTGCTTCCCTTTCGAATCATCCACTTGCTGATTTTGCTGCCTTTATACTATTAAATAGAAAAATTTCCTTCTAATTCCCCTGGAACTACTTAAATATGAGTTCTCTGATCACTGGATGTTTGAAAGAATGCATTGGAAACTCAGTGACTGATGCTTTTCGGCCTAGAATCTCTGATATAGTCTTCATTTCTATTCATGTTTAGCTTTTTTTCATTTCTTGGGTCAAATTTGACACATCTATTCCTTAAGAATCATTTGTGTTGCACAGAATTTCAAATTTATTAACACAGAGCAGATTCTCATTCAACTCCTACGTGCCTGTGGTTATTTTTCTTTTTTCATCCTACCTTTCCTTCATTGTCTTTTTTTTTTTTTAATAAATTTATTTATTTGCTGCATTGGGTCTTCGTTGCTGCACATCGGCTTTCTCTAGTTGCGGGGAGCGGGGGCTACTCTTCATTGTGGTGCGTGGGCTCCTGATTGCTGTGGCTTCTCTTGTTGCTGAGCACAGGCTCTAGGCACGGGGGCTTCAGTAGTTGTGGCACACAGGCTCAATAGTTGTGGCTCACAGGGCTCTAGAGCACAGGCTCAATAGTTGTGGCACACGGGCTTAGTTGCTCCGCAGCATGTGGGATCTTCCTGGAACAGGGATCAAACCCATGTCCCCTGCCTTGGCAGGCGGATTCTCAACCACTGCGCCACCTAGGAAGTCCCATGACATTGTCTTTTTTTAAAAAAAAATAGCTACTTTACTTATAACTTTCCCCACAACACTTGAATTATAGATTAACTTCACTCTTTTTCTGCTTTAATATCTACTTTCCACAAATGTGTTAAAATTTTTTTGGTTTCCTTAACTGAAGTCTTAAGCCAACTGTCTGCCTGCCTGCCTGATTTGGATTCCTAGTCTTTTAAAAATCCTAACTGTTTACGTTTCCCAGGGACCTACACTCTCACAGCTCGCTCTGGCCGCGGCCGCCCGGGTTTCTAGGCGACCAGCGCTCCTCCGACGCCGCACGCCTCGTGCCGCGGAGCCTCCTGGGAAGTGTAGTTCGGCGGCTCCTTCCCCTCGCGCACGCGCACCCCACACAGCAGGTTTGGCCCTTCTCTTTGTCCTTCGCCGCCGCGCGCGAGACCAGCGTGCGCGTGTCCGTGTGCTCGTGCGCGCGCCGTTCCGCAGCCCAGCTCCTGGCGGTCGGGATCCGGCGGGTCGGTGGGTGTAGCGCAAAGGCCGGGGGCGGGGCGGTCACGTGGGTCCCGGTCCCGCGCGTCCGTGGTCCGAGGCCCTTTTTGCAGGTTCCGGGGCTGGATCCCTGTGGGGTGGGCGGCGGGGGCTGAGGGGGCAGGGGGCGAGGGGCTGGGGGTCGTGCCAGGGTCGCCAGTGGGCGTCAGCGCTTGGGCCGGGGCTCCCCGCGGCTGGGGTGCGGTGGGCACTGGCGGCCCGCGGAGGGTGGGGGGAGGCCCTTCCTCGGCTGCCTCCGGTGCTCTTCACGCCGGGGCATTTCCTTCCCGACCGGCTTGTAAAGGCGGCGCCTCCCCACGCGCGTCCCTGGCCGCGAGCCCCGAGCCCCACGGCCGGTCCCGGGGCGTCCGGCGAGTGTCCACGGGGTGACCCGATTGCTGGGCCTGTATGGCCCCTCCTGCCTGACTCCACCCAGCTCGCCTCTGTCTTTATCAGTAGGATTTTCCCCGAGGCTTCTCTACTAACAAAACCCCCAAACAACTTTGACAGTAGCTGGTGTGGAGGAGACAGCATTGGTTCAAGGCCGTCTCTCTGACTTTGACCCACGTCTGCCACTGGGAACGGCCCACTCACGGTTTTTGGGTCTCAGGCTTTTCATCGGAAAATGAGGGAGTGGAAAGAAATGACCTTTTCTTCCCTAGCTTGGATGCTTTTTGCTGTCATCAAAACATATATTATTTTATTTATTATTTACTGTTTACTTTGTTTCAACCCTGTGATGCTGGACTGAAACTGCTCTGCTTGTCATTTCTTGGGTTAAGGACTTTAAAATATGTTCACTGTAGTTCCTTTAGAGCATCTTGATAAACAGATTCAAATGAAAATCATTCATGAGCCCATCGACAGGAAATAGTCACTGCTGACATTTTGTACATTTCTTTTAAGTCAATAAATGTATGTTTTTAATACATCTTATGTGTTCCCTTAAAAAAAAAACCAAAATTGAGACTATGCTGCATATCCTGCTTAAAGCCCTTACAATATATCACAAATATGTTAAGTTGAATTATTTTGTCCCAAGTGCGGAGCTTACACTTACTGGGGGAGTATTTTTCAACTTGCCCCTGAGAACTTACCTTTCTCTTGTTTTTCTCCTAGTCTGCCCTGGTGCTATCGTTTCTTGCCAGGGGACTGTGTCATGCATGTCCTGGGACTAGAAACAAGGACTCCCAAGGCCTTTGCCCTCCAGTGTTGTTGAGGGGCTGTGGTGGCAGGCTCTAGGGTGGGCTGCGTGGACCAGTGGCCCAGATCTGCCACTTCCTGCATGTCACCTGTTTTGGGCATGTTATTGAACTGTGCCTTATTGCTTCTTCTCTAGTGAGCACTGAATGCATCAAAAAAGATGGTATGATGTGTAGAAATTCTGGCACATAGTGAGTGTAAGTAAATGTTATTTTTCATTATTCTCTACCTTTGCCTTGCAGTTCCACAGAACTTGATGCTGAGTGGGAACTAAGGGATGATGATGAAGGTGCCCCTTCCTCATGCAGGTGGATGTGAGCACGTGGCAGGGAGAGCTGCAGTGCTGTGCAGGAAGGTGCCACGGTAAAGTCACACCATGAAGTTAAAAGGGGCCAAATTGTACAGTGAAGGGTGGGTGTAGGCTTCCATTTGCTGAAGGGACACGTAAGAGTCAAGTATAAGAGTGTTCAGGGAGAACTTCTGCCTCAAAGGCCAGCTTGCCAAAAACATTTGTTTCAGTTAAAGGAAAATAAGGTAGAATCTTTACTGCGCTGAGGGACTACTATCAGAAATATTTTAAAGCTACCACATTGATGGCATATCACACTCCATCCACCTCAGATTCTCAGCTTTGTGTTCTCTGCAAAATCTGCCTCATTTCGACGTTTCTCTCTACTCTTGATAAGTTTTTGCTGAAACCCAAGTAAACTTTGCCAAATAGTTTTTGACAAAATTACAAAGGAAATGTAAAAATCACACTGTGAATTTGCCTGCCTGCTTAAGGAAATAGTTTGAATGTAAACATAGTTTTATTTGTCAGAGTGCTGAAATTTTTATTACATGAAGTGAAATGAAGTGAAAGCATAATGCAAAGGAAATGACGTATTTATTGTAGGTATATTTTCCTGGTCTGGGGCGGGGTGCGTGTGTGTGTGCGCGCGCATGTGCAGTTTTATGTTATGATTGATTTTTCTGGAACCACCCAGAGATTATTACGTTTTTTAATGGTTAAATTTATTGACTTTTTAAATAAAATTTTATGGCTTTTGCCTTTGTATCATGTGTACAGGGGACATTTTCCCCAAATTATACAAATACTCACTTGTGTTTTCTTCAGGCACTATCGTGGTTTCTGTTACTTTAAGTTGCGATCCATCTGGAAGTGCCATTGACCCTTGAACAATGTGGGTTTGAACTGCATGGGGCCACATATATGCAGAATTTTTCAATAAGCACTGCAGTTCTGTACTATCAGAGATTGGTTGAACCTGCAGATATGGAGCCTCGGATACAGAGGGCCAACTGTAAAATTAATCACATGAGGATTTTCGAATGTGTGGGTGGGTTGGTGCCCCTAACCCCCAAGTAGTTCAAGGGTCAGCTGCAGTTTGTTGTGAGGTATGAGATAGACAACGAGCTTTGTTTCTTCTCAAGTGTTAATCACTTCTCCTGATCTCTTAAGTGATCAGTTTTACTTTGGGTGTGAAATGCCACATTTATTGCACGCTAAATCCTTACATATTTGGACTGTTATGCTTTATTTATCTGTATAGCTTTTCTGGAGCCAGTGTGAAACACTTTTTTGATAATGCAACTTTATAATATATGTTGATATTACATGGGCCTGTTTACGCTCATTATTTTGTATTTCCACAAGTGTCCAAAGCTGTTCCTGAACCTTTTTTTCTTCCAGGTGAACTTTAGAATTGCTTGTTAAAGAAAAACTTTCTGAGATTGTGATTCAAGTTGACTAAAGTTAGAAATAATTCAGGACTGAATTATCCTTACTGTACGAAATCGTCCTATCCTGGAACAAGACCAAATTGTACATGTATGAAGTCTATTTTTATAGTCCTCATTGGTGCTTTTAGTTTGTTTCCTATGAACTTTACATATTTCTTGTCAAGTATATTTCTACATGTTTTGTGTATTTCTGTTATGCATAGATTTTACTTTCTACCTTTTTATTGTTTAAATAAGAAAACTGTTGATATTACATAACTATTTCTGTTGATCTGGAAGGATGGTTTGCATAGTGGGAAGAAAACAAAAACTTTTTTTTCAATGTGATTGTATAATATATTTTTTATAAATTTATTTATTTATTTATTGGCTGCGTTGGGTCTTCGTCGCTGCACACAGGCTTTCTCTAGTTGTGGAGAACGGGGGCTACTCTTCATTGTGGTGCATGGGCTCCTCGTTTTGGTGGCTTCTTTTGTTGCGGAGCACGGGCTCTAGGTGTGTGGGCTTCAGTAGTTGCGGGACATGGGCTCAGTAGCTGTGGCTCACGGGCTCTAGAGCACAGGCTCAGTAGTTGTGGCACATGGGCTTAGTTGCTCCACAGCGTGTGGGATCTTCCTGGAGCAGGTATTGAACAAGTGTCCCCTGCATTGGCAGACTCTTAACCACTGCACCACCTAGGAAGTCTCTGTATTTATATTTTTGTGAAAAGTATCCAAATTGTTTCTACCACCTCTTCAGAGTGGTTACATGTGGTCCTAGGTTATAGTTGTTTCTTATTTAGCTTGTATACATTTCTGAGTCTTGTCATCATATTTTACTTTTATAATAATAATTGTGGCTAATATTTTAGTGCTGATGTGTGCCAGCTCCAGTTCTAAAATGAATATACCTTCACTATTTAAAGTGTATAAAGGAATCACTTCTTGTGTAACTGGGAAAAACTTCAGTATGTTTCTGAGTTGGCACCTAAGATGGAATCACAGGAAGACATGAAAGGGAAGAGCTTTGTGTTTTAAGCGCTGCTTTTTAGTGTGTCATAGGGATGAGCAGGCTGATCTTCATTTGTGTTTCTGTGTAACTAAGGTGACCGAATGTGTGCATGGAAATTAGAGCTAATTCCAGGATATAAGGGGGGGGGGTGTGTGTATGACACATATGTGTACATGAATACACACAAATGACATTATGATTTTGGTAGTGAATACCTTGAATGTAGCAGGAAAGAGAAATAACATTCCATTCCTGATACTTAATAGTTGTGCCATCATGGGCACACTCTAAGTCTCAGTTTTCTTTCTATAAAATGGAGATTATGTTAAATGCCTTTTGGGTTGTCTATGAGGGTTAAATTATAAAGTGCTTATTAATATTTTGTCTTATATATAGTAAGCACGCAGGTGTTAGCTATTATTATCACAAGGAACTATTCACTTTCCTTTTAATGTCTTATTTATTCCTCAGAATCCCAGTGGCATTTCATAATGATTGAAGAATAATCCTCCAGAAATATGTAACCTCTATGCATCAGACAACATAGCTTTAAGCATATAATCCAAACATCAACAGCATTACAAGGAAAAGCTGACCAATCTGTAATCGTATTGAGAGAGTTTAGCACACTTCCTTCAGAAATTGATAGAATTGGCAGATATAAATTAGGAATGTTATAGAAGATTTTAATAGGAAACTAAGGCTTATCATTCTGACATTAGTTTCCTATTTGTTTTTGCCCAAAGTCACAAAGCCAGCAAAGGGAAAAGGTTGATTGAAACTCAGATCTGTCTTAATATTTATCATATAAGACTTCCAAAATTCCATCTGCCTAACACAGAGCTATCTTGTACTTCACAGCACCTGTTCCCCAGCATCCTCAGTGGACACTGACTGGATCTCAGAATTACTTACTGCTGATACTTTTTTTTATCTGTGTGTGGAGACTCCTGCTGTTCTTTTATGTTACATTCTGTTTCTGTGCCTGGTAGTCCTGTTTCAGTTATATAGGAAACACACTCTGGCCGTAGATGATCATGAATACCTAGTTCCTAGCAAAAGAGGAAAGGATTTTAGGTGCAGTGTGAATATACCAATTGAAGTGCGTTTGTCCCCAAGTCCACAGATCCTGGTTCCCCGAAAGTAAGCCTACTTGTGTGAGAGAAGAAAGGTGTTCCTAGAAGCAGAAATTCGTTCCTAGTGTAAAAGACCTCACACCAGAGCTTCGGGGCAGAAGCAGAGGCCACAGGACAGAACAAATCTCAGACTTGCTAATCATCTTGCAAGCAGAAATGACCATGTTACAGGTGAGTTCGTGTTTATTTCTCATTATTTTCCCAGGGGATTAGAAAAGGTGTGTAAGACTTCTAGTGAAAAAGGAAAGAATAAATGGTTAAGAAATCAGGGGAAAATGCCTCAGAATGGAAGATCCAAGTTGGGGCAAAATTGAAGCAGTGATAAATTAACCATAGGGCCTTGAGAAGTTCTTATTTATTTTTATCTTTTGGTTGTGTTGGGTCTTTGTAGCTGCATGGGCATTCTCTAGTTGCAGTGAGCAGGGGCTACTCTTTGTTGTGGTGTGTGGGCTTCTCTTGTTGCAGAGCACGGGTTCTAGGTGCGGAGGCTTCAGTAGTTGTGGTTTGAGGGCTGTAGAGTGCAGGCTCAGTAGTTGTGGCACATGGGCTTAGTTGCTCCGCGGCATGTGGGATCTTCCTGGATCAGGGATCGAATCCGTGTCCCCTGCATTGGCAGGCAGATTCCCTTTTTTTTTTTTTTTAAGAACTTTTATTGAGATACAGTTGACGTACAATAAACTGCATAAATTTAAAGTGTAAAGTTTGATGTTTTTTTCTTATTAGTAATGTATGTATGGCAATCCCAGTCTCCCAATTCATCCCACCCCAACCCCTAACAACCCCCACTACTTTCCCCACTTGTCCATATGTTTGTTCTCTACATCTATGTCTCTATTTCTGCCTTGCAAACTGGTTGATTTGTACCATTTTTCTATATTCCGCATATATATGTTAATATATGGTATTTGTTTTTCTCTTTCTGACTCACTTCACTCTGTATGACAGTCTCTAGGTCCATCCATGTCTCTACAAATGTCCCAATTTCGTTCCTTTTTATGGCTGAGTAATATTCCATTGTATATATGTACCACATCTTCTTTATCCATTCATCTGTTGATGGACATTTAGGTTGCTTCCATGTCCCGGCTATTGTAAGTAGTGGGCAGGTGGATTCTTAACCACTGCACCACCAGGGAAGTCTCAAGAAGTTCTTAAAGTTTCAACTTTTATAAGCCTTACTGTCCTACATAAACAATGAATTTGAGCTGTAACCTTGGTTCTTAAATTTTTGTCAGGTGTAATAAGTATGTTTATATGAGTTGCATCATCCAAAGGAAAAAGCAAACTGATTCTTAATAGAAAGTAAATATTTCTTGGTCATTCCTTGGCAAAGCCTTTGAATAAATAATATAGTGGGTAATGTCCTCAGGAGAAACGTTGTAATAAATACATGGTATTATAGCCATTTTTCAGAGTTTTCCGCAGAGTGTAACCCACGGGGAAAATGCCAAAACACAATTTAGTCCCCATAATTATTTAATTTATTTATTTACCTCTTTAATTGTGAAGCAGAATTCACATGGAGAAAAGTTCATACAATGTAAAAGTGCAGTTTAATGTGTTATTAAATGAATACCCATGGAACCATTTCATTTCAAGATATAGAGCATTCTCAGCGCTTATGAGGCCCTTCCTGTGCCCCCTCCCAATCACAGTTTTTCCCTCCTGACAAACGGAACCAGGACTCTGACTTTTGTAACCATTTCCTTGCTTTTCTGTATGGTTTTACTCCTAAGTGTTCATCTGTAAACACTGCCGTTTGGTTTTGTCTGTTGTTGTGTGTACTCACTTGTGTTTTGCTTCTGTCACTTAGCATTTGTGAGATTCACTGCATTTGCAGCCTTCTTTGCAATTAAGGTAGCTTTTTAATATCACCAGATCCAGCCATTATCAAATTTTCAGTTGTCTCATAAATTCTTTGTCATTTGTTTGAATGAGAATCTTAGTAAAGTTTATACAGACAGTGTTGGTGGTGTGTTCTGTCACCTGTGTTTCCTGTAAGTTGGTAGATTCAGAGCTGTGCTGTCCAGTCTCGAAGCTACCAGCCACAGGGGACGATTTGAACTTCAATTACTTCAGTTAAATCCCTTGTCACAGTTGCCACTTTCCAAGTGCTTAGCAGTCACAGATTGGACAGCCATGATTGAGTGGCACAGATAAAGAATATTTCCATTGTCACAGGAAGTTCCACTTTGAGGCTTGATTAGATTCAAGTGTGACTTTTGGCGAGAATGCCCCTGGGGTTGTGGTGGTACTTCTTTCAGGTGGAGGGTGAAGTCCACTTGTCTCTGTCTCACTGGCAGCTCTAAGCGACCGTTGCCCGGATGGATTGTTTCCTTAGGGGCTGCAGAATGGTCACAGCCTCCGTGTGGCATTTCTTCTTTATTAACCAGAATGTTGCATTCCAGCATGACGGGATATGCCAAGGCTCAGTTTGTACATTTTCTGCCCCAGAACTGCAGTTAGTATCTTAAAACTTAGTTATTATCATAAAACTTAGTTATTAATTTTAAAAGTGTTTATTGACAAAACATGGAAATATACTAGGTTTTTGCGTATTGACTTGGTGTTTAGGAACTTTTTGAGCCCATTTGCTAATTCTAAGAATTTTTCTGTAGATTTGGTTAGATACTCCATGTTTATAAAAATATCAGCAATACTTTTTTTTTTTTTTAGTAAAAAGAAATTCCACTGATTTCCTAGTTTGATGAGACTTTCTATAACAAATAAATGTTGATTATTTTTCAACTTTTGGTTTGTTCATTTTGTTCTTTATTTGTTCCTTTTCATACTTTTATATTCCTTATGAAATCCTTCTTTTTGAAAAATGTAAATGTGCTTTGTAAAAACTGTTAGATTTTTCTGTTATCTGTAGTTCCTGTGATGTACATTCTTCCATTTACAGATATGCTTTATCTGCGTCTGTTGAGGTGATAATATGTTTTTTTCTTAATCTGTTAAGGTAGTAAATATCAATGATTTTTTAAAAAAATGTTACATCAACCTTGAATTTTTGGGATAAATTCCAGCTTAGTTTTGATAAATTTTCTTCTTTATATTTTGCTCTGTATAGGAGTTTGATAACATTGTTTAGGATTTTGACATCAGTGTTCACATGTAAGTTGACCTTTGCATTTCCTTTCTTGCAATATCCTTATTGAGTTTTGTTATCGAGGTCATGCTAGTATCAAAAAATTTATCAAAAGTTGCTTCCATATTCTGTAAGAGTTTAGTAAAATTGGAATTATTTCTGCAGTAAATGTTTACAGAATTGACTGGTAAAGCCATTTGTTTTTGTGAGAAGATTTAAACTCAGGGAACCAATGTTTTCCACATGAACAATGCATGACTTATAAAATCACTAACGGGTGAATGATCCATTTAAGGAGCAAAGTGAAACAATCGATTTCAGTGTGACTATGTGAGAAGTTCACTGATGTAGTCGAGGATTCTGCACTGCAGCTTATCTTTGTGGAACCAGTTGATTAGCTTTGGTGTGTTATCAAAGAAGAATATCCACAATTAGCTAATTCCAATTGTCGTAGGGTCTTTGGGTTTTCTTTATGCCGTCATGCCATCTATGAGAGTTTTACATCTTCCTTTCAGTGTTTATGCTTTTTCCTTGCGTTATGTTGTACTGTCCTCCTGGCCAGTACTGCACCTGCAGTACCTTGTGGAGTAGAGGTGGCGTTAGGGACACCCTTGCCTCGCCCGAGGCTGCACTGTCCACTACACAGCACGCCACAGCTGCGCAGCTCTGACACCAGCATAGACTCTACAGGGTGAGGGCATCGTCCCCAACAAGAGTGCCTTCACCTCAGTTACCAGCTGTAAGTTCGGGGGTCCCCAGGCCACCAACACTTCTGATCAATTGGCTGCAAATTTGGGGGGTTCCCGTGACCCCCTCAGGTTCACTGGAGTAGTTCACAGAATTTAGGAAAGTGCTGTACTTAAAACCACAGCCTTATTATAAAGGACGCAAATTGGGACCAGCCAAATGAAGAGACACACAGGGTGAGGTCTGGCAGGGCTCAGACATGGAGCTTCTGCGCCCTCTGCCCATGGAGTCAGGGCACATTGCCCTCCTGGCCCATGTCTGTTCACCACCCGGGAAGCTAACCTGAGGCAGCAGTATCCAGAGTTTTTATTGGGTACTTATTGTGAAGGTATGATTGGTAAAATCACAGCCATGTGATGGAACTCAGCCTCCAGACTGGAGGTTGAAGCATCTGCTGCAAAGCCCCACCCTCCAGTCAGATGGTTGGAACTTCCAGCATGGCCAGTGCCCACCTGGAGACTCCAGGAGCCCACCATGAGTGATCTTGTTCCGTAAACTCTGGAGGAGCCCCCCCATGAATTACAAAGATCAGATGAAGTCTTTATTATACAGCCATTTGTTACATGTACTGTTTAAATTTAAATTAATTAAAAATTAAATAAAACAGAGAAGTCAGTTCCTAGTCACCTTTGAAATATTCAATGGACGCTGGTGCCTAGTGGCTACTGTATTTGATGGTGCAGCTAAAGAGCATTTCGGTCGTCATGAGAAATTCTGTTGGACAGTGCTGTTCTCATCCTCAGAGAGCAAGTACTCAGTGTTGTACCATGAAGTATGATGCTAGCTGTACATATTTTGTAGAGTATGATTATCAGATTAAATTTCCTGGTTTCTTGATAGTATTTTACAACGAGCAGATTTTCACCATATGCCTTTTCTGCATTTTGGGGTGGTAGTGGCTTTCCTCCTTTTCTTTTTTTTTTTAATTACTTTTATTGAGATAGAGTTAACAGACAATAAACAGCATATATTTAGAGTGTACAATTTGGTATCCCAGTCTGCCAGTTCATTCCCCCCCAACCCTCTCTGCTTTCCCCCCTTGGTGTCCATGTGTTTGTTCTCTATATCTGTGTCTCTATTTCTGCCTTGCATTTCCTCTTTCATAGTTGTTAGCATTTGCCTTATGTATTGAGGTGTTCCTATATTGGGTGCATATATATTTATAATTGTTATCTCCTCTTCTTGGATGGATCTCTTGATCTTTATATAATGTCCTTTCTTGTCTCTTGTAACTTTTTATTCTAAAGTCTATTTTATCTGATATGGGTGTCGCTACTCCAGCTTTCTTTTGATTTTCATTTGCATGGAATATCTTTTTCCATCCCCTCACTTTCTGTCGGTATGTGTCCCTAGGTCTGAAGTGGGTCTCTTGTAGACAGCATATATATGGGTCTTGTTTTTGTATCCATTCAGCCAGTCTGTGTCTTTTGGTTGGTGCATTTAGTCCATTTACATTCAAGGTAATTATCAATATGTATGTTCCTATTACCATTTTCTTAATTGTTTTGTGTTTGTTTCTGTAGGTCCTTTTCTTTTCTTATGTTTCCCGCTTAGAGAAGTTCCTTTAGCATTTGTTGTAAGGCTGCTTTGGTGGTGCTGAATTCTCTTAGCTGTTGCTTGTCTGTAAAGCTTTTGATTTCTCCATCAAGAATCTGAATGAGATCCTTGCTGGGTAGAGTATTCTTGGTTGTAGGTTCTTCCCTTTCATCACTTGAAATATATCATGCCGCTCCCTTCTGGCTTTTAGAGTTTCTGCTGAGAAATCAGCTGTTAACCTTATGGGGGTTCCCTTGTATGTTATTTGTCGTTTTTCCCTTGTTGCTTTTAATAACATTTCTCTGTGTTTAATTTTTGTCAGCTTGACTACTATATGTCTTGGCGTGTTTCTCCTTGGGTTTATCCTGCCTGGGACTCCCTGCGCTTCCTGGACTTGGGTCGCTATTTCCTTTCCCATGTTAGGGAAGTTTTCAACTATAATCTCTTCCGGTATTTTCTCAGGTCCTTTCTCTGTCTCTTCTCCTTCTGGGACCCCTATAATGTGAATGTTGGTGCGTTTAACATTGTCCCAGAGGTCTCTTAGGCTGTTTTCAGCTCTTTCCATTCTTTTCTCCTTATTCTTTTCTGCATCAGTGATTATCACCATTCTGTCTTCCAGGTCACTTATTCACCCTTCTGCCTCAGTTAATCTGCTATTGGTTCCTTCTAGTATATTTTTCATTTCAGTTATTGTGTTGCACATCTCTGTTTGCTCTTTAATTCTTCTAGGTCTTTGGTAAACTTTTCGATCTTTGCATCCAGTCTTTTTTCAAAGTCCTGGATCATCTTCACCATCATTATTCTGAATTCTTTTTCTGGAAGAGTGCCTATCTCCTCTTCATTTAGTTGTTTTTCTGGTGTTTTATCCTGTCCCTTCAACTGGTAGAAAGTTCTCTGCTTTTTCATTTTCTCTATCTTTCTGTGGCTGTGGTTTTCAGTTCCACAAGACGAAATACTGCTGATACTGCTTGATACTGCTGTCTGCCCTCTTGTGGAGGAAGCTGTCTAGGAGGCTTCGGCTTTTCTCCTTTGTTCGGTTAACATTGAAGTGATTTCTGAATCCATACCTTGCACAACTGAAGGAAACCTCATTTGGTCAGGCTATGTAATACTTTCTATGCATGGCCAGATTCAATTTTCTAATATTTTGTTAGGAATTTTGATTCTGCAAGAGTTATTTGCTTGTAATGTGCTCTTCTTGTGTTTCTGTCTGATTTGGGATTAGAGGTCTGCTGGCCTTATAAAATGATTTGAGAAGTTTGCCCTCTTTCTCCATCCTCTGAAAGAATTTATGTGAGATCATTTTATTTATTCCTTAAATGTCGGGAAGAATTCACCTCCGAAGCCATCTAGACCCTGAGTTTTCTTTGAAGGAAGGTTTTAAAGTGTGCGGGTCAATTCCTTTAACAGTTACAGGACTAACTCAGACCTTTTTTCTTGAGTCACTTTTGAGTACATTGTCTTTCAAGAAATACATCTGTTTCATCTGAGTTGTCAAATATGTTGGCATAAATTTAATTAATATTATCTTTTTAACAGCTTTATTGGACTATGATGTCAGTAGGAGCCACCTATTTTAAGTGTACAGTTCAGTGATTTTTTTTTTTTTTTAGTAATTTTCTGTTGTGTAACCATCATCACAATCCAGGGTCCAGTCACCCCAAGAGAATCTTTATGACATCCGCAGTCAATTCCTCTTCCCATCCCCAGCCTGAGGCAGCTGCTAATTTGCTTACTCTCTTATATAGGTTTTCCTTTTGAATGTATCACATGAATGGACTTGTATAAGTGTGTAATCTTTTGTGTCTATCATCTTTCAATTAGCATGGTATTTTTGAGGTCCATCTGAGCTTTAGCATATGTCAGAAATTCATTCTTTTTATTGTTGAATAGTATTCCATTGTATGGATATGCCACCTTTTGTTTATTCATTCAACACTTGATGGACATTTGGAATATTTACACTTTTTGGTGGTTATAAATAATACTAATATGAATAATCACTTACAATGTGTTTTTAATTGAAGTATAGTTGATTTACAATGTTGCATTACTTTCAGGTTAAGGCAAAGTAATTCAGTTATACATATATGTGTATATATATTCTTTTTCAGATTCTTTTGCATTGTAGGTTATTACAAAATATTGAATATAGTTCCCTGTGCTATACAGTAGGTGCTTGTTGGTTATTGATTTTGTACTAGTAGTATGTATCTGTTAATCCCAAACTCCAAATTTATTCCTCCACTCCTTTCCCCTTTGGTAACCATAAGTTTGTTTTCTGTGTGTGTGAGTCTATTTCTGTTTTGTAAATAAAGTTCATTTGTATTACTTTTTTTTAGATTCCATGTAAAAGTTATATCATATGATATTTGTCCTTCTCTGTCTGACTTACTTTACTCGGCATGATAATCTCTAGGTCCATCCATGTTGCTGCAAATTGCAAAATTTCATTCTTTTTATGGCTGAGTAGTATTCCACTGTGTACATGTACCCCATCTTCTTTATCCATTCCTTTGTTGATGGACATTTAGGTCTTGGCTATTGTAAACAGTGCTGCTATGAACATAGGGTTGCATGTACTTTTTTTTTTAATTAAAAAAAATTTTTTTAAATTTATTTTTTGGCTGTGTTGGGTCTTTGTTGCTGTGTGCAGGCTTTCTCTAGTTGAGGCAAGCAGCGGCTACTTTTTGTGGTGGTGCGTGGCCTTCTCATTGTGGTGGCTTCTCTTGTTGTGGAGCATGAGCTCTAAGTGCAGGCTTCAATAGTTGTGGCACACAGGCTCAGTAGTTGTGGCTCGCGGGCTCTAGAGAGCAGCCCCAATAGTTGTGGTGTGTGGGCTTAGTTGCTTCACGGCATGTGGGATCTTCCCGGAGCAGGGATGGAACCTGTGTCTCCTGCATTGGCAGGTGGATTCTTAACCATTGCACCACCAGGGAAGTCCCCTGTATCTTTTCAAATTAGAATTTTCATCTATTCTACATATATTTCCAGGAGTGGGATTGCGGGATCATGTGGTAATTCTATTTTTAGTATTTTAAGGAACCTCCATACTGTTCTCCATAGTGGCTGCACCAATTTACATTCCCACCAACAGTGTAGGAGGGTTCCCTTTTCTACACACCCTCTCTATCATTTATTATTTGTAGACTTTTTTTTAAAATTTATTTACTTATTATTTTTTTGGGGGTACACCAAGTTCAATCATCTGTTTTTATACACATATCCCCATATTCCCTCCCTCTCTTGACTCCCCCCCACCCTCCCACGAGTCCCTGCCACCCTCCCCGTCCCAGTCCTCTAAGGCATCTTCTATCCTTGAGTTGAACTCCCTTTGTTATACAACAACTTCCCACTGGCTATCTGTTTTACAGTTGGTAGTTTATATATGTCTGTGCTACTCTCTCACTTCGTCTCAGCTTCCCCTTCACCCCCCGCCCCCTCCCAAACCTCGAGTTCTCCAGTCCATTCTCTGCACCTGCGTCCTTGTTCTTGTCACTGAGTTCATCAGTACCATTGTTAGATTCTGTATATGTGAGTTAGCATACAATATTTGTCTTTCTCTTTCTGACTTACTTCACTCTGTATGACAAACTCTAGGTCTATCCACCTCATGACATATAGTTCCATTTCATCCCTTTTTATAGCTGAGTAATATTCCATTGTATATATGTGCCACATCTTCTTTATCCATTCATCTGTTGATGGGCATTTAGGTTGCTTCCATGTCCTGGCTATTGTAAATAGTGCTGCAATAAACATTATGGTACATGTTTCTTTTGGGATTATGGTTTTCTTTGGGTATATGCCCAGTAGTGAGATTACTGGATCAAATGGTAATTCTAGTTTTAGTTTTTTAAGGAACCTCCAAACTGTTTTCCATAGTGGCTGTACCAACTTACATTCCCACCAACAGTGCAGGAGAGTTCCCTTTTCTCCACACCCTCTCCAACATTTGTTGTTTCCAGATTTTGTGATGATGGCCATTCTGATCAGTGTGAGGTGATACCTCATTGTGGCTTTGACTTGCATTTCTCTGATGATTAGTGATGTTGAGCATCTTTTCATGTGTTTGTTGGCCATCTGTATGTCTTCTTTGGAGAAATGTCTATTTAGGTCTTCCGCGCATTTGTGGATTGGGTTATTTGCTTTTTTGGTATTAAGCTGCATGAGCTGCTTGTATATTTTGGAGGTTAATCCTTTGTCCATTGTTTCACAGGCCACTATTTGTTCCCATTCTGAGGGTTGCCTTCTTGTCTTGTTTATGGTTTCTTTCACTGTGCTAAAGCTTTTAAGTTTCACTAGGTCCCATTTGTTTATTCTTGATTTTATTTCCATGATTCTAGGAGGTGGGTCAAAAAGGATCTTGCTTTGATGGATGTCGTAGAGTGTTCTGCCTATGTTTTCCTCTAGGAGTTTTATAGTGTCTGGCCTTACATGTAGGTCTTTAATCCATTTGGAGTTTATTTTTGTGTATGGTGTCAGGAAGTGTTCTAATTTCATTCTTTTACATGTAGCTGTCCAATTTTCCCAGCACCACTTATTGAAGAGGCTGTCTTTTTTCCATTGTATATTCGTACCTCCTTTTTCAAAGGTAAGGTGCTCATATGTGTTTGGGCTTACCTCTGAGTTCTCTATTCTATTCCATTGATCTTCCTTTCTATTTTTGTGCCAGTGCCATACTATCTTGATCACTGTGGCCTTGTAGTATAGTTTGAAGTCAGGAAGCCTGATCCCACCAACTCCATTTTTCCTTCTCAAGAGTGCTTTGGCTGTTCGGGGTCTTTTGCATTTCCATACAAATTGTAAGATTTCTTGGTCTAGTTCTGTGAAAAATGCCATTGGTAATTTGATCGGGATTGCATTGAATCTGTAAATTGCTTTGGGGTAGTATAGTCATTTTCACGATGTTGATTCTTCCAATCCAAGAACATGGTATGTCCCTCCATCTGTTTGTGTCGTCTTTGATTTCTTTCAGCAATGTCTTAAAGTTTTCTGCATACAGATCTTTTGCCTCCTTAGGCAGGTTTATTCCTAGATATTTTATTCTTTTGGTTGCAATGGTGAACGGGAGAGTTTCCTTAATTTCTCTTTCTGCTCTTCCGTTGTTAGTGTATAGGAATGCAAGAGATTTCTGTGCATTAATTTTGTATCCTGCTACTTTACTAAAATCATCAATTAGTGCTAGCAGTTTTCTGGTAGAGTCTTTAGGGTTTCCTATATATAATATCATGTCATCTGCAAAGAGTGACAATTTTACTTCTTCTTTTCCAATTTGGATACCTTTTACTTCATTCTCTTCTCTGATTGCTGTGGCTAAAACTTCCAAAACTATGTTGAATAATAATGGTGAGAATGGACACCCTTGTCTTGTTCCTGTTCTTAGAGGGAATTCTTTCAGTTTTTCCCCATTTAGAACGATGTTGGCTTTTGGTTTCTCATATATGGCTTTTATTATGTTGAGGTAATTTCCTTCTATGCCCATTTTCTGGAGAGCTTTTATCATAAATGGATGTTGAACTTTGTCAAAAGCTTTTTCTGCATCTATTGAGATGATCATATGGTTTTTATCCTTCAATTTGTTGATATGATGTATCACGTTGATTGATTTGCGTATATTGAAGAATCCTTGCATCCCAGGGATAAACCCCACTTGATCACGGTGTATGATTTTTTTAATGTGCTGTTGGATTCTGTTAGCTAGTATTTTGTTGAGGATTTTTGCATCTATATTCATCAGTGATATTGATCTGTAGTTTTCTTTTTTTGTGACATCTTTGGTTTTGGTATCAGGGTGATGGTGGCCTCGTAGAATGAGTTTGGGAGTGTTCCTCCTTCTGCAATATTTTGGAAGAGTTTGAGAAGGATAGGTGTTAGCTCCTCTCTAAATGTTTGATAGAATTCGCCCGTGAACCTATCTGGTCCTGGGCTTTTGTGTGTTGGGAGATTTTTAATCACTGCCTCAATTTCCATACTTGTGATTGGTCTGTTCATGGTTTCTATTTCTTCCTGGTTCAGTCTTGGAAGATTGTATTTTTCTAAGAATTTATCCATTTCTTCCAGGTTATCCAATTTATTGGCATATAGTTGCTTGTAGTAGTCTCTCATGATCTTTTGTATTTTGGAGGTGTCCGTTGTTACTTCTCCTTTTTCATTTCTAATTCTGTTGATTTGCATCTTCTCCCTTTTTTTCTTGATGAGTCTGGCTAGTGGTTTATCAATTTTGTTAATGTTCTCAAAGAACTAGCTTTTAGTTTCATTAATTTTTGCTATTGCTTCCTTCCTTTCTTTTTCATTTATTTCTGCTCTGATCTTTATGATTTCTTTCCTTCTGCTCACTTTGGGGTTTCTTTGTTCTTCTTTTTCTAATTGTTTTAGGTGTAAGGTTAGGTTGTTTATTCGATCATTTTCTTGTTTCTTAAGGTAGGACTGTATTGCTATAAACTTCCCTCTTAGAACTGCTTTTGCTGCATCCCATAGGTTTTGGGTTGTTCTGTTTTCATTGTCGTTTGTTTCTAGATATTTTTTGATTTCCTCTTTGATTTCTTTAGTGATTTCTTGGTTGTTTAATAGTGAATTATTTAGCCTCCATGTGTTTGTATTTTTTGCAGTTTTTTTCCTGTAATTGATATCTAGTCTCATGGCGTTGTGGTCTGAGAAGATGCTTGATATGATTTCAATTTTCTTGAATTTGCTGAGGGTTGATTTGTGACCCAAGATGTGATCTATCCTGGAATATGTTCCATGTGCACTTGAGAAGAAAGTGTAGTCTGTCGTTTTTGGATGGAATGTCCTATAAATATCAATTAAGTCGAGATGGTCTAATGTGTCATTTAAAGCTTGTGTGTCCTTATTTATTTTCTGTTTGGATGATATGTCCATTGATGTAAGTGGGGTGTTCAAGCCTCCCACTATTATTGTGTTACTGTCGATGTCCCCTTTTATAGCTGTTAGCATTTGCCTTATGTATTGAGGTGCTCCTATGTTGGGGGCATAGATATTTACCATTGTTATATGTTCTTCTTGAATGGATCCCTTGATCATTATGTAGTGTCCTTCCTTGTCTCTTTTAATAGTCTTTACTTTCAAGTCTAATTTGTCTGATATGAGTATTGCTACTCCAGCTTTCTTTTGACTTCCATTTGCATGGAATATCTTTTTCCATCCCTTTACTTTCAGTCTGTATGTATCCCTTGGTCTGAAGTGGGTTTCTTGTAGGCAGCATATAGAAGGGTCTTGTTTTTGTATCCATTCAGCCAGTCTGTGTCTTTTGGTTGGAGCATTTAATCCATTTACGTTTAAGGTGATTATTGACATGTGTGTTCCAACTACCATTTTCTTAATTGTTTTGGGTTTGTATTTGTAGGTGTTTTCCTTTTCTTGTGTTTCCTACTTAGAGAAGTTCCTTTAGCACTTGTTGTAAGGCTGGTTTGGTGGTGCTGAATTCTCTTAACTTTTGCTTGTCTGTAAAGCTTTTGATTTCTCTGTTGAATCTGAATGAGATTCTTGCTGGGTAGAGTATTCTTGGCTGTAGGTTTCTCTCTTTCAGGACTTTCAGTATATCCTGCCATTCCCTTCTGGCCTGCAGAGTTTCTGCAGAAAGGTCAGCTGTTATCCTTATGGGTTTTCCCTTATATGTTATTTGTTGCTTTTCTCTTGCTGCTTTTCATATTTTTCCTTTGTGTTTAATTGTCATTAGTTTGATTAATATGTGCCTTGGTGTATTTCTCCTTGGGTTTATTCTGTATGGGACTCTCTGTGCTTGTTGGACTTGGTTAATTATTTCCTTTCCCATGTTGGGGAAGTTTTCCACTATAACCTCTTCAAATATTTTTTCAGACCCTTTCTTTTTTTCTTCTTCTTCTGGGATGCCTATAATTCGAATGTTGGTTCCCTTAATGTTGTCACTGAGGTCTCTGAGGCTGTCTTCTATTCTTTTTATTCTTTTTTCTTTTTCCTGCTCTGTGGCAGTTATTTCCCCCATTCTATCTTCCAACTCACTTATTCGTTCTTCTGCCTCAGTCATTCTGCTGGTTATAGCATCTAGAGTATTTTTAATTTCAGTTATTTTGTTATCCATTGCTGTTTGTTTTTCTGAGTTGTTATGAACTGTTTCTTGTACTTTCTCTATTTTGTTATTGAGATTTTGTATCATTTTTACTATCATTACTCTGAATTCTCTTTCAGGCATTTTTCCTATTTCCTCCTCATTTATTTGGTCTTGTGGGTTTTTTTCCTGCTCCTTTGCCTGCATGGTGTTTCTTTGTTTCCTCGTGGTTGTCCAGACTTTTGGGGTTGCTTGTCCTGGCAATAGAGGTGTTTATAGAAGTCTGTCCAAGCCTCAGACTAATGTCCAAGTATTGGATTAAACAATTACTAGGTCTAGGAAACACGTACATGTATAAGACACACAATTACTGAATCCATTAGAACATAAGGCTCTGGAAAGACCTGACAGAACCCCAGTATGCTATCAGATATTCAAAGAGAAACTCAACAGAAATTGACAACTGAAACAGAGCAAATCAGAGACAAAAGGAAAAGCAAACAAACAAACAACACCTTACACTTACAAACACTAATCCAGGGAGATTTTGTAAGCTAGGATCAAATATAGAAAAGAGCTAGAGTACCACCAGAGAGAATGGAGATTCTCAGAATGATATTAGACAATTGTACTAAGAACTAAGATAAAGACAAAAACCTAATATTAAATACCAAGGCGGTGCATCATCTGGAGAATAGAGCAAGGAGTCTGAGCAGATCGATAGTGTTGCTTATAAGTATGTTAAGATAAAATAAACTTAAAATGGCTGGAAGAAGGGGGAACAGAGGGAGCGTAGTGTGGTTGTAAATATGCAAATAAAAAGAATGGAATAGAATTTATAAAAGATAAGGATGAAAAGAAAGTATGAGAGATATATTGTCCGTACTACCAAAAACATAGCTAGATATAGAAGTATATAAAAAGGCAAAAAAATAAAAATAGAATAAAAAACATCATTAAAAAAATTATGTTATAAAAATTGTAGATCCCTTAGGGCTAAGATCATAATTAATAAAAAAAGAAAAAAGAAAGAAAAAGAAAAAAACAAAAAAAAATCCAGAACTGATCTAGAATGGACCAGTTCAATAGGATTGATACTAAGATTTGTGTTTCCTTAGAGTCTCAGCTGTAAGTGTCCTTCTACTCGCCTTAGGTTTTTTTGCATTATTTTGTGACCAGCAGAGGTTCCTTTATTGTTCGTCTGTAAGCATCGGTGTGTGGGGAGGGAGAGGGCACAACAGTGGCTCCTTCCCCTGGGAGTGAGTGAGCAGTGGCACACTGTTATTTCAGTCGGGCTTGCAGGTGCCTGTTGCAGAGGGACGCCGGTGGCTCGGGTGTAAACAGAAAGTCTTAGAGTTGGGCCTCTCTCGGGTTTTTTTGTTGTTGTTTTTTTTTCTCTGCAGCCTCCCTGCTGCCAGCATTCCAAGGGGTTTTAATCTAGCCCCGCTTGAGGGTACTTGTTCTCCCTGAGCGCCTTAGGTGGCCCACAGGGCATCTCTCCACTGCCTGTTGCAGAGGCACAGAGAGAGAGAGAGAGGCTATGTGCACGGCTCCTCCCCCCTGCCCGTGAGCCTGCAGCGTCCAGCCGCCATCATGGCTCGGCAGCTCTCAGGGGCAGGCACTCCTCGCCGCGGACCTCTTCCCTCCTGTCCTCTCAGTCCATCACCCTACTGGCAACAATGTTTCTCACCCTGAACCAACTCTCCGGTTCCCATGCTCCCGCTCCCGGACCCTCTGTTCAGCTGTGGATTGACGTCTCGGTTCGGGGACGCTGAGCTGCGGTGCGGACCCTCTGTATGTTTCTTACTACCTCCCGTCTGCCACAGCTCCACCGCTTCACCCTCTTTGAGCCGTCGTAGATGCCTCCCTACCAGTTATGTTGGGCTCCTTGCGGTCCTTTCTGGTGTCCGAGGCCGTCTGCTGGTGTTCAGCTGGTTCTCTGTGGGAATTATTGTGTCCTTCGGTGCATTCCCAATGCATCTGTGGAGAGGGATGCATTCCACGTCCCTCTACTTCGCCACCATCTTTTTTCCTCTGTAGACTTTTTGATGACAGCCATTCTGACTGGTATGAGGTGATACTTCATTGTAGTTTTGTTTTACATTTCTTTAATAATTAGAGATGTTGAGAACATCTTTTCATGTGCCTGTTGGCCATCTGTATGTCTTCTTTGGAGAAATGTCTATTTATGTCTTCTGCCCATTTTTTGATTGGGCGGTTTGTTTTTTTTTTGATATTGAGCTGTATGAATTGTTTCTATATTTTGGAAATTAAGCTCTTGTCATTCACATCATTTGCAAATATTTTCTTCCATTCTGTAGGTTATCTTTTAATTTTGTTTCTGGTTTCCCTTGCTGTGCAAAAGCTTTTACGTTTAATTAGGCCCAACTTGTTTATTTTTGCTTTTATTTCCATTACTTTAGGAGACAGATCGAAAAAAATATTGCTGCAATTTATGTCAAAGAGTATTCTGCCTGTGTTATCCTCTAGGAGTTTTATAGTATCTGGTCTCACATTTAGGTCTTTAATCCATTTTAAGTTTATTTTTGTACATGGTTAGAGAACCTAATTTCATTCCTTTACTTGTAACTGTCCAGTTTTCTTAGTACCACTTATTGAAGTGACTGTCTTTTTCCATTATATAGTCTTGCCTCCTTTGTTGTAGATTAATTGACCATAAGTGTGTGGGTATGTTTCTGGGCTTTCTATCTTATTCCATTGATCTGTATGTCTGTTTTTGTGTCACTAGCATACTGTTTTGAATACTGTAGCTTTGTAGTATAGTCTGAAATCAGGGAGCATGATTTGTCCAGCTCCGTTAAAAATTCTTTACTGGCTATTCAGGGTCTTTTGTGTTTCCATACAAATTTTAATACTATTTATTCTAGTTGTGAAAAATGCCACTGTTAATTTGACAGGGGTCATATTGAATTTGTAGATTGTCTTGGGTAGTATGGTCGTTTTAACAGTATTGATTCTTCCAGTGCAAGAACACAGTATATATTTCGGTCTGTTTATGTCACCTTCAATTTCTTTCATCAACATCTTATAGTTTTCAGATTACAGGTCTTTGGCCTTCTTAGGTAAGTTTATTCCTAGGTATTTTATTCTTTGTGATGCCTTGGTAAATGGAATTGTTTCCTTAATTCTCTTTTTGATGTTTTTGTTGTTGGTATATAGAAATACAAGAGATTTCTGTGTACTAATTCCATATCCTGCAACTTTACCAAATTCATTGATGAGTTCTGGTAGTTTTCTGGTGGCATCTTTAGGACTTTCTACCTATAGTATCATGTCTTCTACAAACAGTGACAGTTTTCTTTCCCAATATGGATTCCTTTTATTTCTTTTCTTCTCTGATTGCCATGCTTAAGACTTTCAAATCTATGTTGAAGAGAATGGACATTCTTGTCTTTTTCCTGATCTTAGAGAGGATAATTTCTTTCTTTTTATTTCTTTCTTTATTTTTGGCTGTGTTGGGTCTTCGTTGCTGCATGTGGGCTTTCACTAGTTGTGGAGAGCAGGAGCTACTCTTTGTTGTGGTGTGTGGGCTTCTAATTGAGGTGGCTTCTCTTACAGAGCACATGGTCTAGGCACATGGGCTTCAGTAGTTGTGGCTCGTGGGCTTAGTTGCTCTGTGGCATGTGGGATCTTCCCGAACCAGGGCTCAAAAGCATGTCCCCTGCATTGGCAGGCAGATTCATAACCACCACGCCACCAGTGAAGTTCTCTAGAGGGGATACTTTCATCTTTTCACCATGGAGTATGATGTTAGCTGTGAGTTTGTCATATATTGCCTTTATCATGTTGAGGAATGTTCCTCCTATGCCCATTATCTGGAAAGTGGTTATCAAAATGAATGTTGAACTTTATCAAAAGTTTTTTTCTGCATCTATTGAGATGAGTGTATGGTTTTTGTTCTTATGTTTTTTCATGTGTATCACATTGATTGATTTGCACATATTGAAAAATTCTTGAGTCCCGGGGACAAATTCCACTTGATCATGTTGTATGATCCTTTTACGGTATTGTTGGATTTAGTTTGCTAGTATTTTGTTGAGGATTTTTGCATCTATGTTCATCAGTGACAGTGGCCTATAATTCTCTTTTTCTGTGGTATCCTTGTCTGGTTTAGGTATCAGGGTGATGGTGGCCTCATAGAATGAGTTTGGAAGGTTTCCTTCCTCTGCAACTTTTGGAAATAGCTTCAGAAGCATAGGTATTAACTCTTCTCTAAATGTTTGATAGAATTTACCTGTGAAGCTATCTGGTCCTGGACTTTTATTTATTGGGAATTTTTAAATTACTGATTCAATTTCATTACTGGTAATTGGTCTGTTTATATTCCTTCCTGATTCAGTCTTGGGAGATTGTACCTTTCTAAGAATTTGTCCATTTCTTTTAGGTGGTCCATTTTATTGGCATATAGTTGCTTGTAGTCTCTTATGATCCTTTGTATTTCTGTGGTGTTGGTTGTAACTTCTTCTTTTTCATTTCTGATTTTATTGATTTGGGCCTTCCCTTTTTTCATGATGAGTAATTTTATCTTTGCAAAGAACCAATTTTTAATTTTGTTGGTTTTTTTCTGTTTCTTTTCTTTCTTTTTTTAAAGTTTCTATTTCATTTATTTCTGCTCTGATCTTTATGATTTCTTTCCTCCTACTAACTTTGGGTTTTGTTTGGTTTTTTTCCTTTAGTTGCTTCAGGTGTAAGATTAGGTTGTTTATTTGAGATTTTTTTTGTTTCCTGAAATAAGCTTGTATCAGTATAAACTTCCTTCTTAGAACTGCTTTCGCTGCATCCCATAAGTTTTGGGTCATCATGTTTTCATTTTCTTTTGTCTCTGTTTTCATTTTCACTTGTCTCTACATATTTTTTTGATTTCCTCTTTGAGTTGCTCAGTGATCCATTGGTTGTTTAGTGACATATTGTTTAGTCTCTACATGCTTGTGTTTTTTGCAGTTTTTTTCTTGTAATTGATTTCTAGTCTCAACAACATTGTGGTCAGAAAAGATGCTTGATTTGATTTCAGTTTTCTTAAATTTACCCAGGCTTGTTTTGTAGTTTAGCATGTGGTCTGGACAGTGTTCCATGTGCTCTTGGAAAGATTGTATATTCTGCTGCTTTTGAATGGAATGCTCTGTATGTATCAATTAAGTCCTTTTGGTCTAACGTGTTCTTCAAAGCCAGTGTTTGCCTATTGATTTAGTCTAGATGATCTATCCATTGATATAAACGGGATATTTAAGTGCCCTGCTATTGTTGTATTACTGTTGATTTCTCCTTTTATGTCTGTTAATATTTGCATTATATATTGAGGTGTTCTTGTGTTAGGTGTATATGTATTTAGAATGGTTATATCTTCTTTTTGGATTGATCCCTTGAACATTATGTGGTGTCCTTTTTTGTCTCTTGTAACATTCTTTATTTTAAAGTCTATTTTGTCTGATATAAGTATTGCTGCTCCGTTTTTCTTTTGATTTCCATTTGTGTGGAATACCTTTTTTCATCCCTTGACTTTCAGTCTGTATGTGTCCCCAGATCTGAAGTGGTCTTTTGTAAACAGCATATATATGGGTCTTATTTTTTTATACATTCAGCCACCCTGTGTCTTTTGATTGGAGCATTTAGTACATTTACAGTTAAGGTAGTTACCAATGTATTTGTTCTTATTGTCATTTTGTTAATTGTTTTCGAAGGTCTTTTTTCCCTCTTCCTTTGTTCTCTTCTCTTGTGATTTGATGACTATCTTTAGTGTTATGCTTGGATTCCTTTTTCTTTTTTGTGTGTATATCTACTACAGATTTTTTGGTTTGCAGTTACTGTGAGGTTTTTATACAGCAGTCTGTATATACACGTGATTAAGTTGTTGATCTTGTAATTTCAAATGCATCTTAAAAATCCTGCATTTGTATTCTCCACTCACGATTACTGTTGTTGATATATTTTATGTCTGATTTATGTATCCCTTAACTGCTTATTGTGGATATAAGTGGTTTTACTACTTTTGTCTTTTAACTTTCCTACCAGCTTTATGTGTGGATGATTTCCTACTTTTATTGTGTGTTTGCCTTTACTGGTGAGCTTTTTAATTTCATAATTTTTTGCTTCTAGTTGTAGCCTTTTCTTTTTCGTCTAGATAATGTTCCTTTAACATTTGTTGTAAAGCTGGTTTGGTGGTGCTGAATTCTTTTAGCTTTTGTTTGTAAAACTTTTGATTTCTCCGTCAAAACTGAACAAGAGCTTGGTAGGTAGAATGTTCTTGGCTGTAGGTTTTTCCCTTTCTTCACTTTAAATATATCACGCTACTCCCTTGTGGTCTGCTGAGAAAATCTGCTCATAGTTTTATGGGAGTTCTCTTGTATATTATTTGTTGCTTTTCCCTTGATGCTTTTAATATTCTCTTTAATTTTTGTCATTTTGATTACAAAATGTGTGTGTTCCTTTTTGGGTTAATACTGTATGGGACACTGCACTTCCTGGCTTGGGTGACTGTGTACTTTCCCAGGTTAGGGACATTTTCAGATGGTTATTTCTTCAAATATTGTCACAGGTCCTTTTCTCTCTCTTCTCCTCTGGGACTATGTACAAATCTTTGTATAAGTGTGTATTTATTTCTCTTGGGTACATACCTAAGTGTCATTGTTGGATTGTATAGTAAAATTATACTTAACTTTTGAAGAAGTTGCCACAGTTCCACTGTCTGAACTGTTTTATATTTCTACCAGTATGAAGTTGCAGTTTCTCACATCTTTTTTTTTTAAATATAAATTTATTTGTTAATTTATTGGCTGTATTGGGTCTTCGTTGATATGCATGGGCTTTCTCTAGTTGTGGTGAGCAGGGGCTACTCTTCATTTTGTTGTGCAGGCTCCTCATTGTGGTGGCTTCTCTTGTTGCATAGCATGGGCTCTAGGCATGTAAACTTCAGTAGTTGTGGCACATGGGCTCAATAGTTGTGGCTCGCAGGCTCTCGAGTGCAGGCTCAATAGCTGTGGTGTATGGGCTTTGTTGCTCCACAGCATATGGGATCTTTCTGGAGCAGGGCTTGAACCCATGTCCCCTGGATTAGCAGGTGGACTCCTGACCACTGAGCCACCAGGGAAGTCTCTTCTCTCATATCTTTTTGAGAACTTTTTATTGTGATTTTTTGATTGTAGTCATTCTAGTGAACATGAAGTCGTGTCTCGTGGTTTTAATATGCATTTCCGTAATAAATAATGATATTGGTTAACATTTCGTGTGCATAATAGCCATTTCTATATTTTCTGTATTAAAATGTATTCAAATATTTTGCCTGTTTTTTACTCAGGCATCTTTTATTAATGTTTTCAACATAAGCTCTTGGCCAAGTTCTTTGTCAGAAATAGGACTTACAAATACTTCTTTCCAGTCTGTGGCTTGTCATTTCATTTTTCAGTTGTGTTGTTTGAAGTGCAAAGTTTTAAATTTTATTTTGCTACTTCAGTAGGAATGTAGAATCCTCACCACTGTCTAGGCCACTCATTCTCTCAACTACGATTGTCTTACACAGTTATACATACATACACTGAAAACTCCATCAGAAAACATTACAATTTTTGCTCTCAACCATGAAACATACTTAAAGAACTGAAGAAGAGGAGAATAGTGTATTTTATTTGCCCACGTATTTGCCATTTCTGTTCTTTTTTCATTCTTTATTTTTTTAAGTTGCCTTCTGGTTTCATGTCCATCTGAAGATTTTCTACTAGTAAATCTTTTAGAGCAGGTCTGCTGCCTTTGAATTCTGTTAGGTTTTCTTAGTAAGAAAATGTTTTATCTCACAGTATTCCTGATGAATATTTAAGCTGGCTACAGGATTCTGGCTTAGCAAGTCTTTCCTTTCAGCACTTCCTTCTGGCCTCTGTGCTATTTAATAAGGCATTTGCAGTCATTTGAATAACTGTTTCCTGTAAGTGATGTGACTTTGTTTTTATATTGTAGCAGTTTGGTTGTGATGTGATTGGTCATGGATTTCATTGTGTTTATCCAGTTGTGGGGTTCACTGAGCTTGTTGAATCTCTAGGCTTATATTTTTTGCCAAATTTGGGGGAGCATTTAGCCATAATTTCTTGAAACTTTTTTTTCACCATGCTCTTTCTGTGTTTTCTCTTTCTGGGACTCCCATGACATGCATTTGCTGTGTCTCACAGTGACCTGAGCTCTTCCATTTTCAAGTTTTTCTCTCTTGGTTGCTCAAAATGGATACTTTCTATGGAGTGTCTTTCAGGTTCCCTGGCTCCTCTCAAAGTGTATGGTGTGCTCTTTATGGTCAGGTTTCTTATTTTCTGATAGTATTCTGGAGTTTTAAAAGAGTGTATTTGTGTTTTCTTGTCATCTTAGGAGACTTTGGGACAGAAATCCATCTTGATCTAAAATCCAGATACCTTTCTAAAACCTAAATTTGGTTACATCACTTCCATCCTGTAAAAGCTCTAATGGCTAACTGTCAGCAGTGAGAAAGTGTCTGGTGTGGTAACCCCATCTGTCCTGCCCCCACTGTGGCCTGCAGTCAAGTCACCACCCCATGCCCTGTCACCTTGTCTGACTGAACTGTTTCTACCACCTCAGCCCCAGCAGTTTGGGGTCCCATATTGGAGCTGCTGTCTCTCAATACTTTTGCACCCCCATTTCTGTGGAAAGCACTAGTAATTTCCTAAAGTTCATCTCAAGCTTCATCTCTTCAACAGAGGCTGACATGACCACAGGTGGAGTGCCGTGTCCTCCCTGCCTTTCTGTCTCAGCTCTTAAAGCAGCTTCTTTTATTTGTAGGTGTACGTGTTTACAGCTGTCTGAAAACTAAGCAGTTTTTAGGATACTATTTTATTATTTTTCTTTTGCTGCCATCTCTTCTGGTGCCAAATTTGAGGTTCAGTAAATATTTTGTTGGTAGTTTGGAAGATTTCAGGTCATGTATTTCAGTTCTCATGTAAAATGGAAGGATGAAAGAATGCATAATGGCATTTTATCCCACAAAACAGAGTGCAAAAGTAGGGACTCAGTAGACATTCTGTAACTTGCCTTGGTGAGAATGATGTTCTCAAGCTCTGGTACTTCTTTCCCATACCACCTAGTAATACCTGCTTCTGATTCACTGGGATTATGCTCTTACAGGGGTCATTCTCATTTGAAGATTTATCAGTGGACTTCACCCAGAAAGAATGGCAGCTACTGGACCCATATCAGAAGGACTTATACAAGGATGTCATGTTGGAGAACTATAGCAGCCTCGTTTCACTAGGTGAGAAAAGCCGCCTAGGAATTCCCTGGTGGTCCAGCGGTTAGGACTCTGTACTTCCACTGCAGGGGGCACAAGTTTGATCCCTGGTTGGGGAACTAAGATCCTGCAAGCCGTGTGGCATGGCCAAAAATAAAAACAGAAAACCTGCCCAGAGGACCTCACATTGTCTAGTACCTTGCTTGTTGTTTTTTTAGTTGCTGAGAGCTCTGGGACTTCCAAAATTTTTACTGATTTTGGACCTAAATTTCAGAGATCAAAGTTCTTGGACTATGACACCAGAGAAAGTATTTGAATCTCACCTTCCAATAATGAAGTCCTAATTTCATTGTGCAGCCTCTGAAGCTAATAGTAACAGTGGTAGTGGTAGCTCCTGAGGCATATAATTTATCGTATTTCACATATCATTCATATATTGACTCACTTAATTATAAGAGCAATCCCTTGTGGCAGGTGTGTTTCTCTACTTTTTTTTTTTTTTCTAAATGAGGAAATTGAGGCAAAGAGAAGTTAAGTAACTTTCCCAAGGACTGACAGCTGGTAAATGAAAGAGCCTGAATTTGAACTCAAGCAGACTGGCTACATAGCCTCTGAAGGGTTTATGGCTTTGGACTTAAATTACAGAAGTCAAAGATTCTTAGGCCTTATTAGCCACTAGGGAGACCATTACCTTTCCTCTGAGAATTATTTACTCTGTTGGTATTCAGATGGGTGGCTACGCTGGGTCAACTAATGCCAAACCTTGCTCATTCTTCAGAGGCCCCAAAGGCCAAGCAGTGGGGGCCAAGGCCTTTGTGATTTCCCCTGAACAGGGTATGAAGTTATGAAACCTGGTGTCATCCTCAAGTTGGAGCAAGGAGAAGAGCCGTGGACAGGAGATGGAGAAATTGCAGGTTCAGACTTTCCAGGTGAGTGTATGAGGATCAGGCAGAGGGGAGAAGATGGAAGTTTAGGGTGGGGGTTGGCATCTTTGAAATGTGCCTTAGAGAGCTCTTTTCAAAATCTCAAACCTTTAATGGTGATTCAGAACAGCTGATAAGCTACTCAAGCAAACCACATTTACATGTGGCTTCTTTGCTCGTAGCTTGAAGTGAAATGTTTTGAGCTGGTCTGGGCCATGATGTTATTCCCTGTCTGTCACATCTGGGACTTTGACGTCTTGTTAAGTATTCTCTCCCCCTGATGTAGTTACTCTCCTCTGTCTTGCCTCCTTCTGTGGTCAGAGACCCCTGTGATTGTCTGTCCGGGCTTTATTTTCCCTCACTCTGGGCATCTCTGGAGTGAAGCCCTCTCTGTTCAGTCTCAGTATGTCAGAAAATGAATTACTGTTCCACCCAAATCATCGGTCCACTTCTTTCCTTTTTAAATTAAGTTCCAGTGTGCTTTTTCTGTGGCTTAGATACCATGGAGTACATGGAATTGTTTCTTTCTAACATTTTTTCTTGTTATTTAAGTATTTTGTCCTTTGGAAAACATCTTTTTAAAGACTTTTCAGTTCCCACTTAAAATTAGGCCTAGTCTTGAACTTCCCAAATTGCTAGATAGATCCAGGTTCTCGTCTCCTTTTGTAAGTTATCGTATGTGGCACCACCAGGCATCCAGCAGTGCTCTGATCAGCTGGACCTCCCTCCTCTTTAACATTGTGACATTGACCTTCTTCAAGGTCCTTCAAAAGCAGACCCTGAGATACTTATCTGAGTGCAAGAACTTAGTGGGGCTGTGATCCCCACAGTGTTAGTGGGAGATGGGGAAGTGAGATGGGGTGGGGGAGGATGCACAAAGGGTCTGCTGCTGGGCTGCTGCAGCCCTGGCTGCAATGCTGCTGGGAGCCTCTGAGGGACCAGGAAGCGGTATCACCCTCTGCCTCCTGTCTTTCAGTGATTGAGCATTGCCCCAGGGAACTTCAGGGCCCCAGAGTTTCTAGCATCCCTGCACACAGCCCAAGAATGCACTTGCAGCCCAAGAATGGTCTTGGTGGAGAGATATTGGCATGTGGGGTGGCCCCCACAATCAGCCCAAGCTGCAGTATTCTCCAGGTGTAGCTGAGGGGGCACGTGAGGCTGAGGACCCATGGAGCGAGCCCCTGTAGCCTGTTCGGCTGTCTTCCCCAATCCCCCAAGTTGGTGGTCAACTCCATTGAAACTTAATCTACTGTGTGTTTTCTGTTCTTGTTTACAGCATTTAAATTTTTTTGCAATATTTAGAGGATAGATATTGTATTCAGATTGGAAAATTAAGCCTTAAAAGGCATTCATTCCCTCACATAGCATTTCTAGGTTTTTATTCAGTAATCACAACTATAGAAGGATTCACAGGGTTTTATTTTTTCTTCATAGAACAAGTCTTGCAAGTAAATAATCACATGACTTGGCACAACGATAACCAAGAGAAGCTTAAAAATATGAAACAAGACCATGAATGTGATGCACTTGGAAAAAATTTTAATCTGAGCATGAACTTTGCTCCTTTAAGGAAATCAAACAATGAAGGTGACATAAGTGGATTAATTTTAAAACATCATTTAGATTTACTTATTCCAAAAGCAGATTATGGAAAAACGGAACCAGCTGACTTAAATGTATTTGATAAATTGTTTCTCCATACCAAGACTGAGGAAGCTGATACTTGGTTAAAATACTATGAATGTGATAAGTATGATAAAGCTAGCTATAAGAAGTCACATATTATCATATATCACAGAACTCGTTTAGGGGAGAAGCTCTATGAATGCAGTGAATGTAGGAAACGCTTCAGTAAGAAATCAAGTCTCATTAAACATCAGAGCAGACATGTAAGAGAAATAGCCTATGGCTGTGGTAAATGTGGCAAAACCTTTCCCCAGAAGTCACAGTTTATTACACATCACAGAACTCATACAGGAGAGAAACCTTACAATTGTAGCCAGTGTGGGAAAGCCTTCTCCCAAAAGTCACAGCTGACATCCCATCAGAGGACACATACAGGAGAGAAACCATATGAATGTGGTGAATGTGGGAAAGCCTTCTCCCGGAAGTCACATCTCATATCACACTGGAGGACACACACAGGAGAGAAACCCTATGGATGCACTGAATGTGGGAGGGCCTTTAGTGAAAAGTCGAATCTCATCAATCATCAGAGGATTCACACAGGAGAGAAACCTTTTGAATGCAGAGAATGTGGAAAAGCCTTCAGCAGGAAGTCACAGCTTGTCACACATCACAGGACCCACACAGGAACAAAACCTTTTGGATGTAGCGATTGTAGAAAAGCCTTCTTTGAGAAGTCAGAGCTCATTAGACATCAGACAATTCATACTGGAGAGAAACCGTATGAATGCAGTGAATGTCAGAAAGCCTTCAGAGAGAGGTCCAGTCTCATTAACCATCAGAGAACCCATACAGGAGAGAAGCCTCATGGGTGTGTCCAGTGTGGGAAAGCGTTCTCCCAGAAGTCACATCTCTTATCACATCAGATGACACACACAGGAGAGAAACCCTTTGTATGCACTAAATGTGGGAAGGCCTTCAGTAGGAAATCCCAGCTTGTCAGACATCAGAGAACTCATACAGGTGAAAAACCCTACGAATGCAGTGAATGTGGGAAAGCTTTCAGTGAAAAATTAAGCCTCACTAATCATCAGAGAATTCATACAGGAGAAAAACCCTATGTGTGCAGTGAGTGTGGGAAAGCCTTTTGTCAGAAGTCACATCTCATATCACATCAGAGGACACACACAGGAGAGAAACCCTATGAATGCAGTGAGTGTGGGAAAGCCTTTGGTGAGAAGTCAAGTCTTGCCACCCATCAGAGAACCCATACAGGAGAAAAACCTTATGAATGCAGGGATTGTGAAAAAGCCTTCTCCCAGAAGTCACAGCTCAATACTCACCAGAGAATTCACACGGGAGAGAAACCGTATGGATGCAGTCTTTGTCAGAAAGCTTTCTTTGAGAAATCAGAGCTAATTAGACATCAGAGAACTCATACAGGAGAAAAACCATATGAATGCAGTGAATGTGGAAAAGCCTTCAGGGAGAAGTCAAGTCTCATCAATCATCAGAGGACACACACAGGAGAGAAGCCCTTTGAATGCAGTGACTGCGGCAAAGCCTTCTCCCGGAAGTCACACCTCATACCACATCAGAGGACGCACACAGGAGAGAAACCCTATGGTTGCAATGAGTGTAGGAAGGCCTTCTCTCAGAAGTCACAGCTTGTTAATCATCAGAGAATTCATACAGGAGAGAAACCTTATCAGTGCAGTGAATGTGGGAAAGCCTTCTCCCAAAAGTCACAGCTCATTAATCATCGGAGAACTCATACAATAAAGAAATCCTAGGAATGGTGTTAACATTAGTCTTTGACAGAGATCTTATCTTGTACTTCAGAGGATGCAGTTATGGTAAATCTTCCAGATAATAGTCACATCACATTATATGTCTGAGTACCTTTTTAGGCTAGGAGCTCTAAATGAGGTTATGTAGGGAAAGCTTTGAGCAGATTAATGTGTTTATTATCATATATTAGAATTCATAGAGGAGCATGATGCTATGAAATGCAGTGGATTCCAAAAACCTTTCAAACCATAGTAAATCTTATACAGTAGAGAATTAATAGCAAAGAAGAGTGCTGGGAGTATCAGGAAGCCTTCCAGAGGTCAAGTGTCATTAGCTGTCAGAAACATTCCCACTGGGAATGAATCCTATTCCAGTGAGTTAAGGAAAACTTCATGAATGCAGTAAGTGAGGTAATATTTTCATCAAGAAATGAAGCTCATTGTACACAAGAAGATTCCCTCAGGAATGAAATTCAATGAAAATACTAAATATGGACAGTCTTCAGCAGGTAACCATATTGTATTCTGTGAATAAACCTAACAATTCAGAGACAATAGTAATATGTGCCCCTAGAAATAATGCTATAATGGAAAGCCATGCATTCTTTATAGACATGGGTACCAAAAATACCCAATTCTAAATGAAATTCAGGCTGAAGTATGAAGTTTTTAAAAATATGTGACTAAATTGAGTCTTTGGAATATCTAAATAAGAAACTTCTCAGTGGTATATAATTATGGCTTATTTTCCTGTGTCACATAATGTGTTTTGTATTTTGGAATGGCGTCTGGTTATGTAATTGGGAGCCTGAGATGCACATGCCTTGTAGTGCCTCTGATGTCTGTCAAGACACACCACATGCCACTGATTTTTCTATTTTAATGGTACTATAAAAATGGTAACTCATAGGACATGTCTATTTGCTCAGTAAGTAGCATGAGTAGTATCACATTTCCTTTTCCTTATGATTTGTTGCTTTATAAAAGGGTCTGTTGCTCTTACTGACCTTTCTCTTTAGTAACAAAAGCCAGCATTGTGTAAAGTCTTTTGCATCCGCGGAGTCTGAGAAACAGTTATAAGAAACTTGGCTAGTAAGTGTTCCAGGGCTGCACGAGCAAGTGACTTATGAGCAGAGGAGAGGAGGCTTGTGTGCCAGGGCTCTGCACTCAGGCCACACGGCAGTAGCACAGAGCAGGTCCTGTCTTCATAGTGGGTGCCTCCGCATGTCCAGTGTGCATATCTGTCTCCTAAGTACAACTTGTATTTTAATTTACTGTGATGAAATATCATGGATACTGTGTGCTGCTATTATGCTTTTGGTGTTTTGTAAAATATCTTGTAAAAAATTAGATGGAGAAACCAGTTATTTGAGACTCACTGTTTAGAAAATGTAAAATATAGAGAATTTTGTGGTGAGAAATATATTTTTGATGTATTCAAGGAAGCCTATTTTGCCTTCCTGCAGATTTCTGTGATTACTGGATAAGTATTAGGAAACAAGGTTTTTAGTATTTCATCATTTGAAGTATTTGTGTTTCACCTGCCTTTCACCTGTTACATTGTGCACATGGGAGTTACCATTGTGTAAGTGATGTTCCCTTTGAAAATGCATGAACCATTCCTGAGCTTATTTAGAATTTTGTGGTAATCTCCCTATAATGTTGCTTGACAAAGTCAACTATATTTTTTGTATGATGATGAAATTCAGAAAAGTCCAGCACTGACCTTGTTTCCAAACTTAGAAAAATCAGGCCTTCTCTCATGCACAAGTTGTTTTATCAGTATGGTGTATGGTACCTTTGATTCTAGCAGTATTTTTTCCTTTAATTACAAATTTTATATCATTGGAAAGTTGGGACTTTAAATAAATGGTAGTAATTGTATGAACCATTGTACCACAGTTTCAGCAGCCAGATAATCCTTTTTTTCCACATGGTAGTTTATTTAAAAGTCCCATTTCCCAAATTTTTATTCATACTCAAATTTATGGACTTCCTACTTTCCTCCCTAATACCTGCAGGTCATTACCTGGGGGAACAGATCTTTGTAAAGGAACAAGTAGTGAGAGTGAAGAATTTTACTTTGTGGTTTTTTTCCCCACTTTTTCCTTCCCATCTGTCCTGGGTCTCTTTCCTCAGCCTAGAGATTGATTCGTTAGGTCTTGGTTTGAGCTCAGGAGTCTGTTGCCTAAAAACTTCCTAATTTTGCTCACTCTTATTCTGGATTATTCCATTAACTACTAAGCAGTTAAGCATAGAACTTCCTTTACAAGATGGTGGAACTTCAGCACTAGCCTCTTGATTGAATCCCAAGAGCAGATGTGTTTTCTGAGGGTCTTGGCTGAGGCTGGCAACAGAGGTTTCGTTTATCAGGATACCTGAGCTGAAGGCCCAGGTGTGTTGTGTAGAATTCACTGGGAGCTCTCTCTTCTGAAGGGTAATGAGTGGGCTCTGATTCTGAAAGTAGAGATTCTTAGTGTTACGTTTTTAAATTACATTGATAAACCACATAAAATGTCTCCACATTTCCCCTTGTTGATTCCTACTGCAAATCCCTCATCAAGAAGAAAGCCACTGTTAAAATTAGACTGGATTTACTTACGGTTTCATGAAACACAAAAATTACATTGAGATTGGACACTTGAGGAGGAGCCTCTCCTTCCTTTTCCTCTTTCACCACCCAGTCTCCTCCTCCGGCCTGGAGACGACCCTGCAGAACACAGTTTTTATTGTAATTCCTTTCACTAAGCAGTGCATCTTCTGGAGTTCCAGTCTGTGGGCTTTGGTATCTTCTGACAGTTACCTGTATGGGCCCATGTGTTCCTGACATTTTGGTTTCAAGAACATCACTCGTAGAACCCTGAGATGAAGTGAACCCAAAGAATACCAGATTTATCTACCAATACCTGTATTACATAGCAGAGTATACATCATAGACATTCTACACTTGAGACCTCAGTCATTTGGTCATTTATTCCAGCAATATATACCCAGGTTGTCAATTTCAGTGAGTTTGTTAGTCCGCAAACATGCTACCAACAAGCTTGCAGATGTTGAGCACCTAGTTCTGGCTATGTGCTGATAAACTGACTCAGCCATGACCCTTGCAGCTGTATGCATATTTTTTGCCCCTTACTTTCATCCTTTTTCAGTCCATTTTTCGCATTATACATAGTAGTTATTTTAAGATGCAACTCTATACATTTCTGTGTTGAAGTTTCATGTGGCTGATTGTGGACTTAAGGTGTAATATCCTTGTGATATATGAGGACTTTTATACAAATCCATGCCTATCCATCATTTCTGAATATTTTTCTTCTTACACAGTACTTTCTTTTTTTTTTTTCTTTCTTGAATTACTTGCAGTTCCTTGAGATTTCTACAATCTCTCTTCCTGTGCTTTTTGCAAATCTACTGCCACTGAAATGCCCTTGTTCCTTGTTAATGCCTATTCAGCCTATGTGAACCTGTGTATTTGTCACTGGTGATATAATAATTGAATGTTTTATCTTTCCCATTAGAAAACTTCTGGAAAGCTGGGACTATCTTGTTTGTCTATGTAATTTTAGCAGCTGAAGCTTTCGTACATAAATGTGGGTGGCGTCAGTGGCTGTGTTTTCTACCACATGGGGAAGCATTGTCTGCGGTGAGAGAGGAGAGTGAAGACTCCGTGGAAGCAAAGTCCTGAGCAGCCTGGCTGAGCCCCACGATCCGGTTCTTGTCCTGATGTCCGGTTCATCTCTGCCCTTTTCCTGCCTCGATTGTTGGGTTCTGCTATGAGACATCCCAAACATCCTTCTAATAAATCCCGTTTGCTACAGCTGCATCACTTTGTGTTTGTTACTTACAACCCCAGTGCTCCTAACTAATAGCGAGGTCAGGCTGTGTTGTAAGTTGGGGCTTCTGGAAGCAGATACTGAGATGAAGTTTGGGGTGTGGGATGTTTATTAAGGATCAGCATGAAGTGGTGGGAGATTAAAAAGGAAAGGACTGGCCAGAGGAAGAATGACTGTGGCTTGTGGGGCCTTGGCCAGGCTGGCGGGGCTCTGAAGCAGGCGTCACTCATAGGAGCGTCTTGTGTTTGGCCAGGATGCTCAGGCCCTCACAACACTGAGCTGTGTATCAGGCTGCCCTGGAAAGCATGTGACCTCAGGTGAAGCAGCTCTTTTCCCCTGAGGGCAATTCTGGACAAGCTGGCAAGTGGGGGAGGGGTCCCTGCCGCTGGGCAGTAGGTGGTTCCCTGGAGAGGGGTCCGGGCGGTACGTCTCCACGATTGCAGAAGAGCAGCCCTTCCCCTTGCCAGGTGTGTCTGAAGGGAGACACGAAAAGGGAACCCTCCTGCTTCAGTTGTTTTCTCTCATCTGTCACCCATTCCAGATTCTCCTCACACAGCTGCCATCCCTGCTGGTGTCAGTGTGAGCCAGGTCCCCATTCCCGAGGGGTCCGAGTCCTGGTCACCATGCTCTTCTCAGGCCAGAGCTGCTGCATTTCTCCAGTTACCATCACAAGTGGGCAAGGAAGCTCCGGGAAGCACCTCGGTGGGTCACCCTCATCCACTCAGACTCCTCCTGGCTCCGGCGTAACAACAGCCCGTTCTCCCCATGCTGTGTCAGACGCCCCTGCAGAGACTGTGGCTCCTCCCACCTGCTGGTCCCTGGGCACAAGGAGCATGTCCCCAAGGTGTGTTTGTTTCATATAATTAAGTGGAGAGTGCTCTGTTCCTGGCGAAAAGCGTATCCCTTTTGGGCTTCAAGACCTAACTTGCAGGGCCCAGAGTGGAGGGTATGGGAAGCACAAATGTCCCTGGAGGGTCATTGCAGGGGTGGTAGGTGAGACCCACCCTCACTTCATCACCCAGACCCATGGGTTCCTCCACTCTGAGGACACAACACCATATAAAGGGCTTTTGTCCAGTTCACAGGCTGCACTGTGAAAGGGGCACCCTATCCTCACAGGATGTTGCTTCTGAGCCGGGGCTGCAGCTGTGCTTTCACTAGGCTGTTCCAGAACTCTCACACAAGCCATTGCTGGTACAGCTGGTGGGCCCTTTTTTGCTGGGCAGAGTCTTGCACACCCTTTGGCTGCAAAGCGGGTCCTCTGGTCTGATGCAGTGTGTGTGGGATCCCATACTGGCCAGTGAGACATCTTGTAAGCCTTTTTATAGTGGTGCTGGCTGTGGCCCTGTGGGCAGGAGCGAAATCGCTTACCTGGAATATGTGTTTTTCCTGTGAGGACATTGGCCAAAATAGTCAAGTGCCAGTTGATCTTCCCAAGGAATGGTGCTATACTGGGGGCTCAGTCTTGATCTCTCATTTTAGACACTCAGTAATGGCCAAATCAGCCCTGGTGAGAGAAACTCTGTGTTGTTGGATGGGGTGGACATTCTTGGCAATTAGAGTAACCCCTGCAGGATCGCTGGTCTTTGATTAAGGGCCACCATGTGGAGATGGCCAGTTGGATGGCTCTGAAACTTACTCCCCAGATAAAATAGTAAATAAAAACAATACTGCATTCCAGGTAGGGGGCTGAGGGGGTGGGGTGAGGTGGCAGAGACTAGTGCTGTTCTTAAAGACCTGAAGGATGCCTGGTGGGTGGTGTTGATATCATATCCCTGTTTAATTTGGTAGCATAGACTGTAGGAGCCGACGTATTCTAGAGAATGACTATCGACTAGACACATGCTCAGCTGAGTAGTGGTCGAACTGCACAGATGGTGTTGTTTCTAAAGCAGATTTACATGCCCTTGGGTACACAGGGTGCAGCCTTGATTTGACAAGTGCATTCTTTATATTCTGCTCAGGAAATGTTTCCATTACCATGGAGCAGACAGGGCTGTCATAATATAGTTTGAAGAGATCCAGACTATCTGGACGTGCATAGAACATCCTCATGCTCCATCGGCGCAGTGGAATCATGCCAGGTGAGCAGGATGTGCGGGAGGCGGCCAGCGGCTTGGAGACCTGATGCACCACATGCATTCCAGAGGCCAGGCGACACCCCGTGAACGGTTAGCAACTTACCATGAGAGGTAGCATAGGACTCATGTTTCTGTGGATTATTTAGGAACTTTGAGTAGGCTGGTTTTCTTGTAACTTACATATTTATTGACACCAAGTTACAGGTATTTTCTTACTAATTTTGGAAGCTGTGTCTGTAGTTATGTTGAATTTTTCATTAATATTAGTGAATTCTCTTTTATTCTTGTTCCACCTTGGCAGAATTTTGTCTGTTTATTAGCTTTTACAATGAACAAGATTTTGATTATGTTGCTCTGTCTGTACCTTTGTTTCTGTTGTTAATTAGCTGAAAGCTGGACCTGGCAGAGGCCAATACTGAAATACCAGAAATTCCGTGGCATAATATAGGTATTTAAGGACATATGATTGTTGATATAGATTTATCATGAGTAATTCACTCACCAATTCCCCCAATTTTGACCCTAAAGAGGGACCAGAAGACACTTCTTTTAAGCAGGGCACTGAGAAACTGGTGGGTGAGGGGAGCCCTGGCATTCTAGAAAAATGTGCATGTTTTGTGCCCCTCCCCACCCCATACCAGCTCTAACCATGGATCTGCGGTTTTTTTGTGTCATGCCGGGTCTAGAATTTTTGATAAACTGAATCATACAATATTAAAAAATGTGCTTGTTGGCTAAGGGTGAAGAGGGAAGATGCTACCATTGAAGTGAGACTCCTGGTATCAAAGGAGAGGGTAGGATTCTGGGATGGAGCAGCCCTGGTAGCAGAATTTAGTTTTAAGAGGCCAGGTGGGCATGTTACCGTGTTACTGAACACAAGTCCATGTGCCTGACACACACTGAGACCAAACAATACCAAAACATCAGAGTTTGGAGCAGAGAAAGGTTTATTGCAGGGCCAGCAGGGAAACAAGTGCCTCATGCCTGAAAAACCCCGAACTCTCTGAAAGATTCCAGCAAAGCCCATTTATAGGAAGGGTGAGGGAGGGGGTATGGTTAGGTGCTGCACACTTCTTGGTGTCAGATCCTTTGTTCTTGAGGTCAGGTCATGATGTCCCTGTAAACCTCAAACAAAACAAATGCTGTTCTCTGTTCTGACAAGAAAGGAAAGTGGAGGCATTAAATCCTGTCTCCCATGCCTCCTCGCAGCTTTTAACACTTAACAAATCCCATAAGCAAACAACATCATCACCCCTTGTTTTACAGTTCAAAGTCCCAACCCTCAACTTTTGCCCTCCAAGGTCCAGGCCCTGTCTAAGAGTAGGGGGTCCCTGCATGGGCTGGTCACCCTGCCCAGGACTTTTCATCCAGCATCTAGTCTGGGTCCTCCCGCCAGTGCCCAGGCCTGGATGAAGAGGCAGATCTCAGCTGGCGGCTCCCTTGGGGCCGGGTCCCCAGACCCTGCCAGGCTGTCTGCTGAGAGAGCTGGGCGCCCATGACCCAGCCTGCCCTCAGCCTATCCCCCAGCCCCCAGCTCACTCGCTAGCCCCAAGGATGGAGGGCCTGGAGGCCCCCAGGGGGAAGGCCGGGATCTGCCTCTCACCACACTCTCTCTGACCCAGGACCCCTGCGAGCCTGAGTATCGACCCAGTGGGACTTCTAACTGCTAATGGTCCTGCGCTAAGGGTCTCACGGTAATGCCCGCCCCGCCCCTACAATAACTGCAGTGCGCTCAAGGTCATGATGGTATCAGAATTGCTGACCTACAGAAACCTTTGGAAGTGGCTGACCATGGGATCTTAAGGACCAAAATAAAGGGACAGCTTATGAAGGTCTTCTCTTTGTAATAAAAAATATAGAAGCTGGATATCCTTGAGGATAGACCCTGTCATTGGGTCACAAGTATATACTGTACAACTTAGGAACCATCCACAGGCTGTTTCACTCATTTGTCACGCTGACTGCTTCTGGGTGAGCAGATGAATGTTAACACTAATGTACGAACCCATGATCACGATCCCATTTTTACAGTCTTTGCCTTAAAATGGGTCATTGGATCTGCACAAGATGTTGCCCTGTCCCATTTGCTTTTGCTGCCTCTTCTAGGCATCAATGTGAGACACAACCTGCACATGCTTTATGTCCAGGAGCCAAGTGCCAAGTTCAACCACATGACCTTTCCCCTACACTTCCTTGTCTAACAACCAGCCACATCAGTTACTTCTGCCAAGAAATTGGTCCATATCCATATTCCCGGCCATCCCTCCTCCCACGTGAAGCGGGTTTCCCAGTGTCCTGCTCATAGCTTTGACCACTGGGAAGGTTTCCCTTAAAACTGTCTTTTAGGGTTTTCACAAAGCACAGGCTGCACGCATCAGTGGTCCCTTCCAGATGGTGCTGACGTGTCTGTGAACCAGGCCTCAGTGTCTGCTCCTCTGCCAGTGGTCACAGGGAGGTCCCCACAAGTGACACAGGGGTCTGGACTCCCCATTTATGCATTTTGCTTTATGGACTTCCCAGGGCCCCATCTCAAATGAATCATTTCCACAACACAATGAACTCAGCAGCAGTCAATGAACCCGATGATGGGTAGCACTGGTCAACGACCGCAGGTGGTAATGCGCTTAGTCTCTATTGGAGTGTGTGGCATGTCGGAATCTGTCTCTCCCATGGAAAGTAGTTCTCTGCCACCTAAGTCATGGCCTTGCTACCCAACCCGAGGTCTCTGTAGCTCTCTTAGAGCTGAAGTAGACTCCACACAGCATCACATCTGCCTCGGGTCCTAACACTGCAAGAGCTGCAGTGTCACATGGCTTCATCTGGAGGATGAAGCGCTGGGGCTGCTACCAAGCTCCTGCTCTGGGCTCCACTCAAAACTGGAAGCATTCCACGATACCCACAAATTGTTCACAGTTGAATTTCCAAGTGTGTTCCAAACTGCTTTCCAAATTCAGAGAGGTCCACCAAGTGTCGTACCTCTGTGGTGTGGGGTGTGGATTTTAATAGCTTGTCCCTTACTTTAGAGGGCTGCCCCAGCATTGCTAGTTCACTAAACTTCTAAAAACGTCATGGATATTAGGTTCCTAAGTCTTTGTGGGGTTTACCTCATACCCTTTGGGGCATATGTGTGTTATCAGGGCATCTTGGGTACTTGCTACCTCTTAGAAAACAGTGATTGATCTGTCCTCCACAGGGCCTCGCGGCCCTGATCAATTGCTGCTTTCTGTGGGGTTAGGCCTGCTATTTTAAAAACTGTTCCTTTAACAAATTTATCTATCCATCTTCATTCTTTCTTTAGAACCACATTTTAAAAATAAATTTTATTGATAAAATGTACCTATTTTAATGTAGATCTTAGTTCCCAGACAAGAATTGAACTGGGTCCCCTGCACTGGAAGTGCGGTGTCCTAACCACTGGACCGCAGGGAAGTCCCGAGTTCCATGCCTCTTGATAAACGTCCGTGCCTATGAACCACCACTTCCACCAAGTTGTAGAACATTTCCCTCACTCAAAACGTTCCCTCATGCCTCTTCCCAGTCAGCTCTCACTCCCACTGCTGACCCCAACCATTGATCTCTCACCTAACACTGTCGATTACTTTTCTTTTCTAGAATGTCATATACAACAAGTAACCTTTTGTGTCAGCCTAATGTTTCTGACATTTGTGCAAGCTGTTGTGGGCATCAGTAGTCTGCTTTTTACTGCTGAGCAGGCCACTGTAAGGTTATGCCAGTTTGTCTACCCATTCACCCGTGGGTGGACATTCAGATTGTTTCATGTTTTCAGCTACAATGAATTAAGCTGGGAGACCACACGACATTCATCAGAGTGGCCAGATGTAAAAGACTCCAGTACAAAGTGCTGGCCATAACGTGAGCAACTAGACTCCTACACGTTGCGGGTGGGGATGTGAAACAGGATACAGTCACTGTGGAAAACAGCTTGGCAGTTTCTTAAATAGTTTAACATGTTCTGTCCACAGGATTCAGCAGTGCTCCTCTTAGCTATATGCACACGGGAATGAAAACATACGTCCATAAAAACTTGTACACCACGCTCATAAGATCAGTTCAAGGAAGGTTTGGTTTGTCTCTGCTTCTGATTCTTGCTGCCGAAACTATGATTTGAGGAGCTTATATTCTAATGAGGGAAGATAGACAATAATCATTAAAATTTTTTAAAGGAAGAAGATATTTGGTAGAAATAAATGCTATGATAAAGACAAAAGAGGGCAATATGATATAGAATAATTCGAGTGTGAGAGAAGCTACCACCGGATGGAGTAGTTTTTTAAAAGGAGTTTTTGGGAAGATAAATTTGAGTGGAGCCTCTACAGAGTGTTGTAAGCAGAGGAAAGAGTAATTGGTGAGAATTATCTTAGTATGTTTGAGAAAAGAGAAGGAAAAACAGCAAAAAAACATATAGTATAATCACACCTAACATGTGCATACTGTTTTTGTACATAAACATAAGTTGGGACTTTAAAAATTTTTTGTCCCCTGTTTCTCATACCTCTTTTTCCATTTTCTTTTCTGTGGGTTACTTGAGTATTTTTTAAAATTTTAATTATTGAAAGTATTTTTGAGAGTCCCTTTATAGCTTTGTGTGTGTGTGTGTGTGTGTGTGTGGTTTCACTAGGTATTACAATATACACATCCTACTTAACACAGTCTATGGTATTGACATTTTACCATTTTGACTGAAGTGCAGAAACCCTACCTCCATTTAAGCCCCTTTACCCTCCCCACTCATTAATATAACTGTCTTATTTAAAGATTTCCTCTACATACTTTAAAGTTCCACATCGGATGGTGTTACAACTTTTTGTTTCAGTCATCAAATGTGATTTTGAAAATTCATGAGGATAGTCCATTATGTTTACTCTGATTTTCACCCATTCCACTGTTGCTTTTTCTTTTCAAGTTCTAACCGTCCTTTTGCTACCAGTTCCTTTGTAATTGTAGAACTTCCTTTAGCCGCTCTTTATGGTTAGGCCTTCTAGTGACAAATTCTTAGTTTTCCTTCATCTGAAGGTCTTCATCACCTAGAGGTCTTTATTTCCCTTTCATCTCTGAAGAGCATTTTTGCTAGATGTAGAATTACAGGTTTACCTTTTTTCCCCACCAGCACTTGAAAAATGTTGTGCCATCTCCTTCTGGCTGCCATTGTTTCAGGTAAAAAATCCACTGTCATTTAATTGTTCCCCTCTAGGGAATGCAGTGCTTCTCTCTTCAAATTGAATAGTCACAACTGAATCTCTAGTGAATTTGCATAGGGAATTAGGCATGATTATTCTAAAATTTATCCAGAGAGGCAAACTCATAAGACTAACCTAGAAGAATTAGAAAAGAGAATAAAAGGGTACATGCCCTCTCAGAAAGCTATAGTAATGAAAATAGTATTATATGTACAGGAGAAGATAAACAGATCAGTGGGACAAAACAGAGGAAAGAGACCCAGATACAAGAGGATTTAGTATGAGAAGAGTATAGGATATATTTTAAAGTTTGGTATGTGGATACCCTTTCTAAATGAGAGAAATTCAAAAGTTAGAAGGGAAAAGACTGATACATTTGACTGCATAAAAATTTCAAAGTACAGCATGCGTGCATGCATGCACATGTGCACACACACAACCCCAAAGAGAAAATACAGGTAGTGACTTGTGAGAATATGCTGTATCTGAAACATACATATGAAAGTTATAAACTCTCACCACACTAAGAATTCCTACAAATCAATAATAAAAACACAGGGGTCCTAATGGAAAAATAGGCAAAGGAGTATGGAAATACCTGATTCATGAATAAGTTTTAAAATAAGGTATGAGATCTTTGTGTCTCTGGATATATGTATGTCTCATTATGGTTATGTGTCTTTGGATAATATTAGTGAGGTTAATTTATAAATGAGCTCTATTTAATTGGCTTGAAGAAAAGTAAGTGCTTACAAATCAAACATTTTAAAATACAACAGAGAATAACCCAAAAGAATTTCAGGTTCAAGTGATCTAGGAAATATTCAGTGTTAAATTAATATCTGGTACTAAAGTTAGTTTAAGTTTGTTGTTTAAGTTTGTTAATTAATACAGACATGTCTTTAGAATCATCAGAATTAAGTATAATATTTTTCTTGTACCTAGGTTTGCTAAAAGTCAATAAATTCATATTATATTTATTGTAAATTTGTCAATAAGAAAATTACCTTGGTGTGACGATACTGTATAGCTAAATGGTATAGAAGCTTTCAGGTGAACTCTGTAGAAATAATTATGTTTTACTTTTTACAGATTCTTAGTAAACTTGAAACTTTAGAGTTTTGCTAAATTAACTTAAATGATAAAAATTCATTGAAAGTCTAGGTTGTTTTTAATTAGGATAAAATACTAGATCACTGATTGCTAGACAAGTCTAAGTTTACCTACTTTTGCCTTCTTGTGAGAGAAAAAAACTAAAGGTTTGGGTTTATTAGATACACATCTTATACCACATTAAAAAGAGAAATTATGCTATGAAAAAAATATGTTTTTAAAGGTTATGGAATACGTTTTTAAGTTTGCTAATTAGGAAATACTTATATGACAAACAGTTGACAGTTGCCTGCTTTTTGATTTTCATTTGAGATTACTGTTTTTAAGGGTTAAAAATTGTAATATGTAATTAAAGCTACTAAAAATAATAAGGGAAGCATTTCAGTGTGTAAAGAAAGCAAGATATATGTTGTTGGTGATAGAAGATATAAAGCTTGGAAATACATTTGTTGGGGAAAAAAAGGAGAATAATTTTGCCCTACAGTTGGCTGTTTATGAATGGGAAAAATAATGGACAAACTAATATGGATACAGAAAATGACAAAAGGTTTTGTAGAAAAGGAACCTTGAGAAAAGAATTTTTTATGCTGTCAGGACTGATTAACATTAGATTGAATTCCATTAAATAAATGAATTTTGTTATTAACAGTAAGCTGGAATTTGTTTTATTCTCTCTGTTAAGAAAACAAAGTTTTCCTGGAATATTGAGCTGCCTTTGATAACAGATTATAAATTTCTTTCTCTAGCCAACTTTCAGTATTCTAAGGAGCCCCTAAGGCATCTCAGAAAAATATTTAACTAGGATTATTTGGTAGATTAAATTACAGGAGAAGTACTGTGAAATAAAGGGTAGCATTAAACCTTCTTTATGTTATAGTTATATAAATATATATTATAGGTGTTCCAGAAATTATATGAAATTCCTGGAAATCTTACATGTCCTGACATAAAATGTTATCTGTCATCAAAATTAAGGGTCACAATAAAGAGACTGAACCTGAGTATTAGGGAAATGCCCAAACTGACTTTCATGTAAAAGCAACGACAACAGAATCTGTAAAGATTGTGGCACATGTAGATAAAGTCCATTCTGCTCCTACAAAAAATTAACCCCTCATTGTCAGACTTTTGCCATCCTGATGTCCTTGTAACATGGCAACAGTCTGCTCCTAAATCAGAGAAATTAAGATGGTTAAACAGTAGATGTGAATTAAACAGTCTGGGCTATGGGGAACCCAAGACAGCTGCTTGGCTCTTCCTGGCTCCCTGGCAAACCCCATTTTTTAGTTGCTGGATTAAAGCCTTCCCTTGTTGCAAGGCTGGCATCCCCACAATGAAAAAAGAAATGGTTAGAAAATGTGCTTTCCACTTTGGGTACACTTTCTACAGTCTCCAGTGATCAAGGCACCTACTTCACTGGGCAAATCATACAAGCCTTAACAAAAACCTCACAATCTTCTTGAGATTATCACCATCACTCTCAGTCCTCAGGCAAGGTCAACAAAATGGAAAAAAATGAATTCAAGTAGGACAAAAATTAACTGATAAATATGATTATAATTTTTATGACTTTTTGTTTGACATATCACTGGCTTTTAATCATTGTTTTTCAGGTGTAAAGGAACCTTTCCCCTTAAGCTGCTTATGATCCATAAAAACTTGGTAAATTATACCATTGTAAATAGAATTGAAATATATATCTTTTCTCTCTACCTGATCCCTCCAGAAATTAGAATCTCTCAGGTTCCCAGAAGCCTTATCAGATGAATAAGGAAAGTCATCTCTTGACAAAATGAAGAATCTTAAGATATTTTGTGAACCTCAAGAAGAGAAGAATTTACCCAAATCTACAGATATTGCAGGTGGAATCTGTGACAAACCCTTGGTGTGGCTTTCCTGGCCTTGAGAGGCCTTATTTTAAAAGTTCAATCTGAGATTCCTCAAGAAAAGTTCCAGCACAGACAATTTTAAAAAGCCTTGTGACCAATTAACCAGACTTATTTTGCGAACAAATTAATCTTAATTTGGCTATATTTGGTAAATATAGAGAGAGAAAATTTAGAGAGAAAAAGATTATGTTGTAATAGATATTAAATTCTAGTTTTGTTAATTGAGGTCAAATTTACTGTCTAAAACTCACTTCCCCAAAAGCTCTTTGTTGCTATGTTCCATTATTGTTAAGTTTGAGTTATTAAGAAGATATTCTAAGTTTGTTTCTGAAGCTAATCACAGTAATCTACTTTTAGATGAAGATCAGATGCTCCATGACCTATAACCAGGGCATTATCCATATTGGAAAAAGCATTATTTAAAGGCCTGTCTGCAACCTAGATGAAAGGCCTCTTATCAGGTATTCTTAAGTACTCCATGTGCAAAGAAACTGAAGGGAATTAACTCAAATTCACATTTCTATTTTATGAATTGCCTCTGCATTGGACTAATCTATAGAAAGGACAGCTGACCTCAAACAACATTCATACCAAGATGAGAAGACAACAGCAGTGATAGGCAGATGACCCAAGAATCCATACCAGACCTGTAAGACCTACACTATGAATTCAGTTGTATTCTTTGTTGACCAAATGTCTGTCTCCCTGTCAACGTTAAAAGTTATTTTACTTTTAACCACAATATTGCCTTCAGTGTTTAGGATGGGAAAATAATTCTCTAATGGAATTTTCACAGAGTATAACTACTCATGATGTATAACATTGCTTTCAGTCTATTGCTGAAAGCATACATACAATGCTTCTGTGACAATTGGGTATGGCTGATAAAATGCCTAGCCTATGAAATGTTTCCCCATTAACATACCTCTGAGCCTGTTCATGATATGTGATTAATTTCTCCCTAATGGGGAAACTAGGGAAATATAAAGAGATCTAGCACGGAGAGACAAGATCTGCACCTGGGGCAGGCAGCTGAACCACCCAGGCATGGAGGGGCAGATATTTTGATCATCAGTGCTTTCTACTGAAAGATTTGCAATCAAAAGGGGAAAGTGATGGGAAAAAAATTTCACATATTGAGGTATGGGGAAGTCATTCTGGCTTATATGTGATTTAACTTGAACTTCAGACTAAACAAAACAGTCTGTTTGTGGCGTATTAAACACACATTGTACATGTGCTTTAGCCATCAAGGAAAAACACATTTAAAAATCATAATGAATAAATGTGGTTCAGACAGCCAGAACAGAGCTCGGTGGCCATTCTGGATGTGGATTCAGACACATTCTTATATTACTGAGAACTTGAGTTTTCTAAACCTTAGCAGACTTAAAAGGACACCACCAGCCATTCTCAAAAGAATATCTGTTAGCAGCTGCCAACTGGAACTTTATGGTCTCAAGGTCTCCTCATAACTGTGAAATCTTTCTCCTACTTTAGAAATAGCAATGGCAAAAGAGACAGCTCAAGCTATAGTCTGTCAGCAAAAGGCAGTAGATTCTTTATCTAGAATAGTATTCATGAATAAAATTGCTTTAAATTATATTTTGGCAAAAACCAAAAAACAAACAAAAAACCAATCCAAAACTTGTTTTCCTGGTTGCCGTCTAAAATAGGAGGACTCTTACCAGGACTACTACAAGGGTGCATTTTGATCATTATCCTCATTGTAATATGTCTACTAACTTTCAAGTGTTTTTCCAGGTGCTATAACAAAACAGAGAAGTAATGTTTTCATATTACAAAATATTGATGCTAAGCTTGGAAACAGGCCATTTCCAACTCTGTGTCCATTCCCCAAATTGAGGCAGGACAACACTCCATTTCAGCAGGAAGTGGCCAGAGTGGTCATCACCCAATTCCTTCAAAGAGTTGGGGAAAATTAAAACAGAAGTGGGAACTAAAACTGAGCTCTTTTGCCAAGTTTAACCTCTCGATCCTAAACTTTATCCCCTCTTTTATTCTGCACCTGTTCCTCCCCCAAAATTGAGGTGTATCAAAGAAAAGGGGTAAATTATAACCAAGCAGGACCACATGGGGCCTTCCTGGAACAGGACTCCCCCCCCCACCCCCCCACAATGTCCTCCACCAGCCTTCAGACATGTAGAAAAACTTCAGCCTCCTAGGCCTTCCATAAGCTCCAAACAAAAATTTAATCAGAGATGTGAGAAAATACAGAAAGGAAAACAGTCAAGCAAGACAAAATAATAATAGTTTAGCCGTTAAACAAATCAAAGACCTTTAGTTCCTCCTCAAGGGCTATAGATAATATTCTAAGCCATAGCTTTGAGCTGTTGTGCTGATACTGAAACCCTCACCAGGTGGAAGAAATTAACTGCATGCTGCCCATAAGCACTAGACCCCAGACAGGCTGGAACCAGAAGGTTGGGGGATGTTGTCCCTCACCCACTACCTCACCACCAACCAATCAGAAGAACTTCCACCAGCTGATCACACACCCCACAACCCTTCTCCTTCATCCTGTCTTTAAAAACCTTTCCCTGAAAGCCCTTGGGGAGTTCAGATCTTTTAAGCACTAGTTGCCCTGGACTCCGTGCTGGGCACCTGCAACAAATGCTGCACTTTCCTTCACCACAACCTGGTGTCAGTAGATTGGCTTTACTGCAGGCTGGCTAGCAGACCCAAGTTTTGTTCCATAACACACCACTTTTCTTTCTCGCCTCTGATCTCTAAGCTTCTTATCATAAACTCATAAACTGTTCACTCCACCAAAAACAATGTTCCCCGATTCAGTGGGCCCACTCTCTCCTAACCCTCCCATCTCAATACAAAGCTTTGTGCCCTATCTCCCACCCCTGCTAGGAGCTCAGTCCCCAAGCCTCCCCACGTGTTTGGGAAGGAGCCACCAGCGCAGGGAGGAACGGAGCCCTCAGGGCTGGCAGGCTCCCTCCGAGGGCTGCAGGGCGGGAACCCGGCTGGCTCCTCTGCTCATGCGACAGCTCGCCAATCTGGGCTCGGCGTGGGGGCGGCGGGGGGCTCCAGGCTCTGGGAGTCTTGGTCCCTCGAGGCTGCGGGTCCTGCCACTGCCGCTGTCAGGGCCAGAGGGCCTGAACGGAAGCAGTCGGTTCTGGGAGTTGTAGTCCGAGCGTGTTGGGCGTGGCCTCAGGTTGAGGCCGCGGTGGACCCTGGGAAGTGTAGTTGTCTGAGACCCCGTCCTCCCCGTTGCGGGCGCGGGGCGTCCTGGGAGTTGTGGAGTGGGGTGGGCACTCTGCCTGCTGCGCGCGGAGTCCGTAGTGAGTCATGGGAAGCAGAGCTCTCTGAGGCCGCGGCCTGGTCAGGGTTGCTCTCAGAGGCTCCGGAAGGCGCAGTTTGCGGGACGCTGGCGCGGGGTCCCCGTCGCAGAGCCGAGAGCCTGGCCTGCGCGGGCCTAGGTAGGGGAAGGGCCCGCCCTGCCCGAGCCTGTGCCCGCCGCGGCCCAGGGGGGCGGGGGCGGTGGCCCTATCCCGAGCTCGGGAAGCCTGGGCTGCCCGGCCAGCAGCGCGGAGGAGACGTCGCGGCTGCGGCCCCGATAAAGGCAGCGGCGCGGTGGGCGCGGGTCGGGCCCGGGCTCGGGGCCCCCGCCGCGGCCGGGAGGGAGTTGTCGCGGGCGTCCCTGACCCTTGTGACGAGGGCGGTGGATGCGGAGCGACGGGCACCCCTGGCCGGGCCCGTTTCTCGGGCGCGGGCCCGAGCGTCAGCCCCTTTCTCTCCCTGCCAGCGCCGCCTTCTGTGCTCGGTTCTCCGCGGGCCCTGCCGTGAGCCATGTCTCAGGTGAGCTGGCGTTTCCTTCTTCCTGAACGCATTTGTTTTCAGGACTGGGGACACAGGATTGCTTTCTCCAGAAACTTCCTACCCTGTATCTTCCCTGCCTCCCTCTCCAGTGGGGCGGGTGTGCAGTAGAAACCGTCTGTCCTGTGCCTCCTTTCCCCAGTCCCGCCGCTCTTCAGTCACTTACTCAGCATGTTTGCATTGGGCATCTGCCTCCACGCCTCTACCAGTGGCCTCAATAGTGATCCCTGGAGGAGTACTGTCAGCCTTAGCTGATAACTTATTGGAAATGAGTATTCAAGAGCCCCACCCCCAAACCTGTGAACCCGAAGCTCCGGGTCTTCATGTTAACAGTCCCTCCGAGTGACTGTACTGCACGACGCATCCTAGGTCTTGGCGAGTAGGGAGCAAAACTAAATAAATCTCTGACATCACAGAGCCCACTTTTCAGGCAAGACGTTACGTTTCTTTAGCAAGGCACACTGGTTACTGTTTTCGTTGAGGCTGAATGCTCGGCTGGCAATTGTGTTTCCCAGACGTGGGGGATAAGAAGGCCAGCCATTCCAAATTAGTCCATCCGGTTTTAGTTTCACTTCTCTGTTCTACTTTTTGTCATTCTTGTCTCCACATCCACACAGAGGCTCTCCAACTTTTGCTGGGAGTCCAGTTTCCTTCATACTGCAGATCCCACTGTTTACATTAGGAAACAGCTTCCTAATATATCAGTCAATAACCTATAACAGATTGTAGGCACTTAAGTTTTTTTTTTTAAACTGTAAAATATAACTCTCATATCACTGGGACTGTTACTAGTTTGGGACTTTTAAAAATCCCTGTTCATGCCTAACATGTGGACCACTCAAGTGCCACAAAACCAGGCTGCAAAGCAGGGGCTTACTATTCCCCACAACCCTGAGGGAAAGGCTTTAGGTTCCATCCTGGGAGGTCCTTGTACTTTAGTCTTTATCGTCTTGTCCATTGTGTGACATCGTGACATTGCTCAAATTGCCTCCAAGTTCACAGCTGTTTCTTCAGAAATGGGGATGGCTGTGATAAACTTGAGTGTGTGTCCCTTGATCAGGTGCTGCTGCTATCTGCTACAGCTGCTTGTGACTATGAAGAAATTCTTGCCAAATCATATTAAAATAGGCAGGTATTAAGGAAAATATACATTTCCTATTAAACATAAAGGAATTTTCTTCGTTATTCATAAAGTGTTGTGAGATCTTAAGAATTTTTACAACCAAAGCCAAAATTCCATGTTGTTCACACATATAGTCCTTTATCTTTCACAAAATTGTAAATTATCTCAGGACAAAGCATATATATTTTTTCTCCTTTTCTCCACTTACACAGTAAAACAAAACAGCTAGGCTCTCACACTCTTAACAGGCACTCAGAATCCTGGAAACTGTCATCACACTACTTGTATACACTGTCCACCCTCCACAGCGGGGCTCATTTTACTCCTTGATCAGGGCCTTCGGGAGCGTGGCTGCTGGTTGTGCAGATGTCTGTATGTCATTTCAGGGGTCAGTGACATTCAGAGATGTGGCCATAGACTTCTCCCGGGAGGAATGGGAATGGCTCCAGCCTGCTCAGCGGGATTTGTACAGACATGTAATGTTGGAGAACTATGGCCACCTGGTCTCACTGGGTAGGTATTTCTTCTCATCTCCCTCAGTAGGAATTTGACCTTTAGGATGGCTGTTGTGAACCTTCATTATCTGGCTGAACATTCCCAAGGAAGTAAGTTTTTTTATTAGCTTTTCTTTTTTTTTTTTTTTGGCTGCACCACAGGGAATGCAGAACTTCCCCAACCAGGGGATGGAACCTGAGCCTCCTGTAGTGGAAGCTTAGAGTCTTAACCACTAGACCATCAGGGAAGTCCTGTATTAGCTTTTAAGAGGGGGATTATAACTTCACCTAATCTTTAGAAACCTTTCATACTTACATCTGACATTTCTAATAACGGCTCCTCTTTTGTAGGGATTCAAGGACTAATTTTGAATTTATTTCACTTTCTGCAAGCAGGTCTTAACATTTCTAAGCCAGATGTGGTTTCCTTATTGGAGCAAGGGAAAGAGCCCTGGCTGGGGAAAGATGTGAGCAGAGATGTGTTTTCAGGTGAGTGAGTTAGAAGCTGGTGGGAAGTTTTTTAAAATAACAACCCAACAAGACAATGAGAAAGCAGTACTTTTTTATATGTTGGATGGAAAGTTTTCCTTTAAAGGTGCCAGAGGTACAGGGATTGTGAAGTCATGCCCACAGCAAGGGGACCACTCACACCCACTTCCCTGTCTGCCTCAGTTCTCTTCTCATCCTTTCCTCACTTTCTCACAGATAGATGTGTCCCTTCTTTTCATTATTAGCTCTGTCTGGGCTCTGAATTTTATTTCTCTTTGGTTTCTCTTCCTTTTCTTTTTTAAAATTGACATATATGTTTCTGTTGTCTAAGTTAAAAAGTGTAAATTTTTTTCTTTATACTGCTGTTCTAATCCTCTTGAAAGAGTGATTCATTATGCCTTGGTTAACTGATGGGTTATTTCTGCACTCATATTATTTTAATGATATTTATTGAAGTTTTAATCTTAAGACTTTCTCTTAGGTAGTATGCCTCAGAGAGTATAAGGCATGTGAGATAAAATGGGTCTGTAAATAACTTTGCTAGAGGTCCTCAAGTTGGCAGTTCAACAGTGAGAAGAAAGGAATTTCCAGTTGCTGTTATAGACCTGGGTGATTTGGATAGAGATAGTAGTAATAGAAACATAAAAGACAGAAAAAGCGCCAGTTTTGGAGAAAAGGTGGTGAGTTAGTTTGAGATATGCGTGGTATTAGTAGAGGATGGTATTTCCTAGTGAAGAGGTGCAACAAACTATTGGGATATATCTTAGAAAAAAATTCAAGATAGGGATGTAGATGTGGGACTCTTATATTAAGAAGGAAAAATAGAAGCAATGAGATTGATCAAGAAGGCCTCTGAAAGCCTTCTTCACCTTAGGTTGAAATAAAATTGCTGGTGAAGCTCTTTAAAAATAAATATGGCCATGCACCACCCTTGAAGACTCTCACACAGAAGATCTTTGGAGCCTAAATTATATGTGTTTATGACAATTTCCATAAGTTCTATAGTTGATTCTGAAGCAAACTTCTAATGGGAGTATACTGGCTGTTAGGAGTGGTCCTTTTGAGATAACAGGGTAACACCAATGTTTACAGAGAAGCAGCTAATGGAGGGACTAGTGAGGGAACCTATGCCTTGAAAACTGAGCTCTGGCTCTGAGAGTGACACCTTCAGGAGGAAGGACGAGGAAAGAGAGTCTTGTGTAAGCTGAAGTCATGAGGTGGGACAAGTGCCCAGAGACTTCCTCGTCAAAGGATGAGCTGAAGAAAGATGTTCTTTTCTAAATGTTTTGAAAATAATAAAACCAGTAAACTATGTACAAGGGAAGTGAGGTAAAGGGCAAACCTGGAAAAATTGCTTCTAATCCCACTACTTTAATGCAGCTCTTTCAGTTTTTGTGTGTACCTCTGTGTGTGTGTGTGTGTGTGTGTGTGTGTGTGTGTGTGTGTGTATAACCTTTTTTGAAAGGTAAAATAGGTCACAGACAGAAATAATGCATAAAACATAAACGTGTGACTTAAATTATTGTGATACCCGTGTGACCACCACTCAGGTCAGTAAACACAGCACTGTCAGGTCCCTAAGAGCTCTTCGGGTGCTCGTCCCAGTCACCCCCCACCATGCCCCCTGCAAAAGTAATCTTCTTTAATGAGAGTGACTTCCTTGGTTTTCTTTATAGCTTTATCAACCATTTGTGTCTCTAATCACTAGTTTAGGTTTGTATGTTTATGAACTTTATATGGAGAGAGTCATAATGTAGATATGATTTTGTAATTTGCTTCTCTCAAAATTATTTTAATATTCATGCATTGTGCATATTGGTCCAGTAGTTTGTTTTGTTGTACAAGTAGTTACAACCCAGTTTATCCATTCTGTTATTGAGCGTCTTGGGTTGCTTGTAGTGTTGTTCTTGTCCTTGGGCCCTGGCACATCCCTGCACGGTGTTCCTGTGGTTTTTATCTAGGACTGGAGTTGCTGAGTCAGAGGATGCTCTACCTCTTTCACACATTAGATGGTGCCAGAATGTTTCCCAAAGTGCTTTTACTGACTTAACACTCCCACAGACACAGGAAGTGGGTTCCTCTTGCTCCCAGTGTTTACCAAATGCCCTGTACTGTTAGGCATCACACTCTTCACCTGTCAGGAGAGTGTTCAGTGGTAGCTTGTTCTGGCTTAAATGTGCATTTCTCCAATTCCTGATGAGGTTGAGCATCTTTTCATATGTTTATTGAGAATTTAGACACCCGCATTTATGAAGGGCCTCTTGAAGGGTTTTGCTCATTTATCTGTTGGATTCTCTTTTTCTTGCTTTGTAGGAGTTGTATATTTTGGATACAAATCCTTTGTAATTATATTCACTGCAAATGTTTTCTCTTACGTATGGTATACTTTTCCCCTTAAAACTTCTTTTAATGAATAGAAATTCTTAATTATAGTGTAGTCAGACTTATCAATCTTTTCCTTTATGATTAGTACTTTTTTTTTTTTTTGGCTGCACAGTGCAGCATGGGAGATCTTGGTTCCCCCACCAGAGATCAAACCTTCACCCCATGCAACAGAAGCATGGAGTCTTAACCACTGGACTGCCAGAGAAGTCCCAGTATTTTTTTTTTTTTTTGACATGTTTAAGAAATCTTTCCCTACCATGAGGTCAAGATGACATTTTCCTAGATTTTCTCTTTAAAAAGTCCCTTTGCCATTCACATCTAGATCCATGGTCCACTGTGGATTTATTTTTGTGTGTCAAGTAACTCAGTGGTCAGTTTTGGTCTCTTCTGTGTGGACATCCAGTTCTCGAGGCACCATGCAACAAGGGGATGGAGAGAAAAAGGGGAAAAAAAGGGGGTATTACCCAGATGTCTGCTTTTCAGACTGCAGATTTTCCTGCTGAGGGAGCAAGGTCACCCACCTTAGAGTTTAATTGCCTGCGTGGCTGCCGCTGCTGCAGCATGCTGTGGGTTTGGGCAGGAGAGAACGGGAAGCGAACAGACAGTAACATTTCTCTGACCAGTGTGGACTCCCCTTTCCCATTCTTAAGACCAGAAGTAGGGGCTTCTTTTGAAGCTCTTCCTCCTCACACCTGCTGCCCAGTTCTTGCTTTCAGGTTGCATTTGAGTTTAGGCCTGGAGAGACTGGAGGGGGCAAAAATCCAAGAAACTCACCACCAGTTCACTGGTGTTTTGTGTCCTGGCTTCCTCCCACAGTCAGCTTGCTGCCATTTACTTTTTAGAGTCTTCAGCTAGCCACTTTGTGCATTCTGTTCATGGTTTTCACTTGTACTCAGTGGGAGAGCCAGGTTGGAGTGTACTTACTCCATCTTTACAAGACTGGAGCCATTCATATTTTATGTTACAGCATGTATAAAGATCATACTAATAAAAAAGTGAGAGTATGAGGTTCAATCTGGATTGAGCAAAAGTATAAACTGTAAGGAGGAAAATGGTGGGAATTGATGGTTAGGGAAAGCACTGGTCTGATATGCAGGTGTTTTACAGGACATATTAGTGAGCTTAGAGTTCATCCCTAGGCTAATAGGGAGCCAGCCAAAGATTTTAGGCAGGTGAGCATTGCAGTAAGGTCATTCTCGCCACAGTTTGGAAAAGAGGTACTGGAAGCGAGACTAGGAAATGGAACAGTCACTTAAGAGTTGCTGCCATAACCTAGCCTAGACGTAATCATCACCTGAACCATGGAGGTGTCCAGGGAATGGAAGAAGGTATACAGATGGCAGCAGAGTAAGGAAGTAGACTCAGAGAGACCTGGTGATTGACTAGATAAAAGACATGAAGAAGACTGAGGAATTGTGGCTGACACTACTTTTTTTGCTGGTATTATCATTTCCTTCAAAAAAAAAAAAAAAGGAGGAGCAAGTTTGAAGGTGAGGGAAAGATAATATCAGTTTGTGACTTACTGAGTTTTGGGTTTCTGGCACTTAAGAGAGATAGCATAGTGCTTCTCAAATTTTAGTCCTTTGGGTTGTTTTAAAATACATACTCCCAGGCCCCACTCCAGAGCCTTCTAAGTCATCAGGTTTGGGGTGGAACTCGAGAATTTACATTTTAACAAGCTCCCAGGTGATGCCAATGCTGGGCTATAGGAGTTAGGAGTTATCTGCACAGCTTGTTGAGATTCTGAATGTTCTTTGTAAAATCCCTGTACACCTGTTGTTGCATTTACTCTTAAGCAACATTCTTTGGTTTCTTTTCTAAGAAGTTATGTTGCTTTTCTGTAGGAATGCTAGTGAATCTGTATATTTATATCTCTCAGTCTTTACTGTAGTAATTAAAATACCCTAAACTTTCCCTGTAAATACTGTTGTGGTGAGCAGGGGCTACTCTTTGTCACAGTGTGTGGGCTTTCCCAGTGCAGTGGCTTCTCTTGTTGCAGGATGTGGGCTCAGTAGTTGTGGTGCATGGGCTTAGTTGCTCCGAGGCATGTGGGATCTTCCCGGACCAGAGCTTGAACCTGTGTCACCTGCATTGGCAGGCGGATTCTTAACCACTGTGCCACCAGGGAAGCCCATATAATGATTTTTTTTTTAAATTAATAAACTGTTTTCTTTAAAGCAGTTTTAGGCTCACAGCAAAATTGAGTGGAAAGTACAGAGAATTCCTATATATCCCCTGCCCAGTCTTCACCTGTCAACATCCACAGCACAGTGGAGCATTTTTCACAAGTGATGAACCACCTCGACACAGCATTATCACCCAAGGTCCATAGTTTACCTTAAGGTTCATTCTTGGCATTGTACACTCTATGGGTTTTGACAAATGCATAATGACATGTATCCGCATGTTAGTATGATACAGAGTAGTTTCACTGCCCTAAAAACTCTCTGTGCCCTGCCTCGTCATCCCACTCTCCCCCAACCCCTGGCAACCACTGATCTTTTTACTGTTTCCATAGTTTTTCCTTTTCCAGAATGTCATATAGTTGAATTCATAGAGTACTTAGCTTTTTCAGATTGGCTTCTTTCACTCAATATTATGCATTTAAGGCAAGGCTCATTCCTTCATATATTTTCATGGCTTGATAACTCATTTCTTTTTAGTGCTGAGTAATATCCCGTGGTCTGGATGTACCACAATTTACTTTTCCATTCTCCTACTGAAGGATGTCTTGTTGCTTCTAAGTTTTGGCAGTTATGAATAAAGCTGCTATAAACTTCCATGTGCAGGTTTTTGTGTGGACGTTAGTTTTAATTCACTTGGGTAAACACCAAGGAATGTGATTGCTGAATTGTACGGTTTAAGAGCATGTTCAGTTTTATAAGAAACTGACACCGACAAACTGTTTTACAAAGTGGCTGCACCATTTTGCATTCCCACGAGCAGTGAATGAGAGCTCCTGTTGCTCCGCATCCTCGCCAGGTTGTGTTGTTGTTAGTAAATTGGATTTTGGCCATTTTGATAGGTGTGTAGTGGTATCTCATTTAAATTGACAGTTCCCTGATGACGTGATGTTGAAGATCTTTTCATATTCTTACTCGGATGTGTGTATCTTCTTTGGTGAGCTGTCTGTTCATGTCTTTTGCCCATTTTTATTTAATTTTTAAAATTTAAAAAAATTTTTTCATTTTTATTGGAGTGTAATTGCTTTACAGAATTGAGTTACTTTCTGCTGTACAACAAAGTGAATCATCTATATGTATGCATATATCCCCACATCCCCTTCCTCTTGAACCTCCCTCCCACCCTCCCTATCCCACTCCTCTAGATCATCACAAAGTACCGAGCTGGTCTCCCTGTGCTCTGTAGCAGCTTCCCACTAGCTATCTATTTTACATTTGGTAGTGTGTATACATCAATGCTATTCTCTCACTACGTCTCTTTCCCCCTTCCCCTGTGTCCTCAAGTCCGTTCTCTACATCTGCATCTTTATTCTTGCCCTGCCACTAGGTTCATCAGTACCATTTTTTTAGATTCCATATATATGTGTTGTTTTTCTCTTTCTCGCTTACTTCACTCTGTATGACAGACTCTAGGTCCATCCACCTCTTTACAAATAACTCATTTTCATTCCTTTTTATTGCTGAGTAATATTCCATTGTATATATGTGCCACATCTTCTTTATCCATTCATCTGTTGATGGACATTTAGGTTGCTTCCATGTCCTGGCTATTGTAAATAGTGCTGCAGCGAACATTGTGGTACGTGTTTCTTTTTGAATTACGGTTTTCTCTGGGTATAAGCCCAGGAGTGGGATTGCTGGATCATATGGTAGTTCTGTTTTTAGTTTATCAAGGAACTTCCATACTATTCTCCATGGTGGCTGTATCATGTTACATTCCCACCAACAGTGCAAGAGGGTTCCCTTTTCTCCACACCTTCTCCAGCATTTATTGTTTCTGTATTTTTTGATGATGGGGTTGTTCATTTTCTTATTGTTGAGTTTTAAGAGTTCTTGTATATTTGGGGTAATAACTCTTGTCAGATGTGTCTTTTGCAAATATTTTCTCTCAATCTTCTCATCCTGTCTTCTCATTCTCTTGACACTGGCTTTTGCAGAGCAGAGGTTTTTAATTTTAATGAAGTCCAGCTTATCAGTTACTTCTTTCACAGATTGTGCCTTTGGTGTTATATCCAAAAAGTCATTGCTAGATTTTCTCCTTTGTTATCTGCTAGGAGTTTTATAGTTTTGTGTTTTACATTTTGGTCTGTAGCTGTTTTGGGTTAATTTTTGTTAAAAGAGTGTAAGGTCTATGTCTAGGCTCACTTTCACACATGTGGAAGTCCAGTTGTTCCAGCACCATTTGTTGAGAAGACTGTGTTTGCTCCCTTGCGTGTTCCTTGCTCCTTTGTCAAAGATGAGCTGACTGGAATTATGCAGATCTGTTCTGAGCTCTCTACTCTGCCCCAGTCATCTACTCCTCTGGTCTTTCACCAGCACTGCACTGACTTGATGGCTGTGGCGTTGGCAGAAGTCTTCAAGTCAAGCATCTGTCCTCTTGACTGTTCTCCTTCAGTGTTGTATTAGGTATTCTAGGTGACTTTCTTTTTTGTATAAACTTTAGAATCAGTTTGCTGAGATCTGTGAAATAACTTGCTGGGATTTTGATTGGGATTTTGTTGAATCTATATGCAAAGTTGGAAATAATTTTAAACTTCTAGAAAGGTTGCAAGAATAGTACAAAGAATACCCGTATGTCCTTTACTCACAGTCACCCATTGCTAGTGTTTTGCCCTGTTTGTTTTGTCATTCGGTGTATGATTTTTTTTCCTGAAACATTTGGGAATAAGTTGCATACATCACAGCCTTTTAACCCTACATATTTCCTAAAACTAAAGATGTGAGAGCATATATGTTTTTTAAATCTTCATATTATTATAAAACTCTGTTCTCCCCAAATGATAAAATCCCTCACTAAAGTTTAGCCTGGACAAAGTCCTGTGTTTAGCTGTCAAAAGCATCTGATGGAAAGACACTGTTAACCCTGAATTGAACTTCATGCAGCAATGTGGAAAGTAGGGTAAGAGTAAGGATGCCAGAAGATATTCAGAGAAACCTTTTATCCATCCATTCAGAGTAAGTTATTATAAGATGTCCCAAAGGCACTAAGTGAGCACAATCTGATTTCTCTGTGGGACCCAGGAACTCTTGTAGTCTATTAGCAGCATTATGAAATTGTCAGTTTCAAGTCATTCTGGCAGCAAATAAAGTTTAAATCGAGCTGAGGAAGATTAACTACCTATCCTTTACAGTTACCATCTTCCTGATAGTTCTATTTTTTCCTTACCTTCAGTTACTTATTTTTAATTTCCTTTTTCAGCTACATCTCTCCTCTGTTTGATATCTTCTGAATTTCTGGATATACTGCTCATATTTCAAAAGCTTATATGACAACTGTAAAAGCCATGCAATGCTAAGATTTTGTTTTTCAAGGTAATCCTCATTAAAAAATGGAGGAGTGGCTTTTATTTTACTCAATTCAGAAGATAAGAAACATTTGCTTTGTTTTTTCAGCTTCAGAGTCAAATGGTGAGATCAAAGAGTTTTCTCCAAAAAATGTCATATATGAAGATGATTCATCCCGGTATTTGATAATGGAAAGATTTCTAAGGCAAGGCCCTGAGTATTCCAGTTTTAAAGACGGCTGGCAGTGTGAGGGTGGTGCTGAGATGCTGCAGGGAAATCAGGGATATATCAGGCAAGTAACTGTTTCCCATCAAGACGCCCTTTCTCAACGTATGAATGTCAGTGCTGTGGAGAGACCCTATGGATGCCATGAATGTGGAAAAACTTTCAGTCGGCGCTTTTCCCTTGTGTTACATCAGAGAACTCATACTGGAGAGAAACCATATGTGTGTAAAGAATGTGGGAAAACCTTTAGCCAGATCTCAAACCTCATAAAACATCAGATGATACACACAGGAAAGAAACCCCATGAGTGTAAAGACTGTAATAAAACATTCAGTTACCTTTCATTCCTCATTGAGCACCAGAGGACACATACTGGGGAGAAACCCTATGAATGTACCGAATGCGGAAAGGCCTTTAGCCGTGCCTCGAACCTCACACGACATCAGAGAATTCACTTAGGAAAGAAACAGTATGTATGTAGGAGATGTGGGAAGGCCTTTAGCAGTGCCTCTGAACTCATTCGCCATCAGATCACACACACTGGAGAGAAACCTTACGAATGTGTTGAGTGTGGGAAGGCGTTTCGCCGTTCTTCACACCTTACCCGGCATCAGAGTGTCCATACCTCCAAAACACCCTACGAATGTAACGAATGCAGTAAAGCCTTCCGCTGCCACTCGTTCCTTATTAAACATCAGAGAATTCATGCTGGAGAAAAGCTCTATGAATGTGATGAATGTGGTAAAGTTTTCACATGGCATGCATCCCTTGCACAACATATGAAAATTCATACTGGAGAAAAACCCTATGCGTGTACTGAATGTGACAAAACCTTTAGTCGGAGCTTTTCCCTCATCCTCCATCAGATAACTCATACTGGGGAGAAGCCCTATGTATGTAAGGTATGCAATAAGTCCTTCAGCTGGAGCTCAAACCTTGCTAAACATCAGAGAACACATACACTAGAGAACCCCTATGAATACGAAAATTCATTTAACTACCACTCATTCCTTACTGAACACCACGGAATTCATACTCTAGAGAAAACCTGAGAATGTATGGATTTTAAAAACAAAAAAGCAGCTAATGCCTTACTTTGACTTCAGAGAACTCTTGGAAAGAAGCCTTATGTGAACGTGTTGATTGTGACGAAATGTGGTCTATGCTTTATTCAGTATTCTGGAGAAAAAACCCAGGAATATATGGGAAAGCCATTAATAGCTGCTTATTCTTCTTGTAGTACCAGAAGACGAAATCAGTCAGTATTGAGAAGACTCTTCATCTGGTAGGATTCCCTTAATCCACATTTGTAAATTCCTACCAGGAAAGGATACATGTCCAGTAAATGTGAGAAGACTTGTAGAGATAAGGTCTCATTCTGCATCTGTCAGCTCAGGACAGGACAGAACGCATGGGTAAGGGTGTACTTTTTCCTGGACATCAAAAAATCCATAATGAAGGAAAGTCATAAAAACACAATGATTTGGGAATGCCTCCACGTACCATACAATATTTATTAAATTTTTAAATACTCTTCTAAGGAGAAAAAGCAACCCTATGAATGAACTTAACATAGGGTGACTTTCTGCAGTATTTCAAACCCACAGAATTATCCTGGGGGAAAACTACCATTGTAATGAGTGTGGCAAAGTCTTAAGAGAGCTGAGAAGTTATACTGGAGAGAATCTGAGGAGGTTTTTTAATAGGGGGAATGTTTGTTTTGGTTTTGTTTTTGTTGTTTTGGGGTTTTTTTTGAAGTAAATTCAGAAAAGCTATGAATAAATCTTTTGATGCATAGTAAATTAATGTAGTGTTGGCTGAGTTTTTCCCCTACAGCATGTGTGATTCTGAAAATGCAACTATCACAATATCGACATTAACGATGAAGAGTAGTGTGCTTTTCTAAAAACATTATACAGACATTATTAAAGAGACATATTTAGATATAGTTTTAACTTTGAGACAGAGTTTGGACATAAGGTTATGCTAATTCATGTTTAACCCTGAATCTGACTAGAAGTCTTAGTCTGAAATAAATGTAAGTAAGATATATCCCAGGAAAAAGTCAAGGTTGTTTTCCTCTTTTGTTCCATTTACAGTTAAGAACATTTCTTTTGTAAGCACATACTTGTCAGAATAAATCAGATTATGTTTTTGTCTCCATGCACCCCTGCCCATCCTTTATCTTTTCATTGTAAAGGTCACCTGTCTTTACCTTCTTATTCTAAAGGTCACCTGTGTTTATCTTCTCATTGTAAAGGTCACCTGTGTTTACCTTCTCATTTAAAGGTCACCTGTGTTTATCTTCTTATTGTAAAGGTCATCTGTCTTCATCTTATTGTAAAGGTCACCTGTTTCTATCTTCTCATTGTAAAGGTCACCTGTCTCTATCTTATTGTAAAGGTTATCTATCTTTGAAGCATCTGATTGTCTCCTTTCAAGAACTTCTCTTGTGTTTAGTACATGAAATATGTAATTTAGCACTTGAATAAATGCCTCATTTAAGCATATTTTTTCATGTGTATTTAATTGTTCTTTTACAAAATGAGAGGCTGGCATGTTTCTTTTCCACCCAATGTAACAACAGCACATAGCTGCTGCCTAATATTTACTTTTCTAGAACTGTTCAAGGCCTAAAACTCTATCAGAACAACTCCACTATATACGCCCCCCCCCCCCGCCCCCGCCATAGTGGTGGCCAATATTAATTTCCCTCATACCTTGTGGCAGTCTTTGGTGAACAAGAATGTATTTGTCATCTCAGAAGTTTGTAACATTCAGAGGTGTGGCCATAGACTTCTCCCAGGAGAAATGGGGCTGATTAGATGCTGCCTCCAAATTTTTATGTGGAAATATAAACATGGAGAACTATGGAAATCTGGTCTAAGGAGGTTACCATTCCTCCAAATTCAGAATCTGAATTTAGGTATCTGCCTTCTCCATAGGAAGTATCAGAGGGTGGGCTCTAAGTTGCCTGGCTGAAATTCTACTCCGTGTTCTTGAGGGAATGTTTTAACATTGGCACAAGTGGGAGGTGGCATACATTCTGCTTTGGTTCATCTTGTAATAGCTTCTCTTCCCTAGGATCTAGGAAAACCATATTTTCAATTATCCATTTTCTTGTAAGCAGGGCTTTTATTTCTAAACCAAATGTAACCTTATTGGAGCAAGGGAGAATGAAGAATGATGGAGAAAAGAGTGGGAAGAGGCCTATGATCAGGTGAGTGAGGGGCACTCAGGAAGGGAGTGCCTTTGCAGGTAGCTCACCATATATGTTGCTTGAATCATTTTTATAAAAAATAAGAAATTTCCCCTAAAATTTACTTCATGCAACATCATTCTGAACTACATAACTCCCCCAAAAGGTCCTCTTGTTCATTTGTGGTAAAATATTTCACAAAATAAGAACTATGCTATTTTTTTAAATTTAATTAAAATACAGATAATGTGGGACTTCCCTGGTGGTACAGTGTTAACGTTAAGAATCTGTCTGCCAATGCAGGGGACATGGGTTTGAGCCCTGGTCCAGGAAGATCCCACATGCTGTGGAGTAACTAAGCCTGTGTGCCACAACTACTGAGCCTGCCCTCTAGTGCCCGAGAGCCACAACTACTGAAGCCTGTGTGCCCTAGATTCTGCACACCACAACTACTGAACCCATGTGCCACAACTACTGAAGCCCATATGCTCTAAGGCCCCCATGCTGCAACTATTGAGCCCATATTCTGCAACTACTGAAGCCCACCCACTTAGAGCCCATGCTTCGAAATGAGAAGCCCACATACCACAACGAAGACCTAATGCAGCCAACAAATAAATAAATAAAATACAGATAATGTATTAAATACATTAAATTAAAATACAGTTAATTCCTAGATTATATAGTAAAAGATGTCAAAACAACTGGTGCCACTGAAAAAACAAAGTGAATACTTGGATATTTTCATTTATAAAGTATGCTTTGTCATAGCAAGGCAGTACTGTCAAGGTTCATAGTTGCTTTCTCTCAATTTTAGCACACAAATCTGTTATAACCTTCTATATTTAACATTTATAAGCTGTGGTGCTTTCCAGAGGCAGCAGAAGACTAAGTGAAAAGCTTCCTTCCTGTCTTTCAAGATGTAATTCAGTAATAATGGCTAGCCAGACACATTAAGATATAAATCAGACAGTGGGAATAAAGCATATGATGTACTTTAGATTATTTGTATATTATTTCAGTTCCAATTTGTTTGACAAACAATGGTAATATATAGTGTGACCAACTCGATACATGTGAAGGGGTAAACGTCCAATTTGAACATACCAATCTATGTAGTATAAGAAGTTTGTATTTTAGAACACAACTGTCTTAGGTTTGCATATTCAAGATGTGAAAAATTTTTGTGAAACATATGAAGGAAACCATTATAGCTCTGAAACAGTTACAATATTTTTATTACTCTGTTGTCACAATGATCTAATTATCCATAATAAAACAGAGACAGAGGAGGGAGAAGGGAAAAAAGATGAGTGTAAGACACATTTAGGACAAACTCAAAAGTTCTAATATGTGTAGTTAGAGTCTTTTAAGAAGAGAATGACACAGAAGAAATATTTGAGGAGTTAGTCAAGAACCTTAAAAAAATGATGCAAGATATCAACCTACAGATTCAAGACCCTCAGCAGATTCCAAGCAGGCTAAATGGAAAGATCACCACAACTATGCACATTGTAATAAAAGCTAAAGCCTGGTCATCAAAAGCTGGTACAGGGTAGGGGGAGAGACAACCTTCAAAGGAGCAACAGTAAGACTGAAACCTTCCTTCTCAAATGAAATGATGGAAGTCAGAAGATAATGAAACAACACCTTTAAAGTGCTGATAAGGAAGAAAGCAAACAAAACAAACAAAAAACCCTCTGCTAATCTAGATTTGTGTACCAAGCTAAAAGTCTTTCAGAGGTAGTTGAAATAAAGATGTTTCAGATAAACAAAAACAGAGGGAACTTATGCAGCATGCTTGTGCTAAAGAAATATTAAGATGAGTACTTCAGACAATATGAACTGGTTCTGGATGGAAACCTGGCAGTGCAGAAGGCAGTAAAGAACACCAGGGAAAATATAAGTCAAGTGTTGGGAAACTAAGGCCCATGGGCCAAATCAGGGCCTCTGAGCTAAGAACGGTTTTCACATTTTATTTTTTAAAAATACAGATTATTTTGGCTGTACCAGATCTTAGTTGTGGCAGGTGGGATCTTTGGTTGCAGCATGTGGGATCTTTTGGTTGTGGCAGGTGGACTCTTAGTTGTGACATGCATGTGGGATCTAGTTCCCTGACCAGGGATCGAACCCAGGCCCTCTGCATTGGGAGTGTGGAGTCTTATCCACTGGACCACCAGGGAAGTCCTGGTTCTCATATTTTACATGGCTGTTAAAAAGATGAATATGTAAGAAATATAAACGAATACTGACAACACAACAGTAATTATAATATCAGCTGGAGTTTAAAATATACAAGAAACTTATAATATCAGCTGGAGTTTAAAATATACAAGAAACTAAGTACGATAATAACATGAGACAGGAGGGGATGAACGGAGCTGAGTGTAAGATTCTAGTAGCATCAGGGAAGTGGTGAAAGTACTCATTTGGATCTCTTTTGATCTAGGGGCCAACAAAATAAGTGTATTCTATTTGAGGCAATTCATGAAGCTGCACACATTTCTCTATATATTATGCTTCAATAAAAAAAGTTTTTACATATCTCCCAAAAGATTATTATGCTTCAACATTAAAACAAGTTACTATAAATGCAGAAGGATGGAGCAACAGGTACATTCAATACTAGTGATGTAATATTAGTTGTTGCAAGAACGATCAGAATTCCATATTTTCCTAGAAGGCAAGAACCAATGCTTCAGGGGACTTAAAATAAGATACCCACATAGAGTTAAGGCTGGGTCAAGTTTTGTTACTGAGAAATGACCCCAAAGAATTTTCTATTGAATATTATACAGTGTGTCTCAGGACAGGAAACTTGTTAAATCCTTCTGAAGAGATGGAAAAAAATTCAAAGCAGAGAGGCAGCAAACCTTGAAGACTGGGTGTGAATGACTTGGAGGAAAGAGGCCAAGTTCCCAGTAACACTTTCAAAAAGTCTGCCTTTAAAGGGTGAGGGAGAAAAGAGGTAGTAAAGAAAAGGGTAAACAAATAAGTTATCTGATATTTTAAAAATTCTTTTAAGAAATGAATTTTAAGTATTTTTTGAAGGTATTAAGAAATTCACATCACCAATACTCTCAATGTCACAGAGGACAATATTATGTACAAAAATGGAAACTGATCAGAAAACAAATTTCAGATTCAATGTGAAACTTTGCTGACAGGTGAAAAATATAATTTTATCTGTTTGGTATGCCTGTCTTAAATTACAGGTGAGTTTCTGTCATGACATAAGCTTGTGAATTTCCTGTTCATGTTAAGTAAATATTTTATTTATTGTCTTAAAAGAACTCTATGCTAAGGAAATGGCAGTTTTCTGTAATCCAAATTTCAAACATGAACTGCTACAGTAGCCTCCTAAACTGGTCTCCCAAGACTTTTTTATACAATAGCCAGTGTAATTTTTTTAAAAAGAATGATTTCAGTCTCTTACAAAAGATTCCTAAAGAGCTTCTGATAGCTCTTTGAATAAAAGGTAAACTCATGCTAGTAAGGCGCCGATGAGGTGTTTCATAAATCTGGCCTACTTTCCAACCCAGTTTCATGTATTCTTCCCTTTACCTCCTCACCTGCCCACATTCCAGCCACTGGCCTATGGCTTTTTTTTTTTTTTAAAGATGTCAAAATCTCAATGAGGACTTTTGTTCTTGCTGTTCTACTTACAGAGCTCTTCTGTCCCTCCATCTCTCCAGTCCTCTGTGGATGACTCATTCCTTTCCTTCATATTGCAGGCTGAGTGTCACCTTCTCATTGAGGCCTTTCCTGGCTGCCTTATCTAACATACGTTCCCCTATTCTAATCACAGCACCTTATTTCTTTCCCTCATATTTTGAATTTAGCCTAGAGGTCAATTTAGATGAAGTCTAAAAAGAGCCCAGGCCCTTCAGCAACATTTCAAAAAGTGCCTTTAAAAAGCTGTAGAGAGAAAAGTTGGCTTGAAAAACATAAAAAAAAAAAATTACCTGATATTTAAAAATGGCTAGTATATATATCCAACAATAGCCTGAGCAAATCTATAAGCCTGAAGATATTAAAACCATGCTTTTGAAAATTATTTAAGTAGTTCATGATGGAGTTGTTTACTATTTGAAAAAAACAACTTATCTCTATTTACTATGTAAACTAGAAAATTTAACAACAAATAAGTAAAAAATAAATTATGACTCAGAAATGAGCACTGATAATATTTTGGTATATATCCTTCCAGGATATTTCAATGCACACACATACACACATATTTACATTTTCACAAAAACATGGTTATACTCTGATATTCTATAACTGTATTTAAAAACCCCAATAGAGTAAGTCCCCTGCATACAAATAAGTTCAGTTCTGAGAGCATGTTCATAAGTCCAATTTGTTCATAAGTCCAACAAATTTGGTCTAGGTACCCAACTAACACAATCAGCTATACAGTCCTATACTGTAATAGGTTTATAATACTTTACACACAAATAACACATAAAACACAAAAAAATTTTTTAATATTATAGTACAGTACCTTGAAAAGTACAGTAGTACAAGCTACAGCACCAGTGCTTTTACGCTTGCTTTCAGACATCCTTGGCTTGAAATAAAGACACTGTAGTACTGTACTCTATACAGTACTGTAAAGTACACAAAAGCACAATCCCTTGTAGAGGATGCACGCACGTGACAATGTACATCAGACACGTGAACTAGCTCACCTGATTGGACATGCAAATGCACGTTTGCATCTTTGAAAGTCTGCAACTTGAAGGTTTGTGTATAAGGGACTTACTGTATATTAAATACATCCCCACTTGTCAGTAAATACATAATAACATTTTAATGACCACATTATATTCCATTTAATGAACATACATAACTTTAAAAAACCAATTAGCTGTTATTGGGAATTTAGAAATTTGACAGTTTTTCACTAAAGTATGAAACTCAGATGACTTGTTACTTATACATGTTTGAACGAAGAATTCTTTTATAAAAGCTGAGAAAAAATTGCTAGGTTAAATGTTAGCAATATTCTCACTTTGGACACATACTGTCCTGGGGAAAGGTAAGCAGTATGTGTGAATTTATGCTTCCATCAGTAGCCTGAAGAACATGACACCCTCACCAGTATTGGGTCATTTCACTCCTTTTAGTGTAATACACAATTTAGCAGCATATGAACAGTGACCAAACAAAGTATATGAACTTGAGAATGGTGGAGGCAGGGGGAGGTTATATGAATAATTAAACTGCAGTTCTCTTACAGTCTTATTTTCTGTGTGCCTGTCAATTGGAATATCTCGCTACGCTGAGTGTGACTCTAGTGCTGAGAAAAAAAATTTTGCTTTTATGCAATTTTTGCCTTTTACAATCACTTAAAACCCAAGTCTTATTTTAAGTTCAGCCTCCACTGAAATACTAAGTAAACAAAGAAAAGGCGCAAAATTCTGGAAAAAACCTAAATGAGTAGCTATTATGGGCCAAGTACTAGGAATAAAACAATGAACAATGAATTGTTCCCACTTTACCAAAGCTTAAAGTTTAGAGGACAAGACACATAATTAAACAGGCAATGTTGTGAAGGTGTGAGATGAACAGGCCAGGTTAAGGTCCAGAGAGAGTGAAGAGGGATGTGGCTGAAAAGACAGGTAAGAGTTTGACCATGAAAAGGTCTTGGAAAACATCTGAGGTAAAAGGTAGAAAAAGCCAGTGGAGGATTTAAAAGTGAAATGTATTATGATCAGATTAGTACTTTAGACAAATCACCCTGGGAGCAGTGTGGAGAACAGATGAAAGCAAAATACATTAATAATGTTGCTCGTGCAGTATTGGTTGTTATGAAACATCTGGAGGGAAAATGGATTAAACGTACATTACAGTACATCCACATACTCAAATACTAAGGCATTTGAATGAAATGAATGAAAGAATGAAACAGAACAACATGTACTGACATAGTTTAAAAAGGCATATTGAATAAAAGCTATGACTCAGTTTCTATAAAAAGGCTATATTTGTATGAACACAGAAGGTACAAAAAGTGCTCTCATCCACAATATTAAATTTCTAAGGCAAGAGGATCTGTGAAGGAGGACTTTCCTTGCTCTTGTGTAGGGCTGATGTTGTTTACATTTTTTCTCATATGCATATATTACTTTTATAATTAAAAACTACCAAGAGTAATAAATAATAAAAAATAATAGAAGGATACTGGGCCAGCTGCACAGAAAACACACTGGAACAAAGATCTGAGTCAGAGAAATCAGTCATGAGGTTGCTACAATAAAACCCAGGTGAGACATGCTGGGTGAGGCTGTGCCTGAGTCCACAGCTGCTGGAGTGCCAAGTTACTGGTGATCCAGAACTAGTACATAAACCCCAATCCCCAACCAAGCAGCGCACAGCCCCTTTCCTGAATACCACTCAAGATGATCTCCTCATGCAAGGACCACATGCATGTGGGACCCCTTCCTGACTGCTGCCTGCTGCTGCGGCACCCTTGAGGGCTGCAAACACCTGCGAACAGAAGGGATGTTTGCTGCCGTAGCATGACTGCAGGTGCTCCTTTCCAAGCTACTGTGAATCCTATTAGACCGAGTGTCCATCATCTTAGAACCCGCTGGGTTTGAACCTAGGCTCCCTCTTTTGTTCACTGGTCACAGCCTAGTCTCACCCACTCTCACTCAGCTCTGATCTTATTTTCTCTGTCAGTACTGCCATCATGACAACCTTCTGTATCCCTCATGCCCCAGCCACAAACCCCAAATTCTTACCCTTATGGAAATTCTTTCCACGGCGCCCCCTAAGATTTCCCTGAGTGGCAAAGAAACTCCTTTATGTCAACAACTTCCCTAAAAATTCCCTTTATTTTCTTGCACTAACTTAAACTTGGCTACCCCCTGGAAAAAACCTCGACAGCAATCACATCAAAGAAGGGCTCTTTATTCCCATGTACTCCACATCTATAGGCTGGAGTGTAGGATCAATGTCCCCTTTGCTCCCCAATATTGCTTCTAACCAATTGCAGCCTCTTGTAAAAAAAAAAAAACCTTTCTTTAAGGCTCGTAACGGTCAGTTACGACTTTCCAACTCTCTTCCTCGTTGCTATCTTCTATTCAACTGGACTCTCCTTACTCACTTAGACTTTGCTTTTTGCTTTGCTGACTTCTCCACAGAAGGCCCTACCGGTAACTTAGGAGGAATTTCACATGCATAGAGTCTTCTTCACTAAAACCTTTCATCCATCTTACTCTTGGCAGACAATCTTAGCATGAAACCTACAGTCTCATGTCTATATTGTGTTGGCCAAGAACAGGCGGAATGACTAATCTTGGCCATGGAGCCTGCCTGGGATAAAGAGTTTTGTAACTGGACACACTGCTACTCCAAGCAAAACTGGGGTACTGTTAGTAAAGGGGAAGGAGGAAACATATATTAGGTTAGCAACTAGCAGTATCTGCCACACTGGGCCAGAAAGTAGCTCTTAAGAAACCAAACAAGCAGTATGGTACAGCTCAGATACTCTGAGACAGCTCAAGTAACTTAGACATAAGTAAATAAAAAGGTAATTAAAACCAGCCCACCCAGTCCTCCTTTCATTTTGAGAGAATGGTGGAAGTATCCCTTCTTGCAGCAAACATCAATCCTATTTGTGCTCCAGATACTTCCATCCCTTTCTCAGGAAATTTATGGTACTCATGGTCCCTCTTCTTATGCCTGCACATTTAATCTCACCATACTGGACACATCACACTAGGATTTAGACATGTTTCAGTTTTTCATAATTTAAAAAATAATTTCCATTGACCAAATCTCTCTCCAGCCACTTCCCCCTCGCTCCTACTATTCAAACTTCTCTACATTCACTCTTTACTTCCTCATCCTTTATTATTAAACTCATCCCAACCTACCACCAATCCTTAACATATCATTATTTCCACCTGAGGTCAACAATAACCTTCATGTTGCTATATGTTTACTTTTTAAGACTTCATCTAATTTAACCTCATAGTAGCATTTAATTTTACCTTCCTTCTTCAAACACTAGTTTGTCTTGATTTAGTAAAGCTCTAGTTTTACTTACTTTAAATACAGGAGGTCTCCATGGTCAGTGGTAGGCATTCTCTTTTCACACCATGTATTTTCCCTATGCGGTCTTAGTCACCTCCACAAAACCCATTAGTCTATCTCCTGATGTTGCTAAAATTATGTCTCCGCCCTAGACACCTCCTCAGGTCCAGAACTACACATCAACCTGTTCATCTAGATATCTCTCAACAGTATAAAGTTAAGAGGACTAAAACTGTGACTACTGCCTCTTCCTTCCATCATAGGTTCCTCCTTCCCTATTTGTTTCTTAATAAATTAGAGCTAATCTGGTCAGTATCTGTAGGACCAAGTAGCAAAATCTCAAGGGCTTTTGGTAACTTTCCCTCTACTTGAAGACTCTCTGGTTTTCTCATGCTGAAATGTTGGGATTTCCCGCCTGCTTCTCTGACACCTGCTTTCAAGGACCTTGGCTCCATCCTCTCTAGCCTAAGCACAAAAGTTCTATCAACATTGCTCTTCCATTCCTCCCTTTTCTAATTCTTATCCAAACTTGTACATCCAACATAAAATATTTAACTCTACATACCTTGTGATCTTTTTCTTTTTTAAAACAAGGTTACTCTATTGACTGTATTTATATACTGTTTCTAAAATAATCAAGCTTACTTTTCTCACCTAAAAAGATGCCCAGATATAAGTGGTGCAGTGCTGGTACAACTATTTGAAGATATCTTTGGGAAACCAGGATCTCTTTGACACCATCCTTACTTGGGCCATGTTGTCATCCTCACAGCCACAAGATGGCTCATTCAGCTCTATGAATGCAAAATCCAATGGGAGAAGACTGGGGAAGGCAAAGAGAAAACACTAGATAGCTCTGTCCCCAGTGATACTGTCTATATTTGGTCAATCAGGAATGAGGGATATGCTATAAGGAGGCCAAGAAGAGTTCTGTAATTAGACATAACGGTATAGTGAGCTAAAACAGTATTGTCAGTAGGGAGGGATTAACTGGATGTTCAATTGGCTACCAGCAATAATGGCCACACCAGGCCAGAAAGCAACTCTCAAGAAAGTACCAATAGAGTAGTATCATACAGTCCAGATACTTCAAAGATAATGCAAGTAACTTAGAAATCAATAAGGTAACTGAAAACATATTTAAAATACATAATTCTAAATAGCTATGGATCTGAAAAGTCATAAAGTCATAATAAATATTAGACAACACATAATTAAAACAAGATAAATTATCATAGACCAAATGTGTTATATAGCTAAAGGACTGTTTATAGGGCTATTTATAGACTTACATGCTTATTTTAGAGAACAAAGACTGAAACAACGAGCTTGGAATCCACCTTAAGACAATGAAAAAGGCAACTCCACATTCTTAAGTTACAGGGTTTCTCTCCCAGTATGAATTCTCTTGTGTATAGTAAGTGAAGAACTTTGACTGAAGGTTTTTCCACACTGAATACAGCCATAGGGTTTCTCTCCAGTGTGAGTTCTCACATGTCTCTTAAGGGAAGAGGAAACAGTGAAGGTTTTCCTACATTCCTTACATTCGTAGGGTTTCTCCCCAGTATGAGTTCTCACATGCATTCTAAGAGATGAGAGGCTACTAAAAACCTTCCCACAGTCAGTGCATTCATAAAGGTTCTCTCCAGTGTGTATTTTCTTGTGAACTCTAAGGTGAGAGCTTGTGTTAAAGGCTTTTCCACAGTCACTGCATTCATAGCGTTTCTCCCCACTGTGTATTCTCTTGTGTACTGTAAGGTAAGAACTTGTGCCAAAGGATTTTCCACAATGATTACACTCATAAGGTTTCTCTCCAGTGTGAGTTCTCACATGAACCTTAAGAGATGTTCTTTGACTGAAAGCTTTTCCACACTGATTACATTCATAGGGTTTCTCACCAGTGTGAGTTCTTACATGTCTCCGTAGGGTTGAGGAATCATTGAAGACTTTCCCACATTCTTTACATTCATATTGTTTCTCACCCATGTGACTTCTCTCGTGCAAAGTAAGGTTAGAAATCCTTTTGAAGGCTTTTCCACACTGATTACATTCATGTTTCTCTTCGGTAGGTGTTTGCTCCTGTTGCTTAAGGGATGAATGATGACAAAAGGTTTTGTTTTTATCACACTCATAGGAATTCTCCACCATGTGAAAATTGCTGCATATAGGCAGCATATTATTATGTTTAAAGTGTATCCCATGTTTGGCATGTGTGCCCTCTTTTTGTGCTGTCTGAGTTATTTCAAGATGCCACAGAGCTCTGTCATATTCATGACTTTCACAGACCCTCTCACTTACAGAGTCTTCTTCATAATTGTTTAGGATTGAATTATGCTTCAAACACTCAATATCTAAGTAACATTTATGGCAATATGTACTGGTGGAAACTCTCTTTGAAAAAACAAGTTTTGATCTAAGTTTAGAGTTTTCCTCTAATTCATGATAGTCATAGAATCTCTCCTGAGATGCCGTCTTCTTTTGAGTAAATGTCACTTGCCTCAAAATTCCCTCTGGGATCTTGTGCTGTTTTCTGATCTTACAGCATTCCCAGTCTGCTCTTAATGTGGAAGACTGATCATCCATTGTGAATCTTATCATTTTCATGCCACCAGATGATTTTTCCCCCAAAATACTCTTAGATTTTGATTCTTTGGTTTTCAGTTGAATCTCCCCATCTGGACAGGTAGCTTGGGGAATTCTCCTTTTCACAGTTCTTATGTCTTCTCGACCCAACAGGGAGATCACAGGCTTGCATAACTGATATTCCACTAAGGCAAGATTTATATAGTTTTCCAACATCACATCTCTGTACATACTTCTCTGAGCAGAGTCCAGCATCACCCACTCCTCCTGGGTGAACTCCACAGCCACATCTTTAAAGGACACTGGTCCCTGTAACCAGGTTGCTGGGAATTCAGGCACTATCCTTTTCCCCTCAGTATTTCTCACATAGAAACAGGCAGCGTCCTGTGTAGGCAAATCCCATATCGGGCATAGGTCAATGGCTGCCATCTTGAGAGTCTGAATGTGACATCCGCCTGTACAATAGGGCTAAGAGATCTGGATACTTCTTTTCTTTCTCTGATCCAATCAGGTCAGGGATGCATTTCACTGGGAGTCCTCCCTGTAGCCAAAGAGGCAGGTTCAGGTAAAAGAAGAAAGGTGAAAACAGGATCCCACTGGGGGCAAGGTAAGAAAAAACACAGACCCTCCCCTGTACCTTCCAGCAAAGTCTCACCAGTTTAAAATATTTATTGGGATTTGTATTGACATGCAATATAGTCATCCTTGGCCCCTATTTTATCTTGGTTATTTATACTGGCTTCTCCTATAGACTACTACTCAGCCCTGGGTAGAAAAAGCAAACATTATTAAAAAAAATAATAAAGTCAAAGAGAACCATTTTAAAAAGGCATAGTTGTTTGAATTTCATGCAAACTTTGCTATTTTTTTAGTTTACCTTATAGAATAAAAAATAAATTCCCTGCTAATCATAGCTGTTTTAGGTAAATTTGTTTGTTGTATATGTAACTTGGTATTTACATATAACTGATAGGATGATTTGGCTGCTACCCTACTTAGGAATTTTATTGGAGTTGTTAAAGGTAAATATGTGACTTTGAAGCAAATGTTCATCTGATTACCTCCAATTTAATCTCTGTCCCCAAAGTCCATATTTCCTTATGATAATTCATTCTATCTAAAACTTGAATGGGGTCAACAAAAAGGCATGAGCTATGTTCTGAGCTTTGAGACTGAGACCTTTACAATTTTAGGTGGTATAATGCTTTCTTGAGTAATGGCTTTAACATAAATATTGAAATAACTGCCACATAGTGTGAATACAAGAGGAATGCTTGGAGACTTCAAGGATCACAACAAATCATGCAACAATTTATTATGCTAATATTTTTACAGATTTTAATTTTTAAGATTAGTTGATAACCTTCAAATATAAGACTTCTATTTCAGTATTATACTTAAGTAGAGTTTGGATTTAATGGACAAAATTAGAGACTTGGCAGTTTTATTTAGACAAAGATCTTTAACAGGTAGATTTTATGCACCTAATCCAGAAATGTATGTAAGCCTGTCACTTTAGTGTAAATCACATGGAAATATTTGTCTGATTTGTTCATTGCATGTATTCTGAGTACCTAGAATACTCCCCAGCACATGGCAGACACCCAGCAAATGTTTACTGAATAGACTTAACGAATCTATGGCAATTAAGCTTCTATGGAAGAAGTAATTTTTTCACATCTATTCTCTTCTTATAGAAAAAAAAAATCAGAAAGTTAGGCTTCCTTTTCAAAAAAGGACATTAGTTTGCCTTCTGGTTAAAGTTATTAAGCTAAGAATTGTACTCTGGGCTCATTTCTTCATTTCCCATAGTTCTATATCTTTCCTAGTTACAGAACTAATAAAAAAAACTGAACAACTTTACCAAACAACAGGAAAAAAATATCTGAATAAATGGAGAGATTCACCATGCTCACCACAGATGAGAACATTCAATATGAAAAGATTTCAACTGTTTTCAAACTAGAATTGCGTTGGGATTTTCATTAAATTCATTCCTAAGTATTCAAAGGGAGCTTCTTAAAGCATGACAATTTGTTTTAAAAGTTTTAGAGAAAAGACATGAATAACGACAATTTTTAAAGTAATGTTTTGCACTACGATATTATTTCAAAATGCACTGTAAATCTCTAGTAACTTAAACAGAATGATAATAGGGCAAAAAGAGAAAATAAAACAGTAACTTCAGAAACAGATTCGTGTGTAGCTGGACATTTAGTGAATGATAAAGGCAGCACTATTAATCAGTGAGGTAAAGGATAAACTAGTCATTAAATGGATGTTAGGGAAAAGCATAAATCCTACCTCACACATGCACATTCCCAGATGGATGAAAGACATAGATATGTACCTGATATAAATTCTAGAAGAGGAAGACAAAGAAGAAACAATATCAGAGATAAGGGTTGAAAGACAGAAGTCCCTGATCTGCAAGTGTACATGCCACATGCCACAATGAATAAATGTTTTAAGTCCACCAGATACACTGAACGTAAGCTGCAGAATATCAGGGACAACGAGTAAATATTTAAAGTTACTGGGGAAAAAAGGCAAATTACCTACAAAGGAATACTAATCATACTGACTACAGACTTCTTAGCTGCAAAGATAGAGGCCAGAAGACCACACAGTAATATATGCAAAGTACTAAAGGAAAACAATATAAACCTAGAATTTAATAGTGTGCTAAAGAGTGAAAGCAATAGAAAGACACTGACATATTTCAAAGTAACAACAGTATCATCAAAAAAAAAATGCTCATTAAGAGAAACGCAAATTGAAATAACACTGGGATATAATCTCTCTAAGGCACACCTTAAATTAAAAGAGGCCTAAACTTGCATATGCCTTATTTGGACCATGATTCAAAGAAATTGTTTTAAAAAAAGCTTTGTTGAAATAATAGAAAAATTTGAACACTATCTATATATTTGATATTAAGGAATTAATCCTAATCTTGTAGGTATGATAATGATATCCTGGTTATGATTTTTAAAGGAGTCCTTATCATTCAGAAATAAAATTTTGAAATATTTAGAAATAATGAATCATGTCCTAGATCTGCTTCAACATACAGTGACAGGTACAAATGTGGTCACTATACTATTCTGATTTTCTATGTTTTGAAATTTTCATAATATAAATTTTAAAATCATCAGAGAGATATTTCATTTGTAAAACAATGTTTTTGGATGTTACAGTTTTTTTAAATCACAAAATAAGAGGTCTTAGGAAATTAAAAATTCTAGTAACAAAAACCAAAAAAGGTTAAAAGGTTTAGAGATAAAGTTGAAGAACTTTTCCAGAAAGCCAACCTCCCCCCACCAAAAAAAGCAATGAGACAAAAAAGGTAAGAACACTATATGAATAATTTCAAAGGTTCAACAGCAGATTATTCAGAGCTCATGAAAGAAAAGAGAAAACAGGAGGAAGAGAGAATCAAACACACAAAAAAATTCTTAAAAATAACAGTATTCAGGCAGGGACTGAGCCATCAAAATTGGTAATTTCTTTAAAAAGACAGGGAGTAAACACGTCATCATGAAAAATTTGAATACCAAAGATAAACTGATGAATGTAAAGGTTCCAATGATGATAAATAGGTTACATGCAAAACAACAATGGAGTAGGATTTCTCAGTAGTAACACCATTCCATTTTCTACCTAGCTTTGCCAGCTTTCAAAGTCGAGGGAAAAGAATTTCCTATCCAGGATTTCTATACCAGTCCACAATACCACGCAAATATGAGGACAAAATAAAATAATTTCTAGTCATACATAACCTTAATATAGACCTTTTCTGGAAGGTAATAAGGTTATCAGCCACTAAAAAACGAAAAAAAAGAAGTTTCCAGGAAACAAGAGATCCAACACAGGGCTGAGATGAGGGGATGGACGAGGATAAAGGGCAGTCCAAGGGTGCTGCACCCTAGAGAATAACTGATCGGTCTGGACTGCAGGATAATGGGAGGCTCCTGGGGATGTGTGTTCAGGAAAAGAGAAAAATGATTAGATTTCGTGACAGGTTTGAGCTTGAGGAAAATGGAATTGAGAGACATGTTACATAGGTTTAAGGAAAACAAAGCAAATAAACAAAAATCCAATTATTCAAAACAGGAAAAGTAACTTATACAAGCAAGAAACTTATTATGGCTCAGCAGTAAAGAATATTTATGTAGTCATCACAGTGAAAACACTGAACATGAATTTAACCAAATTTTTGAGAGAACTACATTACAACACTTGCAATATAATCACATTGATTTAAGGATGTAGGAAAGAAGGCAGGTATAGCAGTCAAGATTCTCATTTAACACCTGAGAAACTGAAAAATGTCTCAAATTGACAAACTGCTTAAAAATTTGAAACTGGTTGCCACCATAAAATTAATAAACAGAAACACGAATTAAATAAAGTTGGGAGACCAGAAGGGGGAGCGCTCATGCCCTGTGATCATGGCAGAGCCCAAAAGGAAGAAGACACACTCCACTTTCCTGGCTGAGACTCAGACAATGAAAAGCCACAGACTACTATCACTCTCCCGAGTCCCCTTCTCCTCTCTATAAAAGTGCTCTTCTTCCCTTGCTGTGCGGGGTTTCCATGGTGGCTGACCTTGAATTGCAATTCTCTGCTGACCCCCAAAAAGCCATTATTGCTGGAGAAATATCTGGCAGTCTATTTATTTCTGGTCAACACTACTGAGAAGAAACACTCCTGTTTTTATTATGAGACTTTTAAAATATAAGACTTTAAAAAATGTATATATACTTTATTCAGAAAGCAGATAAATTACAGAGAAAATAAAGCAATCAAATTAAGAAGTAGAAAAAAATAGTAAAAAGGAAAAGAAAATTTAAAAATAGAGAGCAAATGTTACTCTAATTGAAAACCAAAGCAAAAAACGTAAGACAAAACCAAAACATAGCACAGATCACCAAAACAACCTAAATCTGCTTCTTTGAAAAGATTAATGTGGATGTATATCTTGCAGAGCCAATCAAGAAAAAAGATGGCCCTAATAAATATTAAACTCAAAAAAGAACACAGCTACAATTAGAGTAGTGATTTTAAAATATCACTAGCAAGCAGTGATTTAAAAAATCACCCAAAGGGAATTCCCTGGTGGTCCAGTGGTTAAGACTCTGCGCTTCCACTGCAGAAGGCATGGGTTCAATCCCTGGTCGGGGAGCTAAGATCCCACATGCCTCGCAGCCAAAAAACCAAAACATAAAACAGAAGTGGTATTGTAACAAATTTAATAAAGACTTTAAAAATGGTCCACATCAAAAAAAAAAATCTTTAAAGAAAATAATAAAATAGGTTCTCCAGATTTTTGGTAACTTGAGTTTTGCTAAGCTAAGCTAAATGATGGTAATTCACTGAGTATCCAGATCATTTCAAATAAGATAAAATACTGGAACATTAATTGCTCAACAGGCCTAAATTTATCTCCTCTTATCTCCTTACAAGAGGGAAACTAAAGATGTTTGGGTTTATTAGACACACGTCTTGTACCACATTGAAGAAAGAAATCAGAAGGTGTATGTTACTAGGGGTTATGGAACATTCCTAAGTTTGCCAACCAGGAAACGCTGGTATGACAAACAGTTCACAATTTTTACTTGCTGCTTGTCAGTTTTCACTAGAGATTAAGGTTTTAAGAGTTAAAACTGTAATATGTAACTAAAGCTACTAAAAATATTAAGGGAAACATTTTAATGTGCAAGGAAAGTAGGATGTGTGTTTTCAGTAAAAGAAGGTATGAAGAATAGATGTGAATTTGTTGGGAAATAAGGGTGATTTTGTGCCAGAGCAGGTTATTTCCAGATAAAAAATAAGGGGCAAACTAATATGGATACAGAAAGTTTTGTAACTTTTTAGAAAGGGAGCCCTGAAAAAGTAGTTTTTTACATGGTTAGGCTCAGATTAGATTACATTTAATTAGGCAAATGGATTTTTATTAAAAGTAGGCTGGCGCAAAACTTGAATTGGTTCCTCTCTGTTAAGAGACCAAAGTTTTCTCAGAACAGTGCTTTCGGTAACAGATTGTGTGAATTCCTTTGCCTTTAAGTGATTTGTATTTGTTTTTTGAAATCTTTTGTCACTTTGGTTAAGTGAATAAGTACTGTTCCACAGTGTCCTATGATCCTATTTGACCAAGTGTTTTGAAACCTTTTTGATATTTTTGTCCAACTTCCCAGATACTAAATTCTAACTAAAGTTCTTTTGACCTTCAGCCAACTCTGGGACACTTCAAAGGGGCCCCCAGACATCTCACAGAGGAACATTAAATAAAATAAAGCAATCAAATCAAGAAGTAGAAAAAAATAGTAAAAAGGAAAGGAAAATTTAAAAATAGAGCAAATGTTACTCTAATTGAAAACCAAAACAAGAAACGTAAGACAAAACCAAAACATGGCACAGATCACCAAAACAACCCAAATCTGCTTCTTTGAAAAGATTAATGTGGATGTTTGGTATGTTTGGCTTATTTGGTATGTTAAATTACTTGAGAAGCATTGTCAAGTGATTGGAGATAAACCTTAGGTTATACTATATGGGTAAATGTCATTAATATAAATATTCCAAAACTTAAATGGAATTCTTAAAAATGTGATATGTCCTAGCATAATGTTATCAGTCATAACTCTGGTTATTATCCTAAAATGTTGTATGTCACAGAAATATCCAAGTTTCTTGTAAGCAGATATTTGACCATGTCATTTTAAGTCTTTTGTCTTTCATAGATCATAGACAATCATTATTTTATACTGACGCTTTTATAAAATGAAGATCTTCGAGAAGATTCATAAAAAAGACTTTTGACAAATATAAGTCTCTGATAACTTTTAGATCATACTACTGAACTGGGTAAGAAATTACAAAACTCTAATGGAAAATGTGACGACTTCATCCAGATCAACAGGAATTAATTACATGGGACTGCATGAACTGATAAATACGACTTCTAGCTTTATGACTTTTTAATGAAATATACTGGCTTTTAATTTTTTTTTTCCAGAAAAACCTCTCCTTCTATGCTATAACCTATAACAAGTTGGTAAAGTATACCTCTGTAAACAAAGATGACACATTTTTTTTTCTCTCTACCTGATCCTTCCAGAATTTGGCTCCTCCAGCGGGCTCCCCTGTGGACGCGATGGCCTATTGCAACAAGATTACAACTACTTATACTAATCATTGTTTTAATTTGCTCTCTCTTGTTTCAGATTATTTATACCTGTGTCTCTCTCTGCTACACTATAACTTTATTAATGTTACCAGCTGTCTTATAAACTGTTTTGTAAGATTGTTGTCTCTTGAATTATGCAATGTGTTACCAGGCCTCCAACAAAATTAATGATGTCTCAAGTGGTTAACCATATATATGACTCTACATATTGTAATAGAACTCTAAATATGGTTAGAAGTGACAAGAGAAAACATCTACTGGATCACAGTAAGTTAGTAAGACAAGTGATCCAGAGAATTTTAGATTATCAACAGGGCCTAATTCAAAAACAAACAACCCACCCCAAAACCCAGCACATCAAATGGCCTATCAATACAATCTTTGCCTGACCTAGGAATGAGCCTTCCTAGAACCGTGGGACAAAAGTGGTCATGGGGACTTCCTTGGTGGTCCAGTGGTTAAGACTCCACACTTCCACTGCAGGGGGCACGGGTATCATCCCCGGTTGGTGAACTAAGATCCTGAAAGCTGCAGTACGGCCAAAAAAAAAAAAAAAAACCTTGGTCATGAAATGCCTCCCAAATATTAGTCAAATTTATGACCACGAGGAGGCCTGTGGAAGAAGAACGCCACCCGTTGCATCCTTTAAGTCATCAGCCACCAGCAGCCGCCCTGACTGAACCCTGAGGGGATTCAGATGGAGAAAAGCTGGATACTGGCCCTGGACAGTTAAGATCCTTATCAAAGGAATCATTTCAGTAAGCCCAGACTCTTACATCTTCGCATACATAGAAAAGTGCTAAGGTCATTAGCTTGAGAGGTTTGGTTTTCTTTAATTAACAGAAATCTTCTGATGCTCCGATTGCCTTGCTTTTGCTGCAAGCCTCCTCTATATCCTGCTCCCTCTTCACCTCTTGGGGGCGGTCCCTCAGCGCTCTCTGAGAGGCTGCTCCCGGGCCAAAGCCCCAGAAAGTACGTCCAGCAAAACATAATTGTCAACTTTCAGGTTGTGCATTTACTTTCAATTGACAAGGCTTAAGACAAACTGAAGAAACGCTCCCAGATAAAGTAAGAAGTACAAGGACACCCCCTCTCCTCCCACTCACGAGGCGCAGTCAGACTCCCTACCTGCGCGGGCCCGCTCACCCAGGGCGCGCAGCCTCCAGCTCCCGCCCGCCAGCCCGGCGCCTGCAGGCAGCGCCCGCCCCCCAACTCCCCCGCCCCCCAACTCGGGAGAACTCTGAGGAAGGCCCGCCGCTCCGGTGGACGCTCCCCTCGCCCTCCTCCCTCCCGCGTCTCCTCCACGCCCGCGCTCCTGCGCGCTCACCTGTCCCGGGGTTACCTGCCTCCCGCGTCGGAACTACGGGGCTGTCGTGGGAAGGGAGCGGAGAGCGCGCGGGCCAGGCGGCGGCGCCGCGGAGCCTCAGCCGGAAGGAGGAGGGCAAGGCCGCGCGCTCGCTGGCGCCCGCGAAGGCAGGGCCGGGACTACATTTCCAAGGAGCCCCCGCGCCGCCCGCGGAGCGATCCTAGGCTTTGCGTCCGGCTGCGCCTCTAGGCGAGTCGTGAGTGGACGTGGAGCGCGTGCGCGAGGTCCCGGGGAGCCGCGTGGGCTGTGGGGGCCCGGTGGGCGCAGGAGGCCGGCCGGGGACCGTGCTGCCGCCGCCCGCCCTGCGAACCCGCGCGGGGCGCGGAGGCCCGGCCGTGGGCGCGCTTGCCTTACCGCTGCCTTTGTGACGGTGCCGCTCCCCCGGCGACGCTCCCGGTGCTGCGCCTGCAGGTGCCGATCGCAGGTACACGCGAGAGGGCTGCATGTGGTTTGCTTCCCAGCGGGACGCGGCTCCGCGATTTGCTCGCCTCGTCGCCGAGGGGGACGGTTTTCAGCAGCAAAAGGTTTTTCTTCCCTCTGGTCTCCCGGCCCGAGTGACCCCCGGTGCCCCTTGGATTCGCGCCGTCGCGTTGTTGGGACGGGATGCCTGAACCTGCCGGGCGGTGGTGGGGAGTTTAAACCACGTATTCTCAGTGATGCACAATAAGATTTCTTCTTTGCCCGGTTCCTTTTTTTTTTCCCTACCCAGCTGGGGCTAGATGTTTAAAACTTGCATATGGCCTTTCCAGCATCTGCTAAACTTGATCATGCTCTTTTTTGTTGAGTAGGACATTTCTTAACAAGTAAATGTTTTACATTCCTAAAAGAAATCCAACGTGATTATACTGGTTTTAAACTATATATACTACTGGATCCTATTCGTGGATATTGTAGAAGTTATATGCTGCAAACATTGATGAAGTAGGTCTACTTTTAATAAGTTTGGTGGCAGAAAGGGCTGGGTCGATTTCTGTTTCTTGCTCTAGTCTAAAAATATTCATTAAAAAACTTTTTACTTGTTGAAATTATTTCGGCAGTTATTTTCCTCAGAATTGCCTGTCTTATCACTATTTTCACTGTTTACGATCTAGCAGGTTTGTGGTGGTCTTTAAAACCTGCGTCTGGAGCTCCTGACTTCCTGACCTTCAGTTGTTGGGTTTTTTTTGTTTTTAATGAAATAGATTAACTGGAGGTGTGTATGTGTTTAACCTAGTTTTACATTTCAGAGTTAGCTCATAATTATTATATTTTTATTTTCCGTTGACCCTAGAGCAGTTAAACGAATCAAATTTGTACATAATGTAACACCTGGTATGAATATGAAAGATGAAGTTGGCATCAAAGTTACATAGATCTCACCCAAAGTATATGGAGAAGGTGAAGACTTTAAGTTCCTCACATACAGAATATTCTGTTAGAGAAAAAGAAGCAAAAGGGAAGAGAGGTTGTCATCCAGAATACTAGCTAAAAAATATTAGTCCTGTTACCAATGTTGACTAAAGTTAACCTGGGACATAAATAGCACAACCCCTGTCCGCCCCTTTTTAAAGGACCTCACCACTGCAATCACTTTCCTCTGTGACCTAACTAATCTCTGCTCCTGTTTCATTAAAATTGTCCGTCTGTCTTGCAAAGCCTCCTGGACAGTGGACTGCACACATTCCTGCCCCTTCTCAAAAACTTGTTCATTTGTCCTTTCATTCCCACTATCAACACATACTTCTTGAGCTCTTAGCATGTACCAGTCACAAGGCAAGTATTTGAGATATATATCATAAGTGATGAAGTCTGCTTATCAGTATTTTATATAAACATCTCAAAATTCTGTTTAGGACAGTATACTAATAGTATTTACATAGATAAAACTATTCACAATAGTACAAGTATTTACAATATATTGAGAGTATTTACATATATCCCTCCTGGGAAAGAGATGATAAAGTTACCTTATTAATTAACTATATCTCCAGCATGTGCAAGAGATTCAGTTAATATCAATGAGTTTTTAGTAAAGTGAGCGGAAAGAGAATATATGTTAACAGATTGCTTAACTGTTCTCAATAACAAATTTGCAGATACCTTTGTAAAAGAAAGTCTATTCACAACAGGAAGAAGATACCTAATAATTTTAACTGGAAATGTATCTGAATAATGAGAAAACTTTAAAATATTCCTGAGAGTCATAAAATAAGAATAAGGGATGAGTAGGAGTGAGAACAGTTCTGTTTATGGATTTTAAATGCAGTTGTCAAGAAAATATTACTGGGCTTGTTTTTTTAAAGAACCCCCATGCAGTTTGTTGTTTCTTTTATATCTTCATCTTCTTAAAAATGTTATGAAGGTGACTCATTCCTTTTCCTTTTAACTTGTTGAGAAAATGTTTCTGTTAAAGGAAAAATATTCCTAGAAATGATAGGTTCCCTTGATTTTCATCACAGAATTCAAGCACTGAAGGCTTAGTAGCATATAGTTTAAAAAAACATTTTAGGTTTTTAAAATTTTTATTTTAAGGAGAAAGAAGTTTCATATTGCAACATCTCTGTTTTGCTTACAATATACTTTTTTTAAATTTAAAAAAATTTTTTTAAAAAATTTGTTTTATATTTATTTTTATTTACTTTGTTGCACCAGGTCTTAGTTGTGGCAGGCGGGCTCCTTAGTTGCAGCATGCATGTGGGATCTAGTTCCGTGACCAGGGATGGAACCTGGGCCCCCTGCATTGGGAGACCAGAGTCTTATCCACTGGACCACCAGGGAAGTCCCCACAATATGCTTTCACCTGTAGTTCTCCTTATAGCATGACTCAGGTCAGCCAGGGTCTTAAATCTGCTGGCTGTGAAGCAAGGTCAGGACTGGTGTGGCACCAGCTGTATATGCATCTCTGGCTTAGAACCAACACCAGGAGCGTCATTTTTGCCTCTTTCCACACAATACCTTTCTGCTGTCTCACCCCTTACCTTTTCTGGTCAACATTTTATTATGAAAAATTTTGAACATACAGCTAAATTGAAAGAAGTTTACAGTGAATACTTGTGACCTCCTCCTCCTACGCTCGACCATTAACATTTTGCTCTACTAATTTTAACGTATGTCTATCTGTCCCTTTCTTCATCAGTCCCTCTTTTTGGGGATGCATTTCAACGTAAATTGCAGCCATCAGTGTGGTTTCCCAAAATACTTGAGTGCATGTGCATCGTTCATCAGAATTCATTGTTTGTTTAGCTTTTTCTTTTGATGAGAAGTTTACATAAGATGAAATGCACAACCTGAGAGTGTCCATGTGTTAAGTTTTCTCAGATGCACAGTCTTTGGATTTGTATCTTTGAATGTGTCTTTGCCATCTCAGCTGCTGGGTCCTTTTGATGATTGTCTCTTATGCTTCACAGATACCAAATACCAGTGAATTTATTCAGAGCCTTAAGAGATCTGTTCTTTTTTGTTAAGAACCATGTACTCCATATGCCCAAGTGAAACGCTATCCCTGACAAGGTCTCGGGGTCCCTGGGTGCTGGCCCCCAAGCACTGGGTCTTCCATTCTCCACTGTCTACCCTGAGGGCAGACATCTGTGCCAACGGCAAGTTGTCAGCAGGTGTTTGACAAATGCCAAAGTGAACAAACAGGGAGCCCAAAGCACTGTACTGGCCTCTTTCCAGGTTTTAGAATGAGGTTATCCCAGTTCTCAGGTGGTTCTTCATCTAACAGGGAGGTGGGTAAATGAGCCTAGTGTTGAAGTGCTAGGAGTAGGGCAGAGGGCTTCAGGGTGTGAGAACGGGAGAGTGTTTGGAGAATGGGGCTCAGAGAACATGGGGCAAGTGCAGTAGGAATGAAGGTTGAAAGGTGCTCAGGGCCCAGAACGCCCTGGTTGTGACCAGATCTGTGCCTGGAACCTCTGTGCCTCAGATCATAACTTCCACAGCCTTCTTGCTGTACTGGAAGCTTCTCTCAGCCCATCTCTGCCCTGGTGGTGAGCAGAATAACAGCTCCCCGAGGCATCTAAGTACCGGAATCTGTGGCAGATACTACCTTATGGGCAAAAGGAACCTTGTAGATGTGATTCAACTGAGGACCTTACACTGGGGAGATTGCCCTGGATTATTTGGATGGGACAGGGAGGCAGAAGGTGAGGGCCAGGGGAGGTGTGACAGCACAGAGAGAGGTGGCCTTACTCTGGCTGGCTTCCTCCCTCCAAGTCCAGTCCCTCTATGTGAGCTTTTGGCCCCACCCCTTCCCTCTTTCACCCCCTGGCCTGTCACCGCCTCCGTCTCAGCCCACAGACACTCTAAAGTCTCCATTTTGATCCCACCGCCTCTTCTAGCTCTGCCTTTTCTCTTCTTTTTTTCACCTCCAAACTTTTCATCCTTACTGTGGAATTTGTCTGCTGTTCCCGCCTTAGTGAACCCTCATCTAACCAATCAGGACAATAGAATCCCTAATTTATCTGAACTCTGTTAATCCTCCCGTCCTTGAAATTCTCTCTTCTGGTTTCTGAATTACATCTCTGTAGACCTTTTATAGATCTACCTATAGATCTTCTCATTCTCTAATAGATCTTTCTCTGCCTCCTTTGTGGGCTTCCTTTTCTCCTTTGTTTTCTTCCTAGATGTTAATTTACCCCACAGTTTAATCCTGGTGCTATAGTTTGTTTTACCCTCCATGGTGTCTTTGGTTGATTATATACACTGCCATGGTATCATCTGATAATGCCATTAACCAGCTTTACCAGGTGTTCCTGTCTCCTAGTGGGCGCTATAGGCATCATGTCACAGGGATGTGTCATCCCCCTTAGACTCTTTATCCATCTGCCTCCTTCACCTGCGTCTCAGAGGGGAAGAATACATCACCCCCAAATCTGTGACAAAAGATTCACCCCTGTTACCCCTCAGGAAGTTGTCCTGTTTGAGAAAATAGCTGTGCAGCTTGAGTAGATCCGGGTAGAACAGAATTGTGGACATCGGGTGACACAGCTGCGTAACCCTCACACCTGGATGTGTCCTCTTCCCTCTCCCATCTCTGGCTCATGCGCCATGTGGTCAGCCAGTCCTATTCCCCAACACATTATTGTCCAGTCAGTCACCCAGTCAACCTGGGGTCACCTTGAACCGTGAACCTGTCTCCACACCACATCTAATCAATTCCGTGACTGCCCTCCTTTGTGCTCCTGTCTTCTGGATCACAGTTTGCCTCCTTCCTGGTTTTTATGCAGCTATTACATCTTCCTCTAGTCCATCACACAGCTGGCAGCATGTAGGCAAGAGTCTGTGTTTCTGAGGATGGCACTCTGGGTCTCCGTGACTGTGGCCCCGCCTGTTCTGGCTGCTCCCTGCCCCGCACCACACTCACTGGGCACACTGAGCTCCTCCTCCACCATTGTCCCAGGCCCTGCCCATGTTCACGGTTCCCGCCCTCACTTACCTGCCCAAACTAAGATGCACTCAGGACTCAGCCTTGAGATCCCCAGGTCACGCTGGACCTAGCCTTGAGACCCCCAGTTCCTGTGCTGGACTTGGCCTTGAGACCCCCAGCTCGCATGCTGGACTCGGCCTTGAGACCCCCAGCTCCCGCTGGGCTCAGCCTGGAGACCCGCAGCTTGAGTGCTGGACTTGGCCTTGAGACCCCCAGCCCCCACTCTGGACTCAGCCTTGAGACTCCCCGCTCACGTGCTGGACTCAGCCTGGAGACCCCCAGCTCACGCTGGACTCAGCCTTGAGGCCTCCAGCCTGTGTTGACTGCTGTCCATGGAGGTCGGGTCTTCAGCTCGACTGAGCTGCCTGAGAGCAGGGGTAAATTCCTCCCCCATGTTTTATCCCCTGGGCGTGGATCAGAGCGGGGGTCATAGTAAGTGTTCAGGAGTGATTTAGTAAAATGACAGAAGATGAAGATAGTTATCATCTTACCTGCTGTTTCCTCAAAAACAAATGAAAATTGTCCCAGTGTCCCTCCCCTGGCAATATCCGTTGTTACGTTAGAGAAGTCAGTTTTGGTCAGTTGCATAAAAAGATCCTTTGTGTCTCTGGTGACTGATGGAAGGATCTGATTACCCCCAAGAAACAGTAGAAACTGAGAATTAAATAGACCCCACAGTGGCTCAGATCTATGGATCTCAACCGTGACTGCACTTCAGAACCACCTGGGGAGCTCCCTCCCCAGAAAATTAGTCTCTCGGTAGGGAAGGGTGGCATGGGACTGGCCAGGTATCAATAATTTATCAATATGGGGGGAAATTCCATTGTGCAGTCAGGGCTAAACACTGCTGGTTTAGATAAGTTTTGAGTAAGTTATCTAGAAGTGGGTGTTAAGGGAAATTAGGATGACATAAGACTGTTTGCAAACTATTTGTGTTTTAAATCATAAAACAAGAGAGTCATTGGAATGAACCTTAGATGGCCATGGAAACTGGAGGCTATATTATAGTTTTGTTTTGTTTTGTTTTTAAACGAGATCCTACTGAAAATTTAGTGACCAGAAACTTCCTCCCTCCTTCAGCGACTTGTTCTGTTACCAGGTGTCATTTGATTAATGGTGTCTTATTATATTGACTGGTAATTGACTTCTTTGTGATTCCACACATTTCTCCTAATTCTGCCCTCTGGAACAACTCAGAATAAATACTATTCCTGTTCCACAGGACCTGTGTGTCAAGACCATTCTCTTGCTTCGCCCAAGTAATTTCTTACGCAAGGCTGGCCGTGCCTTTGCTCACCAAGCTCATTGAGGGAGGGGCCTGTCTGCATAGCCACTGCTCTGTGCTCGGCCCCTGGAATAGTACTTGGCGTGAGGTTCGTGAGCACTCCGTTAACATCTGGAGAGAGAAGGTGTAAACAAGGAAAACACACCTTCATCCCATCTTCCCATCCTGCTGATTGTGGATTCTGGCTCCTGGAAATGAGCCTGTGCTCCTCTGATAATATCCACACAGAGGACATGTACCCACTTCTGTATCTCAACTCCCACAGCTAGTATGTTCAGCTAAAATTACTCAAGTTTCTGGGGAAGGGTAAAAAGCAGTAAGGACAGACCTCTGCCTGTCATCAGAGACCTTACCCCAAGCAGACATGACCTTGGGTGGCTAGCTGAGCTCTCTGGCTGTACTTCTGTTCAGTCCATGTTGCTTCTAGTATTAGGGACTGTGGGCGCAGAGAGGAAAGAACACTAAACCTTCCTGGAGAAATTAAGGAACAACACAGGAAGGGGTGATGTTTGGTCTTGCAGGATGGATAGGATTTTACCAAGAGGCAAGAAAGGGCAGAGCATTCCAGGCTGAGGAATAGGGCGTGTGAAGAGGTTGGGCAGTTCAGGTGGTGCAGCATGGATGTGAGGAAAGTGCAGTAGTGACCTCGGGTGGCCTCGGCCTACAGCGGCTTGAAGCGGGGTTTCGGTTCCCAGCCAGAGATTAAGGTTGGGCTGTGGCAGTGAGAGCACCGAACTCCAGCCACTACACCAGTGGTCAGTGACAAGGCCCTGGCCCTTCGGCTTTGCAGAAAAGAATTCCCACAAAGACAGAAAGTAGTGAAACAAAGTGTTTCTCAGGAGAAAAACAGAGTACAGTATGTGTGGACAGACACACAGGGGGGCTCAGAGAGAATCGCTCCCTGATAGTAGTTTGAATCACTTGTATGGGGTGTTTTTTTCCTGGTTTCCTGTGGCCAGTCATCTTGCTTTGTTTGGTTCAGAGTCGGTGTTGGTGTATCTCAGGGTCCTCCCCTGTGTGCACGCGCATCTCTCAGCCAGGATGGATTATAGAGAAGAGGCCTGTGGGTAGCTGGCATCACTTACTATGCAGTGGTGCCCCCTCCCTTTTTGACCTCCAAGGAGCTCTCTAGTCAGGAAGGCCTCCTTGACTTCGAGAATGAGAAATATGTGGTCTCTTATCTTCTATCTGAGCCGGGCCAGCCTCCTCTCTCGATTGTCCTGCTATTCTCATCTTGGGTATCTGTCCACAGGCAACGAGTCTCCAGTTGCTTACCCTGTCAGGGGGGGCCCTCTACCCTCTGCCTCAGTAGTTTGATGGGACATTTAGGGCTTGTGAGGGAGGAAAGGGCCCACCCACAAAGAATCCTAAATCCATGCTATCTTCCTGTAAGTACTGGGAGACCAACAGAGAATTTTAATCAAGAAGCAAAACTTTGGTGTTTTACAGAGATGATGCTGATGTGGACACGTGAGGCTGGGAAGCTGGGCCTGAGCCACGGCCGTGCAGCGGGGTCTGGGGGGAGGGTGGGCCGGGAAACGTCTAGGAGGGGTTTACAGGGTGCAGTAACAGACTGGATGTTAAGAGGACAAAGTCTAGAAAGATACTTGCATTACTGGTCCCAGATGTCACTTATTTTTTTAATTAAAAAGCAAATAATCCTTACCATATGTCAGGCACTGTTTTATGTATTTTACAAATGTGGGCTCATTTGATTCTCCTAATAGCCCTATGCTAGGCACTGTTTAGTCCCCACTGCACAGATGAAGTGACTGAGATACTGAGAGGTTAAGAAGCCACTTGGTGAGCAGTGGGGCAGGGTCTGAACCCAGGCAACCTGGCTGCAGAAGCCACTCCCACAGCTGGGAACACATGCTTGAGGTTGGAGGGAGATGTAGGGGCAGAGGACAGAGTGGTCTCTTCCTTCTGGCCCAACACTCAGCCTGTCATGACCCAGCAAAGAGACAGACTCTGGGGTAAAGCAAGTGGATGTGCCCTGTGCCCTGGAAGTGCCCAGGAGGCCATTGAAATGGAGACTGGGAAAGACCCAGAGGCAACAAACGGTGACCTATGTTTAAGCTAATCATAATTTAAAAAAATATTTTATTTCTTTATTTTTCTTCATTTTTTGCCTGCGTCAGGTCTTGGTGGGGGCGCGCAGGCTCCAGAGCACACAGTAGTTGTGGTGCACGGGCTTAGCTGCCCCGAGACACGTGGGTCTTAGATCCCCGACCAGAGTTTGAACCCACGTCCCCTGCATTGGAAGGCAGATTCTTTACCACTGGATTGCCAGCGAAGTCCTAATCATAATTTTTAATTTTTATTAGTATTATTTTTTTTAATTTTTAAAAGTTGAAGTATAGTTGATTTACAATATTGTGTTAATTACTGCTGTACAGGGAATTCCCTTCAGTCCAGTGGTTAGGACTCTGTGCTTTCATTGCTGAGGGCACAGATTCAATCCCTGGTCAGGGAACTAAGATCCTGGGAGCTGTGCGGTGCTGCCAAAACAAACAAACAAACAAACATATAAACAAAAACTGCTGTACAGCAAAATGATTCAGTTATATATACGTGTGCGTGTATGTACTTTCTGTTTTTTAATATTCCTTTCCATTATGGTTTATCATAGGCTATTGAATATAGTTCGCTGTGCTATACAATAGGACCTTGTTGTTTATCTGTCCTATGTATAATAGTTTGCATCTGCTAACCCCAAACTCCTAATCTATCCCTCCCCTCCCCTCCCCCTTGGCAGCCACAAGTCTGTTCTCTATGCCTGTGAGTCTGTTTATGGTTCGTTGATAAGTTCGTGTCATATTTTAGATTCTGCATATAAATGATGTCATATGGTATTTGTCTTTCTCTTTCTGACTTAATTTAGTGTGATTATCTTTAGTTGCATCTAATCATACTTTTTTAAATCATTGGAGAAGACTAAGAAGTACCAAGAAATTTAGAGAGGAACTAGGCGAGGAAGCGAGCAAAGTCAGCAAAGAGCTCCCAGAACAATCGACAGGTCAGCAGTGCCTCTGTAACAGGTGTCATTGGTGATAACCAGCTTAGTGCTGGTGAGGGGGCAGAAACCACAGTGCTTTTACTTATGTAAATATGCGTAGAATCTAAATGGAAATCCTTAAGATTTCCAGATGACAAAGGGGGCAAACCATGTAAAAGAAAGCAAATACAAAAGAGCCGTAAACATAAACATATGGAAAGTATTCAAACCTGTTATTCAGAAGGTGGAAATTAAAAATAACATCTACATTTAAAACAAAGTAAAAGTGCCATGTTGATAGACTTCTACTTCTGGCCAAGATGGAGTAACAGGGGGTGGATTTACCCGCTTGCCCAAACAGACAGCAACAACAACAAAAAGACAAAATACACGAAACAATCGTTTCAAGACATTGGCTATCAGACCACCATGGATGGAAAACCAAGCAGGAAAGCCCTCTGATGCCCCAGTTTCCTGCCTTGAGAGGGTTTCCAGGTTACAGCAAAGGAAAGGGACGCTGAGACTGGGCTGGGCAGAGTGGGAGTCCAGGATGCAGAGTCGAGAGTGGGGAGGGCAGGACAGCAGCCTTCGTAGAGTGGAGGGCACACAGAGCACATGCGTGGGAGGAAGCTGCAGGGAACAGCATGTGGCGTTCAAACGGGGGTTATGGCCATTCCTGCTGGCCAGGCTGGAAAGCTCTTCTGATTCCTGGAGCGTTGGGGGTGGAGCTGTATGAAGCACCAAAAGGAAAAACACGTGTCTGCTTAGGATTCCGTATTCAGCAAAAGTGTATTTCAACAACAAAGGCAAGACAACCTCCAGAATGGGAGAAAATATTTTGCAGTTATGTATATCCAATAAGGGTTTACTATCCAGAATATATAAAGAACAACTGAAAGACAAGTGACCCAATTTAAAAATGAGTAAAGGACTTGAACATACATTTCTCCAATGAAGATATACAGATGGCCAGTAAGCACATGAAAATAATGCAAATCAAAAGCACAGTGAGAGGGACTTCCCTGGTGGTCCAGTGGTAAAGAATCCACCTTCCAGTGCAGGGGAAATGGGTTCAATCCCAGGTCTGGAACTAAGATCCCACATGCCACAGGACAGCTAAGTCTGAGTGCCACAACTAGAGAGAAACCCACGTTTGCCACAATGAAGACCTGACACAGTCAAAAAAAGAAAATAATTATTATTTTTTTTAAAAGCACAGTAAGCAATCACTTCACCCCTAAGATGGCCATATAATTTATTTTTTAAAATTTTTTTAAAAAGTTTTATTTTTTTATTTAATTTTTATTTGTTGGCTGTGTTAGGTTTTTGTTGCTGTGCAAAGGCTTTCTCTACTTGCAGTGAGCAGGGGCTACTCTTCATTGTGGTGTGCAGGCTGCTTATTGCGATGGCTTCTCTTGTTGTGGAGCATGGGCTCTAGGTGTTCAGGCTTCAGTAGTTGCAGTACGCAGGCTCAGTAGTTGTGGCTCGTGGGTTCTAGAGCGCATGCTCAAGTAGCTGTGATGCACAGGCTTAGTTGCTCCGAGGCATGTGGGATCTTCCTGGGGCAGGGATCGAACCTGTGTCCCCTGCATTGGCAGGCAGATTCTTAACCACTGTGCCACCAGGGATGTCCCAACACCCATAGAATTTAAAAGATAGCGTAAACAAGTGTTGGCAAGCATGTGGGGAAGTTGGAACCCTTGTGCGTTGTTTGCGTGGAAGTAAAATGATGCAGCCACTATGGAAAACAGTTTGGTGGCTCCTCAAAAAAAGCTAAACACGAAATTACCATATGAGCCAATAGTTCCGCTCCTAGGCGTACCCATCATCAGAGGAGCAGATGAATGAAGGCCTTTATTAGAAGGAGTGAACTGCTGACACAGGCTTCAACACGCATGAACTTTGAAAACATTATGCTGAGGGAAGTAAGCCGGACATGAAAGGGCAAGTATCATATGATTCCCTTTTAACCTATAAGGGAAAAGAATCTGAAGAAGAATAGATATGTATGTATAACTGAGTCACTTTGCTGTACACAACATTGGAAACCAACTATACTTCAGTAATAAAAGATTAAAAAAATTTGATGCACCATCAGAACCATGCAATTCCAAGTGAAATTTAGCATGGAACTCTGGAGATTGTGGGGGGTGGGGAGGCAGTCGGAGCTCTTTTCTTCCTAGTCCTGGGGATTTCGAGCACTGTAGGCATATTTCTGGAACAGTCTGCCTGTGGGGGGCTGTAGGTACAGCAGCTGGTCTGAGGGAACCTGGGCTTGTGATTAATGAGCCGCCGGGTCACAGCGCCTCTCCTCAGGTTTCTTCCTTTTCTGCAGCTTCTCCTGCCCGGGGTCTCCCGTCACTCAGGAAGCATCGTCAGGACTTAGGAGGGCATGGAGGCTGAGTTGCTAACCGCCCGGTCCCACGTAAGTCGGGCTGCCTGCCTTCTTTTTTGTTTTCCAAATGAGAATCCCTTTCTGGTTAAGGGTTCTTAAGGGGTCCATATCTCAGACACTTCCTTCAGCAGACGAGCACCCTTTTGTTTGCTTTATTTATAGTTGTAGTTCTATTTCCTTTCATATCAAAGAAATACAACTTGAACAGAAACGTGTGGAATATCGGGGACTCCGATGAGATGCTCGTTCATTCACAATGAGGAACTGAACCACACAGCAAGCTTTCTTCCTCAGAGATGATGACGGAACTGGGACGTTGGTGCCTTTTTGAGGGGGTTCTCTGGTCCCTGGTGGTCTTGGGTGTTAATTCCTCCCTGGGGGCTGCCTGTTTGGAGGGGCTTGGGGACAAGTTATGTAATTATCCAGGGGTAACTGCAACCAAGACAGGAGGAGCCTGGGGGAGGGTGGGCGACCCTCCTTCAGCCTCACTCAGCTTCTCCCCTAGATGATCCCTCAGACTTTACTTCTACATGTATTGAAGACCCCACCAGAAAACACAGTCTTTGCTTTTGGCTGTCCTACATATTTTGAAGGATTTAAGAGAAGGAAAGTAGATAATTACTCTTTTTCTTTCTTATCCATCGTTCCTGAGATTTCAAGTTTCTCTTCTACCATTTCCCGTCTGCTTGAAGAATTACCTTTAGCACACTTTTAGAGCAGGTCTGCTGGTAACAAATCCTGTTTGTTTAGCTTTATTTGAGAATGTATTTTTCATCATTTCTGAAAGATATTTTCACCTAATATTGAAATTCTGGCATGACTGTTCTTTTCTTTCAGCATTAAAAAAAAATCCCACTATTCCTCTGTCTTTTTACCTTCATTGTCTTTGATGAGAAACTTAGTCATTCAAATGGGTTTTTTTCTATGTGTCATCTGCAGTTCTTTTTTTTTTATTAATAAATTTATTTATTTATTTATTTAATTGGCTGTGTTGGCTCTTCGTTGCTGCACACGGGCTTTCTCTAGTTGCAGTGAGCGAGGGCTACTCTTTGTTGTGGTGCGTGGGCTTCTCATTGCGGTGGCCTCTCTTATTGCAGAGCATGGGCTCTAGGCGCATGGGCTTCAGTAGTTGCGGCACATGGGCTCAATAGTTGTGGCTCACGCGCTCTAAAGCGCAGGCTCAATAGTTGTGGCACACGGGCTTAGTTGCTCCACGGCATGTGGTATCTTCCTGGAACAGGGCTTGAACCCATGTTGCCTGCATTGGCAGGCGGAGTCTTACCTACTGCGCCACTTAGGAAGTCCCTGCAGTTCTTTTTGATGTGTCTAATAAAGGCCATGCTTTTGTTTTTGTTTTTCTTAATAGTTTTTTATTTATTTGGTTATGCCAGGTCTTAGTTGAGGTAGGCAGGCTCCCTTAGTTGTGGCTCACAGGCTCCTTAGTTGTGGCATGCATGTGGGATCTAGTTCCCTGGCCAGGGATCGAGCCCAGGCTCCCTGCATTGGGAGCTTGGAATCCTAACCACTGTGCCAGCAGGGAAGTCCCAGGCCTTGCTTCTGTATCTATTGTTTTGTTACTGTTAAAATATAATCTCATCTCCATTTTTTTAATGCATACCAATGTTTAGGAAAAACGTTTTGGAAAATTATTTTAGGTCATAAAACATGGCTAGGTTGGTCTCTTAAGCGTTAAGTTGTACTTGAATTCAAGAGTGTTTTTCCCTTCTTCTCCTGCCTTGTTTTAGGTTCTAATTATTTTACGTAAGTGTAGATTAACTGACTCTATTTGCTTTAGCTGTTTACAACATACTTGATTTGAATGTGTTTCTGACAGTTTCTTAACTGAAAGCATAATGTGGAACTGGTTTCTAGACAGCATGTAATTAGTACCATTCCTTTTAGGGCTTGACCAGAATTCAACATAAATACTACTCACGCCTAGAATAAATTCTGTTCTGTCCTCTTTGCCTACCCAAATGCTATCTGCCTAATCCTCTTTCTGTCAATATTTGGGAAAGGGAGGGCAGAGATATACATCAGGCTCAAATTTGCTTTGTGTTGTAGACACTGGTGACCTTCAAGGACATACTCGTGAACTTCACCAGGGAGGAGTGGAAGCTGCTGGATCCCTCTCAGCAGCTCATGTACAGAGATGTGATGCTGGAGAACTACAGAAACCTGGTGTCCTTGGGTGAGACGGATCTCTGTTTGGTGGGGGTTGGGTTCCTCATTGATCAGAAGGTACAGAGAGCCTGAAGCACACATCAGAGTGTGAGCCTGGGGCCAGTGAACTGATTTCTTTGGGGCATAGGACAGGGTTTTCGTACTCCTCGTGCTTTTATGAAAAAAAATTGTTTTGATTTGTTGAATTTTAAGAAATGTATATTTTGCTGCCTCTGTAGCCCTACCTTGTCTAGCTTCAGGGCCCCTCAGGACTGTTGAAGGGGCTGGGGGCTGGGGTGGAACTGGGATGCTTCTTCGCATCCAGCCCAGAGCATCCAACCCTCACCCAGTTCTTTATCTCTCACTGTGAGCAGGGCGTCAGCTTCCCAAGCCAGATGTGATCCTGCGGCTGGAGAAAGGGGAGGAGCCGTGGCTGGTGGAGAGAGGGGTTCGCCAAGAGACCCATCCAGGTGAGTACCAGACCACCCGTTCTGGGCACGAATCCCTGGCCACAGTCATCACTAGTTGTCCAAATTTTGAAGACCAGGACTGAGTTTGTTTACCTTCTGTTTCCCTGTTGCTAGTCGGCTTTCTACAGTCTTGTCACACTTCCATTTGCGTTCATTAAAATTATCTTTCTGTTTCTGTGCTTTGTTCCAGCCCTGTTCATGTTGCTTTCCTGATTATTACTACTAACTCTAGCCTCTGCATTCTCTTATTTCTCACATAATTATTTCTCTTATCTTTGCCTGTCTTTTCCTTGTCCCATGTCCCTTCCCACAGCCTCTGTTTTGCAGCTTTGTGTAAGCTCTGCCGTGGGACCCCATCACCTGCCCCTGCTCTGGGCTTGTTTCCTGCCAGTTAGGAAATTGCTGTAGAGGACTCACCCATCCCTGTCGACATAACACTCCCTCCTTTCCAGAACTTCTGCTCTCCAAAACACCTGTTTTCTCACTGTAATCTAGCTCTTAATTTTTTTTTCATTTTAATCATTTTAATCGTAATATCTCTAAACTGCAGACCACTGTGTGGAATCCTAGCATCACTCCTTTCCCCAGCTTCTCTGTGCAGAGATCAGAAACAGAAGGCAGTGCTTCACTTCCTCCTGCTCTCTTCTCTCTGAGCGCTATCTCCCTGACCTGTCTCTAAGCTCAGTGCTCAGCTGTCTGTATCCTCAGCTCAGCTGTCCCGGGCGCTGCTGTCTCCATCTTGCTGCCCATGGCCGACTCCGCGTGCCAGTGACCCATTTGGGCTCCCAGGCCCAGTGCAGTCCAGGCACCTTGTAATCCTCTGACACTCACGTCCACACATCAGGCGTTTCCCCGCACCTCAGGCTTTGAGTGTGTCCACACGTCAGGCATCGCCCCGCATCTCAGGCTTTGAGCGTGTCCACATGTCAAGCGTTGCCGCACATCTCAGGCTTTGAGTGTGATGTAAATAAAGTCTGCCAGAGTCTCAGTTGTCGTGGACACTTTGCCTTAGACCTTTTCTGTGAAACTTTTTGCCTCATTAAATACAGGTTCCTTCTTTTTCTGAGCTTCCACTTTGTTTCTGCTTATAAATGTCATAAAGTTTTTTTTGACTTTTTTTACGCTGGGCCTCGTAGGTGACTGTATCCAGTACCTGGCTCATGGCAGGTCCCTCAGACACTGGGAAGTAGTTGATCAGTCAGTTGCTGTGGGGCTGTGGCAGGAAGGACTGTTCTCTGTTTCCTTTCATTTCCCTGTTTCTTCCCATCCTTATTTTTCCCATTCGTGTGTTCCATCTTCATGTGGCTGCCTCCCCTGTGTGTCTGTCTCTGTGTCTCCTCTCCTCTTGTAAGGACACCAGTCAGACTAGATTAGGGCCCTTCTACTCCAGTACTACTGCATCTTAACTAATTACATGTGCAATGATCGTATTTCCAAATAAGGTTATAACCTGTGATATTGGGGGTGAAGACTTCAACATATCTTCTTTGGGGAACACAGTTCACCCCATATGCCAGGTAAGAGTAGAGTATTGCCCCACTTAGGTAGGAAGAGGTGGTATTGGGTAAATAGTGGATTTTTTTCTAGATTTCAGAACCAGACCTTCTAGCTGATAGGCAATGAGAAACACACATAGGCTCTGAACCAGGGAAAATAGTTTGTGGTCATATGCATGCATGTAAGCAGAAGGGCAAAAAGTCCAGGAGAATGTGAGTTAGGGTTCAGGTTCTGAGTTAGTGTCCTGTGTTAGACCTGTCAGTTTTAATTAAGTCTTGATTTCTCAGACTTAAAGTAGGAATCAAAGTAGAAGACAGGAATGTTGAAAACAGTGAGCTTACAAACCGTACTGCTTTGGTGAAGAGCTCCCACCTTATACGACACTTAGGATGATCTTATAGGTCCTTACATGACAGATAAGCAATATGATATTTGAACCTTTAGCAGCTTGTCTAACTTCACCACTAATAGTGGCAAAGTTTAGGTAGAACCCATGTCTGGGTAACTTCAGCACAATTGCTCTTCCAGCAGATCACTCGGCCTTTCTGAGAGGTTCACTGCATCAGTCTCCTGTGATTATTCTGCATTGCTTTGGCGATATAGATAAAGCCACTTCCTGACATACGGCTGCCTTCATGGTTTAGGAAAGTGAAGACGTCACATCAGGGAAGGGTCTGGCAGCAGGTAGACATGTTAGGTTCTTATGTCACTGGCAGTCGGGTCAGGTTACAGCTGTGCAGCCCTTCCTTTGGGTTTCCTGAACTGCCATCCCAGCATTGAGTATCCTGATTCCACATGTCCGAGCCAGTCCTGTGGCTTCTCTTACTCTGTTAGCTGCTTTTATGTGCATATTATAGCCTGATGCATTTCCCGTCAGTGGGCCTGCCTTCCCTTTCTCACTCTCTGTCAAGGTTACAAAACCATATTTGAAAGCAACTCTACGTGACTTACACACTTTTTTCTACATACATCCTACCATCCTGACCTAATACTTGTCGTAGTTATGCAAAGCTTTTCCATTTTTTTCAGATTTGGAGACTGCAGTTGAAATTAAATCATCAACTTCTGTTAAGAGTGTTTCTAAAGATAAACACTCCCATGATGTTAAAATGGAAAGAGTGGCAAAGAGTAATCTCTGGTATTTTTCGCTGGAAGAAGTCTGGACATGCGAAGGTCAGCTGGGCAGGCCCCAAGACAGCCAGGAGAGACAACTGAGGCAAGTGGGATTCACTCAAAAGAAAGTACCTCCTCCAGAGAGACTCTGTGAAAATGGGAAATATGGGGGAAACTGTCTTCTTCCTGCTCAGCTGGTACTGCGAGAGTATTTCCATAAACATGACTCACATCCTAAAAGTTTAAAACACGATTTGGTTTTCAGTGGTCATCAGGAAAGCTATGCAGGCAACAGTAATGACTCTGGTCAAACCTTCTGTCAAAACATTCACCTTATTCAGTTTGCAAGAACTCAAGCTGGAGATAAATCGTACAGATGCCCTGATAACAGCTCTCTTACTCATGGTACATCCCTCGGTATATCAAAGGGTCTGCATAGAGAGAAACCCTATGAATGTAAAGAATGTGGAAAATTTTTCAGCTGGCGCTCTAATCTTACCAGGCACCGGCTTATTCATACTGGAGAGAAACCGTATGAATGTAAGGAATGTGGGAAATCTTTCAGCCGGAGTTCTCACCTCATTGGACATCAAAAGACTCATACTGGTGAGGAGCCCTATGAATGTAAAGAATGTGGGAAGTCCTTCAGCTGGTTCTCTCACCTCGTTACTCATCAGAGGACTCACACAGGAGACAAATTGTACACATGCAGCCAGTGTGGAAAATCTTTTGTTCATAGCTCCAGGCTTATTAGGCACCAGAGAACTCATACAGGGGAGAAACCTTATGAATGTCCTGAATGTGGGAAATCTTTCCGGCAGAGCACACATCTCATTCTGCATCAGAGAACTCATGTTAGAGTGAGGCCCTACGAATGCAGCGAATGTGGGAAGTCTTACAGCCAGAGATCTCACCTTGTCGTCCATCATAGAACGCACACTGGGCTGAAACCCTTCGAGTGTAAAGACTGCGGAAAATGCTTTAGTCGAAGCTCTCACCTTTTCTCCCATCAGAGAACCCATACTGGGGAGAAGCCATATGAATGCCATGACTGTGGAAAATCCTTCAGCCAGAGTTCTGCCCTCATTGTGCACCAGAGAATTCACACTGGAGAGAAACCGTATGAATGTTTTCAGTGTGGGAAAGCCTTCATTCGCAAGAATGACCTCATTAAACATCAGCGGGTTCATGCTGGAGAAGAGACCTATAAATGTAATCAGTGTGGCATCATCTTCAGCCGGAACTCTCCACGGATAGTGTACCAAATAGCTCACACCGGAGAGCAATTCCTAACATGTAATCACTGTGGGACGGCACTTGTTCATAGCCCTAACCTTACAAGATACCAGACAAATCATATTAGAGAAAATGCATATTAATGTAATAAACATGGAATTCTTCACACAGAGCAATGACTCTATTTAGCATTGGAGAACTCCTTCTGGAGAGAAGCTGCTTTCAGTCTTGTTACTATCCTTTCGTGCACTAGACAATTTGTCCTGGAGGAGAAAACACACAGATTTCACTTTAGTACATCAGATTGTCTTCTTTCCCCAAATTCTCACAAAAGTAGTTGGCCTGGGAGCATTCCTGACCCAGTGTTAAATGCTAAAATCCGAGAAGGAACCCTTAAGTAGGTGAGTTGTTGATAGATGACTCAGCTTTGTTTCCTTCAAAAAAATGAGAGCACTACCTCAAAAAGACAAATGAGAATCATTGCTGAGGGGATAGTTGTTATAACACATGATGGAAAATCATATTCCGGTGAATTAATACGCCATTTTGTACTTGACTGTTCCTCTCTCCTGGGATGCTTTGTTGTGTTCAGTCATTTTAGGTGTCTGATATAAACCACATTTTGGCTGGCAGCAGGGAAATCTTACAATGTGAGGCAGAGAAGGAAGAACACATTTATTACTCGTAGTACCCAGTTTAAATATATTTGCATGTGGGCAAGAATTGAAAACATCTGTGGATAAATGAACAGAATTGACTTCCTAGATAGTGGAATTATGAGTGAGTTTTATACTCTGTTCGGTGTCACTGTAAAGATTATTTGAAGACACTTTTAAATATTAAAAAAAAAGCATCCAGTTTCTGTATCCTACCATCAAGGAAGCTTGAGAACCTCCTGCTAGCAGACTTTCCCATTAATTCTAAGTCGTTTGGAGTCATAGAGTTGTGCTCCTTGGGACAGACTGCTGAAGGCTCCTGGAGCTTAAACAATGATGCTCTGGATGTTGCGACCTAAAGGAGTGTTGGGTGTTTGAACATGCCAGAGAGGGGCTCCATCTGAGCGGGAGCAGGCACCTGGGCAACACTTGGAGCAAAATAAAATAAACACAGCACTGCCCAAACCCACCCTCTTTTCAAGGTAGTCTCATATATGAAGAAACGGTGGTTAAGAGTGTAGGTCTGAGCTGGGCTCCCCAAGCTGAAGTCCCTCCTCTGTCCTTCACTTGCTTGTGAACTTGGGCATGCTGCCTGGCTGCTCCATGCCTGACTCACAGGTGTCCTCCTCTGTGAATTAGGGGTAACATTACTTACCTCGTGGGGTCATGGTGAGTAGTAAGTGAGTTAACATATAGACAGCCTAGGACACACCCGGTGTGTATTAAGTGCTTTATTACACTAGCTGCAATTATTCATATTACTTTATTGCCCCAGCCTAGTGTCTGTCATTTACTTTAAGCTGCTTGATTGCTGGTAAGAACTGATGGAGTTCTCACTTCCCTTCCAGTCATTCCCTTTTACCTGCATCAGAACCTACCAACCCGAGGAAATCACTGACCCGTAGTGGGTGTATGGGTTCATTTCTGAGGATCAGTAAACAGTTTTTAGTATTATCTGCAAAAGCATTTTCTTTGTACAGAGGTTTTCCCTTTAAGAGAGAAGAACCTAATCTTAGATCCTCTGGTAAGTCCATGACCCAAAAACAATTTGGAAAGAGAATCTTAATTCTCTGTTTCATTCAGTAAGTGGATCTCATGTGTGTACAGACTGACCATTATTTGCCATTTTCTAGCAAACAATATTTGCTAGATGCTCACCGATTGTTGAACGATACAAATAATGTTGAGAACCACAGGACAATGACCTTGCTGCTCTCCCATGACTAACCTAGAAATGCTCGTCAGACTCGAGAGACCTGAGAACTGCAGGAGTGAGAGGCCATGGCTCACTCTTCCTGCTGCAGTTGAGGTGAAGCCTTCACATGTGAGAACTTGCTGGCGCCTCAGTTACGGCTGAGTAACTCCTCAGTGGTTAAACACCATGTATGTAACGTGCTCCTACCAGACATGGTTTTCATTACAGGCAAGGGTTCTCTGTGGAGTAAAAGAGGAGCCCTTAGCTGGGCCTCTTAGAATTTCCAGTGGCCCATGGCTCAGTTTTCTGAACTGTGTAGTGGAGACACTGCTGGTGTCTGCCTCCCAGAGTAGTTGTGTGGATTAAGTGAGATAATGTGTAAAGTACTTGAAACAGTGCCCGGCACATAGGAAGTACTGTATGTGTTAGCTATAAATAATAATAATATTACTATTATTAACGTGCTAAGGAATGTATGTCTGTGGATGATCACTGAAACATTACGTATAATAGTGCAAAACTTGCAATATTAAAAATGTATAGTAGAAAAATTATTTATAGACATTAAAGTTATGCAAACATGAAAGATGTTGCTGTGAAGTTAAGAAAAAAGCATGATAAATAATTGTCCATATGGAATAAGCTCAGGCACGTAAAAATAAATGAGTTTCAAAAAACTGAAATGAATATTGCTCAAAACTCTAAGATTGTCAAAAGATTAATAGCAGTTAACCTGCATATGGGAGAACTGGTGTTTGCTTTGCTTTGCTTTGCTTCTCTTTTTGTTTCTTTTGCACTTTTCTTTCCAAAGTCTCTTCAAAGAATACGTATCATTTTAGGATCAGGAAAATAGTCTCTTCACTGATGGAATATTTTCTCTTCAAAAGTTCTTGTCTACAAATAAACTACTGGAAGTTTAATAAGGGAATTTGGCAAGGTTGCAGGATACAAGATCAATATACAAAAATCAATATGTACAAGCAGTGAATGATTCGTAAAAGAAATAAGAAATACAATCCCATTTACAATGATACAAAAATGTGAAATACTTAGATATATTTCATGAATTCAGCAAGATCTGTACAGTGAAAGTGTAAAACATTGCTGAAAGAAATTCAAGAACACATAGTAAAGAACACATAATAAACCTATTGTAAGTGGAGAAATACACCCTGGTGAAGGATGGAAGAACTCACTGTGGTAGGAGAGCAGTTCTCCCCAAACTAATCCTTAGGTTCACAGGTGTTTGCTTGGAAATTGACAAGCTAATCAAGAACTCATATGGAAATGCAAAGGACCTAGAATAACCAAAGCAGTTTTTTAAAGAGGATAAGGTTGAAGGGCCTACACTACCTAATTCAAAGTTTACTATAGAACTGTACTAATAAAATGTGGTCACGAAGGTGGATATAGATCAATAAGACAGGAAAGAGTCCAGAAATTGACCTACACATATACTGTCAATTAAATTTGGACATGAAAGCCAAAATAACTCAGTATGGAAAAGACATTCTTTTAAATGAAGGGTGGTGTAAGTGAAGGGTATTTGTATGGAAAAAGCCCTCCATCACCTCACATCACATCCAGAAATAACTCAAAATGCATCACAAACCTAAATGCAAAAGCTAGAACTTTTCAATATCTGGAAGAAAACATAGGAGAAAATGTTTATGGCCCTGGGCTGGACAAAGATAGAACAAAATGCATAAATCATAAAAGAAAAATGATGAATTGGATGTAATAAAATTTCCACTCTTTTGAGAGCACCATTAAGAACATACAAAGGGAAGCCATTGACTAGTGTACATTAACAGTATGCATATCTGACAAAGAGTTGTATCCAGAATACAAGGAACCCTTATAACTCATAAGTTACATAGTAAGTAGGTAAACAAAATATGTGCAAAATACTTTGCCAGAAGCTTCAGAAAAGAGTACATGCAAGTGGCCAGTACAGCCACATAAAGATGCTCAACATCACTAGTCGTTAGGGAAATGCAACTCAAAACCAGGAGGAGATGGGACTTCACATCCAGTAGTGTGACTAAGGTTAAAAAGGTAAGGCTTGTTGAGAATTGGAGAGATCAGAACCCTCACACATTGCTGGTGGGATTATAGAACAGCACAGCCCCTTTGGAGAACAATTTGGCACGTCTTCAAAATGCTAACCATACGGTTACCATGTGACCCACGAATTCCATTCCTAGGTAAAGAACCAAGAGAACTGAAAACACGTCCATGCAAACGTGTACCTGAATGTCCAGCATCATGATCACCTAAAACCAGAGCAAACACAAGTGCAGTGAACACACAGATGTCACGTACAGTACTTCACAGTGTGTGAGTGGATAAGCACATTGAGCCTAGCCCTGGACGGCTACATGGTTGAATCTTGAAAGCATTCTAAGTAAAGGGATTCAGACACAAAGGATACACACTCTAGGACTCCCATCTACAAATTCTAGAAAGCATAATAGACAAAGGAGAGAGGTCAGGGGTCACCTGTGGCCCAGGCGGGGGAGCAACTGACTGCAGACAGGACCACAAGGGAACTGCTGGGTGAGGCCTGTGTCTGGCTTGTGGTGGCAGTTCCATGACAGTCTTCATTTGCCAAAATCTTTTAACTGGACTCTTTAGCTGGATCCACATTGTTGTGTGTAAATTTTAACCTCAATAAAGTTGTTTTGAATAAAATGGAAAACCAGGGATTTCTGGGAAACAAGAAAATCTGCAGCTCCAAGTGAATGCTAATAGCAATAGTGAGTGGTTTTTATTTTTGTAACTCGTCTTCATCGTAGACAGCTTAACACGAGGCAGCCAACCTGTGAAGCCCTTTAATGCATTAGGTTTTTTCTCCCTATAGGCCTAGGAGGAGCACAGTATTACTCCCTCTGCAGTTAAGGGAACCCGATTTTGGAAATGTTAAGTAATTTGCCCCAAATCACATAGCTAGTAGACAGTAGAGCTGCTTTTGAAAAACAGCTGGCAGGGGTGCAGATCCGAAATAAGATAAAGTCTGACATAGCAGAGGTTTTTATAAAATCAGCTATTCTAATATAAAAAAATAAATACACACTACTGTTGTTCTCTCCTGAGACAGATTCACTCAGACCTCCCTCAGACAAGTCCTCCAAGCGTCTCCCTCTTTATACTGTCATCATGTTAGTGGTGTGATATCTTAAAATGACACAGCTACTAAAGTGGAAACCAGGTTCTAACGGGAAGAAAGTAAATTAATTATGTTAAAGTGTCGTGTGGCACGTGAATGAGTTACAGACTCCCTCTCATTTCATTTTCATACCAGTTCTGTTCATGTGTCTTCCTTCCTTCCTTCTCATGGGTTCAGAGTGACGTGTCCCGGCAGCCCTGTAAGATGTGGAGGCACCCAGATCACTTGGGCTCCAGCATCTGCAGATTCTCTGCCAGTCCTACTGCCTGCACATCTGGCTAAGGACCCTGGCACTCTCCTACAGCTAATGGGAAACCCCTGGGGAATCTTAAGAAAGGCCCAGCATCTCGGTCACCAATGCTATAGGCACATGGGGAATCAAAATATTTTGTTTATATTCATCCATGGATTAAGCATGCATTGATTAAATCTCTGGACCTAGTTTTCTTGTTAATGGCAAGAAGTGAAAAACTTGATTTAGTTAACTTTGTGCTTAAATCAGTTGCAAGGTGGCCCTGTGCCTGGTGTGTCAGCAGCTGTCCTGGTGGGAAGGAAAGCAATGGTGTGTATAAAGAGGTAGTGGTTGAGGTCAGAAAGATGTTCCAATAATGAGATAAATTTAGGTGATGGATGGAAGGGGACAGAGATTCCACAGAGTTGGGACCTCAGAGGGCTGGAAAAGCCAACTGCTTTTGTCTCCATACATTAGGAGCTAAGTTGTAGATGTTGGTGACAAAGCTCCCTTGTCACACAGCACTATGGGCGGAGATTAGATGCAGAGGGTGTGGCCTTACAAATGAGTTCTACCTACACTGCCTGTCATGGATTGAATTCGTGTGTCAAAGTCATAACCTCAGTATCAGAATGGGACCTCACCTGGAGGAAGGGTCTTTACAGAGGTAGTCGAGTTAAAGTGTGGTTGTTAGGGTGGACCCTGATCCAGTATCACTAGTGTCCTTATTAAAAACGGGGGGGAATGTGGGCACAGAGATACAGCTAGAGGGAAGGTGAAGTGAAGAGACACAGGTGGCAGAGGGTCTACATGCCCAGGACAGAGGCCTCAAGCAGCTCCTTCCCTCACAGCCCTCAGAAGGAACCCATCCCCCCACACCTTGATCTTGGACTTCTAGCGTCCAGAAGAGTGAGACAGTGAATCTCTGCTGTTTAAGCCCACACTCTGGGGAACTTTGCTACAGAAGGCCTAGGAGACTAAGATGCTGCTTTCTTTAAACATGCAGCCACCCCACGGGCACTGCTAATGCCCTTTACCCCATTCCTTTTATTTTTTCACAGTGCTTGTTATCTTCTAGTCTACTACCTATGTGTTTACTGTCTGCCTTCCCCACCAGAATGAGCGCTTCACTGTAATTACTGGTGTATCACTCATAGTGGGTGTTATAGTGAATGTTAGTTGAATGAATTAATGAAGAAGCTGACATCCACCCACCGAACCTGGCAAGGGCGTGCCACAAACGTACGGCCCACCAGCACCTGAGCACGCACAGAGTTCTTTCAGCAAACAGGGCAGTGAAGCAGCAGTGCCTGCCCCATGGAGACACAGCCTCAGAGACATCACCATTTACTGTGAAGTCTTTTACGTGGAACTTGGCAAGCAAAGCCTACAATGTACACGCAAGACAAAGGAGGAGAAATAACCGAGGCCTTTTTGAAGAACAATGATAAAAAAGGGCTTTGACCCGCTACTTGCCAAGGCTCTGTGACGTGTGTGCATAGTGTGGACTAGGAGTTGGCAAATGGTGGACCATAGGCCAAATCTGGCCTGCTGCAAATCTTTGCTGGAACACAGCCATGTCCATTTTATGTAATATCTGTAGCTGCTTTTGTGCTATAATGGCAGAGTTCAGTAGTTATGAGAGACTGAGGCCCACAAAACCTAAAATATTTACTAACTGCTTGTTTTGTTTTGTTTTTAATTTTTGGCTGTGTTGGGCTTTCTCTCATGGTGGAGAGCTAGGGGCTACTCTTTGTTGTGGAGCACAGGCTTCTCGTTGTGGTGGCTTCTCTTGTTGCAGAGCACAAGCTCTAGGCATGCAGGCTTCAGTAGTTGCAGCACACAGGCTCAGTAGTTGTGGCTCGTGGGCTCTAGAGCACAGGCTCAGTAATTGTGGTGCACAGGCTTAGTTGCTCTGTGGTATATGGAATCTTCCCAGACCAGGGATTGAACCCATGTCCGCTGCATTGGCAGACGGATTCTTAACCACTGCACTACCAGGGAAGTCCATAACTGATTGTTTTGGGCTGAATTTTGTCCCCCATATTCCTGTGTTGAATTCCTAATCCCTGGTAACCAGAATGTCACTGTTTAGGGTCTTTAAAGTTTAAACATTTCAAGTCAAATGAGAATATTAGGTTGGGCCCTAATCCAATATGACTGGTGTCCTCACAAGAAGAGGAGATAAGGGCACAGGCCTGCACAGAGGGATGGCCCGTGAGGACACAAGGGGAAGGCAGCCTTCTACAAGCCAAGGAGAGGCCTCAGCAGAAACCAACTCTGTTGACACCTTTGTCTCAGACTCTCAGCCTCCAGAACTGTGAGAAAATTAACTTCTGTTGTTTACACCACCCTCCGGTGCTTTACTGCAGTAGCTCTGGGAAACTAACACACTGGCCTTTCCTGGAGAAAGTTTTCAGACACCATTATAGGCAAATATCAATGGAACAAAATAAAGAGATGAGAAACAGAGCAGCAGAATAATGGCTCCTGGAAGGCACCCACACCCCTATCCCAGAACCTGTGAATATATTATCTCACATGGGAGAGGGGAACCAAGTTTGCTCTCAGCTGACCTTAAAATAGAAAGATTATCCTGGACTGCTGTGTGGGCCTAACGTCCTCACATGCGTCCTTAAAGGTGGAAGAGGAAGGTGTCGTGGTCCAAGTGTGGGTTGGAAAAGAATTTCCAGACACAAGGCAGAATGCACGGAAGATAGAATTTATTAGAGAGAAGGGTTGCTGCAAGAACAGCGGGCCGACTTCCTGGTAGCCAGGGAAAGTCGACCCACATAAGTTGCTTGCCTGTGTTTATAGCCAGGGAACCTGCTGTTATCTGCTGACAGGGCAGAGTATGTATAATTTTAGTGTGCTGAGCAGGAGAAAAATGGGGCAAATATCTTTCCTTATATGAGATGGGCAAGGGACATGGCATGCTGCTTGGGAAGGTTTTGGGACATTGCAGTTGTTGCACTGTACAGAGTGATAGGAGTCCTGTAACTCTTTGTTCTGGCAATATTGGCCCTTTGAGTCTATCTTGTTCTTTGTGCTTGGAGCATACCACATTTCCCGCTCTCTTTGTGTAAAGGGCCAATTCTTTGACCCTGTTGGATACCCTGCTTGTGTCTGTTTATCTGCCTAGCTCCCTCTCAGGTGTTGTTCGGGAACCCCTTTTGTAAGGAAAAGTGATGATCTCTCTGGCTGCTTCCTGCTGAGTTGGGGCGTCATGGGGTCCTCAGTTCCCGTTACCTGCTCTCTGTCAGGGTATACCTAAGGAGGGGCAGGGGCTCCATGGAACTTAATGGTAGCTCCTTCAAGTGTTGGCTGGCCAATATTCGCATTGCGTTACCATTTGGAGGTTTATTTGTTGTATCCTAGAAGAGACAAACTTAACAAGGAGGTTAAAAATACATGGTCCAAAGATCAGTAGAAGTATGAAGGCTGCTATAGGACCTAGGAAAGGGGCTAGACAGGGCCAGATATTGGTCCTTGAAGTCCCACCAGTTGAATCCCCATGAGGTTCCTTTCATATAAAACCCCCTAACTCTTTTAATAATATCCTGAAGGTTAGTTTGACTTTTGCCTGATTGGCAAAACAGCATTCTTCCTTTAACATAGCACAGGTCCCACCTTGGTCAGCTGTTAGTAAGTCTAAAGCTCTCCTACTCTGTAAAACCACTCCTGCTAGGGAAATTATTTGTTCTTGTAGAGTGTTAGTTTGAGCTGCTAGGTTCACAGTCTGTTGTATAAGTTCGAGAGAGAGCTGTCGGACAGTAAAAATAGAGTTTAGGAGTCCCGTTGAGCCTGTTCCTATCCCAGTGATAATCCCTGTTTCCGTCTATGTGATTGAGAGTATGAGGGAAGCGGGATACTGTCATAGGGCAAGGTTAGGAATAATGTGTGTAAGGGTACAAGTCCCCGTCCACTTGCCTGGAAGATATAAATAGGTATTGGATCTGCAGAGGAAACAGGTGCAATTTGTAGGGTATAAGCAGACGTCTAAAGTGATGTTGAAGTAGGGTTTCCCTAAATGTACAGGAATGTTTTATGCCTTCACAGGTGGTAGCTAAAGTCATGCCAGCTGAGGGGGAGAGGCAAGCAATCTTTGAGGGATAGGAGAAAATTTATAAGCCCAGTTTGAAGAAGGAATAGTAGGGTTCCACCCTATGTCATAGTCTTCAGGTATCTTGAGTTTCCTGCAGTCTTCTTGTTTAATATTTGAGGGTTGGAACCAAAAGTTGTTGTTCTGATAGGGACAGTTTGGGGATGGGGTGGGGCAGATGGAGGTCCCAAAACAGCTAGTTTGTGTCCAATCAGTGGTGATATTAGGAGACTTGTGAAAGTTAATGTAGAAAGGGGAATCAAAATAGGAAGTATGGGGATGATTTGTTTTGTCATTGGTTACGAGGGATACTCATGTTTGGTGTGTCTCTATTGCTAACTTGGTCAGATATTTCTTGAGGGCTTGTTAGCTTTTTCCACCTTGCCTGACACCTGAGGACGCCATGCTGAATGAAGACAACTGATTTGGAGGGCCTTGCTGACCCCTTGGGTTAGGCTTGAAATAAAGGCAGGGCCATTGCCTGATTGTAAAGGGCATGGTAGCCCAAACCAGGGTATGAAATATACCACGAGAGTAGTGGTAACTTCAGATGTTCTCTTGGTTTTAGTAAGGAAGGCCTCTATCCATCCCGTGAAGGTGTCCACCATGACTAGGAGATATTTGAAGACTTTACAAGGGGGCATACGGGTGAAATCTATCTGCCAATCTTCTCCTGGCTGGTTTCCCTGCCTTTGGATTCGATGGAGTCGTGGGGGGGGGGGGGGGGGGCGTGGTTTCTAGCCCCCCTGGGTTGGCCTGACGACAGACTGGAGAGGCCTGGGATATAGATTGGAGGGTGGAGAGGATTCCTTTCCTGTGAATATTGTCCCTACCATTCAGTAGAGGGATTTGCATCCTAAATGAAGATGGTTCAGAATATTCCATTGGGAGGCTTCTGGTAAAAGAAGTTTGTGTCTGGGCTTTGTAGCCACCCTTCAGGGGTTCAAGGGAATCCATGGTTTTGTCCCTTTTTAAGTTCTGATGGTGAGTACTGTGGGGGTGAAGAGGCTAAACTTGGGATCAAGGGGTCCTGTAGAGCATTTTGGGTGGCCATTTTGGCCTCTCTATCTGCCACATTATTTCCTTATGTCTGATGGGTCCTTTTGGTGTGCCCTGCAGTGGATGATAGCATTTCCTTAGGGGATTTTATAGCCTCTAATAGGTCCGGGCTTTCTGGTCTGTGTTTTGTGTGATTACTAGGCACCTCTCCTTCCAAAAGACTACATAAGCATGGACAACATGGAAGGTATATGCTGAGTCTGTATAAATGTTAATTCATAGTCATTTTCCCAATTGGAGTGCTCTAGTTAATGCTATAAGCTCTGCTTTCTAGGCAGAGGTAGTTGCCCCATGGAGTGGGCCTGACTCTATTACCCCTCTTAAACTGACTGTTGCATATCCTGAAACCCTTTGGCCTTCTTGAATAAAATTGCTGCCATCTATGAACCATTCTGCATCCAGATTGGGTAAAGGGGTGTCTTGTAGATTTGGTCCAACCCGTGTTGGACCTTTGAACTTCAGAACTGTAAGATGATAAATGTGTGTGGTTTTAAGCCACCAAGTTTGTGGAGATTTGTTAGAGCAGCACAGAAAGCTAACACAACATGAGAACTTAGTAGATAAGAAGCTTGGTTAACAAATCAGTGGGCAAAGGATGCTAACTCTACATTTCAACCTAAAACTTGTACACCTTATACAGCCTTCCTTTCCATGTTTAATATTTAATCTATTTAGGATTTATTTTAAATATATTCTGAGACAGCAATCTTTTCTCCTATTCTGGTATAGCTGTCTCATTGTTCCTGCAAAATTTATTGAAAACTTTGTCTCTTCCACAACATTTCCCCCCAATATTTTATTATGAAAATTTTCAAACATACAGAAGAGTTGAAAGAATTGTGCAGCGAGTCCTGATGTTCCACCCTGTATGTGCCGCCTGCTGTGCGGAACGTGGGCTGACAGAGCAGAAGCAAGAGCCCGACAACCTCCGGCGCTCAGCCCGCGTCCAGGAAGCAGCACCAGAGCGTTTACTCGTCGCCGTTAAGTTCAGCATCACATTCACACTTAAAAAAAGAAGAGAACAGGACTGATTTCGCTTCTGGATGTCCATGATGGGGCAGTGAAAAATACTTTTATTAAACCTCAGTTCTTAAGTCCATATCTTCTTAGTGTCTGTGCAGCACGTATTCTGTGCTGCTCCCTGAAGCTCCACCACTGTCTCTAGAAAAAGCGCTTGTGTGAGTAACTGAGTTGGGAGCCGAACTCTGCGTGAAAGAAGGACTGAAAGGTGAGGCAGGCGAAGGACGTGGCTGACGTCTTCTCAACAGTCATCCAAGTGAGGTGTCACACGGGGGAAACAAATGACAGCATTTTAGGCCAATATAAAACCAGAGTCTTCAAGTGAAAACAGAACCTCACAGATTCCCGATACTTATGATCAATGATGATATTGACCAATACGAGCTTTCATATCGTACAATGAAACGTGTCAGCATTTGGAAGATCTGCATCAGTCCGTGAACCAACATTTTCCAAATGACCAATGCGTGACCTTATAAAACCATGCCTGATAAAACTGTGCAAAGTACAAGACAGATGAATAGGTCTTAATATAATAGAGCAGAAAAACTTCACCTCTCTGGTTTCAGATCATACACTGCAACTGATCTATTCCTTGTTCAGCTATCACTAAGAAGAATATGCTCAATTATCTACGTATATTAAAATACCCTGTGCTTTTCCAACTACATACCCACGTGAGGCCAGATTTTAATATAAAGCAACACATACAACAGAGTGAACGCAGAAGCAAATATGAGACTCCAGGCGTTCCATATTAAGACAGACATTTTAAAGATTCCCCCACTCCACCGGAAAACGATGTCACTCCTCACTTTTCTAGAAAATAAATTTAATTTTCATAACAATGTCACTTAACGGAACGAATCTTTGCGTTATTAAAGTGTAAATTAGGACTTTTACCATTCGGAAAAGCAGGAACCTTAGAACACTCTGAACCCAGCTTTTATCCCTCCTGCCTTTCCGCTATCAACTGTTTTCATCCCCTGTATCACTGAGGGCCTGGAGCGCCTGGCTTCGCGGCCCCAGCACCACCTCCGGGCGGCCCTCGGCTGGGGCCGCCCCGCGCTGGAGGAAAGCCCGCAGAGGCTTCTGGGAGTTGTAGTTCGTCCTGCCCTCGGGTCGCACTGACGCATTTCCTGTGCGTCCTTAGCGGCCGCCATTGATTCGGCACCAGCCACGGGACCCAATTGGTTGGACCGCGCGCGTCCCCCGCCCGTGGCGGTGCCCTGAGTTGGAGCGCGCCGACCTGGTCTGCCCGAGAGGGCGCAGCAGAGTCGAGAACGAGGACCCAGCGGCTCTGGCTGCAGCTCCGGGAGGTCGGCCGCCGAGCCGGGCTCCCCCGCATCCCCGCGCTGCGGGTTCAGGGCTTGGGGAGTCGCGCGCGCTGAGTGCCTCCCGTGTCGGGGCGGCGTGGCCTTGCAGGCTGGTTTGTAAGTGGGGGCGCAGGTGGGGAACCCGCGGCTGCGGGGGGCAGGAGGCCCGGCGTGGGAAGGAGGTGCGGGTCCTCCGGGGGCAGGAGGGCCCGGCGTGGGAGCGGCGGGGAGACCGGTTCCCTCAAGGTTCTCTCCTCCCGCAGCCGTCGGGTCCTGTCAGCCCCGCAGGGCGCGCAGAGCTGGCCGTGGGGATGGCTACCAGGGTCCGCACAGCTGCCATCTGGGTGAGTAGGGATTTCTCTCGATTCTGAAAAGCTCCCTGAACGCCGACGTGCGCTCGTCCGTCTCTTCCAGGGTCGGAGCTAGCGTGGAGTTTCCGAGCCATTGCGTTTCCTCTGGGTGCGTGAGGCCGTCCCCAGTGCTTCTTGTTAGACTCTTAGTTTTCTTCTTCCTTCGGTCTGTTTTCTGACAGTTCTGCACCTTGAGCCTTGAGTTCAGCAAGGCATCATCATCCGTCTTCCAATTTCTTCACCACGTCTTCTCTGAGTTTTATCTTCCTTTGTCTACGGTTTGGGGACCTCATGTGGGAAATAATGCGTTTGTCTCTTCGCTTTTAAACAGTTTTGTTTATTGTCTTTTGTTTGCTGGACTCTGGGCAGGTGCTGAGGGTGTGATGATAAGTCGTTCCTGCCTTGGAAGAGCCGTGGTCTTAGTGGGGATGGTGGGCGAGAAAATGTATGAGCACAGGGTCGTGTCAGCGGTCCTCCGAGAGCCGGCTGTGGGAGTGTGTGGAGACACAGCACAGGCCGGGTATGGAAGTAAGGACGCCCCGAGAGATGCTTCAGGGATTAATAAAGGAGGCTTAAAATGAGGTTTGAAAGGTGAGTAAGGTGAACAAGGGGCTGAAGGTCAGCCTAGGAAAAGGAAGCAACATGCCAATTTGAGAGGCTTGATCTAGGAGGCTGGTGAACCTTGAACACTACAGTTGCTGAAAGGTACAGTTTAGGGTTTTGTAGGTGGTGGTGGTGGTGGTGGTGGCGGCGTGTCTATTAAGAAATGAGGTCAGAGCCATAGAGGGCTTTGAGGATCACATCAAAAACTTGGCTTTGGGGACTTCCCTGGCGTCCAGTGGTTAGGACTCAGCGCTTTCACTGCCGTGGCCCCGGGTTCAATACCTGGTCAGGGAACTACAATCCCTGAAGGGCGCAGCCAAAAAACCCCAAAAATCAAAAACCAAAAAAACCCACACAGTTGGATTGAATCCTCTGGGGGAGAAAGACTCATTGAAGTGTTTTCCAAAGGAATTTTGTTTTGTTTTGTTTTGTTTTTCAACTGAGAATTCATTTTATTTTGGGAATTGTGAAGTGAACTATCATGGGGCATCTTGCTTTTAGAGAATCTGTGTTTTGGTTGGAAGCCTGGCGTTTGAGTATTACGGAAGAATCAACTTAATTTTACTTTTATAATAATTTAAAATTTTTACACATTTAACATAGGGAAAATGTTAGAAAGGTATCATTTCTTAGGAGCTTCTTTGAGTTTAATGCTGTTTTGCAGAATATATGTATAGGTAAAAGTTGGTTCAGCTGTGCTTTTCTGGGGAGAGGTTGAGAGTTGTAATAATGATCTTGAATCTGTGCACAGTTCTCATCAGACAGTGGGGACTGGCTGGAAAGCATTTGTAGAATTATTGTAGAAACCTTAAACAAAACCTGAAGTGTCTGATGTAATAAATTACATGTTCAGCATAATATAATGACATAGATTATACATTTAGTCAAAAGGATAAGCGAGAGCATAGAGCAGTAGCCATCCATAACATCACCAGGTAAATGCTAAATAATCGGTAATTGCTATACATTTATTGCTAAGCTAGCTGTTTATTAGCGGATGCTTGGAGCAGTATTTTTTTTTATTGGAATATAATTACTTTACACTCTTGTACCAGCTTTTGAGGTACATGAAAGTCAATCAGCTGTATTTATATACATATTCCCATATTCCCTCCCTCCCTCGACTCCCCCTCACCCTCCCCGTCTCGGCCCTCTAAGGCATCATCCATCATCGAGTTGATCCCCCTTTGTTATACGGCAACTTCCCACTGGCTATCTATTTTACAGTTGGTAGTATATATATGTCTATGCTACTCTCTCACTTCATCCCAGCTTCCCCTTCACCCCCCGCCCTCTCCAACCTCGTGTCCTCCAGTCCATTTTCTGCACCTGCATCCTTATTCTTGTCTTGTCACTGGGTTCATCAGTACCTTTTTTTTTTTTTTTTAAGATTCCGTACATAAGAGTTAGCATAAAATATTTGTTTTTCTGGCTTACTTCACTGTGTATGACAAACTCAAGTTCTATCCACCTCATTACGTATAGCTTCATCTCATTCCTTTTTATAGCTGAGTAATATTCCATTGTATATATATGCCACATCTTCTTTATCCATTCATTTGTTGATGGGCATTTAGGTTGCTTCCATGTCCTGGCTATTGTAAATAGTGCTGCAATAAAGATTATGGTACATGTTTCATTTTGGATTATGGTTTTCTCTGGGTATATGCCCAGTAGTGGGATTACTGGATCACATGGTAGTTCTATTTTTAGTTTTTTAAGGAACCTCCAAACTGTTTTCCATGGTGGCTGTACCAACTTGCATTCCCACCAACAAGTGCAGGAGTTCCCTTTTCTCCACACCCTCTCCAGCATATATTGTTTCGATGATGGCCATTCTGACCGGTGTGAGGTGATACCTCATTGTGGCTTTGAGTTGCATTTCTCTGATGATTAGTGATGTTGAGCATCTTTTCATGTGTTTGTTAGCCATCTGCATGTCTTCTTTGGAGAAATGTCTGTTTAGGTCTTCCGCCCATTTGTGGATTGGGTTATTTGCTTTTTTGCTATTAAGCTTCATGAGCTGCTTGTATATTTTGGAGATACCAAAGGAATTTTGGATGGAACGGTCTACACCAGGCAAGTGCAGACAAGGTGTAAATATACCAGTGGTTTTGAGGAAAGAGAGACAGTGGAGTGAGAAGCAGCTGGACCTGGTAGCTAGTTGGGTGCTGGTGGCAAGGTAGTCAGAAGAGCCGGGCATGACTGCTGGAGGTCTGCTCTGTGGGCCTGGGCTGGGAGTGGATGGTTCCCTGAGTCAGGGAAGACTGTTGGAGTTGTTATGGAGGGTTAGGTGGACATTTCCGTTTGATATGGTGGGACCCCGCCGGTGCTGGTGGGCAGCTGGGTAGGCGTGTGTCTCAAGAAAGGACAGGTATCACTGAGTAGGTGTAGCCAGGTTAGCTCAAGGAGCACAAGTGCCCTGGGAAGAGCACAGAGGGCAGTGCTTAGGGGATGGACAAGGGAAGGCGATGGAGGAGGGGCTGAAGGTTGAGGAGCCCAGTAGAGATGAGAGAAACAGAGAGGCTTATGTTTCAGAGTCAAAGGAGAAGAAACCTCAGAAGCGCTTGTCCTGTGAGATGCCCCAGGGAGGTTGAGTACTGCTATGTCAGAGAAGTTCAAGTTGGACTTAGTTGTGATGGTGGTGGTGGGTTTACTATGATATTTCCAGAGCAGAGTGTGAGTGTGGGTGTTTGTTGGGCAGGAAAGGAAGGGGTGGGGCAGAGGGAGTAGAGGTTGGTTGCAGAAACGGGAGAGAGGCAGCAGGACAGCCGTGTGGACTGAACCAGTCTGCCCTGTGGTCGTGGGGGAGAGAGTGGCAGCTTGAGGAGAATCCGGTGAGGTTCCTTGGTACAAAATCAGTCTAAAAATTGTTTCCTATTTATAACCTGTACCTATTCAGAAGTTATGATGAAGGAAATTAGCCTATTTACAATGGCAGTAAACCAGGTGAAATTACTGTAAACCTGAGCAGTGCAGAGGACTTGTAAAGAAAACTACAACTTCAGTAACACTAGTCAGCATTTACACAGTGTCTGCTCTTCCCCAGCCATGGGTCTCAGCACTTTACAGATACAAACTGACCCTTAGAGCAACCTCATAGGAAGGTAGTAACGTGAGTCCTGTTTAAAGATAAGGGCAGGTGACAAGGAGAGGTACAGGGTGTGCCAGGATCACTCAGCAGAAGACAGAGTTCAGACCTGGGAGGTCAGGCTCCCTGCTCTGAGTTCTTGACTGGACAGTGTACACACTCTGGGGAGGAAGAGCGTACTGGTAGATGCGAATCCCAGGCTTTGCTGCTTGAAATGGTCATTCATGTTTTCACTCTCCAGGTATTTACTGAGCACCCGCTATGTGCCAGGCCCCCTTCAAGGTCCAGGCATGCGGTGGTGAAGGATTCTGTGCTTTGGGAGTTTGCAGTGTGGTGGAGGAGGACAGATGCCATGTAAATGAAGAAGCTACTTACAAGTAAACAGAAAATGTCGTTGTCGTGTTTACACAGAATTAACGTGGGTTAATGTGAAAGATTGGATGCTTGGGGAAGGCCCATGGAAGAGGTGACGTTTGCTGGGTCTGAGTTTGGGAAGAGCAGGTGCGGAATGTGCAGGGTGGGAACCACCATTGCCAAGGCCACGAGGTGGGGTGTCTTTGTAACAGGGAAGGAAGGCCTGTGTGGCTGGGTTTGTGGGGGAGAGGAGGGGAGCAGGCAGACATGTAGGGGGCCAGAGGCCAAATCAGGCTGGGAAGCTGTTGTGTTAAGAAAGGGGGTTGGGTTTTTCAAAGACCCTTTGCTGAGTAAAGAATGGGGACTGCAGGGGTGCAGACAAGTGGGGGAGGTTTTGTCTAGGGCAGTAGAAATGGAGAAACTAGACGGAATTGGGGGTGTTTCAAAGTCTTTTCTGAGAAACAGTTTAACCTAGTCTGTTGTCACTTTTTAGAGCAGTTTGTTTTCTGTAAGTAGTCTTGTATTTCTTACCATTTCAACCCAGCGTAAGTGTTTAGTTTTGGCGGGGGTGGGGGGAGGATGTCTGTGCTTCATGTGGGGTAAGTATTCATCAGGGCCTCTTCTTGGGTGCCAGGTTACCCTGCTGATTGGTGCAGAGCCAAGACTTGAACCTGGATGGTGTGGCCCTACACCCATTTCCCTGGCCAGTGTGCTTGGCTGCCTCAGGGTGCAGGCTGAGAACATCTCCAGAGACAGAAATTCTAGCTCCTGGGCCCTAATAGTAGTTATTGTTTACGCGCACAGGGTTACTTATCAGCTGCTCCTTGGACTCAGGACCAGGTGGAAGTGACCAACACAGGAGCAGTGACGTCCCTTGCTGTACCCTGGGGGGAGGAGAGGGGCAGTCCCTGGGGAATGATAGAGAGAAACTGGGTTTCTCTGTAAATGTGATGACCCCACTCAGGGGTGGGCTGAAAGCGGGAAGGATATAACATGCAGGAGATTTTAAAAATGTGCAACAAAGGGGTCCCTTTTCCATGGCAGGTGACCTACTCGACCCATGTTCTGGGGTCCTCTCCTAGGTGTGCAGGATACCTAGTAATTAGAAGGCTACCAATGAGTGTGAGTTCAGAGCAGAGGGAGGTGTCCTTGGAGGTGACATTGCACTGAGGCCTCTGAGCCCCTGAGTCTCTGTTTCTCTCCTCGGAGGATGCTGGGCACTTACTGGCAGGTTTTGATTTTTCACTTGTTTGGCTACTTTGTGCTGTGGACACTTCCCTCCCTTAAATCTTTTATTAAAGATTCAGTTCAGGGCATCTCCATTCCTAGGGGCTTGGGAAGATTTTCCGTCTCCTCCTGTCATGTTGGAGTTGACTTATTTCAATCAGGGAACCTGTTTCCCTTTTTCTCCAGCGTTGGGCAAGGCCTCTGCCGATGGACCACCTCTAAACACTGTCCCCACGGTCACCACCACCACGTGCTAATAGCATAGTTTGCAGTGCAGCGAAGGCGGGGCGGCGCTTCAAGACCATGTGAGGCGTGTGGGGGAGGGAAAGGCCTGACGGGGCCTTTCTGAGGAAGGTTGGCCAGTGTCCCATGCACACCAGGCTGCATGTCTTCAGCTGTGCCCTCATTGATCCTCTTGGCGAATTAAAAGTTAAAATAATTTCCTGTTAGAATGTGGCAGTGTTGATGAATGACTCCTTCAGAACTCACAACCCTCATGCACCCTTGTTTGTATAGTGCAGGTACCAGTTAGGCCTGGAGGGTGCACGGGTCAGAGGCAGCCCTGGGAGCTAAGAGAACGGGCGGAGGGCAGGGCAGGTGGCCTTGGGGTCCGAGCTGGAGCAGAGGGAGCCCAGGAAAGGACTGTGGAATCAGCTGTGAGGAGGGGAGGGAAGAGGAGGCTCCAGGCAGAGGGAGTCCCTGTGCACTGCCCACAGTGGGTGGGGGAGTGGCCAGGCCCCCCCATTAGGGCTCTGGAGCGGCTCAGCTGTAGGGGCTGGGGGTGGGGTGGGGTGTCACGTGGTGGCCAGTCACCCCCTTGGCTGACTTTGAGCAAGCTGCTCCACCTTCCAAACAAGCTGGAAACATTTCCTGGTGACTTGAGCCTTTGATGGTTGTGGAGTCACCTTATTTCCAGGAATCCCTTTTTTGCCCTAAAGTCTGTTTAATATTCTATAGCTTATAGGAGCCTTCCTTTGGTTAATTGTTTGTTATATATTTTATATATAATTGTTTGTTATATATTTTTCTTTAGCTTTTGACCTTTTTGTGTCTTCATATTTTAGATGTGTCTTTTTTAAATAGCATCATTGCTTCTTTTTAAATCAGTCTGTCAGTCTTTGCAGTCAACTGGAACACTTTGTCCATTATGATTAATGTAATTACTGATATGTTTGAGTTTAAATCTACCATCTTATTGTGTTTTATTGCTGTACCTGATCTGTGTTTTTGTTTCTCCTCTCTTGCCTTTTTTACTGATAAGTTTTTTATTCTTTTTCTCTCTCTAAAGATATTTGGGAATTATACATATTATTTACTGCTTTAAAGTTTTCTTTAATTTAACTTTTTATTTTGACATAATTTTAGATCTTACAAAAGTTGCAGGAATAATACAAAAGTTATTCTACACCTTCATCCAGGTTCCTCAAATGTTAATGTTCTGCTGCACTTGGTTATCATCTTCTCTCTCACTCTCCGTTCCCCGCTCCTCTCCTCTCCTCTCTCTCTCCACATACATGTGTTTATATTCTGTAACTGAAACTAATTTGCAGACATTATGTTCCTTTTCCCCTGAATACTTCAGTACAGCAGGAAATTGACATCCAGTGCTGTTATTTCATTTACAGGTCTTGTTTCAGTTTTGCCAGTTGTTCCTTTACAGAAATTTAGGAAATACTGTCCTTTATGGGAAAAAGATAGCTTGAATCATGCATTGAGATGGGCTGTCCTGGCTCCTTCGTCTAACCTGAATCAGTTGCTCGTTTTTTTTTTGTCATGACAGGATGTTTCTGGAGTCTAGGGCATTTGTGGAATATTCTTCAGGGTGGGGCTGTCTGCTGCTCTTCCTGATTCGTCTCAGAAGTGGTGCATTCTTTGCGTCACATCAGGGGCACTCGTGGCTGCTGATGTGAACTTGACCCACTTGGTGAAGGTGCTGCCTGTGCTCTCTGCCCTGTAAAGTGACTCTCTCTTCCCTTTGTGAATAAGTATCTGTTGGGAGACACGGAGACTAAATAAATATCTTTTTACTCCTCAAACTGTGTTCACCCACCCATTGAGCCTCCATGGGTGACTCTTGTGTGCGTTTTTATTATGCTGGTTGACAAATGAGTTTACCTAATTTCATTCTTCTTTCTGTGTTCATTAGGTACCTACATGCTGTGGGAAAGCTGTGCGCCCCCTCCCCCCCCCATTTTTTAATTTGCTCTGTTGTTTCCTTTTAGACTCTAGTGCAGCTCATGGTAGACCTTCTCAGTCTGTGTGTCACCTGCTCTCCTCTTTTACCCATCTATCCATACTACTTTCTTTTTTTTAATATATTTATTTATTTTATTTATTTTGGTTGCACTGGGTCTAAGTTGCGGCATGTGGGCTCTAACTTGCGGCATGTGGGCTCTAACTTGTGGCATACGGGCTCTAACTTGCGGCATGCAAGATCTAGTTCTCCCACCAGGGATCAAACCTGGGCCCCCTGCATTGGGAGCACGGAGTCTTACCCACTGGACCACCAGGGAAGTCCCTCCATACTACTTTCTAGATAATTTCTTTCCATTTGTCTTTTACTAATTCTTCCTCACCTACTATTAAACAGATTTTGGTTAATGTGCTTTTTTCATTGCTATAAATTCTTTTTAGTTCTTTTTCAAATACGCTTGCTAAGTCATTTGTCCAAGTCCTTGCCAAGTCACAAGGCTGGCCTTTCTCTCCTTGATATAATATTAGATTTATAACTGATGTCCATCAGTTGCACTGTGTGTTGGCTATGAGGTTTTCTTTCTGTTGTTTGTTGACTTTCATTGGTTCTTGTTCGTGTCATCTGGTTTTCTGAAAGCTTCATTTTCTTGTGTGCTGGTCACTGTTGTTGAAAAATTCTTCAAAGGAAAAATTTAAGGCATAGGATAAAGGTACCTTACTTCAAAATACTCTGAAGTATTTTGAAGCAGACTCAGTTCTCCTGTTATTTCATCCATATGTACCTCTGTAGGCATTAAAAGATATAATTTTCTTATATAATTATAATACCACTATTTCATCTAACAAAATAATTCTCTGGTATCATGCAGTACCTATTCCATGTTCACATTTCCATTTTTCTTTTTAACATTGGCAACTTCAAATCAAAATCCAAACAAGGTACACACTTCTTACTGTTACATATTTTAAGTCTCTTTTAAACCCACCCTTCTTTCTTTTTTTCTTCCCCCATTGACTGTTTAAAGATGCTGAGCCATTTGTCCTATAGACTGTCCTTCACTTTAGATTTATCTCTGTTTCCTTGTGGCCACATTTAATGTTTCCTGTCACCACTGTTTCTGGTAAACTGAAATTTAGCTTTAAAGACTTTTAGATTCATTTATTAATGTTTCTGGCAAGAATACTTGATAGTGCCTTGTTCCATCACCTGAGGAGGCACATGTGTCCGGTTGTCTCGCTCTAGGTGATGCAAAGACTGACTGGTGGGGTCGGAGTGACAGTGTGGTGTTATTGTAAAGTTTTCTGTCAACCTTTTCTCATGGCTTCATCCATTAATGACCTTCCCTCTCGGCCTGTTATTTCACAGCATTTGCAAAGTGGTGACTTTCTAACTCTGTCATTCTTTCCATATTTGTAGCAGGAATTTTCTGTAAAGAATTTACAGAATCCTTCTCTTAAAAAGAACATGTCTTCATCAGTAGAACTCTTTGGTTACCCAGAGGCACAGTTTGCATAGGAGTGGTGGCTACATGCTTAACTCTCTCCCTTTACTTGCCAGTTTTCACGAAGGGGATGATGCCCTAGTTACCTCTGTTGGTGACAGCAGTGAATTTTTTGTTTGATTTTTTTTTTCTATTTGTTAATTTGAGTATGATTAAGAAACTCAAATCTTAATACTATATTCAGTTAGTGTCAATCAATTGCAGTCAGTATTCTTTTAGAGGGTTACATTGTCCCAGCCTTAGCCGAAGGGAACCTTTTCAGCTTGGCTCTGAGCGTTTTGGGAAAGACTCTGTTAGTCTTAGCTGGCTTCCTGGCTTCCTTGTTTTTAGGCCCAAGAAGATATTCTGCACTCATTTGAGTATTACCTGTCCCAGATCTGGAGTCAGCATTTTCTCCAGGAACCTATACCATTTAGTAGGGAATGTGCTCGGGGACCACAGTTGATACTGGAATGTCATTACTTCTAGGCTGTTTCAGCAAGCAGACCCAGAGATCTTTGGAAGGAACAAAATTATGGTGCATACTGATTGAAATTACAGAGTTTTCAAATTTGGTTTTTTTAAAAAATTACTCTCTTGGGTGAAAGTAACCCAGTTGTTCACTAAGAGATGAATGGATAAACAGTGGGGTGTGGGTGTGTACATGTATATTCAGCCTGAAAAAGAAATACGTTCTGACACCTCCACAACATGGATGAACCTTGAGGACATTGTTTTCAGTAAAATAAGCCCGTCACTAAAGGACAAATACTGTAAGCTTCTCCTTACGTGAGGTTCTGTTACTGAACCAGGTTTGTTCACCCAACATGCCACAAGCCAAATACTGAGACACTGAGGTTTGTGGCAGAGAAAGAGTTGATTCATGGGACAGACAAGTGAGGAGAAGGGAGAACCAATCTCAGATCTGCCCCCTTGCAGGTGAGGGACTTGGGATATTTATGGGATGAAGAAGTGGGGAGGTCTTAGGTGTAGGGAAAGGTGATTGGAGGTCGGGAAAGGTGAGGTGTGTTCTGTGCAGGTGTGTCCAATTAACATGCTTCTTCATGGGACACATGTTCGGAAATGGAGGCGCTTAGCATCATCTGAGGGTGGAGCTTTTGTCCCTGTGACATCAGAAGGTTGTTCATCCAACACATGTGGAGGCCCAGTTTTGGGGTCAGTGATCCCAGCCAGTCTTGGCTGCCTTGAACTGGATAAGAACTGACTCCAGATTTCTGCAAAACAGCTTAAGCGCCCATTACTATAGTGACTCATACGTCAGAGGTGTTACCTCTGGGGGGTGGTTAGGGAGTCAAAACATAATTAAGGCAAGCGTGGTCAGTGAGGGCGGGCTACAGGTGAGGGGTTTCTAACACGCTGTCCCCTGGCTGCCGTTCTGTAAGATGAGCTCAAGAATTTCTTTTAACCCTGTGGGGCATGGTTTTGGTTGCTAGAATAGTCAGGATCATGGAAAGTGTGATGCGTGATAGTTGTCAGGGAGCTGTGGTAGGAGGATGGGGTGGGGGGGGAGTTACTGCTCTGAGGTGTAGAGTTTCAGTTTTGCAAGATGAAGAGTTCTGGGGATGAATGTGAGTGCTGGGAATGGGTACACAGCACTGTGAATGTGCTGAATTCCAATGCACTGTGCACGGAAAAATGGTGAAGATAAGTTTATGTAACGTATTTTATGTTATCACAAGTAAACATTTTCTAAGAAGATGAGTTGTGACTCTTACCTCATCTAATACAAAAAAATTAACTCAAAACGGAACATAGACTTTAAGAGCAAAAGCTGTAAAATTTCTAGAAGTCACAGGGGGAAATATTCATGACCTTCTTTTAGGCTAAAGTTCTTAGAAAGCTCTTTTATAGATTGTGCTTTTGGAGTTAGAAATTGAACTACATTAAGATCAAAACTTTTGAACTTCAGAGTCACCATTCAGAAAATGAAAAAACAAGTCACATACCAGGAGGTAGTATTTGCAAATCACGTGTCTGATAACAGGGATGTGTCCAGAATATATGAAGAACACTCACAACTCAGTAAGAAGACAACCCAGTTTAAAACATGGGCAAAGGACTTGAACAGATGCTTCACCAGAGACGACGTGTAGGTGGCAAGAGAGCATCTGAAAAGCTGTTTAACATCAGTCATTAGGGAAATACAATTAATATCATAACTTAGTCCCACTTTATACCCCCTAGAGTAGCTGTAACCAGAAAGACAGACAGTAAGCGTTGACAAGGATGAGGAGAAATGGGAGCCACTGTAGACTGCTGGCAGGAACATACAGTGGTACAGTCACTGTGTAAAGCTTTTGGCAGTTTCTACAAAAAGTTAAATATAAACTTTACAATGCAGCAGTTTGACTTCTGGGGATTTACCCAAGATAAAGGAAAACTTGTCCACACAAACACTTGTGTAATGGCTCCAAACTGTAAAGAATTTAAATGTGGATTAGGTGGTGAATGTACAGATGAAATGGAACACTATTCAGCAGTAAAGGAGCAAACCGCTGGGGTGTGCTGTAACAAGAATAAACCTCCAGAGCGTGTGCTGAGAACAGGAAGCCTGGCGCAGGACCTCGTGTGGTTCCAGGCACGCCACATGTCCAGAAAAGGCAGGTCTGGGGACAGAAGCAGAGCAGTGGTTGCCTGGGTGTGGAGGTGAATGTGGCCTTGGCTTCAGAGGAATTTCTGAGACAGGAGGAGTGTTGTAAACCTGAATGAGAGGACTGTTGCAAAACTTTCAGTTTATCGCAAATCATTGGCGTTAAAAAAGTTACTCTTTTTATAGACGCTTTCTTGAGGTGTAATTTATATACCATAAAATTCACCCTTTTAAGGTGTATCTTCAGTCGCTTTTAATGTTCACAGAGTTGTCTACATGTCACCATATCCAATTCCAGAACATTATCATGACTTCCAAAAGAAACCTCATCCCCATTCACAGGCCACTCTCCAGCCCCTCCTTCCCCATCCCCTGACAGCCATTTAATCTACTTTGTGTTTTCATGAATTTCCCTGTTCCGGACATTTATGTGAATAGAATCGTGTCACAGGTGGCCCTGTGTGTCTGGCTGCTTTCACGTAGGGTAGTGTTTCCTAGGTAGCTTTGAGTTGGTCTCGGCCTGTCAGTAATGATGCTGTGAGTAGGAGCATCTGGGGTGGGGGCTCGCCGGCCCATACTGCTTGGGGCCGCCCCCACAGACATTTCCCCAGCTGGAGCCATTGTCGAGGCTAGACCGGCCCTTGGGGTTCTTACTGTGACTGCAAAGCACATCTCAGCAACAACCGTCAGGGAGCTTTGGAAACACGGTTTATTTACTCACGGACCCTGGGGGGACCTGGCGCACGGGGGCGCACAGCAGAGAGGGAGAGAGCGAGAATGTGCACCTGGGGTTCTGCCTGTATTGGGGTCAAGGGGGGGTTGCAGGTTCATTGCTTATTGGTGAATGTAAAATGTAAGGTTGAGAATTCAGGCACAGAAAGGGAGGAGTGGAGGTCGCTGAACGAGCAGTCGTCTAGGTCACCCGGGGCTTTCTAGAGGGGACGTCGGGTGAGTGGCCTGGCTCTTTATCTGGTTGTGTGGCTGGTGATGCGTTTATCCGAGACAGATGTCTTTGAAGTGGTGCCTCAGATCAGAAGCTTTCAGTACAATCAGGCACCTGCATTACAGTCAAAAAAGCTCATTGTCAGTCTCCTGTACAGCGCAGTACAAAAGTTCATCATGTAGCAGCGCTTTTCAGTGCTTCACTCCTTCTTATGGCTGAATCACATGCCTTTGTATGTGTGGGTCACGTTTGGTTTATCCACTCATCCATTGATGGGTATTTGGCTGTAAGAAATTGTGCTGTTACAGACATTTGTGTGCAAGCGTTTCTGTGGACATAGGCTATTAATTGTCTTGAGCACCTAGAACAGAATGGATTGCAGGTAGTACAGCAATTCTGGGTTTAGCACTGAGGAACTGCCAAGCCTGGTACAAAGTGGTTGTTTTACATTCCCACCAGCTGTGCATAAGGGTTAAAAGCTTTGCTCTTGCATCTTTTGTCATGTGCGAGATATCTTGGTTCTTAGTAACAGTGACATAACTGTCATGTCCTATAGCATACATAAGATAGTTTTAAAATAACAATTTGTTACTACTAACAACAATACGAAATGAAGCTCAGTGTGTCTTTGTAGCTCACTTTATCCAAAGAACACACAGTTAAATACCACATGTTAAGGTCAGTTAGAAGAATGTCTATGCTGGTTTTATTTCCAATTGTATAAGCAAATGTATTTATTGACATTTATTTTCAACTTCAGGGATTGCCCTCCCTCCTCTTTTTGATCATGGAAAATATTTATATGATTCAAAGTAGAAAGTGTATAATGTGCATTCAGACAAGCTGCCCCAGAGGTAACCATTTTTACAGTTTATGGTTCATCTTCTCAGTGATTCTTTTGGAAATATAAGCAAACACACATACCTGACCTGACTCAACGCTGAGCCTTGTCCGGAAGCCTTTTTTCTGCCTCTAGCCCTGTGTTTCCTAGAGTTCCTCACCCCTTGTATTCTAACGTGTTTCTCTTATCTTACACCTTGTGTTCTGTTGTTACAGTAGCTTCTGGAATGAGCATCCTCTGACCCTCCCCCGACTGCCTAGTGCCTTTCTCTCCTCCCTTCTCTCTCCTTCCCCTCTCACTCTCTCAGTCTCCTTTCCCTCGTCCCTCTCTTTGCCTGAATCTCTTCTTTTCACTTCTTGTGCTGATCAGTTTGGTCTGCATTTCCAGCAGCTTTCCCTCACAGTGAAGACCCATCCTCCTGGAAGGGACTGTCTGCCCATTATTTCTCAGATCTTTGTGTTCCTAGGTGGCCGAGGCACTGTTAGGTCACCAGCGACTTTGGGAACATCTTTTCAGTCACCTGCAGCTCTGAGCCTGAGCGGCTCAGGTTCCCCTTGGGAGGTGCCCTCCTGCTGGGGGTGCACATTTACTGGTGACTTTGGAGATCGGCAGCATGTGGCCCACACCGCCCCAAGGTCTGCAGTTGGGTCACATCTGCCTGGATCCTGAGGGTGGCGAGGAGCCCTGTCACCTGGGTCCGTTTGTCAGTCCATGGATGTCTCTGGGCTTCTTTCGCTGTTCTGATCGGCCTCTTTTGTTTTTATTGGGAGGTTAAAAGACTACGCTGCCACCCTGATCTCCTCCTACTCTCAGTGTTTAACAACAGAAAGTAAGACTCAGTGAGAGAGTAAGTGACTTGTTCATGGGTATCCAGATACTGAGAGGAGAAACTACTGAAACACAGACTGTTCCATCCAAGGCCTGTTTCTTGGGTTCGCCTTCCGAGAGTGGGGTTGTGTCCTCCTTAGCGTCCAGCGTCATGCTCTTCTTGTCTGCCCAAAGCTGTTTAAATTGCAGGGTAGCTGCTGCACTTTCAGGGCTCCTGTGGGCCTGTGCAGAGTGTGGGTGGGGGGGCTGTGGTCGTGTGCTGGGTTCCCCGCTTCCGCTTCCTCTCACTTCCGCACCCCCAGCAGCACTGACCACAGTCTGCAGAACCCCCAGCCCAGCCTGTGGGAGCGTTTTCACCAGCACAGGAGATCAAGGTTGGGCCCAGAGGAAACGTGCTCTTGAAAGTGAACTTGCTCTCGGGTCTGCAGGTCCCACCTCTCCAGGAGCGAGACAGCTCATGTGATGGGATCAGAAAGCTCCAAGGTGAGGAGTCCAGCCTGTGGCCAGAGACCCCTGACCAGAGGCCCCTCTCTGGCGGACCCCGGCAGAAGCACGAGAGTCCTGGGACAGAGCGGGTCCTAGAGTGGCTGTTTATGTCCCAGGAGCAGCCGAAAGCCAAGAAGACCTGGGTGAGTCACTGGTTTGTTTATTTCCACTCGTTATTCCTTTTTTATTTTTTTGGTGGGGAGAGGGATGGAGGTCCTCAGGTGGAGGGTCAAAATAACTTCTGCCAGGTCACGTAAGGTCCCTAAGGTCTGTTTCCTGGTTTCTCCAGACTTGATTTTCAGCTCCTTCTCCACCCCTTCCCCCCCACCCCAATTTGTTTTTTAATGGATATTGTTCTGTTTATATGTGTTTATAATCTGTGTTGTGATCGGTGTGAATGCATTTTTTTTAACTTTTTATTTTTTTGTTTTTTTACAATAAACTGCATATATTTAGAGTGTACAATTTGGTATTCCAGTCTCCCAATTCGTTCCCCCCCAACCCTCCCCGCTTTCCCCACTTGCTGTCCATATGTTTGTTCTCTACATCTGTGTCTCTATTTCTGCCTTGCAAACCGGTTGATTTGTACCATTTTTCTATAGTCCACATATATGTGTTAATATACAATATTTGATTTTCTCTTTCTGACTCACTTCACTCTGTATTACAGTCTCTAGGTCCATCCATGTCTCTACAAATGTCCCAGTTTCATTGCTTTTTACAGCTGAGTAATATTCCATTGTATGTATGTACCACATCTTCTTTATCCATTCATCTGTTGATGGACATTTAGGTTGCTTCCATGTCCTGCCTATTGTAAATAGTGCTGCAATGAACATTGGAGTGCATGTGTCTTTTTGAATTACAGTGTTCTCTGGGTATATGCCCAGTAGTAGGATTGCTGGGTCATATGGTACTTCTATTTTTAGTTTGGCAAGGAACCTCCATACTGTTTTCCATAGTGGCTGTATCAATTTACATTCCCACCAGCAATGCAAGAGTGTTCCTTTTCATTTTCACAATGTTGATTCTTCCAATCCAAGAACATGGTATGTCCCTCCATCTGTTTGTGTCGTCTTTGGTTTTTTTCATTAGTGTCTTATAGTTTTCTGAGTACAGGTCTTTTACCTCCTTGGTTAGGTTTATTCCTAGGTATTTTATTCTTTTTGTTGCAAGGGTGAGTGGGATTGTTTCCTTAATTTCTCTTTCTGCTCTTTCATTGTTGATGTATAGAAATGCAAGAGATTTCTGTGTGTTAATTTTGTATCCTGCAACTTTACCAAATTCATTGATTAGCTCAAGTAGTTTTCTGGTGGCATCTTTAGGATTTTCTGTGTATAGTATCATGTCAACTGCAAACAGTGACAGTTTTACTTCTTCTTTTCCAATTTGGATTCCTTTGATTTCTTTTCCTTCTCTGATTGCTGTGGCAAGGACTTCCAAACCTATGTTGAATAGTAGTGGTGAGAGTGGACATCCTTGTCTTGTTCCTGATCTTAGAGGGAATGCTTCCAGTTTTTCACCATTGAGAATGATGTTTGCTGTGGGTTTGTCATATTATATGGCCTTTATTATGTTGAGGTAGATTCCCTCTATGGCCACCTTCTGGATAGTTTTTATTATAAATAGGTGTTGAATTTTGTCAAAAGCTTTTTCTGCATCTATTGAGATGATCATGTGGTTTTTATCCTTCAGTTTGTTAGTGTGGTGTATCACATTGATTGCTTTGTGTTTATTGAAGAATCCTTGCATTCCAGGGATAAACCCCACTTGATCATGGTGTATCATCCTTTGAATGTATTGTTGGATTCTGTCGGCTAGTATTTTGTTGAGGAATTTTGCATCTAAATTCATCAGTGATATTGGTCTGTAGTTTTCTTTTTTTGTAGTATCTTTGTCTGGTTTTGGTATCAGGGTGATGGTGGCTTCATAAAATGAGTTTGGGAGTGTGCCTTCCTCTGCAATGTTTTGGAAGAGTTTGAGAAGGATGGGTGTTAGCGCTTCTCTAAATGTTTGATAAAATTCACCTGTGAATCCATCTGGTCTTGGACTTTTGTTTGTTGGGAGATCTTTAATCACAGTTTCAATTTAATTACTTGTGATTGGTCTGTTCATATTTTCTATGTCTTCCTGATTCAGTGTTGGAAGGTTGTACTTTTCTAAGAATCTGTCCATTTCATCCAGGTTGTCCATTTTATTGGCATATAGTTGCTAGTAGTAATCTCTTATGGTGCTTTTTATTTCTGTGGTGTCCATTGTAACTTCTACTGTTTTGTTTCTAATTTTATTAATTTGAGTCCTCTCCCTCTTTTTCTTGATGAGTCTTGCTAGAGGTTTATCGATTTTATTTATCTTCTCAAAGAATCAGCTTTTAGTTTTATTGATTTTTGCTGTTGTTTTCTTTGTTTCTATTTCATTTATTTCTGCTCTGATCTTTATGATTTCCCTCCATCTACTCACTTTGGGTTTTGTTTGCTTTTCTTCCTCTAGTTTCTTGAGGTGTAAGATTAGATTGTTTATTTGGGATTTTTTCTTGTTTCTTGAGGTAGGATTGTATCGCTATAAACTTCCCTCTTAGAACTGCCTTTGCTGCATTCCATAGGTTTTGGATGATTGTGTTTTCATTGTCATTTGTCTTTAGGTATTTTTTGATTTCCTCTTTGATTTCTTCAGTGATCTGTTGTTTATTTAGTAGCATATTGTTTAGCCTCCATGTGTTTGTGTTTTTTACAGTTTTTTTCCTGTAATTGATTTCTAATCTCATAGCGTTGTGGTCAGAAAAGATGCTTGATACAATTTCAATTTTCTTGAATTTACTAAGGCTTGATTTATGACCCAAAATGTGATCTATCCTGGAGAATGTCCCATGTGCACTTGAGAAGAATGTGTAATCTGCTGTTTTTGGATGTAATGTCCTATAGATATCTATTAAATCCAGCTGATTTATTGTGTCATTTAAAGCTTGTGTTTCCTTATTAATTTTCTGTGTGGATGATCTGTCCATTGGTGTAAGTGGGGTGTTAAAGTCCCCCACTATGATTGTGTTCCTTTCGATTTCCTGATTCGTAGTTGTTATCATTTGCCTTATGTATTGAGGTGCTCCTATATTGGGTGCATATATATTTATAATTGTTATCTCTTCTTCTTGGATCGATCCCTCAGTCTTTATGTAGTGTCCTTTCTTGTCTCTTGTAACATTTTTTATTTTAAAGTCTATTTTATCTGATATGAGTATCGCTACTCCAGCTTTCTTTTGATTTCCATGTGCATGGAATATCTTTTTCCATCCCCTCACTTTCTGTCGGTATGTGTCCCTAGGTCTGAAGTGGGTCTCTTGTAGACAGCATGTATATGGGTCTTGTTTTTGTATCCATTCAGCCAGTCTGTGTCTTCTGGTTGGTGCATTTAGTCCACTTACATTCAAGGTGATTATTGATATGTATGTTCCTATTACCATTTTCTTAATTGTTTTGTGTTTGTTTTTGTAGGTCCTTTCCTTCTTTTATGTTTCCCGCTTAGAGAAGGTCCTTTAGCATTTGTTGTAAGGCTGCTTTGGTGGTGCTGAATTCTCTTAGCTGTTGCTTGTCTGTAAAGCTTTTGATTTCTCCGTCGAATCTGAATGAGATCCTTGCTGGGTAGAGTATTCTTGGTTGTAGGTTCTTCCTTTTCATCACTTTAAATATATCATGCCACTCCCTTCTGGCTTGCAGAGTTTCTGCTGAGAAATCAGCTGTTAACCTTATGGGGGTTCCCTTGTATGTTATTTGTCGTTTTTCCCTTGTTGATTTTAATAACATTTCTCTGTCTTTAATTTTTGTCAGTTTGACTACTATATGTCTTGGCGTGTTTCTCCTTGGGTTTATCCTGCCTGGGTCTCTCTGCGCTTCCTGGACTTGGGTAGCTATTTCCTTTCCCATGTTAGGGAAGTTTTCAACTATAATCTCTTCCAGTATTTTCTCAGGTCCTTTCTCTCTCTCTTCTCCTTCTGGGACCCCTATGATGTGGATGTTGGTGCGTTTAACATTGTCCCAGAGGTCTCTTAGGCTGTCTTCAGTTCTTTTCATTCTTTTCTCCTTATTCTTTTCTGCATCAGTGATTATCACCATTCTGTCTTCCAGGTCACTTATTCACCCTTCTGCCTCAGTTAATCTGCTATTGGTTCCTTCTAGTGTATTTTTCATTTCAGTTATTGTGTTGCACATCTCTGTTTGCTCTTTAATTCTTCTCGGTCTTCGGTAAACTTTTCGATCTTTGCATCCAGTCTTTTTTCAAAGTCCTGAATCATCTTCACCATCATTATTCTGAATTCTTTTTCCAGAAGAGTGTCTATCTCCTCTTCATTTAGTTGTTTTTCTGGTGTTTTATCTTGTCCCTTCATCTCGTACAAAGTCTTTTGCCTTTTCATTTTCTCTGTCTTTCTGTGGCTGTGATTTTCAGTTCCACAAGATGAAATAGTGCTGATACTGCTTGATTCTGCTGTCTGCCCTCTTGTGGAGGAAGCTGTCTAGGAGGCTCCTGGGTGCTTCCTGATGGGAGGGACTGATGGTGGGTTGGGCTGGGTGGGTGGAGCTCAGTAAAACTTTAATCCGATTGGGTGGGTGGAACTCAGTGACATTTTAATCTGCTTGCCTGCTAATGGGTGCAGCTGTGTTCCCACCCTGGTGGTCCTTTGGCTTGAGGCGATGCAGCCCTGGAGCTTACAGGCTCTTTGGTGAAGCTAATGGTGGACTCTGGAAGGGCTCACCCCAATGAGCACTTCTCAGAACCTGTGCTGCCAGTGCCCCTGTCTTCTCGGTGAGCCACAGCTGCCCCCCACCTCTTCAGGCAACCATCCAACACCAGCAGGTAGTTCTGGTTCAGTCTCCTGTGGGGTCACTGCTCCTTCCCCCTGGGTCCTGGTGAGCACACTTTTTTGTGTGCCCTCCAAGAGTGGAGTCTCCATTTCCCCCAGTCCTTTGGAAGTCCTGCAGTCAAATCCCACTGGCTTTCAAAGTCTGATTCTCTGGGGATTCCTCCTCCCATTGCTGGACAGCCAGTTTAGGAAGCCTGACGTGGGGCTCAGAACCCTCAGGACTTCTGCAGTATAACTGTTCTCCAGCTTGTGAGTCACCCACCCAGCATTTATGCGATTTGATTTTAACACGATTGCGCCCCTCCTACCGTCTCGTTGCGGCTTCTCCTTTGTCTCTGGATGTGGGGTGGTTTTTTTTTTGGTAAGTTCCAGTGTCTTTCTGTTGATGGTTGTTCAGCAGTTAGTTGTAATTCCAGTGCTCTTGCAAGAGGGAGTGAGCGCATGTCCTGCTACTCCTCCATCTTGATTCTTTCTCTGGTGTGAATGCATTTTTAATTTATGTCGAGGGCATGTGCATGTGTATCCTGCTGTGTTGCTTGTATTGTTCGTTAAGCACCTTGTTTCATTAAGCACTGTCCTCTTACAGGGCCGTCAGCAGTGTCTGGTGTCCACTTGCCTCACATTCTCTGCCAGCTCTGAAGTACTCTTCTTTGTAATTTGAGCCATCTGGTGTGGTGGCGTCTCTGTATGGGCTTACTTTGCATTTCCTGCTAGCATGCTTTTTTACGCTTTATCAGTATTTTTGGTCTGTTTCCTGCTGACTGAAAAGAGTTCTTTATGTTCTGGAAGCTTATTAGAAATGCTGAGTTTCAGGCCCCCCCTCAGTCCTATTATATCAGACTTTTCATTTTAACAAGATTCAGTGATTCATGCACATTGAGGTTTAAAGCAAACTTGATACCAAATCCATATTCAGATTTTACCTGGGGTGCTTCTCTTACCTCCAGTATTTTGTTATGACAGTTTTCACACACACAGCAAAATTGAAAGGATTTTGCAGTGAACACCTGTGTACTCGTCACCTTGAATTTACCCTTAATATTTTACTGCACTTGCTTGTCTCATCGTCCATCTTTCCACCCCTTGCATCTCTTAACCCATCTTATTTTTGGTGTATTTTTTAATATATTCCAGACGTCAGCAGGCCTCCCTCTAAATACTTCAGTATGCGTAGCATTAACTGTTGTTCAGGATTTGTTTACAAGCTGGGCATTTTTCCTGTCTTGCCTTTTCATTCTGTTCTGTTGATGAACAGCTATTTCTAATTTTAACTTAATTTAGTTTATACATTTTTTCTTTTATTACTAGTGTTTTTTGTGTCTAATCTAAGAACTTTTTTCCTATCCAGAGCGCATGAAGACATCTTTCTTTGTTCACATTTACCTTTCACATGTAGATTCACAATATGTCTAGAACTAATATTTATGTTTGATGTGAGTAGGAGTCAAGATTTATTTTTTTCACAAGTTGTCTGATTGCCCAGTCACACTGAAGTGGCTGACCTCTGCCTGCAGCTCTGCGGTGCCACCTGTCGGATATCAGGCGCCCATACAGATGGTTTGGTTTCACAGCCCTTTTCTGGCCTTAGGCCAGTTTCACACTGTCTTGGTTATAATAAGTCTTGATATCGATGCTTCCAGTTTCAGGTGGTTATGAGTGCCATCAGCAGTCACTTGTGGATGTTTGTGTGGACATGAGTTTTCAGATCAGCCATTTAAATACCGAGGAGCATGATTGCTGGATTGCGTGGCGATTCTTTGTTCAGCTTTGTACGAGACTGTCTTCCAGAGCTGCTTGCAATTTTGTCTTCCCACCTGCAGTGAATGAGAGTCCCATGTTCCTCATCCTCATGCCGTTCTGATGGATATGAGATGGTGTTTCACTGTGGTTTTAAGTTACATTTCCCTAATGGCTAGCTAGTGTTATTGAGCATCTTTTCATATGTGCTTTGTTCTTACTGTGTCTTTGGTGAAGTATCTGTTCAGAGCTTCCCCCCATTTTTTTACTTGGGTTATTTTCTTGCCATGGATTTTTTTTAAATTTAATTAAAAAATTTTTTATTGGAGTGTAGTTGATGTGCAATGTTATATTAGTTTCAGATGTACAGCAAAGTGAATCTTTATACATATACATATATGCACTTTTTTTTTATTGTTTTCACGTATAGGCCACTACAGAGTGTTAAGTAGAGTCCCCTGTGCTATATATATGGTAGGCCCTTATTAGTTATCTATTTTATATATACTAGTGTGTATATGTCAATCCCAGACTCCCAATTTGTCTCTCCCCCCATCCCCTGGTAACCATAAGTTTGTTTTCTACATCTGTGACTGTATCTCTGTTTGTAGATTTGTACCATTTTTTAAGATTCCACATATAAGCGATATGATATGATATTTGTCTTTCTCTGTCTGACTTACTTCACACAGTATGACGATCTCTAGGTCCATCCATGTTGCTGCAAATGGCATTATTTTATTCTTTTTATAGCTGAATAATATTCCATTGTATATATGTGCCACATCTTCGTTATCCATTCCTCTGTTGATGGACATTTAGGTTGCCTCTGTGTCCTGGCTATTGTAAATAATGCTGGAATGAATATTGGGGTGGATGTATCTTTTCAAATTATGTTTTTCTTCAGGTATATGCCTAAGAGTGGGTTTGCTGGTAATTCTATTTTTAGTTTTTCAAGGAACCTCCATACGTTCTCCTTAGGTTGTACCAATTTACGTTCCCACCAGCAGTGTAGGAGGGTTCCCTTTTCTCCACACCTTCTCCAGCATTTATTTTGTAGATTTTTTGATGATGACCATTCTAACTGGTGTGAGGTAATATCTCATTGTAGTTTTGATTTGCATTTCTCTACTAATTAGTGATGTTGAGCATCTTTTCATGTGTTTTTTGGTCATCTGTTGTCATTGATTTTTAAGAGTTCTTTGTTATTCTACATTTAATTCCTTCATAAGAAAAGTGATTTCAAATATTTTCTCCCAGTCGCTGGTTTGTCTTTTCATTTCCATGACACCAACTCTCACAGAGCAGGATATTTTAATTTTGATAAAGTCTGTTTTCTGAATTTAAATTTTTAAATGGGTTTTGCTTTTGGTGTCATATCTACAATTTCATTGCCCAAACAAAAGTGCACAAATTAAAAATTTTTTTCTTCTGAAACTTTTATAGGTTTAGCTTTCACAGTTAAGTCTGGTCCATTTTTAGTTAGTTTCTGTATAGGGTGTGGGGGGGTGTGTTGAGGTTCATTTTTTATGGCTATGGATGTGCAAGTGTTCCAGTACCATTTGTTGAAAAAGTGATCCTTTCTCCGTTAAATTGCTTTTGTGTCTTTGTGGAAAAAAAGAAAAAAAAGTTCAAGAGACAGTGTTTATGTGTGTCTATTTCTAGGCCCTCTTTTCTGTTCCGTTGATTTTTGTGTCTAATCTTTCACCAGCATTATGCCATCTTGCTTTTATAGGAAGTCTTAAAGTGGGCTAGTGGGAGTGCTGCATCTTTGTTCTTCAGGATTGTTTTGACTAGTCTAGCTTTTTGCCTTTTCATATTAATTGTAGAAGAGCTTGTGAATCAGCTACAAAAAAGCTTGTTAGACTTTGATTGTAATTACAGTACATCTGTGAATCAAATTAGGGAGGATTTACATCTTAATAATACTGTTTTCCAACTTATGAACACCCTGTATCTTTCTATTTTTTAAGGTCTTTGATTTTTTTAAATCAGTATTTGTAGTTTTGAGCATACATATTCTGCACACATATTTTCTTTTATCATCTTAACCATTTTAAGTGACAATTCAGTGGTATTAAATACATTCATAACATTGGCAATCATAACCACCATCCATCTCCACAACACTCTTCCTCTTGAAAAACTGAGGATCTATAGCTTAAACAGTAACTCCCAATTCCCCCTCCCCATAACTCCTGGCAGGCACTGTTCTACTTTCTGTCTCTATGATTTTGAGTACTCTAGTTACCTCGTGTAAGTGGTATCAGTTCTACAGTAGTTATCTTTTTGCAACTGGCTTGACAGTCTCACTTGACATAATGTTCACAAGGTTATAGCACATTGCAGAACTTCTTCCTTTTTAAGGCTGAATAATAATTTGTTTTGTGTATATACCACATTTTGCTTATCTGTTCATCCATCACTGGATACTGGGATTGCTTCCATGTTTAGCTACTGTGAATAATTATGCTGCTGTGAACATGGATGTACAAATATCTCTTTAAGACCCTGCTTTCACTTCCTTTGGTGATATACCCAGACGTAGAATTGCTGGACCATATGGTAATTCTAATTTTTAATTTTTTGAGGAGCCACCAAACTGTTTTCCACAGCAGCTACACCATGTTCTATCCCCACCAGCAGTGTACAGGTGTTCCAGTTATTCCACATCCTTGCCAACCCTTGTTATTTTCATGGTTTTTGATAGCCATCCAAATGGATGTGAGGGGAATCTCATTATAGTTTTGATTTGCATTTTTCTTCTCATTAGTTACGTTCAGCATCTTCATGTGCTATTAGCCATTTGTATCTTCTTTGGAGAAATGTCTATTCAAATCCTTTGATCACTTTGAATGGGTTGTTTTTTTGTTCTTGAGTTTTAGTTCTCCATATATTCTGGATATCCATCCCTTATAAGATACGTGACTCACAGATATTTTCTCCCACTTTGGGAGCTGCCTTTTTACTATGTTTGTGTTGTGTTTTGATACAAAAATTTTTTAACTTTCCATGAAGTCCAATTGGTTGTTTTTTTCTTTTGTTGCTTGTACTTTTTGTGTCATACTCAAGAAGTCATTGCCAAATCTAACATTGTGAAGCTTTTGCCCTGTGTTTTCTTCTAAGGGTTTATGTAGTTTTAGGTCTTACATTTAGGTCTTTGATCCATTTTGAGTCAATTTTTATATACAGTGTTAGATGAGGGTCCACCTTCATTTTTTTCTCATGTGGATATCCACTTTTCCTGGCAGTATTTGTTGGAGAGCCTTTCCCCATAAATGGTCTTGGAATCATTGTCAACAATCATTTGACCATACATGCAAGGGTTTATTTCTGGACTCTGTTCTATTCCATTGTTACCTTTATGCCAGTACTGCATTGTTTTGATTACTGTAGTTTTGTAGTAAGTTTTGAAATTAGGAAATGTGAGTCCTCCGGCTTTGTTCTTTTTCAAGATTGTTTTTGCTATTCAGGGTCCCTTGAGCACTTTAGGGTGGGTTTTTCTATTTCTGCAAAAAAGTCATTGGAATTTTATTAGGAATTGTGTTGAATATGTAGATCACTTTGGGTAGTATTACCATCTTAATATTAAGGAACATACAGTATGTTCCTATTTATTTATGTCTTCTTTAATTTCTTTTAGCAAGGTTTTTAGTTTTTATTCTATAAGTCATTTACCTGCTAGGTTATTTATTACTTCTTTATGATGCTATTATAAATGGAATCATTTTCATACTTTGCTTTTCAGATTGATCATTGTTAGTGTTTAGAAAAGCAGCTGATTTTGGTGTGTGACTTTATATCCTGTAATTTACTGAATTCATTTCTTCTAACTAGGTTGTGTGTGTGTGTGTTGAACTCTTAAGATTTTCTATGTATAGGATGATATTGTCCATGAACAGAGATAATTTTACTTCTTTTCTAGTTTGAATGCCTTTTATTTCTTTTTCTTGCCTAATGGCTCTGGCTAGAACTTGCACCACTGTGTTGAATAGAAGTGGTGAAAACAGGCATTATTGTCTTGTTCCTGATCTTAGAGGAAAAGCTTTCAGTCTTTCACCATTAAGTATGATGTTCACTGTGGGTTTCTAAGATGTGGCTTTTATTATATTGAGGCACTTTCCTTCTATTCCTGCTTTCTTGAGTGTTTTTATCATGAAAGTGTTGAATTTTGTTATATGCTTCTATTGAGATAATCTGCACTGAGCGAATCATTTTTTTAACTTCATTCTGTTAGTGTGATGTATTACACTGAGTAGTTTTCAAATGTTGAACCATCCTTGCATTCCAAGAATAAATCCCATTGGTAATGGTGTATAATCTTCTCAGTAAGCTGCTGAATTTGATTTGCTATTATTTTATTGAAGATTTTTGCATCTGTGTTCATAAGGAACATTAGTCTGTAGTTTTCTTATAGTGTCTTTGGCTTTGGCATCAGACCTTAGGAAGTGTTCCTTCCTCTTTAGGTTTTTGGAAAAGCTTGAGGAAGGTTGATGTTGTTACTTCTTTAAATATTTGTTAAAATTCACCAGTGAAGCCTGGGCGTTTCTTTTTTTTTTTTGGGCGGGGGGGGGGGGCAGATTTTTGATTACAGACTCAATCTCCTTACTAGTTTATAGATCTGTTCAGATTTTCTATTTCTTTGTGATTTGATCTTGATAGAAACACAAGTGGAATTTATTCCTTTCAACTAGGTTTTCCACTTTGTTGGCATACAGTTGTTCATAGTACTTTCCAGTAATCATTTTTATTTTTGTAGAATCAGTACTAATTTCCCCACTTTCATTTCTAATTTTAGTAATTCTAGTCTTCTCTCTTTTTCTCTCAGTCCAGCTACCTGAAAGTTTATCAAATTTTGTTGATCTTTTCAAAGAACTTAGCTCTGGTTTCATTGATTTTTTCCCCCTATTTTTGTAGTGTCGATTTTGTGTATCTGTGTTCTTATTTCCTTCTTTTTTCTACCTTTGTGTTTAATTTGTTCTTTTTCTGTTTCCTTTAAGTTGTAAAGTTAGATTATTGATTTGAGATGTTTCTTGTTTTAAATATGTGTTTTAACTGTAAAATTTCCCCTCAACACTGCTTTTGCTGCATCCCAACAACTTTATGGTGTCTTTTGTTTTCATTCATGTCTAAGTATTTAATAATTTTCCTTTTGATTTCTTTGATCCATTGGTTGTTTAGGACCGTGTTGTTTAATTCCCACAAATTTGTGAATTTTCCTTTTTTCCCCTACTTCTTTTAGTGATTTTTAACTTCACCCTGTGTGGTCAGAGAAGATACTTTGTATGATGTTTATCTTTTAAATCTATTGTTTGCAGCCTAACATATGGTCTGTCCTGGAAAACCTCTGATGTGTACTTGAGAAAAATGTGTATTTAGTTCTTGGGTAGAATATTGTTTGTATGCCTGTTAGGACTAGTTTATTTAAATTCTCTGTTTCCTTATTTTCATTCTGAATGTTCTGTCCATTATTGGGAGTGGGATATTTCCAACTATTAATATAAAACTATTTCTCCCTTCAGTTATGTCATTTTTTTGTTTCATATATTTTGGTGATCTGTTGTTCGGTATAACTGTTTATAATTGTCTATCTTCTAGCTGTAGTGAAACTTTAATAATATGTAATTTCCTTCTTTGTAACTTATAACCTTTTTTTGATTTGTCTGTTGTTAGTATAGCCACCCCTGCTCTCTTTTGGTTACTACTTCCATGGAATATCTTTTTTTTCCCTCAGTTCTCTCAATAACTTTATTTTGTATAGATACAAATAAACATGTTTTAGATTTAAGGATTTCAGTTTCTCCTACCACATAAGAACACTTTCCATGGGGACAGTCTTGTTTTACTTCCCATCTACCAAAAATGGCATTTGATAATAGACATAGCTCAGTAGAAAAGGCAGATGTTACTTATAAATGACTATTCAATTAAAATTATGAGAAAACCTAAGAGCTGGCTACTTATACTCATTCCCCTGAAAAATAATCATAACAATAATAGTAATAATAGCTACTGTTTATTGAGCTTTACTATGTTCCAGGCACTGTGCTAAGGGCTCAAAGTGCATCATGCCATTTAATCTTGAAAGCTCTATGAATACTACTGTCAGTACAATTTCCAGAGAAGAAAAAGGAGGCTTAGAGAAGTGTCGTCTCAAAAGCCACAGAATTAGGGAATGGTGAAGCTAAGATTGCAACGCAGTCACTCTGCCTTGGAACTCTGCTCTTAATCACTGCTACAAGCTACGGGGACTCAAAGAACTCAAAAGAAGGACCTCCCCTTCCAGGTTATCTTCATAAAGTAGTGTTAGAACGTGGAAGATGTAAATGAGAAAGAAAAGGCAAAAAAACCCTCAGGTTATTCCATTATGGGGGGAAGACACCCAAAATCCAAAAAACCTTACACTATTTGATGTTACTTTTCTTAATTAAGAAAACAAAATGCCACAGCATATAGCTCAGAGAAAGTGATGTAATAAAAGTACCTAGAAGCAAAATAAAAAAAGTGTACACATAGCATAGCATCATTAGGTTCAGTTTAGTCTAAACGAATACAGGATATCCCAGTCAAGAAATCAATAATTCTTGAGAATTTAAAAACTTAAAGAGAAACAATATATTTTATTTACTGACCTCTCTGAAATATGCCAAAATTCATATGGCTAATGGAACTTCCCATGTTAAAACGTTGGTCAACACAACAAATTCCTAACAAAAAATATTTTAATGTAGGAATCAACATGTGAACATTATATTTAGGTGATAAAATTCAGGTTACATAATAAGATAAATATAAAATAATATACTTCTGGTTTAATGGAAAACAGTTGTGACAGTCTTACTTAACACCTTGGTTAAGTAATGAGGGAATTGGGCTGGGGTGTCATAGAAGTATGCAAAAATTTAACAGTTCAAATAATCCTTAGCCCTTCTGTGAAAATACAGCTGGCAAATATGTGGCAAATATTTCTGTAATATGGTGGTTTCACTTAATTACTGATCATTCTGTTCATTCATTTAAAGTAACTGCAGATGTTTCTGAGCACTGAAAATTAGACTCAAAGTAAATCTTTGCTCAACAAACTACTGATACTATGAATGCCTTATATTTAAAAATATAGTTTAAATTTGTAAAGTTTAAGGTAAAGCATACTTGCTTTCATAATTATTTTTAAACATAATTGAGACTACACTACTATATATAATCAGCTATATTGTTGTGCACAGTTAGTTCCAGTTACCGTATCTTATATTTGTTGGTCATCAATAGCACAAAATTTATGCTCCAAAAGAATTATATCAGTCCAGCAAAATGATTACATTTAATTTTCTTTAAAGACAGATTAACTAAATTTAAGGAACAACTGGCTTTTCTTGATATCTCATTTTCAAATTACTGACACAGACTTAGCAGAGAGTAGTTATTTATTTTGCCTAACATCAAATAATCTGCAAAAAGTTTCCAAGACAAATGCATTTCTTGTGCCATTTCCAAAAATAAATAAACTCTTAACTGAAAGCATTTACATTCCTAGCTCTCTAAAGTAAACATTAAAAATCAAAGTACAAAAAATGATCTCTCAGCATCTGAACAGCCCATTTAGTTACATAAAGTATTTTCTGTCCCAACACTTTCTCAAATTCAAAAGATATTTACATGACATGAACATGACAGTCTTCATTTCAAACTAGTCAGTCCGTTTCCATGGCAACACTGCGGGATTCCTTGGCCACCATAAGTTGCATTAGTTGACTGTGGAATTTCTCAATCTTCTTTACATCTTGAGCTTGGTCTGTTCTATACACCAAACTAAATCATCTGTTACTTTAATACACAAACTCCCATCAGAATGGCTATATTTGAGAACCACACGTGCCTTCATAGGGTCTGGGAGGTAGAGTTTCTCCGCTGTGCGACTGAACTCCTCCCAGGTCTGGTTCTGCATCGTGGGCGCACAGCAGAACGGCAGAGGGAGGCAGAGCTGAGGACCAGAGGCAGTGCAGCCCACCTACCTCCTTACCTTCCGCTGCCACCTTGCATGGAATATCTTTATCTGTGTTTTCACTTTTGATCTGTTTGTGTCTTTGCATCTGAAGTGAGTTTTTTGTAGACAGAATATAGCTGGGTCATGTTTTTTTTAATCCCTTCTGCCAAACTCTGTCTTTTCACTGGAGAGTTTAATTTATACTTACAATAATTACTCATAAGGAGGGATTTATTTCTGTCATTTTGCTGTTTTCTATATACCTTATAGCTTTTTGGTCCTTCAATTCTTGCATCACTGTCTTGTGGTTAGTTGAAGTTTTGTAGTGAAATGTCTAAATTCCTTTCTCATTTGCTTTTGTGTAAATCATAACTCTTTTCTTTGTGGCTGCCATGGGATTACATTTAACTTCCTAAAGTTATAGCATAAATTCTGATTTGAATTTACACCAGCTTAACTTCAGTAACATACAAACACCTTTACAGTTCTGTCCCATCCCTTTTGATTGTTGATGTCACAAAATTATATCTTAATACATTGTGTGCCCCAAAACGTAAACTAGTAATTATTTCAAATGCATTAGTCTTTTATAATTTTGTAGAGAATGAAATGTAGTTACAAATCAAAGTTAAAATAATACTGCCATTAATAATTGCCCAGGTATTTACCTTTATTCAGATCTTTATTTCTTCAGAGAGCTTCAAGATATTGTCAGTGTCCTTTTATTTCATCTGCATGACTCCCTTGAGCATCTCTTGCCAAGCAGGTCTAGTAGTAGCAAACTCCTTTTTGTTTTTTTGGGAATGTCATTTCTACCTCACTTTTGAAGAAGTTTTGTCAGATATAAGATTCTTTTTTTTTTTTTGGAATATAAAACTATTTATTGACCACTGTTCATCAGTATTTACAGTGAAGTAAACAATATACAGTTGAATAACATTCTGATTGCTACAGAGTTATTGTTTTTCCTGGCTTCTGCTGAACCAGTAACCCCAAATACTGAGAAGACTGAGCATACATGTAAGAAATGGGTTGGGGTAAAGTTTGAAAAAAACACGCAGATCAAGTTTAGATTAGAAAAGTTTGTTTACTCGTTTAGTCCTGCAGATCCTATATTGCCAACATCTCTAACCATCTGATCAGGTTTCCATGAACAAGTCTGAGACATTACATGTATCACAGCCTTTCAGTAAATATAGCACAGGGATTTCAACTTCTTGTAAAAGAATGGTTCACCAAAAGGAACCTTTAAATGTCCGTTTAACTAAGTCTTGCTTGGTTAATTAAAACATACCAGATATTTTCTAGTTTTTTCATTTGGGCGGGGAGGTTGTTGATAGTGATAAAATTTTCCTTTTAGGGGTTTTGCATATAAAAGTACATTTATATGACTGTAGATATGGATGCAGATTCTGATAAGACTGCTTTAAAAATTATCCAATTTAAATTGTTTACATTAATTTGTCTACTTAATTACAAAATTATTTAACTTGAAAGGTTAAGACTTAAATTTTTCATTTTAAGTTGAAGTGATTTCTTATACTGCTCAAAATGATGGAATCCCAGAAACATGGGCTTATTCATGGTTGTGAAAATCTGTTTTTGTTTTGGTAAATGTATTTAAACAACAACAACAAAAAATCCCAAACCATTTACATATATATTTTATGTATACACATTCAAAAAACCCAGAATGGGCCTTAGGCATATATGAGTTAAATGCAGATTCTAAATTCTGATTGAGTAATGACTATGGAGCCTTCCCCCAACATTTAGAAAAGCTGTTCTCTAATGCAGAGGAAATAACCTACCGTGGTATCAAGTGTTCTTTTCTGCTAAAGGAAGCAACTACAGAAAGCTTTGATTTGTTCAAAGTAACCAGTACTACAGATGCAAAAAACAAAACAAAAACCCAACAACTTCCCCAATACTACTTCAAAAGAACATAACAAACTTGATTTTCATTATAATGTAGTTATTTCTTCACACTAATAAATCAAAAAACCAAGACACAGATTATATATATATATATATATATAAAGCAATGCAAACAATTATTGAGCTTCATCTTCTGGACAGGAATGCCAAGTTAGTCTCTCTTCATAAAAAGCAATTACAATTTGAGGACACTTCATATTTGCCTCTTTTGCCAGCACGAAGTCCACCTCATCTGAATCCTTCCATTTCATGAGAAACATTAATTCTCCACTGCTGTCTGTGGCACCAATTATTCCTTCTGGATCAAGACCTCTGGCAAAACCTCTTGGTTTATCAGCAGCATCTCTTTTCTTCTTTGATTTGCTGTCATCAGATTCACTGTCAGATAAAGATTTTCTTTTTGTTCCATCTTTTTCTTTACCAGCTTTTTGAGAATTAAGAAATGCTTCAATTAACTCTGGACAACCTAAATTTTCTTCAGGTTCCCAAGTATTGTCTAAATCTGTAAATCTCTTCTACTTCAGGAAATACTCCTCGTTCCCATTCACTACACGTCGGTCCAGTACTTTTTCTACTACAAATTCTTCAGGTTGTGCCTCTTCAATGTTTTTACTCTTTCCATTCTGTTTCTTTCCCATTTTTTGCAATGTAGTTTTATTGGAGGCTGTTTTTTATTGCAGACTTGAAGAGCTATTATTATTCACTGCTTCTGAACTGCTCTGGATCCCAGGTCTGCGGCATCTCTGGCCTTGCGTGCCTGAAGCTCCAGCCACACCCCAGATATAAGATTCTTGATGGATAATTTTTGTGTTCTTTTAGCCCTTTGAATATATGGGTTCATAGCCTTATGGTCTCCAAAGGTTCTGATGAGAAATCTGCTTATAATCTTACTGAGGAGCCCTGTATGAAACAAGTCAGTTCTTTCTTGATGCTTTCAAGGTTCTTTCTTGGTCTTTGTCTGTTGAAAGTTTGAGTATGTGTGTTTTTTTGAGTTCATCATTTTTGGAGTCTGTTGAGCTTCTTGGATGTTTATATTCATGTCTTTCATCAAATTTGAAATTTCATTCTCAGACTTGATGTTGTCCATTTTTGAAAATTTCAGGCTATTCTAGGTGTGTAATGGTGTCTCACTGTATCAGTGTGCAATGCCCTAATGACACGATGTTGAGCATCCTTTCATATGCTGATTCGCCATCTGTGTATCTTCATATTCAGGTCTGTTGCCCCACAAAGTGGCTGTTACTTACAGCTGTTACCTCTTTTATTCCACCAAATTTTAACATGTCTTCTCTTCATTGGTGGCTCCTGTAGGCCCTACATAGACTCAGCCTGAAATACTTGAGCAGCATTGCTCGCTTCCTCCTGTGGACCATGTTCTCTGCATGTTCTTTTGTCTCCGCATCTTTGACTTCTTATTACATTTTTATGTGTTTAATCTTTGCTTTTCTCTGCAATGCTGAACACTTCTTGCAGGCAGGACTGTCTTTCATCCATTTTATGTTACCTGCATCTCGTTGAGTACCTGGCACATGTCATTCATTGAATGACAGGTTAACTGATTTAGTGCATATTGATGGGATATTTTCAATAAACGTTTGCTTTTTACCCAAAGTATCATGTAAATAACAGACACCCTTGGCAACTTTTTGTTTACTACAAACTCAGTAAAATGATTTGTGGTTGAATGGGGGTTTGCTGTTTCAGGGACCACTGTCATTCAGGGATGTGTTTGTGGACTTTACCTGGGAGGAGTGGCGGCTGCTGGACCCAGCTCAGAAGCATCTGTACAGGAGTGTGATGCTGGAGAACTATAGCAACCTGGTGTCCCTGGGTATGTACTGCCTCCCTGAAAGGAGTGAGTCTTGGTTGCTGAAAGCTGGGGCACTTTTTTAAAATGCTTGGTGATTTGGGGCTTATGCTTAGAGACCAGATTTCCTTACTATCCCTTTGGCATCAGAATCTGCTGGTTGTATGGTGTTTACTTTGCCAGAACACAGAAGGGCAACTTGCTCATGCCACCTCTAAACTGTGTCTTCCCTGTTCCTCTGAACCCCTGGGTCACAGGCAGTTTGGCCCAGTTGTCTGTGGTTTTCTTTTCACAGGGTATCAGCACAGCAAACCCAGTGTCATTGTCCAGTTGGAACAAAAAGAGCTGTGGACGATGCAGATCCTGGGTGAGGGCCATGCAGGTGAGTGATCAGGATGTTCGCATTGCCTCCTCCTTACTCAGGGCTGGTGTGAGCCCTAACGTGATGTTCGCTTTGCGTTCATACTCTTAGTTCATCTCCTCTCTGCGTTCTTAGCTTCCTTCTTCCTTTGCTGTGGTGATGGACTCATTTCATTATGCATTTAAGCACACTTTTCCTCTTTACTTCACTTCCTGTGACTCTCACACCCCTTCTATTCTCTATTTTAAATTATTTACATTCACATTCGATAACCACAGTTCCAGCTTCCTTCTCCTGGAAACCTGTTTATTAGGAGGTTCTGCCCCTTCTGCGTCTCCTTGCTGATCACGTTGTCATCACTGTTCTTTCTGAGTGTGTTCCTGCATGGTTTGATTGTGTCAGTTATCCTGCCTGAAACCTCCCCCCGCCCTTACTCAGTGACGCCCCATGAACCCACTCTCACATTGCACGACAGAGAGCTCCTTCTGCTCATGCTTTAGTGGCCTCGCCTGCCCTGCCCTCTGAGTCCAAACAGTCTTTCTTATATTCTCCACTCTCCTTGCAGGTTGTAAGTTTTGAAAGACTTACACTCAGGATTTAGACTAGTTCTTTCTCTGTTGGTGACTGACAGCCCATTCCTCTTTCATCTGCCCTTTGGTACTGGCTTCGATTGGTCTACAGGGCATCTTCCCTTCGTGGGCCACTCCCTTCTCTCATTTTTTAGAACTGCTGCCCCATAGCTGTATGATAACTTCTCACCTGCCTGTTTGTTAGCCCTGCTCTGCTCCTGGTTCTTTTTCCTGGCACTTGGGAGTGTACTTAAATCTCCTTTCTATGCTGTTCTCTTCACTAGTCTTGGATAATCTGTTACTATTTTGGTCCTTTAAAAATAAGTCTTTTAAGGACTTATTTAAATAAGTCATCTTCTCAATTCCTACCCCAAACAAAGCTAGTATTATCTCATTTCTTGCTTGTTCTACTTACTAGCCAAATTTATACCTTTATTCTTTTTATACTATTAGTCCATCCTGATGTTATTGTCAGCTGTATTTCCCTCAGCACCTGTGCCTTCTGTCATGAGTGTGGCAGGATAAGTCAACAGTTAATCTTTGTAATACTAGGATTGTTTCAGTTGCAATTTTTGATTAATCCTAAATCAATCTATTTAAGCAGTTGTGATTTATTACCACACATCACAAAAGGCATGTGAGGCATGACTAAGTGATTGCCTCACTAAATCCCCAGAGGTCTCTCTCTGCCTTGCCATTCTGTGTTAGTATTTCTCAGATTTCCTCCCCTTGTGGTCATCAGATGGGTATTACAGTTCCAGCCAACACCTGCAGGTATACCCGTGGCCAGTGGAAGAAGAAAGACTGTCTTCCTCCCACATGGCCCTTTTAATCAGACATTAAAATCTATGTCAGGAAGCCCCAGCAGACTTACCGTGTTCAGTAGGCTAGATTTTTATCACACATCCCTGAGTAAAGAAGACTCTGGCAAGGGAAACGGGACCATCACTGATGTTTCCGATGAATCGTGCTTCACTTTCGCTGGGGGGTGTGGAGATGGTTCTCCATTTTTCTAACTGAAGCACATGGCCTTACAGATGGAGGTAGGACATGAAATCAAGTTTCTGCCAGCCAGGAAAAGGGCAGCAGAACTGCTTGGTGGGCAGCACTGTCCACCTTCGTCTACCTCTTTGGCCAGGCAGCATCCAGTCACCCCCTTCTTTCCATCCATCCATCTTCAAAAATATGCTGTCACCTCTCCTCATTCTTTTACTCTATTAGTGCAAGGCTAGGAACCTTGTTTCCAACCAGACCTGGTGGTGGTTCCGCATGGTCTAGAGATCAGTAATGAAAGGTATTTTATCCCCGTACAACCAGGCAGACAGGTAGAGAAGCAGAGAGAAGCACAGGGTGGGTGCAGCAGGGACCTTGTCCTGGGAGAGCAGCAGCAGTGGTGCCACAGGGAAGCACTGGGACCTGGGCTGGGCAGGCATTGCCGGGGTTTCCCACCATGGCTGTGGCCCAGTGAGCCCAGGCTTCTGCTCTCCTAGCATCATTTCCTTTTCCATTGTCCTCTGTGGCTAGACTCAAGATGGGCCACAGCCAGTAATCATGTTTAATATAGTCTTGAATCATATTTAAACAATCTTTCATCTTGTGAGTTCCTGTCTACTACTCCCTGGGCCTGGTATTCTGTCCTTATTTCTTGAATTATTTCTGCTGTCTCTTGAGATACCAGCAATCATCTAATTTTCTGCAATTGTTGCAAAGAAAATGCTCAACAGTAAATTCATTAAATTTCCTGGGAAATGACATGAAGGATGCCAGACCTGTGGGGACCAAGGAAAAGTAGGCAGGAGTGTGGTGCCAGCAGCCGAAGGATTCAATGGGTGAGGTACACACTCAGTATCCATGAGCCCTGAGAGTCTACAGGGACAATACTGACAACCAAACGTAACAAATGTGATTCGAGGGCAAAGATCAGTTACTCACTGGCCTGTTTTCTTCTTGATGGAAACATTGCTGACTTTAGGACCATGTAGTAGCCAGTAATACTCCCTCCACAGCTATTGTAAGAGTCACACATGCTCATATTCATTTCTCAGTGCATGGGGGTGGGCACTGCCCCAGTTGGAAGTCGATGTTTGGGAAAATATAATCTGTAGGTTGTGTACAAAATGAATAAGAGGGTTCAGATGTAGGGTGTAGGGAAACCTGGGATGGGGCACTAAGATCCTGTGATGTTGCTGTCTTCAAACCTGACTTGATGCTGTGTTCTCCTAGTACCCTTTCCTGTCTGTTGCTTCGGTCAGCTTGTTACTTTGGGACATCCAGGTCAGGTCTACCCATTCTCTCTTCTGTTCAACCTCCAAATATTTGTTGTGCCTGAGGACTTAGTCCTGTGTCTTGTTCCCTGTCTACTTTGTATCTTTGGATTTGGTGGGGGTGGGGGGGGTTGTGTTTAAACAGCATTGTGTCCACCTTGCCCCTCTGTTTATCATTCCTTCCAGAGAAAAACGACTTCATGTCTTGTAGCCCTTTTTTATGGTCTTTACCTCCATGTTTTCTAAATAACCAGCTTTTTCTACTGCACCTTCACTTTCTGCTCTAATTATTCAGTGTGAAAGTCAAGATTTAATTCTCTTTCATCCTCTTCCCCATGATACACACACTCTCTTCCCATCCCTGCATCATCCTAATCCAGCTATTTCATACGTAGGTCAGTCTTCAGTTTTTACATCTTTACGTCTGTGTAATGTTATTCACAGGTAAATCACGCAAGTGTGCAGTGGTTGGTTTTTGTTCATAAATCACTTTTTCTCTGGAGTTGTTTTATTTCCCTGTGCAGTTTTCTCTGTTATTATTAATGTATTTATAGTTAATTTAAGCCCGGACTCTTCTTCACATGTCTAAATATTCTTTTGGTATATTCAGGTAAGTTAGTGCTTCTGTCAATTTCATCTTCCTGGTGACATCACTCCCATGTCTTTTGACTTGCCCCAGTGTGACCTAACTTTTCTCAGGACTTGGTTGTACAATTTTTATCCTGGAATCTCCTTTTAGATTTTCTTTTCTGTTTTTTTTGTGTGTGTATGTGTATGTGTCATCTTTTTTCTTGGTCAGTTTTGTTAGAACATCTCTCACAGTATATTCCTGTGAAAGAGTGCATGTGATATACTTTACTCCCAAATGCTCTGTTTTTCTCCTCTAGTGATGCAAATGAGAAGTTAGATCCATTCTAAATTTTGATCCATTATTTGAAACTTTTTTGGTTTCTCTGGAAGTTTTACTAGCTGCTGCTTGTCATCAGCATTCTGAAACAACTCAGTGATGTTTCTTGTGAGTTTATTTTCATCTATTTGGCGATTCAGTAGAACTTTATAGAGGACTATAAACCAATCGCAGGGGTTCTGCTCTTTCTCCTGAGCTTAGCACAGTGTTTGGCACATAATAGATGTTTAAAAATTGTTTGTTGAATGAAACTAATGCTCAGAGATCCCTTCCCACTTCTTCATATCTTGCTCATTTTTCCTTGTGCTTTCTGAAGAAGGCATTATGCAACATTTTGAAACTCAAGACTGTATTTATTGTCAGTTCCCTTTGCCTATTTTCACGTTTTGTTTTGCTTGGTTTTCCCGAGAACCCGGGAGTTTGGGTACATTTACACTTGAGATTTTGTTTACATTCAGAACTGATATTTGAAACTAAGGAAAACCTCATGACATGGTATTTTTAAGGCAATTTTATGCTATGCTAGCATCATGTTTGTGTTTGTATCATATGAGTATTTTTGTTTCTAGATGAAGTCTGGGAAATTGACGGTTGTATGGAATGGCATCAGGAAAATCAAGGCAAGCTGGGAAGTATGGCAAAAAGCTATCAGTGTACTGCATTTGGAGAACTATGTCTTCTTAGTACAGATTATGTTTCTTCAAGTCAAAACCTTCACAAATGTGTTGCAAATGGAAAGAGCTTGAAACACAATATAGATTTCAGTAGTAATTATGCTGGAAAGAATCCTAATGGGTTTCATGCACATAAGGAATCATCATTCCATTCTAAACATGAGCAAGCTGTTATTGGAATGAAATACTGTGAAAGTAATGAGTCTGGAAAAACTGCCAACAGAAAGTCACAGCTCATATGCCAACAAATACATATGGAAGGAAAACCCTGTGAATGCAGTTACTGTGGGAAGGCCTTCAGCAGCAGGTCATACCCTGTGGTGCATCAGCAAACTCATGCAGAAGAAAAACCCTACAAATGTAATGGATGTGGGAAAGACTTCATCAGCAAGTCCTACCTCATTGTACATCAGAGAACTCACACAGGACAGAAACCATATGAATGCAGTGACTGTTGGAAAACTTTCAGTTTCAATTCAGAACTTGTTATACATCAGAGAATTCACACACAGGAGAATCCCTATGAATGCTGTGAATATGGGAAAGTCTTCAGTAGGAAAGACCAGCTTCTTTCACACCAGAGAATTCATTCAGGACAGAAACCCTATGGGTGTCATGAATGTGGGAAAGCTTTTGGTTTGAAATCACAGCTCATTATACATCAAAGAATTCACACAGGAGAGAAACCCTATGAGTGCAGTGATTGTCAGAAAGCCTTTAATACAAAGTCTAACCTCATGGTACACCAGAGAACTCACACTGGGGAGAAACCCTATGGTTGTAGTGAATGTGGGAAGGCCTTTTCTTTCAAGTCACAGCTTATTGTACATCAGGGAGCACACACTGGAGTGAAACCCTATGGGTGTAATCAGTGTGGAAAAACCTTCAGTTTGAAGTCACAGCTCATTGTACATCAGAGAAGTCACATGGGAGTGAAGCCCTATGGATGCATTGAATGTGGGAAAGCTTTTAGGAGCAAGTCCTACCTCATTATACATCAGAGGACTCACACCGGAGAGAAACTCCATGAATGCAGGGAATGTGGGAGAGCCTTCAGTTTCAATTCACAACTTGTTATACATCAGAGAATTCACACAGGGGAGAATCCCTATGAATGCAGTGAATGTGGGAAAGCCTTCAGTCGGAAATACCAGCTCATTTCACACCAGAGAACTCATGCAGGGGAGAAGCCGTATGAATGCAGTGACTGTGGGAAAACTTTTGGTTTGAAGTCACAGCTTGTGATACATCAAAGAACTCACACAGGAGAGAAACCCTATGAGTGCAGTGATTGTCGGAAAGCCTTTAATACAAAGTCAAATCTTATTGTACATCAGAGAACCCACACAGGGGAGAAACCCTATGGTTGTAGTGAATGTGGGAAAGCCTTTACTTTCAAGTCACAGCTCATTGTACATCAGGGAGCACACACTGGGGTGAAACCCTATGGATGTAATCAGTGTGGAAAAGCCTTCAGTTTGAAGTCACAGCTCATTGTACATCAGAGAAGTCACACTGGAGTGAAGCCCTATGGATGCATTGAATGTGGGAAAGCTTTTAGGAGCAAGTCCTACCTCATTATACACATGAGGACTCACACAGGAGAGAAACCACATGAATGCAATGAATGCGGGAAATCCTTCAGTTTCAATTCACAGCTTATTGTACACCAGAGAATTCACACAGGGGAGAATCCCTATGAATGCAGTGAATGTGGGAAAGCCTTTAATAGAAAAGATCAGCTTCTCTCACATCAACGAACTCATGCTGGGGAGAAACCTTATGGGTGCAGTGAGTGTGGGAAAGCCTTTAGTAGCAAGTCATACCTTATTATACACATGAGAACTCATTCAGGTGAGAAACCATATGAATGTCACAAGTGTGGGAAAGCCTTCATTTGGAAGTCACTACTCATTGTACATGAGCGAACTCATGCTGGGGAAAACCCTTATAAATGCAGTCAATGTGAGAAATCCTTCAGTGGAAAATTACGACTCATTGTACACCAGAGAATGCACACAAGAGAGAAGCCCTATGGTTGCAACGCGTGTGAAAAAGCCTTCCTGAGGAAATCTCAGCTAATTGTACATCAGAGAACTCATTCAGGGGAGAAACCCTATGGCTGCAGCGACTGTGGGAAAACCTTCTCTCAGAAATCCATTCTCAGTGCACATCAGAGGACTCACACAGGAGAGAAACCCTGTAAGTGTACTGAGTGTGGGAAAGCCTTTTGTTGGAAGTCACAGCTCATTATGCATCAGAGAATGCATGCAGATGAGAAACATAATGGTGAATTAAATGTAAGAAACTTTCTCTCAAAAGTGAATTCACAGGAATTTCCAGAAAACTTGTACAGGAAAGAAGCTCTGTAAATGGAATTATCTTATTGTACACCATGTATGTATGGCATGTGGAAGGGCATCCACAGAATGCTGCTTTTTATACATAAAATATAATCAGTAAATGTGCACACTGGACCCTGTGGAAGCAGTGAACCCTATGAAAGTTCTTACCAGGAAGTCGCACCTTTTCTTTAAGTCTGCACCGGTGACAAACCATATGAATGAAATGAATGTCAGAAAGGCATTTTTTAATATACTAACATCCTCAAAGAGGAAATTCCATAGTACAAATGAATATTGAATACAGTACTTTGAAATTCATACTTTATTATGAATTAGGATTTTAATGAGAGAAAATATAAACGAATGAATTGCAGGTACCAGAAGCTCATACCTTGGAGAAACCAAGCTATAAGGGAAATTCTTCATCTAGAAATAACAAATTTCCCGTTAAAAAAAAAAAGGCAAAATGTTTGAATGAGTGAAAATCTATGCATATTTCAGATGGGGTAAAGCCTTAGCAGGAAGGTTTCTTTACCAATATTTTGATTCAATGGAAAAAATAATTTGCTTTACAATTTAAGGGAACTTATGTTCCAGATGTTCCAGAGTTTTAGGAAAAGATTGGAGAAACTATTCAAGTATCAATGATAGGCGTGTTTATAAAAAAACATAAAGACTTTTGTGTAAATAAAAGTAATAACTAGGATAACAGTAAGGATTACATTGTATGGCCTGCAGAGATGGTCACATGTTACCTTCCTTTCTGTAGTATAAAATACATTCTGTGTAGTTTGGCATATTCTTGTGAATGCCGCATTGGATAATAAGTTAGCTAGATAACAATACCATTTCCCAGGGGTTTCTACTCTGCATAGGAACATTCTTCTTTAAAAATACAACTTGTTACTAGAATAATATGGCATTAACATGCATTTCAATACTTTAAACCTTTCCTATTACTTTGTATCCTTTGTAAATGGTCCTGAAAGGTACCTCTTTAGTTATGTAATTGGTATAGTGCACATTTCATGAAGTTATGTATCTGGAATCTGTTCTGCCCTCTCTGGTTAGAACACCTTGATTTTCTTTAAGAGAATTCACAGTGTATGCAGTAATGATGGGACCATCATTTAAGGTGCCCTGACAGGAGTTGGCTGAGATAGTCTAGAATTTGTTTTTAATGGACTCTTCAGTACAGAAAATCAAACTTCACTTTTGTTCTCTGGTAGCATCTTGCTTCAAGTATTAATTATTTCTTACTGTATAGATTACCCAGAATAGCTTTATTGTCACTTTTTAGCCCTAGTTCTCTTCTCTCTTAACCTGAGCTATCTCATATCCTCTCAGTACACTTAAGTGATACCTTTAAGTGATGCTGCTGAAATGTGTGTGTATAGTTGTAGATTCAGATTGGTGAAAAGTCATTCTACCAGTTGCTTACTGACAAAGTCAGGTTTTTTTCCTACAGCCTCACCAGTTACCTTGTGTGAATGAGCATTAATCTGAAAATTAGGCTAGGGCTCTCTTGGAGAAATATGAGGATTCAAAACTGCAAATATTTCTGGAACATCCACTACGTTGTGCTCTTTATTTAAGCAGGGAATCCCATCTCTTACCCAAAGAAAGTGTTTCTTCCTTGAAGGAAATAGTTAATGACGTTTGAATGCCAAATTCATATGTGTTCAGCTCATTATGCAGGATCCCAGTGTCAGGAGACCTGAACTGAAGAATGATGATTTTCAGAAGGGAAGAGAAGGCTTGCATAAGGAAAGAATTCCAGGTGTCTGCTACAGTCTATGCCCTAAATCTGGAAAATGTGAATATATATTTTGTCATTGATGTTCCAAGGAAGATACATACACATAGTAAAGAATAAACACATATTCTGTTTCCCACTATCCAGGGTCAATTAGATTTTAAAGGTGCTGTATTGTGTGATGCAAATGCACACGCAGACTTCCCCAGTAGAAGCCAGAGACGTCAACATAATGTTGAAGGCATAAATCACATACTCTGTGAAAGGATAATGCTGGATTGGATCTGATCTTAAGTGAAATGGAAAATTTTCCAGATAAATGAAACTTAACAAAAAAAAAAATCAATTGATCTGCAAGCAGCAAGCAAAATAGAAAAGTTAAGAATTGAATCTCTGGCTTGAAAAACCTACCTAGTTCCTCTAACTCTGCCCCAGCCCCAGAAAAGAAAGAGGTTCTTGAGACTTTCAATAATAGTTGATAACTTGCAGGAAAGTTAAAGGAAAGATAATTCTAATATTTTACAATATTTCACAGGAAGTAGACGTTTTGGGGGAAAGTGACAGTCATTTGTAAACATAAATTTAAAAATCCTGAATGGGGGACTTCCCTGGTGGTCCAGCAGTAAAGAATCCATATTGCAATGCAGGGGAGACAGGTTCAATCCGTGGTCAGGGAACTGAGATCCCACATGCCACAGTGCAACTAAACCCATGTGCCACAACTACATGTGCCTCAACTAGAGACCCTGTGTGCCGCAAACTACAGAGTCCACACACTCTGGAGCCCACACGCCCTGGAGCCTTTGGGCCAAAACTAAAGAAAACCCGAATGCCACAACTAGAGAGAAGCCTGTGTGCCACAACAAAGATCCCACATGCTTAAACTAAGACCTGACGCAGCCAAAAACAAAAACAAACACTAAATGGAATTATAGCAAAAATGCATCTAATGTAGAGTTTTTATTTTTTAAAGTCATGACTTTGTTAAGTGTAGCAGACTGTTAGTGGTGAACCCAGTATTGCTTCTTTACCAACAGTATGACTGCATTTCATAGTGGTGATGTGCCTGGCTAAAAAGCTACATTTCTCTGTTCTGTTTGTAGCTAAGTGTGATCATGGTACTAGTTCTGAGTAATGAAATGGACATAGAGATTACTGAGAGGGATAATGGGAAGGGTTTTCAAAAGGAACACTAACAAGTGGGGAAAGCCCTCTAGTGTCCTTTCATCTTTTCAATATGCAACAAGCCGGTTGTTCAGAGACTCAGCAGCCATCTGAGAAGTTGAATTCCTCTTCAAGGTGGAAGCCATCTGCTTGAGTGCAGTAGAGAGACAGGAGTGACGTGGCTCTCTGATATGATGGAGCTGCTATTACCAGCCCTAGACCACGAAGCCTTGGGATCTTTACACAAAAGAGAGGTGAACTGTCTTGTTCAAGACATCTTTTCTTTTTTCATTGGAAGGATAGTTGATTCTGTTATATGCACCTGAATCTGATCCTAATTAAAACACATTGGGTGTTTGGAACATTTAATATTAGAAAGTCTTTTTGTAAAATTAACCACACTACCAGACCCCCCCCCCCCAAAAAAAAGGCATGTATTAATATGTGTAAATAAATCATTTGATGGGCTATAATGCACATAGATGGCTTTAAAATGTTATTAAATTAGAGATAGAAATTAACTCCTTTATCTTTGGAAGGAATACGTTCCAAAAACTAACAAATGTCATACTTAATGATAAAACAGTAGATGTATACCTTAGTAAATTAAGAAAATTAAAGAATGTGCATCACTTTAATGATAGCAGGGTAATGGCAGTTCTAGTCAGTATGTGAGAACAAAAAGTTGTAAGGTATTCGGGTTTTGGGCAGAAACAAAAATCCTATTTTTGCAGATGTGATTGTCTATTTAGAAAAACCAAAATAAACTACACCGAGTATTTAAACTACAGGCTGTAAGGCAAGGGGACATTTTGCACAGCTCTGAAAGCTGACAACTTGGCTGTGAGCAAAAGCAAATCTCTACAACATCTCCACACTCAGATTCCAGGCCCTGCCGAGGGAAACATCCTGATCTGCCCTCAAAATATCTGAAGGTAGTTTTGCACTAAATCAACCAAAAGCTTCAAGAAAGCTCAAGACAGCTGGAATGCAGGTCAGATTGATTCAGCCCCACCCTATCTCCCAGCCTAAGAGATGATATTAGAAAACATGTGCCCTTTTCTGGAAGTAAATATATATTCAGAGCAAAGAGAATTATCAGGAATATGTGGGAACATTATATAATGAAAAGCATCATTTTACCAAAAAGACAATCCTAAATGTGCATGTACTTTACAGGAAAACTTCAAAATCATGCAAAAACAGATCTGGAGGGAGCAATATACTCTACCATTTTAATTGGACATATCAACATTTATTTCTCAGTAACAACTTGGAGAACAAAAATTGGCAAGGCTATAGAAGCACTGGATGATGCCATCAACAAACTACACCTGGTAGACATGTCTAGAACATCCAACATCAGAATACAAATTCTTTTCAACTGCACATGGAAGCATTCACCAATACAGGTCATGTCCTGGGTCAAAAATCTTTTAATTGAAAACATGCAAAATTTCTTCTGTCTATAATGCAGTTGAACAAGAAACCAATTGCAACAAGAACAGAAAAATCTCTGAACAATTGGAAATGAAGCAACACAATTCCAAGTAATTCGTGGACCTTAGAAATTTCAAGAAAAATATGGAAAATATTTTGAATTATTATATACATGAAAAATTGAAACAAAACATTGAATTTTTTGAGATGCAGAGGAAGCAGTAAAGTGAAATTACTAGCAATAAATGCATACATTAGAAAAGAATAAGGGTCTACATCAATAATCTAAAGTTCTACATTAAGAAACTAGAAAAAAAAAGAGTAAAGCCCACTGTAAATACAAATAGTAAGGATAAGACCAGAGGCAAATGTAACAAAAACATGGAGGGAAATAGAAGAATGCAGAGTAGAAGGACGTGTGCTCACTCCTTCTTGCAAGAGCACCAGGGTCACAACTAAGTGCTGAACACTCATTGACAGGAAGACACTGGAACTCATCAAAAAAGACATCCCACATCCAGAGACAAAGTGGAAGCTGCAGTGAGTTGGTAGGAGGTGTGCAATTGCAATAAGATCAAATCCCGTAACTGCTGGATGGGTGACTCACGAATTGGAGAACAGTTACACCACAGAAGTCCACCCACTGGAGTGACAGTTCTGAGCCCCAGGTCAGGCTTCCCAACCTGGGGGTCCTGCAGTGGGAGAAATCCCCAGGGAATCAGACTTTGAAGGCCAGTGGGATTTGATTGCAGGACTTCCACAGGACTGGGGGAAGCAGAGACTCCACTCTTGGAGGGCCCACAAAAAGTAGTGTGTGCATCATGATCCAGGGGAAGGAACGGTGACTCCATAGGAGAATGAATCAGACCTACCTGCTGGTGTTGGAGGGTTTCCTGCAGAGGTGGAGGGCAGCTGTGGCTCACCACGGGGGCAAGGACACTGGTGGCAGGGGGTTCTGTGAAGTGCTGATTGGTGTGAGCCCTTCCAGAGTCTGCCATTAGCCCCTTCAAAGAGCCTGTAAACTCCAGTGCTGGGTCACCTCAGGCCAAACAACCAACAGGGTGGGAATGCAGCCCCACCCATTAGGAGATAAGCAGATTAAAGTTTTACTGAGCTCCGCCCACCAAAACAACACCCAGCCCTACCCGCCACCTGTTCCTTCCATCAGAAAGTGCACACAGGCCTTGTAGATAGCCTTATCCACCAGATGGCAGACAGCACTATGAAGAAGAACTACAATTCCGCAGCCTGTGGAACAAAAACCACAGCCACAGAAAGATAGAGAAAATGAAAAGGCAGAGGACTTTGTACCAGATGAAGGAACAAGATAAAACCCCAGAGAAGTAACTAAATGAAGTGGAGATATGTAATCTTCCAGAAAAAGAGTTTGGAATAATAATAGTGAAGATGACCCAGGACTTTGAAAAAAGACTGGATGCAAATATCAAAAAGATGCAAGAAAAGTTTAACAAAGACCTAGAAGAATTAAAAAGCAAACAAATAGAGATAAGCAATACAACAACTGAAATGAAAAATACACTAGAAGGAAGCAATAGCAGAATTACAGGAAGAAGAATGGATAAGCGACCTGGAAGACAGAATGGTGAAAAGTGCAGAAATGGAAAAGAATATAGAAAAAAGAATTGAAAGAAACGAAGACAGCTTAAGAGACCTCTGGGAGAACATTTGAATGCACTAACATTTGCATTATAGGAGTCCCAAATGGAGAAGAGAGACAGAAAGGACCCGAGAAAATATTTGAAGAGATTATACTCGAAAACTTCCATAACGTGGGAGAAGAAATAGCCACCAAAGTCCAGGAAGCACAGAGAGTCCCAGGCAGGATAAACCCAAGGAGAAACATGCCAAACACATAGTAGTCAAAGGGACAAAAATTAAAGACAAAGAAAAATTATTAAAAGCAACAAGGGGAAAATAACAGATAACATACAATGGAACTCCCATAAGTTAACAGCTGATTTCTGAGCAGAAACTGCAAGCCAGAAGGGAGTGGCACAATATATTTAGTGATGAAAGGGAAGAACCTACAGCTAAGAATACCCTACCAAACAAGGATCTCATTCAGATTCGAAAGAGAAATCAAAAGGTTTACAGACAAGCAAAAGCTAAGAGACTTCAGCACCACCAAACCAACCCTACAACAAACACTAAAGGAACTTCTCTAAGTGGGAAACATGAGAGGAGAAAAGGACCTACAAACACAAACCCCAAACAATTAAGAAAATGGTAATAGGAACAGACATAATGATAATTACCTTGAATATAAATGGGCTAAATGCTCCAACCAAAAGGCTCAGACTGGCTGAATGGATACAAAAACAAGACCCATATATATGCTGTCTACAAGAGACCCACTTCAGACCTAGGGACACATACAGACTGAAAGGGGATGGAAAAAGATATTCCATGCAAATGGAAATCACAAGAAAGCTGGAGGAGCAATACTCATATCAGATAAAATAGACTTTAAAAAATGTTGCAAGAGACAAGAAAGGACAGTACATAATGATCAAGGGGTCAATCCAGAAGAAGAGGAGATAACAATTATAAATACATATGCACCCAATATAAGAGCACCTCAATACGTAAGGCAAATGCTAACAACAATAAAAGAGGAAATCGACAGTAACACAATAATAGTGGGGGACTTTAACACCACACTTACACCAATGGGCTGATCATCCAGACAGAAAATTAATAAGGAAACAGAAGCTTTAAGTGACATGATAAACCAGCTTGATTCAATACACATCTATAGGACATCCCATGCAAAAACAGCAGATTACACTTTCTTCTCAAGTGCACACGGAACATTGCCCAGGATCACATTTTCAGTCAGACATCAAGCCTTCATAACTATAAGAAAATTGAAATTGTATCAAGCATCTTTTCTGACTAGAACGCTATGAGATGAGAAATTAATTATAGGAAAAGAGTGTAAAAAAACACAAACACTTGGAGGCTAAACAATACACTACTAAATAACCAGGAGATCACTGAAGAAATCAAAGAGGAAATCAAAAAATACCTAGAGACAAATGACAATGAAAACACAACAATCCAAAACCTATGGGATGCAGCAAAGGCAGTTCTAAGAGGGAAGTTTATAGCGATACAATCCTACCTCAAGAAACAAGAAAAATCCCAAATAAACATTCTCACCTTACACCTAAAGAAACTAGAGAAAGAAGAGCAAACAAAACCCAAAGTGAGTAGACACAGAGAAATCATAAAGATCAGAGCAGAAATAAATGAAATAGAAACAAAGAAAACAATAGCAAAAATCAATAAAACTAAAAGCTTGTTCTTTGAGAAGATAAGCAAAATTGATAAAACTTTAGCCAGACTCATCGACACAAAGAGGGAGTAGACTCAAATCAGGACAATTAAAAATGAAACAGAAGTTACAACAGACACCGCAGAAATAAAAAGCACCCTAAGAGACTACTGCAAGCAACTATATGCCAATAAAATGGATGACCTGGAAGAATGGACATGTTCTTAGGTATAACCTTCCAAGACTGAATCAGGAGGAAATAGAAAATAAGAACAGACCAATCACAAGTAATGAAATTGAAACTGTGATTAAAAATCTCCCAACAAGCAAAAGTCCAGGACCAGATGGCTTCACAGGTGAATTCTATCAAACATTTAGAGAAGAGCTAACACCCATCCTCAAACTCTTCCAAAAAACTTCAGAGGAATGAACACTCCCAAACTCATTCTATGAGGCAGCTATCACCCTGATGCCAAAACCAGACATAGATACTACAAAAAAAGAAAACTACAGACCAATGTCACTGATGAATTTAGATGCAGAAATCCTCAACAAAATACTAGCAAACACAATCCAACAACACATTAAAAGGACCATACACCATGATCAAGTGGGGTTTATCCCTGCAATGCAAGGATTCTTCAATATATGCAAATCAATCAATGTGATACACTATATTAACAAATTGAAGGATAAAAACCACATGATCATCTCAATAGATGCAGAAAAAGCTTTTGACAAAATTCAACACCCACTTATGATAAAAACTCTCTAGAAGGTGGCCATAGAGGGAACTTACCTCAACATAATAAAGGCCATATATGACAAACCCACAGCAAACATCATTCTCAATGCTGAAACCCTGAAAGCATTCCCTGTAAGATCCAAAACAAGATAAGGATGTCCACTTTCTCCACTACTATTCAACATAGTTTTGGAAGTCCTTGCTACAGCAATCAGAGAAGAAAAAGAAATTAAAGGAATCCAAGTTGGAAAAAAGATGTAAAACTGTCAGTTTCCAGATGGCATGATACTATACATAGAAAATCTAAAGATAACCACCAGAAAACTACTTGAACTAATCAGTTTGGTAAAGTTGCAGGACACAATATTAACACACAGAAATCTCTTGCATTTCTATACACTAACAGTGAAAGCTCAGAAAGAGAAATTAAGGAAACAATCCCATTCACCACTGCAGCAAAAAGAATAAAATACCTAGGAATAAATCTAACTAAGGAGGTAAAAGACCTGTACCCAGAAAAGTATAAGACACTGATGAAAGAAATCAAAGACAACACAAACAGATGGAGAGATAAACCATTTTCTTGGATTGGAAGAATCAGCATTGTGAAAATAAGTATACCTCCCAAAGTGATCTACAGATTCCATGCAATCCTTATCAAATTATCAATGGCATTCATTACAGAAATAGAACAAAAAAATCCTAAAATTTTCATGGGGACACAAAAGACCCTGAATAGCCAAAGCAATCTTGTGGGGAAAAAACAGAGCTGGAGGAATCAGACTCCCTGACTTCAGACTCTACTACAAAGCTACAGTAATCAAGACAATACGGTACTGGCACAACAACAGAAATATAGATCAATGGAACAGGATAGAAAGCACAGAGATAAACAATGGTCAACTAACCTGTGACAAAGGAGGCAAGGATATACAATAGAGAAAAGACAACCTCTTCAATAAGTGGTGCTGGGAAAACTGGACAGCTACATGTAAAAGAATGAAATTAGAACACTCCCTAACACCATACATAAAAATAAACTCAAAGTGAATTAAAGACCTAAATGTAAGTCCAGACACTATAAATCTCCTAGAGGAAAACATAGGAAGAACAACTCTTTGACATAAATCACAGTAAGATCTTTTTTGACCCACCTCCTAGAGTAATGGCCATAAAAGCAAAAGTAAATAAGTGGGACCTAATGAAACAAAAGCTTTTGCACAGCAAAGGAAATGATAAGATGAAAAGACAACCCTCAGAATGGGAGAAAATATATGCATATGAATAACAGACAAAGGATTAATCTCCAAAATATATAACCAGTTCATGCCTGTCAATATCAAAAAAAAACAACCCAATCAAAAAATGGGCAGAAGACCCAAATAGGCATTTCTCCAAAGAAGACATACAGATGGCCAAGAGGCACATGAAAAGCTGCTCAACATCATTAATTATGAGAAATGCAAATCAAAACTACAGCGAGGTATCACCTCACAGCAGTCAAAATGGCCATCACCAGAAAACCTACAAACAGTAAATGCTGGAGAGGGTGTGGAGAAAAGGGAACCCTCTTGCACTGTTGGTGGGAATGTAAATTGGTACAGCCACTATGGAGAACAGTATGGAGGTTCCTTGGAAAACTAAAAATAGAAGTACCATGTGACCCAGCATTCCCACTACTGGGCATATACCCAGAGAAAACCATAATCTAAAAAGAAACATGTACCATAATGTTCATTGAAGCATTGTTTACAATAGCCAGCTTATGGAACCAACCTAAATGTCCATCATCAGATGAATGGATATAGAAGATGTGGTACATATATACAATGGAATATTACTCAGCTGTAAAAAGGAATGACATTGGGACATTTGTAGACATTGTTGGACCTCGAGAATATCATACAGAGTGAAGTAAATCAGAGAGAATAACAAATATCGTATGTTATCACATATGTAGGGATTCTAGAAAAATGGTACAGATGAATCAGTTTGCAAGGTAGAAATAGAAACACAGGCAGATGTATAGAACAGTCATATGGACACCAAGGGGAGAAAGCGGGGGGCAGGGTCTGGGGTAGGATGAATTGGGAGATTGGGATTGCCATATATACATTACTAATATAAAAAATATCAAATTGTACACTTTAAGTATACATGCAGTTTATTCTGTGTCAACTATATCTCAGTAAGTGTTCTTCAAACAAACAAACAAACGTGGAGGGGAATAAATAACACAAATTTGACAACTTTGATGAAATGGACTACATTTTTGAACGACACAAACTACCCACACTTACTCAAGACGAAATAGGTAACCTATATAGTGCTACATCTATTAATTTATAAATTCATAGTTAAAGATCTCCCAACAAAGAAAAATCCAGGCTCAGATCATTTCACTGGTGTTTTCTAGCAAACATTTAAGGAAGAAGTAATACTGATTCTATACAAACTCTTCTAGAAAATAGACAAATATTTCTTAACCGATTTTATGAAATCAGTAGTACACTGATGCAAAAAAAAAGATACTACAAATTTTTATTTTTTTATTTTTATTTTTTAAAGCTCTTTATTGGAATATAATTGCTTTACACTCTTGTACCAATTTTTGAGGTACACCAAAGTCAATCAGCTGTATTTATACATGTATCCTCATATTCCTTCCCCCCTGTGACTCCCCCCCACCCTCCTGGTCTCAGCCCTCTAAGGCATCATCCATCAAGTTGATCTCCCTTTGTTATACAGCAACTTCCAACTGGCTATCTATTTTACAGTTGGTAGTATATATATGTCTATGCTACTCTCTCACTTCGTCCCAGCTTCCCCTTTGCTCCCCGCCACCCCAACCTCGTGTCCTCCAAGTTTTTAAAAAACTACAAATATTTCTCATGAATATAGATGTCACAATCCTCAATATTAATTAACTTAATCCAGTAATATGTAAAAGGGTAATACATGAAGGCAAATTGGAGTTTATCTTGGGACTACAAAGCTGAGGCTGATTCAATATTCAAAACTGAATCACTAAATCATACCTGACCAACTAAAAAATAAAACCATGGTCACATCAACAGGTATAGTAAAAGCATTTGTTCAAATTCCCCAGCACTTGTGATAAAACACCTCAGCAAACTAGCAGTAGGAAGTAGCTTCCCCAGACTAATAAAGCACATCTGAAAAATGTCTGCAGTTAATGTAACAGTGAAAGAGCAAATAGCTTCCCTGAAGACTGAGAACAAATGAAATATATCCACTCTAACCACTCTATTTCATCATTGTACTGGAAGACTTAGCTGACGGCATAAGGCAAGAGAAAGAAAGTAGAAAGATACAGATTGGAAAGGAAGAACTACAGCTTTATTCAGAGAGAGCATGATTGCCTGTCTATTTTCAATATTCAAATATCAGTTCTATTCTTACTTGCCATATACAATAGGAAATTTGGGTTAAATGCACTACTATTTATGATAGCCCCACAAACCATGGAATAGTTCAGTGTGAGTGATGTGAAATGTGTGCTGAGAACAGCACTGAGGAAGGGACAGTAATGACCTAGATGGTGGGGGGAGGCGCCCTGTTCTCGGACTGGAGGAGTCGATGTGGTTCCAGTGTCAGTGTTCTCCACACGGGTGTTTACATTCAATCCCAGGCCAGTCGAGTCCCAGGAAGATTTTCTGTGAAAACTGACAAACTGATTCTGAACTTCATGTGGAATAGCAAAGGAACTAGAATACTCAGGATTTTGAAAAGGAAAAACAAAGCTGTGAGGCATAAAGCATTTGGTTTCCAGGCCTGCCGTTAGGCTACAGCAGCTATGACAGCGTGGTATCGTGAAAGGACAGACATATGGGTTAGTGACACAGAAGAGAGTCCTAAGTAAAGCTACGCACTGCACAGTGAATTGATTTTTGTCAAAATTACAAAATCAATATATTGGAAAGAGGATAGTTCCCCCCCCCACCCCCCGCACCAATGACACTGAAACACTTGCACATCTATTTGAGAAAAAGAAATGTTTGTCTTGGTCTGTACACCATATACAAAAATTTAGTTTTTGAGGAATCTACTAGAGGTTGAGCTTCATCCAGCTGAAGGGCTGATGTTGAGCCTTTAATGTATTTAGTTTCACATCTAAAGTTAAAATGAGGGTTGAGCAAAGATGGAAGAATACTAGGTAAAGGGGTGTGGGAAGTAAGATATTGCCATTGATATTAGGAGGAAAGCAAAGGATACCACTTTAACTGTAAGGCTGATAATAAAATGTGGAGAAAAGTGGGATTTGGGGCAGTATAAGAAGATATAAAAGTAACAACTAGTACAAAAATATGAAGCTTCCTAAATTACAAAAGAAATTATTTGAAAGAACAAAGAACCACACAGAAGAAAAAAGTAAGTATAAATATAAATAGGTTGTACTGAAATAATGGAGGGGGCAGGAGAGAAACAATTTATGATGGTAGAATTCCAACTGATAAACGGAGGAGAAATGATGAAATTAGAAAATTGGCCTTAGGCAGCCATTATAGTGAGGGTTGTTTCAGGCAGGAATTGCTAAAACTTGTAAGCAAAAATATGAGGAACAAATATTAATCTCAGAGTATCTTTCTCCTAGATACTTCTTAATTACAAAAATAATAATTTTAGATTGAGAAATTTCAGAAATTAGGAAATATTTTTACATAAATGATGGTAAAATACAATGCTAAAAAGTGGAGGAAAATGCATAACTTTAAAGAAAAAGTTGGAAAACCAATTATCTCGCCATCTATTTCAGGAAGCCACAAAAGAAAAGCATATTAAACCCAGAGAAAGTTGCAGGAAGGCAGTGATGAAGAGCAGAAATTGATTAAATAGAAACCAAAGGTACAAGAGAGAAAATACCACCAAATTTGACACTCTAAGATTTTTCTGATCCAGAAAAAGCAAGAAAGAGGAAACAATAAATTCCCAGTATCCAGTGTGAAAAGGGTTATCACAACAGATTTTACATGAAAGTAAATAAACATAAAAGGTTATGTAACAAGCAAACACATTTGACAGTTTAGATGAAAAGGACAAGTCCCTTAGAAATCACAGCTTAAAATGGACACAAGAAGAAATCAAAAACCCATCAGTCCTAAATCTATTGAAGAAATTCAATCCAAAATTAAAAACCTTTCCACAAAGAAAGCTTGAAGCCTAGATGACTTCACTAATGAATTCTTCTGAAATTTAAAGAAGAAACAATTCCAATCCTATAAAATTCTCCAGAGAAGAGAAAAAGTGAGAGAATGCTTCCCAATCCTTTTTACTCTGAGACCTGCATAACTTTGGTACCAAAATCCAACGAATACACCAGAAAAAAATGATAATGTAGACATTTATCTGAGATGCAAAAATTTTAAACAGTGGAGTAACAGATGGAATCTAGTGATATGTAAAAATTATATCATGATCTAGTATGGTTTATTCCATCCATGCAATGATGGTTTAATGTTAAAGAAACAAACAACAGCAACAAAAAAGAAATGGGGACTTCCCTGGTGGTCCAGTGGTTAAGACTCCATGCTTCCAATGCAGGGGGCACAGGTTTGATCCCTTTTTGGGGAAATAAGATCCCATAGGCCACGGGGCACGGCCAAAATAAAACAACAACAACAAAGAAAACCAAAACAAAACCCACATACTGATCCATTACAGTTACAGAATAAGGGAGAAAAACCAACTCATGAGACACAGAAAAAAACAGGTGATGAAATTAAACAGGTATGAGCAAAAGCTCTTAAAACCAGTAATCGAGAGGAACTTCCTTAATCTGATAAAGCATATTTGCAAAAGAAATCTATCACAGACACTTTGTGTTGCAAACACATGATTTCATTTCAGGTGAAATATTTAATGTTCTCTCCTTGCATATAAGAACAGAAAAAATTACATCTATTACCTCTTTAATTCAACATTGGAAAGAAAGAAAGAAAACTTAGTCATTTCTACACAATATGTTTATGTACCTAGAAAACCAAAAAAAATCTGCAGAAAACCTGTTAGAATTAAGTGAATTTAGCAGAGTTGCTAGGTAGAATGTCAATATACAAAAGTCAAATGTATATCCATATATTGCAAAACAATTAGATAATGGAACTAAAAGTACCATAGACAATAACATCAAAAATATCAAATGATTAGAAAGAAGTCTAAAGAAAGGTGTGAGAAACTTCTATACAGAAAACTACAAAATATTGCTTGAAATTACATAAATGAGATTTGCTTTGTATTTGTGGATTGGAAGACTCAGTATTCTCAAATGTTTCCCAAATTGATCTATAAATTGAGTGCCATCTCAAAGTCCTAGTAGATGCATTTTTGTCAATATTAATGAGCTGATTCTGAAATTCATGTGAAAATGCAAAAGGTGAAGGCTTGCAGAGACAAAGAGGAGGAAAATTGAAGGATACACACTGAATATCGACTTCTCCCATGATGAAAATGCTATGGTTTTGTGGAAAGCTAGACAAACAGACAGATGGAACAACAGATCAGAGAACCCAGAAGCAGACCCACACATGCACCATCATCTAATTTAAGACAAGAAGTGCCACTGCCATGCAGTGATGAAGACGCTCTTTTCAGTAAATCAGGTCAACTGGATATGCTACTGGGGGTGGCGGCTCACACCCCCATACCTCATGTCATAAGTTAAAATTATTTCCAGATGAATAGTACACCTAAGTGTAAAGGGAAAAAAATAGACCTTCTAGAAGGTTACATGGGGGGAAATTGATGGCTTTGGAGAAGGCAGATCAAGTGCAAAAACAGGCAAAGCTAATGTTTGGTGACTTAAGTGTGGTTGCGAGGCAGGGACAGTGACTGGAAGTGAGGCTGAGAGAGCCTCCACGCCTGCTGGAAATGGTGAGGACACAGTGTCTGTATGTGTGAAAAAATCAGAGGCAAACCCTACACATCTGTGCACTTCATGCAAGTTATACACAGAGTCAAAATCATCAAGAACTTTAACAACATGCTTTCATTTTCTTGGACTTGTATGTCTGTTCAAATTTTCACATATAATATTATGTTACTTTAAAATGCTTTTGGTTAAATATCTATTTAGGCTTTTTTTTAAACCACAAATATAGATAAATAGATTGATTTTTTTTCCTGCTCCGCACTACGTAGACAGTCAACAACCCTTGAGGGGACAGACTCCTCAAACACAGGCATGCTCATTCATCTGTGATGTCAGTGTCCAGCCTGGGCCTGGGTAGGTCAGCTGAGTGATGAGAATGTAGGTCACACCGAGACTTCCCTCCTCTCTCCCACCGTCCAGATCCATGTGCTGCTGGATGACCTGAAAACCACACATTTGGGAGCCAGATGGGAGTAGGCTAACATCAAACCCACCCTGTACCAGTTCTGTGACTCTAGACAGTGACAACCTCTCTGATGGGCATCTTGTCATTTGAGAAGGATGGCAAAATACCCCCCTAACGGAGGCCCATATGCTCAGTAAATAGTCCTCAGGCTCTGAGTCCCTGTCCCCAGCCTGCAGCTGACCTACCACCAGAGGGAAACATTTGTAGCAGGTGAAGTGGCCCTTGTTTGGGCACAGCACCAATGCCCAGCCACATTTGAGCCTGACGCAAAAGGAAAAATCAGTAATACTCATCTTGTCTTTAAAATTGTTTTAAAATATTTTGTTCATCATGTATTCTCTGGCAAAAAAAAAAGTGGTTTTTAAGAATATTGCATTAAAATATTATCTTGATTACTGAGTTTTTTGATTCTTCACCTGCCTCACCCTAGTTCCAGCCTTGTTTGGATGGTAGAGTACTCTGGCCTGGGCCTTAAGATGCAGACTCCAGGGAGGGTTGGGCACCCACATGCTGTGATGTGGCCGTGAGCGGTGATGCTGCACCCAGGGTGATGAAGGAGGCATGCCATGTGGGCCTGGACAGGACCCAGAGGAGGACACGGCACGGCTCTGACCCCCTGGAAGACCTTCTTCAGCTTGAGGTGCAACTCATCCGAGCTTGTAAAAGAACAGGGTCCAACTCTAGCAGGGCTGGCAGCCTCAACTACTTCTGGCACAGACCCCCTGCCCCCCCCCCCCCAATTAAAAGCCATTCCTAGTGCCTCTGGGTATGTTGGGAGGTTTTCCTGTTCCTTGCCGCCAGCTGCGTCTGCCATCTTCCAAGAAAGGAAGGACAGCTGAGTCACTCAAGCTCTTGTTTATGCTCCCTCTGTCTTTCACAGCATTCTACCCAGGACATCAAATATCCCCTCTCTTATTCTGTCAGGCATTGGTTTCCCAGGGTGTTCCCCAGAGAGCCTGCTCCCTGCAGTTCTGTGAACCCAAAGGAGGGCCCAAAAGACTGATCTCCACCAGCTATGAGAACCCCAATATGCAGATAGATATTCAACAAAGCTGACAAATGTCCTGGGGGGTACTTACCCTGGGGCCTTCAAGAAGGCTTCATGGGGCAGTGTGGGTGGGGGAGGAACTCCCTCAGGGGGACCCCTGGGAATGAAGGTAATTCCCTGGAGGGAAGAGAAGCGTTTAATGTGAGGTAGAGGTTCTTAGGAGGCTGTATCTAGATGGGTTTCCAGCCTTCTGTGGATCAGGGATTTTTTTTACTACGTTCAGCTATTCATCATGGGGGAAAGTATATGAATGGCCAGGAAATCTCTGAAAAGGAGAAGTCATAAGGGGGCAGTTCCCTTACCAGATTTTGAATAATGCAGGTAAGAGACAAAATGAAGAAGAAGATAGCACGTGTAGAGTATTGACTCATTTAATGATCTCAAACCAGTGAGGAAAGAGGGCCTGTTATTATCACAGAGAAAAACTTTAGCAAAGAGGAGAGAGAAGATACAGGATCAGTACCTTGTCCAAAGTCACACAGCTAGTAAGCAACTGAACCGGGAGTCCGCCCCAGGTAGCCTGGGTCCAGAAGAGAATAGAAATTTTGGAAATATCAGGTAAGTATGCTTTAGGATGCATTATGTGGTAATTTGATTACACTTCAGACCAGTGAGCATCTAAGAGAGAGGCAGCCTCTATTTACAGTGGGTGTTGGATAAATACATTTTGGGCTACTCTGTGTTGGAAGATCAGACCTCTATTAAAAATGCAGCTTATTGTTACAGGAAAGAGCTAAATTGGACTGCATGTTAGATCTGTTTGTTTTACATTAACCTTGTATTCTGTTGCTTTTGCTACAAGTTTAGAATGTTGCTTTATAGCCTGAAATATACAGGATAGCCCATTCTCCAGCCTCTGACCTTTGAGGGTGTAGCACTTTCCCATTCATGTAAAGTTGCAGAACAGAGAATAACATTTGTCTTGTTGGAGATTTGCAGGAGCATCCTGACCTGGCCTATGTGGACAGATGCAAGAACAAAGGACTCTGGCACCACGAAGTCTGCCACAACCAACAACACCCCCTTCCCTTTTTAGTACAAAAGAAGCCTGAATTCTAACTCAGGCAAGATGGTTTTTTGACAGACACTAGCCTGCCAACTTCTTGGTCTGCCAGCTTTCCAAATAAAGTCATATTCCTTGCCTCAACACCTAGTCTCTGGTTCATTGGCCTGTCGTGAGGTGAGCAGGGCGAGCTTGGACTCGGTAACATTATGAAGAGTTTCCCCTGATTTAGAGTACTTAAAATTATTACGTGCTTATGTTAAGAATGTATGCTTTCCAGTCTGACAGTTAAAGGAGGCCACTTATTGGTGGAAAGTGTTTTAAAACTCACTGGACCTATTTCCTTATTAGTAACAAGGGAACATTACTGTGGCTCAGAGGGGGCTTGCAAGGTTCAAATAAGACAATGTTTATAAACAATAACTTCTCACCTGGCAGCCAAAAAAAGTAACCGATTTCATAACAATTAATTAGAATCATAAAATTTGTTGAATTACATTTAAATGTAATAATGTAGGTACTTGGTCATTTTGGGTTCTGTTGAGGTTTTACCTTCATTGGTACTTCACGGGTGGAGAGCAACCAGGAATATTCTCATTGAGCACCAGCCGGTCCTGGAGAAAGGGCCTGTGAGGCATTCCCACAAGGGGAGGGTTTCCTGCAGCAAATCTCTAATGTCCTCTGTTCACCCATGTCCGCCTCAGTACACTACTTGATGAGTGGGAATTGCTTCCCCCAACCCTGTTGCCTACGTTTTTTGTTTCACTTCTTGAAAAGAACCATAAAATGAGAAAACAGATTATCTTTTCATGAAAATTAGAAAACATAGATAAGCAAAAAGAAGAAAATTAAAAAGCCAAATAAAAACAATAAATAAAGCAAAATGATTCTGTCACCCGGTGGCAACCAGGGTTTAACCATGTGGCTTATGTCATTTTATGTCTGTACTTTTCAAAGGGGCTTACATCACTCGCACTGTTTAGTAACAGCCGTTTTTATTGTACAATGTTTCACTAGTCAGGTCAGGAAGCATTCTTTCTCCACACAATACTAATTACCCTATAGGAGCCCATCCTCTTTCTAAAGTGCCATGTGTTTAGCAAATCTTTCACCAGAGGCCTGGATTGTTTCCAGATTTTCATGTGAACAAAGGCTGAAATGTTTCTCTTTCTGCCAAAGTCTTTTGCATAAATTTGGGCATAAGCGTTGACATCAGAGAATTTTTTACCCCAACCACCCTTTCAAAAGCAAGTTGAAGTCCTCCTGGTCTCATCTCCAGAGCTCCTTCCAGCTTGCTGTGTACAACATCTCACAAAAATGCAGACTACACAGGGCAGAGGCCAGACCGTGTCCGAGCCAGCGGTGGCAGTGCAGTGGCTTCCCCTGCGTGGGTGACCAGGGTCACTGAGAACTCGGGCCCCCACCGTTGCGAAGCCCTCTCCACCACGTGGAGCTGCGCCCCCCAGGGTCCCGCGGGGGTGGGATCCCCAGGGGCCTCCGGCTGGGGGTGCGGATCTCCACCTGCACGGGAGGGGCGGGGGTGTCTGCCCCCCGGGCTGCGACCCCAGTCGGACTTCGGCTCCGCAGAGCGCCAGGACGGTGGCGTGGGGTTAGTCCAGGGTCACAGCTTCCTCCTGCTGCAGGGGTTGGGAGTCGTGGCGCCCTCTCCTCCACCCCAGCCCAGGACCCCCAGGACCCCGGCTCCGCTCCTTCTAGGGCCTGAGGGCTCGCAGAACCAGGCTGGATGGTGCCTCCAACTCCCCCAACCTGTCGGCTCCCCTGGCCCGCCCCCCACCCCCACGAATTCCACGGACATCCTGGAACCTTCGAACCGCCGAGAACCTCTCAGCTTACCAAGAACCACCGGAACCCCTTCGCCCCTGAACCCAGGCGGATCCCCAGGACCCCCGGACTAAGGGACGCAGGACACAGGAGGCGGTTGTCAGGCGGGGGCCTCGCAGGGATTGGCTGAGGCCTGGATACACTGTAGAGACCGCGCCTTCCCGGCCGCCCCTGCCCCACCATGTGCGGGCGGAGCAGGTCAGGCTCCTGGGCAGGCTCCGGGCAGTGAAGGCTTCTCTCCAGAGGGGAGGGTGAGGAGGCCAGACTTTTCCCCCCAATCACGTGATGAGTGCGGTGTGGGGCCCAAACAGAGGCTGGCGCACCGGGAGACAGCACCGGGTGGGGCGGGGCGCCTTCTCCCGGGATTGTGATCCATTGTGTTTGACGAACAAGTGTTCTGTTCAATTAAAGTTTAATGTTCTGACACCCTCCACCCCCCATTCACTTAGCTGTGCTGGACCCCTGCCCCTCCCATGCCTGGCCCGCATTTCACGGCGGGAGGGCAGTCATCCACTCATCAGGACCTGGTGGTGGGCACTCGGGTCCTTCCCAAGGGCTCCGTTTTATAAGCAGCGTCACGTGGGCGTCTCTGCCCCTGCCCCTTACCTGGTTACTCTGCCCCCGGAACAAGGAATTTCCCAGGAATTGGAAGATGTACCAAGCACACAGGCCCTGGGCGGAGCAAGCTGGGACCCCCCAGTGCCCCGACCCCCTTCGGTGGTGACTTTGACACCACGACTGTCACCTCCAGGAATGAGCCCTTGACCCTCGCCTCCCCCGTGTTGGTGGACAGAGGTGGTACAGCGGGGGGCACAGTCAGGCTTGTGCCCTCAGGGCCCGCAGGAGTGTGGGGGAGGCAGAAGAATAAGGGGGCATTTCCAGGTAGTTGCTGGAGGATGGGGTGAAGTGGGGTGCAGCCGAGAACCAGGGACTCCTGAGGGGACACTGGGGGTTTCCGGGGTGGGAGCATCTCAGCTGAGACTGCCTGTGCTCCCCACACAGCCCACCCTCCTTCCCAGAACCGCAGAGCCAAGCATCAGGAGTGACAGACAGGCCACTCACATGGCCACTCACATTCTAGATTCCCTAAAACTCAGGCCTGAGAGTTTGAAAACATTTCTTTATTTTGAGACAATTGAAAACTTACACAACGTTGAACATGCAATACAAAGATCTTTTTCTCTTTGAACCATTTGAAAATAAGTTACTGACTTGATGTCCCGTCATTCCCCTAACACTTCTATGTGTTTCCTTCAGGTAAGGAATTCTGCACACCCACAGCACCTCCCAGGAAATGAGGAAATCAGCCCTGACGCTTTACCCCCTCCTAATTGCCAGACCCCATGAGAGTTCAATTAATTGTCCCCAAAATGCCCTGAATATGAGTGAATCCCAGTCCGCCCCATAGTACCTGCTGCATTTACCCCACAGGTCCTTCAGTGCCCCTCAGCCCAGGACAGTCCCTGGTTTTCCTGGACTTCCATGACATTGACTTGAGGATTACAAGCTGGTTACTGTGTGGAGTGTCCCCTAGAGTGGCCATGTCTGACGTTTCCTTGTAATTTGGGGTGCGCATTTGGAAGGAGTATCCCCGAAGTGACGCTGGTCCTTACTGCAGCCTCTGGGCAGCACGAGACCTTGCTCATCCCATCACTGATGGCTCATCTCCATCACCAGGTTGGGCTGTTTCCAGCCAAGCTGCTTCACTATAAAGTTACTCTTTTTCTCTTTGTGTAGGTATTTTAGAGGGTAGCCTTTGAAGCTGTGTAAATATCCTGTTTCTCATCAAACTTTCTAGGAACTAATTCATTAGTTTCCCTAACTGCTTACCTAATTCTCAGAATTCATGAACACTTCACTCTCTCATTTACCCCAATTCTGGGATCTCAAACGTCACCGGCTTTGCTCCTGCTGCCCACACACACAGTGTACACCCTGCCACCAAGAGTCACTCTTCACCTCCATGATTTACCCTTCACCCAAATGGTGATTGGTGTAAATACCTGAGTTCCACACGCCTCATTTTACCCACTCTTATCTGCACAACCTGTCCCCATGTGAAGCACGTGCTTCAAACTCACTCACCCTCCTTCATCCAAATTCTGCACAAGATGTAAACACAATGAGTGAACATGCTTTAGGGCTAGGGGTTATAACGCCCTGGGCTGCTATAGGGTGTGCCACCCCTTGACCTTCCCAAGAAACTCGTGGAGCTCTGGGCCTGTCCCAGTGTCTCCTGTGGCCAGTAGAGCCCGGATGCCCAGCAAGGATGCACCAGGGTGGGGGCTGGTCAGTTAGAGGCAGGACCTGGTGAGCGGGTTGCCCAAGGACCTGCAGGGCATCTTCCTCCCTCCTGCCCATGGCAGACACTGGGACCCAGCCTGAAAGTCCCAGAGCCCTACTCAGCCAGCTGCACCAGGTCCACTTTGGAGGAAATGGACTAAAGTCTCTGGAGCTGACCCCTGACAGACTGGACCCTCCTGTGGAGGGCCACCTGTGCTGTGTCAGACCTATGGGTGGAGGCAGGGGGCTCCTCCCCCCACCCCCCTCCTCTCAGCAACTGGGCAGGGGGGCCTCTGCCCTCAGCGTCCTGCCAATCAGGCCTCCTGCCCACCACTTCCCTCCCTGCTTCCTGGCTTGACCCCAGGCCCCTCTGAGAAGAGGGGTGTGGGCCCCTCAGTCTGTCCTGCCAACCTCTCCTTAAAGGGCCAGCCTGAGCCGGTGGACACTGGTGAGGTGCCCTGCCCAGGCAGAGTGTCCTCTTTCTGTGTCTCCCCTACTGAGATCAAGATGCAGATAGTGGCAGCCATTCCAAACTGCTGATGGCTGGGGGAGGGGCCCAGAGGAGGGTGAGGGGTGGGGTCTCGCTATTCCTAAGCTTTCTGGGCTCCAGCAATAGCATGCAGGGCGAGGGGGGGTGTGCAGTGACCAGCTCCAGGGAGACCCCCCGCCCCTTGTTCTCATCCTCCCATGGCCCCTGAAGGGTGAGAGCTGTGTCCAGAGCTCCCAGACAGTCAGGGCCAGAGTGACCAGCCAGCAGTGGCCTTGGTCTGTGAAGGGCCCTGCCTCTACCCCCACCTGCTGTGGTCTGGGGAGAAGGACAGAGCAGAGGGTGCCTGTATCCGTCCTTTAGGGCTGCTGTAACAAAGTACCAGAAGGGCATTCCCTGGCTGTCCAGTGGTTAGGACTCCTTGCTCTCACTGCTGAGGGTGCAGGTTCAATCCCTGGTGGGGGAACTTAGATCCCACAAGCCACATGGTGCAGCCAAAAAACAAGCAAATGAACAAACACAGAAAAGAACAAGGTGCCACAAACTAGGTGGCTTAGAACAACAGAAATTTGTGGTCTCTCGGTCCTGGAGGCTGGAAGTCTGACATCTTGGTGTTGGCAAGGCCTTGAGGGCCCCAGGGGAGGATCTGGCTCAGGGCTCTCTCCAGGTTCTGGGAGCTCTTGTCTTGGGACAGCACAGCACCTGTCCTCACAAGGCATTTTCCCTGTGTGTGTGTCTGTGTGTGTGTGTGTGTGTGTGTGTGTGTGTCTGTCTGTCTGTCTGTCTAAATTCCCCCTTTTTATACCAACACAACTGTAGTGGGCTTACCCAACCTGAATGATTTCGTCTTGACTTGATCATCTGAAAAGACCCCGTTTCCATGTCATGTCATGTTCACGGGTATTGGGGGTGAATTCAACATGTGAATTTCTGGGGAGCAAGATTCAACCTGCAACAGTGTCTCTGCTCTGCCAGCAATCTCCACCTCACTGCTGGCTCGAGGTACCATGGTCCCTCCCATGGCAGCCCCATCGAGCTTACAGTGGGGGGGGGGGGGGGGGCTCAGGCAGGAGACTGTCCCTCCTGGCTGGAGGGCTGGGTTTGGAGCTGGGATCCTCCGCCCAGTGAGGGCTGGGACGGACATGTTCTGGGCGGGAGGTGCTGAAGTAGTGAAGGTAGTGAGACAGAGGCCTGTCTCTCTGAGTGAAGAGCTGCATCTGTGTTGGCGGGGTGAGCAGGGCCCAGACCATGTCTTCAGTATCAGAGCATGGAGGGTGTGGAGGGAGTGAGGCGCAGGCACCCTCAGCCCTAACTCAGTTTAGAAACACTAGTGTGGAACCGCTACTGGAGCCGACCCCTGGGGATCCCCAGGCCAGTGTGTTTATAACAGCATCCACATGGCTCATGTGGCCTCATGGGGACCTGGGCCCCCATGGGATTACACAGCTGGAGCCTCTTCTGCGTGGCTGGCACTGTGTTCACTGGACTCACACAGTTGGTGCTGGTGGCACCCGAGTGAGACCCATTCCAAGGCTGTGTCTTTGTGGGTGAGCCATGCCTGCCCTCCCTTGTGGGCAAGATGCCACCCTCTGGCACCTGTGGAGCCTGTGCTGTCCCCAGCCCAGCAGGTGAGAGGGCTGAGCCCGGGTGCAGCTCTGGTGGGGAGACATTGGTCTTGAACGTGGGCACAGAATCTTGTCCCTGGTGTGTTGCCCCACGGTTTCGCTTTACTTTCTCACTGGAATTTCATCAATAATATCGTGGACCCTCGAGCCAGCAGGATCGGGGCGCTGACCCTCTGTTGTCAGAATGGAGTATGACTTACTGTCACCCTCCCTGTCCCTGGTGTTGCATTGGTGGATCCAGCCAACCTGGATCCTGTGGTTCTGTGGTACTTTCTTTTGAAAAAAATCCACATGTGAGTAGATCCAAGCGGTTCAACCCCATGTTGTTCAAGGGTCAGCGGTATTTTACAAAAGCATCCCTGTGATGTGGCACTCTTATTCAGGACACACTGTGGTTCTTCTTAGAGAAGCAGGTCACAGTGGTCCTTCTAAAGGGCCACACATGCACAGGGGAGGGGCCAGCCCCACCAGCCCCACGAGGGCGAACCACCCCTGTGCTCTTGCTCTCATGAGTGTTCCGATGGCTCTTTCTTTTTATCATGTTGATGGCATTGAAAAAGTTAACTGACATGTTGAACAACATTTTTTACTTTTAAATATACCTTTTACCCCAAAATGAGAATATATTAAAATTTCTCTTTTCTAGCTTCAATGGAAGTAAACTCCACAACTTTTTCCTTTTGTTGAAAAAGTCCCAGTTCAATAGGCAGCACATTTGTAATACTACATAAAGTATGTCTGTTTGTAAACATTGACATCCTACACTAAATGAAATATGTAAGCATATCAAAGTTTGTTATTAAAATTAGAATTTGTTAAAGGTCACTTAACACTCAGCTGTTTACTGTGAATCCAGATGGTCCGGGATCTTTTCCAGCAGGAGATTTCTAAGTGCCATTCCAAGCTTTTCTGTGCTAATTGGTATGTTTCTATTGTCCTTATTTTGGGGTCGATTTTATCAATGATATTTTTACTAGGAAATCATCAATTTCTTCTAAGCTTCCAATTTGGAGCAATAGAATTCTCTTATTTGACTTCAATTTTTCCTGTCTTCCTAGTTTTCTACAGAACTGTCACAATTAATGAGCACATGTAGACACATGATTTTTTTAACTGCAATCCATACTTTATTCTATTCAAGTTCCCTTCCTTCTCCCTCTTTCTGTTCCAGGATCCCATCCAGGGCACCACATGGCACGTCGTCGTCATGTCTGTTTAGGCTCTTCTGGGCTTGATTACAGTGTATGATCTTTTAAATATATTGTTGAATTTGGTTTCTCATATTTTGCTGAGGATTTTTGCATCTATGTTCATCAGTGATAGTGGCCTGTAATTTTCTTTTGTTGTATGATATCTTTTTCTGGTTTTTGTATCAGGGTGATGCTAGTCTCATAGAATGTGTTCAAAAACATTTCTCCCTCTGCAATGTTTTGGAAGAGTTTGAGAAAGATACATGTTAACTCTTCTCTAAATGTTTCATAGACTTCGTCTTTGATTCCATCTGGTCCTGGACTTTTGTTTGTTGAAAGTTTTTCTTAAATTACTGATTCAATTTTACTATTTGTCATTAGCCTGAACTTGAGATAATCATCAAATCACAAGGAAAGAGAGCAAAAGAAGAAAGGAACCTAAAAGAACTACAAAAATAACCCCCCAAACCACAAACAAAATGGCAAGAAGTACATACCTACCAATAACAACTTTAAATGTAAATAGACTAAATGCTCCAATCAAAAGACATAGAGTAGCTGAATGGACACAAGAACAAGACCCATATAGAGGCTGCCTAAGAGAAATCCACTATGCACACACAAAGACTGGAAACAAGGGGATGGAAAAAGGTATTCCACACAAATGAAAATGAAAAGAAAGCTGGGGTAGCAATACTTATTTTCAGACAAAACTGACTTTCAAACAAAGAGACAAAGAAGGACATTACAAAATGATGAAAGGATCAGTCCAAAAAGATATAATGATTGTAAATATATATGTACCCAACATAGGAGCAAATAAATACAAAAGCAAATATTAACATACATGAAGGGAGAAATCAACAGTAACACAATAGTAGTAGGGTACTTTAACATCCCACTTACATCAATGGACAGATCATCCAAACAGAAAATTAATAAGGAAACACTGGCCTTTCATGCATGACACATTAGACCAGATGGCCTTAATAGGTATATATAAAGAACATTTCATCAAAAAGTAGCAGAACACACATTTTTTTCAAGTGCACATGGAATATTCTCCAGGATAGATCACATGCTAAGCCACATGACAAGTCTCAGTAAATTGAAACACATTGAAATCATATCAAGCATCTTTTCTGACCACAACACTGAGAATAGAAATCAACTACAAGAAAAAAAATACTGTAAAAAACACAAATACGTAGAGACTAAACAATATGCCACTAAATAACCATGGGTCACCAAGGAAATCAGGAGAAAATAAAAAATTCCTAGAGACAAATGAAAATAAAAACAGAGCAATTCAAAATCTTTGGGACACAGAGAAAGCAGTTCTAAGAACGAAGTTTATAGCAATACAAACTTAGCTCAGGAAACAAGAAAAATCTGAAACAAATAACCTAATCTTACACCTAAGAGAACTAGAAAAATAAGAACTGATGGGTGGAGATGGGTCCTGGGTTCTATAGGTTGTGGCCTGGGGATTCTGCTGCTGGTGAGTGGGGCCAGGGCCCAGGGGGTCCCAGGGACATTGCTAGCCCACTCTTGGGCAGGGCCAGGTCCTGAGGTACCTGGGAGTCTTTAAAAATAGCTCTCACTAGGGAATTTCCTGGTGGTCTAGTGAACATGGTAGTAGAACAGTTCCTAGCCACAGCAATCAGACAAGAAAAAGAAATTAAAGAAATTCAATGTGGAAAGAAAGAAGTAAAACTCTCTTTGTTTCCAGATGACATAATAGTATACATGGGAATCCTTAAAATTCACCAGAAAACTACCAGAGCTCATCAATGAATTGGATAAAGTTGTAGGATACAAAATTAATATACAGAAATTGGTTGTGTTTCTATGCACTAACAATGAACTATCGAATAGAGAAATTAAGAAAACAATCCCATTTACAATCCTATCAAATAGAGTAAAATACCTAGGCATAAATCTAACTAAGAAGGTAAAAGACCTGTACTCAGAAAACTAAAAGCACTGATAAAAGAAATTGAAGATGACACAAACAGGTGGGAAGATATACTGTACCTCTGGATTGGAAGAATTAATATTGTTAAAATGACTGTACTCCCCAAGGCAATCTACAGATTCAGGGCAATTCTTTTCTTAAAAAAGTTACTTATTTATTTGTTTGATTATTGGCTGCGTTGGGTCTTCATTGTTGCACGTGGGCTTTCTCTAGTGGGCAAGTGGGGCCTACTCTTTGTTGCGGTGCACAGGCTTTTCATTGTGGTGGCTTCTGTTGTTGCAGACAATAGACTCTAGGTGCATGGGCTTCAGTAGTTCCTATATGGGGGCTCAGTAGTTGTATGCTCAGGTTCTATAGCGCAGGCTCAGTGTTTGGGGCGCACAGGCTTAGTTGCTCCATGGCATGTGGAATCTTCCTGGACCAGGGCTCGAACCCATGTACTCTGCATTGGCAGGCGGATTCTTAACTACTGCACCACCAGGGAAGTCCCTAGACAATAACTTTGTAATTTGTGTGGTGACAGATGACAACTAAATTTATCCACAGCAATTATTTTTGAAATGCATGGAAATATTGAAGCATTATGTTGTATACCAGGAGCTAATATAATGTTGTACGTCAATTATACTTCAAAAATAAACAAGCAGACATACAAGCTCATAGAAAAAGAAATCAGATTTGTGCTTACCAGAGCTGAGGGGAATGGCCAAGATTGAATGAAGGTAGTCAAAAAGTACAGACTCAGTTGTAAGATTAAGTACTAGGGATGTAATGTTTGCCTGGTCAGGGTGGATGGTTACAATCTGTGTTTCCCCTAACAAGCTGATGCTGAACGAGTGCTCCCATGGCAGGAACAAACTGGGTGGTGCTGGCTGAGCCCTCAAGGCCTGGAGCACAGATTGCAGCGGGGGTGGGGGCTGTGGTTCTGGGGGAAGGCCCCACAGCGATATGTCTCTTCTACTCAGCACCAGGCGCCAAGCACAAAGCCCAGATCCAGTGGCAAATAACACTCCCAAGTCCAGCTCAAGGGGAGCAGCATCCAGTCAGAGCTGGGGCACCTGGGGTGCACTGGGGCCAGGCCTCCCACTCCAATGTGAGTACAAATGTTGTGAGAATCCTTGATGACCAAGGAGGTGGGGACAACCCCACCCCACCTTCTTGACATTTCTACCCCAGCACCTATTTACTTAGTGGGGAAGGGTAATATTATTTGTTGTAAATAGTACATGATAGGTTTGAATATTATATTATCATCCTGTTCCTTTCACAGCCTGGAGTTGTGATTTGGTTTTTGAAATGACGTACAGACTCTGACATTATTCCTTTTTGTGTGTGCGTGTGTGTGTGTCTTTATTGAATTTGTTATAGTATTGCTTCTGTTTTACGTGTTGGGCTTTTGGCCAAGAGGCATGTAGTATCTTAGCTCCTCAGTCAGGGATTGAACCCACACTCCCTGTGTTGGAAGGCAAAGTCTTAACCACTGTACCACCAGGGAAGTCCCTGACATTCTTCCTTGAATTAAGAAGCTTATTGGGCTTCCTAGGTGGCACAGTGATTAAGAATCCACATGCCAAAGGAGGGGAAATGGGTTCGATCCCTGCTCCAGGAAGATCCCACATGCCGTGGAGCAACTAAGCCCGTGTGCCACAACTATTGAGCCTGCACTTTAGAGCCCATGAGCCACAACTATTGAACCCATGTGCTGCAACTACTGAAGCCCAAGCACCTAGAGCCTGTGCTCCACAACGAGAAGCCATAGCAATGAGGAACCTGCGCACCACAACGAAGAATAGCCCCCACTCACTGCAACTAAAGAAAGCCCATGCACAGCAAAAAGAGACCCAACACAGCCAATAAAATAAATAAATAAATAAATTTATTAAAAAAATGAACAACAACAAAAAAAGAAGTTTATTGTGGGAGAAGGGAGAAGGGCCAGCTCCCCTGGCTGCTGAAGGAGCCCCCAAGCCCCCGTACTCAGAGGACTGGTTCATTTCATGTCATTTGGCTGGGCCAGGAGCAGAGGCAGCCCCTCAGAACTCCATTTCAGAGGCTGGAAGTACTTTCACAGGCTGAACAACCCCTGAAATGTTTGTATTTTTAAGAATAGCGCCTGCTGGACCATGTCCCATGCCTGGACAGTGATTGCCACTCTACAGCTCTGCTGAAAGAGGGAACACTTTCTGCTTCTTTTGTTGAGGTTTCTTTGGACCCAGTATAAGGAATTTGTAGTTTTCTGGTTTAATCTCTTGAATAGCATCAGCTCTAAGTGGGGAAAACATGCAAAGAAATCAAAATGTGCAAGTAGAAAAGACAAGGCCAGAGGAAGGTCATTTGCAGATACGCTAAGGGCAGGTGGAAAGTTCCATCCTCAGGCCCCTCCAGGGGCTCCATAATTGATGCTTTGCCTAGATTTGAGTCCTCCCAGGATCCTTGTCCATGACCTCGGAATTCCTTTTCCTTCAGGGGTAAAGATCTGTGATGCAGCTTTTGAGGCTACAGCTGGGCCTTGTTACATAGACATCTCTTCTCCCTGTGACCTAGGATTCCCAGCATCCCTGCAGTTCCTTGTGCAATTCCCTTTAGGGCAGGAATTCCCTAGAAGGCTGCCAGCCTCTCTATCAGGTACATGATGGTCTCCCCTCCCTGGCTGGTCCTGACGGTGCATGGTGAGCTTGGGTTTGTAGGGATAACAGACTGTAATCCTGGCCAGTGAATGGCCCCATACTTCCCTTGTCGTCCAGGGTGATGTCTGGGTCCCTGTGGTTCTGAGGTCTATGATCTTGGACAATCACTAGTTTGTATACTTAATCATGTTGTTACCAACTTGTCCTAAAAGGGAAGCTGGGCCCAAGCCCAGAGAGCTTATAGGCCACCCACGGGATGGCTGTGTTCTTTTCCACTGTCTTGTGCTGTGGTTACGTCAGGGCAGTGTGGGCCTTTCCTGTTGAACCTTTGAAAGAGGCATGAGAGGGAAGCATGTGAAGGTCTAACAGGGAAACACCACCAAACTGATGACCCATGGACATGCATGGACACAGCATTGACGATTACAATACACGGTGCTCTCAATCTGGGCAGCAAACATCCCTGCTCCAAGCTCCCCTGAATACCACCTCCCCCACTCCGCCCTGCCCCACGAGCTAAAGGGTTACCATCTAGCCTTTTGAACATCACCTCCTGGAAACATCCAGTAAGAGCGGGGCCACATGTAGGAGGCTCAGCGACAGCGCCTGGTCTGTTACCGTGAAGATGTGCGCCTGAGGCCCCTTTCTCCCATCCAGGGTCCGAAGGGCTTGGCTGGAACAGAATCGCCCAGATGCTTGGACACATTTCTGGGTCCTTCTTGACTTGGCTCTGTCTGGTTCACGGGAATTAATATGAACAATAGTCCCTCTATTAAATCCTCAAGGAAATGGTAACTTCTGGATTCAAACCATTTCATTCCTCAGGGACACCAGAATCGGTGAAACAGGCACAGACATTGCCATCCAATGAGATCGACATGTGACCTCAATGCACAGTTTCCCTCCTAGGAAACCCTGGAGCATACATACCCTTGGACTCTGGGCCAGCTGCGACCCACATCGCCCTTCCTCCACACCGTCCCCCTCCCAAAAGCCCTGACAGTCTCCAGTTCCCCATTCTCTGCCTCCTTTCCTGAAGCACAGATGGGTCAGATTCCAGATTGGCCTGCCTTGATGCCTCCTCTGCCCTCCTGGGTCCTTCAAGATGGGAGGAGTGGACCAGGAAGAAGCAGGCGATCAGCACGGGGACTTGGGGCTGAAATGACTAGGTCTCCAGGAAACATGAGCCCCAGAGTAACACCAAGGCTGTCAAAACAGTGTCTGTCTTGGATATGAAAATGAATAAACTCAGGGAGGAAAATCGGGAGGAAAAACAAAACAGTCTTTTTTCATCTTTTTCCACACAGAATCCATTTAGGCACTTAAAACAGAGGCTCCCCAACAACAGTGCAAGCATCCCAGGCATATGGGGGGCTGTGCTGTTCACCTGAGTTTGCTGGAATAGATTGCATTACCTCTGCACATTTTGCAGACAAGCAAATCTGAAGATACCTGAGGACTAAGAATTAAAATCACACTAATATCACCCATTCAAACATTTTAGGCATGAACTTCTGCTCCTCAGTCTTCAGCGGTCATTCTCTGAAGACGATACTAATGTGATAACAGCCATCATCAAGGACATCTGGTACCTGCTGAGCAGTGTGACAGCCAGCTCTTACTGCAGGACCTTACTTATGCTCACCATCCCATAGGGCTTTATTCCTATGTTATAGCTAAGGATATGGAGGCTGAGATATTAACTAACTTGATAAGGAAGGAAAAAAATTACCTAGAATCTAAATTAAATACCCAGCCAAACTATCTGTCAAAGAAAGAAAGAAGAAAGAAGAAAGAAAGAAAGAAAGAAAGAAAGAAAGAAAGAAAGAAAGAGAATAAGAAAGAAAGAAAGGAAGGAAGGAAGGAAGGAAGGAAGAGAGAGAGAGAAAGAAAGGAAGGAAGGAAGAGAGAGAGAGAGAGAAAGAAAGAAAGAAAGAAAGAAAGAAAGAAAGAAAGAAAGAAAGAAAGATAGAAAGATAGAAAGAAAGAGAAAGAAAGAAAAAGAAAGAAAGAAAGAAAGAAAGAAAGAAAGAAAGAAAGAAAGAAAGAAAGAAAGAAAGAAAGAGAAAGAAAGAAAGAGAAAGAAAGAAAGAAAAACATTTCCAACATTTTGGCAGACTCAAAGTTGGCCTCCCTGGGGCCACCAGTGAAAGAACCAGTAAAGGATGTACATCATGATGAAGAAATGTGAACCCCCAAAACATAAAAGGAGTCATGAGGAAAGGAAAAAAATCAGTGTATCTAAATAATTATTGATTTTAAAGTAAGACATTACAAGACATTAACTAAAGCTCCAGATGATTACCACATGGTAGAGAAGATTCCATTTAAAAATACTCGTTTTTTAGGGAATGTACAAATACAGATACTGTACTTTTTTTTTTTTTTAAACACATCTCTCTCAGAAACTGATAAATCCATCAGGCAAAAGTAAGTAATGATGAAAAGAATTTGAATAGTACAACACACATGGTCAGGCAAATAGACAAATTTATACAAAGAAGCCCAGGATTCTTGTTAGATTAATGATGCTGAAAGCAGTCTCTCTTGGTAGCATGATTCTCCCAAATGGCATGTCCACATTCATGAACCAAATCTCCAACACATATAGATCCAGAAAGCAAGGGAAATCTGGTGTTTCATTACACCCAACTCTGAATTCACATGCAACAAACCCAGAAAAATAGAAATAGATATCCGATCTGAGAACATAAGGTATAAAAGTCTTTTAATAAAAAGTTATATGGGAATCTATTGGGGAATGTTACCCATACACAAAATAACCCATTCGGACCAGGCAGTTTGTACTGTGTAACTGGGAGGGCAAAACCGCGAGTAATCCCATGACTGATAACTCTCCATTAACATTAAAATACAAATAAATAGCATACTTAGTAAATGAAAAGGAGGGAACGACGTGGGAAGGAAAGCTCCTCTTTCTCTTCTCACCTAAAACCCAATTTCTCAGCTCAAAAAGAAGTCCCTGTCTATATTTTCCATGTCACACAAAGGAGTTTACGACAAAGGAAAGGATTAGTATATCTTAAAGTTTCAAGAGCTGAAAGCAAGAAAATGGTAAAAGAGACATTAACAAAGTGTTGTGCAGAATTTCACCTGCACCATCTTGTCTTCCTCCTCAGGGCATTTGTCCAGGACATCCTTCTTGGCCCCTCCGTTTCCCTGCCTCGTTGCCAGCCTGTCTGCAGTCAGTGCCATCGCCAGCCTCTCCCTTGCTGTCTCCACTCTCCTTTCCTGACTCCTGATATCCTCCTCAGTTACCAGACATTGTTTGCAGAGGCACTGTGGGGTATCCACATCAGCTCCTGGAATTGGCTCTGACAAATCTGAAGACCAGGCAGGCGTGGCCATGGGGCCGCAGTTTGGACCACCTGCATGTACCCCTGGCAGGGATTCACCTGTGCAACTAGGTGCAAGTTTTTGCAAGGCTTTGGCTAGATCCAAAGGGCTTAACAGTTCTCCTGCACTGCTGCAGGCCTGGAGTCCTTGCAGTCTCTTCTGCCAGCACAGCTGTTGGGGGTTGTCCAAGGTTTCCTCCCAGCGATAGTGTCTGACCTCATTTCCAGGATGGGATGTGATCCTAGTAACTGGTCTCTTAAATATGTAACTGGACATCCTCAAAGGGATCGAGATGTTTAAAGTGGGCTTTGGTTTGGATTCTTTTCCACAATCATGCTGCTTCCTCTGCGAAGTCTTCACCATCGTACTTCTTGTCCTCTGACCCTATAAAAATAAATTGTGAAATTGGATCCAAATGATAAATGCAATCTGCCTTCTTGGGCAATTATCTTGGCTCTTTTGTTCTCTCATCCTCCCTCTGTCCCTCTGGGGTTAGATCAGACACCATGGAGCAGACTTGGGTCAGGAACAGAAAGCTCAAGGTCGAAACTCAGGACTCATCCAGGTCACTTGCCCTCCACCAGCCTGTAACACTCCCTCCTTTATGAGTACGATGACATTCTCTTTTTGTCCTTATCACTCTCAGCTGCACAAGTTCCGGTAGTCTCTCGTGTCACATGGTCCTCTGTCCTCTTCTTAATCCCCAAAGCTTCCTCTCTTCTGTGTTATGTGACTGTTCATCTGTTGACCCACTGACAAGTTGTTTGTAGCTCCTTTAGAGCTACAGTGACACTGTACAGTCTAGAGAGACATTAACAATTGTCCCACCCTTGGCAACTCACCCCCATATCCTTGATGTTTACATCAACCCAACTGGTCATGTTCAAAATAGATAATTCACAAAACACTCATACAATAGACACCTGTTCCTCAAGATCAGAAGTTACCCCAGATTACCGTATCTTCATCTCAGTTTCTTGCCTCCTAGTCCTGTTAGTGCTGGATTCCATGGACTATGATCTCAGGAATTCTCTTGGAATAATCCAAAATTCCTCACCGCTCAACACATCTGCCTTGTAAGACTTCACACCTGGCACTTACCTGCCACACCATAGCTACTGCTGGTCATATGGTAACTGCTAACAAAATCACAAAACATGATATTTTTCTACCATTGTAAATCCCAAATCATCTGCATCCACTGGAAAGTATCCACAATGCCTGGAAATTTTTTTTATGTGTTGGCACATTTACTTTGATTTTTCCCAAGGTCTGTTTCAGATTTTCTCCTTCACACCCCTCAATGTCCCTAACTTGCCTGATAACTCACAGAGAAGTTGCTAACTACTAGATTGAAATTTTACCATGATAGTTGCCAAAGCAGCAAATATGTTGACTATTCCATTGTTTCCACATTTCCTTTAATTATGTTTAAAGAAATGTCTTTTATCCTCCAATGTGATCTGGTCCTCATTTCTTCTTCCTTCTTAGTAAGTTCATAGCCTCTGTACTTTCAATCTCTCTTTTTCTCCTGAATCTTTCCTTCAGCATTTAAATACCTGCAAATGTCTCTAAGCTACACAGAAACCCCTCACCTAGTCTTCCAGGGACCTTCCTCAACCACAATCTTTCTACTACTGCCCCTTAGTTAGTTGCAAACCACTGAGAAGGGTCATCTACATCACGTGTCTCTGTGGCCTCACCTCCAAGTAGCTCCTCAGACCACCCCACAATGCTGTCTGACCTCACCCTTTCATGGGGGCCCTTGGTCAGGTCACAATGGCCACTTTGTCACCAGGCCAGACATGGAGCTTTTCCTTATTCATCCAATACAGTCTTTAGGTGGAAAATGTTGAAGTATGTTTGGAACAATTTAGACACACAGTTTAGAATCCCATTTTACAGCCGTGATTCTTACAGAATCTAAACTCAGAAGAAGTATATTGGGTAAATTTTATCTTACAAATTAGGATTGTGCTGTAAGTGAAAAGCACAAAATGAATTTCTGGAACTTAATACCAAAAAAAGTAAAATATGTCATTATTAATTTTTACATTAATTGCATTCACAAATGAAAATATATTTGGCTGTAATGGGTTAAATATACAATTAAAATAACTTTGTTTGTTTTTACTTTTTAAAATGTGGCTGCTAAAAATATTTAAATGCCATAATACAGAATGCTTAAAGTTACTGTTGGACAGTGCTGGTCCAAGACATGAGAAAAAAGCGAAGCCCACAGGAAGAGCTCAGCAAAAACTTTTCCCCAGGAAAAGAGTCTACTCCAACCTCACCCCAAGATGCAGCAGTCTCTCTCTCTACTCTCGCGCTCTCTCTCTCTCTCTCTCACACACACACACACACACTTTCTAAACCAAACGTCATTCCCACAGTACATCTCAATGTTGCACTCCTAGAGTTGCACTCCTAGAGTCCTAACTGGAATAATCTCAAGAAATAAGTCAGAAGTGAAGATAATTCACGTATTAGGATAAGTCAAAACCAGAGACTAAGGGTAAGATTTGGGAGGGATTCCCCTCCCATTGGCTTCTGTTATAAATTCGATATGCTTAGGAAACTTTTTTGTTTGTTTTATTTCTATATTTATTCTTTTTTAAATTGAAGTAGAGTTTATTTACAATATTGTAATGGTTTCAGTGATACAACATAGTGACTCAATATTTTTATAGATTGTATAGAAAACAGAGAGCAGGTAATCTAAAGGTTAGTATTTAATTAATTAATTAATTAATTAACCTTTTATTCATCTTTTTTAGAGTATAATTGCTTTGCAATGTTATGTGAGTTTCTGTTGTACAACAAAGTGAATCAGCTATATGTATACATATATCCCCATATTCCCTCACTCTTAAGCCTCCCTCCTACCCTCCCCATCTCACCCCTCTAGTTCAACACAAAGCACCAAGCTGATCTCCTTGTGCTATGCAGCAGCTTTGCTTGGGAAACTTTTGAAGGAGGGTCATTTAAAAAAAATCACTTTATCTTTACTATGTAAAATACATAAGATACATAAAGAATAATAACTCTAGTCAGTAAATGAAATCAAGGTGATAGGACACAACTATTGTTATTATTGAATCAGTACTAGATTGGTGAGTCAGTCAGAGAACAGATGACATTAGATTGATTTTGGCTTTATTAGGTTGATTCTGATTGGATGACCAATGTGTTGACTGTATCATGCCAGGGCCTCTGAAACGTGCTGGCCCTCCTACTATTTAACACCAAGGCCCACCAACCAGGCCAGTCCTTGCTGACAAGTCCCCTGGCTCCACTCCTCTGACAGCACCTGGAGGATTTCCCCCACATCCCACCCTGTCACTTCTCTCTCTTACCTGCCACGGGCCAAGGAAACATTTTCTCCACTCTCATCCTCCATGTCTGCCCAGTTCTGGGGCTGATGCTTCTCCCTCAGGTACAGGAAAGGACCAGGGTGCAGACCCTGTGAGCTGCAGGAATTAGGACAAGCACTGGGGTGTGCTGACAGGGAAGAAGAAAACCTTTAGTGTGCATGGTTACAGGGTCCAAGAAGCCCCCGTGATTCCTGAATAGGATTGTAGAAGGTGACGCACGACAGAGCAGGCACGTTTGGGTGTGATTCTGTTGGGAATTCTTGCAGGATGATGTGTGTGTGTGTGTGTGTGTGTGTGTGAGTGAGAGAGAGAGAGAGAGAAGAAGTCAGAGAGAGAGAGACAGAGATGGAAAGAGACAGAGACAGGGACTCCAGGAGACAGCAGAACGCCAGCTGCCGTGTGGGTGAATGTTTAGAGTTCAGGGCAACAGGGAAGGTATGGGACGTGCAATGATCACTTGTAAAGGAAAAGGGTTGATGGACTCCAGTTCCCCTTATGGATGCCTCAACTCTGTCCCACTGTTTGCCCTTCTCCTTGCCTAGAGAAAGGGAGACAGGTGGGCTCAGGATCCCATCACCTGCTAATGGGAACAAAAGCAGCTCCCTCGCTGCTCCCCTCTGACCTTCTCACCTCTCTCTGCATGTTTGTATTTTGCTGCATCAACACAGGTGTCCCATTTCTGACATCTCAGCATCCTTCTCCAAAGCTTCCAGGCCCGATGGGTGGTCCCTCCTCACGTGGATGAGCCCCTGATCAAGCAGATGGGTTCCTATGGTCACCACCCCTCATTCCCGTCACGGCCGACCAAGGGAAGGCCTCTGCTGGTGGGACCAGAACGTCCCAGGTGAGGGTTAGGGTAGCTCAGCAGGAGCTGTCCCTTGGGGCTGGGGATGTGTGTGCCAGGTGAGGATGTGGGAGCCTCTGATGTTTGCGGCTTGTGGGAAGTGGATGCTGGGTTACTGGTGTGGAAGATCTGACAGGTCAGTCTGCCCTGCAGCTCCTCCACCTTCAGTGGAATACCCCCATCGTCATCAACGGAGAGGGTCCCAGGCCAGGTAATGTACTTTCTGGGCTTTTCCACCAAAGACCTTCTGCTGGGACCCCAAGTCATGTGTCATCAAATGACTAAGGTTAAGGTGCTTACTCCTGACTGTCTGGGGTGGCATCCTTGATTCTTGTGGGCAGGTGCTCTGCAGCTGGGCTGGGCTTGGCTCGGTTTGGACTTTCTCCAGGTCACACTTAACAACCAAGGGAATTGTGTACAAGAGGCTTCGTGAACTGCCACACTCTGCCCCTCCACAGATGCCAAATCAGTCCCTATGCCATGAACACCGGGCAGCGGTTCAAAGCTGCTCCTGGAACCACCCCAGGTGAGTTCCCATGTCTTTGGAGGGTGCTGTGGGGGACATTCTTGCTGAACTCCATGCCCCAGGGATCCATAGGACCTGTCCTCCCAGGTGGGCATCAGTGTGATGGCAGCTTCCAGGTGGCCGCAGGTAAGTTGTTAGTCTGTTTTTGCTTTAAAACTTTAAAAATTGTAGTAAAATACACAGAAAATAAAATTTACTGTTTTAACAATTTTTAAGTGTACTGTTCAGTGGTATTCAGTATATTCATATTGTTTTGCAACCTTCACTACCACCATCTCCAAACTCTTCTCATCTTACAAAACTGAAACTGTGTCTCCGTTAAACACTAACTTCCCATTACCCCTCCCCCAGCCCTTGCCACCCACCGTTCTACCTTTTCTCTATGAATTTGACTCCTCTAGGAACCTCATGTAAGTGGAACCATACAGTGTTTGTCCTTTATGTGTCTGGCTTATTTCACTGAGCATAGTGTCCTCAAGGTTCATCCATGTTTTAACATATGTCAAAAATTCGCTCCTTTTTAAGGCTGAAAAGTATTCCAGCAGAGGGAAGTGGCTGGCAGCTTTCCCCCACCCGCCTGGTCTGAGCCACTCTTGGAGGCCAAGGACTTGGGGCTTCTCTCCCCCAGGGGCGGCTGATTCCAGCATTCAGAGGACCATCGTGGTTTTGGAACCAGGAACAGACCTCCAGCTGCACCTGGGAGATCAGGCCATTCTCCTGGCTTTTATTAAGATAAAATTCACATATGTTACAATTTGCTCAAAGTGCACGGTTCAGTGGATTTTAGTATATTCACATGTATGTGCAAACAACACCTCCGTCAGTTTTAGAACATTTTTATCACCTCAGAAAGAAATGCCATACCCTTCAGCTATCAACCTCCTTCCAATTTTCCAACCCTGGCCCTAAGCAACTACTAATCTATTTTATCTCCACAAATTTTCCTGTATTGGATATTTTATATGAATGGAGTCATATAATAGGTGGACTTTTTTGGCTTCTCTCACTTAGCATAATGTCTTCAAAGTCCATCCAAGTTGTTGCACAACTTTTTTTTTTTTAACAGCTGTCACTAAAAATTTTTTTAAAAATTTTATCTTGGCAGCTAGTGCTTGAGGAAAAAATAATTTAAATTAATTGTTTTATTTATTTATTGGCTGCATTGGATCTTCACTGCCGTGCGGGCTTTCTCTAGTTGCGGCGAGCAGGGGCCAGCCTTCATTGCTGTGCGCAGGCTTCTCAGTGCAGTGGCCTCTCTTGTTGCAGAGCACAGGCTCCAGGTGCATGAGCTTCAGTAATTGTGGCACTCGGGCTCAATAGTTGTGGCTTGTGGGCTCTAGAGCACAGGCTCAGTAGTTGTGGCACATGGGCTTAGTTGCTCAGAGGCACGTGGGATTCTCCCGGCCCAGGCGGATTCCCAACCACTGCGCCACCAGGGAAGTCCTGAAAAAATAATTTAATTAGAAGAAAATGAGAAAGATTTCTCTGGAAATCGAAAAGATCTTCAACTACTTCCCAGGTCTCTGGAGGTGGAAGGCACGGTCCTCCATCTAGAGTGTGACTCACATTTTCTAATACTGGGAATACTAAGCTGTGGGGTGAACTTTTGGTTCCCAAGTAAATGAGGCAAGTGGAACAAGAGTTATTTTACTGTGAGAAAGGGATGGAAATTGATGGAAGAAAGAGATACAGCAGGAGAGAGGGAGGGGGGCAGGAAGGAGGGCCGCCCCTGTAAGGAGCTGAAAGCAGCGAAAGTCAGAATCACAGGTGGAAGCACAGCTGGGGACAGACTCCGAGAGGAGGAGAGAGGTGATGAGGTGGGACATAAGGCCATAAAGCCACGAATTCTCACAACAGCTGGAGCCATCGTCCCTGGTGGCCTGGATGTCACCTCACAAGCAGGAGCTGGAGCTGGGGCTGGGTTGAAGGTGAAGGTTCAGGACCAAAAGTCATGCACAGGTGGCCAGGTGCTTATTTGGCATCATCGATCACATCTGACTGTTGCTGAGCTCATGTTATCCATGTTCTTGATCAAAATCCCAAACAGAAGTAAAGAGGCCTCCTCCCCAATCCCTTCTTCTTTATCTGGAGAGATCACATTAATTAGTAAGAAGTACAGAGCCCTGTGTCTAGTTGATATGCAACATAAATCTGTTGAACGTAGGGCTAAAAGCATGAAGTGGACCAGACAAATATATCTCTTGTTAACCATCAAGGAAACAGAAGAGCAGGAAGACTATGGCATGTGACCCAAATTAAAGTCTTAATCAGTATCAGAGCAGCTACAGACGAAAACATCCAAACAAGAGAGAGGTCAAACTTGCCTCTGTGAGAAAAGGGAGCCCTCCAACACTGCTGGTGGGAATGTAAATTGGTGCAGCCACTGTGCAGAACAGTATGGAGGTTTCTCAAAAAACTAAAAATAGAGCTACCATATGACCCAGCAATTCCACTCCTGGGTATAGATTCAAAACAAACAAATAAAACCACTAATTCGAAAAGATCTATGCACCCAATGTTCATAGCAGCATTATTTATAATACCCAAGATATGGAAGCAACCTAAGTGTCCTTCAAGAGATGAGTGGATAAAGAAGATGTGATATTATGTCACACACAATAGAATACTACTCAGTCATAAAAATATGAAATTTTGCCATTTGCAACAACATGGATGGACTCAGAGGGCATTATCACTTATGTGTGGAATCTAAGAAACACAACAAACTAGTGAGCATAAAAAAAAGAGAGTCACAGATACAGAGAACAAACTAGTGGTTATGGGGTGGGTGGGCAGAGGGACAATATAGGGCTGGGGAATGGGAGGTACAAAGTATCGGGTGTAAGATGGGCTCAGGAATGTATTGTATACATGGTGCTGGGAAAACTGGACAGCTGCATGTAAAAGAGTGAAACTAGAACACTTCCTAACACCACACACAAAAATAAACACAAAATGGAGTAAAGACCTAAATGTAAGGCCAGACACTATAAAACTCTTAGAGGAAAACATAGGCAGAACACTCCATGACATAAGTCACAGCAAGATCCTTTTTGACCCACCTCCTAGAGTAATGGACATAAAAAGAAAAATAAACAAGTGGGACCTAATGAAACTTAAAAGCTTTTGCACAGCAAGGGAAACCATAAACAAGACAAAAAGACAACCCTCAGAATGAAAGAAAATATTTGCCAACGAAGCAACTGACAAAGGATTAATTTCCAAAATATACAAGCAGCTCATGTAGCTCAATATAAAAAAACAAACAAATAACTCAATCCAAAACTGGGCAGAAGACTGAAATAAACATTTCTCCAAAGAAGACATGCAGATGGCTAACAAACACATGAAAAGATGCTCAACATCACTAATTATTAGAGAAATGCGAATCAAAACCACAATGAGGTATCACCTCACACTGGTCAAAATGGCCATCATCAAAAAATATAGAAACAATAAATCCTGGAGAGGGTGTGGAGAAAAGGGAACCCTCCTGCACTGTTGGTGGGAATGTAAATTGGTACAGCCACTATGGAGAACAGTATGGAGGTTCCTTGCCAAACTAAAAATAGAACTACCATATGACCCAGCAATCCCACTACTGGGCATATACCCAGAGAAAACCATAATTCAAAAGGATACATGTACCACAATGTTCACTGTAGCACTATTTACAGTAGCCAGGACATGGAAGCAACCTAAATGCACATCAACAGATGGATGGATAAAGAGGATGTGGCACATATATACAATGGAATACTATTCAGCCATAAAAATGGAATGAAATTGAGTTATTTGTAGTGAGGTGGATCGACGTAGAGTGTGTCCTACAGAGTGAAATAAGTCAGAAAGAGAAAAACAAATACCATATGCTAAGTCAGAAAGAGAAAAAGAAATTCCATACAGAATGTAAAAAAAACGGTACTGATGAACCCAGTGGCAGGGCAAGAATAAAGATGCAGATGTAGAGAACGGACTTGAGGACATGGTGTGGTGGGGGGCAGTGCGTGGAGGGAAGGGGAAGCTGGGACAAAGTGAGAGAGTAGCATTGACATATATACACTACCAAGTGTAAAATACATAGCTAGTGGGAAACTGCTACAGAGCACAGGGAGATCAACTCGATGATTGGTGATGACCTAGAAGGGTGAGAAAGGGAGAGTGGGAAAGGGAGGGTGGGAGGGAGGCTCAAGAGGGTGGGCATATGGGGATATAGGTATAAATATAGCTGATTCACTTTGTTGTACAGCAGAAACTGGCACAACAGTGTAAAGCAATTATACTACACTAAAGATATGAAGAAAAAAAAGAATGTATTGTACAACATGGGGAATATAGCCATATTTTGTAGTAAGTGTAAATACAGTATAAACTTTAAAAATTGCATAAAAATTTAAAAAAATTAAAAATAAATTTTGAAAAAACAAAAGGATAGATCAGGACTTAAAAAAAAAAAAAAGCAAAAAACAACCTGTTTCTCAGAGCCACACTCATTTCCACACTCAGTCCCACTCTAGCTCTGGACTGAGTACTAAGGTCTAAGGAGACCATGATAAGAGGTAGGTTCCCAGGCTCATCTAGCTATATTGCTTGGAGGGAAAACTTGTAAAGACATTTCTCAGGATAAACTGACTGTATATACCAAATGTGTATTTTATTTTTTTTATTAGAACCATGAATTGTAGAAACTGTACTCCAATGAAAGCGTAAAGTATCAGGGTGTATAGGAATTCCTATGCATATTTCTTAAAATTAATTCTTTTATTGTAAATTATCTTAAATATAAAATACTTTAGTATATGCTGGAATCTGAGACCATGCAGCCATAACTGACCCAGGTTTTCTCTTCTATCTAGTTTCTTACTGGGTGGACCTGCTCTGTAACATGTTCAGTTTGAAACAAAGATTAGATTTTCTTACTGCGCAGAAGAAAGAGAACCGGTTTCTGTCTTGTATCAACATCTACCTCATTCATCAAAGAGGACTGATGGAAACCAATCGATTCACAGCTGCAAAGAGAGCCACAAGAGAAACTGGTTTCAACTTCAGCATCAATTCTGTCCCTGTTGTACCAATAAATGGCTCTGAAAACTGAGGACTCACTGGATAAAATACCCACAAAAGGGCAGGATAAGAGATGTGGTCTTCTGTGACCGGACCCAAGAAAAATCACCCACGGCGACTTTGTCTAACACAAGTAATGCAGGAATTTATTTATCAAATAAACAGAGATGATCAAGAGTGAAAGTCAGCCACCTGTAACTATATACTCCTCTCCAGAGGTATTGATTATTAGTATGATTCAGATAGCTTTCTATTCATTTGCATACACTTAAAACACACATACATACAGAATAAGAAAGCAAATTGTATTACATGAGTAAGTCTGCTATATCTTTAGTTTTTTATGTGTTACAGATATTTTTTCAGGTAATCAAATGAAATATGTCCCATTTAACTTTACCACTTAACAATCCATATAATGAACGGCTGCTATTTTTTTTAAAGCATTCCCAGTTGATGGGCACATACAGTGATTTCTCTACTGTTGCTAATACAAGCATGTAATATTGAATAATCTTCAAAAACTTCCTGTGGACATGTTCTCATTTTTTGCCATTAGAGGTACCTAAATGTATAATACAATTGTTGGTACCAATGGCAAAGTCATTTTTAAATTTGATGTGGGATGATGGCCAAGTAGTTTTTGTGTTAAATGTAAACAGTCCGGTAAGCCCTGAAAAAAGTCTCAAGTTTCTGTTCCCACCAACTCGGACTGAAAGTACCTGAGAGTTCACCCCCACGCCAGTCCTTCAGCCTCTGAGCCAGCTGGGAGCTTGTGAAATTGAAGATAGAAGTGATGACATTGAGAGAAGTATTAGACCCATCTCTTCATCCTCTTTTTCTAGCTTCTAAATCCTTCTCTTACTCTGATTTCCACTTTGCTCTTGGGCACGAACAATCCAGATGTATTTCAACATGTGAATGTTGAAACACATGGGTACTTCCCTAGCATGGAAATATTGGTGAACAACAAAAGGAATTATTGATATGTGCAACAGAGTAGATGAATCTCATGAGTTATGTCGAATGAAAAATTTCAAAACCAAAATGTTATGTATTTTATGATGCCACTTATGTGCCACTTTTGAAATGACAAATTTATAAAATGAAGGACAGTTAGATTAATTGTTGCCAAAGTTTAAGGTTGGCATGGGAGCTTGAAGGAAGTAATTGAAGCTATAAAAGGGCAACCTGAAGGATGCTTGTGATGATGGAAATGCGTATCTTGAACAGCATCAAGGTCAATACTCTGGTATGAATCTACCACAGTCTTATATTGGAGAAATCTTGGTACACGGAATTACCATGCATTGTTTCTCATGGCAACATGTGAATCTAGAACTATTTTGAAATAAAAAAGTTTAATTAAATATTAAAAGGGTGGATATATGTATATACATAAGATACAATACATATGTGTATCAGTAATATATGAAAATAGTATAAATGATGATACCTCAGTGTCAAAAAGGAATTGAAAGCTGAGTCAATACTTTAAGGATGAATGTAGTCTACCATTATTAACAGACTTAAAAAAAACATGAGTATCTCGATGGATGTAAGAAAAAGGGCAGAATTCAACGTCCAATCATTATGTATATTATTACTGAAGCAGCAGCAGAAGGGAACTTTCATAATGTGATCAAGCCTATCCTCAATAACGCCTCCACATTTAAGGGGAAAAGATAGCTTCCAGCTGAGACGAGGCCCTTGAGGACGCTCTCTGCCAGCACACTCAAGCAGCGGCTGCCTGGGCTGTGGCCCAGGAGGGTGGGGGGAGAAGGTAACCAGCAAGAGGGGCTTCGGCGTGACTCCACCGAGGACTACTCGCGTGCCAGGCACCAGAGGCTGAGCAAGCGTCCCAGGCCGATTCCGCGCACATACAGGACGTCGTGGGAGACGCGGCCAATCAGAACCCTCCCCGTCACGTGGGGCTGGGCCTGGTGGCGGAACGAGCATCGGAGAGCGAGAGGCTGCGTCGGCGGGTCCAGGGCGCCCTCCCACACCCCGCCCTCCTGGGACCCAGGCCCTCCCACAGCAGGAGGTGCCGTCCCCTCCCCGGTGGCCCTGCCTTCCCGAGTCCCTGTGGGGCTCCCGTCACCTGGAGCTGCCATTAATAACCTGCATCAGGTGAGTTGCTGTTTCGCCCTTGTTTCCTGCCCTCTGCGCTTTTTTTCTCTTCATATTCTCTGCTTGTGTTTTGTTGGGTCGTCTGTAGTTTTCTCCTGTTGATTGGAAAGCTTTTTAAAAAGATATTTCATAAATTAATTCTTTATTGGCCCATTTCTCTTGTAGATACTTGTTTCCTAGTTTGATCTACTCCTTTTCCTTTCTATTTTGTTCTTGCGGGTCCATAGTCATCAGATTGATTTTATATATTGAAACGCAGTTACTGATTTTAATTGTTTTGGATTGTGGTGGATTGTCATCCACACATAATGATATTGTTTAAAAGTTGATCCTTACGCCTCTTTTTTTCTTGTTTATTGCCCTGGATATTCCTACAGTATAGCATTGAATGGAAATAGTAAAAGCTTGGCATGCTTGTGTCTTTCAGCTTCCAGGGAAACGGCTTTCAAGACTTAAGGATTAATTATGATGTTCACTATATTTTCCTTTCAGATAAACAATCAAAGAAGGGTTACCTTCTTTTATGATTTTGCCTAGAGTTGTTTTTATGCCTGGGTGTTGCATTTTATTTGATGTATTTTTACACTTATTCTGAATGTATGATTTTTTTCCTTTTATTTTTCTGCCAGTGGACTGTAGTACGTGATTTATTTTGAATTTTAACCAGCCTCCCGTGTTTTAGTATATATCACTTGGTATTGTCCTGTTATGTTTCTTATAAGGTTTAATTTATGTAATGATACTTTGCTTAGAATATCTATATCCCTGTTTATGAAGGATGTGACCTGTGCTTTGCTTGTTTTCTAATGTTGTGGTATTGATAGAATTATAGTGTCAAGGTAATGGTGGCCTCACAAAAGAAATTGGAAAATATTTCCTGTTTTTCTCCACTTTGGGCAAACCTGGGAAATTTAGATGTTTCTAAAAAAATTAATAATTGTTTGGATTATCTCATAATTATGGTCCTATAGTTTTGCATGTGGAAAGTTTTTGTTGCTGTGGTGTTTTTTTGTTGTTTGTTTGTTTTGGTTTTGGTTTTTCGTTGGTTGGTTTGGTTTGGCTCTAACTATTGATTTGATTTCTCTAGTAGATATATGCATTTTTCCCATTTTGTTATTTTTTTGTGTCAGTTTTGGTATGATGGTTTTTATAACATGGTGAATTTTGACCTCTGTTGTCTAATTATTAGTTGTAACTATTTCACAGAATCCTTTAAGTATCTTGATAAGGTCTAAGGGCTGTGTAAAGATTTCTTCTTATTTGATTTGTGATATGGTAATTTGTTTCTTCTGTTCTTTTCCTTAATCAGTTTTGCTAGTGGTTGATTAACTTTATTAATATCATTAAAATAACTTTTAGCCTGATTTGTTCCTTTTGTATTTCTTATTCTTTCGATTCCTTATTATTGCTTTCATGCTGTATTTCTTTTTCCAGTTGATTGTCCTTTTTTATATATTGAGGTGGAAGCTGAGATTATTTGTTTTGTATCTTTCTTTCATTTAAGGCTATACATAATTTCCATCTAAGCACAGATTTAGCTGGCATCGCTTGTCTTCCCTCGCATGTTTCCAGATCCCGTGCCTGCAGCCATGTCTGCCCCACGGTTTCTCGAGCCTGTGAGGCTGTCACCTTGCCAGCCCCCATGTCTCTAACCGGTGTCTTCTGTCCAGTACCCCCATCTCATATAACTGCAGTCCACGTCTGCCCTGGGTTTTCAGGTTGTTCTGCCCCCTCTGTCTATGCCAGCTCTCTAAACTCTCCTTTCTTTGCTCCTGCAGCCCATGGCAGTTCCCATGAGTCTCCTTGTCCTGTTCATAAAAGCCATGTCAGGCAATTACAGTGTCCCTCTCCCTGTGCCTCCATCACTCATCTTTCCTGGAGTGACTTTATCCCCTGTGCCTGCATTTGATACCAGGCGTGGAATGTCTCTCTCCACGTCTGCATCCTATTCCATCACCTGCAGCAGTGCCTGTCCCAGCTGCTTCAGCCCATTCCGGCTCAAGGTTGTCTGCCCGCTCTGGGCCTCCAGTCCACTCCAGTCTGTATAGACAACCAGTGTTTTCAGTTACTGTTCTCCAGCGCTGTCTGAACTTGAGTGTTTCCTTACCTGGAGCCCACAGCCCATGGACGCCTCAGGTGTCTCCACCCACCCTGCCACGCTTGTTTGTCCTTTACCTATTGGAGGTCAGCTTTTTTCCTTCCAGGTTTTGGCCATTGTGAATAAAACTGCTTTATCTATGTTCTTAGCAGTTTTTATATAAGTGTATATAAATACACTTTTATGTAAATACACTGGGGCACAATTGATGCACCAAATGGTGACACTGTGCTTAGCTTCACAAGAACCTGGCAAGATGTTTTTTTTTCAGGAAGCGGTGCCATTTGATTCCCCATCAGCAGTGAAGGAGAGTTCCTGTTGTCCCACTTTCTCACCACAGTTGCTATTGTCTGTTTTTGGTTTTCAACCCTTCTAATAGATGGGTAGGTAACCCACTGTTGTTTTAATTTGCTTTTCCCTAACGCACAATGCATTTAGTTTTTCACTAATTCCTCAAAGTTCAACACGTTGTATATGCTTATTCCCCATGTATATATAGTCTTTGGTAAGATGTTTATTCATATATTGGCCTATTTATATTTATCTTAAACAATTTACTTATTACATAAGAATCATTTCCTCTCCCTGACCCTCAGTCCAAGATTCCTTGTAGAAAAGTCTGATCCCAGGTGTGAAGCAAGGGTTTTATCTCAACAAAAAGCAGGGAGGCTGGTAGAGACCTGTGAGGTCACATCAGAAGCACATAGGAGCCCATTGTAACACTCTACTGCCATGGCCTAATTATTTTAATTTGGGGAGTTTGTTTTTTATTGTGGAGTTTGACTAGTTCTTTGGATATTTTGAATGCAAGTCTTTTTTCAGATATATGTTTTGCAAATATATTCTCCTAGTCAGGGCCTTGTCTTTTCACTCTTTGAACATTGTATTTCACAGAGTGGACATTTTAAATTAAAAAAAAGTCCACATTGTCAATTTTTCTTACATGGATTATGCTTTTTGTGTTGTATATAAAAACCACATATCAGAATACAATTCATGTAAATTTTCTCCCAAGTTCCCTGTAGAAGCTTTTGAGTTTATGTAAGTCCCATTTCTTTATTTTTGCTTTTATTCCTTTTGTCTTAATAAATATATATTGCTGTGATTTATGCCTATGTTCTCTTCTAGGAGTTTTTTGGTTTTTGTCTTACATTTAAGTCTTTAACCTATTTTGAGTTTATTTTTGTGTACGGTGTGAGGAAATGTTCTGATGTCATTCTTTTACCTAAGGCTGTCCAGCTTTCCCAGCACCACTTATTGAAGAGACTGTCTTTTCTCCATTGTATGTTCTTGTCTCCTTTGTTGTAGATTAATAGACCATAAGTGCATGAATTTATTTCTGGGCTCTCCATTCTGTTCTATGGGTCTACGTGTCTGTTTTTTGTCAGTACCATACTGTTTTGATTACAGCAGCTTTGTAGTATAGTCTGAAGTGAGGGACTGTGATGCCTCCAGCTCTGTTCTTCTTTCTCAAGGTGCCTTTGGCAAGTTGAAGTATGTTGTGGTTCTGCATAAATTTTAGGATTATATTTTTCTAATTCTGTGAAAAATGTCATAAGTGTTTTGACAGGGATTACATTGAATCAGTAGATAGTTTTGGGTAGCATGGTCATTTTAACAATATTAATTCTTCCATTGCAAGAATACAGGATGTCTTTCTATTTCTTTTGTGTCATTTCCAAATTCCTTCATCAGTGTTTTTTCTCATTTTCAGAGTATAGGTCTTTGGGTTTCTTTCTGTTAGAAAATTTCCAGTCATGGCATTGATAATCTGAATACTGAATTTCAGAGATTCACCAGGACCTCCAGGAAAGGGCACAGGCACCTCCAAACTAGGTTTGAATTTCCTGCGCTGCACCATTGCAGTGCACGGGGGGCCCCCAGCCCGTCATGTTGGCTCCGTGAGGCACATGTGTAATTCACCTGCAGCCTCAGTGAAGGAGCCCAGAGAGGCATGGCTGCTTCTCCACGGATGGAGGGTGGAGCTTGGGGGGTGCCACCTCTGTAGGAGGAAAAGGCTTCTTCCTGGCTGAGGCATTGACGGCTGGGGAGGTTCTTTGCTAGAGTTTCTTCTGCAGATTTTTCTAATGGTAAATATGGAGGCTTTTATTTTCTAGCATGTTCTCATGTGCTTTATTCTTTACTTAATCATATTTTTACAGGAATTAATTTGATATCTTTTCATGAGAGTTTTTAAGCATCAGGTTCATAGCATTTGGGATTATTTTTGTACAGGTTCAGAATTGTTTCTGGGGAGAAACCCCAGTACAGTTTCAGGCAGAGGTAAGTAATTATATAGTTGAGAGATTAACATAAAATGGTTGGGACTGGGCTGTCTTCAGTGGAGCCATATCTTGGCCTGAGGAAAAGGAAAGAGGTTGCATCTCAGTATATTTTCCACTAATTTGAATCATTAATTTTTCCATAACTTTAAAGTAACTGAAAAATATTGAGGAATGGAAGAGTGTGTTTGTTAAAATTTAGATTATCTTATTTTGTATCAAATTTTTTCATCTTTCTTGGCATATAATTGCTTTATGGTATTGTGTTCATTTCTGCTGTACAACAAAGTGAATCAGCTACATGTATACATAAATCCCCACATCCCCTCCCTCTTGAGCCTCCCTCGCACCCTCCCTATCCCCCCCCCCCCCCAGGTCATCACATAGCACCAAGCTGATCTCCCTGTGCTCTGTAGCAGCTTCCCACTAGCTGTCTATTTTACATTTGATGGTGTGTATATGTCAGTGCTACTCTCTCACTATGTCCCAGCTTCCCCTCCCCCCCCACCCTGTGTCCTCAAGTCTGTTCTCTGTGTCTGCATTTCTATGGCCACTAGGTTCATAAGAACCATTTTTCTAGATTCCATATATATGAGTTGGCATACGGTATTTGTTTTTCTCTTTCTGACTTACCTCACTCTGTATGACAGGCTCTGGGTCCACCCACCTCACTACAAATAACTCAATTTTGTTCCGTTTTAAGGCTGAGTAATATTCCATTGTATATATGTGCCACATCTTCTTTATCGATTCATCTGTTGATGGACATTTAGGTTGTTTCCATGTCCTGGTATTGTAAATGGTGCTGCAGTGAACACTGTGGTACATGTATATTTTTGAATTATGGTTTTCTCTGGGTATATGCCCAGTAGTGGGATTGCTGGGTCACATGGAAGTTCAATTTTTAGTTTGGCAAGGAACCTCCATACTGTTCTCCATAGTGGCTGTACCAATTTACATTCCCACCAACAGTGCAGGAGGGTTCCCTTTTCTCCACACCTTCTCCAGCATTTACTGTTTGTAGGTTTTCTGATGGTGCCCATTCTGACCAGTGTGAGGTGATACCTCATTGTAGTTTTGATTTGCATTTCTCTAATAATTAGTGATGTTGAGCAGCTTTTCACGTGCCTCTTGGCCATCTGTATGTTTTCTTTGGAGAAATGCCTATTTAGATCTTCTGCCCATTTTTTGATTGGGTTGTTTGTTTTTTTGATATTGACAGGCATGAACTGTTTATATATTTTGGAGATTAATCCTTTGTTATTTGTTTGCAAATATTTTCTCCCATTCTGAGGGTTGTCTTTTCATCTTATGTATAGTTTCCTTTGCTGTGCAGAAGCTTTGAAATTTCATTAGGTCCCACGTATTTATTTTTGTTTTTATGTCCATTACTCTAGGAAGTGGGTCAAAAAAGATCTTGCTGTGATTTATGTCAAAGAGTTGTTCTTCCTATGTTTTCCTCTAGGAGTTTTATAGTGTCTGGCCTTACATTTAGGCCTTTAATCAATTTTGAGTTTATTTTTGTGTATGGTGTTAGGAAGTGTTCTAATTTCATTCTTTTACATGTAGCTGTCCAGTTTTCCCAGCACCACTTATTGAAGAGGCTGTCTTTTCTCTATTGTATGTTCTTGAGTCCTTTGTCATAAATTAGGTGACCATATGTTTGTGGGTTTATCTCTGGACTTTGTATCCTGTACCATTGATCTATATTTCTGTTTTTGTGCCAGTACAATACTGTCTTGATTACTGTAGCTTTGTAATATAGTCTGAAATTGGGGAGCCTGATTCCTCCAGCTCCGTTTTTTCCCCTCAAGATTGCTTTGGCTATTCAGGGTCTTTTGTGTTTCCGTACAAATGGTAAAATTTTTTGTTCTAATTCTGTGAAGAATGCCATTGGTAATTTGATAGAGATTGCATTGAATCTGTAAATTACTTCAGGTAGTCTTGTCATTTTCACAATATTGAGTCTTCCAATCCAAGAACATGATATATTTCTCCATCTGTTCATGTAATCTTTGATTTCTTTCATCAGTGTTTTATGCTTTTCTGAGTACAAGTCTTTTGTATACTTAGGTAGGTTTATGCCTAGGTATTTTATTCTTTTTGTTGCAGTGGTAAATGGGATTGTTTCCTTAATTTTTCCCCTGGCTTTTCATTGTTACTGTATAGGAATGCAAGAGATTTCTGTGTATTAATTTTGAATCCTGCAACTTTTCCAGATTCATTGATGAGCTGTAGTAGTTTTCTGGCAGCATCTTTAGGATTTTCTATGTATAGTATCATATCATCTTAAACAGTGACCATTGTACTTCTTCTTTTCCAATTCATATTCCTTTTATTTCTTTTTCTTCTTTGATTGCCATGGCTAGTACTTCCAAAACTGTTGAATAAGAGTGGTGAGAGTGGACATCCTTGTCTTGTTTCTGACCTCAGTGGAAATGGTTTCAGTTTTTCACCATTGAGAATAATGTCTGCTGTGAGTTTGTCATATATGGCCTTTAGTATGTTGAGGTAGGTTCCTATGCCCATTTTCTGGAGGTTTTTTTTTTTTTTTTTATCATAAATGGGTGTTGAAATTTGTCAAAAGCGTTTTCTGCATCTATTAAGATGATCAGATGGTTTTTATTCCTTGATTTGTTAATATGGTGTATCATGTTGATTTGCATATATTGTAGAATCCTTGCATTCCTGGGATAAATCTCACTTGATCATGGTGTATGATTTTTTTAATGTGTTGTTGGATTGTGTTTGCTAGTATTTTGTTGAGGATTTTTGCATCTGTGTTAATCAGTGATATTGGTCTGTAATTTTCTTTTTTTGTGATATCTTTGTCTGCTGTTGGTATCAGGGTGATGGTGGCCTCGTAGAATGAGTTTGGCAGTGTTCCTCCCTCTGCTATATTTTGGAAGAGTTTGAGAAGGGTAGGTGTTAGCTCTTTTCTGAATGTTTGATAGAATTTGCCTGTGAAGCCATCTGGTCCTGGACTTTTGTTTGTTGGAAGATTTTTTATTACAGTTTCAATTTCCTTGCTTGTGATAGGTCTGTTCATATTTTCTAATTCTTCCTTAATTCAGTCTTGGAAAGTTGTACCTTTCCAAGAATTTGTCTGTTTCTTCAAGGTTGTCCATTTTATTGGCATATAGTTGTTTATAGTAGTCTCTTATAATCCTTTGTATTTCTGTGGTGTCAGTTGTGATTTCTCCTTTTTCATTTCTAATTTTATTGATTTGTGTCCTTTCCCTTTTTTTCTTAATGAATCTGGCTAAAGTTTTATCAATTTTGTTTATCTTCTCACAGAACCAACTTTTAGTTTTATTGATCTTTGCTATTCTTTTCTTTGTTTCTATTTCATTTATTTCTTTTTTTATTTTTATTTTTATTTTTTTTAAATTATTTTTTGGGGGGTACACCAGGTTCAGTCATCTGTTTTTATACACATATCCCCGTATTCCCTCCCTTCCTTGACTCCCCACCCCTCGAGTCCCCCCCACCCTCCCCGCCCCAGTCCTCTAAGGCATCTTCCATCCTCGAGTTGGACTCCCTTTGTTATACAACAACTTCCCACTGACTATTTTACAGTTGGTACTATATATATGTCTGTGCTACTCTCTCGCTTCGTCTCAGTTTCCCCTTCACCCCCCGCCCCCTCCCATACCTCGAGTTCTCCAGTCCATTCTCTGTATCTGCATCCTTGTTCTTGTCACTGAGTTCATCAGTACCATTTTTAGATTCCGTATATGTGAGTTAGCATACAATATTTGTCCTTCTCTTTCTGACTTACTTCACTCTGTATGACAGATTGTAGTTCTATCCACCTCATTACATATAGCTCCATCTCATCCCTTTTTATAGCTGAGTAATATTCCATTGTATATATATGCCACATCTTCTGTATCCATTCATTTGTTGATGGGCATTTAGGTTGCTTCCATGTCCTGGCTATTGTAAATAGTGCTGCAATAAACATTATGGTACAAGTTTCTTTTGGGATTATGGTTTTCTTTGGGTATGTGCCCAGTAGTGGGATTACTGGATCATATGGTAGTTCTATTTGTAGTTTTTTAAGGAACCTCCAAATTGTTTTCCATAGTGGCTGTACCAACTTACAGTCCCACCAACAGTGCAGGAGAGTTCCCTTCTCTCCACACCCTCTCCAACATTTGTGGTTTCCAGATTTTGTGATGATGGCCATTCTGACTGGTGTGAGGTGATACCTCATTGTGGCTTTGACTTGCATTTCTCTGATGATTAGTGATGTTGAGCATCTTTTCATGTGTTTGTTGGCCATCTGTATGTCTTCTTTGGAGAAATGTCTATTTAGGTCTTCTGCCCATTTGTGGATTGGGTTATTTGCTTTTTTGGTATGAAGCTGCATGAGCTGCTTGTATATTTTGGAGGTTAATCCTTTGTCCGTTGTTTCATAGGCAATTATTTTTTCCCATTCTGAGGGTTGCCTTTTAGTCTTGTTTATGGTTTCTTTCGCTGTGCAAAAGCTTTTAAGTTTCATTAGGTCCCATTTGTTTATTCTTGATTTTATTTCCATGATTCTAGGAGGTGGGTCAAAAAGGATCTTGCTTTGATGGATGTCATAGAATGTTCTGCCTATGTTTTCCTCTAGGAGTTTTATAGTGTCTGGCCTTACATGTAGGTCTTTAATCCATTTGGAGTTTATTTTTGTGTATGGCGTTAGGAAGTGTTCTAATTTCATTCTTTTACATGTTGCTGTCCAATTTTCCCAGCACCACTTATTGAAGAGGCTGTCTTTTTTCCATTGTATACTCGTGCCTCCTTTGTCAAAGATAAGGTGCCCATATGTGTTTGGGCTTACTTCTGTCCCATTGATCTTCCTTTCTATTTTTGTGCCAGTACCATTCTGTCTTGATCACTATGGCCTTGTAGTATAGTTTGAAGTCAGGAAGCCTGATTCCACCAACTCCATTTTTCCTTCTCAAGATTGCTTTGGCTATTCGGGGTCTTTTGCGTTTCCATACAAATCGTAAGATTTCTTGCTCTAGTTCTGTGAAAAATGCCATTGGTAATTTGATCAGGATTGCATTGAATCTGTAAATTGCTTTGGGTAGTACAGTCATTTTCACGATGTTGATTCTTCCAATCCAGGAACATGGTATATCTCTCCATCTGTTTGTGTCGTCTTTGATTTCTTTCATCAATGTCTTAAAGTTTTCTGCATACAGATCTTTTGCCTCCTTAGGCAGGTTTATTCCTAGGTATTTGATTCTTTTTGTTGCAATGGTGAATGGGAGAGTTTCCTTAATTTCTCTTTCTGCTCTTCCGTTGTTAGTGTATAGGAATGCAAGAGATTTCTGTGCATTAATTTTGTATCTTGCTACTTTACTAAACTCATCAATTAATGCTAGCAGTTTTCTGGTAGAGTCTTTAGGGTTTTCTATGTATAATATCATGTCATCTGCAAAGAGTGGCAATTTTACTTCTTCTTTTCCAATGTGGATTCCTTTTATTTCTTTTTCTTCTCTAATTTCTGTGGCTAAAACTTCCAAAACTATGTTGAATAATAGTGGTGAGAATGGACACCCTTGTCTTGTTCCTGTTCTTAGGAGGAATTCTTCCAGTTTTTCCCCATTGAGAACGATGTTGGCTTTTGGTTTTTCATATATGGCTTTTATTATGTTGAGGTAATTTCCTTCTATGCCCATTTTCTGGAGAGCTTTTATCATAAATGGATGTTGAACTTTGTCAGAAGCTTTTTCTGCATCTATTGAAATGATCATATGGTTTTTATCCTTCAATTTGTTGATATGATGTATCACGTTGATTGATTTGCGTATATTGAAGAATCCTTGCATCCCAGGGTATTTCATTTATTTCTGCTCTGATCTTTATGATTTCTTTCCTTCTACTGACTTTGGGTTTGCTTTGTTCTTCTTTCTCTAGTTGTTTTAGGTGTATGGTTAGACTGTTTATTTGAGATTTTTCTTGTTTCTTGAGGTGAGATTGAATTGCTGTAAACCTCCCTCTTAGAACTGCTTTTGCTGCATCCCATAGGTTTTGGGTCGTCGTGTTTTCATTGTCATTTATTTCTATGTATTTTTCAATTTTGTCTTTGATTTCTTCAGTGATCACTTCGTTATTTAGTGATGCACTGTGTAGCCTCCGTGTATTTGTGCTTTTTACAGATTTTTCCCTGTAATTGATTTCTAATCTCATAATGTTGTGGTCAGAGAAATTGCTTGATACAATTTCAAATTTCTTAAATTTTCCGAGGCTTGATTTGTGAACCAAGATGTGATCTATCCTGGAGAATGTTCCATGTGCACTTGAGAAGAAAGTGTATTCTGCCACTTTTGGGTGGAATGTCCTATGAATATCAATGAAACCTATCTGGTCTGTAGTGTCACTTAAAGCTTGTATTTCCTTGTGTATTTTCTGCTTGGATGATCTGTCCATTCATGTAAGTGGGGTGTTAAAGTTATTGTGTTACTATTGATTTCTGCTTTTATGGCTGTTAGCGTATGCTTTATGTATTGAGGTGCTCCTGTGTTGGGTGCATAAATATTTATAATTGTTATATCTTCTTCTTGGATTGATCCTTTGATCACTATGTAGTGTCCTTTCTTATCTCTTGTAACAGTCTTTATTTTAAAGTCTACTTTATCTGATATGAGTATTGCTGCTTCAGCTTTCTTTTGATTTCCATTTGCATGGAAATACTTTTTGCATCCCTTCACTTTCAGTCTGTATGTGTCCCTAAGTCTGAAATGGGTCTCTTGTAGACAACATATATGTGGGTCTTGTTTTTGTATCCATTCAGCCAGCCTGTGTCTTTTGTTGGAGCATTTACATTAAATGTTATTATTGATATGTATGTTCCTATTATCATTTTAAGTGTGTTGGGTTTGTTTTTGTGGGTCTTTTTCTTCTCTTGTGTTTCCTTCCTAGAGAATTTCCTTTAGCATTTGTTGTAAAGCTGGTTTGGTGGTGCTGAATTCTCTTAGCTTTTGCTTGTCTGTAACACTTTTGATTTCGCCATCAAATCTGAATGAGATCCTTGCTGGGTAGAGTCATCTTGGTTGTAGGTTTTGCTCTTTCATCACTTTAAGTATATCCTACCACTGTCTTCTGGCCTGTAGAGTTTCTGCAGAAAAATCAGCTGATAACCTTACAGGGTTCCCTTTGTATCTTATCTTTTGCTTTTCCCTTGCTGCTTTTATTTATTTATTTTTTAAGAACTTTTATTGAGATACAGTTAAGATACAATAAACTGCATATATTTAGAGTGTACTATTTGATATCCCAATCTCCCAGTTCATTCCCCCCCAACCCTCCCTGCTTTCCCCACTTGGTGTCCATATGTTTGTTCTTTACATCTGTGTCTCTATTTCTGCCTTGCAAGCCAGTTGATCTGTACCATTTTTCTATATTCCACATATATGTGTTAATATACAATATTTGTTTTTCTCTTTCTGACTCACTTCACTCTGTATGACAGTCTCTAGGTCCATCCATGTCTCTACAAATGTCCCAGTTTCATTGTTTATTACAGCTGAGTAATATTCCATTGTGTATATGTATCACATCTTTTTTATCCATTCATCTGTTGATGGACATTTAGGTTGCTTCCATGTCCTGGCTATTGTAAATACTGCTGCAGTAAACCTTGGAGTGTATATGTCTTTTTGAATGATGGTGTTCTCTGGGTATATGCCCAACAGTGGGATTGCTGGGTCATATGGTAGTTCTATTTTTAGTTTGGCAAGGAACCTCCATACTGTTATCCATAGTGGCTGTATCAATTTACATTCCCACCAACAGTGCAAGAGGGTTCCCTTTTCTCCACACCTTCTCCAGCATTTACTGTTTGCAGATTTTCTGATGATGCCCATTCTGACCAGTGTGAGGTAATACCTCATTGTAGTTTTGATTTGCATTTCTCTAATAATTAGTGATGTTGAGCAGCTTTTCACATGCCTCTTGGCCATCTGTATGTTTTCTTTGGAGAAATGCCTATTTAGATCTTCTGCCCATTTTTTGATTGGGTTGTTTGTTTTTTTGATATTGACTGGCATGAACTGTTTATATATTTTGGAGATTAATCCTTTGTCTGTTGATTTGTTTACAAATATTTTCTCCCATTCTGAGGGTTGTCTTTTTGTCTTGCTTATAGTTTGCTGTGCAGAAGCTTTGAAGTTTCATTAGGTCCCACTTATTTATTTTTGTTTTTATTTCCATTACTCTAGGGGGTGGATCAAAAAAGATCTTGCTGTTATTTACATCGAAAAGTGTTCTGCCTGTGTTTTCCTCTAGGAGTTTTATAGTGTCTGGCCTTACATTTAGGCCTTTAATCCATTTTGAGTTTATTTTTGTGTATGGTGTTAAAGAGTGTTCTAATTTCATTCTTTTACATGTAGATGGCCAATTTTCCCAGCACCACTTATTTAAGAGGCTGCCTTTTCTCCATGGTATATCTTTGCCTCATTTGCCATAGATTAGTTGACCATAGTTTATCTCTGGGCTTTCTAACCTGTTCCATTGATCTATGTTTCTGTTTTTGTGCCAGTACCATACTGTCTTGATAACTGTAGCCTTGTAGTATAGCTTGAAGTCAGGAAGCCTGATTCCCCTGACTCCGTCTTTCCTTCTCAAGATTGCTTTGGCTATTTGGGTTCTTTTGCATTTCCATACAAATCGTAAAATTTCTTGCTCTAGTTCTGTGAAAAATGCCATTGGTAATTTGATTGGGATTGCATTGAATCTGTAAATTGCTTTCAGTAGTATAGTCATTTTCACAATGTTGATTCTTCCAATCCAAGAACATGGTATGTCCCTCCATCTGTTTGTGTCGTCTTTGGTTTTTTTCATTAGTGTCTTATAGTTTTCTGAGTACAGGTCTTTTACCTCCTTGGTTAGGTTTATTCCTAGGTATTTTATTCTTTTTGTTGCAGTGGTGTATGGGATTGTTTCCTTAATTTCTCTTTCTGATCTTTCATTGTTAGTGTGTAGAAATGCAAGAGATTTCCGTGTGTTAATTTTGTATCTTGCAACTTTACCAAATTCATTGATTAGCTCAAGTAGTTTTCTGGTGGCATCTTTAGGATTTTCTATGTATAGCATCATGTCATCTGTGAACAGTGACAGTTTTACATCTTTTTTCCAACTTGGATTCCTTTAATTTCTTTTTGTTCTCTGATTGCTGTGGCAAGGACTTCCAAAACTATGTTGAATAGTAGTGGTGAGAGTGGACATCCTTGTCTTGTTCCTGATCTTAGAGGGAATGCTTCCAGTTTTTCACCATTGAGAATGATGTTTGCTGTGGGTTTGTCATATATGCCCTTTATTATGTTCAGGTAGATTCCCTCTATGGCCACCTTCTGGAGAGTTTTTATCAAATGTGTGTTGAATTTTGTCAAAAGCTTTTTCTGCATCTATTGAGATGATCATGTTTTTATCCTTCAACTTGTTAATATGGTGTATCACATTGATTGATTTGCGTAAAAATATGGAATGCTTCAAGAATTTGCGTGTCATCCTTGCGCAGGGGCCATGCTAATCTTCTCTTTATCATTCCAATTTTAGTATATGTGCTGCCGAAGCGAGCACTCCCTTGCTGCTTTTAATATTTTTTTTGAATTTATTTTTTGTTAATTCGACTAATATGTGTCTTGGTGTGTTTCTTCTAGGGTTAATCCTGTGTGAGACTCTGTGTGCTTCCTGGACTTGGGGGATGACTTTTTTTCCCATGTTAGGGAAGTTTTCCTCTATAATCTCTTTGAATATTTTCTCAGAGCCTTTCTTTTTCTATTCTTCTTTTGGGACCCCTGTAATTCAAATGTTAGTATTTTTAGTGTTGTCCCAGAGGTCTCTAAGACTGTGCTCGATTCTTTTTATTCTTTTTTTCTTTATTCTCTTCCTTTGCACTTATTTCTACCATGCCATTCTCCATCTCACTTATTCTTTCTTCTGCTTCAGTTATTCTGTTATTGATACTTTCCAACGTATTTTTCATTTCAGTTATTGTGTTGTCTATTTCTGATTGTTTGTTCTTTACTTCTTCTAGATCTTTGTTAAACATTTCTTGTACTTTTTCAATTGTATTTACAAGATTGTGGATCATTTTTACTATCATTTCTCTGAATTATTTTTCAGCTAGGTTTCCTATTTCCTCTTCATTTATTTGGCCTTGTGTGTTTTTACCTTGTTCCTTCGTCAGTTACATATTTTTTTGTCATCTCATTTTCACCCCCCCCACCCTCTTTGAATGTGCGGGATTGTGTTCCTGTCTCACTGGCTGTTTGGCCTGAGGCTTCAAGCACTGGAGTTTCTAGGTTGTTGAGTAGAGCTGGGTCTTGGTGCTGAGGTGAGAACCTCTGGGAGACCTCACTCTGATGAATATTCCCTGGGGTTTGGGGTTCCTCTGGTCTCCTTGGAACCTCCCCCATCCCCCACTTCTCCACCCTGCTGATTTCCCCCACATCCTACCAGGTTGCTCAGGGATTCCTCTGGTCTCCTTGGGCCTCAGGTCCCCCACCGGCCTCCGGAAACTGACCTAGTTTTGGGGAGACACAAACTCGTAAATGATTTCTTTAAGTGCTCTTTTTCTGCAATGTCCAGGCAGATCTTGGCAACACTCAGAATCCTGGCTGTTCTTTTCACCACACAATGTTACTAAATCAGTCCTGAAGATTAGGCTTCCTGTGTTTGCCCCTGTCTGGCCCAGCACCCTCTTTGAGGCCAGAATCAGTATTCCGCGGTATTATCTTCTTCCCTTCCCGCCTAATAAATCCAACTTCTAAAATGTTAGCAACGTCAGAGGTTACAGGGTTAATTAACACACTTCAGTGAGTGGAACAAAATTTTCCATCACAAACACCTTCTTTGCCATGTGGATCATTTCAAGCTGAAAACAATCAAGGCCCAAAAAACTCAGGAAGACACTTTGACCTTCCCCCTAACTACCTAAAAAAATTTAGATTGAGGGCCTATTCCCAGAATAGAGTTATTGCCAGAGCTATCTACAGAGAACATGGACTAGATGTGGGGGGGGACCCTTAGAGATCAGAGCCCTCAGTGTCTCAGTGTTGCTGCCTGTGCCAGCTAACATTTGTGCGTGGTCAGGCCCCCAGGAGGGCTCCTTTCCTGCTCTCTGTACACCACCTACTGGACCAGTCCCTGCCTCACCTGCACCCGCTCACACGAGTGATCTTCCTTCTTCATCGCAGCGCCTCAGCAGAAAATGCCTGCAGGCTTGCCCCCGGCCAGCGAGTAACTGTGCTGACCTTTAGGTCAGAGCATCTCACTCTGTGGAGGTGAGCGGGATGCTTCTCCGCTGGCTTCCCTGGTGTCAATTGTCAAGTCGTCTATAACTGGAGACCTCCCTCTTCCCTGACAGGAAGGCTGCTGCCCTGTCCTGCCGGCTGTCTGCTGCACACGGGGGTGTCGCTCCCAGACTTTGCTTGCCACGTGTAAGATCCCCCAGCCACTGAACCACTGGTGTCTCTGTGGCTGTCGCTGACTCTGGGCTCTCTCTTTGGTCTTGAGGCTGGACAAGCACAGGGCTTGCAGGCCTGTGGAGGGCAGCCCCACAATTTGCTTACCAAACGTTTGCCTTTCTATCTCCATGTAAATTGCCTTCCTCCCCTTTGAGGTCCCAAGCCACTATCCCCCACACCCTCTTTTGTCTTTAGCTGAAGGTGGTGTTTCGGATGAGGGCCTGGGCCTGGGCCACCACTGCCACTGCTGGAGATCAAGAGGGTTGTGTTTGTGCATGTGTTTCAGCAGGTTGGTTTCCAGTATGCACACCTGGCTGCAGATGGTGCAGATGCACACCTTGGCCTGCTTCATGTGTGCATACACCTCCACGAGGTTGCGTCTGTGCATGCCCAGTGACAGTTGTGGCACATACAGGGTTTATCTTTGTTGTGCTGCTGCCTGTGGGACTGTGGGTTGGCGAGTGTGTAGAGGTGCCTGTGTGTGCACATTTGTACGGCCTGTCCCCAGTGTGGATTTGGGTGTGCGGCTGGAGCTGAGAGCTGGTGGGACTTCTCAACAGAAGTTACACCTGTAGGGCTTGGCCCCGAGTGGATATGGAGGTGATGGGCCAGGTGGGCACTGTTGGCGAAGGTCGCAGAGCAGCGCAGGTGCTTGTGGGGCCTGGTCTTGCATGCGACTGGGACTGGGTCTGCATCTCTGCCTCCGAGTAGAGTATCAAGGGGCACATCCGTCACCTGTAGGTCTTGCCGTGTGTCTGATGGTCATCATCATTCTGAGGGTGAGGCAGGAGACAGATGGGCCCCAAGGACATATGGGTTGAGTTCATTCCCTGTGAACCAATGCTCTGAGACAGGAATAACAGGACAATTGGGACAGGAGGCTGGGCCCTGCCCAGAAAGAAGATAAGAGACCACATATTCCTCATTCTTGAAGTCAGGAGATCTCCCCTGACCACATATGCACAGAAAGCCTCCTTGGAGGTCAAAAGGGGAGTGATGCCAAGTGGCCAAAACCTGTCCATAGGCCTCTTCAGTGGAACTGTCTTGGCTAAGAGATGCACCCAGACACGTGGGAAAATCCTGAGATACACCAAATATGGGCTCTGAACCAGGCAAATCAAAGTGATTGGTCAAAGGAAACACAGAAGAAATGCCCCATAAAAGTGACTCAAACTACCACGAGGGCACAACTCTCTCTGAGTCCGCCCGTGTGTCTTATCCACATGTATTCTGTTCTTTTTCTCCTAATAGTTTATTCATTTCACTACTTTCCATCTTTGTGGGAATTCTTTCCTGCAAAGCCACAGGGCCAGGGCCTTGTTACTGACCAGTGGTCTAGTGACTAGGATTTGGTGTTCTCACTTCTGAGACCTGACCTCAATCACTGACCAGCAGCTGAAACCCCGCTTCAAGCCACGGCAGGCCGAGGCCACCTGAGATCAAGGGGAGAGGATGGAAGGGAGCCCCAGTTCTGGCATCCGCTTCTTCTTTCGGCCCTGGGAGGTTCTTAGTGGCCATGGTGCCACCTCCACCTGCACCGCCACCTCCTTCCTCTGTGAGGGTCGTCGCTGCTGCCTTAGACAGGTCAGGGAGCACCTGCAGGGCTTGGGAGCTGGGGGAGGAGTTGAGACAATCACAGGAGCCAATGTGGGGAAGGTCTGAGCTGACGAGGCTGTGGTCACAGGGATCCCAAGGGGATGTGATAACCAAGCTGGGACCCCGTGATTGACCCCCTTCCTTTCTCCACCTCTGAGAACAGGAGGCTGCAGTGGTCATCCATCCTGTGATGGCACAGGGACCACTGTTACACTGGGGTAACAGACGCCTGGCTCTGTGGGGTTAGCTGGTCTGACTTTGACTCTATCCATGTGGATGCCCAAGGACAGGCGCCCGAGGCAGTGCTGTCCGCAAGGTGGGGCCATGGGGTGGAGCCGGCCCTCAGCCCTTCCCTGGCTACAGCTGGTCCTTCACTTTGTTGATGAACATCAGGTTCTCAATCTGCGCTGAGGCCCAGGCTTTGCAGCGACCACAGCACCACACTTCCAGTCCCCAGGGGCAGGGCAGACCCCAGGGTAGGGGTGGCGGGGACTGCAACCCCACCCTCCACCCCAGTGTTCCTGTGACCTGACCCCCTAACGACGGCAGAGCATCATAAGGACATCTGCATCACAGTCTCCAGCAGCACCGTCCAGCTGGAGCACTTGGCTAGCCCAGAGACACCTGTGCTGCTGTCCACCAGGAAGGGGGGACAGAAGTTCTGGTCCCTTCTTTCTCCAGCTTCTCTTGGTGGGAAGAGTCCTCTTTTTCCTTCACAGGCCACAGCTCCATCCCCTTGGGCCTCAGGCACAGCCTTCCCTCACAGGATGCCATCCTCGTTCTCACCCCTCTTTGGAAGGGTTCTCAGCCCTCTTGCTGGCAGAGGAGTACTGAGCGGATCGCTAATCCAGCAGCCTCCCTGCTGAGGCACAGCTGTTAGCACTGGGGTTGGTGCTCAGGGGAGTGGTTGCTGTGACCTCATAGAGACTTTTCCAGCGGGGGCACCTACTCTTGCCTCACCCTTGTGGTCCCACAAGCTCACGCTGACAGAGGACTAGGGGCTGGCACTCCCAGACTTCAGAAAGGAGGGAGACCTACCTGCAGCCCACCTTCTGTTCTGTTCTTGCTGTGCCCCCGTCCGTGGGAGCTACCTTCTTCCCCTGTAACCTCGCTTTACTTCCTACCTAATGCTGGAAGGAGTTGGGGGGGTCAGACCCCCTTTATTTGTAGGGGGGCTGAGATGTGGTCCCCAAGGGGCTGGAGATCCCCAGAATGGTTAAGGGCGGCTTAGAAGTGTGAGTTACGCTTTTCCTTGGAGCCTCCCTGCTTCTCTGCCAGCTGAGGCCCTGTGCTCAGTCTCCCTGTCCGTCCCCAAAGGAGCTGGGGGTTCTTTGTGAAACACCATAGCAAGGGGGCTGCAGAGAAGAGAGGGTTCAGGGAAAATGCAAGGACTGCACTTACCTCCCCAGGTGCCTCAATCAGTTGCTAGACACAGATTTATACACACACACACACACACGTGTGCGTGCCTGTGCGCATACACACACACCCCCAGTCATTTATGGCCATCTTTGTTGTAACCATTTCTGTGTTTATAAATGCATTATATCTGAAAAAAAAAAAGGTGAGGGTTTTGAGCATTTTGGAGAGTTACTCAGTTTACTTAGGTCTCTCCCAAGTATACATGTTACTAAACTTTTGTGTGACTTTCTCCTGTTCATCTGTCTCATGTCAGTTTAAATCTTAGACCAGCCAGAAGAACTTAGAATGGTAGAGGGAAATTCCTTCCTCCACAACATCAGCAAAACCTTCAAGTTCTCCTCCTTAGCTCTCTGATGTCTTATCTGTAGAAGTTCTTCTCCCATGATAGAACCCGCGTCTCCCTCTGCCTTCCCTGCGTTCCCCCTTAATCTCTGTTCTCACAAGCAGCCCTTCATGAAACCAAGCCCCCCGAAAACTGAGCTCCCTGCCAAGTTGATGATCAGCCTTTCTGTCCAAAACTTTACTCCTTTCTTGTCCCCTCTGACCTCAATCCTGCGCTCACTGAGCACTTATCCCCCAGAGTCAGATGAGGTCTCATCATCAACGTACAAAGTCGGGTTGTTTCTCCAGAGCAAGGTGAGCTCGTGGACACCGAGCCGTGCACCACCTGGCGAGAGACTTGCAGACCAGAGACATCCTGACCCCAAAACTACAATGGAGAAATGTCATGATATGACAGTTAACCCCCCTCTTTGTTCTTCCCCTTTAAGAAGGTCAAGTTCAAGTGGATCTGAGGCTTGTCTCTCACTCCCTTGCTTGGTCCCCTGCAGTTAGCTCTTTGCTGCAAATTCCTGCCGCCAGAGCTGGGCTTTCTGCATCACGAGCCCATTGCTCGGTGACATCAACTTGGAAACTCCTCTCAACAGACAAAGCCTTCTGTGGCTGACCTTCCTCACCCCCCTGCTTCAAAGACAGCTTTCTGGAATGATCAGTGTTGGTGGGCTGGGTACACTAGAAGAAGCCTCTTGCCTTTCTGTCCCCAGTTTATCACAGATTTCACTGGGCAGGTCCTTTGCGGAAGCGTGAGGGAGGTGGCGTAGATGGCACTAAGGATCAGGGAGAGATTCGGCTTAGAAGAAAGTAAAGAGCAACATCTGCCGATGGAAAAGGTGTGCTCTTGTCCTTCCCGGACCATCACATGGGCTCCGTGCCCTCCGATTATCACATGAGAAGAGCGTGCCGTCCCCTAGTCAAAACAATGACCTGGAAGTATTGTTGAACCCAAGTTCGCGTGCCTAACGTACACTGAGGCCAAACTAATGTAAACATCAGCGTTGGGAGCAGAGGGAGTTTTATTAATTAATCTGTAAGCAGCTTTTGGCAGCAAAGAACTCCCTTTGGTCCTATCACTTTAGCAAAGCTCTATTTTAACCAATCCAAGCACATCTTCCAGATGTTTTCATCACATAATACTTTGCCTAACTGTTAGTTCTTTCCTTCGATTAAAGAAATATAAATAAATAATAAGTGTTTAACGGATGGCCTTCAGTAATCTCACAAGCAGACTGTGCGAGGGGGCTAGCATCTAAAGAAAGATCACAAAGAGTCCACAAGCCTGCACACAGTGGGGCGTGGCAACGGCTCGGACCCCCTACCCCAGTGGTTAACTGAGGTTACGTCCCCATTTCCATGGCTGAGCAGACTCTTTGGAGTTGGTTTTGGGACATGGATTTGCCTTCTTCCCAGATTGCCGGCTTTCTTATTAAAGCAAGTTTTCTTTTCCTACAAGGACTTGCCTCTCGAATACTGACTTCTGAGCGGCAGGTGGCCGGACCTGAGCAGTGCACCAGTCCAGAAGGTGGAGGTGCAGGTGTGTCTCAGGTCCATCTTGCTGGTGGACCGGGGTGCGAAGTCCTTCAAGACAAAGATGGTACGTGGGAGGGGTTCTTGGGGACTTCAGCTTCCTGCTGGGTCCTCCTTTGCAGACCTTCCAGCACCGTCCTATGACTCGATGTGTCACTGATGATGTGATTGATCTTCAGGTTCCTGCAAAGCAAACTAGGAAATCGAGGTCTTGTCATCCCTTAACTCCTCTCTGGGAGAGAACAAAGGTGACGGTTGAGGCATTTTATTATTTACTTAGTTAGAGTTTATGTGACAGGTTAAGAATTTTAATTCCTGGTTGGCCCCTGGTGGTTCCTCTGAGAACTTTAGGGCCTGCTTTTCCTTCGTTTCTGCATTCCCTGTCTTCCCTAATTAGTAACTGCATGTGTCTGCTATTTGGAACTCAGGTAATGCTTCGAAGACTAAGGCCTTTCTCTACAAACAGGAAATGGGGGACATGGGGATCTTTTGTACCCAGGAGGGTCCTTTTGTACTTGCAGGGTCCTGCCCAGTTTCACCACCCCCCCTCCCCCTTTTCTTTGATACTCCTCGATCCTGAGGGAAACAGGGGCAGGACAAGAAAGGGAATACAGTTTTGGAAAGAAAGGTATATCATAAACTCAGCGGGGGAGCTCGGTTTCCGAAGCCTGATTTAAACACGTCAGCTTCCTACCATGAGTCCAGCACTGAGCTGGGGACAGGAGGGTACAGCAGAATATTCTCTCCTCCTGAGAAATGTCAACTTTGTGGTGACTCCCAGACACGTGATTCCTAGAGAATGGCCACTACAGGAAGAAAGCAGACCAGTACCAAGTGATTTGAAGATCAGAGCTAAGGAAGCTCAGAGAAGACAGCGGTCAGGATGGGCAGTAGCTGTCAGGAAAGGATCCACAATACAGCATGAACCTGACAAACTACATCAGCCAGGAGACCAAGGTTAACAGGAACAGTGGTAAGTGTCTCGAGAGCCTGCTCCTTTGATATGAATTGATGAGAAAGCCCTTGACCTCTGTGTTCTGCTTCCATAAACCCATAACCCCCACCTAATCATGAGAAAAACACCAAGTAAATCCCAGTGCAGGACAGCCTACAGAGTAGCTGCCCAGCCCTCCTCCACACTGTCATGGTCATCGAAACAAGGAGGGTCTCAGAACCTGTTCAAGCCCAGAAGAGCCTAAGCAGACATGATGGCCACATGTCATGTGTGCCCTGGATGGGATCCTGGGACAGAAAGAGGGAGAAGGAAGGGAACTTGAAGAGAATAAAATATGGATTGTAGTTAAAAATCGTGTATCTATATGTGCTCATTAATTGTGTTAATTCTGTAGAAAACTAGAAAGACAGGAAAAATTGAAGTCAAATAAGAGAATTCTATTGCTTCAAATTGGAAGCTTAGAAGAAATTGGTGATTTCCTAGTAAAAATACACATTGACAAAATCGACCCCAAAATAAGGACAATGGAAACATACCAATTAGCACAGAAAAGCTTGGAATGGCACTTAGAAATCCCCTGCTGGAAAAGACCCCGGACAATCTGAATTCACAGTAAACAGCTGAGTGTTAAGTGACCTTTAACAAATTCTAATTTTAATAACAAACTTTGATATGCTTACAAATTTCATTTAGTGTAGGAAGTCAGTGTTTACAAACAGACATACTTTATGTAGAATTACAGATATGCTGCCTATTCAACTGTGACTTTCTCAACAAAAGGAAAAAGTTGTGGAGTTTACTTGCATTAAAGATAGAAAAGAACATTTTTAATATATTCTTATTTTGGGGTAAAAACTGTATTTAAACAAATAATGTTCAACGTGTCAATTAACTTTCCCAGTGGCATTAACATCGTAACAAGAAAGGGCCATTGGAACACTCATGAGAGCAAGAGCACAGAGGCGGCTGGCCCTCGGGGGGCTGGCGGGGCTGGACCGTCCCCTGTGAACATGCAGCCCTTTAGAAGGACCACTGTGACCTGCTTCTGTAAGAAGCACTGCTGTGTGCCCTGAGTAAGAGCGCCGCAATGCAGGGATGCTTTTAACTACCACTGACCCTTGAACAAAACGAAGTTGAACCACTTGGATCTACTCATGTGGATTTTTTTCAATAGAAAGTACCACAGAAGATGGTGGCGTGGGAAGACGTGGAGATCGGTCACCCCACAAATGGAACAGTTGCTGGAGGCTGGCGGAGGACCTGAGGCCCAAGCAGACTGCAGGAACTCCGCAGCAACCGGGTAGGACCTGGGGGAAGTAAGTGGGGAAGGGAAGGGAAAGCCAGATGGACCGGCACTCCTGGGGGTGTGGCTGGGTGAGGGCAGAGGTTCCCACCTGGAGGGACCGTTGGGGGCTGGGGAGATCGAGGAAACCGCAACTGGGTTTCTCCCGCCCAGGAGGCCAGGTGGCCTGCTGAGCTCCCCAGCTCGGGGGCCTGCTGGGCTCCCCAGCGGGGTCCTCCACCCTCCAGGACCCCCTCTGGGATGCCTGGGTCCTGGGGGTGTAGGAAGGAGGGAGGAGGGGCGAGGAGGTGGAGAGGCGGACAGGAGGGGGTGGGGGCTTTGAGATTGGGGGACGGGGAGGTGAGAGGGCGTTTCGCCTGCCCTCTTGGCCAGGGAGACCGACTGGGCTCCCAGGCCTGGTCCTTCACTCTCCAGGCCCCCTCCAGCTGCTTGGAACCTAGGAGAGTGGGGGGTGGGGGAGAGAAAGAGAGGCACACAGGGACCCTACCAGACTGGGAGATCTGGGGAAGTGCCACAGGTGTTACCCTAGCCCAGTTGGCCCTGGGAAGCCTGTTAGGCATCAGAGTTAGGTCTCCTGCCTTTCAGTACCCCCTGCAGTTGTAAGGGTTCTAGGGGAATAGGAGAGAGGGGGTGAGAAAGAAGAGAACCCAAGGAGGAGGGACCCTCCGAGACTGGAGGACTAGGGGAGGTGCCTAGCATTTCTGCCACCAACTCAGGCCCAGGGAACCGGCTGGGTACCTAGACATGGTCCTTTGCTCCCAGGACCAGAGGCATTCCTGGGCCCCTCTGCCTCATTGGGCCTAAGCCACATTCCCCACCACCGCCATGGCCTTTTCTAAGCATAGGCCCTGCCCATTGCCTAACTTTCCGCCCCCCCCCACCTCCACCCTTGTCTAAGTCCTGTTCCCATAGTCAAGGCCTTTTCTGGCTTTTATTTTTCTTTTTTTTTCTTTGTTTTTTTTACTTCCCACCTCCTCACTTAGGCTATTTTACCTTCCAGTTGTTGCTCCATCTTTTTTTTAATTTTTTCTAACACATCTGTTAGTTTCCTATTATTGTATTTTTTATCTTGCTATTGTTCTGCTGTTCTCCTTTTTTTTTTTTAGTTAAAAAAATTTTTTTTTCATTCTCCCTGCTCCATATGGCTTGTGGGATCTTGATACAAAAGCCGTGTCAGGCCTGAGCTCCTGAGGTGGGAGCTCTGAGTCCAAAACATTGGACTAACAAGGAAACCCAGTTCCCAGGGAATATTCTTTAGAGTGAGGTCTCCCAGAGGTTCTCAAGTCAACACCAAGACCCAGCTATACTCAACAGCCTACAAACTCCAGTGCTTGAAACCTTAGGCCAAACACCCAGTGGGACAGGAACACAATCCCACCCATCCAAACTGGGGGGGAAGTGAGATGACAGAAAAATATGTCACAGATGAAGGAACAAGGTAAAAATACACAAGGCCAAATAAATGAAAAGGAAATAGGAAAATTGCCTGAAAAAGAATTCAGAGTAATGATGGTAAAGATGATCCAAAATCTCAATAACAAAATAGAGAAAATACAAGAAACAGTTAATAAGGACTCAGAAGAACTAAAGAGCAAACAAACAGTAATAGATAACAAAATAACCGAAATTAAAAATACTCTAGATGCTATAAACAGCAGAATAACTGATGCAGAAGAATGAATAAGTGAGTTGGAAGATAGAATGGGGGAAATAGCTGCCACCGAGCAGGAAAAAGAAAAAAAAATAAAAAGAATGGAAGACAGTCTCAGAGACCTTGGTGACAACATTAAGTGCACCAACATTCGACTCATAGGCATCCCAGAAGAAGAAGAAAAAAAGAAAGGGTCTGAGAAAATATTTGAAGAGGTTATAGTGGAAAACTTTCCCAACATGGAAAAGGAAATAATTAATCAAGTCCAAGAAGTGCAGAGAGTCCCATACAGAATAAACCCAAGGAGAAATACACTGAGGCACATATTAATCACACTAACAAAAATTAAACACAAAGAAAAAATATGAAAAGCAGCAAGAGAAAAGCAACAAATAACATATAAGGGAAAACCCATAAGGATAACAGCTGATCTTTCTGCAGAAACTCTGCAGGCCAGAAGGGAGTGGCAGGATATACTGAAAACCTTGAAAGAGAAAAACCTACAGCCAAGAATACTCTACCCAGCAAGAATCTCATTCAGATTCAATGGAGAAATCAAAAGCTTTATAGACAGGAAAAGTTAAGAGAATTCAGCACCACCAAACCAGCCATACAGCAATTGCTAAAGGAACTTTTTTAAGCAGGAAACACAAGAGAAAGAAAAGACCTACAAAAACAAACTGAAAACAATTAAGAAAATGGTAATAGGAACATACATGTCAATAACCACCTTAAATGTAAGTGGATTAAATGTCCAACCAAAAGACACAGACTGGCTGAATGGATACAAAAATAAGACCCTTACATATGCTGTCTACAAGAAACCCACTTCAGACCAAGGGACACATATAGACTGAAAGTAAGGGGATGGAAAAAGCTATTCCATGCAAATGGAAGTAAAAAAAAACTGGAGTAGCAATACTCATATCAGACAAATTAGACTTTAAAGTAAAGACTATTATAAGAGACAAGGAAGGACACTACATAATGATCAAGGGATCAATCCAAGAAGAAGATATAACAATTGTAAATATCTATGCACCCAACATAGGAGCACCTCAATACATAAGGCAAATGCTAACAGCCATAAAAGGGGAAATTGACAGTAACACAATAATAGTATACTTTAACACACTACTTACATCAATGGACAGATCATCCAAACAGAAAATAAATAAGGACACACAAGCTTTAAATGAGACATTAGACCATCTCGACTTAATTGATATTTATAGGACATTCCATCCAAAAGCTACAGAATACACTTTCTCCTCAAGTGCACACGGAACATTCTCCAGGATAGATCACATCTTGGATCACAAATCAAGCCTCAGTAAATTAAAAAAAATTGAAATCATATCAAGCATTTTCTCTGACCACAATGCCATGAGACTAGATATCAATTACAGAAAAAAACTGTAAAAATACAACCACTGGAGACTAAACAATTCACTGTTAAACAATCAAGAAATCACTAAAGAAATCAGAGGAAATCAAAAAATACCTAGAGAGAAATGACAATGAAAACACAACGACCCAAAACCTATGGGATGCAGCAAAAGCAGTTCTAAGAGGGAAGTTTATAGCAATACAGTCCTACCTCAAGAAAAAATATCAAATAAACAACCTAACCTTACACCTAAAACAATTATAGAAAGAAGAACAAAGAAACCCCCAAGTGAGCAGAAGGAAAGAAAATCATAAAGATCAGAGCAGAAGTAAATGAAAAAGAAATGAAGGAAACAATAGCAAAGATCAATGAAACTAAAAGCTGGTTCTTTGAGAAGATGAACAAAATTGATCAACCATTAGCCAAACTTATCAGGAAAAAAAGGGAGAAGATGCAAATCAACAGAATTACAAATGGAAAAGGAGAAGTAACAACTGACACTGAAGAAATACAAAAGATCATGAGAGACTACTACAAACATATATACCAATAAATTGGATAACCTGGAAGAAATGGATAAATTCTTAGAAAAGTACAATTCTCCAAGACTGAACTATAAAGAAATAGAACATATGAACAGACCAATACAAGTACGGAATTTGAGATGTGATTAAAAGTCTCCCAACAAACAAAAGCCCAGGGCCAGATGGATTCACGGGCGAATTCTATCAAACATTTAGAGAAGAGCTAACACCTATCCTTCTCAAACTCTTCCAAATTATAGCAGAAGGAGGAACACACCCAAACTCATTCTGCGAGGCCACCATCACCCTGATACCAAAACCAGGCAAAGATGTCACACAAAAAAAGAAAATTACAGGCCAGTGTCACTGATGAATATAGATGCAAAAATCCTCAACAAAATACCAGCTAACAGAATCCATCAGCACATTAAAAAGATCATACACCATGATCAAGTGGGGTTTATCCCTGGAATGTAAGGATTCTTCAATATACGCAAATCAATCAGTGTGATACACCATATTAACAAATCGAAGGATAAAAACCATATGATAATCTCAAGAGACACAGAAAAAGCTTCTCACAAAATTCAACACCCATTTATGATAAAAACTCTCCAGAAAATGGGCATAGAAGGAAATTACCTCAACATAATAAAAGCCATAAATGACAAACCAACAGCCAACATCATTCTAAATGGTGAAAAACTGAAAGCATTCCCTCTAAGGACAGGAACAAGACAGGGGTGTCCGCTCTCACCATTATTATTCAACATAGTTTTGGAAGTTTTAGCCACAGCAATCAGAGAAGAAAATTAAACAAAAGGAATCCAAATTGGAAAAGAAGAAGTAAAATTGTCACTCTTCGCAGATGACATGATATTATACATAGAAAACCCTAAAGACAGCCAGAAAACTGCTAGCACTAGTTGATGAATTTAGTAAAGTAGCAGGATACAAAATTAATGCGCAGAAATCTCTTGCATTCCTATACACTAACAATGAAAGAGCAGAAAGAGAAATTAAGGAAACTCTCCCATACATCATTGCAACAAAAAGAATAAAATACCTAGGAATAAACCTGCCTAAGGAGGCAAAAGACCTGTATGCAGAAAACTATAAGACACTGATGAAAGAAATCAAAGACGACACAAACAGATGGAGGGACATACCATGTTCTTGGATTGGAAGAATCAATATTGTGAAAATGACTGTACTACCCAAAGCAATTTACAGATTCAATGCAATCCTGATCAAATTACCAATGGCATTTTTCACAGAACTAGAGCAAGAAATCTTACGATTTGTATGGAAATGCAAAAGACCCTGAATAGCCAAAGCAATCTTGAGAGGGAAAAATGGAGTTGGTGGAATCAGGTTTCCTGACTTCAAACTATACTACAAGGCCATAGTGATCAAGACAGTATGGTACTGGCACAAAAATAGAAAGGAAGATCAATGGGACAGAATAGAGAACTCAGAGGTAAGCCCAAGCACATATGGGCACCTTATCTTTGACAAAGGAGGCAAGAATATACAATGAAAAAAAGACAGCCTCTTCAATAAGTGGTGCTGGGAAAATTGGACAGCAACATGTAAAAGAATGAAATTAGAACACTTCCTAACACCATACACAAAAATAAACTCCAAATGGATTAAAGACCTACATGTAAGGCCAGACACTGTAAAACTCCTAGAAGAAAACATAGGCAGAACACTCTATGACATCCATCAAATTAAGATCCTTTTTGACCCACCTCCTAGAATCATGGAAATAAAATCAAGAATAAACAAATGGGACCTAATGAAACTTAAAAGATTTTGCACAGCAAGGGAAACCATAAACAAGACAAGAAGACAACCCTCAGAATGGGAGAAGATACTTGCCAGCGAAGCAGCAGACAAAGGATTAATCTCCAAAATATATAAGCTGCTCATGCAGCTTAATACCAAAGAAGCAAATAACCTAATCTACAAATGGGCAGAAGACCTAAATAGACATTTTCCCAAAGAAGACATGCAGGTGGCTAACAAACTCATGAAAAGATGCTCGTATCACTAATCATTAGAGACATGCAAGTCAAAGCTACAATGAGGTATCACCTCACACCAGTCAGAATGGCCATCATCAAAACATCTAGAAACAATACATGTTGGAGAGGGTGTGGAGAAAAGGGAACTCTCCTGCACTGTTGGTGGGAATGTAAGTTGGTACAGCTACTATGGAAAACAATTTGGAGGTTCCTTAAAAAACTAAAAATGGAACTACCATATGACCCAGTAATCCCACTACTGGGCATATATCCAGAGAGAATCATAATCCCAAAAGAAACATGTACCATAATGTTTATTGCAGCACTATTTACAATAGCCAGGACATGGAAGCAACCTAAATGCCCATGAACATATGAATGGATAAAGATGTGGCACATATATACAATGGAATATTACTCAGCCATGAAAAGGAATGAAATTGAACTATATGTAATGAGGTGGATAGACCTAGAGACTGTCACACAGAGTGAAGTAAGCCAGAAAGAGAAAAACAAATACCGTATGCTAACGCATATATATGGAATTTGAAGAAATGGTACTGATGAACCCAGTGACAGGGCAAGAGTGGAGATTACAGATGTAGAGAATGGACTTGAGGACACGGGGCTGGGGTGGGGGAGCGAAGGGGAAGCTGGGACAAAGTGAGAGAGTAGCATAGACATATTTACACTACCAACTGTAAAATAGCTAGTGGGAAGTTGCTGTATAACAAAAGGAGATCAACTTGATGATGGGTGATGCCTTAGAGGGCCAGGATAGGGAGGGGGGGAGCGAGTCATGGGAGGGAGGGAATATGGGGGTATGTGTATAAATACAGCTGATTCACTTTGGTGTACCTCAAAATCTGGTACAAGAGTGTAAAGCAAATATATTCCAATAAAGAGCTTTAAAAAAAAAAAAGTACCACAGAACCACACGATCCAGGTTGGCCAGATCCACCAATGCGACACCAGGGACAAGGAAGGCGACTGCAAGTCATACTCCATTCTGATGGCAGAGAGTCGGCGCCCTGACCCCACTGGCTCGAGGGTCCATTGTAGTCCTGATGAAATTCCAGTTAGAAAGTAAAGGGAAACCATGGGGCAAAGCCCCAGGCATGCTGTGCCTGTGTCCAAGACCAACATCTCCCCGCGGGAGCCACACCCGCGTTCAGAGCTCCCGCCCTCTGTCCCTGCATCTGGGCTGGGGACAGTGCAAGCTCCATGGATGCCAGAGGGTGGCATCTTGCCCACTATTGAGGGCAGGCATGGCTCACCCACAGGGACACTGCCTCGGAGCGAGTCTCACTCGGACGCCACCAGCACCAAGTGTATGAGTCCAGTGAACACAGTACCAGCTACGCAGAAGAGGCTCCAGCTGTGTAATCCTGCAGGGGCCCGGGTCCCTGTGAGGCCACACGAGCCACGTGGATGCTGTTATAAACATGCTGGCCTAGGGCTCTCAAGGGGTCGGCTCCAGAAAGAGGGTCCACACTAGTGTTTCTAAACTGGGTTAGAACTGAGGGTGCCTGCGCCTCATTCCATCCACGCCCTCCACCCTCTGGTACTGAAGACACCAGTCTGGACCCTGCTCACCCTGCCGAGACGGATGCTGCTCTGCACTCAGAGAGACAGGACTCCATCTCACTACCTTCACTACTTCACACCTCCCACCCAGGACAGGCCCGTCCCAGCTCTCACTGGGTGGAGGATCCCAGCTCCAGACCCAGCCTCGCAGCCAGGGGGGACAGAGTCTCCTGCCTGAGGCTGCCCTTAAGCACAATGGGGCTGCCTCAGGGAGGGACTGCGGCACCTCGGGCCAGCAGGGAGGTGGAGATCGCTGGCAGAGCAGAGACACTGTTGCAGGTTGAATCTTGCTCCCCAGAAATTCACGTGTTGAAGTCCTAACCCCCAATACCCGCAAATGTGACATGACATGGAAACGGGGTCTTTGCAGATAATCAGGTCAAGATGAAATCATTTGGGTTGGCTGATCCAGTTCAATTGTGTTGGTATAAAAAGGGGGAATTTAGACTGACAGACACACACACACACACACACACACACACACACACACACACACACACACGGAAAATGCCTTGTGAGGACAGGTGCTGTGCTGTCCCAAGACAAGAGCTCCCAGAACCTGGAGAGAGCCCTGAGCCAGATCCTCCCCTGGGGCCCTCAAGGCCTTGCCAACACCAAGATGTCAGACTTCCAGCCTCCAGGACCGAGAGACCACAAATTTCTGTTGTTCTAAGCCACCTAGTTTGTGGCACCTTGTTCTTTTCTGTGTTTGTTCATTTGCTTGTTTTTTGGCTGCACCATGTGGCTTGTGGGATCTAAGTTCCCCCACCAGGGATTGAACCTGCACCCTCAGCAGTGAGAGCAAGGAGTCCTAACCACTGGACAGCCAGGGAATGCCCTTCTGGTACTTTGTTACAGCAGCCCTAAAGGACGGATACAGGCACCCTCTGCTCTGTCCTTCTCCCCAGACCACAGCAGGTGGGGGTAGAGGCAGGGCCCTTCACAGACCAAGGCCACTGCTGGCTGGTCACTCTGGCCCTGACTGTCTGGGAGCTCTGGACACAGCTCTCACCCTTCAGGGGCCACAGGAGGATGAGGACAAGGAGAAGTGGGGAGCTTCCTGGAGCTGGTTGCTGCACACCCCCTCTCCACCTGCACGCTATTCCTGGAGCCCAGAAAGCCCAAGAATAGCCAGATCCCATCCCTTACCATCCTCTGGGCCCCTCCCTCAGCCATCAGCAGTTTGGAATGGCTGCCACTATCTGCATCTTGATCTCAGTAGGGGAGACACAGAAAGAGGACACTGCCTGGTCACAGCATCTCACCAGCGTCCAGTGGCTCAGCCTGGCCCTTTAAGGAGAGGCAGGCAGGACAGACTTGTGGGGCCAACACTCCTCTTCTCAGAAGGGCCTGGGTCAAGCCAGGAAGCAGGGAGGGAAGTGGTGGCCAGGAAACCTGATTGGCAGGACGCTGAGGGCAGAGCGCCCCCTTCCCACCCCAGGTGCTGAGTGAAGGAGCTTCCTGCCTCCACCCGTAGGTCTGACACTGCACAGGTGGCCCTCCACAGGAGGTCCAGTCTGTCAGGGGTCAGCTCCAGAGACTTTAATCCATTTCCTCCAAAGTGGACGCGATGTAGCTGGCCAAGGAGGGCTCTGGGATGTTCCGGATGGAGCCCAGTGTCTGCCATGGGCAGGAGGGAGGAAGATGCCCTGGAGGTCCTCATGCGATCTGCTCACCAGGTCCCACCTCTGACTGACCAGCCCCCACACAGGTGCCTCCTTGCCAGGCATCCAGGCTCTGCTGGCCACAGGAGAGACTGGGACAGGCCCAGTACTCCACGTGCTTCTTGGGAAGGTCAAGGGGTAGCACACCCCATAGCAGCCCAGGGTTTCATAACCCCTAACCCCAAAGCTTGTTCACTCACTGTACTGACATTTTGTGCAGAATTTGGATGGAGGAGGGTGAGTCTGAAGCGCATGCTTCACGTGGGGACAGGCTGTACGGATAAGAGTGGGTAAAATGACGCGTTGTGTAACTCAGTTATTTACACCATTTACCATTTGGGTGAAGGGTAAATCATGGAGGTGAAGAGTGACTCTCGGTGGCGGGGTGTACACTGTGTGCCTGTGTGTGGAGGGAAGCTGGTGATGTTTGAGATCCCCGAATTGGGGTAAATGAGAGAGTGAAGTGTTCATTAATTGTGAGAATTAGGTAAGCAGTTAGGGAAACTAATGAATTAGTTCATAGAAAGTTTGATGAGAAACAGGATATTTACACAGCTTCAAAGCACCACCCTCTAAAATACCTACACAAAGAGAAAAAGAGTAACTATAGTGAAGCAGTTTGGCTGGCAACACCCCAACCTGGTGATGAAGATGAGCCATCAGTGATGGGATGAGCAAGGTCTCGTGCTGCCCAGAGGCTGCAGCAAGGACCAGCATCACTTTGGGGATATTCCTTCCAAATGTGCACCCCGAATTACAAGGAAACGTCAGACACAGCCACTCTAGGGGACATTCCACACAGTAACCAGCTTGTAATCCTCAAGTCAAGGTCATGGAGGTCCAGGAAAACCAGGGACTGTCCTGGGCTGAGGGGCACTGAAAGACCTGTGGGGTAAATGCAGCAGGTGCTATGGGGTGGATTGGGTTCACTCACATTCAGGGCATTTTGGGGACAGTTAACTGAACTCTCATGGGGTCTGGCAGTTAAGAGGCGGTAAAGCGTCAGGGCTGATTTTCTCATTTCCTGGGAGGTGCTGTGGGTGTGCAGAATTCCTTACCTGAAGGAAACACATAGAAGTGATAGGGGAATGACGGGGCATCAGGTCAGTAACTTATTTTCAAATGGTTCAAAGAGAAAAAGATCTTTGTATTGCACGGTCAATGTGTAAGTTTTCAATTGTTTCAAAATAAATGTTTAAAACCCTCAGGCCCGAGTTTTAGGGAACCTAGAATGTGAGTGGCTGTGCGAGTGGCCTGTCACTCCTGATGCTTGGCCTTGTAGTTCTGGTGAGGAGGATGGGTTGTGGGGGAAGCACATGTGGTCTCAGCTGAGACGCCCCCTCCTGGGAAGCCCCCAGCGTCTCCTCAGGGGTCCCAGGTTCCCTGGCTGCTTCCCACTTCACCCCATCCTCCAGCAACTACCTGGAAGTGCCCCCTTATTCCTTTGCCTCCCCCACACTCCTGCGGGCCCCGAGGGCACAAGCCTGACTGTGCCCCCCGCTGTACCACCTCTGTCCACCAACACGGGGGAGGCGAGGGTCAAGGGCCCATTCCTGGAGGTGACAGTCGTGGTGTCAAAGTCACAACCGAAGGGGGTTGGGGGTGCTGGGTGTTGCAGCCTGCTCGGCCCCAGGCCTGTGCACTTGGCACCTCTTCTTCCAACTCCGGGGAGATTCCTGGTTCCGGGGGCAGAGTAACCAGGTAAGGGGCAGGGGGCAGAGATGCCCACGTGACGCTTATAAAACAGAGCCCTTGGGAAGGACCTGAGTGTCCACCACCAGGTCCTGATGCGTGGATGAGTGCCCTCGAGCTGTGAAATGCAGGCAGGCATGGGAGGAGCAGGTCTGTGGGACAGTTAAGTGAATGGGAGGCGGTGGGCGTCAGAACATTAAACTTTAATTGAACAGAACACTTGTTTGTCAAACACAAGGGATCACAACCCAAGGGGAAGGTGCTCTCCCCTGGTGCACAAGCCTCTGTGTGGCCCCACACTGCACCCAGCACGTGACTGGGCAGGGAAGTCCGGCCTCCTCACAGCACAGGCAGGAGGGTGGCCACAGTGCAACACCCCCCTTGCTGGAGAGGGGCCTTCACTGTCCTCAACCTGCCCAGGAAATTGACTGCAATCTGTTGCTGCCTGAGTGCAACAGACCCACCTTTGAGTTCTAACTTCATGAATGTTTCTCAGATGCTTCTTGCAGTACAGGGGGTTGTCAACCAAACTATTCAAACATGCCAGGGGGCTCAGCTGCCCTCAGTGCTTCTCAGTGGAACCCCCAGGGAACTCAGGGGACCTCCTTGTTCAGTAGGGATAAACTCTGTAATCTTTGTTGCCAGATGTCCACATCTGCTCCTGGGGGCACTGGCCAGGCTCCCGAGGGGCAGCTCAGCCCAGACTGCCCCCCGAAAGCTCAAGGAGCATCCTGGCTCCCCAGAAGGCGTCGTTGGAGGTCTGGCCGTCAGGCCACTGCACCTGGAAAGCCAACACAGCATCACACACAGAAGTACCCTCTGTGGGCTCTGCCCTCTCACCTGTGCACCCCAACCCTGGAACCCACCCCCTCTGGACTCAGTAGGAAACACTGCCCCATGACACCTGCCTCTTAGCTCCCATTCCACCCAAGTCTAGCCTCGAGGCACCTCTGCCCCATGTTCAACTCTGAGCATTTTATTCACTCCAGAGTCCCATGCTGAGGAGCGGGGAGTGAGGAGGGAACCCCACGGTGCTTCGTAGGACAGCCTCACCTGGCTGGATGGGCTCAGCTGCATGGCAGACGTGGGGCCAGAGAAGGCAGGCGGGGCCGGGGCCAGCTCCGGGGGGCTGGAAAAGGGACGGTGTCAGGACAGGCCCTTTGCCAGGCCCTGTTTGAGGGTCACACCGTCTACCGTGAGTGATGCCCCTAGAGTTTTCTACCCATCAGAAGCCCTTCCAGATGCCGGACTCTCTTTGGGAGCAGCCCCCTCCTGCAGGGCCCTCAGGTGTGCAGGATGCTGCAGGGGCCTGTGTGACACCTCGAGCAGGTGGCTCAGGTAGTCAGCATGTCAGGGCAGGCTCACAGAGGAGGGGATGGTAAGCCAAGATGTAAAGGAAGACAAGGTCAAAAGAAGGGACAGGCCTGAGGTGTGAGGGGGTCACGAGGTCCTTAGGACCAAATCGGGGAGTAACAGGGGGAGCAGGGAAGGGGACAGGCGCAGCCACTTGGGACAAACGCCATGTGGTTCCTTGAAGTCAAATCACACCTGTCTGTGACCTAGTCGTCCCACTGCTAGGCGTACACCCCCAGACACATGAAGGCAACATGCAGGCCACCACGTTTCTAGGAGTGTGCACAGCAGCCCCAAACCAGGAGCTCCCAAGTGTCCACAAGAGGTGATGTCAACCCACACCAAGGACTAGGACTCAGCAATAAAGAGGAAGGGATAGGGACTTCTCTGGTGGTGCAGTGATTAAGACTCCGCACTCCCAATGCAGGGGGCCTGTGTTTGATTCCTGGTCAGGGAACTAGATCCCACATGCGACAACTAAGAGTCTGCATGCCGCAACTAAGACCTGGCACAGCCAAATAAATAAATAAATAATTTTTTTTAAAAAAAGGAAAGGATGCTTATATACACAGCAGCAGAGGCAGGTCCCAAAGTAGTCAGGCTGAGTGAAAGAAGTCATCCCATAAAAAGAGTATACACTGTATGATTGAATTTGTATGAAATTCTAGAAAACACAGCTAACGAAAGCAGGTCCTTGGTCCTGGGGTGACGGCGGGTGGGGGTGGAGGCAGGTGGAAACAGCCTTGGGGCCCAGGACCTGCAGCACAGCTATGGTTCGTGGTGGATACACAAGTCACACTCAGAATATTGTCATTTGTACCATCTAAACGTGGGTTTACTTCATGCCAATTACACCCCAATGAAGCCATTTTTAAACAAGGAATCGAGGTTATCAGATCAGAGCGAGCAGGAGAGGCCCAGCCAGGGGAGAGGCCCAGCAGGCCCTGTGGCCGCTCTGCTTCATGCAGCTCTGGGTCACAAATGGAAAAGTGAGTCCATCTGCGTGGCCTGGATTTTCCTGCCACGTGGCTGTTTCCACAGGCAGAGCCTGTGACCTGAGAGACTGCTACCTTACTCTCCTGTGCCCCCCAGTAATTCTACCCTCACTGGGTTCCTGATCTTCAGCTCCCAGACTTGGGATACCCTGAGCCCTGGGGACCCTGTCTTGTGGCCCCCATCGGAGATTCTCTCCCCACCAGAGGACCTCTGGCCCGACCTCTCCTCCTGTGAAGTCTCCTGGCCGCTTCCACGGCCCCCACAGCCATGGTCTACAGCACCTAGGCTGTTCACAGCCCTCCCAAGGCCCTTTAAAACTACAATCCGGAATATAAAATCAGGATTTTGATGCTTTCCAGAAAGGAAAACAGTCTTTGAGGAAAAGAAAACACCTGAAAGAGGCTGCTGGGGCCCTGGGAGGCCTCTGGGGAAGCCTGGCACCACCCACAGAACAGATGCCCGTATGTGCTCCCACGCTTGTCTGAGGGGAAAGCTGTCACCTTCTCTTGGTGCACATAGGACGAGACTCTGCACCCTGGAGATGGCGAGTCTCTGCATCAGACACTGCCCTGTCTACAGCCCCTGGGAAGCGTCCCCTGAGCCCCATGGCTCTGCAGCTTACCTCTGGGTGAGGATGAACTCTGGAGCCTGTGGAGAGGGCTGGGTCACCGGGAAGCCGCCCCCCTGTGGTTCTGCTTGGCTGCTGGGACCCGGACCCTCCTCCAGGTAGGTGTTCTGGGGGTCGCTGCTGGCAGGGTCAGCGAATCCTGCGCGGGAAGAAACCGCACACCCAAGTGCTGGGGGAGGGAGCAGGGCCCACATACAGCACAGCAGAGCCCCCACAGAGAGGCAGTGCCAGCCTGGCCAGCCCCAGCCTGGCTCCCTCGTGGAGGGAAGGCAGCCACCACTGTTGATCTCAGTGGCCTCTCCAGGCTTCCAAAGCCCAAAACCATGTCACACTTTGCTGACTTCAAATTTTTCTTTGTCATTCTAGACCTCATGCCAGCCCCCAGAGCCAAACAAAGACTCAGCACCCCACGTGCCCCACAGCCACCGCTGCCGTGGGAGGACAGGCCCTCACACGTGTCTCCTGCGCTGGTTCACCACAGGCTGGGCCCCCAACCCTTGGCTGTTTCCCTTCCCCTTTTACCTTGGGTTTCACCATGACTTCGCTGCGACACAACGTGTTACTACCTTACCTTGCTCTTTCTCTCTACTTAAAATATTACAGAAAATCTCTTAGGGTCCCTTTTACTCTAAAAGGCAAGGCACTGTGGACCTGATCAGTTCTGGGTCGACAGACATATAGGAGCAAAGTGAGATAAGAAGGAAGGTCCATTTCTGCTGGAAGTCTATCCAGGTGGTAAAATGAACATGTGTCCCTGATCTCAGACCCCAAACAACAGTCCTCCCTCCTGTCTGCCAGAGTGACCACTTATCTGCCTGCTGCCTTGAACCTTCCTAAGCATTTGGTGTTTGACTCTACCTCCACATTCTGCTGTTTCCTCTTTCCTGAAGAACTTTAAAGATACTCTTGAGGCCCATGAAATGTGGTTAAGTGCTAATTTCCAGTTCACACAGAATAGATCAATGGGTTATATCTTCTTCCTCCAAGAGAGAGAAATAAAAAGCCTCAACCCTGGAAGAAAGGCCATGTCATGGGAAGGGTAATTAACAGGTGGGAGATATCTGTGTTATGCAAATGCAGGGCACAGGTCCAATCCCACTGTGTATGTGTGTGTGGGGGGCGGGGATGAAGGGAATCCGGGGCATAAGCAGGGGCCAAGGACCCTGAGAGGTTTGCAGGGATGGGGGGAAAGCGAGGTGCTCAGGTGGCCAGCAGGGAGCTCGCTGATTCTCAGAGAGAATCACCCCTCACACATGTGGACATGGTGTGAAGACCAGCTCCCCTCACCCCAGTATGAGGTTGGCCACTGCCTGTCCTGACTCCAGGCTTGTTCGTAAACAGAGACAGGAAAAGGTCTCTGAAATGAAAGACCAGATGGAAAGATCATCTGATAAAATGGAAAAACTGCCTCCTGCATCAGAGAAATGAGTCTCCAGGCTCTTCCTCTTTTGGGATGCCCCCTACCTCCCACCCCCAGTTCAAGGAAGGGCCTGAATCCACAGTCCCAACACTCCCCCCTTCAGGCAACAAAGCATGTTTTCTGAAACTTCTAACTAGGATACTAGGAGAATTTTAAGATATTGCATCTACAAAAAGTAACATGACCTATGAAGAAAGGAAAATCAGAAATAAGAAGAGAGCGCTTGGGGGACTTCCCTGGTGGTCCAGTGGTTAAGACTGCTCTCCCCATGCAGGGGGCCAAGGTTCAATCCCTGGTTGGGGAACTAGATCCCGCTCACCATGACTAAGAGCCCACATGCGGCAACTAAAGATCCTGAATGCTGCAACTAAGACCTGGTGCAGCCAAATAAGTATTTTTAAAAAAATAGAAAAAGGAAAAAGAGAGCTTGGAGTTCTCTTAAAATATATAACTGTCAAAATATCAGAAGATAGAGTTTAACCCTAAAGCACATACAATTAAAAAAATTTTTTTAAAGGTAAGCATTGGACTTCCTAGGTGGCACAGCGGTTAAGAATCCACCTGCCAATGCAGGGAACACGGGTTTGATCCCTGCCCCAGGAAGATCCACAAGCCATGGAGCAACTAAGCCCATGCGCCACAACTACTGAGCCTGCGCTCTAGAGCCCACGAGCCACAACTATTAATCCCATGTGCTGCAACTACTGAAGCCCATGCACCTAGAGCCCATACTCTGCAACAAGACAAGCCACCACAATGAGGAGCCCGCGCACCACAATGAAGAGTGGGCCCCGCTTGCCACAACTAGAGAAAGCCCACGTGCAGCAATGAAGACCCAACACAGCCAATAAATAAATAAATTTATAAAAAAAAATAAATAAAAAGTAAGCCATTTTGGGAGATTGGTCCAGGATTTCCAACATCCAAATAACATTTGTGCTCTAAAGAGAGAACTGCAGGGAGGAAATTATCCAAGAAACTATGGAAAAATATTATAAAAAATGTCCAGAGCTTAAAGAAGCACTTGTGCTCTGGTTCTTTAAATTGAAAGGCTTAACAACAAAGTGAATTTAAAAGACTTACACCTAGGACCATCACTGTGAAATTTCAGAACACCAAGACTTAAAAAAAAGAAGCTCCAAGAAAAGAAAAGTATGTGAACATCAGAATGACATCTGACTTAAAATGACAACATTGGATGCTACAATGATATGCTGCTTTCAAATTTCTAAGGGAAAAAGTATTTTAAACTCAGAATTCTGTCCATGACAAATCGTTAATCAAACATGAGGGCTGATTAAAGACAATTTCAGAAGATGCAAGGAATCAGAAAATTTCCCTTGCAGGCACCCTTTTTTGTAAAGTTAATTAAAGACAAAATCTTCCCTGGTGGCGCAGTGGTGAAGAATCTGCCTGCCAATGCAGGGGACACGGGTTTGATCCTTGATTTGGGAAGATCCCACATTCCACAGCGCAACTAAGCCCATGTGCCACAGATACTGAGCCTGTGCTCTAGAGCCTGGGAGCCACAACTACTGAAGCCTGTACACCTTCAGCCGGTGCTCCGCAACAAGAGAAGCCTCCACACGACAATGAAGAGTAGCCACCACTTGCCACAACTAGAGAAAGCCTGCACACAGCAACAAAGACACAATGCAGTCAAATAAAAATAAATAAGTAAATAAATAAAGTTAATTAAAGACATTCTTTAACATAACAAGAGTCAAGAAAGAAAGAACAAGACCTGCAGTTAAGGAAACACTGAAGCAAACCCAGGGAAGCAACTGAAGGCTCTCAGGAGGATGGCTCCGCCCCAGGCACTTGGATGGGAACAGGAAGGAGACTCTGCAGCAAGTCTTCCTCAGAGGGGATGCTTGAAACACTGGAAGAAGTTAAAGACGTGATAAAAGCAGAAAATGTAAGGAAAAACAAAGCCAATGAGAAACTACAGGAAGATATCTAAAATTTTAGGTCACATGATGAGTTCAGCGCCAATATCCTCCTCATAAGCTGGGAAGTCACAAGATGCTATCATGTTTGGTGGACAAAATACATACCTGAATACATATTCTTTAAAGGTATTTACAGCTACAGTTACAACTAAGAAAGAAACTAGGGCAAGAGCAGTAGGGGTCTGAGCAGCTCAGCCCTTCTCTGCTGTAGCAGATGCTGACAACTTATGGGGACTGGAGTGCAGGGGTGATTGCCATTTCATTTCAACTCCTTCCTCACTATCTTATTTTCTTAGTCACGTGCACACTTCATTTTGAGAACAAAAATAAAATGAAAAATATTTGGCCTGTTTGTGGGAAGAGCCTGTTCCAACTGCACTGGTTTGGGGTCTAATCAAATACACGGGATTCAAGCAGAAAAGTCCTGGCCCCTCAAAATTCTCCCCCTGCAAACGAGTTACAAGCAGTTGAAGCATCTGCTGTGGAAACACATGGTCTGCCTAGAGTGGACCCACCTGTGGGGCTGGGCTCGCCAAGGGCAGTGAAGGACACAGCCAGAGCAGCGTCTGCAGGGCGCATCATGAGGTCCAGCCCGTGACTGTGGATCAGTTGTCCAGTCTGGAAGGAAACTTCCTTGGAGGATGCCAGTGCAAGAGACGTCAGCCACGACTCGGGGGCAGCCAGAGACGGGTCCAGTAGGTCACCGCCAGCAGCCAGAGGGCAGAGACCAGGTCCAGGGCAGATGGGGGGAAGAGTGGCAGGATCGTGGCTGGGCCCTTCCTGGTACATCTCGCTACCCTGAAGAGACCTGGGGAGAACAGTGAACACCATCCCTTGGTGGGCAGAGGCTCCCTCAGGCTGGGGTAGGGGGCGCCTGGGAGGAGACTCCAGCCCAGTTTGGGAATCTGGGCTCTGGACTGAATGCAGCCACAGACAGCTGTGGGGTCTACCACATCCCCGATCATGCTGCCTCCACAGTTCTCCCTGGGGCTGCAAGGGTTCCAGAGACACAAAAAATACTACTGCTGGAAACCTAAGATATGTTAGCAGTTTATTTACAAGTGTCTTCAATGAAGAACTGTTCCAAAATACTGAAAGCTGAAAATAATTAGGAAGAGCCTAATAGTTGAGTGAATGAAAGTGGATCTTAAAGGAATATTAGACAGCAGTCAATAATGAAAAGAGTTAATATTCCCCCCAAATGCTCCCTGTGTCTCAGATTGTACTCCTGGGCTTTTGTTAGCACCCCCCACCCCTGTAAGCTGTGTCACCACCTGCATGGCAGGGCCCATCACCATCCCCATTTCACAGGTGACAAAAAGGAGGCACTGAGAGGTCATGGGAATCTGCCCAAGGTCACACACGTGGGTAGTTCCAGCCTGGCTATGAAGTGCCAGCCTGGGTAGTGTCATGACAGATGCTGACAGCACAAGTGTAAATGGAGAAAGTGGGCACAGCTTGATGTTTACACAGACATGGACCTGGCTGCATGCTCAGACTCAGGCCTGCTGCTGCTGGCACTTTCCTCACAGCAGTTTGTGCAGCATCACAGGAGCGACAGGGTGAGGGAAAACGGTTAGACAGTGCCTGGTCTGTAGCAGGAACTCAAAAAATGCTAGCTGTCACTAACTGTACCAAACGCTAGAGAGAAACCGCAAGGACAATGAATTTGCCTTTAGGAGATAGGTCTGCATGTTTTTCTTTCTGTTTTCTCCATTATCCAAATTTTACGTGAAGTCAGGCTGTGAGTCAGGGTCTGGGAGTATGTGTGGCATCCATGACGTGGGCTCCTTGCCAGGGGCTCCCCTAGTACCTGGGGTCACAACTGTCCCTGCCCCCAATCATCACTGACCTGGTCCCAGTGTCCGGCAGGCATTCCTACACCCACTTCAGGCCTGGTCTCCCACTGAGGATGGGGGACTGAACAGGGAGACGGTGCCATGGCCTAGGTGGGAGGCAGTACCTGGGAGCCAGTGACTTTGGCACAGTCTTGTCTCCAGAGAAGCCTGGGGTCAGGGCCAGCGGCTCCCACAGCCCTTGGGTGGTCTCCGGGGTCTGTACAGGCCCACTTTCCTCAGGTCCTGCTAAAAGCCGATCAGATAGGAGGGGAGGCTGGGTGATGCCAGGTGTCCCATGCGGGTTGCCCAGTATTGTTTGTTCCTCGATCTTTGGTCGGAACCGAAACCCATAATTAGGATCCCAGGACACCCTAAATTCTGGTGCTTGGCTTCACTTCCCATGGACTCCTGGCCCTGGAGACACAGTAACCTCTCAACGCCAAACACTGCTGCAGCCCCACCTGGGCCCTCAGCTTCAGCTATCTCGCTTCCCACAGGGTGAAGTGCAGACTGGGGGCTGGAGGAGGGGAACTGTCCTGTAACCGGCGACCCTACCTCGGCCCTAGACACAGGTTTTGTGAGAGGGGCCACTCACCCGACCACCGAGGCCGGTCCACGCAGCCAGAGCCAAGACGGGGCTGGCCTATGGGCTGCGGGGGATGCGGACCCGCCTGCCTCGCGGGGCGGTCCTCGGCCGAGTCCCGGGCTGGCGCCGCGCGCTGCGCAAGGGCCCTCTGGCGCCGCCGGTAGTTGGCAAACCAGTTGTAGACCTGCTCCGTGGTCAATCGCGTCTCCGAGGCCAGGTCCTCCTGCCCCGAAACAACACGCCGCTTGCCCGGCCCTCTCCTGCGCCACGGGGCCGGGGCACCAGCGGGCCTCATTTCTCCTCAAGCCGCAGCCCCGCCGACGGGCCATTCACAGCCGGGAGGGCTCGGCAGGGCGTGCAAACCGGATCCTCCCGAGGCGCCACCAAACCACTGACCGCCGCCCGCCCGCTGTGAGAGCCCGTGGGCCACGACAGACCCTGCGACCAGGCGCCTGTCCTTCCGCAGGAGCCGGACGCGAAGCACCACCACGGGCCACAGCGCCGAGCTCTGGGAGTGCCCCGCTGATTGGGCCAGGGCGATCACTGGGAGAGCCCCGCTGATTGGACCCAGAGAGAAGGGCGCACGCCAGCTTTCTGAGCTAGGAGACTCTCACTCCTGCCTCGAGAGCTCACCCCTGCATCCTTGCTGCTGGAGCCCCCGGCTGCGGTGAGTGCTCAGTGAGCATCTGTTGAAGCCACACTGGATGAGGGAGTATTATGACTCCCGTGATGAAACTAACCGAACCACGTGTGCAGGCTGAATGTTCGGGGGCTGCCAGCCAAAGGGCGCGGTCCCCAGGGGAGTTCAGGGGAGGCAGAGACCAACAGCGCCCTGGCAGATAGGCCACTGGGGAGGTAAAGAGGTGTGGCTAAGGGTGCGGGCCAATCTCTAAGGGTGGTGATGTCACCTAAGGGCGGGAGTGCCCTACCTACGGACGGGGAGGGTAGGCTAAGGGGAGGGCTGCCTGGCCTCGGTCTCATCTGCTCTTACCCGCTCGGACTTGCTGGGGTTGGTGCTCACGCCCGAGGCAAAGTCCTGCAGCTTCTGGCGGACTTCTCTGGGGAAGTTCCGGCTCTTGAGGCCTTCAGGGCAGAGGGAGGCGGGCGGCGGGTTCCTGGGTGAGAACAGTGAGGAGGTGGTTACAGACCCCCCTTCTTCTGAATGCACCTGCCGTGCTCCCCTGGACTTCCTCTCCTTTCACTGGCCACCCTCCTCCCCGCTGTGTGCTGCAGTTCCTGGGTCCATCCCCTGAACAAGGGAGGGGCCTGGTGTTGCCTGGGCCCACACGCCACACTTTCACCAGGGTTTCCAGTACCACTGCTGACTAGTGGCCATGACTGTGGAAGGTGGATGATGAGGACATCCTCTTTACTGAGTGTATAATTGAGATTTTTCCAAAAGATAAAAAGTGTCATATAAACAAACGGCACTGGTGTATACAAGATTTCACATCCAAATGCCAATCGAACAAATCCCCATGAAGTCCCAGTGGAACTCAGTCTCCCACTCCCCACATCTTCCCCCAGCCTGTCCTGCGCAACCCAGCGAGAGACCACCACGTCTCTGCCAATCAGGCCAAGAGCCCTGGAGCCTGGTGTGTTCTCTTTACCTTCTCCAGTACATTCAACCTATCGGCAAGTCCTCCAGCGTCTATCCTGACATAGCCCTTTCCCTGGCCACAGCCACTCCCAGAAACTCCAAGAACCTCCTGCCTCTGCTCCTGCACTGAACACCTGCTGTAACTCCAGGGTCACCCCTCCTTAAGCCCAGAGTGCACCATCCCCGGGTCAGGCCTCTCCAAGGCTCCACAGCCACGTGCTGTAGCCCCCACCACAACAAAGGGCCAGTGAGTCACAGCCCTCTGCTAAACGTGTTATGTTAGCATTCCTTGCTCTGGATTATGGGATCTGCTTTGTTTCCTTGTCTACTGTCCATCATCCACACCCTCGGGCAGCTCCAGGGGAGCAGGGCCCCAGCACCTCTAGTAGCACCAAGCAGCCAGGGGCCTCTTCACAAACACTGCCTGCTGATTCATTCACTTTGCTGAACTACCCTCCAGCAGGCTTTAGGGAGGGACCTGACTGCATCCCTCAAGGGTGATTAACTGCTGGGCTTTGAGGACATATCTGGCGGGCACCATGAGAAAAATTCTGATCCAAAAGGAATCCATCTCTTCTTCCATCAACCTGGCCCATGGCTCATCAAATCCTGTCACTTGGCTTTCAGGAGCTCAGAGCGAGACCTGCAGCTCCTCCAGGCCAGTAGGGAACACCCAAAATCAAGAACAAGGGCTCTACAGTCTCGATGTGTAGGCTGGAATCTTGCCTTTGTACCTCTCAAGCATGTAACCAGGCAAGCCACTAACTTTTTTGTGCCTCAGTGTCCTTATCCATGAATGGTAACAATGGAAATGATAATAACCAGTAGTCGTAACATTTACTTGGTGCTGATAATGGTCATAGTGATAATTAACATCTATTCAGAAGCTAACGTGTGCCAGTCTTCTGAGCACCTCATTCACCTCATGTGGTGCTGGCAGCACCCTCACCTTTACCTCTCTTTAAAGGTTCTGCAGCCCTGAGGGGCCAACCGGGGATCTGGACCAGGCCGCCTGCAGAGCCTGACCATGGGGATTAGCTGAGCTGAGGGGCACCCACCCTGCAGGAGGAGGGTGAGGTCAGGGTGCCCACCTGCTGACTCCCTCCCTGCAGCATCCTCACTGACAGGCAGCGGCTCCTGCTGCAGCTACAACTTTTGGCCTGGGTCCTGGGAACCACTCCCTATCCTCACCCTGCGGACACAGGTGGGCAGGTGTCCCTATAGCCCGCTGAGCAGGTGAGATGATGCTCAGTGTCGGGCCCGGGCTGATGTTGAGCCTACTACCCTCTATTTTTTTTTTTTTTAGCTCTTTACTAGAGTAAATAATTGCTTTATGCTGTTGTGTCAGTTTCTGCTGTACAACAAAGTGAATCAGCTGTATTTATACATATGTCCCCATATTCCCTCCCTCCCGCGACTCCTTCCCACCGTCACTATGTCACCCCTCTAAGTCATCACCCATCATCGAGTTTATCTCCCTGTGTTATGCAGGAACTTCCCACTAGCTATCTATTTTACATTTGGTAGTGTATATATGTCAATGCTAGTCTCTCACTTCATCCCAGCTTCCCCTTTGCCCCACCCCTACCCTGTGTCCTCAAGTCCATTCTCTACATCTGCATTTCCATTCCTACCCTGTCACTGGGTTCATCAGTACCATTTTTTTTAAGATTCCATATTTATGCATTAGCATACAGTATTTGTTTTTCTCTTTCTGGCTTGCTTCACTCTATATGACTCTAGGTCCATCCACCTCACTACAAATAATTCAATTTCATTCCTTTTTATGGCTGAGTAATATTCCATTGTATATATGTGCCACTTCTTCTTTATCCATTCATCCGTTGATGGGCATTTAGGTTGCTTCCATGTCCTGGCTATTGTAAATAGTGCTGCAATGAACATTGCGGTGCATGTTTCTTTTTGAATTATGGTTTTCAGTGGGTATATGCCCAGGAGTGGGATTGCTGGGTCATATGGTAGTTCTGTTTTCCCTCTGACTATTTTTGCTTCCTCTCTTCTCTCCCTGCCCTTATCTCCCTGCCTCTACTTCACCTCAGCCCTTCTGTAGTTTTGGAGGGTAAATCCCTCAGGAGCCCCAGGGAATAAGCACCAATAAAGGCCAGTGCATACCTCTTCCTGCAGCGGAACTTCTGAACCGGGGTCAGCGTGGCCACGCCGAGCCTCTTCATGACCAGACGGTAGTGGATGTCGTTCCAGAGCTGCACCAGCTTTGGGCTGCCTCCTGGCACCCGGCATCCCTGTGGACAAGAGCCTGCCCCAGAGCCCCGCTGTCCACCCGACCCGAGCCTCAGAACAACCTCTCGTGGGGTCCTAGGGGCGAGAGCATGAGCCCCATGGCTGCGCTCCAGTCCCCACCAGGCCCTCCCACGAACAGGAGGAGGGCACAGCGCTCCCTCCTCCCCACAGGTGAGGGGCAGGAAGATGAAGGCTAACTCTGGGCCATGGCCACTGCACACAAGAGGCAGACCTGCACTAAGAATCACACGGTCAGGTCTGAGGGGCCCGAGGCTTGACCCCTGTCTTGCGTGAAAGGCCTTTCCCACCAGCAGGGCGGGCACATCCTGAGCTGAGGGGGATGAAGGGGTCCTGGTCTGTACCAGTGATAGCTCCCTGACCCAGTGTGACTTGGTCACGTACCCATCTTTAGAAATGGCCAAGGATGCTGAATGTGGGCCTCCCCCAGACACAGCCCCTGTGGTCAGTGTGTGGTTCTTGCCTTTAACCCCAGTGTTCTCAGGACCACCTTGGTGAGGGAGGTGCTGAGACTCGCTTAGCTTTCTCTCCACAGCATCTAAAAAAGCCCCTTTTGCTGGGTTGAGGGCCGCAGTCTCCTGCCAGAATGGAGTTGTCAGCCCATCCATCAGGCAGGGAGCCCCCTTGGGGTCTCTCCACCTGCAGGAGCGGCCCTTGGCGGGAAACGCCCTTCCTTAATGTGAGGGCCCCATCCTCTCTCAGGTCCAGAGCACATCACTTCCTCAGAGACATTTCTGGACCACCCTGACTGAGTTACTGTCCTTTTCCTGGGGCTTTTGCATCATTGATGTCACATTTCATCACTGACTGCCTTCACAGCAGCTGTTGCAGCTCAACTGTGTGCTCATCCACTTATTGTGACATATTTGGAAAGCTGAGCCCTCATATGTTCCAGGTGTTATGCTGGGTGCTGGGGACCCTTTAATGAGCAGAACTAATGCACCCCCACTCCTGGGGCCTGCAGTGCAGGAGGGGAGGCAGACAAAACACATCCCAAAATAAACAGGTTTCTAGTTATGAGTTTAGGAAGGAGCCACAGAGGGGGATGAGGGTTCTCTGAAATCTTTGAGAATAAAGGAGGCACTAGCTCGACGGGGTGACATTTAAAGCAGAAACCAGACAGGTGGGAAGGCACCAGACAAACAGAGTGGGTCCAGCCTGTGGCAGAGGGAATGGCCCATATCAAGGTCAAAAGATAAAGATCTCAGGAGTTCCAGCAACAGCAAGGAAGCCAGCACGGCCACTGTGGGGGAGCCAGGACTGGACAGCAGGCTCTGGGGACACCGCCTCAGCGCACACCATGGTCCCATCTGCAGTTTTAATGCTCCCTCCAGCTGCTACGTGAAGAACAGATTGAGGGAGCAGGAGAGGACATGGGTGGGGGTACAGCCAAGAGGATGTCACTGTGCTTGGGGGAGGGAGCAGAAATGGAAGGAAATAGAAAGAATTGAGTATCGTGAAGGTAAACTCAGCATGAATTACGCATGGACCGTAATATGGAATGAAGGGGCTTCCCTGGTTGTGCAGTGGTTAGGAATCTGCCTGCCAATGCAGGGAACACAGGTTCGAGCTCTGGTCTGGGAAGATCCCACATGCTGCAAAGCTACTGAGCCTGTGCGCCACAACTACTGAGCCTGTGCTCTAGAGCCCAAGAGCCACAATTACTAAGCCCACATGTCACAACTACTGAACCCGTGTGCCTAGAGCCTGTGCTCTGCAAAAAGAGAAGCCACCACAGTGAGAAGCCCACACACTGCAACAAAGAGTAGCCCCTGCTTGCTGCAACTACAGAAAGCCCGCGCATAGCAATGAAGACCCAATGCAACCAATAAATAAAAAATAAACTTATTTTAAAAAATATGGAGTGAAAAAGAGAAACATAGGCCCCCAAATCTCTTATTAAAACCTTTTGAGCCAGATGTATTTTGGAATTCAGAATTTCTCACATTTTAGGAAGGAACACAGGTATACACTATATAATTTGCACCGCCCCAGTATGATCTGGGGCAGGAAGCATCCTGCAACCAAACACACCAGGATCTGGGTAATGAAATGTACTGCAGTAATATTAAGTGGGTAAATAAGGACATAAATAGCTTCATATGAATGCAGCTGAGGTTTTGATGCCAAAGGAGTTGAGGTTCAAAGTACCACCAGAGAAGTGACAAACATACTCATGGTTCCAGAGTCCCGAATGCAGACCCACAGCTAAGGGACTGAGACCCTGGGTCTGTCTGATTGCTTGTCTAACTAACTGGAATGCCAGCTTTCCAAGCCAGGACCACCAGTCCAGGACCACAGGGTTAGAACTTAGCACCGTGAGAGTGAACTGTCCTATCTCAGTTTATAGCATATCTCCCCCGACTCCTGCTGACTTCTGGGCATTTCCACTGTGTTCAGGACAGTGGTGGCTGCTGCCCTAACTCTGCAACTCCCCCCCACCTCCCCCGCAGACCAGTCCTACCTTCAGCAGCAGGCAGGCAGCCTGGTGCTGCTCCTGCTGGGCCAGGGTGCTGGCGCACACTAGGGCCACATCCTCATTGTCCAAGAGGTACAGGTGGAGCTGGCTGTCCAGCATGGCGGTGATCAAGGGCTGCACCTGGGTGGGGTCGTCCTGTAGGTCCCGGCACAGCCTGCCTGCAAGGGTCACCAGCTCTGCCAAGGGTGGGCCAGTATCCCCGCTTCCCCTCAGCAGCTGCAGAAAGCTCTGCATCCCCAGTCGGGTTGGGCCTCTCTGCAAACAAGACCACAGTCAGTCCCATGCTGAAGGGCCAACTGCACATCAATCCTCAGATCGACTCTGCGAGGCCTTTCCTGCCACAGGCTCAGTGACAGAAGACGGGTGTCAGGGCCCACCAATTTCCTTTTAGTCCCCACAACAGCCCAGACCCTGGTTGTGCACCAAGATCCAGCTCGGTGCTGTAGCTGCGAGAGTTCTCCTCACTCCTGGGGAACTCTGTCTGTTCCCCTCGTGTCCCCCCCCCGCCCCGGTGCCACCTCTCTGTTTCCCCCGCTTCTCACACAGGTTGTCATTACGTTTCCTCCTTCCTTCTCAGGGCTCGGTGGAGGTGGCGCCACCTGCCGTTGGGGACATGAGATCCCCCCAGCACCTGCTGGTGGAGAGCAAGACCTCTCAGAGCAGCTGGGCTGCGCCCCGGCCAGGGGCTGGGTGGCTGCCCTTTACGTTCCTTCAAAGGGGAGTCAAGGGACCCGCTGGGGTGGGACTAGCAACATTTGCTTTTTATTATTTTGATTTTGGAAAAAACCCCCAAAATTTGATTTTGGAAAAAACCCCAAAGCTTATATTTGAAAGCCACAAAGATTTAAAGGTCACTCTAATCCGACAAATTAATAAAAGAAGGAAAAGGAAGGGAAGGAAAGAAGGAAGGATGAAAATGAGGAAAGAGTGAGTGAAAGGCAGGCCGGCCGGGCGGGAGTTTCGGCTCCTTGCCCTCACATCGCTGCTACTAGCACCGAGTTCCCACCTTTGCCAGGTGAGGACACAGGCTGAGAGGGCTGAGGTAACTTGCAAAGGCCCGAAAGTGGGGACCCGGGCAGACTGGCTTCCGAGTGACCCGTTACATCCCCAAAATCCACTCAGCTGCCCTCCCACCCCCACACAAACAGGTGAGCACGGCAAGCTGGATTGAAGGCTTTGCATTTTGTTTTTAAATTACAATCTAACTACGTAAACATACACCAAGTTTTAGCAGCAGAGAGAGCTTGCTTATGGCAATACTTAATCTGGCCAGCGCCGCAGTCATGGTTCCTAGTCTCCGCTGGGCCCTGCAAAGTAAACTGCAGCCGCACCTTCACAGCCGTGATCTCTTTTTCAAACAACCTTCAGACCTGTGTTTACAACTACCTTACTTCTACGGAACAGATTCGTGGAAGCGAGCTTAAAGGGTGTGCGCGCTTCCAGCGGAGGGTCTGGCCGGTTTCCAGCTCTTTCCGCCCGGCACCGCCTCCAGGGCGCCCGCCCGGAGATCCGCTCTCGCCGCCGCTTCCGCGCCCTGTCGCGGGCTCCTGCCTCAGGGCCCCGTGTTTCTTCCCGTCGCAATTGGCAGGAGGTCCGAGACCCCGCATCCTTCGAGGGACCCGGGTTTCTTCCAGCGCCGACAGTACCCCTGCCCCACACAGCTCCAGAAAGGGCGGGAAGGAGGCTAAGGGCCGAGCTCACACGGAGGGGATCCTGGAGTTCGGGAAGGCACCCTGAGCACTGAGGAGACCCGGCCCGGCGGAGACAGTGGGGGCAGGGGCAGGCAGCTCTGCCCTGCGTCCTGCCGGGACACCCTCCGCCTGGCCAAGGCCCTGCGCGGCCCGCCATACCTCTCCTCTCCGGGTGCTCTGCTCCCCGCGGGGGCCAAGATGCCTCCTCGGCGGCCCGCCCAGGACCCCGGACTCATCACCGTCGCCCGGACGCCCCCTCCCCCCATTCACTCACCTTCGCCCGGACGCCCCCAGTTCACCGCCCCAGCCAGGCACCAGCTGCCCTCTTCCACACTCCGCCCCCACGTGCTCCGCTCACAAGGCCGGAGGCGGCCTGGAAGGCGCGGTCGCTACAGTGTATCAAGGCCTCCGCCAATCCCTGCGAGGGCCCCGCCCAACGACCCCCGCCTGTGTCCTGTGCCCGCTAAGTCCAGGGGGCCCTGAGGGTCTGCCTGGGTTCGAGCGGGGGGGTTGCGGTGGTTCTTGGTGAGCCGAGAGGTTGGGGGGCCGCTGCACGGGAGCCAACAGGTCGGGGGAGTTGGAGGTGCGCCCACAGGCCCCGGAAGGAGCGGAGCCGGGGTCCTGGGGGTCCTGGGCTGGGGTGGAGGAGAGGGCGCCACGACTCCCAACCCCTGCAGCAGGAGGAAACTGTGACCCTGGACTAACCCCACGCCACTGCCCTGGCGCTCTGCGGAGCCAAAGCCCGGCCGGGGTCGCAGCCTGGGGGGCAGACACTCCCGCCCCTCCCATGCAGGTGGAGATCCGCACCCCCAGCCAGAGGGCCCTGCGGATCCCACGCCCGCGTGACCCCGGAGGCGCAGCTCCAAGCGGTGGAGAGGCCTTTGCGACGGTGGGGGTCCGAGTTCTCGGTGACCCTGGTCACCCACGCAGGGGAAGCCACTGCACTGCCACCAATGGCTCGGACACTGTCTGGCCTCTGCCCTGTGTAGTCTACATTTTTGTGAGATGTTGTACACAGCAAGCTGGAAGGAGCTCTGGAGATGAGACCAGGAGGACTTCAACTTGCTTTTGAAAGGGTGGTTGGGGTAAAAATTCTCTGATGTCAACGCTTATGCCTAAATTTATGCAAAAGACTTTGGCAGAAAGAGAAACATTTCAGCGTTTGTTCACGTGAACATCTGGAAACAATCCAGGCGTCTGCTTCAGAAAGAGGATGGGCTCCTGGAGGGTAATTAGTATTGTGCAGAGAAAGAATGCTTCCTGACCTGACTAGTGAAACATTGTACAATAAAAACGGCTGTTACTAAACAGTGTGAGTGATGTGAGCCCGTTTGAAAAGTACAGACGTAAAATGACATGTCACATCGTTGAACCCTGGTTGCCACTGGGTGACAAAATCATTTTGCTTTATTATTTTTATTTGGCTTTTTAATTTTCTTCTTTTTGCTTATCTATGTTTTCTAATTTTTATAAAAAGGCAATCTGGTTTCTCGTCTTATGGTTCTTTTCAAGAAGTGAAAGAAAAAATATAGACAACAGGGTTGGGGGAAGCAATTCCCACCCATCAAGTAGTGTACCGAGGCGGACATGGGTGAACAGAGGACATTAGAGATTTGCTGCAGGAAACCCTCCCCTTGTGGGAATGCCTCACAGGCCTTTTCTCCAGGACTGGCTGGTGCTCAATGAGAATATTCCTGGTTGCTCTCCACCCGTGAAGCACCAATGAAGGTAAAACCTCAACGGAACCCAAAATGTCCAAGTACCTACATTATTACATTTAAATGTAATTCAACAAATTTTATGATTCTAATTAATTGTTATGAAATCGGTTACTTTTTTTGGCTGCCAGGTGAGAAGTTATTGTTTATAAACATTGTCTTATTTGAATTTCCCAAGCCCCCTCTGAGCGAGTATTTGTTCCCTTTAATAAGGAAATAGGTCCAGTGAGTTTTTTTTTAATAAATTTATTTATTTATTTATTTATTTATTTATTTATTTATTTTATTGGCTGTGTTGAATCTTCGTTGCTGCACACGGGCTTTCTCTAGTTGCGGCCAGTGGGGGCTACTCTTCCTTGTGGTGCACAGGCTTCTCATTGATGCGGCCTCTCTTGTTGTGGAACACGGGCTCTAGGTGTGTGGGCTTCAGTAGTTGTGGCACATGGGCTCAATAGTTGGGCTCATGGGCTCTAGAGCACAGGCTCAATAGTTGTGGCGCACGGGCTTAGTTGCTCCGCGGCATGTGGTTATCTTCCTGGGGCAGGGATCAAACCAGTGTCCCCTGCATTGGCAGGTGGATTCTTACCCACTGCACCACCTAGGAAGTCCCGGTCCAGTGACTTTTAAAACACTTTCCACCAATAAGTGGTCTCCTTTAACTGTCAGACTTGAAAGCATATATTCTTAACTTAAGCACATAATAATTTTAAGTATTCTAAATCAGGGCAAACTCTTCATAAGATGCATTTTTTTAAAAAAAATTTATTTATTTATTGGATTTATTTTTTGTTGGCTGTGTTGGGTCTTCATTGCTGCACATGGGCTTTCTCTGGTTGCTGCGAGCGGGGGCTACTCTTCATTGTGGTGCGTGGGCTCCTCATTGCGGTGGCTTCTCTTGTGGAGCATGCGCTCTAGGCACGTGGGTTTCAGTAGTTGCGGCACATGGGCTCAATAGTTGTGGCTCACAGGCTCCAGAGCACAGGCTCAGTAGTTGTGGTGCATGGGCCCTAGAGCACAGGCTCAGTAGTTGTGGTGCACAGGCTTAGTTGCTCCACAGCATGTGGTATCTTCTTGGAGCAGGGTTCGAACCTGTGTCCCCTGCATTGGTAGGCGGATTCTTAATCACTGTGCCACCTAGGAAGTCCATAAGCTGCATTTTCAATAGAGGTCTGATCTTTCAACACAAAGTAGGCCAAAATGTAATTATCCAACACCCACTGTAAATAGAAGCTGCCTCTCTCTTCTGTGCTCACTGGTCTGAAATGCAATCAAATTACCACATAATGCAACCTAAAGCATACTTACCTACTATTTCCAAATTTTCTATTCTCTTCCGGACCCAGGCTACCGGGGGCTGACTCCCGATTCAATTGCTTAATAGCTGTGTGACTTTGGACAAAGTACTGATCCTCTCTGTACCTTTTCTCCTCTTTGGTAAAGTTTATTCTTTGTAACAATACAGACCCTCTTTCCTCCCTGGTTTGAGATCATAAAATGGGTCAATACGGGCTTCCTAGGTGGCGCAGTGGTTGAGAATCCGCCTGCCAATGCAGGGGACACGGGTTCGATCCCTGCTCCAGGAAGATCCCACATGCCACGGAGCAACTAAGCCCGTGTGCCAAAAAACAAAAAAAAAAAAAACAAAACAAAAAAAAAAATGGGTCAATACTCTACACGTGCTATTGTCTTCATCATTTTGTCTCTTACCTGCATTATTCATTTTTAACACATTCAAAATCTGGTAAGGGAACTGCCCCCTTATGACTTCTGCTTTTCAGAGATTTCCTGTCCATTCATATACTTTCCCCCATGATGAAGAGCTGAACACAGTAAAAAAAATCCCTGATCCACAGGAGGCTGGAAACCCATCTAAATACAGCCTCCTAAGAACCTCTACTTCACCCTGAACCCCTCTTTTCCCTCCAGGGAATTACTGTCATCCCCGGGGGTCCCCCTGAGGGAGTTCCTCCCCTACCCGCACTGCCCTATGAAGCCTTCGTGAAGGCCCCAGGGTAAGTACCCCCCGGGAGATTTGTCAGCTTTGTTGAATGTCCGTCTGCATATTGGAGTGCTCATAGCTGGTGGAGATCAGTCCTTTGGGCCCTTGTTTGGGTTCACAGAACTGCAGGGAGCAGGCCATCTGGGGAACACCCTGGGAAACCAATGCCTGACAGAATAAGAGAGGGGATATTTGACATTCTGGGTAGAATGCTGTGAAGGACAGAGGGAGTGTAAACAAGAGCTTGAAAGAGTAACTCAGCCATCCTTCCTTTCTTGGAAGATGGCAGATGCAGGTAGGGGCAGGGAACAGGAAAACCTTCCAACATACTCACCCAGAGGCACTAGGAATTTTTTGGGGGGGCGGGTGCGGGGGCCTGTGCCAGAAGCAGTTGAGGCTGCCAGCCCTGCTAGAGTTAGACCCTGTTCTTTTACAAGCTTGGATGAGTTGTACCTCCAGCTGAAGAAGGTCTTTCAGGGGATCAGAGCTGTGCAGTGCCCTCCTCTGGGTCCTGTCCAGGGCCCCATGGCATGCCTCCTTCATCACCCTGGGTGCAGCATCACCACTCATGGCCATGTCCCAGCACGTGGGTGCCCAACCCTCCCTGGAGTCTGGATCTTAAGGCCCAGGCCAGAGTACTTTACCATCAAACAAGGCCAGAACTAGGGTGAGGCAGGTGAGGAATCTAAACACTCAGTAATCAAGATAAACAATATTTTAATGCAATAGTTTTATTTTCTTTATTCTTTAAGCTGAATCTTTATTTTATTTATTTATACATACATACCTTTATTGGAGTATAATAGCTTTACACTGTTGTGCCAGTTTCCAGTGTACAACAAAGTGAATCATCTATATTTATATATTTATCCCCATATCCACTCCCTCTTGAGCCTCCCTCCTACCCTTCCTATCCCACTCCTCTAGGTCACCAGCAATCATTGAGTTGATCTCCCTGTGTTAGGCAGTTGCTACCCACTAGCTAGCTATTTTACATTTGGTAGTATATAAATGTCAATACTACTCTTTCACTTTGTTCCAGCTTCTCCTTCCCCACCTCCCCATGTCCTCAAGTCTGTTCTCTACCTCTGCACCTTTATTCTTCCTCTGCCACTGAGTTCACCAATACAATTTTTTAAAATTCCATATATATGTTAGCATACGGTATTTGTTCTTCTCTTTCTGACTTATTTCACTCTGTATGACAGGCTCTAGGTCCATCCACCTCACTACAAATAACTAAACTCATTCCTTTTTATGGCTGAGTAATATTCCATTGCATATATGTGCCACATCTTCTTTATCCATTCATCTGTTTATGGGCATTTAGGTTGATTCCATGTCCTGGCTATTGTAAATAATGCTGCAATGAACATTGTGGTACATGTATCTTTTTGAATTATGGTTTTCTCTGGGTATATGCCCAGTAGTGGGATTGCTGGGTCACATGGTAGTTCTATTTTTACTTTTTTAAGGAACCTCCATACTGTCCTCATAGTGGCTGTACCAATTTACATTCCCACCAACAGTGCAGGAGAGCTCTCTTTTCTCCAGAGCCTCTCCAGCACTTATTGTTCCTAGATTTTTTGATGATGGCCAATCTGACTGGTGTGAGGTGATAGCTCATTGTAGTTTTGATTTAATGCAATATTTTTAAAAACCATTTTTTTTTGGCCAGAGAATCCATGATGAACAAAATATTTTAAAAAATCTTTTAAAGACAAGATGAGTATTACTGATTTTTCTTTTTCCTTCAGGTTCAAAGGTGGCTTGGCATTGGTGCTGTGCCCAAACAAGGGCCACTTCACCTGCTACAAATCTTTCCCTCTGGTAGTAGGTCAGGTGCAGGGTGGGGACAGGGACTCAGAGCCTGAGGACTGTTTACTGAGCACACGGGCCTCTGTGAGATGGGTGTTTTGCCATCCTTCCCAAATGACAAGATGCCCATCAGAGAGGTTGTCGCAGAACTGGTAGGGGGTGGGTTTGAGCTTGGCCCACTCCCATCTGGCTCCCAAGTCTTGTGGTTTTCAGGTCGTCCAGCAGCACACAGATCTGGATGGTGGGAGAGAGGAGGGAAGTCTCGGTGTGACCTACATTCTCATCACTTAGCTGACGTGCCCAGGCCCAGGCTGGACACTGACATCACAGATGAATGTGTCCCTACGTTTGAGGAGTCTGTCCCCTCAACGGTTGTTGATTGTCTACTCTGTGTACAGCAGGAAAAACTCAATTTATATATTTTTGTGGTTTAAAAAAAAGCCTAAATAGATATTTAACCAAAAGCATTTTAAAGTAACATAAGGTTACATGTGAAAAGGTGAACATACAAGTCCAAGAAAGTGAGAGCACGTTGTAAAAGTTCTTGATGATTTTGATTCTCTGTGTATAACTTGCATGAAGTGCACAGATGTGTAGGATTTGCCTCTGATTTTTTTCACATATGCAGACAGTTTCCTCACCATTTCCAGCAGGCGTGAAGGCTCTCTCAGCCTCACTTCCAGTCACTGTCCTTGCCTCGTAACCACCCTTAAGTCACCAAACATTAGCTTTACCTGTTTTTGCACTTGATTTGCCTTCTCCAAAGCCACCAATTTCCCCCCATGTAACTTCTAGAAGGTCCATTTTTTTCCCTTTACATATAGGTGTACTATTCATCTGGAAATAATTTTAACTTATAGCATGAGGTATGGGGGTGTGAGCCCCCACCCCCAGTAGGATATCCAGTTGATCTGGTTTACTGAAAAGAGCGTCTTCACCACTGAATGGCAGTGGCACTTTCTGTCTTAAATCAGATGATGGTGCATGTGTGGGTCTGCTTCTGGGTTCTCTGATCTGTTGTAACATCTGTTTGTCTAGCTTTCCACAAAACTATACCATTTTCATCATGGGAGAAGTCGATATTCAGTGTGTATCCTTCAATTTTCCTCCTCTTTGCAATACTTCACCCTTTGCATTTCCACATAAATTTCAGAATCAGCTCATTAATATTGACAAGAATGCATCTATTAGGACTTTGAAATGGCATTGAATCATAGATCAATTTGGGAAACGTTTGAGAATAATATTGAGTCTTCCAATCCACAAATATGACTAGATCTCAGTTATTTAATTTCAAGCAACAGTTTGTAGTTTTCTGTATAGAGGCTTTTCACACCTTTCTTTTAATTTATTTCTAACATTTTTGATGCTATTGTCAATGGTACTTTTAGTTCCATTATCTAATTATTTTGCAATGTATGGAAATACCATTGACTTTTTTATACTGACATTGTATCAATACCTAGCAACTCTGCCAAATTCACTTAATTCTAACAGGTTATCTGTAGATTCTTTTGGGTTTTCTAATTACATAAACATATTGTGTAGGAATGACATATTTTTATTCTTTCTAATCTTAACACTTTTTAAACACTCATTGCACATATTCAGTGTTGAATTAAAAAGTAATAGTTGGGACTTCCCTGGTGGTCCTGTGGGTAAGACTCCATGCTCCCAATGCAGGGGACCCAGGTTCTATCCCTGGTCAGGGAATTAGATCCTGCATGCTACAACTAAGGATCCCGTGTACCACAACTGAGACCCAGTGCAGCCAAATAAATATTAAAAAAGCACTATTAATTAAAAAAAGGAAGGTAAGAGTTGTATTTTTTTTCTATTCTTATATGTAAGGAGAGAGCATTATATATTTCATCTGAAATGAAATCATGATGTATTTGCATCATGAAGTGTCTGTGATAGATTTCTTTTGTAGATATGCTTTATCAGATTAAGGAAGTTCCTATTAGTAGTTTTAAGAGCTTCTGCTATAAATACCTGTTGAATTACATCATTTTTTTTTTTTGCATCTCTTGAGTTGGTTTTTCTCCCTTATTCTGTAAATGTGGTGGATCACAGTGGTTGTGTGGGTTTTTTTTTTTTAACATTGAATAATCCTTGCGTGTATAGAATAAAACACACTTGACCATGATATATTATACTTTTTAAGTATCACTAGATTCAGCCTGTTTATGATTTTTGCATCTCTGTTCATGAAAAAAAAAGTCTACGTTTTCATTTATTTCTAGCGTGTTTGTTTGGATTTGGCACCGAAGTTATGCAGGTGTCAAGACGTTTTTGGAAGTATTCTCTTATGTTTTCTATTCTCTGAAATGTTTATAGAATTGGAATTATTTTTTCCTTAAATATCAGAAGAATTCACTGATGAAGTCATCTAGGCTTCAAGCTTTCTTCTTGGAAAGGTTTTTATTTTTGGAATCAATTTCTTCAAATAGATTTAGGGCTGAACTGTTTATTTCTTCTTGTGTCCCTTTTAACTTGTGATTTTTAAGGAATTTGTCCATAATATCTAAACTATCAATTGTGTTCGCCTATTACAAAACCTTTTTTCAGCTTCATTTATCTTTTATATTAATTTATTCACTTACTTTCTTTACTTTGATGTAAAATCTATTGTGATACCCCCACTTTCATTCTGGATACTAGCAATGTATTTTTTTCCTATCTTGCTCTTTCTTGTTCAGAACTAAGTTTTACCAATCAAAGGATCCACTGTCAGTAGTATTTTCTCTCTTGCACATTGGTTTCTATAGAATTGATTTCTGCTCTTCATTACTGCCTTCCTGCGACTTTCTCTGGGTTTAATTTGCCTTTTTAAGGCTTCCTGAAATAGAAGGCTAGATAATTGGTTTTCAACTTTTTCTTTAAAGTTATACATTTTTCTTCACTTTTTAGCATTGTATTTTACAATCACTTATGTAAAAATACTTACTAATTTTGGAAATTTCTCAATTTAAAATTACTATTTTTGTAATCAAGAATTATCTAGGAAGAAGATACTTTGAGACTAAGATTTGTTTCTAGTAACATTTTTGCTTATAAGTTTTAGGATTCATTAATTCCTGCCTGAAACAATCCTCACTATAGTCACTGCCTAATGACAATTTTCTAATTTCGTCATTTCTTCTACATTTATCAGTTGGAATTCTATCATCATAGAGTTTTTTCTCTTCCTTCCTCTGTTATTTCAGTATTCCGTGTGGTATTTTGTTCTTTTAAATAATTTCTTTTGTAATTTAGGAAGCTTCATGTTTTTGTTCTAGTTATTTTTATATCTTCTTATAGTGCCCTGAATCCCACTTTTCTCCACATTTTATTATCACCCTAACAGTTAAAAGTGGTATCCTTTGCTTTCCTCCTAATATCAATGGCAATATCTTACTCCCCCCCCATGCTTACTCATATTCTTTGCCAGAAAATATTTTTATATAATACTCTTCCATCTTTGCTCAACCCTCATTTTAGTCTTACATATGAAATTAAATATATTAAATGCTCACCATAGCCCTTTAGCTGGATGACGCTCAACCTCTAGTAGATTCCTCAAAAACTTAATTTTTGTATATGGTATACAGACCAAGACAGACATTTTTTTTCCCAAATAGATGTGCAAGTGTTTCTGTACCATGGTGGGGGTGGGGAGACTATCCTCTTTCCAATGAATTGATTTTGTAATTTTGACAAAAATCAATTCACTGTGCGGTGCGTACTTTTACTCAGGACTCTTTTGTTTCACTAACCCATATGTCTGTCCTTTCACGATACCATGCTGTCATAGCTGCTGTAGCCTAACGACAGGCCTGGAAATCAAATAGTGTATATCTCACAGCTTTGTTTTTCCTATTCAAAATCCTGAGTATTCTAGTTCCTTTGCTATTCCACATAAATTTCAGAATCAGTTTGTCAGTTTTCACAGAAAATCTTCCTGGGACTCGACTGGATTGGGATTGAGCCTAAACACACGTGTGGAGAACACTGACACTGTAACCACACCAATTCCTCCAGTCTGTGAACAGTGCCCCTACCCCCACTGTCCAGGTCATTACTGATCCTTCCTCTGTGCTGTTCTCAGCACACATTTCACTTCACTCACACTGAACTATTCCATGGTTTGTAGGGGTATTATAAACAGTAGTGCATTTTAACCCAACTTTCCCATTATATATGGCATGTATGTAAAAATAGAACTGATTTTTGAGTACAGATTTTATATTTTGCTACCTTGCTAAATTGACTTATTTGAATTTTCATTTTTTTTTCTTGGAGCTTTTTTTGTTTTTTTATCTTGGACTTGTTATTTTACTTTACATCAATAACATTGACTTGTTATTGACTTTGATTTTTTTTTCTTGGCGCATAGTTGATTTACAATCTTGTGTTAGTTTCTGCTGTACAGCAAAGTGAATCAGTTATACATATACATACATCCATTCTTTTTTTAGACTCTTTTCCCATATAGTCATTACAGACTATTGAGTAGAGCTCCCTGTGCTATACAGCAGGTCCTTATTAGTTACTTGTTTTATACACAGTCATGTGTATATGTCAATCCCAATCTCCCAACTTATTCCTTTACTCCGCATTGGTGCCTTTTTTTGGGGTAAAGTTTTAAAACGAGTTTCAGTGAAGGCAATCATGCTGTCTCTGAACAAAGTTGTTGTTTTCCCTTTCCAATATGTATCTTTTTAATTTCCTTCTCTTGCCTTATGTACTCAGCTAAGTATTCCAGTACACTGTTGAAATAGAGTAGTGAGAGTGGATATATGTCTCTTGTTCTCAATCTTTGGGGAAGCTATTCACTTTTTCACTGTTACATGAACTGTAGACATTTTTCAGATGTGCTTTATTAGTTTGAGGAAGTTACCTCCTACTAGTTTGCTGTGGAATCTGAACAAATGCTTTTACTACACCCATTGATGTGAACATAATTTTTATTTTTTAGTTGGTCGGGTATGATTTAGTGATTGGGTTTCAAACACTGAATCAGCTTCAGCTTTGTATTCCCAAGATAAACTCCAATTTGCCTTCATGTATTACCCTTTTATATTGCTGGATGAAATTAACTAGTATTGAGGATTTTTACATCTATGTTCATGACGAACATTTGTAATTTTTAAAAATCAGGATAATACTGACTTCATGAGTTGAGAATTTATCATTTATTTTCTGGAAGGGTTTGTATAGAATTGGTATTATTTCTTTCTTAAATGTTTGCTAGAAGTCATCAGTGAAAGCATCTGAGCCTGGATTTTTGCTGGGAGATTTTTAACTGAATTTAATTTCTTCAAGAAATCTAATAGATTGCACTTTCTTCTTGAGTAAGCTTTGGTAGTTTGTGTCTTTCAAGAATTTAGTCCATCAAAGTTGTCAGGTTTGTGTTTTGTGTTGCTTATCCCTTCCACTGTTTTTTTTTGTTTCACTGGTTTCTGGTCTTGTCCTTCTTATCTCATTCCAATTTACACTGGGCTTATTTTACTTTTCATTTTCTAGTTCCTTAAGGTAGGATTTTAGATCATTGATGTGAGACCTTTATTCTTTTCTTTCCTTTTTTTAAAAATAAATTTATCTATTTACTTATTTATTGTCTACATTGGGTCTTTGTTGCTGCACGAAGGCTTTCTCTAGTTGCTCTGAGTGGGGGCTACTCTTGTTGCTGTGGGTGGGCTTTTCATTGCGGTGGGTTCTCTTGTGAAGCACGGGCTCTAGGCACAGGCGCTTCAGTAGTTGTAGCTTGAGGGCTGAATAGTTGTGGCTAACAGGCTCTAGAGCACAGGCTCACTAGTTGTGGCACAGAGGCTCAGTTGTTCCACAGCAGGTGGGATCTTCCTGGCCCAGGGATCAAACCCATGTCCCTTGCATTGGCAGGTTTTTTTTCCTCTAAATTTATTTATTTACTTATTTTGTTTATTGGCTGGGTTGGGTCTTCATTGCTGCACGTGGGCTTTCTCTAGTTGCAGTGAGTGGGGGCTACTATTCATTGTGTTACATCGGCTCTTCATTGTGGTGGCTTCTCTTGTTGCTGAGCATGGGCTCCAGGTGCGTGGGCTTCAGTAGTTGTGGCACATGGGCTCAACAGTTGTGGTTCACAGGCTCTAGAGTGCAGGCTGAACAGTTGTGGTGCACAGGCTCAGTTACTCTGGGCCTTTTGGGATCCTCCAGGAGCAGGGCTAGAACCTGTGTCCCCTGCATTGGCAGGCAGGTTCTTAACCACTGCGCCACCTAGGAAGTCCCTGCACTGAGTCTTAATTGCTGAGCATGGGCTTTCTCTAGTTGTGGTGAGCAGGGGCTACTCTTCATTGCGATGCACAGGCTTCTAATTGTGGTGGCTTCTCTTGTTGCAGAGCATGGGCTCTAGATGCATGGGCTTCAGTAGTTGTGGCATGTGAGCTCAACAGTTGTGGCTCGAGGGCTCTAGAGCACAGGCTCAGTAGTTGTGGTGCATGGGTTTAGTTGCTCCACAGCATGTGGGATCTTCCTGGACCAGGGATCAAACCCACGTCCCCTGCATTGGCAGGCAGATTCTTAACCACTGTGCCAACAGGGAAGTCCCATTATTCTTTTCTAGTGTAAGCATTTATTGCAATTAATTTCCCTCTAGACACTGCTTTTTTTGCATCTCAAACTTTTGATATATTTTAGTTTGTACCTGTATATAATAATATTTTCCATACTTTTCTTGATATTTCTAGGACTCATGAAGTATTTGGAATTGTGTTGCTTAATTTCCAAGTGTTCAGAAATTTTTCTGTTCTTGTTGCAATTGGTCTCTTGTTAAAGTGCACTATAGACAGAAGAAATTTTGCATAGTTTCAATTACTTAAGAAAAGTTTGGGAGGAGAAAAAGATGGCAGCGAAGTAGAGGGACGTGGAATGCATCCCTCTCCACAGATGCATTGGGAATGCACTGAAGGACACAATAATTCCCACAGAGAACCAGCTGAACACCAGCAGACGGCCTCGGACACCAGAAAGGACCGCAAGGATTCCGACATAACCGGTAGGGAGGCATATACAAGGGCTCAAAGAGGGTGAAGTGGCAGAGCTGTGGCAGACGGGAGGGAGTGAGAAACATACGGAAGGTCCGCACCGCAGCTCAGCATTCCGGGACCGAGACATCGATTCACAGCTGAACAGAAGGACCGGGAGCGGGAGCGTGGGAACCGGAGAGCTGGCTCAGGGTGAGAAAAATTGTTGCCAGTAAGGTGACGGACCAAGAGGACAGGAAAGAAGAGGTCCGCCGTGAGGAGTGCCTGCCCCTGAGAGCTGCCGGCCATGATGGCAGCTGGATGCTGCAGGCTCACGAGCGTGGGCGGGGGGGTGGGGCGGGAGGAGCCACGGGCGTAGCCTCTCTCTCTCTCTCTCTCTTTCGGCATCTCTGCAACAGGCAGTGGAGAGATGCCCCTTGAAACACCCAACAGGCACCTCCAAGCCCAACTGAAACAACAGTGCACCACTGCTCACTCACTCCCAGGGAAAGGAGCCACTATTATACCCTCTCCCTCCCCACACACCGACGCTTACTAAAGGAAGCTCTGCTGGTCACAGAATAATGCAAAAAAACCCAAGGCGAGGAGAAGGACACTTACAGCTGAGACTCTAAGGAAACAGAAATATTAGTATCAATCCTATTGAACTGGTCCATTCTGGGATCAGTTCTGGATTTTTTTTTCTTTCCTTTATTAATTACGATCTTAGTCCTAAGGGATCTACAAGTTTTATAACCTAACTTTTTTAATGCTATTTTTATTCTATTTTTATTTTTTTGCTTTTTATATACTTCTATTTCTAGCTAAGTTTTTGGTAGTACAGACAATATATCTCTCATACTTTCCTTTCATCCTTATCTTTTATACATTTCTATTCCTTTCTTTTTATTTGCATATTTCCAATCACACTATGCTCTTCTGTTCCCCTGTCTTCCATCCATTTTTAGTTTATTTTATCTTAACATACTTATAAGCAACACTATCGATCTGCTCAGACTCCTTGCTCTATTCTCCAGATGATGCACCGCCTTGGTATTTAATATTAGGTTTTTGTCTTTATCTTAGTTCTTAATACAATCGTCTAATTTCATTCTGAGAATCTCCATTCTGTCTGGTGGTACTCTAGCTCTTTTCTATATTTGATTCTAGCTTACAAAATCTCCCTGGATTAGTGTTTGTATGTGTAAGGTGTTATTTGTTTGCTAGTTTGCTTTTGCTTTTGTCTCTGATTTGTTCTGTTTCAGTTGTCAATTTCTGTTGGGTTTCTCTTTGAATATCTGATAGCATACTGGGGTTCTGTCAGGTCTTTCCAGAGCCTTATGTCCTAATGGATTCAGTAATTGTGTGTCTTATACATGTATGTGTTTCCTAGACTTAATATTTGTTTAACCCAACACTTGGACATTTGTCTTAGGCTTGGATAGTCTTCTATAAACACCTCTATCGCCAGGACAAGCAACCCCAAAAGTTTGGACAACCACGAGGAAACAAAGAAACACCATGCAGGCAAAGGAGCAGGAAAAAAACCCACAAGACCAAATAAATGAGGAGGAAATAGGAAAAATGCCTGAAAAAGAATTCAGAGTAATGATAGTAAAAATGATACAAAATCTCGATAATAAAATAGAGAAAGTACAAGAAACAGTTCATAAGAACTCAGAAAAACAAACAGCAATGGATAACAAAATAACTGAAGTTAAAAATACTCTAGATGCTATAACCAGCAGAATGACTGAGGCAGAAGAACAAATAAGTGAGTTGGAAGATAGAATGGGGGAAATAACTGCCACAGAGCAGGAAAAAGAAAAAAGAATAAAAAGAATAGAAGACAGCCTCAGAGACCTCAGTGATAACATTAAGCGAACCAACATTCGAATTATAGGCATCTCAGAAGAAGAAGAAAAAAAGAAAGGGTCTGAGAAAATATTTGAAGAGGTTATAGTGGAAAACTTCCCCAACATGGGAAAGGAAATAATTAACCAGGTCCAACAAGTGCAGAGAGTCCCATACAGAATAAACCCAAAGAGAAATACACCAAGGCACATATTACTCAAACTAGTGAAAATTAAACACAAAGAAAAAATATGAAAAGCAGCAAGAGAAAAGCAACAAATAACATATAAGGGAAAACCCATAAGGATAACAGCTGATCTTTCTGCAGAAACTCTGCAGGCCAGAAGGGAATGGCAGGATATACTGAAAGTCCTGAGAGAGAAAAACCTACAGCCAAGAATACTCTACCCAGCAAGAATCTCATTCAGATTCAACAGAGAAATCAAAAGCTTTACAGACAAGCAAAAGTTAAGAGAATTCAGCACCACCAAACCAGCCTTACAACAAGTGCTAAAGGAACTGTTTTAAGTAGGAAATACAAGAGAAGGAAAAGACCTACAAAAACAAACCCAAAACAATTAAGAAAATGGTAATAGGAATACACATATCAGTAATCACCTTAAATGTAAATGGATTAAATGCTCCAACCAAAAGACACAGACTGGCTGAATGGATACAAAAACAAGACCCTTCTATATGCTGCCTACAAGAAACCCACTTCAGACCAAGGGATACATATAAACGGAAAGTAAAGGGATGGAAAAAGATATTCCATGCAAATGGAAGTCAAAAGAAAGCTGGAGTAGCAATACTCATATGACAAATTAGACTTTGAAGTAAAGACTATTATAAGAGACAAAGAAGGACACTACATAAAGATCAAGGGATCCATTCAAGAAGAACATATCACAATGGTAAATATCTATGCCCCCAACATAGGAGCACCTCAATACATAAGGCAAATGCTAACAGCTATAAAAGGGGACATCGACAGTAACACAATAATAGTGGGAGACTTGAACACCCCACTTACATCAATGGACAGATCATCCAAACAGAAAATAAATAAGGACACACAAGCTTTAAATGACACATTAGACCATCTTGACTTAATTGATATTTATAGGACATTCCATCCAAAAACTACAGACTACACTTTCTTCTCAAGGGCACACGGAACATTTTCCAGGATAGATCACATCTTGAGTCACAATCAAACCTCAGCAAATACAAGAAAATTGAAATCATATCAAGCATCTTCTCAGACCACAACGCCATGAGACTAGATATCAACTACAGGAAAAAAACTGCAAAAAATACAAACACGTGGAGGCTAAACAATTCACTATTAAACAACCAAGAAATCACTAAAGAAATCAAAGAGGAAATCAAAAAATATCTAGAAACAAACGACAATGAAAACACAACAACCCAAAACCTATGGGACACAGCAAAAGCAGTTCTAAGAGGGAAGTTTATAGCAATACAGTCCTACCTTAAGAAACAAGAAAATGATCGAATAAACAACCTAACCTTACACCTAAAACAATTAGAAAAAGAAGAACAAAGAAACCCCAAAGTGAGCAGAAGGAAAGAAATCATAAAGATCAGAGCAGAAATAAATGAAAAAGAAAGGAAGGAAGCAATAGCAAAAATTAATAAAACTAAAAGCTGGTTCTTTGAGGTGATTAACAAAATTGATAAACCATTAGCCAGACTCATCAGGAAAAAAAGGGAGAAGATGCAAATCAACAGAATTAGAAATGAAAAAGGAGAAGTAACAACGGACACCGAAGAAATACAAAAGATCATGAGAGACTACTACAAGCAATTATATGCCAATAAATTGGATAACCAGGAAGAAATGGATAAATTCTTAGAAAAATACAATCTTCCAAGACTGAACCAGGAAGAAATAGAATATATGAACAGACCAATCACAAGTACGGAAATTGAGGCAGTGATTAAAAATCTCCCAACACACAAAAGCCCAGGACCAGATGGAGTCACAGGCGAATTCTATCAAACATTTAGAAAAGAGCTAACACCTATCGTTCTCAAACTCTTCCAAAATATAGCAGAAAGCAGAACACTCCCCAACTCATTCTATGAGGCCACCATCACCCTGATACCAAAACCAGGCAAAGATGTCACAAAAAAATAAAATTACAGACCAATATCACTGATGCATATAGATGCAAAAATCCTCAACAAAATACTAGCTAACAGAATCCAACAGCACATTAAAAAAATCATACACCATGCTCAAGAGGGGATTATCCCTGGGATGCAAGGATTCTTCAATATACACAAATCAATCAACATGATACATCATATCAACAAATTGAAACCATATGATCATCTCAATCGATGCAGGAAAAGCTTTTGACAAAGTTCAACATCCATTTATGATAAAAGCTCTCCAGAAAATGGGCATAGAAGGAAATTACCTCAACATAATAAAAGCCATATATGAGAAACCAAAAGCCAACATCGTTCTAAATGGTGAAAAACTGAAAGAATTCCCTCTAAGAACAGGAACATGACAAGGGTGTCCACTCTCACCATTATTATTCAACATAGTTTTGGAAGTTTTAGCCACAGCAATCAGAGAAGAAAATGAAATAAAAGGAATCCAAATTGGAAAAGGAGTAAAACTGTCACTCTTTGCAGATTACATGATTTTATACATAGAAAACCCTAAAGACTCAACCAGAAAACTGCTAGCACTAATTGATGAATTTAGTAAAGTAGCAGGATACAAAATTAATGCACAGAAAGCTCTTGCATTCCTATACACTAACAATGGAAGAGCAGAAAGAGAAATTAAGGAAACTCTCCCATTCACCATTGCAACAAAAAGAATAAAATACCTAGGAATAAACCTGCCTAAGGAGGCAAAAGACCTGTATGCAGAAAACTACAAGACACTGATGAAAGAAATCAAAGACGACACAAACAGATGGAGGGACATACCATGTTCTTGGATTGGAAGAATCAATATTGTGAAAATGACTGTACTACCCAAAGCAATTTACAGATTCAATGCAATCCCGATCAAATTACCAATGGCATTTTTCACAGAACTAAAACAAGAAATCTTACGATTTGTATGGAAACGCAAAAGACCCTGAATAGCCAAAGCAATCTTGAGAGGGAAAAATGGAATTGGTGGAATCAGGCTTCCTGACTTCAAACTATACTACAAGGCCACAGTGATCAAGATAGTATGGTGTTGGCACAAAAATAGAAAGGTAAATCAATGGAACAGCATATGAGAACTCAGAGGTAAGCCCAAACACATATGGGCACCTTATCTTTGACAAAGGAGGCATGAATATACAATGGAAAAAAGACAGCCTCTTAAATAAGTGGTGTTTGGAAAATTGGACAGCAACATGTAAAAGAATGAAATTAGAACACTTCCTGACACCATACACAAAAATAAACTCCAAATGGATTAAAGACCTACATGTAAGGCCAGACACTATAAAACTCCTAGAGGAAAACATAGGCAGAACACTCTGTGACATACATCAAAGCAAGGTCCTTTTTGATCCACCTCCTAGAATCATGGAAATAAAATCAAGAATAAACAAATGGGACCTAACGAAACTTAAAAGCTTTTGCACAGCGAAAGAAAGCATAAACAAGACTAGAAGGCAACCCTCAGAATGGGAGAAAATACTTGCCAACGAAGCAATGGACAAAGGATTAATCTCTAAAATATACAAGCAGCTCATGCAGCTTCATACCAAAAAAGCAAATAACCCAATCCACAAATGGGCAGAAGACCTAAATAGACATTTCTCCAAAGAAGACATATAAATGGCCAACAAAAACAGGAAAAGATGCTCAACATCACTAATCATCAGAGAAATGCAAGTCAAAGCCACAATGAGGTATCACCTCACACCAGTCAGAATGGCCATCATCACAAAATCTGGAAACAACAAATGTTGGAGAGGGTGTGGTTAATAGGGAACTCTCCTGCACTGTTGGTGGGAATGTAAGTTGGTACAGCCACTATGGAAAACAATTTGGAGGTTCCTTAAAAAACTACAAATAGAACTACCATATGATCCAGTAGTCCTATTCTTGGGCATATACCCAAAGAAAACCATAATCCCAAAAGAAACATGTACCATAATGTTTATTGCAGCACTATTTACAATAGCCAGGACATGGAAGCAACCTAAATGCCCATCAACAAATGAATGGATAAAGAAGATGTGGCATATATATATATACAATAGAATATTACTCAGCTATAAAAAGGTATGAGATGGAGCTATATGCCATGAGGTGGATAGACCTAGAGTCTGTCATACAGAGTGAAGTAAGTCAGAAAGAGAAAGACAAATATTGTATGCTAACTCACATATACGGAATCTAAAAATGGTACTGATGAACTCAGTGACAAGAATAAGGATGCAGATGCGGAGAATGGACTGGAGAACTCGAGGTTTGGGAGGGGGCAGGGGTTGAAGGGGAAGATGAGATGAAGCGAGAGAGTAGCACAAACATATATATACTAACAACTGTAAAATAGATAGCCAGCGGGAAGTTGCTGTACAACAAAGGGAGTTCAAGTCGAGGATGGAAGATGCCTTAGAGGACTGGGAGGGGGAGGATGGGGGGAACTTGAGGGAGGGTGGGGGGGAGTCGAGGGAGGGAGGGAGTACGGGGATATGTGTATAAAAACAGATGATTGAACTTGGTGTACCCCCAAAAAAATAATAAATAAATAAATAAAATTAAAAAAAAAAAGTTTGACCCAGGACACGACCTGTATTGGTGAATGCTTCATGTGCAGTTGAAAAGAATGTATATTCTGATGTTGGTTGTTCTAGACATGTCTACCAGGTCTAGTTTGTTGATGGCATCACCCAGTGCTTCTATAGCCTTGCTGATGTTTGGCCTGCAAGTTGTTACTGAGAAATAAATGTTGAAATGTCCTACTAAAATGGTAGAGTATACTTCTCCTTTCAGCTCTGTTTTTGCATGATTTTGAAGTTTTCTTGTAAAGTACATGCACATTTAGGACTGTCTTTATGGTAAAATGATGATTTTCATTACGTAATGTTCCCATATATTCTTGATAATTTTCTTTGCTCCAAATATATATTTAATTCCAGAAAAGGGCACATATTTTCTAATGTCAGCTCTTGCGCTGAGAGATAGGGTGGGGCTGAAACAATCTGATCTGCATTCCAAATTTAGAGCAAAACTGCCTTCAACGGGGATATGTGTATAAAAACAGATAATTGAACTTGGTGTACCCCCCCAAAAAAAATAAAAAAACAAAACAAAACAAAACAAACAAAAAAACTGCCTTCAGATATATATTTTTTATGCTCTTTATTGGAATATAATTGCTTTACACTCTTGTACCAGCTTATGAGGTACACCAAAGTCAATCAGCTGTATTTATACACATATCCCCATATCCATTCCCTCCCGAGACTCCCCCCACCGTCCCCGTCCCGGCCCTCTAAGGCATCACCCATCATTGAGTTGATCTCCCTTTGTTATACAGCAACTTTCCAGTTGGTAGTATATATATGTCTATGCTACTCTCTCACTTCATCCCAGCTTCCCCTTCGCCCCCGCCCCCCCAACCCCGTGTCCTCCAGTCCATTCTCCACATCTGCATCCTTATTCTTGTCCTGTCACTGAGTTCATCAGTGTCATTTTTTTTTTTACATTCTGTATATATGAGTTAGCATACAATATTTGTTTTTCTCTTTCTGGCTTACTTCACTCTGTATGACAGACTCAAGTTCAATCCACCTCATTATGTATAGCTCCATTTCATTCCTTTTTATAGCTGAGTAATATTCCATTGTATATATATATATGCCACATCTTCCTTATCTATTCATTTGTTGATGGGCATTTAGGTTGCTTCCATGTCCTGGCTATTCTAAATAGTGATGCAATAAACATTATGGTACATGATTCTTTTGGGATTATGGTTTTCTCTGGGTATATGCCCAGAAGTGGGATTACTGGATCACATGGTAGTTCTATTTGTAGTTTTTTAAGGAACCTCCAAATTGTTTTCCGTAGTGGCTGTACCAACTTACATTCCCACCAACAGTGCAGGAGAGTTTCCTTTTATCCACACCCTCTTAACATTTGTTGTTTCTAGATGTTTTGACGACGGCCATTCTGACTGGTGTGTGGTGATACCTCATTGTGGCTTTGACTTGCATGTCTCTAATGATTAGTGATGTTGAGCATGTTTTCATGTTTTTGTTGGCCATTTGTATGTCTTCTTTGGAGAAATGTCTATTTAGGTCTTCTGCCCATTTGTAGATTGGGTTATTTGCTTTTTTGGTATGAAGCTGCATGAGCTGCTTGTATATTTTAGAGATTAATCCTTTGTCCATTGCTTCGTTGGCAAGTATTTTCTCCCATTCTGAGGGTTGCCTTCTAGTCTTGTTTATGCTTTCTTTCGCTGTGCAAAAGCTTTTAAGTTTCGTTAGGTCCCATTTGTTTATTCTTGATTTTATTTCCATGATTCTAGGAGGTGGATCAAAAAGGACCTTGCTTTGATGTATGTCACAGAGTGTTCTGCCTATGTTTTCCTCTAGGAGTTTTATAGTGTCTGGCCTTACATGTAGGTCTTTAATCCATTTGGAGTTTATTTTTGTGTATGGTGTCAGGAAGTGTTCTAATTTCATTCTTTTACATGTTGCTGTCCAATTTTCCAAACACCACTTATTTAAGAGGCTGTCTTTTTTCCATTGTATATTCATGCCTCCTTTGTCAAAGATAAGGTGCCCATATGTGTTTGGGCTTACCTCTGAGTTCTCATATGCTGTTCCATTGATTTACCTTTCTATTTTTGTGCCAACACCATACTATCTTGATCACTGTGGCCTTGTAGTATAGTTTGAAGTCAGGAAGCCTGATTCCACCAATTCCATTTTTCCCTCTCAAGATTGCTTTGGCTATTCAGGGTCTTTTGCGTTTCCATACAAATCGTAAGATTTCTTGTTTTAGTTCTGTGAAAAATGCCATTGGTAATTTGATCGGGATTGCATTGAATCTGTAAATTGCTTTGGGTAGTACAGTCATTTTCACAATATTGATTCTTCCAATCCAAGAACATGGTATGTCCCTCCATCTGTTTGTGTCGTCTTTGATTTCTTTCATCAGTGTCTTGTAGTTTTCTGCATACAGGTCTTTTGCCTCCTTAGGCAGGTTTATTCCTAGGTATTTTATTCTTTTTGTTGCAATGGTGAATGGGAGAGTTTCCTTAATTTCTCTTTCTGCTCTTCCATTGTTAGTGTATAGGAATGCAAGAGCTTTCTGTGCATTAATTTTGTATCCTGCTACTTTACTAAATTCATCAATTAGTGCTAGCAGTTTTCTGGTTGAGTCTTTAGGGTTTTCTATGTATAAAATCATGTAATCTGCAAAGAGTGACAGTTTTACTCCTTTTCCAATTTGGATTCCTTTTATTTCATTTTCTTCTCTGATTGCTGTGGCTAAAACTTCCAAAACTATGTTGAATAATAATGGTGAGAGTGGACACCCTTGTCATGTTCCTGTTCTTAGAGGGAATTCTTTCAGTTTTTCACCATTTAGAACGATGTTGGCTTTTGGTTTCTCATATATGGCTTTTATTATGTTGAGGTAATTTCCTTCTATGCCCATTTTCTGGAGAGCTTTTATCATAAATGGATGTTGAACTTTGTCAAAAGCTTTTCCTGCATCGATTGAGATGATCATATGGTTTCAATTTGTTGATATGATGTATCATGTTGATTGATTTGTGTATATTGAAGAATCCTTGCATCCCAGGGATAATCCCCTCTTGAGCATGGTGTATGATTTTTTTAATGTGCTGTTGGATTCTGTTAGCTAGTATTTTGTTGAGGATTTTTGCATCTATATGCATCAGTGATATTGGTCTGTAATTTTATTTTTTTGTGACATCTTTGCCTGGTTTTGGTATCAGGGTGATGGTGGCCTCATAGAATGAGTTGGGGAGTGTTCTGCTTTCTGCTATATTTTGGAAGAGTTTGAGAACGATAGGTGTTAGCTCTTTTCTAAATGTTTGATAGAATTCGCCTGTGACTCCATCTGGTCCTGGGCTTTTGTGTGTTGGGAGATTTTTAATCACTGCCTCAATTTCCGTACTTGTGATTGGTCTGTTCATATATTCTATTTCTTCCTGGTTCAGTCTTGGAAGATTGTATTTTTCTAAGAATTTATCCATTTCTTCCTGGTTATCCAATTTATTGGCATATAATTGCTTGTAGTAGTCTCTCATGATCTTTTGTATTTCTTCGGTGTCCGTTGTTACTTCTCCTTTTTCATTTCTAATTCTGTTGATTTGCATCTTCTCCCTTTTTTTCCTGATGAGTCTGGCTAATGGTTTATCAATTTTGTTAATCACCTCAAAGAACCAGCTTTTAGTTTTATTAATTTTTGCTATTGCTTCCTTCCTTTCTTTTTCATTTATTTCTGCTCTGATCTTTATGATTTCTTTCCTTCTGCTCACTTTGGGGTTTCTTTGTTCTTCTTTTTCTAATTGTTTTAGGTGTAAGGTTAGGTTGTTTATTCGATCATTTTCTTGTTTCTTAAGGTAGGACTGTATTGCTATAAACTTCCCTCTTAGAACTGCTTTTGCTGTGTCCCATAGGTTTTGGGTTGTTGTGTTTTCATTGTCGTTTGTTTCTAGATATTTTTTGATTTCCTCTTTGATTTCTTTAGTGATTTCTTGGTTGTTTAATAGTGAATTGTTTAGCCTCCACGTGTTTGTATTTTTTGCAGTTTTTTTCCTGTAGTTGATATCTAGTCTCATGGCGTTGTGGTCTGAGAAGATGCTTGATATGATTTCAATTTTCTTGTATTTGCTGAGGTTTGATTGTGACTCAAGATGTGATCTATCCTGGAAAATGTTCCGTGTGCCCTTGAGAAGAAAGTGTAGTCTGTAGTTTTTGGATGGAATGTCCTATAAATATCAATTAAGTCAAGATGGTCTAATGTGTCATTTAAAGCTTGTGTGTCCTTATTTATTTTCTGTTTGGATGATCTGTCCATTGATGTAAGTGGGGTGTTCAAGTCTCCCACTATTATTGTGTTACTGTCGATGTCCCCTTTTATAGCTGTTAGCATTTGCCTTATGTATTGAGGTGCTCCTATGTTGGGGGCATAGATATTTACCATTGTGATATGTTCTTCTTGAATGGATCCCTTGATCTTTATGTAGTGTCCTTCTTTGTCTCTTATAATAGTCTTTACTTCAAAGTCTAATTTGTCATATGAGTATTGCTACTCCAGCTTTCTTTTGACTTCCATTTGCATGGAATATCTTTTTCCATCCCTTTACTTTCCGTTTATATGTATCCCTTGGTCTGAAGTGGGTTTCTTGTAGGCAGCATATAGAAGGGTCTTGTTTTTGTATCCATTCAGCCAGTCTGTGTCTTTTGGTTGGAGCATTTAATCCATTTACATTTAAGGTGATTACTGATATGTGTATTCCTATTACCATTTTCTTAATTGTTTTGGGTTTGTTTTTGTAGGTCTTTTCCTTCTCTTGTATTTCCTACTTAAAACAGTTCCTTTAGCACTTGTTGTAAGGCTGGTTTGGTGGTGCTGAATTCTCTTAACTTTTGCTTGTCTGTAAAGCTTTTGATTTCTCTGTTGAATCTGAATGAGATTCTTGCTGGGTAGAGTATTCTTGGCTGTAGGTTTTTCTCTCTCAGGACTTTCAGTATATCCTGCCATTCCCTTCTGGCCTGCAGAGTTTCTGCAGAAAGATCAGCTGTTATCCTTATGGGTTTTCCCTTATATGTTATTTGTTGCTTTTCTCTTGCTGCTTTTCATATTTTTTCTTTGTGTTTAATTTTCACTAGTTTGAGTAATATGTGCCTTGGTGTATTTCTCTTTGGGTTTATTCTGTATGGGACTCTCTGCACTTGTTGGACCTGGTTAATTATTTCCTTTCCCATGTTGGGGAAGTTTTCCACTATAACCTCTTCAAATATTTTCTCAGACCCTTTCTTTTTTTCTTATTCTTCTGGGATGCCTATGAGTCGGATGTTGGTGCACTTAATGTTATCACCAAGGTCTCTGAGACTGTCTTCCATTCTTTTTATTCTTTTTTCTTTTTCCTGCTCTGTGGCAGTTATTTCCCCCATTCTATCTTCCAACTCACTTATTTGTCCTTCTGTTTCAGTTATTCTTCTTTTTATACCGTCTAGAGAATTTTTAATTTCAGTTATTTTGTAGTCCATTACTGTTTGTTTGCTCTTTAGTTCTTCTGAGTCCTTATTAACTGTTTCTTGTATTTTCTGTATTTTGTTATAGAGATTTTGTATCATCTTTACTATTAGTACTCTGAATTCTTTTTCAGGCAATTTCTTATATCCTCTTCATTTATTGGTCTTGTAGGTTTTTTTCCTGCTCCTTTGCCTTTATCACGTTTCTTTGTTTTCTCATAGTAGTCCAAACTTCAGAGGTTTCTTTTCCCAGCAACAAAGGGGTTTAAAGAAGACTGTCGAAGCCCCAGACTAATGGCAGAGTGTTGAGTCAAACAAATACTATGTCAAGGAAACACATACATGTATGAGACACACTAATACTGAATCCAGTAGAACATAAGGCACTAGAAAGACCTGATTCAAGAACCCCAGTATTCTATCAGACATTCAAAGAGAAAACCAACAGAAATTCAAAACCAAAACAAAACAAAAACAAAAACAAACAAACAAAAAAACACCACACAAACACAAATCCAGGGAGATATTGAAAGCTAGGATCAAATATAATAAAAAGCTGGAGTACCACCAGATGGACTGAAGCTTCTCAGAATGAAATCAAACAATTATACTTAGAAACAAGATAAAGACATAACCTAATAATAAATACCAAAGCAATGTGTCATCTGGAGAGTAAAGCAAGGAAACAGAGCAGACCCATAATATTGCTTATAAGTATACTAAGCTAAACTAAAAAAGGATAGAAGGCAGGGCAACAGAAGAGCGTAGTGTGACTGGAAATATGAGGAAAAAAAAGAAATAAATAGAAATGTATAAAAGAGATGAAAAAAAGGTAGAAGAGATACAGTCAGCAGTATAAAAAACTTAGCTAGAAATAGAAATATATAGAAAGGCTAAAAATAAAAATAGAATAAAAATTTAAAAATATGTTATGAAACATGTAGATCCCTTAGGACTAAGATCCTAATTAAAAAAAAACAAAAACAAAAAACTAGAAGTGACCCCAGAATGGACCAGATCAATAAAATTAATACTAATATTTCTGTTTCCTTGGGGTCTCCGCTGTAAATGTACTTCTACCCGCCTTGGGCTTTCCGTATTATTCTGCGACCAGCAGAGCTTCCTTTATTGTTCATCTATAAGTGCTGGTGTGTGCAGAGTGAGAGGGTACAGTAGTCACTCATTCCTCTGGGGGTGAGTGAGCAGTGGTGCCCTGCCTGGGTCACAGCAGCTTGGGTGGCTCAGGCTGAGAGCCCAACTCCACCCATGGCTGCAAACCCTTGCTACGACTCCGCCAGGTACCCTGCCTGGGTCACGGAGCTTCAGTCGGCCATGGCGGTGCCTGTTGCAGAGGGATGCTGGCAGCTCAGGCGTAAACAGAATGTCTCCAGAGCTGGGCCACTCTGTGGGCTTTTGGCTCTTGGCTGCAGGCACTCTAGGCCAACCCCACCCGGGGGCCTTTGTTATCCCTGAGTGCATTAGCTAGGTCCATAGAGGTCCTTCCTCTGTCCATCGCAGGCACTGAGAGGCTATGCCTGTGGCTCCTCCCCCCTGCTTGTGAGTTAGCAGTATCCAGCTGCCATGATGGCTTTGCAGCTTTCTGCAGTAGGCATTCTCAGCTGCGGATTTCTTCCCTCCTGTCCTCTCAGGCCGTTTCCCCACTGCCAACAGTGTTTCTCTCCCTGAACCAGTTCTCCGGTTCCCACGCTCCAGCTCCCAGACCCCCTGTTCAACTGTGAATTGACGTCTCAGTCCAGGCACGCTGAACCTCTGGGTACAGACCCTCTGTGTGTTTCTCACACTTTCCTGTCTGCCACAGTTCAGCTGCTGCACCCTCTTTGAACAGTCCTAAATGCCTCCCTTCTGACTCAGGGAAATTCCCCGTTGGAGAAGGGGTTTCCCCATCAGATAAGTGACATTTCCCCGAATTCGGCAATCTCCCCTCTGTTTCAGATTCCCCCCACCCTAGGGTGTGGGACCCATCCCTTTCCTTTCTTCTCCTCCTCTTTCTCCTTTTTTTCCCCCTATGTCCTACCTGTTTATATCGGGATCTTTGCAGCCCTTTCTGGTGTCTGGGGTCGTTTGCCAGTGTTCAGCTGGTTCATTGTGGGAATTATTGCATTTTTTTGGTATATTCCTGGTGCATCTGTGGACAGGGATGCATTCCATGCCCTTCTACTTCACTGCCATTTTTCGCCTCTTGCCTTCAGATATTTTGAGGGCAGATCAGGATGTTTCCCTCGGCAGGGCCTGGAATCTGAGTGTGGAGACATTGTAGAGATTTGCTTTTGCTCACAGCCAAGGTGCAAGCTTTCAGAGCTGTGCAAAACGTCTCCTTGCCTTACAGCCTGTAGTTTAAATACTCGCCCCTGTAGTTTATTTTGGTTTTTCTAAATAGAGAATCACATCAGCAAACAACAGGATTTTTGTTGCTGCCCCAATGCCAAATCCTTACAACTTTTTGTTCTCACACAATGGCTAGAACTGCCATTCCATTGCTATCATCAAAGTGATGAGCATTCTTTAATTTGATAATTTGATTAAAAAGTGACAATAAGTAAAGCTTTTCTGAGTAATCTATGTAGAAGGAACTAATTAACACTGCAGCAAACTACACAAAACGTATTTTATAGTACAGAGAAAGATAACACCTAAACATCCTAGGTTTTATGATATAATCATTACTATTATCCTGGCTATTATGTTTCCTTACACACTTAAAAAAAAAAGTCCTGTTCTATTATTACCATGCATATCATTGACACTTAAATATTTTCTTCCTCTTTTCCTAAAGGTTTGGAACAGCTTTACAATTTTAAAGTAATTTGTAAAGGAAATTATTTTTCCCAAATGAACCAAAATAACAGTGAAGTAAACTTTCCTGCTGAGGCTTCACTCCATTTGAAACATTCATAAATCTTCTTGTAATTTTTTTTCTGGCTTGGTTTCTCCAAGGTATGAGCTCCCGATACTTGCAATTCACTTGTTTTATGTTTTTTCTCATTAAAACCCTAATTCTTAGTAAATTATGAATTTCAAAGGATTGTATTCTACATTTACTTGCATTGTGGAATTTCCTCTTTGAGGATGTTAGCATATTAAAAAATGCCTTCCTGACATTCATTTCATTCATATTGTTCCTCACATGTGCAAACTTAAATAAAAGGTGTGACTTCTTGCTAAGAACTTTCATAGGGTTCACTGATTCCACAGGGTCCAGTGTGCACATTTACTGATTACTTTTTATGTATAAAACACCACTCTGTGGATGCCCTTCCACATGTTGTATATACATGGTGTACAATGAGACAATTCCATTTATAGAGCTTCTCTCCCGTATGAGTTTTCTGGGAATTCCTGTGAATTGACTTTTGAGAGAAAGTTTCTTTCATTTAATTCACCAATCTTTCTCATCTGCATGCATTCTCTGATGCATAATGAGCTGTGACTTCCAACAAAAGGTGTTCCCACACTCAGTGCACTTACAGAGTTTCTCTCCTGTATGAGTCCTCTGATGTGCACTGAGAATTGATTTGAGAGAAGGCTTTCCCACAGTCACTGCAGCCATAGGGTTTCTCCCCGGAATGAGTCCTCTGATGTACAATGAGCTGAGATTTTCTCAGGAAGGCTTTTTCACATGTGTTGCATCCATAGGACTTCTCTCTTGTGTGCATTTTCTGGTGTATGATGAGCTGTAATTTTCCACTGAAAGATTTCTCACACTGACTGCATTTATAAGGGTTTTCCCCAGCATGAGTTCGCTTGTGTACAATGAGTAGTGACTTTCAAGTGAAAGCTTTCCTATACTTGTGACATTCGTATGGTTTCTCTCCTGAATGAGTTCTCATCTGTATAATGAGGTAGGACTTGCTACTAAAGGCTTTCCCACACTCACTGCACCCATAAGGTTTCTCCGCAGCATGAGTTTGCTGATGTGAGATGAGCTGATCTTTTCTATTAAAGGCTTTCCCACATTCACTGCATTCATAGGGATTCTCCCCTGTGTGAATTCTTGGATGTACAATAAGCTGTGAATTGAAACTGAACACTCTCCCACATTCACTGCATTCATGGAGTTTCTCTCTGGTGTGAGTCCTCATGTGTATAATGAGGTAGGACTTGCTCCTAAAAGCTTCCCCACATTCAATGCATCCATAGGGTTTCTATCTTGTGTGACTTCTGTGATGTATGATGAGCTGTGACTTCAAACTGAAGGTTTTTCCACACTGATTACATCCATAAGGTTTCACCCAGTGTGTGCTCCCTGATGTACAATGAGCTCTGACTTGAAAGAAAAGGCTTTCCCACATTCACTACAACCATAGGATTTCTCCCCAGTGTGAGTTCTCTGATGTACCACGAGGTTAGAGTTTGTGTTAAAGGCTTTCTGACAATCACTGCACTCATAGGGTTTCTCTCCTGTGTGAATTCTTTGATGTATAATGAGCTGTGATTTCAAACCAAAAGTTTCCCACATGCATGACACCCATAGGGTTTCTGTCCTGAGTGAGATCTCTGGTGTGAAAGAAGTTGGTGTTTCCTACTGAAGACTTTCCCACATTCACAGCATTCATAGGGATTCTCCCGTGTGTGAATTCTCTGATGTATAACAAGTTGTGAATTGAAACCGTAAGTTTTCTGACAGTCACTGCATTCATGTGGTTTCTGTCCTCTGTGAGTTCTCTGATGTACACTGAGGTAGTACTTATTGCTGAAGTATTTCCCACATCTATTACATTTGTAGGGTTTTTCTTCTGCATGAGTTTGCTGATGTACCACAGGGTATGACCTGCTGCTGAAGGCCTTCCCACAGTAACAGCATTCACAGGCTTTTCCTCCCATATGCATTTGTTGGCATATGAGCTGTGACTTTCTGTTGGCAGTTTTTCCAGATTCATTACTTTCACAGTATTTTATTCCAATAACAGCTTGCTCATGTTTAGAAAAGAAGAATGATTCCCTATGTGCATGAAACCCATTAGGACTCTTCTAGTATAATTATTACTGAAATCTATGTTTCAAACTCTTTCCATTTGTGACACATTTATGAAGTTCCTGTCTTGAGGAAACATAATCTGTCCTAAGAAGACATAGTTATCCAAATGCAGTACACTGATAGCCTTTTGCCATACTTCCCAGCTTGCCTTGATTTTCCTGATGCCATTCCATATGACCATCAATTTCCCAGACTTCATCTAGAAACAAAAATACTAATATGTTATAAACAGAAACATGATGCTAGCATAGCATAAAAGTGCCTTAAAAATGCCACGCCATGAAGTTTTTCTTAGTTTCAGATATCAGTTCTGAATGTAAGTGAAATCTCAAGTGTAAATATACCCAAATTCCTGGGTTCTAGGGAAAACCAAGCAAAATAAAACATGAAAATAGGCAAAGGGAACTGACAATAAATAAAAGACAGTCTTGAGTTTCAAAATGTTGCATAATGCCTTCTTTAGAAAGCACAAGGAAAAATAAGCAAAATATAAAGAAGTGGGAAGGGATCTCTGAACATTAGCTTCATTCAACAAATAATTGTTAAAGACCTATTATGTGCCAAACACTGTGCTAAGCTCAGAAGAAAGAGCAGAACCACTGCGACTGGTTTACAGTGCTCTTGGGAATAAAGTTTTGCTGAATCCCAAAACAGATGAAAATAAACTCACAAGAAACATCACTGAGTTGTTTCAGAATGCTGATGACAAGCAGCAGCTAGTAAAGCTTCCAGAGGAACCAAAAATGTTTCATATAATGGATCAAAATTTGGAATGGATCTAACTTCTCATTAGCATCACTAGAGGAGAAAAACAGAACATTCAGGGGTAAACTATATCACATGCACCCTTCCACAGGAAGCTACTGTGAGAGGTGTTACAAAAACCAAGAAAAAAGATCACACACACACACAAATAGAAAAGAAAAGAAAATGTAAAAGGAGATCCAAGGATAAAAAGTGTACAACCAAGTCTTGAGAAAAGTTAGGTTACACTGGAGCAAATTGAAAGACATGGGAATGATGTCACCAGGAAGATGAAATTGACAGAAGCACTAACTTACCTGAATGTACCAAAAGAATATTTAGAGATGTGAGAAAAGTGTCTGAAGTTAAATTGGCTATAAATACACTAACGATAACAGAGGAAATCGGGCAGGGAAATAAAACAACTCGAGAAAAAATGATTTATGAACAAAAACCAACCACTGCACACTTGCGTAATTTACCTGCGAATAGCATTACATAGACGTAAAGATGTAAAAACTGAAGACTGATCTACGTATGAAATAGCTGGATTAGGATGATGCAGGGATGGGAAGAGAGTGTGTGTATCATGGGGAAGAGGATGAAAGAGAATTAAATCTTGACCTTCACATTGAAAAATTAGAGCAGAAAGTGAAGGTGCAGTAGAAGAATCTGGTTATTTAGAAAACATGGCGGTAAATACCATAAAAAAGGGCTACAAGAGAAGAAATCATTTTTCTCTGGAGGGAATGAAAAACAGAGGGGCAAGGTGGACACAATGCTGTTTAAACACAATCCCCACCCCTGCCCTTAATCCAAAGATACAAAGTAGACACGGAATAAGACAAAAGACTAAGTCCTCAGGCACAATGACAGGTATCTGGAGGTTGAACAGAAGAGAAAATGGGTAGACCTGACCTGGATGTCCCAAAGCAGTATGCTGACCAAGACAACGGACAGGCAAGGGTACTAAGAGAACACAGCAGCAGGTCAGGTTTGAAGACAGCAACATCACAGGATCTTAATGCCCCATTCCAGGTTTCCCTACATCCTACATCTGAACCCTCTTATTCATTTTGTACACAACCTACAGATTACATTTTCCCAAACACTGATTCCCAACTAGGGCCGTGCCCACCCCCATGCACTGAGAAATGAATATGGGCATGTGTGACTATAGCCGTGGAGGGAGTATTACTGGCTACCACATGGTCCTAAAGTCAGTTTCCATCAAGAAGAAAATAGGCCAGTGAGTAACTGATCTTTGCCCTCAAATCACATTTGCTCATGTTTGGCTGTCAGTATTGTCCCTGTAGACTCTGAAGGCTCATGATACTGGGTCTGTACTTCACCTGTCCAATCCTTTGGCTGCTGGCACCACACTCCTGCCTACTTTTTCTTGGTCACCACAGCTCTGGCTTCCTTCATGTCATTTCCCAGGAAGTCTAATGAATCTGCTGTTGAGCATTTTCTTTGCAACAATAATTGCAGAAAATTAGGTGATTGCTGGTATCTCAAGGGACAGCAGAAATAATTCAAGAAATAAGGACAGAATACCAGGCCCAGGGAGTAGTAGACAGGAACTCACAAGATGAAAGATTATTTAAATATGATTCAAGACTATATTAAACATGATTACTGGCTGTGGCCTATCTTGAGTTTAGCTACAGAAGACAAAAGAAGAGGAAATGATGCTAGGAGAGCAGAACCGAGGGCTCACCAGGCCACGGCCATGGCAGGAAGCCCCAGCACCACCTGCCCAGCTCGGGTCCCAGTGCTTCCCTGTGGCACCACTGTTGCTCCTCTCCCAGGACAAGGTCCCTGTTGCGCCCACCCTGTGCTTCTCTCTGTTGCTCTACCTGTCTGGCTGGTTGCACGTGGATAACTTACCTCTCATTAGTGACCAGACCATGCAAAACCACACCTAGGTCTCGTTGGAAACAAGGATCCTAGGCTTGCACTAATAGAGTAGAAGAATGACAAGAGGGCTGACAGTATATTTTTGAAGATGGATGGATGGGAAGAAGGGGGTGACTGGATGCTGCCTGGCCAAAGAGGTAGACAAAGGTGGACAGTGCTGCCCACCTAACAGTTCTGCTGCCCTTTTCCTGGCTGGCAGAAACCTGATTTTGTGTCCTACCTCCATTCATAAGGCCATGTGCTTCAGTTAGGAAGATGGGGAGCCGTCTCCATACCCCCCAGTGAAAATGAAGCATGACTCATCAGAGCCAACAGTGATGGTCCTGTTTACCTTGCCAGAGTCTTCTTTACACAGGGATATGTGATAAAAATCTAGCCTACTGAACATGGTAAGTCTGCTGGGGCTTCCTGACATGATTTTAGTGCCTGATTAAAAGGGCCATGTGGCAAGAAACAGTCTTTCTTCTTCCACTGGCCACTGGTATACCTGCAGGTGTTGGCTGGAACTATAATTGCCATCTGATGACTACCATGGGAGGAAATCTGAGAAATACTTACATAGTGAGAATGGCAAGACAGAGAGAGACCTCTGGGGATTTAGTGAGGCAATCACTTGGTCATCCCTAGAGCTGCCCCACATCAGGATATTTTGTGATATGTGGTAATAAATTACTTCTGCTTAAATAGCTTGATTTCATATTAATCAAAAATTGCAGCTGAAACAATCCTAGTACTACAAAGATTAACTGTTGACTTATCCTGCCACACTTATGATGGAAAACACAGGTGCTGAGGGAATGCAGCTGACAGTAACATCAGGATGGATTAATAGTATAAAAAGAGTAAAGGTATAAATTTCGCTAATAAGTAGAACAAGCAAGAAATGAGATAATACTAGCTTTGTTTGGGGTAGAAACTGAGAAGATGACATTTAAATAAGCCCTTAAAAAACTTATTTTTAAAGGACCAAAATACTAACATTATCCGAGACTAGTGAAGAGAACTGCATAGAAAGGAGATTTAAGCTCACTCTGCAGTGCCAGGAAAAAGAACCAGGAGCAGAGCAGGACAAAGAAACAGGAAGCTGAGAAGTTATGATACAACTACGGGGCAGCAGTTTCTGAAAAATGAGAGAAGGGAGTGGCCCATGCAGGGAAGAAGCCCTGTGGACCAATCGAACCCAGTACCAAAGGGCAGATGAAAGAGGGATGGGCTGTCAGTCACCACAGAGAAAGAAAGAGCTTAAATCTTCTGAGTGGAAGTCTTTCAAAAATTACAACCTGCGAGGAGAGTCGGGAATATAGGAAAGACCCCTTTGGACTCAGAGGGCAGAGCAGGCGAGACCAGTAAAGCATGAGCAGAATGAGCTCTCTGTCATGCAGTGGGAGAGTGGGTTCATGGGGCATCACTGCGTAAGGGGAGGCGGAGGCTTCAGGCAGGATAACTGATACCATCAAATGATGCAGGAACACACTCAGAAAGAACAGTGATGACAATGTGATCAGCAAGGAGACACAGAAGGAGCAGAACCTCCTAACAAACAGGTTTCCAGGAAAAGGAAACTGGAATTGCGGTTATCGAATGTGAATATAAGTAATTTTAAAAAACAGAAAGAGAGTAGAAGGGGTGTGAGTCACAGGAAGTGAGGAAAAGGGGAAAAGCGTGCTTAAATGCACAATGAAATGAGCCCATCATCTCAGGAAAGGAAGAAAGAAGCTAAGGAAACAGAGAGGAGATGAACTAAGAGTACAAACATGCAGAGAACATCACGTGAGGACTCGCACCAGTCCTGAATAAAGAGGAGACGATGTGAACGTCCTGATCACTCACCTGCATGGCTCTCACCTGGGCCCTGCATCATCCACAGCTCTTCTTGTTCCAACTGGACAATAACACTGGGTTTTCTGTGCTGATACCCCGTGAAAAGAAAACCACAGATGACTGGAGCAAACTGCCTGTGACCCAGGGGTTCAGAGGAACAGGGAAAATACAGTTTAGAGGCAACATGAGCAAGCTGCCTTTTTGCACTCTGGCAAAGTAAACACCGTTCAACCAGCAGATTCTGATGCCAAAGGGCATCAGAAAGAAAATCTGGTCTCTAATATAAGCCCCAAATCACCAAGCATTTTACAAAAGTTCCCCAGCTTTCAGCAACCAAGAAGAGGAAGCCTGGAGATGACGTACACTGCTTTCAGGGAGGCAGTACATACCCAGGGACTCCAGGTTGCTATACTTCTCCAGCATCACACTCCTGTTACAGGTGCTTCTGAGCTGGGTCCAGCAGCCACCACTTCTCCCAGGTAAAGTCCACAAACACATCCCCGAATGACAGTGGTGCCTGAAACAGAAAACCCCCATTCAACCGCAAATCATTGTACTGAGTTTGTAGTAAACAAAAGGTTGCCAAGGGTATCCGTTATTTACATTCTACTTTGGGAGAAAAGCTAGCATTTATTGAAAGTATCCCATCAATACACATTAAGTCAGTTAACCTCTCATTCGACATATGAGAATACCATGTGCCAGGTATTCAACTAGGTGCAGGTAGTATAAAATGGATGAAAGACAGTCCTGCCTGCAAGAAGTGTTCAGCATTGCAGAGAAAAACAAAGATTAAACACATAAAAATGTAATAAGGAGTCAAAGATGGTGAGAGAAAAGAACATGCAGAGAACATGGCCCACAGGAGGAAGCAAGGAATGCTGCTCAAGTGTTTCAGGCTGAGTCTGTGAAGGGCCTACAGGAGCCACCACTAAAGAGAAGACAAGTTAAAATTTGGTGGAATATAAAAGGCAATAGCTGTAAGCAGCAGCCACTTTGTGGGGCAACAGACCTGAACGTGAAGATACTCACATGGCAAATCAGCATATGAAAGGATGCTGCATCATACGTCATTAGGGAATTGCAAATTAAAACAGTGAGGCACCAGTACACACCTAGAATGGCTAACATTTTCAAAAATGGACAACACCAAATTTGAAAATCAAATTTCAATTTTGTTCTCTGCTTTTTAAAAATGTATTAAAATTTTTTTATTGGAGTATAATTGGTTTACAATGTTTTGTTAGTTTCTGCTGTACAATGAAGTGAATCAGCTATATGTATAGATATATCCCATTCCTCTTGGACCTCCCTCCCACCCCTGCCCCATCCCACCCCTCTAGGTCATCACAGAGCACTGAGCTGAGGTCCCTGTGCTATACAGCAGGTTCCCACTAGCTATCTATTTTATACATGGTAGTGTATTTATGTAAAACTTAATCTCCCCAATTCATCTCACCCTCCCCTTCCCCCTCTGTGTCCACACATCCATTCTCTACATCCCTATTCCTGCCCTGAAAATAGGTTCATCTGTACCATTTTTCTAGATCCCACATATCAATTCATGTGTTAATATACAATATTTGTCTCTCTCTGGCTTGCTTCACTCTGTATAACAGATTCTAGGTCCATCCACGTCTCTACAAATGACCCAATTTTGTTCCTTTTGATGGCTAATATTTCATTGTATATATGTGCCACATTTCTTTATCCATTCATCTGTTGATGGGCTTTTAGGTTGCTTCCATGTCCTGGCTACTGCAAATAGTGCTGCAATGAATATTGAGGTGAAGTGTCTTTTTGAGTTATGGTTTTCTCAGGGTATATGCCCAGTAGTGGGATTGCTGGGTCATATGGTAGTTTTATTTTTAGTTTTTTAAGGAAACTCCATCCTGTTCTCCATAGGGGCTGTGTCAATTTACATTCCCACCAACTGTGCAAGAGGGTTCCCTTTTCTCCACATCCTCTCCAGCATTTATTGTTTGTAGATTTTTTTGGTGATGGCCATTCTGATTGGTCTGAGGTGATACTTCATTGCAGTTTTGATTTGCATTTCTCTAACAATTAGTGATGTTGAGCATTTTTTCGTGTGTTTGTTGGCCATCTGTATGTCTTCCTTGGAGAAATATCTATTTACATCTTCCATCCATTTTTGGATAGGGTTGTCTGTTTTCTTGATATCGAGCTGCATAAGCTGCTTGTATATTTTGGAGATTAATCCTTTGTACGATGCTTCATTTGCAAATATTTTCTCCCATTCTGAGGGTTGTCTTTTTGTGTTGTTTATAGTTTCCTTTGCTGTGCAAAAGCTTTTAAGTTTAGTTTGGTCCCATTTGTTCATTTTTGTTTTTATTTTCATCATTCTAGGAGGTGGGTCAAAAAATATCTTGCTGTAATTTGTGTCAAAAGTGTTCTTCCTATATTTTCCTTTAAGAGTTTTATAGTGTTGGGTCTTACATTTAGGTTTTTAATCCATTTTGAGTTTATTTTTGTGTATGGTGTTAGGTAGTGTTCTAATTTCATTCTTTTACATGTAAGCTGTCCATTTTGCCAGCACCACTTATTGAAGAGGCTGTCTTTTCTCCACTGTATGTTCTTGCCCCTTTTATCATAGATTAGGTGACCATAGGTGTGTGGGTTTATCTCTGGGTTTTCTATTCTGTACCCTGATCTATATTTCTGTTTTTGTGCCAATACCATACTTTCTTGATTACTGTAGTTTTGTAGTATAGTCTGAAGTTGGGGAGCCTGATTCCTTCAGTTCCGTTTTCCTTTCTCAAGATTGCTTCAAGATATTGTCTAGTGTCCTTTTAATTTTTTAAAAAAATTTATATTTTTTGGCTGTGTTGGGTCTTCATTGCTGTGTGTGGGCTTTCTCTAGTTGTGGCAAGTGGGGGCTACTCTTCATTGCAGTGTGTGGGCTTCTCAGTGTGGTGGCTTCTTTTGTTGCATAGCACAGTCTTTAGGCACACAGGCTTCAGAAGTTGTGGTGTGTGTGCTCAGTAGTTGTGGCTTGCAGGCTCTAGAGTGCAAGCTCAGTAGTTGTGGCACAAAGGCTTAGTTGCTCCGTGGCATGTGGGATCTTGCCAGACCAGGGATCAAACCCTTGTCCCGTGCATTGATAGGTGGATTTTTTTAAAAATAATTTTTGTACATTTTCTCTCTCTTTCTCTTCCTTCCTTCCTTTAATAATTTTTGTACATTTTCTTTCTTTCTTCCTTCCTTCCTCCCTCCCTCTTTCTTTCTTTTTCTTGGCTGTGTTGGGTCTTCATTGCTGTGTGTAGGCAGTTGTGGCAAGCAGAGGCTACTCCTTGTTGTGGTGTGCAGACTTCTCAGTGTAATGGCTTCTCTTGTTGTGGAGCACAGGATCTAGGTACATGCACTTCAGTAGTTGCAGCACACAGGCTCAGTAGTTGTGATGCAAGGGCTTAGATGCTCCATGGCATGTGGGATCTTCCTGGACCAGGGATCAAACCCTTGTCCCCTGCACTGGCAGGCGGATTCTTAACCACTGCACCACCAGGGAAGTGCCTGTCTAGTGTTCTTTTATTTCACCTGCATGACTCCCTTGAGCATCGCTTGGCAAGCAGATCTAGTGGTAGCAAACTCCGTTTTGTTTTTCTGGGAATGTCTTCATTTCTACCTCACCTTTGAAGCACAATTTTGACAGATATAGGATTCTTGGCTGATAGTTTTTGTTTTCTTTTAGCCCTTTGAATGTATGGGTTCATTGCCTTTTGGTCTCCAAAGGTTCTGATGAGAAATCTGCTTACTTACTGAGGAGCCCTTGTATGAAACAAGTCAGTTCTTTCTTGATGCTTCTAAGGTTCTCTCTTTGTCTTTGTCTATTGAAAATTTAAGTGTGTGTGTTTCTTTGAGTTCATCATTTTTGGAGTTTTGTTGAGCTTCTTGGATGTTTATATTCATGTATTTCATCAAATTTTCTATGTATAGTATCATGTCATCTGCAAACAGTGACAGTTTTACTTCTTTTCCAATTTGTATTCCTTTTAGTGTATAGGAATGCAAGAGATTTCTGTGCATTAATTTTGTATCCTGCAACTTTAACATTTTTCTCAAGTACACATGAGACATTTTGCAGGACAGTCCACAAATTAAGTCTCAATAGATTTAAAAAATAAATACCATTTAAAGTATCATCTCTGACCACACAGGAGTATGAAGTTAAAAATCACTAAAGAAAGGGAAAAAAGGAAAATGCACAAATTTGTGGGAATTAAAACAACACAGTCCTAAACAACCAATGGATCAAAGAAATCAAAAGGGAAATTAGTAAATACTTAGACATGAATGAAAACAAAACATAAAACTGATGGGATCCAGCAAAAGCAGTGTTGAGGAGAAAACTGACAATTATTAACACATATTTAAAACCAGAAACATCAACAATCTAACTTTACAACATAAGGGAACAGAAAAAGAAGGACAAACTGAACACAAAGATAGTAAAAAGAAGGAAATCATAAAGATTAGAACACAGATAAACAAAACAGAGCCTAAAAGAACAATAGAAAAAAAAATCAGTGAAACCAAAACTTGGTTCTTTGAAAAGATCAACACAATTGATAAACTTTCAGGCAGATAGACTAAGAAAAAAAGACTCGAATTACCAAAATCAGAAATGAAAGTGGGGAAATTAGTACTGATTCTACAGAAACAAAAATGACTATTGGAAAATACTATAAACAACTATATGCCAACAAATTGGATAACCTGGTTGAAATGGATAAATTCTGTTTGCATTTCTATCAAGATTAAATAACAAAGATATAGAAAATTGTAAAAGATCTATAACTAGTAAGCAGAGTGAGTCTGTAATCAAAAGTCTCCCCCCCAAAAAAAAGCCCAGTCTTCACTGGTGAATTTTACCAAATATTTAAAGAATTAATAACATCAACCTGTCTCAAGTTTTTCCAAAAACCTGAAGAGAAGGGAACACTTCGTAACTCATTCTATATGGCCAGCATTACCCTGATACCAAAGGCAGACAAAGATATTATAAGAAAACTACAGACTAATATTCCTTATGAACACAGATGTAAAAATCCTCAATAAAATAATAGCAAACCAAATTCAGCAGCTTATTAGAATGATTACACACCATGACCAATGGGATTTATTCTTGGAATGCAAGGCTGGTTCAACATGTGAAAACTGCTCAATGTAATACATCACATTAACAGAATGAAGTTAAAAAAATGATTATCTCAATTGACACAGAAAAAGCATTTGATAAAATTCAACACACTTTCATGGTAAAAACACTCAACAAAGTAGGAATAGTAGGAAAGTACCTCAACATAAAAGCTGTATCTTAAAAACCCACAATGAACATCATTCTCAAAGGTCAAAGACTGAAAGCTTTTCCTCTAAGATCAGGAACAAGGCAAGGATGTCAGCTTTCACCACTTCTATTCAACGTAACACTGGAAGTTCTAACCAGAGCAATTGGGCAACAAAAAGGAATAAAAAGCATCCAAATTAGAAAAGTAGGAGTAAATTTATCTCTATTCATGGACAATACAATTCTATATATAGAAAACTTTAAAGATTCAAAAAACAAAACAAAACAACAACAAAACCCCAAAACAGAGCAAACGATTTCAGCAAATAGCAGAATACAAAGTCAATGCACCAAAATCAGCTGCATTTCTATACACTAACAATGATTAATCCGGAAAACAAGTTATGAAAAAGATTCTGTTTATAATAGCATCAAAAAGAAGTAATAACTTAACCAAGGAGGTAAATGACTTGTAAAATAAAAGCTAAAAACCTTGCTGAAAGAAATTAAAGAAGACATAAGTAAATAGAAACATACCCTATGTTTCTTAATATTAAATGTTAATACTGCCCAAAGTGATCTACATATTCAACACAATTACTAATAGAATTCCAATGACTTTTTTGCAGAAATAGAAAAACCCATCCTAAAGTACATAAGGAAGCTCAAGGGACCCTGAATAGCCAAAACAATCTTGAAAAAGAACAAAGCCGGAGGGCTCACACTTCCTGATTTCAAAACTTACTACAAAACTATAGTAACCAAGACAATGTGGTACTGGCATAAAGGTAACAAATCCAGAAATAAACCCTTGCATATGTGGTCAAATGATTGTTGACAATGGTTCCAAGACCATTTATGGAGAAAGAAAAATCTTTCCAACAAATACTGCTGGGAAACTGGATATCCACATTAAAAAGAATTAAGTTGGACCCTTATCTAACACCATATATAAAAATTAACTCAAAATGGATCAAAGACCTAAATGTAAAACCTAAAACTATGTAAAACTCTTAGAAGAAAACATAGGGCAAAAGCTTCACGGTGTTAGATTCGGCAATGATTTCTTGACTATGACACAAAGGCATAAGCAACAAAAGAAAAAAGTCAACCAATTGGACTTCATGAAAATAAAAAAAATTTGCCTCAAAACACAAGATCAACAGAGTAAAAAGGCAACTCACAGAGTGGGAGATAATATCTGCAAGTCACATATCTTATAAGGGATGGATATCCAGAATATATGGAGAACTAAAACTCAACAACAACAAAAATCCTATTCAAAAGTGGTCAAAGGACTTGAACAGACATTTTTTCAAAGAAGATACAAATGGCCAATAGCACATGAAGACGGTGAATATGCTGAACATCACTAATCATAGAGAAAATGCAAATCAAAACTATGAGGTTCCACCTCACACCCATTAGGATGGCTATCAAAAGCCATGAAAATAACAAGGGTTGGTGAGGATGTGGAATAAATGGAACACCTGCACACTGCTGGTGGGGATAGAATGTGGTGTAGCTGCTGTGGAAAACAGTTTGGTGGCTCCTCAAAAAATTAAAAATTAGAATTACCATATGGTCCAGCAATTCCATGTCTGGGTATATCCCCAATGGAAGTGAAAGCAGGGTCTTAAAGAGATATTTGTACATCCATGTTCATAGCAGCATTATTATTCACAGTAGCTAAACATGGAAGCAATGCAAGTGTCCATTGATGAACAGATAAGCAAAATGTGGTATATATATACAACAAATTATTATTCAGCCTTAAAAACAAATGAAGTTCTGCAATACGCTATAACCTTGTGAACATTATGTCAAGTGAGATAAGCCAGTCGCAAAAAGACTATTGTAAAATTGATTCCACTTATATGAGGTAACTAGAGTAGTCAAAATCATAGTAGTCAAAATCATAAAGTTGAATGGTACCTACCAGGGGTTATGGGGAGGGGGAATTGGGAGTTACTGTTTAAGGCTATAGAGCCTCAGTTTTTCAAGAGGAAGAGTGTTGTGGAGATGAATGGTGGTTATGATTGCCAATGCTATGAATGTATTTAATACTACTGAACTGTCACTTAAAATGGTTAAGATGATAAAAGAAAATATGTGTACAGAATATGTACGCTCAAAACTATAAATAGTGATTAAAAAAATCAAAGATGTGAAAAAATGGAAAGATACAGGGCTTTCATGGGTTGGAAAACTCAGTATTGTTAAGATGTAAATTCTCCCTAATTTGATTCATAGATTTACTGTAATTCCAATCAAAGTCCTAGCAAGCTTTTTTGTAGCTATCCACAAGCTCTTCTATAATTAATATGGAAAGGCAAAAAGCTAGAATAGTCAAAACAATTCTGAAAAACAAAGGTGCAGCACTCCCACCAGCCCATTTTAAGACTTCCTATAAAATCAAGATAGCATGATACTGATGAAAGATTAGACACAAAAATCAATGGAACAGAAAAGTGGTCCTAGAAATAGACCCACACAAATACTATCTCTTGAATTTTTTTTCCACAGAGATGCAAAAGCAATTCAACAGAGAAAAGATCATCTTTTCAACAAATGGTGCTGGAACACTTGCACATCCACAGACATAAAAAAAGGAACCCAACACACACCCCACACCCTATATAAAAATTAACTAAAAATGGATCCTAGACTTAATTGTGAAAGCTAAAACCATAAAAAGTTCCAGAGAAAATTTTGCAAATATTTGTGCACTCTGGTTTGGGCAATGAGATTTTAAATATGACACCTAAAGCAAAACTCATTTTAAAAAATTAAAATTGAGAAACGGACTTGATCAAAATTAAAATATTTTGCTCACTGAAAGCTGGTGTCATGGAAATGGAAAGACAAACCAGAGACTGGGAGAAAATACTGGCAAATCACTTTTCTTATGATGGGTTTAAAATCTAGAATAACAAAGAACTCTTAAAAATCAATGACAAGAGGGACTTCCCTGGCGGTCCAGTAGTTAAGACTTCACCTTACAATGCAGGGGGTGTGGGTTTGACCCCTGGTCGGGGAGCTGAAGATCCCATATGCCTTGTGGCCAAAAAATAAAAAACATAAAACAGAAGCAATATTTTAACAAATTCAATAAAGACTTTAAAAATTGGCCCACATAAAAAAAAATCTTAAAAAAACAATCAACTACAAGAAAACAACCCAGTTAAAAAAAGGGGGATGGGAATTACCTGGTGGTCCAGTGGTTAGGACTCCATTCCTCCACTGCAGGGGGCAAGGATTCCATCCCTGGTCAGGGAATTAAGATTCCACACACCACCTGGTGTGGCCAATAAATAAATAAATAAATAAATAAATAAATAAATAAAATGGGGGAAAGCTCTGAACAGATACTTCACCAAAGATACAGAAACAACAAAACACATATCAAAAGATACTCAATAACACTAGCTAGCCATTAGGGAAATGCAACTTAAAACTGCAGTGAAATACCACCTAACATCCAACAGAATAGCAAAATTTTTAATGACTTGACATTACCAAGCACAGTTCAGGATGAGGAACAGGGACTCATTCACTGCAGGTGGGAAGACAAAACTGCAAGCAGCTCTGGAAGACAGTCTCATACAAAGCTGAACACAGAATCGCTACGCAATCCAGCAATCGTGCTCCACGGTATTTACCCGACTGATCTGAAAACTCACATCCACCCAAACACCCACACGTGACTGCTGACGGCATTTATAACCATCCAAAACTGGAAGCATCTATATCAAGACTTATTATAACCAAGACAATGTGAAACTGGCCTAAGGCCAGAAAAGGGCTGTGAAACCAAACCACTGTATGGGTGCCTGATATCCAACAGGTGGCACCACAGAGCTGCAGGCAGAGGTCAGCCACTTCAGTGTGACTGGGCAATCAGACAACTTGTGAAAAAAAAAATCTTGACTCCTACTCACATCAAACATAAATATTAATTCTAGACTATTGCGAATCTACATGTGAAAGGTAAATGTGAACAAAGAAAGACGTTTTCATTGGCTCTGGATAAGAAAAAAGTGCTTAGATTGGACACAAAAAACACTAGTAATAAAAGAAAAAAAATGTATAAACTAAATTAAGTTAAAATTAGAAATAGCTGTTCATCAACAGAACAGAATGAAAAGGCAACACAGGAAAAAAGCCCAGCTTGTAAACAAATCCTGAACAACAGTTAACGATACGCATACTGAAGTATTAAGAGGAAGGCCTGCTGATGTCTGGAATATATTAAGAAATACACCAAAAATAAGACAGGTTAAGAGATGCAGGGAGTGGAAAGATGGACGATGAGACAACCAAGTGCAGTAAAATGTTAAAGGTAAATTCAAGGTGATGAGTACACAGGTGTTCACTGCAAAATCCTTTCAATTCTGTTCTGTTTGAAAACTGCCATAACAAAATATTAGAGGTAAGAGAAGCACCTCAGGTAAAATCTGAATATGGATTTGGTATCAAGTTTGCTTTAAACTTCAATGTGCATGAATCACTGAATCTTATTAAAATGAAAAGTCTGACATAAAAGGACTGGGGGGGGGGGTGCCTGAAACTCAGCATTTCTAACTGCTTCCAGAACATAAAGAACTCCTTTCAGTCAGCAAGAAACAGACGGAAAACACCCACAAATGGTAATGAAATGTCCAAAAAGCATGCTAGCAGGAAATGCCAAGTAAACCCATACAGAGACACTACCACACCTGAACAACTCAAATTAAAAAGAACAAGAGTAGTTCAGAGCTGGCGGAGAATGTGAGGCAAGTGGACACCACCAGACACTGCTGATGGCCATGTAAGAGGACAGTGCTTAATGAACAATATAAGCAACACAGCAGGATACACGTGTACATGCCGTCAACATAACTTAAAAATGCATTCACACCAATCACAATACACAGTTTGTAAACACGTATAAACAGAACAATAGCCATTAAAAAAAACTGGGTGGGGAGGGGTGGAGAAAGAGCTGAAAATCAAGTCTTGGGGGAACCAGGAAACAGGGACCTCAGAGACCTTACACGACCTGGCAGAGGTTAATTTAACCCTCCCACCTGAGGACCTCCATTCCTCTCCCCATCAAAAAAAATAATAATAAAAGGAATAAAGAGTGGAAATAAACAAACCAGTGACTCACCCAGGTCTTCTTGGCTTTCGGCTGCTCCTGGGACATAAACAGCCACTCTAGGATCTGCTCTGTTCTGGGACACTCGTGCCTCTGCTGGGGTCCTCCAGGGAGGGGCCTCTGGTCAGGGGTCTCTGGCCCCGGGGTGGACTCCTCACCTTGGAGCTTTCTGATCCCATCACATGAGCTGTCTCTCTCCTGGAGAGGTGGGACCTGCAGACCCGAGAGCAAGTTCACTTTCAAGAGCACATTTCGTCTTGGCCTAACCCTGGTCTCCTTTGCTGGTGAACACGCTCCCACAGGCTGGGCTAGGGGTTTTGTGGACTGTGGTCAGTGCCGCTGGGGGCGTGGAAGTGAGAAGAAACGGAAGTGGAGAACCCAGCACATGACCACAGGCCCCCGCCCACACTCTGCACAGTCCCCCAGGAACCCTGAAAGTGCAGCAGCCACACCCTGCGATTTAAACAGCTTCGGGCAAACACTCAAGAAGAGCATGACGCCAGACACTAAGGAGGACATGACCCCACTCTTGGCAGGCAAACCCAAGAAACAGGCCTTGGATGAACAGTCTGTGTTTCAGTAGAGGTTCTCCTCTCAGTATCTGGATACCCATGAACAAGTCACTTACTCTCTCACTGAGTCTTACTTTCTGTTGTTAAACACTGAGAGTAGGAGGAGATTAGGGTGGCAGAGTAGTCTTTTAACCTCCCAATAAAAACAAAAGAGGCTGATCAGAACAGCGAAGGAAGCCCAGAGATGTCCATGGACTGACAAACGGACCCAGGTGACGGCTCCTCGCCACCCTCAGGATCCAGGCAGATGTGACCCAACTGCAGACCTTGGGGCGGTGTGGGCCACACGCTGCCAATCTCCAAAGTCACCAGTAAATGTGCACCCCCAGCAGGAGGGCACCTCCCAAGGGGAACCTGAGCCGCTCAGGCTCAGAGCTGCAGGTGACTGAAAAGATGTTCCCAAAGTCGCTGGTGACCTAACAGTGCCTCGGCCACCTAGGAACACAAAGATCTGAGAAATAATGGGCAGACAGTCCCTTCCAGGAGGATGGGTCTTCACTGTGAGGGAAAGCTGCTGGAAATGCAGACCAAACTGATCAGCACAAGAAGTGAAAAGAAGAGATTCAGGCAAAGAGAGGGATGAGGGAAAGGAGACTGAGAGAGTGAGAGGGGAAGGAGAGAGAAGGGAGGAGAGAAAGGCACTAGGCAGTCGGGGGAGGGTCAGAGGACGCTCATTCCAGAAGCTACTGTAACAACAGAACACAAGGTGTAAGATAAGAGAAACACGTTAGAATACAAGGCGTGAGGAACTCTAGGAAACACAGGGCTAGAGGCAGAAAAAAGGCTTCCTGACAAGGCTCGGCGTTGAGTCAGGTCAGGTATGTGTGTTTGCTTATATTTCCAAAAGAATCACTGAGAAGATGAACCATAAACTGTAAAAATGGTTACCTCTGGGGCAGCTTGTCTGAATGCACATTATACACTTTCTACTTTGAATCATATAAATATTTTCCATGATCAAAAAAGAGGAGGGAGGGCAATCCCTGAAGTTGAAAATAAATGTCAACAAATACATTGCTTATACAATTGGAAACAAAACTACAACAGGTATTTTTCTAACTGACTTTAACATGTGGTATTTCACTGTGTGTTCTTTGGATAAAATGAGCTACAAAGACACACTGGACTTCACTTAGTATTCCTGTTAGTAGTAACATATTGTTATTTTAAAACCGTCTTATGTATGCTATAGGACATGACAGTTATGTCACTGTTACTAAGAACCAAGATATCTTGCACATGACAAAAGATGCAAGAGCAAAGCTTTTAACCCTCATGCATAGCTGGTGGGAATGTAAAACAGAGCAACCACTTTGTACCAGGCTTGGCAGTTCCTCAGTGCTAAACCCAGAATTGCTGTACTACCTGCAATCCATTCCTAGGTATCCGCTCAAGACAATTAACAGTCTATATCCACAGAAACGCTTGCACACAAATGTCTGTAACAGCACGATTCCTAACAGCCAAATACCCATCAATGGATGAGTGGATAAACCAAATGTGACCCACACATACAAAGGCATGTGATTCAGCCATAAGGCGTGAAGTGCTAAGAAGCACTGTTATGTAATGAACTTTTGCACTGTGCTGTACAGGAGCCTGACAATGAGCTTTTTTATGCAATGCAAGTGCCTGATTGTACTGAAAGCTTCTGATCTGAGGCACCATTTCAAAGACATCTGTCTCGGATAAAGGCATTGCCAGCCACACAACCAGATAAAGAGCAAGGCCACCCACCTGACGTCCCCTCTAGAAAGCCCCGGGTGACCTAGATGACTGCTCGCTCAGTGATCCCTGTTCCTCACTTCCTGTGCCTGAATTCTCAGCCTTACATTTTACATTCACCAATAAGCAATGAATTTGCAACTCCCCCTTGACCCCAATACAGGCAGAACCCCAGGCGCACATTCTCTCTTTCTTGCCTCTCTATGCTGTGCAGCCCCTGTGTGCCAGTCGCCCAGGGTTAGTGAGTAATAAACCGTGTTTCCAAAGCTCCCTGACGGTTGTTGCTGAGATGTGCTTTGCAGTCACATTAAGAACCCCAAGGGCCGGTCCAGCTTTGACAATGGCTCCAGTCAGGGAAACGTCTGTTGGGCTGGCCCCGAGCAGTAAGAGCCCCCGGCCCAGGTGCTCCTACTCACAGCATCACTACTGACAGGCCAAGAACAACCCAAAGCTCTCTTGGAAACACTACGCTACACAAAAGCAGCTAGATCCATGGGGCCAACTATAACATGACTCTATTCGCATAAATGTCCAGAACAGGGAAATTCATGAAAACACAAAGTAGATTAAATGGCTGTGAGGGCATGGGGCTCTGGGGCAATTATCACTCACCTTCGAGTGCAATAGGCTTGTGGGTTAAGGTGCTTGCAAAGGAAGGCAAGCAGCCTGCTCCTTTCCATTAGGAACACGTGTGGTGAGAGGCTTGGCAGCAGAGAAGAACAAAGAGGGGCAGCCAAGGAGGGGATTTGCATGCAGCTGGGTGGCCCCCAAATCTCCTGTTTCCCAAGCAGCGAATGCCTGCTATGCCCATCAGTGCCCATTTCTAAGTGGGCACCCAGCCCCTGGAGCTGCCCTTTCCCAGCCCTGAAAACACACGCAGGCCACACCCTGAGCCCTTCCAACTGTGAACTTTGCTCCCTGTGAGGGCTGAATGCCACATCTGGCTAAGGTGGGAGAAGCCCCAAGGAGGCCTTGGGGGACCTGCCAAGACATAGCAGTGCTCAGCAATGAGCACTCTGCTTTCTTTTGGCTGGACGCACATTCCAGTTTCTGCTTGAGGCCCGGAGAGGTCAGATAGGCGATCCCCGGGGGAAGGCAGAGCTGAGAGTTTTCCGCTGGAGCTTTGGCTCACTCTGCAGGCCGTCAAGCGTGGAAGGCTAAGCCTTGCTCCAGCTGAGTTCCTGAGCAAGTTTCCAAGCAGGAGGCACTCTGGCTCCACAAGCTAGAGGACTTCCCAGTGGCTCCAGAGTGGGTGGCAAGGGCATGTGAGTTGGAGGATGCTCAGAAGCCACAGGGGAGACTTGAGTGTGGTTGGGTGCAGGTGTGCCAATATGTGTGGGTGTGTGGGTGTGTGCGCATGTGTGCGAGTGTGTTTTAGTGTGTGTGAGAGTGTGAGTGAGTGCGGGCGTGCGAGTGTGTATGGGTGTGTGCGGGTGTGTGTGTGTGTGTGTGTGCGGGCATGTGCGTGTGTGTTTTGGTGGGGGTAGGTGTGTGTGTGTGTGTGTAGGCGTGTATGTGTATCTGCGGGTGTGTGCGGGTGTGTATAGGATTGTGTGTGTGTGTGGGGTGTGTGTGGGTGTGTGCGGCTGTGTGTGAATGTGTGTGGGTGTGTGCTAGTGTCTTTGGGTGTGTGTGAGTGGGTTTGGGTGTGTGCATGCGTGTGTTAGAGTGAGTGGGACTGTGCAGGGTGTGCAGGTGGGTTCGGGTGTGTGTGGATGTGTGCAGGAGTGTGCAAGTATATGCGGGTGTGTGTGGTTGTGTGCAGGTTGTGTGTGTGATTGGGTGTGTTTGGGTTTGTGTGGGTGTTTGTTAGTGTGTGCGAGAGTGTGTGGGTGTGTATGAGTCTGTGTGGGTCTGTGAGAGTGTGTGTGAGTGCAAGTGCGTGTGTGCGGGTGCTTGAGGTTGTGCGCCTGTGCGAGAGGGTGAGTGGTTGTGTGCAGGTGTGTGAGGGTGTGGGTGTGAGGGTGTGTGTGAGTGTGTGCAGGTGTGTGAGGGTGAGTGGGTGTGTGCAGGTGTGTGCGTATGTGTGCGGGTGTGTGTGAGTGTGTGTGAGTGTGTTTGTGTGTGCGAGTGTCTATGGGTGTTTGTGGGTGTGTGCGGTTGAGTGCGACTGTGTGCAGGTGTGTGCGCGTGTGTATGTGTGTGTGCAGGTGAGTGTGGGTATGTGGGTGTGTGCGGGTGTGTGCGTGTGTGTATCGGTTTCTGTGTGTGTGTGCGGGTGTGTGTGGGTGCGCTCCCCGGGTGGGCTGAATGTCATGACTGTGTTAGGGGAGAGAAGGCCCAAAGAGGCCTTCAGGGAGCTGCCATGGCATAGCAGTGCTCAGGAAAGAGCACCCTTCTTTCTTTAGGCTGGAGGCACACTCGAGTTTCTGCTTGAGGCAGAGGGACGGCAGAGAGGCCATCACTGGCTGAAGGCAAAGCAGAGAGATTTTCGGTGGAGCGATGGCTCCATCTGCTGGCTGACAAGCGTGGAAGGCGAAGCCTCGCTCCAACTGAGTTCCTGAGGAAGGTCCCAAGCAGGAGGCACTCTGGCTCCACAAGCTAGAGGGTCCTGCTTAGGACTTCCCAGTGGCTCCAGAGTGGATGGCAAGGGCATGTGGGTTGGAGGGTGCTCGGAAGCCGCAGGGGAGGCTTTGGGCACCCAGTGCTCTGTGACGAAACACGCTGCAGGCCCGAGCATCCATGAACTCCTCCAAGGTTTTGGAGCAGGAAATCTGTCCTTAGCAGAAGGCTTCCTGCAAAGGCCTGCAGGCCTTTCTGGGTGGCTAAGCTGCAGCTCCCTTGCAGGCTGCTGGTCCAGGGGCCTGTGTCCCTTGGTCTAAAGTGCTGTAGGAGGAGCTCCTAGCAAGGGGAGAGCAAGCACCTTGTTTCCCTTGAAGAGACTGGCTTGTACATGGGGAGGCCTGCCAGCAGCGAAGACAGCGCAGGCAGCATGGGGGTTTGGCAGGCAGCTAAGAGGCTGCAGGAGTCCTGCATGAAACAGGGGTCATGACTGGTTTCTCCTCAAGGCCCAATGGCAACGTGCACACACAGCCTCTGGACCTGCAGCTCCCGAGCAGTGCAAGAGACCCCCAGGCAGCACCCTGGGGCCTCCTCGGATGAGCTGTGCTCCATAGAGGGCCTGCCTGCTGGCAATGGCCTAGGCCGCCCCAGGCCCTAGAGAGGCCCGGCTGAGCCTGGGATGGGCCCTGCCCTCGCAGTGCTCAGGGAAAACCCGTGTTTGAGGCCAGGCTGCAGGCACATTCAATGTTGTGTCTGCTGCAGAGAGACTTCAGCTAGGACTTCCAGGGGGAATGTGAAGCGCTGTGGTTTTTACCTGCAATCCATGTGCCTCACTTGGGGTGCCCGGCCCATCCGTCCCACACTCCTTGGATGTGTGTTCCTCAGACAGCTGGACAGCTGGGGAAGTGGACCTCCCCCAGCAAGGGAGACCTGCCTAGAACATTGCTCTGTGTACAAAGAGGATTCGCTGTGCCTCTGGCACTGGGGAGAGACTTTCTGCACCCAGGAGACACTTGGCACACACAGCGTTTCCCCATGGAAAGTGGTGTGAAAAAGAGCACCCGCCGGGGCTGCATGGCCCTCTGCGGTAGAAGCCCTCCACGCAGCAGGCTGTCATGGACTCGGCTGCAGGCCTTTGTGGCTGGAGAGACTGCAGCTCCTCTGGAGGCTCTGGGCCAATTTTCACTCACCTTCGAGTGCAATAGGCTTGTGGGTTAAGGTGCTTGCAAAGGAAGGCAAGCAGCCTGCTCCTTTCCATTAGGAACACGTGTGGTGAGAGGCTTGGCAGCAGAGAAGAACAAAGAGGGGCAGCCAAGGAGGGGATTTGCATGCAGCTGGGTGGCCCCCAAATCTCCTGTTTCCCAAGCAGGGAATGCCTGCTGTGCCCATCAGTGCCCATTTCTAAGTGGGCACCCAGCCTCTGGATCTGCCCTTTCCCAGCCCTGAAAACACACGCAGGCCACACCCTGAGCCCTTCCAACTGTGAACTTTGCTCCCTGTGAGGGCTGAATGCCACATCTGGCTAAGGTGGGAGAAGGCCCGAGGAGGCCTTGGGGGACCTGCCAAGACATAGCAGTGCTCAGCAATGAGCACTCTGCTTTCTTTTGGCTGGACGCACATTCCAGTTTCTGCTTGAGGCCCGGAGAGGTCAGATAGGCGATCCCCGGGGGAAGGCAGAGCAGAGGGTTTTTCGGTGGAGCGTTGGCTCCCTCTGCTGGCCGTCAAGCGTGGAAGGCTAAGCCTTGCTCCAGCTGAGTTCCTGAGCAAGTTTCCAAGCAGGAGGCACTCTGGCTCCACAAGCTAGAGGACTTCCCAGTGGCTCCAGAGTGGGTGGCAAGGGCATGTGAGTTGGAGGGTGCTCAGAAGCCACAGGGGAGACTTGAGTGTGGTTGGGTGCAGGTGTGCCAATATGTGTGGGTGTGTGGGTGTGTGCGCATGTGTGCGAGTGTGTTTTAGTGTGTGTGAGAGTGTGCGTGAGTGCGGGCGTGCGAGTGTGTATGGGTGTGTGCGGGTGTGTGTGTGTGTGTGCGGGCATGTGCATGTGTGTTTTGGTGGGGGTAGGTGTGTGTGTGTGTGTAGGCGTGTATGTGTATCTGCGGGTGTGTGCGGGTGTGTATAGGATTGTGTGTGTGTGTGGGGTGTGTGTGGGTGTGTGCGGCTGTGTGTGAATGTGTGTGGGTGTGTGCTAGTGTCTTTGGGTGTGTGTGAGTGGGTTTGGGTGTGTGCATGTGTGTGTTAGAGTGAGTGGGACTGTGCAGGGTGTGCAGGTGGGTTCGGGTGTGTGTGGATGTGTGCAGGAGTGTGCAAGTATATGCGGGTATGTGTGGTTGTGTGCAGGTTGTGTGTGTGATTGGGTGTGTTTGGGTTTGTGTGGGTGTTTGTTAGTGTGTGCGAGAGTGTGTGGGTGTGTATGAGTCTGTGTGGGTCTGTGAGAGTGTGTGTGAGTGCAAGTGCGTGTGTGCGGGTGCTTGAGGTTGTGCGCCTGTGCGAGAGGGTGAGTGGTTGTGTGCAGGTGTGTGAGGGTGTGGGTGTGAGGGTGTGTGTGAGTGTGTGCAGGTGTGTGAGGGTGAGTGGGTGTGTGCAGGTGTGTGCGTATGTGTGCGGGTGTGTGTGAGTGTGTGTGAGTGTGTTTGTGTGTGCGAGTGTCTATGGGTGTTTGTGGGTGTGTGCGGTTGAGTGCAACTGTGTGCAGGTGTGTGCGCGTGTGTATGTGTGTGTGCAGGTGAGTGTGGGTATGTGGGTGTGTGCGCGTGTGTGCGTGTGTGTATAGGTTTCTGTGTGTGTGTGCGGGTGTGTGTGGGTGCGCTCCCCGGGTGGGCTGAATATCATGACTGTGTTAGGGGAGAGAAGGCCCAAAGAGGCCTTCAGGGAGCTGCCATGGCATAGCAGTGCTCAGGAAAGAGCACCCTTCTTTCTTTAGGCGGGAGGCACACTCGAGTTTCTGCTTGAGGCAGAGGGACGGCAGAGAGGCCATCACTGGCTGAAGGCAAAGCAGAGAGATTTTCGGTGGAGCGATGGCTCCATCTGCTGGCTGACAAGCGTGGAAGGCGAAGCCTCGCTCCAACTGAGTTCCTGAGGAAGGTCCCAAGCAGGAGGCACTCTGGCTCCACAAGCTAGAGGGTCCTGCTTAGGACTTCCCAGTGGCTCCAGAGTGGATGGCAAGGGCATGTGGGTTGGAGGGTGCTCGGAAGCCGCAGGGGAGGCTTTGGGCACCCAGTGCTCTGTGACGAAACACGCTGCAGGCCCGAGCATCCATGAACTCCTCCAAGGTTTTGGAGCAGGAAATCTGTCCTTAGCAGAAGGCTTCCTGCAAAGGCCTGCAGGCCTTTCTGGGTGGCTAAGCTGCAGCTCCCTTGCAGGCTGCTGGTCCAGGGGCCTGTGTCCCTTGGTCTAAAGTGCTGTAGGAGGAGCTCCTAGCAAGGGGAGAGCAAGCACCTTGTTTCCCTTGAAGAGACTGGCTTGTACATGGGGAGGCCTGCCAGCAGCGAAGACAGCGCAGGCAGCATGGGGGTTTGGCGGGCAGCTAAGAGGCTGCAGGAGTCCTGCATGAAATAGGGGTCATGACTGGTTTCTCCTCAAGGCCCAATGGCAACGTGCACACACAGCCTCTGGACCTGCAGCTCCCGAGCAGTGCAAGAGACCCCCAGGCAGCACCCTGGGGCCTCCTCGGATGAGCTGTGCTCCATAGAGGGCCTGCCTGCTGGCAATGGCCTAGGCCACCCCAGGCCCTAGAGAGGCCCGGCTGAGCCTGGGATGGGCCCTGCCCTCGCAGTGCTCAGGGAAAACCCGTGTTTGAGGCCAGGCTGCAGGCACATTCAATGTTGTGTCTGCTGCAGAGAGACTTCAGCTAGGACTTCCAGGGGGAATGTGAAGCGCTGTGGTTTTTACCTGCAATCCATGTGCCTCACTTGGGGTGCCCGGCCCATCCGTCCCACACTCCTTGGATGTGTGTTCCTCAGACAGCTGGACAGCTGGGGAAGTGGACCTCCCCCAGCAAGGGAGACCTGCCTAGAACATTGCTCTGTGTACAAAGAGGATTCGCTGTGCCTCTGGCACTGGGGAGAGACTTTCTGCACCCAGGAGACACTTGGCACACACAGCGTTTCCCCATGGAAAGTGGTGTGAAAAAGAGCACCCGCCGGGGCTGCATGGCCCTCTGCGGTAGAAGCCCTCCACGCAGCAGGCTGTCATGGACTCGGCTGCAGGCCTTTGTGGCTGGAGAGACTGCAGCTCCTCTGGAGGCTCTGGGCCAATTTTCACTCACCTTCGAGTGCAATAGGCTTGTGGGTTAAGGTGCTTGCAAAGGAAGGCAAGCAGCCTGCTCCTTTCCATTAGGAACACGTGTGGTGAGAGGCTTGGCAGCAGAGAAGAACAAAGAGGGGCAGCCAAGGAGGGGATTTGCATGCAGCTGGGTGGCCCCCAAATCTCCTGTTTCCCAAGCAGGGAATGCCTGCTGTGCCCATCAGTGCCCATTTCTAAGTGGGCACCCAGCCTCTGGATCTGCCCTTTCCCAGCCCTGAAAACACACGCAGGCCACACCCTGAGCCCTTCCAACTGTGAACTTTGCTCCCTGTGAGGGCTGAATGCCACATCTGGCTAAGGTGGGAGAAGGCCCGAGGAGGCCTTGGGGGACCTGCCAAGACATAGCAGTGCTCAGCAATGAGCACTCTGCTTTCTTTTGGCTGGACGCACATTCGTTTCTGCTTGAGGCCCGGAGAGGTCAGATAGGCGATCCCCGGGGGAAGGCAGAGCAGAGGGTTTTTCGGTGGAGCGTTGGCTCCCTCTGCTGGCCGTCAAGCGTGGAAGGCTAAGCCTTGCTCCAGCTGAGTTCCTGAGCAAGTTTCCAAGCAGGAGGCACTCTGGCTCCACAAGCTAGAGGACTTCCCAGTGGCTCCAGAGTGGGTGGCAAGGGCATGTGAGTTGGAGGGTGCTCAGAAGCCACAGGGGAGACTTGAGTGTGGTTGGGTGCAGGTGTGCCAATATGTGTGGGTGTGTGCGCATGTGTGCGAGTGTGTTTTAGTGTGTGTGAGAGTGTGCATGAGTGCGGGCGTGCGAGTGTGTATGGGTGTGTGCGGGTGTGTGTGTGTGTGTGTGTGCAGGCATGTGCGTGTGTGTTTTGGTGGGGGTAGGTGTGTGTGTGTGTGTGTAGGCGTGTATGTGTATCTGCGGGTGTGTGCGGGTGTGTATAGGATTGTGTGTGTGTGTGGGGTGTGTGTGGGTGTGTGCGGCTGTGTGTGAATGTGTGTGGGTGTGTGCTAGTGTCTTTGGGTGTGTGTGAGTGGGTTTGGGTGTGTGCATGCGTGTGTTAGAGTGAGTGGGACTGTGCAGGGTGTGCAGGTGGGTTCGGGTGTGTGTGGATGTGTGCAGGAGTGTGCAAGTATATGCGGGTATGTGTGGTTGTGTGCAGGTTGTGTGTGTGATTGGGTGTGTTTGGGTTTGTGTGGGTGTTTGTTAGTGTGTGCGAGAGTGTGTGGGTGTGTATGAGTCTGTGTGGGTCTGTGAGAGTGTGTGTGAGTGCAAGTGCGTGTGTGCGGGTGCTTGAGGTTGTGCGCCTGTGCGAGAGGGTGAGTGGTTGTGTGCAGGTGTGTGAGGGTGTGGGTGTGAGGGTGTGTGTGAGTGTGTGCAGGTGTGTGAGGGTGAGTGGGTGTGTGCAGGTGTGTGCGTATGTGTGCGGGTGTGTGTGAGTGTGTGTGAGTGTGTTTGTGTGTGCGAGTGTCTATGGGTGTTTGTGGGTGTGTGCGGTTGAGTGCAACTGTGTGCAGGTGTGTGCGCGTGTGTATGTGTGTGTGCAGGTGAGTGTGGGTATGTGGGTGTGTGCGCGTGTGTGCGTGTGTGTATAGGTTTCTGTGTGTGTGTGCGGGTGTGTGTGGGTGCGCTCCCCGGGTGGGCTGAATGTCATGACTGTGTTAGGGGAGAGAAGGCCCAAAGAGGCCTTCAGGGAGCTGCCATGGCATAGCAGTGCTCAGGAAAGAGCACCCTTCTTTCTTTAGGCTGGAGGCACACTCGAGTTTCTGCTTGAGGCAGAGGGACGGCAGAGAGGCCATCACTGGCTGAAGGCAAAGCAGAGAGATTTTCGGTGGAGCGATGGCTCCATCTGCTGGCTGACAAGCGTGGAAGGCGAAGCCTCGCTCCAACTGAGTTCCTGAGGAAGGTCCCAAGCAGGAGGCACTCTGGCTCCACAAGCTAGAGGGTCCTGCTTAGGACTTCCCAGTGGCTCCAGAGTGGATGGCAAGGGCATGTGGGTTGGAGGGTGCTCGGAAGCCGCAGGGGAGGCTTTGGGTACCCAGTGCTCTGTGACGAAACACGCTGCAGGCCCGAGCATCCATGAACTCCTCCAAGGTTTTGGAGCAGGAAATCTGTCCTTAGCAGAAGGCTTCCTGCAAAGGCCTGCAGGCCTTTCTGGGTGGCTAAGCTGCAGCTCCCTTGCAGGCTGCTGGTCCAGGGGCCTGTGTCCCTTGGTCTAAAGTGCTGTAGGAGGAGCTCCTAGCAAGGGGAGAGCAAGCACCTTGTTTCCCTTGAAGAGACTGGCTTGTACATGGGGAGGCCTGCCAGCAGCGAAGACAGCGCAGGCAGCATGGGGGTTTGGCAGGCAGCTAAGAGGCTGCAGGAGTCCTGCATGAAATAGGGGTCATGACTGGTTTCTCCTCAAGGCCCAATGGCAACGTGCACACACAGCCTCTGGACCTGCAGCTCCCGAGCAGTGCAAGAGACCCCCAGGCAGCACCCTGGGGCCTCCTCGGATGAGCTGTGCTCCATAGAGGGCCTGCCTGCTGGCAATGGCCTAGGCCACCCCAGGCCCTAGAGAGGCCCGGCTGAGCCTGGGATGGGCCCTGCCCTCGCAGTGCTCAGGGAAAACCCGTGTTTGAGGCCAGGCTGCAGGCACATTCAATGTTGTGTCTGCTGCAGAGAGACTTCAGCTAGGACTTCCAGGGGGAATGTGAAGCGCTGTGGTTTTTACCTGCAATCCATGTGCCTCACTTGGGGTGCCCGGCCCATCCGTCCCACACTCCTTGGATGTGTGTTCCTCAGACAGCTGGACAGCTGGGGAAGTGGACCTCCCCCAGCAAGGGAGACCTGCCTAGAACATTGCTCTGTGTACAAAGAGGATTCGCTGTGCCTCTGGCACTGGGGAGAGACTTTCTGCACCCAGGAGACACTTGGCACACACAGCGTTTCCCCATGGAAAGTGGTGTGAAAAAGAGCACCCGCCGGGGCTGCATGGCCCTCTGCGGTAGAAGCCCTCCACGCAGCAGGCTGTCATGGACTCGGCTGCAGGCCTTTGTGGCTGGAGAGACTGCAGCTCCTCTGGAGGCTCTGGGCCAATTTTCACTCACCTTCGAGTGCAATAGGCTTGTGGGTTAAGGTGCTTGCAAAGGAAGGCAAGCAGCCTGCTCCTTTCCATTAGGAACACGTGTGGTGAGAGGCTTGGCAGCAGAGAAGAACAAAGAGGGGCAGCCAAGGAGGGGATTTGCATGCAGCTGGGTGGCCCCCAAATCTCCTGTTTCCCAAGCAGGGAATGCCTGCTGTGCCCATCAGTGCCCATTTCTAAGTGGGCACCCAGCCTCTGGATCTGCCCTTTCCCAGCCCTGAAAACACACGCAGGCCACACCCTGAGCCCTTCCAACTGTGAACTTTGCTCCCTGTGAGGGCTGAATGCCACATCTGGCTAAGGTGGGAGAAGGCCCGAGGAGGCCTTGGGGGACCTGCCAAGACATAGCAGTGCTCAGCAATGAGCACTCTGCTTTCTTTTGGCTGGACGCACATTCCAGTTTCTGCTTGAGGCCCGGAGAGGTCAGATAGGCGATCCCCGGGGGAAGGCAGAGCAGAGGGTTTTTCGGTGGAGCGTTGGCTCCCTCTGCTGGCCGTCAAGCGTGGAAGGCTAAGCCTTGCTCCAGCTGAGTTCCTGAGCAAGTTTCCAAGCAGGAGGCACTCTGGCTCCACAAGCTAGAGGACTTCCCAGTGGCTCCAGAGTGGGTGGCAAGGGCATGTGAGTTGGAGGGTGCTCAGAAGCCACAGGGGAGACTTGAGTGTGGTTGGGTGCAGGTGTGCCAATATGTGTGGGTGTGTGCGCATGTGTGCGAGTGTGTTTTAGTGTGTGTGAGAGTGTGCGTGAGTGCGGGCGTGCGAGTGTGTATGGGTGTGTGCGGGTGTGTGTGTGTGTGTGTGTGCGGGCATGTGCGTGTGTGTTTTGGTGGGGGTAGGTGTGTGTGTGTGTGTGTAGGCGTGTATGTGTATCTGCGGGTGTGTGCGGGTGTGTATAGGATTGTGTGTGTGTGTGGGGTGTGTGTGGGTGTGTGCGGCTGTGTGTGAATGTGTGTGGGTGTGTGCTAGTGTCTTTGGGTGTGTGTGAGTGGGTTTGGGTGTGTGCATGCGTGTGTTAGAGTGAGTGGGACTGTGCAGGGTGTGCAGGTGGGTTCGGGTGTGTGTGGATGTGTGCAGGAGTGTGCAAGTATATGCGGGTATGTGTGGTTGTGTGCAGGTTGTGTGTGTGATTGGGTGTGTTTGGGTTTGTGTGGGTGTTTGTTAGTGTGTGCGAGAGTGTGTGGGTGTGTATGAGTCTGTGTGGGTCTGTGAGAGTGTGTGTGAGTGCAAGTGCGTGTGTGCGGGTGCTTGAGGTTGTGCGCCTGTGCGAGAGGGTGAGTGGTTGTGTGCAGGTGTGTGAGGGTGTGGGTGTGAGGGTGTGTGTGAGTGTGTGCAGGTGTGTGAGGGTGAGTGGGTGTGTGCAGGTGTGTGCGTATGTGTGCGGGTGTGTGTGAGTGTGTGTGAGTGTGTTTGTGTGTGCGAGTGTCTATGGGTGTTTGTGGGTGTGTGCGGTTGAGTGCAACTGTGTGCAGGTGTGTGCGCGTGTGTATGTGTGTGTGCAGGTGAGTGTGGGTATGTGGGTGTGTGCGGGTGTGTGCGTGTGTGTATAGGTTTCTGTGTGTGTGTGCGGGTGTGTGTGGGTGCGCTCCCCGGGTGGGCTGAATGTCATGACTGTGTTAGGGGAGAGAAGGCCCAAAGAGGCCTTCAGGGAGCTGCCATGGCATAGCAGTGCTCAGGAAAGAGCACCCTTCTTTCTTTAGGCTGGAGGCACACTCGAGTTTCTGCTTGAGGCAGAGGGACGGCAGAGAGGCCATCACTGGCTGAAGGCAAAGCAGAGAGATTTTCGGTGGAGCGATGGCTCCATCTGCTGGCTGACAAGCGTGGAAGGCGAAGCCTCGCTCCAACTGAGTTCCTGAGGAAGGTCCCAAGCAGGAGGCACTCTGGCTCCACAAGCTAGAGGGTCCTGCTTAGGACTTCCCAGTGGCTCCAGAGTGGATGGCAAGGGCATGTGGGTTGGAGGGTGCTCGGAAGCCGCAGGGGAGGCTTTGGGCACCCAGTGCTCTGTGACGAAACACGCTGCAGGCCCGAGCATCCATGAACTCCTCCAAGGTTTTGGAGCAGGAAATCTGTCCTTAGCAGAAGGCTTCCTGCAAAGGCCTGCAGGCCTTTCTGGGTGGCTAAGCTGCAGCTCCCTTGCAGGCTGCTGGTCCAGGGGCCTGTGTCCCTTGGTCTAAAGTGCTGTAGGAGGAGCTCCTAGCAAGGGGAGAGCAAGCACCTTGTTTCCCTTGAAGAGACTGGCTTGTACATGGGGAGGCCTGCCAGCAGCGAAGACAGCGCAGGCAGCATGGGGGTTTGGCAGGCAGCTAAGAGGCTGCAGGAGTCCTGCATGAAATAGGGGTCATGACTGGTTTCTCCTCAAGGCCCAATGGCAACGTGCACACACAGCCTCTGGACCTGCAGCTCCCGAGCAGTGCAAGAGACCCCCAGGCAGCACCCTGGGGCCTCCTCGGATGAGCTGTGCTCCATAGAGGGCCTGCCTGCTGGCAATGGCCTAGGCCACCCCAGGCCCTAGAGAGGCCCGGCTGAGCCTGGGATGGGCCCTGCCCTCGCAGTGCTCAGGGAAAACCCGTGTTTGAGGCCAGGCTGCAGGCACATTCAATGTTGTGTCTGCTGCAGAGAGACTTCAGCTAGGACTTCCAGGGGGAATGTGAAGCGCTGTGGTTTTTACCTGCAATCCATGTGCCTCACTTGGGGTGCCCGGCCCATCCGTCCCACACTCCTTGGATGTGTGTTCCTCAGACAGCTGGACAGCTGGGGAAGTGGACCTCCCCCAGCAAGGGAGACCTGCCTAGAACATTGCTCTGTGTACAAAGAGGATTCGCTGTGCCTCTGGCACTGGGGAGAGACTTTCTGCACCCAGGAGACACTTGGCACACACAGCGTTTCCCCATGGAAAGTGGTGTGAAAAAGAGCACCCGCCGGGGCTGCATGGCCCTCTGCGGTAGAAGCCCTCCACGCAGCAGGCTGTCATGGACTCGGCTGCAGGCCTTTGTGGCTGGAGAGACTGCAGCTCCTCTGGAGGCTCTGGGCCAATTTTCACTCACCTTCGAGTGCAATAGGCTTGTGGGTTAAGGTGCTTGCAAAGGAAGGCAAGCAGCCTGCTCCTTTCCATTAGGAACACGTGTGGTGAGAGGCTTGGCAGCAGAGAAGAACAAAGAGGGGCAGCCAAGGAGGGGATTTGCATGCAGCTGGGTGGCCCCCAAATCTCCTGTTTCCCAAGCAGGGAATGCCTGCTGTGCCCATCAGTGCCCATTTCTAAGTGGGCACCCAGCCTCTGGATCTGCCCTTTCCCAGCCCTGAAAACACACGCAGGCCACACCCTGAGCCCTTCCAACTGTGAACTTTGCTCCCTGTGAGGGCTGAATGCCACATCTGGCTAAGGTGGGAGAAGGCCCGAGGAGGCCTTGGGGGACCTGCCAAGACATAGCAGTGCTCAGCAATGAGCACTCTGCTTTCTTTTGGCTGGACGCACATTCCAGTTTCTGCTTGAGGCCCGGAGAGGTCAGATAGGCGATCCCCGGGGGAAGGCAGAGCAGAGGGTTTTTCGGTGGAGCGTTGGCTCCCTCTGCTGGCCGTCAAGCGTGGAAGGCTAAGCCTTGCTCCAGCTGAGTTCCTGAGCAAGTTTCCAAGCAGGAGGCACTCTGGCTCCACAAGCTAGAGGACTTCCCAGTGGCTCCAGAGTGGGTGGCAAGGGCATGTGAGTTGGAGGGTGCTCAGAAGCCACAGGGGAGACTTGAGTGTGGTTGGGTGCAGGTGTGCCAATATGTGTGGGTGTGTGCGCATGTGTGCGAGTGTGTTTTAGTGTGTGTGAGAGTGTGCGTGAGTGCGGGCGTGTGAGTGTGTATGGGTGTGTGCGGGTGTGTGTGTGTGTGTGCGGGCATGTGCGTGTGTGTTTTGGTGGGGGTAGGTGTGTGTGTGTGTGTGTAGGCGTGTATGTGTATCTGCGGGTGTGTGCGGGTGTGTATAGGATTGTGTGTGTGTGTGGGGTGTGTGTGGGTGTGTGCGGCTGTGTGTGAATGTGTGTGGGTGTGTGCTAGTGTCTTTGGGTGTGTGTGAGTGGGTTTGGGTGTGTGCATGCGTGTGTTAGAGTGAGTGGGACTGTGCAGGGTGTGCAGGTGGGTTCGGGTGTGTGTGGATGTGTGCAGGAGTGTGCAAGTATATGCGGGTATGTGTGGTTGTGTGCAGGTTGTGTGTGTGATTGGGTGTGTTTGGGTTTGTGTGGGTGTTTGTTAGTGTGTGCGAGAGTGTGTGGGTGTGTATGAGTCTGTGTGGGTCTGTGAGAGTGTGTGTGAGTGCAAGTGCGTGTGTGCGGGTGCTTGAGGTTGTGCGCCTGTGCGAGAGGGTGAGTGGTTGTGTGCAGGTGTGTGAGGGTGTGGGTGTGAGGGTGTGTGTGAGTGTGTGCAGGTGTGTGAGGGTGAGTGGGTGTGTGCAGGTGTGTGCGTATGTGTGCGGGTGTGTGTGAGTGTGTGTGAGTGTGTTTGTGTGTGCGAGTGTCTATGGGTGTTTGTGGGTGTGTGCGGTTGAGTGCAACTGTGTGCAGGTGTGTGCGCGTGTGTATGTGTGTGTGCAGGTGAGTGTGGGTATGTGGGTGTGTGCGGGTGTGTGCGTGTGTGTATAGGTTTCTGTGTGTGTGTGCGGGTGTGTGTGGGTGCGCTCCCCGGGTGGGCTGAATGTCATGACTGTGTTAGGGGAGAGAAGGCCCAAAGAGGCCTTCAGGGAGCTGCCATGGCATAGCAGTGCTCAGGAAAGAGCACCCTTCTTTCTTTAGGCTGGAGGCACACTCGAGTTTCTGCTTGAGGCAGAGGGACGGCAGAGAGGCCATCACTGGCTGAAGGCAAAGCAGAGAGATTTTCGGTGGAGCGATGGCTCCATCTGCTGGCTGACAAGCGTGGAAGGCGAAGCCTCGCTCCAACTGAGTTCCTGAGGAAGGTCCCAAGCAGGAGGCACTCTGGCTCCACAAGCTAGAGGGTCCTGCTTAGGACTTCCCAGTGGCTCCAGAGTGGATGGCAAGGGCATGTGGGTTGGAGGGTGCTCGGAAGCCGCAGGGGAGGCTTTGGGTACCCAGTGCTCTGTGACGAAACACGCTGCAGGCCCGAGCATCCATGAACTCCTCCAAGGTTTTGGAGCAGGAAATCTGTCCTTAGCAGAAGGCTTCCTGCAAAGGCCTGCAGGCCTTTCTGGGTGGCTAAGCTGCAGCTCCCTTGCAGGCTGCTGGTCCAGGGGCCTGTGTCCCTTGGTCTAAAGTGCTGTAGGAGGAGCTCCTAGCAAGGGGAGAGCAAGCACCTTGTTTCCCTTGAAGAGACTGGCTTGTACATGGGGAGGCCTGCCAGCAGCGAAGACAGCGCAGGCAGCATGGGGGTTTGGCAGGCAGCTAAGAGGCTGCAGGAGTCCTGCATGAAATAGGGGTCATGACTGGTTTCTCCTCAAGGCCCAATGGCAACGTGCACACACAGCCTCTGGACCTGCAGCTCCCGAGCAGTGCAAGAGACCCCCAGGCAGCACCCTGGGGCCTCCTCGGATGAGCTGTGCTCCATAGAGGGCCTGCCTGCTGGCAATGGCCTAGGCCACCCCAGGCCCTAGAGAGGCCCGGCTGAGCCTGGGATGGGCCCTGCCCTCGCAGTGCTCAGGGAAAACCCGTGTTTGAGGCCAGGCTGCAGGCACATTCAATGTTGTGTCTGCTGCAGAGAGACTTCAGCTAGGACTTCCAGGGGGAATGTGAAGCGCTGTGGTTTTTACCTGCAATCCATGTGCCTCACTTGGGGTGCCCGGCCCATCCGTCCCACACTCCTTGGATGTGTGTTCCTCAGACAGCTGGACAGCTGGGGAAGTGGACCTCCCCCAGCAAGGGAGACCTGCCTAGAACATTGCTCTGTGTACAAAGAGGATTCGCTGTGCCTCTGGCACTGGGGAGAGACTTTCTGCACCCAGGAGACACTTGGCACACACAGCGTTTCCCCATGGAAAGTGGTGTGAAAAAGAGCACCCGCCGGGGCTGCATGGCCCTCTGCGGTAGAAGCCCTCCACGCAGCAGGCTGTCATGGACTCGGCTGCAGGCCTTTGTGGCTGGAGAGACTGCAGCTCCTCTGGAGGCTCTGGGCCAATTTTCACTCACCTTCGAGTGCAATAGGCTTGTGGGTTAAGGTGCTTGCAAAGGAAGGCAAGCAGCCTGCTCCTTTCCATTAGGAACACGTGTGGTGAGAGGCTTGGCAGCAGAGAAGAACAAAGAGGGGCAGCCAAGGAGGGGATTTGCATGCAGCTGGGTGGCCCCCAAATCTCCTGTTTCCCAAGCAGGGAATGCCTGCTGTGCCCATCAGTGCCCATTTCTAAGTGGGCACCCAGCCTCTGGATCTGCCCTTTCCCAGCCCTGAAAACACACGCAGGCCACACCCTGAGCCCTTCCAACTGTGAACTTTGCTCCCTGTGAGGGCTGAATGCCACATCTGGCTAAGGTGGGAGAAGGCCCGAGGAGGCCTTGGGGGACCTGCCAAGACATAGCAGTGCTCAGCAATGAGCACTCTGCTTTCTTTTGGCTGGACGCACATTCCAGTTTCTGCTTGAGGCCCGGAGAGGTCAGATAGGCGATCCCCGGGGGAAGGCAGAGCAGAGGGTTTTTCGGTGGAGCGTTGGCTCCCTCTGCTGGCCGTCAAGCGTGGAAGGCTAAGCCTTGCTCCAGCTGAGTTCCTGAGCAAGTTTCCAAGCAGGAGGCACTCTGGCTCCACAAGCTAGAGGACTTCCCAGTGGCTCCAGAGTGGGTGGCAAGGGCATGTGAGTTGGAGGGTGCTCAGAAGCCACAGGGGAGACTTGAGTGTGGTTGGGTGCAGGTGTGCCAATATGTGTGGGTGTGTGCGCATGTGTGCGAGTGTGTTTTAGTGTGTGTGAGAGTGTGCGTGAGTGCGGGCGTGCGAGTGTGTATGGGTGTGTGCGGGTGTGTGTGTGTGTGTGTGTGCGGGCATGTGCGTGTGTGTTTTGGTGGGGGTAGGTGTGTGTGTGTGTGTGTAGGCGTGTATGTGTATCTGCGGGTGTGTGCGGGTGTGTATAGGATTGTGTGTGTGTGTGGGGTGTGTGTGGGTGTGTGCGGCTGTGTGTGAATGTGTGTGGGTGTGTGCTAGTGTCTTTGGGTGTGTGTGAGTGGGTTTGGGTGTGTGCATGCGTGTGTTAGAGTGAGTGGGACTGTGCAGGGTGTGCAGGTGTGTTCGGGTGTGTGTGGATGTGTGCAGGAGTGTGCAAGTATATGCGGGTATGTGTGGTTGTGTGCAGGTTGTGTGTGTGATTGGGTGTGTTTGGGTTTGTGTGGGTGTCTGTTAGTGTGTGCGAGAGTGTGTGGGTGTGTATGAGTCTGTGTGGTTCTGTGAGAGTGTGTGTGAGTGCAAGTGTGTGTGTGCGGGTGCTTGAGGTTGTGCGCCTGTGCGAGAGGGTGAGTGGTTGTGTGCAGGTGTGTGAGGGTGTGGGTGTGAGGGTGTGTGTGAGTGTGTGCAGGTGTGTGAGGGTGAGTGGGTGTGTGCAGGTGTGTGCGTATGTGTGCGGGTGTGTGTGAGTGTGTGTGAGTGTGTTTGTGTGTGCGAGTGTCTATGGGTGTTTGTGGGTGTGTGCGGTTGAGTGCAACTGTGTGCAGGTGTGTGCGCGTGTGTATGTGTGTGTGCAGGTGAGTGTGGGTATGTGGGTGTGTGCGGGTGTGTGCGTGTGTGTATAGGTTTCTGTGTGTGTGTGCGGGTGTGTGTGGGTGCGCTCCCCGGGTGGGCTGAATGTCATGACTGTGTTAGGGGAGAGAAGGCCCAAAGAGGCCTTCAGGGAGCTGCCATGGCATAGCAGTGCTCAGGAAAGAGCACCCTTCTTTCTTTAGGCTGGAGGCACACTCGAGTTTCTGCTTGAGGCAGAGGGACGGCAGAGAGGCCATCACTGGCTGAAGGCAAAGCAGAGAGATTTTCGGTGGAGCGATGGCTCCATCTGCTGGCTGACAAGCGTGGAAGGCGAAGCCTCGCTCCAACTGAGTTCCTGAGGAAGGTCCCAAGCAGGAGGCACTCTGGCTCCACAAGCTAGAGGGTCCTGCTTAGGACTTCCCAGTGGCTCCAGAGTGGATGGCAAGGGCACGTGGGTTGGAGGGTGCTCGGAAGCCGCAGGGGAGGCTTTGGGCACCCAGTGCTCTGTGACGAAACACGCTGCAGGCCCGAGCATCCATGAACTCCTCCAAGGTTTTGGAGCAGGAAATCTGTCCTTAGCAGAAGGCTTCCTGCAAAGGCCTGCAGGCCTTTCTGGGTGGCTAAGCTGCAGCTCCCTTGCAGGCTGCTGGTCCAGGGGCCTGTGTCCCTTGGTCTAAAGTGCTGTAGGAGGAGCTCCTAGCAAGGGGAGAGCAAGCACCTTGTTTCCCTTGAAGAGACTGGCTTGTACATGGGGAGGCCTGCCAGCAGCGAAGACAGCGCAGGCAGCATGGGGGTTTGGCAGGCAGCTAAGAGGCTGCAGGAGTCCTGCATGAAATAGGGGTCATGACTGGTTTCTCCTCAAGGCCCAATGGCAACGTGCACACACAGCCTCTGGACCTGCAGCTCCCGAGCAGTGCAAGAGACCCCCAGGCAGCACCCTGGGGCCTCCTCGGATGAGCTGTGCTCCATAGAGGGCCTGCCTGCTGGCAATGGCCTAGGCCACCCCAGGCCCTAGAGAGGCCCGGCTGAACCTGGGATGGGCCCTGCCCTCGCAGTGCTCAGGGAAAACCCGTGTTTGAGGCCAGGCTGCAGGCACATTCAATGTTGTGTCTGCTGCAGAGAGACTTCAGCTAGGACTTCCAGGGGGAATGTGAAGCGCTGTGGTTTTTACCTGCAATCCATGTGCCTCACTTGGGGTGCCCGGCCCATCCGTCCCACACTCCTTGGATGTGTGTTCCTCAGACAGCTGGACAGCTGGGGAAGTGGACCTCCCCCAGCAAGGGAGACCTGCCTAGAACATTGCTCTGTGTACAAAGAGGATTCGCTGTGCCTCTGGCACTGGGGAGAGACTTTCTGCACCCAGGAGACACTTGGCACACACAGCGTTTCCCCATGGAAAGTGGTGTGAAAAAGAGCACCCGCCGGGGCTGCATGGCCCTCTGCGGTAGAAGCCCTCCACGCAGCAGGCTGTCATGGACTCGGCTGCAGGCCTTTGTGGCTGGAGAGACTGCAGCTCCTCTGGAGGCTCTGGGCCAATTTTCACTCACCTTCGAGTGCAATAGGCTTGTGGGTTAAGGTGCTTGCAAAGGAAGGCAAGCAGCCTGCTCCTTTCCATTAGGAACACGTGTGGTGAGAGGCTTGGCAGCAGAGAAGAACAAAGAGGGGCAGCCAAGGAGGGGATTTGCATGCAGCTGGGTGGCCCCCAAATCTCCTGTTTCCCAAGCAGGGAATGCCTGCTGTGCCCATCAGTGCCCATTTCTAAGTGGGCACCCAGCCTCTGGATCTGCCCTTTCCCAGCCCTGAAAACACACGCAGGCCACACCCTGAGCCCTTCCAACTGTGAACTTTGCTCCCTGTGAGGGCTGAATGCCACATCTGGCTAAGGTGGGAGAAGGCCCGAGGAGGCCTTGGGGGACCTGCCAAGACATAGCAGTGCTCAGCAATGAGCACTCTGCTTTCTTTTGGCTGGACGCACATTCGTTTCTGCTTGAGGCCCGGAGAGGTCAGATAGGCGATCCCCGGGGGAAGGCAGAGCAGAGGGTTTTTCGGTGGAGCGTTGGCTCCCTCTGCTGGCCGTCAAGCGTGGAAGGCTAAGCCTTGCTCCAGCTGAGTTCCTGAGCAAGTTTCCAAGCAGGAGGCACTCTGGCTCCACAAGCTAGAGGACTTCCCAGTGGCTCCAGAGTGGGTGGCAAGGGCATGTGAGTTGGAGGGTGCTCAGAAGCCACAGGGGAGACTTGAGTGTGGTTGGGTGCAGGTGTGCCAATATGTGTGGGTGTGTGCGCATGTGTGCGAGTGTGTTTTAGTGTGTGTGAGAGTGTGCATGAGTGCGGGCGTGCGAGTGTGTATGGGTGTGTGCGGGTGTGTGTGTGTGTGTGTGTGCGGGCATGTGCGTGTGTGTTTTGGTGGGGGTAGGTGTGTGTGTGTGTGTGTAGGCGTGTATGTGTATCTGCGGGTGTGTGCGGGTGTGTATAGGATTGTGTGTGTGTGTGGGGTGTGTGTGGGTGTGTGCGGCTGTGTGTGAATGTGTGTGGGTGTGTGCTAGTGTCTTTGGGTGTGTGTGAGTGGGTTTGGGTGTGTGCATGCGTGTGTTAGAGTGAGTGGGACTGTGCAGGGTGTGCAGGTGGGTTCGGGTGTGTGTGGATGTGTGCAGGAGTGTGCAAGTATATGCGGGTATGTGTGGTTGTGTGCAGGTTGTGTGTGTGATTGGGTGTGTTTGGGTTTGTGTGGGTGTTTGTTAGTGTGTGCGAGAGTGTGTGGGTGTGTATGAGTCTGTGTGGGTCTGTGAGAGTGTGTGTGAGTGCAAGTGCGTGTGTGCGGGTGCTTGAGGTTGTGCGCCTGTGCGAGAGGGTGAGTGGTTGTGTGCAGGTGTGTGAGGGTGTGGGTGTGAGGGTGTGTGTGAGTGTGTGCAGGTGTGTGAGGGTGAGTGGGTGTGTGCAGGTGTGTGCGTATGTGTGCGGGTGTGTGTGAGTGTGTGTGAGTGTGTTTGTGTGTGCGAGTGTCTATGGGTGTTTGTGGGTGTGTGCGGTTGAGTGCGACTGTGTGCAGGTGTGTGCGCGTGTGTATGTGTGTGTGCAGGTGAGTGTGGGTATGTGGGTGTGTGCGGGTGTGTGCGTGTGTGTATAGGTTTCTGTGTGTGTGTGCGGGTGTGTGTGGGTGCGCTCCCCGGGTGGGCTGAATGTCATGACTGTGTTAGGGGAGAGAAGGCCCAAAGAGGCCTTCATGGAGCTGCCATGGCATAGCAGTGCTCAGGAAAGAGCACCCTTCTTTCTTTAGGCTGGAGGCACACTCGAGTTTCTGCTTGAGGCAGAGGGACGGCAGAGAGGCCATCACTGGCTGAAGGCAAAGCAGAGAGATTTTCGGTGGAGCGATGGCTCCATCTGCTGGCTGACAAGCGTGGAAGGCGAAGCCTCGCTCCAACTGAGTTCCTGAGGAAGGTCCCAAGCAGGAGGCACTCTGGCTCCACAAGCTAGAGGGTCCTGCTTAGGACTTCCCAGTGGCTCCAGAGTGGATGGCAAGGGCATGTGGGTTGGAGGGTGCTCGGAAGCCGCAGGGGAGGCTTTGGGCACCCAGTGCTCTGTGACGAAACACGCTGCAGGCCCGAGCATCCATGAACTCCTCCAAGGTTTTGGAGCAGGAAATCTGTCCTTAGCAGAAGGCTTCCTGCAAAGGCCTGCAGGCCTTTCTGGGTGGCTAAGCTGCAGCTCCCTTGCAAGCTGCTGGTCCAGGGGCCTGTGTCCCTTGGTCTAAAGTGCTGTAGGAGGAGCTCCTAGCAAGGGGAGAGCAAGCACCTTGTTTCCCTTGAAGAGACTGGCTTGTACATGGGGAGGCCTGCCAGCAGCGAAGACAGCGCAGGCAGCATGGGGGTTTGGCAGGCAGCTAAGAGGCTGCAGGAGTCCTGCATGAAATAGGGGTCATGACTGGTTTCTCCTCAAGGCCCAATGGCAACGTGCACACACAGCCTCTGGACCTGCAGCTCCCGAGCAGTGCAAGAGACCCCCAGGCAGCACCCTGGGGCCTCCTCGGATGAGCTGTGCTCCATAGAGGGCCTGCCTGCTGGCAATGGCCTAGGCCACCCCAGGCCCTAGAGAGGCCCGGCTGAGCCTGGGATGGGCCCTGCCCTCGCAGTGCTCAGGGAAAACCCGTGTTTGAGGCCAGGCTGCAGGCACATTCAATGTTGTGTCTGCTGCAGAGAGACTTCAGCTAGGACTTCCAGGGGGAATGTGAAGTGCTGTGGTTTTTACCTGCAATCCATGTGCCTCACTTGGGGTGCCCGGCCCATCCGTCCCACACTCCTTGGATGTGTGTTCCTCAGACAGCTGGACAGCTGGGGAAGTGGACCTCCCCCAGCAAGGGAGACCTGCCTAGAACATTGCTCTGTGTACAAAGAGGATTCGCTGTGCCTCTGGCACTGGGGAGAGACTTTCTGCACCCAGGAGACACTTGGCACACACAGCGTTTCCCCATGGAAAGTGGTGTGAAAAAGAGCACCCGCCGGGGCTGCATGGCCCTCTGCGGTAGAAGCCCTCCACGCAGCAGGCTGTCATGGACTCGGCTGCAGGCCTTTGTGGCTGGAGAGACTGCAGCTCCTCTGGAGGCTCTGGGCCAATTTTCACTCACCTTCGAGTGCAATAGGCTTGTGGGTTAAGGTGCTTGCAAAGGAAGGCAAGCAGCCTGCTCCTTTCCATTAGGAACACGTGTGGTGAGAGGCTTGGCAGCAGAGAAGAACAAAGAGGGGCAGCCAAGGAGGGGATTTGCATGCAGCTGGGTGGCCCCCAAATCTCCTGTTTCCCAAGCAGGGAATGCCTGCTGTGCCCATCAGTGCCCATTTCTAAGTGGGCACCCAGCCTCTGGATCTGCCCTTTCCCAGCCCTGAAAACACACGCAGGCCACACCCTGAGCCCTTCCAACTGTGAACTTTGCTCCCTGTGAGGGCTGAATGCCACATCTGGCTAAGGTGGGAGAAGGCCCGAGGAGGCCTTGGGGGACCTGCCAAGACATAGCAGTGCTCAGCAATGAGCACTCTGCTTTCTTTTGGCTGGACGCACATTCCAGTTTCTGCTTGAGGCCCGGAGAGGTCAGATAGGCGATCCCCGGGGGAAGGCAGAGCAGAGGGTTTTTCGGTGGAGCGTTGGCTCCCTCTGCTGGCCGTCAAGCGTGGAAGGCTAAGCCTTGCTCCAGCTGAGTTCCTGAGCAAGTTTCCAAGCAGGAGGCACTCTGGCTCCACAAGCTAGAGGACTTCCCAGTGGCTCCAGAGTGGGTGGCAAGGGCATGTGAGATGGAGGGTGCTCAGAAGCCACAGGGGAGACTTGAGTGTGGTTGGGTGCAGGTGTGCCAATATGTGTGGGTGTGTGCGCATGTGTGCGAGTGTGTTTTAGTGTGTGTGAGAGTGTGCGTGAGTGCGGGCGTGCGAGTGTGTATGGGTGTGTGCGGGTGTGTGTGTGTGTGTGTGTGCGGGCATGTGCGTGTGTGTTTTGGTGGGGGCAGGTGTGTGTGTGTGTGTGTAGGCGTGTATGTGTATCTGCGGGTGTGTGCGGGTGTGTATAGGATTGTGTGTGTGTGTGGGGTGTGTGTGGGTGTGTGCGGCTGTGTGTGAATGTGTGTGGGTGTGTGCTAGTGTCTTTGGGTGTGTGTGAGTGGGTTTGGGTGTGTGCATGCGTGTGTTAGAGTGAGTGGGACTGTGCAGGGTGTGCAGGTGGGTTCGGGTGTGTGTGGATGTGTGCAGGAGTGTGCAAGTATATGCGGGTATGTGTGGTTGTGTGCAGGTTGTGTGTGTGATTGGGTGTGTTTGGGTTTGTGTGGGTGTTTGTTAGTGTGTGCGAGAGTGTGTGGGTGTGTATGAGTCTGTGTGGGTCTGTGAGAGTGTGTGTGAGTGCAAGTGCGTGTGTGCGGGTGCTTGAGGTTGTGCGCCTGTGCGAGAGGGTGAGTGGTTGTGTGCAGGTGTGTGAGGGTGTGGGTGTGAGGGTGTGTGTGAGTGTGTGCAGGTGTGTGAGGGTGAGTGGGTGTGTGCAGGCGTGTGCGTATGTGTGCGGGTGTGTGTGAGTGTGTGTGAGTGTGTTTGTGTGTGCGAGTGTCTATGGGTGTTTGTGGGTGTGTGCGGTTGAGTGCAACTGTGTGCAGGTGTGTGCGCGTGTGTATGTGTGTGTGCAGGTGAGTGTGGGTATGTGGGTGTGTGCGGGTGTGTGCGTGTGTGTATAGGTTTCTGTGTGTGTGTGCGGGTGTGTGTGGGTGCGCTCCCCGGGTGGGCTGAATGTCATGACTGTGTTAGGGGAGAGAAGGCCCAAAGAGGCCTTCAGGGAGCTGCCATGGCATAGCAGTGCTCAGGAAAGAGCACCCTTCTTTCTTTAGGCTGGAGGCACACTCGAGTTTCTGCTTGAGGCAGAGGGACGGCAGAGAGGCCATCACTGGCTGAAGGCAAAGCAGAGAGATTTTCGGTGGAGCGATGGCTCCATCTGCTGGCTGACAAGCGTGGAAGGCGAAGCCTCGCTCCAACTGAGTTCCTGAGGAAGGTCCCAAGCAGGAGGCACTCTGGCTCCACAAGCTAGAGGGTCCTGCTTAGGACTTCCCAGTGGCTCCAGAGTGGATGGCAAGGGCATGTGGGTTGGAGGGTGCTCGGAAGCCACAGGGGAGGCTTTGGGCACCCAGTGCTCTGGGACGAAACACGCTGCAGGCCCGAGCATCCATGAACTCCTCCAAGGTTTTGGAGCAGGAAATCTGTCCTTAGCAGAAGGCTTCTTGCAAAGGCCTGCAGGCCTTTCTGGGTGGCTAAGCTGCAGCTCCCTTGCAGGCTGCTGGTCCAGGGGCCTGTGTCCCTTGGTCTAAAGTGCTGTAGGAGGAGCTCCTAGCAAGGGGAGAGCAAGCACCTTGTTTCCCTTGAAGAGACTGGCTTGTACATGGGGAGGCCTGCCAGCAGCGAAGACAGCGCAGGCAGCATGGGGGTTTGGCAGGCAGCTAAGAGGCTGCAGGAGTCCTGCATGAAATAGGGGTCATGACTGGTTTCTCCTCAAGGCCCAATGGCAACGTGCACACACAGCCTCTGGACCTGCAGCTCCCGAGCAGTGCAAGAGACCCCCAGGCAGCACCCTGGGGCCTCCTCGGATGAGCTGTGCTCCATAGAGGGCCTGCCTGCTGGCAATGGCCTAGGCCACCCCAGGCCCTAGAGAGGCCCGGCTGAGCCTGGGATGGGCCCTGCCCTCGCAGTGCTCAGGGAAAACCCGTGTTTGAGGCCAGGCTGCAGGCACATTCAATGTTGTGTCTGCTGCAGAGAGACTTCAGCTAGGACTTCCAGGAGGAATGTGAAGCGCTGTGGTTTTTACCTGCAATCCATGTGCCTCACTTGGGGTGCCCGGCCCATCCGTCCCACACTCCTTGGATGTGTGTTCCTCAGACAGCTGGACAGCTGGGGAAGTGGACCTCCCCCAGCAAGGGAGACCTGCCTAGAACATTGCTCTGTGTACAAAGAGGATTCGCTGTGCCTCTGGCACTGGGGAGAGACTTTCTGCACCCAGGAGACGCTTGGCACACACAGCGTTTCCCCATGGAAAGTGGTGTGAAAAAGAGCACCCGCCGGGGCTGCATGGCCCTCTGCGGTAGAAGCCCTCCACGCAGCAGGCTGTCATGGACTCGGCTGCAGGCCTTTGTGGCTGGAGAGACTGCAGCTCCTCTGGAGGCTCTGGGCCAATTTTCACTCACCTTCGAGTGCAATAGGCTTGTGGGTTAAGGTGCTTGCAAAGGAAGGCAAGCAGCCTGCTCCTTTCCATTAGGAACACGTGTGGTGAGAGGCTTGGCAGCAGAGAAGAACAAAGAGGGGCAGCCAAGGAGGGGATTTGCATGCAGCTGGGTGGCCCCCAAATCTCCTGTTTCCCAAGCAGGGAATGCCTGCTGTGCCCATCAGTGCCCATTTCTAAGTGGGCACCCAGCCTCTGGATCTGCCCTTTCCCAGCCCTGAAAACACACGCAGGCCACACCCTGAGCCCTTCCAACTGTGAACTTTGCTCCCTGTGAGGGCTGAATGCCACATCTGGCTAAGGTGGGAGAAGGCCCGAGGAGGCCTTGGGGGACCTGCCAAGACATAGCAGTGCTCAGCAATGAGCACTCTGCTTTCTTTTGGCTGGACGCACATTCCAGTTTCTGCTTGAGGCCCGGAGAGGTCAGATAGGCGATCCCCGGGGGAAGGCAGAGCAGAGGGTTTTTCGGTGGAGCGTTGGCTCCCTCTGCTGGCCGTCAAGCGTGGAAGGCTAAGCCTTGCTCCAGCTGAGTTCCTGAGCAAGTTTCCAAGCAGGAGGCACTCTGGCTCCACAAGATAGAGGACTTCCCAGTGGCTCCAGAGTGGGTGGCAAGGGCATGTGAGTTGGAGGGTGCTCAGAAACCACAGGGGAGACTTGAGTGTGGTTGGGTGCAGGTGTGCCAATATGTGTGGGTTTGTGCGCATGGGTGCGAGTGTGTATTAGTGTGTGTGAGAGTTTGCGTGAGTGCGGGCGTGCGAGTGTGCATGGGTGTGTGCGGGTGTGTGTGTGTGTGTGCGGGCATGTGCATGTGTGTTTTGGTGGGGGTAGGTGTGTGTGTGTGTGTGTAGGCGTGTATGTGTATCTGCGGGTGTGTGCGGGTGTGTATAGGATTGTGTGTGTGTGGGGGGTGTGTGTGGGTGTGTGCGGCTGTGTGTGAATGTGTGTGGGTGTGTGCTAGTGTCTTTGGGTGTGTGTGAGTGGGTTTGGGTGTGTGTGAGTGGGTTTGGGTGTGTGCATGCGTGTGTTAGAATGAGTGGGACTGTGCAGGGTGTGCAGGTGTGTTCGGGTGTGTGTGGATGTGTGCAGGAGTGTGCAAGTATATGCGGGTATGTGTGGTTGTGTGCAGGTTGTGTGTGTGATTGGGTGTGTTTGGGTTTGTGTGGGTGTTTGTTAGTGTGTGCGAGAGTGTGTGGGTGTGTATGAGTCTGTGTGGGTCTGTGAGAGTGTGTGTGAGTGCAAGTGCGTGTGTGCGGGTGCTTGAGGTTGTGCGCCTGTGCGAGAGGGTGAGTGGTTGTGTGCAGGTGTGTGAGGGTGTGGGTGTGAGGGTGTGTGTGAGTGTGTGCAGGTGTGTGAGGGTGAGTGGGTGTGTGCAGGTGTGTGCGTATGTGTGCGGGTGTGTGTGAGTGTGTGTGAGTGTGTTTGTGTGTGCGAGTGTCTATGGGTGTTTGTGGGTGTGTGCGGTTGAGTGCAACTGTGTGCAGGTGTGTGCGCGTGTGTATGTGTGTGTGCAGGTGAGTGTGGGTATGTGGGTGTGTGCGGGTGTGTGCGTGTGTGTATAGGTTTCTGTGTGTGTGTGCGGGTGTGTGTGGGTGCGCTCCCCGGGTGGGCTGAATGTCATGACTGTGTTAGGGGAGAGAAGGCCCAAAGAGGCCTTCAGGGAGCTGCCATGGCATAGCAGTGCTCAGGAAAGAGCACCCTTCTTTCTTTAGGCTGGAGGCACACTCGAGTTTCTGCTTGAGGCAGAGGGACGGCAGAGAGGCCATCACTGGCTGAAGGCAAAGCAGAGAGATTTTCGGTGGAGCGATGGCTCCATCTGCTGGCTGACAAGCGTGGAAGGCGAAGCCTCGCTCCAACTGAGTTCCTGAGGAAGGTCCCAAGCAGGAGGCACTCTGGCTCCACAAGCTAGAGGGTCCTGCTTAGGATTTCCCAGTGGCTCCAGAGTGGATGGCAAGGGCATGTGGGTTGGAGGGTGCTCGGAAGCCACAGGGGAGGCTTTGAGCACCCAGTGCTCTGTGACGAAACACGCTGCAGGCCCGAGCATCCATGAACTCCTCCAAGGTTTTGGAGCAGGAAATCTGTCCTTAGCAGAAGGCTTCTTGCAAAGGCCTGCAGGCCTTTCTGGGTGGCTAAGCTGCAGCTCCCTTGCAGGCTGCTGGTCCAGGGGCCTGTGTCCCTTGGTCTAAAGTGCTGTAGGAGGAGCTCCTAGCAAGGGGAGAGCAAGCACCTTGTTTCCCTTGAAGAGACTGGCTTGTACATGGGGAGGCCTGCCAGCAGCGAAGACAGCGCAGGCAGCATGGGGGTTTGGCAGGCAGCTAAGAGGCTGCAGGAGTCCTGCATGAAATAGGGGTCATGACTGGTTTCTCCTCAAGGCCCAATGGCAACGTGCACACACAGCCTCTGGACCTGCAGCTCCCGAGCAGTGCAAGAGACCCCCAGGCAGCACCCTGGGGCCTCCTCGGATGAGCTGTGCTCCATAGAGGGCCTGCCTGCTGGCAATGGCCTAGGCCACCCCAGGCCCTAGAGAGGCCCGGCTGAGCCTGGGATGGGCCCTGCCCTCGCAGTGCTCAGGGAAAACCCGTGTTTGAGGCCAGGCTGCAGGCACATTCAATGTTGTGTCTGCTGCAGAGAGACTTCAGCTAGGACTTCCAGGGGGAATGTGAAGCGCTGTGGTTTTTACCTGCAATCCATGTGCCTCACTTGGGGTGCCCGGCCCATCCATCCCACACTCCTTGGATGTGTGTTCCTCAGACAGCTGGACAGCTGGGGAAGTGGACCTCCCCCAGCAAGGGAGACCTGCCTAGAACATTGCTCTGTGTACAAAGAGGATTCGCTGTGCCTCTGGCACTGGGGAGAGACTTTCTGCACCCAGGAGACACTTGGCACACACAGCGTTTCCCCATGGAAAGTGGTGTGAAAAAGAGCACCCGCCGGGGCTGCATGGCCCTCTGCGGTAGAAGCCCTCCACGCAGCAGGCTGTCATGGACTCGGCTGCAGGCCTTTGTGGCTGGAGAGACTGCAGCTCCTCTGGAGGCTCTGGGCCAATTTTCACTCACCTTCGAGTGCAATAGGCTTGTGGGTTAAGGTGCTTGCAAAGGAAGGCAAGCAGCCTGCTCCTTTCCATTAGGAACACGTGTGGTGAGAGGCTTGGCAGCAGAGAAGAACAAAGAGGGGCAGCCAAGGAGGGGATTTGCATGCAGCTGGGTGGCCCCCAAATCTCCTGTTTCCCAAGCAGGGAATGCCTGCTGTGCCCATCAGTGCCCATTTCTAAGTGGGCACCCAGCCTCTGGATCTGCCCTTTCCCAGCCCTGAAAACACACGCAGGCCACACCCTGAGCCCTTCCAACTGTGAACTTTGCTCCCTGTGAGGGCTGAATGCCACATCTGGCTAAGGTGGGAGAAGGCCCGAGGAGGCCTTGGGGGACCTGCCAAGACATAGCAGTGCTCAGCAATGAGCACTCTGCTTTCTTTTGGCTGGACGCACATTCCAGTTTCTGCTTGAGGCCCGGAGAGGTCAGATAGGCGATCCCCGGGGGAAGGCAGAGCAGAGGGTTTTTCGGTGGAGCGTTGGCTCCCTCTGCTGGCCGTCAAGCGTGGAAGGCTAAGCCTTGCTCCAGCTGAGTTCCTGAGCAAGTTTCCAAGCAGGAGGCACTCTGGCTCCACAAGCTAGAGGACTTCCCAGTGGCTCCAGAGTGGGTGGCAAGGGCATGTGAGTTGGAGGGTGCTCAGAAGCCACAGGGGAGACTTGAGTGTGGTTGGGTGCAGGTGTGCCAATATGTGTGGGTGTGTGGGTGTGTGCGCATGTGTGCGAGTGTGTTTTAGTGTGTGTGAGAGTGTGCGTGAGTGCGGGCGTGCGAGTGTGTATGGGTGTGTGCGGGTGTGTGTGTGTGTGTGCGGGCATGTGCATGTGTGTTTTGGTGGGGGTAGGTGTGTGTGTGTGTGTAGGCGTGTATGTGTATCTGCGGGTGTGTGCGGGTGTGTATAGGATTGTGTGTGTGTGTGGGGTGTGTGTGGGTGTGTGCGGCTGTGTGTGAATGTGTGTGGGTGTGTGCTAGTGTCTTTGGGTGTGTGTGAGTGGGTTTGGGTGTGTGCATGTGTGTGTTAGAGTGAGTGGGACTGTGCAGGGTGTGCAGGTGGGTTCGGGTGTGTGTGGATGTGTGCAGGAGTGTGCAAGTATATGCGGGTATGTGTGGTTGTGTGCAGGTTGTGTGTGTGATTGGGTGTGTTTGGGTTTGTGTGGGTGTTTGTTAGTGTGTGCGAGAGTGTGTGGGTGTGTATGAGTCTGTGTGGGTCTGTGAGAGTGTGTGTGAGTGCAAGTGCGTGTGTGCGGGTGCTTGAGGTTGTGCGCCTGTGCGAGAGGGTGAGTGGTTGTGTGCAGGTGTGTGAGGGTGTGGGTGTGAGGGTGTGTGTGAGTGTGTGTGGGTGTGTGCTAGTGTCTTTGGGTGTGTGTGAGTGGGTTTGGGTGTGTGCATGCGTGTGTTAGAGTGAGTGGGACTGTGCAGGGTGTGCAGGTGTGTTCGGGTGTGTGTGGATGTGTGCAGGAGTGTGCAAGTATATGCGGGTATGTGTGGTTGTGTGCAGGTTGTGTGTGTGATTGGGTGTGTTTGGGTTTGTGTGGGTGTTTGTTAGTGTGTGCGAGAGTGTGTGGGTGTGTATGAGTCTGTGTGGGTCTGTGAGAGTGTGTGTGAGTGCAAGTGCGTGTGTGCGGGTGCTTGAGGTTGTGCGCCTGTGCGAGAGGGTGAGTGGTTGTGTGCAGGTGTGTGAGGGTGTGGGTGTGAGGGTGTGTGTGAGTGTGTGCAGGTGTGTGAGGGTGAGTGGGTGTGTGCAGGTGTGTGCGTATGTGTGCGGGTGTGTGTGAGTGTGTGTGAGTGTGTTTGTGTGTGCGAGTGTCTATGGGTGTTTGTGGGTGTGTGCGGTTGAGTGCAACTGTGTGCAGGTGTGTGCGCGTGTGTATGTGTGTGTGCAGGTGAGTGTGGGTATGTGGGTGTGTGCGGGTGTGTGCGTGTGTGTATAGGTTTCTGTGTGTGTGTGCGGGTGTGTGTGGGTGCGCTCCCCGGGTGGGCTGAATGTCATGACTGTGTTAGGGGAGAGAAGGCCCAAAGAGGCCTTCAGGGAGCTGCCATGGCATAGCAGTGCTCAGGAAAGAGCACCCTTCTTTCTTTAGGCTGGAGGCACACTCGAGTTTCTGCTTGAGGCAGAGGGACGGCAGAGAGGCCATCACTGGCTGAAGGCAAAGCAGAGAGATTTTCGGTGGAGCGATGGCTCCATCTGCTGGCTGACAAGCGTGGAAGGCGAAGCCTCGCTCCAACTGAGTTCCTGAGGAAGGTCCCAAGCAGGAGGCACTCTGGCTCCACAAGCTAGAGGGTCCTGCTTAGGACTTCCCAGTGGCTCCAGAGTGGATGGCAAGGGCATGTGGGTTGGAGGGTGCTCGGAAGCCGCAGGGGAGGCTTTGGGCACCCAGTGCTCTGTGACGAAACACGCTGCAGGCCCGAGCATCCATGAACTCCTCCAAGGTTTTGGAGCAGGAAATCTGTCCTTAGCAGAAGGCTTCCTGCAAAGGCCTGCAGGCCTTTCTGGGTGGCTAAGCTGCAGCTCCCTTGCAGGCTGCTGGTCCAGGGGCCTGTGTCCCTTGGTCTAAAGTGCTGTAGGAGGAGCTCCTAGCAAGGGGAGAGCAAGCACCTTGTTTCCCTTGAAGAGACTGGCTTGTACATGGGGAGGCCTGCCAGCAGCGAAGACAGCGCAGGCAGCATGGGGGTTTGGCAGGCAGCTAAGAGGCTGCAGGAGTCCTGCATGAAATAGGGGTCATGACTGGTTTCTCCTCGAGGCCCAATGGCAACGTGCACACACAGCCTCTGGACCTGCAGCTCCCGAGCAGTGCAAGAGACCCCCAGGCAGCACCCTGGGGCCTCCTCGGATGAGCTGTGCTCCATAGAGGGCCTGCCTGCTGGCAATGGCCTAGGCCACCCCAGGCCCTAGAGAGGCCCGGCTGAGCCTGGGATGGGCCCTGCCCTCGCAGTGCTCAGGGAAAACCCGTGTTTGAGGCCAGGCTGCAGGCACATTCAATGTTGTGTCTGCTGCAGAGAGACTTCAGCTAGGACTTCCAGGGGGAATGTGAAGCGCTGTGGTTTTTACCTGCAATCCATGTGCCTCACTTGGGGTGCCCGGCCCATCCGTCCCACACTCCTTGGATGTGTGTTCCTCAGACAGCTGGACAGCTGGGGAAGTGGACCTCCCCCAGCAAGGGAGACCTGCCTAGAACATTGCTCTGTGTACAAAGAGGATTCGCTGTGCCTCTGGCACTGGGGAGAGACTTTCTGCACCCAGGAGACACTTGGCACACACAGCGTTTCCCCATGGAAAGTGGTGTGAAAAAGAGCACCCGCCGGGGCTGCATGGCCCTCTGCGGTAGAAGCCCTCCACGCAGCAGGCTGTCATGGACTCGGCTGCAGGCCTTTGTGGCTGGAGAGACTGCAGCTCCTCTGGAGGCTCTGGGCCAATTTTCACTCACCTTCGAGTGCAATAGGCTTGTGGGTTAAGGTGCTTGCAAAGGAAGGCAAGCAGCCTGCTCCTTTCCATTAGGAACACGTGTGGTGAGAGGCTTGGCAGCAGAGAAGAACAAAGAGGGGCAGCCAAGGAGGGGATTTGCATGCAGCTGGGTGGCCCCCAAATCTCCTGTTTCCCAAGCAGGGAATGCCTGCTGTGCCCATCAGTGCCCATTTCTAAGTGGGCACCCAGCCTCTGGATCTGCCCTTTCCCAGCCCTGAAAACACACGCAGGCCACACCCTGAGCCCTTCCAACTGTGAACTTTGCTCCCTGTGAGGGCTGAATGCCACATCTGGCTAAGGTGGGAGAAGGCCCGAGGAGGCCTTGGGGGACCTGCCAAGACATAGCAGTGCTCAGCAATGAGCACTCTGCTTTCTTTTGGCTGGACGCACATTCCAGTTTCTGCTTGAGGCCCGGAGAGGTCAGATAGGCGATCCCCGGGGGAAGGCAGAGCAGAGGGTTTTTCGGTGGAGCGTTGGCTCCCTCTGCTGGCCGTCAAGCGTGGAAGGCTAAGCCTTGCTCCAGCTGAGTTCCTGAGCAAGTTTCCAAGCAGGAGGCACTCTGGCTCCACAAGCTAGAGGACTTCCCAGTGGCTCCAGAGTGGGTGGCAAGGGCATGTGAGTTGGAGGGTGCTCAGAAGCCACAGGGGAGACTTGAGTGTGGTTGGGTGCAGGTGTGCCAATATGTGTGGGTGTGTGGGTGTGTGCGCATGTGTGCGAGTGTGTTTTAGTGTGTGTGAGAGTGTGCGTGAGTGCGGGCGTGCGAGTGTGTATGGGTGTGTGCGGGTGTGTGTGTGTGTGTGCGGGCATGTGCGTGTGTGTTTTGGTGGGGGTAGGTGTGTGTGTGTGTGTGTAGGCGTGTATGTGTATCTGCGGGTGTGTGCGGGTGTGTATAGGTTTGTGTGTGTGTGTGGGGTGTGTGTGGGTGTGTGCGGCTGTGTGTGAATGTGTGTGGGTGTGTGCTAGTGTCTTTGGGTGTGTGTGAGTGGGTTTGGGTGTGTGCATGCGTGTGTTAGAGTGAGTGGGACTGTGCAGGGTGTGCAGGTGGGTTCGGGTGTGTGTGGATGTGTGCAGGAGTGTGCAAGTATATGCGGGTATGTGTGGTTGTGTGCAGGTTGTGTGTGTGATTGGGTGTGTTTGGGTTTGTGTGGGTGTTTGTTAGTGTGTGCGAGAGTGTGTGGGTGTGTATGAGTCTGTGTGGGTCTGTGAGAGTGTGTGTGAGTGCAAGTGCGTGTGTGCGGGTGCTTGAGGTTGTGCGCCTGTGCGAGAGGGTGAGTGGTTGTGTGCAGGTGTGTGAGGGTGTGGGTGTGAGGGTGTGTGTGAGTGTGTGCAGGTGTGTGAGGGTGAGTGGGTGTGTGCAGGTGTGTGCGTATGTGTGCGGGTGTGTGAGTGTGTGTGAGTGTGTTTGTGTGTGCGAGTGTCTATGGGTGTTTGTGGGTGTGTGCGGTTGAGTGCAACTGTGTGCAGGTGTGTGCGCGTGTGTATGTGTGTGTGCAGGTGAGTGTGGGTATGTGGGTGTGTGCGGGTGTGTGCGTGTGTGTATAGGTTTCTGTGTGTGTGTGCGGGTGTGTGTGGGTGCGCTCCCCGGGTGGGCTGAATGTCATGACTGTGTTAGGGGAGAGAAGGCCCAAAGAGGCCTTCAGGGAGCTGCCATGGCATAGCAGTGCTCAGGAAAGAGCACCCTTCTTTCTTTAGGCTGGAGGCACACTCGAGTTTCTGCTTGAGGCAGAGGGACGGCAGAGAGGCCATCACTGGCTGAAGGCAAAGCAGAGAGATTTTCGGTGGAGCGATGGCTCCATCTGCTGGCTGACAAGCGTGGAAGGCGAAGCCTCGCTCCAACTGAGTTCCTGAGGAAGGTCCCAAGCAGGAGGCACTCTGGCTCCACAAGCTAGAGGGTCCTGCTTAGGACTTCCCAGTGGCTCCAGAGTGGATGGCAAGGGCATGTGGGTTGGAGGGTGCTCGGAAGCCGCAGGGGAGGCTTTGGGCACCCAGTGCTCTGTGACGAAACACGCTGCAGGCCCGAGCATCCATGAACTCCTCCAAGGTTTTGGAGCAGGAAATCTGTCCTTAGCAGAAGGCTTCCTGCAAAGGCCTGCAGGCCTTTCTGGGTGGCTAAGCTGCAGCTCCCTTGCAGGCTGCTGGTCCAGGGGCCTGTGTCCCTTGGTCTAAAGTGCTGTAGGAGGAGCTCCTAGCAAGGGGAGAGCAAGCACCTTGTTTCCCTTGAAGAGACTGGCTTGTACATGGGGAGGCCTGCCAGCAGCGAAGACAGCGCAGGCAGCATGGGGGTTTGGCAGGCAGCTAAGAGGCTGCAGGAGTCCTGCATGAAATAGGGGTCATGACTGGTTTCTCCTCAAGGCCCAATGGCAACGTGCACACACAGCCTCTGGACCTGCAGCTCCCGAGCAGTGCAAGAGACCCCCAGGCAGCAGCCTGGGGCCTCCTCGGATGAGCTGTGCTCCATAGAGGGCCTGCCTGCTGGCAATGGCCTAGGCCACCCCAGGCCCTAGAGAGGCCCGGCTGAGCCTGGGATGGGCCCTGCCCTCGCAGTGCTCAGGGAAAACCCGTGTTTGAGGCCAGGCTGCAGGCACATTCAATGTTGTGTCTGCTGCAGAGAGACTTCAGCTAGGACTTCCAGGGGGAATGTGAAGCGCTGTGGTTTTTACCTGCAATCCATGTGCCTCACTTGGGGTGCCCGGCCCATCCGTCCCACACTCCTTGGATGTGTGTTCCTCAGACAGCTGGACAGCTGGGGAAGTGGACCTCCCCCAGCAAGGGAGACCTGCCTAGAACATTGCTCTGTGTACAAAGAGGATTCGCTGTGCCTCTGGCACTGGGGGGAGACTTTCTGCACCCAGGAGACACTTGGCACATACAGCGTTTCCCCATGGAAAGTGGTGTGAAAAAGAGCACCCGCCGGGGCTGCATGGCCCTCTGCGGTAGAAGCCCTCCACGCAGCAGGCTGTCATGGACTCGGCTGCAGGCCTTTGTGGCTGGAGAGACTGCAGCTCCTCTGGAGGCTCTGGGCCAATTTTCACTCACCTTCGAGTGCAATAGGCTTGTGGGTTAAGGTGCTTGCAAAGGAAGGCAAGCAGCCTGCTCCTTTCCATTAGGAACACGTGTGGTGAGAGGCTTGGCAGCAGAGAAGAACAAAGAGGGGCAGCCAAGGAGGGGATTTGCATGCAGCTGGGTGGCCCCCAAATCTCCTGTTTCCCAAGCAGGGAATGCCTGCTGTGCCCATCAGTGCCCATTTCTAAGTGGGCACCCAGCCTCTGGATCTGCCCTTTCCCAGCCCTGAAAACACACGCAGGCCACACCCTGAGCCCTTCCAACTGTGAACTTTGCTCCCTGTGAGGGCTGAATGCCACATCTGGCTAAGGTGGGAGAAGGCCCGAGGAGGCCTTGGGGGACCTGCCAAGACATAGCAGTGCTCAGCAATGAGCACTCTGCTTTCTTTTGGCTGGACGCACATTCCAGTTTCTGCTTGAGGCCCGGAGAGGTCAGATAGGCGATCCCCGGGGGAAGGCAGAGCAGAGGGTTTTTCGGTGGAGCGTTGGCTCCCTCTGCTGGCCGTCAAGCGTGGAAGGCTAAGCCTTGCTCCAGCTGAGTTCCTGAGCAAGTTTCCAAGCAGGAGGCACTCTGGCTCCACAAGCTAGAGGACTTCCCAGTGGCTCCAGAGTGGGTGGCAAGGGCATGTGAGTTGGAGGGTGCTCAGAAGCCACAGGGGAGACTTGAGTGTGGTTGGGTGCAGGTGTGCCAATATGTGTGGGTGTGTGGGTGTGTGCGCATGTGTGCGAGTGTGTTTTAGTGTGTGTGAGAGTGTGCGTGAGTGCGGGCGTGCGAGTGTGTATGGGTGTGTGCGGGTGTGTGTGTGTGTGTGCGGGCATGTGCGTGTGTGTTTTGGAGGGGTAGGTGTGTGTGTGTGTGTAGGCGTGTATGTGTATCTGCGGGTGTGTGCGGGTGTGTATAGGATTGTGTGTGTGTGTGGGTTGTGTGTGGGTGTGTGCGGCTGTGTGTGAATGTGTGTGGGTGTGTGCTAGTGTCTTTGGGTGTGTGTGAGTGGGTTTGGGTGTGTGCATGCGTGTGTTAGAGTGAGTGGGACTGTGCAGGGTGTGCAGGTGGGTTCAGGTGTGTGTGGATGTGTGCAGGAGTGTGCAAGTATATGCGGGTATGTGTGGTTGTGTGCAGGTTGTGTGTGTGATTGGGTGTGTTTGGGTTTGTGTGGGTGTTTGTTAGTGTGTGCGAGAGTGTGTGGGTGTGTATGAGTCTGTGTGGGTCTGTGAGAGTGTTTGTGAGTGCAAGTGCGTGTGTGCGGGTGCTTGAGGTTGTGCGCCTGTGCGAGAGGGTGAGTGGTTGTGTGCAGGTGTGTGAGGGTGTGGGTGTGAGGGTGTGTGTGAGTGTGTGCAGGTGTGTGAGGGTGAGTGGGTGTGTGCAGGTGTGTGCGTATGTGTGCGGGTGTGTGTGAGTGTGTGTGAGTGTGTTTGTGTGTGCGAGTGTCTATGGGTGTTTGTGGGTGTGTGCGGTTGAGTGCAACTGTGTGCAGGTGTGTGCGCGTGTGTATGTGTGTGTGCAGGTGAGTGTGGGTATGTGGGTGTGTGCGGGTGTGTGCGTGTGTGTATAGGTTTCTGTGTGTGTGTGCGGGTGTGTGTGGGTGCGCTCCCCGGGTGGGCTGAATGTCATGACTGTGTTAGGGGAGAGAAGGCCCAAAGAGGCCTTCAGGGAGCTGCCATGGCATAGCAGTGCTCAGGAAAGAGCACCCTTCTTTCTTTAGGCTGGAGGCACACTCGAGTTTCTGCTTGAGGCAGAGGGACGGCAGAGAGGCCATCACTGGCTGAAGGCAAAGCAGAGAGATTTTCGGTGGAGCGATGGCTCCATCTGCTGGCTGACAAGCGTGGAAGGCGAAGCCTCGCTCCAACTGAGTTCCTGAGGAAGGTCCCAAGCAGGAGGCACTCTGGCTCCACAAGCTAGAGGGTCCTGCTTAGGACTTCCCAGTGGCTCCAGAGTGGATGGCAAGGGCATGTGGGTTGGAGGGTGCTCGGAAGCCGCAGGGGAGGCTTTGGGCACCCAGTGCTCTGGGACGAAACACGCTGCAGGCCCGAGCATCCATGAACTCCTCCAAGGTTTTGGAGCAGGAAATCTGTCCTTAGCAGAAGGCTTCCTGCAAAGGCCTGCAGGCCTTTCTGGGTGGCTAAGCTGCAGCTCCCTTGCAGGCTGCTGGTCCAGGGGCCTGTGTCCCTTGGTCTAAAGTGCTGTAGGAGGAGCTCCTAGCAAGGGGAGAGCAAGCACCTTGTTTCCCTTGAAGAGACTGGCTTGTACATGGGGAGGCCTGCCAGCAGCGAAGACAGCGCAGGCAGCATGGGGGTTTGGCAGGCAGCTAAGAGGCTGCAGGAGTCCTGCATGAAATAGGGGTCATGACTGGTTTCTCCTCAAGGCCCAATGGCAACGTGCACACACAGCCTCTGGACCTGCAGCTCCCGAGCAGTGCAAGAGACCCCCAGGCAGCACCCTGGGGCCTCCTCGGATGAGCTGTGCTCCATAGAGGGCCTGCCTGCTGGCAATGGCCTAGGCCACCCCAGGCCCTAGAGAGGCCCGGCTGAGCCTGGGATGGGCCCTGCCCTCGCAGTGCTCAGGGAAAACCCGTGTTTGAGGCCAGGCTGCAGGCACATTCAATGTTGTGTCTGCTGCAGAGAGACTTCAGCTAGGACTTCCAGGGGGAATGTGAAGCGCTGTGGTTTTTACCTGCAATCCATGTGCCTCACTTGGGGTGCCCGGCCCATCCGTCCCACACTCCTTGGATGTGTGTTCCTCAGACAGCTGGACAGCTGGGGAAGTGGACCTCCCCCAGCAAGGGAGACCTGCCTAGAACATTGCTCTGTGTACAAAGAGGATTCGCTGTGCCTCTGGCACTGGGGAGAGACTTTCTGCACCCAGGAGACACTTGGCACACACAGCGTTTCCCCATGGAAAGTGGTGTGAAAAAGAGCACCCGCCGGGGCTGCATGGCCCTCTGCGGTAGAAGCCCTCCACGCAGCAGGCTGTCATGGACTCGGCTGCAGGCCTTTGTGGCTGGAGAGACTGCAGCTCCTCTGGAGGCTCTGGGCCAATTTTCACTCACCTTCGAGTGCAATAGGCTTGTGGGTTAAGGTGCTTGCAAAGGAAGGCAAGCAGCCTGCTCCTTTCCATTAGGAACACGTGTGGTGAGAGGCTTGGCAGCAGAGAAGAACAAAGAGGGGCAGCCAAGGAGGGGATTTGCATGCAGCTGGGTGGCCCCCAAATCTCCTGTTTCCCAAGCAGGGAATGCCTGCTGTGCCCATCAGTGCCCATTTCTAAGTGGGCACCCAGCCTCTGGATCTGCCCTTTCCCAGCCCTGAAAACACACGCAGGCCACACCCTGAGCCCTTCCAACTGTGAACTTTGCTCCCTGTGAGGGCTGAATGCCACATCTGGCTAAGGTGGGAGAAGGCCCGAGGAGGCCTTGGGGGACCTGCCAAGACATAGCAGTGCTCAGCAATGAGCACTCTGCTTTCTTTTGGCTGGACGCACATTCCAGTTTCTGCTTGAGGCCCGGAGAGGTCAGATAGGCGATCCCCGGGGGAAGGCAGAGCAGAGGGTTTTTCGGTGGAGCGTTGGCTCCCTCTGCTGGCCGTCAAGCGTGGAAGGCTAAGCCTTGCTCCAGCTGAGTTCCTGAGCAAGTTTCCAAGCAGGAGGCACTCTGGCTCCACAAGCTAGAGGACTTCCCAGTGGCTCCAGAGTGGGTGGCAAGGGCATGTGAGTTGGAGGGTGCTCAGAAGCCACAGGGGAGACTTGAGTGTGGTTGGGTGCAGGTGTGCCAATATGTGTGGGTGTGTGGGTGTGTGCGCATGTGTGCGAGTGTGTTTTAGTGTGTGTGAGAGTGTGCGTGAGTGCGGGCGTGCGAGTGTGTATGGGTGTGTGCGGGTGTGTGTGTGTGTGTGCGGGCATGTGCGTGTGTGTTTTGGTGGGGGTAGGTGTGTGTGTGTGTGTAGGCGTGTATGTGTATCTGCGGGTGTGTGCGGGTGTGTATAGGATTGTGTGTGTGTGTGGGGTGTGTGTGGGTGTGTGCGGCTGTGTGTGAATGTGTGTGGGAGTGTGCTAGTGTCTTTGGGTGTGTGTGAGTGGGTTTGGGTGTGTGCATGCGTGTGTTAGAGTGAGTGGGACTGTGCAGGGTGTGCAGGTGGGTTCGGGTGTGTGTGGATGTGTGCAGGAGTGTGCAAGTATATGCGGGTATGTGTGGTTGTGTGCAGGTTGTGTGTGTGATTGGGTGTGTTTGGGTTTGTGTGGGTGTTTGTTAGTGTGTGCGAGAGTGTGTGGGTGTGTATGAGTCTGTGTGGGTCTGTGAGAGTGTGTGTGAGTGCAAGTGCGTGTGTGCGGGTGCTTGAGGTTGTGCGCCTGTGCGAGAGGGTGAGTGGTTGTGTGCAGGTGTGTGAGGGTGTGGGTGTGAGGGTGTGTGTGAGTGTGTGCAGGTGTGTGAGGGTGAGTGGGTGTGTGCAGGTGTGTGCGTATGTGTGCGGGTGTGTGTGAGTGTGTGTGAGTGTGTTTGTGTGTGCGAGTGTCTATGGGTGTTTGTGGGTGTGTGCGGTTGAGTGCAACTGTGTGCAGGTGTGTGCGCGTGTGTATGTGTGTGTGCAGGTGAGTGTGGGTATGTGGGTGTGTGCGGGTGTGTGCGTGTGTGTATAGGTTTCTGTGTGTGTGTGCGGGTGTGTGTGGGTGCGCTCCCCGGGTGGGCTGAATGTCATGACTGTGTTAGGGGAGAGAAGGCCCAAAGAGGCCTTCAGGGAGCTGCCATGGCATAGCAGTGCTCAGGAAAGAGCACCCTTCTTTCTTTAGGCTGGAGGCACACTCGAGTTTCTGCTTGAGGCAGAGGGACGGCAGAGAGGCCATCACTGGCTGAAGGCAAAGCAGAGAGATTTTCGGTGGAGCGATGGCTCCATCTGCTGGCTGACAAGCGTGGAAGGCGAAGCCTCGCTCCAACTGAGTTCCTGAGGAAGGTCCCAAGCAGGAGGCACTCTGGCTCCACAAGCTAGAGGGTCCTGCTTAGGACTTCCCAGTGGCTCCAGAGTGGATGGCAAGGGCATGTGGGTTGGAGGGTGCTCGGAAGCCGCAGGGGAGGCTTTGGGCACCCAGTGCTCTGGGACGAAACACGCTGCAGGCCCGAGCATCCATGAACTCCTCCAAGGTTTTGGAGCAGGAAATCTGTCCTTAGCAGAAGGCTTCCTGCAAAGGCCTGCAGGCCTTTCTGGGTGGCTAAGCTGCAGCTCCCTTGCAGGCTGCTGGTCCAGGGGCCTGTGTCCCTTGGTCTAAAGTGCTGTAGGAGGAGCTCCTAGCAAGGGGAGAGCAAGCACCTTGTTTCCCTTGAAGAGACTGGCTTGTACATGGGGAGGCCTGCCAGCAGCGAAGACAGCGCAGGCAGCATGGGGGTTTGGTGGGCAGCTAAGAGGCTGCAGGAGTCCTGCATGAAATAGGGGTCATGACTGGTTTCTCCTCAAGGCCCAATGGCAATGTGCACACACAGCCTCTGGACCTGCAGCTCCCGAGCAGTGCAAGAGACCCCCAGGCAGCACCCTGGGGCCTCCTCGGATGAGCTGTGCTCCATAGAGGGCCTGCCTGCTGGCAATGGCCTAGGCCACCCCAGGCCCTAGAGAGGCCCGGCTGAGCCTGGGATGGGCCCTGCCCTCGCAGTGCTCAGGGAAAACCCGTGTTTGAGGCCAGGCTGCAGGCACATTCAATGTTGTGTCTGCTGCAGAGAGACTTCAGCTAGGACTTCCAGGGGGAATGTGAAGCGCTGTGGTTTTTACCTGCAATCCATGTGCCTCACTTGGGGTGCCCGGCCCATCCATCCCACACTCCTTGGATGTGTGTTCCTCAGACAGCTGGACAGCTGGGGAAGTGGACCTCCCCCAGCAAGGGAGACCTGCCTAGAACATTGCTCTGTGTACAAAGAGGATTCGCTGTGCCTCTGGCACTGGGGAGAGACTTTCTGCACCCAGGAGACACTTGGCACACACAGCGTTTCCCCATGGAAAGTGGTGTGAAAAAGAGCACCCGCCGGGGCTGCATGGCCCTCTGCGGTAGAAGCCCTCCACGCAGCAGGCTGTCATGGACTCGGCTGCAGGCCTTTGTGGCTGGAGAGACTGCAGCTCCTCTGGAGGCTCTGGGCCAATTTTCACTCACCTTCGAGTGCAATAGGCTTGTGGGTTAAGGTGCTTGCAAAGGAAGGCAAGCAGCCTGCTCCTTTCCATTAGGAACACGTGTGGTGAGAGGCTTGGCAGCAGAGAAGAACAAAGAGGGGCAGCCAAGGAGGGGATTTGCATGCAGCTGGGTGGCCCCCAAATCTCCTGTTTCCCAAGCAGGGAATGCCTGCTGTGCCCATCAGTGCCCATTTCTAAGTGGGCACCCAGCCTCTGGATCTGCCCTTTCCCAGCCCTGAAAACACACGCAGGCCACACCCTGAGCCCTTCCAACTGTGAACTTTGCTCCCTGTGAGGGCTGAATGCCACATCTGGCTAAGGTGGGAGAAGGCCCGAGGAGGCCTTGGGGGACCTGCCAAGACATAGCAGTGCTCAGCAATGAGCACTCTGCTTTCTTTTGGCTGGACGCACATTCCAGTTTCTGCTTGAGGCCCGGAGAGGTCAGATAGGCGATCCCCGGGGGAAGGCAGAGCAGAGGGTTTTTCGGTGGAGCGTTGGCTCCCTCTGCTGGCCGTCAAGCGTGGAAGGCTAAGCCTTGCTCCAGCTGAGTTCCTGAGCAAGTTTCCAAGCAGGAGGCACTCTGGCTCCACAAGCTAGAGGACATCCCAGTGGCTCCAGAGTGGGTGGCAAGGGCATGTGAGTTGGAGGGTGCTCAGAAGCCACAGGGGAGACTTGAGTGTGGTTGGGTGCAGGTGTGCCAATATGTGTGGGTATGTGGGTGTGTGCGCATGTGTGCGAGTGTGTTTTAGTGTGTGTGAGAGTGTGCGTGAGTGCGGGCGTGCGAGTGTGTATGGGTGTATGCGGGTGTGTGTGTGTGTGTGCGGGCATGTGCGTGTGTGTTTTGGTGGGGGTAGGTGTGTGTGTGTGTGTAGGCGTGTATGTGTATCTGCGGGTGTGTGCGGGTGTGTATAGGATTGTGTGTGTGTGTGGGGTGTGTGTGGGTGTGTGCGGCTGTGTGTGAATGTGTGTGGGTGTGTGCTAGTGTCTTTGGGTGTGTGTGAGTGGGTTTGGGTGTGTGCATGCGTGTGTTAGAGTGAGTGGGACTGTGCAGGGTGTGCAGGTGGGTTCGGGTGTGTGCGGATGTGTGCAGGAGTGTGCAAGTATATGCGGGTATGTGTGGTTGTGTGCAGGTTGTGTGTGTGATTGGGTGTGTTTGGGTTTGTGTGGGTGTTTGTTAGTGTGTGCGAGAGTGTGTGGGTGTGTATGAGTCTGTGTGGGTCTGTGAGAGTGTGTGTGAGTGCAAGTGCGTGTGTGCGGGTGCTTGAGGTTGTGCGCCTGTGCGAGAGGGTGAGTGGTTGTGTGCAGGTGTGTGAGGGTGTGGGTGTGAGGGTGTGTGTGAGTGTGTGCAGGTGTGTGAGGGTGAGTGGGTGTGTGCAGGTGTGTGCGTATGTGTGCGGGTGTGTGTGAGTGTGTGTGAGTGTGTTTGTGTGTGCGAGTGTCTATGGGTGTTTGTGGGTGTGTGCGGTTGAGTGCAACTGTGTGCAGGTGTGTGCGCGTGTGTATGTGTGTGTGCAGGTGAGTGTGGGTATGTGGGTGTGTGCGGGTGTGTGCGTGTGTGTATAGGTTTCTGTGTGTGTGTGCGGGTGTGTGTGGGTGCGCTCCCCGGGTGGGCTGAATGTCATGACTGTGTTAGGGGAGAGAAGGCCCAAAGAGGCCTTCAGGGAGCTGCCATGGCATAGCAGTGCTCAGGAAAGAGCACCCTTCTTTCTTTAGGCTGGAGGCACACTCGAGTTTCTGCTTGAGGCAGAGGGACGGCAGAGAGGCCATCACTGGCTGAAGGCAAAGCAGAGAGATTTTCGGTGGAGCGATGGCTCCATCTGCTGGCTGACAAGCGTGGAAGGCGAAGCCTCGCTCCAACTGAGTTCCTGAGGAAGGTCCCAAGCAGGAGGCACTCTGGCTCCACAAGCTAGAGGGTCCTGCTTAGGACTTCCCAGTGGCTCCAGAGTGGATGGCAAGGGCATGTGGGTTGGAGGGTGCTCGGAAGCCGCAGGGGAGGCTTTGGGCACCCAGTGCTCTGTGACGAAACACGCTGCAGGCCCGAGCATCCATGAACTCCTCCAAGGTTTTGGAGCAGGAAATCTGTCCTTAGCAGAAGGCTTCCTGCAAAGGCCTGCAGGCCTTTCTGGGTGGCTAAGCTGCAGCTCCCTTGCAGGCTGCTGGTCCAGGGGCCTGTGTCCCTTGGTCTAAAGTGCTGTAGGAGGAGCTCCTAGCAAGGGGAGAGCAAGCACCTTGTTTCCCTTGAAGAGACTGGCTTGTACATGGGGAGGCCTGCCAGCAGCGAAGACAGCGCAGGCAGCATGGGGGTTTGGCAGGCAGCTAAGAGGCTGCAGGAGTCCTGCATGAAATAGGGGTCATGACTGGTTTCTCCTCAAGGCCCAATGGCAACGTGCACACACAGCCTCTGGACCTGCAGCTCCCGAGCAGTGCAAGAGACCCCCAGGCAGCACCCTGGGGCCTCCTCGGATGAGCTGTGCTCCATAGAGGGCCTGCCTGCTGGCAATGGCCTAGGCCACCCCAGGCCCTAGAGAGGCCCGGCTGAGCCTGGGATGGGCCCTGCCCTCGCAGTGCTCAGGGAAAACCCGTGTTTGAGGCCAGGCTGCAGGCACATTCAATGTTGTGTCTGCTGCAGAGAGACTTCAGCTAGGACTTCCAGGGGGAATGTGAAGCGCTGTGGTTTTTACCTGCAATCCATGTGCCTCACTTGGGGTGCCCGGCCCATCCGTCCCACACTCCTTGGATGTGTGTTCCTCAGACAGCTGGACAGCTGGGGAAGTGGACCTCCCCCAGCAAGGGAGACCTGCCTAGAACATTGCTCTGTGTACAAAGAGGATTCGCTGTGCCTCTGGCACTGGGGAGAGACTTTCTGCACCCAGGAGACACTTGGCACACACAGCGTTTCCCCATGGAAAGTGGTGTGAAAAAGAGCACCCGCCGGGGCTGCATGGCCCTCTGCGGTAGAAGCCCTCCACGCAGCAGGCTGTCATGGACTCGGCTGCAGGCCTTTGTGGCTGGAGAGACTGCAGCTCCTCTGGAGGCTCTGGGCCAATTTTCACTCACCTTCGAGTGCAAAAGTCTTGTGGGTTAAGGTGCTTGCAAAGGAAGGCAAGCAGCCTGCTCCTTTCCATTAGGAACACGTGTGGTGAGAGGCTTGGCAGCAGAGAAGAACAAAGAGGGGCAGCCAAGGAGGGGATTTGCATGCAGCTGGGTGGCCCCCAAATCTCCTGTTTCCCAAGCAGGGAATGCCTGCTGTGCCCATCAGTGCCCATTTCTAAGTGGGCACCCAGCCTCTGGATCTGCCCTTTCCCAGCCCTGAAAACACACGCAGGCCACACCCTGAGCCCTTCCAACTGTGAACTTTGCTCCCTGTGAGGGCTGAATGCCACATCTGGCTAAGGTGGGAGAAGGCCCGAGGAGGCCTTGGGGGACCTGCCAAGACATAGCAGTGCTCAGCAATGAGCACTCTGCTTTCTTTTGGCTGGACGCACATTCCAGTTTCTGCTTGAGGCCCGGAGAGGTCAGATAGGCGATCCCCGGGGGAAGGCAGAGCAGAGGGTTTTTCGGTGGAGCGTTGGCTCCCTCTGCTGGCCGTCAAGCGTGGAAGGCTAAGCCTTGCTCCAGCTGAGTTCCTGAGCAAGTTTCCAAGCAGGAGGCACTCTGGCTCCACAAGCTAGAGGACTTCCCAGTGGCTCCAGAGTGGGTGGCAAGGGCATGTGAGTTGGAGGGTGCTCAGAAGCCACAGGGGAGACTTGAGTGTGGTTGGGTGCAGGTGTGCCAATATGTGTGGGTGTGTGGGTGTGTGCGCATGTGTGCGAGTGTGTTTTAGTGTGTGTGAGAGTGTGCGTGAGTGCGGGCGTGCGAGTGTGTATGGGTGTGTGCGGGTGTGTGTGTGTGTGTGCGGGCATGTGCGTGTGTGTTTTGGAGGGGTAGGTGTGTGTGTGTGTGTAGGCGTGTATGTGTATCTGCGGGTGTGTGCGGGTGTGTATAGGATTGTGTGTGTGTGTGGGGGGTGTGTGTGGGTGTGTGCGGCTGTGTGTGAATGTGTGTGGGTGTGTGCTAGTGTCTTTGGGTGTGTGTGAGTGGGTTTGGGTGTGTGCATGCGTGTGTTAGAGTGAGTGGGACCGTGCAGGGTGTGCAGGTGTGTTCGGGTGTGTGTGGATGTGTGCAGGAGTGTGCAAGTATATGCGGGTATGTGTGGTTGTGTGCAGGTTGTGTGTGTGATTGGGTGTGTTTTGGTTTGTGTGGGTGTTTGTTAGTGTGTGTGAGAGTGTGTGGGTGTGTATGAGTCTGTGTGGGTCTGTGAGAGTGTGTGTGAGTGCAAGTGCGTGTGTGCGGGTGCTTGAGGTTGTGCGCCTGTGCGAGAGGGTGAGTGGTTGTGTGCAGGTGTGTGAGGGTGTGGGTGTGAGGGTGTGTGTGAGTGTGTGCAGGTGTGTGAGGGTGAGTGGGTGTGTGCAGGTGTGTGCGTATGTGTGCGGGTGTGTGTGAGTGTGTGTGAGTGTGTTTGTGTGTGCGAGTGTCTATGGGTGTTTGTGGGTGTGTGCGGTTGAGTGCAACTGTGTGCAGGTGTGTGCGCGTGTGTATGTGTGTGTGCAGGTGAGTGTGGGTATGTGGGTGTGTGCGGGTGTGTGCGTGTGTGTATAGGTTTCTGTGTGTGTGTGCGGGTGTGTGTGGGTGCGCTCCCCGGGTGGGCTGAATGTCATGACTGTGTTAGGGGAGAGAAGGCCCAAAGAGGCCTTCAGGGAGCTGCCATGGCATAGCAGTGCTCAGGAAAGAGCACCCTTCTTTCTTTAGGCTGGAGGCACACTCGAGTTTCTGCTTGAGGCAGAGGGACGGCAGAGAGGCCATCACTGGCTGAAGGCAAAGCAGAGAGATTTTCGGTGGAGCGATGGCTCCATCTGCTGGCTGACAAGCGTGGAAGGCGAAGCCTCGCTCCAACTGAGTTCCTGAGGAAGGTCCCAAGCAGGAGGCACTCTGGCTCCACAAGCTAGAGGGTCCTGCTTAGGACTTCCCAGTGGCTCCAGAGTGGATGGCAAGGGCATGTGGGTTGGAGGGTGCTCGGAAGCCGCAGGGGAGGCTTTGGGCACCCAGTGCTCTGTGATGAAACACGCTGCAGGCCCGAGCATCCATGAACTCCTCCAAGGTTTTGGAGCAGGAAATCTGTCCTTAGCAGAAGGCTTCCTGCAAAGGCCTGCAGGCCTTTCTGGGTGGCTAAGCTGCAGCTCCCTTGCAGGCTGCTGGTCCAGGGGCCTGTGTCCCTTGGTCTAAAGTGCTGTAGGAGGAGCTCCTAGCAAGGGGAGAGCAAGCACCTTGTTTCCCTTGAAGAGACTGGCTTGTACATGGGGAGGCCTGCCAGCAGCGAAGACAGCGCAGGCAGCATGGGGGTTTGGCGGGCAGCTAAGAGGCTGCAGGAGTCCTGCATGAAATAGGGGTCATGACTGGTTTCTCCTCAAGGCCCAATGGCAACGTGCACACACAGCCTCTGGACCTGCAGCTCCCGAGCAGTGCAAGAGACCCCCAGGCAGCACCCTGGGGCCTCCTCGGATGAGCTGTGCTCCATAGAGGGCCTGCCTGCTGGCAATGGCCTAGGCCACCCCAGGCCCTAGAGAGGCCCGGCTGAGCCTGGGATGGGCCCTGCCCTCGCAGTGCTCAGGGAAAACCCGTGTTTGAGGCCAGGCTGCAGGCACATTCAATGTTGTGTCTGCTGCAGAGAGACTTCAGCTAGGACTTCCAGGGGGAATGTGAAGCGCTGTGGTTTTTACCTGCAATCCATGTGCCTCACTTGGGGTGCCCGGCCCATCCGTCCCACACTCCTTGGATGTGTGTTCCTCAGACAGCTGGACAGCTGGGGAAGTGGACCTCCCCCAGCAAGGGAGACCTGCCTAGAACATTGCTCTGTGTACAAAGAGGATTCGCTGTGCCTCTGGCACTGGGGAGAGACTTTCTGCACCCAGGAGACACTTGGCACACACAGCGTTTCCCCATGGAAAGTGGTGTGAAAAAGAGCACCCGCCGGGGCTGCATGGCCCTCTGCGGTAGAAGCCCTCCACGCAGCAGGCTGTCATGGACTCGGCTGCAGGCCTTTGTGGCTGGAGAGACTGCAGCTCCTCTGGAGGCTCTGGGCCAATTTTCACTCACCTTCGAGTGCAATAGGCTTGTGGGTTAAGGTGCTTGCAAAGGAAGGCAAGCAGCCTGCTCCTTTCCATTAGGAACACGTGTGGTGAGAGGCTTGGCAGCAGAGAAGAACAAAGAGGGGCAGCCAAGGAGGGGATTTGCATGCAGCTGGGTGGCCCCCAAATCTCCTGTTTCCCAAGCAGGGAATGCCTGCTGTGCCCATCAGTGCCCATTTCTAAGTGGGCACCCAGCCTCTGGATCTGCCCTTTCCCAGCCCTGAAAACACACGCAGGCCACACCCTGAGCCCTTCCAACTGTGAACTTTGCTCCCTGTGAGGGCTGAATGCCACATCTGGCTAAGGTGGGAGAAGGCCCGAGGAGGCCTTGGGGGACCTGCCAAGACATAGCAGTGCTCAGCAATGAGCACTCTGCTTTCTTTTGGCTGGACGCACATTCCAGTTTCTGCTTGAGGCCCGGAGAGGTCAGATAGGCGATCCCCGGGGGAAGGCAGAGCAGAGGGTTTTTCGGTGGAGCGTTGGCTCCCTCTGCTGGCCGTCAAGCGTGGAAGGCTAAGCCTTGCTCCAGCTGAGTTCCTGAGCAAGTTTCCAAGCAGGAGGCACTCTGGCTCCACAAGCTAGAGGACTTCCCAGTGGCTCCAGAGTGGGTGGCAAGGGCATGTGAGTTGGAGGGTGCTCAGAAGCCACAGGGGAGACTTGAGTGTGGTTGGGTGCAGGTGTGCCAATATGTGTGGGTGTGTGGGTGTGTGCGCATGTGTGCGAGTGTGTTTTAGTGTGTGTGAGAGTGTGCGTGAGTGCGGGCGTGCGAGTGTGTATGGGTGTGTGCGGGTGTGTGTGTGTGTGTGCGGGCATGTGCGTGTGTGTTTTGGTGGGGGTAGGTGTGTGTGTGTGTGTAGGCGTGTATGTGTATCTGCGGGTGTGTGCGGGTGTGTATAGGATTGTGTGTGTGTGTGGGGTGTGTGTGGGTGTGTGCGGCTGTGTGTGAATGTGTGTGGGTGTGTGCTAGTGTCTTTGGGTGTGTGTGAGTGGGTTTGGGTGTGTGCATGCGTGTGTTAGAGTGAGTGGGACTGTGCAGGGTGTGCAGGTGGGTTCGGGTGTGTGCGGATGTGTGCAGGAGTGTGCAAGTATATGCGGGTATGTGTGGTTGTGTGCAGGTTGTGTGTGTGATTGGGTGTGTTTGGGTTTGTGTGGGTGTTTGTTAGTGTGTGCGAGAGTGTGTGGGTGTGTATGAGTCTGTGTGGGTCTGTGAGAGTGTGTGTGAGTGCAAGTGCGTGTGTGCGGGTGCTTGAGGTTGTGCGCCTGTGCGAGAGGGTGAGTGGTTGTGTGCAGGTGTGTGAGGGTGTGGGTGTGAGGGTGTGTGTGAGTGTGTGCAGGTGTGTGAGGGTGAGTGGGTGTGTGCAGGTGTGTGCGTATGTGTGCGGGTGTGTGTGAGTGTGTGTGAGTGTGTTTGTGTGTGCGAGTGTCTATGGGTGTTTGTGGGTGTGTGCGGTTGAGTGCAACTGTGTGCAGGTGTGTGCGCGTGTGTATGTGTGTGTGCAGGTGAGTGTGGGTATGTGGGTGTGTGCGGGTGTGTGCGTGTGTGTATAGGTTTCTGTGTGTGTGTGCGGGTGTGTGTGGGTGCGCTCCCCGGGTGGGCTGAATGTCATGACTGTGTTAGGGGAGAGAAGGCCCAAAGAGGCCTTCAGGGAGCTGCCATGGCATAGCAGTGCTCAGGAAAGAGCACCCTTCTTTCTTTAGGCTGGAGGCACACTCGAGTTTCTGCTTGAGGCAGAGGGACGGCAGAGAGGCCATCACTGGCTGAAGGCAAAGCAGAGAGATTTTCGGTGGAGCGATGGCTCCATCTGCTGGCTGACAAGCGTGGAAGGCGAAGCCTCGCTCCAACTGAGTTCCTGAGGAAGGTCCCAAGCAGGAGGCACTCTGGCTCCACAAGCTAGAGGGTCCTGCTTAGGACTTCCCAGTGGCTCCAGAGTGGATGGCAAGGGCATGTGGGTTGGAGGGTGCTCGGAAGCCGCAGGGGAGGCTTTGGGCACCCAGTGCTCTGTGACGAAACACGCTGCAGGCCCGAGCATCCATGAACTCCTCCAAGGTTTTGGAGCAGGAAATCTGTCCTTAGCAAAAGGCTTCCTGCAAAGGCCTGCAGGCCTTTCTGGGTGGCTAAGCTGCAGCTCCCTTGCAGGCTGCTGGTCCAGGGGCCTGTGTCCCTTGGTCTAAAGTGCTGTAGGAGGAGCTCCTAGCAAGGGGAGAGCAAGCACCTTGTTTCCCTTGAAGAGACTGGCTTGTACATGGGGAGGCCTGCCAGCAGCGAAGACAGCGCAGGCAGCATGGGGGTTTGGCAGGCAGCTAAGAGGCTGCAGGAGTCCTGCATGAAATAGGGGTCATGACTGGTTTCTCCTCAAGGCCCAATGGCAATGTGCACACACAGCCTCTGGACCTGCAGCTCCCGAGCAGTGCAAGAGACCCCCAGGCAGCACCCTGGGGCCTCCTCGGATGAGCTGTGCTCCATAGAGGGCCTGCCTGCTGGCAATGGCCTAGGCCACCCCAGGCCCTAGAGAGGCCCGGCTGAGCCTGGGATGGGCCCTGCCCTCGCAGTGCTCAGGGAAAACCCGTGTTTGAGGCCAGGCTGCAGGCACATTCAATGTTGTGTCTGCTGCAGAGAGACTTCAGCTAGGACTTCCAGGGGGAATGTGAAGCGCTGTGGTTTTTACCTGCAATCCATGTGCCTCACTTGGGGTGCCCGGCCCATCCGTCCCACACTCCTTGGATGTGTGTTCCTCAGACAGCTGGACAGCTGGGGAAGTGGACCTCCCCCAGCAAGGGAGACCTGCCTAGAACATTGCTCTGTGTACAAAGAGGATTCGCTGTGCCTCTGGCACTGGGGAGAGACTTTCTGCACCCAGGAGACACTTGGCACACACAGCGTTTCCCCATGGAAAGTGGTGTGAAAAAGAGCACCCGCCGGGGCTGCATGGCCCTCTGCGGTAGAAGCCCTCCACGCAGCAGGCTGTCATGGACTCGGCTGCAGGCCTTTGTGGCTGGAGAGACTGCAGCTCCTCTGGAGGCTCTGGGCCAATTTTCACTCACCTTCGAGTGCAAAAGTCTTGTGGGTTAAGGTGTTTGCAAAGGAAGGCAAGCAGCCTGCTCCTTTCCATTAGGAACACGTGTGGTGAGAGGCTTGGCAGCAGAGAAGAACAAAGAGGGGCAGCCAAGGAGGGGATTTGCATGCAGCTGGGTGGCCCCCAAATCTCCTGTTTCCCAAGCAGGGAATGCCTGCTGTGCCCATCAGTGCCCATTTCTAAGTGGGCACCCAGCCTCTGGATCTGCCCTTTCCCAGCCCTGAAAACACACGCAGGCCACACCCTGAGCCCTTCCAACTGTGAACTTTGCTCCCTGTGAGGGCTGAATGCCACATCTGGCTAAGGTGGGAGAAGGCCCGAGGAGGCCTTGGGGGACCTGCCAAGACATAGCAGTGCTCAGCAATGAGCACTCTGCTTTCTTTTGGCTGGACGCACATTCCAGTTTCTGCTTGAGGCCCGGAGAGGTCAGATAGGCGATCCCCGGGGGAAGGCAGAGCAGAGGGTTTTTCGGTGGAGCGTTGGCTCCCTCTGCTGGCCGTCAAGCGTGGAAGGCTAAGCCTTGCTCCAGCTGAGTTCCTGAGCAAGTTTCCAAGCAGGAGGCACTCTGGCTCCACAAGCTAGAGGACTTCCCAGTGGCTCCAGAGTGGGTGGCAAGGGCATGTGAGTTGGAGGGTGCTCAGAAGCCACAGGGGAGACTTGAGTGTGGTTGGGTGCAGGTGTGCCAATATGTGTGGGTGTGTGGGTGTGTGCGCATGTGTGCGAGTGTGTTTTAGTGTGTGTGAGAGTGTGCGTGAGTGCGGGCGTGCGAGTGTGTATGGGTGTGTGCGGGTGTGTGTGTGTGTGTGCGGGCATGTGCGTGTGTGTTTTGGAGGGGTAGGTGTGTGTGTGTGTGTAGGCGTGTATGTGTATCTGCGGGTGTGTGCGGGTGTGTATAGGATTGTGTGTGTGTGTGGGGTGTGTGTGGGTGTGTGCGGCTGTGTGTGAATGTGTGTGGGTGTGTGCTAGTGTCTTTGGGTGTGTGTGAGTGGGTTTGGGTGTGTGCATGCGTGTGTTAGAGTGAGTGGGACTGTGCAGGGTGTGCAGGTGGGTTCGGGTGTGTGCGGATGTGTGCAGGAGTGTGCAAGTATATGCGGGTATGTGTGGTTGTGTGCAGGTTGTGTGTGTGATTGGGTGTGTTTGGGTTTGTGTGGGTGTTTGTTAGTGTGTGCGAGAGTGTGTGGGTGTGTATGAGTCTGTGTGGGTGTGTGAGAGTGTGTGTGAGTGCAAGTGCGTGTGTGCGGGTGCTTGAGGTTGTGCGCCTGTGCGAGAGGGTGAGTGGTTGTGTGCAGGTGTGTGAGGGTGTGGGTGTGAGGGTGTGTGTGAGTGTGTGCAGGTGTGTGAGGGTGAGTGGGTGTGTGCAGGTGTGTGCGTATGTGTGCGGGTGTGTGTGAGTGTGTGTGAGTGTGTTTGTGTGTGCGAGTGTCTATGGGTGTTTGTGGGTGTGTGCGGTTGAGTGCAACTGTGTGCAGGTGTGTGCGCGTGTGTATGTGTGTGTGCAGGTGAGTGTGGGTATGTGGGTGTGTGCGGGTGTGTGCGTGTGTGTATAGGTTTCTGTGTGTGTGTGCGGGTGTGTGTGGGTGCGCTCCCCGGGTGGGCTGAATGTCATGACTGTGTTAGGGGAGAGAAGGCCCAAAGAGGCCTTCAGGGAGCTGCCATGGCATAGCAGTGCTCAGGAAAGAGCACCCTTCTTTCTTTAGGCTGGAGGCACACTCGAGTTTCTGCTTGAGGCAGAGGGACGGCAGAGAGGCCATCACTGGCTGAAGGCAAAGCAGAGAGATTTTCGGTGGAGCGATGGCTCCATCTGCTGGCTGACAAGCGTGGAAGGCGAAGCCTCGCTCCAACTGAGTTCCTGAGGAAGGTCCCAAGCAGGAGGCACTCTGGCTCCACAAGCTAGAGGGTACTGCTTAGGACTTCCCAGTGGCTCCAGAGTGGATGGCAAGGGCATGTGGGTTGGAGGGTGCTCGGAAGCCGCAGGGGAGGCTTTGGGCACCCAGTGCTCTGTGACGAAACACGCTGCAGGCCCGAGCATCCATGAACTCCTCCAAGGTTTTGGAGCAGGAAATCTGTCCTTAGCAAAAGGCTTCCTGCAAAGGCCTGCAGGCCTTTCTGGGTGGCTAAGCTGCAGCTCCCTTGCAGGCTGCTGGTCCAGGGGCCTGTGTCCCTTGGTCTAAAGTGCTGTAGGAGGAGCTCCTAGCAAGGGGAGAGCAAGCACCTTGTTTCCCTTGAAGAGACTGGCTTGTACATGGGGAGGCCTGCCAGCAGCGAAGACAGCGCAGGCAGCATGGGGGTTTGGCAGGCAGCTAAGAGGCTGCAGGAGTCCTGCATGAAATAGGGGTCATGACTGGTTTCTCCTCAAGGCCCAATGGCAATGTGCACACACAGCCTCTGGACCTGCAGCTCCCGAGCAGTGCAAGAGACCCCCAGGCAGCACCCTGGGGCCTCCTCGGATGAGCTGTGCTCCATAGAGGGCCTGCCTGCTGGCAATGGCCTAGGCCACCCCAGGCCCTAGAGAGGCCCGGCTGAGCCTGGGATGGGCCCTGCCCTCGCAGTGCTCAGGGAAAACCCGTGTTTGAGGCCAGGCTGCAGGCACATTCAATGTTGTGTCTGCTGCAGAGAGACTTCAGCTAGGACTTCCAGGGGGAATGTGAAGCGCTGTGGTTTTTACCTGCAATCCATGTGCCTCACTTGGGGTGCCCGGCCCATCCGTCCCACACTCCTTGGATGTGTGTTCCTCAGACAGCTGGACAGCTGGGGAAGTGGACCTCCCCCAGCAAGGGAGACCTGCCTAGAACATTGCTCTGTGTACAAAGAGGATTCGCTGTGCCTCTGGCACTGGGGAGAGACTTTCTGCACCCAGGAGACACTTGGCACACACAGCGTTTCCCCATGGAAAGTGGTGTGAAAAAGAGCACCCGCCGGGGCTGCATGGCCCTCTGCGGTAGAAGCCCTCCACGCAGCAGGCTGTCATGGACTCGGCTGCAGGCCTTTGTGGCTGGAGAGACTGCAGCTCCTCTGGAGGCTCTGGGCCAATTTTCACTCACCTTCGAGTGCAAAAGTCTTGTGGGTTAAGGTGCTTGCAAAGGAAGGCAAGCAGCCTGCTCCTTTCCATTAGGAACACGTGTGGTGAGAGGCTTGGCAGCAGAGAAGAACAAAGAGGGGCAGCCAAGGAGGGGATTTGCATGCAGCTGGGTGGCCCCCAAATCTCCTGTTTCCCAAGCAGGGAATGCCTGCTGTGCCCATCAGTGCCCATTTCTAAGTGGGCACCCAGCCTCTGGATCTGCCCTTTCCCAGCCCTGAAAACACACGCAGGCCACACCCTGAGCCCTTCCAACTGTGAACTTTGCTCCCTGTGAGGGCTGAATGCCACATCTGGCTAAGGTGGGAGAAGGCCCGAGGAGGCCTTGGGGGACCTGCCAAGACATAGCAGTGCTCAGCAATGAGCACTCTGCTTTCTTTTGGCTGGACGCACATTCCAGTTTCTGCTTGAGGCCCGGAGAGGTCAGATAGGCGATCCCCGGGGGAAGGCAGAGCAGAGGGTTTTTCGGTGGAGCGTTGGCTCCCTCTGCTGGCCGTCAAGCGTGGAAGGCTAAGCCTTGCTCCAGCTGAGTTCCTGAGCAAGTTTCCAAGCAGGAGGCACTCTGGCTCCACAAGCTAGAGGACTTCCCAGTGGCTCCAGAGTGGGTGGCAAGGGCATGTGAGTTGGAGGGTGCTCAGAAGCCACAGGGGAGACTTGAGTGTGGTTGGGTGCAGGTGTGCCAATATGTGTGGGTGTGTGGGTGTGTGCGCATGTGTGCGAGTGTGTTTTAGTGTGTGTGAGAGTGTGCGTGAGTGCGGGCGTGCGAGTGTGTATGGGTGTGTGCGGGTGTGTGTGTGTGTGTGCGGGCATGTGCGTGTGTGTTTTGGTGGGGGTAGGTGTGTGTGTGTGTGTGTAGGCGTGTATGTGTATCTGCGGGTGTGTGCGGGTGTGTATAGGATTGTGTGTGTGTGTGGGGTGTGTGTGTGGGTGTGTGCGGCTGTGTGTGAATGTGTGTGGGTGTGTGCTAGTGTCTTTGGGTTTGTGTGAGTGGGTTTGGGTGTGTGTGAGTGGGTTTGGGTGTGTGCATGCGTGTGTTAGAGTGAGTGGGACTGTGCAGGGTGTGCAGGTGGGTTCGGGTGTGTGTGGATGTGTGCAGGAGTGTGCAAGTATATGCGGGTATGTGTGGTTGTGTGCAGGTTGTGTGTGTGATTGGGTGTGTTTGGGTTTGTGTGGGTGTTTGTTAGTGTGTGCGAGAGTGTGTGGGTGTGTATGAGTCTGTGTGGGTCTGTGAGAGTGTGTGTGAGTGCAAGTGCGTGTGTGCGGGTGCTTGAGGTTGTGCGCCTGTGCGAGAGGGTGAGTGGTTGTGTGCAGGTGTGTGAGGGTGTGGGTGTGAGGGTGTGTGTGAGTGTGTGCAGGTGTGTGAGGGTGAGTGGGTGTGTGCAGGTGTGTGCGTATGTGTGCGGGTGTGTGTGAGTGTGTGTGAGTGTGTTTGTGTGTGCGAGTGTCTATGGGTGTTTGTGGGTGTGTGCGGTTGAGTGCAACTGTGTGCAGGTGTGTGCGCGTGTGTATGTGTGTGTGCAGGTGAGTGTGGGTATGTGGGTGTGTGCGGGTGTGTGCGTGTGTGTATAGGTTTCTGTGTGTGTGTGCGGGTGTGTGTGGGTGCGCTCCCCGGGTGGGCTGAATGTCATGACTGTGTTAGGGGAGAGAAGGCCCAAAGAGGCCTTCAGGGAGCTGCCATGGCATAGCAGTGCTCAGGAAAGAGCACCCTTCTTTCTTTAGGCTGGAGGCACACTCGAGTTTCTGCTTGAGGCAGAGGGACGGCAGAGAGGCCATCACTGGCTGAAGGCAAAGCAGAGAGATTTTCGGTGGAGCGATGGCTCCATCTGCTGGCTGACAAGCGTGGAAGGCGAAGCCTCGCTCCAACTGAGTTCCTGAGGAAGGTCCCAAGCAGGAGGCACTCTGGCTCCACAAGCTAGAGGGTCCTGCTTAGGACTTCCCAGTGGCTCCAGAGTGGATGGCAAGGGCATGTGGGTTGGAGGGTGCTCGGAAGCCGCAGGGGAGGCTTTGGGCACCCAGTGCTCTGTGACGAAACACGCTGCAGGCCCGAGCATCCATGAACTCCTCCAAGGTTTTGGAGCAGGAAATCTGTCCTTAGCAGAAGGCTTCCTGCAAAGGCCTGCAGGCCTTTCTGGGTGGCTAAGCTGCAGCTCCCTTGCAGGCTGCTGGTCCAGGGGCCTGTGTCCCTTGGTCTAAAGTGCTGTAGGAGGAGCTCCTAGCAAGGGGAGAGCAAGCACCTTGTTTCCCTTGAAGAGACTGGCTTGTACATGGGGAGGCCTGCCAGCAGCGAAGACAGCGCAGGCAGCATGGGGGTTTGGCGGGCAGCTAAGAGGCTGCAGGAGTCCTGCATGAAATAGGGGTCATGACTGGTTTCTCCTCAAGGCCCAATGGCAACGTGCACACACAGCCTCTGGACCTGCAGCTCCCGAGCAGTGCAAGAGACCCCCAGGCAGCACCCTGGGGCCTCCTCGGATGAGCTGTGCTCCATAGAGGGCCTGCCTGCTGGCAATGGCCTAGGCCACCCCAGGCCCTAGAGAGGCCCGGCTGAGCCTGGGATGGGCCCTGCCCTCGCAGTGCTCAGGGAAAACCCGTGTTTGAGGCCAGGCTGCAGGCACATTCAATGTTGTGTCTGCTGCAGAGAGACTTCAGCTAGGACTTCCAGGGGGAATGTGAAGCGCTGTGGTTTTTACCTGCAATCCATGTGCCTCACTTGGGGTGCCCGGCCCATCCGTCCCACACTCCTTGGATGTGTGTTCCTCAGACAGCTGGACAGCTGGGGAAGTGGACCTCCCCCAGCAAGGGAGACCTGCCTAGAACATTGCTCTGTGTACAAAGAGGATTCGCTGTGCCTCTGGCACTGGGGAGAGACTTTCTGCACCCAGGAGACACTTGGCACACACAGCGTTTCCCCATGGAAAGTGGTGTGAAAAAGAGCACCCGCTGGGGCTGCATGGCCCTCTGCGGTAGAAGCCCTCCACGCAGCAGGCTGTCATGGACTCGGCTGCAGGCCTTTGTGGCTGGAGAGACTGCAGCTCCTCTGGAGGCTCTGGGCCAATTTTCACTCACCTTCGAGTGCAATAGGCTTGTGGGTTAAGGTGCTTGCAAAGGAAGGCAAGCAGCCTGCTCCTTTCCATTAGGAACACGTGTGGTGAGAGGCTTGGCAGCAGAGAAGAACAAAGAGGGGCAGCCAAGGAGGGGATTTGCATGCAGCTGGGTGGCCCCCAAATCTCCTGTTTCCCAAGCAGGGAATGCCTGCTGTGCCCATCAGTGCCCATTTCTAAGTGGGCACCCAGCCTCTGGATCTGCCCTTTCCCAGCCCTGAAAACACACGCAGGCCACACCCTGAGCCCTTCCAACTGTGAACTTTGCTCCCTGTGAGGGCTGAATGCCACATCTGGCTAAGGTGGGAGAAGGCCCGAGGAGGCCTTGGGGGACCTGCCAAGACATAGCAGTGCTCAGCAATGAGCACTCTGCTTTCTTTTGGCTGGACGCACATTCCAGTTTCTGCTTGAGGCCCGGAGAGGTCAGATAGGCGATCCCCGGGGGAAGGCAGAGCAGAGGGTTTTTCGGTGGAGCGTTGGCTCCCTCTGCTGGCCGTCAAGCGTGGAAGGCTAAGCCTTGCTCCAGCTGAGTTCCTGAGCAAGTTTCCAAGCAGGAGGCACTCTGGCTCCACAAGCTAGAGGACTTCCCAGTGGCTCCAGAGTGGGTGGCAAGGGCATGTGAGTTGGAGGGTGCTCAGAAGCCACAGGGGAGACTTGAGTGTGGTTGGGTGCAGGTGTGCCAATATGTGTGGGTGTGTGCGCATGGGTGCGAGTGTGTTTTAGTGTGTGTGAGAGTGTGCGTGAGTGCGGGCGTGCGAGTGTGTATGGGTGTGTGCGGGTGTGTGTGTGTGTGTGCGGGCATGTGCGTGTGTGTTTGGTGGGGGTAGGTGTATGTGTGTGTGTGTAGGCGTGTATGTGTATCTGCGGGTGTGTGCGGGTGTGTATAGGATTGTGTGTGTGTGTGGGGTGTGTGTGGGTGTGTGCGGCTGTGTGTGAATGTGTGTGGGTGTGTGCTAGTGTCTTTGGGTGTGTGTGAGTGGGTTTGGGTGTGTGCATGCGTGTGTTAGAGTGAGTGGGACTGTGCAGGGTGTGCAGGTGTGTTCGGGTGTGTGTGGATGTGTGCAGGAGTGTGCAAGTATAAGCGGGTATGTGTGGTTGTGTGCAGGTTGTGTGTGTGATTGGGTGTGTTTGGGTTTGTGTGGGTGTTTGTTAGTGTGTGCGAGAGTGTGTGGGTGTGTATGAGTCTGTGTGGGTCTGTGAGAGTGTGTGTGAGTGCAAGTGCGTGTGTGCGGGTGCTTGAGGTTGTGCGCCTGTGCGAGAGGGTGAGTGGTTGTGTGCAGGTGTGTGAGGGTGTGGGTGTGAGGGTGTGTGTGAGTGTGTGCAGGTGTGTGAGGGTGAGTGGGTGTGTGCAGGTGTGTGCGTATGTGTGCGGGTGTGTGTGAGTGTGTGTGAGTGTGTTTGTGTGTGCGAGTGTCTATGGGTGTTTGTGGGTGTGTGCGGTTGAGTGCAACTGTGTGCAGGTGTGTGCGCGTGTGTATGTGTGTGTGCAGGTGAGTGTGGGTATGTGGGTGTGTGCGGGTGTGTGCGTGTGTGTATAGGTTTCTGTGTGTGTGTGCGGGTGTGTGTGGGTGTGCTCCCCGGGTGGGCTGAATGTCATGACTGTGTTAGGGGAGAGAAGGCCCAAAGAGGCCTTCAGGGAGCTGCCATGGCATAGCAGTGCTCAGGAAAGAGCACCCTTCTTTCTTTAGGCGGGAGGCACACTCGAGTTTCTGCTTGAGGCAGAGGGACGGCAGAGAGGCCATCACTGGCTGAAGGCAAAGCAGAGAGATTTTTGGTGGAGCGATGGCTCCATCTGCTGGCTGACAAGCGTGGAAGGCGAAGCCTCGCTCCAACTGAGTTCCTGAGGAAGGTCCCAAGCAGGAGGCACTCTGGCTCCACAAGCTAGAGGGTCCTGCTTAGGACTTCCCAGTGGCTCCAGAGTGGATGGCAAGGGCATGTGGGTTGGAGGGTGCTCGGAAGCCACAGGGGAGGCTTTGGGCACCCAGTGCTCTGTGACGAAACACGCTGCAGGCCCGAGCATCCATGAACTCCTCCAAGGTTTTGGAGCAGGAAATCTGTCCTTAGCAGAAGGCTTCTTGCAAAGGCCTGCAGGCCTTTCTGGGTGGCTAAGCTGCAGCTCCCTTGCAGGCTGCTGGTCCAGGGGCCTGTGTCCCTTGGTCTAAAGTGCTGTAGGAGGAGCTCCTAGCAAGGGGAGAGCAAGCACCTTGTTTCCCTTGAAGAGACTGGCTTGTACATGGGGAGGCCTGCCAGCAGCGAAGACAGCGCAGGCAGCATGGGGGTTTGGCAGGCAGCTAAGAGGCTGCAGGAGTCCTGCATGAAATAGGGGTCATGACTGGTTTCTCCTCAAGGCCCAATGGCAACGTGCACACACAGCCTCTGGACCTGCAGCTCCCGAGCAGTGCAAGAGACCCCCAGGCAGCACCCTGGGGCCTCCTCGGATGAGCTGTGCTCCATAGAGGGCCTGCCTGCTGGCAATGGCCTAGGCCACCCCAGGCCCTAGAGAGGCCCGGCTGAGCCTGGGATGGGCCCTGCCCTCGCAGTGCTCAGGGAAAACCCGTGTTTGAGGCCAGGCTGCAGGCACATTCAATGTTGTGTCTGCTGCAGAGAGACTTCAGCTAGGACTTCCAGGGGGAATGTGAAGCGCTGTGGTTTTTACCTGCAATCCATGTGCCTCACTTGGGGTGCCCGGCCCATCCGTCCCACACTCCTTGGATGTGTGTTCCTCAGACAGCTGGACAGCTGGGGAAGTGGACCTCCCCCAGCAAGGGAGACCTGCCTAGAACATTGCTCTGTGTACAAAGAGGATTCGCTGTGCCTCTGGCACTGGGGAGAGACTTTCTGCACCCAGGAGACACTTGGCACACACAGCGTTTCCCCATGGAAAGTGGTGTGAAAAAGAGCACCCGCCGGGGCTGCATGGCCCTCTGCGGTAGAAGCCCTCCACGCAGCAGGCTGTCATGGACTCGGCTGCAGGCCTTTGTGGCTGGAGAGACTGCAGCTCCTCTGGAGGCTCTGGGCCAATTTTCACTCACCTTCGAGTGCAATAGGCTTGTGGGTTAAGGTGCTTGCAAAGGAAGGCAAGCAGCCTGCTCCTTTCCATTAGGAACACGTGTGGTGAGAGGCTTGGCAGCAGAGAAGAACAAAGAGGGGCAGCCAAGGAGGGGATTTGCATGCAGCTGGGTGGCCCCCAAATCTCCTGTTTCCCAAGCAGGGAATGCCTGCTGTGCCCATCAGTGCCCATTTCTAAGTGGGCACCCAGCCTCTGGATCTGCCCTTTCCCAGCCCTGAAAACACACGCAGGCCACACCCTGAGCCCTTCCAACTGTGAACTTTGCTCCCTGTGAGGGCTGAATGCCACATCTGGCTAAGGTGGGAGAAGGCCCGAGGAGGCCTTGGGGGACCTGCCAAGACATAGCAGTGCTCAGCAATGAGCACTCTGCTTTCTTTTGGCTGGACGCACATTCCAGTTTCTGCTTGAGGCCCGGAGAGGTCAGATAGGCGATCCCCGGGGGAAGGCAGAGCAGAGGGTTTTTCGGTGGAGCGTTGGCTCCCTCTGCTGGCCGTCAAGCGTGGAAGGCTAAGCCTTGCTCCAGCTGAGTTCCTGAGCAAGTTTCCAAGCAGGAGGCACTCTGGCTCCACAAGCTAGAGGACTTCCCAGTGGCTCCAGAGTGGGTGGCAAGGGCATGTGAGTTGGAGGGTGCTCAGAAGCCACAGGGGAGACTTGAGTGTGGTTGGGTGCAGGTGTGCCAATATGTGTGGGTGTGTGCGCATGTGTGCGAGTGTGTTTTAGTGTGTGTGAGAGTGTGCATGAGTGCGGGCGTGCGAGTGTGTATGGGTGTGTGCGGGTGTGTGTGTGTGTGTGTGTGCGGGCATGTGCGTGTGTGTTTTGGTGGGGGTAGGTGTGTGTGTGTGTGTGTAGGCGTGTATGTGTATCTGCGGGTGTGTGCGGGTGTGTATAGGATTGTGTGTGTGTGTGGGGTGTGTGTGGGTGTGTGCGGCTGTGTGTGAATGTGTGTGGGTGTGTGCTAGTGTCTTTGGGTGTGTGTGAGTGGGTTTGGGTGTGTGCATGCGTGTGTTAGAGTGAGTGGGACTGTGCAGGGTGTGCAGGTGTGTTCGGGTGTGTGTGGATGTGTGCAGGAGTGTGCAAGTATAAGCGGGTATGTGTGGTTGTGTGCAGGTTGTGTGTGTGATTGGGTGTGTTTGGGTTTGTGTGGGTGTTTGTTAGTGTGTGCGAGAGTGTGTGGGTGTGTATGAGTCTGTGTGGGTCTGTGAGAGTGTGTGTGAGTGCAAGTGTGTGTGTGCGGGTGCTTGAGGTTGTGCGCCTGTGCGAGAGGGTGAGTGGTTGTGTGCAGGTGTGTGAGGGTGTGGGTGTGAGGGTGTGTGTGAGTGTGTGCAGGTGTGTGAGGGTGAGTGGGTGTGTGCAGGTGTGTGCGTATGTGTGCGGGTGTGTGTGAGTGTGTGTGAGTGTGTTTGTGTGTGCGAGTGTCTATGGGTGTTTGTGGGTGTGTGCGGTTGAGTGCAACTGTGTGCAGGTGTGTGCGCGTGTGTATGTGTGTGTGCAGGTGAGTGTGGGTATGTGGGTGTGTGCGGGTGTGTGCGTGTGTGTATAGGTTTCTGTGTGTGTGTGCGGGTGTGTGTGGGTGCGCTCCCCGGGTGGGCTGAATGTCATGACTGTGTTAGGGGAGAGAAGGCCCAAAGAGGCCTTCAGGGAGCTGCCATGGCATAGCAGTGCTCAGGAAAGAGCACCCTTCTTTCTTTAGGCGGGAGGCACACTCGAGTTTCTGCTTGAGGCAGAGGGACGGCAGAGAGGCCATCACTGGCTGAAGGCAAAGCAGAGAGATTTTTGGTGGAGCGATGGCTCCATCTGCTGGCTGACAAGCGTGGAAGGCGAAGCCTCGCTCCAACTGAGTTCCTGAGGAAGGTCCCAAGCAGGAGGCACTCTGGCTCCACAAGCTAGAGGGTCCTGCTTAGGACTTCCCAGTGGCTCCAGAGTGGATGGCAAGGGCATGTGGGTTGGAGGGTGCTCGGAAGCCACAGGGGAGGCTTTGGGCACCCAGTGCTCTGTGACGAAACACGCTGCAGGCCCGAGCATCCATGAACTCCTCCAAGGTTTTGGAGCAGGAAATCTGTCCTTAGCAGAAGGCTTCTTGCAAAGGCCTGCAGGCCTTTCTGGGTGGCTAAGCTGCAGCTCCCTTGCAGGCTGCTGGTCCAGGGGCCTGTGTCCCTTGGTCTAAAGTGCTGTAGGAGGAGCTCCTAGCAAGGGGAGAGCAAGCACCTTGTTTCCCTTGAAGAGACTGGCTTGTACATGGGGAGGCCTGCCAGCAGCGAAGACAGCACAGGCGGCATGGGGGTTTGGCAGGCAGCTAAGAGGCTGCAGGAGTCCTGCATGAAATAGGGGTCATGACTGGTTTCTCCTCAAGGCCCAATGGCAACGTGCACACACAGCCTCTGGACCTGCAGCTCCCGAGCAGTGCAAGAGACCCCCAGGCAGCACCCTGGGGCCTCCTCGGATGAGCTGTGCTCCATAGAGGGCCTGCCTGCTGGCAATGGCCTAGGCCACCCCAGGCCCTAGAGAGGCCCGGCTGAGCCTGGGATGGGCCCTGCCCTCGCAGTGCTCAGGGAAAACCCGTGTTTGAGGCCAGGCTGCAGGCACATTCAATGTTGTGTCTGCTGCAGAGAGACTTCAGCTAGGACTTCCAGGGGGAATGTGAAGCGCTGTGGTTTTTACCTGCAATCCATGTGCCTCACTTGGGGTGCCCGGCCCATCCATCCCACACTCCTTGGATGTGTGTTCCTCAGACAGCTGGACAGCTGGGGAAGTGGACCTCCCCCAGCAAGGGAGACCTGCCTAGAACATTGCTCTGTGTACAAAGAGGATTCGCTGTGCCTCTGGCACTGGGGAGAGACTTTCTGCACCCAGGAGACACTTGGCACACACAGCGTTTCCCCATGGAAAGTGGTGTGAAAAAGAGCACCCGCCGGGGCTGCATGGCCCTCTGCGGTAGAAGCCCTCCACGCAGCAGGCTGTCATGGACTCGGCTGCAGGCCTTTGTGGCTGGAGAGACTGCAGCTCCTCTGGAGGCTCTGGGCCAATTTTCACTCACCTTCGAGTGCAATAGGCTTGTGGGTTAAGGTGCTTGCAAAGGAAGGCAAGCAGCCTGCTCCTTTCCATTAGGAACACGTGTGGTGAGAGGCTTGGCAGCAGAGAAGAACAAAGAGGGGCAGCCAAGGAGGGGATTTGCATGCAGCTGGGTGGCCCCCAAATCTCCTGTTTCCCAAGCAGGGAATGCCTGCTGTGCCCATCAGTGCCCATTTCTAAGTGGGCACCCAGCCTCTGGATCTGCCCTTTCCCAGCCCTGAAAACACACGCAGGCCACACCCTGAGCCCTTCCAACTGTGAACTTTGCTCCCTGTGAGGGCTGAATGCCACATCTGGCTAAGGTGGGAGAAGGCCCGAGGAGGCCTTGGGGGACCTGCCAAGATATAGCAGTGCTCAGCAATGAGCACTCTGCTTTCTTTTGGCTGGACGCACATTCCAGTTTCTGCTTGAGGCCCGGAGAGGTCAGATAGGCGATCCCCGGGGGAAGGCAGAGCAGAGGGTTTTTCGGTGGAGCGTTGGCTCCCTCTGCTGGCCGTCAAGCGTGGAAGGCTAAGCCTTGCTCCAGCTGAGTTCCTGAGCAAGTTTCCAAGCAGGAGGCACTCTGGCTCCACAAGCTAGAGGACTTCCCAGTGGCTCCAGAGTGGGTGGCAAGGGCATGTGAGTTGGAGGGTGCTCAGAAGCCACAGGGGAGACTTGAGTGTGGTTGGGTGCAGGTGTGCCAATATGTGTGGGTGTGTGCGCATGTGTGCGAGTGTGTTTTAGTGTGTGTGAGAGTGTGCGTGAGTGCGGGCGTGCGAGTGTGTATGGGTGTGTGCGGGTGTGTGTGTGTGTGTGTGTGCAGGCATGTGCGTGTGTGTTTTGGTGGGGGTAGGTGTGTGTGTGTGTGTAGGCGTGTATGTGTATCTGCGGGTGTGTGCGGGTGTGTATAGGATTGTGTGTGTGTGTGGGGTGTGTGTGGGTGTGTGCGGCTGTGTGTGAATGTGTGTGGGTGTGTGCTAGTGTCTTTGGGTGTGTGTGAGTGGGTTTGGGTGTGTGCATGCGTGTGTTAGAGTGAGTGGGACTGTGCAGGGTGTGCAGGTGGGTTCGGGTGTGTGTGGATGTGTGCAGGAGTGTGCAAGTATATGCGGGTATGTGTGGTTGTGTGCAGGTTGTGTGTGTGATTGGGTGTGTTTGGGTTTGTGTGGGTGTTTGTTAGTGTGTGCGAGAGTGTGTGGGTGTGTATGAGTCTGTGTGGGTCTGTGAGAGTGTGTGTGAGTGCAAGTGCGTGTGTGCGGGTGCTTGAGGTTGTGCGCCTGTGCGAGAGGGTGAGTGGTTGTGTGCAGGTGTGTGAGGGTGTGGGTGTGAGGGTGTGTGTGAGTGTGTGCAGGTGTGTGAGGGTGAGTGGGTGTGTGCAGGTGTGTGCGTATGTGTGCGGGTGTGTGTGAGTGTGTGTGAGTGTGTTTGTGTGTGCGAGTGTCTATGGGTGTTTGTGGGTGTGTGCGGTTGAGTGCAACTGTGTGCAGGTGTGTGCGCGTGTGTATGTGTGTGTGCAGGTGAGTGTGGGTATGTGGGTGTGTGCGGGTGTGTGCGTGTGTGTATAGGTTTCTGTGTGTGTGTGCGGGTGTTTGTGGGTGCGCTCCCCGGGTGGGCTGAATGTCATGACTGTGTTAGGGGAGAGAAGGCCCAAAGAGGCCTTCAGGGAGCTGCCATGGCATAGCAGTGCTCAGGAAAGAGCACCCTTCTTTCTTTAGGCTGGAGGCACACTCGAGTTTCTGCTTGAGGCAGAGGGACGGCAGAGAGGCCATCACTGGCTGAAGGCAAAGCAGAGAGATTTTCGGTGGAGCGATGGCTCCATCTGCTGGCTGACAAGCGTGGAAGGCGAAGCCTCGCTCCAACTGAGTTCCTGAGGAAGGTCCCAAGCAGGAGGCACTCTGGCTCCACAAGCTAGAGGGTCCTGCTTAGGACTTCCCAGTGGCTCCAGAGTGGATGGCAAGGGCATGTGGGTTGGAGGGTGCTCGGAAGCTGCAGGGGAGGCTTTGGGCACCCAGTGCTCTGTGACGAAACACGCTGCAGGCCCGAGCATCCATGAACTCCTCCAAGGTTTTGGAGCAGGAAATCTGTCCTTAGCAGAAGGCTTCCTGCAAAGGCCTGCAGGCCTTTCTGGGTGGCTAAGCTGCAGCTCCCTTGCAGGCTGCTGGTCCAGGGGCCTGTGTCCCTTGGTCTAAAGTGCTGTAGGAGGAGCTCCTAGCAAGGGGAGAGCAAGCACCTTGTTTCCCTTGAAGAGACTGGCTTGTACATGGGGAGGCCTGCCAGCAGCGAAGACAGCGCAGGCAGCATGGGGGTTTGGCGGGCAGCTAAGAGGCTGCAGGAGTCCTGCATGAAATAGGGGTCATGACTGGTTTCTCCTCAAGGCCCAATGGCAACGTGCACACACAGCCTCTGGACCTGCAGCTCCCGAGCAGTGCAAGAGACCCCCAGGCAGCACCCTGGGGCCTCCTCGGATGAGCTGTGCTCCATAGAGGGCCTGCCTGCTGGCAATGGCCTAGGCCACCCCAGGCCCTAGAGAGGCCCGGCTGAGCCTGGGATGGGCCCTGCCCTCGCAGTGCTCAGGGAAAACCCGTGTTTGAGGCCAGGCTGCAGGCACATTCAATGTTGTGTCTGCTGCAGAGAGACTTCAGCTAGGACTTCCAGGGGGAATGTGAAGCGCTGTGGTTTTTACCTGCAATCCATGTGCCTCACTTGGGGTGCCCAGCCCATCCGTCCCACACTCCTTGGATGTGTGTTCCTCAGACAGCTGGACAGCTGGGGAAGTGGACCTCCCCCAGCAAGGGAGACCTGCCTAGAACATTGCTCTGTGTACAAAGAGGATTCGCTGTGCCTCTGGCACTGGGGAGAGACTTTCTGCACCCAGGAGACACTTGGCACACACAGCGTTTCCCCATGGAAAGTGGTGTGAAAAAGAGCACCCGCCGGGGCTGCATGGCCCTCTGCGGTAGAAGCCCTCCACGCAGCAGGCTGTCATGGACTCGGCTGCAGGCCTTTGTGGCTGGAGAGACTGCAGCTCCTCTGGAGGCTCTGGGCCAATTTTCACTCACCTTCGAGTGCAATAGGCTTGTGGGTTAAGGTGCTTGCAAAGGAAGGCAAGCAGCCTGCTCCTTTCCATTAGGAACACGTGTGGTGAGAGGCTTGGCAGCAGAGAAGAACAAAGAGGGGCAGCCAAGGAGGGGATTTGCATGCAGCTGGGTGGCCCCCAAATCTCCTGTTTCCCAAGCAGGGAATGCCTGCTGTGCCCATCAGTGCCCATTTCTAAGTGGGCACCCAGCCTCTGGATCTGCCCTTTCCCAGCCCTGAAAACACACGCAGGCCACACCCTGAGCCCTTCCAACTGTGAACTTTGCTCCCTGTGAGGGCTGAATGCCACATCTGGCTAAGGTGGGAGAAGGCCCGAGGAGGCCTTGGGGGACCTGCCAAGACATAGCAGTGCTCAGCAATGAGCACTCTGCTTTCTTTTGGCTGGACGCACATTCCAGTTTCTGCTTGAGGCCCGGAGAGGTCAGATAGGCGATCCCCGGGGGAAGGCAGAGCAGAGGGTTTTTCGGTGGAGCGTTGGCTCCCTCTGCTGGCCGTCAAGTGTGGAAGGCTAAGCCTTGCTCCAGCTGAGTTCCTGAGCAAGTTTCCAAGCAGGAGGCACTCTGGCTCCACAAGCTAGAGGACTTCCCAGTGGCTCCAGAGTGGGTGGCAAGGGCATGTGAGTTGGAGGGTGCTCAGAAGCCACAGGGGAGACTTGAGTGTGGTTGGGTGCAGGTGTGCCAATATGTGTGGGTGTGTGCGCATGTGTGCGAGTGTGTTTTAGTGTGTGTGAGAGTGTGCGTGAGTGCGGGCGTGCGAGTGTGTATGGGTGTGTGCGGGTGTGTGTGTGTGTGTGTGTGCAGGCATGTGCGTGTGTGTTTTGGTGGGGGTAGGTGTGTGTGTGTGTGTAGGCGTGTATGTGTATCTGCGGGTGTGTGCGGGTGTGTATAGGATTGTGTGTGTGTGTGGGGTGTGTGTGGGTGTGTGCGGCTGTGTGTGAATGTGTGTGGGTGTGTGCTAGTGTCTTTGGGTGTGTGTGAGTGGGTTTGGGTGTGTGCATGCGTGTGTTAGAGTGAGTGGGACTGTGCAGGGTGTGCAGGTGGGTTCGGGTGTGTGTGGATGTGTGCAGGAGTGTACAAGTATATGCGGGTATGTGTGGTTGTGTGCAGGTTGTGTGTGTGATTGGGTGTGTTTGGGTTTGTGTGGGTGTTTGTTAGTGTGTGTGAGAGTGTGTGGGTGTGTAGGAGTCTGTGTGGGTCTGTGAGAGTGTGTGTGAGTGCAAGTGCGTGTGTGCGGGTGCTTGAGGTTGTGCGCCTGTGCGAGAGGGTGAGTGGTTGTGTGCAGGTGTGTGAGGGTGTGGGTGTGAGGGTGTGTGTGAGTGTGTGCAGGTGTGTGAGGGTGAGTGGGTGTGTGCAGGTGTGTGCGTATGTGTGCGGGTGTGTGTGAGTGTGTGTGAGTGTGTTTGTGTGTGCGAGTGTCTATGGGTGTTTGTGGGTGTGTGCGGTTGAGTGCAACTGTGTGCAGGTGTGTGCGCGTGTGTATGTGTGTGTGCAGGTGAGTGTGGGTATGTGGGTGTGTGCGGGTGTGTGCGTGTGTGTATAGGTTTCTGTGTGTGTGTGTGGGTGTGTGTGGGTGCGCTCCCCGGGTGGGCTGAATGTCATGACTGTGTTAGGGGAGAGAAGGCCCAAAGAGGCCTTCAGGGAGCTGCCATGGCATAGCAGTGCTCAGGAAAGAGCACCCTTCTTTCTTTAGGCTGGAGGCACACTCGAGTTTCTGCTTGAGGCAGAGGGACGGCAGAGAAGCCATCACTGGCTGAAGGCAAAGCAGAGAGATTTTCGGTGGAGCGATGGCTCCATCTGCTGGCTGACAAGCGTGGAAGGCGAAGCCTCGCTCCAACTGAGTTCCTGAGGAAGGTCCCAAGCAGGAGGCACTCTGGCTCCACAAGCTAGAGGGTCCTGCTTAGGACTTCCCAGTGGCTCCAGAGTGGATGGCAAGGGCATGTGGGTTGGAGGGTGCTCGGAAGCCGCAGGGGAGGCTTTGGGCACCCAGTGCTCTGTGACGAAACACGCTGCAGGCCCGAGCATCCATGAACTCCTCCAAGGTTTTGGAGCAGGAAATCTGTCCTTAGCAGAAGGCTTCCTGCAAAGGCCTGCAGGCCTTTCTGGGTGGCTAAGCTGCAGCTCCCTTGCAGGCTGCTGGTCCAGGGGCCTGTGTCCCTTGGTCTAAAGTGCTGTAGGAGGAGCTCCTAGCAAGGGGAGAGCAAGCACCTTGTTTCCCTTGAAGAGACTGGCTTGTACATGGGGAGGCCTGCCAGCAGCGAAGACAGCGCAGGCAGCATGGGGGTTTGGCGGGCAGCTAAGAGGCTGCAGGAGTCCTGCATGAAATAGGGGTCATGACTGGTTTCTCCTCAAGGCCCAATGGCAACATGCACACAGAGCCTCTGGACCTGCAGCTCCCGAGCAGTGCAAGAGACCCCCAGGCAGCAGCCTGGGGCCTCCTCGGATGAGCTGTGCTCCATAGAGGGCCTGCCTGCTGGCAATGGCCTAGGCCACCCCAGGCCCTAGAGAGGCCCGGCTGAGCCTGGGATGGGCCCTGCCCTCGCAGTGCTCAGGGAAAACCCGTGTTTGAGGCCAGGCTGCAGGCACATTCAATGTTGTGTCTGCTGCAGAGAGACTTCAGCTAGGACTTCCAGGGGGAATGTGAAGCGCTGTGGTTTTTACCTGCAATCCATGTGCCTCACTTGGGGTGCCCGGCCCATCCGTCCCACACTCCTTGGATGTGTGTTCCTCAGACAGCTGGACAGCTGGGGAAGTGGACCTCCCCCAGCAAGGGAGACCTGCCTAGAACATTGCTCTGTGTACAAAGAGGATTCGCTGTGCCTCTGGCACTGGGGAGAGACTTTCTGCACCCAGGAGACACTTGGCACACACAGCGTTTCCCCATGGAAAGTGGTGTGAAAAAGAGCACCCGCCGGGGCTGCATGGCCCTCTGCGGTAGAAGCCCTCCACGCAGCAGGCTGTCATGGACTCGGCTGCAGGCCTTTGTGGCTGGAGAGACTGCAGCTCCTCTGGAGGCTCTGGGCCAATTTTCACTCACCTTCGAGTGCAATAGGCTTGTGGGTTAAGGTGCTTGCAAAGGAAGGCAAGCAGCCTGCTCCTTTCCATTAGGAACACGTGTGGTGAGAGGCTTGGCAGCAGAGAAGAACAAAGAGGGGCAGCCAAGGAGGGGATTTGCATGCAGCTGGGTGGCCCCCAAATCTCCTGTTTCCCAAGCAGGGAATGCCTGCTGTGCCCATCAGTGCCCATTTCTAAGTGGGCACCCAGCCTCTGGATCTGCCCTTTCCCAGCCCTGAAAACACACGCAGGCCACACCCTGAGCCCTTCCAACTGTGAACTTTGCTCCCTGTGAGGGCTGAATGCCACATCTGGCTAAGGTGGGAGAAGGCCCGAGGAGGCCTTGGGGGACCTGCCAAGACATAGCAGTGCTCAGCAATGAGCACTCTGCTTTCTTTTGGCTGGACGCACATTCCAGTTTCTGCTTGAGGCCCGGAGAGGTCAGATAGGCGATCCCCGGGGGAAGGCAGAGCAGAGGGTTTTTCGGTGGAGCGTTGGCTCCCTCTGCTGGCCGTCAAGCGTGGAAGGCTAAGCCTTGCTCCAGCTGAGTTCCTGAGCAAGTTTCCAAGCAGGAGGCACTCTGGCTCCACAAGCTAGAGGACTTCCCAGTGGCTCCAGAGTGGGTGGCAAGGGCATGTGAGTTGGAGGGTGCTCAGAAGCCACAGGGGAGACTTGAGTGTGGTTGGGTGCAGGTGTGCCAATATGTGTGGGTGTGTGCGCATGTGTGCGAGTGTGTTTTAGTGTGTGTGAGAGTGTGCGTGAGTGCGGGCGTGCGAGTGTGTATGGGTGTGTGCGGGTGTGTGTGTGTGTGTGTGTGCGGGCATGTGCGTGTGTGTTTTGGTGGGGGTAGGTGTGTGTGTGTGTGTAGGCGTGTATGTGTATCTGCGGGTGTGTGCGGGTGTGTATAGGATTGTGTGTGTGTGGGGGGTGTGTGTGGGTGTGTGCGGCTGTGTGTGAATGTGTGTGGGTGTGTGCTAGTGTCTTTGGGTGTGTGTGAGTGGGTTTGGGTGTGTGCATGCGTGTGTTAGAGTGAGTGGGACTGTGCAGGGTGTGCAGGTGTGTTCGGGTGTGTGTGGATGTGTGCAGGAGTGTGCAAGTATATGCGGGTATGTGTGGTTGTGTGCAGGTTGTGTGTGTGATTGGGTGTGTTTTGGTTTGTGTGGGTGTTTGTTAGTGTGTGTGAGAGTGTGTGGGTGTGTATGAGTCTGTGTGGGTCTGTGAGAGTGTGTGTGAGTGCAAGTGCGTGTGTGTGGGTGCTTGAGGTTGTGCGCCTGTGCGAGAGGGTGAGTGGTTGTGTGCAGGTGTGTGAGGGTGTGGGTGTGAGGGTGTGTGTGAGTGTGTGCAGGTGTGTGAGGGTGAGTGGGTGTGTGCAGGTGTGTGCGTATGTGTGCGGGTGTGTGTGAGTGTGTGTGAGTGTGTTTGTGTGTGCGAGTGTCTATGGGTGTTTGTGGGTGTGTGCGGTTGAGTGCAACTGTGTGCAGGTGTGTGCGCGTGTGTATGTGTGTGTGCAGGTGAGTGTGGGTATGTGGGTGTGTGCGGGTGTGTGCGTGTGTGTATAGGTTTCTGTGTGTGTGTGCGGGTGTTTGTGGGTGCGCTCCCCGGGTGGGCTGAATGTCATGACTGTGTTAGGGGAGAGAAGGCCCAAAGAGGCCTTCAGGGAGCTGCCATGGCATAGCAGTGCTCAGGAAAGAGCACCCTTCTTTCTTTAGGCTGGAGGCACACTCGAGTTTCTGCTTGAGGCAGAGGGACGGCAGAGAGGCCATCACTGGCTGAAGGCAAAGCAGAGAGATTTTCGGTGGAGCGATGGCTCCATCTGCTGGCTGACAAGCGTGGAAGGCGAAGCCTCGCTCCAACTGAGTTCCTGAGGAAGGTCCCAAGCAGGAGGCACTCTGGCTCCACAAGCTAGAGGGTCCTGCTTAGGACTTCCCAGTGGCTCCAGAGTGGATGGCAAGGGCATGTGGGTTGGAGGGTGCTCGGAAGCTGCAGGGGAGGCTTTGGGCACCCAGTGCTCTGTGACGAAACACGCTGCAGGCCCGAGCATCCATGAACTCCTCCAAGGTTTTGGAGCAGGAAATCTGTCCTTAGCAGAAGGCTTCCTGCAAAGGCCTGCAGGCCTTTCTGGGTGGCTAAGCTGCAGCTCCCTTGCAGGCTGCTGGTCCAGGGGCCTGTGTCCCTTGGTCTAAAGTGCTGTAGGAGGAGCTCCTAGCAAGGGGAGAGCAAGCACCTTGTTTCCCTTGAAGAGACTGGCTTGTACATGGGGAGGCCTGCCAGCAGCGAAGACAGCGCAGGCAGCATGGGGGTTTGGCGGGCAGCTAAGAGGCTGCAGGAGTCCTGCATGAAATAGGGGTCATGACTGGTTTCTCCTCAAGGCCCAATGGCAACGTGCACACACAGCCTCTGGACCTGCAGCTCCCGAGCAGTGCAAGAGACCCCCAGGCAGCACCCTGGGGCCTCCTCGGATGAGCTGTGCTCCATAGAGGGCCTGCCTGCTGGCAATGGCCTAGGCCACCCCAGGCCCTAGAGAGGCCCGGCTGAGCCTGGGATGGGCCCTGCCCTCGCAGTGCTCAGGGAAAACCCGTGTTTGAGGCCAGGCTGCAGGCACATTCAATGTTGTGTCTGCTGCAGAGAGACTTCAGCTAGGACTTCCAGGGGGAATGTGAAGCGCTGTGGTTTTTACCTGCAATCCATGTGCCTCACTTGGGGTGCCCAGCCCATCCGTCCCACACTCCTTGGATGTGTGTTCCTCAGACAGCTGGACAGCTGGGGAAGTGGACCTCCCCCAGCAAGGGAGACCTGCCTAGAACATTGCTCTGTGTACAAAGAGGATTCGCTGTGCCTCTGGCACTGGGGAGAGACTTTCTGCACCCAGGAGACACTTGGCACACACAGCGTTTCCCCATGGAAAGTGGTGTGAAAAAGAGCACCCGCCGGGGCTGCATGGCCCTCTGCGGTAGAAGCCCTCCACGCAGCAGGCTGTCATGGACTCGGCTGCAGGCCTTTGTGGCTGGAGAGACTGCAGCTCCTCTGGAGGCTCTGGGCCAATTTTCACTCACCTTCGAGTGCAATAGGCTTGTGGGTTAAGGTGCTTGCAAAGGAAGGCAAGCAGCCTGCTCCTTTCCATTAGGAACACGTGTGGTGAGAGGCTTGGCAGCAGAGAAGAACAAAGAGGGGCAGCCAAGGAGGGGATTTGCATGCAGCTGGGTGGCCCCCAAATCTCCTGTTTCCCAAGCAGGGAATGCCTGCTGTGCCCATCAGTGCCCATTTCTAAGTGGGCACCCAGCCTCTGGATCTGCCCTTTCCCAGCCCTGAAAACACACGCAGGCCACACCCTGAGCCCTTCCAACTGTGAACTTTGCTCCCTGTGAGGGCTGAATGCCACATCTGGCTAAGGTGGGAGAAGGCCCGAGGAGGCCTTGGGGGACCTGCCAAGACATAGCAGTGCTCAGCAATGAGCACTCTGCTTTCTTTTGGCTGGACGCACATTCCAGTTTCTGCTTGAGGCCCGGAGAGGTCAGATAGGCGATCCCCGGGGGAAGGCAGAGCAGAGGGTTTTTCGGTGGAGCGTTGGCTCCCTCTGCTGGCCGTCAAGTGTGGAAGGCTAAGCCTTGCTCCAGCTGAGTTCCTGAGCAAGTTTCCAAGCAGGAGGCACTCTGGCTCCACAAGCTAGAGGACTTCCCAGTGGCTCCAGAGTGGGTGGCAGGGGCATGTGAGTTGGAGGGTGCTCAGAAGCCACAGGGGAGACTTGAGTGTGGTTGGGTGCAGGTGTGCCAATATGTGTGGGTGTGTGCGCATGTGTGCGAGTGTGTTTTAGTGTGTGTGAGAGTGCGTGAGTGCGGGCGTGCGAGTGTGTATGGGTGTGTGCGGGTGTGTGTGTGTGTGTGTGTGCAGGCATGTGCGTGTGTGTTTTGGTGGGGGTAGGTGTGTGTGTGTGTGTAGGCGTGTATGTGTATCTGCGGGTGTGTGCGGGTGTGTATAGGATTGTGTGTGTGTGTGGGGTGTGTGTGGGTGTGTGCGGCTGTGTGTGAATGTGTGTGGGTGTGTGCTAGTGTCTTTGGGTGTGTGTGAGTGGGTTTGGGTGTGTGCATGCGTGTGTTAGAGTGAGTGGGACTGTGCAGGGTGTGCAGGTGGGTTCGGGTGTGTGTGGATGTGTGCAGGAGTGTGCAAGTATATGCGGGTATGTGTGGTTGTGTGCAGGTTGTGTGTGTGATTGGGTGTGTTTGGGTTTGTGTGGGTGTTTGTTAGTGTGTGCGAGAGTGTGTGGGTGTGTATGAGTCTGTGTGGGTCTGTGAGAGTGTGTGTGAGTGCAAGTGCGTGTGTGCGGGTGCTTGAGGTTGTGCGCCTGTGCGAGAGGGTGAGTGGTTGTGTGCAGGTGTGTGAGGGTGTGGGTGTGAGGGTGTGTGTGAGTGTGTGCAGGTGTGTGAGGGTGAGTGGGTGTGTGCAGGTGTGTGCGTATGTGTGCGGGTGTGTGTGAGTGTGTGTGAGTGTGTTTGTGTGTGCGAGTGTCTATGGGTGTTTGTGGGTGTGTGCGGTTGAGTGCAACTGTGTGCAGGTGTGTGCGCGTGTGTATGTGTGTGTGCAGGTGAGTGTGGGTATGTGGGTGTGTGCGGGTGTGTGCGTGTGTGTATAGGTTTCTGTGTGTGTGTGCGGGTGTGTGTGGGTGCGCTCCCCGGGTGGGCTGAATGTCATGACTGTGTTAGGGGAGAGAAGGCCCAAAGAGGCCTTCAGGGAGCTGCCATGGCATAGCAGTGCTCAGGAAAGAGCACCCTTCTTTCTTTAGGCTGGAGGCACACTCGAGTTTCTGCTTGAGGCAGAGGGACGGCAGAGAGGCCATCACTGGCTGAAGGCAAAGCAGAGAGATTTTCGGTGGAGCGATGGCTCCATCTGCTGGCTGACAAGCGTGGAAGGCGAAGCCTCGCTCCAACTGAGTTCCTGAGGAAGGTCCCAAGCAGGAGGCACTCTGGCTCCACAAGCTAGAGGGTCCTGCTTAGGACTTCCCAGTGGCTCCAGAGTGGATGGCAAGGGCATGTGGGTTGGAGGGTGCTCGGAAGCCGCAGGGGAGGCTTTGGGCACCCAGTGCTCTGTGACGAAACACGCTGCAGGCCCGAGCATCCATGAACTCCTCCAAGGTTTTGGAGCAGGAAATCTGTCCTTAGCAGAAGGCTTCCTGCAAAGGCCTGCAGGCCTTTCTGGGTGGCTAAGCTGCAGCTCCCTTGCAGGCTGCTGGTCCAGGGGCCTGTGTCCCTTGGTCTAAAGTGCTGTAGGAGGAGCTCCTAGCAAGGGGAGAGCAAGCACCTTGTTTCCCTTGAAGAGACTGGCTTGTACATGGGGAGGCCTGCCAGCAGCGAAGACAGCGCAGGCAGCATGGGGGTTTGGCGGGCAGCTAAGAGGCTGCAGGAGTCCTGCATGAAATAGGGGTCATGACTGGTTTCTCCTCAAGGCCCAATGGCAACATGCACACAGAGCCTCTGGACCTGCAGCTCCCGAGCAGTGCAAGAGACCCCCAGGCAGCACCCTGGGGCCTCCTCGGATGAGCTGTGCTCCATAGAGGGCCTGCCTGCTGGCAATGGCCTAGGCCACCCCAGGCCCTAGAGAGGCCTGGCTGAGCCTGGGATGGGCCCTGCCCTCGCAGTGCTCAGGGAAAACCCGTGTTTGAGGCCAGGCTGCAGGCACATTCAATGTTGTGTCTGCTGCAGAGAGACTTCAGCTAGGACTTCCAGGGGGAATGTGAAGCGCTGTGGTTTTTACCTGCAATCCATGTGCCTCACTTGGGGTGCCCGGCCCATCCGTCCCACACTCCTTGGATGTGTGTTCCTCAGACAGCTGGACAGCTGGGGAAGTGGACCTCCCCCAGCAAGGGAGACCTGCCTAGAACATTGCTCTGTGTACAAAGAGGATTCGCTGTGCCTCTGGCACTGGGGAGAGACTTTCTGCACCCAGGAGACACTTGGCACACACAGCGTTTCCCCATGGAAAGTGGTGTGAAAAAGAGCACCCGCCGGGGCTGCATGGCCCTCTGCGGTAGAAGCCCTCCACGCAGCAGGCTGTCATGGACTCGGCTGCAGGCCTTTGTGGCTGGAGAGACTGCAGCTCCTCTGGAGGCTCTGGGCCAATTTTCACTCACCTTCGAGTGCAATAGGCTTGTGGGTTAAGGTGCTTGCAAAGGAAGGCAAGCAGCCTGCTCCTTTCCATTAGGAACACGTGTGGTGAGAGGCTTGGCAGCAGAGAAGAACAAAGAGGGGCAGCCAAGGAGGGGATTTGCATGCAGCTGGGTGGCCCCCAAATCTCCTGTTTCCCAAGCAGGGAATGCCTGCTGTGCCCATCAGTGCCCATTTCTAAGTGGGCACCCAGCCTCTGGATCTGCCCTTTCCCAGCCCTGAAAACACACGCAGGCCACACCCTGAGCCCTTCCAACTGTGAACTTTGCTCCCTGTGAGGGCTGAATGCCACATCTGGCTAAGGTGGGAGAAGGCCCGAGGAGGCCTTGGGGGACCTGCCAAGACATAGCAGTGCTCAGCAATGAGCACTCTGCTTTCTTTTGGCTGGACGCACATTCCAGTTTCTGCTTGAGGCCCGGAGAGGTCAGATAGGCGATCCCCGGGGGAAGGCAGAGCAGAGGGTTTTTCGGTGGAGCGTTGGCTCCCTCTGCTGGCCGTCAAGCGTGGAAGGCTAAGCCTTGCTCCAGCTGAGTTCCTGAGCAAGTTTCCAAGCAGGAGGCACTCTGGCTCCACAAGCTAGAGGACTTCCCAGTGGCTCCAGAGTGGGTGGCAAGGGCATGTGAGTTGGAGGGTGCTCAGAAGCCACAGGGGAGACTTGAGTGTGGTTGGGTGCAGGTGTGCCAATATGTGTGGGTGTGTGTGCATGTGTGCGAGTGTGTTTTAGTGTGTGTGAGAGTGTGCGTGAGTGCGGGCGTGCGAGTGTGTATGGGTGTGTGCGGGTGTGTGTGTGTGTGTGCGGGCATGTGCGTGTGTGTTTTGGTGGGGGTAGGTGTGTGTGTGTGTGTGTAGGCGTGTATGTGTATCTGCGGGTGTGTGCGGGTGTGTATAGGATTGTGTGTGTGTGTGGGGTGTGTGTGGGTGTGTGCGGCTGTGTGTGAATGTGTGTGGGTGTGTGCTAGTGTCTTTGGGTGTGTGTGAGTGGGTTTGGGTGTGTGCATGCGTGTGTTAGAGTGAGTGGGACTGTGCAGGGTGTGCAGGTGGGTTCGGGTGTGTGTGGATGTGTGCAGGAGTGTGCAAGTATATGCGGGTATGTGTGGTTGTGTGCAGGTTGTGTGTGTGATTGGGTGTGTTTGGGTTTGTGTGGGTGTTTGTTAGTGTGTGCGAGAGTGTGTGGGTGTGTATGAGTCTGTGTGGGTGTGTGAGAGTGTGTGTGAGTGCAAGTGCGTGTGTGCGGGTGCTTGAGGTTGTGCGCCTGTGCGAGAGGGTGAGTGGTTGTGTGCAGGTGTGTGAGGGTGTGGGTGTGAGGGTGTGTGTGAGTGTGTGCAGGTGTGTGAGGGTGAGTGGGTGTGTGCAGGTGTGTGCGTATGTGTGCAGGTGTGTGTGAGTGTGTGTGAGTGTGTTTGTGTGTGCGAGTGTCTATGGGTATTTGTGGGTGTGTGCGGTTGTGTGCAACTGTGTGCAGGTGTGTGCGCGTGTGTATGTGTGTGTGCAGGTGAGTGTGGGTATGTGGGTGTGTGTGCGTGTGTGTATAGGTTTCTGTGTGTGTGTGCGGGTGTGTGTGGGTGCGCTCCCCGGGTGGGCTGAATGTCATGACTGTGTTAGGGGAGAGAAGGCCCAAAGAGGCCTTCAGGGAGCTGCCATGGCATAGCAGTGCTCAGGAAAGAGCACCCTTCTTTCTTTAGGCTGGAGGCACACTCGAGTTTCTGCTTGAGGCAGAGGGACGGCAGAGAGGCCATCACTGGCTGAAGGCAAAGCAGAGAGATTTTCGGTGGAGCGATGGCTCCATCTGCTGGCTGACAAGCGTGGAAGGCGAAGCCTCGCTCCAACTGAGTTCCTGAGGAAGGTCCCAAGCAGGAGGCACTCTGGCTCCACAAGCTAGAGGGTCCTGCTTAGGACTTCCCAGTGGCTCCAGAGTGGATGGCAAGGGCATGTGGGTTGGAGGGTGCTCGGAAGCCGCAGGGGAGGCTTTGGGCACCCAGTGCTCTGTGACGAAACACGCTGCAGGCCCGAGCATCCATGAACTCCTCCAAGGTTTTGGAGCAGGAAATCTGTCCTTAGCAGAAGGCTTCCTGCAAAGGCCTGCAGGCCTTTCTGGGTGGCTAAGCTGCAGCTCCCTTGCAGGCTGCTGGTCCAGGGGCCTGTGTCCCTTGGTCTAAAGTGCTGTAGGAGGAGCTCCTAGCAAGGGGAGAGCAAGCACCTTGTTTCCCTTGAAGAGACTGGCTTGTACATGGGGAGGCCTGCCAGCAGCGAAGACAGCGCAGGCAGCATGGGGGTTTGGCGGGCAGCTAAGAGGCTGCAGGAGTCCTGCATGAAATAGGGGTCATGACTGGTTTCTCCTCAAGGCCCAATGGCAACATGCACACACAGCCTCTGGACCTGCAGCTCCCGAGCAGTGCAAGAGACCCCCAGGCAGCACCCTGGGGCCTCCTCGGATGAGCTGTGCTCCATAGAGGGCCTGCCTGCTGGCAATGGCCTAGGCCACCCCAGGCCCTAGAGAGGCCTGGCTGAGCCTGGGATGGGCCCTGCCCTCGCAGTGCTCAGGGAAAACCCGTGTTTGAGGCCAGGCTGCAGGCACATTCAATGTTGTGTCTGCTGCAGAGAGACTTCAGCTAGGACTTCCAGGGGGAATGTGAAGCGCTGTGGTTTTTACCTGCAATCCATGTGCCTCACTTGGGGTGCCCGGCCCATCCGTCCCACACTCCTTGGATGTGTGTTCCTCAGACAGCTGGACAGCTGGGGAAGTGGACCTCCCCCAGCAAGGGAGACCTGCCTAGAACATTGCTCTGTGTACAAAGAGGATTCGCTGTGCCTCTGGCACTGGGGAGAGACTTTCTGCACCCAGGAGACACTTGGCACACACAGCGTTTCCCCATGGAAAGTGGTGTGAAAAAGAGCACCCGCCGGGGCTGCATGGCCCTCTGCGGTAGAAGCCCTCCACGCAGCAGGCTGTCATGGACTCGGCTGCAGGCCTTTGTGGCTGGAGAGACTGCAGCTCCTCTGGAGGCTCTGGGCCAATTTTCACTCACCTTCGAGTGCAATAGGCTTGTGGGTTAAGGTGCTTGCAAAGGAAGGCAAGCAGCCTGCTCCTTTCCATTAGGAACACGTGTGGTGAGAGGCTTGGCAGCAGAGAAGAACAAAGAGGGGCAGCCAAGGAGGGGATTTGCATGCAGCTGGGTGGCCCCCAAATCTCCTGTTTCCCAAGCAGGGAATGCCTGCTGTGCCCATCAGTGCCCATTTCTAAGTGGGCACCCAGCCTCTGGATCTGCCCTTTCCCAGCCCTGAAAACACACGCAGGCCACACCCTGAGCCCTTCCAACTGTGAACTTTGCTCCCTGTGAGGGCTGAATGCCACATCTGGCTAAGGTGGGAGAAGGCCCGAGGAGGCCTTGGGGGACCTGCCAAGACATAGCAGTGCTCAGCAATGAGCACTCTGCTTTCTTTTGGCTGGACGCACATTCCAGTTTCTGCTTGAGGCCCGGAGAGGTCAGATAGGCGATCCCCGGGGGAAGGCAGAGCAGAGGGTTTTTCGGTGGAGCGTTGGCTCCCTCTGCTGGCCGTCAAGCGTGGAAGGCTAAGCCTTGCTCCAGCTGAGTTCCTGAGCAAGTTTCCAAGCAGGAGGCACTCTGGCTCCACAAGCTAGAGGACTTCCCAGTGGCTCCAGAGTGGGTGGCAAGGGCATGTGAGTTGGAGGGTGCTCAGAAGCCACAGGGGAGACTTGAGTGTGGTTGGGTGCAGGTGTGCCAATATGTGTGGGTGTGTGTGCATGTGTGCGAGTGTGTTTTAGTGTGTGTGAGAGTGTGCGTGAGTGCGGGCGTGCGAGTGTGTATGGGTGTGTGCGGGTGTGTGTGTGTGTGTGCGGGCATGTGCGTGTGTGTTTTGGTGGGGGTAGGTGTGTGTGTGTGTGTGTAGGCGTGTATGTGTATCTGCGGGTGTGTGCGGGTGTGTATAGGATTGTGTGTGTGTGTGGGGTGTGTGTGGGTGTGTGCGGCTGTGTGTGAATGTGTGTGGGTGTGTGCTAGTGTCTTTGGGTGTGTGTGAGTGGGTTTGGGTGTGTGCATGCGTGTGTTAGAGTGAGTGGGACTGTGCAGGGTGTGCAGGTGGGTTCGGGTGTGTGTGGATGTGTGCAGGAGTGTGCAAGTATATGCGGGTATGTGTGGTTGTGTGCAGGTTGTGTGTGTGATTGGGTGTGTTTGGGTTTGTGTGGGTGTTTGTTAGTGTGTGCGAGAGTGTGTGGGTGTGTATGAGTCTGTGTGGGTCTGTGAGAGTGTGTGTGAGTGCAAGTGCGTGTGTGCGGGTGCTTGAGGTTGTGCGCCTGTGCGAGAGGGTGAGTGGTTGTGTGCAGGTGTGTGAGGGTGTGGGTGTGAGGGTGTGTGTGAGTGTGTGCAGGTGTGTGAGGGTGAGTGGGTGTGTGCAGGTGTGTGCGTATGTGTGCAGGTGTGTGTGAGTGTGTGTGAGTGTGTTTGTGTGTGCGAGTGTCTATGGGTGTTTGTGGGTGTGTGCGGTTGAGTGCAACTGTGTGCAGGTGTGTGCGCGTGTGTATGTGTGTGTGCAGGTGAGTGTGGGTATGTGGGTCTGTGCGGGTGTGTGCGTGTGTGTATAGGTTTCTGTGTGTGTGTGCGGGTGTGTGTGGGTGCGCTCCCCGGGTGGGCTGAATGTCATGACTGTGTTAGGGGAGAGAAGGCCCAAAGAGGCCTTCAGGGAGCTGCCATGGCATAGCAGTGCTCAGGAAAGAGCACCCTTCTTTCTTTAGGCTGGAGGCACACTCGAGTTTCTGCTTGAGGCAGAGGGACGGCAGAGAGGCCATCACTGGCTGAAGGCAAAGCAGAGAGATTTTCGGTGGAGCGATGGCTCCATCTGCTGGCTGACAAGCGTGGAAGGCGAAGCCTCGCTCCAACTGAGTTCCTGAGGAAGGTCCCAAGCAGGAGGCACTCTGGCTCCACAAGCTAGAGGGTCCTGCTTAGGACTTCCCAGTGGCTCCAGAGTGGATGGCAAGGGCATGTGGGTTGGAGGGTGCTCGGAAGCCACAGGGGAGGCTTTGGGCACCCAGTGCTCTGTGACGAAACACGCTGCAGGCCCGAGCATCCATGAACTCCTCCAAGGTTTTGGAGCAGGAAATCTGTCCTTAGCAGAAGGCTTCCTGCAAAGGCCTGCAGGCCTTTCTGGGTGGCTAAGCTGCAGCTCCCTTGCAGGCTGCTGGTCCAGGGGCCTGTGTCCCTTGGTCTAAAGTGCTGTAGGAGGAGCTCCTAGCAAGGGGAGAGCAAGCACCTTGTTTCCCTTGAAGAGACTGGCTTGTACATGGGGAGGCCTGCCAGCAGCGAAGACAGCGCAGGCAGCATGGGGGTTTGGCGGGCAGCTAAGAGGCTGCAGGAGTCCTGCATGAAATAGGGGTCATGACTGGTTTCTCCTCAAGGCCCAATGGCAACGTGCACACACAGCCTCTGGACCTGCAGCTCCCGAGCAGTGCAAGAGACCCCCAGGCAGCACCCTGGGGCCTCCTCGGATGAGCTGTGCTCCATAGAGGGCCTGCCTGCTGGCAATGGCCTAGGCCACCCCAGGCCCTAGAGAGGCCCGGCTGAGCCTGGGATGGGCCCTGCCCTCGCAGTGCTCAGGGAAAACCCGTGTTTGAGGCCAGGCTGCAGGCACATTCAATGTTGTGTCTGCTGCAGAGAGACTTCAGCTAGGACTTCCAGGGGGAATGTGAAGCGCTGTGGTTTTTACCTGCAATCCATGTGCCTCACTTGGGGTGCCCGGCCCATCCGTCCCACACTCCTTGGATGTGTGTTCCTCAGACAGCTGGACAGCTGGGGAAGTGGACCTCCCCCAGCAAGGGAGACCTGCCTAGAACATTGCTCTGTGTACAAAGAGGATTCGCTGTGCCTCTGGCACTGGGGAGAGACTTTCTGCACCCAGGAGACACTTGGCACACACAGCGTTTCCCCATGGAAAGTGGTGTGAAAAAGAGCACCCGCCGGGGCTGCATGGCCCTCTGCGGTAGAAGCCCTCCACGCAGCAGGCTGTCATGGACTCGGCTGCAGGCCTTTGTGGCTGGAGAGACTGCAGCTCCTCTGGAGGCTCTGGGCCAATTTTCACTCACCTTCGAGTGCAATAGGCTTGTGGGTTAAGGTGCTTGCAAAGGAAGGCAAGCAGCCTGCTCCTTTCCATTAGGAACACGTGTGGTGAGAGGCTTGGCAGCAGAGAAGAACAAAGAGGGGCAGCCAAGGAGGGGATTTGCATGCAGCTGGGTGGCCCCCAAATCTCCTGTTTCCCAAGCAGGGAATGCCTGCTGTGCCCATCAGTGCCCATTTCTAAGTGGGCACCCAGCCTCTGGATCTGCCCTTTCCCAGCCCTGAAAACACACGCAGGCCACACCCTGAGCCCTTCCAACTGTGAACTTTGCTCCCTGTGAGGGCTGAATGCCACATCTGGCTAAGGTGGGAGAAGGCCCGAGGAGGCCTTGGGGGACCTGCCAAGACATAGCAGTGCTCAGCAATGAGCACTCTGCTTTCTTTTGGCTGGACGCACATTCCAGTTTCTGCTTGAGGCCCGGAGAGGTCAGATAGGCGATCCCCGGGGGAAGGCAGAGCAGAGGGTTTTTCGGTGGAGCGTTGGCTCCCTCTGCTGGCCGTCAAGCGTGGAAGGCTAAGCCTTGCTCCAGCTGAGTTCCTGAGCAAGTTTCCAAGCAGGAGGCACTCTGGCTCCACAAGCTAGAGGACTTCCCAGTGGCTCCAGAGTGGGTGGCAAGGGCATGTGAGTTGGAGGGTGCTCAGAAGCCACAGGGGAGACTTGAGTGTGGTTGGGTGCAGGTGTGCCAATATGTGTGGGTGTGTGCGCATGTGTGCGAGTGTGTTTTAGTGTGTGTGAGAGTGTGCGTGAGTGCGGGCGTGCGAGTGTGTATGGGTGTGTGCGGGTGTGTGTGTGTGTGTGCGGGCATGTGCGTGTGTGTTTTGGTGGGGGTAGGTGTGTGTGTGTGTGTAGGCGTGTATGTGTATCTGCGGGTGTGTGCGGGTGTGTATAGGATTGTGTGTGTGTGTGGGGTGTGTGTGGGTGTGTGCGGCTGTGTGTGAATGTGTGTGGGTGTGTGCTAGTGTCTTTGGGTGTGTGTGAGTGGGTTTGGGTGTGTGCATGCGGGTGTTAGAGTGAGTGGGACTGTGCAGGGTGTGCAGGTGGGTTCGGGTGTGTGTGGATGTGTGCAGGAGTGTGCAAGTATATGCGGGTATGTGTGGTTGTGTGCAGGTTGTGTGTGTGGTTGGGTGTGTTTGGGTTTGTGTGGGTGTTTGTTAGTGTGTGCGAGAGTGTGTGGGTGTGTATGAGTCTGTGTGGGTCTGTGAGAGTGTGTGTGAGTGCAAGTGCGTGTGTGCGGGTGCTTGAGCTTGTGCGCCTGTGCGAGAGGGTGAGTGGTTGTGTGCAGGTGTGTGAGGGTGTGGGTGTGAGGGTGTGTGTGAGTGTGTGCAGGTGTGTGAGGGTGAGTGGGTGTGTGCAGGTGTGTGCGTATGTGTGCGGGTGTGTGTGAGTGTGTGTGAGTGTGTTTGTGTGTGCGAGTGTCTATGGGTGTTTGTGGGTGTGTGCGGTTGAGTGCAACTGTGTGCAGGTGTGTGCGCGTGTGTATGTGTGTGTGCAGGTGAGTGTGGGTATGTGGGTGTGTGTGCGTGTGTGTATAGGTTTCTGTGTGTGTGTGCGGGTGTGTGTGGGTGCGCTCCCCGGGTGGGCTGAATGTCATGACTGTGTTAGGGGAGAGAAGGCCCAAAGAGGCCTTCAGGGAGCTGCCATGGCATAGCAGTGCTCAGGAAAGAGCACCCTTCTTTCTTTAGGCTGGAGGCACACTCGAGTTTCTGCTTGAGGCAGAGGGACGGCAGAGAGGCCATCACTGGCTGAAGGCAAAGCAGAGAGATTTTCGGTGGAGCGATGGCTTCATCTGCTGGCTGACAAGCGTGGAAGGCGAAGCCTCGCTCCAACTGAGTTCCTGAGGAAGGTCCCAAGCAGGAGGCACTCTGGCTCCACAAGCTAGAGGGTCCTGCTTAGGACTTCCCAGTGGCTCCAGAGTGGATGGCAAGGGCATGTGGGTTGGAGGGTGCTCGGAAGCCGCAGGGGAGGCTTTGGGCACCCAGTGCTCTGTGACGAAACACGCTGCAGGCCCGAGCATCCATGAACTCCTCCAAGGTTTTGGAGCAGGAAATCTGTCCTTAGCAGAAGGCTTCCTGCAAAGGCCTGCAGGCCTTTCTGGGTGGCTAAGCTGCAGCTCCCTTGCAGGCTGCTGGTCCAGGGGCCTGTGTCCCTTGGTCTAAAGTGCTGTAGGAGGAGCTCCTAGCAAGGGGAGAGCAAGCACCTTGTTTCCCTTGAAGAGACTGGCTTGTACATGGGGAGGCCTGCCAGCAGCGAAGACAGCGCAGGCAGCATGGGGGTTTGGCGGGCAGCTAAGAGGCTGCAGGAGTCCTGCATGAAATAGGGGTCATGACTGGTTTCTCCTCAAGGCCCAATGGCAACGTGCACACACAGCCTCTGGACCTGCAGCTCCTGAGCAGTGCAAGAGACCCCCAGGCAGCACCCTGGGGCCTCCTCGGATGAGCTGTGCTCCATAGAGGGCCTGCCTGCTGGCAATGGCCTAGGCCACCCCAGGCGCTAGAGAGGCCCGGCTGAGCCTGGGATGGGCCCTGCCCTCGCAGTGCTCAGGGAAAACCCGTGTTTGAGGCCAGGCTGCAGGCACATTCAATGTTGTGTCTGCTGCAGAGAGACTTCAGCTAGGACTTCCAGGGGGAATGTGAAGCGCTGTGGTTTTTACCTGCAATCCATGTGCCTCACTTGGGGTGCCCGGCCCATCCGTCCCACACTCCTTGGATGTGTGTTCCTCAGACAGCTGAACAGCTGGGGAAGTGGACCTCCCCCAGCAAGGGAGACCTGCCTAGAACATTGCTCTGTGTACAAAGAGGATTCGCTGTGCCTCTGGCACTGGGGAGAGACTTTCTGCACCCAGGAGACACTTGGCACACACAGCGTTTCCCCATGGAAAGTGGTGTGAAAAAGAGCACCCGCCGGGGCTGCATGGCCCTCTGCGGTAGAAGCCCTCCACGCAGCAGGCTGTCATGGACTCGGCTGCAGGCCTTTGTGGCTGGAGAGACTGCAGCTCCTCTGGAGGCTCTGGGCCAATTTTCACTCACCTTCGAGTGCAATAGGCTTGTGGGTTAAGGTGCTTGCAAAGGAAGGCAAGCAGCCTGCTCCTTTCCATTAGGAACACGTGTGGTGAGAGGCTTGGCAGCAGAGAAGAACAAAGAGGGGCAGCCAAGGAGGGGATTTGCATGCAGCTGGGTGGCCCCCAAATCTCCTGTTTCCCAAGCAGGGAATGCCTGCTGTGCCCATCAGTGCCCATTTCTAAGTGGGCACCCAGCCTCTGGATCTGCCCTTTCCCAGCCCTGAAAACACACGCAGGCCACACCCTGAGCCCTTCCAACTGTGAACTTTGCTCCCTGTGAGGGCTGAATGCCACATCTGGCTAAGGTGGGAGAAGGCCCGAGGAGGCCTTGGGGGACCTGCCAAGACATAGCAGTGCTCAGCAATGAGCACTCTGCTTTCTTTTGGCTGGACGCACATTCCAGTTTCTGCTTGAGGCCCGGAGAGGTCAGATAGGCGATCCCCGGGGGAAGGCAGAGCAGAGGGTTTTTCGGTGGAGCGTTGGCTCCCTCTGCTGGCCGTCAAGCGTGGAAGGCTAAGCCTTGCTCCAGCTGAGTTCCTGAGCAAGTTTCCAAGCAGGAGGCACTCTGGCTCCACAAGCTAGAGGACTTCCCAGTGGCTCCAGAGTGGGTGGCAAGGGCATGTGAGTTGGAGGGTGCTCAGAAGCCACAGGGGAGACTTGAGTGTGGTTGGGTGCAGGTGTGCCAATATGTGTGGGTGTGTGTGCATGTGTGCGAGTGTGTTTTAGTGTGTGTGAGAGTGTGCGTGAGTGCGGGCGTGCGAGTGTGTATGGGTGTGTGCGGGTGTGTGTGTGTGTGTGCGGGCATGTGCGTGTGTGTTTTGGTGGGGGTAGGTGTGTGTGTGTGTGTGTAGGCGTGTATGTGTATCTGCGGGTGTGTGCGGGTGTGTATAGGATTGTGTGTGTGTGTGGGGTGTGTGTGGGTGTGTGCGGCTGTGTGTGAATGTGTGTGGGTGTGTGCTAGTGTCTTTGGGTGTGTGTGAGTGGGTTTGGGTGTGTGCATGCGTGTGTTAGAGTGAGTGGGACTGTGCAGGGTGTGCAGGTGGGTTCGGGTGTGTGTGGATGTGTGCAGGAGTGTGCAAGTATATGCGGGTATGTGTGGTTGTGTGCAGGTTGTGTGTGTGATTGGGTGTGTTTGGGTTTGTGTGGGTGTTTGTTAGTGTGTGCGAGAGTGTGTGGGTGTGTATGAGTCTGTGTGGGTCTGTGAGAGTGTGTGTGAGTGCAAGTGCGTGTGTGCGGGTGCTTGAGGTTGTGCGCCTGTGCGAGAGGGTGAGTGGTTGTGTGCAGGTGTGTGAGGGTGTGGGTGTGAGGGTGTGTGTGAGTGTGTGCAGGTGTGTGAGGGTGAGTGGCTGTGTGCAGGTGTGTGTGTATGTGTGCAGGTGTGTGTGAGTGTGTGTGAGTGTGTTTGTGTGTGCGAGTGTCTATGGGTGTTTGTGGGTGTGTGCGGTTGTGTGCAACTGTGTGCAGGTGTGTGCGCGTGTGTATGTGTGTGTGCAGGTGAGTGTGGGTATGTGGGTGTGTGCGGGTGTGTGCGTGTGTGTATAGGTTTCTGTGTGTGTGTGCGGGTGTGTGTGGGTGCGCTCCCCGGGTGGGCTGAATGTCATGACTGTGTTAGGGGAGAGAAGGCCCAAAGAGGCCTTCAGGGAGCTGCCATGGCATAGCAGTGCTCAGGAAAGAGCACCCTTCTTTCTTTAGGCTGGAGGCACACTCGAGTTTCTGCTTGAGGCAGAGGGACGGCAGAGAGGCCATCACTGGCTGAAGGCAAAGCAGAGAGATTTTCGGTGGAGCGATGGCTCCATCTGCTGGCTGACAAGCGTGGAAGGCGAAGCCTCGCTCCAACTGAGTTCCTGAGGAAGGTCCCAAGCAGGAGGCACTCTGGCTCCACAAGCTAGAGGGTCCTGCTTAGGACTTCCCAGTGGCTCCAGAGTGGATGGCAAGGGCATGTGGGTTGGAGGGTGCTCGGAAGCCGCAGGGGAGGCTTTGGGCACCCAGTGCTCTGTGACGAAACACGCTGCAGGCCCGAGCATCCATGAACTCCTCCAAGGTTTTGGAGCAGGAAATCTGTCCTTAGCAGAAGGCTTCCTGCAAAGGCCTGCAGGCCTTTCTGGGTGGCTAAGCTGCAGCTCCCTTGCAGGCTGCTGGTCCAGGGGCCTGTGTCCCTTGGTCTAAAGTGCTGTAGGAGGAGCTCCTAGCAAGGGGAGAGCAAGCACCTTGTTTCCCTTGAAGAGACTGGCTTGTACATGGGGAGGCCTGCCAGCAGCGAAGACAGCGCAGGCAGCATGGGGGTTTGGCGGGCAGCTAAGAGGCTGCAGGAGTCCTGCATGAAATAGGGGTCATGACTGGTTTCTCCTCAAGGCCCAATGGCAACGTGCACACACAGCCTCTGGACCTGCAGCTCCTGAGCAGTGCAAGAGACCCCCAGGCAGCACCCTGGGGCCTCCTCGGATGAGCTGTGCTCCATAGAGGGCCTGCCTGCTGGCAATGGCCTAGGCCACCCCAGGCCCTAGAGAGGCCCGGCTGAGCCTGGGATGGGCCCTGCCCTCGCAGTGCTCAGGGAAAACCCGTGTTTGAGGCCAGGCTGCAGGCACATTCAATGTTGTGTCTGCTGCAGAGAGACTTCAGCTAGGACTTCCAGGGGGAATGTGAAGCGCTGTGGTTTTTACCTGCAATCCATGTGCCTCACTTGGGGTGCCCGGCCCATCCGTCCCACACTCCTTGGATGTGTGTTCCTCAGACAGCTGGACAGCTGGGGAAGTGGACCTCCCCCAGCAAGGGAGACCTGCCTAGAACATTGCTCTGTGTACAAAGAGGATTCGCTGTGCCTCTGGCACTGGGGAGAGACTTTCTGCACCCAGGAGACACTTGGCACACACAGCGTTTCCCCATGGAAAGTGGTGTGAAAAAGAGCACCCGCCGGGGCTGCATGGCCCTCTGCGGTAGAAGCCCTCCACGCAGCAGGCTGTCATGGACTCGGCTGCAGGCCTTTGTGGCTGGAGAGACTGCAGCTCCTCTGGAGGCTCTGGGCCAATTTTCACTCACCTTCGAGTGCAATAGGCTTGTGGGTTAAGGTGCTTGCAAAGGAAGGCAAGCAGCCTGCTCCTTTCCATTAGGAACACGTGTGGTGAGAGGCTTGGCAGCAGAGAAGAACAAAGAGGGGCAGCCAAGGAGGGGATTTGCATGCAGCTGGGTGGCCCCCAAATCTCCTGTTTCCCAAGCAGGGAATGCCTGCTGTGCCCATCAGTGCCCATTTCTAAGTGGGCACCCAGCCTCTGGATCTGCCCTTTCCCAGCCCTGAAAACACACGCAGGCCACACCCTGAGCCCTTCCAACTGTGAACTTTGCTCCCTGTGAGGGCTGAATGCCACATCTGGCTAAGGTGGGAGAAGGCCCGAGGAGGCCTTGGGGGACCTGCCAAGACATAGCAGTGCTCAGCAATGAGCACTCTGCTTTCTTTTGGCTGGACGCACATTCCAGTTTCTGCTTGAGGCCCGGAGAGGTCAGATAGGTGATCCCCGGGGGAAGGCAGAGCAGAGGGTTTTTCGGTGGAGCGTTGGCTCCCTCTGCTGGCCGTCAAGCGTGGAAGGCTAAGCCTTGCTCCAGCTGAGTTCCTGAGCAAGTTTCCAAGCAGGAGGCACTCTGGCTCCACAAGCTAGAGGACTTCCCAGTGGCTCCAGAGTGGGTGGCAAGGGCATGTGAGTTGGAGGGTGCTCAGAAGCCACAGGGGAGACTTGAGTGTGGGTGGGTGCAGGTGTGCCAATATGTGTGGGTGTGTGCGCATGTGTGCGAGTGTGTTTTAGTGTGTGTGAGAGTGTGCGTGAGTGCGGGCGTGCGAGTGTGTATGGGTGTGTGCGGGTGTGTGTGTGTGTGTGTGTGTGCGGGCATGTGCGTGTGTGTTTTGGTGGGGGTAGGTGTGTGTGTGTGTGTGTAGGCGTGTATGTGTATCTGCGGGTGTGTGCGGGTGTGTATAGGATTGTGTGTGTGTGTGGGGTGTGTGTGGGTGTGTGCGGCTGTGTGTGAATGTGTGTGGGTGTGTGCTAGTGTCTTTGGGTGTGTGTGAGTGGGTTTGGGTGTGTGCATGCGTGTGTTAGAGTGAGTGGGACTGTGCAGGGTGTGCAGGTGGGTTTGGGTGTGTGTGGATGTGTGCAGGAGTGTGCAAGTATATGCGGGTATGTGTGGTTGTGTGCAGGTTGTGTGTGTGATTGGGTGTGTTTGGGTTTGTGTGGGTGTTTGTTAGTGTGTGCGAGAGTGTGTGGGTGTGTATGAGTCTGTGTGGGTCTGTGAGAGTGTGTGTGAGTGCAAGTGCGTGTGTGCGGGTGCTTGAGGTTGTGCGCCTGTGCGAGAGGGTGAGTGGTTGTGTGCAGGTGTGTGAGGGTGTGGGTGTGAGGGTGTGTGTGAGTGTGTGCAGGTGTGTGAGGGTGAGTGGGTGTGTGCAGGTGTGTGCGTATGTGTGCGGGTGTGTGTGAGTGTGTTTGTGTGTGCGAGTGTCTATGGGTGTTTGTGGGTGTGTGCGGTTGAGTGCAACTGTGTGCAGGTGTGTGTGCGTGTGTATGTGTGTGTGCAGGTGAGTGTGGGTATGTGGGTGTGTGCGGGTGTGTGCGTGTGTGTATAGGTTTCTGTGTGTGTGTGCGGGTGTGTGTGGGTGCGCTCCCCGGGTGGGCTGAATGTCATGACTGTGTTAGGGGAGAGAAGGCCCAAAGAGGCCTTCAGGGAGCTGCCATGGCATAGCAGTGCTCAGGAAAGAGCACCCTTCTTTCTTTAGGCTGGAGGCACACTCGAGTTTCTGCTTGAGGCAGAGGGACGGCAGAGAGGCCATCACTGGCTGAAGGCAAAGCAGAGAGATTTTCGGTGGAGCGATGGCTCCATCTGCTGGCTGACAAGCGTGGAAGGCGAAGCCTCGCTCCAACTGAGTTCCTGAGGAAGGTCCCAAGCAGGAGGCACTCTGGCTCCACAAGCTAGAGGGTCCTGCTTAGGACTTCCCAGTGGCTCCAGAGTGGATGGCAAGGGCATGTGGGTTGGAGGGTGCTCGGAAGCCGCAGGGGAGGCTTTGGGCACCCAGTGCTCTGTGACGAAACACGCTGCAGGCCCGAGCATCCATGAACTCCTCCAAGGTTTTGGAGCAGGAAATCTGTCCTTAGCAGAAGGCTTCCTGCAAAGGCCTGCAGGCCTTTCTGGGTGGCTAAGCTGCAGCTCCCTTGCAGGCTGCTGGTCCAGGGGCCTGTGTCCCTTGGTCTAAAGTGCTGTAGGAGGAGCTCCTAGCAAGGGGAGAGCAAGCACCTTGTTTCCCTTGAAGAGACTGGCTTGTACATGGGGAGGCCTGCCAGCAGCGAAGACAGCGCAGGCAGCATGGGGGTTTGGCGGGCAGCTAAGAGGCTGCAGGAGTCCTGCATGAAATAGGGGTCATGACTGGTTTCTCCTCAAGGCCCAATGGCAACGTGCACACACAGCCTCTGGACCTGCAGCTCCTGAGCAGTGCAAGAGACCCCCAGGCAGCACCCTGGGGCCTCCTCGGATGAGCTGTGCTCCATAGAGGGCCTGCCTGCTGGCAATGGCCTAGGCCACCCCAGGCCCTAGAGAGGCCCGGCTGAGCCTGGGATGGGCCCTGCCCTCGCAGTGCTCAGGGAAAACCCGTGTTTGAGGCCAGGCTGCAGGCACATTCAATGTTGTGTCTGCTGCAGAGAGACTTCAGCTAGGACTTCCAGGGGGAATGTGAAGCGCTGTGGTTTTTACCTGCAATCCATGTGCCTCACTTGGGGTGCCCGGCCCATCCGTCCCACACTCCTTGGATGTGTGTTCCTCAGACAGCTGGACAGCTGGGGAAGTGGACCTCCCCCAGCAAGGGAGACCTGCCTAGAACATTGCTCTGTGTACAAAGAGGATTCGCTGTGCCTCTGGCACTGGGGAGAGACTTTCTGCACCCAGGAGACACTTGGCACACACAGCGTTTCCCCATGGAAAGTGGTGTGAAAAAGAGCACCCGCCGGGGCTGCATGGCCCTCTGCGGTAGAAGCCCTCCACGCAGCAGGCTGTCATGGACTCGGCTGCAGGCCTTTGTGGCTGGAGAGACTGCAGCTCCTCTGGAGGCTCTGGGCCAATTTTCACTCACCTTCGAGTGCAATAGGCTTGTGGGTTAAGGTGCTTGCAAAGGAAGGCAAGCAGCCTGCTCCTTTCCATTAGGAACACGTGTGGTGAGAGGCTTGGCAGCAGAGAAGAACAAAGAGGGGCAGCCAAGGAGGGGATTTGCATGCAGCTGGGTGGCCCCCAAATCTCCTGTTTCCCAAGCAGGGAATGCCTGCTGTGCCCATCAGTGCCCATTTCTAAGTGGGCACCCAGCCTCTGGATCTGCCCTTTCCCAGCCCTGAAAACACACGCAGGCCACACCCTGAGCCCTTCCAACTGTGAACTTTGCTCCCTGTGAGGGCTGAATGCCACATCTGGCTAAGGTGGGAGAAGGCCCGAGGAGGCCTTGGGGGACCTGCCAAGACATAGCAGTGCTCAGCAATGAGCACTCTGCTTTCTTTTGGCTGGACGCACATTCCAGTTTCTGCTTGAGGCCCGGAGAGGTCAGATAGGTGATCCCCGGGGGAAGGCAGAGCAGAGGGTTTTTCGGTGGAGCGTTGGCTCCCTCTGCTGGCCGTCAAGCGTGGAAGGCTAAGCCTTGCTCCAGCTGAGTTCCTGAGCAAGTTTCCAAGCAGGAGGCACTCTGGCTCCACAAGCTAGAGGACTTCCCAGTGGCTCCAGAGTGGGTGGCAAGGGCATGTGAGTTGGAGGGTGCTCAGAAGCCACAGGGGAGACTTGAGTGTGGGTGGGTGCAGGTGTGCCAATATGTGTGGGTGTGTGCGCATGTGTGCGAGTGTGTTTTAGTGTGTGTGAGAGTGTGCGTGAGTGCGGGCGTGCGAGTGTGTATGGGTGTGTGCGGGTGTGTGTGTGTGTGTGTGTGTGCGGGCATGTGCGTGTGTGTTTTGGTGGGGGTAGGTGTGTGTGTGTGTGTGTAGGCGTGTATGTGTATCTGCGGGTGTGTGCGGGTGTGTATAGGATTGTGTGTGTGTGTGGGGTGTGTGTGGGTGTGTGCGGCTGTGTGTGAATGTGTGTGGGTGTGTGCTAGTGTCTTTGGGTGTGTGTGAGTGGGTTTGGGTGTGTGCATGCGTGTGTTAGAGTGAGTGGGACTGTGCAGGGTGTGCAGGTGGGTTCGGGTGTGTGTGGATGTGTGCAGGAGTGTGCAAGTATATGCGGGTATGTGTGGTTGTGTGCAGGTTGTGTGTGTGATTGGGTGTGTTTGGGTTTGTGTGGGTGTTTGTTAGTGTGTGCGAGAGTGTGTGGGTGTGTATGAGTCTGTGTGGGTCTGTGAGAGTGTGTGTGAGTGCAAGTGCGTGTGTGCGGGTGCTTGAGGTTGTGCGCCTGTGCGAGAGGGTGAGTGGTTGTGTGCAGGTGTGTGAGGGTGTGGGTGTGAGGGTGTGTGTGAGTGTGTGCAGGTGTGTGAGGGTGAGTGGGTGTGTGCAGGTGTGTGCGTATGTGTGCGGGTGTGTGTGAGTGTGTTTGTGTGTGCGAGTGTCTATGGGTGTTTGTGGGTGTGTGCGGTTGAGTGCAACTGTGTGCAGGTGTGTGTGCGTGTGTATGTGTGTGTGCAGGTGAGTGTGGGTATGTGGGTGTGTGCGGGTGTGTGCGTGTGTGTATAGGTTTCTGTGTGTGTGTGCGGGTGTGTGTGGGTGCGCTCCCCGGGTGGGCTGAATGTCATGACTGTGTTAGGGGAGAGAAGGCCCAAAGAGGCCTTCAGGGAGCTGCCATGGCATAGCAGTGCTCAGGAAAGAGCACCCTTCTTTCTTTAGGCTGGAGGCACACTCGAGTTTCTGCTTGAGGCAGAGGGACGGCAGAGAGGCCATCACTGGCTGAAGGCAAAGCAGAGAGATTTTCGGTGGAGCGATGGCTCCATCTGCTGGCTGACAAGCGTGGAAGGCGAAGCCTCGCTCCAACTGAGTTCCTGAGGAAGGTCCCAAGCAGGAGGCACTCTGGCTCCACAAGCTAGAGGGTCCTGCTTAGGACTTCCCAGTGGCTCCAGAGTGGATGGCAAGGGCATGTGGGTTGGAGGGTGCTCGGAAGCCGCAGGGGAGGCTTTGGGCACCCAGTGCTCTGTGACGAAACACGCTGCAGGCCCGAGCATCCATGAACTCCTCCAAGGTTTTGGAGCAGGAAATCTGTCCTTAGCAGAAGGCTTCCTGCAAAGGCCTGCAGGCCTTTCTGGGTGGCTAAGCTGCAGCTCCCTTGCAGGCTGCTGGTCCAGGGGCCTGTGTCCCTTGGTCTAAAGTGCTGTAGGAGGAGCTCCTAGCAAGGGGAGAGCAAGCACCTTGTTTCCCTTGAAGAGACTGGCTTGTACATGGGGAGGCCTGCCAGCAGCGAAGACAGCGCAGGCAGCATGGGGGTTTGGCGGGCAGCTAAGAGGCTGCAGGAGTCCTGCATGAAATAGGGGTCATGACTGGTTTCTCCTCAAGGCCCAATGGCAACATGCACACAGAGCCTCTGGACCTGCAGCTCCCGAGCAGTGCAAGAGACCCCCAGGCAGCACCCTGGGGCCTCCTCGGATGAGCTGTGCTCCATAGAGGGCCTGCCTGCTGGCAATGGCCTAGGCCACCCCAGGCCCTAGAGAGGCCCGGCTGAGCCTGGGATGGGCCCTGCCCTCGCAGTGCTCAGGGAAAACCCGTGTTTGAGGCCAGGCTGCAGGCACATTCAATGTTGTGTCTGCTGCAGAGAGACTTCAGCTAGGACTTCCAGGGGGAATGTGAAGCGCTGTGGTTTTTACCTGCAATCCATGTGCCTCACTTGGGGTGCCCGGCCCATCCGTCCCACACTCCTTGGATGTGTGTTCCTCAGACAGCTGGACAGCTGGGGAAGTGGACCTCCCCCAGCAAGGGAGACCTGCCTAGAACATTGCTCTGTGTACAAAGAGGATTCGCTGTGCCTCTGGCACTGGGGAGAGACTTTCTGCACCCAGGAGACACTTGGCACACACAGCGTTTCCCCATGGAAAGTGGTGTGAAAAAGAGCACCCGCCGGGGCTGCATGGCCCTCTGCGGTAGAAGCCCTCCACGCAGCAGGCTGTCATGGACTCGGCTGCAGGCCTTTGTGGCTGGAGAGACTGCAGCTCCTCTGGAGGCTCTGGGCCAATTTTCACTCACCTTCGAGTGCAATAGGCTTGTGGGTTAAGGTGCTTGCAAAGGAAGGCAAGCAGCCTGCTCCTTTCCATTAGGAACACGTGTGGTGAGAGGCTTGGCAGCAGAGAAGAACAAAGAGGGGCAGCCAAGGAGGGGATTTGCATGCAGCTGGGTGGCCCCCAAATCTCCTGTTTCCCAAGCAGGGAATGCCTGCTGTGCCCATCAGTGCCCATTTCTAAGTGGGCACCCAGCCTCTGGATCTGCCCTTTCCCAGCCCTGAAAACACACGCAGGCCACACCCTGAGCCCTTCCAACTGTGAACTTTGCTCCCTGTGAGGGCTGAATGCCACATCTGGCTAAGGTGGGAGAAGGCCCGAGGAGGCCTTGGGGGACCTGCCAAGACATAGCAGTGCTCAGCAATGAGCACTCTGCTTTCTTTTGGCTGGACGCACATTCCAGTTTCTGCTTGAGGCCCGGAGAGGTCAGATAGGCGATCCCCGGGGGAAGGCAGAGCAGAGGGTTTTTCGGTGGAGCGTTGGCTCCCTCTGCTGGCCGTCAAGCGTGGAAGGCTAAGCCTTGCTCCAGCTGAGTTCCTGAGCAAGTTTCCAAGCAGGAGGCACTCTGGCTCCACAAGCTAGAGGACTTCCCAGTGGCTCCAGAGTGGGTGGCAAGGGCATGTGAGTTGGAGGGTGCTCAGAAGCCACAGGGGAGACTTGAGTGTGGTTGGGTGCAGGTGTGCCAATATGTGTGGGTGTGTGCGCATGTGTGCGAGTGTGTTTTAGTGTGTGTGAGAGTGTGCGTGAGTGCGGGCGTGCGAGTGTGTATGGGTGTGTGCGGGTGTGTGTGTGTGTGTGCGGGCATGTGCGTGTGTGTTTTGGTGGGGGTAGGTGTGTGTGTGTGTGTAGGCGTGTATGTGTATCTGCGGGTGTGTGCGGGTGTGTATAGGATTGTGTGTGTGTGTGGGGTGTGTGTGGGTGTGTGCGGCTGTGTGTGAATGTGTGTGGGTGTGTGCTAGTGTCTTTGGGTGTGTGTAAGTGGGTTTGGGTGTGTGCATGCGGGTGTTAGAGTGAGTGGGACTGTGCAGGGTGTGCAGGTGGGTTCGGGTGTGTGTGGATGTGTGCAGGAGTGTGCAAGTATATGCGGGTATGTGTGGTTGTGTGCAGGTTGTGTGTGTGGTTGGGTGTGTTTGGGTTTGTGTGGGTGTTTGTTAGTGTGTGCGAGAGTGTGTGGGTGTGTATGAGTCTGTGTGGGTCTGTGAGAGTGTGTGTGAGTGCAAGTGCGTGTGTGCGGGTGCTTGAGCTTGTGCGCCTGTGCGAGAGGGTGAGTGGTTGTGTGCAGGTGTGTGAGGGTGTGGGTGTGAGGGTGTGTGTGAGTGTGTGCAGGTGTGTGAGGGTGAGTGGGTGTGTGCAGGTGTGTGCGTATGTGTGCGGGTGTGTGTGAGTGTGTGTGAGTGTGTTTGTGTGTGCGAGTGTCTATGGGTGTTTGTGGGTGTGTGCGGTTGAGTGCAACTGTGTGCAGGTGTGTGCGCGTGTGTATGTGTGTGTGCAGGTGAGTGTGGGTATGTGGGTGTGTGTGCGTGTGTGTATAGGTTTCTGTGTGTGTGTGTGGGTGTGTGTGGGTGCGCTCCCCGGGTGGGCTGAATGTCATGACTGTGTTAGGGGAGAGAAGGCCCAAAGAGGCCTTCAGGGAGCTGCCATGGCATAGCAGTGCTCAGGAAAGAGCACCCTTCTTTCTTTAGGCTGGAGGCACACTCGAGTTTCTGCTTGAGGCAGAGGGACGGCAGAGAGGCCATCACTGGCTGAAGGCAAAGCAGAGAGATTTTCGGTGGAGCGATGGCTCCATCTGCTGGCTGACAAGCGTGGAAGGCGAAGCCTCGCTCCAACTGAGTTCCTGAGGAAGGTCCCAAGCAGGAGGCACTCTGGCTCCACAAGCTAGAGGGTCCTGCTTAGGACTTCCCAGTGGCTCCAGAGTGGATGGCAAGGGCATGTGGGTTGGAGGGTGCTCGGAAGCCGCAGGGGAGGCTTTGGGCACCCAGTGCTCTGTGACGAAACACGCTGCAGGCCCGAGCATCCATGAACTCCTCCAAGGTTTTGGAGCAGGAAATCTGTCCTTAGCAGAAGGCTTCCTGCAAAGGCCTGCAGGCCTTTCTGGGTGGCTAAGCTGCAGCTCCCTTGCAGGCTGCTGGTCCAGGGGCCTGTGTCCCTTGGTCTAAAGTGCTGTAGGAGGAGCTCCTAGCAAGGGGAGAGCAAGCACCTTGTTTCCCTTGAAGAGACTGGCTTGTACATGGGGAGGCCTGCCAGCAGCGAAGACAGCGCAGGCAGCATGGGGGTTTGGCGGGCAGCTAAGAGGCTGCAGGAGTCCTGCATGAAATAGGGGTCATGACTGGTTTCTCCTCAAGGCCCAATGGCAACGTGCACACACAGCCTCTGGACCTGCAGCTCCTGAGCAGTGCAAGAGACCCCCAGGCAGCACCCTGGGGCCTCCTCGGATGAGCTGTGCTCCATAGAGGGCCTGCCTGCTGGCAATGGCCTAGGCCACCCCAGGCGCTAGAGAGGCCCGGCTGAGCCTGGGATGGGCCCTGCCCTCGCAGTGCTCAGGGAAAACCCGTGTTTGAGGCCAGGCTGCAGGCACATTCAATGTTGTGTCTGCTGCAGAGAGACTTCAGCTAGGACTTCCAGGGGGAATGTGAAGCGCTGTGGTTTTTACCTGCAATCCATGTGCCTCACTTGGGGTGCCCGGCCCATCCGTCCCACACTCCTTGGATGTGTGTTCCTCAGACAGCTGAACAGCTGGGGAAGTGGACCTCCCCCAGCAAGGGAGACCTGCCTAGAACATTGCTCTGTGTACAAAGAGGATTCGCTGTGCCTCTGGCACTGGGGAGAGACTTTCTGCACCCAGGAGACACTTGGCACACACAGCGTTTCCCCATGGAAAGTGGTGTGAAAAAGAGCACCCGCCGGGGCTGCATGGCCCTCTGCGGTAGAAGCCCTCCACGCAGCAGGCTGTCATGGACTCGGCTGCAGGCCTTTGTGGCTGGAGAGACTGCAGCTCCTCTGGAGGCTCTGGGCCAATTTTCACTCACCTTCGAGTGCAATAGGCTTGTGGGTTAAGGTGCTTGCAAAGGAAGGCAAGCAGCCTGCTCCTTTCCATTAGGAACACGTGTGGTGAGAGGCTTGGCAGCAGAGAAGAACAAAGAGGGGCAGCCAAGGAGGGGATTTGCATGCAGCTGGGTGGCCCCCAAATCTCCTGTTTCCCAAGCAGGGAATGCCTGCTGTGCCCATCAGTGCCCATTTCTAAGTGGGCACCCAGCCTCTGGATCTGCCCTTTCCCAGCCCTGAAAACACACGCAGGCCACACCCTGAGCCCTTCCAACTGTGAACTTTGCTCCCTGTGAGGGCTGAATGCCACATCTGGCTAAGGTGGGAGAAGGCCCGAGGAGGCCTTGGGGGACCTGCCAAGACATAGCAGTGCTCAGCAATGAGCACTCTGCTTTCTTTTGGCTGGACGCACATTCCAGTTTCTGCTTGAGGCCCGGAGAGGTCAGATAGGCGATCCCCGGGGGAAGGCAGAGCAGAGGGTTTTTCGGTGGAGCGTTGGCTCCCTCTGCTGGCCGTCAAGCGTGGAAGGCTAAGCCTTGCTCCAGCTGAGTTCCTGAGCAAGTTTCCAAGCAGGAGGCACTCTGGCTCCACAAGCTAGAGGACTTCCCAGTGGCTCCAGAGTGGGTGGCAAGGGCATGTGAGTTGGAGGGTGCTCAGAAGCCACAGGGGAGACTTGAGTGTGGTTGGGTGCAGGTGTGCCAATATGTGTGGGTGTGTGTGCATGTGTGCGAGTGTGTTTTAGTGTGTGTGAGAGTGTGCGTGAGTGCGGGCGTGCGAGTGTGTATGGGTGTGTGCGGGTGTGTGTGTGTGTGTGCGGGCATGTGCGTGTGTGTTTTGGTGGGGGTAGGTGTGTGTGTGTGTGTGTAGGCGTGTATGTGTATCTGCGGGTGTGTGCGGGTGTGTATAGGATTGTGTGTGTGTGTGGGGTGTGTGTGGGTGTGTGCGGCTGTGTGTGAATGTGTGTGGGTGTGTGCTAGTGTCTTTGGGTGTGTGTGAGTGGGTTTGGGTGTGTGCATGCGTGTGTTAGAGTGAGTGGGACTGTGCAGGGTGTGCAGGTGGGTTCGGGTGTGTGTGGATGTGTGCAGGAGTGTGCAAGTATATGCGGGTATGTGTGGTTGTGTGCAGGTTGTGTGTGTGATTGGGTGTGTTTGGGTTTGTGTGGGTGTTTGTTAGTGTGTGCGAGAGTGTGTGGGTGTGTATGAGTCTGTGTGGGTCTGTGAGAGTGTGTGTGAGTGCAAGTGCGTGTGTGCGGGTGCTTGAGGTTGTGCGCCTGTGCGAGAGGGTGAGTGGTTGTGTGCAGGTGTGTGAGGGTGTGGGTGTGAGGGTGTGTGTGAGTGTGTGCAGGTGTGTGAGGGTGAGTGGGTGTGTGCAGGTGTGTGTGTATGTGTGCAGGTGTGTGTGAGTGTGTGTGAGTGTGTTTGTGTGTGCGAGTGTCTATGGGTGTTTGTGGGTGTGTGCGGTTGTGTGCAACTGTGTGCAGGTGTGTGCGCGTGTGTATGTGTGTGTGCAGGTGAGTGTGGGTATGTGGGTGTGTGCGGGTGTGTGCGTGTGTGTATAGGTTTCTGTGTGTGTGTGCGGGTGTGTGTGGGTGCGCTCCCCGGGTGGGCTGAATGTCATGACTGTGTTAGGGGAGAGAAGGCCCAAAGAGGCCTTCAGGGAGCTGCCATGGCATAGCAGTGCTCAGGAAAGAGCACCCTTCTTTCTTTAGGCTGGAGGCACACTCGAGTTTCTGCTTGAGGCAGAGGGACGGCAGAGAGGCCATCACTGGCTGAAGGCAAAGCAGAGAGATTTTCGGTGGAGCGATGGCTCCATCTGCTGGCTGACAAGCGTGGAAGGCGAAGCCTCGCTCCAACTGAGTTCCTGAGGAAGGTCCCAAGCAGGAGGCACTCTGGCTCCACAAGCTAGAGGGTCCTGCTTAGGACTTCCCAGTGGCTCCAGAGTGGATGGCAAGGGCATGTGGGTTGGAGGGTGCTCGGAAGCCGCAGGGGAGGCTTTGGGCACCCAGTGCTCTGTGACGAAACACGCTGCAGGCCCGAGCATCCATGAACTCCTCCAAGGTTTTGGAGCAGGAAATCTGTCCTTAGCAGAAGGCTTCCTGCAAAGGCCTGCAGGCCTTTCTGGGTGGCTAAGCTGCAGCTCCCTTGCAGGCTGCTGGTCCAGGGGCCTGTGTCCCTTGGTCTAAAGTGCTGTAGGAGGAGCTCCTAGCAAGGGGAGAGCAAGCACCTTGTTTCCCTTGAAGAGACTGGCTTGTACATGGGGAGGCCTGCCAGCAGCGAAGACAGCGCAGGCAGCATGGGGGTTTGGCGGGCAGCTAAGAGGCTGCAGGAGTCCTGCATGAAATAGGGGTCATGACTGGTTTCTCCTCAAGGCCCAATGGCAACGTGCACACACAGCCTCTGGACCTGCAGCTCCTGAGCAGTGCAAGAGACCCCCAGGCAGCACCCTGGGGCCTCCTCGGATGAGCTGTGCTCCATAGAGGGCCTGCCTGCTGGCAATGGCCTAGGCCACCCCAGGCCCTAGAGAGGCCCGGCTGAGCCTGGGATGGGCCCTGCCCTCGCAGTGCTCAGGGAAAACCCGTGTTTGAGGCCAGGCTGCAGGCACATTCAATGTTGTGTCTGCTGCAGAGAGACTTCAGCTAGGACTTCCAGGGGGAATGTGAAGCGCTGTGGTTTTTACCTGCAATCCATGTGCCTCACTTGGGGTGCCCGGCCCATCCGTCCCACACTCCTTGGATGTGTGTTCCTCAGACAGCTGGACAGCTGGGGAAGTGGACCTCCCCCAGCAAGGGAGACCTGCCTAGAACATTGCTCTGTGTACAAAGAGGATTCGCTGTGCCTCTGGCACTGGGGAGAGACTTTCTGCACCCAGGAGACACTTGGCACACACAGCGTTTCCCCATGGAAAGTGGTGTGAAAAAGAGCACCCGCCGGGGCTGCATGGCCCTCTGCGGTAGAAGCCCTCCACGCAGCAGGCTGTCATGGACTCGGCTGCAGGCCTTTGTGGCTGGAGAGACTGCAGCTCCTCTGGAGGCTCTGGGCCAATTTTCACTCACCTTCGAGTGCAATAGGCTTGTGGGTTAAGGTGCTTGCAAAGGAAGGCAAGCAGCCTGCTCCTTTCCATTAGGAACACGTGTGGTGAGAGGCTTGGCAGCAGAGAAGAACAAAGAGGGGCAGCCAAGGAGGGGATTTGCATGCAGCTGGGTGGCCCCCAAATCTCCTGTTTCCCAAGCAGGGAATGCCTGCTGTGCCCATCAGTGCCCATTTCTAAGTGGGCACCCAGCCTCTGGATCTGCCCTTTCCCAGCCCTGAAAACACACGCAGGCCACACCCTGAGCCCTTCCAACTGTGAACTTTGCTCCCTGTGAGGGCTGAATGCCACATCTGGCTAAGGTGGGAGAAGGCCCGAGGAGGCCTTGGGGGACCTGCCAAGACATAGCAGTGCTCAGCAATGAGCACTCTGCTTTCTTTTGGCTGGACGCACATTCCAGTTTCTGCTTGAGGCCCGGAGAGGTCAGATAGGTGATCCCCGGGGGAAGGCAGAGCAGAGGGTTTTTCGGTGGAGCGTTGGCTCCCTCTGCTGGCCGTCAAGCGTGGAAGGCTAAGCCTTGCTCCAGCTGAGTTCCTGAGCAAGTTTCCAAGCAGGAGGCACTCTGGCTCCACAAGCTAGAGGACTTCCCAGTGGCTCCAGAGTGGGTGGCAAGGGCATGTGAGTTGGAGGGTGCTCAGAAGCCACAGGGGAGACTTGAGTGTGGGTGGGTGCAGGTGTGCCAATATGTGTGGGTGTGTGCGCATGTGTGCGAGTGTGTTTTAGTGTGTGTGAGAGTGTGCGTGAGTGCGGGCGTGCGAGTGTGTATGGGTGTGTGCGGGTGTGTGTGTGTGTGTGTGTGTGCGGGCATGTGCGTGTGTGTTTTGGTGGGGGTAGGTGTGTGTGTGTGTGTGTAGGCGTGTATGTGTATCTGCGGGTGTGTGCGGGTGTGTATAGGATTGTGTGTGTGTGTGGGGTGTGTGTGGGTGTGTGCGGCTGTGTGTGAATGTGTGTGGGTGTGTGCTAGTGTCTTTGGGTGTGTGTGAGTGGGTTTGGGTGTGTGCATGCGTGTGTTAGAGTGAGTGGGACTGTGCAGGGTGTGCAGGTGGGTTCGGGTGTGTGTGGATGTGTGCAGGAGTGTGCAAGTATATGCGGGTATGTGTGGTTGTGTGCAGGTTGTGTGTGTGATTGGGTGTGTTTGGGTTTGTGTGGGTGTTTGTTAGTGTGTGCGAGAGTGTGTGGGTGTGTATGAGTCTGTGTGGGTCTGTGAGAGTGTGTGTGAGTGCAAGTGCGTGTGTGCGGGTGCTTGAGGTTGTGCGCCTGTGCGAGAGGGTGAGTGGTTGTGTGCAGGTGTGTGAGGGTGTGGGTGTGAGGGTGTGTGTGAGTGTGTGCAGGTGTGTGAGGGTGAGTGGGTGTGTGCAGGTGTGTGCGTATGTGTGCGGGTGTGTGTGAGTGTGTTTGTGTGTGCGAGTGTCTATGGGTGTTTGTGGGTGTGTGCGGTTGAGTGCAACTGTGTGCAGGTGTGTGTGCGTGTGTATGTGTGTGTGCAGGTGAGTGTGGGTATGTGGGTGTGTGCGGGTGTGTGCGTGTGTGTATAGGTTTCTGTGTGTGTGTGCGGGTGTGTGTGGGTGCGCTCCCCGGGTGGGCTGAATGTCATGACTGTGTTAGGGGAGAGAAGGCCCAAAGAGGCCTTCAGGGAGCTGCCATGGCATAGCAGTGCTCAGGAAAGAGCACCCTTCTTTCTTTAGGCTGGAGGCACACTCGAGTTTCTGCTTGAGGCAGAGGGACGGCAGAGAGGCCATCACTGGCTGAAGGCAAAGCAGAGAGATTTTCGGTGGAGCGATGGCTCCATCTGCTGGCTGACAAGCGTGGAAGGCGAAGCCTCGCTCCAACTGAGTTCCTGAGGAAGGTCCCAAGCAGGAGGCACTCTGGCTCCACAAGCTAGAGGGTCCTGCTTAGGACTTCCCAGTGGCTCCAGAGTGGATGGCAAGGGCATGTGGGTTGGAGGGTGCTCGGAAGCCGCAGGGGAGGCTTTGGGCACCCAGTGCTCTGTGACGAAACACGCTGCAGGCCCGAGCATCCATGAACTCCTCCAAGGTTTTGGAGCAGGAAATCTGTCCTTAGCAGAAGGCTTCCTGCAAAGGCCTGCAGGCCTTTCTGGGTGGCTAAGCTGCAGCTCCCTTGCAGGCTGCTGGTCCAGGGGCCTGTGTCCCTTGGTCTAAAGTGCTGTAGGAGGAGCTCCTAGCAAGGGGAGAGCAAGCACCTTGTTTCCCTTGAAGAGACTGGCTTGTACATGGGGAGGCCTGCCAGCAGCGAAGACAGCGCAGGCAGCATGGGGGTTTGGCGGGCAGCTAAGAGGCTGCAGGAGTCCTGCATGAAATAGGGGTCATGACTGGTTTCTCCTCAAGGCCCAATGGCAACGTGCACACACAGCCTCTGGACCTGCAGCTCCTGAGCAGTGCAAGAGACCCCCAGGCAGCACCCTGGGGCCTCCTCGGATGAGCTGTGCTCCATAGAGGGCCTGCCTGCTGGCAATGGCCTAGGCCACCCCAGGCCCTAGAGAGGCCCGGCTGAGCCTGGGATGGGCCCTGCCCTCGCAGTGCTCAGGGAAAACCCGTGTTTGAGGCCAGGCTGCAGGCACATTCAATGTTGTGTCTGCTGCAGAGAGACTTCAGCTAGGACTTCCAGGGGGAATGTGAAGCGCTGTGGTTTTTACCTGCAATCCATGTGCCTCACTTGGGGTGCCCGGCCCATCCGTCCCACACTCCTTGGATGTGTGTTCCTCAGACAGCTGGACAGCTGGGGAAGTGGACCTCCCCCAGCAAGGGAGACCTGCCTAGAACATTGCTCTGTGTACAAAGAGGATTCGCTGTGCCTCTGGCACTGGGGAGAGACTTTCTGCACCCAGGAGACACTTGGCACACACAGCGTTTCCCCATGGAAAGTGGTGTGAAAAAGAGCACCCGCCGGGGCTGCATGGCCCTCTGCGGTAGAAGCCCTCCACGCAGCAGGCTGTCATGGACTCGGCTGCAGGCCTTTGTGGCTGGAGAGACTGCAGCTCCTCTGGAGGCTCTGGGCCAATTTTCACTCACCTTCGAGTGCAATAGGCTTGTGGGTTAAGGTGCTTGCAAAGGAAGGCAAGCAGCCTGCTCCTTTCCATTAGGAACACGTGTGGTGAGAGGCTTGGCAGCAGAGAAGAACAAAGAGGGGCAGCCAAGGAGGGGATTTGCATGCAGCTGGGTGGCCCCCAAATCTCCTGTTTCCCAAGCAGGGAATGCCTGCTGTGCCCATCAGTGCCCATTTCTAAGTGGGCACCCAGCCTCTGGATCTGCCCTTTCCCAGCCCTGAAAACACACGCAGGCCACACCCTGAGCCCTTCCAACTGTGAACTTTGCTCCCTGTGAGGGCTGAATGCCACATCTGGCTAAGGTGGGAGAAGGCCCGAGGAGGCCTTGGGGGACCTGCCAAGACATAGCAGTGCTCAGCAATGAGCACTCTGCTTTCTTTTGGCTGGACGCACATTCCAGTTTCTGCTTGAGGCCCGGAGAGGTCAGATAGGCGATCCCCGGGGGAAGGCAGAGCAGAGGGTTTTTCGGTGGAGCGTTGGCTCCCTCTGCTGGCCGTCAAGCGTGGAAGGCTAAGCCTTGCTCCAGCTGAGTTCCTGAGCAAGTTTCCAAGCAGGAGGCACTCTGGCTCCACAAGCTAGAGGACTTCCCAGTGGCTCCAGAGTGGGTGGCAAGGGCATGTGAGTTGGAGGGTGCTCAGAAGCCACAGGGGAGACTTGAGTGTGGTTGGGTGCAGGTGTGCCAATATGTGTGGGTGTGTGCGCATGTGTGCGAGTGTGTTTTAGTGTGTGTGAGAGTGTGCGTGAGTGCGGGCGTGCGAGTGTGTATGGGTGTGTGCGGGTGTGTGTGTGTGTGTGTGTGTGCGGGCATGTGCGTGTGTGTTTTGGTGGGGGTAGGTGTGTGTGTGTGTGTGTAGGCGTGTATGTGTATCTGCGGGTGTGTGCGGGTGTGTATAGGATTGTGTGTGTGTGTGGGGTGTGTGTGGGTGTGTGCGGCTGTGTGTGAATGTGTGTGGGTGTGTGCTAGTGTCTTTGGGTGTGTGTGAGTGGGTTTGGGTGTGTGCATGCGTGTGTTAGAGTGAGTGGGACTGTGCAGGGTGTGCAGGTGGGTTCGGGTGTGTGTGGATGTGTGCAGGAGTGTGCAAGTATATGCGGGTATGTGTGGTTGTGTGCAGGTTGTGTGTGTGATTGGGTGTGTTTGGGTTTGTGTGGGTGTTTGTTAGTGTGTGTGAGAGTGTGTGGGTGTGTATGAGTCTGTGTGGGTCTGTGAGAGTGTGTGTGAGTGCAAGTGCGTGTGTGCGGGTGCTTGAGGTTGTGCGCCTGTGCGAGAGGGTGAGTGGTTGTGTGCAGGTGTGTGAGGGTGTGGGTGTGAGGGTGTGTGTGAGTGTGTGCAGGTGTGTGAGGGTGAGTGGGTGTGTGCAGGTGTGTGCGTATGTGTGCGGGTGTGTGTGAGTGTGTTTGTGTGTGCGAGTGTCTATGGGTGTTTGTGGGTGTGTGCGGTTGAGTGCAACTGTGTGCAGGTGTGTGTGCGTGTGTATGTGTGTGTGCAGGTGAGTGTGGGTATGTGGGTGTGTGCGGGTGTGTGCGTGTGTGTATAGGTTTCTGTGTGTGTGTGCGGGTGTGTGTGGGTGCGCTCCCCGGGTGGGCTGAATGTCATGACTGTGTTAGGGGAGAGAAGGCCCAAAGAGGCCTTCAGGGAGCTGCCATGGCATAGCAGTGCTCAGGAAAGAGCACCCTTCTTTCTTTAGGCTGGAGGCACACTCGAGTTTCTGCTTGAGGCAGAGGGACGGCAGAGAGGCCATCACTGGCTGAAGGCAAAGCAGAGAGATTTTCGGTGGAGCGATGGCTCCATCTGCTGGCTGACAAGCGTGGAAGGCGAAGCCTCGCTCCAACTGAGTTCCTGAGGAAGGTCCCAAGCAGGAGGCACTCTGGCTCCACAAGCTAGAGGGTCCTGCTTAGGACTTCCCAGTGGCTCCAGAGTGGATGGCAAGGGCATGTGGGTTGGAGGGTGCTCGGAAGCCGCAGGGGAGGCTTTGGGCACCCAGTGCTCTGTGACGAAACACGCTGCAGGCCCGAGCATCCATGAACTCCTCCAAGGTTTTGGAGCAGGAAATCTGTCCTTAGCAGAAGGCTTCCTGCAAAGGCCTGCAGGCCTTTCTGGGTGGCTAAGCTGCAGCTCCCTTGCAGGCTGCTGGTCCAGGGGCCTGTGTCCCTTGGTCTAAAGTGCTGTAGGAGGAGCTCCTAGCAAGGGGAGAGCAAGCACCTTGTTTCCCTTGAAGAGACTGGCTTGTACATGGGGAGGCCTGCCAGCAGCGAAGACAGCGCAGGCAGCATGGGGGTTTGGCGGGCAGCTAAGAGGCTGCAGGAGTCCTGCATGAAATAGGGGTCATGACTGGTTTCTCCTCAAGGCCCAATGGCAACGTGCACACACAGCCTCTGGACCTGCAGCTCCTGAGCAGTGCAAGAGACCCCCAGGCAGCACCCTGGGGCCTCCTCGGATGAGCTGTGCTCCATAGAGGGCCTGCCTGCTGGCAATGGCCTAGGCCACCCCAGGCCCTAGAGAGGCCCGGCTGAGCCTGGGATGGGCCCTGCCCTCGCAGTGCTCAGGGAAAACCCGTGTTTGAGGCCAGGCTGCAGGCACATTCAATGTTGTGTCTGCTGCAGAGAGACTTCAGCTAGGACTTCCAGGGGGAATGTGAAGCGCTGTGGTTTTTACCTGCAATCCATGTGCCTCACTTGGGGTGCCCGGCCCATCCGTCCCACACTCCTTGGATGTGTGTTCCTCAGACAGCTGGACAGCTGGGGAAGTGGACCTCCCCCAGCAAGGGAGACCTGCCTAGAACATTGCTCTGTGTACAAAGAGGATTCGCTGTGCCTCTGGCACTGGGGAGAGACTTTCTGCACCCAGGAGACACTTGGCACACACAGCGTTTCCCCATGGAAAGTGGTGTGAAAAAGAGCACCCGCCGGGGCTGCATGGCCCTCTGCGGTAGAAGCCCTCCACGCAGCAGGCTGTCATGGACTCGGCTGCAGGCCTTTGTGGCTGGAGAGACTGCAGCTCCTCTGGAGGCTCTGGGCCAATTTTCACTCACCTTCGAGTGCAATAGGCTTGTGGGTTAAGGTGCTTGCAAAGGAAGGCAAGCAGCCTGCTCCTTTCCATTAGGAACACGTGTGGTGAGAGGCTTGGCAGCAGAGAAGAACAAAGAGGGGCAGCCAAGGAGGGGATTTGCATGCAGCTGGGTGGCCCCCAAATCTCCTGTTTCCCAAGCAGGGAATGCCTGCTGTGCCCATCAGTGCCCATTTCTAAGTGGGCACCCAGCCTCTGGATCTGCCCTTTCCCAGCCCTGAAAACACACGCAAGCCACACCCTGAGCCCTTCCAACTGTGAACTTTGCTCCCTGTGAGGGCTGAATGCCACATCTGGCTAAGGTGGGAGAAGGCCCGAGGAGGCCTTGGGGGACCTGCCAAGACATAGCAGTGCTCAGCAATGAGCACTCTGCTTTCTTTTGGCTGGACGCACATTCCAGTTTCTGCTTGAGGCCCGGAGAGGTCAGATAGGCGATCCCCGGGGGAAGGCAGAGCAGAGGGTTTTTCGGTGGAGCGTTGGCTCCCTCTGCTGGCCGTCAAGCGTGGAAGGCTAAGCCTTGCACCAGCTGAGTTCCTGAGCAAGTTTCCAAGCAGGAGGCACTCTGGCTCCACAAGCTAGAGGACTTCCCAGTGGCTCCAGAGTGGGTGGCAAGGGCATGTGAGTTGGAGGGTGCTCAGAAGCCACAGGGGAGACTTGAGTGTGGTTGGGTGCAGGTGTGCCAATATGTGTGGGTGTGTGCGCATGTGTGTGAGTGTGTTTTAGTGTGTGTGAGAGTGTGCGTGAGTGCGGGCGTGCGAGTGTGTATGGGTGTGTGCGGGTGTGTGTGCGTGTGTGTGTGTGCGGGCATGTGCGTGTGTGTTTTGGTGGGGGTAGGTGTGTGTGTGTGTATGTAGGCATGTATGTGTATCTGCGGGTGTGTGCAGGTGTGTATAGGATTGTGTGTGTGTGTGGGGTGTGTGTGGGTGTGTGCGGCTGTGTGTGAATGTGTGTGGGTGTGTGCTATTGTCTTTGGGTGTGTGTGAGTGGGTTTGGGTGTGTGCATGCGTGTGTTAGAGTGAGTGGGACTGTGCAGGGTGTGCAGGTGGGTTCGGGTGTGTGTGGATGTGTGCAGGAGTGTGCAAGTATATGCGGGTATGTGTGGTTGTGTGCAGGTTGTGTGTGTGATTGGGTGTGTTTGGGTTTGTGTGGGTGTTTGTTAGTGTGTGCGAGAGTGTGTGGGTGTGTATGAGTCTGTGTGGGTCTGTGAGAGTGTGTGTGAGTGCAAGTGCGTGTGTGCGGGTGCTTGAGGTTGTGCGCCTGTGCGAGAGGGTGAGTGGTTGTGTGCAGGTGTGTGAGGGTGTGGGTGTGAGGGTGTGTGTGAGTGTGTGCAGGTGTGTGAGGGTGAGTGGGTGTGTGCAGGTGTGTGCGTATGTGTGCGGGTGTGTGTGAGTGTGTGTGAGTGTGTTTGTGTGTGCGAGTGTCTATGGGTGTTTGTGGGTGTGTGCGGTTGAGTGCAACTGTGTGCAGGTGTGTGCGCGTGTGTATGTGTGTGTGCAGGTGAGTGTGGGTATGTGGGTGTGTGCGGGTGTGTGCGTGTGTGTATAGGTTTCTGTGTGTGTGTGCGGGTGTGTGTGGGTGCGCTCCCCGGGTGGGCTGAATGTCATGACTGTGTTAGGGGAGAGAAGGCCCAAAGAGGCCTTCAGGGAGCTGCCATGGCATAGCAGTGCTCAGGAAAGAGCACCCTTCTTTCTTTAGGCTGGAGGCACACTCGAGTTTCTGCTTGAGGCAGAGGGACGGCAGAGAGGCCATCACTGGCTGAAGGCAAAGCAGAGAGATTTTCGGTGGAGCGATGGCTCCATCTGCTGGCTGACAAGCGTGGAAGGCGAAGCCTCGCTCCAACTGAGTTCCTGAGGAAGGTCCCAAGCAGGAGGCACTCTGGCTCCACAAGCTAGAGGGTCCTGCTTAGGACTTCCCAGTGGCTCCAGAGTGGATGGCAAGGGCATGTGGGTTGGAGGGTGCTCGGAAGCCGCAGGGGAGGCTTTGGGCACCCAGTGCTCTGTGACGAAACACGCTGCAGGCCCGAGCATCCATGAACTCCTCCAAGGTTTTGGAGCAGGAAATCTGTCCTTAGCAGAAGGCTTCCTGCAAAGGCCTGCAGGCCTTTCTGGGTGGCTAAGCTGCAGCTCCCTTGCAGGCTGCTGGTCCAGGGGCCTGTGTCCCTTGGTCTAAAGTGCTGTAGGAGGAGCTCCTAGCAAGGGGAGAGCAAGCACCTTGTTTCCCTTGAAGAGACTGGCTTGTACATGGGGAGGCCTGCCAGCAGCGAAGACAGCGCAGGCAGCATGGGGGTTTGGCGGGCAGCTAAGAGGCTGCAGGAGTCCTGCATGAAATAGGGGTCATGACTGGTTTCTCCTCAAGGCCCAATGGCAACGTGCACACACAGCCTCTGGACCTGCAGCTCCCGAGCAGTGCAAGAGACCCCCAGGCAGCACCCTGGGGCCTCCTCGGATGAGCTGTGCTCCATAGAGGGCCTGCCTGCTGGCAATGGCCTAGGCCACCCCAGGCCCTAGAGAGGCCCGGCTGAGCCTGGGATGGGCCCTGCCCTCGCAGTGCTCAGGGAAAACCCGTGTTTGAGGCCAGGCTGCAGGCACATTCAATGTTGTGTCTGCTGCAGAGAGACTTCAGCTAGGACTTCCAGGGGGAATGTGAAGCGCTGTGGTTTTTACGTGCAATCCATGTGCCTCACTTGGGGTGCCCGGCCCATCCGTCCCACACTCCTTGGATGTGTGTTCCTCAGACAGCTGGACAGCTGGGGAAGTGGACCTCCCCCAGCAAGGGAGACCTGCCTAGAACATTGCTCTGTGTACAAAGAGGATTCGCTGTGCCTCTGGCACTGGGGAGAGACTTTCTGCACCCAGGAGACACTTGGCACACACAGCGTTTCCCCATGGAAAGTGGTGTGAAAAAGAGCACCCGCCGGGGCTGCATGGCCCTCTGCGGTAGAAGCCCTCCACGCAGCAGGCTGTCATGGACTCGGCTGCAGGCCTTTGTGGCTGGAGAGACTGCAGCTCCTCTGGAGGCTCTGGGCCAATTTTCACTCACCTTCGAGTGCAATAGGCTTGTGGGTTAAGGTGCTTGCAAAGGAAGGCAAGCAGCCTGCTCCTTTCCATTAGGAACACGTGTGGTGAGAGGCTTGGCAGCAGAGAAGAACAAAGAGGGGCAGCCAAGGAGGGGATTTGCATGCAGCTGGGTGGCCCCCAAATCTCCTGTTTCCCAAGCAGGGAATGCCTGCTGTGCCCATCAGTGCCCATTTCTAAGTGGGCACCCAGCCTCTGGATCTGCCCTTTCCCAGCCCTGAAAACACACGCAGGCCACACCCTGAGCCCTTCCAACTGTGAACTTTGCTCCCTGTGAGGGCTGAATGCCACATCTGGCTAAGGTGGGAGAAGGCCCGAGGAGGCCTTGGGGGACCTGCCAAGACATAGCAGTGCTCAGCAATGAGCACTCTGCTTTCTTTTGGCTGGATGCACATTCCAGTTTCTGCTTGAGGCCCGGAGAGGTCAGATAGGCGATCCCCGGGGGAAGGCAGAGCAGAGGGTTTTTCGGTGGAGCGTTGGCTCCCTCTGCTGGCCGTCAAGCGTGGAAGGCTAAGCCTTGCTCCAGCTGAGTTCCTGAGCAAGTTTCCAAGCAGGAGGCACTCTGGCTCCACAAGCTAGAGGACTTCCCAGTGGCTCCAGAGTGGGTGGCAAGGGCATGTGAGTTGGAGGGTGCTCAGAAGCCACAGGGGAGACTTGAGTGTGGTTGGGTGCAGGTGTGCCAATATGTGTGGGTGTGTGCGCATGTGTGCGAGTGTGTTTTAGTGTGTGTGAGAGTGTGCGTGAGTGCGGGCGTGCGAGTGTGTATGGGTGTGTGCGGGTGTGTGTGTGTGTGTGTGTGCGGGCATGTGCGTGTGTGTTTTGGTGGGGTAGGTGTGTGTGTGTGTGTAGGCGTGTATGTGTATCTGCGGGTGTGTGCGGGTGTGTATAGGATTGTGTGTGTGTGGGGTGTGTGTGTGGGTGTGTGCGGCTGTGTGTGAATGTGTGTGGCTGTGTGCTAGTGTCTTTGGGTGTGTGTGAGTGGGTTTGGGTGTGTGCATGCGTGTGTTAGAGTGAGTGGGACTGTGCAGGGTGTGCAGGTGTGTTCGGGTGTGTGTGGATGTGTGCAGGAGTGTGCAAGTATATGCGGGTATGTGTGGTTGTGTGCAGGTTGTGTGTGTGATTGGGTGTGTTTGGGTTTGTGTGGGTGTTTGTTAGTGTGTGCGAGAGTGTGTGGGTGTGTATGAGTCTGTGTGGGTCTGTGAGAGTGTGTGTGAGTGCAAGTGCGTGTGTGCGGGTGCTTGAGGTTGTGCGCCTGTGCGAGAGGGTGAGTGGTTGTGTGCAGGTGTGTGAGGGTGTGGGTGTGAGGGTGTGTGTGAGTGTGTGCAGGTGTGTGAGGGTGAGTGGGTGTGTGCAGGTGTGTGCGTATGTGTGCGGGTGTGTGTGAGTGTGTGTGAGTGTGTTTGTGTGTGCGAGTGTCTATGGGTGTTTGTGGGTGTGTGCGGTTGAGTGCAACTGTGTGCAGGTGTGTGCGCGTGTGTATGTGTGTGTGCAGGTGAGTGTGGGTATGTGGGTGTGTGCGGGTGTGTGCGTGTGTGTATAGGTTTCTGTGTGTGTGTGCGGGTGTGTGTGGGTGCGCTCCCCGGGTGGGCTGAATGTCATGACTGTGTTAGGGGAGAGAAGGCCCAAAGAGGCCTTCAGGGAGCTGCCATGGCATAGCAGTGCTCAGGAAAGAGCACCCTTCTTTCTTTAGGCTGGAGGCACACTCGAGTTTCTGCTTGAGGCAGAGGGACGGCAGAGAGGCCATCACTGGCTGAAGGCAAAGCAGAGAGATTTTCGGTGGAGCGATGGCTCCATCTGCTGGCTGACAAGCGTGGAAGGCGAAGCCTCGCTCCAACTGAGTTCCTGAGGAAGGTCCCAAGCAGGAGGCACTCTGGCTCCACAAGCTAGAGGGTCCTGCTTAGGACTTCCCAGTGGCTCCAGAGTGGATGGCAAGGGCATGTGGGTTGGAGGGTGCTCGGAAGCCGCAGGGGAGGCTTTGGGCACCCAGTGCTCTGTGACGAAACACGCTGCAGGCCCGAGCATCCATGAACTCCTCCAAGGTTTTGGAGCAGGAAATCTGTCCTTAGCAGAAGGCTTCCTGCAAAGGCCTGCAGGCCTTTCTGGGTGGCTAAGCTGCAGCTCCCTTGCAGGCTGCTGGTCCAGGGGCCTGTGTCCCTTGGTCTAAAGTGCTGTAGGAGGAGCTCCTAGCAAGGGGAGAGCAAGCACCTTGTTTCCCTTGAAGAGACTGGCTTGTACATGGGGAGGCCTGCCAGCAGCGAAGACAGCGCAGGCAGCATGGGGGTTTGGCGGGCAGCTAAGAGGCTGCAGGAGTCCTGCATGAAATAGGGGTCATGACTGGTTTCTCCTCAAGGCCCAATGGCAACATGCACACACAGCCTCTGGACCTGCAGCTCCCGAGCAGTGCAAGAGACCCCCAGGCAGCACCCTGGGGCCTCCTCGGATGAGCTGTGCTCCATAGAGGGCCTGCCTGCTGGCAATGGCCTAGGCCACCCCAGGCCCTAGAGAGGCCCGGCTGAGCCTGGGATGGGCCCTGCCCTCGCAGTGCTCAGGGAAAACCCGTGTTTGAGGCCAGGCTGCAGGCACATTCAATGTTGTGTCTGCTGCAGAGAGACTTCAGCTAGGACTTCCAGGGGGAATGTGAAGCGCTGTGGTTTTTACCTGCAATCCATGTGCCTCACTTGGGGTGCCCGGCCCATCCGTCCCACACTCCTTGGATGTGTGTTCCTCAGACAGCTGGACAGCTGGGGAAGTGGACCTCCCCCAGCAAGGGAGACCTGCCTAGAACATTGCTCTGTGTACAAAGAGGATTCGCTGTGCCTCTGGCACTGGGGAGAGACTTTCTGCACCCAGGAGACACTTGGCACACACAGCGTTTCCCCATGGAAAGTGGTGTGAAAAAGAGCACCCGCCGGGGCTGCATGGCCCTCTGCGGTAGAAGCCCTCCACGCAGCAGGCTGTCATGGACTCGGCTGCAGGCCTTTGTGGCTGGAGAGACTGCAGCTCCTCTGGAGGCTCTGGGCCAATTTTCACTCACCTTCGAGTGCAATAGGCTTGTGGGTTAAGGTGCTTGCAAAGGAAGGCAAGCAGCCTGCTCCTTTCCATTAGGAACACGTGTGGTGAGAGGCTTGGCAGCAGAGAAGAACAAAGAGGGGCAGCCAAGGAGGGGATTTGCATGCAGCTGGGTGGCCCCCAAATCTCCTGTTTCCCAAGCAGGAAATGCCTGCTGTGCCCATCAGTGCCCATTTCTAAGTGGGCACCCAGCCTCTGGATCTGCCCTTTCCCAGCCCTGAAAACACACGCAGGCCACACCCTGAGCCCTTCCAACTGTGAACTTTGCTCCCTGTGAGGGCTGAATGCCACATCTGGCTAAGGTGGGAGAAGGCCCGAGGAGGCCTTGGGGGACCTGCCAAGACATAGCAGTGCTCAGCAATGAGCACTCTGCTTTCTTTTGGCTGGACGCACATTCCAGTTTCTGCTTGAGGCCCGGAGAGGTCAGATAGGCGATCCCCGGGGGAAGGCAGAGCAGAGGGTTTTTCGGTGGAGCGTTGGCTCCCTCTGCTGGCCGTCAAGCGTGGAAGGCTAAGCCTTGCTCCAGCTGAGTTCCTGAGCAAGTTTCCAAGCAGGAGGCACTCTGGCTCCACAAGCTAGAGGACTTTCCAGTGGCTCCAGAGTGGGTGGCAAGGGCATGTGAGTTGGAGGGTGCTCAGAAGCCACAGGGGAGACTTGAGTGTGGTTGGGTGCAGGTGTGCCAATATGTGTGGGTGTGTGCGCATGTGTGCGAGTGTGTTTTAGTGTGTGTGAGAGTGTGCGTGAGTGCGGGCGTGCGAGTGTGTATGGGTGTGTGCAGGTGTGTGTCTGTGTGTGTGTGCGGGCATGTGCGTGTGTGTTTTGGTGGGGGTAGGTGTGTGTGTGTGTGTAGGCGTGTATGTGTATCTGCGGGTGTGTGCGGGTGTGTATAGGATTGTGTGTGTGTGGGGGGTGTGTGTGGGTGTGTGCGGCTGTGTGTGAATGTGTGTGGGTGTGTGCTAGTGTCTTTGGGTGTGTGTGAGTGGGTTTGGGTGTGTGCATGCGTGTGTTAGAGTGAGTGGGACTGTGCAGGGTGTGCAGGTGGGTTCGGGTGTGTGTGGATGTGTGCAGGAGTGTGCAAGTATATGCGGGTATGTGTGGTTGTGTGCAGGTTGTGTGTGTGATTGGGTGTGTTTGGGTTTGTGTGGGTGTTTGTTAGTGTGTGTGAGAGTGTGTGGGTGTGTATGAGTCTGTGTGGGTGTGTGAGAGTGTGTGTGAGTGCAAGTGCGTGTGTGCGGGTGCTTGAGGTTGTGCGCCTGTGCGAGAGGGTGAGTGGTTGTGTGCAGGTGTGTGAGGGTGTGGGTGTGAGGGTGTGTGTGAGTGTGTGCAGGTGTGTGAGGGTGAGTGGGTGTGTGCAGGTGTGTGCGTATGTGTGCGGGTGTGTGTGAGTGTGTGTGAGTGTGTTTGTGTGTGCGAGTGTCTATGGGTGTTTGTGGGTGTGTGCGGTTGAGTGCAACTGTGTGCAGGTGTGTGCGCGTGTGTATGTGTGTGTGCAGGTGAGTGTGGGTATGTGGGTGTGTGCGGGTGTGTGCGTGTGTGTATAGGTTTCTGTGTGTGTGTGCGGGTGTGTGTGGGTGCGCTCCCCGGGTGGGCTGAATGTCATGACTGTGTTAGGGGAGAGAAGGCCCAAAGAGGCCTTCAGGGAGCTGCCATGGCATAGCAGTGCTCAGGAAAGAGCACCCTTCTTTCTTTAGGCTGGAGGCACACTCGAGTTTCTGCTTGAGGCAGAGGGACGGCAGAGAGGCCATCACTGGCTGAAGGCAAAGCAGAGAGATTTTCGGTGGAGCGATGGCTCCATCTTCTGGCTGACAAGCGTGGAAGGCGAAGCCTCGCTCCAACTGAGTTCCTGAGGAAGGTCCCAAGCAGGAGGCACTCTGGCTCCACAAGCTAGAGGGTCCTGCTTAGGACTTCCCAGTGGCTCCAGAGTGGATGGCAAGGGCATGTGGGTTGGAGGGTGCTCGGAAGCCGCAGGGGAGGCTTTGGGCACCCAGTGCTCTGTGACGAAACACGCTGCAGGCCCGAGCATCCATGAACTCCTCCAAGGTTTTGGAGCAGGAAATCTGTCCTTAGCAGAAGGCTTCCTGCAAAGGCCTGCAGGCCTTTCTGGGTGGCTAAGCTGCAGCTCCCTTGCAGGCTGCTGGTCCAGGGGCCTGTGTCCCTTGGTCTAAAGTGCTGTAGGAGGAGCTCCTAGCAAGGGGAGAGCAAGCACCTTGTTTCCCTTGAAGAGACTGGCTTGTACATGGGGAGGCCTGCCAGCAGCGAAGACAGCGCAGGCAGCATGGGGGTTTGGCGGGCAGCTAAGAGGCTGCAGGAGTCCTGCATGAAATAGGGGTCATGACTGGTTTCTCCTCAAGGCCCAATGGCAACATGCACACACAGCCTCTGGACCTGCAGCTCCCGAGCAGTGCAAGAGACCCCCAGGCAGCACCCTGGGGCCTCCTCGGATGAGCTGTGCTCCATAGAGGGCCTGCCTGCTGGCAATGGCCTAGGCCACCCCAGGCCCTAGAGAGGCCCGGCTGAGCCTGGGATGGGCCCTGCCCTCGCAGTGCTCAGGGAAAACCCGTGTTTGAGGCCAGGCTGCAGGCACATTCAATGTTGTGTCTGCTGCAGAGAGACTTCAGCTAGGACTTCCAGGGGGAATGTGAAGCGCTGTGGTTTTTACGTGCAATCCATGTGCCTCACTTGGGGTGCCCGGCCCATCCGTCCCACACTCCTTGGATGTGTGTTCCTCAGACAGCTGGACAGCTGGGGAAGTGGACCTCCCCCAGCAAGGGAGACCTGCCTAGAACATTGCTCTGTGTACAAAGAGGATTCGCTGTGCCTCTGGCACTGGGGAGAGACTTTCTGCACCCAGGAGACACTTGGCACACACAGCGTTTCCCCATGGAAAGTGGTGTGAAAAAGAGCACCCGCCGGGGCTGCATGGCCCTCTGCGGTAGAAGCCCTCCACGCAGCAGGCTGTCATGGACTCGGCTGCAGGCCTTTGTGGCTGGAGAGACTGCAGCTCCTCTGGAGGCTCTGGGCCAATTTTCACTCACCTTCGAGTGCAATAGGCTTGTGGGTTAAGGTGCTTGCAAAGGAAGGCAAGCAGCCTGCTCCTTTCCATTAGGAACACGTGTGGTGAGAGGCTTGGCAGCAGAGAAGAACAAAGAGGGGCAGCCAAGGAGGGGATTTGCATGCAGCTGGGTGGCCCCCAAATCTCCTGTTTCCCAAGCAGGAAATGCCTGCTGTGCCCATCAGTGCCCATTTCTAAGTGGGCACCCAGCCTCTGGATCTGCCCTTTCCCAGCCCTGAAAACACACGCAGGCCACACCCTGAGCCCTTCCAACTGTGAACTTTGCTCCCTGTGAGGGCTGAATGCCACATCTGGCTAAGGTGGGAGAAGGCCCGAGGAGGCCTTGGGGGACCTGCCAAGACATAGCAGTGCTCAGCAATGAGCACTCTGCTTTCTTTTGGCTGGACGCACATTCCAGTTTCTGCTTGAGGCCCGGAGAGGTCAGATAGGCGATCCCCGGGGGAAGGCAGAGCAGAGGGTTTTTCGGTGGAGCGTTGGCTCCCTCTGCTGGCCGTCAAGCGTGGAAGGCTAAGCCTTGCTCCAGCTGAGTTCCTGAGCAAGTTTCCAAGCAGGAGGCACTCTGGCTCCACAAGCTAGAGGACTTTCCAGTGGCTCCAGAGTGGGTGGCAAGGGCATGTGAGTTGGAGGGTGCTCAGAAGCCACAGGGGAGACTTGAGTGTGGTTGGGTGCAGGTGTGCCAATATGTGTGGGTGTGTGCGCATGTGTGCGAGTGTGTTTTAGTGTGTGTGAGAGTGTGCGTGAGTGCGGGCGTGCGAGTGTGTATGGGTGTGTGCAGGTGTGTGTCTGTGTGTGTGTGCGGGCATGTGCGTGTGTGTTTTGGTGGGGGTAGGTGTGTGTGTGTGTGTAGGCGTGTATGTGTATCTGTGGGTGTGTTTGGGTGTGTATAGGATTGTGTGTGTGTGGGGGGTGTGTGTGGGTGTGTGCGGCTGTGTGTGAATGTGTGTGGGTGTGTGCTAGTGTCTTTGGGTGTGTGTGAGTGGGTTTGGGTGTGTGCATGCGTGTGTTAGAGTGAGTGGGACTGTGCAGGGTGTGCAGGTGGGTTCGGGTGTGTGTGGATGTGTGCAGGAGTGTGCAAGTATATGCGGGTATGTGTGGTTGTGTGCAGGTTGTGTGTGTGATTGGGTGTGTTTGGGTTTGTGTGGGTGTTTGTTAGTGTGTGTGAGAGTGTGTGGGTGTGTATGAGTCTGTGTGGGTGTGTGAGAGTGTGTGTGAGTGCAAGTGCGTGTGTGCGGGTGCTTGAGGTTGTGCGCCTGTGCGAGAGGGTGAGTGGTTGTGTGCAGGTGTGTGAGGGTGTGGGTGTGAGGGTGTGTGTGAGTGTGTGCAGGTGTGTGAGGGTGAGTGGGTGTGTGCAGGTGTGTGCGTATGTGTGCGGGTGTGTGTGAGTGTGTGTGAGTGTGTTTGTGTGTGCGAGTGTCTATGGGTGTTTGTGGGTGTGTGCGGTTGAGTGCAACTGTGTGCAGGTGTGTGCGCGTGTGTATGTGTGTGTGCAGGTGAGTGTGGGTATGTGGGTGTGTGCGGGTGTGTGCGTGTGTGTATAGGTTTCTGTGTGTGTGTGCGGGTGTGTGTGGGTGCGCTCCCCGGGTGGGCTGAATGTCATGACTGTGTTAGGGGAGAGAAGGCCCAAAGAGGCCTTCAGGGAGCTGCCATGGCATAGCAGTGCTCAGGAAAGAGCACCCTTCTTTCTTTAGGCTGGAGGCACACTCGAGTTTCTGCTTGAGGCAGAGGGACGGCAGAGAGGCCATCACTGGCTGAAGGCAAAGCAGAGAGATTTTCGGTGGAGCGATGGCTCCATCTTCTGGCTGACAAGCGTGGAAGGCGAAGCCTCGCTCCAACTGAGTTCCTGAGGAAGGTCCCAAGCAGGAGGCACTCTGGCTCCACAAGCTAGAGGGTCCTGCTTAGGACTTCCCAGTGGCTCCAGAGTGGATGGCAAGGGCATGTGGGTTGGAGGGTGCTCGGAAGCCGCAGGGGAGGCTTTGGGCACCCAGTGCTCTGTGACGAAACACGCTGCAGGCCCGAGCATCCATGAACTCCTCCAAGGTTTTGGAGCAGGAAATCTGTCCTTAGCAGAAGGCTTCCTGCAAAGGCCTGCAGGCCTTTCTGGGTGGCTAAGCTGCAGCTCCCTTGCAGGCTGCTGGTCCAGGGGCCTGTGTCCCTTGGTCTAAAGTGCTGTAGGAGGAGCTCCTAGCAAGGGGAGAGCAAGCACCTTGTTTCCCTTGAAGAGACTGGCTTGTACATGGGGAGGCCTGCCAGCAGCGAAGACAGCGCAGGCAGCATGGGGGTTTGGCGGGCAGCTAAGAGGCTGCAGGAGTCCTGCATGAAATAGGGGTCATGACTGGTTTCTCCTCAAGGCCCAATGGCAACGTGCACACACAGCCTCTGGACCTGCAGCTCCCGAGCAGTGCAAGAGACCCCCAGGCAGCACCCTGGGGCCTCCTTGGATGAGCTGTGCTCCATAGAGGGCCTGCCTGCTGGCAATGGCCTAGGCCACCCCAGGCCCTAGAGAGGCCCGGCTGAGCCTGGGATGGGCCCTGCCCTCGCAGTGCTCAGGGAAAACCCGTGTTTGAGGCCAGGCTGCAGGCACATTCAATGTTGTGTCTGCTGCAGAGAGACTTCAGCTAGGACTTCCAGGGGGAATGTGAAGCGCTGTGGTTTTTACCTGCAATCCATGTGCCTCACTTGGGGTGCCCGGCCCATCCGTCCCACACTCCTTGGATGTGTGTTCCTCAGACAGCTGGACAGCTGGGGAAGTGGACCTCCCCCAGCAAGGGAGACCTGCCTAGAACATTGCTCTGTGTACAAAGAGGATTCGCTGTGCCTCTGGCACTGGGGAGAGACTTTCTGCACCCAGGAGACACTTGGCACACACAGCGTTTCCCCATGGAAAGTGGTGTGAAAAAGAGCACCCGCCGGGGCTGCATGGCCCTCTGCGGTAGAAGCCCTCCACGCAGCAGGCTGTCATGGACTCGGCTGCAGGCCTTTGTGGCTGGAGAGACTGCAGCTCCTCTGGAGGCTCTGGGCCAACTTTCACTCACCTTCGAGTGCAATAGGCTTGTGGGTTAAGGTGCTTGCAAAGGAAGGCAAGCAGCCTGCTCCTTTCCATTGGGAACACGTGTGGTGAGAGGCTTGGCAGCAGAGAAGAACAAAGAGGGGCAGCCAAGGAGGGGATTTGCATGCAGCTGGGTGGCCCCCAAATCTCCTGTTTCCCAAGCAGGGAATGCCTGCTGTGCCCATCAGTGCCCATTTCTAAGTGGGCACCCAGCCTCTGGATCTGCCCTTTCCCAGCCCTGAAAACACACGCAGGCCACACCCTGAGCCCTTCCAACTGTGAACTTTGCTCCCTGTGAGGGCTGAATGCCACATCTGGCTAAGGTGGGAGAAGGCCCGAGGAGGCCTTGGGGGACCTGCCAAGACATAGCAGTGCTCAGCAATGAGCACTCTGCTTTCTTTTGGCTGGACGCACATTCCAGTTTCTGCTTGAGGCCCGGAGAGGTCAGATAGGCGATCCCCGGGGGAAGGCAGAGCAGAGGGTTTTTCGGTGGAGCGTTGGCTCCCTCTGCTGGCCGTCAAGCGTGGAAGGCTAAGCCTTGCTCCAGCTGAGTTCCTGAGCAAGTTTCCAAGCAGGAGGCACTCTGGCTCCACAAGCTAGAGGACTTCCCAGTGGCTCCAGAGTGGGTGGCAAGGGCATGTGAGTTGGAGGGTGCTCAGAAGCCACAGGGGAGACTTGAGTGTGGTTGGGTGCAGGTGTGCCAATATGTGTGGGTGTGTGCGCATGTGTGCGAGTGTGTTTTAGTGTGTGTGAGAGTGTGCGTGAGTGCGGGCGTGCGAGTGTGTATGGGTGTGTGCAGGTGTGTGTGTGTGTGTGTGTGCGGGCATGTGCGTGTGTGTTTTGGTGGGGGTAGGTGTGTGTGTGTGTGTAGGCGTGTATGTGTATCTGTGGGTGTGTTTGGGTGTGTATAGGATTGTGTGTGTGGGGGGGGTGTGTGTGGGTGTGTGCGGCTGTGTGTGAATGTGTGTGGGTGTGTGCTAGTGTCTTTGGGTGTGTGTGAGTGGGTTTGGGTGTGTGCATGCGTGTGTTAGAGTGAGTGGGACTGTGCAGGGTGTGCAGGTGGGTTCGGGTGTGTGTGGATGTGTGCAGGAGTGTGCAAGTATATGCGGGTATGTGTGGTTGTGTGCAGGTTGTGTGTGTGATTGGGTGTGTTTGGGTTTGTGTGGGTGTTTGTTAGTGTGTGTGAGAGTGTGTGGGTGTGTATGAGTCTGTGTGGGTGTGTGAGAGTGTGTGTGAGTGCAAGTGCGTGTGTGCGGGTGCTTGAGGTTGTGCGCCTGTGCGAGAGGGTGAGTGGTTGTGTGCAGGTGTGTGAGGGTGTGGGTGTGAGGGTGTGTGTGAGTGTGTGCAGGTGTGTGAGGGTGAGTGGGTGTGTGCAGGTGTGTGCGTATGTGTGCGGGTGTGTGTGAGTGTGTGTGAGTGTGTTTGTGTGTGCGAGTGTCTATGGGTGTTTGTGGGTGTGTGCGGTTGAGTGCAACTGTGTGCAGGTGTGTGCGCGTGTGTATGTGTGTGTGCAGGTGAGTGTGGGTATGTGGGTCTGTGCGGGTGTGTGCGTGTGTGTATAGGTTTCTGTGTGTGTGTGCGGGTGTGTGTGGGTGCGCTCCCCGGGTGGGCTGAATGTCATGACTGTGTTAGGGGAGAGAAGGCCCAAAGAGGCCTTCAGGGAGCTGCCATGGCATAGCAGTGCTCAGGAAAGAGCACCCTTCTTTCTTTAGGCTGGAGGCACACTCGAGTTTCTGCTTGAGGCAGAGGGACGGCAGAGAGGCCATCACTGGCTGAAGGCAAAGCAGAGAGATTTTCGGTGGAGCGATGGCTCCATCTGCTGGCTGACAAGCGTGGAAGGCGAAGCCTCGCTCCAACTGAGTTCCTGAGGAAGGTCCCAAGCAGGAGGCACTCTGGCTCCACAAGCTAGAGGGTCCTGCTTAGGACTTCCCAGTGGCTCCAGAGTGGATGGCAAGGGCATGTGGGTTGGAGGGTGCTCGGAAGCCGCAGGGGAGGCTTTGGGCACCCAGTGCTCTGTGACGAAACATGCTGCAGGCCCGAGCATCCATGAACTCCTCCAAGGTTTTGGAGCAGGAAATCTGTCCTTAGCAGAAGGCTTCCTGCAAAGGCCTGCAGGCCTTTCTGGGTGGCTAAGCTGCAGCTCCCTTGCAGGCTGCTGGTCCAGGGGCCTGTGTCCCTTGGTCTAAAGTGCTGTAGGAGGAGCTCCTAGCAAGGGGAGAGCAAGCACCTTGTTTCCCTTGAAGAGACTGGCTTGTACATGGGGAGGCCTGCCAGCAGCGAAGACAGCGCAGGCAGCATGGGGGTTTGGCGGGCAGCTAAGAGGCTGCAGGAGTCCTGCATGAAATAGGGGTCATGACTGGTTTCTCCTCAAGGCCCAATGGCAACGTGCACACACAGCCTCTGGACCTGCAGCTCCCGAGCAGTGCAAGAGACCCCCAGGCAGCACCCTGGGGCCTCCTTGGATGAGCTGTGCTCCATAGAGGGCCTGCCTGCTGGCAATGGCCTAGGCCACCCCAGGCCCTAGAGAGGCCCGGCTGAGCCTGGGATGGGCCCTGCCCTCGCAGTGCTCAGGGAAAACCCGTGTTTGAGGCCAGGCTGCAGGCACATTCAATGTTGTGTCTGCTGCAGAGAGACTTCAGCTAGGACTTCCAGGGGGAATGTGAAGCGCTGTGGTTTTTACCTGCAATCCATGTGCCTCACTTGGGGTGCCCGGCCCATCCGTCCCACACTCCTTGGATGTGTGTTCCTCAGACAGCTGGACAGCTGGGGAAGTGGACCTCCCCCAGCAAGGGAGACCTGCCTAGAACATTGCTCTGTGTACAAAGAGGATTCGCTGTGCCTCTGGCACTGGGGAGAGACTTTCTGCACCCAGGGGACACTTGGCACACACAGCGTTTCCCCATGGAAAGTGGTGTGAAAAAGAGCACCCGCCGGGGCTGCATGGCCCTCTGCGGTAGAAGCCCTCCACGCAGCAGGCTGTCATGGACTCGGCTGCAGGCCTTTGTGGCTGGAGAGACTGCAGCTCCTCTGGAGGCTCTGGGCCAACTTTCACTCACCTTCGAGTGCAATAGGCTTGTGGGTTAAGGTGCTTGCAAAGGAAGGCAAGCAGCCTGCTCCTTTCCATTGGGAACACGTGTGGTGAGAGGCTTGGCAGCAGAGAAGAACAAAGAGGGGCAGCCAAGGAGGGGATTTGCATGCAGCTGGGTGGCCCCCAAATCTCCTGTTTCCCAAGCAGGGAATGCCTGCTGTGCCCATCAGTGCCCATTTCTAAGTGGGCACCCAGCCTCTGGATCTGCCCTTTCCCAGCCCTGAAAACACATGCAGGCCACACCCTGAGCCCTTCCAACTGTGAACTTTGCTCCCTGTGAGGGCTGAATGCCACATCTGGCTAAGGTGGGAGAAGGCCCGAGGAGGCCTTGGGGGACCTGCCAAGACATAGCAGTGCTCAGCAATGAGCACTCTGCTTTCTTTTGGCTGGACGCACATTCCAGTTTCTGCTTGAGGCCCGGAGAGGTCAGATAGGCGATCCCCGGGGGAAGGCAGAGCAGAGGGTTTTTCGGTGGAGCGTTGGCTCCCTCTGCTGGCCGTCAAGCGTGGAAGGCTAAGCCTTGCTCCAGCTGAGTTCCTGAGCAAGTTTCCAAGCAGGAGGCACTCTGGCTCCACAAGCTAGAGGACTTCCCAGTGGCTCCAGAGTGGGTGGCAAGGGCATGTGAGTTGGAGGGTGCTCAGAAGCCACAGGGGAGACTTGAGTGTGGTTGGGTGCAGGTGTGCCAATATGTGTGGGTGTGTGCGCATGTGTGCGAGTGTGTTTTAGTGTGTGTGAGAGTGTGCGTGAGTGCGGGCGTGCGAGTGTGTATGGGTGTGTGCGGGTGTGTGTGTGTGTGTGCGGGCATGTGCGTGTGTGTTTTGGTGGGGGTAGGTGTGTGTGTGTGTGTAGGCATGTATGTGTATCTGCGGGTGTGTGCGGGTGTGTATAGGATTGTGTGTGTGTGTGGGGTGTGTGTGGGTGTGTGCGGCTGTGTGTGAATGTGTGTGGGTGTGTGCTAGTGTCTTTGGGTGTGTGTGAGTGGGTTTGGGTGTGTGCATGCGTGTGTTAGAGTGAGTGGGACTGTGCAGGGTGTGCAGGTGGGTTCGGGTGTGTGTGGATGTGTGCAGGAGTGTGCAAGTATATGCGGGTATGTGTGGTTGTGTGCAGGTTGTGTGTGTGATTGGGTGTGTTTGGGTTTGTGTGGGTGTTTGTTAGTGTGTGTGAGAGTGTGTGGGTGTGTATGAGTCTGTGTGGGTGTGTGAGAGTGTGTGTGAGTGCAAGTGCGTGTGTGCGGGTGCTTGAGGTTGTGCACCTGTGCGAGAGGGTGAGTGGTTGTGTGCAGGTGTGTGAGGGTGTGGGTGTGAGGGTGTGTGTGAGTGTGTGCAGGTGTGTGAGGGTGAGTGGGTGTGTGCAGGTGTGTGCGTATGTGTGCGGGTGTGTGTGAGTGTGTGTGAGTGTGTTTGTGTGTGCGAGTGTCTATGGGTGTTTGTGGGTGTGTGCGGTTGAGTGTGACTGTGTGCAGGTGTGTGCGTGTGTGTATGTGTGTGTGCAGGTGAGTGTGGGTATGTGGGTGTGAGCGTGTGTGTATAGGTTTCTGTGTGTGTGTGTTGGTGTGTGTGGGTGCGCTCCCCGGGTGGGCTGTATGTCATGACTGTGTTAGGGGAGAGAAGGCCCAAGGAGGCCTTCAGGGAGCTGCCATGGCATTGCAGTGCTCAGGAAAGAGCACCCTTCTTTCTTTAGGCTGGAGGCACACTCGAGTTTCTGCTTGAGGCAGAGGGACGGCAGAGAGGCCATCACTGGCTGAAGGCAAAGCAGAGAGATTTTTGGTGGAGCGATGGCTCCATCTGCTGGCTGACAAGCGTGGAAGGCGAAGCCTCGCTCCAACTGAGTTCCTGAGGAAGTTTCCAAGCAGGCGGCACTCTGGCACCACAAGCTAGAGGGTCCTGCTTAGGACTTCCCAGTGGCTCCAGAGTGGATGGCAAGGGCATGTGGGTTGGAGGGTGCTCGGATGCCGCAGGGGAGGCTTTGGGCACCCAGTGCTCTGTGACGAAACATGCTGCAGGCCCGAGCATCCATGAACTCCTCCAAGGTTTTGGAGCAGGAAATCTGTCCTTAGCAGAAGGCTTCCTGCAAAGGCCTGCAGGCCTTTCTGGGTGGCTAAGCTGCAGCTCCCTTGCAGGCTGCTGGTCCAGGGGCCTGTGTCCCTTGGTCTAAAGTGCTGTAGGAGGAGCTCCTAGCAAGGGGAGAGCAAGCACCTTGTTTCCCTTGAAGAGACTGGCTTGTACATGGGGAGGCCTGCCAGCAGCGAAGACAGCGCAGGCAGCATGGGGGTTTGGCGGGCAGCTAAGAGGCTGCAGGAGTCCTGCATGAAATAGGGGTCATGACTGGTTTCTCCTCAAGGCCCAATGGCAACGTGCACACACAGCCTCTGGACCTGCAGCTCCCGAGCAGTGCAAGAGACCCCCAGGCAGCACCCTGGGGCCTCCTTGGATGAGCTGTGCTCCATAGAGGGACTGCCTGCTGGCAATGGCCTAGGCCACCCCAGGCCCTAGAGAGGCCCGGCTGAGCCTGGGATGGGCCCTGCCCTCGCAGTGCTCAGGGAAAACCCGTGTTTGAGGCCAGGCTGCAGGCACATTCAATGTTGTGTCTGCTGCAGAGAGACTTCAGCTAGGACTTCCAGGGGGAATGTGAAGCGCTGTGGTTTTTACCTGCAATCCATGTGCCTCACTTGGGGTGCCCGGCCCATCCGTCCCACACTCCTTGGATGTGTGTTCCTCAGACAGCTGGACAGCTGGGGAAGTGGACCTCCCCCAGCAAGGGAGACCTGCCTAGAACATTGCTCTGTGTACAAAGAGGATTCGCTGTGCCTCTGGCACTGGGGAGAGACTTTCTGCACCCAGGAGACACTTGGCACACACAGCGTTTCCCCATGGAAAGTGGTGTGAAAAAGAGCACCCGCCGGGGCTGCATGGCCCTCTGCGGTAGAAGCCCTCCACGCAGCAGGCTGTCATGGACTCGGCTGCAGGCCTTTGTGGCTGGAGAGACTGCAGCTCCTCTGGAGGCTCTGGGCCAACTTTCACTCACCTTCGAGTGCAATAGGCTTGTGGGTTAAGGTGCTTGCAAAGGAAGGCAAGCAGCCTGCTCCTTTCCATTGGGAACACGTGTGGTGAGAGGCTTGGCAGCAGAGAAGAACAAAGAGGGGCAGCCAAGGAGGGGATTTGCATGCAGCTGGGTGGCCCCCAAATCTCCTGTTTCCCAAGCAGGGAATGCCTGCTGTGCCCATCAGTGCCCATTTCTAAGTGGGCACCCAGCCTCTGGATCTGCCCTTTCCCAGCCCTGAAAACACATGCAGGCCACACCCTGAGCCCTTCCAACTGTGAACTTTGCTCCCTGTGAGGGCTGAATGCCACATCTGGCTAAGGTGGGAGAAGGCCCGAGGAGGCCTTGGGGGACCTGCCAAGACATAGCAGTGCTCAGCAATGAGCACTCTGCTTTCTTTTGGCTGGACGCACATTCCAGTTTCTGCTTGAGGCCCGGAGAGGTCAGATAGGCGATCCCCGGGGGAAGGCAGAGCAGAGGGTTTTTCGGTGGAGCGTTGGCTCCCTCTGCTGGCCGTCAAGCGTGGAAGGCTAAGCCTTGCTCCAGCTGAGTTCCTGAGCAAGTTTCCAAGCAGGAGGCACTCTGGCTCCACAAGCTAGAGGACTTCCCAGTGGCTCCAGAGTGGGTGGCAAGGGCATGTGAGTTGGAGGGTGCTCAGAAGCCACAGGGGAGACTTGAGTGTGGTTGGGTGCAGGTGTGCCAATATGTGTGGGTGTGTGCGCATGTGTGCGAGTGTGTTTTAGTGTGTGTGAGAGTGTGCGTGAGTGCGGGCGTGCGAGTGTGTATGGGTGTGTGCGGGTGTGTGTGTGTGTGTGCGGGCATGTGCGTGTGTGTTTTGGTGGGGGTAGGTGTGTGTGTGTGTGTAGGCATGTATGTGTATCTGCGGGTGTGTGCGGGTGTGTATAGGATTGTGTGTGTGTGTGGGGTGTGTGTGGGTGTGTGCGGCTGTGTGTGAATGTGTGTGGGTGTGTGCTAGTGTCTTTGGGTGTGTGTGAGTGGGTTTGGGTGTGTGCATGCGTGTGTTAGAGTGAGTGGGACTGTGCAGGGTGTGCAGGTGGGTTCGGGTGTGTGTGGATGTGTGCAGGAGTGTGCAAGTATATGCGGGTATGTGTGGTTGTGTGCAGGTTGTGTGTGTGATTGGGTGTGTTTGGGTTTGTGTGGGTGTTTGTTAGTGTGTGTGAGAGTGTGTGGGTGTGTATGAGTCTGTGTGGGTGTGTGAGAGTGTGTGTGAGTGCAAGTGCGTGTGTGCGGGTGCTTGAGGTTGTGCGCCTGTGCGAGAGGGTGAGTGGTTGTGTGCAGGTGTGTGAGGGTGTGGGTGTGAGGGTGTGTGTGAGTGTGTGCAGGTGTGTGAGGGTGAGTGGGTGTGTGCAGGTGTGTGCGTATGTGTGCGGGTGTGTGTGAGTGTGTGTGAGTGTGTTTGTGTGTGCGAGTGTCTATGGGTGTTTGTGGGTGTGTGCGGTTGAGTGTGACTGTGTGCAGGTGTGTGCGTGTGTGTATGTGTGTGTGCAGGTGAGTGTGGGTATGTGGGTGTGAGCGTGTGTGTATAGGTTTCTGTGTGTGTGTGTTGGTGTGTGTGGGTGCGCTCCCCGGGTGGGCTGTATGTCATGACTGTGTTAGGGGAGAGAAGGCCCAAGGAGGCCTTCAGGGAGCTGCCATGGCATTGCAGTGCTCAGGAAAGAGCACCCTTCTTTCTTTAGGCTGGAGGCACACTCGAGTTTCTGCTTGAGGCAGAGGGACGGCAGAGAGGCCATCACTGGCTGAAGGCAAAGCAGAGAGATTTTTGGTGGAGCGATGGCTCCATCTGCTGGCTGACAAGCGTGGAAGGCGAAGCCTCGCTCCAACTGAGTTCCTGAGGAAGTTTCCAAGCAGGCGGCACTCTGGCACCACAAGCTAGAGGGTCCTGCTTAGGACTTCCCAGTGGCTCCAGAGTGGATGGCAAGGGCATGTGGGTTGGAGGGTGCTCGGATGCCGCAGGGGAGGCTTTGGGCACCCAGTGCTCTGTGACGAAACATGCTGCAGGCCCGAGCATCCATGAACTCCTCCAAGGTTTTGGAGCAGGAAATCTGTCCTTAGCAGAAGGCTTCCTGCAAAGGCCTGCAGGCCTTTCTGGGTGGCTAAGCTGCAGCTCCCTTGCAGGCTGCTGGTCCAGGGGCCTGTGTCCCTTGGTCTAAAGTGCTGTAGGAGGAGCTCCTAGCAAGGGGAGAGCAAGCACCTTGTTTCCCTTGAAGAGACTGGCTTGTACATGGGGAGGCCTGCCAGCAGCGAAGACAGCGCAGGCAGCATGGGGGTTTGGCGGGCAGCTAAGAGGCTGCAGGAGTCCTGCATGAAATAGGGGTCATGACTGGTTTCTCCTCAAGGCCCAATGGCAACGTGCACACACAGCCTCTGGACCTGCAGCTCCCGAGCAGTGCAAGAGACCCCCAGGCAGCACCCTGGGGCCTCCTTGGATGAGCTGTGCTCCATAGAGGGACTGCCTGCTGGCAATGGCCTAGGCCACCCCAGGCCCTAGAGAGGCCTGGCTGAGCCTGGGATGGGCCCTGCCCTCGCAGTGCTCAGGGAAAACCCGTGTTTGAGGCCAGGCTGCAGGCACATTCAATGTTGTGTCTGCTGCAGAGAGACTTCAGCTAGGACTTCCAGGGGGAATGTGAAGCGCTGTGGTTTTTACCTGCAATCCATGTGCCTCACTTGGGGTGCCCGGCCCATCCGTCCCACACTCCTTGGATGTGTGTTCCTCAGACAGCTGGACAGCTGGGGAAGTGGACCTCCCCCAGCAAGGGAGACCTGCCTAGAACATTGCTCTGTGTACAAAGAGGATTCGCTGTGCCTCTGGCACTGGGGAGAGACTTTCTGCACCCAGGAGACACTTGGCACACACAGCGTTTCCCCATGGAAAGTGGTGTGAAAAAGAGCACCCGCCGGGGCTGCATGGCCCTCTGCGGTAGAAGCCCTCCACGCAGCAGGCTGTCATGGACTCGGCTGCAGGCCTTTGTGGCTGGAGAGACTGCAGCTCCTCTGGAGGCTCTGGGCCAACTTTCACTCACCTTCGAGTGCAATAGGCTTGTGGGTTAAGGTGCTTGCAAAGGAAGGCAAGCAGCCTGCTCCTTTCCATTGGGAACACGTGTGGTGAGAGGCTTGGCAGCAGAGAAGAACAAAGAGGGGCAGCCAAGGAGGGGATTTGCATGCAGCTGGGTGGCCCCCAAATCTCCTGTTTCCCAAGCAGGGAATGCCTGCTGTGCCCATCAGTGCCCATTTCTAAGTGGGCACCCAGCCTCTGGATCTGCCCTTTCCCAGCCCTGAAAACACATGCAGGCCACACCCTGAGCCCTTCCAACTGTGAACTTTGCTCCCTGTGAGGGCTGAATGCCACATCTGGCTAAGGTGGGAGAAGGCCCGAGGAGGCCTTGGGGGACCTGCCAAGACATAGCAGTGCTCAGCAATGAGCACTCTGCTTTCTTTTGGCTGGACGCACATTCCAGTTTCTGCTTGAGGCCCGGAGAGGTCAGATAGGCGATCCCCGGGGGAAGGCAGAGCAGAGGGTTTTTCGGTGGAGCGTTGGCTCCCTCTGCTGGCCGTCAAGCGTGGAAGGCTAAGCCTTGCTCCAGCTGAGTTCCTGAGCAAGTTTCCAAGCAGGAGGCACTCTGGCTCCACAAGCTAGAGGACTTCCCAGTGGCTCCAGAGTGGGTGGCAAGGGCATGTGAGTTGGAGGGTGCTCAGAAGCCACAGGGGAGACTTGAGTGTGGTTGGGTGCAGGTGTGCCAATATGTGTGGGTGTGTGCGCATGTGTGCGAGTGTGTTTTAGTGTGTGTGAGAGTGTGCGTGAGTGCGGGCGTGCGAGTGTGTATGGGTGTGTGCGGGTGTGTGTGTGTGTGTGCGGGCATGTGCGTGTGTGTTTTGGTGGGGGTAGGTGTGTGTGTGTGTGTAGGCATGTATGTGTATCTGCGGGTGTGTGCGGGTGTGTATAGGATTGTGTGTGTGTGTGGGGTGTGTGTGGGTGTGTGCGGCTGTGTGTGAATGTGTGTGGGTGTGTGCTAGTGTCTTTGGGTGTGTGTGAGTGGGTTTGGGTGTGTGCATGCGTGTGTTAGAGTGAGTGGGACTGTGCAGGGTGTGCAGGTGGGTTCGGGTGTGTGTGGATGTGTGCAGGAGTGTGCAAGTATATGCGGGTATGTGTGGTTGTGTGCAGGTTGTGTGTGTGATTGGGTGTGTTTGGGTTTGTGTGGGTGTTTGTTAGTGTGTGTGAGAGTGTGTGGGTGTGTATGAGTCTGTGTGGGTGTGTGAGAGTGTGTGTGAGTGCAAGTGCGTGTGTGCGGGTGCTTGAGGTTGTGCGCCTGTGCGAGAGGGTGAGTGGTTGTGTGCAGGTGTGTGAGGGTGTGGGTGTGAGGGTGTGTGTGAGTGTGTGCAGGTGTGTGAGGGTGAGTGGGTGTGTGCAGGTGTGTGCGTATGTGTGCGGGTGTGTGTGAGTGTGTGTGAGTGTGTTTGTGTGTGCGAGTGTCTATGGGTGTTTGTGGGTGTGTGCGGTTGAGTGTGACTGTGTGCAGGTGTGTGCGTGTGTGTATGTGTGTGTGCAGGTGAGTGTGGGTATGTGGGTGTGAGCGTGTGTGTATAGGTTTCTGTGTGTGTGTGTTGGTGTGTGTGGGTGCGCTCCCCGGGTGGGCTGTATGTCATGACTGTGTTAGGGGAGAGAAGGCCCAAGGAGGCCTTCAGGGAGCTGCCATGGCATTGCAGTGCTCAGGAAAGAGCACCCTTCTTTCTTTAGGCTGGAGGCACACTCGAGTTTCTGCTTGAGGCAGAGGGACGGCAGAGAGGCCATCACTGGCTGAAGGCAAAGCAGAGAGATTTTTGGTGGAGTGATGGCTCCATCTGCTGGCTGACAAGCGTGGAAGGCGAAGCCTCGCTCCAACTGAGTTCCTGAGGAAGTTTCCAAGCAGGCGGCACTCTGGCACCACAAGCTAGAGGGTCCTGCTTAGGACTTCCCAGTGGCTCCAGAGTGGATGGCAAGGGCATGTGGGTTGGAGGGTGCTCGGAAGCCGCAGGGGAGGCTTTGGGCACCCAGTGCTCTGTGACGAAACATGCTGCAGGCCCGAGCATCCATGAACTCCTCCAAGGTTTTGGAGCAGGAAATCTGTCCTTAGCAGAAGGCTTCCTGCAAAGGCCTGCAGGCCTTTCTGGGTGGCTAAGCTGCAGCTCCCTTGCAGGCTGCTGGTCCAGGGGCCTGTGTCCCTTGGTCTAAAGTGCTGTAGGAGGAGCTCCTAGCAAGGGGAGAGCAAGCACCTTGTTTCCCTTGAAGAGACTTTCTTGTTCATGGAGCGGCCTGCCATCAGCGAAGACAGTGCAGGCAGCATGGGGGTTTTGCAGGCAGCTAAGAGGCTGCAGGAGTCCTGCATGAAATAGGGGTCATGACTGGTTTCTCCTCAAGGCCCAATGGCAACGTGCACACACAGCCTCTGGACCTGCAGCTCCCGAGCAGTGCAAGAGACCCCCAGGCAGCACCCTGGGGCCTCCTCGGATGAGCTGTGCTCCATAGAGGGCCTGCCTGCTGGCAATGGCCTAGGCCACCCCAGGCTCTAGAGAGGCCCGGCTGAGCCTGGGATGGGCCCTGCCCTCGCAGTGCTCAGGGAAAACCCGTGTTTGAGGCCAGGCTGCAGGCACATTCAGTGTTGTGTCTGGTGCAGAGTGACTTCAGCTAGGACTTCCAGGGGGAATGTGAAGCGCTGTGGTTTTTACCTGCAATCCACGTGCCTCACTTGGGGTGCCCGGCCCATCCATCCCACACTCCTTGGATGTGTGTTCCTCAGACAGCTGGACAGCTGGGGAAGTGGACCTCCCGCAGCAAGGGAGACCTGCCTAGAACATTGCTCTGTGTACAAAGAGGATTCGCTGTGCCTCTGGCACTGGGGGGAGACTTTCTGCACCCAGGAGACACTTGGCACATACAGCATTTCCCCATGGAAAGTGGTGTGAAAAAGAGCACCCGCCGGGGCTGCATGGCCCTCTGCAGTAGAAGCCCTCCACACAGCAGGCTGTCATGGACTCGGCTGCAGGCCTTTGTGGCTGGAGTGACTGCAGCTCCTCTGGAGGCTCTGGGTCAATTTTCACTCACCTTCGAGTGCAATAGGCTTGTGGGTTAAGGTGCTTGCAAAGGAAAGCAAGCAGCCTGCTCCTTTCCATTAGGAACACGTGTGGTGAGAGGCTTGGCAGCAGAGAAGAACAAAGAGGGGCAGCCAAGGAGGGGATTTGCATGCAGCTGGGTGGCCCCCAAATCTCCTGTTTCCCAAGCAGGGAATGCCTGCTGTGCCCATCAGTGCCCATTTCTAAGTGGGCACCCAGCCTCCACATCTGCCCTTTCCCAGCCATGAAAACACATGCAGGCCACACCCTGAGCCCTTCCAAGTGTGAACTTTGCTCCCTGTGGGGGCTGAATGCCACGTCTGGCTAAGGTGGGAGAAGGCCAGAGGAGGCCTTGGGGGACCTGCCAAGACATAGCAGTGCTCAGCAATGAGCACTCTGCTTTCTTTTGGATGGACGCACACTCCAGTTTCTGCTTGAGGTCCAGAGAGGTAGGATAGGCGATCCACGGGGGAAGGCAGAGCAGAGAGTTTTTCGGTGGAGCGTTGGCTCCCTCTGCTGGCCGTCAAGCGTGGAAGGCTAAGCCTTGCACCAGCGGAGTTCCTGAGCAAGTTTCCAAGCAGGAGGCACTCTGGCTCCACAAGCTAGAGGACTTCCCAGTGGCTCCAGAGTGGGTGGCAAGGGCATGTGAGTTGGAGGGTGCTCAGAAGCCACAGGGGAGACTTGAGTGTGGTTGGGTGCAGGTGTGCCAATATGTGTGGGTGTGTGGGGGTGTGCACATGTGTGCGAGTGTGTTTTAGTGTGTGTGAGAGTGTGTGTGAGTGCAGGCGCGCAAGTGTGTATTGGTGTGTGCGGGTGTGTGTGTGTGGGTGTGCGGGCATGTGCGTGTGTGTTTTGGTGGGGGCAGGTGTGTGTGTGTGTGCAGGCGTGTATGTGTTTCTGTGGGTGTCTGCGGGTGTGTATAGGATTCTGTGTGTGTATGGGGTGTGTGTGGGTGTGTGTGGCTGTGTGTGAATGTGTGTGGGTGTGTGCTATTGTCTTTGGGTGTGTGTGAGTGGGTTTGGGTGTGTGCATGCCTGTGTTAGAGAGAGTGGGACTGTGCGGGGTGTGCAGGTGTGTTCGGGTGTGTGTGGATGTGTGCAGGAGTGTGCAAGTATATGCGGGTATGTGTGGTTGTGTGCAGGTTGTGTGTGTGATTGGGTGTGTTTGGGTTTGTGTGGGTGTTTGTTAGTGTGTGTGAGAGTGTGTGGGTGTGTATGAGTCTGTGTGGGTGTGTGAGAGTGTGTGTGAGTGCAAGTGCCTGTGTGCGGGTGCTTGAGGTTGTGTGCCTGTGCGAGAGTGTGAGTGGTTGTGTGCAGGTGTGTGAGGGTGTGGGTGTGAGGGTGTGTGTGAGTGTGTGCAGGTGTGTGAGGGTGAGTGGGTGTGTGCAGGTGTGTGCGTATGTGTGTGGGTGTGTGTGAGTGTGTGTGAGTGTGTTTGTGTGTGCGAGTGTCTATGGGTGTTTGTGGGTGTGTGCGGTTGAGTGTGACTGTGTGCAGGTGTGTGCGTGTGTGTATGTGTGTGTGCAGGTGAGTGTGGGTATGTGGGTGTGTGCGTGTGTGTATAGGTTTCTGTGTGTGTGTGTGGGTGTGTGTGGGTGCGCTCCCCGGGTGGGCTGAATGTCATGACTGTGTTAGGGGAGAGAAGGCCCAAGGAGGCCTTCAGGGAGCTGCCATGGCATAGTAGTGCTCAGGAAAGAGCACCCTTCTTTCTTTAGGCTGGAGGCACACTCGAGTTTCTGCTTGAGGCAGAGGGACGGCAGAGAGGCCATCACTGGCTGAAGGCAAAGCAGAGAGATTTTTGGTGGAGCGATGGCTCCATCTGCTGGCTGACAAGCGTGGAAGGCGAAGCCTTGCTCCAACTGAGTTCCTGAGGAAGTTTCCAAGCAGGCGGCACTCTGGCACCACAAGCTAGAGGGTCCTGCTTAGGACTTCCCAGTGGCTCCAGAGTGGATGGCAAGGGCATGTGGGTTGGAGGGTGCTCGGATGCCGCAGGGGAGGCTTTGGGCACCCAGTGCTCTGTGACAAAACATGCTGCAGGCCCGAGCATCCATGAACTCCTCCAAGGTTTTGGAGCAGGAAATCTGTCCTTAGCAGAAGGCTTCCTGCAAAGGCCTGCAGGCCTTTCTGGGTGGCTAAGCTGCAGCTCCCTTGCAGGCTGCTGGTCCAGGGGCCTGTGTCCCTTGGTCTAAAGTGCTGTAGGAGGAGCTCCTAGCAAGGGGAGAGCAAGCACCTTGTTTCCCTTGAAGAGACTTTCTTGTTCATGGAGCGGCCTGCCATCAGCGAAGACAGTGCAGGCAGCATGGGGGCTTTGCAGGCAGCTAAGAGGCTGCAGGAGTCCTGCATGAAATAGGGGTCATGACTGGTTTCTCCTCAAGGCCCAATGGCAACGTGCACACACAGCCTCTGGACCTGCAGCTCCCGAGCAGTGCAAGAGACCCCCAGGCAGCACCCTGGGGCCTCCTCGGATGAGCTGTGCTCCATAGAGGGCCTGCCTGCTGGCAATGGCCTAGGCCACCCCAGGCCCTAGAGAGGCCCGGCTGAGCCTGGGATGGGCCCTGCCCTCGCAGTGCTCAGGGAAAACCCGTGTTTGAGGCCAGGCTGCAGGCACATTCAGTGTTGTGTCTGGTGCAGAGTGACTTCAGCTAGGACTTCCAGGGGGAATGTGAAGCGCTGTGGTTTTTACCTGCAATCCACGTGCCTCACTTGGGGTGCCCGGCCCATCCATCCCACACTCCTTGGATGTGTGTTCCTCAGACAGCTGGACAGCTGGGGAAGTGGACCTCCCACAGCAAGGGAGACCTGCCTAGAACATTGCTCTGTGTACAAAGAGGATTCACTGTGCCTCTGGCACTGGGGGGAGACTTTCTGCACCCAGGAGACACTTGGCACATACAGCGTTTCCCCATGGAAAGTGGTGTGAAAAAGAGCACCTGCCGGGGCTGCATGGCCCTCTGCAGTAGAAGCCCTCCACGCAGCAGGCTGTCATGGACTCGGCTGCAGGCCTTTGTGGCTGGAGTGACTGCAGCTCCTCTGGAGGCTCTGGGTCAATTTTCACTCACCTTCGAGTGCAATAGGCTTGTGGGTTGAGGTGCTTGCAAAGGAAAGCAAGCAGCCTGCTCCTTTCCATTAGGAACACGTGTGGTGAGAGGCTTGGCAGCAGAGAAGAACAAAGAGGGGCAGCCAAGGAGGGGATTTGCATGCAGCTGGGTGGCCCCCAAATCTCCTGTTTCCCAAGCAGGGAATGCCTGCTGTGCCCATCAGTGCCCATTTCTAAGTGGGCACCCAGCCTCCACATCTGCCCTTTCCCAGCCATGAAAACACATGCAGGCCACACCCTGAGCCCTTCCAAGTGTGAACTTTGCTCCCTGTGGGGGCTGAATGCCACGTCTGGCTAAGGTGGGAGAAGGCCCGAGGAGGCCTTGGGGGACCTGCCAAGACATAGCAGTGCTCAGCAATGAGCACTCTGCTTTCTTTTGATGGACGCACACTCCAGTTTCTGCTTGAGGCCCAGAGATGTAGGATAGGCGATCCACGGTTGAAAGCAGAGCAGAGTTTTCGGTGTAGCGTTGGCTCCCTCTACTGGCCGTCAAGCGTGGAAGGCTAAGCCTTGCTCCAGCTGAGTTCCTGAGCAAGTTTCCAAGCAGGAGGCACTCTGGCTCCACAAGCTAGAGGACTTCCCAGTGGCTCCAGAGTGGGTGGCAAGGGCATGTGAGTTGGAGGGTGCTCCGAAGCCACAGGGGAGACTTTAGTGTGGTTGGGTGCAGGTGTGACAATATGTGTGGGTGTGGGGTGTGTGTGCATGTGTGCAAGTGTGTTTTAGTGTGTGTGAGAGTGTGTGTGAGTGCAGGCGCGCAAGTGTGTATTGGTGTGTGCGGGTGTGTGTGTGTGGGTGTGCGGGCATGTGCGTGTGTGTTTTGGTGGGGGCAGGTGTGTGTGTGTGTGCAGGCGTGTATGTGTATCTGTGGGTGTCTGCGGGTGTGTATAGGATTCTGTGTGTGTATGGGGTGTGTGTGGGTGTGTGTGGCTGTGTGTGAATGTGTGTGGGTGTGTGCTATTGTCTTTGGGTGTGTGTGAGTGGGTTTTGGTGTGTGCATGCCTGTGTTAGAGAGAGTGGGACTGTGCAGGGTGTGCAGGTGTGTTCGGGTGTGTGTGGATGTGTGCAGGAGTGTGCAAGTATATGCGGGTATGTGTGGTTGTGTGCAGGTTGTGTGTGTGATTGGGTGTGTTTGGGTTTGTGTGGGTGTTTGTTAGTGTGTGTGAGAGTGTGTGGGTGTGTATGAGTCTGTGTGGGTGTGTGAGAGTGTGTGTGAGTGCAAGTGCCTGTGTGCGGGTGCTTGAGGTTGTGTGCCTGTGCGAGAGGGTGAGTGGTTGTGTGCAGGTGTGTGAGGGTGTGGGTGTGAGGGTGTGTGTGAGTGTGTGCAGGTGTGTGAGGGTGAGTGGGTGTGTGCAGGTGTGTGCGTATGTGTGCGGGTGTGTGTGAGTGTGTGTGAGTGTGTTTGTGTGTGCGAGTGTCTATGGGTGTTTGTGGGTGTGTGCGGTTGAGTGTGACTGTGTGCAGGTGTGTGCGTGTGTGTATGTGTGTGTGCAGGTGAGTGTGGGTATGTGGGTGTGTGCGTGTGTGTATAGGTTTCTGTGTGTGTGTGTGGGTGTGTGTGGGTGCGCTCCCCGGGTGGGCTGAATGTCATGACTGTGTTAGGGGAGAGAAGGCCCAAGGAGGCCTTCAGGGAGCTGCCATGGCATAGCAGTGCTCAGGAAAGAGCACCCTTCTTTCTTTAGGCTGGAGGCACACTCGAGTTTCTGCTTGAGGCAGAGGGACGGCAGAGAGGCCATCACTGGCTGAAGGCAAAGCAGAGAGATTTTTGGTGGAGCGATGGCTCCATCTGCTGGCTGACAAGCGTGGAAGGCGAAGCCTCGCTCCAACTGAGTTCCTGAGGAAGTTTCCAAGCAGGCGGCACTCTGGCACCACAAGCTAGAGGGTCCTGCTTAGGACTTCCCAGTGGCTCCAGAGTGGATGGCAAGGGCATGTGGGTTGGAGGGTGCTCGGATGCTGCAGGGGAGGCTTTGGGCACCCAGTGCTCTGTGATGGAACATGCTGCAGGCCCGAGCATGCATGAACTCCTCCAAGGTTTTGGAGCAGGAAATCTGTCCTTAGCAGAAGGCTTCCTGCAAAGGCCTGCAGGCCTTTCTGGGTGGCTAAGCTGCAGCTCCCTTGCAGGCTGCTGGTCCAGGGGCCTGTGTCCCTTGGTCTAAAGTGCTGTAGGAGGAGCTCCTAGCAAGGGGAGAGCAAGCACCTTGTTTCCCTTGAAGAGACTTTCTTGTTCATGGAGCGGCCTGCCATCAGCGAAGACAGTGCAGGCAGCATGGGGGTTTTGCAGGCAGCTAAGAGGCTGCAGGAGTCCTGCATGAAATAGGGGTCATGACTGGTTTCTCCTCAAGGCCCAATGGCAACGTGCACACACAGCCTCTGGACCTGCAGCTCCCGAGCAGTGCAAGAGACCCCCAGGCAGCGCCCTGGGGCCTCCTCGGATGAGCTGTGCTCCATAGAGGGCCTGCCTGCTGGCAATGGCCTAGGCCACCCCAGGCTCTAGAGAGGCCCGGCTGAGCCTGGGATGGGTCCTGCCCTCGCAGTGCTCAGGGAAAAACCGTGTTTGAGGCCAGGCTGCAGGCACATTCAGTGTTGTGTCTGGTGCAGAGTGACTTCAGCTAGGACTTCCAGGGGGAATGTGAAGCGCTGTGGTTTTTACCTGCAATCCACGTGCCTCACTTGGGGTGCCCGGCCCATCCATCCCACACTCCTTGGATGTGTGTTCCTCAGACAGCTGGACAGCTGGGGAAGTGGACCTCCCGCAGCAAGGGAGACCTGCCTAGAACATTGCTCTGTGTACAAAGAGGATTCGCTGTGCCTCTGGCACTGGGGGGAGACTTTCTGCACCCAGGAGACACTTGGCACACACAGCATTTCCCCATGGAAAGTGGTGTGAAAAAGAGCTCCCGCTGGGGCTGCATGGCCCTCTGCAGTAGAAGCCCTCCACGCAGCAGGCTGTCATGGACTCGGCTGCAGGCCTTTGTGGCTGGAGTGACTGCAGCTCCTCTGGAGGCTCTGGGTCAATTTTCACTCACCTTCGAGTGCAATAGGCTTGTGGGTTAAGGTGCTTGCAAAGGAAAGCAAGCAGCCTGCTCCTTTCCATTAGGAACACGTGTGGTGAGAGGCTTGGCAGCAGAGAAGAACAAAGAGGGGCAGCCAAGGAGGGGATTTGCATGCAGCTGGGTGGCCCCCAAATCTCCTGTTTCCCAAGCAGGGAATGCCTGCTGTGCCCATCAGTGCCCATTTCTAAGTGGGCACCCAGCCTCCACATCTGCCCTTTCCCAGCCATGAAAACACATGCAGGCCACACCCTGAGCCCTTCCAAGTGTGAACTTTGCTCCCTGTGGGGGCTGAATGCCACGTCTGGCTAAGGTGGGAGAAGGCCCGAGGAGGCCTTGGGGGACCTGCCAAGACATAGCAGTGCTCAGCAATGAGCACTCTGCTTTCTTTTGGATGGACGCACACTCCAGTTTCTGCTTGAGGCCCAGAGAGCTAGGATAGGTGATCCACGGGGGAAGGCAGAGCAGAGGGTTTTTCGGTGGAGCGTTGGCTCCCTCTGCTGGCCGTCAAGCGTGGAAGGCTAAGCCTTGCTCCAGCTGAGTTCCTGAGCAACTTTCCAAGCAGGAGGCACTCTGGCTCCACAAGCTAGAGGACTTCCCAGTGGCTCCAGAGTGGGTGGCAAGGGCATGTGAGTTGGAGGGTGCTCAGAAGCCACAGGGGAGACTTGAGTGTGGTTGGGTGCAGGTGTGCCAATATGTGTGGGTGTGTGGGGGTGTGCGCATGTGTGCGGGTGTGTTTTATTGTGTGTGAGAGTGTGTGTGAGTGCAGGCGCGCAAGTGTGTATTGGTGTGTGCGGGTGTGTGTGTGTGGGTGTGCGGGCATGTGCGTGTGTGTTTTGGTGGGGGCAGGTGTGTGTGTGTGTGCAGGCGTGTATGTGTATCTGTGGGTGTCTGCGGGTGTGTATAGGATTCTGTGTGTGTATGGGGTGTGTGTGGGTGTGTGTGGCTGTGTGTGAATGTGTGTGGGTGTGTGCTATTGTCTTTGGGTGTGTGTGAGTGGGTTTGGGTGTGTGCATGCCTGTGTTAGAGAGAGTGGGACTGTGCGGGGTGTGCAGGTGTGTTCGGGTGTGTGTGGATGTGTGCAGGAGTGTGCAAGTATATGCGGGTATGTGTGGTTGTGTGCAGGTTGTGTGTGTGATTGGGTGTGTTTGGGTTTGTGTGGGTGTTTGTTAGTGTGTGTGAGAGTGTGTGGGTGTGTATGAGTCTGTGTGGGTGTGTGAGAGTGTGTGTGAGTGCAAGTGCCTGTGTGCGGGTGCCTGAGGTTGTGTGCCTGTGCGAGAGTGTGAGTGGTTGTGTGCAGGTGTGTGAGGGTGTGGGTGTGAGGGTGTGTGTGAGTGTGTGCAGGTGTGTGAGGGTGAGTGGGTGTGTGCAGGTGTGTGCATATGTGTGTGGGTGTGTGTGAGTGTGTGTGAGTGTGTTTGTGTATGCGAGTGTCTATGGGTGTTTGTGGGTGTGTGCAGTTGAGTGTGACTGTGTGCAGGTGTGTGCGTGTGTGTATGTGTGTGTGCAGGTGAGTGTGGGTATGTGGGTGTGTGCGTGTGTGTATAGGTTTCTGTGTGTGTGTGTGGGTGTGTGTGGGTGCGCTCCCCGGGTGGGCTGAATGTCATGACTGTGTTAGGGGAGAGAAGGCCCAAGGAGGCCTTCAGGGAGCTGCCATGGCATAGCAGTGCTCAGGAAAGAGCACCCTTCTTTCTTTAGGCTGGAGGCACACTCGAGTTTCTGCTTGAGGCAGAGGGACGGCAGAGTGGCCATCACTGGCTGAAGGCAAAGCAGAGAGATTTTTGGTGGAGCGATGGCTCCATCTGCTGGCTGACAAGCGTGGAAGGCGAAGCCTCGCTCCAACTGAGTTCCTGAGGAAGTTTCCAAGCAGGCGGCACTCTGGCACCACAAGCTAGAGGGTCCTGCTTAGGACTTCCCAGTGGCTCCAGAGTGGATGGCAAGGGCATGTGGGTTGGAGGGTGCTCGGATGCCGCAGGGGAGGCTTTGGGCACCCAGTGCTCTGTGACGAAACATGCTGCAGGCCCGAGCATCCATGAACTCCTCCAAGGTTTTGGAGCAGGAAATCTGTCCTTAGCAGAAGGCTTCCTGCAAAGGCCTGCAGGCCTTTCTGGGTGGCTAAGCTGCAGCTCCCTTGCAGGCTGCTGGTCCAGGGGCCTGTGTCCCTTGGTCTAAAGTGCTGTAGGAGGAGCTCCTAGCAAGGGGAGAGCAAGCACCTTGTTTCCCTTGAAGAGACTTTCTTGTTCATGGAGCGGCCTGCCATCAGCGAAGACAGTGCAGGCAGCATGGGGGTTTTGCAGGCAGCTAAGAGGCTGCAGGAGTCCTGCATGAAATAGGGGTCATGACTGGTTTCTCCTCAAGGCCCAATGGCAACGTGCACACACAGCCTCTGGACCTGCAGCTCCCGAGCAGTGCAAGAGACCCCCAGGCAGCACCCTGGGGCCTCCTCGGATGAGCTGTGCTCCATAGAGGGCCTGCCTGCTGGCAATGGCCTAGGCCACCCCAGGCTCTAGAGAGGCCCGGCTGAGCCTGGGATGGGCCCTGCCCTCGCAGTGCTCAGGGAAAACCCGTGTTTGAGGCCAGGCTGCAGGCACATTCAGTGTTGTGTCTGGTGCAGAGTGACTTCAACTAGGACTTCCAGGGGGAATGTGAAGCGCTGTGGTTTTTACCTGCAATCCACGTGCCTCACTTGGGGTGCCCGGCCCATCCATCCCACACTCCTTGGATGTGTGTTCCTCAGACAGCTGGACAGCTGGGGAAGTGGACCTCCCGCAGCAAGGGAGACCTGCCTAGAACATTGCTCTGTGTACAAAGAGGATTCGCTGTGCCTCTGGCACTGGGGGGAGACTTTCTGCACCCAGGAGACACTTGGCACATACAGCATTTCCCCATGGAAAGTGGTGTGAAAAAGAGCACCCGCCGGGGCTGCATGGCCCTCTGCAGTAGAAGCCCTCCACACAGCAGGCTGTCATGGACTCGGCTGCAGGCCTTTGTGGCTGGAGTGACTGCAGCTCCTCTGGAGGCTCTGGGTCAATTTTCACTCACCTTCGAGTGCAATAGGCTTGTGGGTTAAGGTGCTTGCAAAGGAAAGCAAGCAGCCTGCTCCTTTCCATTAGGAACACGTGTGGTGAGAGGCTTGGCAGCAGAGAAGAACAAAGAGGGGCAGCCAAGGAGGGGATTTGCATGCAGCTGGGTGGCCCCCAAATCTCCTGTTTCCCAAGCAGGGAATGCCTGCTGTGCCCATCAGTGCCCATTTCTAAGTGGGCACCCAGCCTCCACATCTGCCCTTTCCCAGCCATGAAAACACATGCAGGCCACACCCTGAGCCCTTCCAACTGTGAACTTTGCTCCCTGTGGGGGCTGAATGCCACGTCTGGCTAAGGTGGGAGAAGGCCAGAGGAGGCCTTGGGGGACCTGCCAAGACATAGCAGTGCTCAGCAATGAGCACTCTGCTTTCTTTTGGATGGACGCACACTCCAGTTTCTGCTTGAGGTCCAGAGAGGTAGGATAGGCGATCCACGGGGGAAGGCAGAGCAGAGAGTTTTTCGGTGGAGCGTTGGCTCCCTCTGCTGGCCGTCAAGCGTGGAAGGCTAAGCCTTGCACCAGCGGAGTTCCTGAGCAAGTTTCCAAGCAGGAGGCACTCTGGCTCCACAAGCTAGAGGACTTCCCAGTGGCTCCAGAGTGGGTGGCAAGGGCATGTGAGTTGGAGGGTGCTCAGAAGCCACAGGGGAGACTTGAGTGTGGTTGGGTGCAGGTGTGCCAATATGTGTGGGTGTGTGGGGGTGTGCACATGTGTGCGAGTGTGTTTTAGTGTGTGTGAGAGTGTGTGTGAGTGCAGGCGCGCAAGTGTGTATTGGTGTGTGCGGGTGTGTGTGTGTGGGTGTGCGGGCATGTGCGTGTGTGTTTTGGTGGGGGCAGGTGTGTGTGTGTGTGCAGGCGTGTATGTGTTTCTGTGGGTGTCTGCGGGTGTGTATAGGATTCTGTGTGTGTATGGGGTGTGTGTGGGTGTGTGTGGCTGTGTGTGAATGTGTGTGGGTGTGTGCTATTGTCTTTGGGTGTGTGTGAGTGGGTTTGGGTGTGTGCATGCCTGTGTTAGAGAGAGTGGGACTGTGCGGGGTGTGCAGGTGTGTTCGGGTGTGTGTGGATGTGTGCAGGAGTGTGCAAGTATATGCGGGTATGTGTGGTTGTGTGCAGGTTGTGTGTGTGATTGGGTGTGTTTGGGTTTGTGTGGGTGTTTGTTAGTGTGTGTGAGAGTGTGTGGGTGTGTATGAGTCTGTGTGGGTGTGTGAGAGTGTGTGTGAGTGCAAGTGCCTGTGTGCGGGTGCTTGAGGTTGTGTGCCTGTGCGAGAGTGTGAGTGGTTGTGTGCAGGTGTGTGAGGGTGTGGGTGTGAGGGTGTGTGTGAGTGTGTGCAGGTGTGTGAGGGTGAGTGGGTGTGTGCAGGTGTGTGCGTATGTGTGTGGGTGTGTGTGAGTGTGTGTGAGTGTGTTTGTGTGTGCGAGTGTCTATGGGTGTTTGTGGGTGTGTGCGGTTGAGTGTGACTGTGTGCAGGTGTGTGCGTGTGTGTATGTGTGTGTGCAGGTGAGTGTGGGTATGTGGGTGTGTGCGTGTGTGTATAGGTTTCTGTGTGTGTGTGTGGGTGTGTGTGGGTGCGCTCCCCGGGTGGGCTGAATGTCATGACTGTGTTAGGGGAGAGAAGGCCCAAGGAGGCCTTCAGGGAGCTGCCATGGCATAGTAGTGCTCAGGAAAGAGCACCCTTCTTTCTTTAGGCTGGAGGCACACTCGAGTTTCTGCTTGAGGCAGAGGGACGGCAGAGAGGCCATCACTGGCTGAAGGCAAAGCAGAGAGATTTTTGGTGGAGCGATGGCTCCATCTGCTGGCTGACAAGCGTGGAAGGCGAAGCCTTGCTCCAACTGAGTTCCTGAGGAAGTTTCCAAGCAGGCGGCACTCTGGCACCACAAGCTAGAGGGTCCTGCTTAGGACTTCCCAGTGGCTCCAGAGTGGATGGCAAGGGCATGTGGGTTGGAGGGTGCTCGGATGCCGCAGGGGAGGCTTTGGGCACCCAGTGCTCTGTGACAAAACATGCTGCAGGCCCGAGCATCCATGAACTCCTCCAAGGTTTTGGAGCAGGAAATCTGTCCTTAGCAGAAGGCTTCCTGCAAAGGCCTGCAGGCCTTTCTGGGTGGCTAAGCTGCAGCTCCCTTGCAGGCTGCTGGTCCAGGGGCCTGTGTCCCTTGGTCTAAAGTGCTGTAGGAGGAGCTCCTAGCAAGGGGAGAGCAAGCACCTTGTTTCCCTTGAAGAGACTTTCTTGTTCATGGAGCGGCCTGCCATCAGCGAAGACAGTGCAGGCAGCATGGGGGCTTTGCAGGCAGCTAAGAGGCTGCAGGAGTCCTGCATGAAATAGGGGTCATGACTGGTTTCTCCTCAAGGCCCAATGGCAACGTGCACACACAGCCTCTGGACCTGCAGCTCCCGAGCAGTGCAAGAGACCCCCAGGCAGCACCCTGGGGCCTCCTCGGATGAGCTGTGCTCCATAGAGGGCCTGCCTGCTGGCAATGGCCTAGGCCACCCCAGGCCCTAGAGAGGCCCGGCTGAGCCTGGGATGGGCCCTGCCCTCGCAGTGCTCAGGGAAAACCCGTGTTTGAGGCCAGGCTGCAGGCACATTCAGTGTTGTGTCTGGTGCAGAGTGACTTCAGCTAGGACTTCCAGGGGGAATGTGAAGCGCTGTGGTTTTTACCTGCAATCCACGTGCCTCACTTGGGGTGCCCGGCCCATCCATCCCACACTCCTTGGATGTGTGTTCCTCAGACAGCTGGACAGCTGGGGAAGTGGACCTCCCACAGCAAGGGAGACCTGCCTAGAACATTGCTCTGTGTACAAAGAGGATTCACTGTGCCTCTGGCACTGGGGGGAGACTTTCTGCACCCAGGAGACACTTGGCACATACAGCGTTTCCCCATGGAAAGTGGTGTGAAAAAGAGCACCTGCCGGGGCTGCATGGCCCTCTGCAGTAGAAGCCCTCCACGCAGCAGGCTGTCATGGACTCGGCTGCAGGCCTTTGTGGCTGGAGTGACTGCAGCTCCTCTGGAGGCTCTGGGTCAATTTTCACTCACCTTCGAGTGCAATAGGCTTGTGGGTTGAGGTGCTTGCAAAGGAAAGCAAGCAGCCTGCTCCTTTCCATTAGGAACACGTGTGGTGAGAGGCTTGGCAGCAGAGAAGAACAAAGAGGGGCAGCCAAGGAGGGGATTTGCATGCAGCTGGGTGGCCCCCAAATCTCCTGTTTCCCAAGCAGGGAATGCCTGCTGTGCCCATCAGTGCCCATTTCTAAGTGGGCACCCAGCCTCCACATCTGCCCTTTCCCAGCCATGAAAACACATGCAGGCCACACCCTGAGCCCTTCCAAGTGTGAACTTTGCTCCCTGTGGGGGCTGAATGCCACGTCTGGCTAAGGTGGGAGAAGGCCCGAGGAGGCCTTGGGGGACCTGCCAAGACATAGCAGTGCTCAGCAATGAGCACTCTGCTTTCTTTTGATGGACGCACACTCCAGTTTCTGCTTGAGGCCCAGAGATGTAGGATAGGCGATCCACGGTTGAAAGCAGAGCAGAGTTTTCGGTGTAGCGTTGGCTCCCTCTACTGGCCGTCAAGCGTGGAAGGCTAAGCCTTGCTCCAGCTGAGTTCCTGAGCAAGTTTCCAAGCAGGAGGCACTCTGGCTCCACAAGCTAGAGGACTTCCCAGTGGCTCCAGAGTGGGTGGCAAGGGCATGTGAGTTGGAGGGTGCTCCGAAGCCACAGGGGAGACTTTAGTGTGGTTGGGTGCAGGTGTGACAATATGTGTGGGTGTGGGGTGTGTGTGCATGTGTGCAAGTGTGTTTTAGTGTGTGTGAGAGTGTGTGTGAGTGCAGGCGCGCAAGTGTGTATTGGTGTGTGCGGGTGTGTGTGTGTGGGTGTGCGGGCATGTGCGTGTGTGTTTTGGTGGGGGCAGGTGTGTGTGTGTGTGCAGGCGTGTATGTGTATCTGTGGGTGTCTGCGGGTGTGTATAGGATTCTGTGTGTGTATGGGGTGTGTGTGGGTGTGTGTGGCTGTGTGTGAATGTGTGTGGGTGTGTGCTATTGTCTTTGGGTGTGTGTGAGTGGGTTTTGGTGTGTGCATGCCTGTGTTAGAGAGAGTGGGACTGTGCAGGGTGTGCAGGTGTGTTCGGGTGTGTGTGGATGTGTGCAGGAGTGTGCAAGTATATGCGGGTATGTGTGGTTGTGTGCAGGTTGTGTGTGTGATTGGGTGTGTTTGGGTTTGTGTGGGTGTTTGTTAGTGTGTGTGAGAGTGTGTGGGTGTGTATGAGTCTGTGTGGGTGTGTGAGAGTGTGTGTGAGTGCAAGTGCCTGTGTGCGGGTGCTTGAGGTTGTGTGCCTGTGCGAGAGGGTGAGTGGTTGTGTGCAGGTGTGTGAGGGTGTGGGTGTGAGGGTGTGTGTGAGTGTGTGCAGCTGTGTGAGGGTGAGTGGGTGTGTGCAGGTGTGTGCGTATGTGTGCGGGTGTGTGTGAGTGTGTGTGAGTGTGTTTGTGTGTGCGAGTGTCTATGGGTGTTTGTGGGTGTGTGCGGTTGAGTGTGACTGTGTGCAGGTGTGTGCGTGTGTGTATGTGTGTGTGCAGGTGAGTGTGGGTATGTGGGTGTGTGCGTGTGTGTATAGGTTTCTGTGTGTGTGTGTGGGTGTGTGTGGGTGCGCTCCCCGGGTGGGCTGAATGTCATGACTGTGTTAGGGGAGAGAAGGCCCAAGGAGGCCTTCAGGGAGCTGCCATGGCATAGCAGTGCTCAGGAAAGAGCACCCTTCTTTCTTTAGGCTGGAGGCACACTCGAGTTTCTGCTTGAGGCAGAGGGACGGCAGAGAGGCCATCACTGGCTGAAGGCAAAGCAGAGAGATTTTTGGTGGAGCGATGGCTCCATCTGCTGGCTGACAAGCGTGGAAGGCGAAGCCTCGCTCCAACTGAGTTCCTGAGGAAGTTTCCAAGCAGGCGGCACTCTGGCACCACAAGCTAGAGGGTCCTGCTTAGGACTTCCCAGTGGCTCCAGAGTGGATGGCAAGGGCATGTGGGTTGGAGGGTGCTCGGATGCTGCAGGGGAGGCTTTGGGCACCCAGTGCTCTGTGATGGAACATGCTGCAGGCCCGAGCATGCATGAACTCCTCCAAGGTTTTGGAGCAGGAAATCTGTCCTTAGCAGAAGGCTTCCTGCAAAGGCCTGCAGGCCTTTCTGGGTGGCTAAGCTGCAGCTCCCTTGCAGGCTGCTGGTCCAGGGGCCTGTGTCCCTTGGTCTAAAGTGCTGTAGGAGGAGCTCCTAGCAAGGGGAGAGCAAGCACCTTGTTTCCCTTGAAGAGACTTTCTTGTTCATGGAGCGGCCTGCCATCAGCGAAGACAGTGCAGGCAGCATGGGGGTTTTGCAGGCAGCTAAGAGGCTGCAGGAGTCCTGCATGAAATAGGGGTCATGACTGGTTTCTCCTCAAGGCCCAATGGCAACGTGCACACACAGCCTCTGGACCTGCAGCTCCCGAGCAGTGCAAGAGACCCCCAGGCAGCGCCCTGGGGCCTCCTCGGATGAGCTGTGCTCCATAGAGGGCCTGCCTGCTGGCAATGGCCTAGGCCACCCCAGGCTCTAGAGAGGCCCGGCTGAGCCTGGGATGGGTCCTGCCCTCGCAGTGCTCAGGGAAAAACCGTGTTTGAGGCCAGGCTGCAGGCACATTCAGTGTTGTGTCTGGTGCAGAGTGACTTCAGCTAGGACTTCCAGGGGGAATGTGAAGCGCTGTGGTTTTTACCTGCAATCCACGTGCCTCACTTGGGGTGCCCGGCCCATCCATCCCACACTCCTTGGATGTGTGTTCCTCAGACAGCTGGACAGCTGGGGAAGTGGACCTCCCGCAGCAAGGGAGACCTGCCTAGAACATTGCTCTGTGTACAAAGAGGATTCGCTGTGCCTCTGGCACTGGGGGGAGACTTTCTGCACCCAGGAGACACTTGGCACACACAGCGTTTCCCCATGGAAAGTGGTGTGAAAAAGAGCACCCGCTGGGGCTGCATGGCCCTCTGCAGTAGAAGCCCTCCACGCAGCAGGCTGTCATGGACTCGGCTGCAGGCCTTTGTGGCTGGAGTGACTGCAGCTCCTCTGGAGGCTCTGGGTCAATTTTCACTCACCTTCGAGTGCAATAGGCTTGTGGGTTAAGGTGCTTGCAAAGGAAAGCAAGCAGCCTGCTCCTTTCCATTAGGAACACGTGTGGTGAGAGGCTTGGCAGCAGAGAAGAACAAAGAGGGGCAGCCAAGGAGGGGATTTGCATGCAGCTGGGTGGCCCCCAAATCTCCTGTTTCCCAAGCAGGGAATGCCTGCTGTGCCCATCAGTGCCCATTTCTAAGTGGGCACCCAGCCTCCACATCTGCCCTTTCCCAGCCATGAAAACACATGCAGGCCACACCCTGAGCCCTTCCAAGTGTGAACTTTGCTCCCTGTGGGGGCTGAATGCCACGTCTGGCTAAGGTGGGAGAAGGCCCGAGGAGGCCTTGGGGGACCTGCCAAGACATAGCAGTGCTCAGCAATGAGCACTCTGCTTTCTTTTGGATGGACGCACACTCCAGTTTCTGCTTGAGGCCCAGAGAGCTAGGATAGGTGATCCACGGGGGAAGGCAGAGCAGAGAGTTTTTTGGTGGAGCGTTGGCTCCCTCTGCTGGCCGTCAAGCGTGGAAGGCTAAGCCTTGCTCCAGCTGAGTTCCTGAGCAACTTTCCAAGCAGGAGGCACTCTGGCTCCACAAGCTAGAGGACTTCCCAGTGGCTCCAGAGTGGGTGGCAAGGGCATGTGAGTTGGAGGGTGCTCAGAAGCCACAGGGGAGACTTGAGTGTGGTTGGGTGCAGGTGTGCCAATATGTGTGGGTGTGTGGGGGTGTGCGCATGTGTGCGGGTGTGTTTTATTGTGTGTGAGAGTGTGTGTGAGTGCAGGCGCGCAAGTGTGTATTGGTGTGTGCGGGTGTGTGTGTGTGGGTGTGCGGGCATGTGCGTGTGTGTTTTGGTGGGGGCAGGTGTGTGTGTGTGTGCAGGCGTGTATGTGTATCTGTGGGTGTCTGCGGGTGTGTATAGGATTCTGTGTGTGTATGGGGTGTGTGTGGGTGTGTGTGGCTGTGTGTGAATGTGTGTGGGTGTGTGCTATTGTCTTTGGGTGTGTGTGAGTGGGTTTGGGTGTGTGCATGCCTGTGTTAGAGAGAGTGGGACTGTGCGGGGTGTGCAGGTGTGTTCGGGTGTGTGTGGATGTGTGCAGGAGTGTGCAAGTATATGCGGGTATGTGTGGTTGTGTGCAGGTTGTGTGTGTGATTGGGTGTGTTTGGGTTTGTGTGGGTGTTTGTTAGTGTGTGTGAGAGTGTGTGGGTGTGTATGAGTCTGTGTGGGTGTGTGAGAGTGTGTGTGAGTGCAAGTGCCTGTGTGCGGGTGCCTGAGGTTGTGTGCCTGTGCGAGAGTGTGAGTGGTTGTGTGCAGGTGTGTGAGGGTGTGGGTGTGAGGGTGTGTGTGAGTGTGTGCAGGTGTGTGAGGGTGAGTGGGTGTGTGCAGGTGTGTGCATATGTGTGTGGGTGTGTGTGAGTGTGTGTGAGTGTGTTTGTGTATGCGAGTGTCTATGGGTGTTTGTGGGTGTGTGCAGTTGAGTGTGACTGTGTGCAGGTGTGTGCGTGTGTGTATGTGTGTGTGCAGGTGAGTGTGGGTATGTGGGTGTGTGCGTGTGTGTATAGGTTTCTGTGTGTGTGTGCGGGTGTGTGTGGGTGCGCTCCCCGGGTGGGCTGAATGTCATGACTGTGTTAGGGGAGAGAAGGCCCAAGGAGGCCTTCAGGGAGCTGCCATGGCATAGCAGTGCTCAGGAAAGAGCACCCTTCTTTCTTTAGGCTGGAGGCACACTCGATTTTCTGCTTGAGGCAGAGGGACGGCAGAGTGGCCATCACTGGCTGAAGGCAAAGCAGAGAGATTTTTGGTGGAGCGATGGCTCCATCTGCTGGCTGACAAGCGTGGAAGGCGAAGCCTCGCTCCAACTGAGTTCCTGAGGAAGTTTCCAAGCAGGCGGCACTCTGGCACCACAAGCTAGAGGGTCCTGCTTAGGACTTCCCAGTGGCTCCAGAGTGGATGGCAAGGGCATGTGGGTTGGAGGGTGCTCGGATGCCGCAGGGGAGGCTTTGGGCACCCAGTGCTCTGTGACGAAACATGCTGCAGGCCCGAGCATCCATGAACTCCTCCAAGGTTTTGGAGCAGGAAATCTGTCCTTAGCAGAAGGCTTCCTGCAAAGGCCTGCAGGCCTTTCTGGGTGGCTAAGCTGCAGCTCCCTTGCAGGCTGCTGGTCCAGGGGCCTGTGTCCCTTGGTCTAAAGTGCTGTAGGAGGAGCTCCTAGCAAGGGGAGAGCAAGCACCTTGTTTCCCTTGAAGAGACTTTCTTGTTCATGGAGCGGCCTGCCATCAGCGAAGACAGTGCAGGCAGCATGGGGGTTTTGCAGGCAGCTAAGAGGCTGCAAGAGTCCTGCATGAAATAGGGGTCATGACTGGTTTCTCCTCAAGGCCCAATGGCAACGTGCACACACAGCCTCTGGACCTGCAGCTCCCGAGCAGTGCAAGAGACCCCCAGGCAGCACCCTGGGGCCTCCTCGGATGAGCTGTGCTCCATAGAGGGCCTGCCTGCTGGCAATGGCCTAGGCCACCCCAGGCTCTAGAGAGGCCCGGCTGAGCCTGGGATGGGCCCTGCCCTCGCAGTGCTCAGGGAAAACCCGTGTTTGAGGCCAGGCTGCAGGCACATTCAGTGTTGTGCCTGGTGCAGAGTGACTTCAGCTAGGACTTCCAGGGGGAATGTGAAGCGCTGTGGTTTTTACCTGCAATCCACGTGCCTCACTTGGGGTGCCCGGCCCATCCATCCCACACTCCTTGGATGTGTGTTCCTCAGACAGCTGGACAGCTGGGGAAGTGGACCTCCCACAGCAAGGGAGACCTGCCTAGAACATTGCTCTGTGTACAAAGAGGATTCGCTGTGCCTCTGGCACTGGGGGGAGACTTTCTGCACCCAGGAGACACTTGGCACATACAGCGTTTCCCCATGGAAAGTGGTGTGAAAAAGAGCACCCGCCGGGGCTGCATGGCCCTCTGCAGTAGAAGCCCTCCACGCAGCAGGCTGTCATGGACTCGGCTGCAGGCCTTTGTGGCTGGAGTGACTGCAGCTCCTCTGGAGGCTCTGGGTCAATTTTCACTCACCTTCGAGTGCAATAGGCTTGTGGGTTGAGGTGCTTGCAAAGGAAAGCAAGCAGCCTGCTCCTTTCCATTAGGAACACGTGTGGTGAGAGGCTTGGCAGCAGAGAAGAACAAAGAGGGGCAGCCAAGGAGGGGATTTGCATGCAGCTGGGTGGCCCCCAAATCTCCTGTTTCCCAAGCAGGGAATGCCTGCTGTGCCCATCAGTGCCCATTTCTAAGTGGGCACCCAGCCTCCACATCTGCCCTTTCCCAGCCATGAAAACACATGCAGGCCACACCCTGAGCCCTTCCAAGTGTGAACTTTGCTCCCTGTGGGGGCTGAATGCCACGTCTGGCTAAGGTGGGAGAAGGCCCGAGGAGGCCTTGGGGGACCTGCCAAGACATAGCAGTGCTCAGCAATGAGCACTCTGCTTTCTTTTGGATGGACGCACACTCCAGTTTCTGCTTGAGGCCCAGAGAGCTAGGATAGGTGATCCACGGGGGAAGGCAGAGCAGAGAGTTTTTTGGTGGAGCGTTGGCTCCCTCTGCTGGCCGTCAAGCGTGGAAGGCTAAGCCTTGCTCCAGCTGAGTTCCTGAGCAACTTTCCAAGCAGGAGGCACTCTGGCTCCACAAGCTAGAGGACTTCCCAGTGGCTCCAGAGTGGGTGGCAAGGGCATGTGAGTTGGAGGGTGCTCAGAAGCCACAGGGGAGACTTGAGTGTGGTTGGGTGCAGGTGTGCCAATATGTGTGGGTGTGTGGGGGTGTGCGCATGTGTGCGAGTGTGTTTTAGTGTGTGTGAGAGTGTGTGTGAGTGCAGGCGCGCAAGTGTGTATTGGTGTGTGCGGGTGTGTGTGTGTGGGTGTGCGGGCATGTGCGTGTGTGTTTTGGTGGGGGCAGGTGTGTGTGTGTGTGCAGGCGTGTATGTGTATCTGTGGGTGTCTGCGGGTGTGTATAGGATTCTGTGTGTGTATGGGGTGTGTGTGGGTGTGTGTGGCTGTGTGTGAATGTGTGTGGGTGTGTGCTATTGTCTTTGGGTGTGTGTGAGTGGGTTTGGGTGTGTGCATGCCTGTGTTAGAGAGAGTGGGACTGTGCGGGGTGTGCAGGTGTGTTCGGGTGTGTGTGGATGTGTGCAGGAGTGTGCAAGTATATGCGGGTATGTGTGGTTGTGTGCAGGTTGTGTGTGTGATTGGGTGTGTTTGGGTTTGTGTGGGTGTTTGTTAGTGTGTGTGAGAGTGTGTGGGTGTGTATGAGTCTGTGTGGGTGTGTGAGAGTGTGTGTGAGTGCAAGTGCCTGTGTGCGGGTGCCTGAGGTTGTGTGCCTGTGCGAGAGTGTGAGTGGTTGTGTGCAGGTGTGTGAGGGTGTGGGTGTGAGGGTGTGTGTGAGTGTGTGCAGGTGTGTGAGGGTGAGTGGGTGTGTGCAGGTGTGTGCGTATGTGTGTGGGTGTGTGTGAGTGTGTTTGTGTATGCGAGTGTCTATGGGTGTATGTGGGTGTGTGCAGTTGAGTGTGACTGTGTGCAGGTGTGTGCGTGTGTGTATGTGTGTGTGCAGGTGAGTGTGGGTATGTGGGTGTGTGCGTGTGTGTATAGGTTTCTGTGTGTGTGTGTGGGTGTGTGTGGGTGCGCTCCCCGGGTGGGCTGAATGTCATGACTGTGTTAGGGGAGAGAAGGCCCAAGGAGGCCTTCAGGGAGCTGCCATGGCATAGCAGTGCTCAGGAAAGAGCACCCTTCTTTCTTTAGGCTGGAGGCACACTCGAGTTTCTGCATGAGGCAGAGGGACGGCAGAGAGGCCATCACTGGCTGAAGGCAAAGCAGAGAGATTTTTGGTGGAGCGATGGCTCCATCTGCTGGCTGACAAGCGTGGAAGGCGAAGCCTCGCTCCAACTGAGTTCCTGAGGAAGTTTCCAAGCAGGCGGCACTCTGGCACCACAAGCTAGAGGGTCCTGCTTAGGACTTCCCAGTGGCTCCAGAGTGGATGGCAAGGGCATGTGGGTTGGAGGGTGCTCGGATGCCGCAGGGGAGGCTTTGGGCACCCAGTGCTCTGTGACGAAACATGCTGCAGGCCCGAGCATCCATGAACTCCTCCAAGGTTTTGGAGCAGGAAATCTGTCCTTAGCAGAAGGCTTCCTGCAAAGGCCTGCAGGCCTTTCTGGGTGGCTAAGCTGCAGCTCCCTTGCAGGCTGCTGGTCCAGGGGCCTGTGTCCCTTGGTCTAAAGTGCTGTAGGAGGAGCTCCTAGCAAGGGGAGAGCAAGCACCTTGTTTCCCTTGAAGAGACTTTCTTGTTCATGGAGCGGCCTGCCATCAGCGAAGACAGTGCAGGCAGCATGGGGGTTTTGCAGGCAGCTAAGAGGCTGCAGGAGTCCTGCATGAAATAGGGGTCATGACTGGTTTCTCCTCAAGGCCCAATGGCAACGTGCACACACAGCCTCTGGACCTGCAGCTCCCGAGCAGTGCAAGAGACCCCCAGGCAGCACCCTGGGGCCTCCTCGGATGAGCTGTGCTCCATAGAGGGCCTGCCTGCTGGCAATGGCCTAGGCCACCCCAGGCTCTAGAGAGGCCCGGCTGAGCCTGGGATGGGCCCTGCCCTCGCAGTGCTCAGGGAAAACCCGTGTTTGAGGCCAGGCTGCAGGCACATTCAGTGTTGTGTCTGGTGCAGAGTGACTTCAGCTAGGACTTCCAGGGGGAATGTGAAGCGCTGTGGTTTTTACCTGCAATCCACGTGCCTCACTTGGGGTGCCCGGCCCATCCATCCCACACTCCTTGGATGTGTGTTCCTCAGACAGCTGGACAGCTGGGGAAGTGGACCTCCCGCAGCAAGGGAGACCTGCCTAGAACATTGCTCTGTGTACAAAGAGGATTCGCTGTGCCTCTGGCACTGGGGGGAGACTTTCTGCACCCAGGAGACACTTGGCACATACAGCGTTTCCCCATGGAAAGTGGTGTGAAAAAGAGCACCCGCCGGGGCTGCATGGCCCTCTGCAGTAGAAGCCCTCCACGCAGCAGGCTGTCATGGACTCGGCTGCAGGCCTTTGTGGCTGGAGTGACTGCAGCTCCTCTGGAGGCTCTGGGTCAATTTTCACTCACCTTCGAGTGCAATAGGCTTGTGGGTTAAGGTGCTTGCAAAGGAAAGCAAGCAGCCTGCTCCTTTCCATTAGGAACACGTGTGGTGAGAGGCTTGGCAGCAGAGAAGAACAAAGAGGGGCAGCCAAGGAGGGGATTTGCATGCAGCTGGGTGGCCCCCAAATCTCCTGTTTCCCAAGCAGGGAATGCCTGCTGTGCCCATCAGTGCCCATTTCTAAGTGGGCACCCAGCCTCCACATCTGCCCTTTCCCAGCCATGAAAACACATGCAGGCCACACCCTGAGCCCTTCCAAGTGTGAACTTTGCTCCCTGTGGGGGCTGAATGCCACGTCTGGCTAAGGTGGGAGAAGGCCCGAGGAGGCCTTGGGGGACCTGCCAAGACATAGCAGTGCTCAGCAATGAGCACTCTGCTTTCTTTTGGATGGACGCACACTCCAGTTTCTGCTTGAGGTCCAGAGAGGTAGGATAGGCGATCCACGGGGGAAGGCAGAGCAGAGAGTTTTTCGGTGGAGCGTTGGCTCCCTCTGCTGGCCGTCAAGCGTGGAAGGCTAAGCCTTGCTCCAGCTGAGTTCCTGAGCAAGTTTCCAAGCAGGAGGCACTCTGGCTCCACAAGCTAGAGGACTTCCCAGTGGCTCCAGAGTGGGTGGCAAGGGCATGTGAGTTGGAGGGTGCTCAGAAGCCACAGGGGAGACTTGAGTGTGGTTGGGTGCAGGTGTGCCAATATGTGTGGGTGTGTGGGGGTGTGCGCATGTGTGCGAGTGTGTTTTAGTGTGTGTGAGAGTGTGTGTGAGTGCAGGCACGCAAGTGTGTATTGGTGTGTGCGGGTGTGTGTGTGTGGGTGTGCGGGCATGTGCGTGTGTGTTTTGGTGGGGGCAGGTGTGTGTGTGTGTGCAGGCGTGTATGTGTATCTGTGGGTGTCTGCGGGTGTGTATAGGATTGTGTGTGTGTATGGGGTGTGTGTGGGTGTGTGTGGCTGTGTGTGAATGTGTGTGGGTGTGTGCTATTGTCTTTGGGTGTGTGTGAGTGGGTTTGGGTGTGTGCATGCCTGTGTTAGAGAGAGTGGGACTGTGCGGGGTGTGCAGGTGTGTTCGGGTGTGTGTGGATGTGTGCAGGAGTGTGCAAGTATATGCGGGTATGTGTGGTTGTGTGCAGGTTGTGTGTGTGATTGGGTGTGTTTGGGTTTGTGTGGGTGTTTGTTAGTGTGTGTGAGAGTGTGTGGGTGTGTATGAGTCTGTGTGGGTGTGTGAGAGTGTGTGTGAGTGCAAGTGCCTGTGTGCGGGTGCTTGAGGTTGTGTGCCTGTGCGAGAGTGTGAGTGGTTGTGTGCAGGTGTGTGAGGGTGTGGGTGTGAGGGTGTGTGTGAGTGTGTGCAGGTGTGTGAGGGTGAGTGGGTGTGTGCAGGTGTGTGCGTATGTGTGTGGGTGTGTGTGAGTGTGTGTGAGTGTGTTTGTGTGTGCGAGTGTCTATGGGTGTTTGTGGGTGTGTGTGGTTGAGTGTGACTGTGTGCAGGTGTGTGCGTGTGTGTATGTGTGTGTGCAGGTGAGTGTGGGTATGTGGGTGTGTGCGTGTGTGTATAGGTTTCTGTGTGTGTGTGTGGGTGTGTGTGGGTGCGCTCCCCGGGTGGGCTGAATGTCATGACTGTGTTAGGGGAGAGAAGGCCCAAGGAGGCCTTCAGGGAGCTGCCATGGCATAGCAGTGCTCAGGAAAGAGCACCCTTCTTTCTTTAGGCTGGAGGCACACTCGAGTTTCTGCTTGAGGCAGAGGGACGGCAGAGAGGCCATCACTGGCTGAAGGCAAAGCAGAGAGATTTTTGGTGGAGCGATGGCTCCATCTGCTGGCTGACAAGCGTGGAAGGTGAAGCCTCGCTCCAACTGAGTTCCTGAGGAAGTTTCCAAGCAGGCGGCACTCTGGCACCACAAGCTAGAGGGTCCTGCTTAGGACTTCCCAGTGGCTCCAGAGTGGATGGCAAGGGCATGTGGGTTGGAGGGTGCTCGGATGCCGCAGGGGAGGCTTTGGGCACCCAGTGCTCTGTGACGAAACATGCTGCAGGCCCGAGCATCCATGAACTCCTCCAAGGTTTTGGAGCAGGAAATCTGTCCTTAGCAGAAGGCTTCCTGCAAAGGCCTGCAGGCCTTTCTGGGTGGCTAAGCTGCAGCTCCCTTGCAGGCTGCTGGTCCAGGGGCCTGTGTCCCTTGGTCTAAAGTGCTGTAGGAGGAGCTCCTAGCAAGGGGAGAGCAAGCACCTTGTTTCCCTTGAAGAGACTTTCTTGTTCATGGAGCGGCCTGCCATCAGCGAAGACAGTGCAGGCAGCATGGTGGTTTTGCAGGCAGCTAAGAGGCTGCAGGAGTCCTGCATGAAATAGGGGTCATGACTGGTTTCTCCTCAAGGCCCAATGGCAACGTGCACACACAGCCTCTGGACCTGCAGCTCCCGAGCAGTGCAAGAGACCCCCAGGCAGCACCCTGGGGCCTCCTCGGATGAGCTGTGCTCCATAGAGGGCCTGCCTGCTGGCAATGGCCTAGGCCACCCCAGGCTCTAGAGAGGCCCGGCTGAGCCTGGGATGGGCCCTGCCCTCGCAGTGCTCAGGGAAAACCCGTGTTTGAGGCCAGGCTGCAGGCACATTCAGTGTTGTGTCTGGTGCAGAGTGACTTCAGCTAGGACTTCCAGGGGGAATGTGAAGCGCTGTGGTTTTTACCTGCAATCCACGTGCCTCACTTGGGGTGCCCGGCCCATCCATCCCACACTCCTTGGATGTGTGTTCCTCAGACAGCTGGACAGCTGGGGAAGTGGACCTCCCGCAGCAAGGGAGACCTGCCTAGAACATTGCTCTGTGTACAAAGAGGATTCGCTGTGCCTCTGGCACTGGGGGGAGACTTTCTGCACCCAGGAGACACTTGGCACATACAGCGTTTCCCCATGGAAAGTGGTGTGAAAAAGAGCACCCGCCGGGGCTGCATGGCCCTCTGCAGTAGAAGCCCTCCACGCAGCAGGCTGTCATGGACTCGGCTGCAGGCCTTTGTGGCTGGAGTGACTGCAGCTCCTCTGGAGGCTCTGGGTCAATTTTCACTCACCTTCGAGTGCAATAGGCTTGTGGGTTAAGGTGCTTGCAAAGGAAAGCAAGCAGCCTGCTCCTTTCCATTAGGAACACGTGTGGTGAGAGGCTTGGCAGCAGAGAAGAACAAAGAGGGGCAGCCAAGGAGGGGATTTGCATGCAGCTGGGTGGCCCCCAAATCTCCTGTTTCCCAAGCAGGGAATGCCTGCTGTGCCCATCAGTGCCCATTTCTAAGTGGGCACCCAGCCTCCACATCTGCCCTTTCCCAGCCATGAAAACACATGCAGGCCACACCCTGAGCCCTTCCAAGTGTGAACTTTGCTCCCTGTGGGGGCTGAATGCCACGTCTGGCTAAGGTGGGAGAAGGCCCGAGGAGGCCTTGGGGGACCTGCCAAGACATAGCAGTGCTCAGCAATGAGCACTCTGCTTTCTTTTGGATGGACGCACACTCCAGTTTCTGCTTGAGGTCCAGAGAGGTAGGATAGGCGATCCACGGGGGAAGGCAGAGCAGAGAGTTTTTCGGTGGAGCGTTGGCTCCCTCTGCTGGCCGTCAAGCGTGGAAGGCTAAGCCTTGCTCCAGCTGAGTTCCTGAGCAACTTTCCAAGCAGGAGGCACTCTGGCTCCACAAGCTAGAGGACTTCCCAGTGGCTCCAGAGTGGGTGGCAAGGGCATGTGAGTTGGAGGGTGCTCAGAAGCCACAGGGGAGACTTGAGTGTGGTTGGGTGCAGGTGTGCCAATATGTGTGGGTGTGTGGGGGTGTGCGCATGTGTGCGAGTGTGTTTTAGTGTGTGTGAGAGTGTGTGTGAGTGCAGGCACGCAAGTGTGTATTGGTGTGTGCGGGTGTGTGTGTGTTGGTGTGCGGGCATGTGCGTGTGTGTTTTGGTGGGGGCAGGTGTGTGTGTGTGTGCAGGCGTGTATGTGTATCTGTGGGTGTCTGCGGGTGTGTATAGGATTGTGTGTGTGTATGGGGTGTGTGTGGGTGTGTGTGGCTGTGTGTGAATGTGTGTGGGTGTGTGCTATTGTCTTTGGGTGTGTGTGAGTGGGTTTGGGTGTGTGCATGCCTGTGTTAGAGAGAGTGGGACTGTGCGGGGTGTGCAGGTGTGTTCGGGTGTGTGTGGATGTGTGCAGGAGTGTGCAAGTATATGCGGGTATGTGTGGTTGTGTGCAGGTTGTGTGTGTGATTGGGTGTGTTTGGGTTTGTGTGGGTGTTTGTTAGTGTGTGTGAGAGTGTGTGGGTGTGTATGAGTCTGTGTGGGTGTGTGAGAGTGTGTGTGAGTGCAAGTGCCTGTGTGCGGGTGCTTGAGGTTGTGTGCCTGTGCGAGAGTGTGAGTGGTTGTGTGCAGGTGTGTGAGGGTGTGGGTGTGAGGGTGTGTGTGAGTGTGTGCAGCTGTGTGAGGGTGAGTGGGTGTGTGCAGGTGTGTGCGTATGTGTGTGGGTGTGTGTGAGTGTGTGTGAGTGTGTTTGTGTGTGCGAGTGTCTATGGGTGTTTGTGGGTGTGTGTGGTTGAGTGTGACTGTGTGCAGGTGTGTGCGTGTGTGTATGTGTGTGTGCAGGTGAGTGTGGGTATGTGGGTGTGTGCGTGTGTGTATAGGTTTCTGTGTGTGTGTGTGGGTGTGTGTGGGTGCGCTCCCCGGGTGGGCTGAATGTCATGACTGTGTTAGGGGAGAGAAGGCCCAAGGAGGCCTTCAGGGAGCTGCCATGGCATAGCAGTGCTCAGGAAAGAGCACCCTTCTTTCTTTAGGCTGGAGGCACACTCGAGTTTCTGCTTGAGGCAGAGGGACGGCAGAGAGGCCATCACTGGCTGAAGGCAAAGCAGAGAGATTTTTGGTGGAGCGATGGCTCCATCTGCTGGCTGACAAGCGTGGAAGGCGAAGCCTCGCTCCAACTGAGTTCCTGAGGAAGTTTCCAAGCAGGCGGCACTCTGGCACCACAAGCTAGAGGGTCCTGCTTAGGACTTCCCAGTGGCTCCAGAGTGGATGGCAAGGGCATGTGGGTTGGAGGGTGCTCGGATGCCGCAGGGGAGGCTTTGGGCACCCAGTGCTCTGTGACGAAACATGCTGCAGGCCCGAGCATCCATGAACTCCTCCAAGGTTTTGGAGCAGGAAATCTGTCCTTAGCAGAAGGCTTCCTGCAAAGGCCTGCAGGCCTTTCTGGGTGGCTAAGCTGCAGCTCCCTTGCAGGCTGCTGGTCCAGGGGCCTGTGTCCCTTGGTCTAAAGTGCTGTAGGAGGAGCTCCTAGCAAGGGGAGAGCAAGCACCTTGTTTCCCTTGAAGAGACTTTCTTGTTCATGGAGCGGCCTGCCATCAGCGAAGACAGTGCAGGCAGCATGGGGGTTTTGCAGGCAGCTAAGAGGCTGCAGGAGTCCTGCATGAAATAGGGGTCATGACTGGTTTCTCCTCAAGGCCCAATGGCAACGTGCACACACAGCCTCTGGACCTGCAGCTCCCGAGCAGTGCAAGAGACCCCCAGGCAGCACCCTGGGGCCTCCTCGGATGAGCTGTGCTCCATAGAGGGCCTGCCTGCTGGCAATGGCCTAGGCCACCCCAGGCTCTAGAGAGGCCCGGCTGAGCCTGGGATGGGCCCTGCCCTCGCAGTGCTCAGGGAAAACCCGTGTTTGAGGCCAGGCTGCAGGCACATTCAGTGTTGTGTCTGGTGCAGAGTGACTTCAGCTAGGACTTCCAGGGGGAATGTGAAGCGCTGTGGTTTTTACCTGCAATCCACGTGCCTCACTTGGGGTGCCCGGCCCATCCATCCCACACTCCTTGGATGTGTGTTCCTCAGACAGCTGGACAGCTGGGGAAGTGGACCTCCCGCAGCAAGGGAGACCTGCCTAGAACATTGCTCTGTGTACAAAGAGGATTCGCTGTGCCTCTGGCACTGGGGGGAGACTTTCTGCACCCAGGAGACACTTGGCACATACAGCTTTTCCCCATGGAAAGTGGTGTGAAAAAGAGCACCCGCCGGGGCTGCATGGCCCTCTGCAGTAGAAGCCCTCCACGCAGCAGGCTGTCATGGACTCGGCTGCAGGCCTTAGTGGCTGGAGTGACTGCAGCTCCTCTGGAGGCTCTGGGTCAATTTTCACTCACCTTCGAGTGCAATAGGCTTGTGGGTTAAGGTGCTTGCAAAGGAAAGCAAGCAGCCTGCTCCTTTCCATTAGGAACACGTGTGGTGAGAGGCTTGGCAGCAGAGAAGAACAAAGAGGGGCAGCCAAGGAGGGGATTTGCATGCAGCTGGGTGGCCCCCAAATCTCCTGTTTCCCAAGCAGGGAATGCCTGCTGTGCCCATCAGTGCCCATTTCTAAGTGGGCACCCAGCCTCCACATCTGCCCTTTCCCAGCCATGAAAACACATGCAGGCCACACCCTGAGCCCTTCCAAGTGTGAACTTTGCTCCCTGTGGGGGCTGAATGCCACGTCTGGCTAAGGTGGGAGAAGGCCCGAGGAGGCCTTGGGGGACCTGCCAAGACATAGCAGTGCTCAGCAATGAGCACTCTGCTTTCTTTTGGATGGACGCACACTCCAGTTTCTGCTTGAGGTCCAGAGAGGTAGGATAGGTGATCCACGGGGGAAGGCAGAGCAGAGAGTTTTTCAGTGGAGCATTGGCTCCCTCTGCTGGCCGTCAAGCGTGGAAGGCTAACCTTGCTCCAGCTGAGTTCCTGAGCAAGTTTCCAAGCAGGAGGCACTCTGGCTCCACAAGCTAGAGGACTTCCCAGTGGCTCCAGAGTGGGTGGCAAGGGCATGTGAGTTGGAGGGTGCTCAGAAGCCACAGGGGAGACTTGAGTGTGGTTGGGTGCAGGTGTGCCAATATGTGTGGGTGTGTGGGGGTGTGCGCATGTGTGTGAGTGTGTTTTAGTGTGTGTGAGAGTGTGTGTGAGTGCAGGCGCGCAAGTGTGTACTGGTGTGTGCGGGTGTGTGTGTGTGGGTGTGCGGGTACGTGCGTGTGTGTTTTGGTGGGGGCAGGTGTGTGTGTGTGTGCAGGCGTGTATGTGTATCTGTGGGTGTCTGCGGGTGTGTATAGGATTCTGTGTGTGTATGGGGTGTGTGTGGGTGTGTGTGGCTGTGTGTGAATGTGTGTGGGTGTGTGCTATTGTCTTTGGGTGTGTGTGAGTGGGTTTGGGTGTGTGCATGCCTGTGTTAGAGAGAGTGGGACTGTGCAGGGTGTGCAGGTGTGTTCGGGTGTGTGTGGATGTGTGCAGGAGTGTGCAAGTATATGCGGGTATGTGTGGTTGTGTGCAGGTTGTGTGTGTGATTGGGTGTGTTTGGGTTTGTGTGGGTGTTTGTTAGTGTGTGTGAGAGTGTGTGGGTGTGTATGAGTCTGTGTGGGTGTGTGAGAGTGTGTGTGAGTGCAAGTGCCTGTGTGCGGGTGCTTGAGGTTGTGTGCCTGTGCGAGAGTGTGAGTGGTTGTGTGCAGGTGTGTGAGGGTGTGGGTGTGAGGGTGTGTGTGAGTGTGTGCAGGTGTGTGAGGGTGAGTGGGTGTGTGCAGGTGTGTGCGTATGTGTGTGGGTGTGTGTGAGTGTGTGTGAGTGTGTTTGTGTGTGCGAGTGTCTATGGGTGTTTGTGGGTGTGTGTGGTTGAGTGTGACTGTGTGCAGGTGTGTGCGTGTGTGTATGTGTGTGTGCAGGTGAGTGTGGGTATGTGGGTGTGTGCGTGTGTGTATAGGTTTCTGTGTGTGTGTGTGGGTGTGTGTGGGTGCGCTCCCCGGGTGGGCTGAATGTCATGACTGTGTTAGGGGAGAGAAGGCCCAAGGAGGCCTTCAGGGAGCTGCCATGGCATAGCAGTGCTCAGGAAAGAGCACCCTTCTTTCTTTAGGCTGGAGGCACACTCGAGTTTCTGCTTGAGGCAGAGGGACGGCAGAGAGGCCATCACTGGCTGAAGGCAAAGCAGAGAGATTTTTGGTGGAGCGATGGCTCCATCTGCTGGCTGACAAGCGTGGAAGGCGAAGCCTCGCTCCAACTGAGTTCCTGAGGAAGTTTCCAAGCAGGCGGCACTCTGGCACCACAAGCTAGAGGGTCCTGCTTAGGACTTCCCAGTGGCTCCAGAGTGGATGGCAAGGGCATGTGGGTTGGAGGGTGCTCGGATGCCGCAGGGGAGGCTTTGGGCACCCAGTGCTCTGTGACGAAACATGCTGCAGGCCCGAGCATCCATGAACTCCTCCAAGGTTTTGGAGCAGGAAATCTGTCCTTAGCAGAAGGCTTCCTGCAAAGGCCTGCAGGCCTTTCTGGGTGGCTAAGCTGCAGCTCCCTTGCAGGCTGCTGGTCCAGGGGCCTGTGTCCCTTGGTCTAAAGTGCTGTAGGAGGAGCTCCTAGCAAGGGGAGAGCAAGCACCTTGTTTCCCTTGAAGAGACTTTCTTGTTCATGGAGCGGCCTGCCATCAGCGAAGACAGTGCAGGCAGCATGGGGGTTTTGCAGGCAGCTAAGAGGCTGCAGGAGTCCTGCATGAAATAGGGGTCATGACTGGTTTCTCCTCAAGGCCCAATGGCAACGTGCACACACAGCCTCTGGACCTGCAGCTCCCGAGCAGTGCAAGAGACCCCCAGGCAGCACCCTGGGGCCTCCTCGGATGAGCTGTGCTCCATAGAGGGCCTGCCTGCTGGCAATGGCCTAGGCCACCCCAGGCTCTAGAGAGGCCCGGCTGAGCCTGGGATGGGCCCTGCCCTCGCAGTGCTCAGGGAAAACCCGTGTTTGAGGCCAGGCTGCAGGCACATTCAGTGTTGTGTCTGGTGCAGAGTGACTTCAGCTAGGACTTCCAGGGGGAATGTGAAGCGCTGTGGTTTTTACCTGCAATCCACGTGCCTCACTTGGGGTGCCCGGCCCATCCATCCCACACTCCTTGGATGTGTGTTCCTCAGACAGCTGGACAGCTGGGGAAGTGGACCTCCCGCAGCAAGGGAGACCTGCCTAGAACATTGCTCTGTGTACAAAGAGGATTCGCTGTGCCTCTGGCACTGGGGGGAGACTTTCTGCACCCAGGAGACACTTGGCACATACAGCTTTTCCCCATGGAAAGTGGTGTGAAAAAGAGCACCCGCCGGGGCTGCATGGCCCTCTGCAGTAGAAGCCCTCCACGCAGCAGGCTGTCATGGACTCGGCTGCAGGCCTTAGTGGCTGGAGTGACTGCAGCTCCTCTGGAGGCTCTGGGTCAATTTTCACTCACCTTCGAGTGCAATAGGCTTGTGGGTTAAGGTGCTTGCAAAGGAAAGCAAGCAGCCTGCTCCTTTCCATTAGGAACACGTGTGGTGAGAGGCTTGGCAGCAGAGAAGAACAAAGAGGGGCAGCCAAGGAGGGGATTTGCATGCAGCTGGGTGGCCCCCAAATCTCCTGTTTCCCAAGCAGGGAATGCCTGCTGTGCCCATCAGTGCCCATTTCTAAGTGGGCACCCAGCCTCCACATCTGCCCTTTCCCAGCCATGAAAACACATGCAGGCCACACCCTGAGCCCTTCCAAGTGTGAACTTTGCTCCCTGTGGGGGCTGAATGCCACGTCTGGCTAAGGTGGGAGAAGGCCCGAGGAGGCCTTGGGGGACCTGCCAAGACATAGCAGTGCTCAGCAATGAGCACTCTGCTTTCTTTTGGATGGACGCACACTCCAGTTTCTGCTTGAGGTCCAGAGAGGTAGGATAGGTGATCCACGGGGGAAGGCAGAGCAGAGAGTTTTTCAGTGGAGCATTGGCTCCCTCTGCTGGCCGTCAAGCGTGGAAGGCTAACCTTGCTCCAGCTGAGTTCCTGAGCAAGTTTCCAAGCAGGAGGCACTCTGGCTCCACAAGCTAGAGGACTTCCCAGTGGCTCCAGAGTGGGTGGCAAGGGCATGTGAGTTGGAGGGTGCTCAGAAGCCACAGGGGAGACTTGAGTGTGGTTGGGTGCAGGTGTGCCAATATGTGTGGGTGTGTGGGGGTGTGCGCATGTGTGTGAGTGTGTTTTAGTGTGTGTGAGAGTGTGTGTGAGTGCAGGCGCGCAAGTGTGTACTGGTGTGTGCGGGTGTGTGTGTGTGGGTGTGCGGGTACGTGCGTGTGTGTTTTGGTGGGGGCAGGTGTGTGTGTGTGTGCAGGCGTGTATGTGTATCTGTGGGTGTCTGCGGGTGTGTATAGGATTGTGTGTGTGTATGGGGTGTGTGTGGGTGTGTGTGGCTGTGTGTGAATGTGTGTGGGTGTGTGCTATTGTCTTTGGGTGTGTGTGAGTGGGTTTGGGTGTGTGCATGCCTGTGTTAGAGAGAGTGGGACTGTGCGGGGTGTGCAGGTGTGTTCGGGTGTGTGTGGATGTGTGCAGGAGTGTGCAAGTATATGCGGGTATGTGTGGTTGTGTGCAGGTTGTGTGTGTGATTGGGTGTGTTTGGGTTTGTGTGGGTGTTTGTTAGTGTGTGTGAGAGTGTGTGGGTGTGTATGAGTCTGTGTGGGTGTGTGAGAGTGTGTGTGAGTGCAAGTGCCTGTGTGCGGGTGCTTGAGGTTGTGTGCCTGTGCGAGAGTGTGAGTGGTTGTGTGCAGGTGTGTGAGGGTGTGGGTGTGAGGGTGTGTGTGAGTGTGTGCAGGTGTGTGAGGGTGAGTGGGTGTGTGCAGGTGTGTGCGTATGTGTGCGGGTGTGTGTGAGTGTGTGTGAGTGTGTTTGTGTGTGCGAGTGTCTATGGGTGTTTGTGGGTGTGTGCGGTTGAGTGTGACTGTGTGCAGGTGTGTGCGTGTGTGTATGTGTGTGTGCAGGTGAGTGTGGGTATGTGGGTGTGTGCGTGTGTGTATAGGTTTCTGTGTGTGTGTGTGGGTGTGTGTGGGTGCGCTCCCCGGGTGGGCTGTATGTCATGACTGTGTTAGGGGAGAGAAGGCCCAAGGAGGCCTTCAGGGAGCTGCCATGGCATTGCAGTGCTCAGGAAAGAGCACCCTTCTTTCTTTAGGCTGGAGGCACACTCGAGTTTCTGCTTGAGGCAGAGGGACGGCAGAGAGGCCATCACTGGCTGAAGGCAAAGCAGAGAGATTTTTGGTGGAGCGATGGCTCCATCTGCTGGCTGACAAGCGTGGAAGGCGAAGCCTCGCTCCAACTGAGTTCCTGAGGAAGTTTCCAAGCAGGCGGCACTCTGGCACCACAAGCTAGAGGGTCCTGCTTAGGACTTCCCAGTGGCTCCCGAGTGGATGGCAAGGGCATGTGGGTTGGAGGGTGCTCGGATGCCGCAGGGGAGGCTTTGGGCACCCAGTGCTCTGTGACGAAACATGCTGCAGGCCCGAGCATCCATGAACTCCTCCAAGGTTTTGGAGCAGGAAATCTGTCCTTAGCAGAAGGCTTCCTGCAAAGGCCTGCAGGCCTTTCTGGGTGGCTAAGCTGCAGCTCCCTTGCAGGCTGCTGGTCCAGGGGCCTGTGTCCCTTGGTCTAAAGTGCTGTAGGAGGAGCTCCTAGCAAGGGGAGAGCAAGCACCTTGTTTCCCTTGAAGAGACTTTCTTGTTCATGGAGCGGCCTGCCATCAGCGAAGACAGTGCAGGCAGCATGGGGGTTTTGCAGGCAGCTAAGAGGCTGCAGGAGTCCTGCATGAAATAGGGGTCATGACTGGTTTCTCCTCAAGGCCCAATGGCAACGTGCACACACAGCCTCTGGACCTGCAGCTCCCGAGCAGTGCAAGAGACCCCCAGGCAGCACCCTGGGGCCTCCTCGGATGAGCTGTGCTCCATAGAGGGCCTGCCTGCTGGCAATGGCCTAGGCCACCCCAGGCTCTAGAGAGGCCCGGCTGAGCCTGGGATGGGCCCTGCCCTCGCAGTGCTCAGGGAAAACCCGTGTTTGAGGCCAGGCTGCAGGCACATTCAGTGTTGTGTCTGGTGCAGAGTGACTTCAGCTAGGACTTCCAGGGGGAATGTGAAGCGCTGTGGTTTTTACCTGCAATCCACGTGCCTCACTTGGGGTGCCCGGCCCATCCATCCCACACTCCTTGGATGTGTGTTCCTCAGACAGCTGGACAGCTGGGGAAGTGGACCTCCCGCAGCAAGGGAGACCTGCCTAGAACATTGCTCTGTGTACAAAGAGGATTCGCTGTGCCTCTGGCACTGGGGGGAGACTTTCTGCACCCAGGAGACACTTGGCACATACAGCGTTTCCCCATGGAAAGTGGTGTGAAAAAGAGCACCCGCCGGGGCTGCATGGCCCTCTGCAGTAGAAGCCCTCCACGCAGCAGGCTGTCATGGACTCGGCTGCAGGCCTTTGTGGCTGGAGTGACTGCAGCTCCTCTGGAGGCTCTGGGTCAATTTTCACTCACCTTCGAGTGCAATAGGCTTGTGGGTTAAGGTGCTTGCAAAGGAAAGCAAGCAGCCTGCTCCTTTCCATTAGGAACACGTGTGGTGAGAGGCTTGGCAGCAGAGAAGAACAAAGAGGGGCAGCCAAGGAGGGGATTTGCATGCAGCTGGGTGGCCCCCAAATCTCCTGTTTCCCAAGCAGGGAATGCCTGCTGTGCCCATCAGTGCCCATTTCTAAGTAGGCACCCAGCCTCCACATCTGCCCTTTCCCAGCCATGAAAACACATGCAGGCCACACCCTGAGCCCTTCCAAGTGTGAACTTTGCTCCCTGTGGGGGCTGAATGCCACGTCTGGCTAAGGTGGGAGAAGGCCCGAGGAGGCCTTGGGGGACCTGCCAAGACATAGCAGTGCTCAGCAATGAGCACTCTGCTTTCTTTTGATGGACGCACACTCCAGTTTCTGCTTGAGGCCCAGAGATGTAGGATAGGTGATCCACGGGGGAAGGCAGAGCAGAGAGTTTTTCGGTGGAGCGTTGGCTCCCTCTGCTGGCCGTCAAGCGTGGAAGGCTAAGCCTTGCACCAGCGGAGTTCCTGAGCAACTTTCCAAGCAGGAGGCACTCTGGCTCCACAAGCTAGAGGACTTCCCAGTGGCTCCAGAGTGGGTGGCAAGGGCATGTGAGTTGGAGGGTGCTCAGAAGCCACAGGGGAGACTTGAGTGTGGTTGGGTGCAGGTGTGCCAATATGTGTGGGTGTGTGGGGGTGTGCGCATGTGTGCGAGTGTGTTTTAGTGTGTGTGAGAGTGTGTGTGAGTGCAGGCGCGCAAGTGTGTATTGGTGTGTGCGGGTGTGTGTGTGTGGGTGTGCGGGCATGTGCGTGTGTGTTTTGGTGGGGGCAGGTGTGTGTGTGTGTGCAGGCGTGTATGTGTATCTGTGGGTGTCTGCGGGTGTGTATAGGATTGTGTGTGTGTATGGGGTGTGTGTGGGTGTGTGTGGCTGTGTGTGAATGTGTGTGGGTGTGTGCTATTGTCTTTGGGTGTGTGTGAGTGGGTTTGGGTGTGTGCATGCCTGTGTTAGAGAGAGTGGGACTGTGCGGGGTGTGCAGGTGTGTTCGAATGTGTGTGGATGTGTGCAGGAGTGTGCAAGTATATGCGGGTATGTGTGGTTGTGTGCAGGTTGTGTGTGTGATTGGGTGTGTTTGGGTTTGTGTGGGTGTTTGTTAGTGTGTGTGAGAGTGTGTGGGTGTGTATGAGTCTGTGTGGGTGTGTGAGAGTGTGTGTGAGTGCAAGTGCCTGTGTGCGGGTGCTTGAGGTTGTGTGCCTGTGAGAGAGTGTGAGTGGTTGTGTGCAGGTGTGTGAGGGTGTGGTTGTGAGGGTGTGTGTGAGTGTGTGCAGGTGTGTGAGGGTGAGTGGGTGTGTGCAGGTGTGTGCGTATGTGTGCGGGTTTGTGTGAGTGTGTGTGAGTGTGTTTGTGTGTGCGAGTGTCTATGGGTGTTTGTGGTTGTGTGCGGTTGAGTGTGACTGTGTGCAGGTGTGTGCGTGTGTGTATGTGTGTGTGCAGGTGAGTGTGGGTATGTGGGTGTGTGCGTGTGTGTATAGGTTTCTGTGTGTGTGTGTGGGTGTGTGTGGGTGCGCTCCCCGGGTGGGCTGAATGTCATGACTGTGTTAGGGGAGAGAAGGCCCAAGGAGGCCTTCAGGGAGCTGCCATGGCATAGCAGTGCTCAGGAAAGAGCACCCTTCTTTCTTTAGGCTGGAGGCACACTCGAGTTTCTGCTTGAGGCAGAGGGACGGCAGAGAGGCCATCACTGGCTGAAGGCAAAGCAGAGAGATTTTTGGTGGAGCGATGGCTCCATCTGCTGGCTGACAAGCGTGGAAGGCGAAGCCTCGCTCCAACTGAGTTCCTGAGGAAGTTTCCAAGCAGGCGGCACTCTGGCACCACAAGCTAGAGGGTCCTGCTTAGGACTTCCCAGTGGCTCCAGAGTGGATGGCAAGGGCATGTGGGTTGGAGGGTGCTCGGATGCCGCAGGGGAGGCTTTGGGCACCCAGTGCTCTGTGATGGAACATGCTGCAGGCCCGAGCATGCATGAACTCCTCCAAGGTTTTGGAGCAGGAAATCTGTCCTTAGCAGAAGGCTTCCTGCAAAGGCCTGCAGGCCTTTCTGGGTGGCTAAGCTGCAGCTCCCTTGCAGGCTGCTGGTCCAGGGGCCTGTGTCCCTTGGTCTAAAGTGCTGTAGGAGGAGCTCCTAGCAAGGGGAGAGCAAGCACCTTGTTTCCCTTGAAGAGACTTTCTTGTTCATGGAGCAGCCTGCCATCAGCAAAGACAGTGCAGGCAGCATGGGGGTTTTGCAGGCAGCTAAGAGGCTGCAGGAGTCCTGCATGAAATAGGGGTCATGACTGGTTTCTCCTCAAGGCCCAATGGCAACGTGCACACACAGCCTCTGGACCTGCAGCTCCCGAGCAGTGCAAGAGACCCCCAGGCAGCGCCCTGGGGCCTCCTCGGATGAGCTGTGCTCCATAGAGGGCCTGCCTGCTGGCAATGGCCTAGGCCACCCCAGGCTCTAGAGAGGCCCGGCTGAGCCTGGGATGGGTCCTGCCCTCGCAGTGCTCAGGGAAAACCCGTGTTTGAGGCCAGGCTGCAGGCACATTCAGTGTTGTGTCTGGTGCAGAGTGACTTCAGCTAGGACTTCCAGGGGGAATGTGAAGCGCTGTGGTTTTTACCTGCAATCCACGTGCCTCACTTGGGGTGCCCGGCCCATCCATCCCACACTCCTTGGATGTGTGTTCCTCAGACAGCTGGACAGCTGGGGAAGTGGACCTCCCGCAGCAAGGGAGACCTGCCTAGAACATTGCTCTGTGTACAAAGAGGATTCGCTGTGCCTCTGGCACTGGGGGGAGACTTTCTGCACCCAGGAGACACTTGGCACATACAGCATTTCCCCATGGAAAGTGGTGTGAAAAAGAGCACCCGCCGGGGCTGCATGGCCCTCTGCAGTAGAAGCCCTCCACACAGCAGGCTGTCATGGACTCGGCTGCAGGCCTTTGTGGCTGGAGTGACTGCAGCTCCTCTGGAGGCTCTGGGTCAATTTTCACTCACCTTCGAGTGCAATAGGCTTGTGGGTTAAGGTGCTTGCAAAGGAAAGCAAGCAGCCTGCTCCTTTCCATTAGGAACACGTGTGGTGAGAGGCTTGGCAGCAGAGAAGAACAAAGAGGGGCAGCCAAGGAGGGGATTTGCATGCAGCTGGGTGGCCCCCAAATCTCCTGTTTCCCAAGCAGGGAATGCCTGCTGTGCCCATCAGTGCCCATTTCTAAGTGGGCACCCAGCCTCCACATCTGCCCTTTCCCAGCCATGAAAACACATGCAGGCCACACCCTGAGCCCTTCCAAGTGTGAACTTTGCTCCCTGTGGGGGCTGAATGCCACGTCTGGCTAAGGTGGGAGAAGGCCCGAGGAGGCCTTGGGGGACCTGCCAAGACATAGCAGTGCTCAGCAATGAGCACTCTGCTTTCTTTTGGATGGACGCACACTCCAGTTTCTGCTTGAGGTCCAGAGAGGTAGTATAGGCGATCCACGGGGGAAGGCAGAGCAGAGAGTTTTTCGGTGGAGCGTTGGCTCCCTCTGCTGGCCGTCAAGCGTGGAAGGCTAAGCCTTGCACCAGCGGAGTTCCTGAGCAAGTTTCCAAGCAGGAGGCACTCTGGCTCCACAAGCTAGAGGACTTCCCAGTGGCTCCAGAGTGGGTGGCAAGGGCATGTGAGTTGGAGGGTGCTCAGAAGCCACAGGGGAGACTTGAGTGTGGTTGGGTGCAGGTGTGCCAATATGTGTGGGTGTGTGGGGGTGTGCGCATGTGTGCGAGTGTGTTTTAGTGTGTGTGAGAGTGTGTGTGAGTGCAGGCGCGCAAGTGTGTATTGGTGTGTGCGGGTGTGTGTGTGTGGGTGTGCGGGCATGTGCGTGTGTGTTTTGGTGGGGACAGGTGTGTGTGTGTGTGCAGGCGTGTATGTGTTTCTGTGGGTGTCTGCGGGTGTGTATACGATTCTGTGTGTGTATGGGGTGTGTGTGGGTGTGTGTGGCTGTGTGTGAATGTGTGTGGGTGTGTGCTATTGTCTTTGGGTGTGTGTGAGTGGGTTTGGGTGTGTGCATGCCTGTGTTAGAGAGAGTGGGACTGTGCGGGGTGTGCAGGTGTGTTCGGGTGTGTGTGGATGTGTGCAGGAGTGTGCAAGTATATGCGGGTATGTGTGGTTGTGTGCAGGTTGTGTGTGTGATTGGGTGTGTTTGGGTTTGTGTGGGTGTTTGTTAGTGTGTGTGAGAGTGTGTGGGTGTGTATGAGTCTGTGTGGGTGTGTGAGAGTGTGTGTGAGTGCAAGTGCCTGTGTGCGGGTGCTTGAGGTTGTGTGCCTGTGCGAGAGTGTGAGTGGTTGTGTGCAGGTGTGTGAGGGTGTGGGTGTGAGGGTGTGTGTGAGTGTGTGCAGGTGTGTGAGGGTGAGTGGGTGTGTGCAGGTGTGTGCGTATGTGTGTGGGTGTGTGTGAGTGTGTGTGAGTGTGTTTGTGTGTGCGAGTGTCTATGGGTGTTTGTGGGTGTGTGCGGTTGAGTGTGACTGTGTGCAGGTGTGTGCGTGTGTGTATGTGTGTGTGCAGGTGAGTGTGGGTATGTGGGTGTGTGCGTGTGTGTATAGGTTTCTGTGTGTGTGTGTGGGTGTGTGTGGGTGCGCTCCCCGGGTGGGCTGAATGTCATGACTGTGTTAGGGGAGAGAAGGCCCAAGGAGGCCTTCAGGGAGCTGCCATGGCATAGTAGTGCTCAGGAAAGAGCACCCTTCTTTCTTTAGGCTGGAGGCACACTCGAGTTTCTGCTTGAGGCAGAGGGACGGCAGAGAGGCCATCACTGGCTGAAGGCAAAGCAGAGAGATTTTTGGTGGAGCGATGGCTCCATCTGCTGGCTGACAAGCGTGGAAGGCGAAGCCTTGCTCCAACTGAGTTCCTGAGGAAGTTTCCAAGCAGGCGGCACTCTGGCACCACAAGCTAGAGGGTCCTGCTTAGGACTTCCCAGTGGCTCCAGAGTGGATGGCAAGGGCATGTGGGTTGGAGGGTGCTCGGATGCCGCAGGGGAGGCTTTGGGCACCCAGTGCTCTGTGACGAAACATGCTGCAGGCCCGAGCATCCATGAACTCCTCCAAGGTTTTGGAGCAGGAAATCTGTCCTTAGCAGAAGGCTTCCTGCAAAGGCCTGCAGGCCTTTCTGGGTGGCTAAGCTGCAGCTCCCTTGCAGGCTGCTGGTCCAGGGGCCTGTGTCCCTTGGTCTAAAGTGCTGTAGGAGGAGCTCCTAGCAAGGGGAGAGCAAGCACCTTGTTTCCCTTGAAGAGACTTTCTTGTTCATGGAGCGGCCTGCCATCAGCGAAGACAGTGCAGGCAGCATGGGGGTTTTGCAGGCAGCTAAGAGGCTGCAGGAGTCCTGCATGAAATAGGGGTCATGACTGGTTTCTCCTCAAGGCCCAATGGCAACGTGCACACACAGCCTCTGGACCTGCAGCTCCCGAGCAGTGCAAGAGACCCCCAGGCAGCACCCTGGGGCCTCCTCGGATGAGCTGTGCTCCATAGAGGGCCTGCCTGCTGGCAATGGCCTAGGCCACCCCAGGCTCTAGAGAGGCCTGACTGAGCCTGGGATGGGCCCTGCCCTCGCAGTGCTCAGGGAAAACCCGTGTTTGAGGCCAGGCTGCAGGCACATTCAGTGTTGTGTCTGGTGCAGAGTGACTTCAGCTAGGACTTCCAGGGGGAATGTGAAGCGCTGTGGTTTTTACCTGCAATCCACGTGCCTCACTTGGGGTGCCCGGCCCATCCATCCCACACTCCTTGGATGTGTGTTCCTCAGACAGCTGGACAGCTGGGGAAGTGGACCTCCCACAGCAAGGGAGACCTGCCTAGAACATTGCTCTGTGTACAAAGAGGATTCGCTGTGCCTCTGGCACTGGGGGGAGACTTTCTGCACCCAGGAGACACTTGGCACATACAGCGTTTCCCCATGGAAAGTGGTGTGAAAAAGAGCACCTGCCGGGGCTGCATGGCCCTCTGCAGTAGAAGCCCTCCACGCAGCAGGCTGTCATGGACTCGGCTGCAGGCCTTTGTGGCTGGAGTGACTGCAGCTCCTCTGGAGGCTCTGGGTCAATTTTCACTCACCTTCGAGTGCAATAGGCTTGTGGGTTGAGGTGCTTGCAAAGGAAAGCAAGCAGCCTGCTCCTTTCCATTAGGAACACGTGTGGTGAGAGGCTTGGCAGCAGAGAAGAACAAAGAGGGGCAGCCAAGGAGGGGATTTGCATGCAGCTGGGTGGCCCCCAAATCTCCTGTTTCCCAAGCAGGGAATGCCTGCTGTGCCCATCAGTGCCCATTTCTAAGTGGGCACCCAGCCTCCACATCTGCCCTTTCCCAGCCATGAAAACACATGCAGGCCACACCCTGAGCCCTTCCAAGTGTGAACTTTGCTCCCTGTGGGGGCTGAATGCCACGTCTGGCTAAGGTGGGAGAAGGCCCGAGGAGGCCTTGGGGGACCTGCCAAGACATAGCAGTGCTCAGCAATGAGCACTCTGCTTTCTTTTGATGGACGCACACTCCAGTTTCTGCTTGAGGCCCAGAGATGTAGGATAGGCGATCCACGGTTGAAGGCAGAGCAGAGTTTTCGGTGTAGCGTTGGCTCCCTCTACTGGCCGTCAAGCGTGGAAGGCTAAGCCTTGCTCCAGCTGAGTTCCTGAGCAAGTTTCCAAGCAGGAGGCACTCTGGCTCCACAAGCTAGAGGACTTCCCAGTGGCTCCAGAGTGGGTGGCAAGGGCATGTGAGTTGGAGGGTGCTCCGAAGCCACAGGGGAGACTTTAGTGTGGTTGGGTGCAGGTGTGACAATATGTGTGGGTGTGGGGTGTGTGCGCATGTGTGCAAGTGTGTTTTAGTGTGTGTGAGAGTGTGTGTGAGTGCAGGCGCGCAAGTGTGTATTGGTGTGTGCGGGTGTGTGTGTGTGGGTGTGCGGGCATGTGCGTGTGTGTTTTGGTGGGGGCAGGTGTGTGTGTGTGTGCAGGCGTGTATGTGTATCTGTGGGTGTCTGCGGGTGTGTATAGGATTGTGTGTGTGTATGGGGTGTGTGTGGGTGTGTGTGGCTGTGTGTGAATGTGTGTGGGTGTGTGCTATTGTCTTTGGGTGTGTGTGAGTGGGTTTTGGTGTGTGCATGCCTGTGTTAGAGAGAGTGGGACTGTGCAGGGTGTGCAGGTGTGTTCGGGTGTGTGTGGATGTGTGCAGGAGTGTGCAAGTATATGCGGGTATGTGTGGTTGTGTGCAGGTTGTGTGTGTGATTGGGTGTGTTTGGGTTTGTGTGGGTGTTTGTTAGTGTGTGTGAGAGTGTGTGGGTGTGTATGAGCCTGTGTGGGTGTGTGAGAGTGTGTGTGAGTGCAAGTGCCTGTGTGCGGGTGCTTGAGGTTGTGTGCCTGTGCGAGAGGGTGAGTGGTTGTGTGCAGGTGTGTGAGGGTGTGGGTGTGAGGGTGTGTGTGAGTGTGTGCAGCTGTGTGAGGGTGAGTGGGTGTGTGCAGGTGTGTGCGTATGTGTGCGGGTGTGTGTGAGTGTGTGTGAGTGTGTTTGTGTGTGCGAGTGTCTATGGGTGTTTGTGGTTGTGTGCGGTTGAGTGTGACTGTGTGCAGGTGTGTGCGTGTGTGTATGTGTGTGTGCAGGTGAGTGTGGGTATGTGGGTGTGTGCGTGTGTGTATAGGTTTCTGTGTGTGTGTGTGGGTGTGTGTGGGTGCGCTCCCCGGGTGGGCTGAATGTCATGACTGTGTTAGGGGAGAGAAGGCCCAAGGAGGCCTTCAGGGAGCTGCCATGGCATAGCAGTGCTCAGGAAAGAGCACCCTTCTTTCTTTAGGCTGGAGGCACACTCGAGTTTCTGCATGAGGCAGAGGGACGGCAGAGAGGCCATCACTGGCTGAAGGCAAAGCAGAGAGATTTTTGGTGGAGCGATGGCTCCATCTGCTGGCTGACAAGCGTGGAAGGCGAAGCCTCGCTCCAACTGAGTTCCTGAGGAAGTTTCCAAGCAGGCGGCACTCTGGCACCACAAGCTAGAGGGTCCTGCTTAGGACTTCCCAGTGGCTCCAGAGTGGATGGCAAGGGCATGTGGGTTGGAGGGTGCTCGGATGCCGCAGGGGAGGCTTTGGGCACCCAGTGCTCTGTGACGAAACATGCTGCAGGCCCGAGCATCCATGAACTCCTCCAAGGTTTTGGAGCAGGAAATCTGTCCTTAGCAGAAGGCTTCCTGCAAAGGCCTGCAGGCCTTTCTGGGTGGCTAAGCTGCAGCTCCCTTGCAGGCTGCTGGTCCAGGGGCCTGTGTCCCTTGGTCTAAAGTGCTGTAGGAGGAGCTCCTAGCAAGGGGAGAGCAAGCACCTTGTTTCCCTTGAAGAGACTTTCTTGTTCATGGAGCGGCCTGCCATCAGCGAAGACAGTGCAGGCAGCATGGGGGTTTTGCAGGCAGCTAAGAGGCTGCAGGAGTCCTGCATGAAATAGGGGTCATGACTGGTTTCTCCTCAAGGCCCAATGGCAACGTGCACACACAGCCTCTGGACCTGCAGCTCCCGAGCAGTGCAAGAGACCCCCAGGCAGCACCCTGGGGCCTCCTCGGATGAGCTGTGCTCCATAGAGGGCCTGCCTGCTGGCAATGGCCTAGGCCACCCCAGGCTCTAGAGAGGCCCGGCTGAGCCTGGGATGGGCCCTGCCCTCGCAGTGCTCAGGGAAAACCCGTGTTTGAGGCCAGGCTGCAGGCACATTCAGTGTTGTGTCTGGTGCAGAGTGACTTCAGCTAGGACTTCCAGGGGGAATGTGAAGCGCTGTGGTTTTTACCTGCAATCCACGTGCCTCACTTGGGGTGCCCGGCCCATCCATCCCACACTCCTTGGATGTGTGTTCCTCAGACAGCTGGACAGCTGGGGAAGTGGACCTCCCGCAGCAAGGGAGACCTGCCTAGAACATTGCTCTGTGTACAAAGAGGATTCGCTGTGCCTCTGGCACTGGGGGGAGACTTTCTGCACCCAGGAGACACTTGGCACATACAGCGTTTCCCCATGGAAAGTGGTGTGAAAAAGAGCACCCGCCGGGGCTGCATGGCCCTCTGCAGTAGAAGCCCTCCACGCAGCAGGCTGTCATGGACTCGGCTGCAGGCCTTTGTGGCTGGAGTGACTGCAGCTCCTCTGGAGGCTCTGGGTCAATTTTCACTCACCTTCGAGTGCAATAGGCTTGTGGGTTAAGGTGCTTGCAAAGGAAAGCAAGCAGCCTGCTCCTTTCCATTAGGAACACGTGTGGTGAGAGGCTTGGCAGCAGAGAAGAACAAAGAGGGGCAGCCAAGGAGGGGATTTGCATGCAGCTGGGTGGCCCCCAAATCTCCTGTTTCCCAAGCAGGGAATGCCTGCTGTGCCCATCAGTGCCCATTTCTAAGTGGGCACCCAGCCTCCACATCTGCCCTTTCCCAGCCATGAAAACACATGCAGGCCACACCCTGAGCCCTTCCAAGTGTGAACTTTGCTCCCTGTGGGGGCTGAATGCCACGTCTGGCTAAGGTGGGAGAAGGCCCGAGGAGGCCTTGGGGGACCTGCCAAGACATAGCAGTGCTCAGCAATGAGCACTCTGCTTTCTTTTGGATGGACGCACACTCCAGTTTCTGCTTGAGGTCCAGAGAGGTAGGATAGGCGATCCACGGGGGAAGGCAGAGCAGAGAGTTTTTCGGTGGAGCGTTGGCTCCCTCTGCTGGCCGTCAAGCGTGGAAGGCTAAGCCTTGCTCCAGCTGAGTTCCTGAGCAACTTTCCAAGCAGGAGGCACTCTGGCTCCACAAGCTAGAGGACTTCCCAGTGGCTCCAGAGTGGGTGGCAAGGGCATGTGAGTTGGAGGGTGCTCAGAAGCCACAGGGGAGACTTGAGTGTGGTTGGGTGCAGGTGTGCCAATATGTGTGGGTGTGTGGGGGTGTGCGCATGTGTGCGAGTGTGTTTTAGTGTGTGTGAGAGTGTGTGTGAGTGCAGGCACGCAAGTGTGTATTGGTGTGTGCGGGTGTGTGTGTGTGGGTGTGCGGGCATGTGCGTGTGTGTTTTGGTGGGGGCAGGTGTGTGTGTGTGTGCAGGCGTGTATGTGTATCTGTGGGTGTCTGCGGGTGTGTATAGGATTGTGTGTGTGTATGGGGTGTGTGTGGGTGTGTGTGGCTGTGTGTGAATGTGTGTGGGTGTGTGCTATTGTCTTTGGGTGTGTGTGAGTGGGTTTGGGTGTGTGCATGCCTGTGTTAGAGAGAGTGGGACTGTGCGGGGTGTGCAGGTGTGTTCGGGTGTGTGTGGATGTGTGCAGGAGTGTGCAAGTATATGCGGGTATGTGTGGTTGTGTGCAGGTTGTGTGTGTGATTGGGTGTGTTTGGGTTTGTGTGGGTGTTTGTTAGTGTGTGTGAGAGTGTGTGGGTGTGTATGAGTCTGTGTGGGTGTGTGAGAGTGTGTGTGAGTGCAAGTGCCTGTGTGCGGGTGCTTGAGGTTGTGTGCCTGTGCGAGAGTGTGAGTGGTTGTGTGCAGGTGTGTGAGGGTGTGGGTGTGAGGGTGTGTGTGAGTGTGTGCAGGTGTGTGAGGGTGAGTGGGTGTGTGCAGGTGTGTGCGTATGTGTGTGGGTGTGTGTGAGTGTGTGTGAGTGTGTTTGTGTGTGCGAGTGTCTATGGGTGTTTGTGGGTGTGTGTGGTTGAGTGTGACTGTGTGCAGGTGTGTGCGTGTGTGTATGTGTGTGTGCAGGTGAGTGTGGGTATGTGGGTGTGTGCGTGTGTGTATAGGTTTCTGTGTGTGTGTGTGGGTGTGTGTGGGTGCGCTCCCCGGGTGGGCTGAATGTCATGACTGTGTTAGGGGAGAGAAGGCCCAAGGAGGCCTTCAGGGAGCTGCCATGGCATAGCAGTGCTCAGGAAAGAGCACCCTTCTTTCTTTAGGCTGGAGGCACACTCGAGTTTCTGCTTGAGGCAGAGGGACGGCAGAGAGGCCATCACTGGCTGAAGGCAAAGCAGAGAGATTTTTGGTGGAGCGATGGCTCCATCTGCTGGCTGACAAGCGTGGAAGGTGAAGCCTCGCTCCAACTGAGTTCCTGAGGAAGTTTCCAAGCAGGCGGCACTCTGGCACCACAAGCTAGAGGGTCCTGCTTAGGACTTCCCAGTGGCTCCAGAGTGGATGGCAAGGGCATGTGGGTTGGAGGGTGCTCGGATGCCGCAGGGGAGGCTTTGGGCACCCAGTGCTCTGTGACGAAACATGCTGCAGGCCCGAGCATCCATGAACTCCTCCAAGGTTTTGGAGCAGGAAATCTGTCCTTAGCAGAAGGCTTCCTGCAAAGGCCTGCAGGCCTTTCTGGGTGGCTAAGCTGCAGCTCCCTTGCAGGCTGCTGGTCCAGGGGCCTGTGTCCCTTGGTCTAAAGTGCTGTAGGAGGAGCTCCTAGCAAGGGGAGAGCAAGCACCTTGTTTCCCTTGAAGAGACTTTCTTGTTCATGGAGCGGCCTGCCATCAGCGAAGACAGTGCAGGCAGCATGGTGGTTTTGCAGGCAGCTAAGAGGCTGCAGGAGTCCTGCATGAAATAGGGGTCATGACTGGTTTCTCCTCAAGGCCCAATGGCAACGTGCACACACAGCCTCTGGACCTGCAGCTCCCGAGCAGTGCAAGAGACCCCCAGGCAGCACCCTGGGGCCTCCTCGGATGAGCTGTGCTCCATAGAGGGCCTGCCTGCTGGCAATGGCCTAGGCCACCCCAGGCTCTAGAGAGGCCCGGCTGAGCCTGGGATGGGCCCTGCCCTCGCAGTGCTCAGGGAAAACCCGTGTTTGAGGCCAGGCTGCAGGCACATTCAGTGTTGTGTCTGGTGCAGAGTGACTTCAGCTAGGACTTCCAGGGGGAATGTGAAGCGCTGTGGTTTTTACCTGCAATCCACGTGCCTCACTTGGGGTGCCCGGCCCATCCATCCCACACTCCTTGGATGTGTGTTCCTCAGACAGCTGGACAGCTGGGGAAGTGGACCTCCCGCAGCAAGGGAGACCTGCCTAGAACATTGCTCTGTGTACAAAGAGGATTCGCTGTGCCTCTGGCACTGGGGGGAGACTTTCTGCACCCAGGAGACACTTGGCACATACAGCGTTTCCCCATGGAAAGTGGTGTGAAAAAGAGCACCCGCCGGGGCTGCATGGCCCTCTGCAGTAGAAGCCCTCCACGCAGCAGGCTGTCATGGACTCGGCTGCAGGCCTTTGTGGCTGGAGTGACTGCAGCTCCTCTGGAGGCTCTGGGTCAATTTTCACTCACCTTCGAGTGCAATAGGCTTGTGGGTTAAGGTGCTTGCAAAGGAAAGCAAGCAGCCTGCTCCTTTCCATTAGGAACACGTGTGGTGAGAGGCTTGGCAGCAGAGAAGAACAAAGAGGGGCAGCCAAGGAGGGGATTTGCATGCAGCTGGGTGGCCCCCAAATCTCCTGTTTCCCAAGCAGGGAATGCCTGCTGTGCCCATCAGTGCCCATTTCTAAGTGGGCACCCAGCCTCCACATCTGCCCTTTCCCAGCCATGAAAACACATGCAGGCCACACCCTGAGCCCTTCCAAGTGTGAACTTTGCTCCCTGTGGGGGCTGAATGCCACGTCTGGCTAAGGTGGGAGAAGGCCCGAGGAGGCCTTGGGGGACCTGCCAAGACATAGCAGTGCTCAGCAATGAGCACTCTGCTTTCTTTTGGATGGACGCACACTCCAGTTTCTGCTTGAGGTCCAGAGAGGTAGGATAGGCGATCCACGGGGGAAGGCAGAGCAGAGAGTTTTTCGGTGGAGCGTTGGCTCCCTCTGCTGGCCGTCAAGCGTGGAAGGCTAAGCCTTGCTCCAGCTGAGTTCCTGAGCAACTTTCCAAGCAGGAGGCACTCTGGCTCCACAAGCTAGAGGACTTCCCAGTGGCTCCAGAGTGGGTGGCAAGGGCATGTGAGTTGGAGGGTGCTCAGAAGCCACAGGGGAGACTTGAGTGTGGTTGGGTGCAGGTGTGCCAATATGTGTGGGTGTGTGGGGGTGTGCGCATGTGTGCGAGTGTGTTTTAGTGTGTGTGAGAGTGTGTGTGAGTGCAGGCACGCAAGTGTGTATTGGTGTGTGCGGGTGTGTGTGTGTTGGTGTGCGGGCATGTGCGTGTGTGTTTTGGTGGGGGCAGGTGTGTGTGTGTGTGCAGGCGTGTATGTGTATCTGTGGGTGTCTGCGGGTGTGTATAGGATTGTGTGTGTGTATGGGGTGTGTGTGGGTGTGTGTGGCTGTGTGTGAATGTGTGTGGGTGTGTGCTATTGTCTTTGGGTGTGTGTGAGTGGGTTTGGGTGTGTGCATGCCTGTGTTAGAGAGAGTGGGACTGTGCGGGGTGTGCAGGTGTGTTCGGGTGTGTGTGGATGTGTGCAGGAGTGTGCAAGTATATGCGGGTATGTGTGGTTGTGTGCAGGTTGTGTGTGTGATTGGGTGTGTTTGGGTTTGTGTGGGTGTTTGTTAGTGTGTGTGAGAGTGTGTGGGTGTGTATGAGTCTGTGTGGGTGTGTGAGAGTGTGTGTGAGTGCAAGTGCCTGTGTGCGGGTGCTTGAGGTTGTGTGCCTGTGCGAGAGTGTGAGTGGTTGTGTGCAGGTGTGTGAGGGTGTGGGTGTGAGGGTGTGTGTGAGTGTGTGCAGCTGTGTGAGGGTGAGTGGGTGTGTGCAGGTGTGTGCGTATGTGTGTGGGTGTGTGTGAGTGTGTGTGAGTGTGTTTGTGTGTGCGAGTGTCTATGGGTGTTTGTGGGTGTGTGCGGTTGAGTGTGACTGTGTGCAGGTGTGTGCGTGTGTGTATGTGTGTGTGCAGGTGAGTGTGGGTATGTGGGTGTGTGCGTGTGTGTATAGGTTTCTGTGTGTGTGTGTGGGTGTGTGTGGGTGCGCTCCCCGGGTGGGCTGAATGTCATGACTGTGTTAGGGGAGAGAAGGCCCAAGGAGGCCTTCAGGGAGCTGCCATGGCATAGCAGTGCTCAGGAAAGAGCACCCTTCTTTCTTTAGGCTGGAGGCACACTCGAGTTTCTGCTTGAGGCAGAGGGACGGCAGAGAGGCCATCACTGGCTGAAGGCAAAGCAGAGAGATTTTTGGTGGAGCGATGGCTCCATCTGCTGGCTGACAAGCGTGGAAGGCGAAGCCTCGCTCCAACTGAGTTCCTGAGGAAGTTTCCAAGCAGGCGGCACTCTGGCACCACAAGCTAGAGGGTCCTGCTTAGGACTTCCCAGTGGCTCCAGAGTGGATGGCAAGGGCATGTGGGTTGGAGGGTGCTCGGATGCCGCAGGGGAGGCTTTGGGCACCCAGTGCTCTGTGACGAAACATGCTGCAGGCCCGAGCATCCATGAACTCCTCCAAGGTTTTGGAGCAGGAAATCTGTCCTTAGCAGAAGGCTTCCTGCAAAGGCCTGCAGGCCTTTCTGGGTGGCTAAGCTGCAGCTCCCTTGCAGGCTGCTGGTCCAGGGGCCTGTGTCCCTTGGTCTAAAGTGCTGTAGGAGGAGCTCCTAGCAAGGGGAGAGCAAGCACCTTGTTTCCCTTGAAGAGACTTTCTTGTTCATGGAGCGGCCTGCCATCAGCGAAGACAGTGCAGGCAGCATGGGGGTTTTGCAGGCAGCTAAGAGGCTGCAGGAGTCCTGCATGAAATAGGGGTCATGACTGGTTTCTCCTCAAGGCCCAATGGCAACGTGCACACACAGCCTCTGGACCTGCAGCTCCCGAGCAGTGCAAGAGACCCCCAGGCAGCACCCTGGGGCCTCCTCGGATGAGCTGTGCTCCATAGAGGGCCTGCCTGCTGGCAATGGCCTAGGCCACCCCAGGCTCTAGAGAGGCCCGGCTGAGCCTGGGATGGGCCCTGCCCTCGCAGTGCTCAGGGAAAACCCGTGTTTGAGGCCAGGCTGCAGGCACATTCAGTGTTGTGTCTGGTGCAGAGTGACTTCAGCTAGGACTTCCAGGGGGAATGTGAAGCGCTGTGGTTTTTACCTGCAATCCACGTGCCTCACTTGGGGTGCCCGGCCCATCCATCCCACACTCCTTGGATGTGTGTTCCTCAGACAGCTGGACAGCTGGGGAAGTGGACCTCCCGCAGCAAGGGAGACCTGCCTAGAACATTGCTCTGTGTACAAAGAGGATTCGCTGTGCCTCTGGCACTGGGGGGAGACTTTCTGCACCCAGGAGACACTTGGCACATACAGCTTTTCCCCATGGAAAGTGGTGTGAAAAAGAGCACCCGCCGGGGCTGCATGGCCCTCTGCAGTAGAAGCCCTCCACGCAGCAGGCTGTCATGGACTCGGCTGCAGGCCTTAGTGGCTGGAGTGACTGCAGCTCCTCTGGAGGCTCTGGGTCAATTTTCACTCACCTTCGAGTGCAATAGGCTTGTGGGTTAAGGTGCTTGCAAAGGAAAGCAAGCAGCCTGCTCCTTTCCATTAGGAACACGTGTGGTGAGAGGCTTGGCAGCAGAGAAGAACAAAGAGGGGCAGCCAAGGAGGGGATTTGCATGCAGCTGGGTGGCCCCCAAATCTCCTGTTTCCCAAGCAGGGAATGCCTGCTGTGCCCATCAGTGCCCATTTCTAAGTGGGCACCCAGCCTCCACATCTGCCCTTTCCCAGCCATGAAAACACATGCAGGCCACACCCTGAGCCCTTCCAAGTGTGAACTTTGCTCCCTGTGGGGGCTGAATGCCACGTCTGGCTAAGGTGGGAGAAGGCCCGAGGAGGCCTTGGGGGACCTGCCAAGACATAGCAGTGCTCAGCAATGAGCACTCTGCTTTCTTTTGGATGGACGCACACTCCAGTTTCTGCTTGAGGTCCAGAGAGGTAGGATAGGTGATCCACGGGGGAAGGCAGAGCAGAGAGTTTTTCAGTGGAGCATTGGCTCCCTCTGCTGGCCGTCAAGCGTGGAAGGCTAACCTTGCTCCAGCTGAGTTCCTGAGCAAGTTTCCAAGCAGGAGGCACTCTGGCTCCACAAGCTAGAGGACTTCCCAGTGGCTCCAGAGTGGGTGGCAAGGGCATGTGAGTTGGAGGGTGCTCAGAAGCCACAGGGGAGACTTGAGTGTGGTTGGGTGCAGGTGTGCCAATATGTGTGGGTGTGTGGGGGTGTGCGCATGTGTGTGAGTGTGTTTTAGTGTGTGTGAGAGTGTGTGTGAGTGCAGGCGCGCAAGTGTGTACTGGTGTGTGCGGGTGTGTGTGTGTGGGTGTGCGGGTACGTGCGTGTGTGTTTTGGTGGGGGCAGGTGTGTGTGTGTGTGCAGGCGTGTATGTGTATCTGTGGGTGTCTGCGGGTGTGTATAGGATTCTGTGTGTGTATGGGGTGTGTGTGGGTGTGTGTGGCTGTGTGTGAATGTGTGTGGGTGTGTGCTATTGTCTTTGGGTGTGTGTGAGTGGGTTTGGGTGTGTGCATGCCTGTGTTAGAGAGAGTGGGACTGTGCAGGGTGTGCAGGTGTGTTCGGGTGTGTGTGGATGTGTGCAGGAGTGTGCAAGTATATGCGGGTATGTGTGGTTGTGTGCAGGTTGTGTGTGTGATTGGGTGTGTTTGGGTTTGTGTGGGTGTTTGTTAGTGTGTGTGAGAGTGTGTGGGTGTGTATGAGTCTGTGTGGGTGTGTGAGAGTGTGTGTGAGTGCAAGTGCCTGTGTGCGGGTGCTTGAGGTTGTGTGCCTGTGCGAGAGTGTGAGTGGTTGTGTGCAGGTGTGTGAGGGTGTGGGTGTGAGGGTGTGTGTGAGTGTGTGCAGGTGTGTGAGGGTGAGTGGGTGTGTGCAGGTGTGTGCGTATGTGTGTGGGTGTGTGTGAGTGTGTGTGAGTGTGTTTGTGTGTGCGAGTGTCTATGGGTGTTTGTGGGTGTGTGTGGTTGAGTGTGACTGTGTGCAGGTGTGTGCGTGTGTGTATGTGTGTGTGCAGGTGAGTGTGGGTATGTGGGTGTGTGCGTGTGTGTATAGGTTTCTGTGTGTGTGTGTGGGTGTGTGTGGGTGCGCTCCCCGGGTGGGCTGAATGTCATGACTGTGTTAGGGGAGAGAAGGCCCAAGGAGGCCTTCAGGGAGCTGCCATGGCATAGCAGTGCTCAGGAAAGAGCACCCTTCTTTCTTTAGGCTGGAGGCACACTCGAGTTTCTGCTTGAGGCAGAGGGACGGCAGAGAGGCCATCACTGGCTGAAGGCAAAGCAGAGAGATTTTTGGTGGAGCGATGGCTCCATCTGCTGGCTGACAAGCGTGGAAGGCGAAGCCTCGCTCCAACTGAGTTCCTGAGGAAGTTTCCAAGCAGGCGGCACTCTGGCACCACAAGCTAGAGGGTCCTGCTTAGGACTTCCCAGTGGCTCCAGAGTGGATGGCAAGGGCATGTGGGTTGGAGGGTGCTCGGATGCCGCAGGGGAGGCTTTGGGCACCCAGTGCTCTGTGACGAAACATGCTGCAGGCCCGAGCATCCATGAACTCCTCCAAGGTTTTGGAGCAGGAAATCTGTCCTTAGCAGAAGGCTTCCTGCAAAGGCCTGCAGGCCTTTCTGGGTGGCTAAGCTGCAGCTCCCTTGCAGGCTGCTGGTCCAGGGGCCTGTGTCCCTTGGTCTAAAGTGCTGTAGGAGGAGCTCCTAGCAAGGGGAGAGCAAGCACCTTGTTTCCCTTGAAGAGACTTTCTTGTTCATGGAGCGGCCTGCCATCAGCGAAGACAGTGCAGGCAGCATGGGGGTTTTGCAGGCAGCTAAGAGGCTGCAGGAGTCCTGCATGAAATAGGGGTCATGACTGGTTTCTCCTCAAGGCCCAATGGCAACGTGCACACACAGCCTCTGGACCTGCAGCTCCCGAGCAGTGCAAGAGACCCCCAGGCAGCACCCTGGGGCCTCCTCGGATGAGCTGTGCTCCATAGAGGGCCTGCCTGCTGGCAATGGCCTAGGCCACCCCAGGCTCTAGAGAGGCCCGGCTGAGCCTGGGATGGGCCCTGCCCTCGCAGTGCTCAGGGAAAACCCGTGTTTGAGGCCAGGCTGCAGGCACATTCAGTGTTGTGTCTGGTGCAGAGTGACTTCAGCTAGGACTTCCAGGGGGAATGTGAAGCGCTGTGGTTTTTACCTGCAATCCACGTGCCTCACTTGGGGTGCCCGGCCCATCCATCCCACACTCCTTGGATGTGTGTTCCTCAGACAGCTGGACAGCTGGGGAAGTGGACCTCCCGCAGCAAGGGAGACCTGCCTAGAACATTGCTCTGTGTACAAAGAGGATTCGCTGTGCCTCTGGCACTGGGGGGAGACTTTCTGCACCCAGGAGACACTTGGCACATACAGCTTTTCCCCATGGAAAGTGGTGTGAAAAAGAGCACCCGCCGGGGCTGCATGGCCCTCTGCAGTAGAAGCCCTCCACGCAGCAGGCTGTCATGGACTCGGCTGCAGGCCTTAGTGGCTGGAGTGACTGCAGCTCCTCTGGAGGCTCTGGGTCAATTTTCACTCACCTTCGAGTGCAATAGGCTTGTGGGTTAAGGTGCTTGCAAAGGAAAGCAAGCAGCCTGCTCCTTTCCATTAGGAACACGTGTGGTGAGAGGCTTGGCAGCAGAGAAGAACAAAGAGGGGCAGCCAAGGAGGGGATTTGCATGCAGCTGGGTGGCCCCCAAATCTCCTGTTTCCCAAGCAGGGAATGCCTGCTGTGCCCATCAGTGCCCATTTCTAAGTGGGCACCCAGCCTCCACATCTGCCCTTTCCCAGCCATGAAAACACATGCAGGCCACACCCTGAGCCCTTCCAAGTGTGAACTTTGCTCCCTGTGGGGGCTGAATGCCACGTCTGGCTAAGGTGGGAGAAGGCCCGAGGAGGCCTTGGGGGACCTGCCAAGACATAGCAGTGCTCAGCAATGAGCACTCTGCTTTCTTTTGGATGGACGCACACTCCAGTTTCTGCTTGAGGTCCAGAGAGGTAGGATAGGTGATCCACGGGGGAAGGCAGAGCAGAGAGTTTTTCAGTGGAGCATTGGCTCCCTCTGCTGGCCGTCAAGCGTGGAAGGCTAACCTTGCTCCAGCTGAGTTCCTGAGCAAGTTTCCAAGCAGGAGGCACTCTGGCTCCACAAGCTAGAGGACTTCCCAGTGGCTCCAGAGTGGGTGGCAAGGGCATGTGAGTTGGAGGGTGCTCAGAAGCCACAGGGGAGACTTGAGTGTGGTTGGGTGCAGGTGTGCCAATATGTGTGGGTGTGTGGGGGTGTGCGCATGTGTGTGAGTGTGTTTTAGTGTGTGTGAGAGTGTGTGTGAGTGCAGGCGCGCAAGTGTGTACTGGTGTGTGCGGGTGTGTGTGTGTGGGTGTGCGGGTACGTGCGTGTGTGTTTTGGTGGGGGCAGGTGTGTGTGTGTGTGCAGGCGTGTATGTGTATCTGTGGGTGTCTGCGGGTGTGTATAGGATTGTGTGTGTGTATGGGGTGTGTGTGGGTGTGTGTGGCTGTGTGTGAATGTGTGTGGGTGTGTGCTATTGTCTTTGGGTGTGTGTGAGTGGGTTTGGGTGTGTGCATGCCTGTGTTAGAGAGAGTGGGACTGTGCGGGGTGTGCAGGTGTGTTCGGGTGTGTGTGGATGTGTGCAGGAGTGTGCAAGTATATGCGGGTATGTGTGGTTGTGTGCAGGTTGTGTGTGTGATTGGGTGTGTTTGGGTTTGTGTGGGTGTTTGTTAGTGTGTGTGAGAGTGTGTGGGTGTGTATGAGTCTGTGTGGGTGTGTGAGAGTGTGTGTGAGTGCAAGTGCCTGTGTGCGGGTGCTTGAGGTTGTGTGCCTGTGCGAGAGTGTGAGTGGTTGTGTGCAGGTGTGTGAGGGTGTGGGTGTGAGGGTGTGTGTGAGTGTGTGCAGGTGTGTGAGGGTGAGTGGGTGTGTGCAGGTGTGTGCGTATGTGTGCGGGTGTGTGTGAGTGTGTGTGAGTGTGTTTGTGTGTGCGAGTGTCTATGGGTGTTTGTGGGTGTGTGCGGTTGAGTGTGACTGTGTGCAGGTGTGTGCGTGTGTGTATGTGTGTGTGCAGGTGAGTGTGGGTATGTGGGTGTGTGCGTGTGTGTATAGGTTTCTGTGTGTGTGTGTGGGTGTGTGTGGGTGCGCTCCCCGGGTGGGCTGTATGTCATGACTGTGTTAGGGGAGAGAAGGCCCAAGGAGGCCTTCAGGGAGCTGCCATGGCATTGCAGTGCTCAGGAAAGAGCACCCTTCTTTCTTTAGGCTGGAGGCACACTCGAGTTTCTGCTTGAGGCAGAGGGACGGCAGAGAGGCCATCACTGGCTGAAGGCAAAGCAGAGAGATTTTTGGTGGAGCGATGGCTCCATCTGCTGGCTGACAAGCGTGGAAGGCGAAGCCTCGCTCCAACTGAGTTCCTGAGGAAGTTTCCAAGCAGGCGGCACTCTGGCACCACAAGCTAGAGGGTCCTGCTTAGGACTTCCCAGTGGCTCCCGAGTGGATGGCAAGGGCATGTGGGTTGGAGGGTGCTCGGATGCCGCAGGGGAGGCTTTGGGCACCCAGTGCTCTGTGACGAAACATGCTGCAGGCCCGAGCATCCATGAACTCCTCCAAGGTTTTGGAGCAGGAAATCTGTCCTTAGCAGAAGGCTTCCTGCAAAGGCCTGCAGGCCTTTCTGGGTGGCTAAGCTGCAGCTCCCTTGCAGGCTGCTGGTCCAGGGGCCTGTGTCCCTTGGTCTAAAGTGCTGTAGGAGGAGCTCCTAGCAAGGGGAGAGCAAGCACCTTGTTTCCCTTGAAGAGACTTTCTTGTTCATGGAGCGGCCTGCCATCAGCGAACAGTGCAGGCAGCATGGGGGTTTTGCAGGCAGCTAAGAGGCTGCAGGAGTCCTGCATGAAATAGGGGTCATGACTGGTTTCTCCTCAAGGCCCAATGGCAACGTGCACACACAGCCTCTGGACCTGCAGCTCCCGAGCAGTGCAAGAGACCCCCAGGCAGCACCCTGGGGCCTCCTCGGATGAGCTGTGCTCCATAGAGGGCCTGCCTGCTGGCAATGGCCTAGGCCACCCCAGGCTCTAGAGAGGCCCGGCTGAGCCTGGGATGGGCCCTGCCCTCGCAGTGCTCAGGGAAAACCCGTGTTTGAGGCCAGGCTGCAGGCACATTCAGTGTTGTGTCTGGTGCAGAGTGACTTCAGCTAGGACTTCCAGGGGGAATGTGAAGCGCTGTGGTTTTTACCTGCAATCCACGTGCCTCACTTGGGGTGCCCGGCCCATCCATCCCACACTCCTTGGATGTGTGTTCCTCAGACAGCTGGACAGCTGGGGAAGTGGACCTCCCGCAGCAAGGGAGACCTGCCTAGAACATTGCTCTGTGTACAAAGAGGATTCGCTGTGCCTCTGGCACTGGGGGGAGACTTTCTGCACCCAGGAGACACTTGGCACATACAGCGTTTCCCCATGGAAAGTGGTGTGAAAAAGAGCACCCGCCGGGGCTGCATGGCCCTCTGCAGTAGAAGCCCTCCACGCAGCAGGCTGTCATGGACTCGGCTGCAGGCCTTTGTGGCTGGAGTGACTGCAGCTCCTCTGGAGGCTCTGGGTCAATTTTCACTCACCTTCGAGTGCAATAGGCTTGTGGGTTAAGGTGCTTGCAAAGGAAAGCAAGCAGCCTGCTCCTTTCCATTAGGAACACGTGTGGTGAGAGGCTTGGCAGCAGAGAAGAACAAAGAGGGGCAGCCAAGGAGGGGATTTGCATGCAGCTGGGTGGCCCCCAAATCTCCTGTTTCCCAAGCAGGGAATGCCTGCTGTGCCCATCAGTGCCCATTTCTAAGTAGGCACCCAGCCTCCACATCTGCCCTTTCCCAGCCATGAAAACACATGCAGGCCACACCCTGAGCCCTTCCAAGTGTGAACTTTGCTCCCTGTGGGGGCTGAATGCCACGTCTGGCTAAGGTGGGAGAAGGCCCGAGGAGGCCTTGGGGGACCTGCCAAGACATAGCAGTGCTCAGCAATGAGCACTCTGCTTTCTTTTGATGGACGCACACTCCAGTTTCTGCTTGAGGCCCAGAGATGTAGGATAGGTGATCCACGGGGGAAGGCAGAGCAGAGAGTTTTTCGGTGGAGCGTTGGCTCCCTCTGCTGGCCGTCAAGCGTGGAAGGCTAAGCCTTGCACCAGCGGAGTTCCTGAGCAAGTTTCCAAGCAGGAGGCACTCTGGCTCCACAAGCTAGAGGACTTCCCAGTGGCTCCAGAGTGGGTGGCAAGGGCATGTGAGTTGGAGGGTGCTCAGAAGCCACAGGGGAGACTTGAGTGTGGTTGGGTGCAGGTGTGCCAATATGTGTGGGTGTGTGGGGGTGTGCGCATGTGTGCGAGTGTGTTTTAGTGTGTGTGAGAGTGTGTGTGAGTGCAGGCGCGCAAGTGTGTATTGGTGTGTGCGGGTGTGTGTGTGTGGGTGTGCGGGCATGTGCGTGTGTGTTTTGGTGGGGGCAGGTGTGTGTGTGTGTGCAGGCGTGTATGTGTATCTGTGGGTGTCTGCGGGTGTGTATAGGATTGTGTGTGTGTATGGGGTGTGTGTGGGTGTGTGTGGCTGTGTGTGAATGTGTGTGGGTGTGTGCTATTGTCTTTGGGTGTGTGTGAGTGGGTTTGGGTGTGTGCATGCCTGTGTTAGAGAGAGTGGGACTGTGCGGGGTGTGCAGGTGTGTTCGAATGTGTGTGGATGTGTGCAGGAGTGTGCAAGTATATGCGGGTATGTGTGGTTGTGTGCAGGTTGTGTGTGTGATTGGGTGTGTTTGGGTTTGTGTGGGTGTTTGTTAGTGTGTGTGAGAGTGTGTGGGTGTGTATGAGTCTGTGTGGGTGTGTGAGAGTGTGTGTGAGTGCAAGTGCCTGTGTGCGGGTGCTTGAGGTTGTGTGCCTGTGAGAGAGTGTGAGTGGTTGTGTGCAGGTGTGTGAGGGTGTGGTTGTGAGGGTGTGTGTGAGTGTGTGCAGGTGTGTGAGGGTGAGTGGGTGTGTGCAGGTGTGTGCGTATGTGTGCGGGTTTGTGTGAGTGTGTGTGAGTGTGTTTGTGTGTGCGAGTGTCTATGGGTGTTTGTGGTTGTGTGCGGTTGAGTGTGACTGTGTGCAGGTGTGTGCGTGTGTGTATGTGTGTGTGCAGGTGAGTGTGGGTATGTGGGTGTGTGCGTGTGTGTATAGGTTTCTGTGTGTGTGTGTGGGTGTGTGTGGGTGCGCTCCCCGGGTGGGCTGAATGTCATGACTGTGTTAGGGGAGAGAAGGCCCAAGGAGGCCTTCAGGGAGCTGCCATGGCATAGCAGTGCTCAGGAAAGAGCACCCTTCTTTCTTTAGGCTGGAGGCACACTCGAGTTTCTGCTTGAGGCAGAGGGACGGCAGAGAGGCCATCACTGGCTGAAGGCAAAGCAGAGAGATTTTTGGTGGAGCGATGGCTCCATCTGCTGGCTGACAAGCGTGGAAGGCGAAGCCTCGCTCCAACTGAGTTCCTGAGGAAGTTTCCAAGCAGGCGGCACTCTGGCACCACAAGCTAGAGGGTCCTGCTTAGGACTTCCCAGTGGCTCCAGAGTGGATGGCAAGGGCATGTGGGTTGGAGGGTGCTCGGATGCCGCAGGGGAGGCTTTGGGCACCCAGTGCTCTGTGATGGAACATGCTGCAGGCCCGAGCATGCATGAACTCCTCCAAGGTTTTGGAGCAGGAAATCTGTCCTTAGCAGAAGGCTTCCTGCAAAGGCCTGCAGGCCTTTCTGGGTGGCTAAGCTGCAGCTCCCTTGCAGGCTGCTGGTCCAGGGGCCTGTGTCCCTTGGTCTAAAGTGCTGTAGGAGGAGCTCCTAGCAAGGGGAGAGCAAGCACCTTGTTTCCCTTGAAGAGACTTTCTTGTTCATGGAGCAGCCTGCCATCAGCAAAGACAGTGCAGGCAGCATGGGGGTTTTGCAGGCAGCTAAGAGGCTGCAGGAGTCCTGCATGAAATAGGGGTCATGACTGGTTTCTCCTCAAGGCCCAATGGCAACGTGCACACACAGCCTCTGGACCTGCAGCTCCCGAGCAGTGCAAGAGACCCCCAGGCAGCGCCCTGGGGCCTCCTCGGATGAGCTGTGCTCCATAGAGGGCCTGCCTGCTGGCAATGGCCTAGGCCACCCCAGGCTCTAGAGAGGCCCGGCTGAGCCTGGGATGGGTCCTGCCCTCGCAGTGCTCAGGGAAAACCCGTGTTTGAGGCCAGGCTGCAGGCACATTCAGTGTTGTGTCTGGTGCAGAGTGACTTCAGCTAGGACTTCCAGGGGGAATGTGAAGCGCTGTGGTTTTTACCTGCAATCCACGTGCCTCACTTGGGGTGCCCGGCCCATCCATCCCACACTCCTTGGATGTGTGTTCCTCAGACAGCTGGACAGCTGGGGAAGTGGACCTCCCGCAGCAAGGGAGACCTGCCTAGAACATTGCTCTGTGTACAAAGAGGATTCGCTGTGCCTCTGGCACTGGGGGGAGACTTTCTGCACCCAGGAGACACTTGGCACATACAGCATTTCCCCATGGAAAGTGGTGTGAAAAAGAGCACCCGCCGGGGCTGCATGGCCCTCTGCAGTAGAAGCCCTCCACACAGCAGGCTGTCATGGACTCGGCTGCAGGCCTTTGTGGCTGGAGTGACTGCAGCTCCTCTGGAGGCTCTGGGTCAATTTTCACTCACCTTCGAGTGCAATAGGCTTGTGGGTTAAGGTGCTTGCAAAGGAAAGCAAGCAGCCTGCTCCTTTCCATTAGGAACACGTGTGGTGAGAGGCTTGGCAGCAGAGAAGAACAAAGAGGGGCAGCCAAGGAGGGGATTTGCATGCAGCTGGGTGGCCCCCAAATCTCCTGTTTCCCAAGCAGGGAATGCCTGCTGTGCCCATCAGTGCCCATTTCTAAGTGGGCACCCAGCCTCCACATCTGCCCTTTCCCAGCCATGAAAACACATGCAGGCCACACCCTGAGCCCTTCCAAGTGTGAACTTTGCTCCCTGTGGGGGCTGAATGCCACGTCTGGCTAAGGTGGGAGAAGGCCCGAGGAGGCCTTGGGGGACCTGCCAAGACATAGCAGTGCTCAGCAATGAGCACTCTGCTTTCTTTTGGATGGACGCACACTCCAGTTTCTGCTTGAGGTCCAGAGAGGTAGTATAGGCGATCCACGGGGGAAGGCAGAGCAGAGAGTTTTTCGGTGGAGCGTTGGCTCCCTCTGCTGGCCGTCAAGCGTGGAAGGCTAAGCCTTGCACCAGCGGAGTTCCTGAGCAAGTTTCCAAGCAGGAGGCACTCTGGCTCCACAAGCTAGAGGACTTCCCAGTGGCTCCAGAGTGGGTGGCAAGGGCATGTGAGTTGGAGGGTGCTCAGAAGCCACAGGGGAGACTTGAGTGTGGTTGGGTGCAGGTGTGCCAATATGTGTGGGTGTGTGGGGGTGTGCGCATGTGTGCGAGTGTGTTTTAGTGTGTGTGAGAGTGTGTGTGAGTGCAGGCGCGCAAGTGTGTATTGGTGTGTGCGGGTGTGTGTGTGTGGGTGTGCGGGCATGTGCGTGTGTGTTTTGGTGGGGACAGGTGTGTGTGTGTGTGCAGGCGTGTATGTGTTTCTGTGGGTGTCTGCGGGTGTGTATAGGATTCTGTGTGTGTATGGGGTGTGTGTGGGTGTGTGTGGCTGTGTGTGAATGTGTGTGGGTGTGTGCTATTGTCTTTGGGTGTGTGTGAGTGGGTTTGGGTGTGTGCATGCCTGTGTTAGAGAGAGTGGGACTGTGCGGGGTGTGCAGGTGTGTTCGGGTGTGTGTGGATGTGTGCAGGAGTGTGCAAGTATATGCGGGTATGTGTGGTTGTGTGCAGGTTGTGTGTGTGATTGGGTGTGTTTGGGTTTGTGTGGGTGTTTGTTAGTGTGTGTGAGAGTGTGTGGGTGTGTATGAGTCTGTGTGGGTGTGTGAGAGTGTGTGTGAGTGCAAGTGCCTGTGTGCGGGTGCTTGAGGTTGTGTGCCTGTGCGAGAGTGTGAGTGGTTGTGTGCAGGTGTGTGAGGGTGTGGGTGTGAGGGTGTGTGTGAGTGTGTGCAGGTGTGTGAGGGTGAGTGGGTGTGTGCAGGTGTGTGCGTATGTGTGTGGGTGTGTGTGAGTGTGTGTGAGTGTGTTTGTGTGTGCGAGTGTCTATGGGTGTTTGTGGGTGTGTGCGGTTGAGTGTGACTGTGTGCAGGTGTGTGCGTGTGTGTATGTGTGTGTGCAGGTGAGTGTGGGTATGTGGGTGTGTGCGTGTGTGTATAGGTTTCTGTGTGTGTGTGTGGGTGTGTGTGGGTGCGCTCCCCGGGTGGGCTGAATGTCATGACTGTGTTAGGGGAGAGAAGGCCCAAGGAGGCCTTCAGGGAGCTGCCATGGCATAGTAGTGCTCAGGAAAGAGCACCCTTCTTTCTTTAGGCTGGAGGCACACTCGAGTTTCTGCTTGAGGCAGAGGGACGGCAGAGAGGCCATCACTGGCTGAAGGCAAAGCAGAGAGATTTTTGGTGGAGCGATGGCTCCATCTGCTGGCTGACAAGCGTGGAAGGCGAAGCCTTGCTCCAACTGAGTTCCTGAGGAAGTTTCCAAGCAGGCGGCACTCTGGCACCACAAGCTAGAGGGTCCTGCTTAGGACTTCCCAGTGGCTCCAGAGTGGATGGCAAGGGCATGTGGGTTGGAGGGTGCTCGGATGCCGCAGGGGAGGCTTTGGGCACCCAGTGCTCTGTGACGAAACATGCTGCAGGCCCGAGCATCCATGAACTCCTCCAAGGTTTTGGAGCAGGAAATCTGTCCTTAGCAGAAGGCTTCCTGCAAAGGCCTGCAGGCCTTTCTGGGTGGCTAAGCTGCAGCTCCCTTGCAGGCTGCTGGTCCAGGGGCCTGTGTCCCTTGGTCTAAAGTGCTGTAGGAGGAGCTCCTAGCAAGGGGAGAGCAAGCACCTTGTTTCCCTTGAAGAGACTTTCTTGTTCATGGAGCGGCCTGCCATCAGCGAAGACAGTGCAGGCAGCATGGGGGTTTTGCAGGCAGCTAAGAGGCTGCAGGAGTCCTGCATGAAATAGGGGTCATGACTGGTTTCTCCTCAAGGCCCAATGGCAACGTGCACACACAGCCTCTGGACCTGCAGCTCCCGAGCAGTGCAAGAGACCCCCAGGCAGCACCCTGGGGCCTCCTCGGATGAGCTGTGCTCCATAGAGGGCCTGCCTGCTGGCAATGGCCTAGGCCACCCCAGGCTCTAGAGAGGCCTGACTGAGCCTGGGATGGGCCCTGCCCTCGCAGTGCTCAGGGAAAACCCGTGTTTGAGGCCAGGCTGCAGGCACATTCAGTGTTGTGTCTGGTGCAGAGTGACTTCAGCTAGGACTTCCAGGGGGAATGTGAAGCGCTGTGGTTTTTACCTGCAATCCACGTGCCTCACTTGGGGTGCCCGGCCCATCCATCCCACACTCCTTGGATGTGTGTTCCTCAGACAGCTGGACAGCTGGGGAAGTGGACCTCCCACAGCAAGGGAGACCTGCCTAGAACATTGCTCTGTGTACAAAGAGGATTCGCTGTGCCTCTGGCACTGGGGGGAGACTTTCTGCACCCAGGAGACACTTGGCACATACAGCGTTTCCCCATGGAAAGTGGTGTGAAAAAGAGCACCTGCCGGGGCTGCATGGCCCTCTGCAGTAGAAGCCCTCCACGCAGCAGGCTGTCATGGACTCGGCTGCAGGCCTTTGTGGCTGGAGTGACTGCAGCTCCTCTGGAGGCTCTGGGTCAATTTTCACTCACCTTCGAGTGCAATAGGCTTGTGGGTTGAGGTGCTTGCAAAGGAAAGCAAGCAGCCTGCTCCTTTCCATTAGGAACACGTGTGGTGAGAGGCTTGGCAGCAGAGAAGAACAAAGAGGGGCAGCCAAGGAGGGGATTTGCATGCAGCTGGGTGGCCCCCAAATCTCCTGTTTCCCAAGCAGGGAATGCCTGCTGTGCCCATCAGTGCCCATTTCTAAGTGGGCACCCAGCCTCCACATCTGCCCTTTCCCAGCCATGAAAACACATGCAGGCCACACCCTGAGCCCTTCCAAGTGTGAACTTTGCTCCCTGTGGGGGCTGAATGCCACGTCTGGCTAAGGTGGGAGAAGGCCCGAGGAGGCCTTGGGGGACCTGCCAAGACATAGCAGTGCTCAGCAATGAGCACTCTGCTTTCTTTTGATGGACGCACACTCCAGTTTCTGCTTGAGGCCCAGAGATGTAGGATAGGCGATCCACGGTTGAAGGCAGAGCAGAGTTTTCGGTGTAGCGTTGGCTCCCTCTACTGGCCGTCAAGCGTGGAAGGCTAAGCCTTGCTCCAGCTGAGTTCCTGAGCAAGTTTCCAAGCAGGAGGCACTCTGGCTCCACAAGCTAGAGGACTTCCCAGTGGCTCCAGAGTGGGTGGCAAGGGCATGTGAGTTGGAGGGTGCTCCGAAGCCACAGGGGAGACTTTAGTGTGGTTGGGTGCAGGTGTGACAATATGTGTGGGTGTGGGGTGTGTGCGCATGTGTGCAAGTGTGTTTTAGTGTGTGTGAGAGTGTGTGTGAGTGCAGGCGCGCAAGTGTGTATTGGTGTGTGCGGGTGTGTGTGTGTGGGTGTGCGGGCATGTGCGTGTGTGTTTTGGTGGGGGCAGGTGTGTGTGTGTGTGCAGGCGTGTATGTGTATCTGTGGGTGTCTGCGGGTGTGTATAGGATTGTGTGTGTGTATGGGGTGTGTGTGGGTGTGTGTGGCTGTGTGTGAATGTGTGTGGGTGTGTGCTATTGTCTTTGGGTGTGTGTGAGTGGGTTTGGGTGTGTGCATGCCTGTGTTAGAGAGAGTGGGACTGTGCAGGGTGTGCAGGTGTGTTCGGGTGTGTGTGGATGTGTGCAGGAGTGTGCAAGTATATGCGGGTATGTGTGGTTGTGTGCAGGTTGTGTGTGTGATTGGGTGTGTTTGGGTTTGTGTGGGTGTTTGTTAGTGTGTGTGAGAGTGTGTGGGTGTGTATGAGTCTGTGTGGGTGTGTGAGAGTGTGTGTGAGTGCAAGTGCCTGTGTGCGGGTGCTTGAGGTTGTGTGCCTGTGCGAGAGGGTGAGTGGTTGTGTGCAGGTGTGTGAGGGTGTGGGTGTGAGGGTGTGTGTGAGTGTGTGCAGCTGTGTGAGGGTGAGTGGGTGTGTGCAGGTGTGTGCGTATGTGTGCGGGTGTGTGTGAGTGTGTGTGAGTGTGTTTGTGTGTGCGAGTGTCTATGGGTGTTTGTGGTTGTGTGCGGTTGAGTGTGACTGTGTGCAGGTGTGTGCGTGTGTGTATGTGTGTGTGCAGGTGAGTGTGGGTATGTGGGTGTGTGCGTGTGTGTATAGGTTTCTGTGTGTGTGTGTGGGTGTGTGTGGGTGCGCTCCCCGGGTGGGCTGAATGTCATGACTGTGTTAGGGGAGAGAAGGCCCAAGGAGGCCTTCAGGGAGCTGCCATGGCATAGCAGTGCTCAGGAAAGAGCACCCTTCTTTCTTTAGGCTGGAGGCACACTCGAGTTTCTGCTTGAGGCAGAGGGACGGCAGAGAGGCCATCACTGGCTGAAGGCAAAGCAGAGAGATTTTTGGTGGAGCGATGGCTCCATCTGCTGGCTGACAAGCGTGGAAGGCGAAGCCTCGCTCCAACTGAGTTCCTGAGGAAGTTTCCAAGCAGGCGGCACTCTGGCACCACAAGCTAGAGGGTCCTGCTTAGGACTTCCCAGTGGCTCCAGAGTGGATGGCAAGGGCATGTGGGTTGGAGGGTGCTCGGATGCCGCAGGGGAGGCTTTGGGCACCCAGTGCTCTGTGACGAAACATGCTGCAGGCCCGAGCATCCATGAACTCCTCCAAGGTTTTGGAGCAGGAAATCTGTCCTTAGCAGAAGGCTTCCTGCAAAGGCCTGCAGGCCTTTCTGGGTGGCTAAGCTGCAGCTCCCTTGCAGGCTGCTGGTCCAGGGGCCTGTGTCCCTTGGTCTAAAGTGCTGTAGGAGGAGCTCCTAGCAAGGGGAGAGCAAGCACCTTGTTTCCCTTGAAGAGACTTTCTTGTTCATGGAGCGGCCTGCCATCAGCGAAGACAGTGCAGGCAGCATGGGGGTTTTGCAGGCAGCTAAGAGGCTGCAGGAGTCCTGCATGAAATAGGGGTCATGACTGGTTTCTCCTCAAGGCCCAATGGCAACGTGCACACACAGCCTCTGGACCTGCAGCTCCCGAGCAGTGCAAGAGACCCCCAGGCAGCACCCTGGGGCCTCCTCGGATGAGCTGTGCTCCATAGAGGGCCTGCCTGCTGGCAATGGCCTAGGCCACCCCAGGCTCTAGAGAGGCCTGACTGAGCCTGGGATGGGCCCTGCCCTCGCAGTGCTCAGGGAAAACCCGTGTTTGAGGCCAGGCTGCAGGCACATTCAGTGTTGTGTCTGGTGCAGAGTGACTTCAGCTAGGACTTCCAGGGGGAATGTGAAGCGCTGTGGTTTTTACCTGCAATCCACGTGCCTCACTTGGGGTGCCCGGCCCATCCATCCCACACTCCTTGGATGTGTGTTCCTCAGACAGCTGGACAGCTGGGGAAGTGGACCTCCCACAGCAAGGGAGACCTGCCTAGAACATTGCTCTGTGTACAAAGAGGATTCGCTGTGCCTCTGGCACTGGGGGGAGACTTTCTGCACCCAGGAGACACTTGGCACATACAGCGTTTCCCCATGGAAAGTGGTGTGAAAAAGAGCACCTGCCGGGGCTGCATGGCCCTCTGCAGTAGAAGCCCTCCACGCAGCAGGCTGTCATGGACTCGGCTGCAGGCCTTTGTGGCTGGAGTGACTGCAGCTCCTCTGGAGGCTCTGGGTCAATTTTCACTCACCTTCGAGTGCAATAGGCTTGTGGGTTGAGGTGCTTGCAAAGGAAAGCAAGCAGCCTGCTCCTTTCCATTAGGAACACGTGTGGTGAGAGGCTTGGCAGCAGAGAAGAACAAAGAGGGGCAGCCAAGGAGGGGATTTGCATGCAGCTGGGTGGCCCCCAAATCTCCTGTTTCCCAAGCAGGGAATGCCTGCTGTGCCCATCAGTGCCCATTTCTAAGTGGGCACCCAGCCTCCACATCTGCCCTTTCCCAGCCATGAAAACACATGCAGGCCACACCCTGAGCCCTTCCAAGTGTGAACTTTGCTCCCTGTGGGGGCTGAATGCCACGTCTGGCTAAGGTGGGAGAAGGCCCGAGGAGGCCTTGGGGGACCTGCCAAGACATAGCAGTGCTCAGCAATGAGCACTCTGCTTTCTTTTGATGGACGCACACTCCAGTTTCTGCTTGAGGCCCAGAGATGTAGGATAGGCGATCCACGGTTGAAGGCAGAGCAGAGTTTTCGGTGTAGCGTTGGCTCCCTCTACTGGCCGTCAAGCGTGGAAGGCTAAGCCTTGCTCCAGCTGAGTTCCTGAGCAAGTTTCCAAGCAGGAGGCACTCTGGCTCCACAAGCTAGAGGACTTCCCAGTGGCTCCAGAGTGGGTGGCAAGGGCATGTGAGTTGGAGGGTGCTCCGAAGCCACAGGGGAGACTTTAGTGTGGTTGGGTGCAGGTGTGACAATATGTGTGGGTGTGGGGTGTGTGCGCATGTGTGCAAGTGTGTTTTAGTGTGTGTGAGAGTGTGTGTGAGTGCAGGCGCGCAAGTGTGTATTGGTGTGTGCGGGTGTGTGTGTGTGGGTGTGCGGGCATGTGCGTGTGTGTTTTGGTGGGGGCAGGTGTGTGTGTGTGTGCAGGCGTGTATGTGTATCTGTGGGTGTCTGCGGGTGTGTATAGGATTGTGTGTGTGTATGGGGTGTGTGTGGGTGTGTGTGGCTGTGTGTGAATGTGTGTGGGTGTGTGCTATTGTCTTTGGGTGTGTGTGAGTGGGTTTGGGTGTGTGCATGCCTGTGTTAGAGAGAGTGGGACTGTGCAGGGTGTGCAGGTGTGTTCGGGTGTGTGTGGATGTGTGCAGGAGTGTGCAAGTATATGCGGGTATGTGTGGTTGTGTGCAGGTTGTGTGTGTGATTGGGTGTGTTTGGGTTTGTGTGGGTGTTTGTTAGTGTGTGTGAGAGTGTGTGGGTGTGTATGAGTCTGTGTGGGTGTGTGAGAGTGTGTGTGAGTGCAAGTGCCTGTGTGCGGGTGCTTGAGGTTGTGTGCCTGTGCGAGAGGGTGAGTGGTTGTGTGCAGGTGTGTGAGGGTGTGGGTGTGAGGGTGTGTGTGAGTGTGTGCAGCTGTGTGAGGGTGAGTGGGTGTGTGCAGGTGTGTGCGTATGTGTGCGGGTGTGTGTGAGTGTGTGTGAGTGTGTTTGTGTGTGCGAGTGTCTATGGGTGTTTGTGGTTGTGTGCGGTTGAGTGTGACTGTGTGCAGGTGTGTGCGTGTGTGTATGTGTGTGTGCAGGTGAGTGTGGGTATGTGGGTGTGTGCGTGTGTGTATAGGTTTCTGTGTGTGTGTGTGGGTGTGTGTGGGTGCGCTCCCCGGGTGGGCTGAATGTCATGACTGTGTTAGGGGAGAGAAGGCCCAAGGAGGCCTTCAGGGAGCTGCCATGGCATAGCAGTGCTCAGGAAAGAGCACCCTTCTTTCTTTAGGCTGGAGGCACACTCGAGTTTCTGCTTGAGGCAGAGGGACGGCAGAGAGGCCATCACTGGCTGAAGGCAAAGCAGAGAGATTTTTGGTGGAGCGATGGCTCCATCTGCTGGCTGACAAGCGTGGAAGGCGAAGCCTCGCTCCAACTGAGTTCCTGAGGAAGTTTCCAAGCAGGCGGCACTCTGGCACCACAAGCTAGAGGGTCCTGCTTAGGACTTCCCAGTGGCTCCAGAGTGGATGGCAAGGGCATGTGGGTTGGAGGGTGCTCGGATGCCGCAGGGGAGGCTTTGGGCACCCAGTGCTCTGTGACGAAACATGCTGCAGGCCCGAGCATCCATGAACTCCTCCAAGGTTTTGGAGCAGGAAATCTGTCCTTAGCAGAAGGCTTCCTGCAAAGGCCTGCAGGCCTTTCTGGGTGGCTAAGCTGCAGCTCCCTTGCAGGCTGCTGGTCCAGGGGCCTGTGTCCCTTGGTCTAAAGTGCTGTAGGAGGAGCTCCTAGCAAGGGGAGAGCAAGCACCTTGTTTCCCTTGAAGAGACTTTCTTGTTCATGGAGCGGCCTGCCATCAGCGAAGACAGTGCAGGCAGCATGGTGGTTTTGCAGGCAGCTAAGAGGCTGCAGGAGTCCTGCATGAAATAGGGGTCATGACTGGTTTCTCCTCAAGGCCCAATGGCAACGTGCACACACAGCCTCTGGACCTGCAGCTCCCGAGCAGTGCAAGAGACCCCCAGGCAGCACCCTGGGGCCTCCTCGGATGAGCTGTGCTCCATAGAGGGCCTGCCTGCTGGCAATGGCCTAGGCCACCCCAGGCTCTAGAGAGGCCTGACTGAGCCTGGGATGGGCCCTGCCCTCGCAGTGCTCAGGGAAAACCCGTGTTTGAGGCCAGGCTGCAGGCACATTCAGTGTTGTGTCTGGTGCAGAGTGACTTCAGCTAGGACTTCCAGGGGGAATGTGAAGCGCTGTGGTTTTTACCTGCAATCCACGTGCCTCACTTGGGGTGCCCGGCCCATCCATCCCACACTCCTTGGATGTGTGTTCCTCAGACAGCTGGACAGCTGGGGAAGTGGACCTCCCACAGCAAGGGAGACCTGCCTAGAACATTGCTCTGTGTACAAAGAGGATTCGCTGTGCCTCTGGCACTGGGGGGAGACTTTCTGCACCCAGGAGACACTTGGCACATACAGCGTTTCCCCATGGAAAGTGGTGTGAAAAAGAGCACCCGCCGGGGCTGCATGGCCCTCTGCAGTAGAAGCCCTCCACGCAGCAGGCTGTCATGGACTCGGCTGCAGGCCTTTGTGGCTGGAGTGACTGCAGCTCCTCTGGAGGCTCTGGGTCAATTTTCACTCACCTTCGAGTGCAATAGGCTTGTGGGTTGAGGTGCTTGCAAAGGAAAGCAAGCAGCCTGCTCCTTTCCATTAGGAACACGTGTGGTGAGAGGCTTGGCAGCAGAGAAGAACAAAGAGGGGCAGCCAAGGAGGGGATTTGCATGCAGCTGGGTGGCCCCCAAATCTCCTGTTTCCCAAGCAGGGAATGCCTGCTGTGCCCATCAGTGCCCATTTCTAAGTGGGCACCCAGCCTCCACATCTGCCCTTTCCCAGCCATGAAAACACATGCAGGCCACACCCTGAGCCCTTCCAAGTGTGAACTTTGCTCCCTGTGGGGGCTGAATGCCACGTCTGGCTAAGGTGGGAGAAGGCCCGAGGAGGCCTTGGGGGACCTGCCAAGACATAGCAGTGCTCAGCAATGAGCACTCTGCTTTCTTTTGGATGGACGCACACTCCAGTTTCTGCTTGAGGCCCAGAGAGCTAGGATAGGTGATCCACGGGGGAAGGCAGAGCAGAGAGTTTTTTGGTGGAGCGTTGGCTCCCTCTGCTGGCCGTCAAGCGTGGAAGGCTAAGCCTTGCTCCAGCTGAGTTCCTGAGCAACTTTCCAAGCAGGAGGCACTCTGGCTCCACAAGCTAGAGGACTTCCCAGTGGCTCCAGAGTGGGTGGCAAGGGCATGTGAGTTGGAGGGTGCTCAGAAGCCACAGGGGAGACTTGAGTGTGGTTGGGTGCAGGTGTGCCAATATGTGTGGGTGTGTGGGGGTGTGCGCATGTGTGCGAGTGTGTTTTATTGTGTGTGAGAGTGTGTGTGAGTGCAGGCGCGCAAGTGTGTATTGGTGTGTGCGGCTGTGTGTGTGTGGGTGTGCGGGCATGTGCGTGTGTGTTTTGGTGGGGGCAGGTGTGTGTGTGTGTGCAGGCGTGTATGTGTATCTGTGGGTGTCTGCGGGTGTGTATAGGATTCTGTGTGTGTATGGGGTGTGTGTGGGTGTGTGTGGCTGTGTGTGAATGTGTGTGGGTGTGTGCTATTGTCTTTGGGTGTGTGTGAGTGGGTTTGGGTGTGTGCATGCCTGTGTTAGAGAGAGTGGGACTGTGCGGGGTGTGCAGGTGTGTTCGGGTGTGTGTGGATGTGTGCAGGAGTGTGCAAGTATATGCGGGTATGTGTGGTTGTGTGCAGGTTGTGTGTGTGATTGGGTGTGTTTGGGTTTGTGTGGGTGTTTGTTAGTGTGTGTGAGAGTGTGTGGGTGTGTATGAGTCTGTGTGGGTGTGTGAGAGTGTGTGTGAGTGCAAGTGCCTGTGTGCGGGTGCCTGAGGTTGTGTGCCTGTGCGAGAGTGTGAGTGGTTGTGTGCAGGTGTGTGAGGGTGTGGGTGTGAGGGTGTGTGTGAGTGTGTGCAGGTGTGTGAGGGTGAGTGGGTGTGTGCAGGTGTGTGCGTATGTGTGCGGGTGTGTGTGAGTGTGTGTGAGTGTGTTTGTGTGTGCGAGTGTCTATGGGTGTTTGTGGTTGTGTGCGGTTGAGTGTGACTGTGTGCAGGTGTGTGCGTGTGTGTATGTGTGTGTGCAGGTGAGTGTGGGTATGTGGGTGTGTGCGTGTGTGTATAGGTTTCTGTGTGTGTGTGTGGGTGTGTGTGGGTGCGCTCCCCGGGTGGGCTGAATGTCATGACTGTGTTAGGGGAGAGAAGGCCCAAGGAGGCCTTCAGGGAGCTGCCATGGCATAGCAGTGCTCAGGAAAGAGCACCCTTCTTTCTTTAGGCTGGAGGCACACTCGAGTTTCTGCTTGAGGCAGAGGGACGGCAGAGAGGCCATCACTGGCTGAAGGCAAAGCAGAGAGATTTTTGGTGGAGCGATGGCTCCATCTGCTGGCTGACAAGCGTGGAAGGCGAAGCCTCGCTCCAACTGAGTTCCTGAGGAAGTTTCCAAGCAGGCGGCACTCTGGCACCACAAGCTAGAGGGTCCTGCTTAGGACTTCCCAGTGGCTCCAGAGTGGATGGCAAGGGCATGTGGGTTGGAGGGTGCTCGGATGCCGCAGGGGAGGCTTTGGGCACCCAGTGCTCTGTGACGAAACATGCTGCAGGCCCGAGCATCCATGAACTCCTCCAAGGTTTTGGAGCAGGAAATCTGTCCTTAGCAGAAGGCTTCCTGCAAAGGCCTGCAGGCCTTTCTGGGTGGCTAAGCTGCAGCTCCCTTGCAGGCTGCTGGTCCAGGGGCCTGTGTCCCTTGGTCTAAAGTGCTGTAGGAGGAGCTCCTAGCAAGGGGAGAGCAAGCACCTTGTTTCCCTTGAAGAGACTTTCTTGTTCATGGAGCGGCCTGCCATCAGCGAAGACAGTGCAGGCAGCATGGTGGTTTTGCAGGCAGCTAAGAGGCTGCAGGAGTCCTGCATGAAATAGGGGTCATGACTGGTTTCTCCTCAAGGCCCAATGGCAACGTGCACACACAGCCTCTGGACCTGCAGCTCCCGAGCAGTGCAAGAGACCCCCAGGCAGCACCCTGGGGCCTCCTCGGATGAGCTGTGCTCCATAGAGGGCCTGCCTGCTGGCAATGGCCTAGGCCACCCCAGGCTCTAGAGAGGCCTGACTGAGCCTGGGATGGGCCCTGCCCTCGCAGTGCTCAGGGAAAACCCGTGTTTGAGGCCAGGCTGCAGGCACATTCAGTGTTGTGTCTGGTGCAGAGTGACTTCAGCTAGGACTTCCAGGGGGAATGTGAAGCGCTGTGGTTTTTACCTGCAATCCACGTGCCTCACTTGGGGTGCCCGGCCCATCCATCCCACACTCCTTGGATGTGTGTTCCTCAGACAGCTGGACAGCTGGGGAAGTGGACCTCCCACAGCAAGGGAGACCTGCCTAGAACATTGCTCTGTGTACAAAGAGGATTCGCTGTGCCTCTGGCACTGGGGGGAGACTTTCTGCACCCAGGAGACACTTGGCACATACAGCGTTTCCCCATGGAAAGTGGTGTGAAAAAGAGCACCCGCCGGGGCTGCATGGCCCTCTGCAGTAGAAGCCCTCCACACAGCAGGCTGTCATGGACTCGGCTGCAGGCCTTTGTGGCTGGAGTGACTGCAGCTCCTCTGGAGGCTCTGGGTCAATTTTCACTCACCTTCGAGTGCAATAGGCTTGTGGGTTGAGGTGCTTGCAAAGGAAAGCAAGCAGCCTGCTCCTTTCCATTAGGAACACGTGTGGTGAGAGGCTTGGCAGCAGAGAAGAACAAAGAGGGGCAGCCAAGGAGGGGATTTGCATGCAGCTGGGTGGCCCCCAAATCTCCTGTTTCCCAAGCAGGGAATGCCTGCTGTGCCCATCAGTGCCCATTTCTAAGTGGGCACCCAGCCTCCACATCTGCCCTTTCCCAGCCATGAAAACACATGCAGGCCACACCCTGAGCCCTTCCAAGTGTGAACTTTGCTCCCTGTGGGGGCTGAATGCCACGTCTGGCTAAGGTGGGAGAAGGCCCGAGGAGGCCTTGGGGGACCTGCCAAGACATAGCAGTGCTCAGCAATGAGCACTCTGCTTTCTTTTGGATGGACGCACACTCCAGTTTCTGCTTGAGGCCCAGAGAGCTAGGATAGGTGATCCACGGGGGAAGGCAGAGCAGAGAGTTTTTTGGTGGAGCGTTGGCTCCCTCTGCTGGCCGTCAAGCGTGGAAGGCTAAGCCTTGCTCCAGCTGAGTTCCTGAGCAACTTTCCAAGCAGGAGGCACTCTGGCTCCACAAGCTAGAGGACTTCCCAGTGGCTCCAGAGTGGGTGGCAAGGGCATGTGAGTTGGAGGGTGCTCAGAAGCCACAGGGGAGACTTGAGTGTGGTTGGGTGCAGGTGTGCCAATATGTGTGGGTGTGTGGGGGTGTGCGCATGTGTGCGAGTGTGTTTTATTGTGTGTGAGAGTGTGTGTGAGTGCAGGCGCGCAAGTGTGTATTGGTGTGTGCGGCTGTGTGTGTGTGGGTGTGCGGGCATGTGCGTGTGTGTTTTGGTGGGGGCAGGTGTGTGTGTGTGTGCAGGCGTGTATGTGTATCTGTGGGTGTCTGCGGGTGTGTATAGGATTCTGTGTGTGTATGGGGTGTGTGTGGGTGTGTGTGGCTGTGTGTGAATGTGTGTGGGTGTGTGCTATTGTCTTTGGGTGTGTGTGAGTGGGTTTGGGTGTGTGCATGCCTGTGTTAGAGAGAGTGGGACTGTGCGGGGTGTGCAGGTGTGTTCGGGTGTGTGTGGATGTGTGCAGGAGTGTGCAAGTATATGCGGGTATGTGTGGTTGTGTGCAGGTTGTGTGTGTGATTGGGTGTGTTTGGGTTTGTGTGGGTGTTTGTTAGTGTGTGTGAGAGTGTGTGGGTGTGTATGAGTCTGTGTGGGTGTGTGAGAGTGTGTGTGAGTGCAAGTGCCTGTGTGCGGGTGCCTGAGGTTGTGTGCCTGTGCGAGAGTGTGAGTGGTTGTGTGCAGGTGTGTGAGGGTGTGGGTGTGAGGGTGTGTGTGAGTGTGTGCAGGTGTGTGAGGGTGAGTGGGTGTGTGCAGGTGTGTGCGTATGTGTGTGGGTGTGTGTGAGTGTGTGTGAGTGTGTTTGTGTATGCGAGTGTCTATGGGTGTTTGTGGGTGTGTGCAGTTGAGTGTGACTGTGTGCAGGTGTGTGCGTGTGTGTATGTGTGTGTGCAGGTGAGTGTGGGTATGTGGGTGTGTGCGTGTGTGTATAGGTTTCTGTGTGTGTGTGTGGGTGTGTGTGGGTGCGCTCCCCGGGTGGGCTGAATGTCATGACTGTGTTAGGGGAGAGAAGGCCCAAGGAGGCCTTCAGGGAGCTGCCATGGCATAGCAGTGCTCAGGAAAGAGCACCCTTCTTTCTTTAGGCTGGAGGCACACTCGAGTTTCTGCTTGAGGCAGAGGGACGGCAGAGAGGCCATCACTGGCTGAAGGCAAAGCAGAGAGATTTTTGGTGGAGCGATGGCTCCATCTGCTGGCTGACAAGCGTGGAAGGTGAAGCCTCGCTCCAACTGAGTTCCTGAGGAAGTTTCCAAGCAGGCGGCACTCTGGCACCACAAGCTAGAGGGTCCTGCTTAGGATTTCCCAGTGCCTCCAGAGTGGATGGCAAGGGCATGTGGGTTGGAGGGTGCTCGGATGCCGCAGGGGAGGCTTTGGGCACCCAGTGCTCTGTGACAAAACATGCTGCAGGCCCGAGCATCCATGAACTCCTCCAAGGTTTTGGAGCAGGAAATCTGTCCTTAGCAGAAGGCTTCCTGCAAAGGCCTGCAGGCCTTTCTGGGTGGCTAAGCTGCAGCTCCCTTGCAGGCTGCTGGTCCAGGGGCCTGTGTCCCTTGGTCTAAAGTGCTGTAGGAGGAGCTCCTAGCAAGGGGAGAGCAAGCACCTTGTTTCCCTTGAAGAGACTTTCTTGTTCATGGAGCGGCCTGCCATCAGCGAAGACAGTGCAGGCAGCATGGGGGTTTTGCAGGCAGCTAAGAGGCTGCAGGAGTCCTGCATGAAATAGGGGTCATGACTGGTTTCTCCTCAAGGCCCAATGGCAACGTGCACACACAGCCTCTGGACCTGCAGCTCCCGAGCAGTGCAAGAGACCCCCAGGCAGCACCCTGGGGCCTCCTCGGATGAGCTGTGCTCCATAGAGGGCCTGCCTGCTGGCAATGGCCTAGGCCACCCCAGGCTCTAGAGAGGCCTGACTGAGCCTGGGATGGGCCCTGCCCTCGCAGTGCTCAGGGAAAACCCGTGTTTGAGGCCAGGCTGCAGGCACATTCAGTGTTGTGTCTGGTGCAGAGTGACTTCAGCTAGGACTTCCAGGGGGAATGTGAAGCGCTGTGGTTTTTACCTGCAATCCACGTGCCTCACTTGGGGTGCCCGGCCCATCCATCCCACACTCCTTGGATGTGTGTTCCTCAGACAGCTGGACAGCTGGGGAAGTGGACCTCCCGCAGCAAGGGAGACCTGCCTAGAACATTGCTCTGTGTACAAAGAGGATTCGCTGTGCCTCTGGCACTGGGGGGAGACTTTCTGCACCCAGGAGACACTTGGCACATACAGCGTTTCCCCATGGAAAGTGGTGTGAAAAAGAGCACCCGCCGGGGCTGCATGGCCCTCTGCAGTAGAAGCCCTCCACGCAGCAGGCTGTCATGGACTCGGCTGCAGGCCTTTGTGGCTGGAGTGACTGCAGCTCCTCTGGAGGCTCTGGGTCAATTTTCACTCACCTTCGAGTGCAATAGGCTTGTGGGTTAAGGTGCTTGCAAAGGAAAGCAAGCAGCCTGCTCCTTTCCATTAGGAACACGTGTGGTGAGAGGCTTGGCAGCACAGAAGAACAAAGAGGGGCAGCCAAGGAGGGGATTTGCATGCAGCTGGGTGGCCCCCAAATCTCCTGTTTCCCAAGCAGGGAATGCCTGCTGTGCCCATCAGTGCCCATTTCTAAGTGGGCACCCAGCCTCCACATCTGCCCTTTCCCAGCCATGAAAACACATGCAGGCCACACCCTGAGCCCTTCCAAGTGTGAACTTTGCTCCCTGTGGGGGCTGAATGCCACGTCTGGCTAAGGTGGGAGAAGGCCCGAGGAGGCCTTGGGGGACCTGCCAAGACATAGCAGTGCTCAGCAATGAGCACTCTGCTTTCTTTTGGATGGATGCACACTCCAGTTTCTGCTTGAGGTCCAGAGAGCTAGGATAGGTGATCCACGGGGGAAGGCAGAGCAGAGAGTTTTTTGGTGGAGCGTTGGCTCCCTCTGCTGGCCGTCAAGCGTGGAAGGCTAAGCCTTGCTCCAGCTGAGTTCCTGAGCAAGTTTCCAAGCAGGAGGCACTCTGGCTCCACAAGCTAGAGGACTTCCCAGTGGCTCCAGAGTGGGTGGCAAGGGCATGTGAGTTGGAGGGTGCTCAGAAGCCACAGGGGAGACTTGAGTGTGGTTGGGTGCAGGTGTGCCAATATGTGTGGGTGTGTGGGGGTGTGCGCATGTGTGCGAGTGTGTTTTAGTGTGTGTGAGAGTGTGTGTGAGTGCAGGCACGCAAGTGTGTATTGGTGTGTGCGGGTGTGTGTGTGTGGGTGTGCGGGCATGTGCGTGTGTGTTTTGGTGGGGGCAGGTGTGTGTGTGTGTGCAGGCGTGTATGTGTATCTGTGGGTGTCTGCGGGTGTGTATAGGATTGTGTGTGTGTATGGGGTGTGTGTGGCTGTGTGTGGCTGTGTGTGAATGTGTGTGGGTGTGTGCTATTGTCTTTGGGTGTGTGTGAGTGGGTTTGGGTGTGTGCATGCCTGTGTTAGAGAGAGTGGGACTGTGCGGGGTGTGCAGGTGTGTTCGGGTGTGTGTGGATGTGTGCAGGAGTGTGCAAGTATATGCGGGTATGTGTGGTTGTGTGCAGGTTGTGTGTGTGATTGGGTGTGTTTGGGTTTGTGTGGGTGTTTGTTAGTGTGTGTGAGAGTGTGTGGGTGTGTATGAGTCTGTGTGGGTGTGTGAGAGTGTGTGTGAGTGCAAGTGCCTGTGTGCGGGTGCTTGAGGTTGTGTGCCTGTGCGAGAGTGTGAGTGGTTGTGTGCAGGTGTGTGAGGGTGTGGGTGTGAGGGTGTGTGTGAGTGTGTGCAGGTGTGTGAGGGTGAGTGGGTGTGTGCAGGTGTGTGCGTATGTGTGTGGGTGTGTGTGAGTGTGTGTGAGTGTGTTTGTGTGTGCGAGTGTCTATGGGTGTTTGTGGGTGTGTGTGGTTGAGTGTGACTGTGTGCAGGTGTGTGCGTGTGTGTATGTGTGTGTGCAGGTGAGTGTGGGTATGTGGGTGTGTGCGTGTGTGTATAGGTTTCTGTGTGTGTGTGTGGGTGTGTGTGGGTGCGCTCCCCGGGTGTGCTGAATGTCATGACTGTGTTAGGGGAGAGAAGGCCCAAGGAGGCCTTCAGGGAGCTGCCATGGCATAGCAGTGCTCAGGAAAGAGCACCCTTCTTTCTTTAGGCTGGAGGCACACTCGAGTTTCTGCTTGAGGCAGAGGGACGGCAGAGAGGCCATCACTGGCTGAAGGCAAAGCAGAGAGATTTTTGGTGGAGCGATGGCTCCATCTGCTGGCTGACAAGCGTGGAAGGCGAAGCCTCGCTCCAACTGAGTTCCTGAGGAAGTTTCCAAGCAGGCGGCACTCTGGCACCACAAGCTAGAGGGTCCTGCTTAGGACTTCCCAGTGGCTCCAGAGTGGATGGCAAGGGCATGTGGGTTGGAGGGTGCTCGGATGCCGCAGGGGAGGCTTTGGGCACCCAGTGCTCTGTGACGAAACATGCTGCAGGCCCGAGCATCCATGAACTCCTCCAAGGTTTTGGAGCAGGAAATCTGTCCTTAGCAGAAGGCTTCCTGCAAAGGCCTGCAGGCCTTTCTGGGTGGCTAAGCTGCAGCTCCCTTGCAGGCTGCTGGTCCAGGGGCCTGTGTCCCTTGGTCTAAAGTGCTGTAGGAGGAGCTCCTAGCAAGGGGAGAGCAAGCACCTTGTTTCCCTTGAAGAGACTTTCTTGTTCATGGAGCGGCCTGCCATCAGCGAAGACAGTGCAGGCAGCATGGGGGTTTTGCAGGCAGCTAAGAGGCTGCAGGAGTCCTGCATGAAATAGGGGTCATGACTGGTTTCTCCTCAAGGCCCAATGGCAACGTGCACACACAGCCTCTGGACCTGCAGCTCCCGAGCAGTGCAAGAGACCCCCAGGCAGCACCCTGGGGCCTCCTCGGATGAGCTGTGCTCCATAGAGGGCCTGCCTGCTGGCAATGGCCTAGGCCACCCCAGGCTCTAGAGAGGCCCGGCTGAGCCTGGGATGGGCCCTGCCCTCACAGTGCTCAGGGAAAACCCGTGTTTGAGGCCAGGCTGCAGGCACATTCAGTGTTGTGTCTGGTGCAGAGTGACTTCAGCTAGGACTTCCAGGGGGAATGTGAAGCGCTGTGGTTTTTACCTGCAATCCACGTGCCTCACTTGGGGTGCCCGGCCCATCCATCCCACACTCCTTGGATGTGTGTTCCTCAGACAGCTGGACAGCTGGGGAAGTGGACCTCCCGCAGCAAGGGAGACCTGCCTAGAACATTGCTCTGTGTACAAAGAGGATTCGCTGTGCCTCTGGCACTGGGGGGAGACTTTCTGCACCCAGGAGACACTTGGCACATACAGCGTTTCCCCATGGAAAGTGGTGTGAAAAAGAGCACCCGCCGGGGCTGCATGGCCCTCTGCAGTAGAAGCCCTCCACGCAGCAGGCTGTCATGGACTCGGCTGCAGGCCTTTGTGGCTGGAGTGACTGCAGCTCCTCTGGAGGCTCTGGGTCAATTTTCACTCACCTTCGAGTGCAATAGGCTTGTGGGTTAAGGTGCTTGCAAAGGAAAGCAAGCAGCCTGCTCCTTTCCATTAGGAACACGTGTGGTGAGAGGCTTGGCAGCAGAGAAGAACAAAGAGGGGCAGCCAAGGAGGGGATTTGCATGCAGCTGGGTGGCCCCCAAATCTCCTGTTTCCCAAGCAGGGAATGCCTGCTGTGCCCATCAGTGCCCATTTCTAAGTGGGCACCCAGCCTCCACATCTGCCCTTTCCCAGCCATGAAAACACATGCAGGCCACACCCTGAGCCCTTCCAAGTGTGAACTTTGCTCCCTGTGGGGGCTGAATGCCACGTCTGGCTAAGGTGGGAGAAGGCCCGAGGAGGCCTTGGGGGACCTGCCAAGACATAGCAGTGCTCAGCAATGAGCACTCTGCTTTCTTTTGGATGGACGCACACTCCAGTTTCTGCTTGAGGTCCAGAGAGGTAGGATAGGCGATCCACGGGGGAAGGCAGAGCAGAGAGTTTTTCGGTGGAGCGTTGGCTCCCTCTGCTGGCCGTCAAGCGTGGAAGGCTAAGCCTTGCTCCAGCTGAGTTCCTGAGCAACTTTCCAAGCAGGAGGCACTCTGGCTCCACAAGCTAGAGGACTTCCCAGTGGCTCCAGAGTGGGTGGCAAGGGCATGTGAGTTGGAGGGTGCTCAGAAGCCACAGGGGAGACTTGAGTGTGGTTGGGTGCAGGTGTGCCAATATGTGTGGGTGTGTGGGGGTGTGCGCATGTGTGCGAGTGTGTTTTAGTGTGTGTGAGAGTGTGTGTGAGTGCAGGCACGCAAGTGTGTATTGGTGTGTGCGGGTGTGTGTGTGTGGGTGTGCGGGCATGTGCGTGTGTGTTTTGGTGGGGGCAGGTGTGTGTGTGTGTGCAGGCGTGTATGTGTATCTGTGGGTGTCTGCGGGTGTGTATAGGATTGTGTGTGTGTATGCGGGTGTGTGTGGGTGTGTGTGGCTGTGTGTGAATGTGTGTGGGTGTGTGCTATTGTCTTTGGGTGTGTGTGAGTGGGTTTGGGTGTGTGCATGCCTGTGTTAGAGAGAGTGGGACTGTGCGGGGTGTGCAGGTGTGTTCGGGTGTGTGTGGATGTGTGCAGGAGTGTGCAAGTATATGCGGGTATGTGTGGTTGTGTGCAGGTTGTGTGTGTGATTGGGTGTGTTTGGGTTTGTGTGGGTGTTTGTTAGTGTGTGTGAGAGTGTGTGGGTGTGTATGAGTCTGTGTGGGTGTGTGAGAGTGTGTGTGAGTGCAAGTGCCTGTGTGCGGGTGCTTGAGGTTGTGTGCCTGTGCGAGAGTGTGAGTGGTTGTGTGCAGGTGTGTGAGGGTGTGGGTGTGAGGGTGTGTGTGAGTGTGTGCAGGTGTGTGAGGGTGAGTGGGTGTGTGCAGGTGTGTGCGTATGTGTGTGGGTGTGTGTGAGTGTGTGTGAGTGTGTTTGTGTGTGCGAGTGTCTATGGGTGTTTGTGGGTGTGTGTGGTTGAGTGTGACTGTGTGCAGGTGTGTGCGTGTGTGTATGTGTGTGTGCAGGTGAGTGTGGGTATGTGGGTGTGTGCGTGTGTGTATAGGTTTCTGTGTGTGTGTGTGGGTGTGTGTGGGTGCGCTCCCCGGGTGGGCTGAATGTCATGACTGTGTTAGGGGAGAGAAGGCCCAAGGAGGCCTTCAGGGAGCTGCCATGGCATAGCAGTGCTCAGGAAAGAGCACCCTTCTTTCTTTAGGCTGGAGGCACACTCGAGTTTCTGCTTGAGGCAGAGGGACGGCAGAGAGGCCATCACTGGCTGAAGGCAAAGCAGAGAGATTTTTGGTGGAGCGATGGCTCCATCTGCTGGCTGACAAGCGTGGAAGGCGAAGCCTCGCTCCAACTGAGTTCCTGAGGAAGTTTCCAAGCAGGCGGCACTCTGGCACCACAAGCTAGAGGGTCCTGCTTAGGACTTCCCAGTGGCTCCAGAGTGGATGGCAAGGGCATGTGGGTTGGAGGGTGCTCGGATGCCGCAGGGGAGGCTTTGGGCACCCAGTGCTCTGTGACGAAACATGCTGCAGGCCCGAGCATCCATGAACTCCTCCAAGGTTTTGGAGCAGGAAATCTGTCCTTAGCAGAAGGCTTCCTGCAAAGGCCTGCAGGCCTTTCTGGGTGGCTAAGCTGCAGCTCCCTTGCAGGCTGCTGGTCCAGGGGCCTGTGTCCCTTGGTCTAAAGTGCTGTAGGAGGAGCTCCTAGCAAGGGGAGAGCAAGCACCTTGTTTCCCTTGAAGAGACTTTCTTGTTCATGGAGCAGCCTGCCATCAGCAAAGACAGTGCAGGCAGCATGGGGGTTTTGCAGGCAGCTAAGAGGCTGCAGGAGTCCTGCATGAAATAGGGGTCATGACTGGTTTCTCCTCAAGGCCCAATGGCAACGTGCACACACAGCCTCTGGACCTGCAGCTCCCGAGCAGTGCAAGAGACCCCCAGGCAGCACCCTGGGGCCTCCTCGGATGAGCTGTGCTCCATAGAGGGCCTGCCTGCTGGCAATGGCCTAGGCCACCCCAGGCTCTAGAGAGGCCCGGCTGAGCCTGGGATGGGCCCTGCCCTCGCAGTGCTCAGGGAAAACCCGTGTTTGAGGCCAGGCTGCAGGCACATTCAGTGTTGTGTCTGGTGCAGAGTGACTTCAGCTAGGACTTCCAGGGGGAATGTGAAGCGCTGTGGTTTTTACCTGCAATCCACGTGCCTCACTTGGGGTGCCCGGCCCATCCATCCCACACTCCTTGGATGTGTGTTCCTCAGACAGCTGGACAGCTGGGGAAGTGGACCTCCCGCAGCAAGGGAGACCTGCCTAGAACATTGCTCTGTGTACAAAGAGGATTCGCTGTGCCTCTGGCACTGGGGGGAGACTTTCTGCACCCAGGAGACACTTGGCACATACAGCGTTTCCCCATGGAAAGTGGTGTGAAAAAGAGCACCCGCCGGGGCTGCATGGCCCTCTGCAGTAGAAGCCCTCCACGCAGCAGGCTGTCATGGACTCGGCTGCAGGCCTTTGTGGCTGGAGTGACTGCAGCTCCTCTGGAGGCTCTGGGTCAATTTTCACTCACCTTCGAGTGCAATAGGCTTGTGGGTTAAGGTGCTTGCAAAGGAAAGCAAGCAGCCTGCTCCTTTCCATTAGGAACACGTGTGGTGAGAGGCTTGGCAGCAGAGAAGAACAAAGAGGGGCAGCCAAGGAGGGGATTTGCATGCAGCTGGGTGGCCCCCAAATCTCCTGTTTCCCAAGCAGGGAATGCCTGCTGTGCCCATCAGTGCCCATTTCTAAGTGGGCACCCAGCCTCCACATCTGCCCTTTCCCAGCCATGAAAACACATGCAGGCCACACCCTGAGCCCTTCCAAGTGTGAACTTTGCTCCCTGTGGGGGCTGAATGCCACGTCTGGCTAAGGTGGGAGAAGGCCCGAGGAGGCCTTGGGGGACCTGCCAAGACATAGCAGTGCTCAGCAATGAGCACTCTGCTTTCTTTTGGATGGACGCACACTCCAGTTTCTGCTTGAGGTCCAGAGAGGTAGGATAGGCGATCCACGGGGGAAGGCAGAGCAGAGAGTTTTTCGGTGGAGCGTTGGCTCCCTCTGCTGGCCGTCAAGCGTGGAAGGCTAAGCCTTGCTCCAGCTGAGTTCCTGAGCAACTTTCCAAGCAGGAGGCACTCTGGCTCCACAAGCTAGAGGACTTCCCAGTGGCTCCAGAGTGGGTGGCAAGGGCATGTGAGTTGGAGGGTGCTCAGAAGCCACAGGGGAGACTTGAGTGTGGTTGGGTGCAGGTGTGCCAATATGTGTGGGTGTGTGGGGGTGTGCGCATGTGTGCGAGTGTGTTTTAGTGTGTGTGAGAGTGTGTGTGAGTGCAGGCACGCAAGTGTGTATTGGTGTGTGCGGGTGTGTGTGTGTGGGTGTGCGGGCATGTGCGTGTGTGTTTTGGTGGGGGCAGGTGTGTGTGTGTGTGCAGGCGTGTATGTGTATCTGTGGGTGTCTGCGGGTGTGTATAGGATTGTGTGTGTGTATGGGGTGTGTGTGGGTGTGTGTGGCTGTGTGTGAATGTGTGTGGGTGTGTGCTATTGTCTTTGGGTGTGTGTGAGTGGGTTTGGGTGTGTGCATGCCTGTGTTAGAGAGAGTGGGACTGTGCGGGGTGTGCAGGTGTGTTCGGGTGTGTGTGGATGTGTGCAGGAGTGTGCAAGTATATGCGGGTATGTGTGGTTGTGTGCAGGTTGTGTGTGTGATTGGGTGTGTTTGGGTTTGTGTGGGTGTTTGTTAGTGTGTGTGAGAGTGTGTGGGTGTGTATGAGTCTGTGTGGGTGTGTGAGAGTGTGTGTGAGTGCAAGTGCCTGTGTGCGGGTGCTTGAGGTTGTGTGCCTGTGCGAGAGTGTGAGTGGTTGTGTGCAGGTGTGTGAGGGTGTGGGTGTGAGGGTGTGTGTGAGTGTGTGCAGGTGTGTGAGGGTGAGTGGGTGTGTGCAGGTGTGTGCGTATGTGTGTGGGTGTGTGTGAGTGTGTGTGAGTGTGTTTGTGTATGCGAGTGTCTATGGGTGTTTGTGGGTGTGTGTGGTTGAGTGTGACTGTGTGCAGGTGTGTGCGTGTGTGTATGTGTGTGTGCAGGTGAGTGTGGGTATGTGGGTGTGTGCGTGTGTGTATAGGTTTCTGTGTGTGTGTGTGGGTGTGTGTGGGTGCGCTCCCCGGGTGGGCTGAATGTCATGACTGTGTTAGGGGAGAGAAGGCCCAAGGAGGCCTTCAGGGAGCTGCCATGGCATAGCAGTGCTCAGGAAAGAGCACCCTTCTTTCTTTAGGCTGGAGGCACACTCGAGTTTCTGCTTGAGGCAGAGGGACGGCAGAGAGGCCATCACTGGCTGAAGGCAAAGCAGAGAGATTTTTGGTGGAGCGATGGCTCCATCTGCTGGCTGACAAGCGTGGAAGGCGAAGCCTCACTCCAACTGAGTTCCTGAGGAAGTTTCCAAGCAGGCGGCACTCTGGCACCACAAGCTAGAGGGTCCTGCTTAGGACTTCCCAGTGGCTCCAGAGTGGATGGCAAGGGCATGTGGGTTGGAGGGTGCTCGGATGCCGCAGGGGAGGCTTTGGGCACCCAGTGCTCTGTGACGAAACATGCTGCAGGCCCGAGCATCCATGAACTCCTCCAAGGTTTTGGAGCAGGAAATCTGTCCTTAGCAGAAGGCTTCCTGCAAAGGCCTGCAGGCCTTTCTGGGTGGCTAAGCTGCAGCTCCCTTGCAGGCTGCTGGTCCAGGGGCCTGTGTCCCTTGGTCTAAAGTGCTGTAGGAGGAGCTCCTAGCAAGGGGAGAGCAAGCACCTTGTTTCCCTTGAAGAGACTTTCTTGTTCATGGAGCGGCCTGCCATCAGCGAAGACAGTGCAGGCAGCATGGGGGTTTTGCAGGCAGCTAAGAGGCTGCAGGAGTCCTGCATGAAATAGGGGTCATGACTGGTTTCTCCTCAAGGCCCAATGGCAACGTGCACACACAGCCTCTGGACCTGCAGCTCCCGAGCAGTGCAAGAGACCCCCAGGCAGCACCCTGGGGCCTCCTCGGATGAGCTGTGCTCCATAGAGGGCCTGCCTGCTGGCAATGGCCTAGGCCACCCCAGGCTCTAGAGAGGCCCGGCTGAGCCTGGGATGGGCCCTGCCCTCGCAGTGCTCAGGGAAAACCCGTGTTTGAGGCCAGGCTGCAGGCACATTCAGTGTTGTGTCTGGTGCAGAGTGACTTCAGCTAGGACTTCCAGGGGGAATGTGAAGCGCTGTGGTTTTTACCTGCAATCCACGTGCCTCACTTGGGGTGCCCGGCCCATCCATCCCACACTCCTTGGATGTGTGTTCCTCAGACAGCTGGACAGCTGGGGAAGTGGACCTCCCGCAGCAAGGGAGACCTGCCTAGAACATTGCTCTGTGTACAAAGAGGATTCGCTGTGCCTCTGGCACTGGGGGGAGACTTTCTGCACCCAGGAGACACTTGGCACATACAGCTTTTCCCCATGGAAAGTGGTGTGAAAAAGAGCACCTGCCGGGGCTGCATGGCCCTCTGCAGTAGAAGCCCTCCACGCAGCAGGCTGTCATGGACTCGGCTGCAGGCCTTTGTGGCTGGAGTGACTGCAGCTCCTCTGGAGGCTCTGGGTCAATTTTCACTCACCTTCGAGTGCAATAGGCTTGTGGGTTAAGGTGCTTGCAAAGGAAAGCAAGCAGCCTGCTCCTTTCCATTAGGAACACGTGTGGTGAGAGGCTTGGCAGCAGAGAAGAACAAAGAGGGGCAGCCAAGGAGGGGATTTGCATGCAGCTGGGTGGCCCCCAAATCTCCTGTTTCCCAAGCAGGGAATGCCTGCTGTGCCCATCAGTGCCCATTTCTAAGTGGGCACCCAGCCTCCACATCTGCCCTTTCCCAGCCATGAAAACACATGCAGGCCACACCCTGAGCCCTTCCAAGTGTGAACTTTGCTCCCTGTGGGGGCTGAATGCCACGTCTGGCTAAGGTGGGAGAAGGCCCGAGGAGGCCTTGGGGGACCTGCCAAGACATAGCAGTGCTCAGCAATGAGCACTCTGCTTTCTTTTGGATGGACGCACACTCCAGTTTCTGCTTGAGGTCCAGAGAGGTAGGATAGGTGATCCACGGGGGAAGGCAGAGCAGAGAGTTTTTCAGTGGAGCATTGGCTCCCTCTGCTGGCCGTCAAGCGTGGAAGGCTAACCTTGCTCCAGCTGAGTTCCTGAGCAGGTATCCAAGCAGGAGGCACTCTGGCTCCACAAGCTAGAGGACTTCCCAGTGGCTCCAGAGTGGGTGGCAAGGGCATGTGAGTTGGAGGGTGCTCAGAAGCCACAGGGGAGACTTGAGTGTGGTTGGGTGCAGGTGTGCCAATATGTGTGGGTGTGTGGGGGTGTGCGCATGTGTGCGAGTGTGTTTTAGTGTGTGTGAGAGTGTGTGTGAGTGCAGGCGCGCAAGTGTGTATTGGTGTGTGCGGGTGTGTGTGTGTGGGTGTGCGGGCACGTGCGTGTGTGTTTTGGTGGGGGCAGGTGTGTGTGTGTGTGCAGGCGTGTATGTGTATCTGTGGGTGTCTGCGGGTGTGTATAGGATTGTGTGTGTGTATGGGGTGTGTGTGGGTGTGTGTGGCTGTGTGTGAATGTGTGTGGGTGTGTGCTATTGTCTTTGGGTGTGTGTGAGTGGGTTTGGGTGTGTGCATGCCTGTGTTAGAGAGAGTGGGACTGTGCGGGGTGTGCAGGTGTGTTCGGGTGTGTGTGGATGTGTGCAGGAGTGTGCAAGTATATGCGGGTATGTGTGGTTGTGTGCAGGTTGTGTGTGTGATTGGGTGTGTTTGGGTTTGTGTGGGTGTTTGTTAGTGTGTGTGAGAGTGTGTGGGTGTGTATGAGTCTGTGTGGGTGTGTGAGAGTGTGTGTGAGTGCAAGTGCCTGTGTGCGGGTGCTTGAGGTTGTGTGCCTGTGCGAGAGTGTGAGTGGTTGTGTGCAGGTGTGTGAGGGTGTGGGTGTGAGGGTGTGTGTGAGTGTGTGCAGGTGTGTGAGGGTGAGTGGGTGTGTGCAGGTGTGTGCGTATGTGTGCGGGTGTGTGTGAGTGTGTGTGAGTGTGTTTGTGTGTGCGAGTGTCTATGGGTGTTTGTGGGTGTGTGCGGTTGAGTGTGACTGTGTGCAGGTGTGTGCGTGTGTGTATGTGTGTGTGCAGGTGAGTGTGGGTATGTGGGTGTGTGCGTGTGTGTATAGGTTTCTGTGTGTGTGTGTGGGTGTGTGTGGGTGCGCTCCCCGGGTGGGCTGTATGTCATGACTGTGTTAGGGGAGAGAAGGCCCAAGGAGGCCTTCAGGGAGCTGCCATGGCATTGCAGTGCTCAGGAAAGAGCACCCTTCTTTCTTTAGGCTGGAGGCACACTCGAGTTTCTGCTTGAGGCAGAGGGACGGCAGAGAGGCCATCACTGGCTGAAGGCAAAGCAGAGAGATTTTTGGTGGAGCGATGGCTCCATCTGCTGGCTGACAAGCGTGGAAGGCGAAGCCTCGCTCCAACTGAGTTCCTGAGGAAGTTTCCAAGCAGGCGGCACTCTGGCACCACAAGCTAGAGGGTCCTGCTTAGGACTTCCCAGTGGCTCCCGAGTGGATGGCAAGGGCATGTGGGTTGGAGGGTGCTCGGATGCCGCAGGGGAGGCTTTGGGCACCCAGTGCTCTGTGACGAAACATGCTGCAGGCCCGAGCATCCATGAACTCCTCCAAGGTTTTGGAGCAGGAAATCTGTCCTTAGCAGAAGGCTTCCTGCAAAGGCCTGCAGGCCTTTCTGGGTGGCTAAGCTGCAGCTCCCTTGCAGGCTGCTGGTCCAGGGGCCTGTGTCCCTTGGTCTAAAGTGTTGTAGGAGGAGCTCCTAGCAAGGGGAGAGCAAGCACCTTGTTTCCCTTGAAGAGACTTTCTTGTTCATGGAGCGGCCTGCCATCAGCGAAGACAGTGCAGGCAGCATGGGGGTTTTGCAGGCAGCTAAGAGGCTGCAGGAGTCCTGCATGAAATAGGGGTCATGACTGGTTTCTCCTCAAGGCCCAATGGCAACGTGCACACACAGCCTCTGGACCTGCAGCTCCCGAGCAGTGCAAGAGACCCCCAGGCAGCACCCTGGGGCCTCCTCGGATGAGCTGTGCTCCATAGAGGGCCTGCCTGCTGGCAATGGCCTAGGCCACCCCAGGCTCTAGAGAGGCCCGGCTGAGCCTGGGATGGGCCCTGCCCTCGCAGTGCTCAGGGAAAACCCGTGTTTGAGGCCAGGCTGCAGGCACATTCAGTGTTGTGTCTGGTGCAGAGTGACTTCAGCTAGGACTTCCAGGGGGAATGTGAAGCGCTGTGGTTTTTACCTGCAATCCACGTGCCTCACTTGGGGTGCCCGGCCCATCCATCCCACACTCCTTGGATGTGTGTTCCTCAGACAGCTGGACAGCTGGGGAAGTGGACCTCCCGCAGCAAGGGAGACCTGCCTAGAACATTGCTCTGTGTACAAAGAGGATTCGCTGTGCCTCTGGCACTGGGGGGAGACTTTCTGCACCCAGGAGACACTTGGCACATACAGCGTTTCCCCATGGAAAGTGGTGTGAAAAAGAGCACCCGCCGGGGCTGCATGGCCCTCTGCAGTAGAAGCCCTCCACGCAGCAGGCTGTCATGGACTCGGCTGCAGGCCTTTGTGGCTGGAGTGACTGCAGCTCCTCTGGAGGCTCTGGGTCAATTTTCACTCACCTTCGAGTGCAATAGGCTTGTGGGTTAAGGTGCTTGCAAAGGAAAGCAAGCAGCCTGCTCCTTTCCATTAGGAACACGTGTGGTGAGAGGCTTGGCAGCAGAGAAGAACAAAGAGGGGCAGCCAAGGAGGGGATTTGCATGCAGCTGGGTGGCCCCCAAATCTCCTGTTTCCCAAGCAGGGAATGCCTGCTGTGCCCATCAGTGCCCATTTCTAAGTGGGCACCCAGCCTCCACATCTGCCCTTTCCCAGCCATGAAAACACATGCAGGCCACACCCTGAGCCCTTCCAAGTGTGAACTTTGCTCCCTGTGGGGGCTGAATGCCACGTCTGGCTAAGGTGGGAGAAGGCCCGAGGAGGCCTTGGGGGACCTGCCAAGACATAGCAGTGCTCAGCAATGAGCACTCTGCTTTCTTTTGGATGGACGCACACTCCAGTTTCTGCTTGAGGTCCAGAGAGGTAGGATAGGCGATCCACGGGGGAAGGCAGAGCAGAGAGTTTTTCGGTGGAGCGTTGGCTCCCTCTGCTGGCCGTCAAGCGTGGAAGGCTAAGCCTTGCTCCAGCTGAGTTCCTGAGCAAGTTTCCAAGCAGGAGGCACTCTGGCTCCACAAGCTAGAGGACTTCCCAGTGGCTCCAGAGTGGGTGGCAAGGGCATGTGAGTTGGAGGGTGCTCAGAAGCCACAGGGGAGACTTGAGTGTGGTTGGGTGCAGGTGTGCCAATATGTGTGGGTGTGTGGGGGTGTGCGCATGTGTGCGAGTGTGTTTTAGTGTGTGTGAGAGTGTGTGTGAGTGCAGGCACGCAAGTGTGTATTGGTGTGTGCGGGTGTGTGTGTGTGGGTGTGCGGGCATGTGCGTGTGTGTTTTGGTGGGGGCAGGTGTGTGTGTGTGTGCAGGCGTGTATGTGTATCTGTGGGTGTCTGCGGGTGTGTATAGGATTCTGTGTGTGTATGGGGTGTGTGTGGGTGTGTGTGGCTGTGTGTGAATGTGTGTGGGTGTGTGCTATTGTCTTTGGGTGTGTGTGAGTGGGTTTGGGTGTGTGCATGCCTGTGTTAGAGAGAGTGGGACTGTGCGGGGTGTGCAGGTGTGTTCGGGTGTGTGTGGATGTGTGCAGGAGTGTGCAAGTATATGCGGGTATGTGTGGTTGTGTGCAGGTTGTGTGTGTGATTGGGTGTGTTTGGGTTTGTGTGGGTGTTTGTTAGTGTGTGTGAGAGTGTGTGGGTGTGTATGAGTCTGTGTGGGTGTGTGAGAGTGTGTGTGAGTGCAAGTGCCTGTGTGCGGGTGCTTGAGGTTGTGTGCCTGTGCGAGAGTGTGAGTGGTTGTGTGCAGGTGTGTGAGGGTGTGGGTGTGAGGGTGTGTGTGAGTGTGTGCAGGTGTGTGAGGGTGAGTGGGTGTGTGCAGGTGTGTGCGTATGTGTGTGGGTGTGTGTGAGTGTGTGTGAGTGTGTTTGTGTGTGCGAGTGTCTATGGGTGTTTGTGGGTGTGTGTGGTTGAGTGTGACTGTGTGCAGGTGTGTGCGTGTGTGTATGTGTGTGTGCAGGTGAGTGTGGGTATGTGGGTGTGTGCGTGTGTGTATAGGTTTCTGTGTGTGTGTGTGGGTGTGTGTGGGTGCGCTCCCCGGGTGGGCTGAATGTCATGACTGTGTTAGGGGAGAGAAGGCCCAAGGAGGCCTTCAGGGAGCTGCCATGGCATAGCAGTGCTCAGGAAAGAGCACCCTTCTTTCTTTAGGCTGGAGGCACACTCGAGTTTCTGCTTGAGGCAGAGGGACGGCAGAGAGGCCATCACTGGCTGAAGGCAAAGCAGAGAGATTTTTGGTGGAGCGATGGCTCCATCTGCTGGCTGACAAGCGTGGAAGGCGAAGCCTCGCTCCAACTGAGTTCCTGAGGAAGTTTCCAAGCAGGCGGCACTCTGGCACCACAAGCTAGAGGGTCCTGCTTAGGACTTCCCAGTGGCTCCAGAGTGGATGGCAAGGGCATGTGGGTTGGAGGGTGCTCGGATGCCGCAGGGGAGGCTTTGGGCACCCAGTGCTCTGTGACGAAACATGCTGCAGGCCCGAGCATCCATGAACTCCTCCAAGGTTTTGGAGCAGGAAATCTGTCCTTAGCAGAAGGCTTCCTGCAAAGGCCTGCAGGCCTTTCTGGGTGGCTAAGCTGCAGCTCCCTTGCAGGCTGCTGGTCCAGGGGCCTGTGTCCCTTGGTCTAAAGTGCTGTAGGAGGAGCTCCTAGCAAGGGGAGAGCAAGCACCTTGTTTCCCTTGAAGAGACTTTCTTGTTCATGGAGCGGCCTGCCATCAGCGAAGACAGTGCAGGCAGCATGGGGGTTTTGCAGGCAGCTAAGAGGCTGCAGGAGTCCTGCATGAAATAGGGGTCATGACTGGTTTCTCCTCAAGGCCCAATGGCAACGTGCACACACAGCCTCTGGACCTGCAGCTCCCGAGCAGTGCAAGAGACCCCCAGGCAGCACCCTGGGGCCTCCTCGGATGAGCTGTGCTCCATAGAGGGCCTGCCTGCTGGCAATGGCCTAGGCCACCCCAGGCTCTAGAGAGGCCCGGCTGAGCCTGGGATGGGCCCTGCCCTTGCAGTGCTCAGGGAAAACCCGTGTTTGAGGCCAGGCTGCAGGCACATTCAGTGTTGTGTCTGGTGCAGAGTGACTTCAGCTAGGACTTCCAGGGGGAATGTGAAGCGCTGTTGTTTTTACCTGCAATCCACGTGCCTCACTTGGGGTGCCCGGCCCATCCATCCCACACTCCTTGGATGTGTGTTCCTCAGACAGCTGGACAGCTGGGGAAGTGGACCTCCCGCAGCAAGGGAGACCTGCCTAGAACATTGCTCTGTGTACAAAGAGGATTCGCTGTGCCTCTGGCACTGGGGGGAGACTTTCTGCACCCAGGAGACACTTGGCACATACAGCGTTTCCCCATGGAAAGTGGTGTGAAAAAGAGCACCTGCCGGGGCTGCATGGCCCTCTGCAGTAGAAGCCCTCCACGCAGCAGGCTGTCATGGACTCGGCTGCAGGCCTTTGTGGCTGGAGTGACTGCAGCTCCTCTGGAGGCTCTGGGTCAATTTTCACTCACCTTCGAGTGCAATAGGCTTGTGGGTTAAGGTGCTTGCAAAGGAAAGCAAGCAGCCTGCTCCTTTCCATTAGGAACACGTGTGGTGAGAGGCTTGGCAGCAGAGAAGAACAAAGAGGGGCAGCCAAGGAGGGGATTTGCATGCAGCTGGGTGGCCCCCAAATCTCCTGTTTCCCAAGCAGGGAATGCCTGCTGTGCCCATCAGTGCCCATTTCTAAGTGGGCACCCAGCCTCCACATCTGCCCTTTCCCAGCCATGAAAACACATGCAGGCCACACCCTGAGCCCTTCCAAGTGTGAACTTTGCTCCCTGTGGGGGCTGAATGCCACGTCTGGCTAAGGTGGGAGAAGGCCCGAGGAGGCCTTGGGGGACCTGCCAAGACATAGCAGTGCTCAGCAATGAGCACTCTGCTTTCTTTTGGATGGACGCACACTCCAGTTTCTGCTTGAGGTCCAGAGAGGTAGGATAGGTGATCCACGGGGGAAGGCAGAGCAGAGAGTTTTTCAGTGGAGCATTGGCTCCCTCTGCTGGCCGTCAAGCGTGGAAGGCTAAGCCTTGCTCCAGCTGAGTTCCTGAGCAAGTATCCAAGCAGGAGGCACTCTGGCTCCACAAGCTAGAGGACTTCCCAGTGGCTCCAGAGTGGGTGGCAAGGGCATGTGAGTTGGAGGGTGCTCAGAAGCCACAGGGGAGACTTGAGTGTGGTTGGGTGCAGGTGTGCCAATATGTGTGGGTGTGTGGGGGTGTGCGCATGTGTGCGAGTGTGTTTTAGTGTGTGTGAGAGTGTGTGTGAGTGCAGGCGCGCAAGTGTGTATTGGTGTGTGCGGGTGTGTGTGTGTGGGTGTGCGGGCACGTGCGTGTGTGTTTTGGTGGGGGCAGGTGTGTGTGTGTGTGCAGGCGTGTATGTGTATCTGTGGGTGTCTGCGGGTGTGTATAGGATTGTGTGTGTGTATGGGGTGTGTGTGGGTGTGTGTGGCTGTGTGTGAATGTGTGTGGGTGTGTGCTATTGTCTTTGGGTGTGTGTGAGTGGGTTTGGGTGTGTGCATGCCTGTGTTAGAGAGAGTGGGACTGTGCGGGGTGTGCAGGTGTGTTCGGGTGTGTGTGGATGTGTGCAGGAGTGTGCAAGTATATGCGGGTATGTGTGGTTGTGTGCAGGTTGTGTGTGTGATTGGGTGTGTTTGGGTTTGTGTGGGTGTTTGTTAGTGTGTGTGAGAGTGTGTGGGTGTGTATGAGTCTGTGTGGGTGTGTGAGAGTGTGTGTGAGTGCAAGTGCCTGTGTGCGGGTGCTTGAGGTTGTGTGCCTGTGCGAGAGTGTGAGTGGTTGTGTGCAGGTGTGTGAGGGTGTGGGTGTGAGGGTGTGTGTGAGTGTGTGCAGCTGTGTGAGGGTGAGTGGGTGTGTGCAGGTGTGTGCGTATGTGTGCGGGTGTGTGTGAGTGTGTGTGAGTGTGTTTGTGTGTGCGAGTGTCTATGGGTGTTTGTGGGTGTGTGCGGTTGAGTGTGACTGTGTGCAGGTGTGTGCGTGTGTGTATGTGTGTGTGCAGGTGAGTGTGGGTATGTGGGTGTGTGCGTGTGTGTATAGGTTTCTGTGTGTGTGTGTGGGTGTGTGTGGGTGCGCTCCCCGGGTGGGCTGTATGTCATGACTGTGTTAGGGGAGAGAAGGCCCAAGGAGGCCTTCAGGGAGCTGCCATGGCATTGCAGTGCTCAGGAAAGAGCACCCTTCTTTCTTTAGGCTGGAGGCACACTCGAGTTTCTGCTTGAGGCAGAGGGACGGCAGAGAGGCCATCACTGGCTGAAGGCAAAGCAGAGAGATTTTTGGTGGAGCGATGGCTCCATCTGCTGGCTGACAAGCGTGGAAGGCGAAGCCTCGCTCCAACTGAGTTCCTGAGGAAGTTTCCAAGCAGGCGGCACTCTGGCACCACAAGCTAGAGGGTCCTGCTTAGGACTTCCCAGTGGCTCCCGAGTGGATGGCAAGGGCATGTGGGTTGGAGGGTGCTCGGATGCCGCAGGGGAGGCTTTGGGCACCCAGTGCTCTGTGACGAAACATGCTGCAGGCCCGAGCATCCATGAACTCCTCCAAGGTTTTGGAGCAGGAAATCTGTCCTTAGCAGAAGGCTTCCTGCAAAGGCCTGCAGGCCTTTCTGGGTGGCTAAGCTGCAGCTCCCTTGCAGGCTGCTGGTCCAGGGGCCTGTGTCCCTTGGTCTAAAGTGCTGTAGGAGGAGCTCCTAGCAAGGGGAGAGCAAGCACCTTGTTTCCCTTGAAGAGACTTTCTTGTTCATGGAGCGGCCTGCCATCAGCGAAGACAGTGCAGGCAGCATGGGGGTTTTGCAGGCAGCTAAGAGGCTGCAGGAGTCCTGCATGAAATAGGGGTCATGACTGGTTTCTCCTCAAGGCCCAATGGCAACGTGCACACACAGCCTCTGGACCTGCAGCTCCCGAGCAGTGCAAGAGACCCCCAGGCAGCACCCTGGGGCCTCCTCGGATGAGCTGTGCTCCATAGAGGGCCTGCCTGCTGGCAATGGCCTAGGCCACCCCAGGCTCTAGAGAGGCCCGGCTGAGCCTGGGATGGGCCCTGCCCTCGCAGTGCTCAGGGAAAACCCGTGTTTGAGGCCAGGCTGCAGGCACATTCAGTGTTGTGTCTGGTGCAGAGTGACTTCAGCTAGGACTTCCAGGGGGAATGTGAAGCGCTGTTGTTTTTACCTGCAATCCACGTGCCTCACTTGGGGTGCCCGGCCCATCCATCCCACACTCCTTGGATGTGTGTTCCTCAGACAGCTGGACAGCTGGGGAAGTGGACCTCCCGCAGCAAGGGAGACCTGCCTAGAACATTGCTCTGTGTACAAAGAGGATTCGCTGTGCCTCTGGCACTGGGGGGAGACTTTCTGCACCCAGGAGACACTTGGCACATACAGCGTTTCCCCATGGAAAGTGGTGTGAAAAAGAGCACCCGCCGGGGCTGCATGGCCCTCTGCAGTAGAAGCCCTCCACGCAGCAGGCTGTCATGGACTCGGCTGCAGGCCTTTGTGGCTGGAGTGACTGCAGCTCCTCTGGAGGCTCTGGGTCAATTTTCACTCACCTTCGAGTGCAATAGGCTTGTGGGTTAAGGTGCTTGCAAAGGAAAGCAAGCAGCCTGCTCCTTTCCATTAGGAACACGTGTGGTGAGAGGCTTGGCAGCAGAGAAGAACAAAGAGGGGCAGCCAAGGAGGGGATTTGCATGCAGCTGGGTGGCCCCCAAATCTCCTGTTTCCCAAGCAGGGAATGCCTGCTGTGCCCATCAGTGCCCATTTCTAAGTGGGCACCCAGCCTCCACATCTGCCCTTTCCCAGCCATGAAAACACATGCAGGCCACACCCTGAGCCCTTCCAAGTGTGAACTTTGCTCCCTGTGGGGGCTGAATGCCACGTCTGGCTAAGGTGGGAGAAGGCCCGAGGAGGCCTTGGGGGACCTGCCAAGACATAGCAGTGCTCAGCAATGAGCACTCTGCTTTCTTTTGGATGGACGCACACTCCAGTTTCTGCTTGAGGTCCAGAGAGGTAGGATAGGTGATCCACGGGGGAAGGCAGAGCAGAGAGTTTTTCAGTGGAGCATTGGCTCCCTCTGCTGGCCGTCAAGCGTGGAAGGCTAAGCCTTGCTCCAGCTGAGTTCCTGAGCAAGTATCCAAGCAGGAGGCACTCTGGCTCCGCAAGCTAGAGGACTTCCCAGTGGCTCCAGAGTGGGTGGCAAGGGCATGTGAGTTGGAGGGTGCTCAGAAGCCACAGGGGAGACTTGAGTGTGGTTGGGTGCAGGTGTGCCAATATGTGTGGGTGTGTGGGGGTGTGCGCATGTGTGCGAGTGTGTTTTAGTGTGTGTGAGAGTGTGTGTGAGTGCAGGCGCACAAGTGTGTATTGGTGTGTGCGGGTGTGTGTGTGTGGGTGTGCGGGCACGTGCGTGTGTGTTTTGGTGGGGGCAGGTGTGTGTGTGTGTGCAGGCGTGTATGTGTATCTGTGGGTGTCTGCGGGTGTGTATAGGATTGTGTGTGTGTATGGGGTGTGTGTGGGTGTGTGTGGCTGTGTGTGAATGTGTGTGGGTGTGTGCTATTGTCTTTGGGTGTGTGTGAGTGGGTTTGGGTGTGTGCATGCCTGTGTTAGAGAGAGTGGGACTGTGCGGGGTGTGCAGGTGTGTTCGGGTGTGTGTGGATGTGTGCAGGAGTGTGCAAGTATATGCGGGTATGTGTGGTTGTGTGCAGGTTGTGTGTGTGATTGGGTGTGTTTGGGTTTGTGTGGGTGTTTGTTAGTGTGTGTGAGAGTGTGTGGGTGTGTATGAGTCTGTGTGGGTGTGTGAGAGTGTGTGTGAGTGCAAGTGCCTGTGTGCGGGTGCTTGAGGTTGTGTGCCTGTGCGAGAGTGTGAGTGGTTGTGTGCAGGTGTGTGAGGGTGTGGGTGTGAGGGTGTGTGTGAGTGTGTGCAGCTGTGTGAGGGTGAGTGGGTGTGTGCAGGTGTGTGCGTATGTGTGCGGGTGTGTGTGAGTGTGTGTGAGTGTGTTTGTGTGTGCGAGTGTCTATGGGTGTTTGTGGGTGTGTGCGGTTGAGTGTGACTGTGTGCAGGTGTGTGCGTGTGTGTATGTGTGTGTGCAGGTGAGTGTGGGTATGTGGGTGTGTGCGTGTGTGTATAGGTTTCTGTGTGTGTGTGTGGGTGTGTGTGGGTGCGCTCCCCGGGTGGGCTGTATGTCATGACTGTGTTAGGGGAGAGAAGGCCCAAGGAGGCCTTCAGGGAGCTGCCATGGCATTGCAGTGCTCAGGAAAGAGCACCCTTCTTTCTTTAGGCTGGAGGCACACTCGAGTTTCTGCTTGAGGCAGAGGGACGGCAGAGAGGCCATCACTGGCTGAAGGCAAAGCAGAGAGATTTTTGGTGGAGCGATGGCTCCATCTGCTGGCTGACAAGCGTGGAAGGCGAAGCCTCGCTCCAACTGAGTTCCTGAGGAAGTTTCCAAGCAGGCGGCACTCTGGCACCACAAGCTAGAGGGTCCTGCTTAGGACTTCCCAGTGGCTCCCGAGTGGATGGCAAGGGCATGTGGGTTGGAGGGTGCTCGGATGCCGCAGGGGAGGCTTTGGGCACCCAGTGCTCTGTGACGAAACATGCTGCAGGCCCGAGCATCCATGAACTCCTCCAAGGTTTTGGAGCAGGAAATCTGTCCTTAGCAGAAGGCTTCCTGCAAAGGCCTGCAGGCCTTTCTGGGTGGCTAAGCTGCAGCTCCCTTGCAGGCTGCTGGTCCAGGGGCCTGTGTCCCTTGGTCTAAAGTGCTGTAGGAGGAGCTCCTAGCAAGGGGAGAGCAAGCACCTTGTTTCCCTTGAAGAGACTTTCTTGTTCATGGAGCGGCCTGCCATCAGCGAAGACAGTGCAGGCAGCATGGGGGTTTTGCAGGCAGCTAAGAGGCTGCAGGAGTCCTGCATGAAATAGGGGTCATGACTGGTTTCTCCTCAAGGCCCAATGGCAACGTGCACACACAGCCTCTGGACCTGCAGCTCCCGAGCAGTGCAAGAGACCCCCAGGCAGCACCCTGGGGCCTCCTCGGATGAGCTGTGCTCCATAGAGGGCCTGCCTGCTGGCAATGGCCTAGGCCACCCCAGGCTCTAGAGAGGCCCGGCTGAGCCTGGGATGGGCCCTGCCCTCGCAGTGCTCAGGGAAAACCCGTGTTTGAGGCCAGGCTGCAGGCACATTCAGTGTTGTGTCTGGTGCAGAGTGACTTCAGCTAGGACTTCCAGGGGGAATGTGAAGCGCTGTGGTTTTTACCTGCAATCCACGTGCCTCACTTGGGGTGCCCGGCCCATCCATCCCACACTCCTTGGATGTGTGTTCCTCAGACAGCTGGACAGCTGGGGAAGTGGACCTCCCGCAGCAAGGGAGACCTGCCTAGAACATTGCTCTGTGTACAAAGAGGATTCGCTGTGCCTCTGGCACTGGGGGGAGACTTTCTGCACCCAGGAGACACTTGGCACATACAGCGTTTCCCCATGGAAAGTGGTGTGAAAAAGAGCACCCGCCGGGGCTGCATGGCCCTCTGCAGTAGAAGCCCTCCACGCAGCAGGCTGTCATGGACTCGGCTGCAGGCCTTTGTGGCTGGAGTGACTGCAGCTCCTCTGGAGGCTCTGGGTCAATTTTCACTCACCTTCGAGTGCAATAGGCTTGTGGGTTAAGGTGCTTGCAAAGGAAAGCAAGCAGCCTGCTCCTTTCCATTAGGAACACGTGTGGTGAGAGGCTTGGCAGCAGAGAAGAACAAAGAGGGGCAGCCAAGGAGGGGATTTGCATGCAGCTGGGTGGCCCCCAAATCTCCTGTTTCCCAAGCAGGGAATGCCTGCTGTGCCCATCAGTGCCCATTTCTAAGTGGGCACCCAGCCTCCACATCTGCCCTTTCCCAGCCATGAAAACACATGCAGGCCACACCCTGAGCCCTTCCAAGTGTGAACTTTGCTCCCTGTGGGGGCTGAATGCCACGTCTGGCTAAGGTGGGAGAAGGCCCGAGGAGGCCTTGGGGGACCTGCCAAGACATAGCAGTGCTCAGCAATGAGCACTCTGCTTTCTTTTGGATGGACGCACACTCCAGTTTCTGCTTGAGGTCCAGAGAGGTAGGATAGGCGATCCACGGGGGGAGGCAGAGCAGAGAGTTTTTCGGTGGAGCGTTGGCTCCCTCTGCTGGCCGTCAAGCGTGGAAGGCTAAGCCTTGCTCCAGTTGAGTTCCTCAGCAACTTTCCAAGCAGGAGGCACTCTGGCTCCACAAGCTAGAGGACTTCCCAGTGGCTCCAGAGTGGGTGGCAAGGGCATGTGAGTTGGAGGGTGCTCAGAAGCCACAGGGGAGACTTGAGTGTGGTTGGGTGCAGGTGTGCCAATATGTGTGGGTGTGTGGGGGTGTGCGCATGTGTGCGAGTGTGTTTTAGTGTGTGTGAGAGTGTGTGTGAGTGCAGGCACGCAAGTGTGTATTGGTGTGTGCGGGTGTGTGTGTGTGGGTTTGCGGGCATGTGCGTGTGTGTTTTGGTGGGGGCAGGTGTGTGTGTGTGTGCAGGCATGTATGTGTATCTGTGGGTGTCTGCGGGTGTGTATAGGATTGTGTGTGTGTATGGGGTGTGTGTGGGTGTGTGTGGCTGTGTGTGAATGTGTGTGGGTGTGTGCTATTGTCTTTGGGTGTGTGTGAGTGGGTTTGGGTGTGTGCATGCCTGTGTTAGAGAGAGTGGGACTGTGCGGGGTGTGCAGGTGTGTTCGGGTGTGTGTGGATGTGTGCAGGAGTGTGCAAGTATATGCGGGTATGTGTGGTTGTGTGCAGGTTGTGTGTGTGATTGGGTGTGTTTGGGTTTGTGTGGGTGTTTGTTAGTGTGTGTGAGAGTGTGTGGGTGTGTATGAGTCTGTGTGGGTGTGTGAGAGTGTGTGTGAGTGCAAGTGCCTGTGTGCGGGTGCTTGAGGTTGTGTGCCTGTGCGAGAGTGTGAGTGGTTGTGTGCAGGTGTGTGAGGGTGTGGGTGTGAGGGTGTGTGTGAGTGTGTGCAGCTGTGTGAGGGTGAGTGGGTGTGTGCAGTTGTGTGCGTATGTGTGCGGGTGTGTGTGAGTGTGTGTGAGTGTGTTTGTGTGTGCGAGTGTCTATGGGTGTTTGTGGGTGTGTGCGGTTGAGTGTGACTGTGTGCAGGTGTGTGCGTGTGTGTATGTGTGTGTGCAGGTGAGTGTGGGTATGTGGGTGTGTGCGTGTGTGTATAGGTTTCTGTGTGTGTGTGTGGGTGTGTGTGGGTGCGCTCCCCGGGTGGGCTGTATGTCATGACTGTGTTACGGGAGAGAAGGCCCAAGGAGGCCTTCAGGGAGCTGCCATGGCATTGCAGTGCTCAGGAAAGAGCACCCTTCTTTCTTTAGGCTGGAGGCACACTCGAGTTTCTGCTTGAGGCAGAGGGACGGCAGAGAGGCCATCACTGGCTGAAGGCAAAGCAGAGAGATTTTTGGTGGAGCGATGGCTCCATCTGCTGGCTGACAAGCGTGGAAGGCGAAGCCTCGCTCCAACTGAGTTCCTGAGGAAGTTTCCAAGCAGGCGGCACTCTGGCACCACAAGCTAGAGGGTCCTGCTTAGGACTTCCCAGTGGCTCCCGAGTGGATGGCAAGGGCATGTGGGTTGGAGGGTGCTCGGATGCCGCAGGGGAGGCTTTGGGCACCCAGTGCTCTGTGACGAAACATGCTGCAGGCCCGAGCATCCATGAACTCCTCCAAGGTTTTGGAGCAGGAAATCTGTCCTTAGCAGAAGGCTTCCTGCAAAGGCCTGCAGGCCTTTCTGGGTGGCTAAGCTGCAGCTCCCTTGCAGGCTGCTGGTCCAGGGGCCTGTGTCCCTTGGTCTAAAGTGCTGTAGGAGGAGCTCCTAGCAAGGGGAGAGCAAGCACCTTGTTTCCCTTGAAGAGACTTTCTTGTTCATGGAGCGGCCTGCCATCAGCGAAGACAGTGCAGGCAGCATGGGGGTTTTGCAGGCAGCTAAGAGGCTGCAGGAGTCCTGCATGAAATAGGGGTCATGACTGGTTTCTCCTCAAGGCCCAATGGCAACGTGCACACACAGCCTCTGGACCTGCAGCTCCCGAGCAGTGCAAGAGACCCCCAGGCAGCACCCTGGGGCCTCCTCGGATGAGCTGTGCTCCATAGAGGGCCTGCCTGCTGGCAATGGCCTAGGCCACCCCAGGCTCTAGAGAGGCCCGGCTGAGCCTGGGATGGGCCCTGCCCTCGCAGTGCTCAGGGAAAACCCGTGTTTGAGGCCAGGCTGCAGGCACATTCAGTGTTGTGTCTGGTGCAGAGTGACTTCAGCTAGGACTTCCAGGGGGAATGTGAAGCGCTGTGGTTTTTACCTGCAATCCACGTGCCTCACTTGGGGTGCCCGGCCCATCCATCCCACACTCCTTGGATGTGTGTTCCTCAGACAGCTGGACAGCTGGGGAAGTGGACCTCCCGCAGCAAGGGAGACCTGCCTAGAACATTGCTCTGTGTACAAAGAGGATTCGCTGTGCCTCTGGCACTGGGGGGAGACTTTCTGCACCCAGGAGACACTTGGCACATACAGCGTTTCCCCATGGAAAGTGGTGTGAAAAAGAGCACCCGCCGGGGCTGCATGGCCCTCTGCAGTAGAAGCCCTCCACGCAGCAGGCTGTCATGGACTCGGCTGCAGGCCTTTGTGGCTGGAGTGACTGCAGTTCCTCTGGAGGCTCTGGGTCAATTTTCACTCACCTTCGAGTGCAATAGGCTTGTGGGTTAAGGTGCTTGCAAAGGAAAGCAAGCAGCCTGCTCCTTTCCATTAGGAACACGTGTGGTGAGAGGCTTGGCAGCAGAGAAGAACAAAGAGGGGCAGCCAAGGAGGGGATTTGCATGCAGCTGGGTGGCCCCCAAATCTCCTGTTTCCCAAGCAGGGAATGCCTGCTGTGCCCATCAGTGCCCATTTCTAAGTGGGCACCCAGCCTCCACATCTGCCCTTTCCCAGCCATGAAAACACATGCAGGCCACACCCTGAGCCCTTCCAAGTGTGAACTTTGCTCCCTGTGGGGGCTGAATGCCACGTCTGGCTAAGGTGGGAGAAGGCCCGAGGAGGCCTTGGGGGACCTGCCAAGACATAGCAGTGCTCAGCAATGAGCACTCTGCTTTCTTTTGGATGGACGCACACTCCAGTTTCTGCTTGAGGTCCAGAGAGGTAGGATAGGCGATCCACGGGGGGAGGCAAAGCAGAGAGTTTTTCAGTGGAGCGTTGGCTCCCTCTGCTGGCCGTCAAGCGTGGAAGGCTAAGCCTTGCTCCAGCTGAGTTCCTGAGCAAGTTTCCAAGCAGGAGGCACTCTGGCTCCACAAGCTAGAGGACTTCCCAGTGGCTCCAGAGTGGGTGGCAAGGGCATGTGAGTTGGAGGGTGCTCAGAAGCCACAGGGGAGACTTGAGTGTGGTTGGGTGCAGGTGTGCCAATATGTGTGGGTGTGTGGGGGTGTGCGCATGTGTGCGAGTGTGTTTTAGTGTGTGTGAGAGTGTGTGTGAGTGCAGGCGCGCAAGTGTGTATTGGTGTGTGCGGGTGTGTGTGTGTGGGTGTGCAGGCATGTGCGTGTGTGTTTTGGTGGGGGCAGGTGTGTGTGTGTGCAGGGGTGTATGTGTATCTATGGGTGTCTGCGGGTGTGTATAGGATTGTGTGTGTGTATGGGGTGTGTGTGGGTGTGTGTGGCTGTGTGTGAATGTGTGTGGGTGTGTGCTATTGTCTTTGGGTGTGTGTGAGTGGGTTTGGGTGTGTGCATGCCTGTGTTAGAGAGAGTGGGACTGTGCGGGGTGTGCAGGTGTGTTCGGGTGTGTGTGGATGTGTGCAGGAGTGTGCAAGTATATGCGGGTATGTGTGGTTGTGTGCAGGTTGTGTGTGTGATTGGGTGTGTTTGGGTTTGTGTGGGTGTTTGTTAGTGTGTGTGAGAGTGTGTGGGTGTGTATGAGTCTGTGTGGGTGTGTGAGAGTGTGTGTGAGTGCAAGTGCCTGTGTGCGGGTGCTTGAGGTTGTGTGCCTGTGCGAGAGTGTGAGTGGTTGTGTGCAGGTGTGTGAGGGTGTGGGTGTGAGGGTGTGTGTGAGTGTGTGCAGGTGTGTGAGGGTGAGTGGGTGTGTGCAGGTGTGTGCGTATGTGTGTGGGTGTGTGTGAGTGTGTGTGAGTGTGTTTGTGTGTGCGAGTGTCTATGGGTGTTTGTGGGTGTGTGCGGTTGAGTGTGACTGTGTGCAGGTGTGTGCGTGTGTGTATGTGTGTGTGCAGGTGAGTGTGGGTATGTGGGTGTGTGCGTGTGTGTATAGGTTTCTGTGTGTGTGTGTGGGTGTGTGTGGGTGCGCTCCCCGGGTGGGCTGAATGTCATGACTGTGTTAGGGGAGAGAAGGCCCAAGGAGGCCTTCAGGGAGCTGCCATGGCATAGCAGTGCTCAGGAAAGAGCACCCTTCTTTCTTTAGGCTGGAGGCACACTCGAGTTTCTGCTTGAGGCAGAGGGACGGCAGAGAGGCCATCACTGGCTGAAGGCAAAGCAGAGAGATTTTTGGTGGAGCGATGGCTCCATCTGCTGGCTGACAAGCGTGGAAGGCGAAGCCTCGCTCCAACTGAGTTCCTGAGGAAGTTTCCAAGCAGGCGGCACTCTGGCACCACAAGCTAGAGGGTCCTGCTTAGGACTTCCCAGTGGCTCCAGAGTGGATGGCAAGGGCATGTGGGTTGGAGGGTGCTCGGATGCCGCAGGGGAGGCTTTGGGCACCCAGTGCTCTGTGACGAAACATGCTGCAGGCCCGAGCATCCATGAACTCCTCCAAGGTTTTGGAGCAGGAAATCTGTCCTTAGCAGAAGGCTTCCTGCAAAGGCCTGCAGGCCTTTCTGGGTGGCTAAGCTGCAGCTCCCTTGCAGGCTGCTGGTCCAGGGGCCTGTGTCCCTTGGTCTAAAGTGCTGTAGGAGGAGCTCCTAGCAAGGGGAGAGCAAGCACCTTGTTTCCCTTGAAGAGACTTTCTTGTTCATGGAGCGGCCTGCCATCAGCGAAGACAGTGCAGGCAGCATGGGGGTTTTGCAGGCAGCTAAGAGGCTGCAGGAGTCCTGCATGAAATAGGGGTCATGACTGGTTTCTCCTCAAGGCCCAATGGCAACGTGCACACACAGCCTCTGGACCTGCAGCTCCCGAGCAGTGCAAGAGACCCCCAGGCAGCACCCTGGGGCCTCCTCGGATGAGCTGTGCTCCATAGAGGGCCTGCCTGCTGGCAATGGCCTAGGCCACCCCAGGCTCTAGAGAGGCCCGGCTGAGCCTGGGATGGGCCCTGCCCTCGCAGTGCTCAGGGAAAACCCGTGTTTGAGGCCAGGCTGCAGGCACATTCAGTGTTGTGTCTGGTGCAGAGTGACTTCAGCTAGGACTTCCAGGGGGAATGTGAAGCGCTGTGGTTTTTACCTGCAATCCACGTGCCTCACTTGGGGTGCCCGGCCCATCCATCCCACACTCCTTGGATGTGTGTTCCTCAGACAGCTGGACAGCTGGGGAAGTGGACCTCCTGCAGCAAGGGAGACCTGCCTAGAACATTGCTCTGTGTACAAAGAGGATTCGCTGTGCCTCTGGCACTGGGGGGAGACTTTCTGCACCCAGGAGACACTTGGCACATACAGCGTTTCCCCATGGAAAGTGGTGTGAAAAAGAGCACCCGCCGGGGCTGCATGGCCCTCTGCAGTAGAAGCCCTCCACGCAGCAGGCTGTCATGGACTCGGCTGCAGGCCTTTGTGGCTGGCGTGACTGCAGCTCCTCTGGAGGCTCTGGGTCAATTTTCACTCACCTTCGAGTGCAATAGGCTTGTGGGTTAAGGTGCTTGCAAAGGAAAGCAAGCAGCCTGCTCCTTTCCATTAGGAACACGTGTGGTGAGAGGCTTGGCAGCAGAGAAGAACAAAGAGGGGCAGCCAAGGAGGGGATTTGCATGCAGCTGGGTGGCCCCCAAATCTCCTGTTTCCCAAGCAGGGAATGCCTGCTGTGCCCATCAGTGCCCATTTCTAAGTGGGCACCCAGCCTCCACATCTGCCCTTTCCCAGCCATGAAAACACATGCAGGCCACACCCTGAGCCCTTCCAAGTGTGAACTTTGCTCCCTGTGGGGGCTGAATGCCACGTCTGGCTAAGGTGGGAGAAGGCCCGAGGAGGCCTTGGGGGACCTGCCAAGACATAGCAGTGCTCAGCAATGAGCACTCTGCTTTCTTTTGGATGGACGCACACTCCAGTTTCTGCTTGAGGTCCAGAGAGGTAGGATAGGCGATCCACGGGGGAAGGCAGAGCAGAGAGTTTTTCAGTAGAGCATTGGCTCCCTCTGCTGGCCGTCAAGCGTGGAAGGCTAAGCCTTGCTCCAGCGGAGTTCCTGAGCAAGTTTCCAAGCAGGAGGCACTCTGGCTCCACAAGCTAGAGGACTTCCCAGTGGCTCCAGAGTGGGTGGCAAGGGCATGTGAGTTGGAGGGTGCTCAGAAGCCACAGGGGAGACTTGAGTGTGGTTGGGTGCAGGTGTGCCAATATGTGTGGGTGTGTGGGGGTGTGCGCATGTGTGCGAGTGTGTTTTAGTGTGTGTGAGAGTGTGTGTGAGTGCAGGCGCGCAAGTGTGTATTGGTGTGTGCAGGTGTGTGTGTGTGGGTGTGCGGGCATGTGCGTGTGTGTTTTGGTGGGGGCAGGTGTGTGTGTGTGTGCAGGCGTGTATGTGTATCTGTGGGTGTCTGCGGGTGTGTATAAAATTCTGTGTGTGTATGGGGTGTGTGTGGGTGTGTGTGGCTGTGTGTGAATGTGTGTGGGTGTGTGCTATTGTCTTTGGGTGTGTGTGAGTGGGTTTGGGTGTGTGCATGCCTGTGTTAGAGAGAGTGGGACTGTGCGGGGTGTGCAGGTGTGTTCGGGTGTGTGTGGATGTGTGCAGGAGTGTGCAAGTATATGCGGGTATGTGTGGTTGTGTGCAGGTTGTGTGTGTGATTGGGTGTGTTTGGGTTTGTGTGGGTGTTTGTTAGTGTGTGTGAGAGTGTGTGGGTGTGTATGAGTCTGTGTGGGTGTGTGAGAGTGTGTGTGAGTGCAAGTGCCTGTGTGCGGGTGCTTGAGGTTGTGTGCCTGTGCGAGAGTGTGAGTGGTTGTGTGCAGGTGTGTGAGGGTGTGGGTGTGAGGGTGTGTGTGAGTGTGTGCAGGTGTGTGAGGGTGAGTGGGTGTGTGCAGGTGTGTGCGTATGTGTGCGGGTGTGTGTGAGTGTGTGTGAGTGTGTTTGTGTGTGCGAGTGTCTATGGGTGTTTGTGGGTGTGTGCGGTTGAGTGTGACTGTGTGCAGGTGTGTGCGTGTGTGTATGTGTGTGTGCAGGTGAGTATGGGTATCTGGGTGTTTGCGTGTGTGTATAGGTTTCTGTGTGTGTGTGTGGGTGTGTGTGGGTGCGCTCCCCAGGTGGGCTGAATGTCATGACTGTGTTAGGGGAGAGAAGGCCCAAGGAGGCCTTCAGGGAGCTGCCATGGCATAGCAGTGCTCAGGAAAGAGCACCCTTCTTTCTTTAGGCTGGAGGCACACTCGAGTTTCTGCTTGAGGCAGAGGGACGGCAGAGAGGCCATCACTGGCTGAAGGCAAAGCAGAGAGATTTTTGGTGGAGCGATGGCTCCATCTGCTGGCTGACAAGCGTGGAAGGCGAAGCCTCGCTCCAACTGAGTTCCTGAGGAAGTTTCCAAGCAGGCGGCACTCTGGCACCACAAGCTAGAGGGTCCTGCTTAGGACTTCCCAGTGGCTCCAGAGTGGATGGCAAGGGCATGTGGGTTGGAGGGTGCTCGGATGCCGCAGGGGAGGCTTTGGGCACCCAGTGCTCTGTGACGAAACATGCTGCAGGCCCGAGCATCCATGAACTCCTCCAAGGTTTTGGAGCAGGAAATCTGTCCTTAGCAGAAGGCTTCCTGCAAAGGCCTGCAGGCCTTTCTGGGTGGCTAAGCTGCAGCTCCCTTGCAGGCTGCTGGTCCAGGGGCCTGTGTCCCTTGGTCTAAAGTGCTGTAGGAGGAGCTCCTAGCAAGGGGAGAGCAAGCACCTTGTTTCCCTTGAAGAGACTTTCTTGTTCATGGAGCGGCCTGCCATCAGCGAAGACAGTGCAGGCAGCATGGGGGTTTTGCAGGCAGCTAAGAGGCTGCAGGAGTCCTGCATGAAATAGGGGTCATGACTGGTTTCTCCTCAAGGCCCAATGGCAACGTGCACACACAGCCTCTGGACCTGCAGCTCCCGAGCAGTGCAAGAGACCCCCAGGCAGCACCCTGGGGCCTCCTCGGATGAGCTGTGCTCCATAGAGGGCCTGCCTGCTGGCAATGGCCTAGGCCACCCCAGGCTCTAGAGAGGCCCGGCTGAGCCTGGGATGGGCCCTGCCCTCGCAGTGCTCAGGGAAAACCCGTGTTTGAGGCCAGGCTGCAGGCACATTCAGTGTTGTGTCTGGTGCAGAGTGACTTCAGCTAGGACTTCCAGGGGGAATGTGAAGCGCTGTGGTTTTTACCTGCAATCCACGTGCCTCACTTGGGGTGCCCGGCCCATCCATCCCACACTCCTTGGATGTGTGTTCCTCAGACAGCTGGACAGCTGGGGAAGTGGACCTCCTGCAGCAAGGGAGACCTGCCTAGAACATTGCTCTGTGTACAAAGAGGATTCGCTGTGCCTCTGGCACTGGGGGGAGACTTTCTGCACCCAGGAGACACTTGGCACATACAGCGTTTCCCCATGGAAAGTGGTGTGAAAAAGAGCACCCGCCGGGGCTGCATGGCCCTCTGCAGTAGAAGCCCTCCACGCAGCAGGCTGTCATGGACTCGGCTGCAGGCCTTTGTGGCTGGAGTGACTGCAGCTCCTCTGGAGGCTCTGGGTCAATTTTCACTCACCTTCGAGTGCAATAGGCTTGTGGGTTAAGGTGCTTGCAAAGGAAAGCAAGCAGCCTGCTCCTTTCCATTAGGAACACGTGTGGTGAGAGGCTTGGCAGCAGAGAAGAACAAAGAGGGGCAGCCAAGGAGGGGATTTGCATGCAGCTGGGTGGCCCCCAAATCTCCTGTTTCCCAAGCAGGGAATGCCTGCTGTGCCCATCAGTGCCCATTTCTAAGTGGGCACCCAGCCTCCACATCTGCCCTTTCCCAGCCATGAAAACACATGCAGGCCACACCCTGAGCCCTTCCAAGTGTGAACTTTGCTCCCTGTGGGGGCTGAATGCCACGTCTGGCTAAGGTGGGAGAAGGCCCGAGGAGGCCTTGGGGGACCTGCCAAGACATAGCAGTGCTCAGCAATGAGCACTCTGCTTTCTTTTGGATGGACGCACACTCCAGTTTCTGCTTGAGGTCCAGAGAGGTAGGATAGGCGATCCACGGGGGAAGGCAGAGCAGAGAGTTTTTCAGTGGAGCGTTGGCTCCCTCTGCTGGCCGTCAAGCGTGGAAGGCTAAGCCTTGCTCCAGCTGAGTTCCTGAGCAAGTTTCCAAGCAGGAGGCACTCTGGCTCCACAAGCTAGAGGACTTCCCAGTGGCTCCAGAGTGGGTGGCAAGGGCATGTGAGTTGGAGGGTGCTCAGAAGCCACAGGGGAGACTTGAGTGTGGTTGGGTGCAGGTGTGCCAATATGTGTGGGTGTGTGGGGGTGTGCGCATGTGTGCGAGTGTGTTTTAGTGTGTGTGAGAGTGTGTGTGAGTGCAGGCGCGCAAGTGTGTATTGGTGTGTGCGGGTGTGTGTGTGTGGGTGTGCGGGCATGTGCGTGTGTGTTTTGGTGGGGGCAGGTGTGTGTGTGTGTGCAGGCGTGTATGTGTATCTGTGGGTGTCTGTGGGTGTGTATAGGATTCTGTGTGTGTATGGGGTGTGTGTGGGTGTGTGTGGCTGTGTGTGAATGTGTGTGGGTGTGTGCTATTGTCTTTGGGTGTGTGTGAGTGGGTTTGGGTGTGTGCATGCCTGTGTTAGAGAGAGTGGGACTGTGCGGGGTGTGCAGGTGTGTTCGGGTGTGTGTGGATGTGTGCAGGAGTGTGCAAGTATATGCGGGTATGTGTGGTTGTGTGCAGGTTGTGTGTGTGATTGGGTGTGTTTGGGTTTGTGTGGGTGTTTGTTAGTGTGTGTGAGAGTGTGTGGGTGTGTATGAGTCTGTGTGGGTGTGTGAGAGTGTGTGTGAGTGCAAGTGCGTGTGTGCGGGTGCTTGAGGTTGTGTGCCTGTGCGAGAGTGTGAGTGGTTGTGTGCAGGTGTGTGAGGGTGTGGGTGTGAGGGTGTGTGTGAGTGTGTGCATTTGTGTGAGGGTGAGTGGGTGTGTGCAGGTGTGTGCGTATGTGTGTGGGTGTGTGTGAGTGTGTGTGAGTGTGTTTGTGTGTGCGAGTGTCTATGGGTGTTTGTGGGTGTGTGCGGTTGAGTGTGACTGTGTGCAGGTGTGTGCGTGTGTGTATGTGTGTGTGCAGGTGAGTATGGGTATCTGGGTGTGTGCGTGTGTGTATAGGTTTCTGTGTGTGTGTGTGGGTGTGTGTGGGTGCGCTCCCCAGGTGGGCTGAATGTCATGACTGTGTTAGGGGAGAGAAGGCCCAAGGAGGCCTTCAGGGAGCTGCCATGGCATAGCAGTGCTCAGGAAAGAGCACCCTTCTTTCTTTAGGCTGGAGGCACACTCGAGTTTCTGCTTGAGGCAGAGGGACGGCAGAGAGGCCATCACTGGCTGAAGGCAAAGCAGAGAGATTTTTGGTGGAGCGATGGCTCCATCTGCTGGCTGACAAGCGTGGAAGGCGAAGCCTCGCTCCAACTGAGTTCCTGAGGAAGTTTCCAAGCAGGCGGCACTCTGGCACCACAAGCTAGAGGGTCCTGCTTAGGACTTCCCAGTGGCTCCAGAGTGGATGGCAAGGGCATGTGGGTTGGAGGGTGCTCGGATGCCGCAGGGGAGGCTTTGGGCACCCAGTGCTCTGTGACGAAACATGCTGCAGGCCCGAGCATCCATGAACTCCTCCAAGGTTTTGGAGCAGGAAATCTGTCCTTAGCAGAAGGCTTCCTGCAAAGGCCTGCAGGCCTTTCTGGGTGGCTAAGCTGCAGCTCCCTTGCAGGCTGCTGGTCCAGGGGCCTGTGTCCCTTGGTCTAAAGTGCTGTAGGAGGAGCTCCTAGCAAGGGGAGAGCAAGCACCTTGTTTCCCTTGAAGAGACTTTCTTGTTCATGGAGCGGCCTGCCATCAGCGAAGACAGTGCAGGCAGCATGGGGGTTTTGCAGGCAGCTAAGAGGCTGCAGGAGTCCTGCATGAAATAGGGGTCATGACTGGTTTCTCCTCAAGGCCCAATGGCAACGTGCACACACAGCCTCTGGACCTGCAGCTCCCGAGCAGTGCAAGAGACCCCCAGGCAGCACCCTGGGGCCTCCTCGGATGAGCTGTGCTCCATAGAGGGCCTGCCTGCTGGCAATGGCCTAGGCCACCCCAGGCTCTAGAGAGGCCCGGCTGAGCCTGGGATGGGCCCTGCCCTCGCAGTGCTCAGGGAAAACCCGTGTTTGAGGCCAGGCTGCAGGCACATTCAGTGTTGTGTCTGGTGCAGAGTGACTTCAGCTAGGACTTCCAGGGGGAATGTGAAGCGCTGTGGTTTTTACCTGCAATCCACGTGCCTCACTTGGGGTGCCCGGCCCATCCATCCCACACTCCTTGGATGTGTGTTCCTCAGACAGCTGGACAGCTGGGGAAGTGGACTTCCTGCAGCAAGGGAGACCTGCCTAGAACATTGCTCTGTGTACAAAGAGGATTCGCTGTGCCTCTGGCACTGGGGGGAGACTTTCTGCACCCAGGAGACACTTGGCACATACAGCGTTTCCCCATGGAAAGTGGTGTGAAAAAGAGCACCCGCCGGGGCTGCATGGCCCTCTGCAGTAGAAGCCCTCCACGCAGCAGGCTGTCATGGACTCGGCTGCAGGCCTTTGTGGCTGGAGTGACTGCAGCTCCTCTGGAGGCTCTGGGTCAATTTTCACTCACCTTCGAGTGCAATAGGCTTGTGGGTTAAGGTGCTTGCAAAGGAAAGCAAGCAGCCTGCTCCTTTCCATTAGGAACACGTGTGGTGAGAGGCTTGGCAGCAGAGAAGAACAAAGAGGGGCAGCCAAGGAGGGGATTTGCATGCAGCTGGGTGGCCCCCAAATCTCCTGTTTCCCAAGCAGGGAATGCCTGCTGTGCCCATCAGTGCCCATTTCTAAGTGGGCACCCAGCCTCCACATCTGCCCTTTCCCAGCCATGAAAACACATGCAGGCCACACCCTGAGCCCTTCCAAGTGTGAACTTTGCTCCCTGTGGGGGCTGAATGCCACGTCTGGCTAAGGTGGGAGAAGGCCCGAGGAGGACTTGGGGGATCTGCCAAGACATAGCAGTGCTCAGCAATGAGCACTCTGCTTTCTTTTGGATGGACGCACACTCCAGTTTCTGCTTGAGGTCCAGAGAGGTAGGATAGGTGATCCACGGGGGAAGGCAGAGCAGAGAGTTTTTCGGTGGAGCGTTGGCTCCCTCTGCTGGCCGTCAAGTGTGGAAGGCTAAGCCTTGCTCCAGCGGAGTTCCTGAGCAAGTTTCCAAGCAGGAGGCACTCTGGCTCCACAAGCTAGAGGACTTCCCAGTGGCTCCAGAGTGGGTGGCAAGTGCATGTGAGTTGGAGGGTGCTCAGAAGCCACAGGGGAGACTTGAGTGTGGTTGGGTGCAGGTGTGCCAATATGTGTGGGTGTGTGGGGGTGTGCGCATGTGTGCGAGTGTGTTTTAGTGTGTGTGAGAGTGTGTGTGAGTGCAGGCGCGCAAGTGTGTATTGGTGTGTGCGGGTGTGTGTGTGTGGGTGTGCGGGCATGTGCGTGTGTGTTTTGGTGGGGGCAGGTGTGTGTGTGTGTGCAGGCGTGTATGTGTATCTGTGGGTGTCTGCGGGTGTGTATAGGATTCTGTGTGTGTATGGGGTGTGTGTGGGTGTGTGTGGCTGTGTGTGAATGTGTGTGGGTGTGTGCTATTGTCTTTGGGTGTGTGTGAGTGGGTTTGGGTGTGTGCATGCCTGTGTTAGAGAGAGTGGGACTGTGCGGGGTGTGCAGGTGTGTTCGGGTGTGTGTGGATGTGTGCAGGAGTGTGGAAGTATATGCGGGTATGTGTGGTTGTGTGCAGGTTGTGTGTGTGATTGGGTGTGTTTGGGTTTGTGTGGGTGTTTGTTAGTGTGTGTGAGAGTGTGTGGGTGTGTATGAGTCTGTGTGGGTGTGTGAGAGTGTGTGTGAGTGCAAGTGCCTGTGTGCGGGTGCTTGAGGTTGTGTGCCTGTGCGAGAGTGTGAGTGGTTGTGTGCAGGTGTGTGAGGGTGTGGGTGTGAGGGTGTGTGTGAGTGTGTGCAGGTGTGTGAGGGTGAGTGGGTGTGTGCAGGTGTGTGCGTATGTGTGTGGGTGTGTGTGAGTGTGTGTGAGTGTGTTTGTGTGTGCGAGTGTCTATGGGTGTTTGTGGGTGTGTGCGGTTGAGTGTGACTGTGTGCAGGTGTGTGCATGTGTGTATGTGTGTGTGCAGGTGAGTATGGGTATCTGGGTGTGTGCGTGTGTGTATAGATTTCTGTGTGTGTGTGTGGGTGTGTGTGGGTGCGCTCCCCAGGTGGGCTGAATGTCATGACTGTGTTAGGGGAGAGAAGGCCCAAGGAGGCCTTCAGGGAGCTGCCATGGCATAGCAGTGCTCAGGAAAGAGCACCCTTCTTTCTTTAGGCTGGAGGCACACTCGAGTTTCTGCTTGAGGCAGAGGGACGGCAGAGAGGCCATCACTGGCTGAAGGCAAAGCAGAGAGATTTTTGGTGGAGCGATGGCTCCATCTGCTGGCTGACAAGCGTGGAAGGCGAAGCCTCGCTCCAACTGAGTTCCTGAGGAAGTTTCCAAGCAGGCGGCACTCTGGCACCACAAGCTAGAGGGTCCTGCTTAGGACTTCCCAGTGGCTCCAGAGTGGATGGCAAGGGCATGTGGGTTGGAGGGTGCTCGCATGCCGCAGGGGAGGCTTTGGGCACCCAGTGCTCTGTGACGAAACATGCTGCAGGCCCGAGCATCCATGAACTCCTCCAAGGTTTTGGAGCAGGAAATCTGTCCTTAGCAGAAGGCTTCCTGCAAAGGCCTGCAGGCCTTTCTGGGTGGCTAAGCTGCAGCTCCCTTGCAGGCTGCTGGTCCAGGGGCCTGTGTCCCTTGGTCTAAAGTGCTGTAGGAGGAGCTCCTAGCAAGGGGAGAGCAAGCACCTTGTTTCCCTTGAAGAGACTTTCTTGTTCATGGAGCGGCCTGCCATCAGCGAAGACAGTGCAGGCAGCATGGGGGTTTTGCAGGCAGCTAAGAGGCTGCAGGAGTCCTGCATGAAATAGGGGTCATGACTGGTTTCTCCTCAAGGCCCAATGGCAACGTGCACACACAGCCTCTGGACCTGCAGCTCCCGAGCAGTGCAAGAGACCCCCAGGCAGCACCCTGGGGCCTCCTCGGATGAGCTGTGCTCCATAGAGGGCCTGCCTGCTGGCAATGGCCTAGGCCACCCCAGGCTCTAGAGAGGCCCGGCTGAGCCTGGGATGGGCCCTGCCCTCGCAGTGCTCAGGGAAAACCCGTGTTTGAGGCCAGGCTGCAGGCACATTCAGTGTTGTGTCTGGTGCAGAGTGACTTCAGCTAGGACTTCCAGGGGGAATGTGAAGCGCTGTGGTTTTTACCTGCAATCCACGTGCCTCTCTTGGGGTGCCCGGCCCATCCATCCCACACTCCTTGGATGTGTGTTCCTCAGACAGCTGGACAGCTGGGGAAGTGGACCTCCCGCAGCAAGGGAGACCTGCCTAGAACATTGCTCTGTGTACAAAGAGGATTCGCTGTGCCTCTGGCACTGGGGGGAGACTTTCTGCACCCAGGAGACACTTGGCACATACAGCGTTTCCCCATGGAAAGTGGTGTGAAAAAGAGCACCCGCCGGGGCTGCATGGCCCTCTGCAGTAGAAGCCCTCCACGCAGCAGGCTGTCATGGACTCGGCTGCAGGCCTTTGTGGCTGGAGTGACTGCAGCTCCTCTGGAGGCTCTGGGTCAATTTTCACTCACCTTCGAGTGCAATAGGCTTGTGGGTTAAGGTGCTTGCAAAGGAAAGCAAGCAGCCTGCTCCTTTCCATTAGGAACACGTGTGGTGAGAGGCTTGGCAGCAGAGAAGAACAAAGAGGGGCAGCCAAGGAGGGGATTTGCATGCAGCTGGGTGGCCCCCAAATCTCCTGTTTCCCAAGCAGGGAATGCCTGCTGTGCCCATCAGTGCCCATTTCTAAGAGGGCACCCAGCCTCCACATCTGCCCTTTCCCAGCCATGAAAACACATGCAGGCCACACCCTGAGCCCTTCCAAGTGTGAACTTTGCTCCCTGTGGGGGCTGAATGCCACGTCTGGCTAAGGTGGGAGAAGGCCCGAGGAGGCCTTGGGGGACCTGCCAAGACATAGCAGTGCTCAGCAATGAGCACTCTGCTTTCTTTTGGATGGACGCACACTCCAGTTTCTGCTTGAGGTCCAGAGAGGTAGGATAGGCGATCCACGGGGGAAGGCAGAGCAGAGAGTTTTTCGGTGGAGCGTTGGCTCCCTCTGCTGGCCGTCAAGCGTGGAAGGCTAAGCCTTGCTCCAGCTGAGTTCCTGAGCAAGTTTCCAAGCAGGAGGCACTCTGGCTCCACAAGCTAGAGGACTTCCCAGTGGCTCCAGAGTGGGTGGCAAGGGCATGTGAGTTGGAGGGTGCTCAGAAGCCACAGGGGAGACTTGAGTGTGGTTGGGTGCAGGTGTGCCAATATGTGTGGGTGTGTGGGGGTGTGCGCATGTGTGCGAGTGTGTTTTAGTGTGTGTGAGAGTGTGTGTGAGTGCAGGCGCGCAAGTGTGTATTGGTGTGTGCGGGTGTGTGTGTGTGGGTGTGCGGGCATGTGCGTGTGTGTTTTGGTGGGGGCAGGTGTGTGTGTGTGTGCAGGCGTGTATGTGTATCTGTGGGTGTCTGCGGGTGTGTATAGGATTCTGTGTGTGTGTGGGTGTGTGTGGCTGTGTGTGAATGTGTGTGGGTGTGTGCTATTGTCTTTGGGTGTGTGTGAGTGGGTTTGGGTGTGTGCATGCCTGTGTTAGAGAGAGTGGGACTGTGCGGGGTGTGCAGGTGTGTTCGAGTGTGTGTGGATGTGTGCAGGAGTGTGCAAGTATATGCGGGTATGTGTGGTTGTGTGCAGGTTGTGTGTGTGATTGGGTGTGTTTGGGTTTGTGTGGGTGTTTGTTAGTGTGTGTGAGAGTGTGTGGGTGTGTATGAGTCTGTGTGGGTGTGTGAGAGTGTGTGTGAGTGCAAGTGCCTGTGTGCGGGTGCTTGAGGTTGTGTGCCTGTGCGAGAGTGTGAGTGGTTGTGTGCAGGTGTGTGAGGGTGTGGGTGTGAGGGTGTGTGTGAGTGTGTGCAGCTGTGTGAGGGTGAGTGGGTGTGTGCAGTTGTGTGCGTATGTGTGCGGGTGTGTGTGAGTGTGTGTGAGTGTGTTTGTGTGTGCGAGTGTCTATGGGTGTTTGTGGGTGTGTGCGGTTGAGTGTGACTGTGTGCAGGTGTGTGCGTGTGTGTATGTGTGTGTGCAGGTGAGTGTGGGTATGTGGGTGTGTGCGTGTGTGTATAGGTTTCTGTGTGTGTGTGTGGGTGTGTGTGGGTGCGCTCCCCGGGTGGGCTGTATGTCATGACTGTGTTACGGGAGAGAAGGCCCAAGGAGGCCTTCAGGGAGCTGCCATGGCATTGCAGTGCTCAGGAAAGAGCACCCTTCTTTCTTTAGGCTGGAGGCACACTCGAGTTTCTGCTTGAGGCAGAGGGACGGCAGAGAGGCCATCACTGGCTGAAGGCAAAGCAGAGAGATTTTTGGTGGAGCGATGGCTCCATCTGCTGGCTGACAAGCGTGGAAGGCGAAGCCTCGCTCCAACTGAGTTCCTGAGGAAGTTTCCAAGCAGGCGGCACTCTGGCACCACAAGCTAGAGGGTCCTGCTTAGGACTTCCCAGTGGCTCCCGAGTGGATGGCAAGGGCATGTGGGTTGGAGGGTGCTCGGATGCCGCAGGGGAGGCTTTGGGCACCCAGTGCTCTGTGACGAAACATGCTGCAGGCCCGAGCATCCATGAACTCCTCCAAGGTTTTGGAGCAGGAAATCTGTCCTTAGCAGAAGGCTTCCTGCAAAGGCCTGCAGGCCTTTCTGGGTGGCTAAGCTGCAGCTCCCTTGCAGGCTGCTGGTCCAGGGGCCTGTGTCCCTTGGTCTAAAGTGCTGTAGGAGGAGCTCCTAGCAAGGGGAGAGCAAGCACCTTGTTTCCCTTGAAGAGACTTTCTTGTTCATGGAGCGGCCTGCCATCAGCGAAGACAGTGCAGGCAGCATGGGGGTTTTGCAGGCAGCTAAGAGGCTGCAGGAGTCCTGCATGAAATAGGGGTCATGACTGGTTTCTCCTCAAGGCCCAATGGCAACGTGCACACACAGCCTCTGGACCTGCAGCTCCCGAGCAGTGCAAGAGACCCCCAGGCAGCACCCTGGGGCCTCCTCGGATGAGCTGTGCTCCATAGAGGGCCTGCCTGCTGGCAATGGCCTAGGCCACCCCAGGCTCTAGAGAGGCCCGGCTGAGCCTGGGATGGGCCCTGCCCTCGCAGTGCTCAGGGAAAACCCGTGTTTGAGGCCAGGCTGCAGGCACATTCAGTGTTGTGTCTGGTGCAGAGTGACTTCAGCTAGGACTTCCAGGGGGAATGTGAAGCGCTGTGGTTTTTACCTGCAATCCACGTGCCTCACTTGGGGTGCCCGGCCCATCCATCCCACACTCCTTGGATGTGTGTTCCTCAGACAGCTGGACAGCTGGGGAAGTGGACCTCCCGCAGCAAGGGAGACCTGCCTAGAACATTGCTCTGTGTACAAAGAGGATTCGCTGTGCCTCTGGCACTGGGGGGAGACTTTCTGCACCCAGGAGACACTTGGCACATACAGCGTTTCCCCATGGAAAGTGGTGTGAAAAAGAGCACCCGCCGGGGCTGCATGGCCCTCTGCAGTAGAAGCCCTCCACGCAGCAGGCTGTCATGGACTCGGCTGCAGGCCTTTGTGGCTGGAGTGACTGCAGTTCCTCTGGAGGCTCTGGGTCAATTTTCACTCACCTTCGAGTGCAATAGGCTTGTGGGTTAAGGTGCTTGCAAAGGAAAGCAAGCAGCCTGCTCCTTTCCATTAGGAACACGTGTGGTGAGAGGCTTGGCAGCAGAGAAGAACAAAGAGGGGCAGCCAAGGAGGGGATTTGCATGCAGCTGGGTGGCCCCCAAATCTCCTGTTTCCCAAGCAGGGAATGCCTGCTGTGCCCATCAGTGCCCATTTCTAAGTGGGCACCCAGCCTCCACATCTGCCCTTTCCCAGCCATGAAAACACATGCAGGCCACACCCTGAGCCCTTCCAAGTGTGAACTTTGCTCCCTGTGGGGGCTGAATGCCACGTCTGGCTAAGGTGGGAGAAGGCCCGAGGAGGCCTTGGGGGACCTGCCAAGACATAGCAGTGCTCAGCAATGAGCACTCTGCTTTCTTTTGGATGGACGCACACTCCAGTTTCTGCTTGAGGTCCAGAGAGGTAGGATAGGCGATCCACGGGGGGAGGCAAAGCAGAGAGTTTTTCAGTGGAGCGTTGGCTCCCTCTGCTGGCCGTCAAGCGTGGAAGGCTAAGCCTTGCTCCAGCTGAGTTCCTGAGCAAGTTTCCAAGCAGGAGGCACTCTGGCTCCACAAGCTAGAGGACTTCCCAGTGGCTCCAGAGTGGGTGGCAAGGGCATGTGAGTTGGAGGGTGCTCAGAAGCCACAGGGGAGACTTGAGTGTGGTTGGGTGCAGGTGTGCCAATATGTGTGGGTGTGTGGGGGTGTGCGCATGTGTGCGAGTGTGTTTTAGTGTGTGTGAGAGTGTGTGTGAGTGCAGGCGCGCAAGTGTGTATTGGTGTGTGCGGGTGTGTGTGTGTGGGTGTGCAGGCATGTGCGTGTGTGTTTTGGTGGGGGCAGGTGTGTGTGTGTGCAGGGGTGTATGTGTATCTATGGGTGTCTGCGGGTGTGTATAGGATTGTGTGTGTGTATGGGGTGTGTGTGGGTGTGTGTGGCTGTGTGTGAATGTGTGTGGGTGTGTGCTATTGTCTTTGGGTGTGTGTGAGTGGGTTTGGGTGTGTGCATGCCTGTGTTAGAGAGAGTGGGACTGTGCGGGGTGTGCAGGTGTGTTCGGGTGTGTGTGGATGTGTGCAGGAGTGTGCAAGTATATGCGGGTATGTGTGGTTGTGTGCAGGTTGTGTGTGTGATTGGGTGTGTTTGGGTTTGTGTGGGTGTTTGTTAGTGTGTGTGAGAGTGTGTGGGTGTGTATGAGTCTGTGTGGGTGTGTGAGAGTGTGTGTGAGTGCAAGTGCCTGTGTGCGGGTGCTTGAGGTTGTGTGCCTGTGCGAGAGTGTGAGTGGTTGTGTGCAGGTGTGTGAGGGTGTGGGTGTGAGGGTGTGTGTGAGTGTGTGCAGGTGTGTGAGGGTGAGTGGGTGTGTGCAGGTGTGTGCGTATGTGTGTGGGTGTGTGTGAGTGTGTGTGAGTGTGTTTGTGTGTGCGAGTGTCTATGGGTGTTTGTGGGTGTGTGCGGTTGAGTGTGACTGTGTGCAGGTGTGTGCGTGTGTGTATGTGTGTGTGCAGGTGAGTGTGGGTATGTGGGTGTGTGCGTGTGTGTATAGGTTTCTGTGTGTGTGTGTGGGTGTGTGTGGGTGCGCTCCCCGGGTGGGCTGAATGTCATGACTGTGTTAGGGGAGAGAAGGCCCAAGGAGGCCTTCAGGGAGCTGCCATGGCATAGCAGTGCTCAGGAAAGAGCACCCTTCTTTCTTTAGGCTGGAGGCACACTCGAGTTTCTGCTTGAGGCAGAGGGACGGCAGAGAGGCCATCACTGGCTGAAGGCAAAGCAGAGAGATTTTTGGTGGAGCGATGGCTCCATCTGCTGGCTGACAAGCGTGGAAGGCGAAGCCTCGCTCCAACTGAGTTCCTGAGGAAGTTTCCAAGCAGGCGGCACTCTGGCACCACAAGCTAGAGGGTCCTGCTTAGGACTTCCCAGTGGCTCCAGAGTGGATGGCAAGGGCATGTGGGTTGGAGGGTGCTCGGATGCCGCAGGGGAGGCTTTGGGCACCCAGTGCTCTGTGACGAAACATGCTGCAGGCCCGAGCATCCATGAACTCCTCCAAGGTTTTGGAGCAGGAAATCTGTCCTTAGCAGAAGGCTTCCTGCAAAGGCCTGCAGGCCTTTCTGGGTGGCTAAGCTGCAGCTCCCTTGCAGGCTGCTGGTCCAGGGGCCTGTGTCCCTTGGTCTAAAGTGCTGTAGGAGGAGCTCCTAGCAAGGGGAGAGCAAGCACCTTGTTTCCCTTGAAGAGACTTTCTTGTTCATGGAGCGGCCTGCCATCAGCGAAGACAGTGCAGGCAGCATGGGGGTTTTGCAGGCAGCTAAGAGGCTGCAGGAGTCCTGCATGAAATAGGGGTCATGACTGGTTTCTCCTCAAGGCCCAATGGCAACGTGCACACACAGCCTCTGGACCTGCAGCTCCCGAGCAGTGCAAGAGACCCCCAGGCAGCACCCTGGGGCCTCCTCGGATGAGCTGTGCTCCATAGAGGGCCTGCCTGCTGGCAATGGCCTAGGCCACCCCAGGCTCTAGAGAGGCCCGGCTGAGCCTGGGATGGGCCCTGCCCTCGCAGTGCTCAGGGAAAACCCGTGTTTGAGGCCAGGCTGCAGGCACATTCAGTGTTGTGTCTGGTGCAGAGTGACTTCAGCTAGGACTTCCAGGGGGAATGTGAAGCGCTGTGGTTTTTACCTGCAATCCACGTGCCTCACTTGGGGTGCCCGGCCCATCCATCCCACACTCCTTGGATGTGTGTTCCTCAGACAGCTGGACAGCTGGGGAAGTGGACCTCCTGCAGCAAGGGAGACCTGCCTAGAACATTGCTCTGTGTACAAAGAGGATTCGCTGTGCCTCTGGCACTGGGGGGAGACTTTCTGCACCCAGGAGACACTTGGCACATACAGCGTTTCCCCATGGAAAGTGGTGTGAAAAAGAGCACCCGCCGGGGCTGCATGGCCCTCTGCAGTAGAAGCCCTCCACGCAGCAGGCTGTCATGGACTCGGCTGCAGGCCTTTGTGGCTGGCGTGACTGCAGCTCCTCTGGAGGCTCTGGGTCAATTTTCACTCACCTTCGAGTGCAATAGGCTTGTGGGTTAAGGTGCTTGCAAAGGAAAGCAAGCAGCCTGCTCCTTTCCATTAGGAACACGTGTGGTGAGAGGCTTGGCAGCAGAGAAGAACAAAGAGGGGCAGCCAAGGAGGGGATTTGCATGCAGCTGGGTGGCCCCCAAATCTCCTGTTTCCCAAGCAGGGAATGCCTGCTGTGCCCATCAGTGCCCATTTCTAAGTGGGCACCCAGCCTCCACATCTGCCCTTTCCCAGCCATGAAAACACATGCAGGCCACACCCTGAGCCCTTCCAAGTGTGAACTTTGCTCCCTGTGGGGGCTGAATGCCACGTCTGGCTAAGGTGGGAGAAGGCCCGAGGAGGCCTTGGGGGACCTGCCAAGACATAGCAGTGCTCAGCAATGAGCACTCTGCTTTCTTTTGGATGGACGCACACTCCAGTTTCTGCTTGAGGTCCAGAGAGGTAGGATAGGCGATCCACGGGGGAAGGCAGAGCAGAGAGTTTTTCAGTAGAGCATTGGCTCCCTCTGCTGGCCGTCAAGCGTGGAAGGCTAAGCCTTGCTCCAGCGGAGTTCCTGAGCAAGTTTCCAAGCAGGAGGCACTCTGGCTCCACAAGCTAGAGGACTTCCCAGTGGCTCCAGAGTGGGTGGCAAGGGCATGTGAGTTGGAGGGTGCTCAGAAGCCACAGGGGAGACTTGAGTGTGGTTGGGTGCAGGTGTGCCAATATGTGTGGGTGTGTGGGGGTGTGCGCATGTGTGCGAGTGTGTTTTAGTGTGTGTGAGAGTGTGTGTGAGTGCAGGCGCGCAAGTGTGTATTGGTGTGTGCAGGTGTGTGTGTGTGGGTGTGCGGGCATGTGCGTGTGTGTTTTGGTGGGGGCAGGTGTGTGTGTGTGTGCAGGCGTGTATGTGTATCTGTGGGTGTCTGCGGGTGTGTATAAAATTCTGTGTGTGTATGGGGTGTGTGTGGGTGTGTGTGGCTGTGTGTGAATGTGTGTGGGTGTGTGCTATTGTCTTTGGGTGTGTGTGAGTGGGTTTGGGTGTGTGCATGCCTGTGTTAGAGAGAGTGGGACTGTGCGGGGTGTGCAGGTGTGTTCGGGTGTGTGTGGATGTGTGCAGGAGTGTGCAAGTATATGCGGGTATGTGTGGTTGTGTGCAGGTTGTGTGTGTGATTGGGTGTGTTTGGGTTTGTGTGGGTGTTTGTTAGTGTGTGTGAGAGTGTGTGGGTGTGTATGAGTCTGTGTGGGTGTGTGAGAGTGTGTGTGAGTGCAAGTGCCTGTGTGCGGGTGCTTGAGGTTGTGTGCCTGTGCGAGAGTGTGAGTGGTTGTGTGCAGGTGTGTGAGGGTGTGGGTGTGAGGGTGTGTGTGAGTGTGTGCAGGTGTGTGAGGGTGAGTGGGTGTGTGCAGGTGTGTGCGTATGTGTGCGGGTGTGTGTGAGTGTGTGTGAGTGTGTTTGTGTGTGCGAGTGTCTATGGGTGTTTGTGGGTGTGTGCGGTTGAGTGTGACTGTGTGCAGGTGTGTGCGTGTGTGTATGTGTGTGTGCAGGTGAGTATGGGTATCTGGGTGTTTGCGTGTGTGTATAGGTTTCTGTGTGTGTGTGTGGGTGTGTGTGGGTGCGCTCCCCAGGTGGGCTGAATGTCATGACTGTGTTAGGGGAGAGAAGGCCCAAGGAGGCCTTCAGGGAGCTGCCATGGCATAGCAGTGCTCAGGAAAGAGCACCCTTCTTTCTTTAGGCTGGAGGCACACTCGAGTTTCTGCTTGAGGCAGAGGGACGGCAGAGAGGCCATCACTGGCTGAAGGCAAAGCAGAGAGATTTTTGGTGGAGCGATGGCTCCATCTGCTGGCTGACAAGCGTGGAAGGCGAAGCCTCGCTCCAACTGAGTTCCTGAGGAAGTTTCCAAGCAGGCGGCACTCTGGCACCACAAGCTAGAGGGTCCTGCTTAGGACTTCCCAGTGGCTCCAGAGTGGATGGCAAGGGCATGTGGGTTGGAGGGTGCTCGGATGCCGCAGGGGAGGCTTTGGGCACCCAGTGCTCTGTGACGAAACATGCTGCAGGCCCGAGCATCCATGAACTCCTCCAAGGTTTTGGAGCAGGAAATCTGTCCTTAGCAGAAGGCTTCCTGCAAAGGCCTGCAGGCCTTTCTGGGTGGCTAAGCTGCAGCTCCCTTGCAGGCTGCTGGTCCAGGGGCCTGTGTCCCTTGGTCTAAAGTGCTGTAGGAGGAGCTCCTAGCAAGGGGAGAGCAAGCACCTTGTTTCCCTTGAAGAGACTTTCTTGTTCATGGAGCGGCCTGCCATCAGCGAAGACAGTGCAGGCAGCATGGGGGTTTTGCAGGCAGCTAAGAGGCTGCAGGAGTCCTGCATGAAATAGGGGTCATGACTGGTTTCTCCTCAAGGCCCAATGGCAACGTGCACACACAGCCTCTGGACCTGCAGCTCCCGAGCAGTGCAAGAGACCCCCAGGCAGCACCCTGGGGCCTCCTCGGATGAGCTGTGCTCCATAGAGGGCCTGCCTGCTGGCAATGGCCTAGGCCACCCCAGGCTCTAGAGAGGCCCGGCTGAGCCTGGGATGGGCCCTGCCCTCGCAGTGCTCAGGGAAAACCCGTGTTTGAGGCCAGGCTGCAGGCACATTCAGTGTTGTGTCTGGTGCAGAGTGACTTCAGCTAGGACTTCCAGGGGGAATGTGAAGCGCTGTGGTTTTTACCTGCAATCCACGTGCCTCACTTGGGGTGCCCGGCCCATCCATCCCACACTCCTTGGATGTGTGTTCCTCAGACAGCTGGACAGCTGGGGAAGTGGACCTCCTGCAGCAAGGGAGACCTGCCTAGAACATTGCTCTGTGTACAAAGAGGATTCGCTGTGCCTCTGGCACTGGGGGGAGACTTTCTGCACCCAGGAGACACTTGGCACATACAGCGTTTCCCCATGGAAAGTGGTGTGAAAAAGAGCACCCGCCGGGGCTGCATGGCCCTCTGCAGTAGAAGCCCTCCACGCAGCAGGCTGTCATGGACTCGGCTGCAGGCCTTTGTGGCTGGAGTGACTGCAGCTCCTCTGGAGGCTCTGGGTCAATTTTCACTCACCTTCGAGTGCAATAGGCTTGTGGGTTAAGGTGCTTGCAAAGGAAAGCAAGCAGCCTGCTCCTTTCCATTAGGAACACGTGTGGTGAGAGGCTTGGCAGCAGAGAAGAACAAAGAGGGGCAGCCAAGGAGGGGATTTGCATGCAGCTGGGTGGCCCCCAAATCTCCTGTTTCCCAAGCAGGGAATGCCTGCTGTGCCCATCAGTGCCCATTTCTAAGTGGGCACCCAGCCTCCACATCTGCCCTTTCCCAGCCATGAAAACACATGCAGGCCACACCCTGAGCCCTTCCAAGTGTGAACTTTGCTCCCTGTGGGGGCTGAATGCCACGTCTGGCTAAGGTGGGAGAAGGCCCGAGGAGGCCTTGGGGGACCTGCCAAGACATAGCAGTGCTCAGCAATGAGCACTCTGCTTTCTTTTGGATGGACGCACACTCCAGTTTCTGCTTGAGGTCCAGAGAGGTAGGATAGGCGATCCACGGGGGAAGGCAGAGCAGAGAGTTTTTCAGTGGAGCGTTGGCTCCCTCTGCTGGCCGTCAAGCGTGGAAGGCTAAGCCTTGCTCCAGCTGAGTTCCTGAGCAAGTTTCCAAGCAGGAGGCACTCTGGCTCCACAAGCTAGAGGACTTCCCAGTGGCTCCAGAGTGGGTGGCAAGGGCATGTGAGTTGGAGGGTGCTCAGAAGCCACAGGGGAGACTTGAGTGTGGTTGGGTGCAGGTGTGCCAATATGTGTGGGTGTGTGGGGGTGTGCGCATGTGTGCGAGTGTGTTTTAGTGTGTGTGAGAGTGTGTGTGAGTGCAGGCGCGCAAGTGTGTATTGGTGTGTGCGGGTGTGTGTGTGTGGGTGTGCGGGCATGTGCGTGTGTGTTTTGGTGGGGGCAGGTGTGTGTGTGTGTGCAGGCGTGTATGTGTATCTGTGGGTGTCTGTGGGTGTGTATAGGATTCTGTGTGTGTATGGGGTGTGTGTGGGTGTGTGTGGCTGTGTGTGAATGTGTGTGGGTGTGTGCTATTGTCTTTGGGTGTGTGTGAGTGGGTTTGGGTGTGTGCATGCCTGTGTTAGAGAGAGTGGGACTGTGCGGGGTGTGCAGGTGTGTTCGGGTGTGTGTGGATGTGTGCAGGAGTGTGCAAGTATATGCGGGTATGTGTGGTTGTGTGCAGGTTGTGTGTGTGATTGGGTGTGTTTGGGTTTGTGTGGGTGTTTGTTAGTGTGTGTGAGAGTGTGTGGGTGTGTATGAGTCTGTGTGGGTGTGTGAGAGTGTGTGTGAGTGCAAGTGCGTGTGTGCGGGTGCTTGAGGTTGTGTGCCTGTGCGAGAGTGTGAGTGGTTGTGTGCAGGTGTGTGAGGGTGTGGGTGTGAGGGTGTGTGTGAGTGTGTGCATTTGTGTGAGGGTGAGTGGGTGTGTGCAGGTGTGTGCGTATGTGTGTGGGTGTGTGTGAGTGTGTGTGAGTGTGTTTGTGTGTGCGAGTGTCTATGGGTGTTTGTGGGTGTGTGCGGTTGAGTGTGACTGTGTGCAGGTGTGTGCGTGTGTGTATGTGTGTGTGCAGGTGAGTATGGGTATCTGGGTGTGTGCGTGTGTGTATAGGTTTCTGTGTGTGTGTGTGGGTGTGTGTGGGTGCGCTCCCCAGGTGGGCTGAATGTCATGACTGTGTTAGGGGAGAGAAGGCCCAAAGAGGCCTTCAGGGAGCTGCCATGGCATAGCAGTGCTCAGGAAAGAGCACCCTTCTTTCTTTAGGCTGGAGGCACACTCGAGTTTCTGCTTGAGGCAGAGGGACGGCAGAGAGGCCATCACTGGCTGAAGGCAAAGCAGAGAGATTTTTGGTGGAGCGATGGCTCCATCTGCTGGCTGACAAGCGTGGAAGGCGAAGCCTCGCTCCAACTGAGTTCCTGAGGAAGTTTCCAAGCAGGCGGCACTCTGGCACCACAAGCTAGAGGGTCCTGCTTAGGACTTCCCAGTGGCTCCAGAGTGGATGGCAAGGGCATGTGGGTTGGAGGGTGCTCGGATGCCGCAGGGGAGGCTTTGGGCACCCAGTGCTCTGTGACGAAACATGCTGCAGGCCCGAGCATCCATGAACTCCTCCAAGGTTTTGGAGCAGGAAATCTGTCCTTAGCAGAAGGCTTCCTGCAAAGGCCTGCAGGCCTTTCTGGGTGGCTAAGCTGCAGCTCCCTTGCAGGCTGCTGGTCCAGGGGCCTGTGTCCCTTGGTCTAAAGTGCTGTAGGAGGAGCTCCTAGCAAGGGGAGAGCAAGCACCTTGTTTCCCTTGAAGAGACTTTCTTGTTCATGGAGCGGCCTGCCATCAGCGAAGACAGTGCAGGCAGCATGGGGGTTTTGCAGGCAGCTAAGAGGCTGCAGGAGTCCTGCATGAAATAGGGGTCATGACTGGTTTCTCCTCAAGGCCCAATGGCAACGTGCACACACAGCCTCTGGACCTGCAGCTCCCGAGCAGTGCAAGAGGCCCCCAGGCAGCACCCTGGGGCCTCCTCGGATGAGCTGTGCTCCATAGAGGGCCTGCCTGCTGGCAATGGCCTAGGCCACCCCAGGCTCTAGAGAGGCCCGGCTGAGCCTGGGATGGGCCCTGCCCTCGCAGTGCTCAGGGAAAACCCGTGTTTGAGGCCAGGCTGCAGGCACATTCAGTGTTGTGTCTGGTGCAGAGTGACTTCAGCTAGGACTTCCAGGGGGAATGTGAAGCGCTGTGGTTTTTACCTGCAATCCACGTGCCTCACTTGGGGTGCCCGGCCCATCCATCCCACACTCCTTGGATGTGTGTTCCTCAGACAGCTGGACAGCTGGGGAAGTGGACTTCCTGCAGCAAGGGAGACCTGCCTAGAACATTGCTCTGTGTACAAAGAGGATTCGCTGTGCCTCTGGCACTGGGGGGAGACTTTCTGCACCCAGGAGACACTTGGCACATACAGCGTTTCCCCATGGAAAGTGGTGTGAAAAAGAGCACCCGCCGGGGCTGCATGGCCCTCTGCAGTAGAAGCCCTCCACGCAGCAGGCTGTCATGGACTCGGCTGCAGGCCTTTGTGGCTGGAGTGACTGCAGCTCCTCTGGAGGCTCTGGGTCAATTTTCACTCACCTTCGAGTGCAATAGGCTTGTGGGTTAAGGTGCTTGCAAAGGAAAGCAAGCAGCCTGCTCCTTTCCATTAGGAACACGTGTGGTGAGAGGCTTGGCAGCAGAGAAGAACAAAGAGGGGCAGCCAAGGAGGGGATTTGCATGCAGCTGGGTGGCCCCCAAATCTCCTGTTTCCCAAGCAGGGAATGCCTGCTGTGCCCATCAGTGCCCATTTCTAAGTGGGCACCCAGCCTCCACATCTGCCCTTTCCCAGCCATGAAAACACATGCAGGCCACACCCTGAGCCCTTCCAAGTGTGAACTTTGCTCCCTGTGGGGGCTGAATGCCACGTCTGGCTAAGGTGGGAGAAGGCCCGAGGAGGACTTGGGGGATCTGCCAAGACATAGCAGTGCTCAGCAATGAGCACTCTGCTTTCTTTTGGATGGACGCACACTCCAGTTTCTGCTTGAGGTCCAGAGAGGTAGGATAGGTGATCCACGGGGGAAGGCAGAGCAGAGAGTTTTTCGGTGGAGCGTTGGCTCCCTCTGCTGGCCGTCAAGTGTGGAAGGCTAAGCCTTGCTCCAGCGGAGTTCCTGAGCAAGTTTCCAAGCAGGAGGCACTCTGGCTCCACAAGCTAGAGGACTTCCCAGTGGCTCCAGAGTGGGTGGCAAGTGCATGTGAGTTGGAGGGTGCTCAGAAGCCACAGGGGAGACTTGAGTGTGGTTGGGTGCAGGTGTGCCAATATGTGTGGGTGTGTGGGGGTGTGCGCATGTGTGCGAGTGTGTTTTAGTGTGTGTGAGAGTGTGTGTGAGTGCAGGCGCGCAAGTGTGTATTGGTGTGTGCGGGTGTGTGTGTGTGGGTGTGCGGGCATGTGCGTGTGTGTTTTGGTGGGGGCAGGTGTGTGTGTGTGTGCAGGCGTGTATGTGTATCTGTGGGTGTCTGCGGGTGTGTATAGGATTCTGTGTGTGTATGGGGTGTGTGTGGGTGTGTGTGGCTGTGTGTGAATGTGTGTGGGTGTGTGCTATTGTCTTTGGGTGTGTGTGAGTGGGTTTGGGTGTGTGCATGCCTGTGTTAGAGAGAGTGGGACTGTGCGGGGTGTGCAGGTGTGTTCGGGTGTGTGTGGATGTGTGCAGGAGTGTGGAAGTATATGCGGGTATGTGTGGTTGTGTGCAGGTTGTGTGTGTGATTGGGTGTGTTTGGGTTTGTGTGGGTGTTTGTTAGTGTGTGTGAGAGTGTGTGGGTGTGTATGAGTCTGTGTGGGTGTGTGAGAGTGTGTGTGAGTGCAAGTGCCTGTGTGCGGGTGCTTGAGGTTGTGTGCCTGTGCGAGAGTGTGAGTGGTTGTGTGCAGGTGTGTGAGGGTGTGGGTGTGAGGGTGTGTGTGAGTGTGTGCAGGTGTGTGAGGGTGAGTGGGTGTGTGCAGGTGTGTGCGTATGTGTGTGGGTGTGTGTGAGTGTGTGTGAGTGTGTTTGTGTGTGCGAGTGTCTATGGGTGTTTGTGGGTGTGTGCGGTTGAGTGTGACTGTGTGCAGGTGTGTGCATGTGTGTATGTGTGTGTGCAGGTGAGTATGGGTATCTGGGTGTGTGCGTGTGTGTATAGATTTCTGTGTGTGTGTGTGGGTGTGTGTGGGTGCGCTCCCCAGGTGGGCTGAATGTCATGACTGTGTTAGGGGAGAGAAGGCCCAAGGAGGCCTTCAGGGAGCTGCCATGGCATAGCAGTGCTCAGGAAAGAGCACCCTTCTTTCTTTAGGCTGGAGGCACACTCGAGTTTCTGCTTGAGGCAGAGGGACGGCAGAGAGGCCATCACTGGCTGAAGGCAAAGCAGAGAGATTTTTGGTGGAGCGATGGCTCCATCTGCTGGCTGACAAGCGTGGAAGGCGAAGCCTCGCTCCAACTGAGTTCCTGAGGAAGTTTCCAAGCAGGCGGCACTCTGGCACCACAAGCTAGAGGGTCCTGCTTAGGACTTCCCAGTGGCTCCCGAGTGGATGGCAAGGGCATGTGGGTTGGAGGGTGCTCGGATGCCGCAGGGGAGGCTTTGGGCACCCAGTGCTCTGTGACGAAACATGCTGCAGGCCCGAGCATCCATGAACTCCTCCAAGGTTTTGGAGCAGGAAATCTGTCCTTAGCAGAAGGCTTCCTGCAAAGGCCTGCAGGCCTTTCTGGGTGGCTAAGCTGCAGCTCCCTTGCAGGCTGCTGGTCCAGGGGCCTGTGTCCCTTGGTCTAAAGTGCTGTAGGAGGAGCTCCTAGCAAGGGGAGAGCAAGCACCTTGTTTCCCTTGAAGAGACTTTCTTGTTCATGGAGCGGCCTGCCATCAGCGAAGACAGTGCAGGCAGCATGGGGGTTTTGCAGGCAGCTAAGAGGCTGCAGGAGTCCTGCATGAAATAGGGGTCATGACTGGTTTCTCCTCAAGGCCCAATGGCAACGTGCACACACAGCCTCTGGACCTGCAGCTCCCGAGCAGTGCAAGAGACCCCCAGGCAGCACCCTGGGGCCTCCTCGGATGAGCTGTGCTCCATAGAGGGCCTGCCTGCTGGCAATGGCCTAGGCCACCCCAGGCTCTAGAGAGGCCCGGCTGAGCCTGGGATGGGCCCTGCCCTCGCAGTGCTCAGGGAAAACCCGTGTTTGAGGCCAGGCTGCAGGCACATTCAGTGTTGTGTCTGGTGCAGAGTGACTTCAGCTAGGACTTCCAGGGGGAATGTGAAGCGCTGTGGTTTTTACCTGCAATCCACGTGCCTCTCTTGGGGTGCCCGGCCCATCCATCCCACACTCCTTGGATGTGTGTTCCTCAGACAGCTGGACAGCTGGGGAAGTGGACCTCCCGCAGCAAGGGAGACCTGCCTAGAACATTGCTCTGTGTACAAAGAGGATTCGCTGTGCCTCTGGCACTGGGGGGAGACTTTCTGCACCCAGGAGACACTTGGCACATACAGCGTTTCCCCATGGAAAGTGGTGTGAAAAAGAGCACCCGCCGGGGCTGCATGGCCCTCTGCAGTAGAAGCCCTCCACGCAGCAGGCTGTCATGGACTCGGCTGCAGGCCTTTGTGGCTGGAGTGACTGCAGCTCCTCTGGAGGCTCTGGGTCAATTTTCACTCACCTTCGAGTGCAATAGGCTTGTGGGTTAAGGTGCTTGCAAAGGAAAGCAAGCAGCCTGCTCCTTTCCATTAGGAACACGTGTGGTGAGAGGCTTGGCAGCAGAGAAGAACAAAGAGGGGCAGCCAAGGAGGGGATTTGCATGCAGCTGGGTGGCCCCCAAATCTCCTGTTTCCCAAGCAGGGAATGCCTGCTGTGCCCATCAGTGCCCATTTCTAAGAGGGCACCCAGCCTCCACATCTGCCCTTTCCCAGCCATGAAAACACATGCAGGCCACACCCTGAGCCCTTCCAAGTGTGAACTTTGCTCCCTGTGGGGGCTGAATGCCACGTCTGGCTAAGGTGGGAGAAGGCCCGAGGAGGCCTTGGGGGACCTGCCAAGACATAGCAGTGCTCAGCAATGAGCACTCTGCTTTCTTTTGGATGGACGCACACTCCAGTTTCTGCTTGAGGTCCAGAGAGGTAGGATAGGCGATCCACGGGGGAAGGCAGAGCAGAGAGTTTTTCGGTGGAGCGTTGGCTCCCTCTGCTGGCCGTCAAGCGTGGAAGGCTAAGCCTTGCTCCAGCTGAGTTCCTGAGCAAGTTTCCAAGCAGGAGGCACTCTGGCTCCACAAGCTAGAGGACTTCCCAGTGGCTCCAGAGTGGGTGGCAAGGGCATGTGAGTTGGAGGGTGCTCAGAAGCCACAGGGGAGACTTGAGTGTGGTTGGGTGCAGGTGTGCCAATATGTGTGGGTGTGTGGGGGTGTGCGCATGTGTGCGAGTGTGTTTTAGTGTGTGTGAGAGTGTGTGTGAGTGCAGGCGCGCAAGTGTGTATTGGTGTGTGCGGGTGTGTGTGTGTGGGTGTGCGGGCATGTGCGTGTGTGTTTTGGTGGGGGCAGGTGTGTGTGTGTGTGCAGGCGTGTATGTGTATCTGTGGGTGTCTGCGGGTGTGTATAGGATTCTGTGTGTGTGTGGGTGTGTGTGGCTGTGTGTGAATGTGTGTGGGTGTGTGCTATTGTCTTTGGGTGTGTGTGAGTGGGTTTGGGTGTGTGCATGCCTGTGTTAGAGAGAGTGGGACTGTGCGGGGTGTGCAGGTGTGTTCGAGTGTGTGTGGATGTGTGCAGGAGTGTGCAAGTATATGCGGGTATGTGTGGTTGTGTGCAGGTTGTGTGTGTGATTGGGTGTGTTTGGGTTTGTGTGGGTGTTTGTTAGTGTGTGTGAGAGTGTGTGGGTGTGTATGAGTCTGTGTGGGTGTGTGAGAGTGTGTGTGAGTGCAAGTGCCTGTGTGCGGGTGCTTGAGGTTGTGTGCCTGTGCGAGAGTGTGAGTGGTTGTGTGCAGGTGTGTGAGGGTGTGGGTGTGAGGGTGTGTGTGAGTGTGTGCAGGTGTGTGAGGGTGAGTGGGTGTGTGCAGGTGTGTGCGTATGTGTGTGGGTGTGTGTGAGTGTGTGTGAGTGTGTTTGTGTGTGCGAGTGTCTATGGGTGTTTGTGGGTGTGTGCGGTTGAGTGTGACTGTGTGCAGGTGTGTGCGTGTGTGTATGTGTGTGTGCAGGTGAGTATGGGTATCTGGGTGTGTGCGTGTGTGTATAGGTTTCTGTGTGTGTGTGTGGGTGTGTGTGGGTGCGCTCCCCAGGTGGGCTGAATGTCATGACTGTGTTAGGGGAGAGAAGGCCCAAGGAGGCCTTCAGGGAGCTGCCATGGCATAGCAGTGCTCAGGAAAGAGCACCCTTCTTTCTTTAGGCTGGAGGCACACTCGAGTTTCTGCTTGAGGCAGAGGGACGGCAGAGAGGCCATCACTGGCTGAAGGCAAAGCAGAGAGATTTTTGGTGGAGCGATGGCTCCATCTGCTGGCTGACAAGCGTGGAAGGTGAAGCCTCGCTCCAACTGAGTTCCTGAGGAAGTTTCCAAGCAGGCGGCACTCTGGCACCACAAGCTAGAGGGTCCTGCTTAGGACTTCCCAGTGCCTCCAGAGTGGATGGCAAGGGCATGTGGGTTGGAGGGTGCTCGCATGCCGCAGGGGAGGCTTTGGGCACCCAGTGCTCTGTGACGAAACATGCTGCAGGCCCGAGCATCCATGAACTCCTCCAAGGTTTTGGAGCAGGAAATCTGTCCTTAGCAGAAGGCTTCCTGCAAAGGCCTGCAGGCCTTTCTGGGTGGCTAAGCTGCAGCTCCCTTGCAGGCTGCTGGTCCAGGGGCCTGTGTCCCTCGGTCTAAAGTGCTGTAGGAGGAGCTCCTAGCAAGGGGAGAGCAAGCACCTTGTTTCCCTTGAAGAGACTTTTTTGTTCATGGAGCGGCCTGCCATCAGCGAAGACAGTGCAGGCAGCATGGGGGTTTTGCAGGCAGCTAAGAGGCTGCAGGAGTCCTGCATGAAATAGGGGTCATGACTGGTTTCTCCTCAAGGCCCAATGGCAACGTGCACACACAGCCTCTGGACCTGCAGCTCCCGAGCAGTGCAAGAGACCCCCAGGCAGCACCCTGGGGCCTCCTCGGATGAGCTGTGCTCCATAGAGGGCCTGCCTGCTGGCAATGGCCTAGGCCACCCCAGGCTCTAGAGAGGCCCGGCTGAGCCTGGGATGGGCCCTGCCCTCGCAGTGCTCAGGGAAAACCCGTGTTTGAGGCCAGGCTGCAGGCACATTCAGTGTTGTGTCTGGTGCAGAGTGACTTCAGCTAGGACTTCCAGGGGGAATGTGAAGCGCTGTGGTTTTTACCTGCAATCCACGTGCCTCACTTGGGGTGCCCGGCCCATCCATCCCACACTCCTTGGATGTGTGTTCCTCAGACAGCTGGACAGCTGGGGAAGTGGACCTCCCGCAGCAAGGGAGACCTGCCTAGAACATTGCTCTGTGTACAAAGAGGATTCGCTGTGCCTCTGGCACTGGGGGGAGACTTTCTGCACCCAGGAGACACTTGGCACATACAGCGTTTCCCCATGGAAAGTGGTGTGAAAAAGAGCACCCGCCGGGGCTGCATGGCCCTCTGCAGTAGAAGCCCTCCACGCAGCAGGCTGTCATGGACTCGGCTGCAGGCCTTTGTGGCTGGAGTGACTGCAGCTCCTCTGGAGGCTCTGGGTCAATTTTCACTCACCTTCGAGTGCAATAGGCTTGTGGGTTAAGGTGCTTGCAAAGGAAAGCAAGCAGCCTGCTCCTTTCCATTAGGAACACGTGTGGTGAGAGGCTTGGCAGCAGAGAAGAACAAAGAGGGGCAGCCAAGGAGGGGATTTGCATGCAGCTGGGTGGCCCCCAAATCTCCTGTTTCCCAAGCAGGGAATGCCTGCTGTGCCCATCAGTGTCCATTTCTAAGTGGGCACCCAGCCTCCACATCTGCCCTTTCCCAGCCATGAAAACACATGCAGGCCACACCCTGAGCCCTTCCAAGTGTGAACTTTGCTCCCTGTGGGGGCTGAATGCCACGTCTGGCTAAGGTGGGAGAAGGCCCGAGGAGGCCTTGGGGGACCTGCCAAGACATAGCAGTGCTCAGCAATGAGCACTCTGCTTTCTTTTGGATGGACGCACACTCCAGTTTCTGCTTGAGGTCCAGAGAGGTAGGATAGGCGATCCACGGGGGAAGGCAGAGCAGAGAGTTTTTCGGTGGAGCGTTGGCTCCCTCTGCTGGCCGTCAAGCGTGGAAGGCTAAGCCTTGCTCCAGCGGAGTTCCTGAGCAAGTTTCCAAGCAGGGGGCACTCTGGCTCCACAAGCTAGAGGACTTCCCAGTGGCTCCAGAGTGGGTGGCAAGGGCATGTGAGTTGGAGGGTGCTCAGAAGCCACAGGGGAGACTTGAGTGTGGTTGGGTGCAGGTGTGCCAATATGTGTGGGTGTGTGGGGGTGTGCGCATGTGTGCGAGTGTGTTTTAGTGTGTGTGAGAGTGTGTGTGAGTGCAGGCGCGCAAGTGTGTATTGGTGTGTGCGGGTGTGTGTGTGTGGGTGTGCGGGCATGTGCGTGTGTGTTTTGATGGGGGCAGGTGTGTGTGTGTGTGCAGGCGTGTATGTGTATCTGTGGGTGTCTGCGGGTGTGTATAGGATTCTGTGTGTGTATGGGGTGTGTGTGGGTGTGTGTGGCTGTGTGTGAATGTGTGTGGGTGTGTGCTATTGTCTTTGGGTGTGTGTGAGTGGGTTTGGGTGTGTGCATGCCTGTGTTAGAGAGAGTGGGACTGTGCGGGGTGTGCAGGTGTGTTCGGGTGTGTGTGGATGTGTGCAGGAGTGTGCAAGTATATGCGGGTATGTGTGGTTGTGTGCAGGTTGTGTGTGTGATTGGGTGTGTTTGGGTTTGTGTGGGTGTTTGTTAGTGTGTGTGAGAGTGTGTGGGTGTGTATGAGTCTGTGTGGGTGTGTGAGAGTGTGTGTGAGTGCAAGTGCCTGTGTGCGGGTGCTTGAGGTTGTGTGCCTGTGCGAGAGGGTGAGTGGTTGTGTGCAGGTGTGTGAGGGTGTGGGTGTGAGGGTGTGTGTGAGTGTGTGCAGGTGTGTGAGGGTGAGTGGGTGTGTGCAGGTGTGTGCGTATGTGTGTGAGTGTGTGTGAGTGTGTGTGAGTGTGTTTGTGTGTGCGAGTGTCTATGGGTGTTTGTCGGTGTGTGCGGTTGAGTGTGACTGTGTGCAGGTGTGTGCGTGTGTGTATGTGTGTGTGCAGGTGAGTATGGGTATCTGGGTGTGTGCGTGTGTGTATAGGTTTCTGTGTGTGTGTGTGGGTGTGTGTGGGTGCGCTCCCCAGGTGGGCTGAATGTCATGACTGTGTTAGGGGAGAGAAGGCCCAAGGAGGCCTTCAGGGAGCTGCCATGGCATAGCAGTGCTCAGGAAAGAGCACCCTTCTTTCTTTAGGCTGGAGGCACACTCAAGTTTCTGCTTGAGGCAGAGGGACGGCAGAGAGGCCATCACTGGCTGAAGGCAAAGCAGAGAGATTTTTGGTGGAGCGATGGCTCCATCTGCTGGCTGACAAGCGTGGAAGGCGAAGCCTCGCTCCAACTGAGTTCCTGAGGAAGTTTCCAAGCAGGCGGCACTCTGGCACCACAAGCTAGAGGGTCCTGCTTAGGACTTCCCAGTGGCTCCAGAGTGGATGGCAAGGGCATGTGGGTTGGAGGGTGCTCGGATGCCGCAGGGGAGGCTTTGGGCACCCAGTGCTCTGTGACGAAACATGCTGCAGGCCCGAGCATCCATGAACTCCTCCAAGGTTTTGGAGCAGGAAATCTGTCCTTAGCAGAAGGCTTCCTGCAAAGGCCTGCAGGCCTTTCTGGGTGGCTAAGCTGCAGCTCCCTTGCAGGCTGCTGGTCCAGGGGCCTGTGTCCCTTGGTCTAAAGTGCTGTAGGAGGAGCTCCTAGCAAGGGGAGAGCAAGCACCTTGTTTCCCTTGAAGAGACTTTTTTGTTCATGGAGCGGCCTGCCATCAGCGAAGACAGTGCAGGCAGCATGGGGGTTTTGCAGGCAGCTAAGAGGCTGCAGGAGTCCTGCATGAAATAGGGGTCATGACTGGTTTCTCCTCAAGGCCCAATGGCAACGTGCACACACAGCCTCTGGACCTGCAGCTCCCGAGCAGTGCAAGAGACCCCCAGGCAGCACCCTGGGGCCTCCTCGGATGAGCTGTGCTCCATAGAGGGCCTGCCTGCTGGCAATGGCCTAGGCCACCCCAGGCTCTAGAGAGGCCCGGCTGAGCCTGGGATGGGCCCTGCCCTCGCAGTGCTCAGGGAAAACCCGTGTTTGAGGCCAGGCTGCAGGCACATTCAGTGTTGTGTCTGGTGCAGAGTGACTTCAGCTAGGACTTCCAGGGGGAATGTGAAGCGCTGTGGTTTTTACCTGCAATCCACGTGCCTCTCTTGGGGTGCCCGGCCCATCCATCCCACACTCCTTGGATGTGTGTTCCTCAGACAGCTGGACAGCTGGGGAAGTGGACCTCCCGCAGCAAGGGAGACCTGCCTAGAACATTGCTCTGTGTACAAAGAGGATTCTCTGTGCCTCTGGCACTGGGGGGAGACTTTCTGCACCCAGGAGACACTTGGCACATACAGCATTTCCCCATGGAAAGTGGTGTGAAAAAGAGCACCCGCCGGGGCTGCATGGCCCTCTGCAGTAGAAGCCCTCCACGCAGCAGGCTGTCATGGACTCGGCTGCAGGCCTTTGTGGCTGGAGTGACTGCAGCTCCTCTGGAGGCTCTGGGTCAATTTTCACTCACCTTCGAGTGCAATAGGCTTGTGGGTTAAGGTGCTTGCAAAGGAAAGCAAGCAGCCTGCTCCTTTCCATTAGGAACACGTGTGGTGAGAGGCTTGGCAGCAGAGAAGAACAAAGAGGGGCAGCCAAGGAGGGGATTTGCATGCAGCTGGGTGGCCCCCAAATCTCCTGTTTCCCAAGCAGGGAATGCCTGCTGTGCCCATCAGTGCCCATTTCTAAGAGGGCACCCAGCCTCCACATCTGCCCTTTCCCAGCCATGAAAACACATGCAGGCCACACCCTGAGCCCTTCCAAGTGTGAACTTTGCTCCCTGTGGGGGCTGAATGCCACGTCTGGCTAAGGTGGGAGAAGGCCCGAGGAGGCCTTGGGGGACCTGCCAAGACATAGCAGTGCTCAGCAATGAGCACTCTGCTTTCTTTTGGATGGACGCACACTCCAGTTTCTGCTTGAGGTCCAGAGAGGTAGGATAGGCGATCCACGGGGGAAGGCAGAGCAGAGAGTTTTTCGGTGGAGCGTTGGCTCCCTCTGCTGGCCGTCAAGCGTGGAAGGCTAAGCCTTGCTCCAGCTGAGTTCCTGAGCAAGTTTCCAAGCAGGAGGCACTCTGGCTCCACAAGCTAGAGGACTTCCCAGTGGCTCCAGAGTGGGTGGCAAGGGCATGTGAGTTGGAGGGTGATCAGAAGCCACAGGGGAGACTTGAGTGTGGTTGGGTGCAGGTGTGCCAATATGTGTGGGTGTGTGGGGGTGTGCGCATGTGTGCGAGTGTGTTTTAGTGTGTGTGAGAGTGTGTGTGAGTGCAGGCGCGCAAGTGTGTATTGGTGTGTGCGGGTGTGTGTGTGTGGGTGTGCGGGCATGTGCGTGTGTGTTTTGGTGGGGGCAGGTGTGTGTGTGTGTGCAGGCGTGTATGTGTATCTGTGGGTGTCTGCGGGTGTGTATAGGATTCTGTGTGTGTGTGGGTGTGTGTGGCTGTGTGTGAATGTGTGTGGGTGTGTGCTATTGTCTTTGGGTGTGTGTGAGTGGGTTTGGGTGTGTGCATGCCTGTGTTAGAGAGAGTGGGACTGTGCGGGGTGTGCAGGTGTGTTCGAGTGTGTGTGGATGTGTGCAGGAGTGTGCAAGTATATGCGGGTATGTGTGGTTGTGTGCAGGTTGTGTGTGTGATTGGGTGTGTTTGGGTTTGTGTGGGTGTTTGTTAGTGTGTGTGAGAGTGTGTGGGTGTGTATGAGTCTGTGTGGGTGTGTGAGAGTGTGTGTGAGTGCAAGTGCCTGTGTGCGGGTGCTTGAGGTTGTGTGCCTGTGCGAGAGTGTGAGTGGTTGTGTGCAGGTGTGTGAGGGTGTGGGTGTGAGGGTGTGTGTGAGTGTGTGCAGGTGTGTGAGGGTGAGTGGGTGTGTGCAGGTGTGTGCGTATGTGTGTGGGTGTGTGTGAGTGTGTGTGAGTGTGTTTGTGTGTGCGAGTGTCTATGGGTGTTTGTGGGTGTGTGCGGTTGAGTGTGACTGTGTGCAGGTGTGTGCGTGTGTGTATGTGTGTGTGCAGGTGAGTATGGGTATCTGGGTGTGTGCGTGTGTGTATAGGTTTCTGTGTGTGTGTGTGGGTGTGTGTGGGTGCGCTCCCCAGGTGGGCTGAATGTCATGACTGTGTTAGGGGAGAGAAGGCCCAAGGAGGCCTTCAGGGAGCTGCCATGGCATAGCAGTGCTCAGGAAAGAGCACCCTTCTTTCTTTAGGCTGGAGGCACACTCGAGTTTCTGCTTGAGGCAGAGGGACGGCAGAGAGGCCATCACTGGCTGAAGGCAAAGCAGAGAGATTTTTGGTGGAGCGATGGCTCCATCTGCTGGCTGACAAGCGTGGAAGGTGAAGCCTCGCTCCAACTGAGTTCCTGAGGAAGTTTCCAAGCAGGCGGCACTCTGGCACCACAAGCTAGAGGGTCCTGCTTAGGACTTCCCAGTGCCTCCAGAGTGGATGGCAAGGGCATGTGGGTTGGAGGGTGCTCGCATGCCGCAGGGGAGGCTTTGGGCACCCAGTGCTCTGTGACGAAACATGCTGCAGGCCCGAGCATCCATGAACTCCTCCAAGGTTTTGGAGCAGGAAATCTGTCCTTAGCAGAAGGCTTCCTGCAAAGGCCTGCAGGCCTTTCTGGGTGGCTAAGCTGCAGCTCCCTTGCAGGCTGCTGGTCCAGGGGCCTGTGTCCCTCGGTCTAAAGTGCTGTAGGAGGAGCTCCTAGCAAGGGGAGAGCAAGCACCTTGTTTCCCTTGAAGAGACTTTTTTGTTCATGGAGCGGCCTGCCATCAGCGAAGACAGTGCAGGCAGCATGGGGGTTTTGCAGGCAGCTAAGAGGCTGCAGGAGTCCTGCATGAAATAGGGGTCATGACTGGTTTCTCCTCAAGGCCCAATGGCAACGTGCACACACAGCCTCTGGACCTGCAGCTCCCGAGCAGTGCAAGAGACCCCCAGGCAGCACCCTGGGGCCTCCTCGGATGAGCTGTGCTCCATAGAGGGCCTGCCTGCTGGCAATGGCCTAGGCCACCCCAGGCTCTAGAGAGGCCCGGCTGAGCCTGGGATGGGCCCTGCCCTCGCAGTGCTCAGGGAAAACCCGTGTTTGAGGCCAGGCTGCAGGCACATTCAGTGTTGTGTCTGGTGCAGAGTGACTTCAGCTAGGACTTCCAGGGGGAATGTGAAGCGCTGTGGTTTTTACCTGCAATCCACGTGCCTCACTTGGGGTGCCCGGCCCATCCATCCCACACTCCTTGGATGTGTGTTCCTCAGACAGCTGGACAGCTGGGGAAGTGGACCTCCCGCAGCAAGGGAGACCTGCCTAGAACATTGCTCTGTGTACAAAGAGGATTCGCTGTGCCTCTGGCACTGGGGGGAGACTTTCTGCACCCAGGAGACACTTGGCACATACAGCGTTTCCCCATGGAAAGTGGTGTGAAAAAGAGCACCCGCCGGGGCTGCATGGCCCTCTGCAGTAGAAGCCCTCCACGCAGCAGGCTGTCATGGACTCGGCTGCAGGCCTTTGTGGCTGGAGTGACTGCAGCTCCTCTGGAGGCTCTGGGTCAATTTTCACTCACCTTCGAGTGCAATAGGCTTGTGGGTTAAGGTGCTTGCAAAGGAAAGCAAGCAGCCTGCTCCTTTCCATTAGGAACACGTGTGGTGAGAGGCTTGGCAGCAGAGAAGAACAAAGAGGGGCAGCCAAGGAGGGGATTTGCATGCAGCTGGGTGGCCCCCAAATCTCCTGTTTCCCAAGCAGGGAATGCCTGCTGTGCCCATCAGTGTCCATTTCTAAGTGGGCACCCAGCCTCCACATCTGCCCTTTCCCAGCCATGAAAACACATGCAGGCCACACCCTGAGCCCTTCCAAGTGTGAACTTTGCTCCCTGTGGGGGCTGAATGCCACGTCTGGCTAAGGTGGGAGAAGGCCCGAGGAGGCCTTGGGGGACCTGCCAAGACATAGCAGTGCTCAGCAATGAGCACTCTGCTTTCTTTTGGATGGACGCACACTCCAGTTTCTGCTTGAGGTCCAGAGAGGTAGGATAGGCGATCCACGGGGGAAGGCAGAGCAGAGAGTTTTTCGGTGGAGCGTTGGCTCCCTCTGCTGGCCGTCAAGCGTGGAAGGCTAAGCCTTGCTCCAGCGGAGTTCCTGAGCAAGTTTCCAAGCAGGGGGCACTCTGGCTCCACAAGCTAGAGGACTTCCCAGTGGCTCCAGAGTGGGTGGCAAGGGCATGTGAGTTGGAGGGTGCTCAGAAGCCACAGGGGAGACTTGAGTGTGGTTGGGTGCAGGTGTGCCAATATGTGTGGGTGTGTGGGGGTGTGCGCATGTGTGCGAGTGTGTTTTAGTGTGTGTGAGAGTGTGTGTGAGTGCAGGCGCGCAAGTGTGTATTGGTGTGTGCGGGTGTGTGTGTGTGGGTGTGCGGGCATGTGCGTGTGTGTTTTGATGGGGGCAGGTGTGTGTGTGTGTGCAGGCGTGTATGTGTATCTGTGGGTGTCTGCGGGTGTGTATAGGATTCTGTGTGTGTATGGGGTGTGTGTGGGTGTGTGTGGCTGTGTGTGAATGTGTGTGGGTGTGTGCTATTGTCTTTGGGTGTGTGTGAGTGGGTTTGGGTGTGTGCATGCCTGTGTTAGAGAGAGTGGGACTGTGCGGGGTGTGCAGGTGTGTTCGGGTGTGTGTGGATGTGTGCAGGAGTGTGCAAGTATATGCGGGTATGTGTGGTTGTGTGCAGGTTGTGTGTGTGATTGGGTGTGTTTGGGTTTGTGTGGGTGTTTGTTAGTGTGTGTGAGAGTGTGTGGGTGTGTATGAGTCTGTGTGGGTGTGTGAGAGTGTGTGTGAGTGCAAGTGCCTGTGTGCGGGTGCTTGAGGTTGTGTGCCTGTGCGAGAGGGTGAGTGGTTGTGTGCAGGTGTGTGAGGGTGTAGGTGTGAGGGTGTGTGTGAGTGTGTGCAGGTGTGTGAGGGTGAGTGGGTGTGTGCAGGTGTGTGCGTATGTGTGTGGGTGTGTGTGAGTGTGTGTGAGTGTGTTTGTGTGTGCGAGTGTCTATGGGTGTTTGTGGGTGTGTGCGGTTGAGTGTGACTGTGTGCAGGTGTGTGCGTGTGTGTATGTGTGTGTGCAGGTGAGTATGGGTATCTGGGTGTGTGCGTGTGTGTATAGGTTTCTGTGTGTGTGTGTGGGTGTGTGTGGGTGCGCTCCCCAGGTGGGCTGAATGTCATGACTGTGTTAGGGGAGAGAAGGCCCAAGGAGGCCTTCAGGGAGCTGCCATGGCATAGCAGTGCTCAGGAAAGAGCACCCTTCTTTCTTTAGGCTGGAGGCACACTCGAGTTTCTGCTTGAGGCAGAGGGACGGCAGAGAGGCCATCACTGGCTGAAGGCAAAGCAGAGAGATTTTTGGTGGAGCGATGGCTCCATCTGCTGGCTGACAAGCGTGGAAGGTGAAGCCTCGCTCCAACTGAGTTCCTGAGGAAGTTTCCAAGCAGGCGGCACTCTGGCACCACAAGCTAGAGGGTCCTGCTTAGGACTTCCCAGTGCCTCCAGAGTGGATGGCAAGGGCATGTGGGTTGGAGGGTGCTCGGATGCCGCAGGGGAGGCTTTGGGCACCCAGTGCTCTGTGACGAAACATGCTGCAGGCCCGAGCATCCATGAACTCCTCCAAGGTTTTGGAGCAGGAAATCTGTCCTTAGCAGAAGGCTTCCTGCAAAGGCCTGCAGGCCTTTCTGGGTGGCTAAGCTGCAGCTCCCTTGCAGGCTGCTGGTCCAGGGGCCTGTGTCCCTCGGTCTAAAGTGCTGTAGGAGGAGCTCCTAGCAAGGGGAGAGCAAGCACCTTGTTTCCCTTGAAGAGACTTTTTTGTTCATGGAGCGGCCTGCCATCAGCGAAGACAGTGCAGGCAGCATGGGGGTTTTGCAGGCAGCTAAGAGGCTGCAGGAGTCCTGCATGAAATAGGGGTCATGACTGGTTTCTCCTCAAGGCCCAATGGCAACGTGCACACACAGCCTCTGGACCTGCAGCTCCCGAGCAGTGCAAGAGACCCCCAGGCAGCACCCTGGGGCCTCCTCGGATGAGCTGTGCTCCATAGAGGGCCTGCCTGCTGGCAATGGCCTAGGCCACCCCAGGCTCTAGAGAGGCCCGGCTGAGCCTGGGATGGGCCCTGCCCTCGCAGTGCTCAGGGAAAACCCGTGTTTGAGGCCAGGCTGCAGGCACATTCAGTGTTGTGTCTGGTGCAGAGTGACTTCAGCTAGGACTTCCAGGGGGAATGTGAAGCGCTGTGGTTTTTACCTGCAATCCACGTGCCTCACTTGGGGTGCCCGGCCCATCCATCCCACACTCCTTGGATGTGTGTTCCTCAGACAGCTGGACAGCTGGGGAAGTGGACCTCCCGCAGCAAGGGAGACCTGCCTAGAACATTGCTCTGTGTACAAAGAGGATTCGCTGTGCCTCTGGCACTGGGGGGAGACTTTCTGCACCCAGGAGACACTTGGCACATACAGCGTTTCCCCATGGAAAGTGGTGTGAAAAAGAGCACCCGCCGGGGCTGCATGGCCCTCTGCAGTAGAAGCCCTCCACGCAGCAGGCTGTCATGGACTCGGCTGCAGGCCTTTGTGGCTGGAGTGACTGCAGCTCCTCTGGAGGCTCTGGGTCAATTTTCACTCACCTTCGAGTGCAATAGGCTTGTGGGTTAAGGTGCTTGCAAAGGAAAGCAAGCAGCCTGCTCCTTTCCATTAGGAACACGTGTGGTGAGAGGCTTGGCAGCAGAGAAGAACAAAGAGGGGCAGCCAAGGAGGGGATTTGCATGCAGCTGGGTGGCCCCCAAATCTCCTGTTTCCCAAGCAGGGAATGCCTGCTGTGCCCATCAGTGTCCATTTCTAAGTGGGCACCCAGCCTCCACATCTGCCCTTTCCCAGCCATGAAAACACATGCAGGCCACACCCTGAGCCCTTCCAAGTGTGAACTTTGCTCCCTGTGGGGGCTGAATGCCACGTCTGGCTAAGGTGGGAGAAGGCCCGAGGAGGCCTTGGGGGACCTGCCAAGACATAGCAGTGCTCAGCAATGAGCACTCTGCTTTCTTTTGGATGGACGCACACTCCAGTTTCTGCTTGAGGTCCAGAGAGGTAGGATAGGCGATCCACGGGGGAAGGCAGAGCAGAGAGTTTTTCGGTGGAGCGTTGGCTCCCTCTGCTGGCCGTCAAGCGTGGAAGGCTAAGCCTTGCTCCAGCGGAGTTCCTGAGCAAGTTTCCAAGCAGGGGGCACTCTGGCTCCACAAGCTAGAGGACTTCCCAGTGGCTCCAGAGTGGGTGGCAAGGGCATGTGAGTTGGAGGGTGCTCAGAAGCCACAGGGGAGACTTGAGTGTGGTTGGGTGCAGGTGTGCCAATATGTGTGGGTGTGTGGGGGTGTGCGCATGTGTGCGAGTGTGTTTTAGTGTGTGTGAGAGTGTGTGTGAGTGCAGGCGCGCAAGTGTGTATTGGTGTGTGCGGGTGTGTGTGTGTGGGTGTGCGGGCATGTGCGTGTGTGTTTTGATGGGGGCAGGTGTGTGTGTGTGTGCAGGCGTGTATGTGTATCTGTGGGTGTCTGCGGGTGTGTATAGGATTCTGTGTGTGTATGGGGTGTGTGTGGGTGTGTGTGGCTGTGTGTGAATGTGTGTGGGTGTGTGCTATTGTCTTTGGGTGTGTGTGAGTGGGTTTGGGTGTGTGCATGCCTGTGTTAGAGAGAGTGGGACTGTGCGGGGTGTGCAGGTGTGTTCGGGTGTGTGTGGATGTGTGCAGGAGTGTGCAAGTATATGCGGGTATGTGTGGTTGTGTGCAGGTTGTGTGTGTGATTGGGTGTGTTTGGGTTTGTGTGGGTGTTTGTTAGTGTGTGTGAGAGTGTGTGGGTGTGTATGAGTCTGTGTGGGTGTGTGAGAGTGTGTGTGAGTGCAAGTGCCTGTGTGCGGGTGCTTGAGGTTGTGTGCCTGTGCGAGAGTGTGAGTGGTTGTGTGCAGGTGTGTGAGGGTGTGGGTGTGAGGGTGTGTGTGAGTGTGTGCAGGTGTGTGAGGGTGAGTGGGTGTGTGCAGGTGTGTGCGTATGTGTGCGGGTGTGTGTGAGTGTGTGTGAGTGTGTTTGTGTGTGCGAGTGTCTATGGGTGTTTGTGGGTGTGTGCGGTTGAGTGTGACTGTGTGCAGGTGTGTGCGTGTGTGTATGTGTGTGTGCAGGTGAGTGTGGGTATGTGGGTGTGTGCGTGTGTGTATAGGTTTCTGTGTGTGTGTGTGGGTGTGTGTGGGTGCGCTCCCCGGGTGGGCTGAATGTCATGACTGTGTTAGGGGAGAGAAGGCCCAAGGAGGCCTTCAGGGAGCTGCCATGGCATTGCAGTGCTCAGGAAAGAGCACCCTTCTTTCTTTAGGCTGGAGGCACACTCGAGTTTCTGCTTGAGGCAGAGGGACGGCAGAGAGGCCATCACTGGCTGAAGGCAAAGCAGAGAGATTTTCGGTGGAGCGATGGCTCCATCTGCTGGCTGACAAGCGTGGAAGGCGAAGCCTCGCTCCAACTGAGTTCCTGAGGAAGTTTCCAAGCAGGCGGCACTCTGGCACCACAAGCTAGAGGGTCCTGCTTAGGACTTCCCAGTGGCTCCAGAGTGGATGGCAAGGGCATGTGGGTTGGAGGGTGCTCGGATGCCGCAGGGGAGGCTTTGGGCACCCAGTGCTCTGTGACGAAACATGCTGCAGGCCCGAGCATCCATGAACTCCTCCAAGGTTTTGGAGCAGGAAATCTGTCCTTAGCAGAAGGCTTCCTGCAAAGGCCTGCAGGCCTTTCTGGGTGGCTAAGCTGCAGCTCCCTTGCAGGCTGCTGGTCCAGGGGCCTGTGTCCCTTGGTCTAAAGTGCTGTAGGAGGAGCTCCTAGCAAGGGGAGAGCAAGCACCTTGTTTCCCTTGAAGAGACTTTCTTGTTCATGGAGCGGCCTGCCATCAGCGAAGACAGTGCAGGCAGCATGGGGGTTTGGCAGGCAGCTAAGAGGCTGCAGGAGTCCTGCATGAAATAGGGGTCATGACTGGTTTCTCCTCAAGGCCCAATGGCAACGTGCACACACAGCCTCTGGACCTGCAGCTCCCGAGCAGTGCAAGAGACCCCCAGGCAGCACCCTGGGGCCTCCTCGGATGAGCTGTGCTCCATAGAGGGCCTGCCTGCTGGCAATGGCCTAGGCCACCCCAGGCTCTAGAGAGGCCCGGCTGAGCCTGGGATGGGCCCTGCCCTCGCAGTGCTCAGGGAAAACCCGTGTTTGAGGCCAGGCTGCAGGCACATTCAGTGTTGTGTCTGGTGCAGAGTGACTTCAGCTAGGACTTCCAGGGGGAATGTGAAGCGCTGTGGTTTTTACCTGCAATCCACGTGCCTCACTTGGGGTGCCCGGCCCATCCATCCCACACTCCTTGGATGTGTGTTCCTCAGACAGCTGGACAGCTGGGGAAGTGGACCTCCCGCAGCAAGGGAGACCTGCCTAGAACATTGCTCTGTGTACAAAGAGGATTCGCTGTGCCTCTGGCACTGGGGGGAGACTTTCTGCACCCAGGAGACACTTGGCACATACAGCGTTTCCCCATGGAAAGTGGTGTGAAAAAGAGCACCCGCCGGGGCTGCATGGCCCTCTGCAGTAGAAGCCCTCCACGCAGCAGGCTGTCATGGACTCGGCTGCAGGCCTTTGTGGCTGGAGTGACTGCAGCTCCTCTGGAGGCTCTGGGTCAATTTTCACTCACCTTCGAGTGCAATAGGCTTGTGGGTTAAGGTGCTTGCAAAGGAAAGCAAGCAGCCTGCTCCTTTCCATTAGGAACACGTGTGGTGAGAGGCTTGGCAGCAGAGAAGAACAAAGAGGGGCAGCCAAGGAGGGGATTTGCATGCAGCTGGGTGGCCCCCAAATCTCCTGTTTCCCAAGCAGGGAATGCCTGCTGTGCCCATCAGTGCCCATTTCTAAGTGGGCACCCAGCCTCCACATCTGCCCTTTCCCAGCCATGAAAACACATGCAGGCCACACCCTGAGCCCTTCCAAGTGTGAACTTTGCTCCCTGTGGGGGCTGAATGCCACGTCTGGCTAAGGTGGGAGAAGGCCCGAGGAGGCCTTGGGGGACCTGCCAAGACATAGCAGTGCTCAGCAATGAGCACTCTGCTTTCTTTTGGATGGACGCACACTCCAGTTTCTGCTTGAGGTCCAGAGAGGTAGGATAGGCGATCCACGGGGGAAGGCAGAGCAGAGAGTTTTTCAGTGGAGCGTTGGCTCCCTCTGCTGGCCGTCAAGCGTGGAAGGCTAAGCCTTGCTCCAGCGGAGTTCCTGAGCAAGTTTCCAAGCAGGAGGCACTCTGGCTCCACAAGCTAGAGGACTTCCCAGTGGCTCCAGAGTGGGTGGCAAGGGCATGTGAGTTGGAGGGTGCTCAGAAGCCACAGAGGAGACTTGAGTGTGGTTGGGTGCAGGTGTGCCAATATGTGTGGGTGTGTGGGGGTGTGCGCATGTGTGCGAGTGTGTTTTAGTGTGTGTGAGAGTGTGTGTGAGTGCAGGCGCGCAAGTGTGTATTGGTGTGTGCGGGTGTGTGGGTGTGGGTGTGCGGGCATGTGCGTGTGTGTTTTGGTGGGGGCAGGTGTGTGTGTGTGTGCAGGCGTGTATGTGTATCTGTGGGTGTCTGCGGGTGTGTATAGGATTGTGTGTGTGTATGGGGTGTGTGTGGGTGTGTGTGGCTGTGTGTGAATGTGTGTGGGTGTGTGCTATTGTCTTTGGGTGTGTGTGAGTGGGTTTGGGTGTGTGCATGCCTGTGTTAGAGAGAGTGGGACTGTGCGGGGTGTGCAGGTGTGTTCGGGTGTGTGTGGATGTGTGCAGGAGTGTGCAAGTATATGCGGGTATGTGTGGTTGTGTGCAGGTTGTGTGTGTGATTGGGTGTGTTTGGGTTTGTGTGGGTGTTTGTTAGTTTGTGTGAGAGTGTGTGGGTGTGTATGAGTCTGTGTGGGTGTGTGAGAGTGTGTGTGAGTGCAAGTGCCTGTGTGCGGGTGCTTGAGGTTGTGTGCCTGTGCGAGAGTGTGAGTGGTTGTGTGCAGGTGTGTGAGGGTGTGGGTGTGAGGGTGTGTGTGAGTGTGTGCAGGTGTGTGAGGGTGAGTGGGTGTGTGCAGGTGTGTGCGTATGTGTGTGGGTGTGTGTGAGTGTGTGTGAGTGTGTTTGTGTGTGCGAGTGTCTATGGGTGTTTGTGGGTGTGTGCGGTTGAGTGTGACTGTGTGCAGGTGTGTGCGTGTGTGTATGTGTGTGTGCAGGTGAGTATGGGTATCTGGGTGTGTGCGTGTGTGTATAGGTTTCTGTGTGTGTGTGTGGGTGTGTGTGGGTGCGCTCCCCAGGTGGGCTGAATGTCATGACTGTGTTAGGGGAGAGAAGGCCCAAGGAGGCCTTCAGGGAGCTGCCATGGCATAGCAGTGCTCAGGAAAGAGCACCCTTCTTTCTTTAGGCTGGAGGCACACTCGAGTTTCTGCTTGAGGCAGAGGGACGGCAGAGAGGCCATCACTGGCTGAAGGCAAAGCAGAGAGATTTTTGGTGGAGCGATGGCTCCATCTGCTGGCTGACAAGCGTGGAAGGCGAAGCCTCGCTCCAACTGAGTTCCTGAGGAAGTTTCCAAGCAGGCGGCACTCTGGCACCACAAGCTAGAGGGTCCTGCTTAGGACTTCCCAGTGGCTCCAGAGTGGATGGCAAGGGCATGTGGGTTGGAGGGTGCTCGGATGCCGCAGGGGAGGCTTTGGGCACCCAGTGCTCTGTGACGAAACATGCTGCAGGCCCGAGCATCCATGAACTCCTCCAAGGTTTTGGAGCAGGAAATCTGTCCTTAGCAGAAGGCTTCCTGCAAAGGCCTGCAGGCCTTTCTGGGTGGCTAAGCTGCAGCTCCCTTGCAGGCTGCTGGTCCAGGGGCCTGTGTCCCTTGGTCTAAAGTGCTGTAGGAGGAGCTCCTAGCAAGGGGAGAGCAAGCACCTTGTTTCCCTTGAAGAGACTTTCTTGTTCATGGAGCGGCCTGCCATCAGCGAAGACAGTGCAGGCAGCATGGGGGTTTTGCAGGCAGCTAAGAGGCTGCAGGAGTCCTGCATGAAATAGGGGTCATGACTGGTTTCTCCTCAAGGCCCAATGGCAACGTGCACACACAGCCTCTGGACCTGCAGCTCCCGAGCAGTGCAAGAGACCCCCAGGCAGCACCCTGGGGCCTCCTCGGATGAGCTGTGCTCCATAGAGGGCCTGCCTGCTGGCAATGGCCTAGGCCACCCCAGGCTCTAGAGAGGCCCGGCTGAGCCTGGGATGGGCCCTGCCCTCACAGTGCTCAGGGAAAACCCGTGTTTGAGGCCAGGCTGCAGGCACATTCAGTGTTGTGTCTGGTGCAGAGTGACTTCAGCTAGGACTTCCAGGGGGAATGTGAAGCGCTGTGGTTTTTACCTGCAATCCACGTGCCTCACTTGGGGTGCCCGGCCCATCCATCCCACACTCCTTGGATGTGTGTTCCTCAGACAGCTGGACAGCTGGGGAAGTGGACCTCCCGCAGCAAGGGAGACCTGCCTAGAACATTGCTCTGTGTACAAAGAGGATTCGCTGTGCCTCTGGCACTGGGGGGAGACTTTCTGCACCCAGGAGACACTTGGCACATACAGCGTTTCCCCATGGAAAGTGGTGTGAAAAAGAGCACCCGCCGGGGCTGCATGGCCCTCTGCAGTAGAAGCCCTCCACGCAGCAGGCTGTCATGGACTCGGCTGCAGGCCTTTGTGGCTGGAGTGACTGCAGCTCCTCTGGAGGCTCTGGGTCAATTTTCACTCACCTTCGAGTGCAATAGGCTTGTGGGTTAAGGTGCTTGCAAAGGAAAGCAAGCAGCCTGCTCCTTTCCATTAGGAACACGTGTGGTGAGAGGCTTGGCAGCAGAGAAGAACAAGGAGGGGCAGCCAAGGAGGGGATTTGCATGCAGCTGGGTGGCCCCCAAATCTCCTGTTTCCCAAGCAGGGAATGCCTGCTGTGCCCATCAGTGCCCATTTCTAAGTGGGCACCCAGCCTCCACATCTGCCCTTTCCCAGCCATGAAAACACATGCAGGCCACACCCTGAGCCCTTCCAAGTGTGAACTTTGCTCCCTGTGGGGGCTGAATGCCACGTCTGGCTAAGGTGGGAGAAGGCCCGAGGAGGCCTTGGGGGACCTGCCAAGACATAGCAGTGCTCAGCAATGAGCACTCTGCTTTCTTTTGGATGGACGCACACTCCAGTTTCTGCTTGAGGTCCAGAGAGGTAGGATAGGCGATCCACGGGGGAAGGCAGAGCAGAGAGTTTTTCGGTGGAGCGTTGGCTCCCTCTGCTGGCCGTCAAGCGTGGAAGGCTAAGCCTTGCTCCAGCTGAGTTCCTGAGCAAGTTTCCAAGCAGGAGGCACTCTGGCTCCACAAGCTAGAGGACTTCCCAGTGGCTCCAGAGTGGGTGGCAAGGGCATGTGAGTTGGAGGGTGCTCAGAAGCCACAGGGGAGACTTGAGTGTGGTTGGGTGCAGGTGTGCCAATATGTGTGGGTGTGTGGGGGTGTGCGCATGTGTGCGAGTGTGTTTTAGTGTGTGTGAGAGTGTGTGTGAGTGCAGGCGCGCAAGTGTGTATTGGTGTGTGCGGGTGTGTGTGTGTGGGTGTGCGGGCAGGTGCGTGTGTGTTTTGGTGGGGGCAGGTGTGTGTGTGTGTGCAGGCGTGTATGTGTATCTGTGGGTGTCTGCGGGTGTGTATAGGATTGTGTGTGTGTATGGGGTGTGTGTGGGTGTGTGTGGCTGTGTGTGAATGTGTGTGGGTGTGTGCTATTGTCTTTGGGTGTGTGTGAGTGGGTTTGGGTGTGTGCATGCCTGTGTTAGAGAGAGTGGGACTGTGCGGGGTGTGCAGGTGGGTTCGGGTGTGTGTGGATGTGTGCAGGAGTGTGCAAGTATATGCGGGTATGTGTGGTTGTGTGCAGGTTGTGTGTGTGATTGGGTGTGTTTGGGTTTGTGTGGGTGTTTGTTAGTGTGTGTGAGAGTGTGTGGGTGTGTATGAGTCTGTGTGGGTGTGTGAGAGTGTGTGTGAGTGCAAGTGCCTGTGTGCGGGTGCTTGAGGTTGTGTGCCTGTGCGAGAGTGTGAGTGGTTGTGTGCAGGTGTGTGAGGGTGTGGGTGTGAGGGTGTGTGTGAGTGTGTGCAGGTGTGTGAGGGTGAGTGGGTGTGTGCGGGTGTGTGTGTGTGTGTGCGGGCATGTGCGTGTGTGTTTTGGTGGGGGTAGGTGTGTGTGTGTGTGTGTAGGCGTGTATGTGTATCTGCGGGTGTGTGCGGGTGTGTATAGGATTGTGTGTGTGTATGGGGTGTGTGTGGGTGTGTGCGGCTGTGTGTGAATGTGTGTGGGTGTGTGCTAGTGTCTTTGGGTGTGTGTGAGTGGGTTTGGGTGTGTGCATGCGTGTGTTAGAGTGAGTGGGACTGTGCAGGGTGTGCAGGTGGGTTCGGGTGTGTGTGGATGTGTGCAGGAGTGTGCAAGTATATGCGGGTATGTGTGGTTGTGTGCAGGTTGTGTGTGTGATTGGGTGTGTTTGGGTTTGTGTGGGTGTTTGTTAGTGTGTGCGAGAGTGTGTGGGTGTGTATGAGTCTGTGTAGGTGTGTGAGAGTGTGTGTGAGTGCAAGTGCGTGTGTGCGGGTGCTTGAGGTTGTGCGCCTGTGCGAGAGGGTGAGTGGTTGTGTGCAGGTGTGTGAGGGTGTGGGTGTGAGGGTGTGTGTGAGTGTGTGCAGGTGTGTGAGGGTGAGTGGGTGTGTGCAGGTGTGTGCATATGTGTGCAGGTGTGTGTGAGTGTGTGTGAGTGTGTTTGTGTGTGCGAGTGTCTATGGGTGTGTGTGGGTGTGTGCGGTTGTGTGCAACTGTGTGCAGGAGTGTGCGCGTGTGTATGTGTGTGTGCAGGTGAGTGTGGGTATGTGGGTGTGTGCGGGTGTGTGCGTGTGTGTATAGGTTTCTGTGTGTGTGTGCGGGTGTGTGTGGGTGCGCTCCCCGGGTGGGCTGAATGTCATGACTGTGTTAGGGGAGAGAAGGCCCAAAGAGGCCTTCAGGGAGCTGCCATGGCATAGCAGTGCTCAGGAAAGAGCACCCTTCTTTCTTTAGGCTGGAGGCACACTCGAGTTTCTGCTTGAGGCAGAGGGACGGCAGAGAGGCCATCAATGGCTGAAGGCAAAGCAGAGAGATTTTCGGTGGAGCGATGGCTCCATCTGCTGGCTGACAAGCGTGGAAGGCGAAGCCTCCCTCCAACTGAGTTCCTGAGGAAGGTCCCAAGCAGGAGGCACTCTGGCTCCACAAGCTAGAGGGTCCTGCTTAGGACTTCCCAGTGGCTCCAGAGTGGATGGCAAGGGCATGTGGGTTGGAGGGTGCTTGGAAGCCGCAGGGGAGGCTTTGGGCACCCAGTGCTCTGTGACGAAACACGCTGCAGGCCCGAGCATCCATGAACTCCTCCAAGGTTTTGGAACAGGAAATCTGTCCTTAGCAGAAGGCTTCCTGCAAAGGCCTGCAGGCCTTTCTGGGTGGCTAAGCTGCAGCTCCCTTGCAGGCTGCTGGTCCAGGGGCCTGTGTCCCTTGGTCTAAAGTGCTGTAGGAGGAGCTCCTAGCAAGGGGAGAGCAAGCACCTTGTTTCCCTTGAAGAGACTGGCTTGTACATGGGGAGGCCTGCCAGCAGCGAAGACAGCGCAGGCAGCATGGGGGTTTGGCGGGCAGCTAAGAGGCTGCAGGAGTCCTGCATGAAATAGGGGTCATGACTGGTTTCTCCTCAAGGCCCAATGGCAACGTGCACACACAGCCTCTGGACCTGCAGCTCCCGAGCAGTGCAAGAGACCCCCAGGCAGCACCCTGGGGCCTCCTCGGATGAGCTGTGCTCCATAGAGGGCCTGCCTGCTGGCAATGGCCTAGGCCACCCCAGGCCCTAGAGAGGCCCGGCTGAGCCTGGGATGGGCCCTGCCCTCGCAGTGCTCAGGGAAAACCCGTGTTTGAGGCCAGGCTGCAGGCACATTCAATGTTGTGTCTGCTGCAGAGAGACTTCAGCTAGGACTTCCAGGGGGAATGTGAAGCGCTGTGGTTTTTACCTGCAATCCATGTGCCTCACTTGGGGTGCCCGGCCCATCCGTCCCACACTCCTTGGATGTGTGTTCCTCAGACAGCTGGACAGCTGGGGAAGTGGACCTCCCCCAGCAAGGGAGACCTGCCTAGAACATTGCTCTGTGTACAAAGAGGATTCGCTGTGCCTCTGGCACTGGGGAGAGACTTTCTGCACCCAGGAGACACTTGGCACACACAGCGTTTCCCCATGGAAAGTGGTGTGAAAAAGAGCACCTGCCGGGGCTGCATGGCCCTCTGCAGTAGAAGCCCTCCACGCAGCAGGCTGTCATGGACTCGGCTGCAGGCCTTTGTGGCTGGAGAGACTGCAGCTCCTCTGGAGGCTCTGGGCCAATTTTCACTCACCTTCGAGTGCAATAGGCTTGTGGGTTAAGGTGCTTGCAAAGGAAGGCAAGCAGCCTGCTCCTTTCCATTAGGAACACGTGTGGTGAGAGGCTTGGCAGCAGAGAAGAACAAAGAGGGGCAGCCAAGGAGGGGATTTGCATGCAGCTGGGTGGCCCCCAAATCTCCTGTTTCCCAAGCAGGGAATGCCTGCTGTGCCCATCAGTGCCCATTTCTAAGTGGGCACCCAGCCTCTGGATCTGCCCTTTCCCAGCCCTGAAAACACACGCAGGCCACACCCTGAGCCCTTCCAACTGTGAACTTTGCTCCCTGTGAGGGCTGAATGCCACATCTGGCTAAGGTGGGAGAAGGCCCGAGGAGGCCTTGGGGGACCTGCCAAGACATAGCAGTGCTCAGCAATGAGCACTCTGCTTTCTTTTGGCTGGACGCACATTCCAGTTTCTGCTTGAGGCCCGGAGAGGTCAGATAGGCGATCCCCGGGGGAAGGCAGAGCAGAGGGTTTTTCGGTGGAGCGTTGGCTCCCTCTGCTGGCCGTCAAGCGTGGAAGGCTAAGCCTTGCTCCAGCTGAGTTCCTGAGCAAGTTTCCAAGCAGGAGGCACTCTGGCTCCACAAGCTAGAGGACTTCCCAGTGGCTCCAGAGTGGGTGGCAAGGGCATGTGAGTTGGAGGGTGCTCAGAAGCCACAGGGGAGACTTGAGTGTGGTTGGGTGCAGGTGTGCCAATATGTGTGGGTGTGTGCGCATGTGTGCGAGTGTGTTTTAGTGTGTGTGAGAGTGTGCGTGAGTGCGGGCGTGCGAGTGTGTATGGGTGTGTGCGGGTGTGTGTGTGTGTGTGCGGGCATGTGCGTGTGTGTTTTGGTGGGGGTAGGTGTGTGTGTGTGTGTAGGCGTGTATGTGTATCTGCGGGTGTGTGCGGGTGTGTATAGGATTGTGTGTGTGTGTGGGGTGTGTGTGGGTGTGTGCGGCTGTGTGTGAATGTGTGTGGGTGTGTGCTAGTGTCTTTGGGTGTGTGTGAGTGGGTTTGGGTGTGTGCATGCGTGTGTTAGAGTGAGTGGGACTGTGCAGGGTGTGCAGGTGTGTTCGGGTGTGTGTGGATGTGTGCAGGAGTGTGCAAGTATATGCGGGTATGTGTGGTTGTGTGCAGGTTGTGTGTGTGATTGGGTGTGTTTTGGTTTGTGTGGGTGTTTGTTAGTGTGTGTGAGAGTGTGTGGGTGTGTATGAGTCTGTGTGGGTGTGTGAGAGTGTGTGTGAGTGCAAGTGCGTGTGTGCGGGTGCTTGAGGTTGTGCGCCTGTGCGAGAGGGTGAGTGGTTGTGTGCAGGTGTGTGAGGGTGTGGGTGTGAGGGTGTGTGTGAGTGTGTGCAGGTGTGTGAGGGTGAGTGGGTGTGTGCAGGTGTGTGCGTATGTGTGCGGGTGTGTGTGAGTGTGTGTGAGTGTGTTTGTGTGTGCGAGTGTCTATGGGTGTTTGTGGGTGTGTGCGGTTGAGTGCAACTGTGTGCAGGTGTGTGCGCGTGTGTATGTGTGTGTGCAGGTGAGTGTGGGTATGTGGGTGTGTGCAGGTGTGTGCGTGTGTGTATAGGTTTCTGTGTGTGTGTGCGGGTGTTTGTGGGTGCGCTCCCCGGGTGGGCTGAATGTCATGACTGTGTTAGGGGAGAGAAGGCCCAAAGAGGCCTTCAGGGAGCTGCCATGGCATAGCAGTGCTCAGGAAAGAGCACCCTTCTTTCTTTAGGCTGGAGGCACACTCGAGTTTCTGCTTGAGGCAGAGGGACGGCAGAGAGGCCATCACTGGCTGAAGGCAAAGCAGAGAGATTTTCGGTGGAGCGATGGCTCCATCTGCTGGCTGACAAGCGTGGAAGGCGAAGCCTCGCTCCAACTGAGTTCCTGAGGAAGGTCCCAAGCAGGAGGCACTCTGGCTCCACAAGCTAGAGGGTCCTGCTTAGGACTTCCCAGTGGCTCCAGAGTGGATGGCAAGGGCATGTGGGTTGGAGGGTGCTCGGAAGCTGCAGGGGAGGCTTTGGGCACCCAGTGCTCTGTGACGAAACACGCTGCAGGCCCGAGCATCCATGAACTCCTCCAAGGTTTTGGAGCAGGAAATCTGTCCTTAGCAGAAGGCTTCCTGCAAAGGCCTGCAGGCCTTTCTGGGTGGCTAAGCTGCAGCTCCCTTGCAGGCTGCTGGTCCAGGGGCCTGTGTCCCTTGGTCTAAAGTGCTGTAGGAGGAGCTCCTAGCAAGGGGAGAGCAAGCACCTTGTTTCCCTTGAAGAGACTGGCTTGTACATGGGGAGGCCTGCCAGCAGCGAAGACAGCGCAGGCAGCATGGGGGTTTGGCGGGCAGCTAAGAGGCTGCAGGAGTCCTGCATGAAATAGGGGTCATGACTGGTTTCTCCTCAAGGCCCAATGGCAACGTGCACACACAGCCTCTGGACCTGCAGCTCCCGAGCAGTGCAAGAGACCCCCAGGCAGCACCCTGGGGCCTCCTCGGATGAGCTGTGCTCCATAGAGGGCCTGCCTGCTGGCAATGGCCTAGGCCACCCCAGGCCCTAGAGAGGCCCGGCTGAGCCTGGGATGGGCCCTGCCCTCGCAGTGCTCAGGGAAAACCCGTGTTTGAGGCCAGGCTGCAGGCACATTCAATGTTGTGTCTGCTGCAGAGAGACTTCAGCTAGGACTTCCAGGGGGAATGTGAAGCGCTGTGGTTTTTACCTGCAATCCATGTGCCTCACTTGGGGTGCCCAGCCCATCCGTCCCACACTCCTTGGATGTGTGTTCCTCAGACAGCTGGACAGCTGGGGAAGTGGACCTCCCCCAGCAAGGGAGACCTGCCTAGAACATTGCTCTGTGTACAAAGAGGATTCGCTGTGCCTCTGGCACTGGGGAGAGACTTTCTGCACCCAGGAGACACTTGGCACACACAGCGTTTCCCCATGGAAAGTGGTGTGAAAAAGAGCACCCGCCGGGGCTGCATGGCCCTCTGCGGTAGAAGCCCTCCACGCAGCAGGCTGTCATGGACTCGGCTGCAGGCCTTTGTGGCTGGAGAGACTGCAGCTCCTCTGGAGGCTCTGGGCCAATTTTCACTCACCTTCGAGTGCAATAGGCTTGTGGGTTAAGGTGCTTGCAAAGGAAGGCAAGCAGCCTGCTCCTTTCCATTAGGAACACGTGTGGTGAGAGGCTTGGCAGCAGAGAAGAACAAAGAGGGGCAGCCAAGGAGGGGATTTGCATGCAGCTGGGTGGCCCCCAAATCTCCTGTTTCCCAAGCAGGGAATGCCTGCTGTGCCCATCAGTGCCCATTTCTAAGTGGGCACCCAGCCTCTGGATCTGCCCTTTCCCAGCCCTGAAAACACACGCAGGCCACACCCTGAGCCCTTCCAACTGTGAACTTTGCTCCCTGTGAGGGCTGAATGCCACATCTGGCTAAGGTGGGAGAAGGCCCGAGGAGGCCTTGGGGGACCTGCCAAGACATAGCAGTGCTCAGCAATGAGCACTCTGCTTTCTTTTGGCTGGACGCACATTCCAGTTTCTGCTTGAGGCCCGGAGAGGTCAGATAGGCGATCCCCGGGGGAAGGCAGAGCAGAGGGTTTTTCGGTGGAGCGTTGGCTCCCTCTGCTGGCCGTCAAGCGTGGAAGGCTAAGCCTTGCTCCAGCTGAGTTCCTGAGCAAGTTTCCAAGCAGGAGGCACTCTGGCTCCACAAGCTAGAGGACTTCCCAGTGGCTCCAGAGTGGGTGGCAAGGGCATGTGAGTTGGAGGGTGCTCAGAAGCCACAGGGGAGACTTGAGTGTGGTTGGGTGCAGGTGTGCCAATATGTGTGGGTGTGTGCGCATGTGTGCGAGTGTGTTTTAGTGTGTGTGAGAGTGTGCGTGAGTGCGGGCGTGCGAGTGTGTATGGGTGTGTGCGGGTGTGTGTGTGTGTGTGTGTGCAGGCATGTGCATGTGTGTTTTGGTGGGGGTAGGTGTGTGTGTGTGTGTAGGCGTGTATGTGTATCTGCGGGTGTGTGCGGGTGTGTATAGGATTGTGTGTGTGTGTGGGGTGTGTGTGGGTGTGTGCGGCTGTGTGTGAATGTGTGTGGGTGTGTGCTAGTGTCTTTGGGTGTGTGTGAGTGGGTTTGGGTGTGTGCATGCGTGTGTTAGAGTGAGTGGGACTGTGCAGGGTGTGCAGGTGGGTTCGGGTGTGTGTGGATGTGTGCAGGAGTGTGCAAGTATATGCGGGTATGTGTGGTTGTGTGCAGGTTGTGTGTGTGATTGGGTGTGTTTGGGTTTGTGTGGGTGTTTGTTAGTGTGTGCGAGAGTGTGTGGGTGTGTATGAGTCTGTGTGGGTGTGTGAGAGTGTGTGTGAGTGCAAGTGCGTGTGTGCGGGTGCTTGAGGTTGTGCGCCTGTGCGAGAGGGTGAGTGGTTGTGTGCAGGTGTGTGAGGGTGTGGGTGTGAGGGTGTGTGTGAGTGTGTGCAGGTGTGTGAGGGTGAGTGGGTGTGTGCAGGTGTGTGCGTATGTGTGCGGGTGTGTGTGAGTGTGTGTGAGTGTGTTTGTGTGTGCGAGTGTCTATGGGTGTTTGTGGGTGTGTGCGGTTGAGTGCAACTGTGTGCAGGTGTGTGCGCGTGTGTATGTGTGTGTGCAGGTGAGTGTGGGTATGTGGGTGTGTGCGGGTGTGTGCGTGTGTGTATAGGTTTCTGTGTGTGTGTGCGGGTGTGTGTGGGTGCGCTCCCCGGGTGGGCTGAATGTCATGACTGTGTTAGGGGAGAGAAGGCCCAAAGAGGCCTTCAGGGAGCTGCCATGGCATAGCAGTGCTCAGGAAAGAGCACCCTTCTTTCTTTAGGCTGGAGGCACACTCGAGTTTCTGCTTGAGGCAGAGGGACGGCAGAGAGGCCATCACTGGCTGAAGGCAAAGCAGAGAGATTTTCGGTGGAGCGATGGCTCCATCTGCTGGCTGACAAGCGTGGAAGGCGAAGCCTCGCTCCAACTGAGTTCCTGAGGAAGGTCCCAAGCAGGAGGCACTCTGGCTCCACAAGCTAGAGGGTCCTGCTTAGGACTTCCCAGTGGCTCCAGAGTGGATGGCAAGGGCATGTGGGTTGGAGGGTGCTCGGAAGCTGCAGGGGAGGCTTTGGGCACCCAGTGCTCTGTGACGAAACACGCTGCAGGCCCGAGCATCCATGAACTCCTCCAAGGTTTTGGAACAGGAAATCTGTCCTTAGCAGAAGGCTTCCTGCAAAGGCCTGCAGGCCTTTCTGGGTGGCTAAGCTGCAGCTCCCTTGCAGGCTGCTGGTCCAGGGGCCTGTGTCCCTTGGTCTAAAGTGCTGTAGGAGGAGCTCCTAGCAAGGGGAGAGCAAGCACCTTGTTTCCCTTGAAGAGACTGGCTTGTACATGGGGAGGCCTGCCAGCAGCGAAGACAGCGCAGGCAGCATGGGGGTTTGGCGGGCAGCTAAGAGGCTGCAGGAGTCCTGCATGAAATAGGGGTCATGACTGGTTTCTCCTCAAGGCCCAATGGCAACGTGCACACACAGCCTCTGGACCTGCAGCTCCCGAGCAGTGCAAGAGACCCCCAGGCAGCACCCTGGGGCCTCCTCGGATGAGCTGTGCTCCATAGAGGGCCTGCCTGCTGGCAATGGCCTAGGCCACCCCAGGCCCTAGAGAGGCCCGGCTGAGCCTGGGATGGGCCCTGCCCTCGCAGTGCTCAGGGAAAACCCGTGTTTGAGGCCAGGCTGCAGGCACATTCAATGTTGTGTCTGCTGCAGAGAGACTTCAGCTAGGACTTCCAGGGGGAATGTGAAGCGCTGTGGTTTTTACCTGCAATCCATGTGCCTCACTTGGGGTGCCCGGCCCATCCGTCCCACACTCCTTGGATGTGTGTTCCTCAGACAGCTGGACAGCTGGGGAAGTGGACCTCCCCCAGCAAGGGAGACCTGCCTAGAACATTGCTCTGTGTACAAAGAGGATTCGCTGTGCCTCTGGCACTGGGGAGAGACTTTCTGCACCCAGGAGACACTTGGCACACACAGCGTTTCCCCATGGAAAGTGGTGTGAAAAAGAGCACCCGCCGGGGCTGCATGGCCCTCTGCGGTAGAAGCCCTCCACGCAGCAGGCTGTCATGGACTCGGCTGCAGGCCTTTGTGGCTGGAGAGACTGCAGCTCCTCTGGAGGCTCTGGGCCAATTTTCACTCACCTTCGAGTGCAATAGGCTTGTGGGTTAAGGTGCTTGCAAAGGAAGGCAAGCAGCCTGCTCCTTTCCATTAGGAACACGTGTGGTGAGAGGCTTGGCAGCAGAGAAGAACAAAGAGGGGCAGCCAAGGAGGGGATTTGCATGCAGCTGGGTGGCCCCCAAATCTCCTGTTTCCCAAGCAGGGAATGCCTGCTGTGCCCATCAGTGCCCATTTCTAAGTGGGCACCCAGCCTCTGGATCTGCCCTTTCCCAGCCCTGAAAACACACGCAGGCCACACCCTGAGCCCTTCCAACTGTGAACTTTGCTCCCTGTGAGGGCTGAATGCCACATCTGGCTAAGGTGGGAGAAGGCCCGAGGAGGCCTTGGGGGACCTGCCAAGACATAGCAGTGCTCAGCAATGAGCACTCTGCTTTCTTTTGGCTGGACGCACATTCCAGTTTCTGCTTGAGGCCCGGAGAGGTCAGATAGGCGATCCCCGGGGGAAGGCAGAGCAGAGGGTTTTTCGGTGGAGCGTTGGCTCCCTCTGCTGGCCGTCAAGCGTGGAAGGCTAAGCCTTGCTCCAGCTGAGTTCCTGAGCAAGTTTCCAAGCAGGAGGCACTCTGGCTCCACAAGCTAGAGGACTTCCCAGTGGCTCCAGAGTGGGTGGCAAGGGCATGTGAGTTGGAGGGTGCTCAGAAGCCACAGGGGAGACTTGAGTGTGGTTGGGTGCAGGTGTGCCAATATGTGTGGGTGTGTGCGCATGTGTGCGATTGTGTTTTAATGTGTGTGAGAGTGTGCGTGAGTGCGGGCGTGCGAGTGTGTATGGGTGTGTGCGGGTGTGTGTGTGTGTGTGCGGGCATGTGCGTGTGTGTTTTGGTGGGGGTAGGTGTGTGTGTGTGTGTAGGCGTGTATGTGTATCTGCGGGTGTGTTTGGGTGTTTATAGGATTGTGTGTGTGTGTGGGGTGTGTGTGGGTGTGTGCGGCTGTGTGTGAATGTGTGTGGGTGTGTGCTAGTGTCTTTGGGTGTGTGTGAGTGGGTTTGGGTGTGTGCATGCGTGTGTTAGAGTGAGTGGGACTGTGCAGGGTGTGCAGGTGGGTTCGGGTGTGTGTGGATGTGTGCAGGAGTGTGCAACTATATGCGGGTATGTGTGGTTGTGTGCAGGTTGTGTGTGTGATTGGGTGTGTTTGGGTTTGTGTGGGTGTTTGTTAGTGTGTGTGAGAGTGTGTGGGTGTGTAGGAGTCTGTGTGGGTCTGTGAGAGTGTGTGTGAGTGCAAGTGCGTGTGTGCGGGTGCTTGAGGTTGTGCGCCTGTGCGAGAGGGTGAGTGGTTGTGTGCAGGTGTGTGAGGGTGTGGGTGTGAGGGTGTGTGTGAATGTGTGCAGGTGTGTGAGGGTGAGTGGGTGTGTGCAGGTGTGTGCGTATGTGTGCGGGTGTGTGTGAGTGTGTGTGAGTGTGTTTGTGTGTGCGAGTGTCTATGGGTGTTTGTGGGTGTGTGCGGTTGAGTGCAACTGTGTGCAGGTGTGTGCGCGTGTGTATGTGTGTGTGCAGGTGAGTGTGGGTATGTGGGTGTGTGCGGGTGTGTGCGTGTGTGTATAGGTTTCTGTGTGTGTGTGTGGGTGTGTGTGGGTGCGCTCCCCGGGTGGGCTGAATGTCATGACTGTGTTAGGGGAGAGAAGGCCCAAAGAGGCCTTCAGGGAGCTGCCATGGCATAGCAGTGCTCAGGAAAGAGCACCCTTCTTTCTTTAGGCTGGAGGCACACTCGAGTTTCTGCTTGAGGCAGAGGGACGGCAGAGAGGCCATCACTGGCTGAAGGCAAAGCAGAGAGATTTTCGGTGGAGCGATGGCTCCATCTGCTGGCTGACAAGCGTGGAAGGCGAAGCCTCGCTCCAACTGAGTTCCTGAGGAAGGTCCCAAGCAGGAGGCACTCTGGCTCCACAAGCTAGAGGGTCCTGCTTAGGACTTCCCAGTGGCTCCAGAGTGGATGGCAAGGGCATGTGGGTTGGAGGGTGCTCGGAAGCCGCAGGGGAGGCTTTGGGCACCCAGTGCTCTGTGACGAAACACGCTGCAGGCCCGAGCATCCATGAACTCCTCCAAGGTTTTGGAGCAGGAAATCTGTCCTTAGCAGAAGGCTTCCTGCAAAGGCCTGCAGGCCTTTCTGGGTGGCTAAGCTGCAGCTCCCTTGCAGGCTGCTGGTCCAGGGGCCTGTGTCCCTTGGTCTAAAGTGCTGTAGGAGGAGCTCCTAGCAAGGGGAGAGCAAGCACCTTGTTTCCCTTGAAGAGACTGGCTTGTACATGGGGAGGCCTGCCAGCAGCGAAGACAGCGCAGGCAGCATGGGGGTTTGGCGGGCAGCTAAGAGGCTGCAGGAGTCCTGCATGAAATAGGGGTCATGACTGGTTTCTCCTCAAGGCCCAATGGCAACATGCACACAGAGCCTCTGGACCTGCAGCTCCCGAGCAGTGCAAGAGACCCCCAGGCAGCACCCTGGGGCCTCCTCGGATGAGCTGTGCTCCATAGAGGGCCTGCCTGCTGGCAATGGCCTAGGCCACCCCAGGCCCTAGAGAGGCCCGGCTGAGCCTGGGATGGGCCCTGCCCTCGCAGTGCTCAGGGAAAACCCGTGTTTGAGGCCAGGCTGCAGGCACATTCAATGTTGTGTCTGCTGCAGAGAGACTTCAGCTAGGACTTCCAGGGGGAATGTGAAGCGCTGTGGTTTTTACCTGCAATCCATGTGCCTCACTTGGGGTGCCCGGCCCATCCGTCCCACACTCCTTGGATGTGTGTTCCTCAGACAGCTGGACAGCTGGGGAAGTGGACCTCCCCCAGCAAGGGAGACCTGCCTAGAACATTGCTCTGTGTACAAAGAGGATTCGCTGTGCCTCTGGCACTGGGGAGAGACTTTCTGCACCCAGGAGACACTTGGCACACACAGCGTTTCCCCATGGAAAGTGGTGTGAAAAAGAGCACCCGCCGGGGCTGCATGGCCCTCTGCGGTAGAAGCCCTCCACGCAGCAGGCTGTCATGGACTCGGCTGCAGGCCTTTGTGGCTGGAGAGACTGCAGCTCCTCTGGAGGCTCTGGGCCAATTTTCACTCACCTTCGAGTGCAATAGGCTTGTGGGTTAAGGTGCTTGCAAAGGAAGGCAAGCAGCCTGCTCCTTTCCATTAGGAACACGTGTGGTGAGAGGCTTGGCAGCAGAGAAGAACAAAGAGGGGCAGCCAAGGAGGGGATTTGCATGCAGCTGGGTGGCCCCCAAATCTCCTGTTTCCCAAGCAGGGAATGCCTGCTGTGCCCATCAGTGCCCATTTCTAAGTGGGCACCCAGCCTCTGGATCTGCCCTTTCCCAGCCCTGAAAACACACGCAGGCCACACCCTGAGCCCTTCCAACTGTGAACTTTGCTCCCTGTGAGGGCTGAATGCCACATCTGGCTAAGGTGGGAGAAGGCCCGAGGAGGCCTTGGGGGACCTGCCAAGACATAGCAGTGCTCAGCAATGAGCACTCTGCTTTCTTTTGGCTGGACGCACATTCCAGTTTCTGCTTGAGGCCCGGAGAGGTCAGATAGGCGATCCCCGGGGGAAGGCAGAGCAGAGGGTTTTTCGGTGGAGCGTTGGCTCCCTCTGCTGGCCGTCAAGCGTGGAAGGCTAAGCCTTGCTCCAGCTGAGTTCCTGAGCAAGTTTCCAAGCAGGAGGCACTCTGGCTCCACAAGCTAGAGGACTTCCCAGTGGCTCCAGAGTGGGTGGCAAGGGCATGTGAGTTGGAGGGTGCTCAGAAGCCACAGGGGAGACTTGAGTGTGGTTGGGTGCAGGTGTGCCAATATGTGTGGGTGTGTGCGCATGTGTGCGAGTGTGTTTTAGTGTGTGTGAGAGTGTGCGTGAGTGCGGGCGTGCGAGTGTGTATGGGTGTGTGCGGGTGTGTGTGTGTGTGTGTGTGCGGGCATGTGCGTGTGTGTTTTGGTGGGGGTAGGTGTGTGTGTGTGTGTAGGCGTGTATGTGTATCTGCGGGTGTGTGCGGGTGTGTATAGGATTGTGTGTGTGTGGGGGGTGTGTGTGGGTGTGTGCGGCTGTGTGTGAATGTGTGTGGGTGTGTGCTAGTGTCTTTGGGTGTGTGTGAGTGGGTTTGGGTGTGTGCATGCGTGTGTTAGAGTGAGTGGGACTGTGCAGGGTGTGCAGGTGTGTTCGGGTGTGTGTGGATGTGAGCAGGAGTGTGCAAGTATATGCGGGTATGTGTGGTTGTGTGCAGGTTGTGTGTGTGATTGGGTGTGTTTTGGTTTGTGTGGGTGTTTGTTAGTGTGTGTGAGAGTGTGTGGGTGTGTATGAGTCTGTGTGGGTCTGTGAGAGTGTGTGTGAGTGCAAGTGCGTGTGTGTGGGTGCTTGAGGTTGTGCGCCTGTGCGAGAGGGTGAGTGGTTGTGTGCAGGTGTGTGAGGGTGTGGGTGTGAGGGTGTGTGTGAGTGTGTGCAGGTGTGTGAGGGTGAGTGGGTGTGTGCAGGTGTGTGCGTATGTGTGCGGGTGTGTGTGAGTGTGTGTGAGTGTGTTTGTGTGTGCGAGTGTCTATGGGTGTTTGTGGGTGTGTGCGGTTGAGTGCAACTGTGTGCAGGTGTGTGCGCGTGTGTATGTGTGTGTGCAGGTGAGTGTGGGTATGTGGGTGTGTGCGGGTGTGTGCGTGTGTGTATAGGTTTCTGTGTGTGTGTGCGGGTGTTTGTGGGTGCGCTCCCCGGGTGGGCTGAATGTCATGACTGTGTTAGGGGAGAGAAGGCCCAAAGAGGCCTTCAGGGAGCTGCCATGGCATAGCAGTGCTCAGGAAAGAGCACCCTTCTTTCTTTAGGCTGGAGGCACACTCGAGTTTCTGCTTGAGGCAGAGGGACGGCAGAGAGGCCATCACTGGCTGAAGGCAAAGCAGAGAGATTTTCGGTGGAGCGATGGCTCCATCTGCTGGCTGACAAGCGTGGAAGGCGAAGCCTCGCTCCAACTGAGTTCCTGAGGAAGGTCCCAAGCAGGAGGCACTCTGGCTCCACAAGCTAGAGGGTCCTGCTTAGGACTTCCCAGTGGCTCCAGAGTGGATGGCAAGGGCATGTGGGTTGGAGGGTGCTCGGAAGCTGCAGGGGAGGCTTTGGGCACCCAGTGCTCTGTGACGAAACACGCTGCAGGCCCGAGCATCCATGAACTCCTCCAAGGTTTTGGAGCAGGAAATCTGTCCTTAGCAGAAGGCTTCCTGCAAAGGCCTGCAGGCCTTTCTGGGTGGCTAAGCTGCAGCTCCCTTGCAGGCTGCTGGTCCAGGGGCCTGTGTCCCTTGGTCTAAAGTGCTGTAGGAGGAGCTCCTAGCAAGGGGAGAGCAAGCACCTTGTTTCCCTTGAAGAGACTGGCTTGTACATGGGGAGGCCTGCCAGCAGCGAAGACAGCGCAGGCAGCATGGGGGTTTGGCGGGCAGCTAAGAGGCTGCAGGAGTCCTGCATGAAATAGGGGTCATGACTGGTTTCTCCTCAAGGCCCAATGGCAACGTGCACACACAGCCTCTGGACCTGCAGCTCCCGAGCAGTGCAAGAGACCCCCAGGCAGCACCCTGGGGCCTCCTCGGATGAGCTGTGCTCCATAGAGGGCCTGCCTGCTGGCAATGGCCTAGGCCACCCCAGGCCCTAGAGAGGCCCGGCTGAGCCTGGGATGGGCCCTGCCCTCGCAGTGCTCAGGGAAAACCCGTGTTTGAGGCCAGGCTGCAGGCACATTCAATGTTGTGTCTGCTGCAGAGAGACTTCAGCTAGGACTTCCAGGGGGAATGTGAAGCGCTGTGGTTTTTACCTGCAATCCATGTGCCTCACTTGGGGTGCCCAGCCCATCCGTCCCACACTCCTTGGATGTGTGTTCCTCAGACAGCTGGACAGCTGGGGAAGTGGACCTCCCCCAGCAAGGGAGACCTGCCTAGAACATTGCTCTGTGTACAAAGAGGATTCGCTGTGCCTCTGGCACTGGGGAGAGACTTTCTGCACCCAGGAGACACTTGGCACACACAGCGTTTCCCCATGGAAAGTGGTGTGAAAAAGAGCACCCGCCGGGGCTGCATGGCCCTCTGCGGTAGAAGCCCTCCACGCAGCAGGCTGTCATGGACTCGGCTGCAGGCCTTTGTGGCTGGAGAGACTGCAGCTCCTCTGGAGGCTCTGGGCCAATTTTCACTCACCTTCGAGTGCAATAGGCTTGTGGGTTAAGGTGCTTGCAAAGGAAGGCAAGCAGCCTGCTCCTTTCCATTAGGAACACGTGTGGTGAGAGGCTTGGCAGCAGAGAAGAACAAAGAGGGGCAGCCAAGGAGGGGATTTGCATGCAGCTGGGTGGCCCCCAAATCTCCTGTTTCCCAAGCAGGGAATGCCTGCTGTGCCCATCAGTGCCCATTTCTAAGTGGGCACCCAGCCTCTGGATCTGCCCTTTCCCAGCCCTGAAAACACACGCAGGCCACACCCTGAGCCCTTCCAACTGTGAACTTTGCTCCCTGTGAGGGCTGAATGCCACATCTGGCTAAGGTGGGAGAAGGCCCGAGGAGGCCTTGGGGGACCTGCCAAGACATAGCAGTGCTCAGCAATGAGCACTCTGCTTTCTTTTGGCTGGACGCACATTCCAGTTTCTGCTTGAGGCCCGGAGAGGTCAGATAGGCGATCCCCGGGGGAAGGCAGAGCAGAGGGTTTTTCGGTGGAGCGTTGGCTCCCTCTGCTGGCCGTCAAGTGTGGAAGGCTAAGCCTTGCTCCAGCTGAGTTCCTGAGCAAGTTTCCAAGCAGGAGGCACTCTGGCTCCACAAGCTAGAGGACTTCCCAGTGGCTCCAGAGTGGGTGGCAAGGGCATGTGAGTTGGAGGGTGCTCAGAAGCCACAGGGGAGACTTGAGTGTGGTTGGGTGCAGGTGTGCCAATATGTGTGGGTGTGTGCGCATGTGTGCGAGTGTGTTTTAGTGTGTGTGAGAGTGTGCGTGAGTGCGGGCGTGCGAGTGTGTATGGGTGTGTGCGGGTGTGTGTGTGTGTGTGTGTGCAGGCATGTGCGTGTGTGTTTTGGTGGGGGTAGGTGTGTGTGTGTGTGTAGGCGTGTATGTGTATCTGCGGGTGTGTGCGGGTGTGTATAGGATTGTGTGTGTGTGTGGGGTGTGTGTGGGTGTGTGCGGCTGTGTGTGAATGTGTGTGGGTGTGTGCTAGTGTCTTTGGGTGTGTGTGAGTGGGTTTGGGTGTGTGCATGCGTGTGTTAGAGTGAGTGGGACTGTGCAGGGTGTGCAGGTGGGTTCGGGTGTGTGTGGATGTGTGCAGGAGTGTGCAAGTATATGCGGGTATGTGTGGTTGTGTGCAGGTTGTGTGTGTGATTGGGTGTGTTTGGGTTTGTGTGGGTGTTTGTTAGTGTGTGTGAGAGTGTGTGGGTGTGTAGGAGTCTGTGTGGGTCTGTGAGAGTGTGTGTGAGTGCAAGTGCGTGTGTGCGGGTGCTTGAGGTTGTGCGCCTGTGCGAGAGGGTGAGTGGTTGTGTGCAGGTGTGTGAGGGTGTGGGTGTGAGGGTGTGTGTGAGTGTGTGCAGGTGTGTGAGGGTGAGTGGGTGTGTGCAGGTGTGTGCGTATGTGTGCGGGTGTGTGTGAGTGTGTGTGAGTGTGTTTGTGTGTGCGAGTGTCTATGGGTGTTTGTGGGTGTGTGCGGTTGAGTGCAACTGTGTGCAGGTGTGTGCGCGTGTGTATGTGTGTGTGCAGGTGAGTGTGGGTATGTGGGTGTGTGCGGGTGTGTGCGTGTGTGTATAGGTTTCTGTGTGTGTGTGTGGGTGTGTGTGGGTGCGCTCCCCGGGTGGGCTGAATGTCATGACTGTGTTAGGGGAGAGAAGGCCCAAAGAGGCCTTCAGGGAGCTGCCATGGCATAGCAGTGCTCAGGAAAGAGCACCCTTCTTTCTTTAGGCTGGAGGCACACTCGAGTTTCTGCTTGAGGCAGAGGGACGGCAGAGAGGCCATCACTGGCTGAAGGCAAAGCAGAGAGATTTTCGGTGGAGCGATGGCTCCATCTGCTGGCTGACAAGCGTGGAAGGCGAAGCCTCGCTCCAACTGAGTTCCTGAGGAAGGTCCCAAGCAGGAGGCACTCTGGCTCCACAAGCTAGAGGGTCCTGCTTAGGACTTCCCAGTGGCTCCAGAGTGGATGGCAAGGGCATGTGGGTTGGAGGGTGCTCGGAAGCCGCAGGGGAGGCTTTGGGCACCCAGTGCTCTGTGACGAAACACGCTGCAGGCCCGAGCATCCATGAACTCCTCCAAGGTTTTGGAGCAGGAAATCTGTCCTTAGCAGAAGGCTTCCTGCAAAGGCCTGCAGGCCTTTCTGGGTGGCTAAGCTGCAGCTCCCTTGCAGGCTGCTGGTCCAGGGGCCTGTGTCCCTTGGTCTAAAGTGCTGTAGGAGGAGCTCCTAGCAAGGGGAGAGCAAGCACCTTGTTTCCCTTGAAGAGACTGGCTTGTACATGGGGAGGCCTGCCAGCAGCGAAGACAGCGCAGGCAGCATGGGGGTTTGGCGGGCAGCTAAGAGGCTGCAGGAGTCCTGCATGAAATAGGGGTCATGACTGGTTTCTCCTCAAGGCCCAATGGCAACATGCACACAGAGCCTCTGGACCTGCAGCTCCCGAGCAGTGCAAGAGACCCCCAGGCAGCACCCTGGGGCCTCCTCGGATGAGCTGTGCTCCATAGAGGGCCTGCCTGCTGGCAATGGCCTAGGCCACCCCAGGCCCTAGAGAGGCCCGGCTGAGCCTGGGATGGGCCCTGCCCTCGCAGTGCTCAGGGAAAACCCGTGTTTGAGGCCAGGCTGCAGGCACATTCAATGTTGTGTCTGCTGCAGAGAGACTTCAGCTAGGACTTCCAGGGGGAATGTGAAGCGCTGTGGTTTTTACCTGCAATCCATGTGCCTCACTTGGGGTGCCCGGCCCATCCGTCCCACACTCCTTGGATGTGTGTTCCTCAGACAGCTGGACAGCTGGGGAAGTGGACCTCCCCCAGCAAGGGAGACCTGCCTAGAACATTGCTCTGTGTACAAAGAGGATTCGCTGTGCCTCTGGCACTGGGGAGAGACTTTCTGCACCCAGGAGACACTTGGCACACACAGCGTTTCCCCATGGAAAGTGGTGTGAAAAAGAGCACCCGCCGGGGCTGCATGGCCCTCTGCGGTAGAAGCCCTCCACGCAGCAGGCTGTCATGGACTCGGCTGCAGGCCTTTGTGGCTGGAGAGACTGCAGCTCCTCTGGAGGCTCTGGGCCAATTTTCACTCACCTTCGAGTGCAATAGGCTTGTGGGTTAAGGTGCTTGCAAAGGAAGGCAAGCAGCCTGCTCCTTTCCATTAGGAACACGTGTGGTGAGAGGCTTGGCAGCAGAGAAGAACAAAGAGGGGCAGCCAAGGAGGGGATTTGCATGCAGCTGGGTGGCCCCCAAATCTCCTGTTTCCCAAGCAGGGAATGCCTGCTGTGCCCATCAGTGCCCATTTCTAAGTGGGCACCCAGCCTCTGGATCTGCCCTTTCCCAGCCCTGAAAACACACGCAGGCCACACCCTGAGCCCTTCCAACTGTGAACTTTGCTCCCTGTGAGGGCTGAATGCCACATCTGGCTAAGGTGGGAGAAGGCCCGAGGAGGCCTTGGGGGACCTGCCAAGACATAGCAGTGCTCAGCAATGAGCACTCTGCTTTCTTTTGGCTGGACGCACATTCCAGTTTCTGCTTGAGGCCCGGAGAGGTCAGATAGGCGATCCCCGGGGGAAGGCAGAGCAGAGGGTTTTTCGGTGGAGCGTTGGCTCCCTCTGCTGGCCGTCAAGCGTGGAAGGCTAAGCCTTGCTCCAGCTGAGTTCCTGAGCAAGTTTCCAAGCAGGAGGCACTCTGGCTCCACAAGCTAGAGGACTTCCCAGTGGCTCCAGAGTGGGTGGCAAGGGCATGTGAGTTGGAGGGTGCTCAGAAGCCACAGGGGAGACTTGAGTGTGGGTGGGTGCAGGTGTGCCAATATGTGTGGGTGTGTGCGCATGTGTGCGAGTGTGTTTTAGTGTGTGTGAGAGTGTGCGTGAGTGCGGGCGTGCGAGTGTGTATGGGTGTGTGCGGGTGTGTGTGTGTGTGTGTGTGCGGGCATGTGCGTGTGTGTTTTGGTGGGGGTAGGTGTGTGTGTGTGTGTAGGCGTGTATGTGTATCTGCGGGTGTGTGCGGGTGTGTATAGGATTGTGTGTGTGTGTGGGGTGTGTGTGGGTGTGTGCGGCTGTGTGTGAATGTGTGTGGGTGTGTGCTAGTGTCTTTGGGTGTGTGTGAGTGGGTTTGGGTGTGTGCATGCGTGTGTTAGAGTGAGTGGGACTGTGCAGGGTGTGCAGGTGTGTTCGGGTGTGTGTGGATGTGTGCAGGAGTGTGCAAGTATATGCGGGTATGTGTGGTTGTGTGCAGGTTGTGTGTGTGATTGGGTGTGTTTTGGTTTGTGTGGGTGTTTGTTAGTGTGTGTGAGAGTGTGTGGGTGTGTATGAGTCTGTGTGGGTCTGTGAGAGTGTGTGTGAGTGCAAGTGCGTGTGTGTGGGTGCTTGAGGTTGTGCGCCTGTGCGAGAGGGTGAGTGGTTGTGTGCAGGTGTGTGAGGGTGTGGGTGTGAGGGTGTGTGTGAGTGTGTGCAGGTGTGTGAGGGTGAGTGGGTGTGTGCAGGTGTGTGCGTATGTGTGCGGGTGTGTGTGAGTGTGTGTGAGTGTGTTTGTGTGTGCGAGTGTCTATGGGTGTTTGTGGGTGTGTGCGGTTGAGTGCAACTGTGTGCAGGTGTGTGCGCGTGTGTATGTGTGTGTGCAGGTGAGTGTGGGTATGTGGGTGTGTGCGGGTGTGTGCGTGTGTGTATAGGTTTCTGTGTGTGTGTGTGGGTGTGTGTGGGTGCGCTCCCCGGGTGGGCTGAATGTCATGACTGTGTTAGGGGAGAGAAGGCCCAAAGAGGCCTTCAGGGAGCTGCCATGGCATAGCAGTGCTCAGGAAAGAGCACCCTTCTTTCTTTAGGCTGGAGGCACACTCGAGTTTCTGCTTGAGGCAGAGGGACGGCAGAGAGGCCATCACTGGCTGAAGGCAAAGCAGAGAGATTTTCGGTGGAGCGATGGCTCCATCTGCTGGCTGACAAGCGTGGAAGGCGAAGCCTCGCTCCAACTGAGTTCCTGAGGAAGGTCCCAAGCAGGAGGCACTCTGGCTCCACAAGCTAGAGGGTCCTGCTTAGGACTTCCCAGTGGCTCCAGAGTGGATGGCAAGGGCATGTGGGTTGGAGGGTGCTCGGAAGCCGCAGGGGAGGCTTTGGGCACCCAGTGCTCTGTGACGAAACACGCTGCAGGCCCGAGCATCCATGAACTCCTCCAAGGTTTTGGAGCAGGAAATCTGTCCTTAGCAGAAGGCTTCCTGCAAAGGCCTGCAGGCCTTTCTGGGTGGCTAAGCTGCAGCTCCCTTGCAGGCTGCTGGTCCAGGGGCCTGTGTCCCTTGGTCTAAAGTGCTGTAGGAGGAGCTCCTAGCAAGGGGAGAGCAAGCACCTTGTTTCCCTTGAAGAGACTGGCTTGTACATGGGGAGGCCTGCCAGCAGCGAAGACAGCGCAGGCAGCATGGGGGTTTGGCGGGCAGCTAAGAGGCTGCAGGAGTCCTGCATGAAATAGGGGTCATGACTGGTTTCTCCTCAAGGCCCAATGGCAACATGCACACAGAGCCTCTGGACCTGCAGCTCCCGAGCAGTGCAAGAGACCCCCAGGCAGCACCCTGGGGCCTCCTCGGATGAGCTGTGCTCCATAGAGGGCCTGCCTGCTGGCAATGGCCTAGGCCACCCCAGGCCCTAGAGAGGCCCGGCTGAGCCTGGGATGGGCCCTGCCCTCGCAGTGCTCAGGGAAAACCCGTGTTTGAGGCCAGGCTGCAGGCACATTCAATGTTGTGTCTGCTGCAGAGAGACTTCAGCTAGGACTTCCAGGGGGAATGTGAAGCGCTGTGGTTTTTACCTGCAATCCATGTGCCTCACTTGGGGTGCCCGGCCCATCCGTCCCACACTCCTTGGATGTGTGTTCCTCAGACAGCTGGACAGCTGGGGAAGTGGACCTCCCCCAGCAAGGGAGACCTGCCTAGAACATTGCTCTGTGTACAAAGAGGATTCGCTGTGCCTCTGGCACTGGGGAGAGACTTTCTGCACCCAGGAGACACTTGGCACACACAGCGTTTCCCCATGGAAAGTGGTGTGAAAAAGAGCACCCGCCGGGGCTGCATGGCCCTCTGCGGTAGAAGCCCTCCACGCAGCAGGCTGTCATGGACTCGGCTGCAGGCCTTTGTGGCTGGAGAGACTGCAGCTCCTCTGGAGGCTCTGGGCCAATTTTCACTCACCTTCGAGTGCAATAGGCTTGTGGGTTAAGGTGCTTGCAAAGGAAGGCAAGCAGCCTGCTCCTTTCCATTAGGAACACGTGTGGTGAGAGGCTTGGCAGCAGAGAAGAACAAAGAGGGGCAGCCAAGGAGGGGATTTGCATGCAGCTGGGTGGCCCCCAAATCTCCTGTTTCCCAAGCAGGGAATGCCTGCTGTGCCCATCAGTGCCCATTTCTAAGTGGGCACCCAGCCTCTGGATCTGCCCTTTCCCAGCCCTGAAAACACACGCAGGCCACACCCTGAGCCCTTCCAACTGTGAACTTTGCTCCCTGTGAGGGCTGAATGCCACATCTGGCTAAGGTGGGAGAAGGCCCGAGGAGGCCTTGGGGGACCTGCCAAGACATAGCAGTGCTCAGCAATGAGCACTCTGCTTTCTTTTGGCTGGACGCACATTCCAGTTTCTGCTTGAGGCCCGGAGAGGTCAGATAGGCGATCCCCGGGGGAAGGCAGAGCAGAGGGTTTTTCGGTGGAGCGTTGGCTCCCTCTGCTGGCCGTCAAGCGTGGAAGGCTAAGCCTTGCTCCAGCTGAGTTCCTGAGCAAGTTTCCAAGCAGGAGGCACTCTGGCTCCACAAGCTAGAGGACTTCCCAGTGGCTCCAGAGTGGGTGGCAAGGGCATGTGAGTTGGAGGGTGCTCAGAAGCCACAGGGGAGACTTGAGTGTGGGTGGGTGCAGGTGTGCCAATATGTGTGGGTGTGTGCGCATGTGTGCGAGTGTGTTTTAGTGTGTGTGAGAGTGTGCGTGAGTGCGGGCGTGCGAGTGTGTATTGGTGTGTGCGGGTGTGTGTGTGTGTGTGTGTGCGGGCATGTGCGTGTGTGTTTTGGTGGGGGTAGGTGTGTGTGTGTGTGTAGGCGTGTATGTGTATCTGCGGGTGTGTGCGGGTGTGTATAGGATTGTGTGTGTGTGTGGGGTGTGTGTGGGTGTGTGCGGCTGTGTGTGAATGTGTGTGGGTGTGTGCTAGTGTCTTTGGGTGTGTGTGAGTGGGTTTGGGTGTGTGCATGCGTGTGTTAGAGTGAGTGGGACTGTGCAGGGTGTGCAGGTGTGTTCGGGTGTGTGTGGATGTGTGCAGGAGTGTGCAAGTATATGCGGGTATGTGTGGTTGTGTGCAGGTTGTGTGTGTGATTGGGTGTGTTTTGGTTTGTGTGGGTGTTTGTTAGTGTGTGTGAGAGTGTGTGGGTGTGTATGAGTCTGTGTGGGTCTGTGAGAGTGTGTGTGAGTGCAAGTGCGTGTGTGTGGGTGCTTGAGGTTGTGCGCCTGTGCGAGAGGGTGAGTGGTTGTGTGCAGGTGTGTGAGGGTGTGGGTGTGAGGGTGTGTGTGAGTGTGTGCAGGTGTGTGAGGGTGAGTGGGTGTGTGCAGGTGTGTGCGTATGTGTGCGGGTGTGTGTGAGTGTGTGTGAGTGTGTTTGTGTGTGCGAGTGTCTATGGGTGTTTGTGGGTGTGTGCGGTTGAGTGCAACTGTGTGCAGGTGTGTGCGCGTGTGTATGTGTGTGTGCAGGTGAGTGTGGGTATGTGGGTGTGTGCGGGTGTGTGCGTGTGTGTATAGGTTTCTGTGTGTGTGTGCGGGTGTTTGTGGGTGCGCTCCCCGGGTGGGCTGAATGTCATGACTGTGTTAGGGGAGAGAAGGCCCAAAGAGGCCTTCAGGGAGCTGCCATGGCATAGCAGTGCTCAGGAAAGAGCACCCTTCTTTCTTTAGGCTGGAGGCACACTCGAGTTTCTGCTTGAGGCAGAGGGACGGCAGAGAGGCCATCACTGGCTGAAGGCAAAGCAGAGAGATTTTCGGTGGAGCGATGGCTCCATCTGCTGGCTGACAAGCGTGGAAGGCGAAGCCTCGCTCCAACTGAGTTCCTGAGGAAGGTCCCAAGCAGGAGGCACTCTGGCTCCACAAGCTAGAGGGTCCTGCTTAGGACTTCCCAGTGGCTCCAGAGTGGATGGCAAGGGCATGTGGGTTGGAGGGTGCTCGGAAGCTGCAGGGGAGGCTTTGGGCACCCAGTGCTCTGGGACGAAACACGCTGCAGGCCCGAGCATCCATGAACTCCTCCAAGGTTTTGGAGCAGGAAATCTGTCCTTAGCAGAAGGCTTCTTGCAAAGGCCTGCAGGCCTTTCTGGGTGGCTAAGCTGCAGCTCCCTTGCAGGCTGCTGGTCCAGGGGCCTGTGTCCCTTGGTCTAAAGTGCTGTAGGAGGAGCTCCTAGCAAGGGGAGAGCAAGCACCTTGTTTCCCTTGAAGAGACTGGCTTGTACATGGGGAGGCCTGCCAGCAGCGAAGACAGCGCAGGCAGCATGGGGGTTTGGCAGGCAGCTAAGAGGCTGCAGGAGTCCTGCATGAAATAGGGGTCATGACTGGTTTCTCCTCAAGGCCCAATGGCAACGTGCACACACAGCCTCTGGACCTGCAGCTCCCGAGCAGTGCAAGAGACCCCCAGGCAGCACCCTGGGGCCTCCTCGGATGAGCTGTGCTCCATAGAGGGCCTGCCTGCTGGCAATGGCCTAGGCCACCCCAGGCCCTAGAGAGGCCCGGCTGAGCCTGGGATGGGCCCTGCCCTCGCAGTGCTCAGGGAAAACCCGTGTTTGAGGCCAGGCTGCAGGCACATTCAATGTTGTGTCTGCTGCAGAGAGACTTCAGCTAGGACTTCCAGGGGGAATGTGAAGCGCTGTGGTTTTTACCTGCAATCCATGTGCCTCACTTGGGGTGCCCGGCCCATCCGTCCCACACTCCTTGGATGTGTGTTCCTCAGACAGCTGGACAGCTGGGGAAGTGGACCTCCCCCAGCAAGGGAGACCTGCCTAGAACATTGCTCTGTGTACAAAGAGGATTCGCTGTGCCTCTGGCACTGGGGAGAGACTTTCTGCACCCAGGAGACACTTGGCACACACAGCGTTTCCCCATGGAAAGTGGTGTGAAAAAGAGCACCCGCCGGGGCTGCATGGCCCTCTGCGGTAGAAGCCCTCCATGCAGCAGGCTGTCATGGACTCGGCTGCAGGCCTTTGTGGCTGGAGAGACTGCAGCTCCTCTGGAGGCTCTGGGCCAATTTTCACTCACCTTCGAGTGCAATAGGCTTGTGGGTTAAGGTGCTTGCAAAGGAAGGCAAGCAGCCTGCTCCTTTCCATTAGGAACACGTGTGGTGAGAGGCTTGGCAGCAGAGAAGAACAAAGAGGGGCAGCCAAGGAGGGGATTTGCATGCAGCTGGGTGGCCCCCAAATCTCCTGTTTCCCAAGCAGGGAATGCCTGCTGTGCCCATCAGTGCCCATTTCTAAGTGGGCACCCAGCCTCTGGATCTGCCCTTTCCCAGCCCTGAAAACACACGCAGGCCACACCCTGAGCCCTTCCAACTGTGAACTTTGCTCCCTGTGAGGGCTGAATGCCACATCTGGCTAAGGTGGGAGAAGGCCTGAGGAGGCCTTGGGGGACCTGCCAAGACATAGCAGTGCTCAGCAATGAGCACTCTGCTTTCTTTTGGCTGGACGCACATTCCAGTTTCTGCTTGAGGCCCGGAGAGGTCAGATAGGCGATCCCCGGGGGAAGGCAGAGCAGAGGGTTTTTCGGTGGAGCGTTGGCTCCCTCTGCTGGCCGTCAAGCGTGGAAGGCTAAGCCTTGCTCCAGCTGAGTTCCTGAGCAAGATTCCAAGCAGGAGGCACTCTGGCTCCACAAGCTAGAGGACTTCCCAGTGGCTCCAGAGTGGGTGGCAAGGGCATGTGAGTTGGAGGGTGCTCAGAAACCACAGGGGAGACTTGAGTGTGGTTGGGTGCAGGTGTGCCAATATGTGTGGGTTTGTGCGCATGGGTGCGAGTGTGTATTAGTGTGTGTGAGAGTTTGCGTGAGTGCGGGCGTGCGAGTGTGTATGGGTGTGTGCGGGTGTGTGTGTGTGTGTGCGGGCATGTGCGTGTGTGTTTTGGTGGGGGTAGGTGTGTGTGTGTGTGTGTAGGCGTGTATGTGTATCTGCGGGTGTGTGTGGGTGTGTATAGGATTGTGTGTGTGTGTGGGGTGTGTGTGGGTGTGTGCGGCTGTGTGTGAATGTGTGTGGGTGTGTGCTAGTGTCTTTGGGTGTGTGTGAGTGGGTTTGGGTGTGTGCATGCGTGTGTTAGAGTGAGTGGGACTGTGCAGGGTGTGCAGGTGGGTTCGGGTGTGTGTGGATGTGTGCAGGAGTGTGCAAGTATATGCGGGTATGTGTGGTTGTGTGCAGGTTGTGTGTGTGATTGGGTGTGTTTGGGTTTGTGTGGGTGTTTGTTAGTGTGTGCGAGAGTGTGTGGGTGTGTATGAGTCTGTGTGGGTCTGTGAGAGTGTGTGTGAGTGCAAGTGCGTGTGTGCGGGTGCTTGAGGTTGTGCGCCTGTGCGAGAGGGTGAGTGGTTGTGTGCAGGTGTGTGAGGGTGTGGGTGTGAGGGTGTGTGTGAGTGTGTGCAGGTGTGTGAGGGTGAGTGGGTGTGTGCAGGTGTGTGCGTATGTGTGCGGGTGTGTGTGAGTGTGTGTGAGTGTGTTTGTGTGTGCGAGTGTCTATGGGTGTTTGTGGGTGTGTGCGGTTGAGTGCGACTGTGTGCAGGTGTGTGCGCGTGTGTATGTGTGTGTGCAGGTGAGTGTGGGTATGTGGGTGTGTGCGGGTGTGTGCGTGTGTGTATAGGTTTCTGTGTGTGTGTGTGGGTGTGTGTGGGTGCGCTCCCCGGGTGGGCTGAATGTCATGACTGTGTTAGGGGAGAGAAGGCCCAAAGAGGCCTTCAGGGAGCTGCCATGGCATAGCAGTGCTCAGGAAAGAGCACCCTTCTTTCTTTAGGCTGGAGGCACACTCGAGTTTCTGCTTGAGGCAGAGGGACGGCAGAGAGGCCATCACTGGCTGAAGGCAAAGCAGAGAGATTTTCGGTGGAGCGATGGCTCCATCTGCTGGCTGACAAGCGTGGAAGGCGAAGCCTCGCTCCAACTGAGTTCCTGAGGAAGGTCCCAAGCAGGAGGCACTCTGGCTCCACAAGCTAGAGGGTCCTGCTTAGGACTTCCCAGTGGCTCCAGAGTGGATGGCAAGGGCATGTGGGTTGGAGGGTGCTCGGAAGCCGCAGGGGAGGCTTTGGGCACCCAGTGCTCTGTGACGAAACACGCTGCAGGCCCGAGCATCCATGAACTCCTCCAAGGTTTTGGAGCAGGAAATCTGTCCTTAGCAGAAGGCTTCCTGCAAAGGCCTGCAGGCCTTTCTGGGTGGCTAAGCTGCAGCTCCCTTGCAGGCTGCTGGTCCAGGGGCCTGTGTCCCTTGGTCTAAAGTGCTGTAGGAGGAGCTCCTAGCAAGGGGAGAGCAAGCACCTTGTTTCCCTTGAAGAGACTGGCTTGTACATGGGGAGGCCTGCCAGCAGCGAAGACAGCGCAGGCAGCATGGGGGTTTGGCAGGCAGCTAAGAGGCTGCAGGAGTCCTGCATGAAACAGGGGTCATGACTGGTTTCTCCTCAAGGCCCAATGGCAACGTGCACACACAGCCTCTGGACCTGCAGCTCCCGAGCAGTGCAAGAGACCCCCAGGCAGCACCCTGGGGCCTCCTCGGATGAGCTGTGCTCCATAGAGGGCCTGCCTGCTGGCAATGGCCTAGGCCACCCCAGGCCCTAGAGAGGCCCGGCTGAGCCTGGGATGGGCCCTGCCCTCGCAGTGCTCAGGGAAAACCCGTGTTTGAGGCCAGGCTGCAGGCACATTCAATGTTGTGTCTGCTGCAGAGAGACTTCAGCTAGGACTTCCAGGGGGAATGTGAAGCGCTGTGGTTTTTACCTGCAATCCATGTGCCTCACTTGGGGTGCCCGGCCCATCCGTCCCACACTCCTTGGATGTGTGTTCCTCAGACAGCTGGACAGCTGGGGAAGTGGACCTCCCCCAGCAAGGGAGACCTGCCTAGAACATTGCTCTGTGTACAAAGAGGATTCGCTGTGCCTCTGGCACTGGGGAGAGACTTTCTGCACCCAGGAGACACTTGGCACACACAGCGTTTCCCCATGGAAAGTGGTGTGAAAAAGAGCACCCGCCGGGGCTGCATGGCCCTCTGCGGTAGAAGCCCTCCACGCAGCAGGCTGTCATGGACTCGGCTGCAGGCCTTTGTGGCTGGAGAGACTGCAGCTCCTCTGGAGGCTCTGGGCCAATTTTCACTCACCTTCGAGTGCAATAGGCTTGTGGGTTAAGGTGCTTGCAAAGGAAGGCAAGCAGCCTGCTCCTTTCCATTAGGAACACGTGTGGTGAGAGGCTTGGCAGCAGAGAAGAACAAAGAGGGGCAGCCAAGGAGGGGATTTGCATGCAGCTGGGTGGCCCCCAAATCTCCTGTTTCCCAAGCAGGGAATGCCTGCTGTGCCCATCAGTGCCCATTTCTAAGTGGGCACCCAGCCTCTGGATCTGCCCTTTCCCAGCCCTGAAAACACACGCAGGCCACACCCTGAGCCCTTCCAACTGTGAACTTTGCTCCCTGTGAGGGCTGAATGCCACATCTGGCTAAGGTGGGAGAAGGCCCGAGGAGGCCTTGGGGGACCTGCCAAGACATAGCAGTGCTCAGCAATGAGCACTCTGCTTTCTTTTGGCTGGACGCACATTCGTTTCTGCTTGAGGCCCGGAGAGGTCAGATAGGCGATCCCCGGGGGAAGGCAGAGCAGAGGGTTTTTCGGTGGAGCGTTGGCTCCCTCTGCTGGCCGTCAAGCGTGGAAGGCTAAGCCTTGCTCCAGCTGAGTTCCTGAGCAAGTTTCCAAGCAGGAGGCACTCTGGCTCCACAAGCTAGAGGACTTCCCAGTGGCTCCAGAGTGGGTGGCAAGGGCATGTGAGTTGGAGGGTGCTCAGAAGCCACAGGGGAGACTTGAGTGTGGTTGGGTGCAGGTGTGCCAATATGTGTGGGTGTGTGCGCATGTGTGCGAGTGTGTTTTAGTGTGTGTGAGAGTGTGCGTGAGTGCGGGCGTGCGAGTGTGTATGGGTGTGTGCGGGTGTGTGTGTGTGTGTGTGTGCAGGCATGTGCGTGTGTGTTTTGGTGGGGGTAGGTGTGTGTGTGTGTGTAGGCGTGTATGTGTATCTGCGGGTGTGTGCGGGTGTGTATAGGATTGTGTGTGTGTGTGGGGTGTGTGTGGGTGTGTGCGGCTGTGTGTGAATGTGTGTGGGTGTGTGCTAGTGTCTTTGGGTGTGTGTGAGTGGGTTTGGGTGTGTGCATGCGTGTGTTAGAGTGAGTGGGACTGTGCAGGGTGTGCAGGTGGGTTCGGGTGTGTGTGGATGTGTGCAGGAGTGTGCAAGTATATGCGGGTATGTGTGGTTGTGTGCAGGTTGTGTGTGTGATTGGGTGTGTTTGGGTTTGTGTGGGTGTTTGTTAGTGTGTGCGAGAGTGTGTGGGTGTGTATGAGTCTGTGTGGGTCTGTGAGAGTGTGTGTGAGTGCAAGTGCGTGTGTGCGGGTGCTTGAGGTTGTGCGCCTGTGCGAGAGGGTGAGTGGTTGTGTGCAGGTGTGTGAGGGTGTGGGTGTGAGGGTGTGTGTGAGTGTGTGCAGGTGTGTGAGGGTGAGTGGGTGTGTGCAGGTGTGTGCGTATGTGTGCGGGTGTGTGTGAGTGTGTGTGAGTGTGTTTGTGTGTGCGAGTGTCTATGGGTGTTTGTGGGTGTGTGCGGTTGAGTGCGACTGTGTGCAGGTGTGTGCGCGTGTGTATGTGTGTGTGCAGGTGAGTGTGGGTATGTGGGTGTGTGCGGGTGTGTGCGTGTGTGTATAGGTTTCTGTGTGTGTGTGCGGGTGTGTGTGGGTGCGCTCCCCGGGTGGGCTGAATGTCATGACTGTGTTAGGGGAGAGAAGGCCCAAAGAGGCCTTCAGGGAGCTGCCATGGCATAGCAGTGCTCAGGAAAGAGCACCCTTCTTTCTTTAGGCTGGAGGCACACTCGAGTTTCTGCTTGAGGCAGAGGGACGGCAGAGAGGCCATCACTGGCTGAAGGCAAAGCAGAGAGATTTTCGGTGGAGCGATGGCTCCATCTGCTGGCTGACAAGCGTGGAAGGCGAAGCCTCGCTCCAACTGAGTTCCTGAGGAAGGTCCCAAGCAGGAGGCACTCTGGCTCCACAAGCTAGAGGGTCCTGCTTAGGACTTCCCAGTGGCTCCAGAGTGGATGGCAAGGGCATGTGGGTTGGAGGGTGCTCGGAAGCCGCAGGGGAGGCTTTGGGCACCCAGTGCTCTGTGACGAAACACGCTGCAGGCCCGAGCATCCATGAACTCCTCCAAGGTTTTGGAGCAGGAAATCTGTCCTTAGCAGAAGGCTTCCTGCAAAGGCCTGCAGGCCTTTCTGGGTGGCTAAGCTGCAGCTCCCTTGCAGGCTGCTGGTCCAGGGGCCTGTGTCCCTTGGTCTAAAGTGCTGTAGGAGGAGCTCCTAGCAAGGGGAGAGCAAGCACCTTGTTTCCCTTGAAGAGACTGGCTTGTACATGGGGAGGCCTGCCAGCAGCGAAGACAGCGCAGGCAGCATGGGGGTTTGGCAGGCAGCTAAGAGGCTGCAGGAGTCCTGCATGAAATAGGGGTCATGACTGGTTTCTCCTCAAGGCCCAATGGCAACGTGCACACACAGCCTCTGGACCTGCAGCTCCCGAGCAGTGCAAGAGACCCCCAGGCAGCACCCTGGGGCCTCCTCGGATGAGCTGTGCTCCATAGAGGGCCTGCCTGCTGGCAATGGCCTAGGCCACCCCAGGCCCTAGAGAGGCCCGGCTGAGCCTGGGATGGGCCCTGCCCTTGCAGTGCTCAGGGAAAACCCGTGTTTGAGGCCAGGCTGCAGGCACATTCAATGTTGTGTCTGCTGCAGAGAGACTTCAGCTAGGACTTCCAGGGGGAATGTGAAGCGCTGTGGTTTTTACCTGCAATCCATGTGCCTCACTTGGGGTGCCCGGCCCATCCGTCCCACACTCCTTGGATGTGTGTTCCTCAGACAGCTGGACAGCTGGGGAAGTGGACCTCCCCCAGCAAGGGAGATCTGCCTAGAACATTGCTCTGTGTACAAAGAGGATTCGCTGTGCCTCTGGCACTGGGGAGAGACTTTCTGCACCCAGGAGACACTTGGCACACACAGCGTTTCCCCATGGAAAGTGGTGTGAAAAAGAGCACCCGCTGGGGCTGCATGGCCCTCTGCGGTAGAAGCCCTCCACGCAGCAGGCTGTCATGGACTCAGCTGCAGGCCTTTGTGGCTGGAGAGACTGCAGCTCCTCTGGAGGCTCTGGGCCAATTTTCACTCACCTTCGAGTGCAATAGGCTTGTGGGTTAAGGTGCTTGCAAAGGAAGGCAAGCAGCCTGCTCCTTTCCATTAGGAACACGTGTGGTGAGAGGCTTGGCAGCAGAGAAGAACAAAGAGGGGCAGCCAAGGAGGGGATTTGCATGCAGCTGGGTGGCCCCCAAATCTCCTGTTTCCCAAGCAGGGAATGCCTGCTGTGCCCATCAGTGCCCATTTCTTAGTGGGCACCCAGCCTCTGGATCTGCCCTTTCCCAGCCCTGAAAACACACGCAGGCCACACCCTGAGCCCTTCCAACTGTGAACTTTGCTCCCTGTGAGGGCTGAATGCCACATCTGGCTAAGGTGGGAGAAGGCCCGAGGAGGCCTTGGGGGACCTGCCAAGACATAGCAGTGCTCAGCAATGAGCACTCTGCTTTCTTTTGGCTGGACGCACATTCCAGTTTCTGCTTGAGGCCCGGAGAGGTCAGATAGGCGATCCCCGGGGGAAGGCAGAGCAGAGGGTTTTTCGGTGGAGCGTTGGCTCCCTCTGCTGGCCGTCAAGCGTGGAAGGCTAAGCCTTGCTCCAGCTGAGTTCCTGAGCAAGTTTCCAAGCAGGAGGCACTCTGGCTCCACAAGCTAGAGGACTTCCCAGTGGCTCCAGAGTGGGTGGCAAGGGCATGTGAGTTGGAGGGTGCTCAGAAGCCACAGGGGAGACTTGAGTGTGGTTGGGTGCAGGTGTGCCAATATGTGTGGGTGTGTGCGCATGTGTGCGAGTGTGTTTTAGTGTGTGTGAGAGTGTGCGTGAGTGCGGGCGTGCGAGTGTGTATGGGTGTGTGCGGGTGTGTGTGTGTGTGTGTGTGCGGGCATGTGCGTGTGTGTTTTGGTGGGGGTAGGTGTGTGTGTGTGTGTGTAGGCGTGTATGTGTATCTGCGGGTGTGTGCGGGTGTGTATAGGATTGTGTGTGTGTGTGGGGTGTGTGTGGGTGTGTGCGGCTGTGTGTGAATGTGTGTGGGTGTGTGCTAGTGTCTTTGGGTGTGTGTGAGTGGGTTTGGGTGTGTGCATGCGTGTGTTAGAGTGAGTGGGACTGTGCAGGGTGTGCAGGTGGGTTCGGGTGTGTGTGGATGTGTGCAGGAGTGTGCAAGTATATGCGGGTATGTGTGGTTGTGTGCAGGTTGTGTGTGTGATTGGGTGTGTTTGGGTTTGTGTGGGTGTTTGTTAGTGTGTGCGAGAGTGTGTGGGTGTGTATGAGTCTGTGTGGGTCTGTGAGAGTGTGTGTGAGTGCAAGTGCGTGTGTGCGGGTGCTTGAGGTTGTGCGCCTGTGCGAGAGGGTGAGTGGTTGTGTGCAGGTGTATGAGGGTGTGGGTGTGAGGGTGTGTGTGAGTGTGTGCAGGTGTGTGAGGGTGAGTGGGTGTGTGCAGGTGTGTGCGTATGTGTGCGGGTGTGTGTGAGTGTGTGTGAGTGTGTTTGTGTGTGCGAGTGTCTATGGGTGTTTGTGGGTGTGTGCGGTTGAGTGCAACTGTGTGCAGGTGTGTGCGCGTGTGTATGTGTGTGTGCAGGTGAGTGTGGGTATGTGGGTGTGTGCGGGTGTGTGCGTGTGTGTATAGGTTTCTGTGTGTGTGTGCGGGTGTGTGTGGGTGCGCTCCCCGGGTGGGCTGAATGTCATGACTGTGTTAGGGGAGAGAAGGCCCAAAGAGGCCTTCAGGGAGCTGCCATGGCATAGCAGTGCTCAGGAAAGAGCACCCTTCTTTCTTTAGGCTGGAGGCACACTCGAGTTTCTGCTTGAGGCAGAGGGACGGCAGAGAGGCCATCACTGGCTGAAGGCAAAGCAGAGAGATTTTCGGTGGAGCGATGGCTCCATCTGCTGGCTGACAAGCGTGGAAGGCGAAGCCTCGCTCCAACTGAGTTCCTGAGGAAGGTCCCAAGCAGGAGGCACTCTGGCTCCACAAGCTAGAGGGTCCTGCTTAGGACTTCCCAGTGGCTCCAGAGTGGATGGCAAGGGCATGTGGGTTGGAGGGTGCTCGGAAGCCGCAGGGGAGGCTTTGGGCACCCAGTGCTCTGTGACGAAACACGCTGCAGGCCCGAGCATCCATGAACTCCTCCAAGGTTTTGGAGCAGGAAATCTGTCCTTAGCAGAAGGCTTCCTGCAAAGGCCTGCAGGCCTTTCTGGGTGGCTAAGCTGCAGCTCCCTTGCAGGCTGCTGGTCCAGGGGCCTGTGTCCCTTGGTCTAAAGTGCTGTAGGAGGAGCTCCTAGCAAGGGGAGAGCAAGCACCTTGTTTCCCTTGAAGAGACTGGCTTGTACATGGGGAGGCCTGCCAGCAGCGAAGACAGCGCAGGCAGCATGGGGGTTTGGCAGGCAGCTAAGAGGCTGCAGGAGTCCTGCATGAAACAGGGGTCATGACTGGTTTCTCCTCAAGGCCCAATGGCAACGTGCACACACAGCCTCTGGACCTGCAGCTCCCGAGCAGTGCAAGAGACCCCCAGGCAGCACCCTGGGGCCTCCTCGGATGAGCTGTGCTCCATAGAGGGCCTGCCTGCTGGCAATGGCCTAGGCCACCCCAGGCCCTAGAGAGGCCCGGCTGAGCCTGGGATGGGCCCTGCCCTCGCAGTGCTCAGGGAAAACCCGTGTTTGAGGCCAGGCTGCAGGCACATTCAATGTTGTGTCTGCTGCAGAGAGACTTCAGCTAGGACTTCCAGGGGGAATGTGAAGCGCTGTGGTTTTTACCTGCAATCCATGTGCCTCACTTGGGGTGCCCGGCCCATCCGTCCCACACTCCTTGGATGTGTGTTCCTCAGACAGCTGGACAGCTGGGGAAGTGGACCTCCCCCAGCAAGGGAGACCTGCCTAGAACATTGCTCTGTGTACAAAGAGGATTCGCTGTGCCTCTGGCACTGGGGAGAGACTTTCTGCACCCAGGAGACACTTGGCACACACAGCGTTTCCCCATGGAAAGTGGTGTGAAAAAGAGCACCCGCCGGGGCTGCATGGCCCTCTGCGGTAGAAGCCCTCCACGCAGCAGGCTGTCATGGACTCGGCTGCAGGCCTTTGTGGCTGGAGAGACTGCAGCTCCTCTGGAGGCTCTGGGCCAATTTTCACTCACCTTCGAGTGCAGTAGGCTTGTGGGTTAAGGTGCTTGCAAAGGAAGGCAAGCAGCCTGCTCCTTTCCATTAGGAACACGTGTGGTGAGAGGCTTGGCAGCAGAGAAGAACAAAGAGGGGCAGCCAAGGAGGGGATTTGCATGCAGCTGGGTGGCCCCCAAATCTCCTGTTTCCCAAGCAGGGAATGCCTGCTGTGCCCATCAGTGCCCATTTCTAAGTGGGCACCCAGCCTCTGGATCTGCCCTTTCCCAGCCCTGAAAACACACGCAGGCCACACCCTGAGCCCTTCCAACTGTGAACTTTGCTCCCTGTGAGGGCTGAATGCCACATCTGGCTAAGGTGGGAGAAGGCCCGAGGAGGCCTTGGGGGACCTGCCAAGACATAGCAGTGCTCAGCAATGAGCACTCTGCTTTCTTTTGGCTGGACGCACATTCCAGTTTCTGCTTGAGGCCCGGAGAGGTCAGATAGGCGATCCCCGGGGGAAGGCAGAGCAGAGGGTTTTTCGGTGGAGCGTTGGCTCCCTCTGCTGGCCGTCAAGCGTGGAAGGCTAAGCCTTGCTCCAGCTGAGTTCCTGAGCAAGTTTCCAAGCAGGAGGCACTCTGGCTCCACAAGCTAGAGGACTTCCCAGTGGCTCCAGAGTGGGTGGCAAGGGCATGTGAGATGGAGGGTGCTCAGAAGCCACAGGGGAGACTTGAGTGTGGTTGGGTGCAGGTGTGCCAATATGTGTGGGTGTGTGCGCATGTGTGCGAGTGTGTTTTAGTGTGTGTGAGAGTGTGCGTGAGTGCGGGCGTGCGAGTGTGTATGGGTGTGTGCGGGTGTGTGTGTGTGTGTGTGTGTGCGGGCATGTGCGTGTGTGTTTTGGTGGGGGTAGGTGTGTGTGTGTGTGTGTAGGCGTGTATGTGTATCTGCGGGTGTGTGCGGGTGTGTATAGGATTGTGTGTGTGTGTGGGGTGTGTGTGGGTGTGTGCGGCTGTGTGTGAATGTGTGTGGGTGTGTGCTAGTGTCTTTGGGTGTGTGTGAGTGGGTTTGGGTGTGTGCATGCGTGTGTTAGAGTGAGTGGGACTGTGCAGGGTGTGCAGGTGGGTTCGGGTGTGTGTGGATGTGTGCAGGAGTGTGCAAGTATATGCGGGTATGTGTGGTTGTGTGCAGGTTGTGTGTGTGATTGGGTGTGTTTGGGTTTGTGTGGGTGTTTGTTAGTGTGTGCGAGAGTGTGTGGGTGTGTATGAGTCTGTGTGGGTCTGTGAGAGTGTGTGTGAGTGCAAGTGCGTGTGTGCGGGTGCTTGAGGTTGTGCGCCTGTGCGAGAGGGTGAGTGGTTGTGTGCAGGTGTGTGAGGGTGTGGGTGTGAGGGTGTGTGTGAGTGTGTGCAGGTGTGTGAGGGTGAGTGGGTGTGTGCAGGTGTGTGCGTATGTGTGCGGGTGTGTGTGAGTGTGTGTGAGTGTGTTTGTGTGTGCGAGTGTCTATGGGTGTTTGTGGGTGTGTGCGGTTGAGTGCGACTGTGTGCAGGTGTGTGCGCGTGTGTATGTGTGTGTGCAGGTGAGTGTGGGTATGTGGGTGTGTGCGGGTGTGTGCGTGTGTGTATAGGTTTCTGTGTGTGTGTGCGGGTGTGTGTGGGTGCGCTCCCCGGGTGGGCTGAATGTCATGACTGTGTTAGGGGAGAGAAGGCCCAAAGAGGCCTTCAGGGAGCTGCCATGGCATAGCAGTGCTCAGGAAAGAGCACCCTTCTTTCTTTAGGCTGGAGGCACACTCGAGTTTCTGCTTGAGGCAGAGGGACGGCAGAGAGGCCATCACTGGCTGAAGGCAAAGCAGAGAGATTTTCGGTGGAGCGATGGCTCCATCTGCTGGCTGACAAGCGTGGAAGGCGAAGCCTCGCTCCAACTGAGTTCCTGAGGAAGGTCCCAAGCAGGAGGCACTCTGGCTCCACAAGCTAGAGGGTCCTGCTTAGGACTTCCCAGTGGCTCCAGAGTGGATGGCAAGGGCATGTGGGTTGGAGGGTGCTCGGAAGCCGCAGGGGAGGCTTTGGGCACCCAGTGCTCTGTGACGAAACACGCTGCAGGCCCGAGCATCCATGAACTCCTCCAAGGTTTTGGAGCAGGAAATCTGTCCTTAGCAGAAGGCTTCCTGCAAAGGCCTGCAGGCCTTTCTGGGTGGCTAAGCTGCAGCTCCCTTGCAGGCTGCTGGTCCAGGGGCCTGTGTCCCTTGGTCTAAAGTGCTGTAGGAGGAGCTCCTAGCAAGGGGAGAGCAAGCACCTTGTTTCCCTTGAAGAGACTGGCTTGTACATGGGGAGGCCTGCCAGCAGCGAAGACAGCGCAGGCAGCGTGGGGGTTTGGCAGGCAGCTAAGAGGCTGCAGGAGTCCTGCATGAAATAGGGGTCATGACTGGTTTCTCCTCAAGGCCCAATGGCAACGTGCACACACAGCCTCTGGACCTGCAGCTCCCGAGCAGTGCAAGAGACCCCCAGGCAGCACCCTGGGGCCTCCTCGGATGAGCTGTGCTCCATAGAGGGCCTGCCTGCTGGCAATGGCCTAGGCCACCCCAGGCCCTAGAGAGGCCCGGCTGAGCCTGGGATGGGCCCTGCCCTCGCAGTGCTCAGGGAAAACCCGTGTTTGAGGCCAGGCTGCAGGCACATTCAATGTTGTGTCTGCTGCAGAGAGACTTCAGCTAGGACTTCCAGGGGGAATGTGAAGCGCTGTGGTTTTTACCTGCAATCCATGTGCCTCACTTGGGGTGCCCGGCCCATCCGTCCCACACTCCTTGGATGTGTGTTCCTCAGACAGCTGGACAGCTGGGGAAGTGGACCTCCCCCAGCAAGGGAGACCTGCCTAGAACATTGCTCTGTGTACAAAGAGGATTCGCTGTGCCTCTGGCACTGGGGAGAGACTTTCTGCACCCAGGAGACACTTGGCACACACAGCGTTTCCCCATGGAAAGTGGTGTGAAAAAGAGCACCCGCCGGGGCTGCATGGCCCTCTGCGGTAGAAGCCCTCCACGCAGCAGGCTGTCATGGACTCGGCTGCAGGCCTTTGTGGCTGGAGAGACTGCAGCTCCTCTGGAGGCTCTGGGCCAATTTTCACTCACCTTCGAGTGCAATAGGCTTGTGGGTTAAGGTGCTTGCAAAGGAAGGCAAGCAGCCTGCTCCTTTCCATTAGGAACACGTGTGGTGAGAGGCTTGGCAGCAGAGAAGAACAAAGAGGGGCAGCCAAGGAGGGGATTTGCATGCAGCTGGGTGGCCCCCAAATCTCCTGTTTCCCAAGCAGGGAATGCCTGCTGTGCCCATCAGTGCCCATTTCTAAGTGGGCACCCAGCCTCTGGATCTGCCCTTTCCCAGCCCTGAAAACACACGCAGGCCACACCCTGAGCCCTTCCAACTGTGAACTTTGCTCCCTGTGAGGGCTGAATGCCACATCTGGCTAAGGTGGGAGAAGGCCCGAGGAGGCCTTGGGGGACCTGCCAAGACATAGCAGTGCTCAGCAATGAGCACTCTGCTTTCTTTTGGCTGGACGCACATTCCAGTTTCTGCTTGAGGCCCGGAGAGGTCAGATAGGCGATCCCCGGGGGAAGGCAGAGCAGAGGGTTTTTCGGTGGAGCGTTGGCTCCCTCTGCTGGCCGTCAAGCGTGGAAGGCTAAGCCTTGCTCCAGCTGAGTTCCTGAGCAAGTTTCCAAGCAGGAGGCACTCTGGCTCCACAAGCTAGAGGACTTCCCAGTGGCTCCAGAGTGGGTGGCAAGGGCATGTGAGATGGAGGGTGCTCAGAAGCCACAGGGGAGACTTGAGTGTGGTTGGGTGCAGGTGTGCCAATATGTGTGGGTGTGTGCGCATGTGTGCGAGTGTGTTTTAGTGTGTGTGAGAGTGTGCGTGAGTGCGGGCGTGCGAGTGTGTATGGGTGTGTGCGGGTGTGTGTGTGTGTGTGTGTGTGCGGGCATGTGCGTGTGTGTTTTGGTGGGGGTAGGTGTGTGTGTGTGTGTGTAGGCGTGTATGTGTATCTGCGGGTGTGTGCGGGTGTGTATAGGATTGTGTGTGTGTGTGGGGTGTGTGTGGGTGTGTGCGGCTGTGTGTGAATGTGTGTGGGTGTGTGCTAGTGTCTTTGGGTGTGTGTGAGTGGGTTTGGGTGTGTGCATGCGTGTGTTAGAGTGAGTGGGACTGTGCAGGGTGTGCAGGTGGGTTCGGGTGTGTGTGGATGTGTGCAGGAGTGTGCAAGTATATGCGGGTATGTGTGGTTGTGTGCAGGTTGTGTGTGTGATTGGGTGTGTTTGGGTTTGTGTGGGTGTTTGTTAGTGTGTGCGAGAGTGTGTGGGTGTGTATGAGTCTGTGTGGGTCTGTGAGAGTGTGTGTGAGTGCAAGTGCGTGTGTGCGGGTGCTTGAGGTTGTGCGCCTGTGCGAGAGGGTGAGTGGTTGTGTGCAGGTGTGTGAGGGTGTGGGTGTGAGGGTGTGTGTGAGTGTGTGCAGGTGTGTGAGGGTGAGTGGGTGTGTGCAGGTGTGTGCATATGTGTGCGGGTGTGTGTGAGTGTGTGTGAGTGTGTTTGTGTGTGCGAGTGTCTATGGGTGTTTGTGGGTGTGTGCGGTTGAGTGCGACTGTGTGCAGGTGTGTGCGCGTGTGTATGTGTGTGTGCAGGTGAGTGTGGGTATGTGGGTGTGTGCGGGTGTGTGCGTGTGTGTATAGGTTTCTGTGTGTGTGTGCGGGTGTGTGTGGGTGCACTCCCCGGGTGGGCTGAATGTCATGACTGTGTTAGGGGAGAGAAGGCCCAAAGAGGCCTTCAGGGAGCTGCCATGGCATAGCAGTGCTCAGGAAAGAGCACCCTTCTTTCTTTAGGCTGGAGGCACACTCGAGTTTCTGCTTGAGGCAGAGGGACGGCAGAGAGGCCATCACTGGCTGAAGGCAAAGCAGAGAGATTTTCGGTGGAGCGATGGCTCCATCTGCTGGCTGACAAGCGTGGAAGGCGAAGCCTCGCTCCAACTGAGTTCCTGAGGAAGGTCCCAAGCAGGAGGCACTCTGGCTCCACAAGCTAGAGGGTCCTGCTTAGGACTTCCCAGTGGCTCCAGAGTGGATGGCAAGGGCATGTGGGTTGGAGGGTGCTCGGAAGCCGCAGGGGAGGCTTTGGGCACCCAGTGCTCTGTGACGAAACACGCTGCAGGCCCGAGCATCCATGAACTCCTCCAAGGTTTTGGAGCAGGAAATCTGTCCTTAGCAGAAGGCTTCCTGCAAAGGCCTGCAGGCCTTTCTGGGTGGCTAAGCTGCAGCTCCCTTGCAGGCTGCTGGTCCAGGGGCCTGTGTCCCTTGGTCTAAAGTGCTGTAGGAGGAGCTCCTAGCAAGGGGAGAGCAAGCACCTTGTTTCCCTTGAAGAGACTGGCTTGTACATGGGGAGGCCTGCCAGCAGCGAAGACAGCGCAGGCAGCATGGGGGTTTGGCAGGCAGCTAAGAGGCTGCAGGAGTCCTGCATGAAACAGGGGTCATGACTGGTTTCTCCTCAAGGCCCAATGGCAACGTGCACACACAGCCTCTGGACCTGCAGCTCCCGAGCAGTGCAAGAGACCCCCAGGCAGCACCCTGGGGCCTCCTCGGATGAGCTGTGCTCCATAGAGGGCCTGCCTGCTGGCAATGGCCTAGGCCACCCCAGGCCCTAGAGAGGCCCGGCTGAGCCTGGGATGGGCCCTGCCCTCGCAGTGCTCAGGGAAAACCCGTGTTTGAGGCCAGGCTGCAGGCACATTCAATGTTGTGTCTGCTGCAGAGAGACTTCAGCTAGGACTTCCAGGGGGAATGTGAAGCGCTGTGGTTTTTACCTGCAATCCATGTGCCTCACTTGGGGTGCCCGGCCCATCCGTCCCACACTCCTTGGATGTGTGTTCCTCAGACAGCTGGACAGCTGGGGAAGTGGACCTCCCCCAGCAAGGGAGACCTGCCTAGAACATTGCTCTGTGTACAAAGAGGATTCGCTGTGCCTCTGGCACTGGGGAGAGACTTTCTGCACCCAGGAGACACTTGGCACACACAGCGTTTCCCCATGGAAAGTGGTGTGAAAAAGAGCACCCGCCGGGGCTGCATGGCCCTCTGCGGTAGAAGCCCTCCACGCAGCAGGCTGTCATGGACTCGGCTGCAGGCCTTTGTGGCTGGAGAGACTGCAGCTCCTCTGGAGGCTCTGGGCCAATTTTCACTCACCTTCGAGTGCAATAGGCTTGTGGGTTAAGGTGCTTGCAAAGGAAGGCAAGCAGCCTGCTCCTTTCCATTAGGAACACGTGTGGTGAGAGGCTTGGCAGCAGAGAAGAACAAAGAGGGGCAGCCAAGGAGGGGATTTGCATGCAGCTGGGTGGCCCCCAAATCTCCTGTTTCCCAAGCAGGGAATGCCTGCTGTGCCCATCAGTGCCCATTTCTAAGTGGGCACCCAGCCTCTGGATCTGCCCTTTCCCAGCCCTGAAAACACACGCAGGCCACACCCTGAGCCCTTCCAACTGTGAACTTTGCTCCCTGTGAGGGCTGAATGCCACATCTGGCTAAGGTGGGAGAAGGCCCGAGGAGGCCTTGGGGGACCTGCCAAGACATAGCAGTGCTCAGCAATGAGCACTCTGCTTTCTTTTGGCTGGACGCACATTCCAGTTTCTGCTTGAGGCCCGGAGAGGTCAGATAGGCGATCCCCGGGGGAAGGCAGAGCAGAGGGTTTTTCGGTGGAGCGTTGGCTCCCTCTGCTGGCCGTCAAGCGTGGAAGGCTAAGCCTTGCTCCAGCTGAGTTCCTGAGCAAGTTTCCAAGCAGGAGGCACTCTGGCTCCACAAGCTAGAGGACTTCCCAGTGGCTCCAGAGTGGGTGGCAAGGGCATGTGAGTTGGAGGGTGCTCAGAAGCCACAGGGGAGACTTGAGTGTGGTTGGGTGCAGGTGTGCCAATATGTGTGGGTGTGTGCGCATGTGTGCGAGTGTGTTTTAGTGTGTGTGAGAGTGTGCGTGAGTGCGGGCATGCGAGTGTGTATGGGTGTGTGCGGGTGTGTGTGTGTGTGTGTGTGTGTGGGCATGTGCGTGTGTGTTTTGGTGGGGGTAGGTGTGTGTGTGTGTGTGTAGGCGTGTATGTGTATCTGCGGGTGTGTGCGGGTGTGTATAGGATTGTGTGTGTGTGTGGGGTGTGTGTGGGTGTGTGCGGCTGTGTGTGAATGTGTGTGGGTGTGTGCTAGTGTCTTTGGGTGTGTGTGAGTGGGTTTGGGTGTGTGCATGCGTGTGTTAGAGTGAGTGGGACTGTGCAGGGTGTGCAGGTGGGTTCGGGTGTGTGTGGATGTGTGCAGGAGTGTGCAAGTATATGCGGGTATGTGTGGTTGTGTGCAGGTTGTGTGTGTGATTGGGTGTGTTTGGGTTTGTGTGGGTGTTTGTTAGTGTGTGCGAGAGTGTGTGGGTGTGTATGAGTCTGTGTGGGTCTGTGAGAGTGTGTGTGAGTGCAAGTGCGTGTGTGCGGGTGCTTGAGGTTGTGCGCCTGTGCGAGAGGGTGAGTGGTTGTGTGCAGGTGTGTGAGGGTGTGGGTGTGAGGGTGTGTGTGAGTGTGTGCAGGTGTGTGAGGGTGAGTGGGTGTGTGCAGGTGTGTGCGTATTTGTGCGGGTGTGTGTGAGTGTGTGTGAGTGTGTTTGTGTGTGCGAGTGTCTATGGGTGTTTGTGGGTGTGTGCGGTTGAGTGCGACTGTGTGCAGGTGTGTGCGCGTGTGTATGTGTGTGTGCAGGTGAGTGTGGGTATGTGGGTGTGTGCGGGTGTGTGCGTGTGTGTATAGGTTTCTGTGTGTGTGTGCGGGTGTGTGTGGGTGCGCTCCCCGGGTGGGCTGAATGTCATGACTGTGTTAGGGGAGAGAAGGCCCAAAGAGGCCTTCAGGGAGCTGCCATGGCATAGCAGTGCTCAGGAAAGAGCACCCTTCTTTCTTTAGGCTGGAGGCACACTCGAGTTTCTGCTTGAGGCAGAGGGACGGCAGAGAGGCCATCACTGGCTGAAGGCAAAGCAGAGAGATTTTCGGTGGAGCGATGGCTCCATCTGCTGGCTGACAAGCGTGGAAGGCGAAGCCTCGCTCCAACTGAGTTCCTGAGGAAGGTCCCAAGCAGGAGGCACTCTGGCTCCACAAGCTAGAGGGTCCTGCTTAGGACTTCCCAGTGGCTCCAGAGTGGATGGCAAGGGCATGTGGGTTGGAGGGTGCTCGGAAGCCGCAGGGGAGGCTTTGGGCACCCAGTGCTCTGTGACGAAACACGCTGCAGGCCCGAGCATCCATGAACTCCTCCAAGGTTTTGGAGCAGGAAATCTGTCCTTAGCAGAAGGCTTCCTGCAAAGGCCTGCAGGCCTTTCTGGGTGGCTAAGCTGCAGCTCCCTTGCAGGCTGCTGGTCCAGGGGCCTGTGTCCCTTGGTCTAAAGTGCTGTAGGAGGAGCTCCTAGCAAGGGGAGAGCAAGCACCTTGTTTCCCTTGAAGAGACTGGCTTGTACATGGGGAGGCCTGCCAGCAGCGAAGACAGCGCAGGCAGCATGGGGGTTTGGCAGGCAGCTAAGAGGCTGCAGGAGTCCTGCATGAAATAGGGGTCATGACTGGTTTCTCCTCAAGGCCCAATGGCAACGTGCACACACAGCCTCTGGACCTGCAGCTCCCGAGCAGTGCAAGAGACCCCCAGGCAGCACCCTGGGGCCTCCTCGGATGAGCTGTGCTCCATAGAGGGCCTGCCTGCTGGCAATGGCCTAGGCCACCCCAGGCCCTAGAGAGGCCCGGCTGAGCCTGGGATGGGCCCTGCCCTTGCAGTGCTCAGGGAAAACCCGTGTTTGAGGCCAGGCTGCAGGCACATTCAATGTTGTGTCTGCTGCAGAGAGACTTCAGCTAGGACTTCCAGGGGGAATGTGAAGCGCTGTGGTTTTTACCTGCAATCCATGTGCCTCACTTGGGGTGCCCGGCCCATCCGTCCCACACTCCTTGGATGTGTGTTCCTCAGACAGCTGGACAGCTGGGGAAGTGGACCTCCCCCAGCAAGGGAGACCTGCCTAGAACATTGCTCTGTGTACAAAGAGGATTCGCTGTGCCTCTGGCACTGGGGAGAGACTTTCTGCACCCAGGAGACACTTGGCACACACAGCGTTTCCCCATGGAAAGTGGTGTGAAAAAGAGCACCCGCCGGGGCTGCATGGCCCTCTGCGGTAGAAGCCCTCCACGCAGCAGGCTGTCATGGACTCGGCTGCAGGCCTTTGTGGCTGGAGAGACTGCAGCTCCTCTGGAGGCTCTGGGCCAATTTTCACTCACCTTCGAGTGCAATAGGCTTGTGGGTTAAGGTGCTTGCAAAGGAAGGCAAGCAGCCTGCTCCTTTCCATTAGGAACACGTGTGGTGAGAGGCTTGGCAGCAGAGAAGAACAAAGAGGGGCAGCCAAGGAGGGGATTTGCATGCAGCTGGGTGGCCCCCAAATCTCCTGTTTCCCAAGCAGGGAATGCCTGCTGTGCCCATCAGTGCCCATTTCTAAGTGGGCACCCAGCCTCTGGATCTGCCCTTTCCCAGCCCTGAAAACACACGCAGGCCACACCCTGAGCCCTTCCAACTGTGAACTTTGCTCCCTGTGAGGGCTGAATGCCACATCTGGCTAAGGTGGGAGAAGGCCCGAGGAGGCCTTGGGGGACCTGCCAAGACATAGCAGTGCTCAGCAATGAGCACTCTGCTTTCTTTTGGCTGGACGCACATTCCAGTTTCTGCTTGAGGCCCGGAGAGGTCAGATAGGCGATCCCCGGGGGAAGGCAGAGCAGAGGGTTTTTCGGTGGAGCGTTGGCTCCCTCTGCTGGCCGTCAAGCGTGGAAGGCTAAGCCTTGCTCCAGCTGAGTTCCTGAGCAAGTTTCCAAGCAGGAGGCACTCTGGCTCCACAAGCTAGAGGACTTCCCAGTGGCTCCAGAGTGGGTGGCAAGGGCATGTGAGTTGGAGGGTGCTCAGAAGCCACAGGGGAGACTTGAGTGTGGTTGGGTGCAGGTGTGCCAATATGTGTGGGTGTGTGCGCATGTGTGCGAGTGTGTTTTAGTGTGTGTGAGAGTGTGCGTGAGTGCGGGCATGCGAGTGTGTATGGGTGTGTGCGGGTGTGTGTGTGTGTGTGTGTGTGTGTGGGCATGTGCGTGTGTGTTTTGGTGGGGGTAGGTGTGTGTGTGTGTGTGTAGGCGTGTATGTGTATCTGCGGGTGTGTGCGGGTGTGTATAGGATTGTGTGTGTGTGTGGGGTGTGTGTGGGTGTGTGCGGCTGTGTGTGAATGTGTGTGGGTGTGTGCTAGTGTCTTTGGGTGTGTGTGAGTGGGTTTGGGTGTGTGCATGCGTGTGTTAGAGTGAGTGGGACTGTGCAGGGTGTGCAGGTGGGTTCGGGTGTGTGTGGATGTGTGCAGGAGTGTGCAAGTATATGCGGGTATGTGTGGTTGTGTGCAGGTTGTGTGTGTGATTGGGTGTGTTTGGGTTTGTGTGGGTGTTTGTTAGTGTGTGTGAGAGTGTGTGGGTGTGTATGAGTCTGTGTGGGTCTGTGAGAGTGTGTGTGAGTGCAAGTGCGTGTGTGCGGGTGCTTGAGGTTGTGCGCCTGTGCGAGAGGGTGAGTGGTTGTGTGCAGGTGTGTGAGGGTGTGGGTGTGAGGGTGTGTGTGAGTGTGTGCAGGTGTGTGAGGGTGAGTGGGTGTGTGCAGGTGTGTGCGTATGTGTGCGGGTGTGTGTGAGTGTGTGTGAGTGTGTTTGTGTGTGCGAGTGTCTATGGGTGTTTGTGGGTGTGTGCGGTTGAGTGCGACTGTGTGCAGGTGTGTGCGCGTGTGTATGTGTGTGTGCAGGTGAGTGTGGGTATGTGGGTGTGTGCGGGTGTGTGCGTGTGTGTATAGGTTTCTGTGTGTGTGTGCGGGTGTGTGTGGGTGCGCTCCCCGGGTGGGCTGAATGTCATGACTGTGTTAGGGGAGAGAAGGCCCAAAGAGGCCTTCAGGGAGCTGCCATGGCATAGCAGTGCTCAGGAAAGAGCACCCTTCTTTCTTTAGGCTGGAGGCACACTCGAGTTTCTGCTTGAGGCAGAGGGACGGCAGAGAGGCCATCACTGGCTGAAGGCAAAGCAGAGAGATTTTCGGTGGAGCGATGGCTCCATCTGCTGGCTGACAAGCGTGGAAGGCGAAGCCTCGCTCCAACTGAGTTCCTGAGGAAGGTCCCAAGCAGGAGGCACTCTGGCTCCACAAGCTAGAGGGTCCTGCTTAGGACTTCCCAGTGGCTCCAGAGTGGATGGCAAGGGCATGTGGGTTGGAGGGTGCTCGGAAGCCGCAGGGGAGGCTTTGGGCACCCAGTGCTCTGTGACGAAACACGCTGCAGGCCCGAGCATCCATGAACTCCTCCAAGGTTTTGGAGCAGGAAATCTGTCCTTAGCAGAAGGCTTCCTGCAAAGGCCTGCAGGCCTTTCTGGGTGGCTAAGCTGCAGCTCCCTTGCAGGCTGCTGGTCCAGGGGCCTGTGTCCCTTGGTCTAAAGTGCTGTAGGAGGAGCTCCTAGCAAGGGGAGAGCAAGCACCTTGTTTCCCTTGAAGAGACTGGCTTGTACATGGGGAGGCCTGCCAGCAGCGAAGACAGCGCAGGCAGCGTGGGGGTTTGGCAGGCAGCTAAGAGGCTGCAGGAGTCCTGCATGAAATAGGGGTCATGACTGGTTTCTCCTCAAGGCCCAATGGCAACGTGCACACACAGCCTCTGGACCTGCAGCTCCCGAGCAGTGCAAGAGACCCCCAGGCAGCACCCTGGGGCCTCCTCGGATGAGCTGTGCTCCATAGAGGGCCTGCCTGCTGGCAATGGCCTAGGCCACCCCAGGCCCTAGAGAGGCCCGGCTGAGCCTGGGATGGGCCCTGCCCTCGCAGTGCTCAGGGAAAACCCGTGTTTGAGGCCAGGCTGCAGGCACATTCAATGTTGTGTCTGCTGCAGAGAGACTTCAGCTAGGACTTCCAGGGGGAATGTGAAGCGCTGTGGTTTTTACCTGCAATCCATGTGCCTCACTTGGGGTGCCCGGCCCATCCGTCCCACACTCCTTGGATGTGTGTTCCTCAGACAGCTGGACAGCTGGGGAAGTGGACCTCCCCCAGCAAGGGAGACCTGCCTAGAACATTGCTCTGTGTACAAAGAGGATTCGCTGTGCCTCTGGCACTGGGGAGAGACTTTCTGCACCCAGGAGACACTTGGCACACACAGCGTTTCCCCATGGAAAGTGGTGTGAAAAAGAGCACCCGCCGGGGCTGCATGGCCCTCTGCGGTAGAAGCCCTCCACGCAGCAGGCTGTCATGGACTCGGCTGCAGGCCTTTGTGGCTGGAGAGACTGCAGCTCCTCTGGAGGCTCTGGGCCAATTTTCACTCACCTTCGAGTGCAATAGGCTTGTGGGTTAAGATGCTTGCAAAGGAAGGCAAGCAGCCTGCTCCTTTCCATTAGGAACACATGTGGTGAGAGGCTTGGCAGCAGAGAAGAACAAAGAGGGGCAGCCAAGGAGGGGATTTGCATGCAGCTGGGTGGCCCCCAAATCTCCTGTTTCCCAAGCAGGGAATGCCTGCTGTGCCCATCAGTGCCCATTTCTAAGTGGGCACCCAGCCTCTGGATCTGCCCTTTCCCAGCCCTGAAAACACACGCAGGCCACACCCTGAGCCCTTCCAACTGTGAACTTTGCTCCCTGTGAGGGCTGAATGCCACATCTGGCTAAGGTGGGAGAAGGCCTGAGGAGGCCTTGGGGGACCTGCCAAGACATAGCAGTGCTCAGCAATGAGCACTCTGCTTTCTTTTGGCTGGACGCACATTCCAGTTTCTGCTTGAGGCCCGGAGAGGTCAGATAGGCGATCCCCGGGGGAAGGCAGAGCAGAGGGTTTTTCGGTGGAGCGTTGGCTCCCTCTGCTGGCCGTCAAGCGTGGAAGGCTAAGCCTTGCTCCAGCTGAGTTCCTGAGCAAGTTTCCAAGCAGGAGGCACTCTGGCTCCACAAGCTAGAGGACTTCCCAGTGGCTCCAGAGTGGGTGGCAAGGGCATGTGAGATGGAGGGTGCTCAGAAGCCACAGGGGAGACTTGAGTGTGGTTGGGTGCAGGTGTGCCAATATGTGCGAGTGTGTTTTAGTGTGTGTGAGAGTGTGCGTGAGTGCGGGCGTGCGAGTGTGTATGGGTGTGTGCGGGTGTGTGTGTGTGTGTGTGTGCAGGCATGTGCGTGTGTGTTTTGGTGGGGGTAGGTGTGTGTGTGTGTGTGTAGGCGTGTATGTGTATCTGCGGGTGTGTGCGGGTGTGTATAGGATTGTGTGTGTGTGTGGGGTGTGTGTGGGTGTGTGCGGCTGTGTGTGAATGTGTGTGGGTGTGTGCTAGTGTCTTTGGGTGTGTGTGAGTGGGTTTGGGTGTGTGCATGCGTGTGTTAGAGTGAGTGGGACTGTGCAGGGTGTGCAGGTGGGTTCGGGTGTGTGTGGATGTGTGCAGGAGTGTGCAAGTATATGCGGGTATGTGTGGTTGTGTGCAGGTTGTGTGTGTGATTGGGTGTGTTTGGGTTTGTGTGGGTGTTTGTTAGTGTGTGCGAGAGTGTGTGGGTGTGTATGAGTCTGTGTGGGTCTGTGAGAGTGTGTGTGAGTGCAAGTGCGTGTGTGCGGGTGCTTGAGGTTGTGCGCCTGTGCGAGAGGGTGAGTGGTTGTGTGCAGGTGTGTGAGGGTGTGGGTGTGAGGGTGTGTGTGAGTGTGTGCAGGTGTGTGAGGGTGAGTGGGTGTGTGCAGGTGTGTGCGTATGTGTGCGGGTGTGTGTGAGTGTGTGTGAGTGTGTTTGTGTGTGCGAGTGTCTATGGGTGTTTGTGGGTGTGTGCGGTTGAGTGCGACTTTGTGCAGGTGTGTGCGCGTGTGTATGTGTGTGTGCAGGTGAGTGTGGGTATGTGGGTGTGTGCGGGTGTGTGCGTGTGTGTATAGGTTTCTGTGTGTGTGTGCGGGTGTGTGTGGGTGCGCTCCCCGGGTGGGCTGAATGTCATGACTGTGTTAGGGGAGAGAAGGCCCAAAGAGGCCTTCAGGGAGCTGCCATGGCATAGCAGTGCTCAGGAAAGAGCACCCTTCTTTCTTTAGGCTGGAGGCACACTCGAGTTTCTGCTTGAGGCAGAGGGACGGCAGAGAGGCCATCACTGGCTGAAGGCAAAGCAGAGAGATTTTCGGTGGAGCGATGGCTCCATCTGCTGGCTGACAAGCGTGGAAGGCGAAGCCTCGCTCCAACTGAGTTCCTGAGGAAGGTCCCAAGCAGGAGGCACTCTGGCTCCACAAGCTAGAGGGTCCTGCTTAGGACTTCCCAGTGGCTCCAGAGTGGATGGCAAGGGCATGTGGGTTGGAGGGTGCTCGGAAGCCGCAGGGGAGGCTTTGGGCACCCAGTGCTCTGTGACGAAACACGCTGCAGGCCCGAGCATCCATGAACTCCTCCAAGGTTTTGGAGCAGGAAATCTGTCCTTAGCAGAAGGCTTCCTGCAAAGGCCTGCAGGCCTTTCTGGGTGGCTAAGCTGCAGCTCCCTTGCAGGCTGCTGGTCCAGGGGCCTGTGTCCCTTGGTCTAAAGTGCTGTAGGAGGAGCTCCTAGCAAGGGGAGAGCAAGCACCTTGTTTCCCTTGAAGAGACTGGCTTGTACATGGGGAGGCCTGCCAGCAGCGAAGACAGCGCAGGCAGCATGGGGGTTTGGCAGGCAGCTAAGAGGCTGCAGGAGTCCTGCATGAAATAGGGGTCATGACTGGTTTCTCCTCAAGGCCCAATGGCAACGTGCACACACAGCCTCTGGACCTGCAGCTCCCGAGCAGTGCAAGAGACCCCCAGGCAGCACCCTGGGGCCTCCTCGGATGAGCTGTGCTCCATAGAGGGCCTGCCTGCTGGCAATGGCCTAGGCCACCCCAGGCCCTAGAGAGGCCCGGCTGAGCCTGGGATGGGCCCTGCCCTCGCAGTGCTCAGGGAAAACCCGTGTTTGAGGCCAGGCTGCAGGCACATTCAATGTTGTGTCTGCTGCAGAGAGACTTCAGCTAGGACTTCCAGGGGGAATGTGAAGTGCTGTGGTTTTTACCTGCAATCCATGTGCCTCACTTGGGGTGCCCGGCCCATCCGTCCCACACTCCTTGGATGTGTGTTCCTCAGACAGCTGGACAGCTGGGGAAGTGGACCTCCCCCAGCAAGGGAGACCTGCCTAGAACATTGCTCTGTGTACAAAGAGGATTCGCTGTGCCTCTGGCACTGGGGAGAGACTTTCTGCACCCAGGAGACACTTGGCACACACAGCGTTTCCCCATGGAAAGTGGTGTGAAAAAGAGCACCCGCCGGGGCTGCATGGCCCTCTGCGGTAGAAGCCCTCCACGCAGCAGGCTGTCATGGACTCGGCTGCAGGCCTTTGTGGCTGGAGAGACTGCAGCTCCTCTGGAGGCTCTGGGCCAATTTTCACTCACCTTCGAGTGCAATAGGCTTGTGGGTTAAGATGCTTGCAAAGGAAGGCAAGCAGCCTGCTCCTTTCCATTAGGAACACGTGTGGTGAGAGGCTTGGCAGCAGAGAAGAACAAAGAGGGGCAGCCAAGGAGGGGATTTGCATGCAGCTGGGTGGCCCCCAAATCTCCTGTTTCCCAAGCAGGGAATGCCTGCTGTGCCCATCAGTGCCCATTTCTAAGTGGGCACCCAGCCTCTGGATCTGCCCTTTCCCAGCCCTGAAAACACACGCAGGCCACACCCTGAGCCCTTCCAACTGTGAACTTTGCTCCCTGTGAGGGCTGAATGCCACATCTGGCTAAGGTGGGAGAAGGCCCGAGGAGGCCTTGGGGGACCTGCCAAGACATAGCAGTGCTCAGCAATGAGCACTCTGCTTTCTTTTGGCTGGACGCACATTCCAGTTTCTGCTTGAGGCCCGGAGAGGTCAGATAGGCGATCCCCGGGGGAAGGCAGAGCAGAGGGTTTTTCGGTGGAGCGTTGGCTCCCTCTGCTGGCCGTCAAGCGTGGAAGGCTAAGCCTTGCTCCAGCTGAGTTCCTGAGCAAGTTTCCAAGCAGGAGGCACTCTGGCTCCACAAGCTAGAGGACTTCCCAGTGGCTCCAGAGTGGGTGGCAAGGGCATGTGAGATGGAGGGTGCTCAGAAGCCACAGGGGAGACTTGAGTGTGGTTGGGTGCAGGTGTGCCAATATGTGTGGGTGTGTGCGCATGTGTGCGAGTGTGTTTTAGTGTGTGTGAGAGTGTGCGTGAGTGCGGGCGTGCGAGTGTGTATGGGTGTGTGCGGGTGTGTGTGTGTGTGTGTGTGTGCGGGCATGTGCGTGTGTGTTTTGGTGGGGGTAGGTGTGTGTGTGTGTGTAGGCGTGTATGTGTATCTGCGGATGTGTGCGGGTGTGTATAGGATTGTGTGTGTGTGTGGGGTGTGTGTGGGTGTGTGCGGCTGTGTGTGAATGTGTGTGGGTGTGTGCTAGTGTCTTTGGGTGTGTGTGAGTGGGTTTGGGTGTGTGCATGCGTGTGTTAGAGTGAGTGGGACTGTGCAGGGTGTGCAGGTGGGTTCGGGTGTGTGTGGATGTGTGCAGGAGTGTGCAAGTATATGCGGGTATGTGTGGTTGTGTGCAGGTTGTGTGTGTGATTGGGTGTGTTTGGGTTTGTGTGGGTGTTTGTTAGTGTGTGCGAGAGTGTGTGGGTGTGTATGAGTCTGTGTGGGTCTGTGAGAGTGTGTGTGAGTGCAAGTGCGTGTGTGCGGGTGCTTGAGGTTGTGCGCCTGTGCGAGAGGGTGAGTGGTTGTGTGCAGGTGTGTGAGGGTGTGGGTGTGAGGGTGTGTGTGAGTGTGTGCAGGTGTGTGAGGGTGAGTGGGTGTGTGCAGGTGTGTGCGTATGTGTGCGGGTGTGTGTGAGTGTGTTTGTGTGTGCGAGTGTCTATGGGTGTTTGTGGGTGTGTGCGGTTGAGTGCGACTGTGTGCAGGTGTGTGCGCGTGTGTATGTGTGTGTGCAGGTGAGTGTGGGTATGTGGGTGTGTGCGGGTGTGTGCGTGTGTGTATAGGTTTCTGTGTGTGTGTGCGGGTGTGTGTGGGTGCGCTCCCCGGGTGGGCTGAATGTCATGACTGTGTTAGGGGAGAGAAGGCCCAAAGAGGCCTTCAGGGAGCTGCCATGGCATAGCAGTGCTCAGGAAAGAGCACCCTTCTTTCTTTAGGCTGGAGGCACACTCGAGTTTCTGCTTGAGGCAGAGGGACGGCAGAGAGGCCATCACTGGCTGAAGGCAAAGCAGAGAGATTTTCGGTGGAGCGATGGCTCCATCTGCTGGCTGACAAGCGTGGAAGGCGAAGCCTCGCTCCAACTGAGTTCCTGAGGAAGGTCCCAAGCAGGAGGCACTCTGGCTCCACAAGCTAGAGGGTCCTGCTTAGGACTTCCCAGTGGCTCCAGAGTGGATGGCAAGGGCATGTGGGTTGGAGGGTGCTCGGAAGCCGCAGGGGAGGCTTTGGGCACCCAGTGCTCTGTGACGAAACACGCTGCAGGCCCGAGCATCCATGAACTCCTCCAAGGTTTTGGAGCAGGAAATCTGTCCTTAGCAGAAGGCTTCCTGCAAAGGCCTGCAGGCCTTTCTGGGTGGCTAAGCTGCAGCTCCCTTGCAGGCTGCTGGTCCAGGGGCCTGTGTCCCTTGGTCTAAAGTGCTGTAGGAGGAGCTCCTAGCAAGGGGAGAGCAAGCACCTTGTTTCCCTTGAAGAGACTGGCTTGTACATGGGGAGGCCTGCCAGCAGCGAAGACAGCGCAGGCAGCATGGGGGTTTGGCAGGCAGCTAAGAGGCTGCAGGAGTCCTGCATGAAATAGGGGTCATGACTGGTTTCTCCTCAAGGCCCAATGGCAACGTGCACACACAGCCTCTGGACCTGCAGCTCCCGAGCAGTGCAAGAGACCCCCAGGCAGCACCCTGGGGCCTCCTCGGATGAGCTGTGCTCCATAGAGGGCCTGCCTGCTGGCAATGGCCTAGGCCACCCCAGGCCCTAGAGAGGCCCGGCTGAGCCTGGGATGGGCCCTGCCCTTGCAGTGCTCAGGGAAAACCCGTGTTTGAGGCCAGGCTGCAGGCACATTCAATGTTGTGTCTGCTGCAGAGAGACTTCAGCTAGGACTTCCAGGGGGAATGTGAAGCGCTGTGGTTTTTACCTGCAATCCATGTGCCTCACTTGGGGTGCCCGGCCCATCCGTCCCACACTCCTTGGATGTGTGTTCCTCAGACAGCTGGACAGCTGGGGAAGTGGACCTCCCCCAGCAAGGGAGACCTGCCTAGAACATTGCTCTGTGTACAAAGAGGATTCGCTGTGCCTCTGGCACTGGGGAGAGACTTTCTGCACCCAGGAGACACTTGGCACACACAGCGTTTCCCCATGGAAAGTGGTGTGAAAAAGAGCACCCGCCGGGGCTGCATGGCCCTCTGCGGTAGAAGCCCTCCACGCAGCAGGCTGTCATGGACTCGGCTGCAGGCCTTTGTGGCTGGAGAGACTGCAGCTCCTCTGGAGGCTCTGGGCCAATTTTCACTCACCTTCGAGTGCAATAGGCTTGTGGGTTAAGGTGCTTGCAAAGGAAGGCAAGCAGCCTGCTCCTTTCCATTAGGAACACGTGTGGTGAGAGGCTTGGCAGCAGAGAAGAACAAAGAGGGGCAGCCAAGGAGGGGATTTGCATGCAGCTGGGTGGCCCCCAAATCTCCTGTTTCCCAAGCAGGGAATGCCTGCTGTGCCCATCAGTGCCCATTTCTAAGTGGGCACCCAGCCTCTGGATCTGCCCTTTCCCAGCCCTGAAAACACACGCAGGCCACACCCTGAGCCCTTCCAACTGTGAACTTTGCTCCCTGTGAGGGCTGAATGCCACATCTGGCTAAGGTGGGAGAAGGCCCGAGGAGGCCTTGGGGGACCTGCCAAGACATAGCAGTGCTCAGCAATGAGCACTCTGCTTTCTTTTGGCTGGACGCACATTCCAGTTTCTGCTTGAGGCCCGGAGAGGTCAGATAGGCGATCCCCGGGGGAAGGCAGAGCAGAGGGTTTTTCGGTGGAGCGTTGGCTCCCTCTGCTGGCCGTCAAGCGTGGAAGGCTAAGCCTTGCTCCAGCTGAGTTCCTGAGCAAGTTTCCAAGCAGGAGGCACTCTGGCTCCACAAGCTAGAGGACTTCCCAGTGGCTCCAGAGTGGGTGGCAAGGGCATGTGAGTTGGAGGGTGCTCAGAAGCCACAGGGGAGACTTGAGTGTGGTTGGGTGCAGGTGTGCCAATATGTGTGGGTGTGTGCGCATGTGTGCGAGTGTGTTTTAGTGTGTGTGAGAGTGTGCGTGAGTGCGGGCATGCGAGTGTGTATGGGTGTGTGCGGGTGTGTGTGTGTGTGTGTGTGTGTGTGGGCATGTGCGTGTGTGTTTTGGTGGGGGTAGGTGTGTGTGTGTGTGTGTAGGCGTGTATGTGTATCTGCGGGTGTGTGCGGGTGTGTATAGGATTGTGTGTGTGTGGGGGGTGTGTGTGGGTGTGTGCGGCTGTGTGTGAATGTGTGTGGGTGTGTGCTAGTGTCTTTGGGTGTGTGTGAGTGGGTTTGGGTGTGTGCATGCGTGTGTTAGAGTGAGTGGGACTGTGCAGGGTGTGCAGGTGTGTTCGGGTGTGTGTGGATGTGTGCAGGAGTGTGCAAGTATATGCGGGTATGTGTGGTTGTGTGCAGGTTGTGTGTGTGATTGGGTGTGTTTGGGTTTGTGTGGGTGTTTGTTAGTGTGTGCGAGAGTGTGTGGGTGTGTGAGTCTGTGTGGGTCTGTGAGAGTGTGTGTGAGTGCAAGTGCGTGTGTGCGGGTGCTTGAGGTTGTGCGCCTGTGCGAGAGGGTGAGTGGTTGTGTGCAGGTGTGTGAGGGTGTGGGTGTGAGGGTGTGTGTGAGTGTGTGCAGGTGTGTGAGGGTGAGTGGGTGTGTGCAGGTGTGTGCGTATGTGTGCGGGTGTGTGTGAGTGTGTGTGAGTGTGTTTGTGTGTGCGAGTGTCTATGGGTGTTTGTGGGTGTGTGCGGTTGAGTGCGACTGTGTGCAGGTGTGTGCGCGTGTGTATGTGTGTGTGCAGGTGAGTGTGGGTATGTGGGTGTGTGCGGGTGTGTGCGTGTGTGTATAGGTTTCTGTGTGTGTGTGCGGGTGTGTGTGGGTGCGCTCCCCGGGTGGGCTGAATGTCATGACTGTGTTAGGGGAGAGAAGGCCCAAAGAGGCCTTCAGGGAGCTGCCATGGCATAGCAGTGCTCAGGAAAGAGCACCCTTCTTTCTTTAGGCTGGAGGCACACTCGAGTTTCTGCTTGAGGCAGAGGGACGGCAGAGAGGCCATCACTGGCTGAAGGCAAAGCAGAGAGATTTTCGGTGGAGCGATGGCTCCATCTGCTGGCTGACAAGCGTGGAAGGCGAAGCCTCGCTCCAACTGAGTTCCTGAGGAAGGTCCCAAGCAGGAGGCACTCTGGCTCCACAAGCTAGAGGGTCCTGCTTAGGACTTCCCAGTGGCTCCAGAGTGGATGGCAAGGGCATGTGGGTTGGAGGGTGCTCGGAAGCCGCAGGGGAGGCTTTGGGCACCCAGTGCTCTGTGACGAAACACGCTGCAGGCCCGAGCATCCATGAACTCCTCCAAGGTTTTGGAGCAGGAAATCTGTCCTTAGCAGAAGGCTTCCTGCAAAGGCCTGCAGGCCTTTCTGGGTGGCTAAGCTGCAGCTCCCTTGCAGGCTGCTGGTCCAGGGGCCTGTGTCCCTTGGTCTAAAGTGCTGTAGGAGGAGCTCCTAGCAAGGGGAGAGCAAGCACCTTGTTTCCCTTGAAGAGACTGGCTTGTACATGGGGAGGCCTGCCAGCAGCGAAGACAGCGCAGGCAGCGTGGGGGTTTGGCAGGCAGCTAAGAGGCTGCAGGAGTCCTGCATGAAATAGGGGTCATGACTGGTTTCTCCTCAAGGCCCAATGGCAACGTGCACACACAGCCTCTGGACCTGCAGCTCCCGAGCAGTGCAAGAGACCCCCAGGCAGCACCCTGGGGCCTCCTCGGATGAGCTGTGCTCCATAGAAGGCCTGCCTGCTGGCAATGGCCTAGGCCACCCCAGGCCCTAGAGAGGCCCGGCTGAGCCTGGGATGGGCCCTGCCCTCGCAGTGCTCAGGGAAAACCCGTGTTTGAGGCCAGGCTGCAGGCACATTCAATGTTGTGTCTGCTGCAGAGAGACTTCAGCTAGGACTTCCAGGGGGAATGTGAAGCGCTGTGGTTTTTACCTGCAATCCATGTGCCTCACTTGGGGTGCCCGGCCCATCCGTCCCACACTCCTTGGATGTGTGTTCCTCAGACAGCTGGACAGCTGGGGAAGTGGACCTCCCCCAGCAAGGGAGACCTGCCTAGAACATTGCTCTGTGTACAAAGAGGATTCGCTGTGCCTCTGGCACTGGGGAGAGACTTTCTGCACCCAGGAGACACTTGGCACACACAGCGTTTCCCCATGGAAAGTGGTGTGAAAAAGAGCACCCGCCGGGGCTGCATGGCCCTCTGCGGTAGAAGCCCTCCACGCAGCAGGCTGTCATGGACTCGGCTGCAGGCCTTTGTGGCTGGAGAGACTGCAGCTCCTCTGGAGGCTCTGGGCCAATTTTCACTCACCTTCGAGTGCAATAGGCTTGTGGGTTAAGGTGCTTGCAAAGGAAGGCAAGCAGCCTGCTCCTTTCCATTAGGAACACGTGTGGTGAGAGGCTTGGCAGCAGAGAAGAACAAAGAGGGGCAGCCAAGGAGGGGATTTGCATGCAGCTGGGTGGCCCCCAAATCTCCTGTTTCCCAAGCAGGGAATGCCTGCTGTGCCCATCAGTGCCCATTTCTAAGTGGGCACCCAGCCTCTGGATCTGCCCTTTCCCAGCCCTGAAAACACACGCAGGCCACACCCTGAGCCCTTCCAACTGTGAACTTTGCTCCCTGTGAGGGCTGAATGCCACATCTGGCTAAGGTGGGAGATGGCCCGAGGAGGCCTTGGGGGACCTGCCAAGACATAGCAGTGCTCAGCAATGAGCACTCTGCTTTCTTTTGGCTGGACGCACATTCCAGTTTCTGCTTGAGGCCCGGAGAGGTCAGGTAGGCGATCCCCGGGGGAAGGCAGAGCAGAGGGTTTTTCGGTGGAGCGTTGGCTCCCTCTGCTGGCCGTCAAGCGTGGAAGGCTAAGCCTTGCTCCAGCTGAGTTCCTGAGCAAGTTTCCAAGCAGGAGGCACTCTGGCTCCACAAGCTAGAGGACTTCCCAGTGGCTCCAGAGTGGGTGGCAAGGGCATGTGAGATGGAGGGTGCTCAGAAGCCACAGGGGAGACTTGAGTGTGGTTGGGTGCAGGTGTGCCAATATGTGTGGGTGTGTGCGCATGTGTGCGAGTGTGTTTTAGTGTGTGTGAGAGTGTGCGTGAGTGCGGGCATGCGAGTGTGTATGGGTGTGTGCGGGTGTGTGTGTGTGTGTGTGTGCGGGCATGTGCGTGTGTGTTTTGGTGGGGGTAGGTGTGTGTGTGTGTGTGTAGGCGTGTATGTGTATCTGCGGGTGTGTGCGGGTGTGTATAGGATTGTGTGTGTGTGTGGGGTGTGTGTGGGTGTGTGCGGCTGTGTGTGAATGTGTGTGGGTGTGTGCTAGTGTCTTTGGGTGTGTGTGAGTGGGTTTGGGTGTGTGCATGCGTGTGTTAGAGTGAGTGGGACTGTGCAGGGTGTGCAGGTGGGTTCGGGTGTGTGTGGATGTGTGCAGGAGTGTGCAAGTATATGCGGGTATGTGTGGTTGTGTGCAGGTTGTGTGTGTGATTGGGTGTGTTTGGGTTTGTGTGGGTGTTTGTTAGTGTGTGCGAGAGTGTGTGGGTGTGTATGAGTCTGTGTGGGTCTGTGAGAGTGTGTGTGAGTGCAAGTGCGTGTGTGCGGGTGCTTGAGGTTGTGCGCCTGTGCGAGAGGGTGAGTGGTTGTGTGCAGGTGTGTGAGGGTGTGGGTGTGAGGGTGTGTGTGAGTGTGTGCAGGTGTGTGAGGGTGAGTGGGTGTGTGCAGGTGTGTGCGTATGTGTGCGGGTGTGTGTGAGTGTGTGTGAGTGTGTTTGTGTGTGCGAGTGTCTATGGGTGTTTGTGGGTGTGTGCGGTTGAGTGCGACTGTGTGCAGGTGTGTGCGCGTGTGTATGTGTGTGTGCAGGTGAGTGTGGGTATGTGGGTGTGTGCGGGTGTGTGCGTGTGTGTATAGGTTTCTGTGTGTGTGTGCGGGTGTGTGTGGGTGCGCTCCCCGGGTGGGCTGAATGTCATGACTGTGTTAGGGGAGAGAAGGCCCAAAGAGGCCTTCAGGGAGCTGCCATGGCATAGCAGTGCTCAGGAAAGAGCACCCTTCTTTCTTTAGGCTGGAGGCACACTCGAGTTTCTGCTTGAGGCAGAGGGACGGCAGAGAGGCCATCACTGGCTGAAGGCAAAGCAGAGAGATTTTCGGTGGAGCGATGGCTCCATCTGCTGGCTGACAAGCGTGGAAGGCGAAGCCTCGCTCCAACTGAGTTCCTGAGGAAGGTCCCAAGCAGGAGGCACTCTGGCTCCACAAGCTAGAGGGTCCTGCTTAGGACTTCCCAGTGGCTCCAGAGTGGATGGCAAGGGCATGTGGGTTGGAGGGTGCTCGGAAGCCGCAGGGGAGGCTTTGGGCACCCAGTGCTCTGTGACGAAACACGCTGCAGGCCCGAGCATCCATGAACTCCTCCAAGGTTTTGGAGCAGGAAATCTGTCCTTAGCAGAAGGCTTCCTGCAAAGGCCTGCAGGCCTTTCTGGGTGGCTAAGCTGCAGCTCCCTTGCAGGCTGCTGGTCCAGGGGCCTGTGTCCCTTGGTCTAAAGTGCTGTAGGAGGAGCTCCTAGCAAGGGGAGAGCAAGCACCTTGTTTCCCTTGAAGAGACTGGCTTGTACATGGGGAGGCCTGCCAGCAGCGAAGACAGCGCAGGCAGCATGGGGGTTTGGCAGGCAGCTAAGAGGCTGCAGGAGTCCTGCATGAAACAGGGGTCATGACTGGTTTCTCCTCAAGGCCCAATGGCAACGTGCACACACAGCCTCTGGACCTGCAGCTCCTGAGCAGTGCAAGAGACCCCCAGGCAGCACCCTGGGGCCTCCTCGGATGAGCTGTGCTCCATAGAGGGCCTGCCTGCTGGCAATGGCCTAGGCCACCCCAGGCCCTAGAGAGGCCCGGCTGAGCCTGGGATGGGCCCTGCCCTTGCAGTGCTCAGGGAAAACCCGTGTTTGAGGCCAGGCTGCAGGCACATTCAATGTTGTGTCTGCTGCAGAGAGACTTCAGCTAGGACTTCCAGGGGGAATGTGAAGCGCTGTGGTTTTTACCTGCAATCCATGTGCCTCACTTGGGGTGCCCGGCCCATCCGTCCCACACTCCTTGGATGTGTGTTCCTCAGACAGCTGGACAGCTGGGGAAGTGGACCTCCCCCAGCAAGGGAGACCTGCCTAGAACATTGCTCTGTGTACAAAGAGGATTCGCTGTGCCTCTGGCACTGGGGAGAGACTTTCTGCACCCAGGAGACACTTGGCACACACAGCGTTTCCCCATGGAAAGTGGTGTGAAAAAGAGCACCCGCCGAGGCTGCATGGCCCTCTGCGGTAGAAGCCCTCCACGCAGCAGGCTGTCATGGACTCGGCTGCAGGCCTTTGTGGCTGGAGAGACTGCAGCTCCTCTGGAGGCTCTGGGCCAATTTTCACTCACCTTCGAGTGCAATAGGCTTGTGGGTTAAGGTGCTTGCAAAGGAAGGCAAGCAGCCTGCTCCTTTCCATTAGGAACACGTGTGGTGAGAGGCTTGGCAGCAGAGAAGAACAAAGAGGGGCAGCCAAGGAGGGGATTTGCATGCAGCTGGGTGGCCCCCAAATCTCCTGTTTCCCAAGCAGGGAATGCCTGCTGTGCCCATCAGTGCCCATTTCTAAGTGGGCACCCAGCCTCTGGATCTGCCCTTTCCCAGCCCTGAAAACACACGCAGGCCACACCCTGAGCCCTTCCAACTGTGAACTTTGCTCCCTGTGAGGGCTGAATGCCACATCTGGCTAAGGTGGGAGAAGGCCCGAGGAGGCCTTGGGGGACCTGCCAAGACATAGCAGTGCTCAGCAATGAGCACTCTGCTTTCTTTTGGCTGGACGCACATTCCAGTTTCTGCTTGAGGCCCGGAGAGGTCAGATAGGCGATCCCCGGGGGAAGGCAGAGCAGAGGGTTTTTCGGTGGAGCGTTGGCTCCCTCTGCTGGCCGTCAAGCGTGGAAGGCTAAGCCTTGCTCCAGCTGAGTTCCTGAGCAAGTTTCCAAGCAGGAGGCACTCTGGCTCCACAAGCTAGAGGACTTCCCAGTGGCTCCAGAGTGGGTGGCAAGGGCATGTGAGATGGAGGGTGCTCAGAAGCCACAGGGGAGACTTGAGTGTGGTTGGGTGCAGGTGTGCCAATATGTGTGGGTGTGTGCGCATGTGTGCGAGTGTGTTTTAGTGTGTGTGAGAGTGTGCGTGAGTGCGGGCGTGCGAGTGTGTATGGGTGTGTGCGGGTGTGTGTGTGTGTGTGTGTGCGGGCATGTGCGTGTGTGTTTTGGTGGGGGTAGGTGTGTGTGTGTGTGTGTAGGCGTGTATGTGTATCTGCGGGTGTGTATAGGATTGTGTGTGTGTGTGGGGTGTGTGTGGGTGTGTGCGGCTGTGTGTGAATGTGTGTGGGTGTGTGCTAGTGTCTTTGGGTGTGTGTGAGTGGGTTTGGGTGTGTGCATGCGTGTGTTAGAGTGAGTGGGACTGTGCAGGGTGTGCAGGTGGGTTCGGGTGTGTGTGGATGTGTGCAGGAGTGTGCAAGTATATGCGGGTATGTGTGGTTGTGTGCAGGTTGTGTGTGTGATTGGGTGTGTTTGGGTTTGTGTGGGTGTTTGTTAGTGTGTGCGAGAGTGTGTGGGTGTGTATGAGTCTGTGTGGGTCTGTGAGAGTGTGTGTGAGTGCAAGTGCGTGTGTGCGGGTGCTTGAGGTTGTGCGCCTGTGCGAGAGGGTGAGTGGTTGTGTGCAGGTGTGTGAGGGTGTGGGTGTGAGGGTGTGTGTGAGTGTGTGCAGGTGTGTGAGGGTGAGTGGGTGTGTGCAGGTGTGTGCGTATGTGTGCGGGTGTGTGTGAGTGTGTGTGAGTGTGTTTGTGTGTGCGAGTGTCTATGGGTGTTTGTGGGTGTGTGCGGTTGAGTGCGACTGTGTGCAGGTGTGTATGTGTGTGTGCAGGTGAGTGTGGGTATGTGGGTGTGTGCGGGTGTGTGCGTGTGTGTATAGGTTTCTGTGTGTGTGTGCGGGTGTGTGTGGGTGCGCTCCCCGGGTGGGCTGAATGTCATGACTGTGTTAGGGGAGAGAAGGCCCAAAGAGGCCTTCAGGGAGCTGCCATGGCATAGCAGTGCTCAGGAAAGAGCACCCTTCTTTCTTTAGGCTGGAGGCACACTCGAGTTTCTGCTTGAGGCAGAGGGACGGCAGAGAGGCCATCACTGGCTGAAGGCAAAGCAGAGAGATTTTCGGTGGAGCGATGGCTCCATCTGCTGGCTGACAAGCGTGGAAGGCGAAGCCTCGCTCCAACTGAGTTCCTGAGGAAGGTCCCAAGCAGGAGGCACTCTGGCTCCACAAGCTAGAGGGTCCTGCTTAGGACTTCCCAGTGGCTCCAGAGTGGATGGCAAGGGCATGTGGGTTGGAGGGTGCTCGGAAGCCGCAGGGGAGGCTTTGGGCACCCAGTGCTCTGTGACGAAACACGCTGCAGGCCCGAGCATCCATGAACTCCTCCAAGGTTTTGGAGCAGGAAATCTGTCCTTAGCAGAAGGCTTCCTGCAAAGGCCTGCAGGCCTTTCTGGGTGGCTAAGCTGCAGCTCCCTTGCAGGCTGCTGGTCCAGGGGCCTGTGTCCCTTGGTCTAAAGTGCTGTAGGAGGAGCTCCTAGCAAGGGGAGAGCAAGCACCTTGTTTCCCTTGAAGAGACTGGCTTGTACATGGGGAGGCCTGCCAGCAGCGAAGACAGCGCAGGCAGCATGGGGGTTTGGCAGGCAGCTAAGAGGCTGCAGGAGTCCTGCATGAAATAGGGGTCATGACTGGTTTCTCCTCAAGGCCCAATGGCAACGTGCACACACAGCCTCTGGACCTGCAGCTCCCGAGCAGTGCAAGAGACCCCCAGGCAGCACCCTGGGGCCTCCTCGGATGAGCTGTGCTCCATAGAGGGCCTGCCTGCTGGCAATGGCCTAGGCCACCCCAGGCCCTAGAGAGGCCCGGCTGAGCCTGGGATGGGCCCTGCCCTCGCAGTGCTCAGGGAAAACCCGTGTTTGAGACCAGGCTGCAGGCACATTCAATGTTGTGTCTGCTGCAGAGAGACTTCAGCTAGGACTTCCAGGGGGAATGTGAAGCGCTGTGGTTTTTACCTGCAATCCATGTGCCTCACTTGGGGTGCCCGGCCCATCCATCCCACACTCCTTGGATGTGTGTTCCTCAGACAGCTGGACAGCTGGGGAAGTGGACCTCCCCCAGCAAGGGAGACCTGCCTAGAACATTGCTCTGTGTACAAAGAGGATTCGCTGTGCCTCTGGCACTGGGGAGAGACTTTCTGCACCCAGGAGACACTTGGCACACACAGCGTTTCCCCATGGAAAGTGGTGTGAAAAAGAGCACCCGCCGGGGCTGCATGGCCCTCTGCGGTAGAAGCCCTCCACGCAGCAGGCTGTCATGGACTCGGCTGCAGGCCTTTGTGGCTGGAGAGACTGCAGCTCCTCTGGAGGCTCTGGGCCAATTTTCACTCACCTTCGAGTGCAATAGGCTTGTGGGTTAAGGTGCTTGCAAAGGAAGGCAAGCAGCCTGCTCCTTTCCATTAGGAACACGTGTGGTGAGAGGCTTGGCAGCAGAGAAGAACAAAGAGGGGCAGCCAAGGAGGGGATTTGCATGCAGCTGGGTGGCCCCCAAATCTCCTGTTTCCCAAGCAGGGAATGCCTGCTGTGCCCATCAGTGCCCATTTCTAAGTGGGCACCCAGCCTCTGGATCTGCCCTTTCCCAGCCCTGAAAACACACGCAGGCCACACCCTGAGCCCTTCCAACTGTGAACTTTGCTCCCTGTGAGGGCTGAATGCCACATCTGGCTAAGGTGGGAGAAGGCCCGAGGAGGCCTTGGGGGACCTGCCAAGACATAGCAGTGCTCAGCAATGAGCACTCTGCTTTCTTTTGGCTGGACGCACATTCCAGTTTCTGCTTGAGGCCCGGAGAGGTCAGATAGGCGATCCCCGGGGGAAGGCAGAGCAGAGGGTTTTTCGGTGGAGCGTTGGCTCCCTCTGCTGGCCGTCAAGCGTGGAAGGCTAAGCCTTGCTCCAGCTGAGTTCCTGAGCAAGTTTCCAAGCAGGAGGCACTCTGGCTCCACAAGCTAGAGGACTTCCCAGTGGCTCCAGAGTGGGTGGCAAGGGCATGTGAGTTGGAGGGTGCTCAGAAGCCACAGGGGAGACTTGAGTGTGGTTGGGTGCAGGTGTGCCAATATGTGTGGGTGTGTGCGCATGTGTGCGAGTGTGTTTTAGTGTGTGTGAGAGTGTGCGTGAGTGCGGGCATGCGAGTGTGTATGGGTGTGTGCGGGTGTGTGTGTGTGTGTGTGTGTGTGTGGGCATGTGCGTGTGTGTTTTGGTGGGGGTAGGTGTGTGTGTGTGTGTGTAGGCGTGTATGTGTATCTGCGGGTGTGTGCGGGTGTGTATAGGATTGTGTGTGTGTGTGGGGTGTGTGTGGGTGTGTGCGGCTGTGTGTGAATGTGTGTGGGTGTGTGCTAGTGTCTTTGGGTGTGTGTGAGTGGGTTTGGGTGTGTGCATGCGTGTGTTAGAGTGAGTGGGACTGTGCAGGGTGTGCAGGTGGGTTCGGGTGTGTGTGGATGTGTGCAGGAGTGTGCAAGTATATGCGGGTATGTGTGGTTGTGTGCAGGTTGTGTGTGTGATTGGGTGTGTTTGGGTTTGTGTGGGTGTTTGTTAGTGTGTGTGAGAGTGTGTGGGTGTGTATGAGTCTGTGTGGGTCTGTGAGAGTGTGTGTGAGTGCAAGTGCGTGTGTGCGGGTGCTTGAGGTTGTGCGCCTGTGCGAGAGGGTGAGTGGTTGTGTGCAGGTGTGTGAGGGTGTGGGTGTGAGGGTGTGTGTGAGTGTGTGCAGGTGTGTGAGGGTGAGTGGGTGTGTGCAGGTGTGTGCGTATGTGTGCGGGTGTGTGTGAGTGTGTGTGAGTGTGTTTGTGTGTGCGAGTGTCTATGGGTGTTTGTGGGTGTGTGCGGTTGAGTGCGACTGTGTGCAGGTGTGTGCGCGTGTGTATGTGTGTGTGCAGGTGAGTGTGGGTATGTGGGTGTGTGCGGGTGTGTGCGTGTGTGTATAGGTTTCTGTGTGTGTGTGCGGGTGTGTGTGGGTGCGCTCCCCGGGTGGGCTGAATGTCATGACTGTGTTAGGGGAGAGAAGGCCCAAAGAGGCCTTCAGGGAGCTGCCATGGCATAGCAGTGCTCAGGAAAGAGCACCCTTCTTTCTTTAGGCTGGAGGCACACTCGAGTTTCTGCTTGAGGCAGAGGGACGGCAGAGAGGCCATCACTGGCTGAAGGCAAAGCAGAGAGATTTTCGGTGGAGCGATGGCTCCATCTGCTGGCTGACAAGCGTGGAAGGCGAAGCCTCGCTCCAACTGAGTTCCTGAGGAAGGTCCCAAGCAGGAGGCACTCTGGCTCCACAAGCTAGAGGGTCCTGCTTAGGACTTCCCAGTGGCTCCAGAGTGGATGGCAAGGGCATGTGGGTTGGAGGGTGCTCGGAAGCCGCAGGGGAGGCTTTGGGCACCCAGTGCTCTGTGACGAAACACGCTGCAGGCCCGAGCATCCATGAACTCCTCCAAGGTTTTGGAGCAGGAAATCTGTCCTTAGCAGAAGGCTTCCTGCAAAGGCCTGCAGGCCTTTCTGGGTGGCTAAGCTGCAGCTCCCTTGCAGGCTGCTGGTCCAGGGGCCTGTGTCCCTTGGTCTAAAGTGCTGTAGGAGGAGCTCCTAGCAAGGGGAGAGCAAGCACCTTGTTTCCCTTGAAGAGACTGGCTTGTACATGGGGAGGCCTGCCAGCAGCGAAGACAGCGCAGGCAGCGTGGGGGTTTGGCAGGCAGCTAAGAGGCTGCAGGAGTCCTGCATGAAATAGGGGTCATGACTGGTTTCTCCTCAAGGCCCAATGGCAACGTGCACACACAGCCTCTGGACCTGCAGCTCCCGAGCAGTGCAAGAGACCCCCAGGCAGCACCCTGGGGCCTCCTCGGATGAGCTGTGCTCCATAGAGGGCCTGCCTGCTGGCAATGGCCTAGGCCACCCCAGGCCCTAGAGAGGCCCGGCTGAGCCTGGGATGGGCCCTGCCCTCGCAGTGCTCAGGGAAAACCCGTGTTTGAGGCCAGGCTGCAGGCACATTCAATGTTGTGTCTGCTGCAGAGAGACTTCAGCTAGGACTTCCAGGGGGAATGTGAAGCGCTGTGGTTTTTACCTGCAATCCATGTGCCTCACTTGGGGTGCCCGGCCCATCCGTCCCACACTCCTTGGATGTGTGTTCCTCAGACAGCTGGACAGCTGGGGAAGTGGACCTCCCCCAGCAAGGGAGACCTGCCTAGAACATTGCTCTGTGTACAAAGAGGATTCGCTGTGCCTCTGGCACTGGGGAGAGACTTTCTGCACCCAGGAGACACTTGGCACACACAGCGTTTCCCCATGGAAAGTGGTGTGAAAAAGAGCACCCGCCGGGGCTGCATGGCCCTCTGCGGTAGAAGCCCTCCACGCAGCAGGCTGTCATGGACTCGGCTGCAGGCCTTTGTGGCTGGAGAGACTGCAGCTCCTCTGGAGGCTCTGGGCCAATTTTCACTCACCTTCGAGTGCAATAGGCTTGTGGGTTAAGATGCTTGCAAAGGAAGGCAAGCAGCCTGCTCCTTTCCATTAGGAACACATGTGGTGAGAGGCTTGGCAGCAGAGAAGAACAAAGAGGGGCAGCCAAGGAGGGGATTTGCATGCAGCTGGGTGGCCCCCAAATCTCCTGTTTCCCAAGCAGGGAATGCCTGCTGTGCCCATCAGTGCCCATTTCTAAGTGGGCACCCAGCCTCTGGATCTGCCCTTTCCCAGCCCTGAAAACACACGCAGGCCACACCCTGAGCCCTTCCAACTGTGAACTTTGCTCCCTGTGAGGGCTGAATGCCACATCTGGCTAAGGTGGGAGAAGGCCTGAGGAGGCCTTGGGGGACCTGCCAAGACATAGCAGTGCTCAGCAATGAGCACTCTGCTTTCTTTTGGCTGGACGCACATTCCAGTTTCTGCTTGAGGCCCGGAGAGGTCAGATAGGCGATCCCCGGGGGAAGGCAGAGCAGAGGGTTTTTCGGTGGAGCGTTGGCTCCCTCTGCTGGCCGTCAAGCGTGGAAGGCTAAGCCTTGCTCCAGCTGAGTTCCTGAGCAAGTTTCCAAGCAGGAGGCACTCTGGCTCCACAAGCTAGAGGACTTCCCAGTGGCTCCAGAGTGGGTGGCAAGGGCATGTGAGATGGAGGGTGCTCAGAAGCCACAGGGGAGACTTGAGTGTGGTTGGGTGCAGGTGTGCCAATATGTGCGAGTGTGTTTTAGTGTGTGTGAGAGTGTGCGTGAGTGCGGGCGTGCGAGTGTGTATGGGTGTGTGCGGGTGTGTGTGTGTGTGTGTGTGCAGGCATGTGCGTGTGTGTTTTGGTGGGGGTAGGTGTGTGTGTGTGTGTGTAGGCGTGTATGTGTATCTGCGGGTGTGTGCGGGTGTGTATAGGATTGTGTGTGTGTGTGGGGTGTGTGTGGGTGTGTGCGGCTGTGTGTGAATGTGTGTGGGTGTGTGCTAGTGTCTTTGGGTGTGTGTGAGTGGGTTTGGGTGTGTGCATGCGTGTGTTAGAGTGAGTGGGACTGTGCAGGGTGTGCAGGTGGGTTCGGGTGTGTGTGGATGTGTGCAGGAGTGTGCAAGTATATGCGGGTATGTGTGGTTGTGTGCAGGTTGTGTGTGTGATTGGGTGTGTTTGGGTTTGTGTGGGTGTTTGTTAGTGTGTGCGAGAGTGTGTGGGTGTGTATGAGTCTGTGTGGGTCTGTGAGAGTGTGTGTGAGTGCAAGTGCGTGTGTGCGGGTGCTTGAGGTTGTGCGCCTGTGCGAGAGGGTGAGTGGTTGTGTGCAGGTGTGTGAGGGTGTGGGTGTGAGGGTGTGTGTGAGTGTGTGCAGGTGTGTGAGGGTGAGTGGGTGTGTGCAGGTGTGTGCGTATGTGTGCGGGTGTGTGTGAGTGTGTGTGAGTGTGTTTGTGTGTGCGAGTGTCTATGGGTGTTTGTGGGTGTGTGCGGTTGAGTGCGACTGTGTGCAGGTGTGTGCGCGTGTGTATGTGTGTGTGCAGGTGAGTGTGGGTATGTGGGTGTGTGCGGGTGTGTGCGTGTGTGTATAGGTTTCTGTGTGTGTGTGCGGGTGTGTGTGGGTGCGCTCCCCGGGTGGGCTGAATGTCATGACTGTGTTAGGGGAGAGAAGGCCCAAAGAGGCCTTCAGGGAGCTGCCATGGCATAGCAGTGCTCAGGAAAGAGCACCCTTCTTTCTTTAGGCTGGAGGCACACTCGAGTTTCTGCTTGAGGCAGAGGGACGGCAGAGAGGCCATCACTGGCTGAAGGCAAAGCAGAGAGATTTTCGGTGGAGCGATGGCTCCATCTGCTGGCTGACAAGCGTGGAAGGCGAAGCCTCGCTCCAACTGAGTTCCTGAGGAAGGTCCCAAGCAGGAGGCACTCTGGCTCCACAAGCTAGAGGGTCCTGCTTAGGACTTCCCAGTGGCTCCAGAGTGGATGGCAAGGGCATGTGGGTTGGAGGGTGCTCGGAAGCCGCAGGGGAGGCTTTGGGCACCCAGTGCTCTGTGACGAAACACGCTGCAGGCCCGAGCATCCATGAACTCCTCCAAGGTTTTGGAGCAGGAAATCTGTCCTTAGCAGAAGGCTTCCTGCAAAGGCCTGCAGGCCTTTCTGGGTGGCTAAGCTGCAGCTCCCTTGCAGGCTGCTGGTCCAGGGGCCTGTGTCCCTTGGTCTAAAGTGCTGTAGGAGGAGCTCCTAGCAAGGGGAGAGCAAGCACCTTGTTTCCCTTGAAGAGACTGGCTTGTACATGGGGAGGCCTGCCAGCAGCGAAGACAGCGCAGGCAGCATGGGGGTTTGGCAGGCAGCTAAGAGGCTGCAGGAGTCCTGCATGAAATAGGGGTCATGACTGGTTTCTCCTCAAGGCCCAATGGCAACGTGCACACACAGCCTCTGGACCTGCAGCTCCCGAGCAGTGCAAGAGACCCCCAGGCAGCACCCTGGGGCCTCCTCGGATGAGCTGTGCTCCATAGAGGGCCTGCCTGCTGGCAATGGCCTAGGCCACCCCAGGCCCTAGAGAGGCCCGGCTGAGCCTGGGATGGGCCCTGCCCTCGCAGTGCTCAGGGAAAACCCGTGTTTGAGGCCAGGCTGCAGGCACATTCAATGTTGTGTCTGCTGCAGAGAGACTTCAGCTAGGACTTCCAGGGGGAATGTGAAGTGCTGTGGTTTTTACCTGCAATCCATGTGCCTCACTTGGGGTGCCCGGCCCATCCGTCCCACACTCCTTGGATGTGTGTTCCTCAGACAGCTGGACAGCTGGGGAAGTGGACCTCCCCCAGCAAGGGAGACCTGCCTAGAACATTGCTCTGTGTACAAAGAGGATTCGCTGTGCCTCTGGCACTGGGGAGAGACTTTCTGCACCCAGGAGACACTTGGCACACACAGCGTTTCCCCATGGAAAGTGGTGTGAAAAAGAGCACCCGCCGGGGCTGCATGGCCCTCTGCGGTAGAAGCCCTCCACGCAGCAGGCTGTCATGGACTCGGCTGCAGGCCTTTGTGGCTGGAGAGACTGCAGCTCCTCTGGAGGCTCTGGGCCAATTTTCACTCACCTTCGAGTGCAATAGGCTTGTGGGTTAAGATGCTTGCAAAGGAAGGCAAGCAGCCTGCTCCTTTCCATTAGGAACACGTGTGGTGAGAGGCTTGGCAGCAGAGAAGAACAAAGAGGGGCAGCCAAGGAGGGGATTTGCATGCAGCTGGGTGGCCCCCAAATCTCCTGTTTCCCAAGCAGGGAATGCCTGCTGTGCCCATCAGTGCCCATTTCTAAGTGGGCACCCAGCCTCTGGATCTGCCCTTTCCCAGCCCTGAAAACACACGCAGGCCACACCCTGAGCCCTTCCAACTGTGAACTTTGCTCCCTGTGAGGGCTGAATGCCACATCTGGCTAAGGTGGGAGAAGGCCCGAGGAGGCCTTGGGGGACCTGCCAAGACATAGCAGTGCTCAGCAATGAGCACTCTGCTTTCTTTTGGCTGGACGCACATTCCAGTTTCTGCTTGAGGCCCGGAGAGGTCAGATAGGCGATCCCCGGGGGAAGGCAGAGCAGAGGGTTTTTCGGTGGAGCGTTGGCTCCCTCTGCTGGCCGTCAAGCGTGGAAGGCTAAGCCTTGCTCCAGCTGAGTTCCTGAGCAAGTTTCCAAGCAGGAGGCACTCTGGCTCCACAAGCTAGAGGACTTCCCAGTGGCTCCAGAGTGGGTGGCAAGGGCATGTGAGATGGAGGGTGCTCAGAAGCCACAGGGGAGACTTGAGTGTGGTTGGGTGCAGGTGTGCCAATATGTGTGGGTGTGTGCGCATGTGTGCGAGTGTGTTTTAGTGTGTGTGAGAGTGTGCGTGAGTGCGGGCGTGCGAGTGTGTATGGGTGTGTGCGGGTGTGTGTGTGTGTGTGTGTGTGCGGGCATGTGCGTGTGTGTTTTGGTGGGGGTAGGTGTGTGTGTGTGTGTAGGCGTGTATGTGTATCTGCGGATGTGTGCGGGTGTGTATAGGATTGTGTGTGTGTGTGGGGTGTGTGTGGGTGTGTGCGGCTGTGTGTGAATGTGTGTGGGTGTGTGCTAGTGTCTTTGGGTGTGTGTGAGTGGGTTTGGGTGTGTGCATGCGTGTGTTAGAGTGAGTGGGACTGTGCAGGGTGTGCAGGTGGGTTCGGGTGTGTGTGGATGTGTGCAGGAGTGTGCAAGTATATGCGGGTATGTGTGGTTGTGTGCAGGTTGTGTGTGTGATTGGGTGTGTTTGGGTTTGTGTGGGTGTTTGTTAGTGTGTGCGAGAGTGTGTGGGTGTGTATGAGTCTGTGTGGGTCTGTGAGAGTGTGTGTGAGTGCAAGTGCGTGTGTGCGGGTGCTTGAGGTTGTGCGCCTGTGCGAGAGGGTGAGTGGTTGTGTGCAGGTGTGTGAGGGTGTGGGTGTGAGGGTGTGTGTGAGTGTGTGCAGGTGTGTGAGGGTGAGTGGGTGTGTGCAGGTGTGTGCGTATGTGTGCGGGTGTGTGTGAGTGTGTTTGTGTGTGCGAGTGTCTATGGGTGTTTGTGGGTGTGTGCGGTTGAGTGCGACTGTGTGCAGGTGTGTGCGCGTGTGTATGTGTGTGTGCAGGTGAGTGTGGGTATGTGGGTGTGTGCGGGTGTGTGCGTGTGTGTATAGGTTTCTGTGTGTGTGTGCGGGTGTGTGTGGGTGCGCTCCCCGGGTGGGCTGAATGTCATGACTGTGTTAGGGGAGAGAAGGCCCAAAGAGGCCTTCAGGGAGCTGCCATGGCATAGCAGTGCTCAGGAAAGAGCACCCTTCTTTCTTTAGGCTGGAGGCACACTCGAGTTTCTGCTTGAGGCAGAGGGACGGCAGAGAGGCCATCACTGGCTGAAGGCAAAGCAGAGAGATTTTCGGTGGAGCGATGGCTCCATCTGCTGGCTGACAAGCGTGGAAGGCGAAGCCTCGCTCCAACTGAGTTCCTGAGGAAGGTCCCAAGCAGGAGGCACTCTGGCTCCACAAGCTAGAGGGTCCTGCTTAGGACTTCCCAGTGGCTCCAGAGTGGATGGCAAGGGCATGTGGGTTGGAGGGTGCTCGGAAGCCGCAGGGGAGGCTTTGGGCACCCAGTGCTCTGTGACGAAACACGCTGCAGGCCCGAGCATCCATGAACTCCTCCAAGGTTTTGGAGCAGGAAATCTGTCCTTAGCAGAAGGCTTCCTGCAAAGGCCTGCAGGCCTTTCTGGGTGGCTAAGCTGCAGCTCCCTTGCAGGCTGCTGGTCCAGGGGCCTGTGTCCCTTGGTCTAAAGTGCTGTAGGAGGAGCTCCTAGCAAGGGGAGAGCAAGCACCTTGTTTCCCTTGAAGAGACTGGCTTGTACATGGGGAGGCCTGCCAGCAGCGAAGACAGCGCAGGCAGCATGGGGGTTTGGCAGGCAGCTAAGAGGCTGCAGGAGTCCTGCATGAAATAGGGGTCATGACTGGTTTCTCCTCAAGGCCCAATGGCAACGTGCACACACAGCCTCTGGACCTGCAGCTCCCGAGCAGTGCAAGAGACCCCCAGGCAGCACCCTGGGGCCTCCTCGGATGAGCTGTGCTCCATAGAGGGCCTGCCTGCTGGCAATGGCCTAGGCCACCCCAGGCCCTAGAGAGGCCCGGCTGAGCCTGGGATGGGCCCTGCCCTTGCAGTGCTCAGGGAAAACCCGTGTTTGAGGCCAGGCTGCAGGCACATTCAATGTTGTGTCTGCTGCAGAGAGACTTCAGCTAGGACTTCCAGGGGGAATGTGAAGCGCTGTGGTTTTTACCTGCAATCCATGTGCCTCACTTGGGGTGCCCGGCCCATCCGTCCCACACTCCTTGGATGTGTGTTCCTCAGACAGCTGGACAGCTGGGGAAGTGGACCTCCCCCAGCAAGGGAGACCTGCCTAGAACATTGCTCTGTGTACAAAGAGGATTCGCTGTGCCTCTGGCACTGGGGAGAGACTTTCTGCACCCAGGAGACACTTGGCACACACAGCGTTTCCCCATGGAAAGTGGTGTGAAAAAGAGCACCCGCCGGGGCTGCATGGCCCTCTGCGGTAGAAGCCCTCCACGCAGCAGGCTGTCATGGACTCGGCTGCAGGCCTTTGTGGCTGGAGAGACTGCAGCTCCTCTGGAGGCTCTGGGCCAATTTTCACTCACCTTCGAGTGCAATAGGCTTGTGGGTTAAGGTGCTTGCAAAGGAAGGCAAGCAGCCTGCTCCTTTCCATTAGGAACACGTGTGGTGAGAGGCTTGGCAGCAGAGAAGAACAAAGAGGGGCAGCCAAGGAGGGGATTTGCATGCAGCTGGGTGGCCCCCAAATCTCCTGTTTCCCAAGCAGGGAATGCCTGCTGTGCCCATCAGTGCCCATTTCTAAGTGGGCACCCAGCCTCTGGATCTGCCCTTTCCCAGCCCTGAAAACACACGCAGGCCACACCCTGAGCCCTTCCAACTGTGAACTTTGCTCCCTGTGAGGGCTGAATGCCACATCTGGCTAAGGTGGGAGAAGGCCCGAGGAGGCCTTGGGGGACCTGCCAAGACATAGCAGTGCTCAGCAATGAGCACTCTGCTTTCTTTTGGCTGGACGCACATTCCAGTTTCTGCTTGAGGCCCGGAGAGGTCAGATAGGCGATCCCCGGGGGAAGGCAGAGCAGAGGGTTTTTCGGTGGAGCGTTGGCTCCCTCTGCTGGCCGTCAAGCGTGGAAGGCTAAGCCTTGCTCCAGCTGAGTTCCTGAGCAAGTTTCCAAGCAGGAGGCACTCTGGCTCCACAAGCTAGAGGACTTCCCAGTGGCTCCAGAGTGGGTGGCAAGGGCATGTGAGTTGGAGGGTGCTCAGAAGCCACAGGGGAGACTTGAGTGTGGTTGGGTGCAGGTGTGCCAATATGTGTGGGTGTGTGCGCATGTGTGCGAGTGTGTTTTAGTGTGTGTGAGAGTGTGCGTGAGTGCGGGCATGCGAGTGTGTATGGGTGTGTGCGGGTGTGTGTGTGTGTGTGTGTGTGTGTGGGCATGTGCGTGTGTGTTTTGGTGGGGGTAGGTGTGTGTGTGTGTGTGTAGGCGTGTATGTGTATCTGCGGGTGTGTGCGGGTGTGTATAGGATTGTGTGTGTGTGGGGGGTGTGTGTGGGTGTGTGCGGCTGTGTGTGAATGTGTGTGGGTGTGTGCTAGTGTCTTTGGGTGTGTGTGAGTGGGTTTGGGTGTGTGCATGCGTGTGTTAGAGTGAGTGGGACTGTGCAGGGTGTGCAGGTGTGTTCGGGTGTGTGTGGATGTGTGCAGGAGTGTGCAAGTATATGCGGGTATGTGTGGTTGTGTGCAGGTTGTGTGTGTGATTGGGTGTGTTTGGGTTTGTGTGGGTGTTTGTTAGTGTGTGCGAGAGTGTGTGGGTGTGTGAGTCTGTGTGGGTCTGTGAGAGTGTGTGTGAGTGCAAGTGCGTGTGTGCGGGTGCTTGAGGTTGTGCGCCTGTGCGAGAGGGTGAGTGGTTGTGTGCAGGTGTGTGAGGGTGTGGGTGTGAGGGTGTGTGTGAGTGTGTGCAGGTGTGTGAGGGTGAGTGGGTGTGTGCAGGTGTGTGCGTATGTGTGCGGGTGTGTGTGAGTGTGTGTGAGTGTGTTTGTGTGTGCGAGTGTCTATGGGTGTTTGTGGGTGTGTGCGGTTGAGTGCGACTGTGTGCAGGTGTGTGCGCGTGTGTATGTGTGTGTGCAGGTGAGTGTGGGTATGTGGGTGTGTGCGGGTGTGTGCGTGTGTGTATAGGTTTCTGTGTGTGTGTGCGGGTGTGTGTGGGTGCGCTCCCCGGGTGGGCTGAATGTCATGACTGTGTTAGGGGAGAGAAGGCCCAAAGAGGCCTTCAGGGAGCTGCCATGGCATAGCAGTGCTCAGGAAAGAGCACCCTTCTTTCTTTAGGCTGGAGGCACACTCGAGTTTCTGCTTGAGGCAGAGGGACGGCAGAGAGGCCATCACTGGCTGAAGGCAAAGCAGAGAGATTTTCGGTGGAGCGATGGCTCCATCTGCTGGCTGACAAGCGTGGAAGGCGAAGCCTCGCTCCAACTGAGTTCCTGAGGAAGGTCCCAAGCAGGAGGCACTCTGGCTCCACAAGCTAGAGGGTCCTGCTTAGGACTTCCCAGTGGCTCCAGAGTGGATGGCAAGGGCATGTGGGTTGGAGGGTGCTCGGAAGCCGCAGGGGAGGCTTTGGGCACCCAGTGCTCTGTGACGAAACACGCTGCAGGCCCGAGCATCCATGAACTCCTCCAAGGTTTTGGAGCAGGAAATCTGTCCTTAGCAGAAGGCTTCCTGCAAAGGCCTGCAGGCCTTTCTGGGTGGCTAAGCTGCAGCTCCCTTGCAGGCTGCTGGTCCAGGGGCCTGTGTCCCTTGGTCTAAAGTGCTGTAGGAGGAGCTCCTAGCAAGGGGAGAGCAAGCACCTTGTTTCCCTTGAAGAGACTGGCTTGTACATGGGGAGGCCTGCCAGCAGCGAAGACAGCGCAGGCAGCGTGGGGGTTTGGCAGGCAGCTAAGAGGCTGCAGGAGTCCTGCATGAAATAGGGGTCATGACTGGTTTCTCCTCAAGGCCCAATGGCAACGTGCACACACAGCCTCTGGACCTGCAGCTCCCGAGCAGTGCAAGAGACCCCCAGGCAGCACCCTGGGGCCTCCTCGGATGAGCTGTGCTCCATAGAAGGCCTGCCTGCTGGCAATGGCCTAGGCCACCCCAGGCCCTAGAGAGGCCCGGCTGAGCCTGGGATGGGCCCTGCCCTCGCAGTGCTCAGGGAAAACCCGTGTTTGAGGCCAGGCTGCAGGCACATTCAATGTTGTGTCTGCTGCAGAGAGACTTCAGCTAGGACTTCCAGGGGGAATGTGAAGCGCTGTGGTTTTTACCTGCAATCCATGTGCCTCACTTGGGGTGCCCGGCCCATCCGTCCCACACTCCTTGGATGTGTGTTCCTCAGACAGCTGGACAGCTGGGGAAGTGGACCTCCCCCAGCAAGGGAGACCTGCCTAGAACATTGCTCTGTGTACAAAGAGGATTCGCTGTGCCTCTGGCACTGGGGAGAGACTTTCTGCACCCAGGAGACACTTGGCACACACAGCGTTTCCCCATGGAAAGTGGTGTGAAAAAGAGCACCCGCCGGGGCTGCATGGCCCTCTGCGGTAGAAGCCCTCCACGCAGCAGGCTGTCATGGACTCGGCTGCAGGCCTTTGTGGCTGGAGAGACTGCAGCTCCTCTGGAGGCTCTGGGCCAATTTTCACTCACCTTCGAGTGCAATAGGCTTGTGGGTTAAGGTGCTTGCAAAGGAAGGCAAGCAGCCTGCTCCTTTCCATTAGGAACACGTGTGGTGAGAGGCTTGGCAGCAGAGAAGAACAAAGAGGGGCAGCCAAGGAGGGGATTTGCATGCAGCTGGGTGGCCCCCAAATCTCCTGTTTCCCAAGCAGGGAATGCCTGCTGTGCCCATCAGTGCCCATTTCTAAGTGGGCACCCAGCCTCTGGATCTGCCCTTTCCCAGCCCTGAAAACACACGCAGGCCACACCCTGAGCCCTTCCAACTGTGAACTTTGCTCCCTGTGAGGGCTGAATGCCACATCTGGCTAAGGTGGGAGATGGCCCGAGGAGGCCTTGGGGGACCTGCCAAGACATAGCAGTGCTCAGCAATGAGCACTCTGCTTTCTTTTGGCTGGACGCACATTCCAGTTTCTGCTTGAGGCCCGGAGAGGTCAGGTAGGCGATCCCCGGGGGAAGGCAGAGCAGAGGGTTTTTCGGTGGAGCGTTGGCTCCCTCTGCTGGCCGTCAAGCGTGGAAGGCTAAGCCTTGCTCCAGCTGAGTTCCTGAGCAAGTTTCCAAGCAGGAGGCACTCTGGCTCCACAAGCTAGAGGACTTCCCAGTGGCTCCAGAGTGGGTGGCAAGGGCATGTGAGATGGAGGGTGCTCAGAAGCCACAGGGGAGACTTGAGTGTGGTTGGGTGCAGGTGTGCCAATATGTGTGGGTGTGTGCGCATGTGTGCGAGTGTGTTTTAGTGTGTGTGAGAGTGTGCGTGAGTGCGGGCATGCGAGTGTGTATGGGTGTGTGCGGGTGTGTGTGTGTGTGTGTGTGCGGGCATGTGCGTGTGTGTTTTGGTGGGGGTAGGTGTGTGTGTGTGTGTGTAGGCGTGTATGTGTATCTGCGGGTGTGTGCGGGTGTGTATAGGATTGTGTGTGTGTGTGGGGTGTGTGTGGGTGTGTGCGGCTGTGTGTGAATGTGTGTGGGTGTGTGCTAGTGTCTTTGGGTGTGTGTGAGTGGGTTTGGGTGTGTGCATGCGTGTGTTAGAGTGAGTGGGACTGTGCAGGGTGTGCAGGTGGGTTCGGGTGTGTGTGGATGTGTGCAGGAGTGTGCAAGTATATGCGGGTATGTGTGGTTGTGTGCAGGTTGTGTGTGTGATTGGGTGTGTTTGGGTTTGTGTGGGTGTTTGTTAGTGTGTGCGAGAGTGTGTGGGTGTGTATGAGTCTGTGTGGGTCTGTGAGAGTGTGTGTGAGTGCAAGTGCGTGTGTGCGGGTGCTTGAGGTTGTGCGCCTGTGCGAGAGGGTGAGTGGTTGTGTGCAGGTGTGTGAGGGTGTGGGTGTGAGGGTGTGTGTGAGTGTGTGCAGGTGTGTGAGGGTGAGTGGGTGTGTGCAGGTGTGTGCGTATGTGTGCGGGTGTGTGTGAGTGTGTGTGAGTGTGTTTGTGTGTGCGAGTGTCTATGGGTGTTTGTGGGTGTGTGCGGTTGAGTGCGACTGTGTGCAGGTGTGTGCGCGTGTGTATGTGTGTGTGCAGGTGAGTGTGGGTATGTGGGTGTGTGCGGGTGTGTGCGTGTGTGTATAGGTTTCTGTGTGTGTGTGCGGGTGTGTGTGGGTGCGCTCCCCGGGTGGGCTGAATGTCATGACTGTGTTAGGGGAGAGAAGGCCCAAAGAGGCCTTCAGGGAGCTGCCATGGCATAGCAGTGCTCAGGAAAGAGCACCCTTCTTTCTTTAGGCTGGAGGCACACTCGAGTTTCTGCTTGAGGCAGAGGGACGGCAGAGAGGCCATCACTGGCTGAAGGCAAAGCAGAGAGATTTTCGGTGGAGCGATGGCTCCATCTGCTGGCTGACAAGCGTGGAAGGCGAAGCCTCGCTCCAACTGAGTTCCTGAGGAAGGTCCCAAGCAGGAGGCACTCTGGCTCCACAAGCTAGAGGGTCCTGCTTAGGACTTCCCAGTGGCTCCAGAGTGGATGGCAAGGGCATGTGGGTTGGAGGGTGCTCGGAAGCCGCAGGGGAGGCTTTGGGCACCCAGTGCTCTGTGACGAAACACGCTGCAGGCCCGAGCATCCATGAACTCCTCCAAGGTTTTGGAGCAGGAAATCTGTCCTTAGCAGAAGGCTTCCTGCAAAGGCCTGCAGGCCTTTCTGGGTGGCTAAGCTGCAGCTCCCTTGCAGGCTGCTGGTCCAGGGGCCTGTGTCCCTTGGTCTAAAGTGCTGTAGGAGGAGCTCCTAGCAAGGGGAGAGCAAGCACCTTGTTTCCCTTGAAGAGACTGGCTTGTACATGGGGAGGCCTGCCAGCAGCGAAGACAGCGCAGGCAGCATGGGGGTTTGGCAGGCAGCTAAGAGGCTGCAGGAGTCCTGCATGAAACAGGGGTCATGACTGGTTTCTCCTCAAGGCCCAATGGCAACGTGCACACACAGCCTCTGGACCTGCAGCTCCTGAGCAGTGCAAGAGACCCCCAGGCAGCACCCTGGGGCCTCCTCGGATGAGCTGTGCTCCATAGAGGGCCTGCCTGCTGGCAATGGCCTAGGCCACCCCAGGCCCTAGAGAGGCCCGGCTGAGCCTGGGATGGGCCCTGCCCTTGCAGTGCTCAGGGAAAACCCGTGTTTGAGGCCAGGCTGCAGGCACATTCAATGTTGTGTCTGCTGCAGAGAGACTTCAGCTAGGACTTCCAGGGGGAATGTGAAGCGCTGTGGTTTTTACCTGCAATCCATGTGCCTCACTTGGGGTGCCCGGCCCATCCGTCCCACACTCCTTGGATGTGTGTTCCTCAGACAGCTGGACAGCTGGGGAAGTGGACCTCCCCCAGCAAGGGAGACCTGCCTAGAACATTGCTCTGTGTACAAAGAGGATTCGCTGTGCCTCTGGCACTGGGGAGAGACTTTCTGCACCCAGGAGACACTTGGCACACACAGCGTTTCCCCATGGAAAGTGGTGTGAAAAAGAGCACCCGCCGAGGCTGCATGGCCCTCTGCGGTAGAAGCCCTCCACGCAGCAGGCTGTCATGGACTCGGCTGCAGGCCTTTGTGGCTGGAGAGACTGCAGCTCCTCTGGAGGCTCTGGGCCAATTTTCACTCACCTTCGAGTGCAATAGGCTTGTGGGTTAAGGTGCTTGCAAAGGAAGGCAAGCAGCCTGCTCCTTTCCATTAGGAACACGTGTGGTGAGAGGCTTGGCAGCAGAGAAGAACAAAGAGGGGCAGCCAAGGAGGGGATTTGCATGCAGCTGGGTGGCCCCCAAATCTCCTGTTTCCCAAGCAGGGAATGCCTGCTGTGCCCATCAGTGCCCATTTCTAAGTGGGCACCCAGCCTCTGGATCTGCCCTTTCCCAGCCCTGAAAACACACGCAGGCCACACCCTGAGCCCTTCCAACTGTGAACTTTGCTCCCTGTGAGGGCTGAATGCCACATCTGGCTAAGGTGGGAGAAGGCCCGAGGAGGCCTTGGGGGACCTGCCAAGACATAGCAGTGCTCAGCAATGAGCACTCTGCTTTCTTTTGGCTGGACGCACATTCCAGTTTCTGCTTGAGGCCCGGAGAGGTCAGATAGGCGATCCCCGGGGGAAGGCAGAGCAGAGGGTTTTTCGGTGGAGCGTTGGCTCCCTCTGCTGGCCGTCAAGCGTGGAAGGCTAAGCCTTGCTCCAGCTGAGTTCCTGAGCAAGTTTCCAAGCAGGAGGCACTCTGGCTCCACAAGCTAGAGGACTTCCCAGTGGCTCCAGAGTGGGTGGCAAGGGCATGTGAGATGGAGGGTGCTCAGAAGCCACAGGGGAGACTTGAGTGTGGTTGGGTGCAGGTGTGCCAATATGTGTGGGTGTGTGCGCATGTGTGCGAGTGTGTTTTAGTGTGTGTGAGAGTGTGCGTGAGTGCGGGCGTGCGAGTGTGTATGGGTGTGTGCGGGTGTGTGTGTGTGTGTGTGTGCGGGCATGTGCGTGTGTGTTTTGGTGGGGGTAGGTGTGTGTGTGTGTGTGTAGGCGTGTATGTGTATCTGCGGGTGTGTATAGGATTGTGTGTGTGTGTGGGGTGTGTGTGGGTGTGTGCGGCTGTGTGTGAATGTGTGTGGGTGTGTGCTAGTGTCTTTGGGTGTGTGTGAGTGGGTTTGGGTGTGTGCATGCGTGTGTTAGAGTGAGTGGGACTGTGCAGGGTGTGCAGGTGGGTTCGGGTGTGTGTGGATGTGTGCAGGAGTGTGCAAGTATATGCGGGTATGTGTGGTTGTGTGCAGGTTGTGTGTGTGATTGGGTGTGTTTGGGTTTGTGTGGGTGTTTGTTAGTGTGTGCGAGAGTGTGTGGGTGTGTATGAGTCTGTGTGGGTCTGTGAGAGTGTGTGTGAGTGCAAGTGCGTGTGTGCGGGTGCTTGAGGTTGTGCGCCTGTGCGAGAGGGTGAGTGGTTGTGTGCAGGTGTGTGAGGGTGTGGGTGTGAGGGTGTGTGTGAGTGTGTGCAGGTGTGTGAGGGTGAGTGGGTGTGTGCAGGTGTGTGCGTATGTGTGCGGGTGTGTGTGAGTGTGTGTGAGTGTGTTTGTGTGTGCGAGTGTCTATGGGTGTTTGTGGGTGTGTGCGGTTGAGTGCGACTGTGTGCAGGTGTGTATGTGTGTGTGCAGGTGAGTGTGGGTATGTGGGTGTGTGCGGGTGTGTGCGTGTGTGTATAGGTTTCTGTGTGTGTGTGCGGGTGTGTGTGGGTGCGCTCCCCGGGTGGGCTGAATGTCATGACTGTGTTAGGGGAGAGAAGGCCCAAAGAGGCCTTCAGGGAGCTGCCATGGCATAGCAGTGCTCAGGAAAGAGCACCCTTCTTTCTTTAGGCTGGAGGCACACTCGAGTTTCTGCTTGAGGCAGAGGGACGGCAGAGAGGCCATCACTGGCTGAAGGCAAAGCAGAGAGATTTTCGGTGGAGCGATGGCTCCATCTGCTGGCTGACAAGCGTGGAAGGCGAAGCCTCGCTCCAACTGAGTTCCTGAGGAAGGTCCCAAGCAGGAGGCACTCTGGCTCCACAAGCTAGAGGGTCCTGCTTAGGACTTCCCAGTGGCTCCAGAGTGGATGGCAAGGGCATGTGGGTTGGAGGGTGCTCGGAAGCCGCAGGGGAGGCTTTGGGCACCCAGTGCTCTGTGACGAAACACGCTGCAGGCCCGAGCATCCATGAACTCCTCCAAGGTTTTGGAGCAGGAAATCTGTCCTTAGCAGAAGGCTTCCTGCAAAGGCCTGCAGGCCTTTCTGGGTGGCTAAGCTGCAGCTCCCTTGCAGGCTGCTGGTCCAGGGGCCTGTGTCCCTTGGTCTAAAGTGCTGTAGGAGGAGCTCCTAGCAAGGGGAGAGCAAGCACCTTGTTTCCCTTGAAGAGACTGGCTTGTACATGGGGAGGCCTGCCAGCAGCGAAGACAGCGCAGGCAGCATGGGGGTTTGGCAGGCAGCTAAGAGGCTGCAGGAGTCCTGCATGAAATAGGGGTCATGACTGGTTTCTCCTCAAGGCCCAATGGCAACGTGCACACACAGCCTCTGGACCTGCAGCTCCCGAGCAGTGCAAGAGACCCCCAGGCAGCACCCTGGGGCCTCCTCGGATGAGCTGTGCTCCATAGAGGGCCTGCCTGCTGGCAATGGCCTAGGCCACCCCAGGCCCTAGAGAGGCCCGGCTGAGCCTGGGATGGGCCCTGCCCTCGCAGTGCTCAGGGAAAACCCGTGTTTGAGACCAGGCTGCAGGCACATTCAATGTTGTGTCTGCTGCAGAGAGACTTCAGCTAGGACTTCCAGGGGGAATGTGAAGCGCTGTGGTTTTTACCTGCAATCCATGTGCCTCACTTGGGGTGCCCGGCCCATCCATCCCACACTCCTTGGATGTGTGTTCCTCAGACAGCTGGACAGCTGGGGAAGTGGACCTCCCCCAGCAAGGGAGACCTGCCTAGAACATTGCTCTGTGTACAAAGAGGATTCGCTGTGCCTCTGGCACTGGGGAGAGACTTTCTGCACCCAGGAGACACTTGGCACACACAGCGTTTCCCCATGGAAAGTGGTGTGAAAAAGAGCACCCGCCGGGGCTGCATGGCCCTCTGCGGTAGAAGCCCTCCACGCAGCAGGCTGTCATGGACTCGGCTGCAGGCCTTTGTGGCTGGAGAGACTGCAGCTCCTCTGGAGGCTCTGGGCCAATTTTCACTCACCTTCGAGTGCAATAGGCTTGTGGGTTAAGGTGCTTGCAAAGGAAGGCAAGCAGCCTGCTCCTTTCCATTAGGAACACGTGTGGTGAGAGGCTTGGCAGCAGAGAAGAACAAAGAGGGGCAGCCAAGGAGGGGATTTGCATGCAGCTGGGTGGCCCCCAAATCTCCTGTTTCCCAAGCAGGGAATGCCTGCTGTGCCCATCAGTGCCCATTTCTAAGTGGGCACCCAGCCTCTGGATCTGCCCTTTCCCAGCCCTGAAAACACACGCAGGCCACACCCTGAGCCCTTCCAACTGTGAACTTTGCTCCCTGTGAGGGCTGAATGCCACATCTGGCTAAGGTGGGAGAAGGCCCGAGGAGGCCTTGGGGGACCTGCCAAGACATAGCAGTGCTCAGCAATGAGCACTCTGCTTTCTTTTGGCTGGACGCACATTCCAGTTTCTGCTTGAGGCCCGGAGAGGTCAGATAGGCGATCCCCGGGGGAAGGCAGAGCAGAGGGTTTTTCGGTGGAGCGTTGGCTCCCTCTGCTGGCCATCAAGCGTGGAAGGCTAAGCCTTGCTCCAGCTGAGTTCCTGAGCAAGTTTCCAAGCAGGAGGCACTCTGGCTCCACAAGCTAGAGGACTTCCCAGTGGCTCCAGAGTGGGTGGCAAGGGCATGTGAGTTGGAGGGTGCTCAGAAGCCACAGGGGAGACTTGAGTGTGGTTGGGTGCAGGTGTGCCAATATGTGTGGGTGTGTGCGCATGTGTGCGAGTGTGTTTTAGTGTGTGTGAGAGTGTGCGTGAGTGCGGGTGTGCGAGTGTGTATGGGTGTGTGCGGGTGTGTGTGTGTGTGTGTGTGCGGGCATGTGCGTGTGTGTTTTGGTGGGGGTAGGTGTGTGTGTGTGTGTGTAGGCGTGTATGTGTATCTGCGGGTGTGTGCGGGTGTGTATAGGATTGTGTGTGTGTGTGGGGTGTGTGTGGGTGTGTGCGGCTGTGTGTGAATGTGTGTGGGTGTGTGCTAGTGTCTTTGGGTGTGTGTGAGTGGGTTTGGGTGTGTGCATGCGTGTGTTAGAGTGAGTGGGACTGTGCAGGGTGTGCAGGTGGGTTCGGGTGTGTGTGGATGTGTGCAGGAGTGTGCAAGTATATGCGGGTATGTGTGGTTGTGTGCAGGTTGTGTGTGTGATTGGGTGTGTTTGGGTTTGTGTGGGTGTTTGTTAGTGTGTGCGAGAGTGTGTGGGTGTGTATGAGTCTGTGTGGGTCTGTGAGAGTGTGTGTGAGTGCAAGTGCGTGTGTGCGGGTGCTTGAGGTTGTGCGCCTGTGCGAGAGGGTGAGTGGTTGTGTGCAGGTGTGTGAGGGTGTGGGTGTGAGGGTGTGTGTGAGTGTGTGCAGGTGTGTGAGGGTGAGTGGGTGTGTGCAGGTGTGTGCGTATGTGTGCGGGTGTGTGTGAGTGTGTGTGAGTGTGTTTGTGTGTGCGAGTGTCTATGGGTGTTTGTGGGTGTGTGCGGTTGAGTGCGACTGTGTGCAGGTGTGTGCGCGTGTGTATGTGTGTGTGCAGGTGAGTGTGGGTATGTGGGTGTGTGCGGGTGTGTGCGTGTGTGTATAGGTTTCTGTGTGTGTGTGCGGGTGTGTGTGGGTGCGCTCCCCGGGTGGGCTGAATGTCATGACTGTGTTAGGGGAGAGAAGGCCCAAAGAGGCCTTCAGGGAGCTGCCATGGCATAGCAGTGCTCAGGAAAGAGCACCCTTCTTTCTTTAGGCTGGAGGCACACTCGAGTTTCTGCTTGAGGCAGAGGGACGGCAGAGAGGCCATCACTGGCTGAAGGCAAAGCAGAGAGATTTTCGGTGGAGCGATGGCTCCATCTGCTGGCTGACAAGCGTGGAAGGCGAAGCCTCGCTCCAACTGAGTTCCTGAGGAAGGTCCCAAGCAGGAGGCACTCTGGCTCCACAAGCTAGAGGGTCCTGCTTAGGACTTCCCAGTGGCTCCAGAGTGGATGGCAAGGGCATGTGAGTTGGAGGGTGCTCGGAAGCCGCAGGGGAGGCTTTGGGCACCCAGTGCTCTGTGACGAAACACGCTGCAGGCCCGAGCATCCATGAACTCCTCCAAGGTTTTGGAGCAGGAAATCTGTCCTTAGCAGAAGGCTTCCTGCAAAGGCCTGCAGGCCTTTCTGGGTGGCTAAGCTGCAGCTCCCTTGCAGGCTGCTGGTCCAGGGGCCTGTGTCCCTTGGTCTAAAGTGCTGTAGGAGGAGCTCCTAGCAAGGGGAGAGCAAGCACCTTGTTTCCCTTGAAGAGACTGGCTTGTACATGGGGAGGCCTGCCAGCAGCGAAGACAGCGCAGGCAGCATGGGGGTTTGGCAGGCAGCTAAGAGGCTGCAGGAGTCCTGCATGAAATAGGGGTCATGACTGGTTTCTCCTCAAGGCCCAATGGCAACGTGCACACACAGCCTCTGGACCTGCAGCTCCCGAGCAGTGCAAGAGACCCCCAGGCAGCACCCTGGGGCCTCCTCGGATGAGCTGTGCTCCATAGAGGGCCTGCCTGCTGGCAATGGCCTAGGCCACCCCAGGCCCTAGAGAGGCCCGGCTGAGCCTGGGATGGGCCCTGCCCTCGCAGTGCTCAGGGAAAACCCGTGTTTGAGGCCAGGCTGCAGGCACATTCAATGTTGTGTCTGCTGCAGAGAGACTTCAGCTAGGACTTCCAGGGGGAATGTGAAGCGCTGTGGTTTTTACCTGCAATCCATGTGCCTCACTTGGGGTGCCCGGCCCATCCGTCCCACACTCCTTGGATGTGTGTTCCTCAGACAGCTGGACAGCTGGGGAAGTGGACCTCCCCCAGCAAGGGAGACCTGCCTAGAACATTGCTCTGTGTACAAAGAGGATTCGCTGTGCCTCTGGCACTGGGGAGAGACTTTCTGCACCCAGGAGACACTTGGCACACACAGCATTTCCCCATGGAAAGTGGTGTGAAAAAGAGCACCCGCCGGGGCTGCATGGCCCTCTGCGGTAGAAGCCCTCCACGCAGCAGGCTGTCATGGACTCGGCTGCAGGCCTTTGTGGCTGGAGAGACTGCAGCTCCTCTGGAGGCTCTGGGCCAATTTTCACTCACCTTCGAGTGCAATAGGCTTGTGGGTTAAGGTGCTTGCAAAGGAAGGCAAGCAGCCTGCTCCTTTCCATTAGGAACACGTGTGGTGAGAGGCTTGGCAGCAGAGAAGAACAAAGAGGGGCAGCCAAGGAGGGGATTTGCATGCAGCTGGGTGGCCCCCAAATCTCCTGTTTCCCAAGCAGGGAATGCCTGCTGTGCCCATCAGTGCCCATTTCTAAGTGGGCACCCAGCCTCTGGATCTGCCCTTTCCCAGCCCTGAAAACACACGCAGGCCACACCCTGAGCCCTTCCAACTGTGAACTTTGCTCCCTGTGAGGGCTGAATGCCACATCTGGCTAAGGTGGGAGAAGGCCCGAGGAGGCCTTGGGGGACCTGCCAAGACATAGCAGTGCTCAGCAATGAGCACTCTGCTTTCTTTTGGCTGGACGCACATTCCAGTTTCTGCTTGAGGCCCGGAGAGGTCAGATAGGCGATCCCCGGGGGAAGGCAGAGCAGAGGGTTTTTCGGTGGAGTGTTGGCTCCCTCTGCTGGCCGTCAAGCGTGGAAGGCTAAGCCTTGCTCCAGCTGAGTTCCTGAGCAAGTTTCCAAGCAGGAGGCACTCTGGCTCCACAAGCTAGAGGACTTCCCAGTGGCTCCAGAGTGGGTGGCAAGGGCATGTGAGTTGGAGGGTGCTCAGAAGCCACAGGGGAGACTTGAGTGTGGGTGGGTGCAGGTGTGCCAATATGTGTGGGTGTGTGCGCATGTGTGCGAGTGTGTTTTAGTGTGTGTGAGAGTGTGCGTGAGTGCGGGCGTGCGAGTGTGTATGGGTGTGTGCGGGTGTGTGTGTGTGTGTGCGGGCATGTGCGTGTGTGTTTTGGTGGGGGTAGGTGTGTGTGTGTGTGTGTAGGCGTGTATGTGTATCTGCGGGTGTGTGCGGGTGTGTATAGGATTGTGTGTGTGTGGGGTGTGTGTGGGTGTGTGCGGCTGTGTGTGAATGTGTGTGGGTGTGTGCTAGTGTCTTTGGGTGTGTGTGAGTGGGTTTGGGTGTGTGTATGCGTGTGTTAGAGTGAGTGGGACTGTGCAGGGTGTGCAGGTGGGTTCGGGTGTGTGTGGATGTGTGCAGGAGTGTGCAAGTATATGCGGGTATGTGTGGTTGTGTGCAGGTTGTGTGTGTGATTGGGTGTGTTTGGGTTTGTGTGGGTGTTTGTTAGTGTGTGCGAGAGTGTGTGGGTGTGTATGAGTCTGTGTGGGTCTGTGAGAGTGTGTGTGAGTGCAAGTGCGTGTGTGCGGGTGCTTGAGGTTGTGCGCCTGTGCGAGAGGGTGAGTGGTTGTGTGCAGGTGTGTGAGGGTGTGGGTGTGAGGGTGTGTGTGAGTGTGTGCAGGTGTGTGAGGGTGAGTGGGTGTGTGCAGGTGTGTGCGTATGTGTGCGGGTGTGTGTGAGTGTGTGTGAGTGTGTTTGTGTGTGCGAGTGTCTATGGGTGATTGTGGGTGTGTGCGGTTGAGTGCAACTGTGTGCAGGTGTGTGCGCGTGTGTATGTGTGTGTGCAGGTGAGTGTGGGTATGTGGGTGTGTGCGGGTGTGTGCGTGTGTGTATAGGTTTCTGTGTGTGTGTGCGGGTGTGTGTGGGTGCGCTCCCCGGGTGGGCTGAATGTCATGACTGTGTTAGGGGAGAGAAGGCCCAAAGAGGCCTTCAGGGAGCTGCCATGGCATAGCAGTGCTCAGGAAAGAGCACCCTTCTTTCTTTAGGCTGGAGGCACACTCGAGTTTCTGCTTGAGGCAGAGGGACGGCAGAGAGGCCATCACTGGCTGAAGGCAAAGCAGAGAGATTTTCGGTGGAGCGATGGCTCCATCTGCTGGCTGACAAGCGTGGAAGGCGAAGCCTCGCTCCAACTGAGTTCCTGAGGAAGGTCCCAAGCAGGAGGCACTCTGGCTCCACAAGCTAGAGGGTCTGCTTAGGACTTCCCAGTGGCTCCAGAGTGGATGGCAAGGGCATGTGGGTTGGAGGGTGCTCGGAAGCCGCAGGGGAGGCTTTGGGCACCCAGTGCTCTGTGACGAAACACGCTGCAGGCCCGAGCATCCATGAACTCCTCCAAGGTTTTGGAGCAGGAAATCTGTCCTTAGCAGAAGGCTTCTTGCAAATTCCTGCAGGCCTTTCTGGGTGGCTAAGCTGCAGCTCCCTTGCAGGCTGCTGGTCCAGGGGCCTGTGTCCCTTGGTCTAAAGTGCTGTAGGAGGAGCTCCTAGCAAGGGGAGAGCAAGCACCTTGTTTCCCTTGAAGAGACTGGCTTGTACATGGGGAGGCCTGCCAGCAGCGAAGACAGCGCAGGCGGCATGGGGGTTTGGCAGGCAGCTAAGAGGCTGCAGGAGTCCTGCATGAAATAGGGGTCATGACTGGTTTCTCCTCAAGGCCCAATGGCAACGTGCACACACAGCCTCTGGACCTGCAGCTCCCGAGCAGTGCAAGAGACCCCCAGGCAGCACCCTGGGGCCTCCTCGGATGAGCTGTGCTCCATAGAGGGCCTGCCTGCTGGCAATGGCCTAGGCCACCCCAGGCCCTAGAGAGGCCCGGCTGAGCCTGGGATGGGCCCTGCCCTCGCAGTGCTCAGGGAAAACCCGTGTTTGAGGCCAGGCTGCAGGCACATTCAATGTTGTGTCTGCTGCAGAGAGACTTCAGCTAGGACTTCCAGGGGGAATGTGAAGCGCTGTGGTTTTTACCTGCAATCCATGTGCCTCACTTGGGGTGCCCGGCCCATCCGTCCCACACTCCTTGGATGTGTGTTCCTCAGACAGCTGGACAGCTGGGGAAGTGGACCTCCCCCAGCAAGGGAGACCTGCCTAGAACATTGCTCTGTGTACAAAGAGGATTCGCTGTGCCTCTGGCACTGGGGAGAGACTTTCTGCACCCAGGAGACACTTGGCACACACAGCATTTCCCCATGGAAAGTGGTGTGAAAAAGAGCACCCGCCGGGGCTGCATGGCCCTCTGCGGTAGAAGCCCTCCACGCAGCAGGCTGTCATGGACTCGGCTGCAGGCCTTTGTGGCTGGAGAGACTGCAGCTCCTCTGGAGGCTCTGGGCCAATTTTCACTCACCTTCGAGTGCAATAGGCTTGTGGGTTAAGGTGCTTGCAAAGGAAGGCAAGCAGCCTGCTCCTTTCCATTAGGAACACGTGTGGTGAGAGGCTTGGCAGCAGAGAAGAACAAAGAGGGGCAGCCAAGGAGGGGATTTGCATGCAGCTGGGTGGCCCCCAAATCTCCTGTTTCCCAAGCAGGGAATGCCTGCTGTGCCCATCAGTGCCCATTTCTAAGTGGGCACCCAGCCTCTGGATCTGCCCTTTCCCAGCCCTGAAAACACACGCAGGCCACACCCTGAGCCCTTCCAACTGTGAACTTTGCTCCCTGTGAGGGCTGAATGCCACATCTGGCTAAGGTGGGAGAAGGCCCGAGGAGGCCTTGGGGGACCTGCCAAGACATAGCAGTGCTCAGCAATGAGCACTCTGCTTTCTTTTGGCTGGACGCACATTCCAGTTTCTGCTTGAGGCCCGGAGAGGTCAGATAGGCGATCCCCGGGGGAAGGCAGAGCAGAGGGTTTTTCGGTGGAGTGTTGGCTCCCTCTGCTGGCCGTCAAGCGTGGAAGGCTAAGCCTTGCTCCAGCTGAGTTCCTGAGCAAGTTTCCAAGCAGGAGGCACTCTGGCTCCACAAGCTAGAGGACTTCCCAGTGGCTCCAGAGTGGGTGGCAAGGGCATGTGAGTTGGAGGGTGCTCAGAAGCCACAGGGGAGACTTGAGTGTGGGTGGGTGCAGGTGTGCCAATATGTGTGGGTGTGTGCGCATGTGTGCGAGTGTGTTTTAGTGTGTGTGAGAGTGTGCGTGAGTGCGGGCGTGCGAGTGTGTATGGGTGTGTGCGGGTGTGTGTGTGTGTGTGCGGGCATGTGCGTGTGTGTTTTGGTGGGGGTAGGTGTGTGTGTGTGTGTGTAGGCGTGTATGTGTATCTGCGGGTGTGTGCGGGTGTGTATAGGATTGTGTGTGTGTGGGGTGTGTGTGGGTGTGTGCGGCTGTGTGTGAATGTGTGTGGGTGTGTGCTAGTGTCTTTGGGTGTGTGTGAGTGGGTTTGGGTGTGTGTATGCGTGTGTTAGAGTGAGTGGGACTGTGCAGGGTGTGCAGGTGGGTTCGGGTGTGTGTGGATGTGTGCAGGAGTGTGCAAGTATATGCGGGTATGTGTGGTTGTGTGCAGGTTGTGTGTGTGATTGGGTGTGTTTGGGTTTGTGTGGGTGTTTGTTAGTGTGTGCGAGAGTGTGTGGGTGTGTATGAGTCTGTGTGGGTCTGTGAGAGTGTGTGTGAGTGCAAGTGCGTGTGTGCGGGTGCTTGAGGTTGTGCGCCTGTGCGAGAGGGTGAGTGGTTGTGTGCAGGTGTGTGAGGGTGTGGGTGTGAGGGTGTGTGTGAGTGTGTGCAGGTGTGTGAGGGTGAGTGGGTGTGTGCAGGTGTGTGCGTATGTGTGCGGGTGTGTGTGAGTGTGTGTGAGTGTGTTTGTGTGTGCGAGTGTCTATGGGTGATTGTGGGTGTGTGCGGTTGAGTGCAACTGTGTGCAGGTGTGTGCGCGTGTGTATGTGTGTGTGCAGGTGAGTGTGGGTATGTGGGTGTGTGCGGGTGTGTGCGTGTGTGTATAGGTTTCTGTGTGTGTGTGCGGGTGTGTGTGGGTGCGCTCCCCGGGTGGGCTGAATGTCATGACTGTGTTAGGGGAGAGAAGGCCCAAAGAGGCCTTCAGGGAGCTGCCATGGCATAGCAGTGCTCAGGAAAGAGCACCCTTCTTTCTTTAGGCTGGAGGCACACTCGAGTTTCTGCTTGAGGCAGAGGGACGGCAGAGAGGCCATCACTGGCTGAAGGCAAAGCAGAGAGATTTTCGGTGGAGCGATGGCTCCATCTGCTGGCTGACAAGCGTGGAAGGCGAAGCCTCGCTCCAACTGAGTTCCTGAGGAAGGTCCCAAGCAGGAGGCACTCTGGCTCCACAAGCTAGAGGGTCTGCTTAGGACTTCCCAGTGGCTCCAGAGTGGATGGCAAGGGCATGTGGGTTGGAGGGTGCTCGGAAGCCGCAGGGGAGGCTTTGGGCACCCAGTGCTCTGTGACGAAACACGCTGCAGGCCCGAGCATCCATGAACTCCTCCAAGGTTTTGGAGCAGGAAATCTGTCCTTAGCAGAAGGCTTCTTGCAAATTCCTGCAGGCCTTTCTGGGTGGCTAAGCTGCAGCTCCCTTGCAGGCTGCTGGTCCAGGGGCCTGTGTCCCTTGGTCTAAAGTGCTGTAGGAGGAGCTCCTAGCAAGGGGAGAGCAAGCACCTTGTTTCCCTTGAAGAGACTGGCTTGTACATGGGGAGGCCTGCCAGCAGCGAAGACAGCGCAGGCGGCATGGGGGTTTGGCAGGCAGCTAAGAGGCTGCAGGAGTCCTGCATGAAATAGGGGTCATGACTGGTTTCTCCTCAAGGCCCAATGGCAACGTGCACACACAGCCTCTGGACCTGCAGCTCCCGAGCAGTGCAAGAGACCCCCAGGCAGCACCCTGGGGCCTCCTCGGATGAGCTGTGCTCCATAGAGGGCCTGCCTGCTGGCAATGGCCTAGGCCACCCCAGGCCCTAGAGAGGCCCGGCTGAGCCTGGGATGGGCCCTGCCCTCGCAGTGCTCAGGGAAAACCCGTGTTTGAGGCCAGGCTGCAGGCACATTCAATGTTGTGTCTGCTGCAGAGAGACTTCAGCTAGGACTTCCAGGGGGAATGTGAAGCGCTGTGGTTTTTACCTGCAATCCATGTGCCTCACTTGGGGTGCCCGGCCCATCCGTCCCACACTCCTTGGATGTGTGTTCCTCAGACAGCTGGACAGCTGGGGAAGTGGACCTCCCCCAGCAAGGGAGACCTGCCTAGAACATTGCTCTGTGTACAAAGAGGATTCGCTGTGCCTCTGGCACTGGGGAGAGACTTTCTGCACCCAGGAGACACTTGGCACACACAGTGTTTCCCCATGGAAAGTGGTGTGAAAAAGAGCACCCGCCGGGGCTGCATGGCCCTCTGCGGTAGAAGCCCTCCACGCAGCAGGCTGTCATGGACTCGGCTGCAGGCCTTTGTGGCTGGAGAGACTGCAGCTCCTCTGGAGGCTCTGGGCCAATTTTCACTCACCTTCGAGTGCAATAGGCTTGTGGGTTAAGGTGCTTGCAAAGGAAGGCAAGCAGCCTGCTCCTTTCCATTAGGAACACGTGTGGTGAGAGGCTTGGCAGCAGAGAAGAACAAAGAGGGGCAGCCAAGGAGGGGATTTGCATGCAGCTGGGTGGCCCCCAAATCTCCTGTTTCCCAAGCAGGGAATGCCTGCTGTGCCCATCAGTGCCCATTTCTAAGTGGGCACCCAGCCTCTGGATCTGCCCTTTCCCAGCCCTGAAAACACACGCAGGCCACACCCTGAGCCCTTCCAACTGTGAACTTTGCTCCCTGTGAGGGCTGAATGCCACATCTGGCTAAGGTGGGAGAAGGCCCGAGGAGGCCTTGGGGGACCTGCCAAGACATAGCAGTGCTCAGCAATGAGCACTCTGCTTTCTTTTGGCTGGACGCACATTCCAGTTTCTGCTTGAGGCCCGGAGAGGTCAGATAGGCGATCCCCGGGGGAAGGCAGAGCAGAGGGTTTTTCGGTGGAGCGTTGGCTCCCTCTGCTGGCTGTCAAGCGTGGAAGGCTAAGCCTTGCTCCAGCTGAGTTCCTGAGCAAGTTTCCAAGCAGGAGGCACTCTGGCTCCACAAGCTAGAGGACTTCCCAGTGGCTCCAGAGTGGGTGGCAAGGGCATGTGAGTTGGAGGGTGCTCAGAAGCCACAGGGGAGACTTGAGTGTGGTTGGGTGCAGGTGTGCCAATATGTGTGGGTGTGTGCACATGTGTGCGAGTGTGTTTTAGTGTGTGTGAGAGTGTGCGTGAGTGCGGGCGTGCGAGTGTGTATGGGTGTGTGCGGGTGTGTGTGTGTGTGTGCGGGCATGTGCGTGTGTGTTTTGGTGGGGGTAGGTGTGTGTGTGTGTGTGTAGGCGTGTATGTGTATCTGCGGGTGTGTGCGGGTGTGTATAGGATTGTGTGTGTGTGTGGGGTGTGTGTGGGTGTGTGCGGCTGTGTGTGAATGTGTGTGGGTGTGTGCTAGTGTCTTTGGGTGTGTGTGAGTGGGTTTGGGTGTGTGCATGCGTGTGTTAGAGTGAGTGGGACTGTGCAGGGTGTGCAGGTGGGTTCGGGTGTGTGTGGATGTGTGCAGGAGTGTGCAAGTATATGCGGGTATGTGTGGTTGTGTGCAGGTTGTGTGTGTGATTGGGTGTGTTTGGGTTTGTGTGGGTGTTTGTTAGTGTGTGCGAGAGTGTGTGGGTGTGTATGAGTCTGTGTGGGTGTGTGAGAGTGTGTGTGAGTGCAAGTGCGTGTGTGCGGGTGCTTGAGGTTGTGCGCCTGTGCGAGAGGGTGAGTGGTTGTGTGCAGGTGTGTGAGGGTGTGGGTGTGAGGGTGTGTGTGAGTGTGTGCAGGTGTGTGAGGGTGAGTGGGTGTGTGCAGGTGTGTGCGTATGTGTGCGGGTGTGTGTGAGTGTGTGTGAGTGTGTTTGTGTGTGCGAGTGTCTATGGGTGTTTGTGGGTGTGTGCGGTTGAGTGCAACTGTGTGCAGGTGTGTGTGCGTGTGTATGTGTGTGTGCAGGTGAGTGTGGGTATGTGGGTGTGTGCGGGTGTGTGCGTGTGTGTATAGGTTTCTGTGTGTGTGTGCGGGTGTGTGTGGGTGCGCTCCCCGGGTGGGCTGAATGTCATGACTGTGTTAGGGGAGAGAAGGCCCAAAGAGGCCTTCAGGGAGCTGCCATGGCATAGCAGTGCTCAGGAAAGAGCACCCTTCTTTCTTTAGGCTGGAGGCACACTCGAGTTTCTGCTTGAGGCAGAGGGACGGCAGAGAGGCCATCACTGGCTGAAGGCAAAGCAGAGAGATTTTCGTTGGAGCGATGGCTCCATCTGCTGGCTGACAAGCATGGAAGGCGAAGCCTCGCTCCAACTGAGTTCCTGAGGAAGGTCCCAAGCAGGAGGCACTCTGGCTCCACAAGCTAGAGGGTCCTGCTTAGGACTTCCCAGTGGCTCCAGAGTGGATGGCAAGGGCATGTGGGTTGGAGGGTGCTCGGAAGCCGCAGGGGAGGCTTTGGGCACCCAGTGCTCTGTGACGAAACACGCTGCAGGCCCGAGCATCCATGAACTCCTCCAAGGTTTTGGAGCAGGAAATCTGTCCTTAGCAGAAGGCTTCCTGCAAAGGCCTGCAGGCCTTTCTGGGTGGCTAAGCTGCAGCTCCCTTGCAGGCTGCTGGTCCAGGGGCCTGTGTCCCTTGGTCTAAAGTGCTGTAGGAGGAGCTCCTAGCAAGGGGAGAGCAAGCACCTTGTTTCCCTTGAAGAGACTGGCTTGTACATGGGGAGGCCTGCCAGCAGCGAAGACAGCGCAGGCAGCATGGGGGTTTGGCGGGCAGCTAAGAGGCTGCAGGAGTCCTGCATGAAATAGGGGTCATGACTGGTTTCTCCTCAAGGCCCAATGGCAACATGCACACACAGCCTCTGGACCTGCAGCTCCCGAGCAGTGCAAGAGACCCCCAGGCAGCACCCTGGGGCCTCCTCGGATGAGCTGTGCTCCATAGAGGGCCTGCCTGCTGGCAATGGCCTAGGCCACCCCAGGCCCTAGAGAGGCCCGGCTGAGCCTGGGATGGGCCCTGCCCTCGCAGTGCTCAGGGAAAACCCGTGTTTGAGGCCAGGCTGCAGGCACATTCAATGTTGTGTCTGCTGCAGAGAGACTTCAGCTAGGACTTCCAGGGGGAATGTGAAGCGCTGTGGTTTTTACCTGCAATCCATGTGCCTCACTTGGGGTGCCCGGCCCATCCGTCCCACACTCCTTGGATGTGTGTTCCTCAGACAGCTGGACAGCTGGGGAAGTGGACCTCCCCCAGCAAGGGAGACCTGCCTAGAACATTGCTCTGTGTACAAAGAGGATTCGCTGTGCCTCTGGCACTGGGGAGAGACTTTCTGCACCCAGGAGACACTTGGCACACACAGTGTTTCCCCATGGAAAGTGGTGTGAAAAAGAGCACCCGCCGGGGCTGCATGGCCCTCTGCGGTAGAAGCCCTCCACGCAGCAGGCTGTCATGGACTCGGCTGCAGGCCTTTGTGGCTGGAGAGACTGCAGCTCCTCTGGAGGCTCTGGGCCAATTTTCACTCACCTTCGAGTGCAATAGGCTTGTGGGTTAAGGTGCTTGCAAAGGAAGGCAAGCAGCCTGCTCCTTTCCATTAGGAACACGTGTGGTGAGAGGCTTGGCAGCAGAGAAGAACAAAGAGGGGCAGCCAAGGAGGGGATTTGCATGCAGCTGGGTGGCCCCCAAATCTCCTGTTTCCCAAGCAGGGAATGCCTGCTGTGCCCATCAGTGCCCATTTCTAAGTGGGCACCCAGCCTCTGGATCTGCCCTTTCCCAGCCCTGAAAACACACGCAGGCCACACCCTGAGCCCTTCCAACTGTGAACTTTGCTCCCTGTGAGGGCTGAATGCCACATCTGGCTAAGGTGGGAGAAGGCCCGAGGAGGCCTTGGGGGACCTGCCAAGACATAGCAGTGCTCAGCAATGAGCACTCTGCTTTCTTTTGGCTGGACGCACATTCCAGTTTCTGCTTGAGGCCCGGAGAGGTCAGATAGGCGATCCCCGGGGGAAGGCAGAGCAGAGGGTTTTTCGGTGGAGCGTTGGCTCCCTCTGCTGGCCGTCAAGCGTGGAAGGCTAAGCCTTGCTCCAGCTGAGTTCCTGAGCAAGTTTCCAAGCAGGAGGCACTCTGGCTCCACAAGCTAGAGGACTTCCCAGTGGCTCCAGAGTGGGTGGCAAGGGCATGTGAGTTGGAGGGTGCTCAGAAGCCACAGGGGAGACTTGAGTGTGGTTGGGTGCAGGTGTGCCAATATGTGTGGGTGTGTGCGCATGTGTGCGAGTGTGTTTTAGTGTGTGTGAGAGTGTGCGTGAGTGCGGGCGTGCGAGTGTGTATGGGTGTGTGCGGGTGTGTGTGTGTGTGTGCGGGCATGTGCGTGTGTGTTTTGGTGGGGGTAGGTGTGTGTGTGTGTGTGTAGGCGTGTATGTGTATCTGCGGGTGTGTGCGGGTGTGTATAGGATTGTGTGTGTGTGTGGGGTGTGTGTGGGTGTGTGCGGCTGTGTGTGAATGTGTGTGGGTGTGTGCTAGTGTCTTTGGGTGTGTGTGAGTGGGTTTGGGTGTGTGCATGCGTGTGTTAGAGTGAGTGGGACTGTGCAGGGTGTGCAGGTGGGTTCGGGTGTGTGTGGATGTGTGCAGGAGTGTGCAAGTATATGCGGGTATGTGTGGTTGTGTGCAGGTTGTGTGTGTGATTGGGTGTGTTTGGGTTTGTGTGGGTGTTTGTTAGTGTGTGCGAGAGTGTGTGGGTGTGTATGAGTCTGTGTGGGTGTGTGAGAGTGTGTGTGAGTGCAAGTGCGTGTGTGCGGGTGCTTGAGGTTGTGCGCCTGTGCGAGAGGGTGAGTGGTTGTGTGCAGGTGTGTGAGGGTGTGGGTGTGAGGGTGTGTGTGAGTGTGTGCAGGTGTGTGAGGGTGAGTGGGTGTGTGCAGGTGTGTGCGTATGTGTGCGGGTGTGTGTGAGTGTGTGTGAGTGTGTTTGTGTGTGCGAGTGTCTATGGGTGTTTGTGGGTGTGTGCGGTTGAGTGCAACTGTGTGCAGGTGTGTGCGCGTGTGTATGTGTGTGTGCAGGTGAGTGTGGGTATGTGGGTGTGTGCGGGTGTGTGCGTGTGTGTATAGGTTTCTGTGTGTGTGTGCGGGTGTGTGTGGGTGCGCTCCCCGGGTGGGCTGAATGTCATGACTGTGTTAGGGGAGAGAAGGCCCAAAGAGGCCTTCAGGGAGCTGCCATGGCATAGCAGTGCTCAGGAAAGAGCACCCTTCTTTCTTTAGGCTGGAGGCACACTCGAGTTTCTGCTTGAGGCAGAGGGACGGCAGAGAGGCCATCACTGGCTGAAGGCAAAGCAGAGAGATTTTCGGTGGAGCGATGGCTCCATCTGCTGGCTGACAAGCATGGAAGGCGAAGCCTCGCTCCAACTGAGTTCCTGAGGAAGGTCCCAAGCAGGAGGCACTCTGGCTCCACAAGCTAGAGGGTCCTGCTTAGGACTTCCCAGTGGCTCCAGAGTGGATGGCAAGGGCATGTGGGTTGGAGGGTGCTCGGAAGCCGCAGGGGAGGCTTTGGGCACCCAGTGCTCTGTGACGAAACACGCTGCAGGCCCGAGCATCCATGAACTCCTCCAAGGTTTTGGAGCAGGAAATCTGTCCTTAGCAGAAGGCTTCCTGCAAAGGCCTGCAGGCCTTTCTGGGTGGCTAAGCTGCAGCTCCCTTGCAGGCTGCTGGTCCAGGGGCCTGTGTCCCTTGGTCTAAAGTGCTGTAGGAGGAGCTCCTAGCAAGGGGAGAGCAAGCACCTTGTTTCCCTTGAAGAGACTGGCTTGTACATGGGGAGGCCTGCCAGCAGCGAAGACAGCGCAGGCAGCATGGGGGTTTGGCGGGCAGCTAAGAGGCTGCAGGAGTCCTGCATGAAATAGGGGTCATGACTGGTTTCTCCTCAAGGCCCAATGGCAACATGCACACACAGCCTCTGGACCTGCAGCTCCCGAGCAGTGCAAGAGACCCCCAGGCAGCACCCTGGGGCCTCCTCGGATGAGCTGTGCTCCATAGAGGGCCTGCCTGCTGGCAATGGCCTAGGCCACCCCAGGCCCTAGAGAGGCCCGGCTGAGCCTGGGATGGGCCCTGCCCTCGCAGTGCTCAGGGAAAACCCGTGTTTGAGGCCAGGCTGCAGGCACATTCAATGTTGTGTCTGCTGCAGAGAGACTTCAGCTAGGACTTCCAGGGGGAATGTGAAGCGCTGTGGTTTTTACCTGCAATCCATGTGCCTCACTTGGGGTGCCCGGCCCATCCGTCCCACACTCCTTGGATGTGTGTTCCTCAGACAGCTGGACAGCTGGGGAAGTGGACCTCCCCCAGCAAGGGAGACCTGCCTAGAACATTGCTCTGTGTACAAAGAGGATTCGCTGTGCCTCTGGCACTGGGGAGAGACTTTCTGCACCCAGGAGACACTTGGCACACACAGTGTTTCCCCATGGAAAGTGGTGTGAAAAAGAGCACCCGCCGGGGCTGCATGGCCCTCTGCGGTAGAAGCCCTCCACGCAGCAGGCTGTCATGGACTCGGCTGCAGGCCTTTGTGGCTGGAGAGACTGCAGCTCCTCTGGAGGCTCTGGGCCAATTTTCACTCACCTTCGAGTGCAATAGGCTTGTGGGTTAAGGTGCTTGCAAAGGAAGGCAAGCAGCCTGCTCCTTTCCATTAGGAACACGTGTGGTGAGAGGCTTGGCAGCAGAGAAGAACAAAGAGGGGCAGCCAAGGAGGGGATTTGCATGCAGCTGGGTGGCCCCCAAATCTCCTGTTTCCCAAGCAGGGAATGCCTGCTGTGCCCATCAGTGCCCATTTCTAAGTGGGCACCCAGCCTCTGGATCTGCCCTTTCCCAGCCCTGAAAACACACGCAGGCCACACCCTGAGCCCTTCCAACTGTGAACTTTGCTCCCTGTGAGGGCTGAATGCCACATCTGGCTAAGGTGGGAGAAGGCCCGAGGAGGCCTTGGGGGACCTGCCAAGACATAGCAGTGCTCAGCAATGAGCACTCTGCTTTCTTTTGGCTGGACGCACATTCCAGTTTCTGCTTGAGGCCCGGAGAGGTCAGATAGGCGATCCCCGGGGGAAGGCAGAGCAGAGGGTTTTTCGGTGGAGCGTTGGCTCCCTCTGCTGGCCGTCAAGCGTGGAAGGCTAAGCCTTGCTCCAGCTGAGTTCCTGAGCAAGTTTCCAAGCAGGAGGCACTCTGGCTCCACAAGCTAGAGGACTTCCCAGTGGCTCCAGAGTGGGTGGCAAGGGCATGTGAGTTGGAGGGTGCTCAGAAGCCACAGGGGAGACTTGAGTGTGGTTGGGTGCAGGTGTGCCAATATGTGTGGGTGTGTGCGCATGTGTGCGAGTGTGTTTTAGTGTGTGTGAGAGTGTGCGTGAGTGCGGGCGTGCGAGTGTGTATGGGTGTGTGCGGGTGTGTGTGTGTGTGTGCGGGCATGTGCGTGTGTGTTTTGGTGGGGGTAGGTGTGTGTGTGTGTGTGTAGGCGTGTATGTGTATCTGCGGGTGTGTGCGGGTGTGTATAGGATTGTGTGTGTGTGTGGGGTGTGTGTGGGTGTGTGCGGCTGTGTGTGAATGTGTGTGGGTGTGTGCTAGTGTCTTTGGGTGTGTGTGAGTGGGTTTGGGTGTGTGCATGCGTGTGTTAGAGTGAGTGGGACTGTGCAGGGTGTGCAGGTGGGTTCGGGTGTGTGTGGATGTGTGCAGGAGTGTGCAAGTATATGCGGGTATGTGTGGTTGTGTGCAGGTTGTGTGTGTGATTGGGTGTGTTTGGGTTTGTGTGGGTGTTTGTTAGTGTGTGCGAGAGTGTGTGGGTGTGTATGAGTCTGTGTGGGTGTGTGAGAGTGTGTGTGAGTGCAAGTGCGTGTGTGCGGGTGCTTGAGGTTGTGCGCCTGTGCGAGAGGGTGAGTGGTTGTGTGCAGGTGTGTGAGGGTGTGGGTGTGAGGGTGTGTGTGAGTGTGTGCAGGTGTGTGAGGGTGAGTGGGTGTGTGCAGGTGTGTGCGTATGTGTGCGGGTGTGTGTGAGTGTGTGTGAGTGTGTTTGTGTGTGCGAGTGTCTATGGGTGTTTGTGGGTGTGTGCGGTTGAGTGCAACTGTGTGCAGGTGTGTGCGCATGTGTATGTGTGTGTGCAGGTGAGTGTGGGTATGTGGGTGTGTGCGGGTGTGTGCGTGTGTGTATAGGTTTCTGTGTGTGTGTGCGGGTGTGTGTGGGTGCGCTCCCCGGGTGGGCTGAATGTCATGACTGTGTTAGGGGATAGAAGGCCCAAAGAGGCCTTCAGGGAGCTGCCATGGCATAGCAGTGCTCAGGAAAGAGCACCCTTCTTTCTTTAGGCTGGAGGCACACTCGAGTTTCTGCTTGAGGCAGAGGGACGGCAGAGAGGCCATCACTGGCTGAAGGCAAAGCAGAGAGATTTTCGGTGGAGCGATGGCTCCATCTGCTGGCTGACAAGCGTGGAAGGCGAAGCCTCGCTCCAACTGAGTTCCTGAGGAAGGTCCCAAGCAGGAGGCACTCTGGCTCCACAAGCTAGAGGGTCCTGCTTAGGACTTCCCAGTGGCTCCAGAGTGGATGGCAAGGGCATGTGGGTTGGAGGGTGCTCGGAAGCCGCAGGGGAGGCTTTGGGCACCCAGTGCTCTGTGACGAAACACGCTGCAGGCCCGAGCATCCATGAACTCCTCCAAGGTTTTGGAGCAGGAAATCTGTCCTTAGCAGAAGGCTTCCTGCAAAGGCCTGCAGGCCTTTCTGGGTGGCTAAGCTGCAGCTCCCTTGCAGGCTGCTGGTCCAGGGGCCTGTGTCCCTTGGTCTAAAGTGCTGTAGGAGGAGCTCCTAGCAAGGGGAGAGCAAGCACCTTGTTTCCCTTGAAGAGACTGGCTTGTACATGGGGAGGCCTGCCAGCAGCGAAGACAGCGCAGGCAGCATGGGGGTTTGGCAGGCAGCTAAGAGGCTGCAGGAGTCCTGCATGAAATAGGGGTCATGACTGGTTTCTCCTCAAGGCCCAATGGCAACATGCACACACAGCCTCTGGACCTGCAGCTCCCGAGCAGTGCAAGAGACCCCCAGGCAGCACCCTGGGGCCTCCTCGGATGAGCTGTGCTCCATAGAGGGCCTGCCTGCTGGCAATGGCCTAGGCCACCCCAGGCCCTAGAGAGGCCCGGCTGAGCCTGGGATGGGCCCTGCCCTCGCAGTGCTCAGGGAAAACCCGTGTTTGAGGCCAGGCTGCAGGCACATTCAATGTTGTGTCTGCTGCAGAGAGACTTCAGCTAGGACTTCCAGGGGGAATGTGAAGTGCTGTGGTTTTTACCTGCAATCCATGTGCCTCACTTGGGGTGCCCGGCCCATCCGTCCCACACTCCTTGGATGTGTGTTCCTCAGACAGCTGGACAGCTGGGGAAGTGGACCTCCCCCAGCAAGGGAGACCTGCCTAGAACATTGCTCTGTGTACAAAGAGGATTCGCTGTGCCTCTGGCACTGGGGAGAGACTTTCTGCACCCAGGAGACACTTGGCACACACAGCGTTTCCCCATGGAAAGTGGTGTGAAAAAGAGCACCCGCCGGGGCTGCATGGCCCTCTGCGGTAGAAGCCCTCCACGCAGCAGGCTGTCATGGACTCGGCTGCAGGCCTTTGTGGCTGGAGAGACTGCAGCTCCTCTGGAGGCTCTGGGCCAATTTTCACTCACCTTCGAGTGCAATAGGCTTGTGGGTTAAGGTGCTTGCAAAGGAAGGCAAGCAGCCTGCTCCTTTCCATTAGGAACACGTGTGGTGAGAGGCTTGGCAGCAGAGAAGAACAAAGAGGGGCAGCCAAGGAGGGGATTTGCATGCAGCTGGGTGGCCCCCAAATCTCCTGTTTCCCAAGCAGGGAATGCCTGCTGTGCCCATCAGTGCCCATTTCTAAGTGGGCACCCAGCCTCTGGATCTGCCCTTTCCCAGCCCTGAAAACACATGCAGGCCACACCCTGAGCCCTTCCAACTGTGAACTTTGCTCCCTGTGAGGGCTGAATGCCACATCTGGCTAAGGTGGGAGAAGGCCCGAGGAGGCCTTGGGGGACCTGCCAAGACATAGCAGTGCTCAGCAATGAGCACTCTGCTTTCTTTTGGCTGGACGCACATTCCAGTTTCTGCTTGAGGCCCGGAGAGGTCAGATAGGCGATCCCCGGGGGAAGGCAGAGCAGAGGGTTTTTCGGTGGAGCGTTGGCTCCCTCTGCTGGCCGTCAAGCGTGGAAGGCTAAGCCTTGCTCCAGCTGAGTTCCTGAGCAAGTTTCCAAGCAGGAGGCACTCTGGCTCCACAAGCTAGAGGACTTCCCAGTGGCTCCAGAGTGGGTGGCAAGGGCATGTGAGTTGGAGGGTGCTCAGAAGCCACAGGGGAGACTTGAGTGTGGTTGGGTGCAGGTGTGCCAATATGTGTGGGTGTGTGCACATGTGTGCGAGTGTGTTTTAGTGTGTGTGAGAGTGTGCGTGAGTGCGGGCGTGCGAGTGTGTATGGGTGTGTGCGGGTGTGTGTGTGTGTGTGCGGGCATGTGCGTGTGTGTTTTGGTGGGGGTAGGTGTGTGTGTGTGTGTGTAGGCGTGTATGTGTATCTGCGGGTGTGTGCGGGTGTGTATAGGATTGTGTGTGTGTGTGGGGTGTGTGTGGGTGTGTGCGGCTGTGTGTGAATGTGTGTGGGTGTGTGCTAGTGTCTTTCGGTGTGTGTGAGTGGGTTTGGGTGTGTGCATGCGTGTGTTAGAGTGAGTGGGACTGTGCAGGGTGTGCAGGTGGGTTCGGGTGTGTGTGGATGTGTGCAGGAGTGTGCAAGTATATGCGGGTATGTGTGGTTGTGTGCAGGTTGTGTGTGTGATTGGGTGTGTTTGGGTTTGTGTGGGTGTTTGTTAGTGTGTGCGAGAGTGTGTGGGTGTGTATGAGTCTGTGTGGGTGTGTGAGAGTGTGTGTGAGTGCAAGTGCGTGTGTGCGGGTGCTTGAGGTTGTGTGCCTGTGCGAGAGGGTGAGTGGTTGTGTGCAGGTGTGTGAGGGTGTGGGTGTGAGGGTGTGTGTGAGTGTGTGCAGGTGTGTGAGGGTGAGTGGGTGTGTGCAGGTGTGTGCGTATGTGTGCGGGTGTGTGTGAGTGTGTGTGAGTGTGTTTGTGTGTGCGAGTGTCTATGGGTGTTTGTGGGTGTGTGCGGTTGAGTGCAACTGTGTGCAGGTGTGTGCGCGTGTGTATGTGTGTGTGCAGGTGAGTGTGGGTATGTGGGTGTGTGCGGGTGTGTGCGTGTGTGTATAGGTTTCTGTGTGTGTGTGCGGGTGTGTGTGGGTGCGCTCCCCGGGTGGGCTGAATGTCATGACTGTGTTAGGGGAGAGAAGGCCCAAAGAGGCCTTCAGGGAGCTGCCATGGCATAGCAGTGCTCAGGAAAGAGCACCCTTCTTTCTTTAGGCTGGAGGCACACTCGAGTTTCTGCTTGAGGCAGAGGGACGGCAGAGAGGCCATCACTGGCTGAAGGCAAAGCAGAGAGATTTTCGGTGGAGCGATGGCTCCATCTGCTGGCTGACAAGCGTGGAAGGCGAAGCCTCGCTCCAACTGAGTTCCTGAGGAAGGTCCCAAGCAGGAGGCACTCTGGCTCCACAAGCTAGAGGGTCCTGCTTAGGACTTCCCAGTGGCTCCAGAGTGGATGGCAAGGGCATGTGGGTTGGAGGGTGCTCGGAAGCCGCAGGGGAGGCTTTGGGCACCCAGTGCTCTGTGACGAAACACGCTGCAGGCCCGAGCATCCATGAACTCCTCCAAGGTTTTGGAGCAGGAAATCTGTCCTTAGCAGAAGGCTTCCTGCAAAGGCCTGCAGGCCTTTCTGGGTGGCTAAGCTGCAGCTCCCTTGCAGGCTGCTGGTCCAGGGGCCTGTGTCCCTTGGTCTAAAGTGCTGTAGGAGGAGCTCCTAGCAAGGGGAGAGCAAGCACCTTGTTTCCCTTGAAGAGACTGGCTTGTACATGGGGAGGCCTGCCAGCAGCGAAGACAGCGCAGGCAGCATGGGGGTTTGGCAGGCAGCTAAGAGGCTGCAGGAGTCCTGCATGAAACAGGGGTCATGACTGGTTTCTCCTCAAGGCCCAATGGCAACGTGCACACACAGCCTCTGGACCTGCAGCTCCCGAGCAGTGCAAGAGACCCCCAGGCAGCACCCTGGGGCCTCCTCGGATGAGCTGTGCTCCATAGAGGGCCTGCCTGCTGGCAATGGCCTAGGCCACCCCAGGCCCTAGAGAGGCCCGGCTGAGCCTGGGATGGGCCCTGCCCTCGCAGTGCTCAGGGAAAACCCGTGTTTGAGGCCAGGCTGCAGGCACATTCAATGTTGTGTCTGCTGCAGAGAGACTTCAGCTAGGACTTCCAGGGGGAATGTGAAGTGCTGTGGTTTTTACCTGCAATCCATGTGCCTCACTTGGGGTGCCCGGCCCATCCGTCCCACACTCCTTGGATGTGTGTTCCTCAGACAGCTGGACAGCTGGGGAAGTGGACCTCCCCCAGCAAGGGAGACCTGCCTAGAACATTGCTCTGTGTACAAAGAGGATTCGCTGTGCCTCTGGCACTGGGGAGAGACTTTCTGCACCCAGGAGACACTTGGCACACACAGCGTTTCCCCATGGAAAGTGGTGTGAAAAAGAGCACCCGCCGGGGCTGCATGGCCCTCTGCGGTAGAAGCCCTCCACGCAGCAGGCTGTCATGGACTCGGCTGCAGGCCTTTGTGGCTGGAGAGACTGCAGCTCCTCTGGAGGCTCTGGGCCAATTTTCACTCACCTTCGAGTGCAATAGGCTTGTGGGTTAAGGTGCTTGCAAAGGAAGGCAAGCAGCCTGCTCCTTTCCATTAGGAACACGTGTGGTGAGAGGCTTGGCAGCAGAGAAGAACAAAGAGGGGCAGCCAAGGAGGGGATTTGCATGCAGCTGGGTGGCCCCCAAATCTCCTGTTTCCCAAGCAGGGAATGCCTGCTGTGCCCATCAGTGCCCATTTCTAAGTGGGCACCCAGCCTCTGGATCTGCCCTTTCCCAGCCCTGAAAACACACGCAGGCCACACCCTGAGCCCTTCCAACTGTGAACTTTGCTCCCTGTGAGGGCTGAATGCCACATCTGGCTAAGGTGGGAGAAGGCCCGAGGAGGCCTTGGGGGACCTGCCAAGACATAGCAGTGCTCAGCAATGAGCACTCTGCTTTCTTTTGGCTGGACGCACATTCCAGTTTCTGCTTGAGGCCCGGAGAGGTCAGATAGGCGATCCCCGGGGGAAGGCAGAGCAGAGGGTTTTTCGGTGGAGCGTTGGCTCCCTCTGCTGGCCGTCAAGCGTGGAAGGCTAAGCCTTGCTCCAGCTGAGTTCCTGAGCAAGTTTCCAAGCAGGAGGCACTCTGGCTCCACAAGCTAGAGGACTTCCCAGTGGCTCCAGAGTGGGTGGCAAGGGCATGTGAGTTGGAGGGTGCTCAGAAGCCACAGGGGAGACTTGAGTGTGGTTGGGTGCAGGTGTGCCAATATGTGTGGGTGTGTGCACATGTGTGCGAGTGTGTTTTAGTGTGTGTGAGAGTGTGCGTGAGTGCGGGCGTGCGAGTGTGTATGGGTGTGTGCGGGTGTGTGTGTGTGTGTGCGGGCATGTGCGTGTGTGTTTTGGTGGGGGTAGGTGTGTGTGTGTGTGTGTAGGCGTGTATGTGTATCTGCGGGTGTGTGCGGGTGTGTATAGGATTGTGTGTGTGTGTGGGGTGTGTGTGGGTGTGTGCGGCTGTGTGTGAATGTGTGTGGGTGTGTGCTAGTGTCTTTGGGTGTGTGTGAGTGGGTTTGGGTGTGTGCATGCGTGTGTTAGAGTGAGTGGGACTGTGCAGGGTGTGCAGGTGGGTTCGGGTGTGTGTGGATGTGTGCAGGAGTGTGCAAGTATATGCGGGTATGTGTGGTTGTGTGCAGGTTGTGTGTGTGATTGGGTGTGTTTGGGTTTGTGTGGGTGTTTGTTAGTGTGTGCGAGAGTGTGTGGGTGTGTATGAGTCTGTGTGGGTGTGTGAGAGTGTGTGTGAGTGCAAGTGCGTGTGTGCGGGTGCTTGAGGTTGTGCGCCTGTGCGAGAGGGTGAGTGGTTGTGTGCAGGTGTGTGAGGGTGTGGGTGTGAGGGTGTGTGTGAGTGTGTGCAGGTGTGTGAGGGTGAGTGGGTGTGTGCAGGTGTGTGCGTATGTGTGCGGGTGTGTGTGAGTGTGTGTGAGTGTGTTTGTGTGTGCGAGTGTCTATGGGTGTTTGTGGGTGTGTGCGGTTGAGTGCAACTGTGTGCAGGTGTGTGTGCGTGTGTATGTGTGTGTGCAGGTGAGTGTGGTTATGTGGGTGTGTGCGGGTGTGTGCGTGTGTGTATAGGTTTCTGTGTGTGTGTGCGGGTGTGTGTGGGTGCGCTCCCCGGGTGGGCTGAATGTCATGACTGTGTTAGGGGAGAGAAGGCCCAAAGAGGCCTTCAGGGAGCTGCCATGGCATAGCAGTGCTCAGGAAAGAGCACCCTTCTTTCTTTAGGCTGGAGGCACACTCGAGTTTCTGCTTGAGGCAGAGGGACGGCAGAGAGGCCATCACTGGCTGAAGGCAAAGCAGAGAGATTTTTGGTGGAGCGATGGCTCCATCTGCTGGCTGACAAGCGTGGAAGGCGAAGCCTCGCTCCAACTGAGTTCCTGAGGAAGGTCCCAAGCAGGAGGCACTCTGGCTCCACAAGCTAGAGGGTCTGCTTAGGACTTCCCAGTGGCTCCAGAGTGGATGGCAAGGGCATGTGGGTTGGAGGGTGCTCGGAAGCCGCAGGGGAGGCTTTGGGCACCCAGTGCTCTGTGACGAAACACGCTGCAGGCCCGAGCATCCATGAACTCCTCCAAGGTTTTGGAGCAGGAAATCTGTCCTTAGCAGAAGGCTTCTTGCAAAGGCCTGCAGGCCTTTCTGGGTGGCTAAGCTGCAGCTCCCTTGCAGGCTGCTGGTCCAGGGGCCTGTGTCCCTTGGTCTAAAGTGCTGTAGGAGGAGCTCCTAGCAAGGGGAGAGCAAGCACCTTGTTTCCCTTGAAGAGACTGGCTTGTACATGGGGAGGCCTGCCAGCAGCGAAGACAGCGCAGGCGGCATGGGGGTTTGGCAGGCAGCTAAGAGGCTGCAGGAGTCCTGCATGAAATAGGGGTCATGACTGGTTTCTCCTCAAGGCCCAATGGCAACGTGCACACACAGCCTCTGGACCTGCAGCTCCCGAGCAGTGCAAGAGACCCCCAGGCAGCACCCTGGGGCCTCCTCGGATGAGCTGTGCTCCATAGAGGGCCTGCCTGCTGGCAATGGCCTAGGCCACCCCAGGCCCTAGAGAGGCCCGGCTGAGCCTGGGATGGGCCCTGCCCTCGCAGTGCTCAGGGAAAACCCGTGTTTGAGGCCAGGCTGCAGGCACATTCAATGTTGTGTCTGCTGCAGAGAGACTTCAGCTAGGACTTCCAGGGGGAATGTGAAGTGCTGTGGTTTTTACCTGCAATCCATGTGCCTCACTTGGGGTGCCCGGCCCATCCGTCCCACACTCCTTGGATGTGTGTTCCTCAGACAGCTGGACAGCTGGGGAAGTGGACCTCCCCCAGCAAGGGAGACCTGCCTAGAACATTGCTCTGTGTACAAAGAGGATTCGCTGTGCCTCTGGCACTGGGGAGAGACTTTCTGCACCCAGGAGACACTTGGCACACACAGTGTTTCCCCATGGAAAGTGGTGTGAAAAAGAGCACCCGCCGGGGCTGCATGGCCCTCTGCGGTAGAAGCCCTCCACGCAGCAGGCTGTCATGGACTCGGCTGCAGGCCTTTGTGGCTGGAGAGACTGCAGCTCCTCTGGAGGCTCTGGGCCAATTTTCACTCACCTTCGAGTGCAATAGGCTTGTGGGTTAAGGTGCTTGCAAAGGAAGGCAAGCAGCCTGCTCCTTTCCATTAGGAACACGTGTGGTGAGAGGCTTGGCAGCAGAGAAGAACAAAGAGGGGCAGCCAAGGAGGGGATTTGCATGCAGCTGGGTGGCCCCCAAATCTCCTGTTTCCCAAGCAGGGAATGCCTGCTGTGCCCATCAGTGCCCATTTCTAAGTGGGCACCCAGCCTCTGGATCTGCCCTTTCCCAGCCCTGAAAACACATGCAGGCCACACCCTGAGCCCTTCCAACTGTGAACTTTGCTCCCTGTGAGGGCTGAATGCCACATCTGGCTAAGGTGGGAGAAGGCCCGAGGAGGCCTTGGGGGACCTGCCAAGACATAGCAGTGCTCAGCAATGAGCACTCTGCTTTCTTTTGGCTGGACGCACATTCCAGTTTCTGCTTGAGGCCCGGAGAGGTCAGATAGGCGATCCCCGGGGGAAGGCAGAGCAGAGGGTTTTTCGGTGGAGCGTTGGCTCCCTCTGCTGGCTGTCAAGCGTGGAAGGCTAAGCCTTGCTCCAGCTGAGTTCCTGAGCAAGTTTCCAAGCAGGAGGCACTCTGGCTCCACAAGCTAGAGGACTTCCCAGTGGCTCCAGAGTGGGTGGCAAGGGCATGTGAGTTGGAGGGTGCTCAGAAGCCACAGGGGAGACTTGAGTGTGGTTGGGTGCAGGTGTGCCAATATGTGTGGGTGTGTGCACATGTGTGCGAGTGTGTTTTAGTGTGTGTGAGAGTGTGCGTGAGTGCGGGCGTGCGAGTGTGTATGGGTGTGTGCGGGTGTGTGTGTGTGTGTGCGGGCATGTGCGTGTGTGTTTTGGTGGGGGTAGGTGTGTGTGTGTGTGTGTAGGCGTGTATGTGTATCTGCGGGTGTGTGCGGGTGTGTATAGGATTGTGTGTGTGTGTGGGGTGTGTGTGGGTGTGTGCGGCTGTGTGTGAATGTGTGTGGGTGTGTGCTAGTGTCTTTGGGTGTGTGTGAGTGGGTTTGGGTGTGTGCATGCGTGTGTTAGAGTGAGTGGGACTGTGCAGGGTGTGCAGGTGGGTTCGGGTGTGTGTGGATGTGTGCAGGAGTGTGCAAGTATATGCGGGTATGTGTGGTTGTGTGCAGGTTGTGTGTGTGATTGGGTGTGTTTGGGTTTGTGTGGGTGTTTGTTAGTGTGTGCGAGAGTGTGTGGGTGTGTATGAGTCTGTGTGGGTGTGTGAGAGTGTGTGTGAGTGCAAGTGCGTGTGTGCGGGTGCTTGAGGTTGTGCGCCTGTGCGAGAGGGTGAGTGGTTGTGTGCAGGTGTGTGAGGGTGTGGGTGTGAGGGTGTGTGTGAGTGTGTGCAGGTGTGTGAGGGTGAGTGGGTGTGTGCAGGTGTGTGCGTATGTGTGCAGGTGTGTGTGAGTGTGTGTGAGTGTGTTTGTGTGTGCGAGTGTCTATGGGTGTTTGTGGGTGTGTGCGGTTGAGTGCAACTGTGTGCAGGTGTGTGCGCGTGTGTATGTGTGTGTGCAGGTGAGTGTGGGTATGTGGGTGTGTGCGGGTGTGTGCGTGTGTGTATAGGTTTCTGTGTGTGTGTGCGGGTGTGTGTGGGTGCGCTCCCCGGGTGGGCTGAATGTCATGACTGTGTTAGGGGAGAGAAGGCCCAAAGAGGCCTTCAGGGAGCTGCCATGGCATAGCAGTGCTCAGGAAAGAGCACCCTTCTTTCTTTAGGCTGGAGGCACACTCGAGTTTCTGCTTGAGGCAGAGGGACGGCAGAGAGGCCATCACTGGCTGAAGGCAAAGCAGAGAGATTTTCGTTGGAGCGATGGCTCCATCTGCTGGCTGACAAGCATGGAAGGCGAAGCCTCGCTCCAACTGAGTTCCTGAGGAAGGTCCCAAGCAGGAGGCACTCTGGCTCCACAAGCTAGAGGGTCCTGCTTAGGACTTCCCAGTGGCTCCAGAGTGGATGGCAAGGGCATGTGGGTTGGAGGGTGCTCGGAAGCCGCAGGGGAGGCTTTGGGCACCCAGTGCTCTGTGACGAAACACGCTGCAGGCCCGAGCATCCATGAACTCCTCCAAGGTTTTGGAGCAGGAAATCTGTCCTTAGCAGAAGGCTTCCTGCAAAGGCCTGCAGGCCTTTCTGGGTGGCTAAGCTGCAGCTCCCTTGCAGGCTGCTGGTCCAGGGGCCTGTGTCCCTTGGTCTAAAGTGCTGTAGGAGGAGCTCCTAGCAAGGGGAGAGCAAGCACCTTGTTTCCCTTGAAGAGACTGGCTTGTACATGGGGAGGCCTGCCAGCAGCGAAGACAGCGCAGGCAGCATGGGGGTTTGGCGGGCAGCTAAGAGGCTGCAGGAGTCCTGCATGAAATAGGGGTCATGACTGGTTTCTCCTCAAGGCCCAATGGCAACATGCACACACAGCCTCTGGACCTGCAGCTCCCGAGCAGTGCAAGAGACCCCCAGGCAGCACCCTGGGGCCTCCTCGGATGAGCTGTGCTCCATAGAGGGCCTGCCTGCTGGCAATGGCCTAGGCCACCCCAGGCCCTAGAGAGGCCCGGCTGAGCCTGGGATGGGCCCTGCCCTCGCAGTGCTCAGGGAAAACCCGTGTTTGAGGCCAGGCTGCAGGCACATTCAATGTTGTGTCTGCTGCAGAGAGACTTCAGCTAGGACTTCCAGGGGGAATGTGAAGCGCTGTGGTTTTTACCTGCAATCCATGTGCCTCACTTGGGGTGCCCGGCCCATCCGTCCCACACTCCTTGGATGTGTGTTCCTCAGACAGCTGGGCAGCTGGGGAAGTGGACCTCCCCCAGCAAGGGAGACCTGCCTAGAACATTGCTCTGTGTACAAAGAGGATTCGCTGTGCCTCTGGCACTGGGGAGAGACTTTCTGCACCCAGGAGACACTTGGCACCCACAGTGTTTCCCCATGGAAAGTGGTGTGAAAAAGAGCACCCGCCGGGGCTGCATGGCCCTCTGCGGTAGAAGCCCTCCACGCAGCAGGCTGTCATGGACTCGGCTGCAGGCCTTTGTGGCTGGAGAGACTGCAGCTCCTCTGGAGGCTCTGGGCCAATTTTCACTCACCTTCGAGTGCAATAGGCTTGTGGGTTAAGGTGCTTGCAAAGGAAGGCAAGCAGCCTGCTCCTTTCCATTAGGAACACGTGTGGTGAGAGGCTTGGCAGCAGAGAAGAACAAAGAGGGGCAGCCAAGGAGGGGATTTGCATGCAGCTGGGTGGCCCCCAAATCTCCTGTTTCCCAAGCAGGGAATGCCTGCTGTGCCCATCAGTGCCCATTTCTAAGTGGGCACCCAGCCTCTGGATCTGCCCTTTCCCAGCCCTGAAAACACACGCAGGCCACACCCTGAGCCCTTCCAACTGTGAACTTTGCTCCCTGTGAGGGCTGAATGCCACATCTGGCTAAGGTGGGAGAAGGCCCGAGGAGGCCTTGGGGGACCTGCCAAGACATAGCAGTGCTCAGCAATGAGCACTCTGCTTTCTTTTGGCTGGACGCACATTCCAGTTTCTGCTTGAGGCCCGGAGAGGTCAGATAGGCGATCCCCGGGGGAAGGCAGAGCAGAGGGTTTTTCGGTGGAGCGTTGGCTCCCTCTGCTGGCCGTCAAGCGTGGAAGGCTAAGCCTTGCTCCAGCTGAGTTCCTGAGCAAGTTTCCAAGCAGGAGGCACTCTGGCTCCACAAGCTAGAGGACTTCCCAGTGGCTCCAGAGTGGGTGGCAAGGGCATGTGAGTTGGAGGGTGCTCAGAAGCCACAGGGGAGACTTGAGTGTGGTTGGGTGCAGGTGTGCCAATATGTGTGGGTGTGTGCGCATGTGTGCGAGTGTGTTTTAGTGTGTGTGAGAGTGTGCGTGAGTGCGGGCGTGCGAGTGTGTATGGGTGTGTGCGGGTGTGTGTGTGTGTGTGCGGGCATGTGCGTGTGTGTTTTGGTGGGGGTAGGTGTGTGTGTGTGTGTGTAGGCGTGTATGTGTATCTGCGGGTGTGTGCGGGTGTGTATAGGATTGTGTGTGTGTGTGGGGTGTGTGTGGGTGTGTGCGGCTGTGTGTGAATGTGTGTGGGTGTGTGCTAGTGTCTTTGGGTGTGTGTGAGTGGGTTTGGGTGTGTGCATGCGTGTGTTAGAGTGAGTGGGACTGTGCAGGGTGTGCAGGTGGGTTCGGGTGTGTGTGGATGTGTGCAGGAGTGTGCAAGTATATGCGGGTATGTGTGGTTGTGTGCAGGTTGTGTGTGTGATTGGGTGTGTTTGGGTTTGTGTGGGTGTTTGTTAGTGTGTGCGAGAGTGTGTGGGTGTGTATGAGTCTGTGTGGGTGTGTGAGAGTGTGTGTGAGTGCAAGTGCGTGTGTGCGGGTGCTTGAGGTTGTGCGCCTGTGCGAGAGGGTGAGTGGTTGTGTGCAGGTGTGTGAGGGTGTGGGTGTGAGGGTGTGTGTGAGTGTGTGCAGGTGTGTGAGGGTGAGTGGGTGTGTGCAGGTGTGTGCGTATGTGTGCGGGTGTGTGTGAGTGTGTGTGAGTGTGTTTGTGTGTGCGAGTGTCTATGGGTGTTTGTGGGTGTGTGCGGTTGAGTGCAACTGTGTGCAGGTGTGTGCGCGTGTGTATGTGTGTGTGCAGGTGAGTGTGGGTATGTGGGTGTGTGCGGGTGTGTGCGTGTGTGTATAGGTTTCTGTGTGTGTGTGCGGGTGTGTGTGGGTGCGCTCCCCGGGTGGGCTGAATGTCATGACTGTGTTAGGGGAGAGAAGGCCCAAAGAGGCCTTCAGGGAGCTGCCATGGCATAGCAGTGCTCAGGAAAGAGCACCCTTCTTTCTTTAGGCTGGAGGCACACTCGAGTTTCTGCTTGAGGCAGAGGGACGGCAGAGAGGCCATCACTGGCTGAAGGCAAAGCAGAGAGATTTTCGGTGGAGCGATGGCTCCATCTGCTGGCTGACAAGCGTGGAAGGCGAAGCCTCGCTCCAACTGAGTTCCTGAGGAAGGTCCCAAGCAGGAGGCACTCTGGCTCCACAAGCTAGAGGGTCCTGCTTAGGACTTCCCAGTGGCTCCAGAGTGGATGGCAAGGGCATGTGGGTTGGAGGGTGCTCGGAAGCCGCAGGGGAGGCTTTGGGCACCCAGTGCTCTGTGACGAAACACGCTGCAGGCCCGAGCATCCATGAACTCCTCCAAGGTTTTGGAGCAGGAAATCTGTCCTTAGCAGAAGGCTTCCTGCAAAGGCCTGCAGGCCTTTCTGGGTGGCTAAGCTGCAGCTCCCTTGCAGGCTGCTGGTCCAGGGGCCTGTGTCCCTTGGTCTAAAGTGCTGTAGGAGGAGCTCCTAGCAAGGGGAGAGCAAGCACCTTGTTTCCCTTGAAGAGACTGGCTTGTACATGGGGAGGCCTGCCAGCAGCGAAGACAGCGCAGGCAGCATGGGGGTTTGGCGGGCAGCTAAGAGGCTGCAGGAGTCCTGCATGAAATAGGGGTCATGACTGGTTTCTCCTCAAGGCCCAATGGCAACATGCACACACAGCCTCTGGACCTGCAGCTCCCGAGCAGTGCAAGAGACCCCCAGGCAGCACCCTGGGGCCTCCTCGGATGAGCTGTGCTCCATAGAGGGCCTGCCTGCTGGCAATGGCCTAGGCCACCCCAGGCCCTAGAGAGGCCCGGCTGAGCCTGGGATGGGCCCTGCCCTCGCAGTGCTCAGGGAAAACCCGTGTTTGAGGCCAGGCTGCAGGCACATTCAATGTTGTGTCTGCTGCAGAGAGACTTCAGCTAGGACTTCCAGGGGGAATGTGAAGTGCTGTGGTTTTTACCTGCAATCCATGTGCCTCACTTGGGGTGCCCGGCCCATCCGTCCCACACTCCTTGGATGTGTGTTCCTCAGACAGCTGGACAGCTGGGGAAGTGGACCTCCCCCAGCAAGGGAGACCTGCCTAGAACATTGCTCTGTGTACAAAGAGGATTCGCTGTGCCTCTGGCACTGGGGAGAGACTTTCTGCACCCAGGAGACACTTGGCACACACAGCGTTTCCCCATGGAAAGTGGTGTGAAAAAGAGCACCCGCCGGGGCTGCATGGCCCTCTGCGGTAGAAGCCCTCCACGCAGCAGGCTGTCATGGACTCGGCTGCAGGCCTTTGTGGCTGGAGAGACTGCAGCTCCTCTGGAGGCTCTGGGCCAATTTTCACTCACCTTCGAGTGCAATAGGCTTGTGGGTTAAGGTGCTTGCAAAGGAAGGCAAGCAGCCTGCTCCTTTCCATTAGGAACACGTGTGGTGAGAGGCTTGGCAGCAGAGAAGAACAAAGAGGGGCAGCCAAGGAGGGGATTTGCATGCAGCTGGGTGGCCCCCAAATCTCCTGTTTCCCAAGCAGGGAATGCCTGCTGTGCCCATCAGTGCCCATTTCTAAGTGGGCACCCAGCCTCTGGATCTGCCCTTTCCCAGCCCTGAAAACACATGCAGGCCACACCCTGAGCCCTTCCAACTGTGAACTTTGCTCCCTGTGAGGGCTGAATGCCACATCTGGCTAAGGTGGGAGAAGGCCCGAGGAGGCCTTGGGGGACCTGCCAAGACATAGCAGTGCTCAGCAATGAGCACTCTGCTTTCTTTTGGCTGGACGCACATTCCAGTTTCTGCTTGAGGCCCGGAGAGGTCAGATAGGCGATCCCCGGGGGAAGGCAGAGCAGAGGGTTTTTCGGTGGAGCGTTGGCTCCCTCTGCTGGCTGTCAAGCGTGGAAGGCTAAGCCTTGCTCCAGCTGAGTTCCTGAGCAAGTTTCCAAGCAGGAGGCACTCTGGCTCCACAAGCTAGAGGACTTCCCAGTGGCTCCAGAGTGGGTGGCAAGGGCATGTGAGTTGGAGGGTGCTCAGAAGCCACAGGGGAGACTTGAGTGTGGTTGGGTGCAGGTGTGCCAATATGTGTGGGTGTGTGCACATGTGTGCGAGTGTGTTTTAGTGTGTGTGAGAGTGTGCGTGAGTGCGGGCGTGCGAGTGTGTATGGGTGTGTGCGGGTGTGTGTGTGTGTGTGCGGGCATGTGCGTGTGTGTTTTGGTGGGGGTAGGTGTGTGTGTGTGTGTGTAGGCGTGTATGTGTATCTGCGGGTGTGTGCGGGTGTGTATAGGATTGTGTGTGTGTGTGGGGTGTGTGTGGGTGTGTGCGGCTGTGTGTGAATGTGTGTGGGTGTGTGCTAGTGTCTTTGGGTGTGTGTGAGTGGGTTTGGGTGTGTGCATGCGTGTGTTAGAGTGAGTGGGACTGTGCAGGGTGTGCAGGTGGGTTCGGGTGTGTGTGGATGTGTGCAGGAGTGTGCAAGTATATGCGGGTATGTGTGGTTGTGTGCAGGTTGTGTGTGTGATTGGGTGTGTTTGGGTTTGTGTGGGTGTTTGTTAGTGTGTGCGAGAGTGTGTGGGTGTGTATGAGTCTGTGTGGGTGTGTGAGAGTGTGTGTGAGTGCAAGTGCGTGTGTGCGGGTGCTTGAGGTTGTGCGCCTGTGCGAGAGGGTGAGTGGTTGTGTGCAGGTGTGTGAGGGTGTGGGTGTGAGGGTGTGTGTGAGTGTGTGCAGGTGTGTGAGGGTGAGTGGGTGTGTGCAGGTGTGTGCGTATGTGTGCGGGTGTGTGTGAGTGTGTGTGAGTGTGTTTGTGTGTGCGAGTGTCTATGGGTGTTTGTGGGTGTGTGCGGTTGAGTGCAACTGTGTGCAGGTGTGTGTGCGTGTGTATGTGTGTGTGCAGGTGAGTGTGGGTATGTGGGTGTGTGCGGGTGTGTGCGTGTGTGTATAGGTTTCTGTGTGTGTGTGCGGGTGTGTGTGGGTGCGCTCCCCGGGTGGGCTGAATGTCATGACTGTGTTAGGGGAGAGAAGGCCCAAAGAGGCCTTCAGGGAGCTGCCATGGCATAGCAGTGCTCAGGAAAGAGCACCCTCTTTCTTTAGGCTGTAGGCACACTCGAGTTTCTGCTTGAGGCAGAGGGACGGCAGAGAGGCCATCACTGGCTGAAGGCAAAGCAGAGAGATTTTCGTTGGAGCGATGGCTCCATCTGCTGGCTGACAAGCATGGAAGGCGAAGCCTCGCTCCAACTGAGTTCCTGAGGAAGGTCCCAAGCAGGAGGCACTCTGGCTCCACAAGCTAGAGGGTCCTGCTTAGGACTTCCCAGTGGCTCCAGAGTGGATGGCAAGGGCATGTGGGTTGGAGGGTGCTCGGAAGCCGCAGGGGAGGCTTTGGGCACCCAGTGCTCTGTGACGAAACACGCTGCAGGCCCGAGCATCCATGAACTCCTCCAAGGTTTTGGAGCAGGAAATCTGTCCTTAGCAGAAGGCTTCCTGCAAAGGCCTGCGGGCCTTTCTGGGTGGCTAAGCTGCAGCTCCCTTGCAGGCTGCTGGTCCAGGGGCCTGTGTCCCTTGGTCTAAAGTGCTGTAGGAGGAGCTCCTAGCAAGGGGAGAGCAAGCACCTTGTTTCCCTTGAAGAGACTGGCTTGTACATGGGGAGGCCTGCCAGCAGCGAAGACAGCGCAGGCAGCATGGGGGTTTGGCGGGCAGCTAAGAGGCTGCAGGAGTCCTGCATGAAATAGGGGTCATGACTGGTTTCTCCTCAAGGCCCAATGGCAACATGCACACACAGCCTCTGGACCTGCAGCTCCCGAGCAGTGCAAGAGACCCCCAGGCAGCACCCTGGGGCCTCCTCGGATGAGCTGTGCTCCATAGAGGGCCTGCCTGCTGGCAATGGCCTAGGCCACCCCAGGCCCTAGAGAGGCCCGGCTGAGCCTGGGATGGGCCCTGCCCTCGCAGTGCTCAGGGAAAATCCGTGTTTGAGGCCAGGCTGCAGGCACATTCAATGTTGTGTCTGCTGCAGAGAGACTTCAGCTAGGACTTCCAGGGGGAATGTGAAGCGCTGTGGTTTTTACCTGCAATCCATGTGCCTCACTTGGGGTGCCCGGCCCATCCGTCCCACACTCCTTGGATGTGTGTTCCTCAGACAGCTGGACAGCTGGGGAAGTGGACCTCCCCCAGCAAGGGAGACCTGCCTAGAACATTGCTCTGTGTACAAAGAGGATTCGCTGTGCCTCTGGCACTGGGGAGAGACTTTCTGCACCCAGGAGACACTTGGCACACACAGCGTTTCCCCATGGAAAGTGGTGTGAAAAAGAGCACCCGCCGGGGCTGCATGGCCCTCTGCGGTAGAAGCCCTCCACGCAGCAGGCTGTCATGGACTCGGCTGCAGGCCTTTGTGGCTGGAGAGACTGCAGCTCCTCTGGAGGCTCTGGGCCAATTTTCACTCACCTTCGAGTGCAATAGGCTTGTGGGTTAAGGTGCTTGCAAAGGAAGGCAAGCAGCCTGCTCCTTTCCATTAGGAACACGTGTGGTGAGAGGCTTGGCAGCAGAGAAGAACAAAGAGGGGCAGCCAAGGAGGGGATTTGCATGCAGCTGGGTGGCCCCCAAATCTCCTGTTTCCCAAGCAGGGAATGCCTGCTGTGCCCATCAGTGCCCATTTCTAAGTGGGCACCCAGCCTCTGGATCTGCCCTTTCCCAGCCCTGAAAACACACGCAGGCCACACCCTGAGCCCTTCCAACTGTGAACTTTGCTCCCTGTGAGGGCTGAATGCCACATCTGGCTAAGGTGGGAGAAGGCCCGAGGAGGCCTTGGGGGACCTGCCAAGACATAGCAGTGCTCAGCAATGAGCACTCTGCTTTCTTTTGGCTGGACGCACATTCCAGTTTCTGCTTGAGGCCCGGAGAGGTCAGATAGGCGATCCCCGGGGGAAGGCAGAGCAGAGGGTTTTTTGGTGGAGCGTTGGCTCCCTCTGCTGGCCGTCAAGCGTGGAAGGCTAAGCCTTGCTCCAGCTGAGTTCCTGAGCAAGTTTCCAAGCAGGAGGCACTCTGGCTCCACAAGCTAGAGGACTTCCCAGTGGCTCCAGAGTGGGTGGCAAGGGCATGTGAGTTGGAGGGTGCTCAGAAGCCACAGGGGAGACTTGAGTGTGGTTGGGTGCAGGTGTGCCAATATGTGTGGGTGTGTGTGCATGTGTGCGAGTGTGTTTTAGTGTGTGTGAGAGTGTGCGTGAGTGCGGGCGTGCGAGTGTGTATGGGTGTGTGCGGGTGTGTGTGTGTGTGTGCGGGCATGTGCGTGTGTGTTTTGGTGGGGGTAGGTGTGTGTGTGTGTGTGTAGGCGTGTATGTGTATCTGCGGGTGTGTGCGGGTGTGTATAGGATTGTGTGTGTGTATGGGGTGTGTGTGGGTGTGTGCGGCTGTGTGTGAATGTGTGTGGGTGTGTGCTAGTGTCTTTGGGTGTGTGTGAGTGGGTTTGGGTGTGTGCATGCGTGTGTTAGAGTGAGTGGGACTGTGCAGGGTGTGCAGGTGGGTTCGGGTGTGTGTGGATGTGTGCAGGAGTGTGCAAGTATATGCGGGTATGTGTGGTTGTGTGCAGGTTGTGTGTGTGATTGGGTGTGTTTTGGTTTGTGTGGGTGTTTGTTAGTGTGTGTGAGAGTGTGTGGGTGTGTATGAGTCTGTGTGGGTGTGTGAGAGTGTGTGTGAGTGCAAGTGCGTGTGTGTGGGTGCTTGAGGTTGTGCGCCTGTGCGAGAGGGTGAGTGGTTGTGTGCAGGTGTGTGAGGGTGTGGGTGTGAGGGTGTGTGTGAGTGTGTGCAGGTGTGTGAGGGTGAGTGGGTGTGTGCAGGTGTGTGCGTATGTGTGCGGGTGTGTGTGAGTGTGTGTGAGTGTGTTTGTGTGTGCGAGTGTCTATGGGTGTTTGTGGGTGTGTGCGGTTGAGTGCAACTGTGTGCAGGTGTGTGCGCGTGTGTATGTGTGTGTGCAGGTGAGTGTGGGTATGTGGGTGTGTGCGGGTGTGTGCGTGTGTGTATAGGTTTCTGTGTGTGTGTGCGGGTGTTTGTGGGTGCGCTCCCCGGGTGGGCTGAATGTCATGACTGTGTTAGGGGAGAGAAGGCCCAAAGAGGCCTTCAGGGAGCTGCCATGGCATAGCAGTGCTCAGGAAAGAGCACCCTTCTTTCTTTAGGCTGGAGGCACACTCGAGTTTCTGCTTGAGGCAGAGGGACGGCAGAGAGGCCATCACTGGCTGAAGGCAAAGCAGAGAGATTTTCGGTGGAGCGATGGCTCCATCTGCTGGCTGACAAGCGTGGAAGGCGAAGCCTCGCTCCAACTGAGTTCCTGAGGAAGGTCCCAAGCAGGAGGCACTCTGGCTCCACAAGCTAGAGGGTCCTGCTTAGGACTTCCCAGTGGCTCCAGAGTGGATGGCAAGGGCATGTGGGTTGGAGGGTGCTCGGAAGCTGCAGGGGAGGCTTTGGGCACCCAGTGCTCTGTGACGAAACACGCTGCAGGCCCGAGCATCCATGAACTCCTCCAAGGTTTTGGAGCAGGAAATCTGTCCTTAGCAGAAGGCTTCCTGCAAAGGCCTGCAGGCCTTTCTGGGTGGCTAAGCTGCAGCTCCCTTGCAGGCTGCTGGTCCAGGGGCCTGTGTCCCTTGGTCTAAAGTGCTGTAGGAGGAGCTCCTAGCAAGGGGAGAGCAAGCACCTTGTTTCCCTTGAAGAGACTGGCTTGTACATGGGGAGGCCTGCCAGCAGCGAAGACAGCGCAGGCAGCATGGGGGTTTGGCGGGCAGCTAAGAGGCTGCAGGAGTCCTGCATGAAATAGGGGTCATGACTGGTTTCTCCTCAAGGCCCAATGGCAACGTGCACACACAGCCTCTGGACCTGCAGCTCCCGAGCAGTGCAAGAGACCCCCAGGCAGCACCCTGGGGCCTCCTCGGATAAGCTGTGCTCCATAGAGGGCCTGCCTGCTGGCAATGGCCTAGGCCACCCCAGGCCCTAGAGAGGCCCGGCTGAGCCTGGGATGGGCCCTGCCCTCGCAGTGCTCAGGGAAAACCCGTGTTTGAGGCCAGGCTGCAGGCACATTCAATGTTGTGTCTGCTGCAGAGAGACTTCAGCTAGGACTTCCAGGGGTAATGTGAAGCGCTGTGGTTTTTACCTGCCATCCATGTGCCTCACTTGGGGTGCCCGGCCCATCCGTCCCACACTCCTTGGATGTGTGTTCCTCAGACAGCTGGACAGCTGGGGAAGTGGACCTCCCCCAGCAAGGGAGACCTGCCTAGAACATTGCTCTGTGTACAAAGAGGATTCGCTGTGCCTCTGGCACTGGGGAGAGACTTTCTGCACCCAGGAGACACTTGGCACACACAGCGTTTCCCCATGGAAAGTGGTGTGAAAAAGAGCACCTGCCGGGGCTGCATGGCCCTCTGCAGTAGAAGCCCTCCACGCAGCAGGCTGTCATGGACTCGGCTGCAGGCCTTTGTGGCTGGAGAGACTGCAGCTCCTCTGGAGGCTCTGGGCCAATTTTCACTCACCTTCGAGTGCAATAGGCTTGTGGGTTAAGGTGCTTGCAAAGGAAGGCAAGCAGCCTGCTCCTTTCCATTAGGAACACGTGTGGTGAGAGGCTTGGCAGCAGAGAAGAACAAAGAGGGGCAGCCAAGGAGGGGATTTGCATGCAGCTGGGTGGCCCCCAAATCTCCTGTTTCCCAAGCAGGGAATGCCTGCTGTGCCCATCAGTGCCCATTTCTAAGTGGGCACCCAGCCTCTGGATCTGCCCTTTCCCAGCCCTGAAAACACACGCAGGCCACACCCTGAGCCCTTCCAACTGTGAACTTTGCTCCCTGTGAGGGCTGAATGCCACATCTGGCTAAGGTGGGAGAAGGCCCGAGGAGGCCTTGGGGGACCTGCCAAGACATAGCAGTGCTCAGCAATGAGCACTCTGCTTTCTTTTGGCTGGACGCACATTCCAGTTTCTGCTTGAGGCCCGGAGAGGTCAGATAGGCGATCCCCGGGGGAAGGCAGAGCAGAGGGTTTTTCGGTGGAGCGTTGGCTCCCTCTGCTGGCCGTCAAGCGTGGAAGGCTAAGCCTTGCTCCAGCTGAGTTCCTGAGCAAGTTTCCAAGCAGGAGGCACTCTGGCTCCACAAGCTAGAGGACTTCCCAGTGGCTCCAGAGTGGGTGGCAAGGGCATGTGAGTTGGAGGGTGCTCAGAAGCCACAGGGGAGACTTGAGTGTGGTTGGGTGCAGGTGTGCCAATATGTGTGGGTGTGTGCGCATGTGTGCGAGTGTGTTTTAGTGTGTGTGAGAGTGTGCGTGAGTGCGGGCGTGCGAGTGTGTATGGGTGTGTGCGGGTGTGTGTGTGTGTGTGCGGGCATGTGCGTGTGTGTTTTGGTGGGGGTAGGTGTGTGTGTGTGTGTAGGCGTGTATGTGTATCTGCGGGTGTGTGCGGGTGTGTATAGGATTGTGTGTGTGTGGGGGGTGTGTGTGGGTGTGTGCGGCTGTGTGTGAATGTGTGTGGGTGTGTGCTAGTGTCTTTGGGTGTGTGTGAGTGGGTTTGGGTGTGTGCATGCGTGTGTTAGAGTGAGTGGGACTGTGCAGGGTGTGCAGGTGTGTTCGGGTGTGTGTGGATGTGTGCAGGAGTGTGCAAGTATATGCGGGTATGTGTGGTTGTGTGCAGGTTGTGTGTGTGATTGGGTGTGTTTTGGTTTGTGTGGGTGTTTGTTAGTGTGTGTGAGAGTGTGTGGGTGTGTATGAGTCTGTGTGGGTCTGTGAGAGTGTGTGTGAGTGCAAGTGCGTGTGTGTGGGTGCTTGAGGTTGTGCGCCTGTGCGAGAGGGTGAGTGGTTGTGTGCAGGTGTGTGAGGGTGTGGGTGTGAGGGTGTGTGTGAGTGTGTGCAGGTGTGTGAGGGTGAGTGGGTGTGTGCAGGTGTGTGCGTATGTGTGCGGGTGTGTGTGAGTGTGTGTGAGTGTGTTTGTGTGTGCGAGTGTCTATGGGTGTTTGTGGGTGTGTGCGGTTGAGTGCAACTGTGTGCAGGTGTGTGCGCGTGTGTATGTGTGTGTGCAGGTGAGTGTGGGTATGTGGGTGTGTGCGGGTGTGTGCATGTGTGTATAGGTTTCTGTGTGTGTGTGCGGGTGTTTGTGGGTGCGCTCCCCGGGTGGGCTGAATGTCATGACTGTGTTAGGGGAGAGAAGGCCCAAAGAGGCCTTCAGGGAGCTGCCATGGCATAGCAGTGCTCAGGAAAGAGCACCCTTCTTTCTTTAGGCTGGAGGCACACTCGAGTTTCTGCTTGAGGCAGAGGGACGGCAGAGAGGCCATCACTGGCTGAAGGCAAAGCAGAGAGATTTTCGGTGGAGCGATGGCTCCATCTGCTGGCTGACAAGCGTGGAAGGCGAAGCCTCGCTCCAACTGAGTTCCTGAGGAAGGTCCCAAGCAGGAGGCACTCTGGCTCCACAAGCTAGAGGGTCCTGCTTAGGACTTCCCAGTGGCTCCAGAGTGGATGGCAAGGGCATGTGGGTTGGAGGGTGCTCGGAAGCCGCAGGGGAGGCTTTGGGCACCCAGTGCTCTGTGACGAAACACGCTGCAGGCCCGAGCATCCATGAACTCCTCCAAGGTTTTGGAGCAGGAAATCTGTCCTTAGCAGAAGGCTTCCTGCAAAGGCCTGCAGGCCTTTCTGGGTGGCTAAGCTGCAGCTCCCTTGCAGGCTGCTGGTCCAGGGGCCTGTGTCCCTTGGTCTAAAGTGCTGTAGGAGGAGCTCCTAGCAAGGGGAGAGCAAGCACCTTGTTTCCCTTGAAGAGACTGGCTTGTACATGGGGAGGCCTGCCAGCAGCGAAGACAGCGCAGGCAGCATGGGGGTTTGGCAGGCAGCTAAGAGGCTGCAGGAGTCCTGCATGAAATAGGGGTCATGACTGGTTTCTCCTCAAGGCCCAATGGCAACGTGCACACACAGCCTCTGGACCTGCAGCTCCCGAGCAGTGCAAGAGACCCCCAGGCAGCACCCTGGGGCCTCCTCGGATGAGCTGTGCTCCATAGAGGGCCTGCCTGCTGGCAATGGCCTAGGCCACCCCAGGCCCTAGAGAGGCCCGGCTGAGCCTGGGATGGGCCCTGCCCTCGCAGTGCTCAGGGAAAACCCGTGTTTGAGGCCAGGCTGCAGGCACATTCAATGTTGTGTCTGCTGCAGAGAGACTTCAGCTAGGACTTCCAGGGGGAATGTGAAGCGCTGTGGTTTTTACCTGCAATCCATGTGCCTCACTTGGGGTGCCCGGCCCATCCATCCCACACTCCTTGGATGTGTGTTCCTCAGACAGCTGGACAGCTGGGGAAGTGGACCTCCCCCAGCAAGGGAGACCTGCCTAGAACATTGCTCTGTGTACAAAGAGGATTCGCTGTGCCTCTGGCACTGGGGAGAGACTTTCTGCACCCAGGAGACACTTGGCACACACAGCGTTTCCCCATGGAAAGTGGTGTGAAAAAGAGCACCCGCTGGGGCTGCATGGCCCTCTGCGGTAGAAGCCCTCCACGCAGCAGGCTGTCATGGACTCGGCTGCAGGCCTTTGTGGCTGGAGAGACTGCAGCTCCTCTGGAGGCTCTGGGCCAATTTTCACTCACCTTCGAGTGCAATAGGCTTGTGGGTTAAGGTGCTTGCAAAGGAAGGCAAGCAGCCTGCTCCTTTCCATTAGGAACACGTGTGGTGAGAGGCTTGGCAGCAGAGAAGAACAAAGAGGGGCAGCCAAGGAGGGGATTTGCATGCAGCTGGGTGGCCCCCAAATCTCCTGTTTCCCAAGCAGGGAATGCCTGCTGTGCCCATCAGTGCCCATTTCTAAGTGGGCACCCAGCCTCTGGATCTGCCCTTTCCCAGCCCTGAAAACACACGCAGGCCACACCCTGAGCCCTTCCAACTGTGAACTTTGCTCCCTGTGAGGGCTGAATGCCACATCTGGCTAAGGTGGGAGAAGGCCCGAGGAGGCCTTGGGGGACCTGCCAAGACATAGCAGTGCTCAGCAATGAGCACTCTGCTTTCTTTTGGCTGGACGCACATTCCAGTTTGTGCTTGAGGCCCGGAGAGGTCAGATAGGCGATCCCCGGGGGAAGGCAGAGCAGAGGGCTTTTCGGTGGAGCGTTGGCTCCCTCTGCTGGCCGTCAAGCGTGGAAGGCTAAGCCTTGCTCCAGCTGAGTTCCTGAGCAAGTTTCCAAGCAGGAGGCACTCTGGCTCCACAAGCTAGAGGACTTCCCAGTGGCTCCAGAGTGGGTGGCAAGGGCATGTGAGATGGAGGGTGCTCAGAAGCCACAGGGGAGACTTGAGTGTGGTTGGGTGCAGGTGTGCCAATATGTGTGGGTGTGTGCGCATGTGTGCGAGTGTGTTTTAGTGTGTGTGAGAGTGTGTGTGAGTGCGGGCGTGCGAGTGTGTATGGGTGTGTGCGGGTGTGTGTGTGTGTGTGTGTGCGGGCATGTGCGTGTGTGTTTTGGTGGGGGTAGGTGTGTGTGTGTGTAGGCGTGTATGTGTATCTGCGGGTGTGTGCGGGTGTGTATAGGATTGTGTGTGTGTGTGGGGTGTGTGTGGGTGTGTGCGGCTGTGTGTGAATGTGTGTGGGTGTGTGCTAGTGTCTTTGGGTGTGTGTGAGTGGGTTTGGGTGTGTGCATGCGTGTGTTAGAGTGAGTGGGACTGTGCAGGGTGTGCAGGTGGGTTTGGGTGTGTGTGGATGTGTGCAGGAGTGTGCAAGTATATGCGGGTATGTGTGGTTGTGTGCAGGTTGTGTGTGTGATTGGGTGTGTTTGGGTTTGTGTGGGTGTTTGTTAGTGTGTGCGAGAGTGTGTGGGTGTGTATGAGTCTGTGTGGGTCTGTGAGAGTGTGTGTGAGTGCAAGTGCGTGTGTGCGGGTGCTTGAGGTTGTGCGCCTGTGCGAGAGGGTGAGTGGTTGTGTGCAGGTGTGTGAGGGTGTGGGTGTGAGGGTGTGTGTGAGTGTGTGCAGGTGTGTGAGGGTGAGTGGGTGTGTGCAGGTGTGTGCGTATGTGTGCGGGTGTGTGTGAGTGTGTGTGAGTGTGTTTGTGTGTGCGAGTGTCTATGGGTGTTTGTGGGTGTGTGCGGTTGAGTGCAACTGTGTGCAGGTGTGTGCGCGTGTGTATGTGTGTGTTCAGGTGAGTGTGGGTATGTGGGTGTGTGCGGGTGTGTGCGTGTGTGTATAGGTTTCTGTGTGTGTGTGCGGGTGTGTGTGGGTGCGCTCCCCGGGTGGGCTGAATGTCATGACTGTGTTAGGGGAGAGAAGGCCCAAAGAGGCCTTCAGGGAGCTGCCATGGCATAGCAGTGCTCAGGAAAGAGCACCCTTCTTTCTTTAGGCTGGAGGCACACTCGAGTTTCTGCTTGAGGCAGAGGGATGGCAGAGAGGCCATCACTGGCTGAAGGCAAAGCAGAGAGATTTTCGGTGGAGCGATGGCTCCATCTGCTGGCTGACAAGCGTGGAAGGCGAAGCCTCGCTCCAACTGAGTTCCTGAGGAAGGTCCCAAGCAGGAGGCACTCTGGCTCCACAAGCTAGAGGGTCCTGCTTAGGACTTCCCAGTGGCTCCAGAGTGGATGGCAAGGGCATGTGGGTTGGAGGGTGCTCGGAAGCCGCAGGGGAGGCTTTGGGCACCCAGTGCTCTGTGACGAAACACGCTGCAGGCCCGAGCATCCATGAACTCCTCCAAGGTTTTGGAGCAGGAAATCTGTCCTTAGCAGAAGGCTTCCTGCAAAGGCCTGCAGGCCTTTCTGGGTGGCTAAGCTGCAGCTCCCTTGCAAGCTGCTGGTCCAGGGGCCTGTGTCCCTTGGTCTAAAGTGCTGTAGGAGGAGCTCCTAGCAAGGGGAGAGCAAGCACCTTGTTTCCCTTGAAGAGACTGGCTTGTACATGGGGAGGCCTGCCAGCAGCGAAGACAGCGCAGGCAGCATGGGGGTTTGGCAGGCAGCTAAGAGGCTGCAGGAGTCCTGCATGAAATAGGGGTCATGACTGGTTTCTCCTCAAGGCCCAATGGCAACGTGCACACACAGCCTCTGGACCTGCAGCTCCCGAGCAGTGCAAGAGACCCCCAGGCAGCACCCTGGGGCCTCCTCGGATGAGCTGTGCTCCATAGAGGGCCTGCCTGCTGGCAATGGCCTAGGCCACCCCAGGCTCTAGAGAGGCCCGGCTGAGCCTGGGAAGGGCCCTGCCCTCGCAGTGCTCAGGGAAAACCCGTGTTTGAGGCCAGGCTGCAGGCACATTCAGTGTTGTGTCTGGTGCAGAGTGACTTCAGCTAGGACTTCCAGGGGGAATGTGAAGCTCTGTGGTTTTTACCTGCAATCCACGTGCCTCACTTGGGGTGCCCGGCCCATCCATCCCACACTCCTTGGATGTGTGTTCCTCAGACAGCTGGACAGCTGGGGAAGTGGACCTCCCGCAGCAAGGGAGACCTGCCTAGAACATTGCTCTGTGTACAAAGAGGATTCGCTGTGCCTCTGGCACTGGGGGGAGACTTTCTGCACCCAGGAGACACTTGGCACATACAGCGTTTCCCCATGGAAAGTGGTGTGAAAAAGAGCACCCGCCGGGGCTGCATGGCCCTCTGCAGTAGAAGCCCTCCACGCAGCAGGCTGTCATGGACTCGGCTGCAGGCCTTTGTGGCTGGAGTGACTGCAGCTCCTCTGGAGGCTCTGGGTCAATTTTCACTCACCTTCGAGTGCAATAGGCTTGTGGGTTAAGGTGCTTGCAAAGGAAAGCAAGCAGCCTGCTCCTTTCCATTAGGAACACGTGTGGTGAGAGGCTTGGCAGCAGAGAAGAACAAAGAGGGGCAGCCAAGGAGGGGATTTGCATGCAGCTGGGTGGCCCCCAAATCTCCTGTTTCCCAAGCAGGGAATGCCTGCTGTGCCCATCAGTGCCCATTTCTAAGTGGGCACCCAGCCTCCACATCTGCCCTTTCCCAGACATGAAAACACATGCAGGCCACACCCTGAGCCCTTCCAAGTGTGAACTTTGCTCCCTGTGGGGGCTGAATGCCACGTCTGGCTAAGGTGGGAGAAGGCCCGAGGAGGCCTTGGGGGACCTGCCAAGACATAGCAGTGCTCAGCAATGAGCACTCTGCTTTCTTTTGGATGGACGCACACTCCAGTTTCTGCTTGAGGTCCAGAGAGGTAGGATAGGCGATCCACGGGGGAAGGCAGAGCAGAGAGTTTTTCGGTGGAGCGTTGGCTCCCTCTGCTGGCCGTCAAGCGTGGAAGGCTAAGCCTTGCTCCAGCTGAGTTCCTGAGCAAGTTTCCAAGCAGGAGGCACTCTGGCTCCACAAGCTAGAGGACTTCCCAGTGGCTCCAGAGTGGGTGGCAAGGGCATGTGAGTTGGAGGGTGCTCAGAAGCCACAGGGGAGACTTGAGTGTGGTTGGGTGCAGGTGTGCCAATATGTGTGGGTGTGTGGGGGTGTGCGCATGTGTGCGAGTGTGTTTTAGTGTGTGTGAGAGTGTGTGTGAGTGCAGGCACGCAAGTGTGTATTGGTGTGTGCGGGTGTGTGTGTGTGGGTGTGCGGGCATGTGCGTGTGTGTTTTGGTGGGGGCAGGTGTGTGTGTGTGTGCAGGCGTGTATGTGTATCTGTGGGTGTCTGCGGGTGTGTATAGGATTCTGTGTGTGTATGGGGTGTGTGTGGGTGTGTGTGGCTGTGTGTGAATGTGTGTGGGTGTGTGCTATTGTCTTTGGGTGTGTGTGAGTGGGTTTGGGTGTGTGCATGCCTGTGTTAGAGAGAGTGGGACTGTGCGGGGTGTGCAGGTGTGTTCGGGTGTGTGTGGATGTGTGCAGGAGTGTGCAAGTATATGCGGGTATGTGTGGTTGTGTGCAGGTTGTGTGTGTGATTGGGTGTGTTTGGGTTTGTGTGGGTGTTTGTTAGTGTGTGTGAGAGTGTGTGGGTGTGTATGAGTCTGTGTGGGTGTGTGAGAGTGTGTGTGAGTGCAAGTGCCTGTGTGCGGGTGCTTGAGGTTGTGTGCCTGTGCGAGAGTGTGAGTGGTTGTGTGCAGGTGTGTGAGGGTGTGGGTGTGAGGGTGTGTGTGAGTGTGTGCAGGTGTGTGAGGGTGAGTGGGTGTGTGCAGGTGTGTGCGTATGTGTGTGGGTGTGTGTGAGTGTGTGTGAGTGTGTTTGTGTGTGCGAGTGTCTATGGGTGTTTGTGAGTGTGTGCGGTTGAGTGTGACTGTGTGCAGGTGTGTGCGTGTGTGTATGTGTGTGTGCAGGTGAGTGTGGGTATGTGGGTGTGTGCGTGTGTGTATAGGTTTCTGTGTGTGTGTGTGGGTGTGTGTGGGTGCGCTCCCCGGGTGGGCTGAATGTCATGACTGTGTTAGGGGAGAGAAGGCCCAAGGAGGCCTTCAGGGAGCTGCCATGGCATAGCAGTGCTCAGGAAAGAGCACCCTTCTTTCTTTAGGCTGGAGGCACACTCGAGTTTCTGCTTGAGGCAGAGGGACGGCAGAGAGGCCATCACTGGCTGAAGGCAAAGCAGAGAGATTTTTGGTGGAGCAATGGCTCCATCTGCTGGCTGACAAGCGTGGAAGGCGAAGCCTCGCTCCAACTGAGTTCCTGAGGAAGTTTCCAAGCAGGCGGCACTCTGGCACCACAAGCTAGAGGGTCCTGCTTAGGACTTCCCAGTGGCTCCAGAGTGGATGGCAAGGGCATGTGGGTTGGAGGGTGCTCGGATGCCGCAGGGGAGGCTTTGGGCACCCAGTGCTCTGTGACGAAACACGCTGCAGGCCCGAGCATCCATGAACTCCTCCAAGGTTTTGGAGCAGGAAATCTGTCCTTAGCAGAAGGCTTCCTGCAAAGGCCTGCAGGCCTTTCTGGGTGGCTAAGCTGCAGCTCCCTTGCAGGCTGCTGGTCCAGGGGCCTGTGTCCCTTGGTCTAAAGTGCTGTAGGAGGAGCTCCTAGCAAGGGGAGAGCAAGCACCTTGTTTCCCTTGAAGAGACTTTCTTGTTCATGGAGCGGCCTGCCATCAGCGAAGACAGTGCAGGCAGCATGGGGGTTTTGCAGGCAGCTAAGAGGCTGCAGGAGTCCTGCATGAAATAGGGGTCATGACTGGTTTCTCCTCAAGGCCCAATGGCAACGTGCACACACAGCCTCTGGACCTGCAGCTCCCGAGCAGTGCAAGAGACCCCCAGGCAGCACCCTGGGGCCTCCTCGGATGAGCTGTGCTCCATAGAGGGCCTGCCTGCTGGCAATGGCCTAGGCCACCCCAGGCTCTAGAGAGGCCTGGCTGAGCCTGGGATGGGCCCTGCCCTCGCAGTGCTCAGGGAAAACCCGTGTTTGAGGCCAGGCTGCAGGCACATTCAGTGTTGTGTCTGGTGCAGAGTGACTTCAGCTAGGACTTCCAGGGGGAATGTGAAGCGCTGTGGTTTTTACCTGCAATCCACGTGCCTCACTTGGGGTGCCCGGCCCATCCATCCCACACTCCTTGGATGTGTGTTCCTCAGACAGCTGGACAGCTGGGGAAGTGGACCTCCCGCAGCAAGGGAGACCTGCCTAGAACATTGCTCTGTGTACAAAGAGGATTCGCTGTGCCTCTGGCACTGGGGGGAGACTTTCTGCACCCAGGAGACACTTGGCACATACAGCGTTTCCCCATGGAAAGTGGTGTGAAAAAGAGCACCCGCCGGGGCTGCATGGCCCTCTGCAGTAGAAGCCCTCCACGCAGCAGGCTGTCATGGACTCGGCTGCAGGCCTTTGTGGCTGGAGTGACTGCAGCTCCTCTGGAGGCTCTGGGTCAATTTTCACTCACCTTCGAGTGCAATAGGCTTGTGGGTTAAGGTGCTTGCAAAGGAAAGCAAGCAGCCTGCTCCTTTCCATTAGGAACACGTGTGGTGAGAGGCTTGGCAGCAGAGAAGAACAAAGAGGGGCAGCCAAGGAGGGGATTTGCATGCAGCTGGGTGGCCCCCAAATCTCCTGTTTCCCAAGCAGGGAATGCCTGCTGTGCCCATCAGTGCCCATTTCTAAGTGGGCACCCAGCCTCCACATCTGCCCTTTCCCAGACATGAAAACACATGCAGGCCACACCCTGAGCCCTTCCAAGTGTGAACTTTGCTCCCTGTGGGGGCTGAATGCCACGTCTGGCTAAGGTGAGAGATGGCCCGAGGAGGCCTTGGGGGACCTGCCAAGACATAGCAGTGCTCAGCAATGAGCACTCTGCTTTCTTTTGGATGGACGCACACTCCAGTTTCTGCTTGAGGTCCAGAGAGGTAGGATAGGCGATCCACGGGGGAAGGCAGAGCAGAGAGTTTTTCAGTGGAGCGTTGGCTCCCTCTGCTGGCCGTCAAGCGTGGAAGGCTAAGCCTTGCTCCAGCGGAGTTCCTGAGCAAGTTTCCAAGCAGGAGGCACTCTGGCTCCACAAGCTAGAGGACTTCCCAGTGGCTCCAGAGTGGGTGGCAAGGGCATGTGAGTTGGAGGGTGCTCAGAAGCCACAGGGGAGACTTGAGTGTGGTTGGGTGCAGGTGTGCCAATATGTGTGGGTGTGTGGGGGTGTGCGCATGTGTGCGAATGTCTTTTAGTGTGTGTGAGAGTGTGTGTGAGTGCAGGCGCGCAAGTGTGTATTGGTGTGTGCGGGTGTGTGTGTGTGGGTGTGCGGGCATGTGCGTGTGTGTTTTGGTGGGGGCAGGTGTGTGTGTGTGTGCAGGCGTGTATGTGTATCTGTGGGTGTCTGCGGGTGTGTATAGGATTCTGTGTGTGTATGGGGTGTGTGTGGGTGTGTGTGGCTGTGTGTGAATGTGTGTGGGTGTGTGCTATTGTCTTTGGGTGTGTGTGAGTGGGTTTGGGTGTGTGCATGCCTGTGTTAGAGAGAGTGGGACTGTGCGGGGTGTGCAGGTGTGTTCGGGTGTGTGTGGATGTGTGCAGGAGTGTGCAAGTATATGCGGGTATGTGTGGTTGTGTGCAGGTTGTGTGTGTGATTGGGTGTGTTTGGGTTTGTGTGGGTGTTTGTTAGTGTGTGTGAGAGTGTGTGGGTGTGTATGAGTCTGTGTGGGTGTGTGAGAGTGTGTGTGAGTGCAAGTGCCTGTGTGCGGGTGCTTGAGGTTGTGTGCCTGTGCGAGAGTGTGAGTGGTTGTGTGCAGGTGTGTGAGGGTGTGGGTGTGAGGGTGTGTGTGAGTGTGTGCAGGTGTGTGAGGGTGAGTGGGTGTGTGCAGGTGTGTGCGTATGTGTGTGGGTGTGTGTGAGTGTGTGTGAGTGTGTTTGTGTGTGCGAGTGTCTATGGGTGTTTGTGGGTGTGTGCGGTTGAGTGTGACTGTGTGCAGGTGTGTGCGTGTGTGTATGTGTGTGTGCAGGTGAGTATGGGTATCTGGGTGTGTGCGTGTGTGTATAGGTTTCTGTGTGTGTGTGTGGGTGTGTGTGGGTGCGCTCCCCAGGTGGGCTGAATGTCATGACTGTGTTAGGGGAGAGAAGGCCCAAGGAGGCCTTCAGGGAGCTGCCATGGCATAGCAGTGCTCAGGAAAGAGCACCCTTCTTTCTTTAGGCTGGAGGCACACTCGAGTTTCTGCTTGAGGCAGAGGGACGGCAGAGAGGCCATCACTGGCTGAAGGCAAAGCAGAGAGATTTTCGGTGGAGCGATGGCTCCATCTGCTGGCTGACAAGCGTGGAAGGCGAAGCCTCGCTCCAACTGAGTTCCTGAGGAAGGTCCCAAGCAGGAGGCACTCTGGCTCCACAAGCTAGAGGGTCCTGCTTAGGACTTCCCAGTGGCTCCAGAGTGGATGGCAAGGGCATGTGGGTTGGAGGGTGCTCGGAAGCCGCAGGGGAGGCTTTGGGCACCCAGTGCTCTGTGACGAAACACGCTGCAGGCCCGAGCATCCATGAACTCCTCCAAGGTTTTGGAGCAGGAAATCTGTCCTTAGCAGAAGGCTTCCTGCAAAGGCCTGCAGGCCTTTCTGGGTGGCTAAGCTGCAGCTCCCTTGCAGGCTGCTGGTCCAGGGGCCTGTGTCCCTTGGTCTAAAGTGCTGTAGGAGGAGCTCCTAGCAAGGGGAGAGCAAGCACCTTGTTTCCCTTGAAGAGACTGGCTTGTACATGGGGAGGCCTGCCAGCAGCGAAGACAGCGCAGGCAGCATGGGGGTTTGGCAGGCAGCTAAGAGGCTGCAGGAGTCCTGCATGAAATAGGGGTCATGACTGGTTTCTCCTCAAGGCCCAATGGCAACGTGCACACACAGCCTCTGGACCTGCAGCTCCCGAGCAGTGCAAGAGACCCCCAGGCAGCACCCTGGGGCCTCCTCGGATGAGCTGTGCTCCATAGAGGGCCTGCCTGCTGGCAATGGCCTAGGCCACCCCAGGCCCTAGAGAGGCCCGGCTGAGCCTGGGATGGGCCCTGCCCGCGCAGTGCTCAGGGAAAACCCGTGTTTGAGGCCAGGCTGCAGGCACATTCAATGTTGTGTCTGCTGCAGAGAGACTTCAGCTAGGACTTCCAGGGGGAATGTGAAGCGCTGTGGTTTTTACCTGCAATCCATGTGCCTCACTTGGGGTGCCCGGCCCATCCGTCCCACACTCCTTGGATGTGTGTTCCTCAGACAGCTGGACAGCTGGGGAAGTGGACCTCCCCCAGCAAGGGAGACCTGCCTAGAACATTGCTCTGTGTACAAAGAGGATTCGCTGTGCCTCTGGCACTGGGGAGAGACTTTCTGCACCCAGGAGACACTTGGCACACACAGCGTTTCCCCATGGAAAGTGGTGTGAAAAAGAGCACCCGCCGGGGCTGCATGGCCCTCTGCGGTAGAAGCCCTCCACGCAGCAGGCTGTCATGGACTCGGCTGCAGGCCTTTGTGGCTGGAGAGACTGCAGCTCCTCTGGAGGCTCTGGGCCAATTTTCACTCACCTTCGAGTGCAATAGGCTTGTGGGTTAAGGTGCTTGCAAAGGAAGGCAAGCAGCCTGCTCCTTTCCATTAGGAACACGTGTGGTGAGAGGCTTGGCAGCAGAGAAGAACAAAGAGGGGCAGCCAAGGAGGGGATTTGCATGCAGCTGGGTGGCCCCCAAATCTCCTGTTTCCCAAGCAGGGAATGCCTGCTGTGCCCATCAGTGCCCATTTCTAAGTGGGCACCCAGCCTCTGGATCTGCCCTTTCCCAGCCCTGAAAACACACGCAGGCCACACCCTGAGCCCTTCCAACTGTGAACTTTGCTCCCTGTGAGGGCTGAATGCCACATCTGGCTAAGGTGGGAGAAGGCCCGAGGAGGCCTTGGGGGACCTGCCAAGACATAGCAGTGCTCAGCAATGAGCACTCTGCTTTCTTTTGGCTGGACGCACATTCCAGTTTCTGCTTGAGGCCCGGAGAGGTCAGATAGGCGATCCCCGGGGGAAGGCAGAGCAGAGGGTTTTTCGGTGGAGCGTTGGCTCCCTCTGCTGGCCGTCAAGCGTGGAAGGCTAAGCCTTGCTCCAGCTGAGTTCCTGAGCAAGTTTCCAAGCAGGAGGCACTCTGGCTCCACAAGCTAGAGGACTTCCCAGTGGCTCCAGAGTGGGTGGCAAGGGCATGTGAGTTGGAGGGTGCTCAGAAGCCACAGGGGAGACTTGAGTGTGGTTGGGTGCAGGTGTGCCAATATGTGTGGGTGTGTGCGCATGTGTGCGAGTGTGTTTTAGTGTGTGTGAGAGTGTGCGTGAGTGCGGGCGTGCGAGTGTGTATGGGTGTGTGCGGGTGTGTGTGTGTGTGTGCGGGCATGTGCGTGTGTGTTTTGGTGGGGGTAGGTGTGTGTGTGTGTGTAGGCGTGTATGTGTATCTGCGGGTGTGTGCGGGTGTGTATAGGATTGTGTGTGTGTGTGGGGTGTGTGTGGGTGTGTGCGGCTGTGTGTGAATGTGTGTGGGTGTGTGCTAGTGTCTTTGGGTGTGTGTGAGTGGGTTTGGGTGTGTGCATGCGTGTGTTAGAGTGAGTGGGACTGTGCAGGGTGTGCAGGTGTGTTCGGGTGTGTGTGGATGTGTGCAGGAGTGTGCAAGTATATGCGGGTATGTGTGGTTGTGTGCAGGTTGTGTGTGTGATTGGGTGTGTTTTGGTTTGTGTGGGTGTTTGTTAGTGTGTGTGAGAGTGTGTGGGTGTGTATGAGTCTGTGTGGGTGTGTGAGAGTGTGTGTGAGTGCAAGTGCGTGTGTGCGGGTGCTTGAGGTTGTGCGCCTGTGCGAGAGGGTGAGTGGTTGTGTGCAGGTGTGTGAGGGTGTGGGTGTGAGGGTGTGTGTGAGTGTGTGCAGGTGTGTGAGGGTGAGTGGGTGTGTGCAGGTGTGTGCGTATGTGTGCGGGTGTGTGTGAGTGTGTGTGAGTGTGTTTGTGTGTGCGAGTGTCTATGGGTGTTTGTGGGTGTGTGCGGTTGAGTGCAACTGTGTGCAGGTGTGTGCGCGTGTGTATGTGTGTGTGCAGGTGAGTGTGGGTATGTGGGTGTGTGCAGGTGTGTGCGTGTGTGTATAGGTTTCTGTGTGTGTGTGCGGGTGTTTGTGGGTGCGCTCCCCGGGTGGGCTGAATGTCATGACTGTGTTAGGGGAGAGAAGGCCCAAAGAGGCCTTCAGGGAGCTGCCATGGCATAGCAGTGCTCAGGAAAGAGCACCCTTCTTTCTTTAGGCTGGAGGCACACTCGAGTTTCTGCTTGAGGCAGAGGGACGGCAGAGAGGCCATCACTGGCTGAAGGCAAAGCAGAGAGATTTTCGGTGGAGCGATGGCTCCATCTGCTGGCTGACAAGCGTGGAAGGCGAAGCCTCGCTCCAACTGAGTTCCTGAGGAAGGTCCCAAGCAGGAGGCACTCTGGCTCCACAAGCTAGAGGGTCCTGCTTAGGACTTCCCAGTGGCTCCAGAGTGGATGGCAAGGGCATGTGGGTTGGAGGGTGCTCGGAAGCTGCAGGGGAGGCTTTGGGCACCCAGTGCTCTGTGACGAAACACGCTGCAGGCCCGAGCATCCATGAACTCCTCCAAGGTTTTGGAGCAGGAAATCTGTCCTTAGCAGAAGGCTTCCTGCAAAGGCCTGCAGGCCTTTCTGGGTGGCTAAGCTGCAGCTCCCTTGCAGGCTGCTGGTCCAGGGGCCTGTGTCCCTTGGTCTAAAGTGCTGTAGGAGGAGCTCCTAGCAAGGGGAGAGCAAGCACCTTGTTTCCCTTGAAGAGACTGGCTTGTACATGGGGAGGCCTGCCAGCAGCGAAGACAGCGCAGGCAGCATGGGGGTTTGGCGGGCAGCTAAGAGGCTGCAGGAGTCCTGCATGAAATAGGGGTCATGACTGGTTTCTCCTCAAGGCCCAATGGCAACGTGCACACACAGCCTCTGGACCTGCAGCTCCCGAGCAGTGCAAGAGACCCCCAGGCAGCACCCTGGGGCCTCCTCGGATGAGCTGTGCTCCATAGAGGGCCTGCCTGCTGGCAATGGCCTAGGCCACCCCAGGCCCTAGAGAGGCCCGGCTGAGCCTGGGATGGGCCCTGCCCTCGCAGTGCTCAGGGAAAACCCGTGTTTGAGGCCAGGCTGCAGGCACATTCAATGTTGTGTCTGCTGCAGAGAGACTTCAGCTAGGACTTCCAGGGGGAATGTGAAGCGCTGTGGTTTTTACCTGCAATCCATGTGCCTCACTTGGGGTGCCCAGCCCATCCGTCCCACACTCCTTGGATGTGTGTTCCTCAGACAGCTGGACAGCTGGGGAAGTGGACCTCCCCCAGCAAGGGAGACCTGCCTAGAACATTGCTCTGTGTACAAAGAGGATTCGCTGTGCCTCTGGCACTGGGGAGAGACTTTCTGCACCCAGGAGACACTTGGCACACACAGCGTTTCCCCATGGAAAGTGGTGTGAAAAAGAGCACCCGCCGGGGCTGCATGGCCCTCTGCGGTAGAAGCCCTCCACGCAGCAGGCTGTCATGGACTCGGCTGCAGGCCTTTGTGGCTGGAGAGACTGCAGCTCCTCTGGAGGCTCTGGGCCAATTTTCACTCACCTTCGAGTGCAATAGGCTTGTGGGTTAAGGTGCTTGCAAAGGAAGGCAAGCAGCCTGCTCCTTTCCATTAGGAACACGTGTGGTGAGAGGCTTGGCAGCAGAGAAGAACAAAGAGGGGCAGCCAAGGAGGGGATTTGCATGCAGCTGGGTGGCCCCCAAATCTCCTGTTTCCCAAGCAGGGAATGCCTGCTGTGCCCATCAGTGCCCATTTCTAAGTGGGCACCCAGCCTCTGGATCTGCCCTTTCCCAGCCCTGAAAACACACGCAGGCCACACCCTGAGCCCTTCCAACTGTGAACTTTGCTCCCTGTGAGGGCTGAATGCCACATCTGGCTAAGGTGGGAGAAGGCCCGAGGAGGCCTTGGGGGACCTGCCAAGACATAGCAGTGCTCAGCAATGAGCACTCTGCTTTCTTTTGGCTGGACGCACATTCCAGTTTCTGCTTGAGGCCCGGAGAGGTCAGATAGGCGATCCCCGGGGGAAGGCAGAGCAGAGGGTTTTTCGGTGGAGCGTTGGCTCCCTCTGCTGGCCGTCAAGCGTGGAAGGCTAAGCCTTGCTCCAGCTGAGTTCCTGAGCAAGTTTCCAAGCAGGAGGCACTCTGGCTCCACAAGCTAGAGGACTTCCCAGTGGCTCCAGAGTGGGTGGCAAGGGCATGTGAGTTGGAGGGTGCTCAGAAGCCACAGGGGAGACTTGAGTGTGGTTGGGTGCAGGTGTGCCAATATGTGTGGGTGTGTGCGCATGTGTGCGAGTGTGTTTTAGTGTGTGTGAGAGTGTGCGTGAGTGCGGGCGTGCGAGTGTGTATGGGTGTGTGCGGGTGTGTGTGTGTGTGTGTGTGCAGGCATGTGCGTGTGTGTTTTGGTGGGGGTAGGTGTGTGTGTGTGTGTAGGCGTGTATGTGTATCTGCGGGTGTGTGCGGGTGTGTATAGGATTGTGTGTGTGTGTGGGGTGTGTGTGGGTGTGTGCGGCTGTGTGTGAATGTGTGTGGGTGTGTGCTAGTGTCTTTGGGTGTGTGTGAGTGGGTTTGGGTGTGTGCATGCGTGTGTTAGAGTGAGTGGGACTGTGCAGGGTGTGCAGGTGTGTTCGGGTGTGTGTGGATGTGTGCAGGAGTGTGCAAGTATATGCGGGTATGTGTGGTTGTGTGCAGGTTGTGTGTGTGATTGGGTGTGTTTGGGTTTGTGTGGGTGTTTGTTAGTGTGTGCGAGAGTGTGTGGGTGTGTATGAGTCTGTGTGGGTGTGTGAGAGTGTGTGTGAGTGCAAGTGCGTGTGTGCGGGTGCTTGAGGTTGTGCGCCTGTGCGAGAGGGTGAGTGGTTGTGTGCAGGTGTGTGAGGGTGTGGGTGTGAGGGTGTGTGTGAGTGTGTGCAGGTGTGTGAGGGTGAGTGGGTGTGTGCAGGTGTGTGCGTATGTGTGCGGGTGTGTGTGAGTGTGTGTGAGTGTGTTTGTGTGTGCGAGTGTCTATGGGTGTTTGTGGGTGTGTGCGGTTGAGTGCAACTGTGTGCAGGTGTGTGCGCGTGTGTATGTGTGTGTGCAGGTGAGTGTGGGTATGTGGGTGTGTGCGTGTGTGTGCGTGTGTGTATAGGTTTCTGTGTGTGTGTGCGGGTGTGTGTGGGTGCGCTCCCCGGGTGGGCTGAATGTCATGACTGTGTTAGGGGAGAGAAGGCCCAAAGAGGCCTTCAGGGAGCTGCCATGGCATAGCAGTGCTCAGGAAAGAGCACCCTTCTTTCTTTAGGCTGGAGGCACACTCGAGTTTCTGCTTGAGGCAGAGGGACGGCAGAGAGGCCATCACTGGCTGAAGGCAAAGCAGAGAGATTTTCGGTGGAGCGATGGCTCCATCTGCTGGCTGACAAGCATGGAAGGCGAAGCCTCGCTCCAACTGAGTTCCTGAGGAAGGTCCCAAGCAGGAGGCACTCTGGCTCCACAAGCTAGAGGGTCCTGCTTAGGACTTCCCAGTGGCTCCAGAGTGGATGGCAAGGGCATGTGGGTTGGAGGGTGCTCGGAAGCCGCAGGGGAGGCTTTGGGCACCCAGTGCTCTGTGACGAAACACGCTGCAGGCCCGAGCATCCATGAACTCCTCCAAGGTTTTGGAGCAGGAAATCTGTCCTTAGCAGAAGGCTTCCTGCAAAGGCCTGCAGGCCTTTCTGGGTGGCTAAGCTGCAGCTCCCTTGCAGGCTGCTGGTCCAGGGGCCTGTGTCCCTTGGTCTAAAGTGCTGTAGGAGGAGCTCCTAGCAAGGGGAGAGCAAGCACCTTGTTTCCCTTGAAGAGACTGGCTTGTACATGGGGAGGCCTGCCAGCAGCGAAGACAGCGCAGGCAGCATGGGGGTTTGGCGGGCAGCTAAGAGGCTGCAGGAGTCCTGCATGAAATAGGGGTCATGACTGGTTTCTCCTCAAGGCCCAATGGCAACGTGCACACACAGCCTCTGGACCTGCAGCTCCCGAGCAGTGCAAGAGACCCCCAGGCAGCACCCTGGGGCCTCCTCGGATGAGCTGTGCTCCATAGAGGGCCTGCCTGCTGGCAATGGCCTAGGCCACCCCAGGCCCTAGAGAGGCCCGGCTGAGCCTGGGATGGGCCCTGCCCTCGCAGTGCTCAGGGAAAACCCGTGTTTGAGGCCAGGCTGCAGGCACATTCAATGTTGTGTCTGCTGCAGAGAGACTTCAGCTAGGACTTCCAGGGGGAATGTGAAGCGCTGTGGTTTTTACCTGCAATCCATGTGCCTCACTTGGGGTGCCCGGCCCATCCGTCCCACACTCCTTGGATGTGTGTTCCTCAGACAGCTGGACAGCTGGGGAAGTGGACCTCCCCCAGCAAGGGAGACCTGCCTAGAACATTGCTCTGTGTACAAAGAGGATTCGCTGTGCCTCTGGCACTGGGGAGAGACTTTCTGCACCCAGGAGACACTTGGCACACACAGCATTTCCCCATGGAAAGTGGTGTGAAAAAGAGCACCCGCCGGGGCTGCATGGCCCTCTGCGGTAGAAGCCCTCCACGCAGCAGGCTGTCATGGACTCGGCTGCAGGCCTTTGTGGCTGGAGAGACTGCAGCTCCTCTGGAGGCTCTGGGCCAATTTTCACTCACCTTCGAGTGCAATAGGCTTGTGGGTTAAGGTGCTTGCAAAGGAAGGCAAGCAGCCTGCTCCTTTCCATTAGGAACACGTGTGGTGAGAGGCTTGGCAGCAGAGAAGAACAAAGAGGGGCAGCCAAGGAGGGGATTTGCATGCAGCTGGGTGGCCCCCAAATCTCCTGTTTCCCAAGCAGGGAATGCCTGCTGTGCCCATCAGTGCCCATTTCTAAGTGGGCACCCAGCCTCTGGATCTGCCCTTTCCCAGCCCTGAAAACACACGCAGGCCACACCCTGAGCCCTTCCAACTGTGAACTTTGCTCCCTGTGAGGGCTGAATGCCACATCTGGCTAAGGTGGGAGAAGGCCCGAGGAGGCCTTGGGGGACCTGCCAAGACATAGCAGTGCTCAGCAATGAGCACTCTGCTTTCTTTTGGCTGGACGCACATTCCAGTTTCTGCTTGAGGCCCGGAGAGGTCAGATAGGCGGTCCCCGGGGGAAGGCAGAGCAGAGGGTTTTTCGGTGGAGCGTTGGCTCCCTCTGCTGGCCGTCAAGCGTGGAAGGCTAAGCCTTGCTCCAGCTGAGTTCCTGAGCAAGTTTCCAAGCAGGAGGCACTCTGGCTCCACAAGCTAGAGGACTTCCCAGTGGCTCCAGAGTGGGTGGCAAGGGCATGTGAGTTGGAGGGTGCTCAGAAGCCACAGGGGAGACTTGAGTGTGGTTGGGTGCAGGTGTGCCAATATGTGTGGGTGTGTGCGCATGTGTGCGAGTGTGTTTTAGTGTGTGTGAGAGTGTGCGTGAGTGCGGGCGTGCGAGTGTGTATGGGTGTGTGCGGGTGTGTGTGTGTGTGTGCGGGCATGTGCGTGTGTGTTTTGGTGGGGGTAGGTGTGTGTGTGTGTGTGTAGGCGTGTATGTGTATCTGCGGGTGTGTGCGGGTGTGTATAGGATTGTGTGTGTGTGTGGGGTGTGTGTGGGTGTGTGCGGCTGTGTGTGAATGTGTGTGGGTGTGTGCTAGTGTCTTTGGGTGTGTGTGAGTGGGTTTGGGTGTGTGCATGCGTGTGTTAGAGTGAGTGGGACTGTGCAGGGTGTGCAGGTGTGTTCGGGTGTGTGTGGATGTGTGCAGGAGTGTGCAAGTATAAGCGGGTATGTGTGGTTGTGTGCAGGTTGTGTGTGTGATTGGGTGTGTTTGGGTTTGTGTGGGTGTTTGTTAGTGTGTGCGAGAGTGTGTGGGTGTGTATGAGTCTGTGTGGGTCTGTGAGAGTGTGTGTGAGTGCAAGTGCGTGTGTGCGGGTGCTTGAGCTTGTGCGCCTGTGCGAGAGGGTGAGTGGTTGTGTGCAGGTGTGTGAGGGTGTGGGTGTGAGGGTGTGTGTGAGTGTGTGCAGGTGTGTGAGGGTGAGTGGGTGTGTGCAGGTGTGTGCGTATGTGTGCGGGTGTGTGTGAGTGTGTGTGAGTGTGTTTGTGTGTGCGAGTGTCTATGGGTGTTTGTGGGTGTGTGCGGTTGAGTGCAACTGTGTGCAGGTGTGTGCGCGTGTGTATGTGTGTGTGCAGGTGAGTGTGGGTATGTGGGTGTGTGCGGGTGTGTGCGTGTGTGTATAGGTTTCTGTGTGTGTGTGCGGGTGTGTGTGGGTGCGCTCCCCGGGTGGGCTGAATGTCATGACTGTGTTAGGGGAGAGAAGGCCCAAAGAGGCCTTCAGGGAGCTGCCATGGCATAGCAGTGCTCAGGAAAGAGCACCCTTCTTTCTTTAGGCTGGAGGCACACTCGAGTTTCTGCTTGAGGCAGAGGGACGGCAGAGAGGCCATCACTGGCTGAAGGCAAAGCAGAGAGATTTTCGGTGGAGCGATGGCTCCATCTGCTGGCTGACAAGCGTGGAAGGCGAAGCCTCGCTCCAACTGAGTTCCTGAGGAAGGTCCCAAGCAGGAGGCACTCTGGCTCCACAAGCTAGAGGGTCCTGCTTAGGACTTCCCAGTGGCTCCAGAGTGGATGGCAAGGGCATGTGGGTTGGAGGGTGCTCGGAAGCCGCAGGGGAGGCTTTGGGCACCCAGTGCTCTGTGACGAAACACGCTGCAGGCCCGAGCATCCATGAACTCCTCCAAGGTTTTGGAGCAGGAAATCTGTCCTTAGCAGAAGGCTTCCTGCAAAGGCCTGCAGGCCTTTCTGGGTGGCTAAGCTGCAGCTCCCTTGCAGGCTGCTGGTCCAGGGGCCTGTGTCCCTTGGTCTAAAGTGCTGTAGGAGGAGCTCCTAGCAAGGGGAGAGCAAGCACCTTGTTTCCCTTGAAGAGACTGGCTTGTACATGGGGAGGCCTGCCAGCAGCGAAGACAGCGCAGGCAGCATGGGGGTTTGGCAGGCAGCTAAGAGGCTGCAGGAGTCCTGCATGAAATAGGGGTCATGACTGGTTTCTCCTCAAGGCCCAATGGCAACGTGCACACACAGCCTCTGGACCTGCAGCTCCCGAGCAGTGCAAGAGACTCCCAGGCAGCAGCCTGGGGCCTCCTCGGATGAGCTGTGCTCCATAGAGGGCCTGCCTGCTGGCAATGGCCTAGGCCACCCCAGGCCCTAGAGAGGCCCGGCTGAGCCTGGGATGGGCCCTGCCCTCGCAGTGCTCAGGGAAAACCCGTGTTTGAGGCCAGGCTGCAGGCACATTCAATGTTGTGTCTGCTGCAGAGAGACTTCAGCTAGGACTTCCAGGGGGAATGTGAAGCACTGTGGTTTTTACCTGCAATCCATGTGCCTCACTTGGGGTGCCCGGCCCATCCGTCCCACACTCCTTGGATGTGTGTTCCTCAGACAGCTGGACAGCTGGGGAAGTGGACCTCCCCCAGCAAGGGAGACCTGCCTAGAACATTGCTCTGTGTACAAAGAGGATTCGCTGTGCCTCTGGCACTGGGGAGAGACTTTCTGCACCCAGGAGACACTTGGCACACACAGCGTTTCCCCATGGAAAGTGGTGTGAAAAAGAGCACCCGCTGGGGCTGCATGGCCCTCTGCGGTAGAAGCCCTCCACGCAGCAGGCTGTCATGGACTCGGCTGCAGGCCTTTGTGGCTGGAGAGACTGCAGCTCCTCTGGAGGCTCTGGGCCAATTTTCACTCACCTTCGAGTGCAATAGGCTTGTGGGTTAAGGTGCTTGCAAAGGAAGGCAAGCAGCCTGCTCCTTTCCATTAGGAACACGTGTGGTGAGAGGCTTGGCAGCAGAGAAGAACAAAGAGGGGCAGCCAAGGAGGGGATTTGCATGCAGCTGGGTGGCCCCCAAATCTCCTGTTTCCCAAGCAGGGAATGCCTGCTGTGCCCATCAGTGCCCATTTCTAAGTGGGCACCCAGCCTCTGGATCTGCCCTTTCCCAGCCCTGAAAACACACGCAGGCCACACCCTGAGCCCTTCCAACTGTGAACTTTGCTCCCTGTGAGGGCTGAATGCCACATCTGGCTAAGGTGGGAGAAGGCCCGAGGAGGCCTTGGGGGACCTGCCAAGACATAGCAGTGCTCAGCAATGAGCACTCTGCTTTCTTTTGGCTGGACGCACATTCCAGTTTCTGCTTGAGGCCCGGAGAGGTCAGATAGGCGGTCCCCGGGGGAAGGCAGAGCAGAGGGTTTTTCGGTGGAGCGTTGGCTCCCTCTGCTGGCCGTCAAGCGTGGAAGGCTAAGCCTTGCTCCAGCTGAGTTCCTGAGCAAGTTTCCAAGCAGGAGGCACTCTGGCTCCACAAGCTAGAGGACTTCCCAGTGGCTCCAGAGTGGGTGGCAAGGGCATGTGAGTTGGAGGGTGCTCAGAAGCCACAGGGGAGACTTGAGTGTGGTTGGGTGCAGGTGTGCCAATATGTGTGGGTGTGTGCGCATGTGTGCGAGTGTGTTTTAGTGTGTGTGAGAGTGTGCGTGAGTGCGGGCGTGCGAGTGTGTATGGGTGTGTGCGGGTGTGTGTGTGTGTGTGCGGGCATGTGCGTGTGTGTTTTGGTGGGGGTAGGTGTGTGTGTGTGTGTGTAGGCGTGTATGTGTATCTGCGGGTGTGTGCGGGTGTGTATAGGATTGTGTGTGTGTGTGGGGTGTGTGTGGGTGTGTGCGGCTGTGTGTGAATGTGTGTGGGTGTGTGCTAGTGTCTTTGGGTGTGTGTGAGTGGGTTTGGGTGTGTGCATGCGTGTGTTAGAGTGAGTGGGACTGTGCAGGGTGTGCAGGTGTGTTCGGGTGTGTGTGGATGTGTGCAGGAGTGTGCAAGTATAAGCGGGTATGTGTGGTTGTGTGCAGGTTGTGTGTGTGATTGGGTGTGTTTGGGTTTGTGTGGGTGTTTGTTAGTGTGTGCGAGAGTGTGTGGGTGTGTATGAGTCTGTGTGGGTCTGTGAGAGTGTGTGTGAGTGCAAGTGCGTGTGTGCGGGTGCTTGAGGTTGTGCGCCTGTGCGAGAGGGTGAGTGGTTGTGTGCAGGTGTGTGAGGGTGTGGTTGTGAGGGTGTGTGTGAGTGTGTGCAGGTGTGTGAGGGTGAGTGGGTGTGTGCAGGTGTGTGCATATGTGTGCGGGTGTGTGTGAGTGTGTGTGAGTGTGTTTGTGTGTGCGAGTGTCTATGGGTGTTTGTGGGTGTGTGCGGTTGAGTGCAACTGTGTGCAGGTGTGTGCGCGTGTGTATGTGTGTGTGCAGGTGAGTGTGGGTATGTGGGTGTGTGCGGGTGTGTGCGTGTGTGTATAGGTTTCTGTGTGTGTGTGCGGGTGTGTGTGGGTGCGCTCCCCGGGTGGGCTGAATGTCATGACTGTGTTAGGGGAGAGAAGGCCCAAAGAGGCCTTCAGGGAGCTGCCATGGCATAGCAGTGCTCAGGAAAGAGCACCCTTCTTTCTTTAGGCTGGAGGCACACTCGAGTTTCTGCTTGAGGCAGAGGGACGGCAGAGAGGCCATCACTGGCTGAAGGCAAAGCAGAGAGATTTTCGGTGGAGCGATGGCTCCATCTGCTGGCTGACAAGCGTGGAAGGCGAAGCCTCGCTCCAACTGAGTTCCTGAGGAAGGTCCCAAGCAGGAGGCACTCTGGCTCCACAAGCTAGAGGGTCCTGCTTAGGACTTCCCAGTGGCTCCAGAGTGGATGGCAAGGGCATGTGGGTTGGAGGGTGCTCGGAAGCCGCAGGGGAGGCTTTGGGCACCCAGTGCTCTGTGACGAAACACGCTGCAGGCCCGAGCATCCATGAACTCCTCCAAGGTTTTGGAGCAGGAAATCTGTCCTTAGCAGAAGGCTTCCTGCAAAGGCCTGCAGGCCTTTCTGGGTGGCTAAGCTGCAGCTCCCTTGCAGGCTGCTGGTCCAGGGGCCTGTGTCCCTTGGTCTAAAGTGCTGTAGGAGGAGCTCCTAGCAAGGGGAGAGCAAGCACCTTGTTTCCCTTGAAGAGACTGGCTTGTACATGGGGAGGCCTGCCAGCAGCGAAGACAGCGCAGGCAGCATGGGGGTTTGGCAGGCAGCTAAGAGGCTGCAGGAGTCCTGCATGAAATAGGGGTCATGACTGGTTTCTCCTCAAGGCCCAATGGCAACGTGCACACACAGCCTCTGGACCTGCAGCTCCCGAGCAGTGCAAGAGACTCCCAGGCAGCAGCCTGGGGCCTCCTCGGATGAGCTGTGCTCCATAGAGGGCCTGCCTGCTGGCAATGGCCTAGGCCACCCCAGGCCCTAGAGAGGCCCGGCTGAGCCTGGGATGGGCCCTGCCCTCGCAGTGCTCAGGGAAAACCCGTGTTTGAGGCCAGGCTGCAGGCACATTCAATGTTGTGTCTGGTGCAGAGTGACTTCAGCTAGGACTTCCAGGGGGAATGTGAAGCACTGTGGTTTTTACCTGCAATCCATGTGCCTCACTTGGGGTGCCCGGCCCATCCGTCCCACACTCCTTGGATGTGTGTTCCTCAGACAGCTGGACAGCTGGGGAAGTGGACCTCCCCCAGCAAGGGAGACCTGCCTAGAACATTGCTCTGTGTACAAAGAGGATTCGCTGTGCCTCTGGCACTGGGGAGAGACTTTCTGCACCCAGGAGACACTTGGCACACACAGCGTTTCCCCATGGAAAGTGGTGTGAAAAAGAGCACCCGCCGGGGCTGCATGGCCCTCTGCGGTAGAAGCCCTCCACGCAGCAGGCTGTCATGGACTCGGCTGCAGGCCTTTGTGGCTGGAGAGACTGCAGCTCCTCTGGAGGCTCTGGGCCAATTTTCACTCACCTTCGAGTGCAATAGGCTTGTGGGTTAAGGTGCTTGCAAAGGAAGGCAAGCAGCCTGCTCCTTTCCATTAGGAACACGTGTGGTGAGAGGCTTGGCAGCAGAGAAGAACAAAGAGGGGCAGCCAAGGAGGGGATTTGCATGCAGCTGGGTGGCCCCCAAATCTCCTGTTTCCCAAGCAGGGAATGCCTGCTGTGCCCATCAGTGCCCATTTCTAAGTGGGCACCCAGCCTCTGGATCTGCCCTTTCCCAGCCCTGAAAACACACGCAGGCCACACCCTGAGCCCTTCCAACTGTGAACTTTGCTCCCTGTGAGGGCTGAATGCCACATCTGGCTAAGGTGGGAGAAGGCCCGAGGAGGCCTTGGGGGACCTGCCAAGACATAGCAGTGCTCAGCAATGAGCACTCTGCTTTCTTTTGGCTGGACGCACATTCCAGTTTCTGCTTGAGGCCCGGAGAGGTCAGATAGGCGGTCCCCGGGGGAAGGCAGAGCAGAGGGTTTTTCAGTGGAGCGTTGGCTCCCTCTGCTGGCCGTCAAGCGTGGAAGGCTAAGCCTTGCTCCAGCTGAGTTCCTGAGCAAGTTTCCAAGCAGGAGGCACTCTGGCTCCACAAGCTAGAGGACTTCCCAGTGGCTCCAGAGTGGGTGGCAAGGGCATGTGAGTTGGAGGGTGCTCAGAAGCCACAGGGGAGACTTGAGTGTGGTTGGGTGCAGGTGTGCCAATATGTGTGGGTGTGTGCGCATGTGTGCGAGTGTGTTTTAGTGTGTGTGAGAGTGTGCGTGAGTGCGGGCGTGCGAGTGTGTATGGGTGTGTGCGGGTGTGTGTGTGTGTGTGCGGGCATGTGCGTGTGTGTTTTGGTGGGGGTAGGTGTGTGTGTGTGTGTGTAGGCGTGTATGTGTATCTGCGGGTGTGTGCGGGTGTGTATAGGATTGTGTGTGTGTGTGGGGTGTGTGTGGGTGTGTGCGGCTGTGTGTGAATGTGTGTGGGTGTGTGCTAGTGTCTTTGGGTGTGTGTGAGTGGGTTTGGGTGTGTGCATGCGTGTGTTAGAGTGAGTGGGACTGTGCAGGGTGTGCAGGTGTGTTCGGGTGTGTGTGGATGTGTGCAGGAGTGTGCAAGTATAAGCGGGTATGTGTGGTTGTGTGCAGGTTGTGTGTGTGATTGGGTGTGTTTGGGTTTGTGTGGGTGTTTGTTAGTGTGTGCGAGAGTGTGTGGGTGTGTATGAGTCTGTGTGGGTCTGTGAGAGTGTGTGTGAGTGCAAGTGCGTGTGTGCGGGTGCTTGAGGTTGTGCGCCTGTGCGAGAGGGTGAGTGGTTGTGTGCAGGTGTGTGAGGGTGTGGGTGTGAGGGTGTGTGTGAGTGTGTGCAGGTGTGTGAGGGTGAGTGGGTGTGTGCAGGTGTGTGCGTATGTGTGCGGGTGTGTGTGAGTGTGTGTGAGTGTGTTTGTGTGTGCGAGTGTCTATGGGTGTTTGTGGGTGTGTGCGGTTGAGTGCAACTGTGTGCAGGTGTGTGCGCGTGTGTATGTGTGTGTGCAGGTGAGTGTGGGTATGTGGGTGTGTGCGGGTGTGTGTGTGTGTGTATAGGTTTCTGTGTGTGTGTGCGGGTGTGTGTGGGTGCGCTCCCCGGGTGGGCTGAATGTCATGACTGTGTTAGGGGAGAGAAGGCCCAAAGAGGCCTTCAGGGAGCTGCCATGGCATAGCAGTGCTCAGGAAAGAGCACCCTTCTTTCTTTAGGCTGGAGGCACACTCGAGTTTCTGCTTGAGGCAGAGGGATGGCAGAGAGGCCATCACTGGCTGAAGGCAAAGCAGAGAGATTTTTGGTGGAGCGATGGCTCCATCTGCTGGCTGACAAGCGTGGAAGGCGAAGCCTCGCTCCAACTGAGTTCCTGAGGAAGGTCCCAAGCAGGAGGCACTCTGGCTCCACAAGCTAGAGGGTCCTGCTTAGGACTTCCCAGTGGCTCCAGAGTGGATGGCAAGGGCATGTGGGTTGGAGGGTGCTCGGAAGCCGCAGGGGAGGCTTTGGGCACCCAGTGCTCTGTGACGAAACACGCTGCAGGCCCGAGCATCCATGAACTCCTCCAAGGTTTTGGAGCAGGAAATCTGTCCTTAGCAGAAGGCTTCCTGCAAAGGCCTGCAGGCCTTTCTGGGTGGCTAAGCTGCAGCTCCCTTGCAGGCTGCTGGTCCAGGGGCCTGTGTCCCTTGGTCTAAAGTGCTGTAGGAGGAGCTCCTAGCAAGGGGAGAGCAAGCACCTTGTTTCCCTTGAAGAGACTGGCTTGTACATGGGGAGGCCTGCCAGCAGCGAAGACAGCGCAGGCAGCATGGGGGTTTGGCAGGCAGCTAAGAGGCTGCAGGAGTCCTGCATGAAATAGGGGTCATGACTGGTTTCTCCTCAAGGCCCAATGGCAACGTGCACACACAGCCTCTGGACCTGCAGCTCCCGAGCAGTGCAAGAGACCCCCAGGCAGCAGCCTGGGGCCTCCTCGGATGAGCTGTGCTCCATAGAGGGCCTGCCTGCTGGCAATGGCCTAGGCCACCCCAGGCCCTAGAGAGGCCCGGCTGAGCCTGGGATGGGCCCTGCCCTCGCAGTGCTCAGGGAAAACCCGTGTTTGAGGCCAGGCTGCAGGCACATTCAATGTTGTGTCTGCTGCAGAGAGACTTCAGCTAGGACTTCCAGGGGGAATGTGAAGCGCTGTGGTTTTTACCTGCAATCCATGTGCCTCACTTGGGGTGCCCGGCCCATCCGTCCCACACTCCTTGGATGTGTGTTCCTCAGACAGCTGGACAGCTGGGGAAGTGGACCTCCCCCAGCAAGGGAGACCTGCCTAGAACATTGCTCTGTGTACAAAGAGGATTCGCTGTGCCTCTGGCACTGGGGAGAGACTTTCTGCACCCAGGAGACACTTGGCACACACAGCGTTTCCCCATGGAAAGTGGTGTGAAAAAGAGCACCCGCCGGGGCTGCATGGCCCTCTGCGGTAGAAGCCCTCCACGCAGCAGGCTGTCATGGACTCGGCTGCAGGCCTTTGTGGCTGGAGAGACTGCAGCTCCTCTGGAGGCTCTGGGCCAATTTTCACTCAACTTCGAGTGCAATAGGCTTGTGGGTTAAGGTGCTTGCAAAGGAAGGCAAGCAGCCTGCTCCTTTCCATTAGGAACACGTGTGGTGAGAGGCTTGGCAGCAGAGAAGAACAAAGAGGGGCAGCCAAGGAGGGGATTTGCATGCAGCTGGGTGGCCCCCAAATCTCCTGTTTCCCAAGCAGGGAATGCCTGCTGTGCCCATCAGTGCCCATTTCTAAGTGGGCACCCAGCCTCTGGATCTGCCCTTTCCCAGCCCTGAAAACACACGCAGGCCACACCCTGAGCCCTTCCAACTGTGAACTTTGCTCCCTGTGAGGGCTGAATGCCACATCTGGCTAAGGTGGGAGAAGGCCCGAGGAGGCCTTGGGGGACCTGCCAAGACATAGCAGTGCTCAGCAATGAGCACTCTGCTTTCTTTTGGCTGGACGCACATTCCAGTTTCTGCTTGAGGCCCGGAGAGGTCAGATAGGCGATCCCCGGGGGAAGGCAGAGCAGAGGGTTTTTCGGTGGAGCGTTGGCTCCCTCTGCTGGCCGTCAAGCGTGGAAGGCTAAGCCTTGCTCCAGCTGAGTTCCTGAGCAAGTTTCCAAGCAGGAGGCACTCTGGCTCCACAAGCTAGAGGACTTCCCAGTGGCTCCAGAGTGGGTGGCAAGGGCATGTGAGTTGGAGGGTGCTCAGAAGCCACAGGGGAGACTTGAGTGTGGTTGGGTGCAGGTGTGCCAATATGTGTGGGTGTGTGCGCATGTGTGCGAGTGTGTTTTAGTGTGTGTGAGAGTGTGCGTGAGTGCGGGCATGCGAGTGTGTATGGGGGTGTGCGGGTGTGTGTGTGTGTGTGCGGGCATGTGCGTGTGTGTTTTGGTGGGGGTAGGTGTGTGTGTGTGTGTGTAGGCGTGTATGTGTATCTGCGGGTGTGTGCGGGTGTGTATAGGATTGTGTGTGTGTGTGGGGTGTGTGTGGGTGTGTGCGGCTGTGTGTGAATGTGTGTGGGTGTGTGCTAGTGTCTTTGGGTGTGTGTGAGTGGGTTTCGGTGTGTGCATGCGTGTGTTAGAGTGAGAGGGACTGTGCAGGGTGTGCAGGTGGGTTTGGGTGTGTGTGGATGTGTGCAGGAGTGTGCAAGTATATGCGGGTATGTGTGGTTGTGTGCAGGTTGTGTGTGTGATTGGGTGTGTTTGGGTTTGTGTGGGTGTTTGTTAGTGTGTGCGAGAGTGTGTGGGTGTGTATGAGTCTGTGTGGGTCTGTGAGAGTGTGTGTGAGTGCAAGTGCGTGTGTGCGGGTGCTTGAGGTTGTGCGCCTGTGCGAGAGGGTGAGTGGTTGTGTGCAGGTGTGTGAGGGTGTGGGTGTGAGGGTGTGTGTGAGTGTGTGCAGGTGTGTGAGGGTGAGTGGGTGTGTGCAGGTGTGTGCGTATGTGTGCGGGTGTGTGTGAGTGTGTGTGAGTGTGTTTGTGTGTGCGAGTGTCTATGGGTGTTTGTGGGTGTGTGCGGTTGAGTGCAACTGTGTGCAGGTGTGTGCGCGTGTGTATGTGTGTGTGCAGGTGAGTGTGGGTATGTGGGTGTGTGCGGGTGTGTGTGTGTGTGTATAGGTTTCTGTGTGTGTGTGCGGGTGTGTGTGGGTGCGCTCCCCGGGTGGGCTGAATGTCATGACTGTGTTAGGGGAGAGAAGGCCCAAAGAGGCCTTCAGGGAGCTGCCATGGCATAGCAGTGCTCAGGAAAGAGCACCCTTCTTTCTTTAGGCTGGAGGCACACTCGAGTTTCTGCTTGAGGCAGAGGGACGGCAGAGAGGCCATCACTGGCTGAAGGCAAAGCAGAGAGATTTTCGGTGGAGCGATGGCTCCATCTGCTGGCTGACAAGCGTGGAAGGCGAAGCCTCGCTCCAACTGAGTTCCTGAGGAAGGTCCCAAGCAGGAGGCACTCTGGCTCCACAAGCTAGAGGGTCCTGCTTAGGACTTCCCAGTGGCTCCAGAGTGGATGGCAAGGGCATGTGGGTTGGAGGGTGCTCGGAAGCCGCAGGGGAGGCTTTGGGCACCCAGTGCTCTGTGACGAAACACGCTGCAGGCCCGAGCATCCATGAACTCCTCCAAGGTTTTGGAGCAGGAAATCTGTCCTTAGCAGAAGGCTTCCTGCAAAGGCCTGCAGGCCTTTCTGGGTGGCTAAGCTGCAGCTCCCTTGCAGGCTGCTGGTCCAGGGGCCTGTGTCCCTTGGTCTAAAGTGCTGTAGGAGGAGCTCCTAGCAAGGGGAGAGCAAGCACCTTGTTTCCCTTGAAGAGACTGGCTTGTACATGGGGAGGCCTGCCAGCAGCGAAGACAGCGCAGGCAGCATGGGGGTTTGGCAGGCAGCTAAGAGGCTGCAGGAGTCCTGCATGAAATAGGGGTCATGACTGGTTTCTCCTCAAGGCCCAATGGCAACGTGCACACACAGCCTCTGGACCTGCAGCTCCCGAGCAGTGCAAGAGACTCCCAGGCAGCAGCCTGGGGCCTCCTCAGATGAGCTGTGCTCCATAGAGGGCCTGCCTGCTGGCAATGGCCTAGGCCACCCCAGGCCCTAGAGAGGCCCGGCTGAGCCTGGGATGGGCCCTGCCCTCGCAGTGCTCAGGGAAAACCCGTGTTTGAGGCCAGGCTGCAGGCACATTCAATGTTGTGTCTGCTGCAGAGAGACTTCAGCTAGGACTTCCAGGGGGAATGTGAAGCACTGTGGTTTTTACCTGCAATCCATGTGCCTCACTTGGGGTGCCCGGCCCATCCGTCCCACACTCCTTGGATGTGTGTTCCTCAGACAGCTGGACAGCTGGGGAAGTGGACCTCCCCCAGCAAGGGAGACCTGCCTAGAACATTGCTCTGTGTACAAAGAGGATTCGCTGTGCCTCTGGCACTGGGGAGAGACTTTCTGCACCCAGGAGACACTTGGCACACACAGCGTTTCCCCATGGAAAGTGGTGTGAAAAAGAGCACCCGCCGGGGCTGCATGGCCCTCTGCGGTAGAAGCCCTCCACGCAGCAGGCTGTCATGGACTCGGCTGCAGGCCTTTGTGGCTGGAGAGACTGCAGCTCCTCTGGAGGCTCTGGGCCAATTTTCACTCACCTTCGAGTGCAATAGGCTTGTGGGTTAAGGTGCTTGCAAAGGAAGGCAAGCAGCCTGCTCCTTTCCATTAGGAACACGTGTGGTGAGAGGCTTGGCAGCAGAGAAGAACAAAGAGGGGCAGCCAAGGAGGGGATTTGCATGCAGCTGGGTGGCCCCCAAATCTCCTGTTTCCCAAGCAGGGAATGCCTGCTGTGCCCATCAGTGCCCATTTCTAAGTGGGCACCCAGCCTCTGGATCTGCCCTTTCCCAGCCCTGAAAACACACGCAGGCCACACCCTGAGCCCTTCCAACTGTGAACTTTGCTCCCTGTGAGGGCTGAATGCCACATCTGGCTAAGGTGGGAGAAGGCCCGAGGAGGCCTTGGGGGACCTGCCAAGACATAGCAGTGCTCAGCAATGAGCACTCTGCTTTCTTTTGGCTGGACGCACATTCCAGTTTCTGCTTGAGGCCCGGAGAGGTCAGATAGGCGATCCCCGGGGGAAGGCAGAGCAGAGGGTTTTTCGGTGGAGCGTTGGCTCCCTCTGCTGGCCGTCAAGCGTGGAAGGCTAAGCCTTGCTCCAGCTGAGTTCCTGAGCAAGTTTCCAAGCAGGAGGCACTCTGGCTCCACAAGCTAGAGGACTTCCCAGTGGCTCCAGAGTGGGTGGCAAGGGCATGTGAGTTGGAGGGTGCTCAGAAGCCACAGGGGAGACTTGAGTGTGGTTGGGTGCAGGTGTGCCAATATGTGTGGGTGTGTGGGTGTGTGCGCATGTGTGCGAGTGTGTTTTAGTGTGTGTGAGAGTGTGCGTGAGTGCGGGCGTGCGAGTGTGTATGGGTGTGTGCGGGTGTGTGTGTGTGTGTGCGGGCATGTGCGTGTGTGTTTTGGTGGGGGTAGGTGTGTGTGTGTGTGTAGGCCTGTATGTGTATCTGCGGGTGTGTGCGGGTGTGTATAGGATTGTGTGTGTGTGTGGGGTGTGTGTGGGTGTGTGCGGCTGTGTGTGAATGTGTGTGGGTGTGTGCTAGTGTCTTTGGGTGTGTGTGAGTGGGTTTGGGTGTGTGCATGCGTGTGTTAGAGTGAGTGGGACTGTGCAGGGTGTGCAGGTGGGTTTGGGTGTGTGTGGATGTGTGCAGGAGTGTGCAAGTATATGCGGGTATGTGTGGTTGTGTGCAGGTTGTGTGTGTGATTGGGTGTGTTTGGGTTTGTGTGGGTGTTTGTTAGTGTGTGCGAGAGTGTGTGGGTGTGTATGAGTCTGTGTGGGTCTGTGAGAGTGTGTGTGAGTGCAAGTGCGTGTGTGCGGGTGCTTGAGGTTGTGCGCCTGTGCGAGAGGGTGAGTGGTTGTGTGCAGGTGTGTGAGGGTGTGGGTGTGAGGGTGTGTGTGAGTGTGTGCAGGTGTGTGAGGGTGAGTGGGTGTGTGCAGGTGTGTGCGTATGTGTGCGGGTGTGTGTGAGTGTGTGTGAGTGTGTTTGTGTGTGCGAGTGTCTATGGGTGTTTGTGGGTGTGTGCGGTTGAGTGCAACTGTGTGCAGGTGTGTGCGCGTGTGTATGTGTGTGTGCAGGTGAGTGTGGGTATGTGGGTGTGTGCGGGTGTGTGTGTGTGTGTATAGGTTTCTGTGTGTGTGTGCGGGTGTGTGTGGGTGCGCTCCCCGGGTGGGCTGAATGTCATGACTGTGTTAGGGGAGAGAAGGCCCAAAGAGGCCTTCAGGGAGCTGCCATGGCATAGCAGTGCTCAGGAAAGAGCACCCTTCTTTCTTTAGGCTGGAGGCACACTCGAGTTTCTGCTTGAGGCAGAGGGACGGCAGAGAGGCCATCACTGGCTGAAGGCAAAGCAGAGAGATTTTCGGTGGAGCGATGGCTCCATCTGCTGGCTGACAAGCGTGGAAGGCGAAGCCTCGCTCCAACTGAGTTCCTGAGGAAGGTCCCAAGCAGGAGGCACTCTGGCTCCACAAGCTAGAGGGTCCTGCTTAGGACTTCCCAGTGGCTCCAGAGTGGATGGCAAGGGCATGTGGGTTGGAGGGTGCTCGGAAGCCGCAGGGGAGGCTTTGGGCACCCAGTGCTCTGTGACGAAACACGCTGCAGGCCCGAGCATCCATGAACTCCTCCAAGGTTTTGGAGCAGGAAATCTGTCCTTAGCAGAAGGCTTCCTGCAAAGGCCTGCAGGCCTTTCTGGGTGGCTAAGCTGCAGCTCCCTTGCAGGCTGCTGGTCCAGGGGCCTGTGTCCCTTGGTCTAAAGTGCTGTAGGAGGAGCTCCTAGCAAGGGGAGAGCAAGCACCTTGTTTCCCTTGAAGAGACTGGCTTGTACATGGGGAGGCCTGCCAGCAGTGAAGACAGCGCAGGCAGCATGGGGGTTTGGCAGGCAGCTAAGAGGCTGCAGGAGTCCTGCATGAAATAGGGGTCATGACTGGTTTCTCCTCAAGGCCCAATGGCAACGTGCACACACAGCCTCTGGACCTGCAGCTCCCGAGCAGTGCAAGAGACCCCCAGGCAGCACCCTGGGGCCTCCTCGGATGAGCTGTGCTCCATAGAGGGCCTGCCTGCTGGCAATGGCCTAGGCCACCCCAGGCCCTAGAGAGGCCCGGCTGAGCCTGGGATGGGCCCTGCCCTCGCAGTGCTCAGGGAAAACCCGTGTTTGAGGCCAGGCTGCAGGCACATTCAATGTTGTGTCTGCTGCAGAGAGACTTCAGCTAGGACTTCCAGGGGGAATGTGAAGCGCTGTGGTTTTTACCTGCAATCCATGTGCCTCACTTGGGGTGCCCGGCCCATCCGTCCCACACTCCTTGGATGTGTGTTCCTCAGACAGCTGGACAGCTGGGGAAGTGGACCTCCCCCAGCAAGGGAGACCTGCCTAGAACATTGCTCTGTGTACAAAGAGGATTCGCTGTGCCTCTGGCACTGGGGAGAGACTTTCTGCACCCAGGAGACACTTGGCACACACAGCATTTCCCCATGGAAAGTGGTGTGAAAAAGAGCACCCGCCGGGGCTGCATGGCCCTCTGCGGTAGAAGCCCTCCACGCAGCAGGCTGTCATGGACTCGGCTGCAGGCCTTTGTGGCTGGAGAGACTGCAGCTCCTCTGGAGGCTCTGGGCCAATTTTCACTCACCTTCGAGTGCAATAGGCTTGTGGGTTAAGGTGCTTGCAAAGGAAGGCAAGCAGCCTGCTCCTTTCCATTAGGAACACGTGTGGTGAGAGGCTTGGCAGCAGAGAAGAACAAAGAGGGGCAGCCAAGGAGGGGATTTGCATGCAGCTGGGTGGCCCCCAAATCTCCTGTTTCCCAAGCAGGGAATGCCTGCTGTGCCCATCAGTGCCCATTTCTAAGTGGGCACCCAGCCTCTGGATCTGCCCTTTCCCAGCCCTGAAAACACACGCAGGCCACACCCTGAGCCCTTCCAACTGTGAACTTTGCTCCCTGTGAGGGCTGAATGCCACATCTGGCTAAGGTGGGAGAAGGCCCGAGGAGGCCTTGGGGGACCTGCCAAGACATAGCAGTGCTCAGCAATGAGCACTCTGCTTTCTTTTGGCTGGACGCACATTCCAGTTTCTGCTTGAGGCCCGGAGAGGTCAGATAGGCGATCCCCGGGGGAAGGCAGAGCAGAGGGTTTTTCGGTGGAGCGTTGGCTCCCTCTGCTGGCCGTCAAGCGTGGAAGGCTAAGCCTTGCTCCAGCTGAGTTCCTGAGCAAGTTTCCAAGCAGGAGGCACTCTGGCTCCACAAGCTAGAGGACTTCCCAGTGGCTCCAGAGTGGGTGGCAAGGGCATGTGAGTTGGAGGGTGCTCAGAAGCCACAGGGGAGACTTGAGTGTGGTTGGGTGCAGGTGTGCCAATATGTGTGGGTGTGTGCGCATGTGTGCGAGTGTGTTTTAGTGTGTGTGAGAGTGTGCGTGAGTGCGGGCGTGCGAGTGTGTATGGGTGTGTGCGGGTGTGTGTGTGTGTGTGCGGGCATGTGCGTGTGTGTTTTGGTGGGGGTAGGTGTGTGTGTGTGTGTGTAGGCGTGTATGTGTATCTGCGGGTGTGTGCGGGTGTGTATAGGATTGTGTGTGTGTGTGGGGTGTGTGTGGGTGTGTGCGGCTGTGTGTGAATGTGTGTGGGTGTGTGCTAGTGTCTTTGGGTGTGTGTGAGTGGGTTTGGGTGTGTGCATGCGTGTGTTAGAGTGAGTGGGACTGTGCAGGGTGTGCAGGTGTGTTCAGGTGTGTGTGGATGTGTGCAGGAGTGTGCAAGTATAAGCGGGTATGTGTGGTTGTGTGCAGGTTGTGTGTGTGATTGGGTGTGTTTGGGTTTGTGTGGGTGTTTGTTAGTGTGTGCGAGAGTGTGTGGGTGTGTATGAGTCTGTGTGGGTCTGTGAGAGTGTGTGTGAGTGCAAGTGCGTGTGTGCAGGTGCTTGAGGTTGTGCGCCTGTGCGAGAGGGTGAGTGGTTGTGTGCAGGTGTGTGAGGGTGTGGGTGTGAGGGTGTGTGTGAGTGTGTGCAGGTGTGTGAGGGTGAGTGGGTGTGTGCAGGTGTGTGCGTATGTGTGCGGGTGTGTGTGAGTGTGTGTGAGTGTGTTTGTGTGTGCGAGTGTCTATGGGTGTTTGTGGGTGTGTGCGGTTGAGTGCAACTGTGTGCAGGTGTGTGCGCGTGTGTATGTGTGTGTGCAGGTGAGTGTGGGTATGTGGGTGTGTGCGGGTGTGTGCGTGTGTGTATAGGTTTCTGTGTGTGTGTGCGGGTGTGTGTGGGTGCGCTCCCCGGGTGGGCTGAATGTCATGACTGTGTTAGGGGAGAGAAGGCCCAAAGAGGCCTTCAGGGAGCTGCCATGGCATAGCAGTGCTCAGGAAAGAGCACCCTTCTTTCTTTAGGCTGGAGGCACACTCGAGTTTCTGCTTGAGGCAGAGGGATGGCAGAGAGGCCATCACTGGCTGAAGGCAAAGCAGAGAGATTTTTGGTGGAGCGATGGCTCCATCTGCTGGCTGACAAGCGTGGAAGGCGAAGCCTCGCTCCAACTGAGTTCCTGAGGAAGGTCCCAAGCAGGAGGCACTCTGGCTCCACAAGCTAGAGGGTCCTGCTTAGGACTTCCCAGTGGCTCCAGAGTGGATGGCAAGGGCATGTGGGTTGGAGGGTGCTCGGAAGCCGCAGGGGAGGCTTTGGGCACCCAGTGCTCTGTGACGAAACACGCTGCAGGCCCGAGCATCCATGAACTCCTCCAAGGTTTTGGAGCAGGAAATCTGTCCTTAGCAGAAGGCTTCCTGCAAAGGCCTGCAGGCCTTTCTGGGTGGCTAAGCTGCAGCTCCCTTGCAGGCTGCTGGTCCAGGGGCCTGTGTCCCTTGGTCTAAAGTGCTGTAGGAGGAGCTCCTAGCAAGGGGAGAGCAAGCACCTTGTTTCCCTTGAAGAGACTGGCTTGTACATGGGGAGGCCTGCCAGCAGCGAAGACAGCGCAGGCAGCATGGGGGTTTGGCAGGCAGCTAAGAGGCTGCAGGAGTCCTGCATGAAATAGGGGTCATGACTGGTTTCTCCTCAAGGCCCAATGGCAACGTGCACACACAGCCTCTGGACCTGCAGCTCCCGAGCAGTGCAAGAGACCCCCAGGCAGCACCCTGGGGCCTCCTCGGATGAGCTGTGCTCCATAGAGGGCCTGCCTGCTGGCAATGGCCTAGGCCACCCCAGGCCCTAGAGAGGCCCGGCTGAGCCTGGGATGGGCCCTGCCCTCGCAGTGCTCAGGGAAAACCCGTGTTTGAGGCCAGGCTGCAGGCACATTCAATGTTGTGTCTGCTGCAGAGAGACTTCAGCTAGGACTTCCAGGGGGAATGTGAAGCGCTGTGGTTTTTACCTGCAATCCATGTGCCTCACTTGGGGTGCCCGGCCCATCCGTCCCACACTCCTTGGATGTGTGTTCCTCAGACAGCTGGACAGCTGGGGAAGTGGACCTCCCCCAGCAAGGGAGACCTGCCTAGAACATTGCTCTGTGTACAAAGAGGATTCGCTGTGCCTCTGGCACTGGGGAGAGACTTTCTGCACCCAGGAGACACTTGGCACACACAGCGTTTCCCCATGGAAAGTGGTGTGAAAAAGAGCACCCGCCGGGGCTGCATGGCCCTCTGCGGTAGAAGCCCTCCACGCAGCAGGCTGTCATGGACTCGGCTGCAGGCCTTTGTGGCTGGAGAGACTGCAGCTCCTCTGGAGGCTCTGGGCCAATTTTCACTCAACTTCGAGTGCAATAGGCTTGTGGGTTAAGGTGCTTGCAAAGGAAGGCAAGCAGCCTGCTCCTTTCCATTAGGAACACGTGTGGTGAGAGGCTTGGCAGCAGAGAAGAACAAAGAGGGGCAGCCAAGGAGGGGATTTGCATGCAGCTGGGTGGCCCCCAAATCTCCTGTTTCCCAAGCAGGGAATGCCTGCTGTGCCCATCAGTGCCCATTTCTAAGTGGGCACCCAGCCTCTGGATCTGCCCTTTCCCAGCCCTGAAAACACACGCAGGCCACACCCTGAGCCCTTCCAACTGTGAACTTTGCTCCCTGTGAGGGCTGAATGCCACATCTGGCTAAGGTGGGAGAAGGCCCGAGGAGGCCTTGGGGGACCTGCCAAGACATAGCAGTGCTCAGCAATGAGCACTCTGCTTTCTTTTGGCTGGACGCACATTCCAGTTTCTGCTTGAGGCCCGGAGAGGTCAGATAGGCGATCCCCGGGGGAAGGCAGAGCAGAGGGTTTTTCGGTGGAGCGTTGGCTCCCTCTGCTGGCCGTCAAGCGTGGAAGGCTAAGCCTTGCTCCAGCTGAGTTCCTGAGCAAGTTTCCAAGCAGGAGGCACTCTGGCTCCACAAGCTAGAGGACTTCCCAGTGGCTCCAGAGTGGGTGGCAAGGGCATGTGAGTTGGAGGGTGCTCAGAAGCCACAGGGGAGACTTGAGTGTGGTTGGGTGCAGGTGTGCCAATATGTGTGGGTGTGTGCGCATGTGTGCGAGTGTGTTTTAGTGTGTGTGAGAGTGTGCGTGAGTGCGGGCATGCGAGTGTGTATGGGTGTGTGCGGGTGTGTGTGTGTGTGTGCGGGCATGTGCGTGTGTGTTTTGGTGGGGGTAGGTGTGTGTGTGTGTGTGTAGGCGTGTATGTGTATCTGCGGGTGTGTGCGGGTGTGTATAGGATTGTGTGTGTGTGTGGGGTGTGTGTGGGTGTGTGCGGCTGTGTGTGAATGTGTGTGGGTGTGTGCTAGTGTCTTTGGGTGTGTGTGAGTGGGTTTGGGTGTGTGCATGCGTGTGTTAGAGTGAGAGGGACTGTGCAGGGTGTGCAGGTGGGTTTGGGTGTGTGTGGATGTGTGCAGGAGTGTGCAAGTATATGCGGGTATGTGTGGTTGTGTGCAGGTTGTGTGTGTGATTGGGTGTGTTTGGGTTTGTGTGGGTGTTTGTTAGTGTGTGCGAGAGTGTGTGGGTGTGTATGAGTCTGTGTGGGTCTGTGAGAGTGTGTGTGAGTGCAAGTGCGTGTGTGCGGGTGCTTGAGGTTGTGCGCCTGTGCGAGAGGGTGAGTGGTTGTGTGCAGGTGTGTGAGGGTGTGGGTGTGAGGGTGTGTGTGAGTGTGTGCAGGTGTGTGAGGGTGAGTGGGTGTGTGCAGGTGTGTGCGTATGTGTGCGGGTGTGTGTGAGTGTGTGTGAGTGTGTTTGTGTGTGCGAGTGTCTATGGGTGTTTGTGGGTGTGTGCGGTTGAGTGCAACTGTGTGCAGGTGTGTGCGCGTGTGTATGTGTGTGTGCAGGTGAGTGTGGGTATGTGGGTGTGTGCGGGTGTGTGTGTGTGTGTATAGGTTTCTGTGTGTGTGTGCGGGTGTGTGTGGGTGCGCTCCCCGGGTGGGCTGAATGTCATGACTGTGTTAGGGGAGAGAAGGCCCAAAGAGGCCTTCAGGGAGCTGCCATGGCATAGCAGTGCTCAGGAAAGAGCACCCTTCTTTCTTTAGGCTGGAGGCACACTCGAGTTTCTGCTTGAGGCAGAGGGACGGCAGAGAGGCCATCACTGGCTGAAGGCAAAGCAGAGAGATTTTCGGTGGAGCGATGGCTCCATCTGCTGGCTGACAAGCGTGGAAGGCGAAGCCTCGCTCCAACTGAGTTCCTGAGGAAGGTCCCAAGCAGGAGGCACTCTGGCTCCACAAGCTAGAGGGTCCTGCTTAGGACTTCCCAGTGGCTCCAGAGTGGATGGCAAGGGCATGTGGGTTGGAGGGTGCTCGGAAGCCGCAGGGGAGGCTTTGGGCACCCAGTGCTCTGTGACGAAACACGCTGCAGGCCCGAGCATCCATGAACTCCTCCAAGGTTTTGGAGCAGGAAATCTGTCCTTAGCAGAAGGCTTCCTGCAAAGGCCTGCAGGCCTTTCTGGGTGGCTAAGCTGCAGCTCCCTTGCAGGCTGCTGGTCCAGGGGCCTGTGTCCCTTGGTCTAAAGTGCTGTAGGAGGAGCTCCTAGCAAGGGGAGAGCAAGCACCTTGTTTCCCTTGAAGAGACTGGCTTGTACATGGGGAGGCCTGCCAGCAGCGAAGACAGCGCAGGCAGCATGGGGGTTTGGCAGGCAGCTAAGAGGCTGCAGGAGTCCTGCATGAAATAGGGGTCATGACTGGTTTCTCCTCAAGGCCCAATGGCAACGTGCACACACAGCCTCTGGACCTGCAGCTCCCGAGCAGTGCAAGAGACCCCCAGGCAGCAGCCTGGGGCCTCCTCGGATGAGCTGTGCTCCATAGAGGGCCTGCCTGCTGGCAATGGTCTAGGCCACCCCAGGCCCTAGAGAGGCCCGGCTGAGCCTGGGATGGGCCCTGCCCTCGCAGTGCTCAGGGAAAACCCGTGTTTGAGGCCAGGCTGCAGGCACATTCAATGTTGTGTCTGCTGCAGAGAGACTTCAGCTAGGACTTCCAGGGGGAATGTGAAGCGCTGTGGTTTTTACCTGCAATCCATGTGCCTCACTTGGGGTGCCCGGCTCATCCGTCCCACACTCCTTGGATGTGTGTTCCTCAGACAGCTGGACAGCTGGGGAAGTGGACCTCCCCCAGCAAGGGAGACCTGCCTAGAACATTGCTCTGTGTACAAAGAGGATTCGCTGTGCCTCTGGCACTGGGGAGAGACTTTCTGCACCCAGGAGACACTTGGCACACACAGCGTTTCCCCATGGAAAGTGGTGTGAAAAAGAGCACCCGCCGGGGCTGCATGGCCCTCTGCGGTAGAAGCCCTCCACGCAGCAGGCTGTCATGGACTCGGCTGCAGGCCTTTGTGGCTGGAGAGACTGCAGCTCCTCTGGAGGCTCTGGGCCAATTTTCACTCACCTTCGAGTGCAATAGGCTTGTGGGTTAAGGTGCTTGCAAAGGAAGGCAAGCAGCCTGCTCCTTTCCATTAGGAACACGTGTGGTGAGAGGCTTGGCAGCAGAGAAGAACAAAGAGGGGCAGCCAAGGAGGGGATTTGCATGCAGCTGGGTGGCCCCCAAATCTCCTGTTTCCCAAGCAGGGAATGCCTGCTGTGCCCATCAGTGCCCATTTCTAAGTGGGCACCCAGCCTCTGGATCTGCCCTTTCCCAGCCCTGAAAACACACGCAGGCCACACCCTGAGCCCTTCCAACTGTGAACTTTGCTCCCTGTGAGGGCTGAATGCCACATCTGGCTAAGGTGGGAGAAGGCCCGAGGAGGCCTTGGGGGACCTGCCAAGACATAGCAGTGCTCAGCAATGAGCACTCTGCTTTCTTTTGGCTGGACGCACATTCCAGTTTCTGCTTGAGGCCCGGAGAGGTCAGATAGGCGATCCCCGGGGGAAGGCAGAGCAGAGGGTTTTTCGGTGGAGCGTTGGCTCCCTCTGCTGGCCGTCAAGCGTGGAAGGCTAAGCCTTGCTCCAGCTGAGTTCCTGAGCAAGTTTCCAAGCAGGAGGCACTCTGGCTCCACAAGCTAGAGGACTTCCCAGTGGCTCCAGAGTGGGTGGCAAGGGCATGTGAGTTGGAGGGTGCTCAGAAGCCACAGGGGAGACTTGAGTGTGGTTGGGTGCAGGTGTGCCAATATGTGTGGGTGTGTGGGTGTGTGCGCATGTGTGCGAGTGTGTTTTAGTGTGTGTGAGAGTGTGCGTGAGTGCGGGCGTGCGAGTGTGTATGGGTGTGTGCGGGTGTGTGTGTGTGTGTGCGGGCATGTGCGTGTGTGTTTTGGTGGGGGTAGGTGTGTGTGTGTGTGTAGGCCTGTATGTGTATCTGCGGGTGTGTGCGGGTGTGTATAGGATTGTGTGTGTGTGTGGGGTGTGTGTGGGTGTGTGCGGCTGTGTGTGAATGTGTGTGGGTGTGTGCTAGTGTCTTTGGGTGTGTGTGAGTGGGTTTGGGTGTGTGCATGCGTGTGTTAGAGTGAGTGGGACTGTGCAGGGTGTGCAGGTGGGTTTGGGTGTTTGTGGATGTGTGCAGGAGTGTGCAAGTATATGCGGGTATGTGTGGTTGTGTGCAGGTTGTGTGTGTGATTGGGTGTGTTTGGGTTTGTGTGGGTGTTTGTTAGTGTGTGCGAGAGTGTGTGGGTGTGTATGAGTCTGTGTGGGTCTGTGAGAGTGTGTGTGAGTGCAAGTGCGTGTGTGCGGGTGCTTGAGGTTGTGCGCCTGTGCGAGAGGGTGAGTGGTTGTGTGCAGGTGTGTGAGGGTGTGGGTGTGAGGGTGTGTGTGAGTGTGTGCAGGTGTGTGAGGGTGAGTGGGTGTGTGCAGGTGTGTGCGTATGTGTGCGGGTGTGTGTGAGTGTGTGTGAGTGTGTTTGTGTGTGCGAGTGTCTATGGGTGTTTGTGGGTGTGTGCGGTTGAGTGCAACTGTGTGCAGGTGTGTGCGCGTGTGTATGTGTGTGTGCAGGTGAGTGTGGGTATGTGGGTGTGTGCGGGTGTGTGCGTGTGTGTATAGGTTTCTGTGTGTGTGTGCGGGTGTGTGTGGGTGCGCTCCCCGGGTGGGCTGAATGTCATGACTGTGTTAGGGGAGAGAAGGCCCAAAGAGGCCTTCAGGGAGCTGCCATGGCATAGCAGTGCTCAGGAAAGAGCACCCTTCTTTCTTTAGGCTGGAGGCACACTCGAGTTTCTGCTTGAGGCAGAGGGACGGCAGAGAGGCCATCACTGGCTGAAGGCAAAGCAGAGAGATTTTCGGTGGAGCGATGGCTCCATCTGCTGGCTGACAAGCGTGGAAGGCGAAGCCTCGCTCCAACTGAGTTCCTGAGGAAGGTCCCAAGCAGGAGGCACTCTGGCTCCACAAGCTAGAGGGTCCTGCTTAGGACTTCCCAGTGGCTCCAGAGTGGATGGCAAGGGCATGTGGGTTGGAGGGTGCTCGGAAGCCGCAGGGGAGGCTTTGGGCACCCAGTGCTCTGTGACGAAACACGCTGCAGGCCCGAGCATCCATGAACTCCTCCAAGGTTTTGGAGCAGGAAATCTGTCCTTAGCAGAAGGCTTCCTGCAAAGGCCTGCAGGCCTTTCTGGGTGGCTAAGCTGCAGCTCCCTTGCAGGCTGCTGGTCCAGGGGCCTGTGTCCCTTGGTCTAAAGTGCTGTAGGAGGAGCTCCTAGCAAGGGGAGAGCAAGCACCTTGTTTCCCTTGAAGAGACTGGCTTGTACATGGGGAGGCCTGCCAGCAGCGAAGACAGCGCAGGCAGCATGGGGGTTTGGCAGGCAGCTAAGAGGCTGCAGGAGTCCTGCATGAAATAGGGGTCATGACTGGTTTCTCCTCAAGGCCCAATGGCAACGTGCACACACAGCCTCTGGACCTGCAGCTCCCGAGCAGTGCAAGAGACCCCCAGGCAGCAGCCTGGGGCCTCCTCGGATGAGCTGTGCTCCATAGAGGGCCTGCCTGCTGGCAATGGCCTAGGCCACCCCAGGCCCTAGAGAGGCCCGGCTGAGCCTGGGATGGGCCCTGCCCTCGCAGTGCTCAGGGAAAACCCGTGTTTGAGGCCAGGCTGCAGGCACATTCAATGTTGTGTCTGCTGCAGAGAGACTTCAGCTAGGACTTCCAGGGGGAATGTGAAGCGCTGTGGTTTTTACCTGCAATCCATGTGCCTCACTTGGGGTGCCCGGCCCATCCGTCCCACACTCCTTGGATGTGTGTTCCTCAGACAGCTGGACAGCTGGGGAAGTGGACCTCCCCCAGCAAGGGAGACCTGCCTAGAACATTGCTCTGTGTACAAAGAGGATTCGCTGTGCCTCTGGCACTGGGGAGAGACTTTCTGCACCCAGGAGACACTTGGCACACACAGCATTTCCCCATGGAAAGTGGTGTGAAAAAGAGCACCCGCCGGGGCTGCATGGCCCTCTGCGGTAGAAGCCCTCCACGCAGCAGGCTGTCATGGACTCGGCTGCAGGCCTTTGTGGCTGGAGAGACTGCAGCTCCTCTGGAGGCTCTGGGCCAATTTTCACTCACCTTCGAGTGCAATAGGCTTGTGGGTTAAGGTGCTTGCAAAGGAAGGCAAGCAGCCTGCTCCTTTCCATTAGGAACACGTGTGGTGAGAGGCTTGGCAGCAGAGAAGAACAAAGAGGGGCAGCCAAGGAGGGGATTTGCATGCAGCTGGGTGGCCCCCAAATCTCCTGTTTCCCAAGCAGGGAATGCCTGCTGTGCCCATCAGTGCCCATTTCTAAGTGGGCACCCAGCCTCTGGATCTGCCCTTTCCCAGCCCTGAAAACACACGCAGGCCACACCCTGAGCCCTTCCAACTGTGAACTTTGCTCCCTGTGAGGGCTGAATGCCACATCTGGCTAAGGTGGGAGAAGGCCCGAGGAGGCCTTGGGGGACCTGCCAAGACATAGCAGTGCTCAGCAATGAGCACTCTGCTTTCTTTTGGCTGGACGCACATTCCAGTTTCTGCTTGAGGCCCGGAGAGGTCAGATAGGCGATCCCCGGGGGAAGGCAGAGCAGAGGGTTTTTCGGTGGAGCATTGGCTCCCTCTGCTGGCCGTCAAGCGTGGAAGGCTAAGCCTTGCTCCAGCTGAGTTCCTGAGCAAGTTTCCAAGCAGGAGGCACTCTGGCTCCACAAGCTAGAGGACTTCCCAGTGGCTCCAGAGTGGGTGGCAAGGGCATGTGAGTTGGAGGGTGCTCAGAAGCCACAGGGGAGACTTGAGTGTGGTTGGGTGCAGGTGTGCCAATATGTGTGGGTGTGTGCGCATGTGTGCGAGTGTGTTTTAGTGTGTGTGAGAGTGTGCGTGAGTGCAGGCGTGTGAGTGTGTATGGGTGTGTGCGGGTGTGTGTGTGTGTGTGCGGGCATGTGCGTGTGTGTTTTGGTGGGGGTAGGTGTGTGTGTGTGTGTGTAGGCGTGTATGTGTATCTGCGGGTGTGTGCGGGTGTGTATAGGATTGTGTGTGTGTGTGGGGTGTGTGTGGGTGTGTGCGGCTGTGTGTGAATGTGTGTGGGTGTGTGCTAGTGTCTTTGGGTGTGTGTGAGTGGGTTTGGGTGTGTGCATGCGTGTGTTAGAGTGAGTGGGACTGTGCAGGGTGTGCAGGTGGGTTCGGGTGTGTGTGGATGTGTGCAGGAATGTGCAAGTATATGCGGGTATGTGTGGTTGTGTGCAGGTTGTGTGTGTGATTGGGTGTGTTTGGGTTTGTGTGGGTGTTTGTTAGTGTGTGCAAGAGTGTGTGGGTGTGTATGAGTCTGTGTGGGTCTGTGAGAGTGTGTGTGAGTGCAAGTGCGTGTGTGCGGGTGCTTGAGGTTGTGCGCCTGTGCGAGAGGGTGAGTGGTTGTGTGCAGGTGTGTGAGGGTGTGGGTGTGAGGGTGTGTGTGAGTGTGTGCAGGTGTGTGAGGGTGAGTGGGTGTGTGCAGGTGTGTGCGTATGTGTGCGGGTGTGTGTGAGTGTGTGTGAGTGTGTTTGTGTGTGTGAGTGTCTATGGGTGTTTGTGGGTGTGTGCGGTTGAGTGCAACTGTGTGCAGGTGTGTGCGCGTGTGTATGTGTGTGTGCAGGTGAGTGTGGTTATGTGGGTGTGTGCGGGTGTGTGCGTGTGTGTATAGGTTTCTGTGTGTGTGTGCGGGTGTGTGTGGGTGCGCTCCCCGGGTGGGCTGAATGTCATGACTGTGTTAGGGGAGAGAAGGCCCAAAGAGGCCTTCAGGGAGCTGCCATGGCATAGCAGTGCTCAGGAAAGAGCACCCTTCTTTCTTTAGGCTGGAGGCACACTCGAGTTTCTGCTTGAGGCAGAGGGACGGCAGAGAGGCCATCACTGGCTGAAGGCAAAGCAGAGAGATTTTCGGTGGAGCGATGGCTCCATCTGCTGGCTGACAAGCGTGGAAGGCGAAGCCTCGCTCCAACTGAGTTCCTGAGGAAGGTCCCAAGCAGGAGGCACTCTGGCTCCACAAGCTAGAGGGTCCTGCTTAGGACTTCCCAGTGGCTCCAGAGTGGATGGCAAGGGCATGTGGGTTGGAGGGTGCTCGGAAGCCGCAGGGGAGGCTTTGGGCACCCAGTGCTCTGTGACGAAACACGCTGCAGGCCCGAGCATCCATGAACTCCTCCAAGGTTTTGGAGCAGGAAATCTGTCCTTAGCAGAAGGCTTCCTGCAAAGGCCTGCAGGCCTTTCTGGGTGGCTAAGCTGCAGCTCCCTTGCAGGCTGCTGGTCCAGGGGCCTGTGTCCCTTGGTCTAAAGTGCTGTAGGAGGAGCTCCTAGCAAGGGGAGAGCAAGCACCTTGTTTCCCTTGAAGAGACTGGCTTGTACATGGGGAGGCCTGCCAGCAGCGAAGACAGCGCAGGCAGCATGGGGGTTTGGCAGGCAGCTAAGAGGCTGCAGGAGTCCTGCATGAAATAGGGGTCATGACTGGTTTCTCCTCAAGGCCCAATGGCAACGTGCACACACAGCCTCTGGACCTGCAGCTCCCGAGCAGTGCAAGAGACCCCCAGGCAGCAGCCTGGGGCCTCCTCGGATGAGCTGTGCTCCATAGAGGGCCTGCCTGCTGGCAATGGTCTAGGCCACCCCAGGCCCTAGAGAGGCCCGGCTGAGCCTGGGATGGGCCCTGCCCTCGCAGTGCTCAGGGAAAACCCGTGTTTGAGGCCAGGCTGCAGGCACATTCAATGTTGTGTCTGCTGCAGAGAGACTTCAGCTAGGACTTCCAGGGGGAATGTGAAGCGCTGTGGTTTTTACCTGCAATCCATGTGCCTCACTTGGGGTGCCCGGCCCATCCGTCCCACACTCCTTGGATGTGTGTTCCTCAGACAGCTGGACAGCTGGGGAAGTGGACCTCCCCCAGCAAGGGAGACCTGCCTAGAACATTGCTCTGTGTACAAAGAGGATTCGCTGTGCCTCTGGCACTGGGGAGAGACTTTCTGCACCCAGGAGACACTTGGCACACACAGCATTTCCCCATGGAAAGTGGTGTGAAAAAGAGCACCCGCCGGGGCTGCATGGCCCTCTGCGGTAGAAGCCCTCCACGCAGCAGGCTGTCATGGACTCGGCTGCAGGCCTTTGTGGCTGGAGAGACTGCAGCTCCTCTGGAGGCTCTGGGCCAATTTTCACTCACCTTCGAGTGCAATAGGCTTGTGGGTTAAGGTGCTTGCAAAGGAAGGCAAGCAGCCTGCTCCTTTCCATTAGGAACACGTGTGGTGAGAGGCTTGGCAGCAGAGAAGAACAAAGAGGGGCAGCCAAGGAGGGGATTTGCATGCAGCTGGGTGGCCCCCAAATCTCCTGTTTCCCAAGCAGGGAATGCCTGCTGTGCCCATCAGTGCCCATTTCTAAGTGGGCACCCAGCCTCTGGATCTGCCCTTTCCCAGCCCTGAAAACACACGCAGGCCACACCCTGAGCCCTTCCAACTGTGAACTTTGCTCCCTGTGAGGGCTGAATGCCACATCTGGCTAAGGTGGGAGAAGGCCCGAGGAGGCCTTGGGGGACCTGCCAAGACATAGCAGTGCTCAGCAATGAGCACTCTGCTTTCTTTTGGCTGGACGCACATTCCAGTTTCTGCTTGAGGCCCGGAGAGGTCAGATAGGCGGTCCCCGGGGGAAGGCAGAGCAGAGGGTTTTTCGGTGGAGCGTTGGCTCCCTCTGCTGGCCGTCAAGCGTGGAAGGCTAAGCCTTGCTCCAGCTGAGTTCCTGAGCAAGTTTCCAAGCAGGAGGCACTCTGGCTCCACAAGCTAGAGGACTTCCCAGTGGCTCCAGAGTGGGTGGCAAGGGCATGTGAGTTGGAGGGTGCTCAGAAGCCACAGGGGAGACTTGAGTGTGGTTGGGTGCAGGTGTGCCAATATGTGTGGGTGTGTGCGCATGTGTGCGAGTGTGTTTTAGTGTGTGTGAGAGTGTGCGTGAGTGCGGGCGTGCGAGTGTGTATGGGTGTGTGCGGGTGTGTGTGTGTGTGTGCGGGCATGTGCGTGTGTGTTTTGGTGGGGGTAGGTGTGTGTGTGTGTGTGTAGGCGTGTATGTGTATCTGCGGGTGTGTGCGGGTGTGTATAGGATTGTGTGTGTGTGTGGGGTGTGTGTGGGTGTGTGCGGCTGTGTGTGAATGTGTGTGGGTGTGTGCTAGTGTCTTTGGGTGTGTGTGAGTGGGTTTGGGTGTGTGCATGCGTGTGTTAGAGTGAGTGGGACTGTGCAGGGTGTGCAGGTGTGTTCGGGTGTGTGTGGATGTGTGCAGGAGTGTGCAAGTATAAGCGGGTATGTGTGGTTGTGTGCAGGTTGTGTGTGTGATTGGGTGTGTTTGGGTTTGTGTGGGTGTTTGTTAGTGTGTGCGAGAGTGTGTGGGTGTGTATGAGTCTGTGTGGGTCTGTGAGAGTGTGTGTGAGTGCAAGTGCGTGTGTGCGGGTGCTTGAGCTTGTGCGCCTGTGCGAGAGGGTGAGTGGTTGTGTGCAGGTGTGTGAGGGTGTGGGTGTGAGGGTGTGTGTGAGTGTGTGCAGGTGTGTGAGGGTGAGTGGGTGTGTGCAGGTGTGTGCGTATGTGTGCGGGTGTGTGTGAGTGTGTGTGAGTGTGTTTGTGTGTGCGAGTGTCTATGGGTGTTTGTGGGTGTGTGCGGTTGAGTGCAACTGTGTGCAGGTGTGTGCGCGTGTGTATGTGTGTGTGCAGGTGAGTGTGGGTATGTGGGTGTGTGCGGGTGTGTGCGTGTGTGTATAGGTTTCTGTGTGTGTGTGCGGGTGTGTGTGGGTGCGCTCCCCGGGTGGGCTGAATGTCATGACTGTGTTAGGGGAGAGAAGGCCCAAAGAGGCCTTCAGGGAGCTGCCATGGCATAGCAGTGCTCAGGAAAGAGCACCCTTCTTTCTTTAGGCTGGAGGCACACTCGAGTTTCTGCTTGAGGCAGAGGGACGGCAGAGAGGCCATCACTGGCTGAAGGCAAAGCAGAGAGATTTTCGGTGGAGCGATGGCTCCATCTGCTGGCTGACAAGCGTGGAAGGCGAAGCCTCGCTCCAACTGAGTTCCTGAGGAAGGTCCCAAGCAGGAGGCACTCTGGCTCCACAAGCTAGAGGGTCCTGCTTAGGACTTCCCAGTGGCTCCAGAGTGGATGGCAAGGGCATGTGGGTTGGAGGGTGCTCGGAAGCCGCAGGGGAGGCTTTGGGCACCCAGTGCTCTGTGACGAAACACGCTGCAGGCCCGAGCATCCATGAACTCCTCCAAGGTTTTGGAGCAGGAAATCTGTCCTTAGCAGAAGGCTTCCTGCAAAGGCCTGCAGGCCTTTCTGGGTGGCTAAGCTGCAGCTCCCTTGCAGGCTGCTGGTCCAGGGGCCTGTGTCCCTTGGTCTAAAGTGCTGTAGGAGGAGCTCCTAGCAAGGGGAGAGCAAGCACCTTGTTTCCCTTGAAGAGACTGGCTTGTACATGGGGAGGCCTGCCAGCAGCGAAGACAGCGCAGGCAGCATGGGGGTTTGGCAGGCAGCTAAGAGGCTGCAGGAGTCCTGCATGAAATAGGGGTCATGACTGGTTTCTCCTCAAGGCCCAATGGCAACGTGCACACACAGCCTCTGGACCTGCAGCTCCCGAGCAGTGCAAGAGACTCCCAGGCAGCAGCCTGGGGCCTCCTCGGATGAGCTGTGCTCCATAGAGGGCCTGCCTGCTGGCAATGGCCTAGGCCACCCCAGGCCCTAGAGAGGCCCGGCTGAGCCTGGGATGGGCCCTGCCCTCGCAGTGCTCAGGGAAAACCCGTGTTTGAGGCCAGGCTGCAGGCACATTCAATGTTGTGTCTGCTGCAGAGAGACTTCAGCTAGGACTTCCAGGGGGAATGTGAAGCACTGTGGTTTTTACCTGCAATCCATGTGCCTCACTTGGGGTGCCCGGCCCATCCGTCCCACACTCCTTGGATGTGTGTTCCTCAGACAGCTGGACAGCTGGGGAAGTGGACCTCCCCCAGCAAGGGAGACCTGCCTAGAACATTGCTCTGTGTACAAAGAGGATTCGCTGTGCCTCTGGCACTGGGGAGAGACTTTCTGCACCCAGGAGACACTTGGCACACACAGCGTTTCCCCATGGAAAGTGGTGTGAAAAAGAGCACCCGCCGGGGCTGCATGGCCCTCTGCGGTAGAAGCCCTCCACGCAGCAGGCTGTCATGGACTCGGCTGCAGGCCTTTGTGGCTGGAGAGACTGCAGCTCCTCTGGAGGCTCTGGGCCAATTTTCACTCACCTTCGAGTGCAATAGGCTTGTGGGTTAAGGTGCTTGCAAAGGAAGGCAAGCAGCCTGCTCCTTTCCATTAGGAACACGTGTGGTGAGAGGCTTGGCAGCAGAGAAGAACAAAGAGGGGCAGCCAAGGAGGGGATTTGCATGCAGCTGGGTGGCCCCCAAATCTCCTGTTTCCCAAGCAGGGAATGCCTGCTGTGCCCATCAGTGCCCATTTCTAAGTGGGCACCCAGCCTCTGGATCTGCCCTTTCCCAGCCCTGAAAACACACGCAGGCCACACCCTGAGCCCTTCCAACTGTGAACTTTGCTCCCTGTGAGGGCTGAATGCCACATCTGGCTAAGGTGGGAGAAGGCCCGAGGAGGCCTTGGGGGACCTGCCAAGACATAGCAGTGCTCAGCAATGAGCACTCTGCTTTCTTTTGGCTGGACGCACATTCCAGTTTCTGCTTGAGGCCCGGAGAGGTCAGATAGGCGGTCCCCGGGGGAAGGCAGAGCAGAGGGTTTTTCGGTGGAGCGTTGGCTCCCTCTGCTGGCCGTCAAGCGTGGAAGGCTAAGCCTTGCTCCAGCTGAGTTCCTGAGCAAGTTTCCAAGCAGGAGGCACTCTGGCTCCACAAGCTAGAGGACTTCCCAGTGGCTCCAGAGTGGGTGGCAAGGGCATGTGAGTTGGAGGGTGCTCAGAAGCCACAGGGGAGACTTGAGTGTGGTTGGGTGCAGGTGTGCCAATATGTGTGGGTGTGTGCGCATGTGTGCGAGTGTGTTTTAGTGTGTGTGAGAGTGTGCGTGAGTGCGGGCGTGCGAGTGTGTATGGGTGTGTGCGGGTGTGTGTGTGTGTGTGCGGGCATGTGCGTGTGTGTTTTGGTGGGGGTAGGTGTGTGTGTGTGTGTGTAGGCGTGTATGTGTATCTGCGGGTGTGTGCGGGTGTGTATAGGATTGTGTGTGTGTGTGGGGTGTGTGTGGGTGTGTGCGGCTGTGTGTGAATGTGTGTGGGTGTGTGCTAGTGTCTTTGGGTGTGTGTGAGTGGGTTTGGGTGTGTGCATGCGTGTGTTAGAGTGAGTGGGACTGTGCAGGGTGTGCAGGTGTGTTCGGGTGTGTGTGGATGTGTGCAGGAGTGTGCAAGTATAAGCGGGTATGTGTGGTTGTGTGCAGGTTGTGTGTGTGATTGGGTGTGTTTGGGTTTGTGTGGGTGTTTGTTAGTGTGTGCGAGAGTGTGTGGGTGTGTATGAGTCTGTGTGGGTCTGTGAGAGTGTGTGTGAGTGCAAGTGCGTGTGTGCGGGTGCTTGAGGTTGTGCGCCTGTGCGAGAGGGTGAGTGGTTGTGTGCAGGTGTGTGAGGGTGTGGTTGTGAGGGTGTGTGTGAGTGTGTGCAGGTGTGTGAGGGTGAGTGGGTGTGTGCAGGTGTGTGCGTATGTGTGCGGGTGTGTGTGAGTGTGTGTGAGTGTGTTTGTGTGTGCGAGTGTCTATGGGTGTTTGTGGGTGTGTGCGGTTGAGTGCAACTGTGTGCAGGTGTGTGCGCGTGTGTATGTGTGTGTGCAGGTGAGTGTGGGTATGTGGGTGTGTGCGGGTGTGTGCGTGTGTGTATAGGTTTCTGTGTGTGTGTGCGGGTGTGTGTGGGTGCGCTCCCCGGGTGGGCTGAATGTCATGACTGTGTTAGGGGAGAGAAGGCCCAAAGAGGCCTTCAGGGAGCTGCCATGGCATAGCAGTGCTCAGGAAAGAGCACCCTTCTTTCTTTAGGCTGGAGGCACACTCGAGTTTCTGCTTGAGGCAGAGGGATGGCAGAGAGGCCATCACTGGCTGAAGGCAAAGCAGAGAGATTTTTGGTGGAGCGATGGCTCCATCTGCTGGCTGACAAGCGTGGAAGGCGAAGCCTCGCTCCAACTGAGTTCCTGAGGAAGGTCCCAAGCAGGAGGCACTCTGGCTCCACAAGCTAGAGGGTCCTGCTTAGGACTTCCCAGTGGCTCCAGAGTGGATGGCAAGGGCATGTGGGTTGGAGGGTGCTCGGAAGCCGCAGGGGAGGCTTTGGGCACCCAGTGCTCTGTGACGAAACACGCTGCAGGCCCGAGCATCCATGAACTCCTCCAAGGTTTTGGAGCAGGAAATCTGTCCTTAGCAGAAGGCTTCCTGCAAAGGCCTGCAGGCCTTTCTGGGTGGCTAAGCTGCAGCTCCCTTGCAGGCTGCTGGTCCAGGGGCCTGTGTCCCTTGGTCTAAAGTGCTGTAGGAGGAGCTCCTAGCAAGGGGAGAGCAAGCACCTTGTTTCCCTTGAAGAGACTGGCTTGTACATGGGGAGGCCTGCCAGCAGCGAAGACAGCGCAGGCAGCATGGGGGTTTGGCAGGCAGCTAAGAGGCTGCAGGAGTCCTGCATGAAATAGGGGTCATGACTGGTTTCTCCTCAAGGCCCAATGGCAACGTGCACACACAGCCTCTGGACCTGCAGCTCCCGAGCAGTGCAAGAGACCCCCAGGCAGCAGCCTGGGGCCTCCTCGGATGAGCTGTGCTCCATAGAGGGCCTGCCTGCTGGCAATGGCCTAGGCCACCCCAGGCCCTAGAGAGGCCCGGCTGAGCCTGGGATGGGCCCTGCCCTCGCAGTGCTCAGGGAAAACCCGTGTTTGAGGCCAGGCTGCAGGCACATTCAATGTTGTGTCTGCTGCAGAGAGACTTCAGCTAGGACTTCCAGGGGGAATGTGAAGCGCTGTGGTTTTTACCTGCAATCCATGTGCCTCACTTGGGGTGCCCGGCCCATCCGTCCCACACTCCTTGGATGTGTGTTCCTCAGACAGCTGGACAGCTGGGGAAGTGGACCTCCCCCAGCAAGGGAGACCTGCCTAGAACATTGCTCTGTGTACAAAGAGGATTCGCTGTGCCTCTGGCACTGGGGAGAGACTTTCTGCACCCAGGAGACACTTGGCACACACAGCGTTTCCCCATGGAAAGTGGTGTGAAAAAGAGCACCCGCCGGGGCTGCATGGCCCTCTGCGGTAGAAGCCCTCCACGCAGCAGGCTGTCATGGACTCGGCTGCAGGCCTTTGTGGCTGGAGAGACTGCAGCTCCTCTGGAGGCTCTGGGCCAATTTTCACTCACCTTCGAGTGCAATAGGCTTGTGGGTTAAGGTGCTTGCAAAGGAAGGCAAGCAGCCTGCTCCTTTCCATTAGGAACACGTGTGGTGAGAGGCTTGGCAGCAGAGAAGAACAAAGAGGGGCAGCCAAGGAGGGGATTTGCATGCAGCTGGGTGGCCCCCAAATCTCCTGTTTCCCAAGCAGGGAATGCCTGCTGTGCCCATCAGTGCCCATTTCTAAGTGGGCACCCAGCCTCTGGATCTGCCCTTTCCCAGCCCTGAAAACACACGCAGGCCACACCCTGAGCCCTTCCAACTGTGAACTTTGCTCCCTGTGAGGGCTGAATGCCACATCTGGCTAAGGTGGGAGAAGGCCCGAGGAGGCCTTGGGGGACCTGCCAAGACATAGCAGTGCTCAGCAATGAGCACTCTGCTTTCTTTTGGCTGGACGCACATTCCAGTTTCTGCTTGAGGCCCGGAGAGGTCAGATAGGCGATCCCCGGGGGAAGGCAGAGCAGAGGGTTTTTCGGTGGAGCGTTGGCTCCCTCTGCTGGCCATCAAGCGTGGAAGGCTAAGCCTTGCTCCAGCTGAGTTCCTGAGCAAGTTTCCAAGCAGGAGGCACTCTGGCTCCACAAGCTAGAGGACTTCCCAGTGGCTCCAGAGTGGGTGGCAAGGGCATGTGAGTTGGAGGGTGCTCAGAAGCCACAGGGGAGACTTGAGTGTGGTTGGGTGCAGGTGTGCCAATATGTGTGGGTGTGTGCGCATGTGTGCGAGTGTGTTTTAGTGTGTGTGAGAGTGTGCGTGAGTGCGGGCATGCGAGTGTGTATGGGTGTGTGCGGGTGTGTGTGTGTGTGTGCGGGCATGTGCGTGTGTGTTTTGGTGGGGGTAGGTGTGTGTGTGTGTGTGTAGGCGTGTATGTGTATCTGCGGGTGTGTGCGGGTGTGTATAGGATTGTGTGTGTGTGTGGGGTGTGTGTGGGTGTGTGCGGCTGTGTGTGAATGTGTGTGGGTGTGTGCTAGTGTCTTTGGGTCTGTGTGAGTGGGTTTCGGTGTGTGCATGCGTGTGTTAGAGTGAGAGGGACTGTGCAGGGTGTGCAGGTGGGTTTGGGTGTGTGTGGATGTGTGCAGGAGTGTGCAAGTATATGCGGGTATGTGTGGTTGTGTGCAGGTTGTGTGTGTGATTGGGTGTGTTTGGGTTTGTGTGGGTGTTTGTTAGTGTGTGCGAGAGTGTGTGGGTGTGTATGAGTCTGTGTGGGTCTGTGAGAGTGTGTGTGAGTGCAAGTGCGTGTGTGCGGGTGCTTGAGGTTGTGCGCCTGTGCGAGAGGGTGAGTGGTTGTGTGCAGGTGTGTGAGGGTGTGGGTGTGAGGGTGTGTGTGAGTGTGTGCAGGTGTGTGAGGGTGAGTGGGTGTGTGCAGGTGTGTGCGTATGTGTGCGGGTGTGTGTGAGTGTGTGTGAGTGTGTTTGTGTGTGCGAGTGTCTATGGGTGTTTGTGGGTGTGTGCGGTTGAGTGCAACTGTGTGCAGGTGTGTGCGCGTGTGTATGTGTGTGTGCAGGTGAGTGTGGGTATGTGGGTGTGTGCGGGTGTGTGTGTGTGTGTATAGGTTTCTGTGTGTGTGTGCGGGTGTGTGTGGGTGCGCTCCCCGGGTGGGCTGAATGTCATGACTGTGTTAGGGGAGAGAAGGCCCAAAGAGGCCTTCAGGGAGCTGCCATGGCATAGCAGTGCTCAGGAAAGAGCACCCTTCTTTCTTTAGGCTGGAGGCACACTCGAGTTTCTGCTTGAGGCAGAGGGACGGCAGAGAGGCCATCACTGGCTGAAGGCAAAGCAGAGAGATTTTCGGTGGAGCGATGGCTCCATCTGCTGGCTGACAAGCGTGGAAGGCGAAGCCTCGCTCCAACTGAGTTCCTGAGGAAGGTCCCAAGCAGGAGGCACTCTGGCTCCACAAGCTAGAGGGTCCTGCTTAGGACTTCCCAGTGGCTCCAGAGTGGATGGCAAGGGCATGTGGGTTGGAGGGTGCTCGGAAGCCGCAGGGGAGGCTTTGGGCACCCAGTGCTCTGTGACGAAACACGCTGCAGGCCCGAGCATCCATGAACTCCTCCAAGGTTTTGGAGCAGGAAATCTGTCCTTAGCAGAAGGCTTCCTGCAAAGGCCTGCAGGCCTTTCTGGGTGGCTAAGCTGCAGCTCCCTTGCAGGCTGCTGGTCCAGGGGCCTGTGTCCCTTGGTCTAAAGTGCTGTAGGAGGAGCTCCTAGCAAGGGGAGAGCAAGCACCTTGTTTCCCTTGAAGAGACTGGCTTGTACATGGGGAGGCCTGCCAGCAGCGAAGACAGCGCAGGCAGCATGGGGGTTTGGCAGGCAGCTAAGAGGCTGCAGGAGTCCTGCATGAAATAGGGGTCATGACTGGTTTCTCCTCAAGGCCCAATGGCAATGTGCACACACAGCCTCTGGACCTGCAGCTCCCGAGCAGTGCAAGAGACTCCCAGGCAGCAGCCTGGGGCCTCCTCGGATGAGCTGTGCTCCATAGAGGGCCTGCCTGCTGGCAATGGCCTAGGCCACCCCAGGCCCTAGAGAGGCCCGGCTGAGCCTGGGATGGGCCCTGCCCTCGCAGTGCTCAGGGAAAACCCGTGTTTGAGGCCAGGCTGCAGGCACATTCAATGTTGTGTCTGCTGCAGAGAGACTTCAGCTAGGACTTCCAGGGGGAATGTGAAGCACTGTGGTTTTTACCTGCAATCCATGTGCCTCACTTGGGGTGCCCGGCCCATCCGTCCCACACTCCTTGGATGTGTGTTCCTCAGACAGCTGGACAGCTGGGGAAGTGGACCTCCCCCAGCAAGGGAGACCTGCCTAGAACATTGCTCTGTGTACAAAGAGGATTCGCTGTGCCTCTGGCACTGGGGAGAGACTTTCTGCACCCAGGAGACACTTGGCACACACAGCGTTTCCCCATGGAAAGTGGTGTGAAAAAGAGCACCCGCCGGGGCTGCATGGCCCTCTGCGGTAGAAGCCCTCCACGCAGCAGGCTGTCATGGACTCGGCTGCAGGCCTTTGTGGCTGGAGAGACTGCAGCTCCTCTGGAGGCTCTGGGCCAATTTTCACTCACCTTCGAGTGCAATAGGCTTGTGGGTTAAGGTGCTTGCAAAGGAAGGCAAGCAGCCTGCTCCTTTCCATTAGGAACACGTGTGGTGAGAGGCTTGGCAGCAGAGAAGAACAAAGAGGGGCAGCCAAGGAGGGGATTTGCATGCAGCTGGGTGGCCCCCAAATCTCCTGTTTCCCAAGCAGGGAATGCCTGCTGTGCCCATCAGTGCCCATTTCTAAGTGGGCACCCAGCCTCTGGATCTGCCCTTTCCCAGCCCTGAAAACACACGCAGGCCACACCCTGAGCCCTTCCAACTGTGAACTTTGCTCCCTGTGAGGGCTGAATGCCACATCTGGCTAAGGTGGGAGAAGGCCCGAGGAGGCCTTGGGGGACCTGCCAAGACATAGCAGTGCTCAGCAATGAGCACTCTACTTTCTTTTGGCTGGACGCACATTCCAGTTTCTGCTTGAGGCCCGGAGAGGTCAGATAGGCGATCCCCGGGGGAAGGCAGAGCAGAGGGTTTTTCGGTGGAGCGTTGGCTCCCTCTGCTGGCCGTCAAGCGTGGAAGGCTAAGCCTTGCTCCAGCTGAGTTCCTGAGCAAGTTTCCAAGCAGGAGGCACTCTGGCTCCACAAGCTAGAGGACTTCCCAGTGGCTCCAGAGTGGGTGGCAAGGGCATGTGAGTTGGAGGGTGCTCAGAAGCCACAGGGGAGACTTGAGTGTGGTTGGGTGCAGGTGTGCCAATATGTGTGGGTGTGTGGGTGTGTGCGCATGTGTGCGAGTGTGTTTTAGTGTGTGTGAGAGTGTGCGTGAGTGCGGGCGTGCGAGTGTGTATGGGTGTGTGCGGGTGTGTGTGTGTGTGTGCGGGCATGTGCGTGTGTGTTTTGGTGGGGGTAGGTGTGTGTGTGTGTGTAGGCCTGTATGTGTATCTGCGGGTGTGTGCGGGTGTGTATAGGATTGTGTGTGTGTGTGGGGTGTGTGTGGGTGTGTGCGGCTGTGTGTGAATGTGTGTGGGTGTGTGCTAGTGTCTTTGGGTGTGTGTGAGTGGGTTTGGGTGTGTGCATGCGTGTGTTAGAGTGAGTGGGACTGTGCAGGGTGTGCAGGTGGGTTTGGGTGTGTGTGGATGTGTGCAGGAGTGTGCAAGTATATGCGGGTATGTGTGGTTGTGTGCAGGTTGTGTGTGTGATTGGGTGTGTTTGGGTTTGTGTGGGTGTTTGTTAGTGTGTGCGAGAGTGTGTGGGTGTGTATGAGTCTGTGTGGGTCTGTGAGAGTGTGTGTGAGTGCAAGTGCGTGTGTGCGGGTGCTTGAGGTTGTGCGCCTGTGCGAGAGTGTGAGTGGTTGTGTGCAGGTGTGTGAGGGTGTGGGTGTGAGGGTGTGTGTGAGTGTGTGCAGGTGTGTGAGGGTGAGTGGGTGTGTGCAGGTGTGTGCGTATGTGTGCGGGTGTGTGTGAGTGTGTGTGAGTGTGTTTGTGTGTGCGAGTGTCTATGGGTGTTTGTGGGTGTGTGCGGTTGAGTGCAACTGTGTGCAGGTGTGTGCGCGTGTGTATGTGTGTGTGCAGGTGAGTGTGGGTATGTGGGTGTGTGCGGGTGTGTGCGTGTGTGTATAGGTTTCTGTGTGTGTGTGCGGGTGTGTGTGGGTGCGCTCCCCGGGTGGGCTGAATGTCATGACTGTGTTAGGGGAGAGAAGGCCCAAAGAGGCCTTCAGGGAGCTGCCATGGCATAGCAGTGCTCAGGAAAGAGCACCCTTCTTTCTTTAGGCTGGAGGCACACTCGAGTTTCTGCTTGAGGCAGAGGGACGGCAGAGAGGCCATCACTGGCTGAAGGCAAAGCAGAGAGATTTTCGGTGGAGCGATGGCTCCATCTGCTGGCTGACAAGCGTGGAAGGCGAAGCCTCGCTCCAACTGAGTTCCTGAGGAAGGTCCCAAGCAGGAGGCACTCTGGCTCCACAAGCTAGAGGGTCCTGCTTAGGACTTCCCAGTGGCTCCAGAGTGGATGGCAAGGGCATGTGGGTTGGAGGGTGCTCGGAAGCCGCAGGGGAGGCTTTGGGCACCCAGTGCTCTGTGACGAAACACGCTGCAGGCCCGAGCATCCATGAACTCCTCCAAGGTTTTGGAGCAGGAAATCTGTCCTTAGCAGAAGGCTTCCTGCAAAGGCCTGCAGGCCTTTCTGGGTGGCTAAGCTGCAGCTCCCTTGCAGGCTGCTGGTCCAGGGGCCTGTGTCCCTTGGTCTAAAGTGCTGTAGGAGGAGCTCCTAGCAAGGGGAGAGCAAGCACCTTGTTTCCCTTGAAGAGACTGGCTTGTACATGGGGAGGCCTGCCAGCAGCGAAGACAGCGCAGGCAGCATGGGGGTTTGGCGGGCAGCTAAGAGGCTGCAGGAGTCCTGCATGAAATAGGGGTCATGACTGGTTTCTCCTCAAGGCCCAATGGCAACATGCACACAGAGCCTCTGGACCTGCAGCTCCCGAGCAGTGCAAGAGACCCCCAGGCAGCACCCTGGGGCCTCCTCGGATGAGCTGTGCTCCATAGAGGGCCTGCCTGCTGGCAATGGCCTAGGCCACCCCAGGCCCTAGAGAGGCCTGGCTGAGCCTGGGATGGGCCCTGCCCTCGCAGTGCTCAGGGAAAACCCGTGTTTGAGGCCAGGCTGCAGGCACATTCAATGTTGTGTCTGCTGCAGAGAGACTTCAGCTAGGACTTCCAGGGGGAATGTGAAGCGCTGTGGTTTTTACCTGCAATCCATGTGCCTCACTTGGGGTGCCCGGCCCATCCGTCCCACACTCCTTGGATGTGTGTTCCTCAGACAGCTGGACAGCTGGGGAAGTGGACCTCCCCCAGCAAGGGAGACCTGCCTAGAACATTGCTCTGTGTACAAAGAGGATTCGCTGTGCCTCTGGCACTGGGGAGAGACTTTCTGCACCCAGGAGACACTTGGCACACACAGCGTTTCCCCATGGAAAGTGGTGTGAAAAAGAGCACCCGCCGGGGCTGCATGGCCCTCTGCGGTAGAAGCCCTCCACGCAGCAGGCTGTCATGGACTCGGCTGCAGGCCTTTGTGGCTGGAGAGACTGCAGCTCCTCTGGAGGCTCTGGGCCAATTTTCACTCACCTTCGAGTGCAATAGGCTTGTGGGTTAAGGTGCTTGCAAAGGAAGGCAAGCAGCCTGCTCCTTTCCATTAGGAACACGTGTGGTGAGAGGCTTGGCAGCAGAGAAGAACAAAGAGGGGCAGCCAAGGAGGGGATTTGCATGCAGCTGGGTGGCCCCCAAATCTCCTGTTTCCCAAGCAGGGAATGCCTGCTGTGCCCATCAGTGCCCATTTCTAAGTGGGCACCCAGCCTCTGGATCTGCCCTTTCCCAGCCCTGAAAACACACGCAGGCCACACCCTGAGCCCTTCCAACTGTGAACTTTGCTCCCTGTGAGGGCTGAATGCCACATCTGGCTAAGGTGGGAGAAGGCCCGAGGAGGCCTTGGGGGACCTGCCAAGACATAGCAGTGCTCAGCAATGAGCACTCTGCTTTCTTTTGGCTGGACGCACATTCCAGTTTCTGCTTGAGGCCCGGAGAGGTCAGATAGGCGATCCCCGGGGGAAGGCAGAGCAGAGGGTTTTTCGGTGGAGCGTTGGCTCCCTCTGCTGGCCGTCAAGCGTGGAAGGCTAAGCCTTGCTCCAGCTGAGTTCCTGAGCAAGTTTCCAAGCAGGAGGCACTCTGGCTCCACAAGCTAGAGGACTTCCCAGTGGCTCCAGAGTGGGTGGCAAGGGCATGTGAGTTGGAGGGTGCTCAGAAGCCACAGGGGAGACTTGAGTGTGGTTGGGTGCAGGTGTGCCAATATGTGTGGGTGTGTGTGCATGTGTGCGAGTGTGTTTTAGTGTGTGTGAGAGTGTGCGTGAGTGCGGGCGTGCGAGTGTGTATGGGTGTGTGCGGGTGTGTGTGTGTGTGTGCGGGCATGTGCGTGTGTGTTTTGGTGGGGGTAGGTGTGTGTGTGTGTGTGTAGGCGTGTATGTGTATCTGCGGGTGTGTGCGGGTGTGTATAGGATTGTGTGTGTGTGTGGGGTGTGTGTGGGTGTGTGCGGCTGTGTGTGAATGTGTGTGGGTGTGTGCTAGTGTCTTTGGGTGTGTGTGAGTGGGTTTGGGTGTGTGCATGCGTGTGTTAGAGTGAGTGGGACTGTGCAGGGTGTGCAGGTGGGTTCGGGTGTGTGTGGATGTGTGCAGGAGTGTGCAAGTATATGCGGGTATGTGTGGTTGTGTGCAGGTTGTGTGTGTGATTGGGTGTGTTTGGGTTTGTGTGGGTGTTTGTTAGTGTGTGCGAGAGTGTGTGGGTGTGTATGAGTCTGTGTGGGTGTGTGAGAGTGTGTGTGAGTGCAAGTGCGTGTGTGCGGGTGCTTGAGGTTGTGCGCCTGTGCGAGAGGGTGAGTGGTTGTGTGCAGGTGTGTGAGGGTGTGGGTGTGAGGGTGTGTGTGAGTGTGTGCAGGTGTGTGAGGGTGAGTGGGTGTGTGCAGGTGTGTGCGTATGTGTGCAGGTGTGTGTGAGTGTGTGTGAGTGTGTTTGTGTGTGCGAGTGTCTATGGGTATTTGTGGGTGTGTGCGGTTGTGTGCAACTGTGTGCAGGTGTGTGCGCGTGTGTATGTGTGTGTGCAGGTGAGTGTGGGTATGTGGGTGTGTGTGCGTGTGTGTATAGGTTTCTGTGTGTGTGTGCGGGTGTGTGTGGGTGCGCTCCCCGGGTGGGCTGAATGTCATGACTGTGTTAGGGGAGAGAAGGCCCAAAGAGGCCTTCAGGGAGCTGCCATGGCATAGCAGTGCTCAGGAAAGAGCACCCTTCTTTCTTTAGGCTGGAGGCACACTCGAGTTTCTGCTTGAGGCAGAGGGACGGCAGAGAGGCCATCACTGGCTGAAGGCAAAGCAGAGAGATTTTCGGTGGAGCGATGGCTCCATCTGCTGGCTGACAAGCGTGGAAGGCGAAGCCTCGCTCCAACTGAGTTCCTGAGGAAGGTCCCAAGCAGGAGGCACTCTGGCTCCACAAGCTAGAGGGTCCTGCTTAGGACTTCCCAGTGGCTCCAGAGTGGATGGCAAGGGCATGTGGGTTGGAGGGTGCTCGGAAGCCGCAGGGGAGGCTTTGGGCACCCAGTGCTCTGTGACGAAACACGCTGCAGGCCCGAGCATCCATGAACTCCTCCAAGGTTTTGGAGCAGGAAATCTGTCCTTAGCAGAAGGCTTCCTGCAAAGGCCTGCAGGCCTTTCTGGGTGGCTAAGCTGCAGCTCCCTTGCAGGCTGCTGGTCCAGGGGCCTGTGTCCCTTGGTCTAAAGTGCTGTAGGAGGAGCTCCTAGCAAGGGGAGAGCAAGCACCTTGTTTCCCTTGAAGAGACTGGCTTGTACATGGGGAGGCCTGCCAGCAGCGAAGACAGCGCAGGCAGCATGGGGGTTTGGCGGGCAGCTAAGAGGCTGCAGGAGTCCTGCATGAAATAGGGGTCATGACTGGTTTCTCCTCAAGGCCCAATGGCAACATGCACACACAGCCTCTGGACCTGCAGCTCCCGAGCAGTGCAAGAGACCCCCAGGCAGCACCCTGGGGCCTCCTCGGATGAGCTGTGCTCCATAGAGGGCCTGCCTGCTGGCAATGGCCTAGGCCACCCCAGGCCCTAGAGAGGCCTGGCTGAGCCTGGGATGGGCCCTGCCCTCGCAGTGCTCAGGGAAAACCCGTGTTTGAGGCCAGGCTGCAGGCACATTCAATGTTGTGTCTGCTGCAGAGAGACTTCAGCTAGGACTTCCAGGGGGAATGTGAAGCGCTGTGGTTTTTACCTGCAATCCATGTGCCTCACTTGGGGTGCCCGGCCCATCCGTCCCACACTCCTTGGATGTGTGTTCCTCAGACAGCTGGACAGCTGGGGAAGTGGACCTCCCCCAGCAAGGGAGACCTGCCTAGAACATTGCTCTGTGTACAAAGAGGATTCGCTGTGCCTCTGGCACTGGGGAGAGACTTTCTGCACCCAGGAGACACTTGGCACACACAGCGTTTCCCCATGGAAAGTGGTGTGAAAAAGAGCACCCGCCGGGGCTGCATGGCCCTCTGCGGTAGAAGCCCTCCACGCAGCAGGCTGTCATGGACTCGGCTGCAGGCCTTTGTGGCTGGAGAGACTGCAGCTCCTCTGGAGGCTCTGGGCCAATTTTCACTCACCTTCGAGTGCAATAGGCTTGTGGGTTAAGGTGCTTGCAAAGGAAGGCAAGCAGCCTGCTCCTTTCCATTAGGAACACGTGTGGTGAGAGGCTTGGCAGCAGAGAAGAACAAAGAGGGGCAGCCAAGGAGGGGATTTGCATGCAGCTGGGTGGCCCCCAAATCTCCTGTTTCCCAAGCAGGGAATGCCTGCTGTGCCCATCAGTGCCCATTTCTAAGTGGGCACCCAGCCTCTGGATCTGCCCTTTCCCAGCCCTGAAAACACACGCAGGCCACACCCTGAGCCCTTCCAACTGTGAACTTTGCTCCCTGTGAGGGCTGAATGCCACATCTGGCTAAGGTGGGAGAAGGCCCGAGGAGGCCTTGGGGGACCTGCCAAGACATAGCAGTGCTCAGCAATGAGCACTCTGCTTTCTTTTGGCTGGACGCACATTCCAGTTTCTGCTTGAGGCCCGGAGAGGTCAGATAGGCGATCCCCGGGGGAAGGCAGAGCAGAGGGTTTTTCGGTGGAGCGTTGGCTCCCTCTGCTGGCCGTCAAGCGTGGAAGGCTAAGCCTTGCTCCAGCTGAGTTCCTGAGCAAGTTTCCAAGCAGGAGGCACTCTGGCTCCACAAGCTAGAGGACTTCCCAGTGGCTCCAGAGTGGGTGGCAAGGGCATGTGAGTTGGAGGGTGCTCAGAAGCCACAGGGGAGACTTGAGTGTGGTTGGGTGCAGGTGTGCCAATATGTGTGGGTGTGTGTGCATGTGTGCGAGTGTGTTTTAGTGTGTGTGAGAGTGTGCGTGAGTGCGGGCGTGCGAGTGTGTATGGGTGTGTGCGGGTGTGTGTGTGTGTGTGCGGGCATGTGCGTGTGTGTTTTGGTGGGGGTAGGTGTGTGTGTGTGTGTGTAGGCGTGTATGTGTATCTGCGGGTGTGTGCGGGTGTGTATAGGATTGTGTGTGTGTGTGGGGTGTGTGTGGGTGTGTGCGGCTGTGTGTGAATGTGTGTGGGTGTGTGCTAGTGTCTTTGGGTGTGTGTGAGTGGGTTTGGGTGTGTGCATGCGTGTGTTAGAGTGAGTGGGACTGTGCAGGGTGTGCAGGTGGGTTCGGGTGTGTGTGGATGTGTGCAGGAGTGTGCAAGTATATGCGGGTATGTGTGGTTGTGTGCAGGTTGTGTGTGTGATTGGGTGTGTTTGGGTTTGTGTGGGTGTTTGTTAGTGTGTGCGAGAGTGTGTGGGTGTGTATGAGTCTGTGTGGGTCTGTGAGAGTGTGTGTGAGTGCAAGTGCGTGTGTGCGGGTGCTTGAGGTTGTGCGCCTGTGCGAGAGGGTGAGTGGTTGTGTGCAGGTGTGTGAGGGTGTGGGTGTGAGGGTGTGTGTGAGTGTGTGCAGGTGTGTGAGGGTGAGTGGGTGTGTGCAGGTGTGTGCGTATGTGTGCAGGTGTGTGTGAGTGTGTGTGAGTGTGTTTGTGTGTGCGAGTGTCTATGGGTGTTTGTGGGTGTGTGCGGTTGAGTGCAACTGTGTGCAGGTGTGTGCGCGTGTGTATGTGTGTGTGCAGGTGAGTGTGGGTATGTGGGTCTGTGCGGGTGTGTGCGTGTGTGTATAGGTTTCTGTGTGTGTGTGCGGGTGTGTGTGGGTGCGCTCCCCGGGTGGGCTGAATGTCATGACTGTGTTAGGGGAGAGAAGGCCCAAAGAGGCCTTCAGGGAGCTGCCATGGCATAGCAGTGCTCAGGAAAGAGCACCCTTCTTTCTTTAGGCTGGAGGCACACTCGAGTTTCTGCTTGAGGCAGAGGGACGGCAGAGAGGCCATCACTGGCTGAAGGCAAAGCAGAGAGATTTTCGGTGGAGCGATGGCTCCATCTGCTGGCTGACAAGCGTGGAAGGCGAAGCCTCGCTCCAACTGAGTTCCTGAGGAAGGTCCCAAGCAGGAGGCACTCTGGCTCCACAAGCTAGAGGGTCCTGCTTAGGACTTCCCAGTGGCTCCAGAGTGGATGGCAAGGGCATGTGGGTTGGAGGGTGCTCGGAAGCCACAGGGGAGGCTTTGGGCACCCAGTGCTCTGTGACGAAACACGCTGCAGGCCCGAGCATCCATGAACTCCTCCAAGGTTTTGGAGCAGGAAATCTGTCCTTAGCAGAAGGCTTCCTGCAAAGGCCTGCAGGCCTTTCTGGGTGGCTAAGCTGCAGCTCCCTTGCAGGCTGCTGGTCCAGGGGCCTGTGTCCCTTGGTCTAAAGTGCTGTAGGAGGAGCTCCTAGCAAGGGGAGAGCAAGCACCTTGTTTCCCTTGAAGAGACTGGCTTGTACATGGGGAGGCCTGCCAGCAGCGAAGACAGCGCAGGCAGCATGGGGGTTTGGCGGGCAGCTAAGAGGCTGCAGGAGTCCTGCATGAAATAGGGGTCATGACTGGTTTCTCCTCAAGGCCCAATGGCAACGTGCACACACAGCCTCTGGACCTGCAGCTCCCGAGCAGTGCAAGAGACCCCCAGGCAGCACCCTGGGGCCTCCTCGGATGAGCTGTGCTCCATAGAGGGCCTGCCTGCTGGCAATGGCCTAGGCCACCCCAGGCCCTAGAGAGGCCCGGCTGAGCCTGGGATGGGCCCTGCCCTCGCAGTGCTCAGGGAAAACCCGTGTTTGAGGCCAGGCTGCAGGCACATTCAATGTTGTGTCTGCTGCAGAGAGACTTCAGCTAGGACTTCCAGGGGGAATGTGAAGCGCTGTGGTTTTTACCTGCAATCCATGTGCCTCACTTGGGGTGCCCGGCCCATCCGTCCCACACTCCTTGGATGTGTGTTCCTCAGACAGCTGGACAGCTGGGGAAGTGGACCTCCCCCAGCAAGGGAGACCTGCCTAGAACATTGCTCTGTGTACAAAGAGGATTCGCTGTGCCTCTGGCACTGGGGAGAGACTTTCTGCACCCAGGAGACACTTGGCACACACAGCGTTTCCCCATGGAAAGTGGTGTGAAAAAGAGCACCCGCCGGGGCTGCATGGCCCTCTGCGGTAGAAGCCCTCCACGCAGCAGGCTGTCATGGACTCGGCTGCAGGCCTTTGTGGCTGGAGAGACTGCAGCTCCTCTGGAGGCTCTGGGCCAATTTTCACTCACCTTCGAGTGCAATAGGCTTGTGGGTTAAGGTGCTTGCAAAGGAAGGCAAGCAGCCTGCTCCTTTCCATTAGGAACACGTGTGGTGAGAGGCTTGGCAGCAGAGAAGAACAAAGAGGGGCAGCCAAGGAGGGGATTTGCATGCAGCTGGGTGGCCCCCAAATCTCCTGTTTCCCAAGCAGGGAATGCCTGCTGTGCCCATCAGTGCCCATTTCTAAGTGGGCACCCAGCCTCTGGATCTGCCCTTTCCCAGCCCTGAAAACACACGCAGGCCACACCCTGAGCCCTTCCAACTGTGAACTTTGCTCCCTGTGAGGGCTGAATGCCACATCTGGCTAAGGTGGGAGAAGGCCCGAGGAGGCCTTGGGGGACCTGCCAAGACATAGCAGTGCTCAGCAATGAGCACTCTGCTTTCTTTTGGCTGGACGCACATTCCAGTTTCTGCTTGAGGCCCGGAGAGGTCAGATAGGCGATCCCCGGGGGAAGGCAGAGCAGAGGGTTTTTCGGTGGAGCGTTGGCTCCCTCTGCTGGCCGTCAAGCGTGGAAGGCTAAGCCTTGCTCCAGCTGAGTTCCTGAGCAAGTTTCCAAGCAGGAGGCACTCTGGCTCCACAAGCTAGAGGACTTCCCAGTGGCTCCAGAGTGGGTGGCAAGGGCATGTGAGTTGGAGGGTGCTCAGAAGCCACAGGGGAGACTTGAGTGTGGTTGGGTGCAGGTGTGCCAATATGTGTGGGTGTGTGCGCATGTGTGCGAGTGTGTTTTAGTGTGTGTGAGAGTGTGCGTGAGTGCGGGCGTGCGAGTGTGTATGGGTGTGTGCGGGTGTGTGTGTGTGTGTGCGGGCATGTGCGTGTGTGTTTTGGTGGGGGTAGGTGTGTGTGTGTGTGTAGGCGTGTATGTGTATCTGCGGGTGTGTGCGGGTGTGTATAGGATTGTGTGTGTGTGTGGGGTGTGTGTGGGTGTGTGCGGCTGTGTGTGAATGTGTGTGGGTGTGTGCTAGTGTCTTTGGGTGTGTGTGAGTGGGTTTGGGTGTGTGCATGCGTGTGTTAGAGTGAGTGGGACTGTGCAGGGTGTGCAGGTGTGTTTGGGTGTGTGTGGATGTGTGCAGGAGTGTGCAAGTATATGCGGGTATGTGTGGTTGTGTGCAGGTTGTGTGTGTGGTTGGGTGTGTTTGGGTTTGTGTGGGTGTTTGTTAGTGTGTGCGAGAGTGTGTGGGTGTGTATGAGTCTGTGTGGGTCTGTGAGAGTGTGTGTGAGTGCAAGTGCGTGTGTGCGGGTGCTTGAGGTTGTGCGCCTGTGCGAGAGGGTGAGTGGTTGTGTGCAGGTGTGTGAGGGTGTGGGTGTGAGGGTGTGTGTGAGTGTGTGCAGGTGTGTGAGGGTGAGTGGGTGTGTGCAGGTGTGTGTGTATGTGTGCGGGTGTGTGTGAGTGTGTGGGGGTGTGTTTGTGTGTGCGAGTGTCTATGGGTGTTTGTGGGTGTGTGCGGTTGAGTGCAACTGTGTGCAGGTGTGTGCGCGTGTGTATGTGTGTGTGCAGGTGAGTGTGGGTATGTGGGTGTGTGCGGGTGTGTGCGTGTGTGTATAGGTTTCTGTGTGTGTGTGCGGGTGTGTGTGGGTGTGCTCCCCGGGTGGGCTGAATGTCATGACTGTGTTAGGGGAGAGAAGGCCCAAAGAGGCCTTCAGGGAGCTGCCATGGCATAGCAGTGCTCAGGAAAGAGCACCCTTCTTTCTTTAGGCTGGAGGCACACTCGAGTTTCTGCTTGAGGCAGAGGGACGGCAGAGAGGCCATCACTGGCTGAAGGCAAAGCAGAGAGATTTTCGGTGGAGCGATGGCTCCATCTGCTGGCTGACAAGCGTGGAAGGCGAAGCCTCGCTCCAACTGAGTTCCTGAGGAAGGTCCCAAGCAGGAGGCACTCTGGCTCCACAAGCTAGAGGGTCCTGCTTAGGACTTCCCAGTGGCTCCAGAGTGGATGGCAAGGGCATGTGGGTTGGAGGGTGCTCGGAAGCCGCAGGGGAGGCTTTGGGCACCCAGTGCTCTGTGACGAAACACGCTGCAGGCCCGAGCATCCATGAACTCCTCCAAGGTTTTGGAGCAGGAAATCTGTCCTTAGCAGAAGGCTTCCTGCAAAGGCCTGCAGGCCTTTCTGGGTGGCTAAGCTGCAGCTCCCTTGCAGGCTGCTGGTCCAGGGGCCTGTGTCCCTTGGTCTAAAGTGCTGTAGGAGGAGCTCCTAGCAAGGGGAGAGCAAGCACCTTGTTTCCCTTGAAGAGACTGGCTTGTACATGGGGAGGCCTGCCAGCAGCGAAGACAGCGCAGGCAGCATGGGGGTTTGGCAGGCAGCTAAGAGGCTGCAGGAGTCCTGCATGAAATAGGGGTCATGACTGGTTTCTCCTCAAGGCCCAATGGCAACGTGCACACACAGCCTCTGGACCTGCAGCTCCCGAGCAGTGCAAGAGACCCCCAGGCAGCACCCTGGGGCCTCCTCAGATGAGCTGTGCTCCATAGAGGGCCTGCCTGCTGGCAATGGCCTAGGCCACCCCAGGCCCTAGAGAGGCCCGGCTGAGCCTGGGATGGGCCCTGCCCGCGCAGTGCTCAGGGAAAACCCGTGTTTGAGGCCAGGCTGCAGGCACATTCAATGTTGTGTCTGCTGCAGAGAGACTTCAGCTAGGACTTCCAGGGGGAATGTGAAGCGCTGTGGTTTTTACCTGCAATCCATGTGCCTCACTTGGGGTGCCCGGCCCATCCGTCCCACACTCCTTGGATGTGTGTTCCTCAGACAGCTGGACAGCTGGGGAAGTGGACCTCCCCCAGCAAGGGAGACCTGCCTAGAACATTGCTCTGTGTACAAAGAGGATTCGCTGTGCCTCTGGCACTGGGGAGAGACTTTCTGCACCCAGGAGACACTTGGCACACACAGCGTTTCCCCATGGAAAGTGGTGTGAAAAAGAGCACCCGCCGGGGCTGCATGGCCCTCTGCGGTAGAAGCCCTCCACGCAGCAGGCTGTCATGGACTCGGCTGCAGGCCTTTGTGGCTGGAGAGACTGCAGCTCCTCTGGAGGCTCTGGGCCAATTTTCACTCACCTTCGAGTGCAATAGGCTTGTGGGTTAAGGTGCTTGCAAAGGAAGGCAAGCAGCCTGCTCCTTTCCATTAGGAACACGTGTGGTGAGAGGCTTGGCAGCAGAGAAGAACAAAGAGGGGCAGCCAAGGAGGGGATTTGCATGCAGCTGGGTGGCCCCCAAATCTCCTGTTTCCCAAGCAGGGAATGCCTGCTGTGCCCATCAGTGCCCATTTCTAAGTGGGCACCCAGCCTCTGGATCTGCCCTTTCCCAGCCCTGAAAACACACGCAGGCCACACCCTGAGCCCTTCCAACTGTGAACTTTGCTCCCTGTGAGGGCTGAATGCCACATCTGGCTAAGGTGGGAGAAGGCCCGAGGAGGCCTTGGGGGACCTGCCAAGACATAGCAGTGCTCAGCAATGAGCACTCTGCTTTCTTTTGGCTGGACGCACATTCCAGTTTCTGCTTGAGGCCCGGAGAGGTCAGATAGGCGATCCCCGGGGGAAGGCAGAGCAGAGGGTTTTTCGGTGGAGCGTTGGCTCCCTCTGCTGGCCGTCAAGCGTGGAAGGCTAAGCCTTGCTCCAGCTGAGTTCCTGAGCAAGTTTCCAAGCAGGAGGCACTCTGGCTCCACAAGCTAGAGGACTTCCCAGTGGCTCCAGAGTGGGTGGCAAGGGCATGTGAGTTGGAGGGTGCTCAGAAGCCACAGGGGAGACTTGAGTGTGGTTGGGTGCAGGTGTGCCAATATGTGTGGGTGTGTGCGCATGTGTGCGAGTGTGTTTTAGTGTGTGTGAGAGTGTGCGTGAGTGCGGGCATGCGAGTGTGTATGGGTGTGTGCGGGTGTGTGTGTGTGTGTGCGGGCATGTGCGTGTGTGTTTTGGTGGGGGTAGGTGTGTGTGTGTGTGTGTAGGCGTGTATGTGTATCTGCGGGTGTGTGCGGGTATGTATAGGATTGTGTGTGTGTGTGGGGTGTGTGTGGGTGTGTGCGGCTGTGTGTGAATGTGTGTGGGTGTGTGCTAGTGTCTTTGGGTTTGTGTGAGTGGGTTTGGGTGTGTGCATGCCTGTGTTAGAGTGAGTGGGACTGTGCAGGGTGTGCAGGTGGGTTCGGGTGTGTGTGTATGTGTGCAGGAGTGTGCAAGTATATGCGGGTATGTGTGGTTGTGTGCAGGTTGTGTGTGTGATTGGGTGTGTTTGGGTTTGTGTGGGTGTTTGTTAGTGTGTGCGAGAGTGTGTGGGTGTGTATGAGTCTGTGTGGGTCTGTGAGAATGTGTGTGAGTGCAAGTGCGTGTGTGCGGGTGCTTGAGGTTGTGCGCCTGTGCGAGAGGGTGAGTGGTTGTGTGCAGGTGTGTGAGGGTGTGGGTGTGAGGGTGTGTGTGAGTGTGTGCAGGTGTGTGAGGGTGAGTGGGTGTGTGCAGGTGTGTTCGTGTGTGTGCGGGTGTGTGTGAGTGTGTGTGAGTGTGTTTGTGTGTGCGAGTGTCTATGGGTGTTTGTGGGTGTGTGCGGTTGAGTGCAACTGTGTGCAGGTGTGTGCGCGTGTGTATGTGTGTGTGCAGGTGAGTGTGGGTATGTGGGTGTGTGCGGGTGTGTGCGTGTGTGTATAGGTTTCTGTGTGTGTGTGCGGGTGTGTGTGGGTGCGCTCCCCGGGTGGGCTGAATGTCATGACTGTGTTAGGGGAGAGAAGGCCCAAAGAGGCCTTCAGGGAGCTGCCATGGCATAGCAGTGCTCAGGAAAGAGCACCCTTCTTTCTTTAGGCTGGAGGCACACTCGAGTTTCTGCTTGAGGCAGAGGGACGGCAGAGAGGCCATCACTGGCTGAAGGCAAAGCAGAGAGATTTTCGGTGGAGCGATGGCTCCATCTGCTGGCTGACAAGCGTGGAAGGCGAAGCCTCGCTCCAACTGAGTTCCTGAGGAAGGTCCCAAGCAGGAGGCACTCTGGCTCCACAAGCTAGAGGGTCCTGCTTAGGACTTCCCAGTGGCTCCAGAGTGGATGGCAAGGGCATGTGGGTTGGAGGGTGCTCGGAAGCCGCAGGGGAGGCTTTGGGCACCCAGTGCTCTGTGACGAAACACGCTGCAGGCCCGAGCATCCATGAACTCCTCCAAGGTTTTGGAGCAGGAAATCTGTCCTTAGCAGAAGGCTTCCTGCAAAGGCCTGCAGGCCTTTCTGGGTGGCTAAGCTGCAGCTCCCTTGCAGGCTGCTGGTCCAGGGGCCTGTGTCCCTTGGTCTAAAGTGCTGTAGGAGGAGCTCCTAGCAAGGGGAGAGCAAGCACCTTGTTTCCCTTGAAGAGACTGGCTTGTACATGGGGAGGCCTGCCAGCAGCGAAGACAGCGCAGGCAGCATGGGGGTTTGGCAGGCAGCTAAGAGGCTGCAGGAGTCCTGCATGAAATAGGGGTCATGACTGGTTTCTCCTCAAGGCCCAATGGCAACGTGCACACACAGCCTCTGGACCTGCAGCTCCCGAGCAGTGCAAGAGACCCCCAGGCAGCACCCTGGGGCCTCCTCGGATGAGCTGTGCTCCATAGAGGGCCTGCCTGCTGGCAATGGCCTAGGCCACCCCAGGCCCTAGAGAGGCCCGGCTGAGCCTGGGATGGGCCCTGCCCGCGCAGTGCTCAGGGAAAACCCGTGTTTGAGGCCAGGCTGCAGGCACATTCAATGTTGTGTCTGCTGCAGAGAGACTTCAGCTAGGACTTCCAGGGGGAATGTGAAGCGCTGTGGTTTTTACCTGCAATCCATGTGCCTCACTTGGGGTGCCCGGCCCATCCGTCCCACACTCCTTGGATGTGTGTTCCTCAGACAGCTGGACAGCTGGGGAAGTGGACCTCCCCCAGCAAGGGAGACCTGCCTAGAACATTGCTCTGTGTACAAAGAGGATTCGCTGTGCCTCTGGCACTGGGGAGAGACTTTCTGCACCCAGGAGACACTTGGCACACACAGCGTTTCCCCATGGAAAGTGGTGTGAAAAAGAGCACCCGCCGGGGCTGCATGGCCCTCTGCGGTAGAAGCCCTCCACGCAGCAGGCTGTCATGGACTCGGCTGCAGGCCTTTGTGGCTGGAGAGACTGCAGCTCCTCTGGAGGCTCTGGGCCAATTTTCACTCACCTTCGAGTGCAATAGGCTTGTGGGTTAAGGTGCTTGCAAAGGAAGGCAAGCAGCCTGCTCCTTTCCATTAGGAACACGTGTGGTGAGAGGCTTGGCAGCAGAGAAGAACAAAGAGGGGCAGCCAAGGAGGGGATTTGCATGCAGCTGGGTGGCCCCCAAATCTCCTGTTTCCCAAGCAGGGAATGCCTGCTGTGCCCATCAGTGCCCATTTCTAAGTGGGCACCCAGCCTCTGGATCTGCCCTTTCCCAGCCCTGAAAACACACGCAGGCCACACCCTGAGCCCTTCCAACTGTGAACTTTGCTCCCTGTGAGGGCTGAATGCCACATCTGGCTAAGGTGGGAGAAGGCCCGAGGAGGCCTTGGGGGACCTGCCAAGACATAGCAGTGCTCAGCAATGAGCACTCTGCTTTCTTTTGGCTGGACGCACATTCCAGTTTCTGCTTGAGGCCCGGAGAGGTCAGATAGGCGATCCCCGGGGGAAGGCAGAGCAGAGGGTTTTTCGGTGGAGCGTTGGCTCCCTCTGCTGGCCGTCAAGCGTGGAAGGCTAAGCCTTGCTCCAGCTGAGTTCCTGAGCAAGTTTCCAAGCAGGAGGCACTCTGGCTCCACAAGCTAGAGGACTTCCCAGTGGCTCCAGAGTGGGTGGCAAGGGCATGTGAGTTGGAGGGTGCTCAGAAGCCACAGGGGAGACTTGAGTGTGGTTGGGTGCAGGTGTGCCAATATGTGTGGGTGTGTGCGCATGTGTGCGAGTGTGTTTTAGTGTGTGTGAGAGTGTGCGTGAGTGCGGGCGTGCGAGTGTGTATGGGTGTGTGCAGGTGTGTGTGTGTGTGGGTGTGCGGGCATGTGCGTGTGTGTTTTGGTGGGGGTAGGTGTGTGTGTGTGTGTGTAGGCGTGTATGTGTATCTGCGGGTGTGTGCGGGTGTGTATAGGATTGTGTGTGTGTGTGGGGTGTGTGTGGGTGTGTGCGGCTGTGTGTGAATGTGTGTGGGTGTGTGCTAGTGTCTTTGGGTGTGTGTGAGTGGGTTTGGGTGTGTGCATGCATGTGTTAGAGTGAGTGGGACTGCGCAGGGTGTGCAGGTGTGTTCGGGTGTGTGTGGATGTGTGCAGGAGTGTGCAAGTATATGCGGGTATGTGTGGTTGTGTGCAGGTTGTGTGTGTGATTGGGTGTGTTTGGGTTTGTGTGGGTGTTTGTTAGTGTGTGCGAGAGTGTGTGGGTGTGTATGAGTCTGTGTGGGTCTGTGAGAGTGTGTGTGAGTGCAAGTGCGTGTGTGCGGGTGCTTGAGGTTGTGCGCCTGTGCGAGAGGGTGAGTGGTTGTGTGCAGGTGTGTGAGGGTGTGGGTGTGAGGGTGTGTGTGAGTGTGTGCAGGTGTGTGAGGGTGAGTGGGTGTGTGCAGGTGTGTGCGTATGTGTGCGGGTGTGTGTGAGTGTGTGTGAGTGTGTTTGTGTGTGCGAGTGTCTATGGGTGTTTGTGGGTGTGTGTGGTTGAGTGCAACTGTGTGCAGGTGTGTGCGCGTGTGTAAGTGTGTGTGCAGGTGAGTGTGGGTATGTGGGTGTGTGCGGGTGTGTGCGTGTGTGTATAGGTTTCTGTGTGTGTGTGCGGGTGTGTGTGGGTGCGCTCCCCGGGTGGGCTGAATGTCATGACTGTGTTAGGGGAGAGAAGGCCCAAAGAGGCCTTCAGGGAGCTGCCATGGCATAGCAGTGCTCAGGAAAGAGCACCCTTCTTTCTTTAGGCTGGAGGCACACTCGAGTTTCTGCTTGAGGCAGAGGGACGGCAGAGAGGCCATCACTGGCTGAAGGCAAAGCAGAGAGATTTTTGGTGGAGCGATGGCTCCATCTGCTGGCTGACAAGCGTGGAAGGCGAAGCCTCGCTCCAACTGAGTTCCTGAGGAAGGTCCCAAGCAGGAGGCACTCTGGCTCCACAAGCTAGAGGGTCCTGCTTAGGACTTCCCAGTGGCTCCAGAGTGGATGGCAAGGGCATGTGGGTTGGAGGGTGCTCGGAAGCCGCAGGGGAGGCTTTGGGCACCCAGTGCTCTGTGACGAAACACGCTGCAGGCCCGAGCATCCATGAACTCCTCCAAGGTTTTGGAGCAGGAAATCTGTCCTTAGCAGAAGGCTTCCTGCAAAGGCCTGCAGGCCTTTCTGGGTGGCTAAGCTGCAGCTCCCTTGCAGGCTGCTGGTCCAGGGGCCTGTGTCCCTTGGTCTAAAGTGCTGTAGGAGGAGCTCCTAGCAAGGGGAGAGCAAGCACCTTGTTTCCCTTGAAGAGACTGGCTTGTACATGGGGAGGCCTGCCAGCAGCGAAGACAGCGCAGGCAGCATGGGGGTTTGGCAGGCAGCTAAGAGGCTGCAGGAGTCCTGCATGAAATAGGGGTCATGACTGGTTTCTCCTCAAGGCCCAATGGCAACGTGCACACACAGCCTCTGGACCTGCAGCTCCCGAGCAGTGCAAGAGACCCCCAGGCAGCACCCTGGGGCCTCCTCGGATGAGCTGTGCTCCATAGAGGGCCTGCCTGCTGGCAATGGCCTAGGCCACCCCAGGCCCTAGAGAGGCCCGGCTGAGCCTGGGATGGGCCCTGCCCGCGCAGTGCTCAGGGAAAACCCGTGTTTGAGGCCAGGCTGCAGGCACATTCAATGTTGTGTCTGCTGCAGAGAGACTTCAGCTAGGACTTCCAGGGGGAATGTGAAGCGCTGTGGTTTTTACCTGCAATCCATGTGCCTCACTTGGGGTGCCCGGCCCATCCGTCCCACACTCCTTGGATGTGTGTTCCTCAGACAGCTGGACAGCTGGGGAAGTGGACCTCCCCCAGCAAGGGAGACCTGCCTAGAACATTGCTCTGTGTACAAAGAGGATTCGCTGTGCCTCTGGCACTGGGGAGAGACTTTCTGCACCCAGGAGACACTTGGCACACACAGCGTTTCCCCATGGAAAGTGGTGTGAAAAAGAGCACCCGCCGGGGCTGCATGGCCCTCTGCGGTAGAAGCCCTCCACGCAGCAGGCTGTCATGGACTCGGCTGCAGGCCTTTGTGGCTGGAGAGACTGCAGCTCCTCTGGAGGCTCTGGGCCAATTTTCACTCACCTTCGAGTGCAATAGGCTTGTGGGTTAAGGTGCTTGCAAAGGAAGGCAAGCAGCCTGCTCCTTTCCATTAGGAACACGTGTGGTGAGAGGCTTGGCAGCAGAGAAGAACAAAGAGGGGCAGCCAAGGAGGGGATTTGCATGCAGCTGGGTGGCCCCCAAATCTCCTGTTTCCCAAGCAGGGAATGCCTGCTGTGCCCATCAGTGCCCATTTCTAAGTGGGCACCCAGCCTCTGGATCTGCCCTTTCCCAGCCCTGAAAACACACGCAGGCCACACCCTGAGCCCTTCCAACTGTGAACTTTGCTCCCTGTGAGGGCTGAATGCCACATCTGGCTAAGGTGGGAGAAGGCCCGAGGAGGCCTTGGGGGACCTGCCAAGACATAGCAGTGCTCAGCAATGAGCACTCTGCTTTCTTTTGGCTGGACGCACATTCCAGTTTCTGCTTGAGGCCCGGAGAGGTCAGATAGGCGATCCCCGGGGGAAGGCAGAGCAGAGGGTTTTTCGGTGGAGCGTTGGCTCCCTCTGCTGGCCGTCAAGCGTGGAAGGCTAAGCCTTGCTCCAGCTGAGTTCCTGAGCAAGTTTCCAAGCAGGAGGCACTCTGGCTCCACAAGCTAGAGGACTTCCCAGTGGCTCCAGAGTGGGTGGCAAGGGCATGTGAGTTGGAGGGTGCTCAGAAGCCACAGGGGAGACTTGAGTGTGGTTGGGTGCAGGTGTGCCAATATGTGTGGGTGTGTGCGCATGTGTGCGAGTGTGTTTTAGTGTGTGTGAGAGTGTGCGTGAGTGCGGGCGTGCGAGTGTGTATGGGTGTGTGCGGGTGTGTGTGTGTGTGTGTGTGCGGGCATGTGCGTGTGTGTTTTGGTGGGGGTAGGTGTGTGTGTGTGTGTGTAGGCGTGTATGTGTATCTGCGGGTGTGTGCGGGTGTGTATAGGATTGTGTGTGTGTGTGGGGTGTGTGTGGGTGTGTGCGGCTGTGTGTGAATGTGTGTGGGTGTGTGCTAGTGTCTTTGGGTGTGTGTGAGTGGGTTTGGGTGTGTGCATGCATGTGTTAGAGTGAGTGGGACTGCGCAGGGTGTGCAGGTGTGTTCGGGTGTGTGTGGATGTGTGCAGGAGTGTGCAAGTATATGCGGGTATGTGTGGTTGTGTGCAGGTTGTGTGTGTGATTGGGTGTGTTTGGGTTTGTGTGGGTGTTTGTTAGTGTGTGCGAGAGTGTGTGGGTGTGTATGAGTCTGTGTGGGTCTGTGAGAGTGTGTGTGAGTGCAAGTGCGTGTGTGCGGGTGCTTGAGGTTGTGCGCCTGTGCGAGAGGGTGAGTGGTTGTGTGCAGGTGTGTGAGGGTGTGGGTGTGAGGGTGTGTGTGAGTGTGTGCAGGTGTGTGAGGGTGAGTGGGTGTGTGCAGGTGTGTGCGTATGTGTGCGGGTGTGTGTGAGTGTGTGTGAGTGTGTTTGTGTGTGCGAGTGTCTATGGGTGTTTGTGGGTGTGTGTGGTTGAGTGCAACTGTGTGCAGGTGTGTGCGCGTGTGTAAGTGTGTGTGCAGGTGAGTGTGGGTATGTGGGTGTGTGCGGGTGTGTGCGTGTGTGTATAGGTTTCTGTGTGTGTGTGCGGGTGTGTGTGGGTGCGCTCCCCGGGTGGGCTGAATGTCATGACTGTGTTAGGGGAGAGAAGGCCCAAAGAGGCCTTCAGGGAGCTGCCATGGCATAGCAGTGCTCAGGAAAGAGCACCCTTCTTTCTTTAGGCTGGAGGCACACTCGAGTTTCTGCTTGAGGCAGAGGGACGGCAGAGAGGCCATCACTGGCTGAAGGCAAAGCAGAGAGATTTTTGGTGGAGCGATGGCTCCATCTGCTGGCTGACAAGCGTGGAAGGCGAAGCCTCGCTCCAACTGAGTTCCTGAGGAAGGTCCCAAGCAGGAGGCACTCTGGCTCCACAAGCTAGAGGGTCCTGCTTAGGACTTCCCAGTGGCTCCAGAGTGGATGGCAAGGGCATGTGGGTTGGAGGGTGCTCGGAAGCCGCAGGGGAGGCTTTGGGCACCCAGTGCTCTGTGACGAAACACGCTGCAGGCCCGAGCATCCATGAACTCCTCCAAGGTTTTGGAGCAGGAAATCTGTCCTTAGCAGAAGGCTTCCTGCAAAGGCCTGCAGGCCTTTCTGGGTGGCTAAGCTGCAGCTCCCTTGCAGGCTGCTGGTCCAGGGGCCTGTGTCCCTTGGTCTAAAGTGCTGTAGGAGGAGCTCCTAGCAAGGGGAGAGCAAGCACCTTGTTTCCCTTGAAGAGACTGGCTTGTACATGGGGAGGCCTGCCAGCAGCGAAGACAGCGCAGGCAGCATGGGGGTTTGGCAGGCAGCTAAGAGGCTGCAGGAGTCCTGCATGAAATAGGGGTCATGACTGGTTTCTCCTCAAGGCCCAATGGCAACGTGCACACACAGCCTCTGGACCTGCAGCTCCCGAGCAGTGCAAGAGACCCCCAGGCAGCACCCTGGGGCCTCCTCGGATGAGCTGTGCTCCATAGAGGGCCTGCCTGCTGGCAATGGCCTAGGCCACCCCAGGCCCTAGAGAGGCCCGGCTGAGCCTGGGATGGGCCCTGCCCGCGCAGTGCTCAGGGAAAACCCGTGTTTGAGGCCAGGCTGCAGGCACATTCAATGTTGTGTCTGCTGCAGAGAGACTTCAGCTAGGACTTCCAGGGGGAATGTGAAGCGCTGTGGTTTTTACCTGCAATCCATGTGCCTCACTTGGGGTGCCCGGCCCATCCGTCCCACACTCCTTGGATGTGTGTTCCTCAGACAGCTGGACAGCTGGGGAAGTGGACCTCCCCCAGCAAGGGAGACCTGCCTAGAACATTGCTCTGTGTACAAAGAGGATTCGCTGTGCCTCTGGCACTGGGGAGAGACTTTCTGCACCCAGGAGACACTTGGCACACACAGCGTTTCCCCATGGAAAGTGGTGTGAAAAAGAGCACCCGCCGGGGCTGCATGGCCCTCTGCGGTAGAAGCCCTCCACGCAGCAGGCTGTCATGGACTCGGCTGCAGGCCTTTGTGGCTGGAGAGACTGCAGCTCCTCTGGAGGCTCTGGGCCAATTTTCACTCACCTTCGAGTGCAATAGGCTTGTGGGTTAAGGTGCTTGCAAAGGAAGGCAAGCAGCCTGCTCCTTTCCATTAGGAACACGTGTGGTGAGAGGCTTGGCAGCAGAGAAGAACAAAGAGGGGCAGCCAAGGAGGGGATTTGCATGCAGCTGGGTGGCCCCCAAATCTCCTGTTTCCCAAGCAGGGAATGCCTGCTGTGCCCATCAGTGCCCATTTCTAAGTGGGCACCCAGCCTCTGGATCTGCCCTTTCCCAGCCCTGAAAACACACGCAGGCCACACCCTGAGCCCTTCCAACTGTGAACTTTGCTCCCTGTGAGGGCTGAATGCCACATCTGGCTAAGGTGGGAGAAGGCCCGAGGAGGCCTTGGGGGACCTGCCAAGACATAGCAGTGCTCAGCAATGAGCACTCTGCTTTCTTTTGGCTGGACGCACATTCCAGTTTCTGCTTGAGGCCCGGAGAGGTCAGATAGGCGATCCCCGGGGGAAGGCAGAGCAGAGGGTTTTTCGGTGGAGCGTTGGCTCCCTCTGCTGGCCGTCAAGCGTGGAAGGCTAAGCCTTGCTCCAGCTGAGTTCCTGAGCAAGTTTCCAAGCAGGAGGCACTCTGGCTCCACAAGCTAGAGGACTTCCCAGTGGCTCCAGAGTGGGTGGCAAGGGCATGTGAGTTGGAGGGTGCTCAGAAGCCACAGGGGAGACTTGAGTGTGGTTGGGTGCAGGTGTGCCAATATGTGTGGGTGTGTGCGCATGTGTGCGAGTGTGTTTTAGTGTGTGTGAGAGTGTGCGTGAGTGCGGGCGTGCGAGTGTGTATGGGTGTGTGCGGGTGTGTGTGTGTGTGTGTGTGCGGGCATGTGCGTGTGTGTTTTGGTGGGGGTAGGTGTGTGTGTGTGTGTGTAGGCGTGTATGTGTATCTGCGGGTGTGTGCGGGTGTGTATAGGATTGTGTGTGTGTGTGGGGTGTGTGTGGGTGTGTGCGGCTGTGTGTGAATGTGTGTGGGTGTGTGCTAGTGTCTTTGGGTGTGTGTGAGTGGGTTTGGGTGTGTGCATGCATGTGTTAGAGTGAGTGGGACTGCGCAGGGTGTGCAGGTGTGTTCGGGTGTGTGTGGATGTGTGCAGGAGTGTGCAAGTATATGCGGGTATGTGTGGTTGTGTGCAGGTTGTGTGTGTGATTGGGTGTGTTTGGGTTTGTGTGGGTGTTTGTTAGTGTGTGCGAGAGTGTGTGGGTGTGTATGAGTCTGTGTGGGTCTGTGAGAGTGTGTGTGAGTGCAAGTGCGTGTGTGCGGGTGCTTGAGGTTGTGCGCCTGTGCGAGAGGGTGAGTGGTTGTGTGCAGGTGTGTGAGGGTGTGGGTGTGAGGGTGTGTGTGAGTGTGTGCAGGTGTGTGAGGGTGAGTGGGTGTGTGCAGGTGTGTGCGTATGTGTGCGGGTGTGTGTGAGTGTGTGTGAGTGTGTTTGTGTGTGCGAGTGTCTATGGGTGTTTGTGGGTGTGTGTGGTTGAGTGCAACTGTGTGCAGGTGTGTGCGCGTGTGTAAGTGTGTGTGCAGGTGAGTGTGGGTATGTGGGTGTGTGCGGGTGTGTGCGTGTGTGTATAGGTTTCTGTGTGTGTGTGCGGGTGTGTGTGGGTGCGCTCCCCGGGTGGGCTGAATGTCATGACTGTGTTAGGGGAGAGAAGGCCCAAAGAGGCCTTCAGGGAGCTGCCATGGCATAGCAGTGCTCAGGAAAGAGCACCCTTCTTTCTTTAGGCTGGAGGCACACTCGAGTTTCTGCTTGAGGCAGAGGGACGGCAGAGAGGCCATCACTGGCTGAAGGCAAAGCAGAGAGATTTTCGGTGGAGCGATGGCTCCATCTGCTGGCTGACAAGCGTGGAAGGCGAAGCCTCGCTCCAACTGAGTTCCTGAGGAAGGTCCCAAGCAGGAGGCACTCTGGCTCCACAAGCTAGAGGGTCCTGCTTAGGACTTCCCAGTGGCTCCAGAGTGGATGGCAAGGGCATGTGGGTTGGAGGGTGCTCGGAAGCCGCAGGGGAGGCTTTGGGCACCCAGTGCTCTGTGACGAAACACGCTGCAGGCCCGAGCATCCATGAACTCCTCCAAGGTTTTGGAGCAGGAAATCTGTCCTTAGCAGAAGGCTTCCTGCAAAGGCCTGCAGGCCTTTCTGGGTGGCTAAGCTGCAGCTCCCTTGCAGGCTGCTGGTCCAGGGGCCTGTGTCCCTTGGTCTAAAGTGCTGTAGGAGGAGCTCCTAGCAAGGGGAGAGCAAGCACCTTGTTTCCCTTGAAGAGACTGGCTTGTACATGGGGAGGCCTGCCAGCAGCGAAGACAGCGCAGGCAGCATGGGGGTTTGTCAGGCAGCTAAGAGGCTGCAGGAGTCCTGCATGAAATAGGGGTCATGACTGGTTTCTCCTCAAGGCCCAATGGCAACGTGCACACACAGCCTCTGGACCTGCAGCTCCCGAGCAGTGCAAGAGACCCCCAGGCAGCACCCTGGGGCCTCCTCGGATGAGCTGTGCTCCATAGAGGGCCTGCCTGCTGGCAATGGCCTAGGCCACCCCAGGCCCTAGAGAGGCCCGGCTGAGCCTGGGATGGGCCCTGCCCGCGCAGTGCTCAGGGAAAACCCGTGTTTGAGGCCAGGCTGCAGGCACATTCAATGTTGTGTCTGCTGCAGAGAGACTTCAGCTAGGACTTCCAGGGGGAATGTGAAGCGCTGTGGTTTTTACCTGCAATCCATGTGCCTCACTTGGGGTGCCCGGCCCATCCGTCCCACACTCCTTGGATGTGTGTTCCTCAGACAGCTGGACAGCTGGGGAAGTGGACCTCCCCCAGCAAGGGAGACCTGCCTAGAACATTGCTCTGTGTACAAAGAGGATTCGCTGTGCCTCTGGCACTGGGGAGAGACTTTCTGCACCCAGGAGACACTTGGCACACACAGCGTTTCCCCATGGAAAGTGGTGTGAAAAAGAGCACCCGCCGGGGCTGCATGGCCCTCTGCGGTAGAAGCCCTCCACGCAGCAGGCTGTCATGGACTCGGCTGCAGGCCTTTGTGGCTGGAGAGACTGCAGCTCCTCTGGAGGCTCTGGGCCAATTTTCACTCACCTTCGAGTGCAATAGGCTTGTGGGTTAAGGTGCTTGCAAAGGAAGGCAAGCAGCCTGCTCCTTTCCATTAGGAACACGTGTGGTGAGAGGCTTGGCAGCAGAGAAGAACAAAGAGGGGCAGCCAAGGAGGGGATTTGCATGCAGCTGGGTGGCCCCCAAATCTCCTGTTTCCCAAGCAGGGAATGCCTGCTGTGCCCATCAGTGCCCATTTCTAAGTGGGCACCCAGCCTCTGGATCTGCCCTTTCCCAGCCCTGAAAACACACGCAGGCCACACCCTGAGCCCTTCCAACTGTGAACTTTGCTCCCTGTGAGGGCTGAATGCCACATCTGGCTAAGGTGGGAGAAGGCCCGAGGAGGCCTTGGGGGACCTGCCAAGACATAGCAGTGCTCAGCAATGAGCACTCTGCTTTCTTTTGGCTGGACGCACATTCCAGTTTCTGCTTGAGGCCCGGAGAGGTCAGATAGGCGATCCCCGGGGGAAGGCAGAGCAGAGGGTTTTTCGGTGGAGCGTTGGCTCCCTCTGCTGGCCATCAAGCGTGGAAGGCTAAGCCTTGCTCCAGCTGAGTTCCTGAGCAAGTTTCCAAGCAGGAGGCACTCTGGCTCCACAAGCTAGAGGACTTCCCAGTGGCTCCAGAGTGGGTGGCAAGGGCATGTGAGTTGGAGGGTGCTCAGAAGCCACAGGGGAGACTTGAGTGTGGTTGGGTGCAGGTGTGCCAATATGTGTGGGTGTGTGCGCATGTGTGCGAATGTGTTTTAGTGTGTGTGAGAGTGTGCGTGAGTGCGGGCGTGCGAGTGTGTATGGGTGTGTGCGGGTGTGTGTGTGTGTGTGTGTGCGGGCATGTGCGTGTGTGTTTTGGTGGGGGTAGGTGTGTGTGTGTGTGTGTAGGCGTGTATGTGTATCTGCGGGTGTGTGCGGGTGTGTATAGGATTGTGTGTGTGTGTGGGGTGTGTGTGGGTGTGTGCGGCTGTGTGTGAATGTGTGTGGGTGTGTGCTAGTGTCTTTGGGTGTGTGTGAGTGGGTTTGGGTGTGTGCATGCGTGTGTTAGAGTGAGTGGGACTGTGCAGGGTGTGCAGGTGTGTTCGGGTGTGTGTGGATGTGTGCAGGAGTGTGCAAGTATATGCGGGTATGTGTGGTTGTGTGCAGGTTGTGTGTGTGATTGGGTGTGTTTGGGTTTGTGTGGGTGTTTGTTAGTGTGTGCGAGAGTGTGTGGGTGTGTATGAGTCTGTGTGGGTCTGTGAGAGTGTGTGTGAGTGCAAGTGCGTGTGTGCGGGTGCTTGAGGTTGTGCGCCTGTGCGAGAGGGTGAGTGGTTGTGTGCAGGTGTGTGAGGGTGTGGGTGTGAGGGTGTGTGTGAGTGTGTGCAGGTGTGTGAGGGTGAGTGGGTGTGTGCAGGTGTGTGCGTATGTGTGCGGGTGTGTGTGAGTGTGTGTGAGTGTGTTTTTGTGTGCGAGTGTCTATGGGTGTTTGTGGGTGTGTGCGGTTGAGTGCAACTGTGTGCAGGTGTGTGCGCGTGTGTATGTGTGTGTGCAGGTGAGTGTGGGTATGTGGGTGTGTGCGGGTGTGTGCGTGTGTGTATAGGTTTCTGTGTGTGTGTGCGGGTGTGTGTGGGTGCGCTCCCCGGGTGGGCTGAATGTCATGACTGTGTTAGGGGAGAGAAGGCCCAAAGAGGCCTTCAGGGAGCTGCCATGGCATAGCAGTGCTCAGGAAAGAGCACCCTTCTTTCTTTAGGCTGGAGGCACACTCGAGTTTCTGCTTGAGGCAGAGGGATGGCAGAGAGGCCATCACTGGCTGAAGGCAAAGCAGAGAGATTTTCGGTGGAGCGATGGCTCCATCTGCTGGCTGACAAGCGTGGAAGGCGAAGCCTCGCTCCAACTGAGTTCCTGAGGAAGGTCCCAAGCAGGAGGCACTCTGGCTCCACAAGCTAGAGGGTCCTGCTTAGGACTTCCCAGTGGCTCCAGAGTGGATGGCAAGGGCATGTGGGTTGGAGGGTGCTCGGAAGCCACAGGGGAGGCTTTGGGCACCCAGTGCTCTGTGACAAAACACGCTGCAGGCCCGAGCATCCATGAACTCCTCCAAGGTTTTGGAGCAGGAAATCTGTCCTTAGCAGAAGGCTTCCTGCAAAGGCCTGCAGGCCTTTCTGGGTGGCTAAGCTGCAGCTCCCTTGCAGGCTGCTGGTCCAGGGGCCTGTGTCCCTTGGTCTAAAGTGCTGTAGGAGGAGCTCCTAGCAAGGGGAGAGCAAGCACCTTGTTTCCCTTGAAGAGACTGGCTTGTACATGGGGAGGCCTGCCAGCAGCGAAGACAGCGCAGGCAGCATGGGGTTTGGCAGGCAGCTAAGAGGCTGCAGGAGTCCTGCATGAAATAGGGGTCATGACTGGTTTCTCCTCAAGGCCCAATGGCAACGTGCACACACAGCCTCTGGACCTGCAGCTCCCGAGCAGTGCAAGAGACCCCCAGGCAGCACCCTGGGGCCTCCTCGGATGAGCTGTGCTCCATAGAGGGCCTGCCTGCTGGCAATGGCCTAGGCCACCCCAGGCCCTAGAGAGGCCCGGCTGAGCCTGGGATGGGCCCTGCCCGCGCAGTGCTCAGGGAAAACCCGTGTTTGAGGCCAGGCTGCAGGCACATTCAATGTTGTGTCTGCTGCAGAGAGACTTCAGCTAGGACTTCCAGGGGGAATGTGAAGCGCTGTGGTTTTTACCTGCAATCCATGTGCCTCACTTGGGGTGCCCGGCCCATCCGTCCCACACTCCTTGGATGTGTGTTCCTCAGACAGCTGGACAGCTGGGGAAGTGGACCTCCCCCAGCAAGGGAGACCTGCCTAGAACATTGCTCTGTGTACAAAGAGGATTCGCTGTGCCTCTGGCACTGGGGAGAGACTTTCTGCACCCAGGAGACACTTGGCACACACAGCGTTTCCCCATGGAAAGTGGTGTGAAAAAGAGCACCCGCCGGGGCTGCATGGCCCTCTGCGGTAGAAGCCCTCCACGCAGCAGGCTGTCATGGACTCGGCTGCAGGCCTTTGTGGCTGGAGAGACTGCAGCTCCTCTGGAGGCTCTGGGCCAATTTTCACTCACCTTCGAGTGCAATAGGCTTGTGGGTTAAGGTGCTTGCAAAGGAAGGCAAGCAGCCTGCTCCTTTCCATTAGGAACACGTGTGGTGAGAGGCTTGGCAGCAGAGAAGAACAAAGAGGGGCAGCCAAGGAGGGGATTTGCATGCAGCTGGGTGGCCCCCAAATCTCCTGTTTCCCAAGCAGGGAATGCCTGCTGTGCCCATCAGTGCCCATTTCTAAGTGGGCACCCAGCCTCTGGATCTGCCCTTTCCCAGCCCTGAAAACACACGCAGGCCACACCCTGAGCCCTTCCAACTGTGAACTTTGCTCCCTGTGAGGGCTGAATGCCACATCTGGCTAAGGTGGGAGAAGGCCCGAGGAGGCCTTGGGGGACCTGCCAAGACATAGCAGTGCTCAGCAATGAGCACTCTGCTTTCTTTTGGCTGGACGCACATTCCAGTTTCTGCTTGAGGCCCGGAGAGGTCAGATAGGCGATCCTCGGGGGAAGGCAGAGCAGAGGGTTTTTCGGTGGAGCGTTGGCTCCCTCTGCTGGCCGTCAAGCGTGGAAGGCTAAGCCTTGCTCCAGCTGAGTTCCTGAGCAAGTTTCCAAGCAGGAGGCACTCTGGCTCCACAAGCTAGAGGACTTCCCAGTGGCTCCAGAGTGGGTGGCAAGGGCATGTGAGTTGGAGGGTGCTCAGAAGCCACAGGGAAGACTTGAGTGTGGTTGGGTGCAGGTGTGCCAATATGTGTGGGTGTGTGCGCATGTGTGCGAGTGTGTTTTAGTGTGTGTGAGAGTGTGCGTGAGTGCGGGCGTGCGAGTGTGTATGGGTGTGTGCGGGTGTGTGTGTGTGTGTGTGTGCGGGCATGTGCGTGTGTGTTTTGGTGGGGGTAGGTGTGTGTGTGTGTGTAGGCGTGTATGTGTATCTGCGGGTGTGTGCGGGTGTGTATAGGATTGTGTGTGTGTGTGGGGTGTGTGTGGGTGTGTGCGGCTGTGTGTGAATGTGTGTGGGTGTGTGCTAGTGTCTTTGGGTGTGTGTGAGTGGGTTTGGGTGTGTGTGAGTGGGTGTGGGTGTGTGCATGCGTGTGTTAGAGTGAGTGGGACTGTGCAGGGTGTGCAGGTGTGTTCGGGTGTGTGTGGATGTGTGCAGGAGTGTGCAAGTATATGCGGGTATGTGTGGTTGTGTGCAGGTTGTGTGTGTGATTGGGTGTGTTTGGGTTTGTGTGGGTGTTTGTTAGTGTGTGCGAGAGTGTGTGGGTGTGTATGAGTCTGTGTGGGTCTGTGAGAGTGTGTGTGAGTGCAAGTGCGTGTGTGCGGGTGCTTGAGGTTGTGTGCCTGTGCGAGAGGGTGAGTGGTTGTGTGCAGGTGTGTGAGGGTGTGGGTGTGAGGGTGTGTGTGAGTGTGTGCAGGTGTGTGAGGGTGAGTGGGTGTGTGCAGGTGTGTGCGTATGTGTGCGGGTGTGTGTGAGTGTGTGTGAGTGTGTTTGTGTGTGCGAGTGTCTATGGGTGTTTGTGGGTGTGTGCGGTTGAGTGCAACTGTGTGCAGGTGTGTGCGCGTGTGTATGTGTGTGTGCAGGTGAGTGTGGGTATGTGGGTGTGTGCGGGTGTGTGCATGTGTGTATAGGTTTCTGTGTGTGTGTGCGGGTGTGTGTGGGTGCTCTCCCCAGGTGGGCTGAATGTCATGACTGTGTTAGGGGAGAGAAGGCCCAAAGAGGCCTTCAGGGAGCTGCCATGGCATAGCAGTGCTCAGGAAAGAGCACCCTTCTTTCTTTAGGCTGGAGGCACACTCGAGTTTCTGCTTGAGGCAGAGGGACGGCAGAGAGGCCATCACTGGCTGAAGGCAAAGCAGAGAGATTTTTGGTGGAGCGATGGCTCCATCTGCTGGCTGACAAGCGTGGAAGGCAAAGCCTCGCTCCAACTGAGTTCCTGAGGAAGGTCCCAAGCAGGAGGCACTCTGGCTCCACAAGCTAGAGGGTCCTGCTTAGGACTTCCCAGTGGCTCCAGAGTGGATGGCAAGGGCATGTGGGTTGGAGGGTGCTCGGAAGCCGCAGGGGAGGCTTTGGGCACCCAGTGCTCTGTGACGAAACACGCTGCAGGCCCGAGCATCCATGAACTCCTCCAAGGTTTTGGAGCAGGAAATCTGTCCTTAGCAGAAGGCTTCCTGCAAAGGCCTGCAGGCCTTTCTGGGTGGCTAAGCTGCAGCTCCCTTGCAGGCTGCTGGTCCAGGGGCCTGTGTCCCTTGGTCTAAAGTGCTGTAGGAGGAGCTCCTAGCAAGGGGAGAGCAAGCACCTTGTTTCCCTTGAAGAGACTGGCTTGTACATGGGGAGGCCTGCCAGCAGCGAAGACAGCGCAGGCAGCATGGGGGTTTGGCAGGCAGCTAAGAGGCTGCAGGAGTCCTGCATGAAATAGGGGTCATGACTGGTTTCTCCTCAAGGCCCAATGGCAACGTGCACACACAGCCTCTGGACCTGCAGCTCCCGAGCAGTGCAAGAGACCCCCAGGCAGCACCCTGGGGCCTCCTCGGATGAGCTGTGCTCCATAGAGGGCCTGCCTGCTGGCAATGGCCTAGGCCACCCCAGGCCCTAGAGAGGCCCGGCTGAGCCTGGGATGGGCCCTGCCCTCGCAGTGCTCAGGGAAAACCCGTGTTTGAGGCCAGGCTGCAGGCACATTCAATGTTGTGTCTGCTGCAGAGAGACTTCAGCTAGGACTTCCAGGGGGAATGTGAAGCGCTGTGGTTTTTACCTGCAATCCATGTGCCTCACTTGGGGTGCCCGGCCCATCCGTCCCACACTCCTTGGATGTGTGTTCCTCAGACAGCTGGACAGCTGGGGAAGTGGACCTCCCCCAGCAAGGGAGACCTGCCTAGAACATTGCTCTGTGTACAAAGAGGATTCGCTGTGCCTCTGGCACTGGGGAGAGACTTTCTGCACCCAGGAGACACTTGGCACACACAGCGTTTCCCCATGGAAAGTGGTGTGAAAAAGAGCACCCGCCGGGGCTGCATGGCCCTCTGCGGTAGAAGCCCTCCACGCAGCAGGCTGTCATGGACTCGGCTGCAGGCCTTTGTGGCTGGAGAGACTGCAGCTCCTCTGGAGGCTCTGGGCCAATTTTCACTCACCTTCGAGTGCAATAGGCTTGTGGGTTAAGGTGCTTGCAAAGGAAGGCAAGCAGCCTGCTCCTTTCCATTAGGAACACGTGTGGTGAGAGGCTTGGCAGCAGAGAAGAACAAAGAGGGGCAGCCAAGGAGGGGATTTGCATGCAGCTGGGTGGCCCCCAAATCTCCTGTTTCCCAAGCAGGGAATGCCTGCTGTGCCCATCAGTGCCCATTTCTAAGTGGGCACCCAGCCTCTGGATCTGCCCTTTCCCAGCCCTGAAAACACACGCAGGCCACACCCTGAGCCCTTCCAACTGTGAACTTTGCTCCCTGTGAGGGCTGAATGCCACATCTGGCTAAGGTGGGAGAAGGCCCGAGGAGGCCTTGGGGGACCTGCCAAGACATAGCAGTGCTCAGCAATGAGCACTCTGCTTTCTTTTGGCTGGACGCACATTCCAGTTTCTGCTTGAGGCCCGGAGAGGTCAGATAGGCGATCCCCGGGGGAAGGCAGAGCAGAGGGTTTTTCGGTGGAGCGTTGGCTCCCTCTGCTGGCCGTCAAGCGTGGAAGGCTAAGCCTTGCTCCAGCTGAGTTCCTGAGCAAGTTTCCAAGCAGGAGGCACTCTGGCTCCACAAGCTAGAGGACTTCCCAGTGGCTCCAGAGTGGGTGGCAAGGGCATGTGAGTTGGAGGGTGCTCAGAAGCCACAGGGGAGACTTGAGTGTGGTTGGGTGCAGGTGTGCCAATATGTGTGGGTGTGTGGGTGTGTGCGCATGTGTGCGAGTGTGTTTTAGTGTGTGTGAGAGTGTGCATGAGTGCGGGCGTGCGAGTGTGTATAGGTGTGTGCGGGTGTGTGTGTGTGTGTGTGTGTGCGGGCATGTGCGTGTGTGTTTTGGTGGGGGTAGGTGTGTGTGTGTGTGTAGGCGTGTATGTGTATCTGCGGGTGTGTGCGGGTGTGTATAGGATTGTGTGTGTGTGTGGGGTGTGTGTGGGTGTGTGCGGCTGTGTGTGAATGTGTGTGGGTGTGTGCTAGTGTCTTTGGGTGTGTGTGAGTGGGTTTGGGTGTGTGCATGCGTGTGTTAGAGTGAGTGGGACTGTGCAGGGTGTGCAGGTGGGTTCGGGTGTGTGTGGATGTGTGCAGGAGTGTGCAAGTATATGCGGGTATGTGTGGTTGTGTGCAGGTTGTGTGTGTGATTGGGTGTGTTTGGGTTTGTGTGGGTGTTTGTTAGTGTGTGCGAGAGTGTGTGGGTGTGTATGAGTCTGTGTGGGTCTGTGAGAGTGTGTGTGAGTGCAAGTGCGTGTGTGCGGGTGCTTGAGGTTGTGCGCCTGTGCGAGAGGGTGAGTGGTTGTGTGCAGGTGTGTGAGGGTGTGGGTGTGAGGGTGTGTGTGAGTGTGTGCAGGTGTGTGAGGGTGAGTGGGTGTGTGCAGGTGTGTGCGTATGTGTGCGGGTGTGTGTGAGTGTGTGTGAGTGTGTTTGTGTGTGCGAGTGTCTATGGGTGTTTGTGGGTGTGTGCGGTTGAGTGCAACTGTGTGCAGGTGTGTGCGCGTGTGTATGTGTGTGTGCAGGTGAGTGTGGGTATGTGGGTGTGTGCGGGTGTGTGCATGTGTGTATAGGTTTCTGTGTGTGTGTGCGGGTGTGTGTGGGTGCTCTCCCCGGGTGGGCTGAATGTCATGACTGTGTTAGGGGAGAGAAGGCCCAAAGAGGCCTTCAGGGAGCTGCCATGGCATAGCAGTGCTCAGGAAAGAGCACCCTTCTTTCTTTAGGCTGGAGGCACACTCGAGTTTCTGCTTGAGGCAGAGGGACGGCAGAGAGGCCATCACTGGCTGAAGGCAAAGCAGAGAGATTTTTGGTGGAGCGATGGCTCCATCTGCTGGCTGACAAGCGTGGAAGGCAAAGCCTCGCTCCAACTGAGTTCCTGAGGAAGGTCCCAAGCAGGAGGCACTCTGGCTCCACAAGCTAGAGGGTCCTGCTTAGGACTTCCCAGTGGCTCCAGAGTGGATGGCAAGGGCATGTGGGTTGGAGGGTGCTCGGAAGCCGCAGGGGAGGCTTTGGGCACCCAGTGCTCTGTGACGAAACACGCTGCAGGCCCGAGCATCCATGAACTCCTCCAAGGTTTTGGAGCAGGAAATCTGTCCTTAGCAGAAGGCTTCCTGCAAAGGCCTGCAGGCCTTTCTGGGTGGCTAAGCTGCAGCTCCCTTGCAGGCTGCTGGTCCAGGGGCCTGTGTCCCTTGGTCTAAAGTGCTGTAGGAGGAGCTCCTAGCAAGGGGAGAGCAAGCACCTTGTTTCCCTTGAAGAGACTGGCTTGTACATGGGGAGGCCTGCCAGCAGCGAAGACAGCGCAGGCAGCATGGGGGTTTGGCAGGCAGCTAAGAGGCTGCAGGAGTCCTGCATGAAATAGGGGTCATGACTGGTTTCTCCTCAAGGCCCAATGGCAACGTGCACACACAGCCTCTGGACCTGCAGCTCCCGAGCAGTGCAAGAGACCCCCAGGCAGCACCCTGGGGCCTCCTCGGATGAGCTGTGCTCCATAGAGGGCCTGCCTGCTGGCAATGGCCTAGGCCACCCCAGGCCCTAGAGAGGCCCGGCTGAGCCTGGGATGGGCCCTGCCCTCGCAGTGCTCAGGGAAAACCCGTGTTTGAGGCCAGGCTGCAGGCACATTCAATGTTGTGTCTGCTGCAGAGAGACTTCAGCTAGGACTTCCAGGGGGAATGTGAAGCGCTGTGGTTTTTACCTGCAATCCATGTGCCTCACTTGGGGTGCCCGGCCCATCCGTCCCACACTCCTTGGATGTGTGTTCCTCAGACAGCTGGACAGCTGGGGAAGTGGACCTCCCCCAGCAAGGGAGACCTGCCTAGAACATTGCTCTGTGTACAAAGAGGATTCGCTGTGCCTCTGGCACTGGGGAGAGACTTTCTGCACCCAGGAGACACTTGGCACACACAGCGTTTCCCCATGGAAAGTGGTGTGAAAAAGAGCACCCGCCGGGGCTGCATGGCCCTCTGCGGTAGAAGCCCTCCACGCAGCAGGCTGTCATGGACTCGGCTGCAGGCCTTTGTGGCTGGAGAGACTGCAGCTCCTCTGGAGGCTCTGGGCCAATTTTCACTCACCTTCGAGTGCAATAGGCTTGTGGGTTAAGGTGCTTGCAAAGGAAGGCAAGCAGCCTGCTCCTTTCCATTAGGAACACGTGTGGTGAGAGGCTTGGCAGCAGAGAAGAACAAAGAGGGGCAGCCAAGGAGGGGATTTGCATGCAGCTGGGTGGCCCCCAAATCTCCTGTTTCCCAAGCAGGGAATGCCTGCTGTGCCCATCAGTGCCCATTTCTAAGTGGGCACCCAGCCTCTGGATCTGCCCTTTCCCAGCCCTGAAAACACACGCAGGCCACACCCTGAGCCCTTCCAACTGTGAACTTTGCTCCCTGTGAGGGCTGAATGCCACATCTGGCTAAGGTGGGAGAAGGCCCGAGGAGGCCTTGGGGGACCTGCCAAGACATAGCAGTGCTCAGCAATGAGCACTCTGCTTTCTTTTGGCTGGACGCACATTCCAGTTTCTGCTTGAGGCCCGGAGAGGTCAGATAGGCGATCCCCGGGGGAAGGCAGAGCAGAGGGTTTTTCGGTGGAGCGTTGGCTCCCTCTGCTGGCCGTCAAGCGTGGAAGGCTAAGCCTTGCTCCAGCTGAGTTCCTGAGCAAGTTTCCAAGCAGGAGGCACTCTGGCTCCACAAGCTAGAGGACTTCCCAGTGGCTCCAGAGTGGGTGGCAAGGGCATGTGAGTTGGAGGGTGCTCAGAAGCCACAGGGGAGACTTGAGTGTGGTTGGGTGCAGGTGTGCCAATATGTGTGGGTGTGTGGGTGTGTGCGCATGTGTGCGAGTGTGTTTTAGTGTGTGTGAGAGTGTGCATGAGTGCGGGCGTGCGAGTGTGTATGGGTGTGTGCGGGTGTGTGTGTGTGTGTGTGTGTGCGGGCATGTGCGTGTGTGTTTTGGTGGGGGTAGGTGTGTGTGTGTGTGTAGGCGTGTATGTGTATCTGCGGGTGTGTGCGGGTGTGTATAGGATTGTGTGTGTGTGTGGGGTGTGTGTGGGTGTGTGCGGCTGTGTGTGAATGTGTGTGGGTGTGTGCTAGTGTCTTTGGGTGTGTGTGAGTGGGTTTGGGTGTGTGCATGCGTGTGTTAGAGTGAGTGGGACTGTGCAGGGTGTGCAGGTGGGTTCGGGTGTGTGTGGATGTGTGCAGGAGTGTGCAAGTATATGCGGGTATGTGTGGTTGTGTGCAGGTTGTGTGTGTGATTGGGTGTGTTTGGGTTTGTGTGGGTGTTTGTTAGTGTGTGCGAGAGTGTGTGGGTGTGTATGAGTCTGTGTGGGTCTGTGAGAGTGTGTGTGAGTGCAAGTGCGTGTGTGCGGGTGCTTGAGGTTGTGCGCCTGTGCGAGAGGGTGAGTGGTTGTGTGCAGGTGTGTGAGGGTGTGGGTGTGAGGGTGTGTGTGAGTGTGTGCAGGTGTGTGAGGGTGAGTGGGTGTGTGCAGGTGTGTGCGTATGTGTGCGGGTGTGTGTGAGTGTGTGTGAGTGTGTTTGTGTGTGCGAGTGTCTATGGGTGTTTGTGGGTGTGTGCGGTTGAGTGCAACTGTGTGCAGGTGTGTGCGCGTGTGTATGTGTGTGTGCAGGTGAGTGTGGGTATGTGGGTGTGTGCGGGTGTGTGCATGTGTGTATAGGTTTCTGTGTGTGTGTGCGGGTGTGTGTGGGTGCTCTCCCCGGGTGGGCTGAATGTCATGACTGTGTTAGGGGAGAGAAGGCCCAAAGAGGCCTTCAGGGAGCTGCCATGGCATAGCAGTGCTCAGGAAAGAGCACCCTTCTTTCTTTAGGCTGGAGGCACACTCGAGTTTCTGCTTGAGGCAGAGGGACGGCAGAGAGGCCATCACTGGCTGAAGGCAAAGCAGAGAGATTTTCGGTGGAGCGATGGCTCCATCTGCTGGCTGACAAGCGTGGAAGGCGAAGCCTCGCTCCAACTGAGTTCCTGAGGAAGGTCCCAAGCAGGAGGCACTCTGGCTCCACAAGCTAGAGGGTCCTGCTTAGGACTTCCCAGTGGCTCCAGAGTGGATGGCAAGGGCATGTGGGTTGGAGGGTGCTCGGAAGCCGCAGGGGAGGCTTTGGGCACCCAGTGCTCTGTGACGAAACACGCTGCAGGCCCGAGCATCCATGAACTCCTCCAAGGTTTTGGAGCAGGAAATCTGTCCTTAGCAGAAGGCTTCCTGCAAAGGCCTGCAGGCCTTTCTGGGTGGCTAAGCTGCAGCTCCCTTGCAGGCTGCTGGTCCAGGGGCCTGTGTCCCTTGGTCTAAAGTGCTGTAGGAGGAGCTCCTAGCAAGGGGAGAGCAAGCACCTTGTTTCCCTTGAAGAGACTGGCTTGTACATGGGGAGGCCTGCCAGCAGCGAAGACAGCGCAGGCAGCATGGGGGTTTGGCAGGCAGCTAAGAGGCTGCAGGAGTCCTGCATGAAATAGGGGTCATGACTGGTTTCTCCTCAAGGCCCAATGGCAACGTGCACACACAGCCTCTGGACCTGCAGCTCCCGAGCAGTGCAAGAGACCCCCAGGCAGCACCCTGGGGCCTCCTCGGATGAGCTGTGCTCCATAGAGGGCCTGCCTGCTGGCAATGGCCTAGGCCACCCCAGGCCCTAGAGAGGCCCGGCTGAGCCTGGGATGGGCCCTGCCCTCGCAGTGCTCAGGGAAAACCCGTGTTTGAGGCCAGGCTGCAGGCACATTCAATGTTGTGTCTGCTGCAGAGAGACTTCAGCTAGGACTTCCAGGGGGAATGTGAAGCGCTGTGGTTTTTACCTGCAATCCATGTGCCTCACTTGGGGTGCCCGGCCCATCCATCCCACACTCCTTGGATGTGTGTTCCTCAGACAGCTGGACAGCTGGGGAAGTGGACCTCCCCCAGCAAGGGAGACCTGCCTAGAACATTGCTCTGTGTACAAAGAGGATTCGCTGTGCCTCTGGCACTGGGGAGAGACTTTCTGCACCCAGGAGACACTTGGCACACACAGCGTTTCCCCATGGAAAGTGGTGTGAAAAAGAGCACCCGCTGGGGCTGCATGGCCCTCTGCGGTAGAAGCCCTCCACGCAGCAGGCTGTCATGGACTCGGCTGCAGGCCTTTGTGGCTGGAGAGACTGCAGCTCCTCTGGAGGCTCTGGGCCAATTTTCACTCACCTTCGAGTGCAATAGGCTTGTGGGTTAAGGTGCTTGCAAAGGAAGGCAAGCAGCCTGCTCCTTTCCATTAGGAACACGTGTGGTGAGAGGCTTGGCAGCAGAGAAGAACAAAGAGGGGCAGCCAAGGAGGGGATTTGCATGCAGCTGGGTGGCCCCCAAATCTCCTGTTTCCCAAGCAGGGAATGCCTGCTGTGCCCATCAGTGCCCATTTCTAAGTGGGCACCCAGCCTCTGGATCTGCCCTTTCCCAGCCCTGAAAACACACGCAGGCCACACCCTGAGCCCTTCCAACTGTGAACTTTGCTCCCTGTGAGGGCTGAATGCCACATCTGGCTAAGGTGGGAGAAGGCCCGAGGAGGCCTTGGGGGACCTGCCAAGACATAGCAGTGCTCAGCAATGAGCACTCTGCTTTCTTTTGGCTGGACGCACATTCCAGTTTGTGCTTGAGGCCCGGAGAGGTCAGATAGGCGATCCCCGGGGGAAGGCAGAGCAGAGGGCTTTTCGGTGGAGCGTTGGCTCCCTCTGCTGGCCGTCAAGCGTGGAAGGCTAAGCCTTGCTCCAGCTGAGTTCCTGAGCAAGTTTCCAAGCAGGAGGCACTCTGGCTCCACAAGCTAGAGGACTTCCCAGTGGCTCCAGAGTGGGTGGCAAGGGCATGTGAGATGGAGGGTGCTCAGAAGCCACAGGGGAGACTTGAGTGTGGTTGGGTGCAGGTGTGCCAATATGTGTGGGTGTGTGCGCATGTGTGCGAGTGTGTTTTAGTGTGTGTGAGAGTGTGTGTGAGTGCGGGCGTGCGAGTGTGTATGGGTGTGTGCGGGTGTGTGTGTGTGTGTGTGTGCGGGCATGTGCGTGTGTGTTTTGGTGGGGGTAGGTGTGTGTGTGTGTAGGCGTGTATGTGTATCTGCGGGTGTGTGCGGGTGTGTATAGGATTGTGTGTGTGTGTGGGGTGTGTGTGGGTGTGTGCGGCTGTGTGTGAATGTGTGTGGGTGTGTGCTAGTGTCTTTGGGTGTGTGTGAGTGGGTTTGGGTGTGTGCATGCGTGTGTTAGAGTGAGTGGGACTGTGCAGGGTGTGCAGGTGGGTTTGGGTGTGTGTGGATGTGTGCAGGAGTGTGCAAGTATATGCGGGTATGTGTGGTTGTGTGCAGGTTGTGTGTGTGATTGGGTGTGTTTGGGTTTGTGTGGGTGTTTGTTAGTGTGTGCGAGAGTGTGTGGGTGTGTATGAGTCTGTGTGGGTCTGTGAGAGTGTGTGTGAGTGCAAGTGCGTGTGTGCGGGTGCTTGAGGTTGTGCGCCTGTGCGAGAGGGTGAGTGGTTGTGTGCAGGTGTGTGAGGGTGTGGGTGTGAGGGTGTGTGTGAGTGTGTGCAGATGTGTGAGGGTGAGTGGGTGTGTGCAGGTGTGTGCGTATGTGTGCGGGTGTGTGTGAGTGTGTGTGAGTGTGTTTGTGTGTGCGAGTGTCTATGGGTGTTTGTGGGTGTGTGCGGTTGAGTGCAACTGTGTGCAGGTGTGTGCGCGTGTGTATGTGTGTGTTCAGGTGAGTGTGGGTATGTGGGTGTGTGCGGGTGTGTGCGTGTGTGTATAGGTTTCTGTGTGTGTGTGCGGGTGTGTGTGGGTGCGCTCCCCGGGTGGGCTGAATGTCATGACTGTGTTAGGGGAGAGAAGGCCCAAAGAGGCCTTCAGGGAGCTGCCATGGCATAGCAGTGCTCAGGAAAGAGCACCCTTCTTTCTTTAGGCTGGAGGCACACTCGAGTTTCTGCTTGAGGCAGAGGGATGGCAGAGAGGCCATCACTGGCTGAAGGCAAAGCAGAGAGATTTTCGGTGGAGCGATGGCTCCATCTGCTGGCTGACAAGCGTGGAAGGCGAAGCCTCGCTCCAACTGAGTTCCTGAGGAAGGTCCCAAGCAGGAGGCACTCTGGCTCCACAAGCTAGAGGGTCCTGCTTAGGACTTCCCAGTGGCTCCAGAGTGGATGGCAAGGGCATGTGGGTTGGAGGGTGCTCGGAAGCCGCAGGGGAGGCTTTGGGCACCCAGTGCTCTGTGACGAAACACGCTGCAGGCCCGAGCATCCATGAACTCCTCCAAGGTTTTGGAGCAGGAAATCTGTCCTTAGCAGAAGGCTTCCTGCAAAGGCCTGCAGGCCTTTCTGGGTGGCTAAGCTGCAGCTCCCTTGCAAGCTGCTGGTCCAGGGGCCTGTGTCCCTTGGTCTAAAGTGCTGTAGGAGGAGCTCCTAGCAAGGGGAGAGCAAGCACCTTGTTTCCCTTGAAGAGACTGGCTTGTACATGGGGAGGCCTGCCAGCAGCGAAGACAGCGCAGGCAGCATGGGGGTTTGGCAGGCAGCTAAGAGGCTGCAGGAGTCCTGCATGAAATAGGGGTCATGACTGGTTTCTCCTCAAGGCCCAATGGCAACGTGCACACACAGCCTCTGGACCTGCAGCTCCCGAGCAGTGCAAGAGACCCCCAGGCAGCACCCTGGGGCCTCCTCGGATGAGCTGTGCTCCATAGAGGGCCTGCCTGCTGGCAATGGCCTAGGCCACCCCAGGCCCTAGAGAGGCCCGGCTGAGCCTGGGATGGGCCCTGCCCTCGCAGTGCTCAGGGAAAACCCGTGTTTGAGGCCAGGCTGCAGGCACATTCAGTGTTGTGTCTGCTGCAGAGAGACTTCAGCTAGGACTTCCAGGGGGAATGTGAAGCGCTGTGGTTTTTACCTGCAATCCATGTGCCTCACTTGGGGTGCCCGGCCCATCCGTCCCACACTCCTTGGATGTGTGTTCCTCAGACAGCTGGACAGCTGGGGAAGTGGACCTCCCCCAGCAAGGGAGACCTGCCTAGAACATTGCTCTGTGTACAAAGAGGATTCGCTGTGCCTCTGGCACTGGGGAGAGACTTTCTGCACCCAGGAGACACTTGGCACACACAGCGTTTCCCCATGGAAAGTGGTGTGAAAAAGAGCACCCGCCGGGGCTGCATGGCCCTCTGCGGTAGAAGCCCTCCACGCAGCAGGCTGTCATGGACTCGGCTGCAGGCCTTTGTGGCTGGAGAGACTGCAGCTCCTCTGGAGGCTCTGGGCCAATTTTCACTCACCTTCGAGTGCAATAGGCTTGTGGGTTAAGGTGCTTGCAAAGGAAGGCAAGCAGCCTGCTCCTTTCCATTAGGAACACGTGTGGTGAGAGGCTTGGCAGCAGAGAAGAACAAAGAGGGGCAGCCAAGGAGGGGATTTGCATGCAGCTGGGTGGCCCCCAAATCTCCTGTTTCCCAAGCAGGGAATGCCTGCTGTGCCCATCAGTGCCCATTTCTAAGTGGGCACCCAGCCTCTGGATCTGCCCTTTCCCAGCCCTGAAAACATACGCAGGCCACACCCTGAGCCCTTCCAACTGTGAACTTTGCTCCCTGTGAGGGCTGAATGCCACATCTGGCTAAGGTGGGAGAAGGCCCGAGGAGGCCTTGGGGGACCTGCCAAGACATAGCAGTGCTCAGCAATGAGCACTCTGCTTTCTTTTGGCTGGACGCACATTCCAGTTTCTGCTTGAGGCCCGGAGAGGTCAGATAGGCGATCCCCGGGGGAAGGCAGAGCAGAGGGTTTTTCGGTGGAGCGTTGGCTCCCTCTGCTGGCCGTCAAGCGTGGAAGGCTAAGCCTTGCTCCAGCTGAGTTCCTGAGCAAGTTTCCAAGCAGGAGGCACTCTGGCTCCACAAGCTAGAGGACTTCCCAGTGGCTCCAGAGTGGGTGGCAAGGGCATGTGAGTTGGAGGGTGCTCAGAAGCCACAGGGGAGACTTGAGTGTGGTTGGGTGCAGGTGTGCCAATATGTGTGGGTGGGTGCGCATGTGTGTGAGTGTGTTTTAGTGTGTGTGAGAGTGTGCGTGAGTGCGGGCGTGCGAGTGTGTATGGGTGTGTGCGGGTGTGTGTGTGTGTGTGTGTGCGGGCATGTGCGTGTGTGTTTTGGTGGGGGTAGGTGTGTGTGTGTGTGTGTAGGCGTGTATGTGTATCTGCGGGTGTGTGCGGGTGTGTATAGGATTGTGTGTGTGTGTGGGGTGTGTGTGGGTGTGTGCGGCTGTGTGTGAATGTGTGTGGGTGTGTGCTAGTGTCTTTGGGTGTGTGTGAGTGGGTTTGGGTGTGTGCATGCGTGTGTTAGAGTGAGTGGGACTGTGCAGGGTGTGCAGGTGGGTTCGGGTGTGTGTGGATGTGTGCAGGAGTGTGCAAGTATATGCGGGTATGTGTGGTTGTGTGCAGGTTGTGTGTGTGATTGGGTGTGTTTGGGTTTGTGTGGGTGTTTGTTAGTGTGTGCGAGAGTGTGTGGGTGTGTATGAGTCTGTGTGGGTCTGTGAGAGTGTGTGTGAGTGCAAGTGCGTGTGTGCGGGTGCTTGAGGTTGTGCGCCTGTGCGAGAGGGTGAGTGGTTGTGTGCAGGTGTGTGAGGGTGTGGGTGTGAGGGTGTGTGTGAGTGTGTGCAGGTGTGTGAGGGTGAGTGTGTGTGTGCAGGTGTGTGCGTATGTGTGCGGGTGTGTGTGAGTGTGTGTGAGTGTGTTTGTGTGTGCGAGTGTCTATGGGTGTTTGTGGGTGTGTGCGGTTGAGTGCGACTGTGTGCAGGTGTGTGCGCGTGTGTATGTGTGTGTGCAGGTGAGTGTGGGTATGTGGGTGTGTGCGGGTGTGTGCATGTGTGTATAGGTTTCTGTGTGTGTGTGCGGGTGTGTGTGGGTGCGCTCCCCGGGTGGGCTGAATGTCATGACTGTGTTAGGGGAGAGAAGGCCCAAAGAGGCCTTCAGGGAGCTGCCATGGCATAGCAGTGCTCAGGAAAGAGCACCCTTCTTTCTTTAGGCTGGAGGCACACTCGAGTTTCTGCTTGAGGCAGAGGGACGGCAGAGAGGCCATCACTGGCTGAAGGCAAAGCAGAGAGATTTTCGGTGGAGCGATGGCTCCATCTGCTGGCTGACAAGCGTGGAAGGCGAAGCCTCGCTCCAACTGAGTTCCTGAGGAAGGTCCCAAGCAGGAGGCACTCTGGCTCCACAAGCTAGAGGGTCCTGCTTAGGACTTCCCAGTGGCTCCAGAGTGGATGGCAAGGGCATGTGGGTTGGAGGGTGCTCGGAAGCCGCAGGGGAGGCTTTGGGCACCCAGTGCTCTGTGACAAAACACGCTGCAGGCCCGAGCATCCATGAACTCCTCCAAGGTTTTGGAGCAGGAAATCTGTCCTTAGCAGAAGGCTTCCTGCAAAGGCCTGCAGGCCTTTCTGGGTGGCTAAGCTGCAGCTCCCTTGCAGGCTGCTGGTCCAGGGGCCTGTGTCCCTTGGTCTAAAGTGCTGTAGGAGGAGCTCCTAGCAAGGGGAGAGCAAGCACCTTGTTTCCCTTGAAGAGACTGGCTTGTACATGGGGAGGCCTGCCAGCAGCGAAGACAGCGCAGGCAGCATGGGGGTTTGGCAGGCAGCTAAGAGGCTGCAGGAGTCCTGCATGAAATAGGGGTCATGACTGGTTTCTCCTCAAGGCCCAATGGCAACGTGCACACACAGCCTCTGGACCTGCAGCTCCCGAGCAGTGCAAGAGACCCCCAGGCAGCACCCTGGGGCCTCCTCGGATGAGCTGTGCTCCATAGAGGGCCTGCCTGCTGGCAATGGCCTAGGCCACCCCAGGCCCTAGAGAGGCCCGGCTGAGCCTGGGATGGGTCCTGCCCTCGCAGTGCTCAGGGAAAACCCGTGTTTGAGGCCAGGCTGCAGGCACATTCAGTGTTGTGTCTGCTGCAGAGAGACTTCAGCTAGGACTTCCAGGGGGAATGTGAAGCGCTGTGGTTTTTACCTGCAATCCATGTGCCTCACTTGGGGTGCCCGGCCCATCCGTCCCACACTCCTTGGATGTGTGTTCCTCAGACAGCTGGACAGCTGGGGAAGTGGACCTCCCCCAGCAAGGGAGACCTGCCTAGAACATTGCTCTGTGTACAAAGAGGATTCGCTGTGCCTCTGGCACTGGGGAGAGACTTTCTGCACCCAGGAGACACTTGGCACACACAGCGTTTCCCCATGGAAAGTGGTGTGAAAAAGAGCACCCGCCGGGGCTGCATGGCCCTCTGCGGTAGAAGCCCTCCACGCAGCAGGCTGTCATGGACTCGGCTGCAGGCCTTTGTGACTGGAGAGACTGCAGCTCCTCTGGAGGCTCTGGGCCAATTTTCACTCACCTTCGAGTGCAATAGGCTTGTGGGTTAAGGTGCTTGCAAAGGAAGGCAAGCAGCCTGCTCCTTTCCATTAGGAACACGTGTGGTGAGAGGCTTGGCAGCAGAGAAGAACAAAGAGGGGCAGCCAAGGAGGGGATTTGCATGCAGCTGGGTGGCCCCCAAATCTCCTGTTTCCCAAGCAGGGAATGCCTGCTGTGCCCATCAGTGCCCATTTCTAAGTGGGCACCCAGCCTCTGGATCTGCCCTTTCCCAGCCCTGAAAACACACGCAGGCCACACCCTGAGCCCTTCCAACTGTGAACTTTGCTCCCTGTGAGGGCTGAATGCCACATCTGGCTAAGGTGGGAGAAGGCCCGAGGAGGCCTTGGGGGACCTGCCAAGACATAGCAGTGCTCAGCAATGAGCACTCTGCTTTCTTTTGGCTGGACGCACATTCCAGTTTCTGCTTGAGGCCCGGAGAGGTCAGATAGGCGATCCCCGGGGGAAGGCAGAGCAGAGGGTTTTTCGGTGGAGCGTTGGCTCCCTCTGCTGGCCGTCAAGCGTGGAAGGCTAAGCCTTGCTCCAGCTGAGTTCCTGAGCAAGTTTCCAAGCAGGAGGCACTCTGGCTCCACAAGCTAGAGGACTTCCCAGTGGCTCCAGAGTGGGTGGCAAGGGCATGTGAGATGGAGGGTGCTCAGAAGCCACAGGGGAGACTTGAGTGTGGTTGGGTGCAGGTGTGCCAATATGTGTGGGTGTGTGCGCATGTGTGCGAGTGTGTTTTAGTGTGTGTGAGAGTGTGCGTGAGTGCGGGCGTGCGAGTGTGTATGGGTGTGTGCGGGTGTGTGTGTGTGTGTGTGTGCGGGCATGTGCGTGTGTGTTTTGGTGGGGGTAGGTGTGTGTGTGTGTGTGTAGGCGTGTATGTGTATCTGCGGGTGTGTGCGGGTGTGTATAGGATTGTGTGTGTGTATGGGGTGTGTGTGGGTGTGTGCGGCTGTGTGTGAATGTGTGTGGGTGTGTGCTAGTGTCTTTGGGTGTGTGTGAGTGGGTTTGGGTGTGTGCATGCGTGTGTTAGAGTGAGTGGGACTGTGCAGGGTGTGCAGGTGGGTTCGGGTGTGTGTGGATGTGTGCAGGAGTGTGCAAGTATATGCGGGTATGTGTGGTTGTGTGCAGGTTGTGTGTGTGATTGGGTGTGTTTGGGTTTGTGTGGGTGTTTGTTAGTGTGTGCGAGAGTGTGTGGGTGTGTATGAGTCTGTGTGGGTCTGTGAGAGTGTGTGTGAGTGCAAGTGCGTGTGTGCGGGTGCTTGAGGTTGTGCGCCTGTGCGAGAGGGTGAGTGGTTGTGTGCAGGTGTGTGAGGGTGTGGGTGTGAGGGTGTGTGTGAGTGTGTGCAGGTGTGTGAGGGTGAGTGGGTGTGTGCAGGTGTGTGCGTATGTGTGCGGGTGTGTGTGAGTGTGTGTGAGTGTGTTTGTGTGTGCGAGTGTCTATGGGTGTTTGTGGGTGTGTGCGGTTGAGTGCGACTGTGTGCAGGTGTGTGCGCGTGTGTATGTGTGTGTGCAGGTGAGTGTGGGTATGTGGGTGTGTGCGGGTGTGTGCGTGTGTGTATAGGTTTCTGTGTGTGTGTGCGGGTGTGTGTGAGTGTGTGTGAGTGTGTTTGTGTGTGCGAGTGTCTATGGGTGTTTGTGGGTGTGTGCGGTTGAGTGCGACTGTGTGCAGGTGTGTGCGCGTGTGTATGTGTGTGTGCAGGTGAGTGTGGGTATGTGGGTGTGTGCGGGTGTGTGCGTGTGTGTATAGGTTTCTGTGTGTGTGTGCGGGTGTGTGTGGGTGCGCTCCCCGGGTGGGCTGAATGTCATGACTGTGTTAGGGGAGAGAAGGCCCAAAGAGGCCTTCAGGGAGCTGCCATGGCATAGCAGTGCTCAGGAAAGAGCTCCCTTCTTTCTTTAGGCTGGAGGCACACTCGAGTTTCTGCTTGAGGCAGAGGGACGGCAGAGAGGCCATCACTGGCTGAAGGCAAAGCAGAGAGATTTTCGGTGGAGCGATGGCTCCATCTGCTGGCTGACAAGCGTGGAAGGCGAAGCCTCGCTCCAACTGAGTTCCTGAGGAAGGTCCCAAGCAGGAGGCACTCTGGCTCCACAAGCTAGAGGGTCCTGCTTAGGACTTCCCAGTGGCTCCAGAGTGGATGGCAAGGGCATGTGGGTTGGAGGGTGCTCGGAAGCCGCAGGGGAGGCTTTGGGCACCCAGTGCTCTGTGACGAAACACGCTGCAGGCCCGAGCATCCATGAACTCCTCCAAGGTTTTGGAGCAGGAAATCTGTCCTTAGCAGAAGGCTTCCTGCAAAGGCCTGCAGGCCTTTCTGGGTGGCTAAGCTGCAGCTCCCTTGCAGGCTGCTGGTCCAGGGGCCTGTGTCCCTTGGTCTAAAGTGCTGTAGGAGGAGCTCCTAGCAAGGGGAGAGCAAGCACCTTGTTTCCCTTGAAGAGACTGGCTTGTACATGGGGAGGCCTGCCAGCAGCGAAGACAGCGCAGGCAGCATGGGGGTTTGGCAGGCAGCTAAGAGGCTGCAGGAGTCCTGCATGAAATAGGGGTCATGACTGGTTTCTCCTCAAGGCCCAATGGCAACGTGCACACACAGCCTCTGGACCTGCAGCTCCCGAGCAGTGCAAGAGACCCCCAGGCAGCACCCTGGGGCCTCCTCGGATGAGCTGTGCTCCATAGAGGGCCTGCCTGCTGGCAATGGCCTAGGCCACCCCAGGCCCTAGAGAGGCCCGGCTGAGCCTGGGATGGGCCCTGCCCTCGCAGTGCTCAGGGAAAACCCGTGTTTGAGGCCAGGCTGCAGGCACATTCAATGTTGTGTCTGCTGCAGAGAGACTTCAGCTAGGACTTCCAGGGGGAATGTGAAGCGCTGTGGTTTTTACCTGCAATCCATGTGCCTCACTTGGGGTGCCCGGCCCATCCGTCCCACACTCCTTGGATGTGTGTTCCTCAGACAGCTGGACAGCTGGGGAAGTGGACCTCCCCCAGCAAGGGAGACCTGCCTAGAACATTGCTCTGTGTACAAAGAGGATTCGCTGTGCCTCTGGCACTGGGGAGAGACTTTCTGCACCCAGGAGACACTTGGCACACACAGCGTTTCCCCACGGAAAGTGGTGTGAAAAAGAGCACCCGCCGGGGCTGCATGGCCCTCTGCGGTAGAAGCCCTCCACGCAGCAGGCTGTCATGGACTCGGCTGCAGGCCTTTGTGGCTGGAGAGACTGCAGCTCCTCTGGAGGCTCTGGGCCAATTTTCACTCACCTTCGAGTGCAATAGGCTTGTGGGTTAAGGTGCTTGCAAAGGAAGGCAAGCAGCCTGCTCCTTTCCATTAGGAACACGTGTGGTGAGAGGCTTGGCAGCAGAGAAGAACAAAGAGGGGCAGCCAAGGAGGGGATTTGCATGCAGCTGGGTGGCCCCCAAATCTCCTGTTTCCCAAGCAGGGAATGCCTGCTGTGCCCATCAGTGCCCATTTCTAAGTGGGCACCCAGCCTCTGGATCTGCCCTTTCCCAGCCCTGAAAACACACACAGGCCACACCCTGAGCCCTTCCAACTGTGAACTTTGCTCCCTGTGAGGGCTGAATGCCACATCTGGCTAAGGTGGGAGAAGGCCCGAGGAGGCCTTGGGGGACCTGCCAAGACATAGCAGTGCTCAGCAATGAGCACTCTGCTTTCTTTTGGCTGGACGCACATTCCAGTTTCTGCTTGAGGCCCGGAGAGGTCAGATAGGCGATCCCCGGGGGAAGGCAGAGCAGAGGGTTTTTCGGTGGAGCGTTGGCTCCCTCTGCTGGCCGTCAAGCGTGGAAGGCTAAGCCTTGCTCCAGCTGAGTTCCTGAGCAAGTTTCCAAGCAGGAGGCACTCTGGCTCCACAAGCTAGAGGACTTCCCAGTGGCTCCAGAGTGGGTGGCAAGGGCATGTGAGATGGAGGGTGCTCAGAAGCCACAGGGGAGACTTGAGTGTGGTTGGGTGCAGGTGTGCCAATATGTGTGGGTGTGTGCGCATGTGTGCGAGTGTGTTTTAGTGTGTGTGAGAGTGTGCGTGAGTGCGGGCGTGCGAGTGTGTATGGGTGTGTGCGGGTGTGTGTGTGTGTGTGTGTGTGCGGGCATGTGCGTGTGTGTTTTGGTGGGGGTAGGTGTGTGTGTGTGTGTGTAGGCGTGTATGTGTATCTGCGGGTGTGTGCGGGTGTGTATAGGATTGTGTGTGTGTGTGGGGTGTGTGTGGGTGTGTGCGGCTGTGTGTGAATGTGTGTGGGTGTGTGCTAGTGTCTTTGGGTGTGTGTGAGTGGGTTTGGGTGTGTGCATGCGTGTGTTAGAGTGAGTGGGACTGTGCAGGGTGTGCAGGTGGGTTCGGGTGTGTGTGGATGTGTGCAGGAGTGTGCAAGTATATGCGGGTATGTGTGGTTGTGTGCAGGTTGTGTGTGTGATTGGGTGTGTTTGGGTTTGTGTGGGTGTTTGTTAGTGTGTGCGAGAGTGTGTGGGTGTGTATGAGTCTGTGTGGGTCTGTGAGAGTGTGTGTGAGTGCAAGTGCGTGTGTGCGGGTGCTTGAGGTTGTGCGCCTGTGCGAGAGGGTGAGTGGTTGTGTGCAGGTGTGTGAGGGTGTGGGTGTGAGGGTGTGTGTGAGTGTGTGCAGGTGTGTGAGGGTGAGTGGGTGTGTGCAGGTGTGTGCGTATGTGTGCGGGTGTGTGTGAGTGTGTGTGAGTGTGTTTGTGTGTGCGAGTGTCTATGGGTGTTTGTGGGTGTGTGCGGTTGAGTGCGACTGTGTGCAGGTGTGTGCGCGTGTGTATGTGTGTGTGCAGGTGAGTGTGGGTATGTGGGTGTGTGCGGGTGTGTGCGTGTGTGTATAGGTTTCTGTGTGTGTGTGCGGGTGTGTGTGGGTGCGCTCCCCGGGTGGGCTGAATGTCATGACTGTGTTAGGGGAGAGAAGGCCCAAAGAGGCCTTCAGGGAGCTGCCATGGCATAGCAGTGCTCAGGAAAGAGCACCCTTCTTTCTTTAGGCTGGAGGCACACTCGAGTTTCTGCTTGAGGCAGAGGGACGGCAGAGAGGCCATCACTGGCTGAAGGCAAAGCAGAGAGATTTTCGGTGGAGCGATGGCTCCATCTGCTGGCTGACAAGCGTGGAAGGCGAAGCCTCGCTCCAACTGAGTTCCTGAGGAAGGTCCCAAGCAGGAGGCACTCTGGCTCCACAAGCTAGAGGGTCCTGCTTAGGACTTCCCAGTGGCTCCAGAGTGGATGGCAAGGGCATGTGGGTTGGAGGGTGCTCGGAAGCCGCAGGGGAGGCTTTGGGCACCCAGTGCTCTGTGACGAAACACGCTGCAGGCCCGAGCATCCATGAACTCCTCCAAGGTTTTGGAGCAGGAAATCTGTCCTTAGCAGAAGGCTTCCTGCAAAGGCCTGCAGGCCTTTCTGGGTGGCTAAGCTGCAGCTCCCTTGCAGGCTGCTGGTCCAGGGGCCTGTGTCCCTTGGTCTAAAGTGCTGTAGGAGGAGCTCCTAGCAAGGGGAGAGCAAGCACCTTGTTTCCCTTGAAGAGACTGGCTTGTACATGGGGAGGCCTGCCAGCAGCGAAGACAGCACAGGCAGCATGGGGGTTTGGCAGGCAGCTAAGAGGCTGCAGGAGTCCTGCATGAAATAGGGGTCATGACTGGTTTCTCCTCAAGGCCCAATGGCAACGTGCACACACAGCCTCTGGACCTGCAGCTCCCGAGCAGTGCAAGAGACCCCCAGGCAGCACCCTGGGGCCTCCTCGGATGAGCTGTGCTCCATAGAGGGCCTGCCTGCTGGCAATGGCCTAGGCCACCCCAGGCCCTAGAGAGGCCCGGCTGAGCCTGGGATGGGCCCTGCCCTCGCAGTGCTCAGGGAAAACCCGTGTTTGAGGCCAGGCTGCAGGCACATTCAATGTTGTGTCTGCTGCAGAGAGACTTCAGCTAGGACTTCCAGGGGGAATGTGAAGTGCTGTGGTTTTTACCTGCAATCCATGTGCCTCACTTGGGGTGCCCGGCCCATCCGTCCCACACTCCTTGGATGTGTGTTCCTCAGACAGCTGGACAGCTGGGGAAGTGGACCTCCCCCAGCAAGGGAGACCTGCCTAGAACATTGCTCTGTGTACAAAGAGGATTCGCTGTGCCTCTGGCACTGGGGAGAGACTTTCTGCACCCAGGAGACACTTGGCACACACAGCGTTTCCCCATGGAAAGTGGTGTGAAAAAGAGCACCCGCCGGGGCTGCATGGCCCTCTGCGGTAGAAGCCCTCCACGCAGCAGGCTGTCATGGACTCGGCTGCAGGCCTTTGTGGCTGGAGAGACTGCAGCTCCTCTGGAGGCTCTGGGCCAATTTTCACTCACCTTCGAGTGCAATAGGCTTGTGGGTTAAGGTGCTTGCAAAGGAAGGCAAGCAGCCTGCTCCTTTCCATTAGGAACACGTGTGGTGAGAGGCTTGGCAGCAGAGAAGAACAAAGAGGGGCAGCCAAGGAGGGGATTTGCATGCAGCTGGGTGGCCCCCAAATCTCCTGTTTCCCAAGCAGGGAATGCCTGCTGTGCCCATCAGTGCCCATTTCTAAGTGGGCACCCAGCCTCTGGATCTGCCCTTTCCCAGCCCTGAAAACACACGCAGGCCACACCCTGAGCCCTTCCAACTGTGAACTTTGCTCCCTGTGAGGGCTGAATGCCACATCTGGCTAAGGTGGGAGAAGGCCCGAGGAGGCCTTGGGGGACCTGCCAAGACATAGCAGTGCTCAGCAATGAGCACTCTGCTTTCTTTTGGCTGGACGCACATTCCAGTTTCTGCTTGAGGCCCAGAGAGGTCAGATAGGCGATCCCCGGGGGAAGGCAGAGCAGAGGGTTTTTCGGTGGAGCGTTGGCTCCCTCTGCTGGCCGTCAAGCGTGGAAGGCTAAGCCTTGCTCCAGCTGAGTTCCTGAGCAAGTTTCCAAGCAGGAGGCACTCTGGCTCCACAAGCTAGAGGACTTCCCAGTGGCTCCAGAGTGGGTGGCAAGGGCATGTGAGATGGAGGGTGCTCAGAAGCCACAGGGGAGACTTGAGTGTGGTTGGGTGCAGGTGTGCCAATATGTGTGGGTGTGTGCGCATGTGTGCGAGTGTGTTTTAGTGTGTGTGAGAGTGTGCGTGAGTGCGGGCATGCGAGTGTGTATGGGTGTGTGCGGGTGTGTGTGTGTGTGTGTGTGCGGGCATGTGCGTGTGTGTTTTGGTGGGGGTAGGTGTGTGTGTGTGTGTGTAGGCGTGTATGTGTATCTGCGGGTGTGTGCGGGTGTGTATAGGATTGTGTGTGTGTGTGGGGTGTGTGTGGGTGTGTGCGGCTGTGTGTGAATGTGTGTGGGTGTGTGCTAGTGTCTTTGGGTGTGTGTGAGTGGGTTTGGGTGTGTGCATGCGTGTGTTAGAGTGAGTGGGACTGTGCAGGGTGTGCAGGTGGGTTCGGGTGTGTGTGGATGTGTGCAGGAGTGTGCAAGTATATGCGGGTATGTGTGGTTGTGTGCAGGTTGTGTGTGTGATTGGGTGTGTTTGGGTTTGTGTGGGTGTTTGTTAGTGTGTGCGAGAGTGTGTGGGTGTGTATGAGTCTGTGTGGGTCTGTGAGAGTGTGTGTGAGTGCAAGTGCGTGTGTGCGGGTGCTTGAGGTTGTGCGCCTGTGCGAGAGGGTGAGTGGTTGTGTGCAGGTGTGTGAGGGTGTGGGTGTGAGGGTGTGTGTGAGTGTGTGCAGGTGTGTGAGGGTGAGTGGGTGTGTGCAGGTGTGTGCGTATGTGTGCAGGTGTGTGTGAGTGTGTGTGAGTGTGTTTGTGTGTGCGAGTGTCTATGGGTGTTTGTGGGTGTGTGCGGTTGAGTGCGACTGTGTGCAGGTGTGTGCGCGTGTGTATGTGTGTGTGCAGGTGAGTGTGGGTATGTGGGTGTGTGCGGGTGTGTGCGTGTGTGTATAGGTTTCTGTGTGTGTGTGCGGGTGTGTGTGGGTGCGCTCCCCGGGTGGGCTGAATGTCATGACTGTGTTAGGGGAGAGAAGGCCCAAAGAGGCCTTCAGGGAGCTGCCATGGCATAGCAGTGCTCAGGAAAGAGCACCCTTCTTTCTTTAGGCTGGAGGCACACTCGAGTTTCTGCTTGAGGCAGAGGGACGGCAGAGAAGCCATCACTGGCTGAAGGCAAAGCAGAGAGATTTTCGGTGGAGCGATGGCTCCATCTGCTGGCTGACAAGCGTGGAAGGCGAAGCCTCGCTCCAACTGAGTTCCTGAGGAAGGTCCCAAGCAGGAGGCACTCTGGCTCCACAAGCTAGAGGGTCCTGCTTAGGACTTCCCAGTGGCTCCAGAGTGGATGGCAAGGGCATGTGAGTTGGAGGGTGCTCGGAAGCCGCAGGGGAGGCTTTGGGCACCCAGTGCTCTGTGACAAAACACGCTGCAGGCCCGAGCATCCATGAACTCCTCCAAGGTTTTGGAGCAGGAAATCTGTCCTTAGCAGAAGGCTTCCTGCAAAGGCCTGCAGGCCTTTCTGGGTGGCTAAGCTGCAGCTCCCTTGCAGGCTGCTGGTCCAGGGGCCTGTGTCCCTTGGTCTAAAGTGCTGTAGGAGGAGCTCCTAGCAAGGGGAGAGCAAGCACCTTGTTTCCCTTGAAGAGACTGGCTTGTACATGGGGAGGCCTGCCAGCAGCGAAGACAGCGCAGGCAGCATGGGGGTTTGGCAGGCAGCTAAGAGGCTGCAGGAGTCCTGCATGAAATAGGGGTCATGACTGGTTTCTCCTCAAGGCCCAATGGCAACGTGCACACACAGCCTCTGGACCTGCAGCTCCCGAGCAGTGCAAGAGACCCCCAGGCAGCACCCTGGGGCCTCCTCGGATGAGCTGTGCTCCATAGAGGGCCTGCCTGCTGGCAATGGCCTAGGCCACCCCAGGCCCTAGAGAGGCCCGGCTGAGCCTGGGATGGGCCCTGCCCTCGCAGTGCTCAGGGAAAACCCGTGTTTGAGGCCAGGCTGCAGGCACATTCAATGTTGTGTCTGCTGCAGAGAGACTTCAGCTAGGACTTCCAGGGGGAATGTGAAGCGCTGTGGTTTTTACCTGCAATCCATGTGCCTCACTTGGGGTGCCCGGCCCATCCGTCCCACACTCCTTGGATGTGTGTTCCTCAGACAGCTGGACAGCTGGGGAAGTGGACCTCCCCCAGCAAGGGAGACCTGCCTAGAACATTGCTCTGTGTACAAAGAGGATTCGCTGTGCCTCTGGCACTGGGGAGAGACTTTCTGCACCCAGGAGACACTTGGCACACACAGCATTTCCCCATGGAAAGTGGTGTGAAAAAGAGCACCCGCCGGGGCTGCATGGCCCTCTGCGGTAGAAGCCCTCCACGCAGCAGGCTGTCATGGACTCGGCTGCAGGCCTTTGTGGCTGGAGAGACTGCAGCTCCTCTGGAGGCTCTGGGCCAATTTTCACTCACCTTCGAGTGCAATAGGCTTGTGGGTTAAGGTGCTTGCAAAGGAAGGCAAGCAGCCTGCTCCTTTCCATTAGGAACACGTGTGGTGAGAGGCTTGGCAGCAGAGAAGAACAAAGAGGGGCAGCCAAGGAGGGGATTTGCATGCAGCTGGGTGGCCCCCAAATCTCCTGTTTCCCAAGCAGGGAATGCCTGCTGTGCCCATCAGTGCCCATTTCTAAGTGGGCACCCAGCCTCTGGATCTGCCCTTTCCCAGCCCTGAAAACACACGCAGGCCACACCCTGAGCCCTTCCAACTGTGAACTTTGCTCCCTGTGAGGGCTGAATGCCACATCTGGCTAAGGTGGGAGAAGGCCCGAGGAGGCCTTGGGGGACCTGCCAAGACATAGCAGTGCTCAGCAATGAGCACTCTGCTTTCTTTTGGCTGGACGCACATTCCAGTTTCTGCTTGAGGCCCGGAGAGGTCAGATAGGTGATCCCCGGGGGAAGGCAGAGCAGAGGGTTTTTCGGTGGAGCGTTGGCTCCCTCTGCTGGCCGTCAAGCGTGGAAGGCTAAGCCTTGCTCCAGCTGAGTTCCTGAGCAAGTTTCCAAGCAGGAGGCACTCTGGCTCCACAAGCTAGAGGACTTCCCAGTGGCTCCAGAGTGGGTGGCAAGGGCATGTGAGTTGGAGGGTGCTCAGAAGCCACAGGGGAGACTTGAGTGTGGGTGGGTGCAGGTGTGCCAATATGTGTGGGTGTGTGCGCATGTGTGCGAGTGTGTTTTAGTGTGTGTGAGAGTGTGCGTGAGTGCGGGCGTGCGAGTGTGTATGGGTGTGTGCGGGTGTGTGTGTGTGTGTGTGCGGGCATGTGCGTGTGTGTTTTGGTGGGGGTAGGTGTGTGTGTGTGTGTGTAGGCGTGTATGTGTATCTGCGGGTGTGTGCGGGTGTGTATAGGATTGTGTGTGTGTGTGGGGTGTGTGTGGGTGTGTGCGGCTGTGTGTGAATGTGTGTGGGTGTGTGCTAGTGTCTTTGGGTGTGTGTGAGTGGGTTTGGGTGTGTGCATGCGTGTGTTAGAGTGAGTGGGACTGTGCAGGGTGTGCAGGTGGGTTCGGGTGTGTGTGGATGTGTGCAGGAGTGTGCAAGTATATGCGGGTATGTGTGGTTGTGTGCAGGTTGTGTGTGTGATTGGGTGTGTTTGGGTTTGTGTGGGTGTTTGTTAGTGTGTGCGAGAGTGTGTGGGTGTGTATGAGTCTGTGTGGGTCTGTGAGAGTGTGTGTGAGTGCAAGTGCGTGTGTGCGGGTGCTTGAGGTTGTGCGCCTGTGCGAGAGGGTGAGTGGTTGTGTGCAGGTGTGTGAGGGTGTGGGTGTGAGGGTGTGTGTGAGTGTGTGCAGGTGTGTGAGGGTGAGTGGGTGTGTGCAGGTGTGTGCGTATGTGTGCGGGTGTGTGTGAGTGTGTTTGTGTGTGCGAGTGTCTATGGGTGTTTGTGGGTGTGTGCGGTTGAGTGCAACTGTGTGCAGGTGTGTGTGCGTGTGTATGTGTGTGTGCAGGTGAGTGTGGGTATGTGGGTGTGTGCGGGTGTGTGCGTGTGTGTATAGGTTTCTGTGTGTGTGTGCGGGTGTGTGTGGGTGCGCTCCCCGGGTGGGCTGAATGTCATGACTGTGTTAGGGGAGAGAAGGCCCAAAGAGGCCTTCAGGGAGCTGCCATGGCATAGCAGTGCTCAGGAAAGAGCACCCTTCTTTCTTTAGGCTGGAGGCACACTCGAGTTTCTGCTTGAGGCAGAGGGACGGCAGAGAGGCCATCACTGGCTGAAGGCAAAGCAGAGAGATTTTCGGTGGAGCGATGGCTCCATCTGCTGGCTGACAAGCGTGGAAGGCGAAGCCTCGCTCCAACTGAGTTCCTGAGGAAGGTCCCAAGCAGGAGGCACTCTGGCTCCACAAGCTAGAGGGTCCTGCTTAGGACTTCCCAGTGGCTCCAGAGTGGATGGCAAGGGCATGTGGGTTGGAGGGTGCTCGGAAGCCGCAGGGGAGGCTTTGGGCACCCAGTGCTCTGTGACGAAACACGCTGCAGGCCCGAGCATCCATGAACTCCTCCAAGGTTTTGGAGCAGGAAATCTGTCCTTAGCAGAAGGCTTCCTGCAAAGGCCTGCAGGCCTTTCTGGGTGGCTAAGCTGCAGCTCCCTTGCAGGCTGCTGGTCCAGGGGCCTGTGTCCCTTGGTCTAAAGTGCTGTAGGAGGAGCTCCTAGCAAGGGGAGAGCAAGCACCTTGTTTCCCTTGAAGAGACTGGCTTGTACATGGGGAGGCCTGCCAGCAGCGAAGACAGCGCAGGCAGCATGGGGGTTTGGCGGGCAGCTAAGAGGCTGCAGGAGTCCTGCATGAAATAGGGGTCATGACTGGTTTCTCCTCAAGGCCCAATGGCAACGTGCACACACAGCCTCTGGACCTGCAGCTCCTGAGCAGTGCAAGAGACCCCCAGGCAGCACCCTGGGGCCTCCTCGGATGAGCTGTGCTCCATAGAGGGCCTGCCTGCTGGCAATGGCCTAGGCCACCCCAGGCCCTAGAGAGGCCCGGCTGAGCCTGGGATGGGCCCTGCCCTCGCAGTGCTCAGGGAAAACCCGTGTTTGAGGCCAGGCTGCAGGCACATTCAATGTTGTGTCTGCTGCAGAGAGACTTCAGCTAGGACTTCCAGGGGGAATGTGAAGCGCTGTGGTTTTTACCTGCAATCCATGTGCCTCACTTGGGGTGCCCGGCCCATCCGTCCCACACTCCTTGGATGTGTGTTCCTCAGACAGCTGGACAGCTGGGGAAGTGGACCTCCCCCAGCAAGGGAGACCTGCCTAGAACATTGCTCTGTGTACAAAGAGGATTCGCTGTGCCTCTGGCACTGGGGAGAGACTTTCTGCACCCAGGAGACACTTGGCACACACAGCGTTTCCCCATGGAAAGTGGTGTGAAAAAGAGCACCCGCCGGGGCTGCATGGCCCTCTGCGGTAGAAGCCCTCCACGCAGCAGGCTGTCATGGACTCGGCTGCAGGCCTTTGTGGCTGGAGAGACTGCAGCTCCTCTGGAGGCTCTGGGCCAATTTTCACTCACCTTCGAGTGCAATAGGCTTGTGGGTTAAGGTGCTTGCAAAGGAAGGCAAGCAGCCTGCTCCTTTCCATTAGGAACACGTGTGGTGAGAGGCTTGGCAGCAGAGAAGAACAAAGAGGGGCAGCCAAGGAGGGGATTTGCATGCAGCTGGGTGGCCCCCAAATCTCCTGTTTCCCAAGCAGGGAATGCCTGCTGTGCCCATCAGTGCCCATTTCTAAGTGGGCACCCAGCCTCTGGATCTGCCCTTTCCCAGCCCTGAAAACACACGCAGGCCACACCCTGAGCCCTTCCAACTGTGAACTTTGCTCCCTGTGAGGGCTGAATGCCACATCTGGCTAAGGTGGGAGAAGGCCCGAGGAGGCCTTGGGGGACCTGCCAAGACATAGCAGTGCTCAGCAATGAGCACTCTGCTTTCTTTTGGCTGGACGCACATTCCAGTTTCTGCTTGAGGCCCGGAGAGGTCAGATAGGTGATCCCCGGGGGAAGGCAGAGCAGAGGGTTTTTCGGTGGAGCGTTGGCTCCCTCTGCTGGCCGTCAAGCGTGGAAGGCTAAGCCTTGCTCCAGCTGAGTTCCTGAGCAAGTTTCCAAGCAGGAGGCACTCTGGCTCCACAAGCTAGAGGACTTCCCAGTGGCTCCAGAGTGGGTGGCAAGGGCATGTGAGTTGGAGGGTGCTCAGAAGCCACAGGGGAGACTTGAGTGTGGGTGGGTGCAGGTGTGCCAATATGTGTGGGTGTGTGCGCATGTGTGCGAGTGTGTTTTAGTGTGTGTGAGAGTGTGCGTGAGTGCGGGCGTGCGAGTGTGTATGGGTGTGTGCGGGTGTGTGTGTGTGTGTGTGTGTGCGGGCATGTGCGTGTGTGTTTTGGTGGGGGTAGGTGTGTGTGTGTGTGTGTAGGCGTGTATGTGTATCTGCGGGTGTGTGCGGGTGTGTATAGGATTGTGTGTGTGTGTGGGGTGTGTGTGGGTGTGTGCGGCTGTGTGTGAATGTGTGTGGGTGTGTGCTAGTGTCTTTGGGTGTGTGTGAGTGGGTTTGGGTGTGTGCATGCGTGTGTTAGAGTGAGTGGGACTGTGCAGGGTGTGCAGGTGGGTTCGGGTGTGTGTGGATGTGTGCAGGAGTGTGCAAGTATATGCGGGTATGTGTGGTTGTGTGCAGGTTGTGTGTGTGATTGGGTGTGTTTGGGTTTGTGTGGGTGTTTGTTAGTGTGTGCGAGAGTGTGTGGGTGTGTATGAGTCTGTGTGGGTCTGTGAGAGTGTGTGTGAGTGCAAGTGCGTGTGTGCGGGTGCTTGAGGTTGTGCGCCTGTGTGAGAGGGTGAGTGGTTGTGTGCAGGTGTGTGAGGGTGTGGGTGTGAGGGTGTGTGTGAGTGTGTGCAGGTGTGTGAGGGTGAGTGGGTGTGTGCAGGTGTGTGCGTATGTGTGCGGGTGTGTGTGAGTGTGTTTGTGTGTGCGAGTGTCTATGGGTGTTTGTGGGTGTGTGCGGTTGAGTGCAACTGTGTGCAGGTGTGTGTGCGTGTGTATGTGTGTGTGCAGGTGAGTGTGGGTATGTGGGTGTGTGCGGGTGTGTGCGTGTGTGTATAGGTTTCTGTGTGTGTGTGCGGGTGTGTGTGGGTGCGCTCCCCGGGTGGGCTGAATGTCATGACTGTGTTAGGGGAGAGAAGGCCCAAAGAGGCCTTCAGGGAGCTGCCATGGCATAGCAGTGCTCAGGAAAGAGCACCCTTCTTTCTTTAGGCTGGAGGCACACTCGAGTTTCTGCTTGAGGCAGAGGGACGGCAGAGAGGCCATCACTGGCTGAAGGCAAAGCAGAGAGATTTTCGGTGGAGCGATGGCTCCATCTGCTGGCTGACAAGCGTGGAAGGCGAAGCCTCGCTCCAACTGAGTTCCTGAGGAAGGTCCCAAGCAGGAGGCACTCTGGCTCCACAAGCTAGAGGGTCCTGCTTAGGACTTCCCAGTGGCTCCAGAGTGGATGGCAAGGGCATGTGGGTTGGAGGGTGCTCGGAAGCCGCAGGGGAGGCTTTGGGCACCCAGTGCTCTGTGACGAAACACGCTGCAGGCCCGAGCATCCATGAACTCCTCCAAGGTTTTGGAGCAGGAAATCTGTCCTTAGCAGAAGGCTTCCTGCAAAGGCCTGCAGGCCTTTCTGGGTGGCTAAGCTGCAGCTCCCTTGCAGGCTGCTGGTCCAGGGGCCTGTGTCCCTTGGTCTAAAGTGCTGTAGGAGGAGCTCCTAGCAAGGGGAGAGCAAGCACCTTGTTTCCCTTGAAGAGACTGGCTTGTACATGGGGAGGCCTGCCAGCAGCGAAGACAGCGCAGGCAGCATGGGGGTTTGGCGGGCAGCTAAGAGGCTGCAGGAGTCCTGCATGAAATAGGGGTCATGACTGGTTTCTCCTCAAGGCCCAATGGCAACGTGCACACACAGCCTCTGGACCTGCAGCTCCCGAGCAGTGCAAGAGACCCCCAGGCAGCACCCTGGGGCCTCCTCGGATGAGCTGTGCTCCATAGAGGGCCTGCCTGCTGGCAATGGCCTAGGCCACCCCAGGCCCTAGAGAGGCCCGGCTGAGCCTGGGATGGGCCCTGCCCTCGCAGTGCTCAGGGAAAACCCGTGTTTGAGGCCAGGCTGCAGGCACATTCAATGTTGTGTCTGCTGCAGAGAGACTTCAGCTAGGACTTCCAGGGGGAATGTGAAGCGCTGTGGTTTTTACCTGCAATCCATGTGCCTCACTTGGGGTGCCCGGCCCATCCGTCCCACACTCCTTGGATGTGTGTTCCTCAGACAGCTGGACAGCTGGGGAAGTGGACCTCCCCCAGCAAGGGAGACCTGCCTAGAACATTGCTCTGTGTACAAAGAGGATTCGCTGTGCCTCTGGCACTGGGGAGAGACTTTCTGCACCCAGGAGACACTTGGCACACACAGCGTTTCCCCATGGAAAGTGGTGTGAAAAAGAGCACCCGCCGGGGCTGCATGGCCCTCTGCGGTAGAAGCCCTCCACGCAGCAGGCTGTCATGGACTCGGCTGCAGGCCTTTGTGGCTGGAGAGACTGCAGCTCCTCTGGAGGCTCTGGGCCAATTTTCACTCACCTTCGAGTGCAATAGGCTTGTGGGTTAAGGTGCTTGCAAAGGAAGGCAAGCAGCCTGCTCCTTTCCATTAGGAACACGTGTGGTGAGAGGCTTGGCAGCAGAGAAGAACAAAGAGGGGCAGCCAAGGAGGGGATTTGCATGCAGCTGGGTGGCCCCCAAATCTCCTGTTTCCCAAGCAGGGAATGCCTGCTGTGCCCATCAGTGCCCATTTCTAAGTGGGCACCCAGCCTCTGGATCTGCCCTTTCCCAGCCCTGAAAACACACGCAAGCCACACCCTGAGCCCTTCCAACTGTGAACTTTGCTCCCTGTGAGGGCTGAATGCCACATCTGGCTAAGGTGGGAGAAGGCCCGAGGAGGCCTTGGGGGACCTGCCAAGACATAGCAGTGCTCAGCAATGAGCACTCTGCTTTCTTTTGGCTGGACGCACATTCCAGTTTCTGCTTGAGGCCCGGAGAGGTCAGATAGGCGATCCCCGGGGGAAGGCAGAGCAGAGGGTTTTTCGGTGGAGCGTTGGCTCCCTCTGCTGGCCGTCAAGCGTGGAAGGCTAAGCCTTGCACCAGCTGAGTTCCTGAGCAAGTTGCCAAGCAGGAGGCACTCTGGCTCCACAAGCTAGAGGACTTCCCAGTGGCTCCAGAGTGGGTGGCAAGGGCATGTGAGTTGGAGGGTGCTCAGAAGCCACAGGGGAGACTTGAGTGTGGTTGGGTGCAGGTGTGCCAATATGTGTGGGTGTGTGCGCATGTGTGCGAGTGTGTTTTAGTGTGTGTGAGAGTGTGCGTGAGTGCGGGCGTGCGAGTGTGTATGGGTGTGTGCGGGTGTGTGTGTGTGTGTGTGTGCAGGCATGTGCGTGTGTGTTTTGGTGGGGGTAGGTGTGTGTGTGTGTAGGCGTGTATGTGTATCTGCGGGTGTGTGCGGGTGTGTATAGGATTGTGTGTGTGTGTGGGGTGTGTGTGGGTGTGTGCGGCTGTGTGTGAATGTGTGTGGGTGTGTGCTAGTGTCTTTGGGTGTGTGTGAGTGGGTTTGGGTGTGTGCATGCGTGTGTTAGAGTGAGTGGGACTGTGCAGGGTGTGCAGGTGGGTTTGGGTGTGTGTGGATGTGTGCAGGAGTGTGCAAGTATATGCGGGTATGTGTGGTTGTGTGCAGGATGTGTGTGTGATTGGGTGTGTTTGGGTTTGTGTGGGTGTTTGTTAGTGTGTGCGAGAGTGTGTGGGTGTGTATGAGTCTGTGTGGGTCTGTGAGAGTGTGTGTGAGTGCAAGTGCGTGTGTGCAGGTGCTTGAGGTTGTGCGCCTGTGCGAGAGGGTGAGTGGTTGTGTGCAGGTGTGTGAGGGTGTGGGTGTGAGGGTGTGTGTGAGTGTGTGCAGGTGTGTGAGGGTGAGTGGGTGTGTGCAGGTGTGTGCGTATGTGTGCGGGTGTGTGTGAGTGTGTGTGAGTGTGTTTGTGTGTGCGAGTGTCTATGGGTGTTTGTGGGTGTGTGCGGTTGAGTGCAACTGTGTGCAGGTGTGTGCGCGTGTGTATGTGTGTGTGCAGGTGAGTGTGGGTATGTGGGTGTGTGCGGGTGTGTGCGTGTGTGTATAGGTTTCTGTGTGTGTGTGCGGGTGTGTGTGGGTGCGCTCCCCGGGTGGGCTGAATGTCATGACTGTGTTAGGGGAGAGAAGGCCCAAAGAGGCCTTCAGGGAGCTGCCATGGCATAGCAGTGCTCAGGAAAGAGCACCCTTCTTTCTTTAGGCTGGAGGCACACTCGAGTTTCTGCTTGAGGCAGAGGGACGGCAGAGAGGCCATCACTGGCTGAAGGCAAAGCAGAGAGATTTTCGGTGGAGCGATGGCTCCATCTGCTGGCTGACAAGCGTGGAAGGTGAAGCCTCGCTCCAACTGAGTTCCTGAGGAAGGTCCCAAGCAGGAGGCACTCTGGCTCCACAAGCTAGAGGGTCCTGCTTAGGACTTCCCAGTGGCTCCAGAGTGGATGGCAAGGGCATGTGGGTTGGAGGGTGCTCGGAAGCTGCAGGGGAGGCTTTGGGCACCCAGTGCTCTGTGACGAAACACGCTGCAGGCCCGAGCATCCATGAACTCCTCCAAGGTTTTGGAGCAGGAAATCTGTCCTTAGCAGAAGGCTTCCTGCAAAGGCCTGCAGGCCTTTCTGGGTGGCTAAGCTGCAGCTCCCTTGCAGGCTGCTGGTCCAGGGGCCTGTGTCCCTTGGTCTAAAGTGCTGTAGGAGGAGCTCCTAGCAAGGGGAGAGCAAGCACCTTGTTTCCCTTGAAGAGACTGGCTTGTACATGGGGAGGCCTGCCAGCAGCGAAGACAGCGCAGGCAGCATGGGGGTTTGGCGGGCAGCTAAGAGGCTGCAGGAGTCCTGCATGAAATAGGGGTCATGACTGGTTTCTCCTCAAGGCCCAATGGCAACATGCACACACAGCCTCTGGACCTGCAGCTCCCGAGCAGTGCAAGAGACCCCCAGGCAGCACCCTGGGGCCTCCTCGGATGAGCTGTGCTCCATAGAGGGCCTGCCTGCTGGCAATGGCCTAGGCCACCCCAGGCCCTAGAGAGGCCCGGCTGAGCCTGGGATGGGCCCTGCCCTCGCAGTGCTCAGGGAAAACCCGTGTTTGAGGCCAGGCTGCAGGCACATTCAATGTTGTGTCTGCTGCAGAGAGACTTCAGCTAGGACTTCCAGGGGGAATGTGAAGCGCTGTGGTTTTTACCTGCAATCCATGTGCCTCACTTGGGGTGCCCGGCCCATCCGTCCCACACTCCTTGGATGTGTGTTCCTCAGACAGCTGGACAGCTGGGGAAGTGGACCTCCCCCAGCAAGGGAGACCTGCCTAGAACATTGCTCTGTGTACAAAGAGGATTCGCTGTGCCTCTGGCACTGGGGAGAGACTTTCTGCACCCAGGAGACACTTGGCACACACAGCATTTCCCCATGGAAAGTGGTGTGAAAAAGAGCACCCGCCGGGGCTGCATGGCCCTCTGCGGTAGAAGCCCTCCACGCAGCAGGCTGTCATGGACTCGGCTGCAGGCCTTTGTGGCTGGAGAGACTGCAGCTCCTCTGGAGGCTCTGGGCCAATTTTCACTCACCTTCGAGTGCAATAGGCTTGTGGGTTAAGGTGCTTGCAAAGGAAGGCAAGCAGCCTGCTCCTTTCCATTAGGAACACGTGTGGTGAGAGGCTTGGCAGCAGAGAAGAACAAAGAGGGGCAGCCAAGGAGGGGATTTGCATGCAGCTGGGTGGCCCCCAAATCTCCTGTTTCCCAAGCAGGGAATGCCTGCTGTGCCCATCAGTGCCCATTTCTAAGTGGGCACCCAGCCTCTGGATCTGCCCTTTCCCAGCCCTGAAAACACACGCAGGCCACACCCTGAGCCCTTCCAACTGTGAACTTTGCTCCCTGTGAGGGCTGAATGCCACATCTGGCTAAGGTGGGAGAAGGCCCGAGGAGGCCTTGGGGGACCTGCCAAGACATAGCAGTGCTCAGCAATGAGCACTCTGCTTTCTTTTGGCTGGACGCACATTCCAGTTTCTGCTTGAGGCCCGGAGAGGTCAGATAGGCGATCCCCGGGGGAAGGCAGAGCAGAGGGTTTTTCGGTGGAGCGTTGGCTCCCTCTGCTGGCCGTCAAGCGTGGAAGGCTAAGCCTTGCTCCAGCTGAGTTCCTGAGCAAGTTTCCAAGCAGGAGGCACTCTGGCTCCACAAGCTAGAGGACTTCCCAGTGGCTCCAGAGTGGGTGGCAAGGGCATGTGAGTTGGAGGGTGCTCAGAAGCCACAGGGGAGACTTGAGTGTGGTTGGGTGCAGGTGTGCCAATATGTGTGGGTGTGTGCGCATGTGTGCGAGTGTGTTTTAGTGTGTGTGAGAGTGTGCGTGAGTGCGGGCGTGCGAGTGTGTATGGGTGTGTGCGGGTGTGTGTGTGTGTGTGCGCGGGCATGTGCGTGTGTGTTTTGGTGGGGGTAGGTGTGTGTGTGTGTGTAGGCGTGTATGTGTATCTGCGGGTGTGTTTGGGTGTTTATAGGATTGTGTGTGTGTGTGGGGTGTGTGTGGGTGTGTGCGGCTGTGTGTGAATGTGTGTGGGTGTGTGCTAGTGTCTTTGGGTGTGTGTGAGTGGGTTTGGGTGTGTGCATGCGTGTGTTAGAGTGAGTGGGACTGTGCAGGGTGTGCAGGTGGGTTCGGGTGTGTGTGGATGTGTGCAGGAGTGTGCAAGTATATGCGGGTATGTGTGGTTGTGTGCAGGTTGTGTGTGTGATTGGGTGTGTTTGGGTTTGTGTGGGTGTTTGTTAGTGTGTGTGAGAGTGTGTGGGTGTGTATGAGTCTGTGTGGGTGTGTGAGAGTGTGTGTGAGTGCAAGTGCGTGTGTGCGGGTGCTTGAGGTTGTGCGCCTGTGCGAGAGGGTGAGTGGTTGTGTGCAGGTGTGTGAGGGTGTGGGTGTGAGGGTGTGTGTGAGTGTGTGCAGGTGTGTGAGGGTGAGTGGGTGTGTGCAGGTGTGTGCGTATGTGTGCGGGTGTGTGTGAGTGTGTGTGAGTGTGTTTGTGTGTGCGAGTGTCTATGGGTGTTTGTGGGTGTGTGCGGTTGAGTGCAACTGTGTGCAGGTGTGTGCGCGTGTGTATGTGTGTGTGCAGGTGAGTGTGGGTATGTGGGTGTGTGCGGGTGTGTGCGTGTGTGTATAGGTTTCTGTGTGTGTGTGTGGGTGTGTGTGGGTGCGCTCCCCGGGTGGGCTGAATGTCATGACTGTGTTAGGGGAGAGAAGGCCCAAAGAGGCCTTCAGGGAGCTGCCATGGCATAGCAGTGCTCAGGAAAGAGCACCCTTCTTTCTTTAGGCTGGAGGCACACTCGAGTTTCTGCTTGAGGCAGAGGGACGGCAGAGAGGCCATCACTGGCTGAAGGCAAAGCAGAGAGATTTTCGGTGGAGCGATGGCTCCATCTGCTGGCTGACAAGCGTGGAAGGCGAAGCCTCGCTCCAACTGAGTTCCTGAGGAAGGTCCCAAGCAGGAGGCACTCTGGCTCCACAAGCTAGAGGGTCCTGCTTAGGACTTCCCAGTGGCTCCAGAGTGGATGGCAAGGGCATGTGGGTTGGAGGGTGCTCGGAAGCCGCAGGGGAGGCTTTGGGCACCCAGTGCTCTGTGACGAAACACGCTGCAGGCCCGAGCATCCATGAACTCCTCCAAGGTTTTGGAGCAGGAAATCTGTCCTTAGCAGAAGGCTTCCTGCAAAGGCCTGCAGGCCTTTCTGGGTGGCTAAGCTGCAGCTCCCTTGCAGGCTGCTGGTCCAGGGGCCTGTGTCCCTTGGTCTAAAGTGCTGTAGGAGGAGCTCCTAGCAAGGGGAGAGCAAGCACCTTGTTTCCCTTGAAGAGACTGGCTTGTACATGGGGAGGCCTGCCAGCAGCGAAGACAGCGCAGGCAGCATGGGGGTTTGGCGGGCAGCTAAGAGGCTGCAGGAGTCCTGCATGAAATAGGGGTCATGACTGGTTTCTCCTCAAGGCCCAATGGCAACATGCACACAGAGCCTCTGGACCTGCAGCTCCCGAGCAGTGCAAGAGACCCCCAGGCAGCACCCTGGGGCCTCCTCGGATGAGCTGTGCTCCATAGAGGGCCTGCCTGCTGGCAATGGCCTAGGCCACCCCAGGCCCTAGAGAGGCCTGGCTGAGCCTGGGATGGGCCCTGCCCTCGCAGTGCTCAGGGAAAACCCGTGTTTGAGGCCAGGCTGCAGGCACATTCAATGTTGTGTCTGCTGCAGAGAGACTTCAGCTAGGACTTCCAGGGGGAATGTGAAGCGCTGTGGTTTTTACCTGCAATCCATGTGCCTCACTTGGGGTGCCCGGCCCATCCGTCCCACACTCCTTGGATGTGTGTTCCTCAGACAGCTGGACAGCTGGGGAAGTGGACCTCCCCCAGCAAGGGAGACCTGCCTAGAACATTGCTCTGTGTACAAAGAGGATTCGCTGTGCCTCTGGCACTGGGGAGAGACTTTCTGCACCCAGGAGACACTTGGCACACACAGCGTTTCCCCATGGAAAGTGGTGTGAAAAAGAGCACCCGCCGGGGCTGCATGGCCCTCTGCGGTAGAAGCCCTCCACGCAGCAGGCTGTCATGGACTCGGCTGCAGGCCTTTGTGGCTGGAGAGACTGCAGCTCCTCTGGAGGCTCTGGGCCAATTTTCACTCACCTTCGAGTGCAATAGGCTTGTGGGTTAAGGTGCTTGCAAAGGAAGGCAAGCAGCCTGCTCCTTTCCATTAGGAACACGTGTGGTGAGAGGCTTGGCAGCAGAGAAGAACAAAGAGGGGCAGCCAAGGAGGGGATTTGCATGCAGCTGGGTGGCCCCCAAATCTCCTGTTTCCCAAGCAGGGAATGCCTGCTGTGCCCATCAGTGCCCATTTCTAAGTGGGCACCCAGCCTCTGGATCTGCCCTTTCCCAGCCCTGAAAACACACGCAGGCCACACCCTGAGCCCTTCCAACTGTGAACTTTGCTCCCTGTGAGGGCTGAATGCCACATCTGGCTAAGGTGGGAGAAGGCCCGAGGAGGCCTTGGGGGACCTGCCAAGACATAGCAGTGCTCAGCAATGAGCACTCTGCTTTCTTTTGGCTGGACGCACATTCCAGTTTCTGCTTGAGGCCCGGAGAGGTCAGATAGGCGATCCCCGGGGGAAGGCAGAGCAGAGGGTTTTTCGGTGGAGCGTTGGCTCCCTCTGCTGGCCGTCAAGCGTGGAAGGCTAAGCCTTGCTCCAGCTGAGTTCCTGAGCAAGTTTCCAAGCAGGAGGCACTCTGGCTCCACAAGCTAGAGGACTTCCCAGTGGCTCCAGAGTGGGTGGCAAGGGCATGTGAGTTGGAGGGTGCTCAGAAGCCACAGGGGAGACTTGAGTGTGGTTGGGTGCAGGTGTGCCAATATGTGTGGGTGTGTGTGCATGTGTGCGAGTGTGTTTTAGTGTGTGTGAGAGTGTGCGTGAGTGCGGGCGTGCGAGTGTGTATGGGTGTGTGCGGGTGTGTGTGTGTGTGTGCGGGCATGTGCGTGTGTGTTTTGGTGGGGGTAGGTGTGTGTGTGTGTGTAGGCGTGTATGTGTATCTGCGGGTGTGTGCGGGTGTGTATAGGATTGTGTGTGTGTGGGGGGTGTGTGTGGGTGTGTGCGGCTGTGTGTGAATGTGTGTGGGTGTGTGCTAGTGTCTTTGGGTGTGTGTGAGTGGGTTTGGGTGTGTGCATGCGTGTGTTAGAGTGAGTGGGACTGTGCAGGGTGTGCAGGTGGGTTCGGGTGTGTGTGGATGTGTGCAGGAGTGTGCAAGTATATGCGGGTATGTGTGGTTGTGTGCAGGTTGTGTGTGTGATTGGGTGTGTTTTGGTTTGTGTGGGTGTTTGTTAGTGTGTGTGAGAGTGTGTGGGTGTGTATGAGTCTGTGTGGGTCTGTGAGAGTGTGTGTGAGTGCAAGTGCGTGTGTGCGGGTGCTTGAGGTTGTGCGCCTGTGCGAGAGGGTGAGTGGTTGTGTGCAGGTGTGTGAGGGTGTGGGTGTGAGGGTGTGTGTGAGTGTGTGCAGGTGTGTGAGGGTGAGTGGGTGTGTGCAGGTGTGTGCGTATGTGTGCGGGTGTGTGTGAGTGTGTGTGAGTGTGTTTGTGTGTGCGAGTGTCTATGGGTGTTTGTGGGTGTGTGCGGTTGAGTGCAACTGTGTGCAGGTGTGTGCGCGTGTGTATGTGTGTGTGCAGGTGAGTGTGGGTATGTGGGTGTGTGCGGGTGTGTGCGTGTGTGTATAGGTTTCTGTGTGTGTGTGCGGGTGTGTGTGGGTGCGCTCCCCGGGTGGGCTGAATGTCATGACTGTGTTAGGGGAGAGAAGGCCCAAAGAGGCCTTCAGGGAGCTGCCATGGCATAGCAGTGCTCAGGAAAGAGCACCCTTCTTTCTTTAGGCTGGAGGCACACTCGAGTTTCTGCTTGAGGCAGAGGGACGGCAGAGAGGCCATCACTGGCTGAAGGCAAAGCAGAGAGATTTTCGGTGGAGCGATGGCTCCATCTGCTGGCTGACAAGCGTGGAAGGCGAAGCCTCGCTCCAACTGAGTTCCTGAGGAAGGTCCCAAGCAGGAGGCACTCTGGCTCCACAAGCTAGAGGGTCCTGCTTAGGACTTCCCAGTGGCTCCAGAGTGGATGGCAAGGGCATGTGGGTTGGAGGGTGCTCGGAAGCCGCAGGGGAGGCTTTGGGCACCCAGTGCTCTGTGACGAAACACGCTGCAGGCCCGAGCATCCATGAACTCCTCCAAGGTTTTGGAGCAGGAAATCTGTCCTTAGCAGAAGGCTTCCTGCAAAGGCCTGCAGGCCTTTCTGGGTGGCTAAGCTGCAGCTCCCTTGCAGGCTGCTGGTCCAGGGGCCTGTGTCCCTTGGTCTAAAGTGCTGTAGGAGGAGCTCCTAGCAAGGGGAGAGCAAGCACCTTGTTTCCCTTGAAGAGACTGGCTTGTACATGGGGAGGCCTGCCAGCAGCGAAGACAGCGCAGGCAGCATGGGGGTTTGGCGGGCAGCTAAGAGGCTGCAGGAGTCCTGCATGAAATAGGGGTCATGACTGGTTTCTCCTCAAGGCCCAATGGCAACATGCACACACAGCCTCTGGACCTGCAGCTCCCGAGCAGTGCAAGAGACCCCCAGGCAGCACCCTGGGGCCTCCTCGGATGAGCTGTGCTCCATAGAGGGCCTGCCTGCTGGCAATGGCCTAGGCCACCCCAGGCCCTAGAGAGGCCCGGCTGAGCCTGGGATGGGCCCTGCCCTCGCAGTGCTCAGGGAAAACCCGTGTTTGAGGCCAGGCTGCAGGCACATTCAATGTTGTGTCTGCTGCAGAGAGACTTCAGCTAGGACTTCCAGGGGGAATGTGAAGCGCTGTGGTTTTTACCTGCAATCCATGTGCCTCACTTGGGGTGCCCGGCCCATCCGTCCCACACTCCTTGGATGTGTGTTCCTCAGACAGCTGGACAGCTGGGGAAGTGGACCTCCCCCAGCAAGGGAGACCTGCCTAGAACATTGCTCTGTGTACAAAGAGGATTCGCTGTGCCTCTGGCACTGGGGAGAGACTTTCTGCACCCAGGAGACACTTGGCACACACAGCGTTTCCCCATGGAAAGTGGTGTGAAAAAGAGCACCCGCCGGGGCTGCATGGCCCTCTGCGGTAGAAGCCCTCCACGCAGCAGGCTGTCATGGACTCGGCTGCAGGCCTTTGTGGCTGGAGAGACTGCAGCTCCTCTGGAGGCTCTGGGCCAATTTTCACTCACCTTCGAGTGCAATAGGCTTGTGGGTTAAGGTGCTTGCAAAGGAAGGCAAGCAGCCTGCTCCTTTCCATTAGGAACACGTGTGGTGAGAGGCTTGGCAGCAGAGAAGAACAAAGAGGGGCAGCCAAGGAGGGGATTTGCATGCAGCTGGGTGGCCCCCAAATCTCCTGTTTCCCAAGCAGGGAATGCCTGCTGTGCCCATCAGTGCCCATTTCTAAGTGGGCACCCAGCCTCTGGATCTGCCCTTTCCCAGCCCTGAAAACACACGCAGGCCACACCCTGAGCCCTTCCAACTGTGAACTTTGCTCCCTGTGAGGGCTGAATGCCACATCTGGCTAAGGTGGGAGAAGGCCCGAGGAGGCCTTGGGGGACCTGCCAAGACATAGCAGTGCTCAGCAATGAGCACTCTGCTTTCTTTTGGCTGGACGCACATTCCAGTTTCTGCTTGAGGCCCGGAGAGGTCAGATAGGCGATCCCCGGGGGAAGGCAGAGCAGAGGGTTTTTCGGTGGAGCGTTGGCTCCCTCTGCTGGCCGTCAAGCGTGGAAGGCTAAGCCTTGCTCCAGCTGAGTTCCTGAGCAAGTTTGCAAGCAGGAGGCACTCTGGCTCCACAAGCTAGAGGACTTCCCAGTGGCTCCAGAGTGGGTGGCAAGGGCATGTGGGTTGGAGGGTGCTCAGAAGCCACAGGGGAGACTTGAGTGTGGTTGGGTGCAGGTGTGCCAATATGTGTGGGTGTGTGCGCATGTGTGCGAGTGTGTTTTAGTGTGTGTGAGAGTGTGCGTGAGTGCGGGCGTGCGAGTGTGTATGGGTGTGTGCGGGTGTGTGTGTGTGTGTGCGGGCATGTGCGTGTGTGTTTTGGTGGGGGTAGGTGTGTGTGTGTGTGTGTAGGCGTGTATGTGTATCTGCGGGTGTGTGCGGGTGTGTATAGGATTGTGTGTGTGTGTGGGGTGTGTGTGGGTGTGTGCGGCTGTGTGTGAATGTGTGTGGGTGTGTGCTAGTGTCTTTGGGTGTGTGTGAGTGGGTTTGGGTGTGTGCATGCGTGTGTTAGAGTGAGTGGGACTGTGCAGGGTGTGCAGGTGGGTTCGGGTGTGTGTGGATGTGTGCAGGAGTGTGCAAGTATATGCGGGTATGTGTGGTTGTGTGCAGGTTGTGTGTGTGGTTGGGTGTGTTTGGGTTTGTGTGGGTGTTTGTTAGTGTGTGCGAGAGTGTGTGGGTGTGTATGAGTCTGTGTGGGTCTGTGAGAGTGTGTGTGAGTGCAAGTGCGTGTGTGCGGGTGCTTGAGCTTGTGCGCCTGTGCGAGAGGGTGAGTGGTTGTGTGCAGGTGTGTGAGGGTGTGGGTGTGAGGGTGTGTGTGAGTGTGTGCAGGTGTGTGAGGGTGAGTGGGTGTGTGCAGGTGTGTGCGTATGTGTGCGGGTGTGTGTGAGTGTGTGTGAGTGTGTTTGTGTGTGCGAGTGTCTATGGGTGTTTGTGGGTGTGTGCGGTTGAGTGCAACTGTGTGCAGGTGTGTGCGCGTGTGTATGTGTGTGTGCAGGTGAGTGTGGGTATGTGGGTGTGTGTGCGTGTGTGTATAGGTTTCTGTGTGTGTGTGCGGGTGTGTGTGGGTGCGCTCCCCGGGTGGGCTGAATGTCATGACTGTGTTAGGGGAGAGAAGGCCCAAAGAGGCCTTCAGGGAGCTGCCATGGCATAGCAGTGCTCAGGAAAGAGCACCCTTCTTTCTTTAGGCTGGAGGCACACTCGAGTTTCTGCTTGAGGCAGAGGGACGGCAGAGAGGCCATCACTGGCTGAAGGCAAAGCAGAGAGATTTTCGGTGGAGCGATGGCTCCATCTGCTGGCTGACAAGCGTGGAAGGCGAAGCCTCGCTCCAACTGAGTTCCTGAGGAAGGTCCCAAGCAGGAGGCACTCTGGCTCCACAAGCTAGAGGGTCCTGCTTAGGACTTCCCAGTGGCTCCAGAGTGGATGGCAAGGGCATGTGGGTTGGAGGGTGCTCGGAAGCCGCAGGGGAGGCTTTGGGCACCCAGTGCTCTGTGACGAAACACGCTGCAGGCCCGAGCATCCATGAACTCCTCCAAGGTTTTGGAGCAGGAAATCTGTCCTTAGCAGAAGGCTTCCTGCAAAGGCCTGCAGGCCTTTCTGGGTGGCTAAGCTGCAGCTCCCTTGCAGGCTGCTGGTCCAGGGGCCTGTGTCCCTTGGTCTAAAGTGCTGTAGGAGGAGCTCCTAGCAAGGGGAGAGCAAGCACCTTGTTTCCCTTGAAGAGACTGGCTTGTACATGGGGAGGCCTGCCAGCAGCGAAGACAGCGCAGGCAGCATGGGGGTTTGGCGGGCAGCTAAGAGGCTGCAGGAGTCCTGCATGAAATAGGGGTCATGACTGGTTTCTCCTCAAGGCCCAATGGCAACGTGCACACACAGCCTCTGGACCTGCAGCTCCTGAGCTGTGCAAGAGACCCCCAGGCAGCACCCTGGGGCCTCCTCGGATGAGCTGTGCTCCATAGAGGGCCTGCCTGCTGGCAATGGCCTAGGCCACCCCAGGCGCTAGAGAGGCCCGGCTGAGCCTGGGATGGGCCCTGCCCTCGCAGTGCTCAGGGAAAACCCGTGTTTGAGGCCAGGCTGCAGGCACATTCAATGTTGTGTCTGCTGCAGAGAGACTTCAGCTAGGACTTCCAGGGGGAATGTGAAGCGCTGTGGTTTTTACCTGCAATCCATGTGCCTCACTTGGGGTGCCCGGCCCATCCATCCCACACTCCTTGGATGTGTGTTCCTCAGACAGCTGAACAGCTGGGGAAGTGGACCTCCCCCAGCAAGGGAGACCTGCCTAGAACATTGCTCTGTGTACAAAGAGGATTCGCTGTGCCTCTGGCACTGGGGAGAGACTTTCTGCACCCAGGAGACACTTGGCACACACAGCGTTTCCCCATGGAAAGTGGTGTGAAAAAGAGCACCCGCCGGGGCTGCATGGCCCTCTGCGGTAGAAGCCCTCCACGCAGCAGGCTGTCATGGACTCGGCTGCAGGCCTTTGTGGCTGGAGAGACTGCAGCTCCTCTGGAGGCTCTGGGCCAATTTTCACTCACCTTCGAGTGCAATAGGCTTGTGGGTTAAGGTGCTTGCAAAGGAAGGCAAGCAGCCTGCTCCTTTCCATTAGGAACACGTGTGGTGAGAGGCTTGGCAGCAGAGAAGAACAAAGAGGGGCAGCCAAGGAGGGGATTTGCATGCAGCTGGGTGGCCCCCAAATCTCCTGTTTCCCAAGCAGGGAATGCCTGCTGTGCCCATCAGTGCCCATTTCTAAGTGGGCACCCAGCCTCTGGATCTGCCCTTTCCCAGCCCTGAAAACACACGCAGGCCACACCCTGAGCCCTTCCAACTGTGAACTTTGCTCCCTGTGAGGGCTGAATGCCACATCTGGCTAAGGTGGGAGAAGGCCCGAGGAGGCCTTGGGGGACCTGCCAAGACATAGCAGTGCTCAGCAATGAGCACTCTGCTTTCTTTTGGCTGGACGCACATTCCAGTTTCTGCTTGAGGCCCGGAGAGGTCAGATAGGCGATCCCCGGGGGAAGGCAGAGCAGAGGGTTTTTCGGTGGAGCGTTGGCTCCCTCTGCTGGCCGTCAAGCGTGGAAGGCTAAGCCTTGCTCCAGCTGAGTTCCTGAGCAAGTTTCCAAGCAGGAGGCACTCTGGCTCCACAAGCTAGAGGACTTCCCAGTGGCTCCAGAGTGGGTGGCAAGGGCATGTGAGTTGGAGGGTGCTCAGAAGCCACAGGGGAGACTTGAGTGTGGGTGGGTGCAGGTGTGCCAATATGTGTGGGTGTGTGTGCATGTGTGCGAGTGTGTTTTAGTGTGTGTGAGAGTGTGCGTGAGTGCGGGCGTGCGAGTGTGTATGGGTGTGTGCGGGTGTGTGTGTGTGTGTGCGGGCATGTGCGTGTGTGTTTTGGTGGGGGTAGGTGTGTGTGTGTGTGTGTAGGCGTGTATGTGTATCTGCGGGTGTGTGCGGGTGTGTATAGGATTGTGTGTGTGTGTGGGGTGTGTGTGGGTGTGTGCGGCTGTGTGTGAATGTGTGTGGGTGTGTGCTAGTGTCTTTGGGTGTGTGTGAGTGGGTTTGGGTGTGTGCATGCGTGTGTTAGAGTGAGTGGGACTGTGCAGGGTGTGCAGGTGGGTTCGGGTGTGTGTGGATGTGTGCAGGAGTGTGCAAGTATATGCGGGTATGTGTGGTTGTGTGCAGGTTGTGTGTGTGATTGGGTGTGTTTGGGTTTGTGTGGGTGTTTGTTAGTGTGTGCGAGAGTGTGTGGGTGTGTATGAGTCTGTGTGGGTGTGTGAGAGTGTGTGTGAGTGCAAGTGCGTGTGTGCGGGTGCTTGAGGTTGTGCGCCTGTGCGAGAGGGTGAGTGGTTGTGTGCAGGTGTGTGAGGGTGTGGGTGTGAGGGTGTGTGTGAGTGTGTGCAGGTGTGTGAGGGTGAGTGGGTGTGTGCAGGTGTGTGTGTATGTGTGCAGGTGTGTGTGAGTGTGTGTGAGTGTGTTTGTGTGTGCGAGTGTCTATGGGTGTTTGTGGGTGTGTGCGGTTGTGTGCAACTGTGTGCAGGTGTGTGCGCGTGTGTATGTGTGTGTGCAGGTGAGTGTGGGTATGTGGGTGTGTGCGGGTGTGTGCGTGTGTGTATAGGTTTCTGTGTGTGTGTGCGGGTGTGTGTGGGTGCGCTCCCCGGGTGGGCTGAATGTCATGACTGTGTTAGGGGAGAGAAGGCCCAAAGAGGCCTTCAGGGAGCTGCCATGGCATAGCAGTGCTCAGGAAAGAGCACCCTTCTTTCTTTAGGCTGGAGGCACACTCGAGTTTCTGCTTGAGGCAGAGGGACGGCAGAGAGGCCATCACTGGCTGAAGGCAAAGCAGAGAGATTTTCGGTGGAGCGATGGCTCCATCTGCTGGCTGACAAGCGTGGAAGGCGAAGCCTCGCTCCAACTGAGTTCCTGAGGAAGGTCCCAAGCAGGAGGCACTCTGGCTCCACAAGCTAGAGGGTCCTGCTTAGGACTTCCCAGTGGCTCCAGAGTGGATGGCAAGGGCATGTGGGTTGGAGGGTGCTCGGAAGCCGCAGGGGAGGCTTTGGGCACCCAGTGCTCTGTGACGAAACACGCTGCAGGCCCGAGCATCCATGAACTCCTCCAAGGTTTTGGAGCAGGAAATCTGTCCTTAGCAGAAGGCTTCCTGCAAAGGCCTGCAGGCCTTTCTGGGTGGCTAAGCTGCAGCTCCCTTGCAGGCTGCTGGTCCAGGGGCCTGTGTCCCTTGGTCTAAAGTGCTGTAGGAGGAGCTCCTAGCAAGGGGAGAGCAAGCACCTTGTTTCCCTTGAAGAGACTGGCTTGTACATGGGGAGGCCTGCCAGCAGCGAAGACAGCGCAGGCAGCATGGGGGTTTGGCGGGCAGCTAAGAGGCTGCAGGAGTCCTGCATGAAATAGGGGTCATGACTGGTTTCTCCTCAAGGCCCAATGGCAACGTGCACACACAGCCTCTGGACCTGCAGCTCCTGAGCAGTGCAAGAGACCCCCAGGCAGCACCCTGGGGCCTCCTCGGATGAGCTGTGCTCCATAGAGGGCCTGCCTGCTGGCAATGGCCTAGGCCACCCCAGGCCCTAGAGAGGCCCGGCTGAGCCTGGGATGGGCCCTGCCCTCGCAGTGCTCAGGGAAAACCCGTGTTTGAGGCCAGGCTGCAGGCACATTCAATGTTGTGTCTGCTGCAGAGAGACTTCAGCTAGGACTTCCAGGGGGAATGTGAAGCGCTGTGGTTTTTACCTGCAATCCATGTGCCTCACTTGGGGTGCCCGGCCCATCCGTCCCACACTCCTTGGATGTGTGTTCCTCAGACAGCTGGACAGCTGGGGAAGTGGACCTCCCCCAGCAAGGGAGACCTGCCTAGAACATTGCTCTGTGTACAAAGAGGATTCGCTGTGCCTCTGGCACTGGGGAGAGACTTTCTGCACCCAGGAGACACTTGGCACACACAGCGTTTCCCCATGGAAAGTGGTGTGAAAAAGAGCACCCGCCGGGGCTGCATGGCCCTCTGCGGTAGAAGCCCTCCACGCAGCAGGCTGTCATGGACTCGGCTGCAGGCCTTTGTGGCTGGAGAGACTGCAGCTCCTCTGGAGGCTCTGGGCCAATTTTCACTCACCTTCGAGTGCAATAGGCTTGTGGGTTAAGGTGCTTGCAAAGGAAGGCAAGCAGCCTGCTCCTTTCCATTAGGAACACGTGTGGTGAGAGGCTTGGCAGCAGAGAAGAACAAAGAGGGGCAGCCAAGGAGGGGATTTGCATGCAGCTGGGTGGCCCCCAAATCTCCTGTTTCCCAAGCAGGGAATGCCTGCTGTGCCCATCAGTGCCCATTTCTAAGTGGGCACCCAGCCTCTGGATCTGCCCTTTCCCAGCCCTGAAAACACACGCAGGCCACACCCTGAGCCCTTCCAACTGTGAACTTTGCTCCCTGTGAGGGCTGAATGCCACATCTGGCTAAGGTGGGAGAAGGCCCGAGGAGGCCTTGGGGGACCTGCCAAGACATAGCAGTGCTCAGCAATGAGCACTCTGCTTTCTTTTGGCTGGACGCACATTCCAGTTTCTGCTTGAGGCCCGGAGAGGTCAGATAGGTGATCCCCGGGGGAAGGCAGAGCAGAGGGTTTTTCGGTGGAGCGTTGGCTCCCTCTGCTGGCCGTCAAGCGTGGAAGGCTAAGCCTTGCTCCAGCTGAGTTCCTGAGCAAGTTTCCAAGCAGGAGGCACTCTGGCTCCACAAGCTAGAGGACTTCCCAGTGGCTCCAGAGTGGGTGGCAAGGGCATGTGAGTTGGAGGGTGCTCAGAAGCCACAGGGGAGACTTGAGTGTGGGTGGGTGCAGGTGTGCCAATATGTGTGGGTGTGTGCGCATGTGTGCGAGTGTGTTTTAGTGTGTGTGAGAGTGTGCGTGAGTGCGGGCGTGCGAGTGTGTATGGGTGTGTGCGGGTGTGTGTGTGTGTGTGTGTGTGCGGGCATGTGCGTGTGTGTTTTGGTGGGGGTAGGTGTGTGTGTGTGTGTGTAGGCGTGTATGTGTATCTGCGGGTGTGTGCGGGTGTGTATAGGATTGTGTGTGTGTGTGGGGTGTGTGTGGGTGTGTGCGGCTGTGTGTGAATGTGTGTGGGTGTGTGCTAGTGTCTTTGGGTGTGTGTGAGTGGGTTTGGGTGTGTGCATGCGTGTGTTAGAGTGAGTGGGACTGTGCAGGGTGTGCAGGTGGGTTCGGGTGTGTGTGGATGTGTGCAGGAGTGTGCAAGTATATGCGGGTATGTGTGGTTGTGTGCAGGTTGTGTGTGTGATTGGGTGTGTTTGGGTTTGTGTGGGTGTTTGTTAGTGTGTGCGAGAGTGTGTGGGTGTGTATGAGTCTGTGTGGGTCTGTGAGAGTGTGTGTGAGTGCAAGTGCGTGTGTGCGGGTGCTTGAGGTTGTGCGCCTGTGCGAGAGGGTGAGTGGTTGTGTGCAGGTGTGTGAGGGTGTGGGTGTGAGGGTGTGTGTGAGTGTGTGCAGGTGTGTGAGGGTGAGTGGGTGTGTGCAGGTGTGTGCGTATGTGTGCGGGTGTGTGTGAGTGTGTTTGTGTGTGCGAGTGTCTATGGGTGTTTGTGGGTGTGTGCGGTTGAGTGCAACTGTGTGCAGGTGTGTGTGCGTGTGTATGTGTGTGTGCAGGTGAGTGTGGGTATGTGGGTGTGTGCGGGTGTGTGCGTGTGTGTATAGGTTTCTGTGTGTGTGTGCGGGTGTGTGTGGGTGCGCTCCCCGGGTGGGCTGAATGTCATGACTGTGTTAGGGGAGAGAAGGCCCAAAGAGGCCTTCAGGGAGCTGCCATGGCATAGCAGTGCTCAGGAAAGAGCACCCTTCTTTCTTTAGGCTGGAGGCACACTCGAGTTTCTGCTTGAGGCAGAGGGACGGCAGAGAGGCCATCACTGGCTGAAGGCAAAGCAGAGAGATTTTCGGTGGAGCGATGGCTCCATCTGCTGGCTGACAAGCGTGGAAGGCGAAGCCTCGCTCCAACTGAGTTCCTGAGGAAGGTCCCAAGCAGGAGGCACTCTGGCTCCACAAGCTAGAGGGTCCTGCTTAGGACTTCCCAGTGGCTCCAGAGTGGATGGCAAGGGCATGTGGGTTGGAGGGTGCTCGGAAGCCGCAGGGGAGGCTTTGGGCACCCAGTGCTCTGTGACGAAACACGCTGCAGGCCCGAGCATCCATGAACTCCTCCAAGGTTTTGGAGCAGGAAATCTGTCCTTAGCAGAAGGCTTCCTGCAAAGGCCTGCAGGCCTTTCTGGGTGGCTAAGCTGCAGCTCCCTTGCAGGCTGCTGGTCCAGGGGCCTGTGTCCCTTGGTCTAAAGTGCTGTAGGAGGAGCTCCTAGCAAGGGGAGAGCAAGCACCTTGTTTCCCTTGAAGAGACTGGCTTGTACATGGGGAGGCCTGCCAGCAGCGAAGACAGCGCAGGCAGCATGGGGGTTTGGCGGGCAGCTAAGAGGCTGCAGGAGTCCTGCATGAAATAGGGGTCATGACTGGTTTCTCCTCAAGGCCCAATGGCAACGTGCACACACAGCCTCTGGACCTGCAGCTCCCGAGCAGTGCAAGAGACCCCCAGGCAGCACCCTGGGGCCTCCTCGGATGAGCTGTGCTCCATAGAGGGCCTGCCTGCTGGCAATGGCCTAGGCCACCCCAGGCCCTAGAGAGGCCCGGCTGAGCCTGGGATGGGCCCTGCCCTCGCAGTGCTCAGGGAAAACCCGTGTTTGAGGCCAGGCTGCAGGCACATTCAATGTTGTGTCTGCTGCAGAGAGACTTCAGCTAGGACTTCCAGGGGGAATGTGAAGCGCTGTGGTTTTTACCTGCAATCCATGTGCCTCACTTGGGGTGCCCGGCCCATCCGTCCCACACTCCTTGGATGTGTGTTCCTCAGACAGCTGGACAGCTGGGGAAGTGGACCTCCCCCAGCAAGGGAGACCTGCCTAGAACATTGCTCTGTGTACAAAGAGGATTCGCTGTGCCTCTGGCACTGGGGAGAGACTTTCTGCACCCAGGAGACACTTGGCACACACAGCGTTTCCCCATGGAAAGTGGTGTGAAAAAGAGCACCCGCCGGGGCTGCATGGCCCTCTGCGGTAGAAGCCCTCCACGCAGCAGGCTGTCATGGACTCGGCTGCAGGCCTTTGTGGCTGGAGAGACTGCAGCTCCTCTGGAGGCTCTGGGCCAATTTTCACTCACCTTCGAGTGCAATAGGCTTGTGGGTTAAGGTGCTTGCAAAGGAAGGCAAGCAGCCTGCTCCTTTCCATTAGGAACACGTGTGGTGAGAGGCTTGGCAGCAGAGAAGAACAAAGAGGGGCAGCCAAGGAGGGGATTTGCATGCAGCTGGGTGGCCCCCAAATCTCCTGTTTCCCAAGCAGGGAATGCCTGCTGTGCCCATCAGTGCCCATTTCTAAGTGGGCACCCAGCCTCTGGATCTGCCCTTTCCCAGCCCTGAAAACACACGCAGGCCACACCCTGAGCCCTTCCAACTGTGAACTTTGCTCCCTGTGAGGGCTGAATGCCACATCTGGCTAAGGTGGGAGAAGGCCCGAGGAGGCCTTGGGGGACCTGCCAAGACATAGCAGTGCTCAGCAATGAGCACTCTGCTTTCTTTTGGCTGGACGCACATTCCAGTTTCTGCTTGAGGCCCGGAGAGGTCAGATAGGTGATCCCCGGGGGAAGGCAGAGCAGAGGGTTTTTCGGTGGAGCGTTGGCTCCCTCTGCTGGCCGTCAAGCGTGGAAGGCTAAGCCTTGCTCCAGCTGAGTTCCTGAGCAAGTTTCCAAGCAGGAGGCACTCTGGCTCCACAAGCTAGAGGACTTCCCAGTGGCTCCAGAGTGGGTGGCAAGGGCATGTGAGTTGGAGGGTGCTCAGAAGCCACAGGGGAGACTTGAGTGTGGGTGGGTGCAGGTGTGCCAATATGTGTGGGTGTGTGCGCATGTGTGCGAGTGTGTTTTAGTGTGTGTGAGAGTGTGCGTGAGTGCGGGCGTGCGAGTGTGTATGGGTGTGTGCGGGTGTGTGTGTGTGTGTGTGTGTGCGGGCATGTGCGTGTGTGTTTTGGTGGGGGTAGGTGTGTGTGTGTGTGTGTAGGCGTGTATGTGTATCTGCGGGTGTGTGCGGGTGTGTATAGGATTGTGTGTGTGTGTGGGGTGTGTGTGGGTGTGTGCGGCTGTGTGTGAATGTGTGTGGGTGTGTGCTAGTGTCTTTGGGTGTGTGTGAGTGGGTTTGGGTGTGTGCATGCGTGTGTTAGAGTGAGTGGGACTGTGCAGGGTGTGCAGGTGGGTTCGGGTGTGTGTGGATGTGTGCAGGAGTGTGCAAGTATATGCGGGTATGTGTGGTTGTGTGCAGGTTGTGTGTGTGATTGGGTGTGTTTGGGTTTGTGTGGGTGTTTGTTAGTGTGTGCGAGAGTGTGTGGGTGTGTATGAGTCTGTGTGGGTCTGTGAGAGTGTGTGTGAGTGCAAGTGCGTGTGTGCGGGTGCTTGAGGTTGTGCGCCTGTGTGAGAGGGTGAGTGGTTGTGTGCAGGTGTGTGAGGGTGTGGGTGTGAGGGTGTGTGTGAGTGTGTGCAGGTGTGTGAGGGTGAGTGGGTGTGTGCAGGTGTGTGCGTATGTGTGCGGGTGTGTGTGAGTGTGTTTGTGTGTGCGAGTGTCTATGGGTGTTTGTGGGTGTGTGCGGTTGAGTGCAACTGTGTGCAGGTGTGTGTGCGTGTGTATGTGTGTGTGCAGGTGAGTGTGGGTATGTGGGTGTGTGCGGGTGTGTGCGTGTGTGTATAGGTTTCTGTGTGTGTGTGCGGGTGTGTGTGGGTGCGCTCCCCGGGTGGGCTGAATGTCATGACTGTGTTAGGGGAGAGAAGGCCCAAAGAGGCCTTCAGGGAGCTGCCATGGCATAGCAGTGCTCAGGAAAGAGCACCCTTCTTTCTTTAGGCTGGAGGCACACTCGAGTTTCTGCTTGAGGCAGAGGGACGGCAGAGAGGCCATCACTGGCTGAAGGCAAAGCAGAGAGATTTTCGGTGGAGCGATGGCTCCATCTGCTGGCTGACAAGCGTGGAAGGCGAAGCCTCGCTCCAACTGAGTTCCTGAGGAAGGTCCCAAGCAGGAGGCACTCTGGCTCCACAAGCTAGAGGGTCCTGCTTAGGACTTCCCAGTGGCTCCAGAGTGGATGGCAAGGGCATGTGGGTTGGAGGGTGCTCGGAAGCCGCAGGGGAGGCTTTGGGCACCCAGTGCTCTGTGACGAAACACGCTGCAGGCCCGAGCATCCATGAACTCCTCCAAGGTTTTGGAGCAGGAAATCTGTCCTTAGCAGAAGGCTTCCTGCAAAGGCCTGCAGGCCTTTCTGGGTGGCTAAGCTGCAGCTCCCTTGCAGGCTGCTGGTCCAGGGGCCTGTGTCCCTTGGTCTAAAGTGCTGTAGGAGGAGCTCCTAGCAAGGGGAGAGCAAGCACCTTGTTTCCCTTGAAGAGACTGGCTTGTACATGGGGAGGCCTGCCAGCAGCGAAGACAGCGCAGGCAGCATGGGGGTTTGGCGGGCAGCTAAGAGGCTGCAGGAGTCCTGCATGAAATAGGGGTCATGACTGGTTTCTCCTCAAGGCCCAATGGCAACGTGCACACACAGCCTCTGGACCTGCAGCTCCCGAGCAGTGCAAGAGACCCCCAGGCAGCACCCTGGGGCCTCCTCGGATGAGCTGTGCTCCATAGAGGGCCTGCCTGCTGGCAATGGCCTAGGCCACCCCAGGCCCTAGAGAGGCCCGGCTGAGCCTGGGATGGGCCCTGCCCTCGCAGTGCTCAGGGAAAACCCGTGTTTGAGGCCAGGCTGCAGGCACATTCAATGTTGTGTCTGCTGCAGAGAGACTTCAGCTAGGACTTCCAGGGGGAATGTGAAGCGCTGTGGTTTTTACCTGCAATCCATGTGCCTCACTTGGGGTGCCCGGCCCATCCGTCCCACACTCCTTGGATGTGTGTTCCTCAGACAGCTGGACAGCTGGGGAAGTGGACCTCCCCCAGCAAGGGAGACCTGCCTAGAACATTGCTCTGTGTACAAAGAGGATTCGCTGTGCCTCTGGCACTGGGGAGAGACTTTCTGCACCCAGGAGACACTTGGCACACACAGCGTTTCCCCATGGAAAGTGGTGTGAAAAAGAGCACCCGCCGGGGCTGCATGGCCCTCTGCGGTAGAAGCCCTCCACGCAGCAGGCTGTCATGGACTCGGCTGCAGGCCTTTGTGGCTGGAGAGACTGCAGCTCCTCTGGAGGCTCTGGGCCAATTTTCACTCACCTTCGAGTGCAATAGGCTTGTGGGTTAAGGTGCTTGCAAAGGAAGGCAAGCAGCCTGCTCCTTTCCATTAGGAACACGTGTGGTGAGAGGCTTGGCAGCAGAGAAGAACAAAGAGGGGCAGCCAAGGAGGGGATTTGCATGCAGCTGGGTGGCCCCCAAATCTCCTGTTTCCCAAGCAGGGAATGCCTGCTGTGCCCATCAGTGCCCATTTCTAAGTGGGCACCCAGCCTCTGGATCTGCCCTTTCCCAGCCCTGAAAACACACGCAAGCCACACCCTGAGCCCTTCCAACTGTGAACTTTGCTCCCTGTGAGGGCTGAATGCCACATCTGGCTAAGGTGGGAGAAGGCCCGAGGAGGCCTTGGGGGACCTGCCAAGACATAGCAGTGCTCAGCAATGAGCACTCTGCTTTCTTTTGGCTGGACGCACATTCCAGTTTCTGCTTGAGGCCCGGAGAGGTCAGATAGGCGATCCCCGGGGGAAGGCAGAGCAGAGGGTTTTTCGGTGGAGCGTTGGCTCCCTCTGCTGGCCGTCAAGCGTGGAAGGCTAAGCCTTGCACCAGCTGAGTTCCTGAGCAAGTTGCCAAGCAGGAGGCACTCTGGCTCCACAAGCTAGAGGACTTCCCAGTGGCTCCAGAGTGGGTGGCAAGGGCATGTGAGTTGGAGGGTGCTCAGAAGCCACAGGGGAGACTTGAGTGTGGTTGGGTGCAGGTGTGCCAATATGTGTGGGTGTGTGCGCATGTGTGCGAGTGTGTTTTAGTGTGTGTGAGAGTGTGCGTGAGTGCGGGCGTGCGAGTGTGTATGGGTGTGTGCGGGTGTGTGTGTGTGTGTGTGTGTGCAGGCATGTGCGTGTGTGTTTTGGTGGGGGTAGGTGTGTGTGTGTGTAGGCGTGTATGTGTATCTGCGGGTGTGTGCGGGTGTGTATAGGATTGTGTGTGTGTGTGGGGTGTGTGTGGGTGTGTGCGGCTGTGTGTGAATGTGTGTGGGTGTGTGCTAGTGTCTTTGGGTGTGTGTGAGTGGGTTTGGGTGTGTGCATGCGTGTGTTAGAGTGAGTGGGACTGTGCAGGGTGTGCAGGTGGGTTTGGGTGTGTGTGGATGTGTGCAGGAGTGTGCAAGTATATGCGGGTATGTGTGGTTGTGTGCAGGTTGTGTGTGTGATTGGGTGTGTTTGGGTTTGTGTGGGTGTTTGTTAGTGTGTGCGAGAGTGTGTGGGTGTGTATGAGTCTGTGTGGGTCTGTGAGAGTGTGTGTGAGTGCAAGTGCGTGTGTGCAGGTGCTTGAGGTTGTGCGCCTGTGCGAGAGGGTGAGTGGTTGTGTGCAGGTGTGTGAGGGTGTGGGTGTGAGGGTGTGTGTGAGTGTGTGCAGGTGTGTGAGGGTGAGTGGGTGTGTGCAGGTGTGTGCGTATGTGTGCGGGTGTGTGTGAGTGTGTGTGAGTGTGTTTGTGTGTGCGAGTGTCTATGGGTGTTTGTGGGTGTGTGCGGTTGAGTGCAACTGTGTGCAGGTGTGTGCGCGTGTGTATGTGTGTGTGCAGGTGAGTGTGGGTATGTGGGTGTGTGCGGGTGTGTGCGTGTGTGTATAGGTTTCTGTGTGTGTGTGCGGGTGTGTGTGGGTGCGCTCCCCGGGTGGGCTGAATGTCATGACTGTGTTAGGGGAGAGAAGGCCCAAAGAGGCCTTCAGGGAGCTGCCATGGCATAGCAGTGCTCAGGAAAGAGCACCCTTCTTTCTTTAGGCTGGAGGCACACTCGAGTTTCTGCTTGAGGCAGAGGGACGGCAGAGAGGCCATCACTGGCTGAAGGCAAAGCAGAGAGATTTTCGGTGGAGCGATGGCTCCATCTGCTGGCTGACAAGCGTGGAAGGCGAAGCCTCGCTCCAACTGAGTTCCTGAGGAAGGTCCCAAGCAGGAGGCACTCTGGCTCCACAAGCTAGAGGGTCCTGCTTAGGACTTCCCAGTGGCTCCAGAGTGGATGGCAAGGGCATGTGGGTTGGAGGGTGCTCGGAAGCCGCAGGGGAGGCTTTGGGCACCCAGTGCTCTGTGACGAAACACGCTGCAGGCCCGAGCATCCATGAACTCCTCCAAGGTTTTGGAGCAGGAAATCTGTCCTTAGCAGAAGGCTTCCTGCAAAGGCCTGCAGGCCTTTCTGGGTGGCTAAGCTGCAGCTCCCTTGCAGGCTGCTGGTCCAGGGGCCTGTGTCCCTTGGTCTAAAGTGCTGTAGGAGGAGCTCCTAGCAAGGGGAGAGCAAGCACCTTGTTTCCCTTGAAGAGACTGGCTTGTACATGGGGAGGCCTGCCAGCAGCGAAGACAGCGCAGGCAGCATGGGGGTTTGGCAGGCAGCTAAGAGGCTGCAGGAGTCCTGCATGAAACAGGGGTCATGACTGGTTTTTCCTCAAGGCCCAATGGCAACGTGCACACACAGCCTCTGGACCTGCAGCTCCCGAGCAGTGCAAGAGACCCCCAGGCAGCACCCTGGGGCCTCCTCGGATGAGCTGTGCTCCATAGAGGGCCTGCCTGCTGGCAATGGCCTAGGCCACCCCAGGCCCTAGAGAGGCCCGGCTGAGCCTGGGATGGGCCCTGCCCTCGCAGTGCTCAGGGAAAACCCGTGTTTGAGGCCAGGCTGCAGGCACATTCAATGTTGTGTCTGCTGCAGAGAGACTTCAGCTAGGACTTCCAGGGGGAATGTGAAGCGCTGTGGCTTTTACCTGCAATCCATGTGCCTCACTTGGGGTGCCCGGCCCATCCGTCCCACACTCCTTGGATGTGTGTTCCTCAGACAGCTGGACAGCTGGGGAAGTGGACCTCCCCCAGCAAGGGAGACCTGCCTAGAACATTGCTCTGTGTACAAAGAGGATTCGCTGTGCCTCTGGCACTGGGGAGAGACTTTCTGCACCCAGGAGACACTTGGCACACACAGCGTTTCCCCATGGAAAGTGGTGTGAAAAAGAGCACCCGCCGGGGCTGCATGGCCCTCTGCGGTAGAAGCCCTCCACGCAGCAGGCTGTCATGGACTCGGCTGCAGGCCTTTGTGGCTGGAGAGACTGCAGCTCCTCTGGAGGCTCTGGGCCAATTTTCACTCACCTTCGAGTGCAATAGGCTTGTGGGTTAAGGTGCTTGCAAAGGAAGGCAAGCAGCCTGCTCCTTTCCATTAGGAACACGTGTGGTGAGAGGCTTGGCAGCAGAGAAGAACAAAGAGGGGCAGCCAAGGAGGGGATTTGCATGCAGCTGGGTGGCCCCCAAATCTCCTGTTTCCCAAGCAGGGAATGCCTGCTGTGCCCATCAGTGCCCATTTCTAAGTGGGCACCCAGCCTCTGGATCTGCCCTTTCCCAGCCCTGAAAACACACGCAGGCCACACCCTGAGCCCTTCCAACTGTGAACTTTGCTCCCTGTGAGGGCTGAATGCCACATCTGGCTAAGGTGGGAGAAGGCCCGAGGAGGCCTTGGGGGACCTGCCAAGACATAGCAGTGCTCAGCAATGAGCACTCTGCTTTCTTTTGGCTGGACGCACATTCCAGTTTCTGCTTGAGGCCCGGAGAGGTCAGATAGGCGATCCCCGGGGGAAGGCAGAGCAGAGGGTTTTTCGGTGGAGCGTTGGCTCCCTCTGCTGGCCGTCAAGCGTGGAAGGCTAAGCCTTGCTCCAGCTGAGTTCCTGAGCAAGTTTCCAAGCAGGAGGCACTCTGGCTCCACAAGCTAGAGGACTTCCCAGTGGCTCCAGAGTGGGTGGCAAGGGCATGTGAGTTGGAGGGTGCTCAGAAGCCACAGGGGAGACTTGAGTGTGGTTGGGTGCAGGTGTGCCAATATGTGTGGGTGTGTGCGCATGTGTGCGAGTGTGTTTTAGTGTGTGTGAGAGTGTGCGTGAGTGCGGGCGTGCGAGTGTGTATGGGTGTGTGCGGGTGTGTGTGTGTGTGTGCGCGGGCATGTGCGTGTGTGTTTTGGTGGGGGTAGGTGTGTGTGTGTGTGTAGGCGTGTATGTGTATCTGCGGGTGTGTTTGGGTGTTTATAGGATTGTGTGTGTGTGTGGGGTGTGTGTGGGTGTGTGCGGCTGTGTGTGAATGTGTGTGGGTGTGTGCTAGTGTCTTTGGGTGTGTGTGAGTGGGTTTGGGTGTGTGCATGCGTGTGTTAGAGTGAGTGGGACTGTGCAGGGTGTGCAGGTGGGTTCGGGTGTGTGTGGATGTGTGCAGGAGTGTGCAAGTATATGCGGGTATGTGTGGTTGTGTGCAGGTTGTGTGTGTGATTGGGTGTGTTTGGGTTTGTGTGGGTGTTTGTTAGTGTGTGTGAGAGTGTGTGGGTGTGTATGAGTCTGTGTGGGTGTGTGAGAGTGTGTGTGAGTGCAAGTGCGTGTGTGCGGGTGCTTGAGGTTGTGCGCCTGTGCGAGAGGGTGAGTGGTTGTGTGCAGGTGTGTGAGGGTGTGGGTGTGAGGGTGTGTGTGAGTGTGTGCAGGTGTGTGAGGGTGAGTGGGTGTGTGCAGGTGTGTGCGTATGTGTGCGGGTGTGTGTGAGTGTGTGTGAGTGTGTTTGTGTGTGCGAGTGTCTATGGGTGTTTGTGGGTGTGTGCGGTTGAGTGCAACTGTGTGCAGGTGTGTGCGCGTGTGTATGTGTGTGTGCAGGTGAGTGTGGGTATGTGGGTGTGTGCGGGTGTGTGCGTGTGTGTATAGGTTTCTGTGTGTGTGTGTGGGTGTGTGTGGGTGCGCTCCCCGGGTGGGCTGAATGTCATGACTGTGTTAGGGGAGAGAAGGCCCAAAGAGGCCTTCAGGGAGCTGCCATGGCATAGCAGTGCTCAGGAAAGAGCACCCTTCTTTCTTTAGGCTGGAGGCACACTCGAGTTTCTGCTTGAGGCAGAGGGACGGCAGAGAGGCCATCACTGGCTGAAGGCAAAGCAGAGAGATTTTCGGTGGAGCGATGGCTCCATCTGCTGGCTGACAAGCGTGGAAGGCGAAGCCTCGCTCCAACTGAGTTCCTGAGGAAGGTCCCAAGCAGGAGGCACTCTGGCTCCACAAGCTAGAGGGTCCTGCTTAGGACTTCCCAGTGGCTCCAGAGTGGATGGCAAGGGCATGTGGGTTGGAGGGTGCTCGGAAGCCGCAGGGGAGGCTTTGGGCACCCAGTGCTCTGTGACGAAACACGCTGCAGGCCCGAGCATCCATGAACTCCTCCAAGGTTTTGGAGCAGGAAATCTGTCCTTAGCAGAAGGCTTCCTGCAAAGGCCTGCAGGCCTTTCTGGGTGGCTAAGCTGCAGCTCCCTTGCAGGCTGCTGGTCCAGGGGCCTGTGTCCCTTGGTCTAAAGTGCTGTAGGAGGAGCTCCTAGCAAGGGGAGAGCAAGCACCTTGTTTCCCTTGAAGAGACTGGCTTGTACATGGGGAGGCCTGCCAGCAGCGAAGACAGCGCAGGCAGCATGGGGGTTTGGCGGGCAGCTAAGAGGCTGCAGGAGTCCTGCATGAAATAGGGGTCATGACTGGTTTCTCCTCAAGGCCCAATGGCAACATGCACACAGAGCCTCTGGACCTGCAGCTCCCGAGCAGTGCAAGAGACCCCCAGGCAGCACCCTGGGGCCTCCTCGGATGAGCTGTGCTCCATAGAGGGCCTGCCTGCTGGCAATGGCCTAGGCCACCCCAGGCCCTAGAGAGGCCTGGCTGAGCCTGGGATGGGCCCTGCCCTCGCAGTGCTCAGGGAAAACCCGTGTTTGAGGCCAGGCTGCAGGCACATTCAATGTTGTGTCTGCTGCAGAGAGACTTCAGCTAGGACTTCCAGGGGGAATGTGAAGCGCTGTGGTTTTTACCTGCAATCCATGTGCCTCACTTGGGGTGCCCGGCCCATCCGTCCCACACTCCTTGGATGTGTGTTCCTCAGACAGCTGGACAGCTGGGGAAGTGGACCTCCCCCAGCAAGGGAGACCTGCCTAGAACATTGCTCTGTGTACAAAGAGGATTCGCTGTGCCTCTGGCACTGGGGAGAGACTTTCTGCACCCAGGAGACACTTGGCACACACAGCGTTTCCCCATGGAAAGTGGTGTGAAAAAGAGCACCCGCCGGGGCTGCATGGCCCTCTGCGGTAGAAGCCCTCCACGCAGCAGGCTGTCATGGACTCGGCTGCAGGCCTTTGTGGCTGGAGAGACTGCAGCTCCTCTGGAGGCTCTGGGCCAATTTTCACTCACCTTCGAGTGCAATAGGCTTGTGGGTTAAGGTGCTTGCAAAGGAAGGCAAGCAGCCTGCTCCTTTCCATTAGGAACACGTGTGGTGAGAGGCTTGGCAGCAGAGAAGAACAAAGAGGGGCAGCCAAGGAGGGGATTTGCATGCAGCTGGGTGGCCCCCAAATCTCCTGTTTCCCAAGCAGGGAATGCCTGCTGTGCCCATCAGTGCCCATTTCTAAGTGGGCACCCAGCCTCTGGATCTGCCCTTTCCCAGCCCTGAAAACACACGCAGGCCACACCCTGAGCCCTTCCAACTGTGAACTTTGCTCCCTGTGAGGGCTGAATGCCACATCTGGCTAAGGTGGGAGAAGGCCCGAGGAGGCCTTGGGGGACCTGCCAAGACATAGCAGTGCTCAGCAATGAGCACTCTGCTTTCTTTTGGCTGGACGCACATTCCAGTTTCTGCTTGAGGCCCGGAGAGGTCAGATAGGCGATCCCCGGGGGAAGGCAGAGCAGAGGGTTTTTCGGTGGAGCGTTGGCTCCCTCTGCTGGCCGTCAAGCGTGGAAGGCTAAGCCTTGCTCCAGCTGAGTTCCTGAGCAAGTTTCCAAGCAGGAGGCACTCTGGCTCCACAAGCTAGAGGACTTCCCAGTGGCTCCAGAGTGGGTGGCAAGGGCATGTGAGTTGGAGGGTGCTCAGAAGCCACAGGGGAGACTTGAGTGTGGTTGGGTGCAGGTGTGCCAATATGTGTGGGTGTGTGTGCATGTGTGCGAGTGTGTTTTAGTGTGTGTGAGAGTGTGCGTGAGTGCGGGCGTGCGAGTGTGTATGGGTGTGTGCGGGTGTGTGTGTGTGTGTGCGGGCATGTGCGTGTGTGTTTTGGTGGGGGTAGGTGTGTGTGTGTGTGTAGGCGTGTATGTGTATCTGCGGGTGTGTGCGGGTGTGTATAGGATTGTGTGTGTGTGGGGGGTGTGTGTGGGTGTGTGCGGCTGTGTGTGAATGTGTGTGGGTGTGTGCTAGTGTCTTTGGGTGTGTGTGAGTGGGTTTGGGTGTGTGCATGCGTGTGTTAGAGTGAGTGGGACTGTGCAGGGTGTGCAGGTGGGTTCGGGTGTGTGTGGATGTGTGCAGGAGTGTGCAAGTATATGCGGGTATGTGTGGTTGTGTGCAGGTTGTGTGTGTGATTGGGTGTGTTTTGGTTTGTGTGGGTGTTTGTTAGTGTGTGTGAGAGTGTGTGGGTGTGTATGAGTCTGTGTGGGTCTGTGAGAGTGTGTGTGAGTGCAAGTGCGTGTGTGCGGGTGCTTGAGGTTGTGCGCCTGTGCGAGAGGGTGAGTGGTTGTGTGCAGGTGTGTGAGGGTGTGGGTGTGAGGGTGTGTGTGAGTGTGTGCAGGTGTGTGAGGGTGAGTGGGTGTGTGCAGGTGTGTGCGTATGTGTGCGGGTGTGTGTGAGTGTGTGTGAGTGTGTTTGTGTGTGCGAGTGTCTATGGGTGTTTGTGGGTGTGTGCGGTTGAGTGCAACTGTGTGCAGGTGTGTGCGCGTGTGTATGTGTGTGTGCAGGTGAGTGTGGGTATGTGGGTGTGTGCGGGTGTGTGCGTGTGTGTATAGGTTTCTGTGTGTGTGTGCGGGTGTGTGTGGGTGCGCTCCCCGGGTGGGCTGAATGTCATGACTGTGTTAGGGGAGAGAAGGCCCAAAGAGGCCTTCAGGGAGCTGCCATGGCATAGCAGTGCTCAGGAAAGAGCACCCTTCTTTCTTTAGGCTGGAGGCACACTCGAGTTTCTGCTTGAGGCAGAGGGACGGCAGAGAGGCCATCACTGGCTGAAGGCAAAGCAGAGAGATTTTCGGTGGAGCGATGGCTCCATCTGCTGGCTGACAAGCGTGGAAGGCGAAGCCTCGCTCCAACTGAGTTCCTGAGGAAGGTCCCAAGCAGGAGGCACTCTGGCTCCACAAGCTAGAGGGTCCTGCTTAGGACTTCCCAGTGGCTCCAGAGTGGATGGCAAGGGCATGTGGGTTGGAGGGTGCTCGGAAGCCGCAGGGGAGGCTTTGGGCACCCAGTGCTCTGTGACGAAACACGCTGCAGGCCCGAGCATCCATGAACTCCTCCAAGGTTTTGGAGCAGGAAATCTGTCCTTAGCAGAAGGCTTCCTGCAAAGGCCTGCAGGCCTTTCTGGGTGGCTAAGCTGCAGCTCCCTTGCAGGCTGCTGGTCCAGGGGCCTGTGTCCCTTGGTCTAAAGTGCTGTAGGAGGAGCTCCTAGCAAGGGGAGAGCAAGCACCTTGTTTCCCTTGAAGAGACTGGCTTGTACATGGGGAGGCCTGCCAGCAGCGAAGACAGCGCAGGCAGCATGGGGGTTTGGCGGGCAGCTAAGAGGCTGCAGGAGTCCTGCATGAAATAGGGGTCATGACTGGTTTCTCCTCAAGGCCCAATGGCAACATGCACACACAGCCTCTGGACCTGCAGCTCCCGAGCAGTGCAAGAGACCCCCAGGCAGCACCCTGGGGCCTCCTCGGATGAGCTGTGCTCCATAGAGGGCCTGCCTGCTGGCAATGGCCTAGGCCACCCCAGGCCCTAGAGAGGCCCGGCTGAGCCTGGGATGGGCCCTGCCCTCGCAGTGCTCAGGGAAAACCCGTGTTTGAGGCCAGGCTGCAGGCACATTCAATGTTGTGTCTGCTGCAGAGAGACTTCAGCTAGGACTTCCAGGGGGAATGTGAAGCGCTGTGGTTTTTACCTGCAATCCATGTGCCTCACTTGGGGTGCCCGGCCCATCCGTCCCACACTCCTTGGATGTGTGTTCCTCAGACAGCTGGACAGCTGGGGAAGTGGACCTCCCCCAGCAAGGGAGACCTGCCTAGAACATTGCTCTGTGTACAAAGAGGATTCGCTGTGCCTCTGGCACTGGGGAGAGACTTTCTGCACCCAGGAGACACTTGGCACACACAGCGTTTCCCCATGGAAAGTGGTGTGAAAAAGAGCACCCGCCGGGGCTGCATGGCCCTCTGCGGTAGAAGCCCTCCACGCAGCAGGCTGTCATGGACTCGGCTGCAGGCCTTTGTGGCTGGAGAGACTGCAGCTCCTCTGGAGGCTCTGGGCCAATTTTCACTCACCTTCGAGTGCAATAGGCTTGTGGGTTAAGGTGCTTGCAAAGGAAGGCAAGCAGCCTGCTCCTTTCCATTAGGAACACGTGTGGTGAGAGGCTTGGCAGCAGAGAAGAACAAAGAGGGGCAGCCAAGGAGGGGATTTGCATGCAGCTGGGTGGCCCCCAAATCTCCTGTTTCCCAAGCAGGGAATGCCTGCTGTGCCCATCAGTGCCCATTTCTAAGTGGGCACCCAGCCTCTGGATCTGCCCTTTCCCAGCCCTGAAAACACACGCAGGCCACACCCTGAGCCCTTCCAACTGTGAACTTTGCTCCCTGTGAGGGCTGAATGCCACATCTGGCTAAGGTGGGAGAAGGCCCGAGGAGGCCTTGGGGGACCTGCCAAGACATAGCAGTGCTCAGCAATGAGCACTCTGCTTTCTTTTGGCTGGACGCACATTCCAGTTTCTGCTTGAGGCCCGGAGAGGTCAGATAGGCGATCCCCGGGGGAAGGCAGAGCAGAGGGTTTTTCGGTGGAGCGTTGGCTCCCTCTGCTGGCCGTCAAGCGTGGAAGGCTAAGCCTTGCTCCAGCTGAGTTCCTGAGCAAGTTTCCAAGCAGGAGGCACTCTGGCTCCACAAGCTAGAGGACTTCCCAGTGGCTCCAGAGTGGGTGGCAAGGGCATGTGAGTTGGAGGGTGCTCAGAAGCCACAGGGGAGACTTGAGTGTGGTTGGGTGCAGGTGTGCCAATATGTGTGGGTGTGTGCGCATGTGTGCGAGTGTGTTTTAGTGTGTGTGAGAGTGTGCGTGAGTGCGGGCGTGCGAGTGTGTATGGGTGTGTGCGGGTGTGTGTGTGTGTGTGCGGGCATGTGCGTGTGTGTTTTGGTGGGGGTAGGTGTGTGTGTGTGTGTAGGCGTGTATGTGTATCTGCGGGTGTGTGCGGGTGTGTATAGGATTGTGTGTGTGTGTGGGGTGTGTGTGGGTGTGTGCGGCTGTGTGTGAATGTGTGTGGGTGTGTGCTAGTGTCTTTGGGTGTGTGTGAGTGGGTTTGGGTGTGTGCATGCGTGTGTTAGAGTGAGTGGGACTGTGCAGGGTGTGCAGGTGTGTTCGGGTGTGTGTGGATGTGTGCAGGAGTGTGCAAGTATATGCGGGTATGTGTGGTTGTGTGCAGGTTGTGTGTGTGATTGGGTGTGTTTTGGTTTGTGTGGGTGTTTGTTAGTGTGTGTGAGAGTGTGTGGGTGTGTATGAGTCTGTGTGGGTCTGTGAGAGTGTGTGTGAGTGCAAGTGCGTGTGTGTGGGTGCTTGAGGTTGTGCGCCTGTGCGAGAGGGTGAGTGGTTGTGTGCAGGTGTGTGAGGGTGTGGGTGTGAGGGTGTGTGTGAGTGTGTGCAGGTGTGTGAGGGTGAGTGGGTGTGTGCAGGTGTGTGCGTATGTGTGCGGGTGTGTGTGAGTGTGTGTGAGTGTGTTTGTGTGTGCGAGTGTCTATGGGTGTTTGTGGGTGTGTGCGGTTGAGTGCAACTGTGTGCAGGTGTGTGCGCGTGTGTATGTGTGTGTGCAGGTGAGTGTGGGTATGTGGGTGTGTGCAGGTGTGTGCGTGTGTGTATAGGTTTCTGTGTGTGTGTGCGGGTGTTTGTGGGTGCGCTCCCCGGGTGGGCTGAATGTCATGACTGTGTTAGGGGAGAGAAGGCCCAAAGAGGCCTTCAGGGAGCTGCCATGGCATAGCAGTGCTCAGGAAAGAGCACCCTTCTTTCTTTAGGCTGGAGGCACACTCGAGTTTCTGCTTGAGGCAGAGGGACGGCAGAGAGGCCATCACTGGCTGAAGGCAAAGCAGAGAGATTTTCGGTGGAGCGATGGCTCCATCTGCTGGCTGACAAGCGTGGAAGGCGAAGCCTCGCTCCAACTGAGTTCCTGAGGAAGGTCCCAAGCAGGAGGCACTCTGGCTCCACAAGCTAGAGGGTCCTGCTTAGGACTTCCCAGTGGCTCCAGAGTGGATGGCAAGGGCATGTGGGTTGGAGGGTGCTCGGAAGCTGCAGGGGAGGCTTTGGGCACCCAGTGCTCTGTGACGAAACACGCTGCAGGCCCGAGCATCCATGAACTCCTCCAAGGTTTTGGAGCAGGAAATCTGTCCTTAGCAGAAGGCTTCCTGCAAAGGCCTGCAGGCCTTTCTGGGTGGCTAAGCTGCAGCTCCCTTGCAGGCTGCTGGTCCAGGGGCCTGTGTCCCTTGGTCTAAAGTGCTGTAGGAGGAGCTCCTAGCAAGGGGAGAGCAAGCACCTTGTTTCCCTTGAAGAGACTGGCTTGTACATGGGGAGGCCTGCCAGCAGCGAAGACAGCGCAGGCAGCATGGGGGTTTGGCGGGCAGCTAAGAGGCTGCAGGAGTCCTGCATGAAATAGGGGTCATGACTGGTTTCTCCTCAAGGCCCAATGGCAACATGCACACAGAGCCTCTGGACCTGCAGCTCCCGAGCAGTGCAAGAGACCCCCAGGCAGCACCCTGGGGCCTCCTCGGATGAGCTGTGCTCCATAGAGGGCCTGCCTGCTGGCAATGGCCTAGGCCACCCCAGGCCCTAGAGAGGCCCGGCTGAGCCTGGGATGGGCCCTGCCCTCGCAGTGCTCAGGGAAAACCCGTGTTTGAGGCCAGGCTGCAGGCACATTCAATGTTGTGTCTGCTGCAGAGAGACTTCAGCTAGGACTTCCAGGGGGAATGTGAAGCGCTGTGGTTTTTACCTGCAATCCATGTGCCTCACTTGGGGTGCCCAGCCCATCCGTCCCACACTCCTTGGATGTGTGTTCCTCAGACAGCTGGACAGCTGGGGAAGTGGACCTCCCCCAGCAAGGGAGACCTGCCTAGAACATTGCTCTGTGTACAAAGAGGATTCGCTGTGCCTCTGGCACTGGGGAGAGACTTTCTGCACCCAGGAGACACTTGGCACACACAGCGTTTCCCCATGGAAAGTGGTGTGAAAAAGAGCACCCGCCGGGGCTGCATGGCCCTCTGCGGTAGAAGCCCTCCACGCAGCAGGCTGTCATGGACTCGGCTGCAGGCCTTTGTGGCTGGAGAGACTGCAGCTCCTCTGGAGGCTCTGGGCCAATTTTCACTCACCTTCGAGTGCAATAGGCTTGTGGGTTAAGGTGCTTGCAAAGGAAGGCAAGCAGCCTGCTCCTTTCCATTAGGAACACGTGTGGTGAGAGGCTTGGCAGCAGAGAAGAACAAAGAGGGGCAGCCAAGGAGGGGATTTGCATGCAGCTGGGTGGCCCCCAAATCTCCTGTTTCCCAAGCAGGGAATGCCTGCTGTGCCCATCAGTGCCCATTTCTAAGTGGGCACCCAGCCTCTGGATCTGCCCTTTCCCAGCCCTGAAAACACACGCAGGCCACACCCTGAGCCCTTCCAACTGTGAACTTTGCTCCCTGTGAGGGCTGAATGCCACATCTGGCTAAGGTGGGAGAAGGCCCGAGGAGGCCTTGGGGGACCTGCCAAGACATAGCAGTGCTCAGCAATGAGCACTCTGCTTTCTTTTGGCTGGACGCACATTCCAGTTTCTGCTTGAGGCCCAGAGAGGTCAGATAGGCGATCCCCGGGGGAAGGCAGAGCAGAGGGTTTTTCGGTGGAGCGTTGGCTCCCTCTGCTGGCCGTCAAGTGTGGAAGGCTAAGCCTTGCTCCAGCTGAGTTCCTGAGCAAGTTTCCAAGCAGGAGGCACTCTGGCTCCACAAGCTAGAGGACTTCCCAGTGGCTCCAGAGTGGGTGGCAAGGGCATGTGAGTTGGAGGGTGCTCAGAAGCCACAGGGGAGACTTGAGTGTGGTTGGGTGCAGGTGTGCCAATATGTGTGGGTGTGTGCGCATGTGTGCGAGTGTGTTTTAGTGTGTGTGAGAGTGTGCGGGAGTGCGGGCGTGCGAGTGTGTATGGGTGTGTGCGGGTGTGTGTGTGTGTGTGTGTGCAGGCATGTGCGTGTGTGTTTTGGTGGGGGTAGGTGTGTGTGTGTGTGTAGGCGTGTATGTGTATCTGCGGGTGTGTGCGGGTGTGTATAGGATTGTGTGTGTGTGTGGGGTGTGTGTGGGTGTGTGCGGCTGTGTGTGAATGTGTGTGGGTGTGTGCTAGTGTCTTTGGGTGTGTGTGAGTGGGTTTGGGTGTGTGCATGCGTGTGTTAGAGTGAGTGGGACTGTGCAGGGTGTGCAGGTGGGTTCGGGTGTGTGTGGATGTGTGCAGGAGTGTGCAAGTATATGCGGGTATGTGTGGTTGTGTGCAGGTTGTGTGTGTGATTGGGTGTGTTTGGGTTTGTGTGGGTGTTTGTTAGTGTGTGCGAGAGTGTGTGGGTGTGTATGAGTCTGTGTGGGTCTGTGAGAGTGTGTGTGAGTGCAAGTGCGTGTGTGCGGGTGCTTGAGGTTGTGCGCCTGTGCGAGAGGGTGAGTGGTTGTGTGCAGGTGTGTGAGGGTGTGGGTGTGAGGGTGTGTGTGAGTGTGTGCAGGTGTGTGAGGGTGAGTGGGTGTGTGCAGGTGTGTGCGTATGTGTGCGGGTGTGTGTGAGTGTGTGTGAGTGTGTTTGTGTGTGCGAGTGTCTATGGGTGTTTGTGGGTGTGTGCGGTTGAGTGCAACTGTGTGCAGGTGTGTGCGCGTGTGTATGTGTGTGTGCAGGTGAGTGTGGGTATGTGGGTGTGTGCGGGTGTGTGCGTGTGTGTATAGGTTTCTGTGTGTGTGTGCGGGTGTGTGTGGGTGCGCTCCCCGGGTGGGCTGAATGTCATGACTGTGTTAGGGGAGAGAAGGCCCAAAGAGGCCTTCAGGGAGCTGCCATGGCATAGCAGTGCTCAGGAAAGAGCACCCTTCTTTCTTTAGGCTGGAGGCACACTCGAGTTTCTGCTTGAGGCAGAGGGACGGCAGAGAGGCCATCACTGGCTGAAGGCAAAGCAGAGAGATTTTCGGTGGAGCGATGGCTCCATCTGCTGGCTGACAAGCGTGGAAGGCGAAGCCTCGCTCCAACTGAGTTCCTGAGGAAGGTCCCAAGCAGGAGGCACTCTGGCTCCACAAGCTAGAGGGTCCTGCTTAGGACTTCCCAGTGGCTCCAGAGTGGATGGCAAGGGCATGTGGGTTGGAGGGTGCTTGGAAGCTGCAGGGGAGGCTTTGGGCACCCAGTGCTCTGTGACGAAACACGCTGCAGGCCCGAGCATCCATGAACTCCTCCAAGGTTTTGGAACAGGAAATCTGTCCTTAGCAGAAGGCTTCCTGCAAAGGCCTGCAGGCCTTTCTGGGTGGCTAAGCTGCAGCTCCCTTGCAGGCTGCTGGTCCAGGGGCCTGTGTCCCTTGGTCTAAAGTGCTGTAGGAGGAGCTCCTAGCAAGGGGAGAGCAAGCACCTTGTTTCCCTTGAAGAGACTGGCTTGTACATGGGGAGGCCTGCCAGCAGCGAAGACAGCGCAGGCAGCATGGGGGTTTGGCGGGCAGCTAAGAGGCTGCAGGAGTCCTGCATGAAATAGGGGTCATGACTGGTTTCTCCTCAAGGCCCAATGGCAACGTGCACACACAGCCTCTGGACCTGCAGCTCCCGAGCAGTGCAAGAGACCCCCAGGCAGCACCCTGGGGCCTCCTCGGATGAGCTGTGCTCCATAGAGGGCCTGCCTGCTGGCAATGGCCTAGGCCACCCCAGGCCCTAGAGAGGCCCGGCTGAGCCTGGGATGGGCCCTGCCCTCGCAGTGCTCAGGGAAAACCCGTGTTTGAGGCCAGGCTGCAGGCACATTCAATGTTGTGTCTGCTGCAGAGAGACTTCAGCTAGGACTTCCAGGGGGAATGTGAAGCGCTGTGGTTTTTACCTGCAATCCATGTGCCTCACTTGGGGTGCCCGGCCCATCCGTCCCACACTCCTTGGATGTGTGTTCCTCAGACAGCTGGACAGCTGGGGAAGTGGACCTCCCCCAGCAAGGGAGACCTGCCTAGAACATTGCTCTGTGTACAAAGAGGATTCGCTGTGCCTCTGGCACTGGGGAGAGACTTTCTGCACCCAGGAGACACTTGGCACACACAGCGTTTCCCCATGGAAAGTGGTGTGAAAAAGAGCACCCGCCGGGGCTGCATGGCCCTCTGCGGTAGAAGCCCTCCACGCAGCAGGCTGTCATGGACTCGGCTGCAGGCCTTTGTGGCTGGAGAGACTGCAGCTCCTCTGGAGGCTCTGGGCCAATTTTCACTCACCTTCGAGTGCAATAGGCTTGTGGGTTAAGGTGCTTGCAAAGGAAGGCAAGCAGCCTGCTCCTTTCCATTAGGAACACGTGTGGTGAGAGGCTTGGCAGCAGAGAAGAACAAAGAGGGGCAGCCAAGGAGGGGATTTGCATGCAGCTGGGTGGCCCCCAAATCTCCTGTTTCCCAAGCAGGGAATGCCTGCTGTGCCCATCAGTGCCCATTTCTAAGTGGGCACCCAGCCTCTGGATCTGCCCTTTCCCAGCCCTGAAAACACACGCAGGCCACACCCTGAGCCCTTCCAACTGTGAACTTTGCTCCCTGTGAGGGCTGAATGCCACATCTGGCTAAGGTGGGAGAAGGCCCGAGGAGGCCTTGGGGGACCTGCCAAGACATAGCAGTGCTCAGCAATGAGCACTCTGCTTTCTTTTGGCTGGACGCACATTCCAGTTTCTGCTTGAGGCCCGGAGAGGTCAGATAGGCGATCCCCGGGGGAAGGCAGAGCAGAGGGTTTTTCGGTGGAGCGTTGGCTCCCTCTGCTGGCCGTCAAGCGTGGAAGGCTAAGCCTTGCTCCAGCTGAGTTCCTGAGCAAGTTTCCAAGCAGGAGGCACTCTGGCTCCACAAGCTAGAGGACTTCCCAGTGGCTCCAGAGTGGGTGGCAAGGGCATGTGAGTTGGAGGGTGCTCAGAAGCCACAGGGGAGACTTGAGTGTGGTTGGGTGCAGGTGTGCCAATATGTGTGGGTGTGTGCGCATGTGTGCGAGTGTGTTTTAGTGTGTGTGAGAGTGTGCGTGAGTGCGGGCGTGCGAGTGTGTATGGGTGTGTGCGGGTGTGTGTGTGTGTGTGTGCGCGGGCATGTGCGTGTGTGTTTTGGTGGGGGTAGGTGTGTGTGTGTGTGTAGGCGTGTATGTGTATCTGCGGGTGTTTTTGGGTGTTTATAGGATTGTGTGTGTGTGTGGGGTGTGTGTGGGTGTGTGCGGCTGTGTGTGAATGTGTGTGGGTGTGTGCTAGTGTCTTTGGGTGTGTGTGAGTGGGTTTGGGTGTGTGCATGCGTGTGTTAGAGTGAGTGGGACTGTGCAGGGTGTGCAGGTGGGTTCGGGTGTGTGTGGATGTGTGCAGGAGTGTGCAAGTATATGCGGGTATGTGTGGTTGTGTGCAGGTTGTGTGTGTGATTGGGTGTGTTTGGGTTTGTGTGGGTGTTTGTTAGTGTGTGTGAGAGTGTGTGGGTGTGTATGAGTCTGTGTGGGTCTGTGAGAGTGTGTGTGAGTGCAAGTGCGTGTGTGCGGGTGCTTGAGGTTGTGCACCTGTGCGAGAGGGTGAGTGGTTGTGTGCAGGTGTGTGAGGGTGTGGGTGTGAGGGTGTGTGTGAGTGTGTGCAGGTGTGTGAGGGTGAGTGGGTGTGTGCAGGTGTGTGCGTATGTGTGCGGGTGTGTGTGAGTGTGTGTGAGTGTGTTTGTGTGTGCGAGTGTCTATGGGTGTTTGTGGGTGTGTGCGGTTGAGTGCAACTGTGTGCAGGTGTGTGCGCGTGTGTATGTGTGTGTGCAGGTGAGTGTGGGTATGTGGGTGTGTGCGGGTGTGTGCGTGTGTGTATAGGTTTCTGTGTGTGTGTGTGGGTGTGTGTGGGTGCGCTCCCCGGGTGGGCTGAATGTCATGACTGTGTTAGGGGAGAGAAGGCCCAAAGAGGCCTTCAGGGAGCTGCCATGGCATAGCAGTGCTCAGGAAAGAGCACCCTTCTTTCTTTAGGCTGGAGGCACACTCGAGTTTCTGCTTGAGGCAGAGGGACGGCAGAGAGGCCATCACTGGCTGAAGGCAAAGCAGAGAGATTTTCGGTGGAGCGATGGCTCCATCTGCTGGCTGACAAGCGTGGAAGGCGAAGCCTCGCTCCAACTGAGTTCCTGAGGAAGGTCCCAAGCAGGAGGCACTCTGGCTCCACAAGCTAGAGGGTCCTGCTTAGGACTTCCCAGTGGCTCCAGAGTGGATGGCAAGGGCATGTGGGTTGGAGGGTGCTCGGAAGCCGCAGGGGAGGCTTTGGGCACCCAGTGCTCTGTGACGAAACACGCTGCAGGCCCGAGCATCCATGAACTCCTCCAAGGTTTTGGAGCAGGAAATCTGTCCTTAGCAGAAGGCTTCCTGCAAAGGCCTGCAGGCCTTTCTGGGTGGCTAAGCTGCAGCTCCCTTGCAGGCTGCTGGTCCAGGGGCCTGTGTCCCTTGGTCTAAAGTGCTGTAGGAGGAGCTCCTAGCAAGGGGAGAGCAAGCACCTTGTTTCCCTTGAAGAGACTGGCTTGTACATGGGGAGGCCTGCCAGCAGCGAAGACAGCGCAGGCAGCATGGGGGTTTGGCGGGCAGCTAAGAGGCTGCAGGAGTCCTGCATGAAATAGGGGTCATGACTGGTTTCTCCTCAAGGCCCAATGGCAACATGCACACAGAGCCTCTGGACCTGCAGCTCCCGAGCAGTGCAAGAGACCCCCAGGCAGCACCCTGGGGCCTCCTCGGATGAGCTGTGCTCCATAGAGGGCCTGCCTGCTGGCAATGGCCTAGGCCACCCCAGGCCCTAGAGAGGCCCGGCTGAGCCTGGGATGGGCCCTGCCCTCGCAGTGCTCAGGGAAAACCCGTGTTTGAGGCCAGGCTGCAGGCACATTCAATGTTGTGTCTGCTGCAGAGAGACTTCAGCTAGGACTTCCAGGGGGAATGTGAAGCGCTGTGGTTTTTACCTGCAATCCATGTGCCTCACTTGGGGTGCCCGGCCCATCCGTCCCACACTCCTTGGATGTGTGTTCCTCAGACAGCTGGACAGCTGGGGAAGTGGACCTCCCCCAGCAAGGGAGACCTGCCTAGAACATTGCTCTGTGTACAAAGAGGATTCGCTGTGCCTCTGGCACTGGGGAGAGACTTTCTGCACCCAGGAGACACTTGGCACACACAGCGTTTCCCCATGGAAAGTGGTGTGAAAAAGAGCACCCGCCGGGGCTGCATGGCCCTCTGCGGTAGAAGCCCTCCACGCAGCAGGCTGTCATGGACTCGGCTGCAGGCCTTTGTGGCTGGAGAGACTGCAGCTCCTCTGGAGGCTCTGGGCCAATTTTCACTCACCTTCGAGTGCAATAGGCTTGTGGGTTAAGGTGCTTGCAAAGGAAGGCAAGCAGCCTGCTCCTTTCCATTAGGAACACGTGTGGTGAGAGGCTTGGCAGCAGAGAAGAACAAAGAGGGGCAGCCAAGGAGGGGATTTGCATGCAGCTGGGTGGCCCCCAAATCTCCTGTTTCCCAAGCAGGGAATGCCTGCTGTGCCCATCAGTGCCCATTTCTAAGTGGGCACCCAGCCTCTGGATCTGCCCTTTCCCAGCCCTGAAAACACACGCAGGCCACACCCTGAGCCCTTCCAACTGTGAACTTTGCTCCCTGTGAGGGCTGAATGCCACATCTGGCTAAGGTGGGAGAAGGCCCGAGGAGGCCTTGGGGGACCTGCCAAGACATAGCAGTGCTCAGCAATGAGCACTCTGCTTTCTTTTGGCTGGACGCACATTCCAGTTTCTGCTTGAGGCCCGGAGAGGTCAGATAGGCGATCCCCGGGGGAAGGCAGAGCAGAGGGTTTTTCGGTGGAGCGTTGGCTCCCTCTGCTGGCCGTCAAGTGTGGAAGGCTAAGCCTTGCTCCAGCTGAGTTCCTGAGCAAGTTTCCAAGCAGGAGGCACTCTGGCTCCACAAGCTAGAGGACTTCCCAGTGGCTCCAGAGTGGGTGGCAAGGGCATGTGAGTTGGAGGGTGCTCAGAAGCCACAGGGGAGACTTGAGTGTGGTTGGGTGCAGGTGTGCCAATATGTGTGGGTGTGTGCGCATGTGTGCGAGTGTGTTTTAGTGTGTGTGAGAGTGTGCGTGAGTGCGGGCGTGCGAGTGTGTATGGGTGTGTGCGGGTGTGTGTGTGTGTGTGTGTGCAGGCATGTGCGTGTGTGTTTTGGTGGGGGTAGGTGTGTGTGTGTGTGTAGGCGTGTATGTGTATCTGCGGGTGTGTGCGGGTGTGTATAGGATTGTGTGTGTGTGTGGGGTGTGTGTGGGTGTGTGCGGCTGTGTGTGAATGTGTGTGGGTGTGTGCTAGTGTCTTTGGGTGTGTGTGAGTGGGTTTGGGTGTGTGCATGCGTGTGTTAGAGTGAGTGGGACTGTGCAGGGTGTGCAGGTGGGTTCGGGTGTGTGTGGATGTGTGCAGGAGTGTGCAAGTATATGCGGGTATGTGTGGTTGTGTGCAGGTTGTGTGTGTGATTGGGTGTGTTTGGGTTTGTGTGGGTGTTTGTTAGTGTGTGCGAGAGTGTGTGGGTGTGTATGAGTCTGTGTGGGTCTGTGAGAGTGTGTGTGAGTGCAAGTGCGTGTGTGCGGGTGCTTGAGGTTGTGCGCCTGTGCGAGAGGGTGAGTGGTTGTGTGCAGGTGTGTGAGGGTGTGGGTGTGAGGGTGTGTGTGAGTGTGTGCAGGTGTGTGAGGGTGAGTGGGTGTGTGCAGGTGTGTGCGTATGTGTGCGGGTGTGTGTGAGTGTGTGTGAGTGTGTTTGTGTGTGCGAGTGTCTATGGGTGTTTGTGGGTGTGTGCGGTTGAGTGCAACTGTGTGCAGGTGTGTGCGCGTGTGTATGTGTGTGTGCAGGTGAGTGTGGGTATGTGGGTGTGTGCGGGTGTGTGCGTGTGTGTATAGGTTTCTGTGTGTGTGTGCGGGTGTGTGTGGGTGCGCTCCCCGGGTGGGCTGAATGTCATGACTGTGTTAGGGGAGAGAAGGCCCAAAGAGGCCTTCAGGGAGCTGCCATGGCATAGCAGTGCTCAGGAAAGAGCACCCTTCTTTCTTTAGGCTGGAGGCACACTCGAGTTTCTGCTTGAGGCAGAGGGACGGCAGAGAGGCCATCACTGGCTGAAGGCAAAGCAGAGAGATTTTCGGTGGAGCGATGGCTCCATCTGCTGGCTGACAAGCGTGGAAGGCGAAGCCTCGCTCCAACTGAGTTCCTGAGGAAGGTCCCAAGCAGGAGGCACTCTGGCTCCACAAGCTAGAGGGTCCTGCTTAGGACTTCCCAGTGGCTCCAGAGTGGATGGCAAGGGCATGTGGGTTGGAGGGTGCTCGGAAGCTGCAGGGGAGGCTTTGGGCACCCAGTGCTCTGTGACGAAACACGCTGCAGGCCCGAGCATCCATGAACTCCTCCAAGGTTTTGGAACAGGAAATCTGTCCTTAGCAGAAGGCTTCCTGCAAAGGCCTGCAGGCCTTTCTGGGTGGCTAAGCTGCAGCTCCCTTGCAGGCTGCTGGTCCAGGGGCCTGTGTCCCTTGGTCTAAAGTGCTGTAGGAGGAGCTCCTAGCAAGGGGAGAGCAAGCACCTTGTTTCCCTTGAAGAGACTGGCTTGTACATGGGGAGGCCTGCCAGCAGCGAAGACAGCGCAGGCAGCATGGGGGTTTGGCGGGCAGCTAAGAGGCTGCAGGAGTCCTGCATGAAATAGGGGTCATGACTGGTTTCTCCTCAAGGCCCAATGGCAACGTGCACACACAGCCTCTGGACCTGCAGCTCCCGAGCAGTGCAAGAGACCCCCAGGCAGCACCCTGGGGCCTCCTCGGATGAGCTGTGCTCCATAGAGGGCCTGCCTGCTGGCAATGGCCTAGGCCACCCCAGGCCCTAGAGAGGCCCGGCTGAGCCTGGGATGGGCCCTGCCCTCGCAGTGCTCAGGGAAAACCCGTGTTTGAGGCCAGGCTGCAGGCACATTCAATGTTGTGTCTGCTGCAGAGAGACTTCAGCTAGGACTTCCAGGGGGAATGTGAAGCGCTGTGGTTTTTACCTGCAATCCATGTGCCTCACTTGGGGTGCCCGGCCCATCCGTCCCACACTCCTTGGATGTGTGTTCCTCAGACAGCTGGACAGCTGGGGAAGTGGACCTCCCCCAGCAAGGGAGACCTGCCTAGAACATTGCTCTGTGTACAAAGAGGATTCGCTGTGCCTCTGGCACTGGGGAGAGACTTTCTGCACCCAGGAGACACTTGGCACACACAGCGTTTCCCCATGGAAAGTGGTGTGAAAAAGAGCACCCGCCGGGGCTGCATGGCCCTCTGCGGTAGAAGCCCTCCACGCAGCAGGCTGTCATGGACTCGGCTGCAGGCCTTTGTGGCTGGAGAGACTGCAGCTCCTCTGGAGGCTCTGGGCCAATTTTCACTCACCTTCGAGTGCAATAGGCTTGTGGGTTAAGGTGCTTGCAAAGGAAGGCAAGCAGCCTGCTCCTTTCCATTAGGAACACGTGTGGTGAGAGGCTTGGCAGCAGAGAAGAACAAAGAGGGGCAGCCAAGGAGGGGATTTGCATGCAGCTGGGTGGCCCCCAAATCTCCTGTTTCCCAAGCAGGGAATGCCTGCTGTGCCCATCAGTGCCCATTTCTAAGTGGGCACCCAGCCTCTGGATCTGCCCTTTCCCAGCCCTGAAAACACACGCAGGCCACACCCTGAGCCCTTCCAACTGTGAACTTTGCTCCCTGTGAGGGCTGAATGCCACATCTGGCTAAGGTGGGAGAAGGCCCGAGGAGGCCTTGGGGGACCTGCCAAGACATAGCAGTGCTCAGCAATGAGCACTCTGCTTTCTTTTGGCTGGACGCACATTCCAGTTTCTGCTTGAGGCCCGGAGAGGTCAGATAGGCGATCCCCGGGGGAAGGCAGAGCAGAGGGTTTTTCGGTGGAGCGTTGGCTCCCTCTGCTGGCCGTCAAGCGTGGAAGGCTAAGCCTTGCTCCAGCTGAGTTCCTGAGCAAGTTTCCAAGCAGGAGGCACTCTGGCTCCACAAGCTAGAGGACTTCCCAGTGGCTCCAGAGTGGGTGGCAAGGGCATGTGAGTTGGAGGGTGCTCAGAAGCCACAGGGGAGACTTGAGTGTGGTTGGGTGCAGGTGTGCCAATATGTGTGGGTGTGTGCGCATGTGTGCGAGTGTGTTTTAGTGTGTGTGAGAGTGTGCGTGAGTGCGGGCGTGCGAGTGTGTATGGGTGTGTGCGGGTGTGTGTGTGTGTGTGCGCGGGCATGTGCGTGTGTGTTTTGGTGGGGGTAGGTGTGTGTGTGTGTGTAGGCGTGTATGTGTATCTGCGGGTGTGTTTGGGTGTTTATAGGATTGTGTGTGTGTGTGGGGTGTGTGTGGGTGTGTGCGGCTGTGTGTGAATGTGTGTGGGTGTGTGCTAGTGTCTTTGGGTGTGTGTGAGTGGGTTTGGGTGTGTGCATGCGTGTGTTAGAGTGAGTGGGACTGTGCAGGGTGTGCAGGTGGGTTCGGGTGTGTGTGGATGTGTGCAGGAGTGTGCAAGTATATGCGGGTATGTGTGGTTGTGTGCAGGTTGTGTGTGTGATTGGGTGTGTTTGGGTTTGTGTGGGTGTTTGTTAGTGTGTGTGAGAGTGTGTGGGTGTGTATGAGTCTGTGTGGGTGTGTGAGAGTGTGTGTGAGTGCAAGTGCGTGTGTGCGGGTGCTTGAGGTTGTGCGCCTGTGCGAGAGGGTGAGTGGTTGTGTGCAGGTGTGTGAGGGTGTGGGTGTGAGGGTGTGTGTGAGTGTGTGCAGGTGTGTGAGGGTGAGTGGGTGTGTGCAGGTGTGTGCGTATGTGTGCGGGTGTGTGTGAGTGTGTGTGAGTGTGTTTGTGTGTGCGAGTGTCTATGGGTGTTTGTGGGTGTGTGCGGTTGAGTGCAACTGTGTGCAGGTGTGTGCGCGTGTGTATGTGTGTGTGCAGGTGAGTGTGGGTATGTGGGTGTGTGCGGGTGTGTGCGTGTGTGTATAGGTTTCTGTGTGTGTGTGTGGGTGTGTGTGGGTGCGCTCCCCGGGTGGGCTGAATGTCATGACTGTGTTAGGGGAGAGAAGGCCCAAAGAGGCCTTCAGGGAGCTGCCATGGCATAGCAGTGCTCAGGAAAGAGCACCCTTCTTTCTTTAGGCTGGAGGCACACTCGAGTTTCTGCTTGAGGCAGAGGGACGGCAGAGAGGCCATCACTGGCTGAAGGCAAAGCAGAGAGATTTTCGGTGGAGCGATGGCTCCATCTGCTGGCTGACAAGCGTGGAAGGCGAAGCCTCGCTCCAACTGAGTTCCTGAGGAAGGTCCCAAGCAGGAGGCACTCTGGCTCCACAAGCTAGAGGGTCCTGCTTAGGACTTCCCAGTGGCTCCAGAGTGGATGGCAAGGGCATGTGGGTTGGAGGGTGCTCGGAAGCCGCAGGGGAGGCTTTGGGCACCCAGTGCTCTGTGACGAAACACGCTGCAGGCCCGAGCATCCATGAACTCCTCCAAGGTTTTGGAGCAGGAAATCTGTCCTTAGCAGAAGGCTTCCTGCAAAGGCCTGCAGGCCTTTCTGGGTGGCTAAGCTGCAGCTCCCTTGCAGGCTGCTGGTCCAGGGGCCTGTGTCCCTTGGTCTAAAGTGCTGTAGGAGGAGCTCCTAGCAAGGGGAGAGCAAGCACCTTGTTTCCCTTGAAGAGACTGGCTTGTACATGGGGAGGCCTGCCAGCAGCGAAGACAGCGCAGGCAGCATGGGGGTTTGGCGGGCAGCTAAGAGGCTGCAGGAGTCCTGCATGAAATAGGGGTCATGACTGGTTTCTCCTCAAGGCCCAATGGCAACATGCACACAGAGCCTCTGGACCTGCAGCTCCCGAGCAGTGCAAGAGACCCCCAGGCAGCACCCTGGGGCCTCCTCGGATGAGCTGTGCTCCATAGAGGGCCTGCCTGCTGGCAATGGCCTAGGCCACCCCAGGCCCTAGAGAGGCCTGGCTGAGCCTGGGATGGGCCCTGCCCTCGCAGTGCTCAGGGAAAACCCGTGTTTGAGGCCAGGCTGCAGGCACATTCAATGTTGTGTCTGCTGCAGAGAGACTTCAGCTAGGACTTCCAGGGGGAATGTGAAGCGCTGTGGTTTTTACCTGCAATCCATGTGCCTCACTTGGGGTGCCCGGCCCATCCGTCCCACACTCCTTGGATGTGTGTTCCTCAGACAGCTGGACAGCTGGGGAAGTGGACCTCCCCCAGCAAGGGAGACCTGCCTAGAACATTGCTCTGTGTACAAAGAGGATTCGCTGTGCCTCTGGCACTGGGGAGAGACTTTCTGCACCCAGGAGACACTTGGCACACACAGCGTTTCCCCATGGAAAGTGGTGTGAAAAAGAGCACCCGCCGGGGCTGCATGGCCCTCTGCGGTAGAAGCCCTCCACGCAGCAGGCTGTCATGGACTCGGCTGCAGGCCTTTGTGGCTGGAGAGACTGCAGCTCCTCTGGAGGCTCTGGGCCAATTTTCACTCACCTTCGAGTGCAATAGGCTTGTGGGTTAAGGTGCTTGCAAAGGAAGGCAAGCAGCCTGCTCCTTTCCATTAGGAACACGTGTGGTGAGAGGCTTGGCAGCAGAGAAGAACAAAGAGGGGCAGCCAAGGAGGGGATTTGCATGCAGCTGGGTGGCCCCCAAATCTCCTGTTTCCCAAGCAGGGAATGCCTGCTGTGCCCATCAGTGCCCATTTCTAAGTGGGCACCCAGCCTCTGGATCTGCCCTTTCCCAGCCCTGAAAACACACGCAGGCCACACCCTGAGCCCTTCCAACTGTGAACTTTGCTCCCTGTGAGGGCTGAATGCCACATCTGGCTAAGGTGGGAGAAGGCCCGAGGAGGCCTTGGGGGACCTGCCAAGACATAGCAGTGCTCAGCAATGAGCACTCTGCTTTCTTTTGGCTGGACGCACATTCCAGTTTCTGCTTGAGGCCCGGAGAGGTCAGATAGGCGATCCCCGGGGGAAGGCAGAGCGGAGGGTTTTTCGGTGGAGCGTTGGCTCCCTCTGCTGGCCGTCAAGCGTGGAAGGCTAAGCCTTGCTCCAGCTGAGTTCCTGAGCAAGTTTCCAAGCAGGAGGCACTCTGGCTCCACAAGCTAGAGGACTTCCCAGTGGCTCCAGAGTGGGTGGCAAGGGCATGTGAGTTGGAGGGTGCTCAGAAGCCACAGGGGAGACTTGAGTGTGGTTGGGTGCAGGTGTGCCAATATGTGTGGGTGTGTGCGCATGTGTGCGAGTGTGTTTTAGTGTGTGTGAGAGTGTGCGTGAGTGCGGGCGTGCGAGTGTGTATGGGTGTGTGCGGGTGTGTGTGTGTGTGTGTGTGCGGGCATGTGCGTGTGTGTTTTGGTGGGGGTAGGTGTGTGTGTGTGTGTGTAGGCGTGTATGTGTATCTGCGGGTGTGTGCGGGTGTGTATAGGATTGTGTGTGTGTGTGGGGTGTGTGTGGGTGTGTGCGGCTGTGTGTGAATGTGTGTGGGTTTGTGCTAGTGTCTTTGGGTGTGTGTGAGTGGGTTTGGGTGTGTGCATGCGTGTGTTAGAGTGAGTGGGACTGTGCAGGGTGTGCAGGTGGGTTCGGGTGTGTGTGGATGTGTGCAGGAGTGTGCAAGTATATGCGGGTATGTGTGGTTGTGTGCAGGTTGTGTGTGTGATTGGGTGTGTTTGGGTTTGTGTGGGTGTTTGTTAGTGTGTGCGAGAGTGTGTGGGTGTGTATGAGTCTGTGTGGGTCTGTGAGAGTGTGTGTGAGTGCAAGTGCGTGTGTGCGGGTGCTTGAGGTTGTGCGCCTGTGCGAGAGGGTGAGTGGTTGTGTGCAGGTGTGTGAGGGTGTGGGTGTGAGGGTGTGTGTGAGTGTGTGCAGGTGTGTGAGGGTGAGTGGGTGTGTGCAGGTGTGTGCGTATGTGTGCGGGTGTGTGTGAGTGTGTGTGAGTGTGTTTGTGTGTGCGAGTGTCTATGGGTGTTTGTGGGTGTGTGTGGTTGAGTGCAACTGTGTGCAGGTGTGTGCGCGTGTGTATGTGTGTGTGCAGGTGAGTGTGGGTATGTGGGTGTGTGCGGGTGTGTGCGTGTGTGTATAGGTTTCTGTGTGTGTGTGCGGGTGTGTGTGGGTGCGCTCCCCGGGTGGGCTGAATGTCATGACTGTGTTAGGGGAGAGAAGGCCCAAAGAGGCCTTCAGGGAGCTGCCATGGCATAGCAGTGCTCAGGAAAGAGCACCCTTCTTTCTTTAGGCTGGAGGCACACTCGAGTTTCTGCTTGAGGCAGAGGGACGGCAGAGAGGCCATCACTGGCTGAAGGCAAAGCAGAGAGATTTTCGGTGGAGCGATGGCTCCATCTGCTGGCTGACAAGCGTGGAAGGCGAAGCCTCGCTCCAACTGAGTTCCTGAGGAAGGTCCCAAGCAGGAGGCACTCTGGCTCCACAAGCTAGAGGGTCCTGCTTAGGACTTCCCAGTGGCTCCAGAGTGGATGGCAAGGGCATGTGGGTTGGAGGGTGCTCGGAAGCCGCAGGGGAGGCTTTGGGCACCCAGTGCTCTGTGACGAAACACGCTGCAGGCCCGAGCATCCATGAACTCCTCCAAGGTTTTGGAGCAGGAAATCTGTCCTTAGCAGAAGGCTTCCTGCAAAGGCCTGCAGGCCTTTCTGGGTGGCTAAGCTGCAGCTCCCTTGCAGGCTGCTGGTCCAGGGGCCTGTGTCCCTTGGTCTAAAGTGCTGTAGGAGGAGCTCCTAGCAAGGGGAGAGCAAGCACCTTGTTTCCCTTGAAGAGACTGGCTTGTACATGGGGAGGCCTGCCAGCAGCGAAGACAGCGCAGGCAGCATGGGGGTTTGGCAGGCAGCTAAGAGGCTGCAGGAGTCCTGCATGAAATAGGGGTCATGACTGGTTTCTCCTCAAGGCCCAATGGCAACGTGCACACACAGCCTCTGGACCTGCAGCTCCCGAGCAGTGCAAGAGACCCCCAGGCAGCACCCTGGGGCCTCCTCGGATGAGCTGTGCTCCATAGAGGGCCTGCCTGCTGGCAATGGCCTAGGCCACCCCAGGCCCTAGAGAGGCCCGGCTGAGCCTGGGATGGGCCCTGCCCTCGCAGTGCTCAGGGAAAACCCGTGTTTGAGGCCAGGCTGCAGGCACATTCAATGTTGTGTCTGCTGCAGAGAGACTTCAGCTAGGACTTCCAGGGGGAATGTGAAGCGCTGTGGTTTTTACCTGCAATCCATGTGCCTCACTTGGGGTGCCCGGCCCATCCGTCCCACACTCCTTGGATGTGTGTTCCTCAGACAGCTGGACAGCTGGGGAAGTGGACCTCCCCCAGCAAGGGAGACCTGCCTAGAACATTGCTCTGTGTACAAAGAGGATTCGCTGTGCCTCTGGCACTGGGGAGAGACTTTCTGCACCCAGGAGACACTTGGCACACACAGCGTTTCCCCATGGAAAGTGGTGTGAAAAAGAGCACCCGCCGGGGCTGCATGGCCCTCTGCGGTAGAAGCCCTCCACGCAGCAGGCTGTCATGGACTCGGCTGCAGGCCTTTGTGGCTGGAGAGACTGCAGCTCCTCTGGAGGCTCTGGGCCAATTTTCACTCACCTTCGAGTGCAATAGGCTTGTGGGTTAAGGTGCTTGCAAAGGAAGGCAAGCAGCCTGCTCCTTTCCATTAGGAACACGTGTGGTGAGAGGCTTGGCAGCAGAGAAGAACAAAGAGGGGCAGCCAAGGAGGGGATTTGCATGCAGCTGGGTGGCCCCCAAATCTCCTGTTTCCCAAGCAGGGAATGCCTGCTGTGCCCATCAGTGCCCATTTCTAAGTGGGCACCCAGCCTCTGGATCTGCCCTTTCCCAGCCCTGAAAACACACGCAGGCCACACCCTGAGCCCTTCCAACTGTGAACTTTGCTCCCTGTGAGGGCTGAATGCCACATCTGGCTAAGGTGGGAGAAGGCCCGAGGAGGCCTTGGGGGACCTGCCAAGACATAGCAGTGCTCAGCAATGAGCACTCTGCTTTCTTTTGGCTGGACGCACATTCGTTTCTGCTTGAGGCCCGGAGAGGTCAGATAGGCGATCCCCGGGGGAAGGCAGAGCAGAGGGTTTTTCGGTGGAGCGTTGGCTCCCTCTGCTGGCCGTCAAGCGTGGAAGGCTAAGCCTTGCTCCAGCTGAGTTCCTGAGCAAGTTTCCAAGCAGGAGGCACTCTGGCTCCACAAGCTAGAGGACTTCCCAGTGGCTCCAGAGTGGGTGGCAAGGGCATGTGAGTTGGAGGGTGCTCAGAAGCCACAGGGGAGACTTGAGTGTGGTTGGGTGCAGGTGTGCCAATATGTGTGGGTGTGTGCGCATGTGTGCGAGTGTGTTTTAGTGTGTGTGAGAGTGTGCGTGAGTGCGGGCGTGCGAGTGTGTATGGGTGTGTGCGGGTGTGTGTGTGTGTGTGTGTGCAGGCATGTGCGTGTGTGTTTTGGTGGGGGTAGGTGTGTGTGTGTGTGTAGGCGTGTATGTGTATCTGCGGGTGTGTGCGGGTGTGTATAGGATTGTGTGTGTGTGTGGGGTGTGTGTGGGTGTGTGCGGCTGTGTGTGAATGTGTGTGGGTGTGTGCTAGTGTCTTTGGGTGTGTGTGAGTGGGTTTGGGTGTGTGCATGCGTGTGTTAGAGTGAGTGGGACTGTGCAGGGTGTGCAGGTGGGTTCGGGTGTGTGTGGATGTGTGCAGGAGTGTGCAAGTATATGCGGGTATGTGTGGTTGTGTGCAGGTTGTGTGTGTGATTGGGTGTGTTTGGGTTTGTGTGGGTGTTTGTTAGTGTGTGCGAGAGTGTGTGGGTGTGTATGAGTCTGTGTGGGTCTGTGAGAGTGTGTGTGAGTGCAAGTGCGTGTGTGCGGGTGCTTGAGGTTGTGCGCCTGTGCGAGAGGGTGAGTGGTTGTGTGCAGGTGTGTGAGGGTGTGGGTGTGAGGGTGTGTGTGAGTGTGTGCAGGTGTGTGAGGGTGAGTGGGTGTGTGCAGGTGTGTGCGTATGTGTGCGGGTGTGTGTGAGTGTGTGTGAGTGTGTTTGTGTGTGCGAGTGTCTATGGGTGTTTGTGGGTGTGTGCGGTTGAGTGCGACTGTGTGCAGGTGTGTGCGCGTGTGTATGTGTGTGTGCAGGTGAGTGTGGGTATGTGGGTGTGTGCGGGTGTGTGCGTGTGTGTATAGGTTTCTGTGTGTGTGTGCGGGTGTGTGTGGGTGCGCTCCCCGGGTGGGCTGAATGTCATGACTGTGTTAGGGGAGAGAAGGCCCAAAGAGGCCTTCAGGGAGCTGCCATGGCATAGCAGTGCTCAGGAAAGAGCACCCTTCTTTCTTTAGGCTGGAGGCACACTCGAGTTTCTGCTTGAGGCAGAGGGACGGCAGAGAGGCCATCACTGGCTGAAGGCAAAGCAGAGAGATTTTCGGTGGAGCGATGGCTCCATCTGCTGGCTGACAAGCGTGGAAGGCGAAGCCTCGCTCCAACTGAGTTCCTGAGGAAGGTCCCAAGCAGGAGGCACTCTGGCTCCACAAGCTAGAGGATCCTGCTTAGGACTTCCCAGTGGCTCCAGAGTGGATGGCAAGGGCATGTGGGTTGGAGGGTGCTCGGAAGCCGCAGGGGAGGCTTTGGGCACCCAGTGCTCTGTGACGAAACATGCTGCAGGCCCGAGCATCCATGAACTCCTCCAAGGTTTTGGAGCAGGAAATCTGTCCTTAGCAGAAGGCTTCCTGCAAAGGCCTGCAGGCCTTTCTGGGTGGCTAAGCTGCAGCTCCCTTGCAGGCTGCTGGTCCAGGGGCCTGTGTCCCTTGGTCTAAAGTGCTGTAGGAGGAGCTCCTAGCAAGGGGAGAGCAAGCACCTTGTTTCCCTTGAAGAGACTGGCTTGTACATGGGGAGGCCTGCCAGCAGCGAAGACAGCGCAGGCAGCATGGGGGTTTGGCAGGCAGCTAAGAGGCTGCAGGAGTCCTGCATGAAACAGGGGTCATGACTGGTTTCTCCTCAAGGCCCAATGGCAACGTGCACACACAGCCTCTGGACCTGCAGCTCCCGAGCAGTGCAAGAGACCCCCAGGCAGCACCCTGGGGCCTCCTCGGATGAGCTGTGCTCCATAGAGGGCCTGCCTGCTGGCAATGGCCTAGGCCACCCCAGGCCCTAGAGAGGCCCGGCTGAGCCTGGGATGGGCCCTGCCCTCGCAGTGCTCAGGGAAAACCCGTGCTTGAGGCCAGGCTGCAGGAACATTCAATGTTGTGTCTGCTGCAGAGAGACTTCAGCTAGGACTTCCAGGGGGAATGTGAAGCGCTGTGGTTTTTACCTGCAATCCATGTGCCTCACTTGGGGTGCCCGGCCCATCCGTCCCACACTCCTTGGATGTGTGTTCCTCAGACAGCTGGACAGCTGGGGAAGTGGACCTCCCCCAGCAAGGGAGACCTGCCTAGAACATTGCTCTGTGTACAAAGAGGATTCGCTGTGCCTCTGGCACTGGGGAGAGACTTTCTGCACCCAGGAGACACTTGGCACACACAGCGTTTCCCCATGGAAAGTGGTGTGAAAAAGAGCACCCGCCGGGGCTGCATGGCCCTCTGCGGTAGAAGCCCTCCACGCAGCAGGCTGTCATGGACTCGGCTGCAGGCCTTTGTGGCTGGAGAGACTGCAGCTCCTCTGGAGGCTCTGGGCCAATTTTCACTCACCTTCGAGTGCAATAGGCTTGTGGGTTAAGGTGCTTGCAAAGGAAGGCAAGCAGCCTGCTCCTTTCCATTAGGAACACGTGTGGTGAGAGGCTTGGCAGCAGAGAAGAACAAAGAGGGGCAGCCAAGGAGGGGATTTGCATGCAGCTGGGTGGCCCCCAAATCTCCTGTTTCCCAAGCAGGGAATGCCTGCTGTGCCCATCAGTGCCCATTTCTAAGTGGGCACCCAGCCTCTGGATCTGCCCTTTCCCAGCCCTGAAAACACACGCAGGCCACACCCTGAGCCCTTCCAACTGTGAACTTTGCTCCCTGTGAGGGCTGAATGCCACATCTGGCTAAGGTGGGAGAAGGCCCGAGGAGGCCTTGGGGGACCTGCCAAGACATAGCAGTGCTCAGCAATGAGCACTCTGCTTTCTTTTGGCTGGACGCACATTCGTTTCTGCTTGAGGCCCGGAGAGGTCAGATAGGCGATCCCCGGGGGAAGGCAGAGCAGAGGGTTTTTCGGTGGAGCGTTGGCTCCCTCTGCTGGCCGTCAAGCGTGGAAGGCTAAGCCTTGCTCCAGCTGAGTTCCTGAGCAAGTTTCCAAGCAGGAGGCACTCTGGCTCCACAAGCTAGAGGACTTCCCAGTGGCTCCAGAGTGGGTGGCAAGGGCATGTGAGTTGGAGGGTGCTCAGAAGCCACAGGGGAGACTTGAGTGTGGTTGGGTGCAGGTGTGCCAATATGTGTGGGTGTGTGCGCATGTGTGCGAGTGTGTTTTAGTGTGTGTGAGAGTGTGCGTGAGTGCGGGCGTGCGAGTGTGTATGGGTGTGTGCGGGTGTGTGTGTGTGTGTGTGTGTGCGGGCATGTGCGTGTGTGTTTTGGTGGGGGTAGGTGTGTGTGTGTGTGTGTAGGCGTGTATGTGTATCTGCGGGTGTGTGCGGGTGTGTATAGGATTGTGTGTGTGTGTGGGGTGTGTGTGGGTGTGTGCGGCTGTGTGTGAATGTGTGTGGGTGTGTGCTAGTGTCTTTGGGTGTGTGTGAGTGGGTTTGGGTGTGTGCATGCGTGTGTTAGAGTGAGTGGGACTGTGCAGGGTGTGCAGGTGGGTTCGGGTGTGTGTGGATGTGTGCAGGAGTGTGCAAGTATATGCGGGTGTGTGTGGTTGTGTGCAGGTTGTGTGTGTGATTGGGTGTGTTTGGGTTTGTGTGGGTGTTTGTTAGTGTGTGCGAGAGTGTGTGGGTGTGTATGAGTCTGTGTGGGTCTGTGAGAGTGTGTGTGAGTGCAAGTGCGTGTGTGCGGGTGCTTGAGGTTGTGCGCCTGTGCGAGAGGGTGAGTGGTTGTGTGCAGGTGTGTGAGGGTGTGGGTGTGAGGGTGTGTGTGAGTGTGTGCAGGTGTGTGAGGGTGAGTGGGTGTGTGCAGGTGTGTGCGTATGTGTGCGGGTGTGTGTGAGTGTGTGTGAGTGTGTTTGTGTGTGCGAGTGTCTATGGGTGTTTGTGGGTGTGTGCGGTTGAGTGCAACTGTGTGCAGGTGTGTGCGCGTGTGTATGTGTGTGTGCAGGTGAGTGTGGGTATGTGGGTGTGTGCGGGTGTGTGCGTGTGTGTATAGGTTTCTGTGTGTGTGTGCGGGTGTGTGTGGGTGCGCTCCCCGGGTGGGCTGAATGTCATGACTGTGTTAGGGGAGAGAAGGCCCAAAGAGGCCTTCAGGGAGCTGCCATGGCATAGCAGTGCTCAGGAAAGAGCACCCTTCTTTCTTTAGGCTGGAGGCACACTCGAGTTTCTGCTTGAGGCAGAGGGACGGCAGAGAGGCCATCACTGGCTGAAGGCAAAGCAGAGAGATTTTCGGTGGAGCGATGGCTCCATCTGCTGGCTGACAAGCGTGGAAGGCGAAGCCTCGCTCCAACTGAGTTCCTGAGGAAGGTCCCAAGCAGGAGGCACTCTGGCTCCACAAGCTAGAGGGTCCTGCTTAGGACTTCCCAGTGGCTCCAGAGTGGATGGCAAGGGCATGTGGGTTGGAGGGTGCTCGGAAGCCGCAGGGGAGGCTTTGGGCACCCAGTGCTCTGTGACGAAACACGCTGCAGGCCCGAGCATCCATGAACTCCTCCAAGGTTTTGGAGCAGGAAATCTGTCCTTAGCAGAAGGCTTCCTGCAAAGGCCTGCAGGCCTTTCTGGGTGGCTAAGCTGCAGCTCCCTTGCAGGCTGCTGGTCCAGGGGCCTGTGTCCCTTGGTCTAAAGTGCTGTAGGAGGAGCTCCTAGCAAGGGGAGAGCAAGCACCTTGTTTCCCTTGAAGAGACTGGCTTGTACATGGGGAGGCCTGCCAGCAGCGAAGACAGCGCAGGCAGCATGGGGGTTTGGCAGGCAGCTAAGAGGCTGCAGGAGTCCTGCATGAAATAGGGGTCATGACTGGTTTCTCCTCAAGGCCCAATGGCAACGTGCACACACAGCCTCTGGACCTGCAGCTCCCGAGCAGTGCAAGAGACCCCCAGGCAGCACCCTGGGGCCTCCTCGGATGAGCTGTGCTCCATAGAGGGCCTGCCTGCTGGCAATGGCCTAGGCCACCCCAGGCCCTAGAGAGGCCCGGCTGAGCCTGGGATGGGCCCTGCCCTCGCAGTGCTCAGGGAAAACCCGTGTTTGAGGCCAGGCTGCAGGCACATTCAATGTTGTGTCTGCTGCAGAGAGACTTCAGCTAGGACTTCCAGGGGGAATGTGAAGCGCTGTGGTTTTTACCTGCAATCCATGTGCCTCACTTGGGGTGCCCGGCCCATCCGTCCCACACTCCTTGGATGCGTGTTCCTCAGACAGCTGGACAGCTGGGGAAGTGGACCTCCCCCAGCAAGGGAGACCTGCCTAGAACATTGCTCTGTGTACAAAGAGGATTCGCTGTGCCTCTGGCACTGGGGAGAGACTTTCTGCACCCAGGAGACACTTGGCACACACAGCGTTTCCCCATGGAAAGTGGTGTGAAAAAGAGCACCCGCCGGGGCTGCATGGCCCTCTGCGGTAGAAGCCCTCCACGCAGCAGGCTGTCATGGACTCGGCTGCAGGCCTTTGTGGCTGGAGAGACTGCAGCTCCTCTGGAGGCTCTGGGCCAATTTTCACTCACCTTCGAGTGCAATAGGCTTGTGGGTTAAGGTGCTTGCAAAGGAAGGCAAGCAGCCTGCTCCTTTCCATTAGGAACACGTGTGGTGAGAGGCTTGGCAGCAGAGAAGAACAAAGAGGGGCAGCCAAGGAGGGGATTTGCATGCAGCTGGGTGGCCCCCAAATCTCCTGTTTCCCAAGCAGGGAATGCCTGCTGTGCCCATCAGTGCCCATTTCTAAGTGGGCACCCAGCCTCTGGATCTGCCCTTTCCCAGCCCTGAAAACACACGCAGGCCACACCCTGAGCCCTTCCAACTGTGAACTTTGCTCCCTGTGAGGGCTGAATGCCACATCTGGCTAAGGTGGGAGAAGGCCCGAGGAGGCCTTGGGGGACCTGCCAAGACATAGCAGTGCTCAGCAATGAGCACTCTGCTTTCTTTTGGCTGGACGCACATTCCAGTTTCTGCTTGAGGCCCGGAGAGGTCAGATAGGCGATCCCCGGGGGAAGGCAGAGCGGAGGGTTTTTCGGTGGAGCGTTGGCTCCCTCTGCTGGCCGTCAAGCGTGGAAGGCTAAGCCTTGCTCCAGCTGAGTTCCTGAGCAAGTTTCCAAGCAGGAGGCACTCTGGCTCCACAAGCTAGAGGACTTCCCAGTGGCTCCAGAGTGGGTGGCAAGGGCATGTGAGTTGGAGGGTGCTCAGAAGCCACAGGGGAGACTTGAGTGTGGTTGGGTGCAGGTGTGCCAATATGTGTGGGTGTGTGCGCATGTGTGCGAGTGTGTTTTAGTGTGTGTGAGAGTGTGCGTGAGTGCGGGCGTGCGAGTGTGTATGGGTGTGTGCGGGTGTGTGTGTGTGTGTGTGTGCGGGCATGTGCGTGTGTGTTTTGGTGGGGGTAGGTGTGTGTGTGTGTGTGTAGGCGTGTATGTGTATCTGCGGGTGTGTGCGGGTGTGTATAGGATTGTGTGTGTGTGTGGGGTGTGTGTGGGTGTGTGCGGCTGTGTGTGAATGTGTGTGGGTTTGTGCTAGTGTCTTTGGGTGTGTGTGAGTGGGTTTGGGTGTGTGCATGCGTGTGTTAGAGTGAGTGGGACTGTGCAGGGTGTGCAGGTGGGTTCGGGTGTGTGTGGATGTGTGCAGGAGTGTGCAAGTATATGCGGGTATGTGTGGTTGTGTGCAGGTTGTGTGTGTGATTGGGTGTGTTTGGGTTTGTGTGGGTGTTTGTTAGTGTGTGCGAGAGTGTGTGGGTGTGTATGAGTCTGTGTGGGTCTGTGAGAGTGTGTGTGAGTGCAAGTGCGTGTGTGCGGGTGCTTGAGGTTGTGCGCCTGTGCGAGAGGGTGAGTGGTTGTGTGCAGGTGTGTGAGGGTGTGGGTGTGAGGGTGTGTGTGAGTGTGTGCAGGTGTGTGAGGGTGAGTGGGTGTGTGCAGGTGTGTGCGTATGTGTGCGGGTGTGTGTGAGTGTGTGTGAGTGTGTTTGTGTGTGCGAGTGTCTATGGGTGTTTGTGGGTGTGTGTGGTTGAGTGCAACTGTGTGCAGGTGTGTGCGCGTGTGTATGTGTGTGTGCAGGTGAGTGTGGGTATGTGGGTGTGTGCGGGTGTGTGCGTGTGTGTATAGGTTTCTGTGTGTGTGTGCGGGTGTGTGTGGGTGCGCTCCCCGGGTGGGCTGAATGTCATGACTGTGTTAGGGGAGAGAAGGCCCAAAGAGGCCTTCAGGGAGCTGCCATGGCATAGCAGTGCTCAGGAAAGAGCACCCTTCTTTCTTTAGGCTGGAGGCACACTCGAGTTTCTGCTTGAGGCAGAGGGACGGCAGAGAGGCCATCACTGGCTGAAGGCAAAGCAGAGAGATTTTCGGTGGAGCGATGGCTCCATCTGCTGGCTGACAAGCGTGGAAGGCGAAGCCTCGCTCCAACTGAGTTCCTGAGGAAGGTCCCAAGCAGGAGGCACTCTGGCTCCACAAGCTAGAGGGTCCTGCTTAGGACTTCCCAGTGGCTCCAGAGTGGATGGCAAGGGCATGTGGGTTGGAGGGTGCTCGGAAGCCGCAGGGGAGGCTTTGGGCACCCAGTGCTCTGTGACGAAACACGCTGCAGGCCCGAGCATCCATGAACTCCTCCAAGGTTTTGGAGCAGGAAATCTGTCCTTAGCAGAAGGCTTCCTGCAAAGGCCTGCAGGCCTTTCTGGGTGGCTAAGCTGCAGCTCCCTTGCAGGCTGCTGGTCCAGGGGCCTGTGTCCCTTGGTCTAAAGTGCTGTAGGAGGAGCTCCTAGCAAGGGGAGAGCAAGCACCTTGTTTCCCTTGAAGAGACTGGCTTGTACATGGGGAGGCCTGCCAGCAGCGAAGACAGCGCAGGCAGCATGGGGGTTTGGCAGGCAGCTAAGAGGCTGCAGGAGTCCTGCATGAAATAGGGGTCATGACTGGTTTCTCCTCAAGGCCCAATGGCAACGTGCACACACAGCCTCTGGACCTGCAGCTCCCGAGCAGTGCAAGAGACCCCCAGGCAGCACCCTGGGGCCTCCTCGGATGAGCTGTGCTCCATAGAGGGCCTGCCTGCTGGCAATGGCCTAGGCCACCCCAGGCCCTAGAGAGGCCCGGCTGAGCCTGGGATGGGCCCTGCCCTCGCAGTGCTCAGGGAAAACCCGTGTTTGAGGCCAGGCTGCAGGCACATTCAATGTTGTGTCTGCTGCAGAGAGACTTCAGCTAGGACTTCCAGGGGGAATGTGAAGCGCTGTGGTTTTTACCTGCAATCCATGTGCCTCACTTGGGGTGCCCGGCCCATCCGTCCCACACTCCTTGGATGTGTGTTCCTCAGACAGCTGGACAGCTGGGGAAGTGGACCTCCCCCAGCAAGGGAGACCTGCCTAGAACATTGCTCTGTGTACAAAGAGGATTCGCTGTGCCTCTGGCACTGGGGAGAGACTTTCTGCACCCAGGAGACACTTGGCACACACAGCGTTTCCCCATGGAAAGTGGTGTGAAAAAGAGCACCCGCCGGGGCTGCATGGCCCTCTGCGGTAGAAGCCCTCCACGCAGCAGGCTGTCATGGACTCGGCTGCAGGCCTTTGTGGCTGGAGAGACTGCAGCTCCTCTGGAGGCTCTGGGCCAATTTTCACTCACCTTCGAGTGCAATAGGCTTGTGGGTTAAGGTGCTTGCAAAGGAAGGCAAGCAGCCTGCTCCTTTCCATTAGGAACACGTGTGGTGAGAGGCTTGGCAGCAGAGAAGAACAAAGAGGGGCAGCCAAGGAGGGGATTTGCATGCAGCTGGGTGGCCCCCAAATCTCCTGTTTCCCAAGCAGGGAATGCCTGCTGTGCCCATCAGTGCCCATTTCTAAGTGGGCACCCAGCCTCTGGATCTGCCCTTTCCCAGCCCTGAAAACACACGCAGGCCACACCCTGAGCCCTTCCAACTGTGAACTTTGCTCCCTGTGAGGGCTGAATGCCACATCTGGCTAAGGTGGGAGAAGGCCCGAGGAGGCCTTGGGGGACCTGCCAAGACATAGCAGTGCTCAGCAATGAGCACTCTGCTTTCTTTTGGCTGGACGCACATTCCAGTTTCTGCTTGAGGCCCGGAGAGGTCAGATAGGCGATCCCCGGGGGAAGGCAGAGCAGAGGGTTTTTCGGTGGAGCGTTGGCTCCCTCTGCTGGCCGTCAAGCGTGGAAGGCTAAGCCTTGCTCCAGCTGAGTTCCTGAGCAAGTTTCCAAGCAGGAGGCACTCTGGCTCCACAAGCTAGAGGACTTCCCAGTGGCTCCAGAGTGGGTGGCAAGGGCATGTGAGTTGGAGGGTGCTCAGAAGCCACAGGGGAGACTTGAGTGTGGTTGGGTGCAGGTGTGCCAATATGTGTGGGTGTGTGCGCATGTGTGCGAGTGTGTTTTAGTGTGTGTGAGAGTGTGCGTGAGTGCGGGCGTGCGAGTGTGTATGGGTGTGTGCGGGTGTGTGTGTGTGTGTGCGGGCATGTGCGTGTGTGTTTTGGTGGGGGTAGGTGTGTGTGTGTGTGTGTAGGCGTGTATGTGTATCTGCGGGTGTGTGCGGGTGTGTATAGGTTTGTGTGTGTGTGTGGGGTGTGTGTGGGTGTGTGCGGCTGTGTGTGAATGTGTGTGGGTGTGTGCTAGTGTCTTTGGGTGTGTGTGAGTGGGTTTGGGTGTGTGCATGCGTGTGTTAGAGTGAGTGGGACTGTGCAGGGTGTGCAGGTGGGTTTGGGTGTGTGTGGATGTGTGCAGGAGTGTGCAAGTATATGCGGGTATGTGTGGTTGTGTGCAGGTTGTGTGTGTGATTGGGTGTGTTTGGGTTTGTGTGGGTGTTTGTTAGTGTGTGCGAGAGTGTGTGGGTGTGTATGAGTCTGTGTGGGTCTGTGAGAGTGTGTGTGAGTGCAAGTGCGTGTGTGCGGGTGCTTGAGGTTGTGCGCCTGTGCGAGAGGGTGAGTGGTTGTGTGCAGGTGTGTGAGGGTGTGGGTGTGAGGGTGTGTGTGAGTGTGTGCAGGTGTGTGAGGGTGAGTGGGTGTGTGCAGGTGTGTGTGTATGTGTGCGGGTGTGTGTGAGTGTGTGTGAGTGTGTTTGTGTGTGCGAGTGTCTATGGGTGTTTGTGGGTGTGTGCGGTTGAGTGCAACTGTGTGCAGGTGTGTGCGCGTGTGTATGTGTGTGTGCAGGTGAGTGTGGGTATGTGGGTGTGTGCGGGTGTGTGCGTGTGTGTATAGGTTTCTGTGTGTGTGTGCGGGTGTGTGTGGGTGCGCTCCCCGGGTGGGCTGAATGTCATGACTGTGTTAGGGGAGAGAAGGCCCAAAGAGGCCTTCAGGGAGCTGCCATGGCATAGCAGTGCTCAGGAAAGAGCACCCTTCTTTCTTTAGGCTGGAGGCACACTCGAGTTTCTGCTTGAGGCAGAGGGACGGCAGAGAGGCCATCACTGGCTGAAGGCAAAGCAGAGAGATTTTCGGTGGAGCGATGGCTCCATCTGCTGGCTGACAAGCGTGGAAGGCGAAGCCTCGCTCCAACTGAGTTCCTGAGGAAGGTCCCAAGCAGGAGGCACTCTGGCTCCACAAGCTAGAGGGTCCTGCTTAGGACTTCCCAGTGGCTCCAGAGTGGATGGCAAGGGCATGTGGGTTGGAGGGTGCTCGGAAGCCGCAGGGGAGGCTTTGGGCACCCAGTGCTCTGTGACGAAACACGCTGCAGGCCCGAGCATCCATGAACTCCTCCAAGGTTTTGGAGCAGGAAATCTGTCCTTAGCAGAAGGCTTCCTGCAAAGGCCTGCAGGCCTTTCTGGGTGGCTAAGCTGCAGCTCCCTTGCAGGCTGCTGGTCCAGGGGCCTGTGTCCCTTGGTCTAAAGTGCTGTAGGAGGAGCTCCTAGCAAGGGGAGAGCAAGCACCTTGTTTCCCTTGAAGAGACTGGCTTGTACATGGGGAGGCCTGCCAGCAGCGAAGACAGCGCAGGCAGCATGGGGGTTTGGCAGGCAGCTAAGAGGCTGCAGGAGTCCTGCATGAAATAGGGGTCATGACTGGTTTCTCCTCAAGGCCCAATGGCAACGTGCACACACAGCCTCTGGACCTGCAGCTCCCGAGCAGTGCAAGAGACCCCCAGGCAGCAGCCTGGGGCCTCCTCGGATGAGCTGTGCTCCATAGAGGGCCTGCCTGCTGGCAATGGCCTAGGCCACCCCAGGCCCTAGAGAGGCCCGGCTGAGCCTGGGATGGGCCCTGCCCTCGCAGTGCTCAGGGAAAACCCGTGTTTGAGGCCAGGCTGCAGGCACATTCAATGTTGTGTCTGCTGCAGAGAGACTTCAGCTAGGACTTCCAGGGGGAATGTGAAGCGCTGTGGTTTTTACCTGCAATCCATGTGCCTCACTTGGGGTGCCCGGCCCATCCGTCCCACACTCCTTGGATGTGTGTTCCTCAGACAGCTGGACAGCTGGGGAAGTGGACCTCCCCCAGCAAGGGAGACCTGCCTAGAACATTGCTCTGTGTACAAAGAGGATTCGCTGTGCCTCTGGCACTGGGGAGAGACTTTCTGCACCCAGGAGACACTTGGCACACACAGCGTTTCCCCATGGAAAGTGGTGTGAAAAAGAGCACCCGCCGGGGCTGCATGGCCCTCTGCGGTAGAAGCCCTCCACGCAGCAGGCTGTCATGGACTTGGCTGCAGGCCTTTGTGGCTGGAGAGACTGCAGCTCCTCTGGAGGCTCTGGGCCAATTTTTACTCACCTTCGAGTGCAATAGGCTTGTGGGTTAAGGTGCTTGCAAAGGAAGGCAAGCAGCCTGCTCCTTTCCATTAGGAACACGTGTGGTGAGAGGCTTGGCAGCAGAGAAGAACAAAGAGGGGCAGCCAAGGAGGGGATTTGCATGCAGCTGGGTGGCCCCCAAATCTCCTGTTTCCCAAGCAGGGAATGCCTGCTGTGCCCATCAGTGCCCATTTCTAAGTGGGCACCCAGCCTCTGGATCTGCCCTTTCCCAGCCCTGAAAACACACGCAGGCCACACCCTGAGCCCTTCCAACTGTGAACTTTGCTCCCTGTGAGGGCTGAATGCCACATCTGGCTAAGGTGGGAGAAGGCCCGAGGAGGCCTTGGGGGACCTGCCAAGACATAGCAGTGCTCAGCAATGAGCACTCTGCTTTCTTTTGGCTGGACGCACATTCCAGTTTCTGCTTGAGGCCCGGAGAGGTCAGATAGGCGATCCCCGGGGGAAGGCAGAGCAGAGGGTTTTTCGGTGGAGCGTTGGCTCCCTCTGCTGGCCGTCAAGCGTGGAAGGCTAAGCCTTGCTCCAGCTGAGTTCCTGAGCAAGTTTCCAAGCAGGAGGCACTCTGGCTCCACAAGCTAGAGGACTTCCCAGTGGCTCCAGAGTGGGTGGCAAGGGCATGTGAGTTGGAGGGTGCTCAGAAGCCACAGGGGAGACTTGAGTGTGGTTGGGTGCAGGTGTGCCAATATGTGTGGGTGTGTGCGCATGTGTGCGAGTGTGTTTTAGTGTGTGTGAGAGTGTGCGTGAGTGCGGGCGTGCGAGTGTGTATGGGTGTGTGCGGGTGTGTGTGTGTGTGTGCGGGCATGTGCGTGTGTGTTTTGGTGGGGGTAGGTGTGTGTGTGTGTGTGTAGGCGTGTATGTGTATCTGCGGGTGTGTGCGGGTGTGTATAGGATTGTGTGTGTGTGTGGGGTGTGTGTGGGTGTGTGCGGCTGTGTGTGAATGTGTGTGGGTGTGTGCTAGTGTCTTTGGGTGTGTGTGAGTGGGTTTGGGTGTGTGCATGCGTGTGTTAGAGTGAGTGGGACTGTGCAGGGTGTGCAGGTGTGTTCGGGTGTGTGTGGATGTGTGCAGGAGTGTGCAAGTATATGCGGGTATGTGTGGTTGTGTGCAGGTTGTGTGTGTGATTGGGTGTGTTTGGGTTTGTGTGGGTGTTTGTTAGTGTGTGCGAGAGTGTGTGGGTGTGTATGAGTCTGTGTGGGTCTGTGAGAGTGTGTGTGAGTGCAAGTGTGTGTGTGCGGGTGCTTGAGGTTGTGCGCCTGTGCGAGAGGGTGAGTGGTTGTGTGCAGGTGTGTGAGGGTGTGGGTGTGAGGGTGTGTGTGAGTGTGTGCAGGTGTGTGAGGGTGAGTGGGTGTGTGCAGGTGTGTGCGTATGTGTGCGGGTGTGTGTGAGTGTGTGTGAGTGTGTTTGTGTGTGCGAGTGTCTATGGGTGTTTGTGGGTGTGTGCGGTTGAGTGCAACTGTGTGCAGGTGTGTGCGCGTGTGTATGTGTGTGTGCAGGTGAGTGTGGGTATGTGGGTGTGTGCGGGTGTGTGCGTGTGTGTATAGGTTTCTGTGTGTGTGTGCGGGTGTGTGTGGGTGCGCTCCCCGGGTGGGCTGAATGTCATGACTGTGTTAGGGGAGAGAAGGCCCAAAGAGGCCTTCAGGGAGCTGCCATGGCATAGCAGTGCTCAGGAAAGAGCACCCTTCTTTCTTTAGGCTGGAGGCACACTCGAGTTTCTGCTTGAGGCAGAGGGACGGCAGAGAGGCCATCACTGGCTGAAGGCAAAGCAGAGAGATTTTCGGTGGAGCGATGGCTCCATCTGCTGGCTGACAAGCGTGGAAGGCGAAGCCTCGCTCCAACTGAGTTCCTGAGGAAGGTCCCAAGCAGGAGGCACTCTGGCTCCACAAGCTAGAGGGTCCTGCTTAGGACTTCCCAGTGGCTCCAGAGTGGATGGCAAGGGCACGTGGGTTGGAGGGTGCTCGGAAGCCGCAGGGGAGGCTTTGGGCACCCAGTGCTCTGTGACGAAACACGCTGCAGGCCCGAGCATCCATGAACTCCTCCAAGGTTTTGGAGCAGGAAATCTGTCCTTAGCAGAAGGCTTCCTGCAAAGGCCTGCAGGCCTTTCTGGGTGGCTAAGCTGCAGCTCCCTTGCAGGCTGCTGGTCCAGGGGCCTGTGTCCCTTGGTCTAAAGTGCTGTAGGAGGAGCTCCTAGCAAGGGGAGAGCAAGCACCTTGTTTCCCTTGAAGAGACTGGCTTGTACATGGGGAGGCCTGCCAGCAGCGAAGACAGCGCAGGCAGCATGGGGGTTTGGCAGGCAGCTAAGAGGCTGCAGGAGTCCTGCATGAAATAGGGGTCATGACTGGTTTCTCCTCAAGGCCCAATGGCAACGTGCACACACAGCCTCTGGACCTGCAGCTCCCGAGCAGTGCAAGAGACCCCCAGGCAGCACCCTGGGGCCTCCTCGGATGAGCTGTGCTCCATAGAGGGCCTGCCTGCTGGCAATGGCCTAGGCCACCCCAGGCCCTAGAGAGGCCCGGCTGAGCCTGGGATGGGCCCTGCCCTCGCAGTGCTCAGGGAAAACCCATGTTTGAGGCCAGGCTGCAGGCACATTCAATGTTGTGTCTGCTGCAGAGAGACTTCAGCTAGGACTTCCAGGGGGAATGTGAAGCGCTGTGGTTTTTACCTGCAATCCATGTGCCTCACTTGGGGTGCCCGGCCCATCCGTCCCACACTCCTTGGATGTGTGTTCCTCAGACAGCTGGACAGCTGGGGAAGTGGACCTCCCCCAGCAAGGGAGACCTGCCTAGAACATTGCTCTGTGTACAAAGAGGATTCGCTGTGCCTCTGGCACTGGGGAGAGACTTTCTGCACCCAGGAGACACTTGGCACACACAGCGTTTCCCCATGGAAAGTGGTGTGAAAAAGAGCACCCGCCGGGGCTGCATGGCCCTCTGCGGTAGAAGCCCTCCACGCAGCAGGCTGTCATGGACTTGGCTGCAGGCCTTTGTGGCTGGAGAGACTGCAGCTCCTCTGGAGGCTCTGGGCCAATTTTTACTCACCTTCGAGTGCAATAGGCTTGTGGGTTAAGGTGCTTGCAAAGGAAGGCAAGCAGCCTGCTCCTTTCCATTAGGAACACGTGTGGTGAGAGGCTTGGCAGCAGAGAAGAACAAAGAGGGGCAGCCAAGGAGGGGATTTGCATGCAGCTGGGTGGCCCCCAAATCTCCTGTTTCCCAAGCAGGGAATGCCTGCTGTGCCCATCAGTGCCCATTTCTAAGTGGGCACCCAGCCTCTGGATCTGCCCTTTCCCAGCCCTGAAAACACACACAGGCCACACCCTGAGCCCTTCCAACTGTGAACTTTGCTCCCTGTGAGGGCTGAATGCCACATCTGGCTAAGGTGGGAGAAGGCCCGAGGAGGCCTTGGGGGACCTGCCAAGACATAGCAGTGCTCAGCAATGAGCACTCTGCTTTCTTTTGGCTGGACGCACATTCCAGTTTCTGCTTGAGGCCCGGAGAGGTCAGATAGGCGATCCCCGGGGGAAGGCAGAGCAGAGGGTTTTTCGGTGGAGCGTTGGCTCCCTCTGCTGGCCGTCAAGCGTGGAAGGCTAAGCCTTGCTCCAGCTGAGTTCCTGAGCAAGTTTCCAAGCAGGAGGCACTCTGGCTCCACAAGCTAGAGGACTTCCCAGTGGCTCCAGAGTGGGTGGCAAGGGCATGTGAGTTGGAGGGTGCTCAGAAGCCACAGGGGAGACTTGAGTGTGGTTGGGTGCAGGTGTGCCAATATGTGTGGGTGTGTGCGCATGTGTGCGAGTGTGTTTTAGTGTGTGTGAGAGTGTGCGTGAGTGCGGGCGTGCGAGTGTGTATGGGTGTGTGCGGGTGTGTGTGTGTGTGTGCGGGCATGTGCGTGTGTGTTTTGGTGGGGGTAGGTGTGTGTGTGTGTGTGTAGGCGTGTATGTGTATCTGCGGGTGTGTGCGGGTGTGTATAGGATTGTGTGTGTGTGTGGGGTGTGTGTGGGTGTGTGCGGCTGTGTGTGAATGTGTGTGGGTGTGTGCTAGTGTCTTTGGGTGTGTGTGAGTGGGTTTGGGTGTGTGCATGCGTGTGTTAGAGTGAGTGGGACTGTGCAGGGTGTGCAGGTGTGTTCGGGTGTGTGTGGATGTGTGCAGGAGTGTGCAAGTATATGCGGGTATGTGTGGTTGTGTGCAGGTTGTGTGTGTGATTGGGTGTGTTTGGGTTTGTGTGGGTGTTTGTTAGTGTGTGCGAGAGTGTGTGGGTGTGTATGAGTCTGTGTGGGTCTGTGAGAGTGTGTGTGAGTGCAAGTGTGTGTGTGCGGGTGCTTGAGGTTGTGCGCCTGTGCGAGAGGGTGAGTGGTTGTGTGCAGGTGTGTGAGGGTGTGGGTGTGAGGGTGTGTGTGAGTGTGTGCAGGTGTGTGAGGGTGAGTGGGTGTGTGCAGGTGTGTGCGTATGTGTGCGGGTGTGTGTGAGTGTGTGTGAGTGTGTTTGTGTGTGCGAGTGTCTATGGGTGTTTGTGGGTGTGTGCGGTTGAGTGCAACTGTGTGCAGGTGTGTGCGCGTGTGTATGTGTGTGTGCAGGTGAGTGTGGGTATGTGGGTGTGTGCGGGTGTGTGCGTGTGTGTATAGGTTTCTGTGTGTGTGTGCGGGTGTGTGTGGGTGCGCTCCCCGGGTGGGCTGAATGTCATGACTGTGTTAGGGGAGAGAAGGCCCAAAGAGGCCTTCAGGGAGCTGCCATGGCATAGCAGTGCTCAGGAAAGAGCACCCTTCTTTCTTTAGGCTGGAGGCACACTCGAGTTTCTGCTTGAGGCAGAGGGACGGCAGAGAGGCCATCACTGGCTGAAGGCAAAGCAGAGAGATTTTCGGTGGAGCGATGGCTCCATCTGCTGGCTGACAAGCGTGGAAGGCGAAGCCTCGCTCCAACTGAGTTCCTGAGGAAGGTCCCAAGCAGGAGGCACTCTGGCTCCACAAGCTAGAGGGTCCTGCTTAGGACTTCCCAGTGGCTCCAGAGTGGATGGCAAGGGCACGTGGGTTGGAGGGTGCTCGGAAGCCGCAGGGGAGGCTTTGGGCACCCAGTGCTCTGTGACGAAACACGCTGCAGGCCCGAGCATCCATGAACTCCTCCAAGGTTTTGGAGCAGGAAATCTGTCCTTAGCAGAAGGCTTCCTGCAAAGGCCTGCAGGCCTTTCTGGGTGGCTAAGCTGCAGCTCCCTTGCAGGCTGCTGGTCCAGGGGCCTGTGTCCCTTGGTCTAAAGTGCTGTAGGAGGAGCTCCTAGCAAGGGGAGAGCAAGCACCTTGTTTCCCTTGAAGAGACTGGCTTGTACATGGGGAGGCCTGCCAGCAGCGAAGACAGCGCAGGCAGCATGGGGGTTTGGCAGGCAGCTAAGAGGCTGCAGGAGTCCTGCATGAAATAGGGGTCATGACTGGTTTCTCCTCAAGGCCCAATGGCAACGTGCACACACAGCCTCTGGACCTGCAGCTCCCGAGCAGTGCAAGAGACCCCCAGGCAGCACCCTGGGGCCTCCTCGGATGAGCTGTGCTCCATAGAGGGCCTGCCTGCTGGCAATGGCCTAGGCCACCCCAGGCCCTAGAGAGGCCCGGCTGAGCCTGGGATGGGCCCTGCCCTCGCAGTGCTCAGGGAAAACCCATGTTTGAGGCCAGGCTGCAGGCACATTCAATGTTGTGTCTGCTGCAGAGAGACTTCAGCTAGGACTTCCAGGGGGAATGTGAAGCGCTGTGGTTTTTACCTGCAATCCATGTGCCTCACTTGGGGTGCCCGGCCCATCCGTCCCACACTCCTTGGATGTGTGTTCCTCAGACAGCTGGACAGCTGGGGAAGTGGACCTCCCCCAGCAAGGGAGACCTGCCTAGAACATTGCTCTGTGTACAAAGAGGATTCGCTGTGCCTCTGGCACTGGGGAGAGACTTTCTGCACCCAGGAGACACTTGGCACACACAGCGTTTCCCCATGGAAAGTGGTGTGAAAAAGAGCACCCGCCGGGGCTGCATGGCCCTCTGCGGTAGAAGCCCTCCACGCAGCAGGCTGTCATGGACTCGGCTGCAGGCCTTTGTGGCTGGAGAGACTGCAGCTCCTCTGGAGGCTCTGGGCCAATTTTCACTCACCTTCGAGTGCAATAGGCTTGTGGGTTAAGGTGCTTGCAAAGGAAGGCAAGCAGCCTGCTCCTTTCCATTAGGAACACGTGTGGTGAGAGGCTTGGCAGCAGAGAATAACAAAGAGGGGCAGCCAAGGAGGGGATTTGCATGCAGCTGGGTGGCCCCCAAATCTCCTGTTTCCCAAGCAGGGAATGCCTGCTGTGCCCATCAGTGCCCATTTCTAAGTGGGCACCCAGCCTCTGGATCTGCCCTTTCCCAGCCCTGAAAACACACGCAGGCCACACCCTGAGCCCTTCCAACTGTGAACTTTGCTCCCTGTGAGGGCTGAATGCCACATCTGGCTAAGGTGGGAGAAGGCCCGAGGAGGCCTTGGGGGACCTGCCAAGACATAGCAGTGCTCAGCAATGAGCACTCTGCTTTCTTTTGGCTGGACGCACATTCCAGTTTCTGCTTGAGGCCCGGAGAGGTCAGATAGGCGATCCCCGGGGGAAGGCAGAGCAGAGGGTTTTTCGGTGGAGCGTTGGCTCCCTCTGCTGGCCGTCAAGCGTGGAAGGCTAAGCCTTGCTCCAGCTGAGTTCCTGAGCAAGTTTCCAAGCAGGAGGCACTCTGGCTCCACAAGCTAGAGGACTTCCCAGTGGCTCCAGAGTGGGTGGCAAGGGCATGTGAGTTGGAGGGTGCTCAGAAGCCACAGGGGAGACTTGAGTGTGGTTGGGTGCAGGTGTGCCAATATGTGTGGGTGTGTGCGCATGTGTGCGAGTGTGTTTTAGTGTGTGTGAGAGTGTGCGTGAGTGCGGGCGTGCGAGTGTGTATGGGTGTGTGCGGGTGTGTGTGTGTGTGTGCGGGCATGTGCGTGTGTGTTTTGGTGGGGGTAGGTGTGTGTGTGTGTGTGTAGGCGTGTATGTGTATCTGCGGGTGTGTGCGGGTGTGTATAGGATTGTGTGTGTGTGTGGGGTGTGTGTGGGTGTGTGCGGCTGTGTGTGAATGTGTGTGGGTGTGTGCTAGTGTCTTTGGGTGTGTGTGAGTGGGTTTGGGTGTGTGCATGCGTGTGTTAGAGTGAGTGGGACTGTGCAGGGTGTGCAGGTGGGTTCGGGTGTGTGTGGATGTGTGCAGGAGTGTGCAAGTATATGCGGGTATGTGTGGTTGTGTGCAGGTTGTGTGTGTGATTGGGTGTGTTTGGGTTTGTGTGGGTGTTTGTTAGTGTGTGCGAGAGTGTGTGGGTGTGTATGAGTCTGTGTGGGTCTGTGAGAGTGTGTGTGAGTGCAAGTGCGTGTGTGCGGGTGCTTGAGGTTGTGCGCCTGTGCGAGAGGGTGAGTGGTTGTGTGCAGGTGTGTGAGGGTGTGGGTGTGAGGGTGTGTGTGAGTGTGTGCAGGTGTGTGAGGGTGAGTGGGTGTGTGCAGGTGTGTGCGTATGTGTGCGGGTGTGTGTGAGTGTGTGTGAGTGTGTTTGTGTGTGCGAGTGTCTATGGGTGTTTGTGGGTGTGTGCGGTTGAGTGCAACTGTGTGCAGGTGTGTGCGCGTGTGTATGTGTGTGTGCAGGTGAGTGTGGGTATGTGGGTGTGTGCGGGTGTGTGCGTGTGTGTATAGGTTTCTGTGTGTGTGTGCGGGTGTGTGTGGGTGCGCTCCCCGGGTGGGCTGAATGTCATGACTGTGTTAGGGGAGAGAAGGCCCAAAGAGGCCTTCAGGGAGCTGCCATGGCATAGCAGTGCTCAGGAAAGAGCACCCTTCTTTCTTTAGGCTGGAGGCACACTCGAGTTTCTGCTTGAGGCAGAGGGACGGCAGAGAGGCCATCACTGGCTGAAGGCAAAGCAGAGAGATTTTCGGTGGAGCGATGGCTCCATCTGCTGGCTGACAAGCGTGGAAGGCGAAGCCTCGCTCCAACTGAGTTCCTGAGGAAGGTCCCAAGCAGGAGGCACTCTGGCTCCACAAGCTAGAGGGTCCTGCTTAGGACTTCCCAGTGGCTCCAGAGTGGATGGCAAGGGCATGTGGGTTGGAGGGTGCTCGGAAGCCGCAGGGGAGGCTTTGGGCACCCAGTGCTCTGTGACGAAACACGCTGCAGGCCCGAGCATCCATGAACTCCTCCAAGGTTTTGGAGCAGGAAATCTGTCCTTAGCAGAAGGCTTCCTGCAAAGGCCTGCAGGCCTTTCTGGGTGGCTAAGCTGCAGCTCCCTTGCAGGCTGCTGGTCCAGGGGCCTGTGTCCCTTGGTCTAAAGTGCTGTAGGAGGAGCTCCTAGCAAGGGGAGAGCAAGCACCTTGTTTCCCTTGAAGAGACTGGCTTGTACATGGGGAGGCCTGCCAGCAGCGAAGACAGCGCAGGCAGCATGGGGGTTTGGCAGGCAGCTAAGAGGCTGCAGGAGTCCTGCATGAAATAGGGGTCATGACTGGTTTCTCCTCAAGGCCCAATGGCAACGTGCACACACAGCCTCTGGACCTGCAGCTCCCGAGCAGTGCAAGAGACCCCCAGGCAGCACCCTGGGGCCTCCTCGGATGAGCTGTGCTCCATAGAGGGCCTGCCTGCTGGCAATGGCCTAGGCCACCCCAGGCCCTAGAGAGGCCCGGCTGAGCCTGGGATGGGCCCTGCCCTCGCAGTGCTCAGGGAAAACCCGTGTTTGAGGCCAGGCTGCAGGCACATTCAATGTTGTGTCTGCTGCAGAGAGACTTCAGCTAGGACTTCCAGGGGGAATGTGAAGCGCTGTGGTTTTTACCTGCAATCCATGTGCCTCACTTGGGGTGCCCGGCCCATCCGTCCCACACTCCTTGGATGTGTGTTCCTCAGACAGCTGGACAGCTGGGGAAGTGGACCTCCCCCAGCAAGGGAGACCTGCCTAGAACATTGCTCTGTGTACAAAGAGGATTCGCTGTGCCTCTGGCACTGGGGAGAGACTTTCTGCACCCAGGAGACACTTGGCACACACAGCGTTTCCCCATGGAAAGTGGTGTGAAAAAGAGCACCCGCTGGGGCTGCATGGCCCTCTGCGGTAGAAGCCCTCCACGCAGCAGGCTGTCATGGACTCGGCTGCAGGCCTTTGTGGCTGGAGAGACTGCAGCTCCTCTGGAGGCTCTGGGCCAATTTTCACTCACCTTCGAGTGCAATAGGCTTGTGGGTTAAGGTGCTTGCAAAGGAAGGCAAGCAGCCTGCTCCTTTCCATTAGGAACACGTGTGGTGAGAGGCTTGGCAGCAGAGAAGAACAAAGAGGGGCAGCCAAGGAGGGGATTTGCATGCAGCTGGGTGGCCCCCAAATCTCCTGTTTCCCAAGCAGGGAATGCCTGCTGTGCCCATCAGTGCCCATTTCTAAGTGGGCACCCAGCCTCTGGATCTGCCCTTTCCCAGCCCTGAAAACACACGCAGGCCACACCCTGAGCCCTTCCAACTGTGAACTTTGCTCCCTGTGAGGGCTGAATGCCACATCTGGCTAAGGTGGGAGAATGCCCGAGGAGGCCTTGGGGGACCTGCCAAGACATAGCAGTGCTCAGCAATGAGCACTCTGCTTTCTTTTGGCTGGACGCACATTCCAGTTTCTGCTTGAGGCCCGGAGAGGTCAGATAGGCGATCCCCGGGGGAAGGCAGAGCAGAGGGTTTTTCGGTGGAGCGTTGGCTCCCTCTGCTGGCCGTCAAGCGTGGAAGGCTAAGCCTTGCTCCAGCTGAGTTCCTGAGCAAGTTTCCAAGCAGGAGGCACTCTGGCTCCACAAGCTAGAGGACTTCCCAGTGGCTCCAGAGTGGGTGGCAAGGGCATGTGAGTTGGAGGGTGCTCAGAAGCCACAGGGGAGACTTGAGTGTGGTTGGGTGCAGGTGTGCCAATATGTGTGGGTGTGTGCGCATGTGTGCGAGTGTGTTTTAGTGTGTGTGAGAGTGTGCGTGAGTGCGGGCGTGCGAGTGTGTATGGGTGTGTGCGGGTGTGTGTGTGTGTGTGCGGGCATGTGCGTGTGTGTTTTGGTGGGGGTAGGTGTGTGTGTGTGTGTGTAGGCGTGTATGTGTATCTGCGGGTGTGTGCGGGTGTGTATAGGTTTGTGTGTGTGTGTGGGGTGTGTGTGGGTGTGTGCGGCTGTGTGTGAATGTGTGTGGGTGTGTGCTAGTGTCTTTGGGTGTGTGTGAGTGGGTTTGGGTGTGTGCATGCGTGTGTTAGAGTGAGTGGGACTGTGCAGGGTGTGCAGGTGGGTTTGGGTGTGTGTGGATGTGTGCAGGAGTGTGCAAGTATATGCGGGTATGTGTGGTTGTGTGCAGGTTGTGTGTGTGATTGGGTGTGTTTGGGTTTGTGTGGGTGTTTGTTAGTGTGTGCGAGAGTGTGTGGGTGTGTATGAGTCTGTGTGGGTCTGTGAGAGTGTGTGTGAGTGCAAGTGCGTGTGTGCGGGTGCTTGAGGTTGTGCGCCTGTGCGAGAGGGTGAGTGGTTGTGTGCAGGTGTGTGAGGGTGTGGGTGTGAGGGTGTGTGTGAGTGTGTGCAGGTGTGTGAGGGTGAGTGGGTGTGTGCAGGTGTGTGTGTATGTGTGCGGGTGTGTGTGAGTGTGTGTGAGTGTGTTTGTGTGTGCGAGTGTCTATGGGTGTTTGTGGGTGTGTGCGGTTGAGTGCAACTGTGTGCAGGTGTGTGCGCGTGTGTATGTGTGTGTGCAGGTGAGTGTGGGTATGTGGGTGTGTGCGGGTGTGTGCGTGTGTGTATAGGTTTCTGTGTGTGTGTGCGGGTGTGTGTGGGTGCGCTCCCCGGGTGGGCTGAATGTCATGACTGTGTTAGGGGAGAGAAGGCCCAAAGAGGCCTTCAGGGAGCTGCCATGGCATAGCAGTGCTCAGGAAAGAGCACCCTTCTTTCTTTAGGCTGGAGGCACACTCGAGTTTCTGCTTGAGGCAGAGGGACGGCAGAGAGGCCATCACTGGCTGAAGGCAAAGCAGAGAGATTTTCGGTGGAGCGATGGCTCCATCTGCTGGCTGACAAGCGTGGAAGGCGAAGCCTCGCTCCAACTGAGTTCCTGAGGAAGGTCCCAAGCAGGAGGCACTCTGGCTCCACAAGCTAGAGGGTCCTGCTTAGGACTTCCCAGTGGCTCCAGAGTGGATGGCAAGGGCATGTGGGTTGGAGGGTGCTCGGAAGCCGCAGGGGAGGCTTTGGGCACCCAGTGCTCTGTGACGAAACACGCTGCAGGCCCGAGCATCCATGAACTCCTCCAAGGTTTTGGAGCAGGAAATCTGTCCTTAGCAGAAGGCTTCCTGCAAAGGCCTGCAGGCCTTTCTGGGTGGCTAAGCTGCAGCTCCCTTGCAGGCTGCTGGTCCAGGGGCCTGTGTCCCTTGGTCTAAAGTGCTGTAGGAGGAGCTCCTAGCAAGGGGAGAGCAAGCACCTTGTTTCCCTTGAAGAGACTGGCTTGTACATGGGGAGGCCTGCCAGCAGCGAAGACAGCGCAGGCAGCATGGGGGTTTGGCAGGCAGCTAAGAGGCTGCAGGAGTCCTGCATGAAATAGGGGTCATGACTGGTTTCTCCTCAAGGCCCAATGGCAACGTGCACACACAGCCTCTGGACCTGCAGCTCCCGAGCAGTGCAAGAGACCCCCAGGCAGCAGCCTGGGGCCTCCTCGGATGAGCTGTGCTCCATAGAGGGCCTGCCTGCTGGCAATGGCCTAGGCCACCCCAGGCCCTAGAGAGGCCCGGCTGAGCCTGGGATGGGCCCTGCCCTCGCAGTGCTCAGGGAAAACCCGTGTTTGAGGCCAGGCTGCAGGCACATTCAATGTTGTGTCTGCTGCAGAGAGACTTCAGCTAGGACTTCCAGGGGGAATGTGAAGCGCTGTGGTTTTTACCTGCAATCCATGTGCCTCACTTGGGGTGCCCGGCCCATCCGTCCCACACTCCTTGGATGTGTGTTCCTCAGACAGCTGGACAGCTGGGGAAGTGGACCTCCCCCAGCAAGGGAGACCTGCCTAGAACATTGCTCTGTGTACAAAGAGGATTCGCTGTGCCTCTGGCACTGGGGAGAGACTTTCTGCACCCAGGAGACACTTGGCACACACAGCGTTTCCCCATGGAAAGTGGTGTGAAAAAGAGCACCCGCCGGGGCTGCATGGCCCTCTGCGGTAGAAGCCCTCCACGCAGCAGGCTGTCATGGACTTGGCTGCAGGCCTTTGTGGCTGGAGAGACTGCAGCTCCTCTGGAGGCTCTGGGCCAATTTTTACTCACCTTCGAGTGCAATAGGCTTGTGGGTTAAGGTGCTTGCAAAGGAAGGCAAGCAGCCTGCTCCTTTCCATTAGGAACACGTGTGGTGAGAGGCTTGGCAGCAGAGAAGAACAAAGAGGGGCAGCCAAGGAGGGGATTTGCATGCAGCTGGGTGGCCCCCAAATCTCCTGTTTCCCAAGCAGGGAATGCCTGCTGTGCCCATCAGTGCCCATTTCTAAGTGGGCACCCAGCCTCTGGATCTGCCCTTTCCCAGCCCTGAAAACACACGCAGGCCACACCCTGAGCCCTTCCAACTGTGAACTTTGCTCCCTGTGAGGGCTGAATGCCACATCTGGCTAAGGTGGGAGAAGGCCCGAGGAGGCCTTGGGGGACCTGCCAAGACATAGCAGTGCTCAGCAATGAGCACTCTGCTTTCTTTTGGCTGGACGCACATTCCAGTTTCTGCTTGAGGCCCGGAGAGGTCAGATAGGCGATCCCCGGGGGAAGGCAGAGCAGAGGGTTTTTCGGTGGAGCGTTGGCTCCCTCTGCTGGCCGTCAAGCGTGGAAGGCTAAGCCTTGCTCCAGCTGAGTTCCTGAGCAAGTTTCCAAGCAGGAGGCACTCTGGCTCCACAAGCTAGAGGACTTCCCAGTGGCTCCAGAGTGGGTGGCAAGGGCATGTGAGTTGGAGGGTGCTCAGAAGCCACAGGGGAGACTTGAGTGTGGTTGGGTGCAGGTGTGCCAATATGTGTGGGTGTGTGCGCATGTGTGCGAGTGTGTTTTAGTGTGTGTGAGAGTGTGCGTGAGTGCGGGCGTGCGAGTGTGTATGGGTGTGTGCGGGTGTGTGTGTGTGTGTGTGTGCGGGCATGTGCGTGTGTGTTTTGGTGGGGGTAGGTGTGTGTGTGTGTGTGTAGGCGTGTATGTGTATCTGCGGGTGTGTGCGGGTGTGTATAGGATTGTGTGTGTGTGTGGGGTGTGTGTGGGTGTGTGCGGCTGTGTGTGAATGTGTGTGGGTGTGTGCTAGTGTCTTTGGGTGTGTGTGAGTGGGTTTGGGTGTGTGCATGCGTGTGTTAGAGTGAGTGGGACTGTGCAGGGTGTGCAGGTGGGTTCGGGTGTGTGTGGATGTGTGCAGGAGTGTGCAAGTATATGCGGGTATGTGTGGTTGTGTGCAGGTTGTGTGTGTGATTGGGTGTGTTTGGGTTTGTGTGGGTGTTTGTTAGTGTGTGCGAGAGTGTGTGGGTGTGTATGAGTCTGTGTGGGTCTGTGAGAGTGTGTGTGAGTGCAAGTGCGTGTGTGCGGGTGCTTGAGGTTGTGCGCCTGTGCGAGAGGGTGAGTGGTTGTGTGCAGGTGTGTGAGGGTGTGGGTGTGAGGGTGTGTGTGAGTGTGTGCAGGTGTGTGAGGGTGAGTGGGTGTGTGCAGGTGTGTGCGTATGTGTGCGGGTGTGTGTGAGTGTGTGTGAGTGTGTTTGTGTGTGCGAGTGTCTATGGGTGTTTGTGGGTGTGTGCGGTTGAGTGCAACTGTGTGCAGGTGTGTGCGCGTGTGTATGTGTGTGTGCAGGTGAGTGTGGGTATGTGGGTGTGTGCGGGTGTGTGCGTGTGTGTATAGGTTTCTGTGTGTGTGTGCGGGTGTGTGTGGGTGCGCTCCCCGGGTGGGCTGAATGTCATGACTGTGTTAGGGGAGAGAAGGCCCAAAGAGGCCTTCAGGGAGCTGCCATGGCATAGCAGTGCTCAGGAAAGAGCACCCTTCTTTCTTTAGGCTGGAGGCACACTCGAGTTTCTGCTTGAGGCAGAGGGACGGCAGAGAGGCCATCACTGGCTGAAGGCAAAGCAGAGAGATTTTCGGTGGAGCGATGGCTCCATCTGCTGGCTGACAAGCGTGGAAGGCGAAGCCTCGCTCCAACTGAGTTCCTGAGGAAGGTCCCAAGCAGGAGGCACTCTGGCTCCACAAGCTAGAGGGTCCTGCTTAGGACTTCCCAGTGGCTCCAGAGTGGATGGCAAGGGCATGTGGGTTGGAGGGTGCTCGGAAGCCGCAGGGGAGGCTTTGGGCACCCAGTGCTCTGTGACGAAACACGCTGCAGGCCCGAGCATCCATGAACTCCTCCAAGGTTTTGGAGCAGGAAATCTGTCCTTAGCAGAAGGCTTCCTGCAAAGGCCTGCAGGCCTTTCTGGGTGGCTAAGCTGCAGCTCCCTTGCAGGCTGCTGGTCCAGGGGCCTGTGTCCCTTGGTCTAAAGTGCTGTAGGAGGAGCTCCTAGCAAGGGGAGAGCAAGCACCTTGTTTCCCTTGAAGAGACTGGCTTGTACATGGGGAGGCCTGCCAGCAGCGAAGACAGCGCAGGCAGCATGGGGGTTTGGCAGGCAGCTAAGAGGCTGCAGGAGTCCTGCATGAAATAGGGGTCATGACTGGTTTCTCCTCAAGGCCCAATGGCAACGTGCACACACAGCCTCTGGACCTGCAGCTCCCGAGCAGTGCAAGAGACCCCCAGGCAGCACCCTGGGGCCTCCTCGGATGAGCTGTGCTCCATAGAGGGCCTGCCTGCTGGCAATGGCCTAGGCCACCCCAGGCCCTAGAGAGGCCCGGCTGAGCCTGGGATGGGCCCTGCCCTCGCAGTGCTCAGGGAAAACCCGTGTTTGAGGCCAGGCTGCAGGCACATTCAATGTTGTGTCTGCTGCAGAGAGACTTCAGCTAGGACTTCCAGGGGGAATGTGAAGCGCTGTGGTTTTTACCTGCAATCCATGTGCCTCACTTGGGGTGCCCGGCCCATCCGTCCCACACTCCTTGGATGTGTGTTCCTCAGACAGCTGGACAGCTGGGGAAGTGGACCTCCCCCAGCAAGGGAGACCTGCCTAGAACATTGCTCTGTGTACAAAGAGGATTCGCTGTGCCTCTGGCACTGGGGAGAGACTTTCTGCACCCAGGAGACACTTGGCACACACAGCGTTTCCCCATGGAAAGTGGTGTGAAAAAGAGCACCCGCCGGGGCTGCATGGCCCTCTGCGGTAGAAGCCCTCCACGCAGCAGGCTGTCATGGACTCGGCTGCAGGCCTTTGTGGCTGGAGAGACTGCAGCTCCTCTGGAGGCTCTGGGCCAATTTTCACTCACCTTCGAGTGCAATAGGCTTGTGGGTTAAGGTGCTTGCAAAGGAAGGCAAGCAGCCTGCTCCTTTCCATTAGGAACACGTGTGGTGAGAGGCTTGGCAGCAGAGAAGAACAAAGAGGGGCAGCCAAGGAGGGGATTTGCATGCAGCTGGGTGGCCCCCAAATCTCCTGTTTCCCAAGCAGGGAATACCTGCTGTGCCCATCAGTGCCCATTTCTAAGTGGGCACCCAGCCTCTGGATCTGCCCTTTCCCAGCCCTGAAAACACACGCAGGCCACACCCTGAGCCCTTCCAACTGTGAACTTTGCTCCCTGTGAGGGCTGAATGCCACATCTGGCTAAGGTGGGAGAAGGCCCGAGGAGGCCTTGGGGGACCTGCCAAGACATAGCAGTGCTCAGCAATGAGCACTCTGCTTTCTTTTGGCTGGACGCACATTCCAGTTTCTGCTTGAGGCCCGGAGAGGTCAGATAGGCGATCCCCGGGGGAAGGCAGAGCAGAGGGTTTTTCGGTGGAGCGTTGGCTCCCTCTGCTGGCCGTCAAGCGTGGAAGGCTAAGCCTTGCTCCAGCTGAGTTCCTGAGCAAGTTTCCAAGCAGGAGGCACTCTGGCTCCACAAGCTAGAGGACTTCCCAGTGGCTCCAGAGTGGGTGGCAAGGGCATGTGAGTTGGAGGGTGCTCAGAAGCCACAGGGGAGACTTGAGTGTGGTTGGGTGCAGGTGTGCCAATATGTGTGGGTGTGTGCGCATGTGTGCGAGTGTGTTTTAGTGTGTGTGAGAGTGTGCGTGAGTGCGGGCGTGCGAGTGTGTATGGGTGTGTGCGGGTGTGTGTGTGTGTGTGCGGGCATGTGCGTGTGTGTTTTGGTGGGGGTAGGTGTGTGTGTGTGTGTGTAGGCGTGTATGTGTATCTGCGGGTGTGTGCGGGTGTGTATAGGATTGTGTGTGTGTGTGGGGTGTGTGTGGGTGTGTGCGGCTGTGTGTGAATGTGTGTGGGTGTGTGCTAGTGTCTTTGGGTGTGTGTGAGTGGGTTTGGGTGTGTGCATGCGTGTGTTAGAGTGAGTGGGACTGTGCAGGGTGTGCAGGTGTGTTCGGGTGTGTGTGGATGTGTGCAGGAGTGTGCAAGTATATGCGGGTATGTGTGGTTGTGTGCAGGTTGTGTGTGTGATTGGGTGTGTTTGGGTTTGTGTGGGTGTTTGTTAGTGTGTGCGAGAGTGTGTGGGTGTGTATGAGTCTGTGTGGGTCTGTGAGAGTGTGTGTGAGTGCAAGTGCGTGTGTGCGGGTGCTTGAGGTTGTGCGCCTGTGCGAGAGGGTGAGTGGTTGTGTGCAGGTGTGTGAGGGTGTGGGTGTGAGGGTGTGTGTGAGTGTGTGCAGGTGTGTGAGGGTGAGTGGGTGTGTGCAGGTGTGTGCGTATGTGTGCGGGTGTGTGTGAGTGTGTGTGAGTGTGTTTGTGTGTGCGAGTGTCTATGGGTGTTTGTGGGTGTGTGCGGTTGAGTGCAACTGTGTGCAGGTGTGTGCGCGTGTGTATGTGTGTGTGCAGGTGAGTGTGGGTATGTGGGTGTGTGCGGGTGTGTGCGTGTGTGTATAGGTTTCTGTGTGTGTGTGCGGGTGTGTGTGGGTGCGCTCCCCGGGTGGGCTGAATGTCATGACTGTGTTAGGGGAGAGAAGGCCCAAAGAGGCCTTCAGGGAGCTGCCATGGCATAGCAGTGCTCAGGAAAGAGCACCCTTCTTTCTTTAGGCTGGAGGCACACTCGAGTTTCTGCTTGAGGCAGAGGGACGGCAGAGAGGCCATCACTGGCTGAAGGCAAAGCAGAGAGATTTTCGGTGGAGCGATGGCTCCATCTGCTGGCTGACAAGCGTGGAAGGCGAAGCCTCGCTCCAACTGAGTTCCTGAGGAAGGTCCCAAGCAGGAGGCACTCTGGCTCCACAAGCTAGAGGGTCCTGCTTAGGACTTCCCAGTGGCTCCAGAGTGGATGGCAAGGGCATGTGGGTTGGAGGGTGCTCGGAAGCCGCAGGGGAGGCTTTGGGCACCCAGTGCTCTGTGACGAAACACGCTGCAGGCCCGAGCATCCATGAACTCCTCCAAGGTTTTGGAGCAGGAAATCTGTCCTTAGCAGAAGGCTTCCTGCAAAGGCCTGCAGGCCTTTCTGGGTGGCTAAGCTGCAGCTCCCTTGCAGGCTGCTGGTCCAGGGGCCTGTGTCCCTTGGTCTAAAGTGCTGTAGGAGGAGCTCCTAGCAAGGGGAGAGCAAGCACCTTGTTTCCCTTGAAGAGACTGGCTTGTACATGGGGAGGCCTGCCAGCAGCGAAGACAGCGCAGGCAGCATGGGGGTTTGGCAGGCAGCTAAGAGGCTGCAGGAGTCCTGCATGAAATAGGGGTCATGACTGGTTTCTCCTCAAGGCCCAATGGCAACGTGCACACACAGCCTCTGGACCTGCAGCTCCCGAGCAGTGCAAGAGACCCCCAGGCAGCACCCTGGGGCCTCCTCGGATGAGCTGTGCTCCATAGAGGGCCTGCCTGCTGGCAATGGCCTAGGCCACCCCAGGCCCTAGAGAGGCCCGGCTGAGCCTGGGATGGGCCCTGCCCTCGCAGTGCTCAGGGAAAACCCGTGTTTGAGGCCAGGCTGCAGGCACATTCAATGTTGTGTCTGCTGCAGAGAGACTTCAGCTAGGACTTCCAGGGGGAATGTGAAGCGCTGTGGTTTTTACCTGCAATCCATGTGCCTCACTTGGGGTGCCCGGCCCATCCGTCCCACACTCCTTGGATGTGTGTTCCTCAGACAGCTGGACAGCTGGGGAAGTGGACCTCCCCCAGCAAGGGAGACCTGCCTAGAACATTGCTCTGTGTACAAAGAGGATTCGCTGTGCCTCTGGCACTGGGGAGAGACTTTCTGCACCCAGGAGACACTTGGCACACACAGCGTTTCCCCATGGAAAGTGGTGTGAAAAAGAGCACCCGCTGGGGCTGCATGGCCCTCTGCGGTAGAAGCCCTCCACGCAGCAGGCTGTCATGGACTCGGCTGCAGGCCTTTGTGGCTGGAGAGACTGCAGCTCCTCTGGAGGCTCTGGGCCAATTTTCACTCACCTTCGAGTGCAATAGGCTTGTGGGTTAAGGTGCTTGCAAAGGAAGGCAAGCAGCCTGCTCCTTTCCATTAGGAACACGTGTGGTGAGAGGCTTGGCAGCAGAGAAGAACAAAGAGGGGCAGCCAAGGAGGGGATTTGCATGCAGCTGGGTGGCCCCCAAATCTCCTGTTTCCCAAGCAGGGAATGCCTGCTGTGCCCATCAGTGCCCATTTCTAAGTGGGCACCCAGCCTCTGGATCTGCCCTTTCCCAGCCCTGAAAACACACGCAGGCCACACCCTGAGCCCTTCCAACTGTGAACTTTGCTCCCTGTGAGGGCTGAATGCCACATCTGGCTAAGGTGGGAGAAGGCCCGAGGAGGCCTTGGGGGACCTGCCAAGACATAGCAGTGCTCAGCAATGAGCACTCTGCTTTCTTTTGGCTGGACGCACATTCCAGTTTCTGCTTGAGGCCCGGAGAGGTCAGATAGGCGATCCCCGGGGGAAGGCAGAGCAGAGGGTTTTTCGGTGGAGCGTTGGCTCCCTCTGCTGGCCGTCAAGCGTGGAAGGCTAAGCCTTGCTCCAGCTGAGTTCCTGAGCAAGTTTCCAAGCAGGAGGCACTCTGGCTCCACAAGCTAGAGGACTTCCCAGTGGCTCCAGAGTGGGTGGCAAGGGCATGTGAGTTGGAGGGTGCTCAGAAGCCACAGGGGAGACTTGAGTGTGGTTGGGTGCAGGTGTGCCAATATGTGTGGGTGTGTGCGCATGTGTGCGAGTGTGTTTTAGTGTGTGTGAGAGTGTGCGTGAGTGCGGGCGTGCGAGTGTGTATGGGTGTGTGCGGGTGTGTGTGTGTGTGTGCGGGCATGTGCGTGTGTGTTTTGGTGGGGGTAGGTGTGTGTGTGTGTGTGTAGGCGTGTATGTGTATCTGCGGGTGTGTGCGGGTGTGTATAGGTTTGTGTGTGTGTGTGGGGTGTGTGTGGGTGTGTGCGGCTGTGTGTGAATGTGTGTGGGTGTGTGCTAGTGTCTTTGGGTGTGTGTGAGTGGGTTTGGGTGTGTGCATGCGTGTGTTAGAGTGAGTGGGACTGTGCAGGGTGTGCAGGTGGGTTCGGGTGTGTGTGGATGTGTGCAGGAGTGTGCAAGTATATGCGGGTATGTGTGGTTGTGTGCAGGTTGTGTGTGTGATTGGGTGTGTTTGGGTTTGTGTGGGTGTTTGTTAGTGTGTGCGAGAGTGTGTGGGTGTGTATGAGTCTGTGTGGGTCTGTGAGAGTGTGTGTGAGTGCAAGTGCGTGTGTGCGGGTGCTTGAGGTTGTGCGCCTGTGCGAGAGGGTGAGTGGTTGTGTGCAGGTGTGTGAGGGTGTGGGTGTGAGGGTGTGTGTGAGTGTGTGCAGGTGTGTGAGGGTGAGTGGGTGTGTGCAGGTGTGTGCGTATGTGTGCGGGTGTGTGAGTGTGTGTGAGTGTGTTTGTGTGTGCGAGTGTCTATGGGTGTTTGTGGGTGTGTGCGGTTGAGTGCAACTGTGTGCAGGTGTGTGCGCGTGTGTATGTGTGTGTGCAGGTGAGTGTGGGTATGTGGGTGTGTGCGGGTGTGTGCGTGTGTGTATAGGTTTCTGTGTGTGTGTGCGGGTGTGTGTGGGTGCGCTCCCCGGGTGGGCTGAATGTCATGACTGTGTTAGGGGAGAGAAGGCCCAAAGAGGCCTTCAGGGAGCTGCCATGGCATAGCAGTGCTCAGGAAAGAGCACCCTTCTTTCTTTAGGCTGGAGGCACACTCGAGTTTCTGCTTGAGGCAGAGGGACGGCAGAGAGGCCATCACTGGCTGAAGGCAAAGCAGAGAGATTTTCGGTGGAGCGATGGCTCCATCTGCTGGCTGACAAGCGTGGAAGGCGAAGCCTCGCTCCAACTGAGTTCCTGAGGAAGGTCCCAAGCAGGAGGCACTCTGGCTCCACAAGCTAGAGGGTCCTGCTTAGGACTTCCCAGTGGCTCCAGAGTGGATGGCAAGGGCATGTGGGTTGGAGGGTGCTCGGAAGCCGCAGGGGAGGCTTTGGGCACCCAGTGCTCTGTGACGAAACACGCTGCAGGCCCGAGCATCCATGAACTCCTCCAAGGTTTTGGAGCAGGAAATCTGTCCTTAGCAGAAGGCTTCCTGCAAAGGCCTGCAGGCCTTTCTGGGTGGCTAAGCTGCAGCTCCCTTGCAGGCTGCTGGTCCAGGGGCCTGTGTCCCTTGGTCTAAAGTGCTGTAGGAGGAGCTCCTAGCAAGGGGAGAGCAAGCACCTTGTTTCCCTTGAAGAGACTGGCTTGTACATGGGGAGGCCTGCCAGCAGCGAAGACAGCGCAGGCAGCATGGGGGTTTGGCAGGCAGCTAAGAGGCTGCAGGAGTCCTGCATGAAATAGGGGTCATGACTGGTTTCTCCTCAAGGCCCAATGGCAACGTGCACACACAGCCTCTGGACCTGCAGCTCCCGAGCAGTGCAAGAGACCCCCAGGCAGCAGCCTGGGGCCTCCTCGGATGAGCTGTGCTCCATAGAGGGCCTGCCTGCTGGCAATGGCCTAGGCCACCCCAGGCCCTAGAGAGGCCCGGCTGAGCCTGGGATGGGCCCTGCCCTCGCAGTGCTCAGGGAAAACCCGTGTTTGAGGCCAGGCTGCAGGCACATTCAATGTTGTGTCTGCTGCAGAGAGACTTCAGCTAGGACTTCCAGGGGGAATGTGAAGCGCTGTGGTTTTTACCTGCAATCCATGTGCCTCACTTGGGGTGCCCGGCCCATCCGTCCCACACTCCTTGGATGTGTGTTCCTCAGACAGCTGGACAGCTGGGGAAGTGGACCTCCCCCAGCAAGGGAGACCTGCCTAGAACATTGCTCTGTGTACAAAGAGGATTCGCTGTGCCTCTGGCACTGGGGAGAGACTTTCTGCACCCAGGAGACACTTGGCACACACAGCGTTTCCCCATGGAAAGTGGTGTGAAAAAGAGCACCCGCCGGGGCTGCATGGCCCTCTGCGGTAGAAGCCCTCCACGCAGCAGGCTGTCATGGACTTGGCTGCAGGCCTTTGTGGCTGGAGAGACTGCAGCTCCTCTGGAGGCTCTGGGCCAATTTTCACTCACCTTCGAGTGCAATAGGCTTGTGGGTTAAGGTGCTTGCAAAGGAAGGCAAGCAGCCTGCTCCTTTCCATTAGGAACACGTGTGGTGAGAGGCTTGGCAGCAGAGAAGAACAAAGAGGGGCAGCCAAGGAGGGGATTTGCATGCAGCTGGGTGGCCCCCAAATCTCCTGTTTCCCAAGCAGGGAATGCCTGCTGTGCCCATCAGTGCCCATTTCTAAGTGGGCACCCAGCCTCTGGATCTGCCCTTTCCCAGCCCTGAAAACACACGCAGGCCACACCCTGAGCCCTTCCAACTGTGAACTTTGCTCCCTGTGAGGGCTGAATGCCACATCTGGCTAAGGTGGGAGAAGGCCCGAGGAGGCCTTGGGGGACCTGCCAAGACATAGCAGTGCTCAGCAATGAGCACTCTGCTTTCTTTTGGCTGGACGCACATTCCAGTTTCTGCTTGAGGCCCGGAGAGGTCAGATAGGCGATCCCCGGGGGAAGGCAGAGCAGAGGGTTTTTCGGTGGAGCGTTGGCTCCCTCTGCTGGCCGTCAAGCGTGGAAGGCTAAGCCTTGCTCCAGCTGAGTTCCTGAGCAAGTTTCCAAGCAGGAGGCACTCTGGCTCCACAAGCTAGAGGACTTCCCAGTGGCTCCAGAGTGGGTGGCAAGGGCATGTGAGTTGGAGGGTGCTCAGAAGCCACAGGGGAGACTTGAGTGTGGTTGGGTGCAGGTGTGCCAATATGTGTGGGTGTGTGCGCATGTGTGCGAGTGTGTTTTAGAGTGTGTGAGAGTGTGCGTGAGTGCGGGCGTGCGAGTGTGTATGGGTGTGTGCGGGTGTGTGTGTGTGTGTGCGGCTGTGTGTGAATGTGTGTGGGTATGTGCTAGTGTCTTTGGGTGTGTGTGAGTGGGTTTGGGTGTGTGCATGCGTGTGTTAGAGTGAGTGGAACTGTGCAGGGTGTGCAGGTGTGTTCGGGTGTGTGTGGATATGTGTAGGAGTGTGCAAGTATATGCGGGTATGTGTGGTTGTGTGCAGGTTGTGTGTGTGATTGGGTGTGTTTGGGTTTGTGTGGGTGTTTGTTAGTGTGTGCGAGAGTGTGTGGGTGTGTATGAGTCTGTGTGGGTCTGTGAGAGTGTGTGTGAGTGCAAGTGCGTGTGTGCGGGTGCTTGAGGTTGTGCGCCTGTGCGAGAGGGTGAGTGGTTGTGTGCAGGTGTGTGAGGGTGTGGGTGTGAGGGTGTGTGTGAGTGTGTGCAGGTGTGTGAGGGTGAGTGGGTGTGTGCAGGTGTGTGTGTATGTGTGCGGGTGTGTGTGAGTGTGTGTGAGTGTGTTTGTGTGTGCGAGTGTCTATGGGTGTTTGTGGGTGTGTGTGGTTGAGTGCGACTGTGTGCAGGTGTGTGCGCGTGTGTATGTGTGTGTGCAGGTGAGTGTGGGTATGTGGGTGTGTGCGGGTGTGTGCGTGTGTGTATAGGTTTCTGTGTGTGTGTGCGGGTGTGTGTGGGTGCGCTCCCCGGGTGGGCTGAATGTCATGACTGTGTTAGGGGAGAGAAGGCCCAAAGAGGCCTTCAGGGAGCTGCCATGGCATAGCAGTGCTCAGGAAAGAGCACCCTTCTTTCTTTAGGCTGGAGGCACACTCGAGTTTCTGCTTGAGGCAGAGGGACGGCAGAGAGGCCATCACTGGCTGAAGGCAAAGCAGAGAGATTTTCGGTGGAGCGATGGCTCCATCTGCTGGCTGACAAGCGTGGAAGGCGAAGCCTCGCTCCAACTGAGTTCCTGAGGAAGGTCCCAAGCAGGAGGCACTCTGGCTCCACAAGCTAGAGGGTCCTGCTTAGGACTTCCCAGTGGCTCCAGAGTGGATGGCAAGGGCATGTGGGTTGGAGGGTGCTCGGAAGCCGCAGGGGAGGCTTTGGGCACCCAGTGCTCTGTGACGAAACACGCTGCAGGCCCGAGCATCCATGAACTCCTCCAAGGTTTTGGAGCAGGAAATCTGTCCTTAGCAGAAGGCTTCCTGCAAAGGCCTGCAGGCCTTTCTGGGTGGCTAAGCTGCAGCTCCCTTGCAGGCTGCTGGTCCAGGGGCCTGTGTCCCTTGGTCTAAAGTGCTGTAGGAGGAGCTCCTAGCAAGGGGAGAGCAAGCACCTTGTTTCCCTTGAAGAGACTGGCTTGTACATGGGGAGGCCTGCCAGCAGCGAAGACAGCGCAGGCAGCATGGGGGTTTGGCAGGCAGCTAAGAGGCTGCAGGAGTCCTGCATGAAATAGGGGTCATGACTGGTTTCTCCTCAAGGCCCAATGGCAACGTGCACACACAGCCTCTGGACCTGCAGCTCCCGAGCAGTGCAAGAGACCCCCAGGCAGCAGCCTGGGGCCTCCTCGGATGAGCTGTGCTCCATAGAGGGCCTGCCTGCTGGCAATGGCCTAGGCCACCCCAGGCCCTAGAGAGGCCCGGCTGAGCCTGGGATGGGCCCTGCCCTCGCAGTGCTCAGGGAAAACCCGTGTTTGAGGCCAGGCTGCAGGCACATTCAATGTTGTGTCTGCTGCAGAGAGACTTCAGCTAGGACTTCCAGGGGGAATGTGAAGCGCTGTGGTTTTTACCTGCAATCCATGTGCCTCACTTGGGGTGCCCGGCCCATCCGTCCCACACTCCTTGGATGTGTGTTCCTCAGACAGCTGGACAGCTGGGGAAGTGGACCTCCCCCAGCAAGGGAGACCTGCCTAGAACATTGCTCTGTGTACAAAGAGGATTCGCTGTGCCTCTGGCACTGGGGAGAGACTTTCTGCACCCAGGAGACACTTGGCACACACAGCGTTTCCCCATGGAAAGTGGTGTGAAAAAGAGCACCCGCCGGGGCTGCATGGCCCTCTGCGGTAGAAGCCCTCCACGCAGCAGGCTGTCATGGACTCGGCTGCAGGCCTTTGTGGCTGGAGAGACTGCAGCTCCTCTGGAGGCTCTGGGCCAATTTTCACTCACCTTCGAGTGCAATAGGCTTGTGGGTTAAGGTGCTTGCAAAGGAAGGCAAGCAGCCTGCTCCTTTCCATTAGGAACACGTGTGGTGAGAGGCTTGGCAGCAGAGAAGAACAAAGAGGGGCAGCCAAGGAGGGGATTTGCATGCAGCTGGGTGGCCCCCAAATCTCCTGTTTCCCAAGCAGGGAATGCCTGCTGTGCCCATCAGTGCCCATTTCTAAGTGGGCACCCAGCCTCTGGATCTGCCCTTTCCCAGCCCTGAAAACACACGCAGGCCACACCCTGAGCCCTTCCAACTGTGAACTTTGCTCCCTGTGAGGGCTGAATGCCACATCTGGCTAAGGTGGGAGAAGGCCCGAGGAGGCCTTGGGGGACCTGCCAAGACATAGCAGTGCTCAGCAATGAGCACTCTGCTTTCTTTTGGCTGGACGCACATTCCAGTTTCTGCTTGAGGCCCGGAGAGGTCAGATAGGCGATCCCCGGGGGAAGGCAGAGCAGAGGGTTTTTCGGTGGAGCGTTGGCTCCCTCTGCTGGCCGTCAAGCGTGGAAGGCTAAGCCTTGCTCCAGCTGAGTTCCTGAGCAAGTTTCCAAGCAGGAGGCACTCTGGCTCCACAAGCTAGAGGACTTCCCAGTGGCTCCAGAGTGGGTGGCAAGGGCATGTGAGTTGGAGGGTGCTCAGAAGCCACAGGGGAGACTTGAGTGTGGTTGGGTGCAGGTGTGCCAATATGTGTGGGTGTGTGCGCATGTGTGCGAGTGTGTTTTAGTGTGTGTGAGAGTGTGCGTGAGTGCGGGCGTGCGAGTGTGTATGGGTGTGTGCGGGTGTGTGTGTGTGTGTGCGGGCATGTGCGTGTGTGTTTTGGTGGGGGTAGGTGTGTGTGTGTGTGTGTAGGCGTGTATGTGTATCTGCGGGTGTGTGCGGGTGTGTATAGGATTGTGTGTGTGTGTGGGGTGTGTGTGGGTGTGTGCGGCTGTGTGTGAATGTGTGTGGGTGTGTGCTAGTGTCTTTGGGTGTGTGTGAGTGGGTTTGGGTGTGTGCATGCGTGTGTTAGAGTGAGTGGGACTGTGCAGGGTGTGCAGGTGTGTTCGGGTGTGTGTGGATGTGTGCTGGAGTGTGCAAGTATATGCGGGTATGTGTGGTTGTGTGCAGGTTGTGTGTGTGATTGGGTGTGTTTGGGTTTGTGTGGGTGTTTGTTAGTGTGTGCGAGAGTGTGTGGGTGTGTATGAGTCTGTGTGGGTCTGTGAGAGTGTGTGTGAGTGCAAGTGCGTGTGTGCGGGTGCTTGAGGTTGTGCGCCTGTGCGAGAGGGTGAGTGGTTGTGTGCAGGTGTGTGAGGGTGTGGGTGTGAGGGTGTGTGTGAGTGTGTGCAGGTGTGTGAGGGTGAGTGGGTGTGTGCAGGTGTGTGCGTATGTGTGCGGGTGTGTGTGAGTGTGTGTGAGTGTGTTTGTGTGTGCGAGTGTCTATGGGTGTTTGTGGGTGTGTGCGGTTGAGTGCAACTGTGTGCAGGTGTGTGCGCGTGTGTATGTGTGTGTGCAGGTGAGTGTGGGTATGTGGGTGTGTGCGGGTGTGTGCGTGTGTGTATAGGTTTCTGTGTGTGTGTGCGGGTGTGTGTGGGTGCGCTCCCTGGGTGGGCTGAATGTCATGACTGTGTTAGGGGAGAGAAGGCCCAAAGAGGCCTTCAGGGAGCTGCCATGGCATAGCAGTGCTCAGGAAAGAGCACCCTTCTTTCTTTAGGCTGGAGGCACACTCTAGTTTCTGCTTGAGGCAGAGGGACGGCAGAGAGGCCATCACTGGCTGAAGGCAAAGCAGAGAGATTTTCGGTGGAGCGATGGCTCCATCTGCTGGCTGACAAGCGTGGAAGGCGAAGCCTCGCTCCAACTGAGTTCCTGAGGAAGGTCCCAAGCAGGAGGCACTCTGGCTCCACAAGCTAGAGGGTCCTGCTTAGGACTTCCCAGTGGCTCCAGAGTGGATGGCAAGGGCATGTGGGTTGGAGGGTGCTCGGAAGCCGCAGGGGAGGCTTTGGGCACCCAGTGCTCTGTGACGAAACACGCTGCAGGCCCGAGCATCCATGAACTCCTCCAAGGTTTTGGAGCAGGAAATCTGTCCTTAGCAGAAGGCTTCCTGCAAAGGCCTGCAGGCCTTTCTGGGTGGCTAAGCTGCAGCTCCCTTGCAGGCTGCTGGTCCAGGGGCCTGTGTCCCTTGGTCTAAAGTGCTGTAGGAGGAGCTCCTAGCAAGGGGAGAGCAAGCACCTTGTTTCCCTTGAAGAGACTGGCTTGTACAAGGGGAGGCCTGCCAGCAGCAAAGACAGCGCAGGCAGCATGGGGGTTTGGCAGGCAGCTAAGAGGCTGCAGGAGTCCTGCATGAAATAGGGGTCATGACTGGTTTCTCCTCAAGGCCCAATGGCAACGTGCACACACAGCCTCTGGACCTGCAGCTCCCGAGCAGTGCAAGAGACCCCCAGGCAGCACCCTGGGGCCTCCTCGGATGAGCTGTGCTCCATAGAGGGCCTGCCTGCTGGCAATGGCCTAGGCCACCCCAGGCCCTAGAGAGGCCCGGCTGAGCCTGGGATGGGCCCTGCCCACGCAGTGCTCAGGGAAAACCCGTGTTTGAGGCCAGGCTGCAGGCACATTCAATGTTGTGTCTGCTGCAGAGAGACTTCAGCTAGGACTTCCAGGGGGAATGTGAAGCGCTGTGGTTTTTACCTGCAATCCATGTGCCTCACTTGGGGTGCCCGGCCCATCCGTCCCACACTCCTTGAATGTGTGTTCCTCAGACAGCTGGACAGCTGGGGAAGTGGACCTCCCCCAGCAAGGGAGACCTGCCTAGAACATTGCTCTGTGTACAAAGAGGATTCGCTGTGCCTCTGGCACTGGGGAGAGACTTTCTGCACCCAGGAGACACTTGGCACACACAGCGTTTCCCCATGGAAAGTGGTGTGAAAAAGAGCACCCGCCGGGGCTGCATGGCCCTCTGCGGTAGAAGCCCTCCACGCAGCAGGCTGTCATGGACTCGGCTGCAGGCCTTTGTGGCTGGAGAGACTGCAGCTCCTCTGGAGTCTCTGGGCCAATTTTCACTCACCTTCGAGTGCAATAGGCTTGTGGGTTAAGGTGCTTGCAAAGGAAGGCAAGCAGCCTGCTCCTTTCCATTAGGAACACGTGTGGTGAGAGGCTTGGCAGCAGAGAACAAAGAGGGGCAGCCAAGGAGGGGATTTGCATGCAGCTGGGTGGCCCCCAAATCTCCTGTTTCCCAAGCAGGGAATGCCTGCTGTGCCCATCAGTGCCCATTTCTAAGTGGGCACCCAGCCTCTGGATCTGCCCTTTCCCAGCCCTGAAAACACACGCAGGCCACACCCTGAGCCCTTCCAACTGTGAACTTTGCTCCCTGTGAGGGCTGAATGCCACATCTGGCTAAGGTGGGAGAAGGCCCGAGGAGGCCTTGGGGGACCTGCCAAGACATAGCAGTGCTCAGCAATGAGCACTCTGCTTTCTTTTGGCTGGACGCACATTCCAGTTTCTGCTTGAGGCCCGGAGAGGTCAGATAGGCGATCCCCGGGGGAAGGCAGAGCAGAGGGTTTTTCGGTGGAGCGTTGGCTCCCTCTGCTGGCCGTCAAGCGTGGAAGGCTAAGCCTTGCTCCAGCTGAGTTCCTGAGCAAGTTTCCAAGCAGGAGGCACTCTGGCTCCACAAGCTAGAGGACTTCCCAGTGGCTCCAGAGTGGGTGGCAAGGGCATGTGAGATGGAGGGTGCTCAGAAGCCACAGGGGAGACTTGAGTGTGGTTGGGTGCAGGTGTGCCAACATGTGTGGGTGTGTGCGCATGTGTGCGAGTGTGTTTTAGTGTGTGTGAGAGTGTGCGTGAGTGCGGGCGTGCGAGTGTGTATGGGTGTGTGCGGGTGTGTGTGTGTGTGTGTGTGTGCGGGCATGTGCGTGTGTGTTTTGGTGGGGGTAGGTGTGTGTGTGTGTGTGTAGGCGTGTATGTGTATCTGCGGGTGTGTGCGGGTGTGTATAGGATTGTGTGTGTGTGTGGGGTGTGTGTGGGTGTGTGCGGCTGTGTGTGAATGTGTGTGGGTGTGTGCTAGTGTCTTTGGGTGTGTGTGAGTGGGTTTGGGTGTGTGCATGCGTGTGTTAGAGTGAGTGGGACTGTGCAGGGTGTGCAGGTGGGTTCGGGTGTGTGTGGATGTGTGCAGGAGTGTGCAAGTATATGCGGGTATGTGTGGTTGTGTGCAGGTTGTGTGTGTGATTGGGTGTGTTTGGGTTTGTGTGGGTGTTTGTTAGTGTGTGCGAGAGTGTGTGGGTGTGTATGAGTCTGTGTGGGTCTGTGAGAGTGTGTGTGAGTGCAAGTGCGTGTGTGCGGGTGCTTGAGGTTGTGCGCCTGTGCGAGAGGGTGAGTGGTTGTGTGCAGGTGTGTGAGGGTGTGGGTGTGAGGGTGTGTGTGAGTGTGTGCAGGTGTGTGAGGGTGAGTGGGTGTGTGCAGGTGTGTGCGTATGTGTGCGGGTGTGTGTGAGTGTGTGTGAGTGTGTTTGTGTGTGCGAGTGTCTATGGGTGTTTGTGGGTGTGTGCGGTTGAGTGCGACTGTGTGCAGGTGTGTGCGCGTGTGTATGTGTGTGTGCAGGTGAGTGTGGGTATGTGGGTGTGTGCGGGTGTGTGCGTGTGTGTATAGGTTTCTGTGTGTGTGTGCGGGTGTGTGTGGGTGCGCTCCCCGGGTGGGCTGAATGTCATGACTGTGTTAGGGGAGAGAAGGCCCAAAGAGGCCTTCAGGGAGCTGCCATGGCATAGCAGTGCTCAGGAAAGAGCACCCTTCTTTCTTTAGGCTGGAGGCACACTCGAGTTTCTGCTTGAGGCAGAGGGACGGCAGAGAGGCCATCACTGGCTGAAGGCAAAGCAGAGAGATTTTCGGTGGAGCGATGGCTCCATCTGCTGGCTGACAAGCGTGGAAGGCGAAGCCTCGCTCCAACTGAGTTCCTGAGGAAGGTCCCAAGCAGGAGGCACTCTGGCTCCACAAGCTAGAGGGTCCTGCTTAGGACTTCCCAGTGGCTCCAGAGTGGATGGCAAGGGCATGTGGGTTGGAGGGTGCTCGGAAGCCGCAGGGGAGGCTTTGGGCACCCAGTGCTCTGTGACGAAACATGCTGCAGGCCCGAGCATCCATGAACTCCTCCAAGGTTTTGGAGCAGGAAATCTGTCCTTAGCAGAAGGCTTCCTGCAAAGGCCTGCAGGCCTTTCTGGGTGGCTAAGCTGCAGCTCCCTTGCAGGCTGCTGGTCCAGGGGCCTGTGTCCCTTGGTCTAAAGTGCTGTAGGAGGAGCTCCTAGCAAGGGGAGAGCAAGCACCTTGTTTCCCTTGAAGAGACTGGCTTGTACATGGGGAGGCCTGCCAGCAGCGAAGACAGCGCAGGCAGCATGGGGGTTTGGCAGGCAGCTAAGAGGCTGCAGGAGTCCTGCATGAAACAGGGGTCATGACTGGTTTCTCCTCAAGGCCCAATGGCAACGTGCACACACAGCCTCTGGACCTGCAGCTCCCGAGCAGTGCAAGAGACCCCCAGGCAGCACCCTGGGGCCTCCTCGGATGAGCTGTGCTCCATAGAGGGCCTGCCTGCTGGCAATGGCCTAGGCCACCCCAGGCCCTAGAGAGGCCCGGCTGAGCCTGGGATGGGCCCTGCCCTCGCAGTGCTCAGGGAAAACCCGTGTTTGAGGCCAGGCTGCAGGCACATTCAATGTTGTGTCTGCTGCAGAGAGACTTCAGCTAGGACTTCCAGGGGGAATGTGAAGCGCTGTGGTTTTTACCTGCAATCCATGTGCCTCACTTGGGGTGCCCGGCCCATCCGTCCCACACTCCTTGGATGTGTGTTCCTCAGACAGCTGGACAGCTGGGGAAGTGGACCTCCCCCAGCAAGGGAGACCTGCCTAGAACATTGCTCTGTGTACAAAGAGGATTCGCTGTGCCTCTGGCACTGGGGAGAGACTTTCTGCACCCAGGAGACACTTGGCACACACAGCGTTTCCCCATGGAAAGTGGTGTGAAAAAGAGCACCCGCCGGGGCTGCATGGCCCTCTGCGGTAGAAGCCCTCCACGCAGCAGGCTGTCATGGACTCGGCTGCAGGCCTTTGTGGCTGGAGAGACTGCAGCTCCTCTGGAGGCTCTGGGCCAATTTTCACTCACCTTCGAGTGCAATAGGCTTGTGGGTTAAGGTGCTTGCAAAGGAAGGCAAGCAGCCTGCTCCTTTCCATTAGGAACACGTGTGGTGAGAGGCTTGGCAGCAGAGAAGAACAAAGAGGGGCAGCCAAGGAGGGGATTTGCATGCAGCTGGGTGGCCCCCAAATCTCCTGTTTCCCAAGCAGGGAATGCCTGCTGTGCCCATCAGTGCCCATTTCTAAGTGGGCACCCAGCCTCTGGATCTGCCCTTTCCCAGCCCTGAAAACACACGCAGGCCACACCCTGAGCCCTTCCAACTGTGAACTTTGCTCCCTGTGAGGGCTGAATGCCACATCTGGCTAAGGTGGGAGAAGGCCCGAGGAGGCCTTGGGGGACCTGCCAAGACATAGCAGTGCTCAGCAATGAGCACTCTGCTTTCTTTTGGCTGGACGCACATTCGTTTCTGCTTGAGGCCCGGAGAGGTCAGATAGGCGATCCCCGGGGGAAGGCAGAGCAGAGGGTTTTTCGGTGGAGCGTTGGCTCCCTCTGCTGGCCGTCAAGCGTGGAAGGCTAAGCCTTGCTCCAGCTGAGTTCCTGAGCAAGTTTCCAAGCAGGAGGCACTCTGGCTCCACAAGCTAGAGGACTTCCCAGTGGCTCCAGAGTGGGTGGCAAGGGCATGTGAGTTGGAGGGTGCTCAGAAGCCACAGGGGAGACTTGAGTGTGGTTGGGTGCAGGTGTGCCAATATGTGTGGGTGTGTGCGCATGTGTGCGAGTGTGTTTTAGTGTGTGTGAGAGTGTGCATGAGTGCGGGCGTGCGAGTGTGTATGGGTGTGTGCGGGTGTGTGTGTGTGTGTGTGTGCGGGCATGTGCGTGTGTGTTTTGGTGGGGGTAGGTGTGTGTGTGTGTGTGTAGGCGTGTATGTGTATCTGCGGGTGTGTGCGGGTGTGTATAGGATTGTGTGTGTGTGTGGGGTGTGTGTGGGTGTGTGCGGCTGTGTGTGAATGTGTGTGGGTGTGTGCTAGTGTCTTTGGGTGTGTGTGAGTGGGTTTGTGTGTGTGCATGCGTGTGTTAGAGTGAGTGGGACTGTGCAGGGTGTGCAGGTGGGTTCGGGTGTGTGTGGATGTGTGCAGGAGTGTGCAAGTATATGCGGGTATGTGTGGTTGTGTGCAGGTTGTGTGTGTGATTGGGTGTGTTTGGGTTTGTGTGGGTGTTTGTTAGTGTGTGCGAGAGTGTGTGGGTGTGTATGAGTCTGTGTGGGTCTGTGAGAGTGTGTGTGAGTGCAAGTGCGTGTGTGCGGGTGCTTGAGGTTGTGCGCCTGTGCGAGAGGGTGAGTGGTTGTGTGCAGGTGTGTGAGGGTGTGGGTGTGAGGGTGTGTGTGAGTGTGTGCAGGTGTGTGAGGGTGAGTGGGTGTGTGCAGGTGTGTGTGTATGTGTGCGGGTGTGTGTGAGTGTGTGTGAGTGTGTTTGTGTGTGCGAGTGTCTATGGGTGTTTGTGGGTGTGTGCGGTTGAGTGCAACTGTGTGCAGGTGTGTGCGCGTGTGTATGTGTGTGTGCAGGTGAGTGTGGGTATGTGGGTGTGTGCGGGTGTGTGCGTGTGTGTATAGGTTTCTGTGTGTGTGTGTGGGTGTGTGTGGGTGCGCTCCCCGGGTGGGCTGAATGTCATGACTGTGTTAGGGGAGAGAAGGCCCAAAGAGGCCTTCAGGGAGCTGCCATGGCATAGCAGTGCTCAGGAAAGAGCACCCTTCTTTCTTTAGGCTGGAGGCACACTCGAGTTTCTGCTTGAGGCAGAGGGACGGCAGAGAGGCCATCACTGGCTGAAGGCAAAGCAGAGAGATTTTCGGTGGAGCGATGGCTCCATCTGCTGGCTGACAAGCGTGGAAGGCGAAGCCTCGCTCCAACTGAGTTCCTGAGGAAGGTCCCAAGCAGGAGGCACTCTGGCTCCACAAGCTAGAGGGTCCTGCTTAGGACTTCCCAGTGGCTCCAGAGTGGATGGCAAGGGCATGTGGGTTGGAGGGTGCTCGGAAGCCGCAGGGGAGGCTTTGGGCACCCAGTGCTCTGTGACGAAACACGCTGCAGGCCCGAGCATCCATGAACTCCTCCAAGGTTTTGGAGCAGGAAATCTGTCCTTAGCAGAAGGCTTCCTGCAAAGGCCTGCAGGCCTTTCTGGGTGGCTAAGCTGCAGCTCCCTTGCAGGCTGCTGGTCCAGGGGCCTGTGTCCCTTGGTCTAAAGTGCTGTAGGAGGAGCTCCTAGCAAGGGGAGAGCAAGCACCTTGTTTCCCTTGAAGAGACTGGCTTGTACATGGGGAGGCCTGCCAGCAGCGAAGACAGCGCAGGCAGCATGGGGGTTTGGCAGGCAGCTAAGAGGCTGCAGGAGTCCTGCATGAAATAGGGGTCATGACTGGTTTCTCCTCAAGGCCCAATGGCAACGTGCACACACAGCCTCTGGACCTGCAGCTCCCGAGCAGTGCAAGAGACCCCCAGGCAGCACCCTGGGGCCTCCTCGGATGAGCTGTGCTCCATAGAGGGCCTGCCTGCTGGCAATGGCCTAGGCCACCCCAGGCCCTAGAGAGGCCCGGCTGAACCTGGGATGGGCCCTGCCCTCGCAGTGCTCAGGGAAAACCCGTGTTTGAGGCCAGGCTGCAGGCACATTCAATGTTGTGTCTGCTGCAGAGAGACTTCAGCTAGGACTTCCAGGGGGAATGTGAAGCGCTGTGGTTTTTACCTGCAATCCATGTGCCTCACTTGGGGTGCCCGGCCCATCCGTCCCACACTCCTTGGATGTGTGTTCCTCAGACAGCTGGACAGCTGGGGAAGTGGACCTCCCCCAGCAAGGGAGATCTGCCTAGAACATTGCTCTGTGTACAAAGAGGATTCGCTGTGCCTCTGGCACTGGGGAGAGACTTTCTGCACCCAGGAGACACTTGGCACACACAGCGTTTCCCCATGGAAAGTGGTGTGAAAAAGAGCACCCGCCGGGGCTGCATGGCCCTCTGCGGTAGAAGCCCTCCACGCAGCAGGCTGTCATGGACTCGGCTGCAGGCCTTTGTGGCTGGAGAGACTGCAGCTCCTCTGGAGGCTCTGGGCCAATTTTCACTCACCTTCGAGTGCAATAGGCTTGTGGGTTAAGGTGCTTGCAAAGGAAGGCAAGCAGCCTGCTCCTTTCCATTAGGAACACGTGTGGTGAGAGGCTTGGCAGCAGAGAAGAACAAAGAGGGGCAGCCAAGGAGGGGATTTGCATGCAGCTGGGTGGCCCCCAAATCTCCTGTTTCCCAAGCAGGGAATGCCTGCTGTGCCCATCAGTGCCCATTTCTAAGTGGGCACCCAGCCTCTGGATCTGCCCTTTCCCAGCCCTGAAAACACACGCAGGCCACACCCTGAGCCCTTCCAACTGTGAACTTTGCTCCCTGTGAGGGCTGAATGCCACATCTGGCTAAGGTGGGAGAAGGCCCGAGGAGGCCTTGGGGGACCTGCCAAGACATAGCAGTGCTCAGCAATGAGCACTCTGCTTTCTTTTGGCTGGACGCACATTCGTTTCTGCTTGAGGCCCGGAGAGGTCAGATAGGCGATCCCCGGGGGAAGGCAGAGCAGAGGGTTTTTCGGTGGAGCGTTGGCTCCCTCTGCTGGCCGTCAAGCGTGGAAGGCTAAGCCTTGCTCCAGCTGAGTTCCTGAGCAAGTTTCCAAGCAGGAGGCACTCTGGCTCCACAAGCTAGAGGACTTCCCAGTGGCTCCAGAGTGGGTGGCAAGGGCATGTGAGTTGGAGGGTGCTCAGAAGCCACAGGGGAGACTTGAGTGTGGTTGGGTGCAGGTGTGCCAATATGTGTGGGTGTGTGCGCATGTGTGCGAGTGTGTTTTAGTGTGTGTGAGAGTGTGCATGAGTGCGGGCGTGCGAGTGTGTATGGGTGTGTGCGGGTGTGTGTGTGTGTGTGTGTGCGGGCATGTGCGTGTGTGTTTTGGTGGGGGTAGGTGTGTGTGTGTGTGTGTAGGCGTGTATGTGTATCTGCGGGTGTGTGCGGGTGTGTATAGGATTGTGTGTGTGTGTGGGGTGTGTGTGGGTGTGTGCGGCTGTGTGTGAATGTGTGTGGGTGTGTGCTAGTGTCTTTGGGTGTGTGTGAGTGGGTTTGTGTGTGTGCATGCGTGTGTTAGAGTGAGTGGGACTGTGCAGGGTGTGCAGGTGGGTTCGGGTGTGTGTGGATGTGTGCAGGAGTGTGCAAGTATATGCGGGTATGTGTGGTTGTGTGCAGGTTGTGTGTGTGATTGGGTGTGTTTGGGTTTGTGTGGGTGTTTGTTAGTGTGTGCGAGAGTGTGTGGGTGTGTATGAGTCTGTGTGGGTCTGTGAGAGTGTGTGTGAGTGCAAGTGCGTGTGTGCGGGTGCTTGAGGTTGTGCGCCTGTGCGAGAGGGTGAGTGGTTGTGTGCAGGTGTGTGAGGGTGTGGGTGTGAGGGTGTGTGTGAGTGTGTGCAGGTGTGTGAGGGTGAGTGGGTGTGTGCAGGTGTGTGTGTATGTGTGCGGGTGTGTGTGAGTGTGTGTGAGTGTGTTTGTGTGTGCGAGTGTCTATGGGTGTTTGTGGGTGTGTGCGGTTGAGTGCAACTGTGTGCAGGTGTGTGCGCGTGTGTATGTGTGTGTGCAGGTGAGTGTGGGTATGTGGGTGTGTGCGGGTGTGTGCGTGTGTGTATAGGTTTCTGTGTGTGTGTGTGGGTGTGTGTGGGTGCGCTCCCCGGGTGGGCTGAATGTCATGACTGTGTTAGGGGAGAGAAGGCCCAAAGAGGCCTTCAGGGAGCTGCCATGGCATAGCAGTGCTCAGGAAAGAGCACCCTTCTTTCTTTAGGCTGGAGGCACACTCGAGTTTCTGCTTGAGGCAGAGGGACGGCAGAGAGGCCATCACTGGCTGAAGGCAAAGCAGAGAGATTTTCGGTGGAGCGATGGCTCCATCTGCTGGCTGACAAGCGTGGAAGGCGAAGCCTCGCTCCAACTGAGTTCCTGAGGAAGGTCCCAAGCAGGAGGCACTCTGGCTCCACAAGCTAGAGGGTCCTGCTTAGGACTTCCCAGTGGCTCCAGAGTGGATGGCAAGGGCATGTGGGTTGGAGGGTGCTCGGAAGCCGCAGGGGAGGCTTTGGGCACCCAGTGCTCTGTGACGAAACACGCTGCAGGCCCGAGCATCCATGAACTCCTCCAAGGTTTTGGAGCAGGAAATCTGTCCTTAGCAGAAGGCTTCCTGCAAAGGCCTGCAGGCCTTTCTGGGTGGCTAAGCTGCAGCTCCCTTGCAGGCTGCTGGTCCAGGGGCCTGTGTCCCTTGGTCTAAAGTGCTGTAGGAGGAGCTCCTAGCAAGGGGAGAGCAAGCACCTTGTTTCCCTTGAAGAGACTGGCTTGTACATGGGGAGGCCTGCCAGCAGCGAAGACAGCGCAGGCAGCATGGGGGTTTGGCAGGCAGCTAAGAGGCTGCAGGAGTCCTGCATGAAATAGGGGTCATGACTGGTTTCTCCTCAAGGCCCAATGGCAACGTGCACACACAGCCTCTGGACCTGCAGCTCCCGAGCAGTGCAAGAGACCCCCAGGCAGCACCCTGGGGCCTCCTCGGATGAGCTGTGCTCCATAGAGGGCCTGCCTGCTGGCAATGGCCTAGGCCACCCCAGGCCCTAGAGAGGCCCGGCTGAACCTGGGATGGGCCCTGCCCTCGCAGTGCTCAGGGAAAACCCGTGTTTGAGGCCAGGCTGCAGGCACATTCAATGTTGTGTCTGCTGCAGAGAGACTTCAGCTAGGACTTCCAGGGGGAATGTGAAGCGCTGTGGTTTTTACCTGCAATCCATGTGCCTCACTTGGGGTGCCCGGCCCATCCGTCCCACACTCCTTGGATGTGTGTTCCTCAGACAGCTGGACAGCTGGGGAAGTGGACCTCCCCCAGCAAGGGAGATCTGCCTAGAACATTGCTCTGTGTACAAAGAGGATTCGCTGTGCCTCTGGCACTGGGGAGAGACTTTCTGCACCCAGGAGACACTTGGCACACACAGCGTTTCCCCATGGAAAGTGGTGTGAAAAAGAGCACCCGCCGGGGCTGCATGGCCCTCTGTGGTAGAAGCCCTCCACGCAGCAGGCTGTCATGGACTCGGCTGCAGGCCTTTGTGGCTGGAGAGACTGCAGCTCCTCTGGAGGCTCTGGGCCAATTTTCACTCACCTTCGAGTGCAATAGGCTTGTGGGTTAAGGTGCTTGCAAAGGAAGGCAAGCAGCCTGCTCCTTTCCATTAGGAACACGTGTGGTGAGAGGCTTGGCAGCAGAGAAGAACAAAGAGGGGCAGCCAAGGAGGGGATTTGCATGCAGCTGGGTGGCCCCCAAATCTCCTGTTTCCCAAGCAGGGAATGCCTGCTGTGCCCATCAGTGCCCATTTCTAAGTGGGCACCCAGCCTCTGGATCTGCCCTTTCCCAGCCCTGAAAACACACGCAGGCCACACCCTGAGCCCTTCCAACTGTGAACTTTGCTCCCTGTGAGGGCTGAATGCCACATCTGGCTAAGGTGGGAGAAGGCCCGAGGAGGCCTTGGGGGACCTGCCAAGACATAGCAGTGCTCAGCAATGAGCACTCTGCTTTCTTTTGGCTGGACGCACATTCCAGTTTCTGCTTGAGGCCCGGAGAGGTCAGATAGGCGATCCCCGGGGGAAGGCAGAGCAGAGGGTTTTTCGGTGGAGCGTTGGCTCCCTCTGCTGGCCGTCAAGCGTGGAAGGCTAAGCCTTGCTCCAGCTGAGTTCCTGAGCAAGTTTCCAAGCAGGAGGCACTCTGGCTCCACAAGCTAGAGGACTTCCCAGTGGCTCCAGAGTGGGTGGCAAGGGCATGTGAGATGGAGGGTGCTCAGAAGCCACAGGGGAGACTTGAGTGTGGTTGGGTGCAGGTGTGCCAATATGTGTGGGTGTGTGCGCATGTGTGCGAGTGTGTTTTAGTGTGTGTGAGAGTGTGCGTGAGTGCGGGCGTGCGAGTGTGTATGGGTGTGTGCGGGTGTGTGTGTGTGTGTGTGTGTGCGGGCATGTGCGTGTGTGTTTTGGTGGGGGTAGGTGTGTGTGTGTGTGTGTAGGCGTGTATGTGTATCTGCGGGTGTGTGCGGGTGTGTATAGGATTGTGTGTGTGTGTGGGGTGTGTGTGGGTGTGTGCGGCTGTGTGTGAATGTGTGTGGGTGTGTGCTAGTGTCTTTGGGTGTGTGTGAGTGGGTTTGGGTGTGTGCATGCGTGTGTTAGAGTGAGTGGGACTGTGCAGGGTGTGCAGGTGGGTTCGGGTGTGTGTGGATGTGTGCAGGAGTGTGCAAGTATATGCGGGTATGTGTGGTTGTGTGCAGGTTGTGTGTGTGATTGGGTGTGTTTGGGTTTGTGTGGGTGTTTGTTAGTGTGTGCGAGAGTGTGTGGGTGTGTATGAGTCTGTGTGGGTCTGTGAGAGTGTGTGTGAGTGCAAGTGCGTGTGTGCGGGTGCTTGAGGTTGTGCGCCTGTGCGAGAGGGTGAGTGGTTGTGTGCAGGTGTGTGAGGGTGTGGGTGTGAGGGTGTGTGTGAGTGTGTGCAGGTGTGTGAGGGTGAGTGGGTGTGTGCAGGTGTGTGCGTATGTGTGCGGGTGTGTGTGAGTGTGTGTGAGTGTGTTTGTGTGTGCGAGTGTCTATGGGTGTTTGTGGGTGTGTGCGGTTGAGTGCGACTGTGTGCAGGTGTGTGCGCGTGTGTATGTGTGTGTGCAGGTGAGTGTGGGTATGTGGGTGTGTGCGGGTGTGTGCGTGTGTGTATAGGTTTCTGTGTGTGTGTGCGGGTGTGTGTGGGTGCGCTCCCCGGGTGGGCTGAATGTCATGACTGTGTTAGGGGAGAGAAGGCCCAAAGAGGCCTTCAGGGAGCTGCCATGGCATAGCAGTGCTCAGGAAAGAGCACCCTTCTTTCTTTAGGCTGGAGGCACACTCGAGTTTCTGCTTGAGGCAGAGGGACGGCAGAGAGGCCATCACTGGCTGAAGGCAAAGCAGAGAGATTTTCGGTGGAGCGATGGCTCCATCTGCTGGCTGACAAGCGTGGAAGGCGAAGCCTCGCTCCAACTGAGTTCCTGAGGAAGGTCCCAAGCAGGAGGCACTCTGGCTCCACAAGCTAGAGGGTCCTGCTTAGGACTTCCCAGTGGCTCCAGAGTGGATGGCAAGGGCATGTGGGTTGGAGGGTGCTCGGAAGCCGCAGGGGAGGCTTTGGGCACCCAGTGCTCTGTGACGAAACATGCTGCAGGCCCGAGCATCCATGAACTCCTCCAAGGTTTTGGAGCAGGAAATCTGTCCTTAGCAGAAGGCTTCCTGCAAAGGCCTGCAGGCCTTTCTGGGTGGCTAAGCTGCAGCTCCCTTGCAGGCTGCTGGTCCAGGGGCCTGTGTCCCTTGGTCTAAAGTGCTGTAGGAGGAGCTCCTAGCAAGGGGAGAGCAAGCACCTTGTTTCCCTTGAAGAGACTGGCTTGTACATGGGGAGGCCTGCCAGCAGCGAAGACAGCGCAGGCAGCATGGGGGTTTGGCAGGCAGCTAAGAGGCTGCAGGAGTCCTGCATGAAATAGGGGTCATGACTGGTTTCTCCTCAAGGCCCAATGGCAACGTGCACACACAGCCTCTGGACCTGCAGCTCCCGAGCAGTGCAAGAGACCCCCAGGCAGCACCCTGGGGCCTCCTCGGATGAGCTGTGCTCCATAGAGGGCCTGCCTGCTGGCAATGGCCTAGGCCACCCCAGGCCCTAGAGAGGCCCGGCTGAGCCTGGGATGGGCCCTGCCCTCGCAGTGCTCAGGGAAAACCCGTGTTTGAGGCCAGGCTGCAGGCACATTCAATGTTGTGTCTGCTGCAGAGAGACTTCAGCTAGGACTTCCAGGGGGAATGTGAAGCGCTGTGGTTTTTACCTGCAATCCATGTGCCTCACTTGGGGTGCCCGGCCCATCCGTCCCACACTCCTTGGATGTGTGTTCCTCAGACAGCTGGACAGCTGGGGAAGTGGACCTCCCCCAGCAAGGGAGATCTGCCTAGAACATTGCTCTGTGTACAAAGAGGATTCGCTGTGCCTCTGGCACTGGGGAGAGACTTTCTGCACCCAGGAGACACTTGGCACACACAGCGTTTCCCCATGGAAAGTGGTGTGAAAAAGAGCACCCGCCGGGGCTGCATGGCCCTCTGTGGTAGAAGCCCTCCACGCAGCAGGCTGTCATGGACTCGGCTGCAGGCCTTTGTGGCTGGAGAGACTGCAGCTCCTCTGGAGGCTCTGGGCCAATTTTCACTCACCTTCGAGTGCAATAGGCTTGTGGGTTAAGGTGCTTGCAAAGGAAGGCAAGCAGCCTGCTCCTTTCCATTAGGAACACGTGTGGTGAGAGGCTTGGCAGCAGAGAAGAACAAAGAGGGGCAGCCAAGGAGGGGATTTGCATGCAGCTGGGTGGCCCCCAAATCTCCTGTTTCCCAAGCAGGGAATGCCTGCTGTGCCCATCAGTGCCCATTTCTAAGTGGGCACCCAGCCTCTGGATCTGCCCTTTCCCAGCCCTGAAAACACATGCAGGCCACACCCTGAGCCCTTCCAACTGTGAACTTTGCTCCCTGTGAGGGCTGAATGCCACATCTGGCTAAGGTGGGAGAAGGCCCGAGGAGGCCTTGGGGGACCTGCCAAGACATAGCAGTGCTCAGCAATGAGCACTCTGCTTTCTTTTGGCTGGACGCACATTCCAGTTTCTGCTTGAGGCCCGGAGAGGTCAGATAGGCGATCCCCGGGGGAAGGCAGAGCAGAGGGTTTTTCGGTGGAGCGTTGGCTCCCTCTGCTGGCCGTCAAGCGTGGAAGGCTAAGCCTTGCTCCAGCTGAGTTCCTGAGCAAGTTTTCAAGCAGGAAGCACTCTGGCTCCACAAGCTAGAGGACTTCCCAGTGGCTCCAGAGTGGGTGGCAAGGGCATGTGAGTTGGAGGGTGCTCAGAAGCCACAGGGGAGACTTGAGTGTGGTTGGGTGCAGGTGTGCCAATATGTGTGGGTGTGTGCGCATGTGTGCGAGTGTGTTTTAGTGTGTGTGAGAGTGTGCGTGAGTGCGGGCGTGCGAGTGTGTATGGGTGTGTGCGGGTGTGTGTGTGTGTGTGTGTGTGCGGGCATGTGCGTGTGTGTTTTGGTGGGGGTAGGTGTGTGTGTGTGTGTGTAGGCGTGTATGTGTATCTGCGGGTGTGTGCGGGTGTGTATAGGATTGTGTGTGTGTGTGGGGTGTGTGTGGGTGTGTGCGGCTGTGTGTGAATGTGTGTGGGTGTGTGCTAGTGTCTTTGGGTGTGTGTGAGTGGGTTTGGGTGTGTGCATGCGTGTGTTAGAGTGAGTGGGACTGTGCAGGGTGTGCAGGTGGGTTCGGGTGTGTGTGGATGTGTGCAGGAGTGTGCAAGTATATGCGGGTGTGTGTGGTTGTGTGCAGGTTGTGTGTGTGATTGGGTGTGTTTGGGTTTGTGTGGGTGTTTGTTAGTGTGTGCGAGAGTGTGTGGGTGTGTATGAGTCTGTGTGGGTCTGTGAGAGTGTGTGTGAGTGCAAGTGCGTGTGTGCGGGTGCTTGAGGTTGTGCGCCTGTGCGAGAGGGTGAGTGGTTGTGTGCAGGTGTGTGAGGGTGTGGGTGTGAGGGTGTGTGTGAGTGTGTGCAGGTGTGTGAGGGTGAGTGGGTGTGTGCAGGTGTGTGCGTATGTGTGCGGGTGTGTGTGAGTGTGTGTGAGTGTGTTTGTGTGTGCGAGTGTCTATGGGTGTTTGTGGGTGTGTGCGGTTGAGTGCGACTGTGTGCAGGTGTGTGCGCGTGTGTATGTGTGTGTGCAGGTGAGTGTGGGTATGTGGGTGTGTGCGGGTGTGTGCGTGTGTGTATAGGTTTCTGTGTGTGTGTGCGGGTGTGTGTGGGTGCGCTCCCCGGGTGGGCTGAATGTCATGACTGTGTTAGGGGAGAGAAGGCCCAAAGAGGCCTTCAGGGAGCTGCCATGGCATAGCAGTGCTCAGGAAAGAGCACCCTTCTTTCTTTAGGCTGGAGGCACACTCGAGTTTCTGCTTGAGGCAGAGGGACGGCAGAGAGGCCATCACTGGCTGAAGGCAAAGCAGAGAGATTTTCGGTGGAGCGATGGCTCCATCTGCTGGCTGACAAGCGTGGAAGGTGAAGCCTCGCTCCAACTGAGTTCCTGAGGAAGGTCCCAAGCAGGAGGCACTCTGGCTCCACAAGCTAGAGGGTCCTGCTTAGGACTTCCCAGTGGCTCCAGAGTGGATGGCAAGGGCATGTGGGTTGGAGGGTGCTCGGAAGCCGCAGGGGAGGCTTTGGGCACCCAGTGCTCTGTGACGAAACACGCTGCAGGCCCGAGCATCCATGAACTCCTCCAAGGTTTTGGAGCAGGAAATCTGTCCTTAGCAGAAGGCTTCCTGCAAAGGCCTGCAGGCCTTTCTGGGTGGCTAAGCTGCAGCTCCCTTGCAGGCTGCTGGTCCAGGGGCCTGTGTCCCTTGGTCTAAAGTGCTGTAGGAGGAGCTCCTAGCAAGGGGAGAGCAAGCACCTTGTTTCCCTTGAAGAGACTGGCTTGTACATGGGGAGGCCTGCCAGCAGCGAAGACAGCGCAGGCAGCATGGGGGTTTGGCAGGCAGCTAAGAGGCTGCAGGAGTCCTGCATGAAACAGGGGTCATGACTGGTTTCTCCTCAAGGCCCAATGGCAACGTGCACACACAGCCTCTGGACCTGCAGCTCCCGAGCAGTGCAAGAGACCCCCAGGCAGCACCCTGGGGCCTCCTCGGATGAGCTGTGCTCCATAGAGGGCCTGCCTGCTGGCAATGGCCTAGGCCACCCCAGGCCCTAGAGAGGCCCGGCTGAGCCTGGGATGGGCCCTGCCCTCGCAGTGCTCAGGGAAAACCCGTGTTTGAGGCCAGGCTGCAGGCACATTCAATGTTGTGTCTGCTGCAGAGAGACTTCAGCTAGGACTTCCAGGGGGAATGTGAAGCGCTGTGGTTTTTACCTGCAATCCATGTGCCTCACTTGGGGTGCCCGGCCCATCCGTCCCACACTCCTTGGATGTGTGTTCCTCAGACAGCTGGACAGCTGGGGAAGTGGACCTCCCCCAGCAAGGGAGACCTGCCTAGAACATTGCTCTGTGTACAAAGAGGATTCGCTGTGCCTCTGGCACTGGGGAGAGACTTTCTGCACCCAGGAGACACTTGGCACACACAGCGTTTCCCCATGGAAAGTGGTGTGAAAAAGAGCACCCGCCGGGGCTGCATGGCCCTCTGCGGTAGAAGCCCTCCACGCAGCAGGCTGTCATGGACTCGGCTGCAGGCCTTTGTGGCTGGAGAGACTGCAGCTCCTCTGGAGGCTCTGGGCCAATTTTCACTCACCTTCGAGTGCAATAGGCTTGTGGGTTAAGGTGCTTGCAAAGGAAGGCAAGCAGCCTGCTCCTTTCCATTAGGAACACGTGTGGTGAGAGGCTTGGCAGCAGAGAAGAACAAAGAGGGGCAGCCAAGGAGGGGATTTGCATGCAGCTGGGTGGCCCCCAAATCTCCTGTTTCCCAAGCAGGGAATGCCTGCTGTGCCCATCAGTGCCCATTTCTAAGTGGGCACCCAGCCTCTGGATCTGCCCTTTCCCAGCCCTGAAAACACATGCAGGCCACACCCTGAGCCCTTCCAACTGTGAACTTTGCTCCCTGTGAGGGCTGAATGCCACATCTGGCTAAGGTGGGAGAAGGCCCGAGGAGGCCTTGGGGGACCTGCCAAGACATAGCAGTGCTCAGCAATGAGCACTCTGCTTTCTTTTGGCTGGACGCACATTCCAGTTTCTGCTTGAGGCCCGGAGAGGTCAGATAGGCGATCCCCGGGGGAAGGCAGAGCAGAGGGTTTTTCGGTGGAGCGTTGGCTCCCTCTGCTGGCCGTCAAGCGTGGAAGGCTAAGCCTTGCTCCAGCTGAGTTCCTGAGCAAGTTTTCAAGCAGGAGGCACTCTGGCTCCACAAGCTAGAGGACTTCCCAGTGGCTCCAGAGTGGGTGGCAAGGGCATGTGAGTTGGAGGGTGCTCAGAAGCCACAGGGGAGACTTGAGTGTGGTTGGGTGCAGGTGTGCCAATATGTGTGGGTGTGTGCGCATGTGTGCGAGTGTGTTTTAGTGTGTGTGAGAGTGTGCGTGAGTGCGGGCGTGCGAGTGTGTATGGGTGTGTGCGGGTGTGTGTGTGTGTGTGTGTGTGCGGGCATGTGCGTGTGTGTTTTGGTGGGGGTAGGTGTGTGTGTGTGTGTGTAGGCGTGTATGTGTATCTGCGGGTGTGTGCGGGTGTGTATAGGATTGTGTGTGTGTGTGGGGTGTGTGTGGGTGTGTGCGGCTGTGTGTGAATGTGTGTGGGTGTGTGTTAGTGTCTTTGGGTGTGTGTGAGTGGGTTTGGGTGTGTGCATGCGTGTGTTAGAGTGAGTGGGACTGTGCAGGGTGTGCAGGTGGGTTCGGGTGTGTGTGGATGTGTGCAGGAGTGTGCAAGTATATGCGGGTGTGTGTGGTTGTGTGCAGGTTGTGTGTGTGATTGGGTGTGTTTGGGTTTGTGTGGGTGTTTGTTAGTGTGTGCGAGAGTGTGTGGGTGTGTATGAGTCTGTGTGGGTCTGTGAGAGTGTGTGTGAGTGCAAGTGCGTGTGTGCGGGTGCTTGAGGTTGTGCGCCTGTGCGAGAGGGTGAGTGGTTGTGTGCAGGTGTGTGAGGGTGTGGGTGTGAGGGTGTGTGTGAGTGTGTGCAGGTGTGTGAGGGTGAGTGGGTGTGTGCAGGTGTGTGCGTATGTGTGCGGGTGTGTGTGAGTGTGTGTGAGTGTGTTTGTGTGTGCGAGTGTCTATGGGTGTTTGTGGGTGTGTGCGGTTGAGTGCGACTGTGTGCAGGTGTGTGCGCGTGTGTATGTGTGTGTGCAGGTGAGTGTGGGTATGTGGGTGTGTGCGGGTGTGTGCGTGTGTGTATAGGTTTCTGTGTGTGTGTGCGGGTGTGTGTGGGTGCGCTCCCCGGGTGGGCTGAATGTCATGACTGTGTTAGGGGAGAGAAGGCCCAAAGAGGCCTTCAGGGAGCTGCCATGGCATAGCAGTGCTCAGGAAAGAGCACCCTTCTTTCTTTAGGCTGGAGGCACACTCGAGTTTCTGCTTGAGGCAGAGGGACGGCAGAGAGGCCATCACTGGCTGAAGGCAAAGCAGAGAGATTTTCGGTGGAGCGATGGCTCCATCTGCTGGCTGACAAGCGTGGAAGGTGAAGCCTCGCTCCAACTGAGTTCCTGAGGAAGGTCCCAAGCGGGAGGCACTCTGGCTCCACAAGCTAGAGGGTCCTGCTTAGGACTTCCCAGTGGCTCCAGAGTGGATGGCAAGGGCATGTGGGTTGGAGGGTGCTCGGAAGCCGCAGGGGAGGCTTTGGGCACCCAGTGCTCTGTGACGAAACACGCTGCAGGCCCGAGCATCCATGAACTCCTCCAAGGTTTTGGAGCAGGAAATCTGTCCTTAGCAGAAGGCTTCCTGCAAAGGCCTGCAGGCCTTTCTGGGTGGCTAAGCTGCAGCTCCCTTGCAGGCTGCTGGTCCAGGGGCCTGTGTCCCTTGGTCTAAAGTGCTGTAGGAGGAGCTCCTAGCAAGGGGAGAGCAAGCACCTTGTTTCCCTTGAAGAGACTGGCTTGTACATGGGGAGGCCTGCCAGCAGCGAAGACAGCGCAGGCAGCATGGGGGTTTGGCAGGCAGCTAAGAGGCTGCAGGAGTCCTGCATGAAACAGGGGTCATGACTGGTTTCTCCTCAAGGCCCAATGGCAACGTGCACACACAGCCTCTGGACCTGCAGCTCCCGAGCAGTGCAAGAGACCCCCAGGCAGCACCCTGGGGCCTCCTCGGATGAGCTGTGCTCCATAGAGGGCCTGCCTGCTGGCAATGGCCTAGGCCACCCCAGGCCCTAGAGAGGCCCGGCTGAGCCTGGGATGGGCCCTGCCCTCGCAGTGCTCAGGGAAAACCCGTGTTTGAGGCCAGGCTGCAGGCACATTCAATGTTGTGTCTGCTGCAGAGAGACTTCAGCTAGGACTTCCAGGGGGAATGTGAAGCGCTGTGGTTTTTACCTGCAATCCATGTGCCTCACTTGGGGTGCCCGGCCCATCCGTCCCACACTCCTTGGATGTGTGTTCCTCAGACAGCTGGACAGCTGGGGAAGTGGACCTCCCCCAGCAAGGGAGACCTGCCTAGAACATTGCTCTGTGTACAAAGAGGATTCGCTGTGCCTCTGGCACTGGGGAGAGACTTTCTGCACCCAGGAGACACTTGGCACACACAGCGTTTCCCCATGGAAAGTGGTGTGAAAAAGAGCACCCGCCGGGGCTGCATGGCCCTCTGCGGTAGAAGCCCTCCACGCAGCAGGCTGTCATGGACTCGGCTGCAGGCCTTTGTGGCTGGAGAGACTGCAGCTCCTCTGGAGGCTCTGGGCCAATTTTCACTCACCTTCGAGTGCAATAGGCTTGTGGGTTAAGGTGCTTGCAAAGGAAGGCAAGCAGCCTGCTCCTTTCCATTAGGAACACGTGTGGTGAGAGGCTTGGCAGCAGAGAAGAACAAAGAGGGGCAGCCAAGGAGGGGATTTGCATGCAGCTGGGTGGCCCCCAAATCTCCTGTTTCCCAAGCAGGGAATGCCTGCTGTGCCCATCAGTGCCCATTTCTAAGTGGGCACCCAGCCTCTGGATCTGCCCTTTCCCAGCCCTGAAAACACATGCAGGCCACACCCTGAGCCCTTCCAACTGTGAACTTTGCTCCCTGTGAGGGCTGAATGCCACATCTGGCTAAGGTGGGAGAAGGCCCGAGGAGGCCTTGGGGGACCTGCCAAGACATAGCAGTGCTCAGCAATGAGCACTCTGCTTTCTTTTGGCTGGACGCACATTCCAGTTTCTGCTTGAGGCCCGGAGAGGTCAGATAGGCGATCCCCGGGGGAAGGCAGAGCAGAGGGTTTTTCGGTGGAGCGTTGGCTCCCTCTGCTGGCCGTCAAGCGTGGAAGGCTAAGCCTTGCTCCAGCTGAGTTCCTGAGCAAGTTTTCAAGCAGGAGGCACTCTGGCTCCACAAGCTAGAGGACTTCCCAGTGGCTCCAGAGTGGGTGGCAAGGGCATGTGAGTTGGAGGGTGCTCAGAAGCCACAGGGGAGACTTGAGTGTGGTTGGGTGCAGGTGTGCCAATATGTGTGGGTGTGTGCGCATGTGTGCGAGTGTGTTTTAGTGTGTGTGAGAGTGTGCGTGAGTGCGGGCGTGCGAGTGTGTATGGGTGTGTGCGGGTGTGTGTGTGTGTGTGTGTGTGCGGGCATGTGCGTGTGTGTTTTGGTGGGGGTAGGTGTGTGTGTGTGTGTGTAGGCGTGTATGTGTATCTGCGGGTGTGTGCGGGTGTGTATAGGATTGTGTGTGTGTGTGGGGTGTGTGTGGGTGTGTGCGGCTGTGTGTGAATGTGTGTGGGTGTGTGCTAGTGTCTTTGGGTGTGTGTGAGTGGGTTTGGGTGTGTGCATGCGTGTGTTAGAGTGAGTGGGACTGTGCAGGGTGTGCAGGTGGGTTCGGGTGTGTGTGGATGTGTGCAGGAGTGTGCAAGTATATGCGGGTGTGTGTGGTTGTGTGCAGGTTGTGTGTGTGATTGGGTGTGTTTGGGTTTGTGTGGGTGTTTGTTAGTGTGTGCGAGAGTGTGTGGGTGTGTATGAGTCTGTGTGGGTCTGTGAGAGTGTGTGTGAGTGCAAGTGCGTGTGTGCGGGTGCTTGAGGTTGTGCGCCTGTGCGAGAGGGTGAGTGGTTGTGTGCAGGTGTGTGAGGGTGTGGGTGTGAGGGTGTGTGTGAGTGTGTGCAGGTGTGTGAGGGTGAGTGGGTGTGTGCAGGTGTGTGCGTATGTGTGCGGGTGTGTGTGAGTGTGTGTGAGTGTGTTTGTGTGTGCGAGTGTCTATGGGTGTTTGTGGGTGTGTGCGGTTGAGTGCGACTGTGTGCAGGTGTGTGCGCGTGTGTATGTGTGTGTGCAGGTGAGTGTGGGTATGTGGGTGTGTGCGGGTGTGTGCGTGTGTGTATAGGTTTCTGTGTGTGTGTGCGGGTGTGTGTGGGTGCGCTCCCCGGGTGGGCTGAATGTCATGACTGTGTTAGGGGAGAGAAGGCCCAAAGAGGCCTTCAGGGAGCTGCCATGGCATAGCAGTGCTCAGGAAAGAGCACCCTTCTTTCTTTAGGCTGGAGGCACACTCGAGTTTCTGCTTGAGGCAGAGGGACGGCAGAGAGGCCATCACTGGCTGAAGGCAAAGCAGAGAGATTTTCGGTGGAGCGATGGCTCCATCTGCTGGCTGACAAGCGTGGAAGGCGAAGCCTCGCTCCAACTGAGTTCCTGAGGAAGGTCCCAAGCAGGAGGCACTCTGGCTCCACAAGCTAGAGGGTCCTGCTTAGGACTTCCCAGTGGCTCCAGAGTGGATGGCAAGGGCATGTGGGTTGGAGGGTGCTCGGAAGCCGCAGGGGAGGCTTTGGGCACCCAGTGCTCTGTGACGAAACACGCTGCAGGCCCGAGCATCCATGAACTCCTCCAAGGTTTTGGAGCAGGAAATCTGTCCTTAGCAGAAGGCTTCCTGCAAAGGCCTGCAGGCCTTTCTGGGTGGCTAAGCTGCAGCTCCCTTGCAGGCTGCTGGTCCAGGGGCCTGTGTCCCTTGGTCTAAAGTGCTGTAGGAGGAGCTCCTAGCAAGGGGAGAGCAAGCACCTTGTTTCCCTTGAAGAGACTGGCTTGTACATGGGGAGGCCTGCCAGCAGCGAAGACAGCGCAGGCAGCATGGGGGTTTGGCAGGCAGCTAAGAGGCTGCAGGAGTCCTGCATGAAACAGGGGTCATGACTGGTTTCTCCTCAAGGCCCAATGGCAACGTGCACACACAGCCTCTGGACCTGCAGCTCCCGAGCAGTGCAAGAGACCCCCAGGCAGCACCCTGGGGCCTCCTCGGATGAGCTGTGCTCCATAGAGGGCCTGCCTGCTGGCAATGGCCTAGGCCACCCCAGGCCCTAGAGAGGCCCGGCTGAGCCTGGGATGGGCCCTGCCCTCGCAGTGCTCAGGGAAAACCCGTGTTTGAGGCCAGGCTGCAGGCACATTCAATGTTGTGTCTGCTGCAGAGAGACTTCAGCTAGGACTTCCAGGGGGAATGTGAAGCGCTGTGGTTTTTACCTGCAATCCATGTGCCTCACTTGGGGTGCCCGGCCCATCCGTCCCACACTCCTTGGATGTGTGTTCCTCAGACAGCTGGACAGCTGGGGAAGTGGACCTCCCCCAGCAAGGGAGACCTGCCTAGAACATTGCTCTGTGTACAAAGAGGATTCGCTGTGCCTCTGGCACTGGGGAGAGACTTTCTGCACCCAGGAGACACTTGGCACACACAGCGTTTCCCCATGGAAAGTGGTGTGAAAAAGAGCACCCGCCGGGGCTGCATGGCCCTCTGCGGTAGAAGCCCTCCACGCAGCAGGCTGTCATGGACTCGGCTGCAGGCCTTTGTGGCTGGAGAGACTGCAGCTCCTCTGGAGGCTCTGGGCCAATTTTCACTCACCTTCGAGTGCAATAGGCTTGTGGGTTAAGGTGCTTGCAAAGGAAGGCAAGCAGCCTGCTCCTTTCCATTAGGAACACGTGTGGTGAGAGGCTTGGCAGCAGAGAAGAACAAAGAGGGGCAGCCAAGGAGGGGATTTGCATGCAGCTGGGTGGCCCCCAAATCTCCTGTTTCCCAAGCAGGGAATGCCTGCTGTGCCCATCAGTGCCCATTTCTAAGTGGGCACCCAGCCTCTGGATCTGCCCTTTCCCAGCCCTGAAAACACACGCAGGCCACACCCTGAGCCCTTCCAACTGTGAACTTTGCTCCCTGTGAGGGCTGAATGCCACATCTGGCTAAGGTGGGAGAAGGCCCGAGGAGGCCTTGGGGGACCTGCCAAGACATAGCAGTGCTCAGCAATGAGCACTCTGCTTTCTTTTGGCTGGACGCACATTCCAGTTTCTGCTTGAGGCCCGGAGAGGTCAGATAGGCGATCCCCGGGGGAAGGCAGAGCAGAGGGTTTTTCGGTGGAGCGTTGGCTCCCTCTGCTGGCCGTCAAGCGTGGAAGGCTAAGCCTTGCTCCAGCTGAGTTCCTGAGCAAGTTTCCAAGCAGGAGGCACTCTGGCTCCACAAGCTAGAGGACTTCCCAGTGGCTCCAGAGTGGGTGGCAAGGGCATGTGAGATGGAGGGTGCTCAGAAGCCACAGGGGAGACTTGAGTGTGGTTGGGTGCAGGTGTGCCAATATGTGTGGGTGTGTGCGCATGTGTGCGAGTGTGTTTTAGTGTGTGTGAGAGTGTGCGTGAGTGCGGGCGTGCGAGTGTGTATGGGTGTGTGCGGGTGTGTGTGTGTGTGTGTGTGTGCGGGCATGTGCGTGTGTGTTTTGGTGGGGGTAGGTGTGTGTGTGTGTGTGTAGGCGTGTATGTGTATCTGCGGGTGTGTGCGGGTGTGTATAGGATTGTGTGTGTGTGTGGGGTGTGTGTGGGTGTGTGCGGCTGTGTGTGAATGTGTGTGGGTGTGTGCTAGTGTCTTTGGGTGTGTGTGAGTGGGTTTGGGTGTGTGCATGCGTGTGTTAGAGTGAGTGGGACTGTGCAGGGTGTGCAGGTGGGTTCGGTTGTGTGTGGATGTGTGCAGGAGAGTGCAAGTATATGCGGGTATGTGTGGTTGTGTGCAGGTTGTGTGTGTGATTGGGTGTGTTTGTGTTTGTGTGGGTGTTTGTTAGTGTGTGCGAGAGTGTGTGGGTGTGTATGAGTCTGTGTGGGTCTGTGAGAGTGTGTGTGAGTGCAAGTGCGTGTGTGCGGGTGCTTGAGGTTGTGCGCCTGTGCGAGAGGGTGAGTGGTTGTGTGCAGGTGTGTGAGGGTGTGGGTGTGAGGGTGTGTGTGAGTGTGTGCAGGTGTGTGAGGGTGAGTGGGTGTGTGCAGGTGTGTGCGTATGTGTGCGGGTGTGTGTGAGTGTGTGTGAGTGTGTTTGTGTGTGCGAGTGTCTATGGGTGTTTGTGGGTGTGTGCGGTTGAGTGCAACTGTGTGCAGGTGTGTGCGCGTGTGTATGTGTGTGTGCAGGTGAGTGTGGGTATGTGGGTGTGTGCGGGTGTGTGCGTGTGTGTATAGGTTTCTGTGTGTGTGTGCGGGTGTGTGTGGGTGCGCTCCCCGGGTGGGCTGAATGTCATGACTGTGTTAGGGGAGAGAAGGCCCAAAGAGGCCTTCAGGGAGCTGCCATGGCATAGCAGTGCTCAGGAAAGAGCACCCTTCTTTCTTTAGGCTGGAGGCACACTCGAGTTTCTGCTTGAGGCAGAGGGACGGCAGAGAGGCCATCACTGGCTGAAGGCAAAGCAGAGAGATTTTCGGTGGAGCGATGGCTCCATCTGCTGGCTGACAAGCGTGGAAGGTGAAGCCTCGCTCCAACTGAGTTCCTGAGGAAGGTCCCAAGCAGGAGGCACTCTGGCTCCACAAGCTAGAGGGTCCTGCTTAGGACTTCCCAGTGGCTCCAGAGTGGATGGCAAGGGCATGTGGGTTGGAGGGTGCTCGGAAGCCGCAGGGGAGGCTTTGGGCACCCAGTGCTCTGTGACGAAACACGCTGCAGGCCCGAGCATCCATGAACTCCTCCAAGGTTTTGGAGCAGGAAATCTGTCCTTAGCAGAAGGCTTCCTGCAAAGGCCTGCAGGCCTTTCTGGGTGGCTAAGCTGCAGCTCCCTTGCAGGCTGCTGGTCCAGGGGCCTGTGTCCCTTGGTCTAAAGTGCTGTAGGAGGAGCTCCTAGCAAGGGGAGAGCAAGCACCTTGTTTCCCTTGAAGAGACTGGCTTGTACATGGGGAGGCCTGCCAGCAGCGAAGACAGCGCAGGCAGCATGGGGGTTTGGCAGGCAGCTAAGAGGCTGCAGGAGTCCTGCATGAAATAGGGGTCATGACTGGTTTCTCCTCAAGGCCCAATGGCAACGTGCACACACAGCCTCTGGACCTGCAGCTCCCGAGCAGTGCAAGAGACCCCCAGGCAGCACCCTGGGGCCTCCTCGGATGAGCTGTGCTCCATAGAGGGCCTGCCTGCTGGCAATGGCCTAGGCCACCCCAGGCCCTAGAGAGGCCCGGCTGAGCCTGGGATGGGCCCTGCCCTCGCAGTGCTCAGGGAAAACCCGTGTTTGAGGCCAGGCTGCAGGCACATTCAATGTTGTGTCTGCTGCAGAGAGACTTCAGCTAGGACTTCCAGGGGGAATGTGAAGCGCTGTGGTTTTTACCTGCAATCCATGTGCCTCACTTGGGGTGCCCGGCCCATCCGTCCCACACTCCTTGGATGTGTGTTCCTCAGACAGCTGGACAGCTGGGGAAGTGGACCTCCCCCAGCAAGGGAGACCTGCCTAGAACATTGCTCTGTGTACAAAGAGGATTCGCTGTGCCTCTGGCACTGGGGAGAGACTTTCTGCACCCAGGAGACACTTGGCACACACAGCGTTTCCCCATGGAAAGTGGTGTGAAAAAGAGCACCCGCCGGGGCTGCATGGCCCTCTGCGGTAGAAGCCCTCCACGCAGCAGGCTGTCATGGACTCGGCTGCAGGCCTTTGTGGCTGGAGAGACTGCAGCTCCTCTGGAGGCTCTGGGCCAATTTTCACTCACCTTCGAGTGCAATAGGCTTGTGGGTTAAGGTGCTTGCAAAGGAAGGCAAGCAGCCTGCTCCTTTCCATTAGGAACACGTGTGGTGAGAGGCTTGGCAGCAGAGAAGAACAAAGAGGGGCAGCCAAGGAGGGGATTTGCATGCAGCTGGGTGGCCCCCAAATCTCCTGTTTCCCAAGCAGGGAATGCCTGCTGTGCCCATCAGTGCCCATTTCTAAGTGGGCACCCAGCCTCTGGATCTGCCCTTTCCCAGCCCTGAAAACACACACAGGCCACACCCTGAGCCCTTCCAACTGTGAACTTTGCTCCCTGTGAGGGCTGAATGCCACATCTGGCTAAGGTGGGAGAAGGCCCGAGGAGGCCTTGGGGGACCTGCCAAGACATAGCAGTGCTCAGCAATGAGCACTCTGCTTTCTTTTGGCTGGACGCACATTCCAGTTTCTGCTTGAGGCCCGGAGAGGTCAGATAGGCGATCCCCGGGGGAAGGCAGAGCAGAGGGTTTTTCGGTGGAGCGTTGGCTCCCTCTGCTGGCCGTCAAGCGTGGAAGGCTAAGCCTTGCTCCAGCTGAGTTCCTGAGCAAGTTTCCAAGCAGGAGGCACTCTGGCTCCACAAGCTAGAGGACTTCCCAGTGGCTCCAGAGTGGGTGGCAAGGGCATGTGAGATGGAGGGTGCTCAGAAGCCACAGGGGAGACTTGAGTGTGGTTGGGTGCAGGTGTGCCAATATGTGTGGGTGTGTGCGCATGTGTGCGAGTGTGTTTTAGTGTGTGTGAGAGTGTGCGTGAGTGCGGGCGTGCGAGTGTGTATGGGTGTGTGCGGGTGTGTGTGTGTGTGTGTGTGCGGGCATGTGCGTGTGTGTTTTGGTGGGGGTAGGTGTGTGTGTGTGTGTGTAGGCGTGTATGTGTATCTGCGGGTGTGTGCGGGTGTGTATAGGATTGTGTGTGTGTGTGGGGTGTGTGTGGGTGTGTGCGGCTGTGTGTGAATGTGTGTGGGTGTGTGCTAGTGTCTTTGGGTGTGTGTGAGTGGGTTTGGGTGTGTGCATGCGTGTGTTAGAGTGAGTGGGACTGTGCAGGGTGTGCAGGTGGGTTCGGTTGTGTGTGGATGTGTGCAGGAGAGTGCAAGTATATGCGGGTATGTGTGGTTGTGTGCAGGTTGTGTGTGTGATTGGGTGTGTTTGTGTTTGTGTGGGTGTTTGTTAGTGTGTGCGAGAGTGTGTGGGTGTGTATGAGTCTGTGTGGGTCTGTGAGAGTGTGTGTGAGTGCAAGTGCGTGTGTGCGGGTGCTTGAGGTTGTGCGCCTGTGCGAGAGGGTGAGTGGTTGTGTGCAGGTGTGTGAGGGTGTGGGTGTGAGGGTGTGTGTGAGTGTGTGCAGGTGTGTGAGGGTGAGTGGGTGTGTGCAGGTGTGTGCGTATGTGTGCGGGTGTGTGTGAGTGTGTGTGAGTGTGTTTGTGTGTGCGAGTGTCTATGGGTGTTTGTGGGTGTGTGCGGTTGAGTGCAACTGTGTGCAGGTGTGTGCGCGTGTGTATGTGTGTGTGCAGGTGAGTGTGGGTATGTGGGTGTGTGCGGGTGTGTGCGTGTGTGTATAGGTTTCTGTGTGTGTGTGCGGGTGTGTGTGGGTGCGCTCCCCGGGTGGGCTGAATGTCATGACTGTGTTAGGGGAGAGAAGGCCCAAAGAGGCCTTCAGGGAGCTGCCATGGCATAGCAGTGCTCAGGAAAGAGCACCCTTCTTTCTTTAGGCTGGAGGCACACTCGAGTTTCTGCTTGAGGCAGAGGGACGGCAGAGAGGCCATCACTGGCTGAAGGCAAAGCAGAGAGATTTTCGGTGGAGCGATGGCTCCATCTGCTGGCTGACAAGCGTGGAAGGTGAAGCCTCGCTCCAACTGAGTTCCTGAGGAAGGTCCCAAGCAGGAGGCACTCTGGCTCCACAAGCTAGAGGGTCCTGCTTAGGACTTCCCAGTGGCTCCAGAGTGGATGGCAAGGGCATGTGGGTTGGAGGGTGCTCGGAAGCCGCAGGGGAGGCTTTGGGCACCCAGTGCTCTGTGACGAAACACGCTGCAGGCCCGAGCATCCATGAACTCCTCCAAGGTTTTGGAGCAGGAAATCTGTCCTTAGCAGAAGGCTTCCTGCAAAGGCCTGCAGGCCTTTCTGGGTGGCTAAGCTGCAGCTCCCTTGCAGGCTGCTGGTCCAGGGGCCTGTGTCCCTTGGTCTAAAGTGCTGTAGGAGGAGCTCCTAGCAAGGGGAGAGCAAGCACCTTGTTTCCCTTGAAGAGACTGGCTTGTACATGGGGAGGCCTGCCAGCAGCGAAGACAGCGCAGGCAGCATGGGGGTTTGGCAGGCAGCTAAGAGGCTGCAGGAGTCCTGCATGAAATAGGGGTCATGACTGGTTTCTCCTCAAGGCCCAATGGCAACGTGCACACACAGCCTCTGGACCTGCAGCTCCCGAGCAGTGCAAGAGACCCCCAGGCAGCACCCTGGGGCCTCCTCGGATGAGCTGTGCTCCATAGAGGGCCTGCCTGCTGGCAATGGCCTAGGCCACCCCAGGCCCTAGAGAGGCCCGGCTGAGCCTGGGATGGGCCCTGCCCTCGCAGTGCTCAGGGAAAACCCGTGTTTGAGGCCAGGCTGCAGGCACATTCAATGTTGTGTCTGCTGCAGAGAGACTTCAGCTAGGACTTCCAGGGGGAATGTGAAGCGCTGTGGTTTTTACCTGCAATCCATGTGCCTCACTTGGGGTGCCCGGCCCATCCGTCCCACACTCCTTGGATGTGTGTTCCTCAGACAGCTGGACAGCTGGGGAAGTGGACCTCCCCCAGCAAGGGAGATCTGCCTAGAACATTGCTCTGTGTACAAAGAGGATTCGCTGTGCCTCTGGCACTGGGGAGAGACTTTCTGCACCCAGGAGACACTTGGCACACACAGCGTTTCCCCATGGAAAGTGGTGTGAAAAAGAGCACCCGCCGGGGCTGCATGGCCCTCTGTGGTAGAAGCCCTCCACGCAGCAGGCTGTCATGGACTCGGCTGCAGGCCTTTGTGGCTGGAGAGACTGCAGCTCCTCTGGAGGCTCTGGGCCAATTTTCACTCACCTTCGAGTGCAATAGGCTTGTGGGTTAAGGTGCTTGCAAAGGAAGGCAAGCAGCCTGCTCCTTTCCATTAGGAACACGTGTGGTGAGAGGCTTGGCAGCAGAGAAGAACAAAGAGGGGCAGCCAAGGAGGGGATTTGCATGCAGCTGGGTGGCCCCCAAATCTCCTGTTTCCCAAGCAGGGAATGCCTGCTGTGCCCATCAGTGCCCATTTCTAAGTGGGCACCCAGCCTCTGGATCTGCCCTTTCCCAGCCCTGAAAACACATGCAGGCCACACCCTGAGCCCTTCCAACTGTGAACTTTGCTCCCTGTGAGGGCTGAATGCCACATCTGGCTAAGGTGGGAGAAGGCCCGAGGAGGCCTTGGGGGACCTGCCAAGACATAGCAGTGCTCAGCAATGAGCACTCTGCTTTCTTTTGGCTGGACGCACATTCCAGTTTCTGCTTGAGGCCCGGAGAGGTCAGATAGGCGATCCCCGGGGGAAGGCAGAGCAGAGGGTTTTTCGGTGGAGCGTTGGCTCCCTCTGCTGGCCGTCAAGCGTGGAAGGCTAAGCCTTGCTCCAGCTGAGTTCCTGAGCAAGTTTTCAAGCAGGAGGCACTCTGGCTCCACAAGCTAGAGGACTTCCCAGTGGCTCCAGAGTGGGTGGCAAGGGCATGTGAGTTGGAGGGTGCTCAGAAGCCACAGGGGAGACTTGAGTGTGGTTGGGTGCAGGTGTGCCAATATGTGTGGGTGTGTGCGCATGTGTGCGAGTGTGTTTTAGTGTGTGTGAGAGTGTGCGTGAGTGCGGGCGTGCGAGTGTGTATGGGTGTGTGCGGGTGTGTGTGTGTGTGTGTGTGTGCGGGCATGTGCGTGTGTGTTTTGGTGGGGGTAGGTGTGTGTGTGTGTGTGTAGGCGTGTATGTGTATCTGCGGGTGTGTGCGGGTGTGTATAGGATTGTGTGTGTGTGTGGGGTGTGTGTGGGTGTGTGCGGCTGTGTGTGAATGTGTGTGGGTGTGTGCTAGTGTCTTTGGGTGTGTGTGAGTGGGTTTGGGTGTGTGCATGCGTGTGTTAGAGTGAGTGGGACTGTGCAGGGTGTGCAGGTGGGTTCGGGTGTGTGTGGATGTGTGCAGGAGTGTGCAAGTATATGCGGGTGTGTGTGGTTGTGTGCAGGTTGTGTGTGTGATTGGGTGTGTTTGGGTTTGTGTGGGTGTTTGTTAGTGTGTGCGAGAGTGTGTGGGTGTGTATGAGTCTGTGTGGGTCTGTGAGAGTGTGTGTGAGTGCAAGTGCGTGTGTGCGGGTGCTTGAGGTTGTGCGCCTGTGCGAGAGGGTGAGTGGTTGTGTGCAGGTGTGTGAGGGTGTGGGTGTGAGGGTGTGTGTGAGTGTGTGCAGGTGTGTGAGGGTGAGTGGGTGTGTGCAGGTGTGTGCGTATGTGTGCGGGTGTGTGTGAGTGTGTGTGAGTGTGTTTGTGTGTGCGAGTGTCTATGGGTGTTTGTGGGTGTGTGCGGTTGAGTGCGACTGTGTGCAGGTGTGTGCGCGTGTGTATGTGTGTGTGCAGGTGAGTGTGGGTATGTGGGTGTGTGCGGGTGTGTGCGTGTGTGTATAGGTTTCTGTGTGTGTGTGCGGGTGTGTGTGGGTGCGCTCCCCGGGTGGGCTGAATGTCATGACTGTGTTAGGGGAGAGAAGGCCCAAAGAGGCCTTCAGGGAGCTGCCATGGCATAGCAGTGCTCAGGAAAGAGCACCCTTCTTTCTTTAGGCTGGAGGCACACTCGAGTTTCTGCTTGAGGCAGAGGGACGGCAGAGAGGCCATCACTGGCTGAAGGCAAAGCAGAGAGATTTTCGGTGGAGCGATGGCTCCATCTGCTGGCTGACAAGCGTGGAAGGCGAAGCCTCGCTCCAACTGAGTTCCTGAGGAAGGTCCCAAGCAGGAGGCACTCTGGCTCCACAAGCTAGAGGGTCCTGCTTAGGACTTCCCAGTGGCTCCAGAGTGGATGGCAAGGGCATGTGGGTTGGAGGGTGCTCGGAAGCCGCAGGGGAGGCTTTGGGCACCCAGTGCTCTGTGACGAAACACGCTGCAGGCCCGAGCATCCATGAACTCCTCCAAGGTTTTGGAGCAGGAAATCTGTCCTTAGCAGAAGGCTTCCTGCAAAGGCCTGCAGGCCTTTCTGGGTGGCTAAGCTGCAGCTCCCTTGCAGGCTGCTGGTCCAGGGGCCTGTGTCCCTTGGTCTAAAGTGCTGTAGGAGGAGCTCCTAGCAAGGGGAGAGCAAGCACCTTGTTTCCCTTGAAGAGACTGGCTTGTACATGGGGAGGCCTGCCAGCAGCGAAGACAGCGCAGGCAGCATGGGGGTTTGGCAGGCAGCTAAGAGGCTGCAGGAGTCCTGCATGAAACAGGGGTCATGACTGGTTTCTCCTCAAGGCCCAATGGCAACGTGCACACACAGCCTCTGGACCTGCAGCTCCCGAGCAGTGCAAGAGACCCCCAGGCAGCACCCTGGGGCCTCCTCGGATGAGCTGTGCTCCATAGAGGGCCTGCCTGCTGGCAATGGCCTAGGCCACCCCAGGCCCTAGAGAGGCCCGGCTGAGCCTGGGATGGGCCCTGCCCTCGCAGTGCTCAGGGAAAACCCGTGCTTGAGGCCAGGCTGCAGGAACATTCAATGTTGTGTCTGCTGCAGAGAGACTTCAGCTAGGACTTCCAGGGGGAATGTGAAGCGCTGTGGTTTTTACCTGCAATCCATGTGCCTCACTTGGGGTGCCCGGCCCATCCGTCCCACACTCCTTGGATGTGTGTTCCTCAGACAGCTGGACAGCTGGGGAAGTGGACCTCCCCCAGCAAGGGAGACCTGCCTAGAACATTGCTCTGTGTACAAAGAGGATTCGCTGTGCCTCTGGCACTGGGGAGAGACTTTCTGCACCCAGGAGACACTTGGCACACACAGCGTTTCCCCATGGAAAGTGGTGTGAAAAAGAGCACCCGCCGGGGCTGCATGGCCCTCTGCGGTAGAAGCCCTCCACGCAGCAGGCTGTCATGGACTCGGCTGCAGGCCTTTGTGGCTGGAGAGACTGCAGCTCCTCTGGAGGCTCTGGGCCAATTTTCACTCACCTTCGAGTGCAATAGGCTTGTGGGTTAAGGTGCTTGCAAAGGAAGGCAAGCAGCCTGCTCCTTTCCATTAGGAACACGTGTGGTGAGAGGCTTGGCAGCAGAGAAGAACAAAGAGGGGCAGCCAAGGAGGGGATTTGCATGCAGCTGGGTGGCCCCCAAATCTCCTGTTTCCCAAGCAGGGAATGCCTGCTGTGCCCATCAGTGCCCATTTCTAAGTGGGCACCCAGCCTCTGGATCTGCCCTTTCCCAGCCCTGAAAACACACGCAGGCCACACCCTGAGCCCTTCCAACTGTGAACTTTGCTCCCTGTGAGGGCTGAATGCCACATCTGGCTAAGGTGGGAGAAGGCCCGAGGAGGCCTTGGGGGACCTGCCAAGACATAGCAGTGCTCAGCAATGAGCACTCTGCTTTCTTTTGGCTGGACGCACATTCGTTTCTGCTTGAGGCCCGGAGAGGTCAGATAGGCGATCCCCGGGGGAAGGCAGAGCAGAGGGTTTTTCGGTGGAGCGTTGGCTCCCTCTGCTGGCCGTCAAGCGTGGAAGGCTAAGCCTTGCTCCAGCTGAGTTCCTGAGCAAGTTTCCAAGCAGGAGGCACTCTGGCTCCACAAGCTAGAGGACTTCCCAGTGGCTCCAGAGTGGGTGGCAAGGGCATGTGAGTTGGAGGGTGCTCAGAAGCCACAGGGGAGACTTGAGTGTGGTTGGGTGCAGGTGTGCCAATATGTGTGGGTGTGTGCGCATGTGTGCGAGTGTGTTTTAGTGTGTGTGAGAGTGTGCGTGAGTGCGGGCGTGCGAGTGTGTATGGGTGTGTGCGGGTGTGTGTGTGTGTGTGTGTGCGGGCATGTGCATGTGTGTTTTGGTGGGGGTAGGTGTGTGTGTGTGTGTGTAGGCGTGTATGTGTATCTGCGGGTGTGTGCGGGTGTGTATAGGATTGTGTGTGTGTGTGGGGTGTGTGTGGGTGTGTGCGGCTGTGTGTGAATGTGTGTGGGTGTGTGCTAGTGTCTTTGGGTGTGTGTGAGTGGGTTTGTGTGTGTGCATGCGTGTGTTAGAGTGAGTGGGACTGTGCAGGGTGTGCAGGTGGGTTCGGGTGTGTGTGGATGTGTGCAGGAGTGTGCAAGTATATGCGGGTATGTGTGGTTGTGTGCAGGTTGTGTGTGTGATTGGGTGTGTTTGGGTTTGTGTGGGTGTTTGTTAGTGTGTGCGAGAGTGTGTGGGTGTGTATGAGTCTGTGTGGGTCTGTGAGAGTGTGTGTGAGTGCAAGTGCGTGTGTGCGGGTGCTTGAGGTTGTGCGCCTGTGCAAGAGGGTGAGTGGTTGTGTGCAGGTGTGTGAGGGTGTGGGTGTGAGGGTGTGTGTGAGTGTGTGCAGGTGTGTGAGGGTGAGTGGGTGTGTGCAGGTGTGTGTGTATGTGTGCGGGTGTGTGTGAGTGTGTGTGAGTGTGTTTGTGTGTGCGAGTGTCTATGGGTGTTTGTGGGTGTGTGCGGTTGAGTGCAACTGTGTGCAGGTGTGTGCGCGTGTGTATGTGTGTGTGCAGGTGAGTGTGGGTATGTGGGTGTGTGCGGGTGTGTGCGTGTGTGTATAGGTTTCTGTGTGTGTGTGTGGGTGTGTGTGGGTGCGCTCCCCGGGTGGGCTGAATGTCATGACTGTGTTAGGGGAGAGAAGGCCCAAAGAGGCCTTCAGGGAGCTGCCATGGCATAGCAGTGCTCAGGAAAGAGCACCCTTCTTTCTTTAGGCTGGAGGCACACTCGAGTTTCTGCTTGAGGCAGAGGGACGGCAGAGAGGCCATCACTGGCTGAAGGCAAAGCAGAGAGATTTTCGGTGGAGCGATGGCTCCATCTGCTGGCTGACAAGCGTGGAAGGCGAAGCCTCGCTCCAACTGAGTTCCTGAGGAAGGTCCCAAGCAGGAGGCACTCTGGCTCCACAAGCTAGAGGGTCCTGCTTAGGACTTCCCAGTGGCTCCAGAGTGGATGGCAAGGGCATGTGGGTTGGAGGGTGCTCGGAAGCCGCAGGGGAGGCTTTGGGCACCCAGTGCTCTGTGACGAAACACGCTGCAGGCCCGAGCATCCATGAACTCCTCCAAGGTTTTGGAGCAGGAAATCTGTCCTTAGCAGAAGGCTTCCTGCAAAGGCCTGCAGGCCTTTCTGGGTGGCTAAGCTGCAGCTCCCTTGCAGGCTGCTGGTCCAGGGGCCTGTGTCCCTTGGTCTAAAGTGCTGTAGGAGGAGCTCCTAGCAAGGGGAGAGCAAGCACCTTGTTTCCCTTGAAGAGACTGGCTTGTACATGGGGAGGCCTGCCAGCAGCGAAGACAGCGCAGGCAGCATGGGGGTTTGGCAGGCAGCTAAGAGGCTGCAGGAGTCCTGCATGAAATAGGGGTCATGACTGGTTTCTCCTCAAGGCCCAATGGCAACGTGCACACACAGCCTCTGGACCTGCAGCTCCCGAGCAGTGCAAGAGACCCCCAGGCAGCACCCTGGGGCCTCCTCGGATGAGCTGTGCTCCATAGAGGGCCTGCCTGCTGGCAATGGCCTAGGCCACCCCAGGCCCTAGAGAGGCCCGGCTGAACCTGGGATGGGCCCTGCCCTCGCAGTGCTCAGGGAAAACCCGTGTTTGAGGCCAGGCTGCAGGCACATTCAATGTTGTGTCTGCTGCAGAGAGACTTCAGCTAGGACTTCCAGGGGGAATGTGAAGCGCTGTGGTTTTTACCTGCAATCCATGTGCCTCACTTGGGGTGCCCGGCCCATCCGTCCCACACTCCTTGGATGTGTGTTCCTCAGACAGCTGGACAGCTGGGGAAGTGGACCTCCCCCAGCAAGGGAGATCTGCCTAGAACATTGCTCTGTGTACAAAGAGGATTCGCTGTGCCTCTGGCACTGGGGAGAGACTTTCTGCACCCAGGAGACACTTGGCACACACAGCGTTTCCCCATGGAAAGTGGTGTGAAAAAGAGCACCCGCCGGGGCTGCATGGCCCTCTGCGGTAGAAGCCCTCCACGCAGCAGGCTGTCATGGACTCGGCTGCAGGCCTTTGTGGCTGGAGAGACTGCAGCTCCTCTGGAGGCTCTGGGCCAATTTTCACTCACCTTCGAGTGCAATAGGCTTGTGGGTTAAGGTGCTTGCAAAGGAAGGCAAGCAGCCTGCTCCTTTCCATTAGGAACACGTGTGGTGAGAGGCTTGGCAGCAGAGAAGAACAAAGAGGGGCAGCCAAGGAGGGGATTTGCATGCAGCTGGGTGGCCCCCAAATCTCCTGTTTCCCAAGCAGGGAATGCCTGCTGTGCCCATCAGTGCCCATTTCTAAGTGGGCACCCAGCCTCTGGATCTGCCCTTTCCCAGCCCTGAAAACACACGCAGGCCACACCCTGAGCCCTTCCAACTGTGAACTTTGCTCCCTGTGAGGGCTGAATGCCACATCTGGCTAAGGTGGGAGAAGGCCCGAGGAGGCCTTGGGGGACCTGCCAAGACATAGCAGTGCTCAGCAATGAGCACTCTGCTTTCTTTTGGCTGGACGCACATTCCAGTTTCTGCTTGAGGCCCGGAGAGGTCAGATAGGCGATCCCCGGGGGAAGGCAGAGCAGAGGGTTTTTCGGTGGAGCGTTGGCTCCCTCTGCTGGCCATCAAGCGTGGAAGGCTAAGCCTTGCTCCAGCTGAGTTCCTGAGCAAGTTTCCAAGCAGGAGGCACTCTGGCTCCACAAGCTAGAGGACTTCCCAGTGGCTCCAGAGTGGGTGGCAAGGGCATGTGAGATGGAGGGTGCTCAGAAGCCACAGGGGAGACTTGAGTGTGGTTGGGTGCAGGTGTGCCAATATGTGTGGGTGTGTGCGCATGTGTGCGAGTGTGTTTTAGTGTGTGTGAGAGTGTGCGTGAGTGCGGGCGTGCGAGTGTGTATGGGTGTGTGCGGGTGTGTGTGTGTGTGTGTGTGTGCGGGCATGTGCGTGTGTGTTTTGGTGGGGGTAGGTGTGTGTGTGTGTGTGTAGGCGTGTATGTGTATCTGCGGGTGTGTGCGGGTGTGTATAGGATTGTGTGTGTGTGTGGGGTGTGTGTGGGTGTGTGCGGCTGTGTGTGAATGTGTGTGGGTGTGTGCTAGTGTCTTTGGGTGTGTGTGAGTGGGTTTGGGTGTGTGCATGCGTGTGTTAGAGTGAGTGGGACTGTGCAGGGTGTGCAGGTGGGTTCGGGTGTGTGTGGATGTGTGCAGGAGTGTGCAAGTATATGCGGGTGTGTGTGGTTGTGTGCAGGTTGTGTGTGTGATTGGGTGTGTTTGGGTTTGTGTGGGTGTTTGTTAGTGTGTGCGAGAGTGTGTGGGTGTGTATGAGTCTGTGTGGGTCTGTGAGAGTGTGTGTGAGTGCAAGTGCGTGTGTGCGGGTGCTTGAGGTTGTGCGCCTGTGCGAGAGGGTGAGTGGTTGTGTGCAGGTGTGTGAGGGTGTGGGTGTGAGGGTGTGTGTGAGTGTGTGCAGGTGTGTGAGGGTGAGTGGGTGTGTGCAGGTGTGTGCGTATGTGTGCGGGTGTGTGTGAGTGTGTGTGAGTGTGTTTGTGTGTGCGAGTGTCTATGGGTGTTTGTGGGTGTGTGCGGTTGAGTGCGACTGTGTGCAGGTGTGTGCGCGTGTGTATGTGTGTGTGCAGGTGAGTGTGGGTATGTGGGTGTGTGCGGGTGTGTGCGTGTGTGTATAGGTTTCTGTGTGTGTGTGCGGGTGTGTGTGGGTGCGCTCCCCGGGTGGGCTGAATGTCATGACTGTGTTAGGGGAGAGAAGGCCCAAAGAGGCCTTCATGGAGCTGCCATGGCATAGCAGTGCTCAGGAAAGAGCACCCTTCTTTCTTTAGGCTGGAGGCACACTCGAGTTTCTGCTTGAGGCAGAGGGACGGCAGAGAGGCCATCACTGGCTGAAGGCAAAGCAGAGAGATTTTCGGTGGAGCGATGGCTCCATCTGCTGGCTGACAAGCGTGGAAGGCGAAGCCTCGCTCCAACTGAGTTCCTGAGGAAGGTCCCAAGCAGGAGGCACTCTGGCTCCACAAGCTAGAGGGTCCTGCTTAGGACTTCCCAGTGGCTCCAGAGTGGATGGCAAGGGCATGTGGGTTGGAGGGTGCTCGGAAGCCGCAGGGGAGGCTTTGGGCACCCAGTGCTCTGTGACGAAACACGCTGCAGGCCCGAGCATCCATGAACTCCTCCAAGGTTTTGGAGCAGGAAATCTGTCCTTAGCAGAAGGCTTCCTGCAAAGGCCTGCAGGCCTTTCTGGGTGGCTAAGCTGCAGCTCCCTTGCAGGCTGCTGGTCCAGGGGCCTGTGTCCCTTGGTCTAAAGTGCTGTAGGAGGAGCTCCTAGCAAGGGGAGAGCAAGCACCTTGTTTCCCTTGAAGAGACTGGCTTGTACATGGGGAGGCCTGCCAGCAGCGAAGACAGCGCAGGCAGCATGGGGGTTTGGCAGGCAGCTAAGAGGCTGCAGGAGTCCTGCATGAAACAGGGGTCATGACTGGTTTTTCCTCAAGGCCCAATGGCAACGTGCACACACAGCCTCTGGACCTGCAGCTCCCGAGCAGTGCAAGAGACCCCCAGGCAGCACCCTGGGGCCTCCTCGGATGAGCTGTGCTCCATAGAGGGCCTGCCTGCTGGCAATGGCCTAGGCCACCCCAGGCCCTAGAGAGGCCCGGCTGAGCCTGGGATGGGCCCTGCCCTCGCAGTGCTCAGGGAAAACCCGTGTTTGAGGCCAGGCTGCAGGCACATTCAATGTTGTGTCTGCTGCAGAGAGACTTCAGCTAGGACTTCCAGGGGGAATGTGAAGCGCTGTGGTTTTTACCTGCAATCCATGTGCCTCACTTGGGGTGCCCGGCCCATCCGTCCCACACTCCTTGGATGTGTGTTCCTCAGACAGCTGGACAGCTGGGGAAGTGGACCTCCCCCAGCAAGGGAGACCTGCCTAGAACATTGCTCTGTGTACAAAGAGGATTCGCTGTGCCTCTGGCACTGGGGAGAGACTTTCTGCACCCAGGAGACACTTGGCACACACAGCGTTTCCCCATGGAAAGTGGTGTGAAAAAGAGCACCCGCCGGGGCTGCATGGCCCTCTGCGGTAGAAGCCCTCCACGCAGCAGGCTGTCATGGACTCGGCTGCAGGCCTTTGTGGCTGGAGAGACTGCAGCTCCTCTGGAGGCTCTGGGCCAATTTTCACTCACCTTCGAGTGCAATAGGCTTGTGGGTTAAGGTGCTTGCAAAGGAAGGCAAGCAGCCTGCTCCTTTCCATTAGGAACACGTGTGGTGAGAGGCTTGGCAGCAGAGAAGAACAAAGAGGGGCAGCCAAGGAGGGGATTTGCATGCAGCTGGGTGGCCCCCAAATCTCCTGTTTCCCAAGCAGGGAATGCCTGCTGTGCCCATCAGTGCCCATTTCTAAGTGGGCACCCAGCCTCTGGATCTGCCCTTTCCCAGCCCTGAAAACACACGCAGGCCACACCCTGAGCCCTTCCAACTGTGAACTTTGCTCCCTGTGAGGGCTGAATGCCACATCTGGCTAAGGTGGGAGAAGGCCCGAGGAGGCCTTGGGGGACCTGCCAAGACATAGCAGTGCTCAGCAATGAGCACTCTGCTTTCTTTTGGCTGGACGCACATTCGTTTCTGCTTGAGGCCCGGAGAGGTCAGATAGGCGATCCCCGGGGGAAGGCAGAGCAGAGGGTTTTTCGGTGGAGCGTTGGCTCCCTCTGCTGGCCGTCAAGCGTGGAAGGCTAAGCCTTGCTCCAGCTGAGTTCCTGAGCAAGTTTCCAAGCAGGAGGCACTCTGGCTCCACAAGCTAGAGGACTTCCCAGTGGCTCCAGAGTGGGTGGCAAGGGCATGTGAGTTGGAGGGTGCTCAGAAGCCACAGGGGAGACTTGAGTGTGGTTGGGTGCAGGTGTGCCAATATGTGTGGGTGTGTGCGCATGTGTGCGAGTGTGTTTTAGTGTGTGTGAGAGTGTGCGTGAGTGCGGGCGTGCGAGTGTGTATGGGTGTGTGCGGGTGTGTGTGTGTGTGTGTGTGTGCGGGCATGTGCGTGTGTGTTTTGGTGGGGGTAGGTGTGTGTGTGTGTGTGTAGGCGTGTATGTGTATCTGCGGGTGTGTGCGGGTGTGTATAGGATTGTGTGTGTGTGTGGGGTGTGTGTGGGTGTGTGCGGCTGTGTGTGAATGTGTGTGGGTGTGTGCTAGTGTCTTTGGGTGTGTGTGAGTGGGTTTGGGTGTGTGCATGCGTGTGTTAGAGTGAGTGGGACTGTGCAGGGTGTGCAGGTGGGTTCGGGTGTGTGTGGATGTGTGCAGGAGTGTGCAAGTATATGCGGGTGTGTGTGGTTGTGTGCAGGTTGTGTGTGTGATTGGGTGTGTTTGGGTTTGTGTGGGTGTTTGTTAGTGTGTGCGAGAGTGTGTGGGTGTGTATGAGTCTGTGTGGGTCTGTGAGAGTGTGTGTGAGTGCAAGTGCGTGTGTGCGGGTGCTTGAGGTTGTGCGCCTGTGCGAGAGGGTGAGTGGTTGTGTGCAGGTGTGTGAGGGTGTGGGTGTGAGGGTGTGTGTGAGTGTGTGCAGGTGTGTGAGGGTGAGTGGGTGTGTGCAGGCGTGTGCGTATGTGTGCGGGTGTGTGTGAGTGTGTGTGAGTGTGTTTGTGTGTGCGAGTGTCTATGGGTGTTTGTGGGTGTGTGCGGTTGAGTGCGACTGTGTGCAGGTGTGTGCGCGTGTGTATGTGTGTGTGCAGGTGAGTGTGGGTATGTGGGTGTGTGCGGGTGTGTGCGTGTGTGTATAGGTTTCTGTGTGTGTGTGCGGGTGTGTGTGGGTGCGCTCCCCGGGTGGGCTGAATGTCATGACTGTGTTAGGGGAGAGAAGGCCCAAAGAGGCCTTCAGGGAGCTGCCATGGCATAGCAGTGCTCAGGAAAGAGCACCCTTCTTTCTTTAGGCTGGAGGCACACTCGAGTTTCTGCTTGAGGCAGAGGGACGGCAGAGAGGCCATCACTGGCTGAAGGCAAAGCAGAGAGATTTTCGGTGGAGCGATGGCTCCATCTGCTGGCTGACAAGCGTGGAAGGTGAAGCCTCGCTCCAACTGAGTTCCTGAGGAAGGTCCCAAGCAGGAGGCACTCTGGCTCCACAAGCTAGAGGGTCCTGCTTAGGACTTCCCAGTGGCTCCAGAGTGGATGGCAAGGGCATGTGGGTTGGAGGGTGCTCGGAAGCCGCAGGGGAGGCTTTGGGCACCCAGTGCTCTGTGACGAAACACGCTGCAGGCCCGAGCATCCATGAACTCCTCCAAGGTTTTGGAGCAGGAAATCTGTCCTTAGCAGAAGGCTTCCTGCAAAGGCCTGCAGGCCTTTCTGGGTGGCTAAGCTGCAGCTCCCTTGCAGGCTGCTGGTCCAGGGGCCTGTGTCCCTTGGTCTAAAGTGCTGTAGGAGGAGCTCCTAGCAAGGGGAGAGCAAGCACCTTGTTTCCCTTGAAGAGACTGGCTTGTACATGGGGAGGCCTGCCAGCAGCGAAGACAGCGCAGGCAGCATGGGGGTTTGGCAGGCAGCTAAGAGGCTGCAGGAGTCCTGCATGAAACAGGGGTCATGACTGGTTTCTCCTCAAGGCCCAATGGCAACGTGCACACACAGCCTCTGGACCTGCAGCTCCCGAGCAGTGCAAGAGACCCCCAGGCAGCACCCTGGGGCCTCCTCGGATGAGCTGTGCTCCATAGAGGGCCTGCCTGCTGGCAATGGCCTAGGCCACCCCAGGCCCTAGAGAGGCCCGGCTGAGCCTGGGATGGGCCCTGCCCTCGCAGTGCTCAGGGAAAACCCGTGTTTGAGGCCAGGCTGCAGGCACATTCAATGTTGTGTCTGCTGCAGAGAGACTTCAGCTAGGACTTCCAGGGGGAATGTGAAGCGCTGTGGTTTTTACCTGCAATCCATGTGCCTCACTTGGGGTGCCCGGCCCATCCGTCCCACACTCCTTGGATGTGTGTTCCTCAGACAGCTGGACAGCTGGGGAAGTGGACCTCCCCCAGCAAGGGAGACCTGCCTAGAACATTGCTCTGTGTACAAAGAGGATTCGCTCTGCCTCTGGCACTGGGGAGAGACTTTCTGCACCCAGGAGACACTTGGCACACACAGCGTTTCCCCATGGAAAGTGGTGTGAAAAAGAGCACCCGCCGGGGCTGCATGGCCCTCTGCGGTAGAAGCCCTCCACGCAGCAGGCTGTCATGGACTCGGCTGCAGGCCTTTGTGGCTGGAGAGACTGCAGCTCCTCTGGAGGCTCTGGGCCAATTTTCACTCACCTTCGAGTGCAATAGGCTTGTGGGTTAAGGTGCTTGCAAAGGAAGGCAAGCAGCCTGCTCCTTTCCATTAGGAACACGTGTGGTGAGAGGCTTGGCAGCAGAGAAGAACAAAGAGGGGCAGCCAAGGAGGGGATTTGCATGCAGCTGGGTGGCCCCCAAATCTCCTGTTTCCCAAGCAGGGAATGCCTGCTGTGCCCATCAGTGCCCATTTCTAAGTGGGCACCCAGCCTCTGGATCTGCCCTTTCCCAGCCCTGAAAACACACGCAGGCCACACCCTGAGCCCTTCCAACTGTGAACTTTGCTCCCTGTGAGGGCTGAATGCCACATCTGGCTAAGGTGGGAGAAGGCCCGAGGAGGCCTTGGGGGACCTGCCAAGACATAGCAGTGCTCAGCAATGAGCACTCTGCTTTCTTTTGGCTGGACGCACATTCCAGTTTCTGCTTGAGGCCCGGAGAGGTCAGATAGGCGATCCCCGGGGGAAGGCAGAGCAGAGGGTTTTTCGGTGGAGCGTTGGCTCCCTCTGCTGGCCGTCAAGCGTGGAAGGCTAAGCCTTGCTCCAGCTGAGTTCCTGAGCAAGTTTTCAAGCAGGAGGCACTCTGGCTCCACAAGCTAGAGGACTTCCCAGTGGCTCCAGAGTGGGTGGCAAGGGCATGTGAGTTGGAGGGTGCTCAGAAGCCACAGGGGAGACTTGAGTGTGGTTGGGTGCAGGTGTGCCAATATGTGTGGGTGTGTGCGCATGTGTGCGAGTGTGTTTTAGTGTGTGTGAGAGTGTGCGTGAGTGCGGGCGTGCGAGTGTGTATGGGTGTGTGCGGGTGTGTGTGTGTGTGTGTGTGTGCGGGCATGTGCGTGTGTGTTTTGGTGGGGGTAGGTGTGTGTGTGTGTGTGTAGGCGTGTATGTGTATCTGCGGGTGTGTGCGGGTGTGTATAGGATTGTGTGTGTGTGTGGGGTGTGTGTGGGTGTGTGCGGCTGTGTGTGAATGTGTGTGGGTGTGTGCTAGTGTCTTTGGGTGTGTGTGAGTGGGTTTGGGTGTGTGCATGCGTGTGTTAGAGTGAGTGGGACTGTGCAGGGTGTGCAGGTGGGTTCGGGTGTGTGTGGATGTGTGCAGGAGTGTGCAAGTATATGCGGGTGTGTGTGGTTGTGTGCAGGTTGTGTGTGTGATTGGGTGTGTTTGGGTTTGTGTGGGTGTTTGTTAGTGTGTGCAAGAGTGTGTGGGTGTGTATGAGTCTGTGTGGGTCTGTGAGAGTGTGTGTGAGTGCAAGTGCGTGTGTGCGGGTGCTTGAGGTTGTGCGCCTGTGCGAGAGGGTGAGTGGTTGTGTGCAGGTGTGTGAGGGTGTGGGTGTGAGGGTGTGTGTGAGTGTGTGCAGGTGTGTGAGGGTGAGTGGGTGTGTGCAGGTGTGTGCGTATGTGTGCGGGTGTGTGTGAGTGTGTGTGAGTGTGTTTGTGTGTGCGAGTGTCTATGGGTGTTTGTGGGTGTGTGCGGTTGAGTGCGACTGTGTGCAGGTGTGTGCGCGTGTGTATGTGTGTGTGCAGGTGAGTGTGGGTATGTGGGTGTGTGCGGGTGTGTGCGTGTGTGTATAGGTTTCTGTGTGTGTGTGCGGGTGTGTGTGGGTGCGCTCCCCGGGTGGGCTGAATGTCATGACTGTGTTAGGGGAGAGAAGGCCCAAAGAGGCCTTCAGGGAGCTGCCATGGCATAGCAGTGCTCAGGAAAGAGCACCCTTCTTTCTTTAGGCTGGAGGCACACTCGAGTTTCTGCTTGAGGCAGAGGGACGGCAGAGAGGCCATCACTGGCTGAAGGCAAAGCAGAGAGATTTTCGGTGGAGCGATGGCTCCATCTGCTGGCTGACAAGCGTGGAAGGCGAAGCCTCGCTCCAACTGAGTTCCTGAGGAAGGTCCCAAGCAGGAGGCACTCTGGCTCCACAAGCTAGAGGGTCCTGCTTAGGACTTCCCAGTGGCTCCAGAGTGGATGGCAAGGGCATGTGGGTTGGAGGGTGCTCGGAAGCCGCAGGGGAGGCTTTGGGCACCCAGTGCTCTGTGACGAAACACGCTGCAGGCCCGAGCATCCATGAACTCCTCCAAGGTTTTGGAGCAGGAAATCTGTCCTTAGCAGAAGGCTTCCTGCAAAGGCCTGCAGGCCTTTCTGGGTGGCTAAGCTGCAGCTCCCTTGCAGGCTGCTGGTCCAGGGGCCTGTGTCCCTTGGTCTAAAGTGCTGTAGGAGGAGCTCCTAGCAAGGGGAGAGCAAGCACCTTGTTTCCCTTGAAGAGACTGGCTTGTACATGGGGAGGCCTGCCAGCAGCGAAGACAGCGCAGGCAGCATGGGGGTTTGGCAGGCAGCTAAGAGGCTGCAGGAGTCCTGCATGAAACAGGGGTCATGACTGGTTTCTCCTCAAGGCCCAATGGCAACGTGCACACACAGCCTCTGGACCTGCAGCTCCCGAGCAGTGCAAGAGACCCCCAGGCAGCACCCTGGGGCCTCCTCGGATGAGCTGTGCTCCATAGAGGGCCTGCCTGCTGGCAATGGCCTAGGCCACCCCAGGCCCTAGAGAGGCCCGGCTGAGCCTGGGATGGGCCCTGCCCTCGCAGTGCTCAGGGAAAACCCGTGTTTGAGGCCAGGCTGCAGGCACATTCAATGTTGTGTCTGCTGCAGAGAGACTTCAGCTAGGACTTCCAGGGGGAATGTGAAGCGCTGTGGTTTTTACCTGCAATCCATGTGCCTCACTTGGGGTGCCCGGCCCATCCGTCCCACACTCCTTGGATGTGTGTTCCTCAGACAGCTGGACAGCTGGGGAAGTGGACCTCCCCCAGCAAGGGAGACCTGCCTAGAACATTGCTCTGTGTACAAAGAGGATTCGCTGTGCCTCTGGCACTGGGGAGAGACTTTCTGCACCCAGGAGACACTTGGCACACACAGCGTTTCCCCATGGAAAGTGGTGTGAAAAAGAGCACCCGCCGGGGCTGCATGGCCCTCTGCGGTAGAAGCCCTCCACGCAGCAGGCTGTCATGGACTCGGCTGCAGGCCTTTGTGGCTGGAGAGACTGCAGCTCCTCTGGAGGCTCTGGGCCAATTTTCACTCACCTTCGAGTGCAATAGGCTTGTGGGTTAAGGTGCTTGCAAAGGAAGGCAAGCAGCCTGCTCCTTTCCATTAGGAACACGTGTGGTGAGAGGCTTGGCAGCAGAGAAGAACAAAGAGGGGCAGCCAAGGAGGGGATTTGCATGCAGCTGGGTGGCCCCCAAATCTCCTGTTTCCCAAGCAGGGAATGCCTGCTGTGCCCATCAGTGCCCATTTCTAAGTGGGCACCCAGCCTCTGGATCTGCCCTTTCCCAGCCCTGAAAACACACGCAGGCCACACCCTGAGCCCTTCCAACTGTGAACTTTGCTCCCTGTGAGGGCTGAATGCCACATCTGGCTAAGGTGGGAGAAGGCCCGAGGAGGCCTTGGGGGACCTGCCAAGACATAGCAGTGCTCAGCAATGAGCACTCTGCTTTCTTTTGGCTGGACGCACATTCCAGTTTCTGCTTGAGGCCCGGAGAGGTCAGATAGGCGATCCCCGGGGGAAGGCAGAGCAGAGGGTTTTTCGGTGGAGCGTTGGCTCCCTCTGCTGGCCGTCAAGCGTGGAAGGCTAAGCCTTGCTCCAGCTGAGTTCCTGAGCAAGTTTCCAAGCAGGAGGCACTCTGGCTCCACAAGCTAGAGGACTTCCCAGTGGCTCCAGAGTGGGTGGCAAGGGCATGTGAGATGGAGGGTGCTCAGAAGCCACAGGGGAGAATTGAGTGTGGTTGGGTGCAGGTGTGCCAATATGTGTGGGTGTGTGCGCATGTGTGCGAGTGTGTTTTAGTGTGTGTGAGAGTGTGCGTGAGTGCGGGCGTGCGAGTGTGTATGGGTGTGTGCGGGTGTGTGTGTGTGTGTGTGTGCGGGCATGTGCGTGTGTGTTTTGGTGGGGGTAGGTGTGTGTGTGTGTGTGTAGGCGTGTATGTGTATCTGCGGGTGTGTGCGGGTGTGTATAGGATTGTGTGTGTGTGTGGGGTGTGTGTGGGTGTGTGCGGCTGTGTGTGAATGTGTGTGGGTGTGTGCTAGTGTCTTTGGGTGTGTGTGAGTGGGTTTGGGTGTGTGCATGCGTGTGTTAGAGTGAGTGGGACTGTGCAGGGTGTGCAGGTGGGTTCGGTTGTGTGTGGATGTGTGCAGGAGAGTGCAAGTATATGCGGGTATGTGTGGTTGTGTGCAGGTTGTGTGTGTGATTGGGTGTGTTTGTGTTTGTGTGGGTGTTTGTTAGTGTGTGCGAGAGTGTGTGGGTGTGTATGAGTCTGTGTGGGTCTGTGAGAGTGTGTGTGAGTGCAAGTGCGTGTGTGCGGGTGCTTGAGGTTGTGCGCCTGTGCGAGAGGGTGAGTGGTTGTGTGCAGGTGTGTGAGGGTGTGGGTGTGAGGGTGTGTGTGAGTGTGTGCAGGTGTGTGAGGGTGAGTGGGTGTGTGCAGGTGTGTGCGTATGTGTGCGGGTGTGTGTGAGTGTGTGTGAGTGTGTTTGTGTGTGCGAGTGTCTATGGGTGTTTGTGGGTGTGTGCGGTTGAGTGCAACTGTGTGCAGGTGTGTGCGCGTGTGTATGTGTGTGTGCAGGTGAGTGTGGGTATGTGGGTGTGTGCGGGTGTGTGCGTGTGTGTATAGGTTTCTGTGTGTGTGTGCGGGTGTGTGTGGGTGCGCTCCCCGGGTGGGCTGAATGTCATGACTGTGTTAGGGGAGAGAAGGCCCAAAGAGGCCTTCAGGGAGCTGCCATGGCATAGCAGTGCTCAGGAAAGAGCACCCTTCTTTCTTTAGGCTGGAGGCACACTCGAGTTTCTGCTTGAGGCAGAGGGACGGCAGAGAGGCCATCACTGGCTGAAGGCAAAGCAGAGAGATTTTCGGTGGAGCGATGGCTCCATCTGCTGGCTGACAAGCGTGGAAGGTGAAGCCTCGCTCCAACTGAGTTCCTGAGGAAGGTCCCAAGCAGGAGGCACTCTGGCTCCACAAGCTAGAGGGTCCTGCTTAGGACTTCCCAGTGGCTCCAGAGTGGATGGCAAGGGCATGTGGGTTGGAGGGTGCTCGGAAGCCGCAGGGGAGGCTTTGGGCACCCAGTGCTCTGTGACGAAACACGCTGCAGGCCCGAGCATCCATGAACTCCTCCAAGGTTTTGGAGCAGGAAATCTGTCCTTAGCAGAAGGCTTCCTGCAAAGGCCTGCAGGCCTTTCTGGGTGGCTAAGCTGCAGCTCCCTTGCAGGCTGCTGGTCCAGGGGCCTGTGTCCCTTGGTCTAAAGTGCTGTAGGAGGAGCTCCTAGCAAGGGGAGAGCAAGCACCTTGTTTCCCTTGAAGAGACTGGCTTGTACATGGGGAGGCCTGCCAGCAGCGAAGACAGCGCAGGCAGCATGGGGGTTTGGCAGGCAGCTAAGAGGCTGCAGGAGTCCTGCATGAAATAGGGGTCATGACTGGTTTCTCCTCAAGGCCCAATGGCAACGTGCACACACAGCCTCTGGACCTGCAGCTCCCGAGCAGTGCAAGAGACCCCCAGGCAGCACCCTGGGGCCTCCTCGGATGAGCTGTGCTCCATAGAGGGCCTGCCTGCTGGCAATGGCCTAGGCCACCCCAGGCCCTAGAGAGGCCCGGCTGAGCCTGGGATGGGCCCTGCCCTCGCAGTGCTCAGGGAAAACCCGTGTTTGAGGCCAGGCTGCAGGCACATTCAATGTTGTGTCTGCTGCAGAGAGACTTCAGCTAGGACTTCCAGGGGGAATGTGAAGCGCTGTGGTTTTTACCTGCAATCCATGTGCCTCACTTGGGGTGCCCGGCCCATCCGTCCCACACTCCTTGGATGTGTGTTCCTCAGACAGCTGGACAGCTGGGGAAGTGGACCTCCCCCAGCAAGGGAGATCTGCCTAGAACATTGCTCTGTGTACAAAGAGGATTCGCTGTGCCTCTGGCACTGGGGAGAGACTTTCTGCACCCAGGAGACACTTGGCACACACAGCGTTTCCCCATGGAAAGTGGTGTGAAAAAGAGCACCCGCCGGGGCTGCATGGCCCTCTGTGGTAGAAGCCCTCCACGCAGCAGGCTGTCATGGACTCGGCTGCAGGCCTTTGTGGCTGGAGAGACTGCAGCTCCTCTGGAGGCTCTGGGCCAATTTTCACTCACCTTCGAGTGCAATAGGCTTGTGGGTTAAGGTGCTTGCAAAGGAAGGCAAGCAGCCTGCTCCTTTCCATTAGGAACACGTGTGGTGAGAGGCTTGGCAGCAGAGAAGAACAAAGAGGGGCAGCCAAGGAGGGGATTTGCATGCAGCTGGGTGGCCCCCAAATCTCCTGTTTCCCAAGCAGGGAATGCCTGCTGTGCCCATCAGTGCCCATTTCTAAGTGGGCACCCAGCCTCTGGATCTGCCCTTTCCCAGCCCTGAAAACACATGCAGGCCACACCCTGAGCCCTTCCAACTGTGAACTTTGCTCCCTGTGAGGGCTGAATGCCACATCTGGCTAAGGTGGGAGAAGGCCCGAGGAGGCCTTGGGGGACCTGCCAAGACATAGCAGTGCTCAGCAATGAGCACTCTGCTTTCTTTTGGCTGGACGCACATTCCAGTTTCTGCTTGAGGCCCGGAGAGGTCAGATAGGCGATCCCCGGGGGAAGGCAGAGCAGAGGGTTTTTCGGTGGAGCGTTGGCTCCCTCTGCTGGCCGTCAAGCGTGGAAGGCTAAGCCTTGCTCCAGCTGAGTTCCTGAGCAAGTTTTCAAGCAGGAGGCACTCTGGCTCCACAAGCTAGAGGACTTCCCAGTGGCTCCAGAGTGGGTGGCAAGGGCATGTGAGTTGGAGGGTGCTCAGAAGCCACAGGGGAGACTTGAGTGTGGTTGGGTGCAGGTGTGCCAATATGTGTGGGTGTGTGCGCATGTGTGCGAGTGTGTTTTAGTGTGTGTGAGAGTGTGCGTGAGTGCGGGCGTGCGAGTGTGTATGGGTGTGTGCGGGTGTGTGTGTGTGTGTGTGTGTGCGGGCATGTGCGTGTGTGTTTTGGTGGGGGTAGGTGTGTGTGTGTGTGTGTAGGCGTGTATGTGTATCTGCGGGTGTGTGCGGGTGTGTATAGGATTGTGTGTGTGTGTGGGGTGTGTGTGGGTGTGTGCAGCTGTGTGTGAATGTGTGTGGGTGTGTGCTAGTGTCTTTGGGTGTGTGTGAGTGGGTTTGGGTGTGTGCATGCGTGTGTTAGAGTGAGTGGGACTGTGCAGGGTGTGCAGGTGGGTTCGGGTGTGTGTGGATGTGTGCAGGAGTGTGCAAGTATATGCGGGTGTGTGTGGTTGTGTGCAGGTTGTGTGTGTGATTGGGTGTGTTTGGGTTTGTGTGGGTGTTTGTTAGTGTGTGCGAGAGTGTGTGGGTGTGTATGAGTCTGTGTGGGTCTGTGAGAGTGTGTGTGAGTGCAAGTGCGTGTGTGCGGGTGCTTGAGGTTGTGCGCCTGTGCGAGAGGGTGAGTGGTTGTGTGCAGGTGTGTGAGGGTGTGGGTGTGAGGGTGTGTGTGAGTGTGTGCAGGTGTGTGAGGGTGAGTGGGTGTGTGCAGGTGTGTGCGTATGTGTGCGGGTGTGTGTGAGTGTGTGTGAGTGTGTTTGTGTGTGCGAGTGTCTATGGGTGTTTGTGGGTGTGTGCGGTTGAGTGCGACTGTGTGCAGGTGTGTGCGCGTGTGTATGTGTGTGTGCAGGTGAGTGTGGGTATGTGGGTGTGTGCGGGTGTGTGCGTGTGTGTATAGGTTTCTGTGTGTGTGTGCGGGTGTGTGTGGGTGCGCTCCCCGGGTGGGCTGAATGTCATGACTGTGTTAGGGGAGAGAAGGCCCAAAGAGGCCTTCAGGGAGCTGCCATGGCATAGCAGTGCTCAGGAAAGAGCACCCTTCTTTCTTTAGGCTGGAGGCACACTCGAGTTTCTGCTTGAGGCAGAGGGACGGCAGAGAGGCCATCACTGGCTGAAGGCAAAGCAGAGAGATTTTCGGTGGAGCGATGGCTCCATCTGCTGGCTGACAAGCGTGGAAGGCGAAGCCTCGCTCCAACTGAGTTCCTGAGGAAGGTCCCAAGCAGGAGGCACTCTGGCTCCACAAGCTAGAGGGTCCTGCTTAGGACTTCCCAGTGGCTCCAGAGTGGATGGCAAGGGCATGTGGGTTGGAGGGTGCTCGGAAGCCGCAGGGGAGGCTTTGGGCACCCAGTGCTCTGTGACGAAACACGCTGCAGGCCCGAGCATCCATGAACTCCTCCAAGGTTTTGGAGCAGGAAATCTGTCCTTAGCAGAAGGCTTCCTGCAAAGGCCTGCAGGCCTTTCTGGGTGGCTAAGCTGCAGCTCCCTTGCAGGCTGCTGGTCCAGGGGCCTGTGTCCCTTGGTCTAAAGTGCTGTAGGAGGAGCTCCTAGCAAGGGGAGAGCAAGCACCTTGTTTCCCTTGAAGAGACTGGCTTGTACATGGGGAGGCCTGCCAGCAGCGAAGACAGCGCAGGCAGCATGGGGGTTTGGCAGGCAGCTAAGAGGCTGCAGGAGTCCTGCATGAAACAGGGGTCATGACTGGTTTCTCCTCAAGGCCCAATGGCAACGTGCACACACAGCCTCTGGACCTGCAGCTCCCGAGCAGTGCAAGAGACCCCCAGGCAGCACCCTGGGGCCTCCTCGGATGAGCTGTGCTCCATAGAGGGCCTGCCTGCTGGCAATGGCCTAGGCCACCCCAGGCCCTAGAGAGGCCCGGCTGAGCCTGGGATGGGCCCTGCCCTCGCAGTGCTCAGGGAAAACCCGTGCTTGAGGCCAGGCTGCAGGAACATTCAATGTTGTGTCTGCTGCAGAGAGACTTCAGCTAGGACTTCCAGGGGGAATGTGAAGCGCTGTGGTTTTTACCTGCAATCCATGTGCCTCACTTGGGGTGCCCGGCCCATCCGTCCCACACTCCTTGGATGTGTGTTCCTCAGACAGCTGGACAGCTGGGGAAGTGGACCTCCCCCAGCAAGGGAGACCTGCCTAGAACATTGCTCTGTGTACAAAGAGGATTCGCTGTGCCTCTGGCACTGGGGAGAGACTTTCTGCACCCAGGAGACACTTGGCACACACAGCGTTTCCCCATGGAAAGTGGTGTGAAAAAGAGCACCCGCCGGGGCTGCATGGCCCTCTGCGGTAGAAGCCCTCCACGCAGCAGGCTGTCATGGACTCGGCTGCAGGCCTTTGTGGCTGGAGAGACTGCAGCTCCTCTGGAGGCTCTGGGCCAATTTTCACTCACCTTCGAGTGCAATAGGCTTGTGGGTTAAGGTGCTTGCAAAGGAAGGCAAGCAGCCTGCTCCTTTCCATTAGGAACACGTGTGGTGAGAGGCTTGGCAGCAGAGAAGAACAAAGAGGGGCAGCCAAGGAGGGGATTTGCATGCAGCTGGGTGGCCCCCAAATCTCCTGTTTCCCAAGCAGGGAATGCCTGCTGTGCCCATCAGTGCCCATTTCTAAGTGGGCACCCAGCCTCTGGATCTGCCCTTTCCCAGCCCTGAAAACACACGCAGGCCACACCCTGAGCCCTTCCAACTGTGAACTTTGCTCCCTGTGAGGGCTGAATGCCACATCTGGCTAAGGTGGGAGAAGGCCCGAGGAGGCCTTGGGGGACCTGCCAAGACATAGCAGTGCTCAGCAATGAGCACTCTGCTTTCTTTTGGCTGGACGCACATTCGTTTCTGCTTGAGGCCCGGAGAGGTCAGATAGGCGATCCCCGGGGGAAGGCAGAGCAGAGGGTTTTTCGGTGGAGCGTTGGCTCCCTCTGCTGGCCGTCAAGCGTGGAAGGCTAAGCCTTGCTCCAGCTGAGTTCCTGAGCAAGTTTCCAAGCAGGAGGCACTCTGGCTCCACAAGCTAGAGGACTTCCCAGTGGCTCCAGAGTGGGTGGCAAGGGCATGTGAGTTGGAGGGTGCTCAGAAGCCACAGGGGAGACTTGAGTGTGGTTGGGTGCAGGTGTGCCAATATGTGTGGGTGTGTGCGCATGTGTGCGAGTGTGTTTTAGTGTGTGTGAGAGTGTGCGTGAGTGCGGGCGTGCGAGTGTGTATGGGTGTGTGCGGGTGTGTGTGTGTGTGTGTGTGCGGGCATGTGCATGTGTGTTTTGGTGGGGGTAGGTGTGTGTGTGTGTGTGTAGGCGTGTATGTGTATCTGCGGGTGTGTGCGGGTGTGTATAGGATTGTGTGTGTGTGTGGGGTGTGTGTGGGTGTGTGCGGCTGTGTGTGAATGTGTGTGGGTGTGTGCTAGTGTCTTTGGGTGTGTGTGAGTGGGTTTGTGTGTGTGCATGCGTGTGTTAGAGTGAGTGGGACTGTGCAGGGTGTGCAGGTGGGTTCGGGTGTGTGTGGATGTGTGCAGGAGTGTGCAAGTATATGCGGGTATGTGTGGTTGTGTGCAGGTTGTGTGTGTGATTGGGTGTGTTTGGGTTTGTGTGGGTGTTTGTTAGTGTGTGCGAGAGTGTGTGGGTGTGTATGAGTCTGTGTGGGTCTGTGAGAGTGTGTGTGAGTGCAAGTGCGTGTGTGCGGGTGCTTGAGGTTGTGCGCCTGTGCAAGAGGGTGAGTGGTTGTGTGCAGGTGTGTGAGGGTGTGGGTGTGAGGGTGTGTGTGAGTGTGTGCAGGTGTGTGAGGGTGAGTGGGTGTGTGCAGGTGTGTGTGTATGTGTGCGGGTGTGTGTGAGTGTGTGTGAGTGTGTTTGTGTGTGCGAGTGTCTATGGGTGTTTGTGGGTGTGTGCGGTTGAGTGCAACTGTGTGCAGGTGTGTGCGCGTGTGTATGTGTGTGTGCAGGTGAGTGTGGGTATGTGGGTGTGTGCGGGTGTGTGCGTGTGTGTATAGGTTTCTGTGTGTGTGTGTGGGTGTGTGTGGGTGCGCTCCCCGGGTGGGCTGAATGTCATGACTGTGTTAGGGGAGAGAAGGCCCAAAGAGGCCTTCAGGGAGCTGCCATGGCATAGCAGTGCTCAGGAAAGAGCACCCTTCTTTCTTTAGGCTGGAGGCACACTCGAGTTTCTGCTTGAGGCAGAGGGACGGCAGAGAGGCCATCACTGGCTGAAGGCAAAGCAGAGAGATTTTCGGTGGAGCGATGGCTCCATCTGCTGGCTGACAAGCGTGGAAGGCGAAGCCTCGCTCCAACTGAGTTCCTGAGGAAGGTCCCAAGCAGGAGGCACTCTGGCTCCACAAGCTAGAGGGTCCTGCTTAGGACTTCCCAGTGGCTCCAGAGTGGATGGCAAGGGCATGTGGGTTGGAGGGTGCTCGGAAGCCGCAGGGGAGGCTTTGGGCACCCAGTGCTCTGTGACGAAACACGCTGCAGGCCCGAGCATCCATGAACTCCTCCAAGGTTTTGGAGCAGGAAATCTGTCCTTAGCAGAAGGCTTCCTGCAAAGGCCTGCAGGCCTTTCTGGGTGGCTAAGCTGCAGCTCCCTTGCAGGCTGCTGGTCCAGGGGCCTGTGTCCCTTGGTCTAAAGTGCTGTAGGAGGAGCTCCTAGCAAGGGGAGAGCAAGCACCTTGTTTCCCTTGAAGAGACTGGCTTGTACATGGGGAGGCCTGCCAGCAGCGAAGACAGCGCAGGCAGCATGGGGGTTTGGCAGGCAGCTAAGAGGCTGCAGGAGTCCTGCATGAAATAGGGGTCATGACTGGTTTCTCCTCAAGGCCCAATGGCAACGTGCACACACAGCCTCTGGACCTGCAGCTCCCGAGCAGTGCAAGAGACCCCCAGGCAGCACCCTGGGGCCTCCTCGGATGAGCTGTGCTCCATAGAGGGCCTGCCTGCTGGCAATGGCCTAGGCCACCCCAGGCCCTAGAGAGGCCCGGCTGAGCCTGGGATGGGCCCTGCCCTCGCAGTGCTCAGGGAAAACCCGTGTTTGAGGCCAGGCTGCAGGCACATTCAATGTTGTGTCTGCTGCAGAGAGACTTCAGCTAGGACTTCCAGGGGGAATGTGAAGCGCTGTGGTTTTTACCTGCAATCCATGTGCCTCACTTGGGGTGCCCGGCCCATCCGTCCCACACTCCTTGGATGTGTGTTCCTCAGACAGCTGGACAGCTGGGGAAGTGGACCTCCCCCAGCAAGGGAGATCTGCCTAGAACATTGCTCTGTGTACAAAGAGGATTCGCTGTGCCTCTGGCACTGGGGAGAGACTTTCTGCACCCAGGAGACACTTGGCACACACAGCGTTTCCCCATGGAAAGTGGTGTGAAAAAGAGCACCCGCCGGGGCTGCATGGCCCTCTGTGGTAGAAGCCCTCCACGCAGCAGGCTGTCATGGACTCGGCTGCAGGCCTTTGTGGCTGGAGAGACTGCAGCTCCTCTGGAGGCTCTGGGCCAATTTTCACTCACCTTCGAGTGCAATAGGCTTGTGGGTTAAGGTGCTTGCAAAGGAAGGCAAGCAGCCTGCTCCTTTCCATTAGGAACACGTGTGGTGAGAGGCTTGGCAGCAGAGAAGAACAAAGAGGGGCAGCCAAGGAGGGGATTTGCATGCAGCTGGGTGGCCCCCAAATCTCCTGTTTCCCAAGCAGGGAATGCCTGCTGTGCCCATCAGTGCCCATTTCTAAGTGGGCACCCAGCCTCTGGATCTGCCCTTTCCCAGCCCTGAAAACACATGCAGGCCACACCCTGAGCCCTTCCAACTGTGAACTTTGCTCCCTGTGAGGGCTGAATGCCACATCTGGCTAAGGTGGGAGAAGGCCCGAGGAGGCCTTGGGGGACCTGCCAAGACATAGCAGTGCTCAGCAATGAGCACTCTGCTTTCTTTTGGCTGGACGCACATTCCAGTTTCTGCTTGAGGCCCGGAGAGGTCAGATAGGCGATCCCCGGGGGAAGGCAGAGCAGAGGGTTTTTCGGTGGAGCGTTGGCTCCCTCTGCTGGCCGTCAAGCGTGGAAGGCTAAGCCTTGCTCCAGCTGAGTTCCTGAGCAAGTTTTCAAGCAGGAGGCACTCTGGCTCCACAAGCTAGAGGACTTCCCAGTGGCTCCAGAGTGGGTGGCAAGGGCATGTGAGTTGGAGGGTGCTCAGAAGCCACAGGGGAGACTTGAGTGTGGTTGGGTGCAGGTGTGCCAATATGTGTGGGTGTGTGCGCATGTGTGCGAGTGTGTTTTAGTGTGTGTGAGAGTGTGCGTGAGTGCGGGCGTGCGAGTGTGTATGGGTGTGTGCGGGTGTGTGTGTGTGTGTGTGTGTGCGGGCATGTGCGTGTGTGTTTTGGTGGGGGTAGGTGTGTGTGTGTGTGTGTAGGCGTGTATGTGTATCTGCGGGTGTGTGCGGGTGTGTATAGGATTGTGTGTGTGTGTGGGGTGTGTGTGGGTGTGTGCGGCTGTGTGTGAATGTGTGTGGGTGTGTGCTAGTGTCTTTGGGTGTGTGTGAGTGGGTTTGTGTGTGTGCATGCGTGTGTTAGAGTGAGTGGGACTGTGCAGGGTGTGCAGGTGGGTTCGGGTGTGTGTGGATGTGTGCAGGAGTGTGCAAGTATATGCGGGTGTGTGTGGTTGTGTGCAGGTTGTGTGTGTGATTGGGTGTGTTTGGGTTTGTGTGGGTGTTTGTTAGTGTGTGCGAGAGTGTGTGGGTGTGTATGAGTCTGTGTGGGTCTGTGAGAGTGTGTGTGAGTGCAAGTGCGTGTGTGCGGGTGCTTGAGGTTGTGCGCCTGTGCGAGAGGGTGAGTGGTTGTGTGCAGGTGTGTGAGGGTGTGGGTGTGAGGGTGTGTGTGAGTGTGTGCAGGTGTGTGAGGGTGAGTGGGTGTGTGCAGGTGTGTGCGTATGTGTGCGGGTGTGTGTGAGTGTGTGTGAGTGTGTTTGTGTGTGCGAGTGTCTATGGGTGTTTGTGGGTGTGTGCGGTTGAGTGCGACTGTGTGCAGGTGTGTGCGCGTGTGTATGTGTGTGTGCAGGTGAGTGTGGGTATGTGGGTGTGTGCGGGTGTGTGCGTGTGTGTATAGGTTTCTGTGTGTGTGTGCGGGTGTGTGTGGGTGCGCTCCCCGGGTGGGCTGAATGTCATGACTGTGTTAGGGGAGAGAAGGCCCAAAGAGGCCTTCATGGAGCTGCCATGGCATAGCAGTGCTCAGGAAAGAGCACCCTTCTTTCTTTAGGCTGGAGGCACACTCGAGTTTCTGCTTGAGGCAGAGGGACGGCAGAGAGGCCATCACTGGCTGAAGGCAAAGCAGAGAGATTTTCGGTGGAGCGATGGCTCCATCTGCTGGCTGACAAGCGTGGAAGGCGAAGCCTCGCTCCAACTGAGTTCCTGAGGAAGGTCCCAAGCAGGAGGCACTCTGGCTCCACAAGCTAGAGGGTCCTGCTTAGGACTTCCCAGTGGCTCCAGAGTGGATGGCAAGGGCATGTGGGTTGGAGGGTGCTCGGAAGCCGCAGGGGAGGCTTTGGGCACCCAGTGCTCTGTGACGAAACACGCTGCAGGCCCGAGCATCCATGAACTCCTCCAAGGTTTTGGAGCAGGAAATCTGTCCTTAGCAGAAGGCTTCCTGCAAAGGCCTGCAGGCCTTTCTGGGTGGCTAAGCTGCAGCTCCCTTGCAGGCTGCTGGTCCAGGGGCCTGTGTCCCTTGGTCTAAAGTGCTGTAGGAGGAGCTCCTAGCAAGGGGAGAGCAAGCACCTTGTTTCCCTTGAAGAGACTGGCTTGTACATGGGGAGGCCTGCCAGCAGCGAAGACAGCGCAGGCAGCATGGGGGTTTGGCAGGCAGCTAAGAGGCTGCAGGAGTCCTGCATGAAACAGGGGTCATGACTGGTTTCTCCTCAAGGCCCAATGGCAACGTGCACACACAGCCTCTGGACCTGCAGCTCCCGAGCAGTGCAAGAGACCCCCAGGCAGCACCCTGGGGCCTCCTCGGATGAGCTGTGCTCCATAGAGGGCCTGCCTGCTGGCAATGGCCTAGGCCACCCCAGGCCCTAGAGAGGCCCGGCTGAGCCTGGGATGGGCCCTGCCCTCGCAGTGCTCAGGGAAAACCCGTGCTTGAGGCCAGGCTGCAGGAACATTCAATGTTGTGTCTGCTGCAGAGAGACTTCAGCTAGGACTTCCAGGGGGAATGTGAAGCGCTGTGGTTTTTACCTGCAATCCATGTGCCTCACTTGGGGTGCCCGGCCCATCCGTCCCACACTCCTTGGATGTGTGTTCCTCAGACAGCTGGACAGCTGGGGAAGTGGACCTCCCCCAGCAAGGGAGACCTGCCTAGAACATTGCTCTGTGTACAAAGAGGATTCGCTGTGCCTCTGGCACTGGGGAGAGACTTTCTGCACCCAGGAGACACTTGGCACACACAGCGTTTCCCCATGGAAAGTGGTGTGAAAAAGAGCACCCGCCGGGGCTGCATGGCCCTCTGCGGTAGAAGCCCTCCACGCAGCAGGCTGTCATGGACTCGGCTGCAGGCCTTTGTGGCTGGAGAGACTGCAGCTCCTCTGGAGGCTCTGGGCCAATTTTCACTCACCTTCGAGTGCAATAGGCTTGTGGGTTAAGGTGCTTGCAAAGGAAGGCAAGCAGCCTGCTCCTTTCCATTAGGAACACGTGTGGTGAGAGGCTTGGCAGCAGAGAAGAACAAAGAGGGGCAGCCAAGGAGGGGATTTGCATGCAGCTGGGTGGCCCCCAAATCTCCTGTTTCCCAAGCAGGGAATGCCTGCTGTGCCCATCAGTGCCCATTTCTAAGTGGGCACCCAGCCTCTGGATCTGCCCTTTCCCAGCCCTGAAAACACACGCAGGCCACACCCTGAGCCCTTCCAACTGTGAACTTTGCTCCCTGTGAGGGCTGAATGCCACATCTGGCTAAGGTGGGAGAAGGCCCGAGGAGGCCTTGGGGGACCTGCCAAGACATAGCAGTGCTCAGCAATGAGCACTCTGCTTTCTTTTGGCTGGACGCACATTCGTTTCTGCTTGAGGCCCGGAGAGGTCAGATAGGCGATCCCCGGGGGAAGGCAGAGCAGAGGGTTTTTCGGTGGAGCGTTGGCTCCCTCTGCTGGCCGTCAAGCGTGGAAGGCTAAGCCTTGCTCCAGCTGAGTTCCTGAGCAAGTTTCCAAGCAGGAGGCACTCTGGCTCCACAAGCTAGAGGACTTCCCAGTGGCTCCAGAGTGGGTGGCAAGGGCATGTGAGTTGGAGGGTGCTCAGAAGCCACAGGGGAGACTTGAGTGTGGTTGGGTGCAGGTGTGCCAATATGTGTGGGTGTGTGCGCATGTGTGCGAGTGTGTTTTAGTGTGTGTGAGAGTGTGCGTGAGTGCGGGCGTGCGAGTGTGTATGGGTGTGTGCGGGTGTGTGTGTGTGTGTGTGTGCGGGCATGTGCATGTGTGTTTTGGTGGGGGTAGGTGTGTGTGTGTGTGTGTAGGCGTGTATGTGTATCTGCGGGTGTGTGCGGGTGTGTATAGGATTGTGTGTGTGTGTGGGGTGTGTGTGGGTGTGTGCGGCTGTGTGTGAATGTGTGTGGGTGTGTGCTAGTGTCTTTGGGTGTGTGTGAGTGGGTTTGTGTGTGTGCATGCGTGTGTTAGAGTGAGTGGGACTGTGCAGGGTGTGCAGGTGGGTTCGGGTGTGTGTGGATGTGTGCAGGAGTGTGCAAGTATATGCGGGTATGTGTGGTTGTGTGCAGGTTGTGTGTGTGATTGGGTGTGTTTGGGTTTGTGTGGGTGTTTGTTAGTGTGTGCGAGAGTGTGTGGGTGTGTATGAGTCTGTGTGGGTCTGTGAGAGTGTGTGTGAGTGCAAGTGCGTGTGTGCGGGTGCTTGAGGTTGTGCGCCTGTGCAAGAGGGTGAGTGGTTGTGTGCAGGTGTGTGAGGGTGTGGGTGTGAGGGTGTGTGTGAGTGTGTGCAGGTGTGTGAGGGTGAGTGGGTGTGTGCAGGTGTGTGTGTATGTGTGCGGGTGTGTGTGAGTGTGTGTGAGTGTGTTTGTGTGTGCGAGTGTCTATGGGTGTTTGTGGGTGTGTGCGGTTGAGTGCAACTGTGTGCAGGTGTGTGCGCGTGTGTATGTGTGTGTGCAGGTGAGTGTGGGTATGTGGGTGTGTGCGGGTGTGTGCGTGTGTGTATAGGTTTCTGTGTGTGTGTGTGGGTGTGTGTGGGTGCGCTCCCCGGGTGGGCTGAATGTCATGACTGTGTTAGGGGAGAGAAGGCCCAAAGAGGCCTTCAGGGAGCTGCCATGGCATAGCAGTGCTCAGGAAAGAGCACCCTTCTTTCTTTAGGCTGGAGGCACACTCGAGTTTCTGCTTGAGGCAGAGGGACGGCAGAGAGGCCATCACTGGCTGAAGGCAAAGCAGAGAGATTTTCGGTGGAGCGATGGCTCCATCTGCTGGCTGACAAGCGTGGAAGGCGAAGCCTCGCTCCAACTGAGTTCCTGAGGAAGGTCCCAAGCAGGAGGCACTCTGGCTCCACAAGCTAGAGGGTCCTGCTTAGGACTTCCCAGTGGCTCCAGAGTGGATGGCAAGGGCATGTGGGTTGGAGGGTGCTCGGAAGCCGCAGGGGAGGCTTTGGGCACCCAGTGCTCTGTGACGAAACACGCTGCAGGCCCGAGCATCCATGAACTCCTCCAAGGTTTTGGAGCAGGAAATCTGTCCTTAGCAGAAGGCTTCCTGCAAAGGCCTGCAGGCCTTTCTGGGTGGCTAAGCTGCAGCTCCCTTGCAGGCTGCTGGTCCAGGGGCCTGTGTCCCTTGGTCTAAAGTGCTGTAGGAGGAGCTCCTAGCAAGGGGAGAGCAAGCACCTTGTTTCCCTTGAAGAGACTGGCTTGTACATGGGGAGGCCTGCCAGCAGCGAAGACAGCGCAGGCAGCATGGGGGTTTGGCAGGCAGCTAAGAGGCTGCAGGAGTCCTGCATGAAATAGGGGTCATGACTGGTTTCTCCTCAAGGCCCAATGGCAACGTGCACACACAGCCTCTGGACCTGCAGCTCCCGAGCAGTGCAAGAGACCCCCAGGCAGCACCCTGGGGCCTCCTCGGATGAGCTGTGCTCCATAGAGGGCCTGCCTGCTGGCAATGGCCTAGGCCACCCCAGGCCCTAGAGAGGCCCGGCTGAACCTGGGATGGGCCCTGCCCTCGCAGTGCTCAGGGAAAACCCGTGTTTGAGGCCAGGCTGCAGGCACATTCAATGTTGTGTCTGCTGCAGAGAGACTTCAGCTAGGACTTCCAGGGGGAATGTGAAGCGCTGTGGTTTTTACCTGCAATCCATGTGCCTCACTTGGGGTGCCCGGCCCATCCGTCCCACACTCCTTGGATGTGTGTTCCTCAGACAGCTGGACAGCTGGGGAAGTGGACCTCCCCCAGCAAGGGAGATCTGCCTAGAACATTGCTCTGTGTACAAAGAGGATTCGCTGTGCCTCTGGCACTGGGGAGAGACTTTCTGCACCCAGGAGACACTTGGCACACACAGCGTTTCCCCATGGAAAGTGGTGTGAAAAAGAGCACCCGCCGGGGCTGCATGGCCCTCTGCGGTAGAAGCCCTCCACGCAGCAGGCTGTCATGGACTCGGCTGCAGGCCTTTGTGGCTGGAGAGACTGCAGCTCCTCTGGAGGCTCTGGGCCAATTTTCACTCACCTTCGAGTGCAATAGGCTTGTGGGTTAAGGTGCTTGCAAAGGAAGGCAAGCAGCCTGCTCCTTTCCATTAGGAACACGTGTGGTGAGAGGCTTGGCAGCAGAGAAGAACAAAGAGGGGCAGCCAAGGAGGGGATTTGCATGCAGCTGGGTGGCCCCCAAATCTCCTGTTTCCCAAGCAGGGAATGCCTGCTGTGCCCATCAGTGCCCATTTCTAAGTGGGCACCCAGCCTCTGGATCTGCCCTTTCCCAGCCCTGAAAACACACGCAGGCCACACCCTGAGCCCTTCCAACTGTGAACTTTGCTCCCTGTGAGGGCTGAATGCCACATCTGGCTAAGGTGGGAGAAGGCCCGAGGAGGCCTTGGGGGACCTGCCAAGACATAGCAGTGCTCAGCAATGAGCACTCTGCTTTCTTTTGGCTGGACACACATTCCAGTTTCTGCTTGAGGCCCGGAGAGGTCAGATAGGCGATCCCCGGGGGAAGGCAGAGCAGAGGGTTTTTCGGTGGAGCGTTGGCTCCCTCTGCTGGCCATCAAGCGTGGAAGGCTAAGCCTTGCTCCAGCTGAGTTCCTGAGCAAGTTTCCAAGCAGGAGGCACTCTGGCTCCACAAGCTAGAGGACTTCCCAGTGGCTCCAGAGTGGGTGGCAAGGGCATGTGAGATGGAGGGTGCTCAGAAGCCACAGGGGAGACTTGAGTGTGGTTGGGTGCAGGTGTGCCAATATGTGTGGGTGTGTGCGCATGTGTGCGAGTGTGTTTTAGTGTGTGTGAGAGTGTGCGTGAGTGCGGGCGTGCGAGTGTGTATGGGTGTGTGCGGGTGTGTGTGTGTGTGTGTGTGTGCGGGCATGTGCGTGTGTGTTTTGGTGGGGGTAGGTGTGTGTGTGTGTGTGTAGGCGTGTATGTGTATCTGCGGGTGTGTGCGGGTGTGTATAGGATTGTGTGTGTGTGTGGGGTGTGTGTGGGTGTGTGCGGCTGTGTGTGAATGTGTGTGGGTGTGTGCTAGTGTCTTTGGGTGTGTGTGAGTGGGTTTGGGTGTGTGCATGCGTGTGTTAGAGTGAGTGGGACTGTGCAGGGTGTGCAGGTGGGTTCGGGTGTGTGTGGATGTGTGCAGGAGTGTGCAAGTATATGCGGGTGTGTGTGGTTGTGTGCAGGTTGTGTGTGTGATTGGGTGTGTTTGGGTTTGTGTGGGTGTTTGTTAGTGTGTGCGAGAGTGTGTGGGTGTGTATGAGTCTGTGTGGGTCTGTGAGAGTGTGTGTGAGTGCAAGTGCGTGTGTGCGGGTGCTTGAGGTTGTGCGCCTGTGCGAGAGGGTGAGTGGTTGTGTGCAGGTGTGTGAGGGTGTGGGTGTGAGGGTGTGTGTGAGTGTGTGCAGGTGTGTGAGGGTGAGTGGGTGTGTGCAGGTGTGTGCGTATGTGTGCGGGTGTGTGTGAGTGTGTGTGAGTGTGTTTGTGTGTGCGAGTGTCTATGGGTGTTTGTGGGTGTGTGCGGTTGAGTGCGACTGTGTGCAGGTGTGTGCGCGTGTGTATGTGTGTGTGCAGGTGAGTGTGGGTATGTGGGTGTGTGCGGGTGTGTGCGTGTGTGTATAGGTTTCTGTGTGTGTGTGCGGGTGTGTGTGGGTGCGCTCCCCGGGTGGGCTGAATGTCATGACTGTGTTAGGGGAGAGAAGGCCCAAAGAGGCCTTCATGGAGCTGCCATGGCATAGCAGTGCTCAGGAAAGAGCACCCTTCTTTCTTTAGGCTGGAGGCACACTCGAGTTTCTGCTTGAGGCAGAGGGACGGCAGAGAGGCCATCACTGGCTGAAGGCAAAGCAGAGAGATTTTCGGTGGAGCGATGGCTCCATCTGCTGGCTGACAAGCGTGGAAGGCGAAGCCTCGCTCCAACTGAGTTCCTGAGGAAGGTCCCAAGCAGGAGGCACTCTGGCTCCACAAGCTAGAGGGTCCTGCTTAGGACTTCCCAGTGGCTCCAGAGTGGATGGCAAGGGCATGTGGGTTGGAGGGTGCTCGGAAGCCGCAGGGGAGGCTTTGGGCACCCAGTGCTCTGTGACGAAACACGCTGCAGGCCCGAGCATCCATGAACTCCTCCAAGGTTTTGGAGCAGGAAATCTGTCCTTAGCAGAAGGCTTCCTGCAAAGGCCTGCAGGCCTTTCTGGGTGGCTAAGCTGCAGCTCCCTTGCAGGCTGCTGGTCCAGGGGCCTGTGTCCCTTGGTCTAAAGTGCTGTAGGAGGAGCTCCTAGCAAGGGGAGAGCAAGCACCTTGTTTCCCTTGAAGAGACTGGCTTGTACATGGGGAGGCCTGCCAGCAGCGAAGACAGCGCAGGCAGCATGGGGGTTTGGCAGGCAGCTAAGAGGCTGCAGGAGTCCTGCATGAAACAGGGGTCATGACTGGTTTTTCCTCAAGGCCCAATGGCAACGTGCACACACAGCCTCTGGACCTGCAGCTCCCGAGCAGTGCAAGAGACCCCCAGGCAGCACCCTGGGGCCTCCTCGGATGAGCTGTGCTCCATAGAGGGCCTGCCTGCTGGCAATGGCCTAGGCCACCCCAGGCCCTAGAGAGGCCCGGCTGAGCCTGGGATGGGCCCTGCCCTCGCAGTGCTCAGGGAAAACCCGTGTTTGAGGCCAGGCTGCAGGCACATTCAATGTTGTGTCTGCTGCAGAGAGACTTCAGCTAGGACTTCCAGGGGGAATGTGAAGCGCTGTGGTTTTTACCTGCAATCCATGTGCCTCACTTGGGGTGCCCGGCCCATCCGTCCCACACTCCTTGGATGTGTGTTCCTCAGACAGCTGGACAGCTGGGGAAGTGGACCTCCCCCAGCAAGGGAGACCTGCCTAGAACATTGCTCTGTGTACAAAGAGGATTCGCTGTGCCTCTGGCACTGGGGAGAGACTTTCTGCACCCAGGAGACACTTGGCACACACAGCGTTTCCCCATGGAAAGTGGTGTGAAAAAGAGCACCCGCCGGGGCTGCATGGCCCTCTGCGGTAGAAGCCCTCCACGCAGCAGGCTGTCATGGACTCGGCTGCAGGCCTTTGTGGCTGGAGAGACTGCAGCTCCTCTGGAGGCTCTGGGCCAATTTTCACTCACCTTCGAGTGCAATAGGCTTGTGGGTTAAGGTGCTTGCAAAGGAAGGCAAGCAGCCTGCTCCTTTCCATTAGGAACACGTGTGGTGAGAGGCTTGGCAGCAGAGAAGAACAAAGAGGGGCAGCCAAGGAGGGGATTTGCATGCAGCTGGGTGGCCCCCAAATCTCCTGTTTCCCAAGCAGGGAATGCCTGCTGTGCCCATCAGTGCCCATTTCTAAGTGGGCACCCAGCCTCTGGATCTGCCCTTTCCCAGCCCTGAAAACACACGCAGGCCACACCCTGAGCCCTTCCAACTGTGAACTTTGCTCCCTGTGAGGGCTGAATGCCACATCTGGCTAAGGTGGGAGAAGGCCCGAGGAGGCCTTGGGGGACCTGCCAAGACATAGCAGTGCTCAGCAATGAGCACTCTGCTTTCTTTTGGCTGGACGCACATTCGTTTCTGCTTGAGGCCCGGAGAGGTCAGATAGGCGATCCCCGGGGGAAGGCAGAGCAGAGGGTTTTTCGGTGGAGCGTTGGCTCCCTCTGCTGGCCGTCAAGCGTGGAAGGCTAAGCCTTGCTCCAGCTGAGTTCCTGAGCAAGTTTCCAAGCAGGAGGCACTCTGGCTCCACAAGCTAGAGGACTTCCCAGTGGCTCCAGAGTGGGTGGCAAGGGCATGTGAGTTGGAGGGTGCTCAGAAGCCACAGGGGAGACTTGAGTGTGGTTGGGTGCAGGTGTGCCAATATGTGTGGGTGTGTGCGCATGTGTGCGAGTGTGTTTTAGTGTGTGTGAGAGTGTGCATGAGTGCGGGCGTGCGAGTGTGTATGGGTGTGTGCGGGTGTGTGTGTGTGTGTGTGTGCGGGCATGTGCGTGTGTGTTTTGGTGGGGGTAGGTGTGTGTGTGTGTGTGTAGGCGTGTATGTGTATCTGCGGGTGTGTGCGGGTGTGTATAGGATTGTGTGTGTGTGTGGGGTGTGTGTGGGTGTGTGCGGCTGTGTGTGAATGTGTGTGGGTGTGTGCTAGTGTCTTTGGGTGTGTGTGAGTGGGTTTGTGTGTGTGCATGCGTGTGTTAGAGTGAGTGGGACTGTGCAGGGTGTGCAGGTGGGTTCGGGTGTGTGTGGATGTGTGCAGGAGTGTGCAAGTATATGCGGGTATGTGTGGTTGTGTGCAGGTTGTGTGTGTGATTGGGTGTGTTTGGGTTTGTGTGGGTGTTTGTTAGTGTGTGCGAGAGTGTGTGGGTGTGTATGAGTCTGTGTGGGTCTGTGAGAGTGTGTGTGAGTGCAAGTGCGTGTGTGCGGGTGCTTGAGGTTGTGCGCCTGTGCGAGAGGGTGAGTGGTTGTGTGCAGGTGTGTGAGGGTGTGGGTGTGAGGGTGTGTGTGAGTGTGTGCAGGTGTGTGAGGGTGAGTGGGTGTGTGCAGGTGTGTGCGTATGTGTGCGGGTGTGTGTGAGTGTGTGTGAGTGTGTTTGTGTGTGCGAGTGTCTATGGGTGTTTGTGGGTGTGTGCGGTTGAGTGCAACTGTGTGCAGGTGTGTGCGCGTGTGTATGTGTGTGTGCAGGTGAGTGTGGGTATGTGGGTGTGTGCGGGTGTGTGCGTGTGTGTATAGGTTTCTGTGTGTGTGTGTGGGTGTGTGTGGGTGCGCTCCCCGGGTGGGCTGAATGTCATGACTGTGTTAGGGGAGAGAAGGCCCAAAGAGGCCTTCAGGGAGCTGCCATGGCATAGCAGTGCTCAGGAAAGAGCACCCTTCTTTCTTTAGGCTGGAGGCACACTCGAGTTTCTGCTTGAGGCAGAGGGACGGCAGAGAGGCCATCACTGGCTGAAGGCAAAGCAGAGAGATTTTCGGTGGAGCGATGGCTCCATCTGCTGGCTGACAAGCGTGGAAGGCGAAGCCTCGCTCCAACTGAGTTCCTGAGGAAGGTCCCAAGCAGGAGGCACTCTGGCTCCACAAGCTAGAGGGTCCTGCTTAGGACTTCCCAGTGGCTCCAGAGTGGATGGCAAGGGCATGTGGGTTGGAGGGTGCTCGGAAGCCGCAGGGGAGGCTTTGGGCACCCAGTGCTCTGTGACGAAACACGCTGCAGGCCCGAGCATCCATGAACTCCTCCAAGGTTTTGGAGCAGGAAATCTGTCCTTAGCAGAAGGCTTCCTGCAAAGGCCTGCAGGCCTTTCTGGGTGGCTAAGCTGCAGCTCCCTTGCAGGCTGCTGGTCCAGGGGCCTGTGTCCCTTGGTCTAAAGTGCTGTAGGAGGAGCTCCTAGCAAGGGGAGAGCAAGCACCTTGTTTCCCTTGAAGAGACTGGCTTGTACATGGGGAGGCCTGCCAGCAGCGAAGACAGCGCAGGCAGCATGGGGGTTTGGCAGGCAGCTAAGAGGCTGCAGGAGTCCTGCATGAAATAGGGGTCATGACTGGTTTCTCCTCAAGGCCCAATGGCAACGTGCACACACAGCCTCTGGACCTGCAGCTCCCGAGCAGTGCAAGAGACCCCCAGGCAGCACCCTGGGGCCTCCTCGGATGAGCTGTGCTCCATAGAGGGCCTGCCTGCTGGCAATGGCCTAGGCCACCCCAGGCCCTAGAGAGGCCCGGCTGAGCCTGGGATGGGCCCTGCCCTCGCAGTGCTCAGGGAAAACCCGTGTTTGAGGCCAGGCTGCAGGCACATTCAATGTTGTGTCTGCTGCAGAGAGACTTCAGCTAGGACTTCCAGGGGGAATGTGAAGCGCTGTGGTTTTTACCTGCAATCCATGTGCCTCACTTGGGGTGCCCGGCCCATCCGTCCCACACTCCTTGGATGTGTGTTCCTCAGACAGCTGGACAGCTGGGGAAGTGGACCTCCCCCAGCAAGGGAGATCTGCCTAGAACATTGCTCTGTGTACAAAGAGGATTCGCTGTGCCTCTGGCACTGGGGAGAGACTTTCTGCACCCAGGAGACACTTGGCACACACAGCGTTTCCCCATGGAAAGTGGTGTGAAAAAGAGCACCCGCCGGGGCTGCATGGCCCTCTGCGGTAGAAGCCCTCCACGCAGCAGGCTGTCATGGACTCGGCTGCAGGCCTTTGTGGCTGGAGAGACTGCAGCTCCTCTGGAGGCTCTGGGCCAATTTTCACTCACCTTCGAGTGCAATAGGCTTGTGGGTTAAGGTGCTTGCAAAGGAAGGCAAGCAGCCTGCTCCTTTCCATTAGGAACACGTGTGGTGAGAGGCTTGGCAGCAGAGAAGAACAAAGAGGGGCAGCCAAGGAGGGGATTTGCATGCAGCTGGGTGGCCCCCAAATCTCCTGTTTCCCAAGCAGGGAATGCCTGCTGTGCCCATCAGTGCCCATTTCTAAGTGGGCACCCAGCCTCTGGATCTGCCCTTTCCCAGCCCTGAAAACACACGCAGGCCACACCCTGAGCCCTTCCAACTGTGAACTTTGCTCCCTGTGAGGGCTGAATGCCACATCTGGCTAAGGTGGGAGAAGGCCCGAGGAGGCCTTGGGGGACCTGCCAAGACATAGCAGTGCTCAGCAATGAGCACTCTGCTTTCTTTTGGCTGGACGCACATTCCAGTTTCTGCTTGAGGCCCGGAGAGGTCAGATAGGCGATCCCCGGGGGAAGGCAGAGCAGAGGGTTTTTCGGTGGAGCGTTGGCTCCCTCTGCTGGCCATCAAGCGTGGAAGGCTAAGCCTTGCTCCAGCTGAGTTCCTGAGCAAGTTTCCAAGCAGGAGGCACTCTGGCTCCACAAGCTAGAGGACTTCCCAGTGGCTCCAGAGTGGGTGGCAAGGGCATGTGAGATGGAGGGTGCTCAGAAGCCACAGGGGAGACTTGAGTGTGGTTGGGTGCAGGTGTGCCAATATGTGTGGGTGTGTGCGCATGTGTGCGAGTGTGTTTTAGTGTGTGTGAGAGTGTGCGTGAGTGCGGGCGTGCGAGTGTGTATGGGTGTGTGCGGGTGTGTGTGTGTGTGTGTGTGTGCGGGCATGTGCGTGTGTGTTTTGGTGGGGGTAGGTGTGTGTGTGTGTGTGTAGGCGTGTATGTGTATCTGCGGGTGTGTGCGGGTGTGTATAGGATTGTGTGTGTGTGTGGGGTGTGTGTGGGTGTGTGCGGCTGTGTGTGAATGTGTGTGGGTGTGTGCTAGTGTCTTTGGGTGTGTGTGAGTGGGTTTGGGTGTGTGCATGCGTGTGTTAGAGTGAGTGGGACTGTGCAGGGTGTGCAGGTGGGTTCGGGTGTGTGTGGATGTGTGCAGGAGTGTGCAAGTATATGCGGGTGTGTGTGGTTGTGTGCAGGTTGTGTGTGTGATTGGGTGTGTTTGGGTTTGTGTGGGTGTTTGTTAGTGTGTGCGAGAGTGTGTGGGTGTGTATGAGTCTGTGTGGGTCTGTGAGAGTGTGTGTGAGTGCAAGTGCGTGTGTGCGGGTGCTTGAGGTTGTGCGCCTGTGCGAGAGGGTGAGTGGTTGTGTGCAGGTGTGTGAGGGTGTGGGTGTGAGGGTGTGTGTGAGTGTGTGCAGGTGTGTGAGGGTGAGTGGGTGTGTGCAGGTGTGTGCGTATGTGTGCGGGTGTGTGTGAGTGTGTGTGAGTGTGTTTGTGTGTGCGAGTGTCTATGGGTGTTTGTGGGTGTGTGCGGTTGAGTGCGACTGTGTGCAGGTGTGTGCGCGTGTGTATGTGTGTGTGCAGGTGAGTGTGGGTATGTGGGTGTGTGCGGGTGTGTGCGTGTGTGTATAGGTTTCTGTGTGTGTGTGCGGGTGTGTGTGGGTGCGCTCCCCGGGTGGGCTGAATGTCATGACTGTGTTAGGGGAGAGAAGGCCCAAAGAGGCCTTCATGGAGCTGCCATGGCATAGCAGTGCTCAGGAAAGAGCACCCTTCTTTCTTTAGGCTGGAGGCACACTCGAGTTTCTGCTTGAGGCAGAGGGACGGCAGAGAGGCCATCACTGGCTGAAGGCAAAGCAGAGAGATTTTCGGTGGAGCGATGGCTCCATCTGCTGGCTGACAAGCGTGGAAGGCGAAGCCTCGCTCCAACTGAGTTCCTGAGGAAGGTCCCAAGCAGGAGGCACTCTGGCTCCACAAGCTAGAGGGTCCTGCTTAGGACTTCCCAGTGGCTCCAGAGTGGATGGCAAGGGCATGTGGGTTGGAGGGTGCTCGGAAGCCGCAGGGGAGGCTTTGGGCACCCAGTGCTCTGTGACGAAACACGCTGCAGGCCCGAGCATCCATGAACTCCTCCAAGGTTTTGGAGCAGGAAATCTGTCCTTAGCAGAAGGCTTCCTGCAAAGGCCTGCAGGCCTTTCTGGGTGGCTAAGCTGCAGCTCCCTTGCAGGCTGCTGGTCCAGGGGCCTGTGTCCCTTGGTCTAAAGTGCTGTAGGAGGAGCTCCTAGCAAGGGGAGAGCAAGCACCTTGTTTCCCTTGAAGAGACTGGCTTGTACATGGGGAGGCCTGCCAGCAGCGAAGACAGCGCAGGCAGCATGGGGGTTTGGCAGGCAGCTAAGAGGCTGCAGGAGTCCTGCATGAAACAGGGGTCATGACTGGTTTTTCCTCAAGGCCCAATGGCAACGTGCACACACAGCCTCTGGACCTGCAGCTCCCGAGCAGTGCAAGAGACCCCCAGGCAGCACCCTGGGGCCTCCTCGGATGAGCTGTGCTCCATAGAGGGCCTGCCTGCTGGCAATGGCCTAGGCCACCCCAGGCCCTAGAGAGGCCCGGCTGAGCCTGGGATGGGCCCTGCCCTCGCAGTGCTCAGGGAAAACCCGTGTTTGAGGCCAGGCTGCAGGCACATTCAATGTTGTGTCTGCTGCAGAGAGACTTCAGCTAGGACTTCCAGGGGGAATGTGAAGCGCTGTGGTTTTTACCTGCAATCCATGTGCCTCACTTGGGGTGCCCGGCCCATCCGTCCCACACTCCTTGGATGTGTGTTCCTCAGACAGCTGGACAGCTGGGGAAGTGGACCTCCCCCAGCAAGGGAGACCTGCCTAGAACATTGCTCTGTGTACAAAGAGGATTCGCTGTGCCTCTGGCACTGGGGAGAGACTTTCTGCACCCAGGAGACACTTGGCACACACAGCGTTTCCCCATGGAAAGTGGTGTGAAAAAGAGCACCCGCCGGGGCTGCATGGCCCTCTGCGGTAGAAGCCCTCCACGCAGCAGGCTGTCATGGACTCGGCTGCAGGCCTTTGTGGCTGGAGAGACTGCAGCTCCTCTGGAGGCTCTGGGCCAATTTTCACTCACCTTCGAGTGCAATAGGCTTGTGGGTTAAGGTGCTTGCAAAGGAAGGCAAGCAGCCTGCTCCTTTCCATTAGGAACACGTGTGGTGAGAGGCTTGGCAGCAGAGAAGAACAAAGAGGGGCAGCCAAGGAGGGGATTTGCATGCAGCTGGGTGGCCCCCAAATCTCCTGTTTCCCAAGCAGGGAATGCCTGCTGTGCCCATCAGTGCCCATTTCTAAGTGGGCACCCAGCCTCTGGATCTGCCCTTTCCCAGCCCTGAAAACACACGCAGGCCACACCCTGAGCCCTTCCAACTGTGAACTTTGCTCCCTGTGAGGGCTGAATGCCACATCTGGCTAAGGTGGGAGAAGGCCCGAGGAGGCCTTGGGGGACCTGCCAAGACATAGCAGTGCTCAGCAATGAGCACTCTGCTTTCTTTTGGCTGGACGCACATTCGTTTCTGCTTGAGGCCCGGAGAGGTCAGATAGGCGATCCCCGGGGGAAGGCAGAGCAGAGGGTTTTTCGGTGGAGCGTTGGCTCCCTCTGCTGGCCGTCAAGCGTGGAAGGCTAAGCCTTGCTCCAGCTGAGTTCCTGAGCAAGTTTCCAAGCAGGAGGCACTCTGGCTCCACAAGCTAGAGGACTTCCCAGTGGCTCCAGAGTGGGTGGCAAGGGCATGTGAGTTGGAGGGTGCTCAGAAGCCACAGGGGAGACTTGAGTGTGGTTGGGTGCAGGTGTGCCAATATGTGTGGGTGTGTGCGCATGTGTGCGAGTGTGTTTTAGTGTGTGTGAGAGTGTGCATGAGTGCGGGCGTGCGAGTGTGTATGGGTGTGTGCGGGTGTGTGTGTGTGTGTGTGTGCGGGCATGTGCGTGTGTGTTTTGGTGGGGGTAGGTGTGTGTGTGTGTGTGTAGGCGTGTATGTGTATCTGCGGGTGTGTGCGGGTGTGTATAGGATTGTGTGTGTGTGTGGGGTGTGTGTGGGTGTGTGCGGCTGTGTGTGAATGTGTGTGGGTGTGTGCTAGTGTCTTTGGGTGTGTGTGAGTGGGTTTGTGTGTGTGCATGCGTGTGTTAGAGTGAGTGGGACTGTGCAGGGTGTGCAGGTGGGTTCGGGTGTGTGTGGATGTGTGCAGGAGTGTGCAAGTATATGCGGGTATGTGTGGTTGTGTGCAGGTTGTGTGTGTGATTGGGTGTGTTTGGGTTTGTGTGGGTGTTTGTTAGTGTGTGCGAGAGTGTGTGGGTGTGTATGAGTCTGTGTGGGTCTGTGAGAGTGTGTGTGAGTGCAAGTGCGTGTGTGCGGGTGCTTGAGGTTGTGCGCCTGTGCGAGAGGGTGAGTGGTTGTGTGCAGGTGTGTGAGGGTGTGGGTGTGAGGGTGTGTGTGAGTGTGTGCAGGTGTGTGAGGGTGAGTGGGTGTGTGCAGGTGTGTGCGTATGTGTGCGGGTGTGTGTGAGTGTGTGTGAGTGTGTTTGTGTGTGCGAGTGTCTATGGGTGTTTGTGGGTGTGTGCGGTTGAGTGCAACTGTGTGCAGGTGTGTGCGCGTGTGTATGTGTGTGTGCAGGTGAGTGTGGGTATGTGGGTGTGTGCGGGTGTGTGCGTGTGTGTATAGGTTTCTGTGTGTGTGTGTGGGTGTGTGTGGGTGCGCTCCCCGGGTGGGCTGAATGTCATGACTGTGTTAGGGGAGAGAAGGCCCAAAGAGGCCTTCAGGGAGCTGCCATGGCATAGCAGTGCTCAGGAAAGAGCACCCTTCTTTCTTTAGGCTGGAGGCACACTCGAGTTTCTGCTTGAGGCAGAGGGACGGCAGAGAGGCCATCACTGGCTGAAGGCAAAGCAGAGAGATTTTCGGTGGAGCGATGGCTCCATCTGCTGGCTGACAAGCGTGGAAGGCGAAGCCTCGCTCCAACTGAGTTCCTGAGGAAGGTCCCAAGCAGGAGGCACTCTGGCTCCACAAGCTAGAGGGTCCTGCTTAGGACTTCCCAGTGGCTCCAGAGTGGATGGCAAGGGCATGTGGGTTGGAGGGTGCTCGGAAGCCGCAGGGGAGGCTTTGGGCACCCAGTGCTCTGTGACGAAACACGCTGCAGGCCCGAGCATCCATGAACTCCTCCAAGGTTTTGGAGCAGGAAATCTGTCCTTAGCAGAAGGCTTCCTGCAAAGGCCTGCAGGCCTTTCTGGGTGGCTAAGCTGCAGCTCCCTTGCAGGCTGCTGGTCCAGGGGCCTGTGTCCCTTGGTCTAAAGTGCTGTAGGAGGAGCTCCTAGCAAGGGGAGAGCAAGCACCTTGTTTCCCTTGAAGAGACTGGCTTGTACATGGGGAGGCCTGCCAGCAGCGAAGACAGCGCAGGCAGCATGGGGGTTTGGCAGGCAGCTAAGAGGCTGCAGGAGTCCTGCATGAAATAGGGGTCATGACTGGTTTCTCCTCAAGGCCCAATGGCAATGTGCACACACAGCCTCTGGACCTGCAGCTCCCGAGCAGTGCAAGAGACCCCCAGGCAGCACCCTGGGGCCTCCTCGGATGAGCTGTGCTCCATAGAGGGCCTGCCTGCTGGCAATGGCCTAGGCCACCCCAGGCCCTAGAGAGGCCCGGCTGAACCTGGGATGGGCCCTGCCCTCGCAGTGCTCAGGGAAAACCCGTGTTTGAGGCCAGGCTGCAGGCACATTCAATGTTGTGTCTGCTGCAGAGAGACTTCAGCTAGGACTTCCAGGGGGAATGTGAAGCGCTGTGGTTTTTACCTGCAATCCATGTGCCTCACTTGGGGTGCCCGGCCCATCCGTCCCACACTCCTTGGATGTGTGTTCCTCAGACAGCTGGACAGCTGGGGAAGTGGACCTCCCCCAGCAAGGGAGATCTGCCTAGAACATTGCTCTGTGTACAAAGAGGATTCGCTGTGCCTCTGGCACTGGGGAGAGACTTTCTGCACCCAGGAGACACTTGGCACACACAGCGTTTCCCCATGGAAAGTGGTGTGAAAAAGAGCACCCGCCGGGGCTGCATGGCCCTCTGCGGTAGAAGCCCTCCACGCAGCAGGCTGTCATGGACTCGGCTGCAGGCCTTTGTGGCTGGAGAGACTGCAGCTCCTCTGGAGGCTCTGGGCCAATTTTCACTCACCTTCGAGTGCAATAGGCTTGTGGGTTAAGGTGCTTGCAAAGGAAGGCAAGCAGCCTGCTCCTTTCCATTAGGAACACGTGTGGTGAGAGGCTTGGCAGCAGAGAAGAACAAAGAGGGGCAGCCAAGGAGGGGATTTGCATGCAGCTGGGTGGCCCCCAAATCTCCTGTTTCCCAAGCAGGGAATGCCTGCTGTGCCCATCAGTGCCCATTTCTAAGTGGGCACCCAGCCTCTGGATCTGCCCTTTCCCAGCCCTGAAAACACACGCAGGCCACACCCTGAGCCCTTCCAACTGTGAACTTTGCTCCCTGTGAGGGCTGAATGCCACATCTGGCTAAGGTGGGAGAAGGCCCGAGGAGGCCTTGGGGGACCTGCCAAGACATAGCAGTGCTCAGCAATGAGCACTCTGATTTCTTTTGGCTGGACGCACATTCCAGTTTCTGCTTGAGGCCCGGAGAGGTCAGATAGGCGATCCCCGGGGGAAGGCAGAGCAGAGGGTTTTTCGGTGGAGCGTTGGCTCCCTCTGCTGGCCGTCAAGCGTGGAAGGCTAAGCCTTGCTCCAGCTGAGTTCCTGAGCAAGTTTCCAAGCAGGAGGCACTCTGGCTCCACAAGCTAGAGGACTTCCCAGTGGCTCCAGAGTGGGTGGCAAGGGCATGTGAGATGGAGGGTGCTCAGAAGCCACAGGGGAGACTTGAGTGTGGTTGGGTGCAGGTGTGCCAATATGTGTGGGTGTGTGCGCATGTGTGCGAGTGTGTTTTAGTGTGTGTGAGAGTGTGCGTGAGTGCGGGCGTGCGAGTGTGTATGGGTGTGTGCGGGTGTGTGTGTGTGTGTGTGTGTGCGGGCATGTGCGTGTGTGTTTTGGTGGGGGTAGGTGTGTGTGTGTGTGTGTAGGCGTGTATGTGTATCTGCGGGTGTGTGCGGGTGTGTATAGGATTGTGTGTGTGTGTGGGGTGTGTGTGGGTGTGTGCGGCTGTGTGTGAATGTGTGTGGGTGTGTGCTAGTGTCTTTGGGTGTGTGTGAGTGGGTTTGGGTGTGTGCATGCGTGTGTTAGAGTGAGTGGGACTGTGCAGGGTGTGCAGGTGGGTTCGGGTGTGTGTGGATGTGTGCAGGAGTGTGCAAGTATATGCGGGTATGTGTGGTTGTGTGCAGGTTGTGTGTGTGATTGGGTGTGTTTGGGTTTGTGTGGGTGTTTGTTAGTGTGTGCGAGAGTGTGTGGGTGTGTATGAGTCTGTGTGGGTCTGTGAGAGTGTGTGTGAGTGCAAGTGCGTGTGTGCGGGTGCTTGAGGTTGTGCGCCTGTGCGAGAGGGTGAGTGGTTGTGTGCAGGTGTGTGAGGGTGTGGGTGTGAGGGTGTGTGTGAGTGTGTGCAGGTGTGTGAGGGTGAGTGGGTGTGTGCAGGTGTGTGCGTATGTGTGCGGGTGTGTGTGAGTGTGTGTGAGTGTGTTTGTGTGTGCGAGTGTCTATGGGTGTTTGTGGGTGTGTGCGGTTGAGTGCGACTGTGTGCAGGTGTGTGCGCGTGTGTATGTGTGTGTGCAGGTGAGTGTGGGTATGTGGGTGTGTGCGGGTGTGTGCGTGTGTGTATAGGTTTCTGTGTGTGTGTGCGGGTGTGTGTGGGTGCGCTCCCCGGGTGGGCTGAATGTCATGACTGTGTTAGGGGAGAGAAGGCCCAAAGAGGCCTTCAGGGAGCTGCCATGGCATAGCAGTGCTCAGGAAAGAGCACCCTTCTTTCTTTAGGCTGGAGGCACACTCGAGTTTCTGCTTGAGGCAGAGGGACGGCAGAGAGGCCATCACTGGCTGAAGGCAAAGCAGAGAGATTTTCGGTGGAGCGATGGCTCCATCTGCTGGCTGACAAGCGTGGAAGGCGAAGCCTCGCTCCAACTGAGTTCCTGAGGAAGGTCCCAAGCAGGAGGCACTCTGGCTCCACAAGCTAGAGGGTCCTGCTTAGGACTTCCCAGTGGCTCCAGAGTGGATGGCAAGGGCATGTGGGTTGGAGGGTGCTCGGAAGCCGCAGGGGAGGCTTTGGGCACCCAGTGCTCTGTGACGAAACACGCTGCAGGCCCGAGCATCCATGAACTCCTCCAAGGTTTTGGAGCAGGAAATCTGTCCTTAGCAGAAGGCTTCCTGCAAAGGCCTGCAGGCCTTTCTGGGTGGCTAAGCTGCAGCTCCCTTGCAGGCTGCTGGTCCAGGGGCCTGTGTCCCTTGGTCTAAAGTGCTGTAGGAGGAGCTCCTAGCAAGGGGAGAGCAAGCACCTTGTTTCCCTTGAAGAGACTGGCTTGTACATGGGGAGGCCTGCCAGCAGCGAAGACAGCGCAGGCAGCATGGGGGTTTGGCAGGCAGCTAAGAGGCTGCAGGAGTCCTGCATGAAACAGGGGTCATGACTGGTTTCTCCTCAAGGCCCAATGGCAACGTGCACACACAGCCTCTGGACCTGCAGCTCCCGAGCAGTGCAAGAGACCCCCAGGCAGCACCCTGGGGCCTCCTCGGATGAGCTGTGCTCCATAGAGGGCCTGCCTGCTGGCAATGGCCTAGGCCACCCCAGGCCCTAGAGAGGCCCGGCTGAGCCTGGGATGGGCCCTGCCCTCGCAGTGCTCAGGGAAAACCCGTGTTTGAGGCCAGGCTGCAGGCACATTCAATGTTGTGTCTGCTGCAGAGAGACTTCAGCTAGGACTTCCAGGGGGAATGTGAAGCGCTGTGGTTTTTACCTGCAATCCATGTGCCTCACTTGGGGTGCCCGGCCCATCCGTCCCACACTCCTTGGATGTGTGTTCCTCAGACAGCTGGACAGCTGGGGAAGTGGACCTCCCCCAGCAAGGGAGACCTGCCTAGAACATTGCTCTGTGTACAAAGAGGATTCGCTGTGCCTCTGGCACTGGGGAGAGACTTTCTGCACCCAGGAGACACTTGGCACACACAGCGTTTCCCCATGGAAAGTGGTGTGAAAAAGAGCACCCGCCGGGGCTGCATGGCCCTCTGCGGTAGAAGCCCTCCACGCAGCAGGCTGTCATGGACTCGGCTGCAGGCCTTTGTGGCTGGAGAGACTGCAGCTCCTCTGGAGGCTCTGGGCCAATTTTCACTCACCTTCGAGTGCAATAGGCTTGTGGGTTAAGGTGCTTGCAAAGGAAGGCAAGCAGCCTGCTCCTTTCCATTAGGAACACGTGTGGTGAGAGGCTTGGCAGCAGAGAAGAACAAAGAGGGGCAGCCAAGGAGGGGATTTGCATGCAGCTGGGTGGCCCCCAAATCTCCTGTTTCCCAAGCAGGGAATGCCTGCTGTGCCCATCAGTGCCCATTTCTAAGTGGGCACCCAGCCTCTGGATCTGCCCTTTCCCAGCCCTGAAAACACACGCAGGCCACACCCTGAGCCCTTCCAACTGTGAACTTTGCTCCCTGTGAGGGCTGAATGCCACATCTGGCTAAGGTGGGAGAAGGCCCGAGGAGGCCTTGGGGGACCTGCCAAGACATAGCAGTGCTCAGCAATGAGCACTCTGCTTTCTTTTGGCTGGACGCACATTCCAGTTTCTGCTTGAGGCCCGGAGAGGTCAGATAGGCGATCCCCGGGGGAAGGCAGAGCAGAGGGTTTTTCGGTGGAGCGTTGGCTCCCTCTGCTGGCCGTCAAGCGTGGAAGGCTAAGCCTTGCTCCAGCTGAGTTCCTGAGCAAGTTTCCAAGCAGGAGGCACTCTGGCTCCACAAGCTAGAGGACTTCCCAGTGGCTCCAGAGTGGGTGGCAAGGGCATGTGAGTTGGAGGGTGCTCAGAAGCCACAGGGGAGACTTGAGTGTGGTTGGGTGCATGTGTGCCAATATGTGTGGGTGTGTGCGCATGTGTGCGAGTGTGTTTTAGTGTGTGTGAGAGTGTGCGTGAGTGCGGGCGTGCGAGTGTGTATGGGTGTGTGCGGGTGTGTGTGTGTGTGTGTGTGTGCGGGCATGTGCGTGTGTGTTTTGGTGGGGGTAGGTGTGTGTGTGTGTGTGTAGGCGTGTATGTGTATCTGCGGGTGTGTGCGGGTGTGTATAGGATTGTGTGTGTGTGTGGGGTGTGTGTGGGTGTGTGCGGCTGTGTGTGAATGTGTGTGGGTGTGTGCTAGTGTCTTTGGGTGTGTGTGAGTGGGTTTGGGTGTGTGCATGCGTGTGTTAGAGTGAGTGGGACTGTGCAGGGTGTGCAGGTGGGTTCGGGTGTGTGTGGATGTGTGCAGGAGTGTGCAAGTATATGCGGGTATGTGTGGTTGTGTGCAGGTTGTGTGTGTGATTGGGTGTGTTTGGGTTTGTGTGGGTGTTTGTTAGTGTGTGCGAGAGTGTGTGGGTGTGTATGAGTCTGTGTGGGTCTGTGAGAGTGTGTGTGAGTGCAAGTGCGTATGTGCGGGTGCTTGAGGTTGTGCGCCTGTGCGAGAGGGTGAGTGGTTGTGTGCAGGTGTGTGAGGGTGTGGGTGTGAGGGTGTGTGTGAGTGTGTGCAGGTGTGTGAGGGTGAGTGGGTGTGTGCAGGTGTGTGCGTATGTGTGCGGGTGTGTGTGAGTGTGTGTGAGTGTGTTTGTGTGTGCGAGTGTCTATGGGTGTTTGTGGGTGTGTGCGGTTGAGTGCGACTGTGTGCAGGTGTGTGCGCGTGTGTATGTGTGTGTGCAGGTGAGTGTGGGTATGTGGGTGTGTGCGGGTGTGTGCGTGTGTGTATAGGTTTCTGTGTGTGTGTGCGGGTGTGTGTGGGTGCGCTCCCCGGGTGGGCTGAATGTCATGACTGTGTTAGGGGAGAGAAGGCCCAAAGAGGCCTTCAGGGAGCTGCCATGGCATAGCAGTGCTCAGGAAAGAGCACCCTTCTTTCTTTAGGCTGGAGGCACACTCGAGTTTCTGCTTGAGGCAGAGGGACGGCAGAGAGGCCATCACTGGCTGAAGGCAAAGCAGAGAGATTTTCGGTGGAGCGATGGCTCCATCTGCTGGCTGACAAGCGTGGAAGGCGAAGCCTCGCTCCAACTGAGTTCCTGAGGAAGGTCCCAAGCAGGAGGCACTCTGGCTCCACAAGCTAGAGGGTCCTGCTTAGGACTTCCCAGTGGCTCCAGAGTGGATGGCAAGGGCATGTGGGTTGGAGGGTGCTCGGAAGCCGCAGGGGAGGCTTTGGGCACCCAGTGCTCTGTGACGAAACACGCTGCAGGCCCGAGCATCCATGAACTCCTCCAAGGTTTTGGAGCAGGAAATCTGTCCTTAGCAGAAGGCTTCCTGCAAAGGCCTGCAGGCCTTTCTGGGTGGCTAAGCTGCAGCTCCCTTGCAGGCTGCTGGTCCAGGGGCCTGTGTCCCTTGGTCTAAAGTGCTGTAGGAGGAGCTCCTAGCAAGGGGAGAGCAAGCACCTTGTTTCCCTTGAAGAGACTGGCTTGTACATGGGGAGGCCTGCCAGCAGCGAAGACAGCGCAGGCAGCATGGGGGTTTGGCAGGCAGCTAAGAGGCTGCAGGAGTCCTGCATGAAACAGGGGTCATGACTGGTTTCTCCTCAAGGCCCAATGGCAACGTGCACACACAGCCTCTGGACCTGCAGCTCCCGAGCAGTGCAAGAGACCCCCAGGCAGCACCCTGGGGCCTCCTCGGATGAGCTGTGCTCCATAGAGGGCCTGCCTGCTGGCAATGGCCTAGGCCACCCCAGGCCCTAGAGAGGCCCGGCTGAGCCTGGGATGGGCCCTGCCCTCGCAGTGCTCAGGGAAAACCCGTGTTTGAGGCCAGGCTGCAGGCACATTCAATGTTGTGTCTGCTGCAGAGAGACTTCAGCTAGGACTTCCAGGGGGAATGTGAAGCGCTGTGGTTTTTACCTGCAATCCATGTGCCTCACTTGGGGTGCCCGGCCCATCCGTCCCACACTCCTTGGATGTGTGTTCCTCAGACAGCTGGACAGCTGGGGAAGTGGACCTCCCCCAGCAAGGGAGACCTGCCTAGAACATTGCTCTGTGTACAAAGAGGATTCGCTGTGCCTCTGGCACTGGGGAGAGACTTTCTGCACCCAGGAGACACTTGGCACACACAGCGTTTCCCCATGGAAAGTGGTGTGAAAAAGAGCACCCGCCGGGGCTGCATGGCCCTCTGCGGTAGAAGCCCTCCACGCAGCAGGCTGTCATGGACTCGGCTGCAGGCCTTTGTGGCTGGGGAGACTGCAGCTCCTCTGGAGGCTCTGGGCCAATTTTCACTCACCTTCGAGTGCAATAGGCTTGTGGGTTAAGGTGCTTGCAAAGGAAGGCAAGCAGCCTGCTCCTTTCCATTAGGAACACGTGTGGTGAGAGGCTTGGCAGCAGAGAAGAACAAAGAGGGGCAGCCAAGGAGGGGATTTGCATGCAGCTGGGTGGCCCCCAAATCTCCTGTTTCCCAAGCAGGGAATGCCTGCTGTGCCCATCAGTGCCCATTTCTAAGTGGGCACCCAGCCTCTGGATCTGCCCTTTCCCAGCCCTGAAAACACACGCAGGCCACACCCTGAGCCCTTCCAACTGTGAACTTTGCTCCCTGTGAGGGCTGAATGCCACATCTGGCTAAGGTGGGAGAAGGCCCGAGGAGGCCTTGGGGGACCTGCCAAGACATAGCAGTGCTCAGCAATGAGCACTCTGCTTTCTTTTGGCTGGACGCACATTCGTTTCTGCTTGAGGCCCGGAGAGGTCAGATAGGCGATCCCCGGGGGAAGGCAGAGCAGAGGGTTTTTCGGTGGAGCGTTGGCTCCCTCTGCTGGCCGTCAAGCGTGGAAGGCTAAGCCTTGCTCCAGCTGAGTTCCTGAGCAAGTTTCCAAGCAGGAGGCACTCTGGCTCCACAAGCTAGAGGACTTCCCAGTGGCTCCAGAGTGGGTGGCAAGGGCATGTGAGTTGGAGGGTGCTCAGAAGCCACAGGGGAGACTTGAGTGTGGTTGGGTGCAGGTGTGCCAATATGTGTGGGTGTGTGCGCATGTGTGCGAGTGTGTTTTAGTGTGTGTGAGAGTGTGCATGAGTGCGGGCGTGCGAGTGTGTATGGGTGTGTGCGGGTGTGTGTGTGTGTGTGTGTGCGGGCATGTGCGTGTGTGTTTTGGTGGGGGTAGGTGTGTGTGTGTGTGTGTAGGCGTGTATGTGTATCTGCGGGTGTGTGCGGGTGTGTATAGGATTGTGTGTGTGTGTGGGGTGTGTGTGGGTGTGTGCGGCTGTGTGTGAATGTGTGTGGGTGTGTGCTAGTGTCTTTGGGTGTGTGTGAGTGGGTTTGTGTGTGTGCATGCGTGTGTTAGAGTGAGTGGGACTGTGCAGGGTGTGCAGGTGGGTTCGGGTGTGTGTGGATGTGTGCAGGAGTGTGCAAGTATATGCGGGTATGTGTGGTTGTGTGCAGGTTGTGTGTGTGATTGGGTGTGTTTGGGTTTGTGTGGGTGTTTGTTAGTGTGTGCGAGAGTGTGTGGGTGTGTATGAGTCTGTGTGGGTCTGTGAGAGTGTGTGTGAGTGCAAGTGCGTGTGTGCGGGTGCTTGAGGTTGTGCGCCTGTGCGAGAGGGTGAGTGGTTGTGTGCAGGTGTGTGAGGGTGTGGGTGTGAGGGTGTGTGTGAGTGTGTGCAGGTGTGTGAGGGTGAGTGGGTGTGTGCAGGTGTGTGTGTATGTGTGCGGGTGTGTGTGAGTGTGTGTGAGTGTGTTTGTGTGTGCGAGTGTCTATGGGTGTTTGTGGGTGTGTGCGGTTGAGTGCAACTGTGTGCAGGTGTGTGCGCGTGTGTATGTGTGTGTGCAGGTGAGTGTGGGTATGTGGGTGTGTGCGGGTGTGTGCGTGTGTGTATAGGTTTCTGTGTGTGTGTGTGGGTGTGTGTGGGTGCGCTCCCCGGGTGGGCTGAATGTCATGACTGTGTTAGGGGAGAGAAGGCCCAAAGAGGCCTTCAGGGAGCTGCCATGGCATAGCAGTGCTCAGGAAAGAGCACCCTTCTTTCTTTAGGCTGGAGGCACACTCGAGTTTCTGCTTGAGGCAGAGGGACGGCAGAGAGGCCATCACTGGCTGAAGGCAAAGCAGAGAGATTTTCGGTGGAGCGATGGCTCCATCTGCTGGCTGACAAGCGTGGAAGGCGAAGCCTCGCTCCAACTGAGTTCCTGAGGAAGGTCCCAAGCAGGAGGCACTCTGGCTCCACAAGCTAGAGGGTCCTGCTTAGGACTTCCCAGTGGCTCCAGAGTGGATGGCAAGGGCATGTGGGTTGGAGGGTGCTCGGAAGCCGCAGGGGAGGCTTTGGGCACCCAGTGCTCTGTGACGAAACACGCTGCAGGCCCGAGCATCCATGAACTCCTCCAAGGTTTTGGAGCAGGAAATCTGTCCTTAGCAGAAGGCTTCCTGCAAAGGCCTGCAGGCCTTTCTGGGTGGCTAAGCTGCAGCTCCCTTGCAGGCTGCTGGTCCAGGGGCCTGTGTCCCTTGGTCTAAAGTGCTGTAGGAGGAGCTCCTAGCAAGGGGAGAGCAAGCACCTTGTTTCCCTTGAAGAGACTGGCTTGTACATGGGGAGGCCTGCCAGCAGCGAAGACAGCGCAGGCAGCATGGGGGTTTGGCAGGCAGCTAAGAGGCTGCAGGAGTCCTGCATGAAATAGGGGTCATGACTGGTTTCTCCTCAAGGCCCAATGGCAACGTGCACACACAGCCTCTGGACCTGCAGCTCCCGAGCAGTGCAAGAGACCCCCAGGCAGCACCCTGGGGCCTCCTCGGATGAGCTGTGCTCCATAGAGGGCCTGCCTGCTGGCAATGGCCTAGGCCACCCAAGGCCCTAGAGAGGCCCGGCTGAACCTGGGATGGGCCCTGCCCTTGCAGTGCTCAGGGAAAACCCGTGTTTGAGGCCAGGCTGCAGGCACATTCAATGTTGTGTCTGCTGCAGAGAGACTTCAGCTAGGACTTCCAGGGGGAATGTGAAGCGCTGTGGTTTTTACCTGCAATCCATGTGCCTCACTTGGGGTGCCCGGCCCATCCGTCCCACACTCCTTGGATGTGTGTTCCTCAGACAGCTGGACAGCTGGGGAAGTGGACCTCCCCCAGCAAGGGAGATCTGCCTAGAACATTGCTCTGTGTACAAAGAGGATTCGCTGTGCCTCTGGCACTGGGGAGAGACTTTCTGCACCCAGGAGACACTTGGCACACACAGCGTTTCCCCATGGAAAGTGGTGTGAAAAAGAGCACCCGCCGGGGCTGCATGGCCCTCTGCGGTAGAAGCCCTCCACGCAGCAGGCTGTCATGGACTCGGCTGCAGGCCTTTGTGGCTGGAGAGACTGCAGCTCCTCTGGAGGCTCTGGGCCAATTTTCACTCACCTTCGAGTGCAATAGGCTTGTGGGTTAAGGTGCTTGCAAAGGAAGGCAAGCAGCCTGCTCCTTTCCATTAGGAACACGTGTGGTGAGAGGCTTGGCAGCAGAGAAGAACAAAGAGGGGCAGCCAAGGAGGGGATTTGCATGCAGCTGGGTGGCCCCCAAATCTCCTGTTTCCCAAGCAGGGAATGCCTGCTGTGCCCATCAGTGCCCATTTCTAAGTGGGCACCCAGCCTCTGGATCTGCCCTTTCCCAGCCCTGAAAACACACGCAGGCCACACCCTGAGCCCTTCCAACTGTGAACTTTGCTCCCTGTGAGGGCTGAATGCCACATCTGGCTAAGGTGGGAGAAGGCCCGAGGAGGCCTTGGGGGACCTGCCAAGACATAGCAGTGCTCAGCAATGAGCACTCTGCTTTCTTTTGGCTGGACGCACATTCCAGTTTCTGCTTGAGGCCCGGAGAGGTCAGATAGGCGATCCCCGGGGGAAGGCAGAGCAGAGGGTTTTTCGGTGGAGCGTTGGCTCCCTCTGCTGGCCGTCAAGCGTGGAAGGCTAAGCCTTGCTCCAGCTGAGTTCCTGAGCAAGTTTCCAAGCAGGAGGCACTCTGGCTCCACAAGCTAGAGGACTTCCCAGTGGCTCCAGAGTGGGTGGCAAGGGCATGTGAGATGGAGGGTGCTCAGAAGCCACAGGGGAGACTTGAGTGTGGTTGGGTGCAGGTGTGCCAATATGTGTGGGTGTGTGCGCATGTGTGCGAGTGTGTTTTAGTGTGTGTGAGAGTGTGCGTGAGTGCGGGCGTGCGAGTGTGTATGGGTGTGTGCGGGTGTGTGTGTGTGTGTGTGTGTGCGGGCATGTGCGTGTGTGTTTTGGTGGGGGTAGGTGTGTGTGTGTGTGTGTAGGCGTGTATGTGTATCTGCGGGTGTGTGCGGGTGTGTATAGGATTGTGTGTGTGTGTGGGGTGTGTGTGGGTGTGTGCGGCTGTGTGTGAATGTGTGTGGGTGTGTGCTAGTGTCTTTGGGTGTGTGTGAGTGGGTTTGGGTGTGTGCATGCGTGTGTTAGAGTGAGTGGGACTGTGCAGGGTGTGCAGGTGGGTTCGGGTGTGTGTGGATGTGTGCAGGAGTGTGCAAGTATATGCGGGTATGTGTGGTTGTGTGCAGGTTGTGTGTGTGATTGGGTGTGTTTGGGTTTGTGTGGGTGTTTGTTAGTGTGTGCGAGAGTGTGTGGGTGTGTATGAGTCTGTGTGGGTCTGTGAGAGTGTGTGTGAGTGCAAGTGCGTGTGTGCGGGTGCTTGAGGTTGTGCGCCTGTGCGAGAGGGTGAGTGGTTGTGTGCAGGTGTGTGAGGGTGTGGGTGTGAGGGTGTGTGTGAGTGTGTGCAGGTGTGTGAGGGTGAGTGGGTGTGTGCAGGTGTGTGCGTATGTGTGCGGGTGTGTGTGAGTGTGTGTGAGTGTGTTTGTGTGTGCGAGTGTCTATGGGTGTTTGTGGGTGTGTGCGGTTGAGTGCGACTGTGTGCAGGTGTGTGCGCGTGTGTATGTGTGTGTGCAGGTGAGTGTGGGTATGTGGGTGTGTGCGGGTGTGTGCGTGTGTGTATAGGTTTCTGTGTGTGTGTGTGGGTGTGTGTGGGTGCGCTCCCCGGGTGGGCTGAATGTCATGACTGTGTTAGGGGAGAGAAGGCCCAAAGAGGCCTTCAGGGAGCTGCCATGGCATAGCAGTGCTCAGGAAAGAGCACCCTTCTTTCTTTAGGCTGGAGGCACACTCGAGTTTCTGCTTGAGGCAGAGGGACGGCAGAGAGGCCATCACTGGCTGAAGGCAAAGCAGAGAGATTTTCGGTGGAGCGATGGCTCCATCTGCTGGCTGACAAGCGTGGAAGGCGAAGCCTCGCTCCAACTGAGTTCCTGAGGAAGGTCCCAAGCAGGAGGCACTCTGGCTCCACAAGCTAGAGGGTCCTGCTTAGGACTTCCCAGTGGCTCCAGAGTGGATGGCAAGGGCATGTGGGTTGGAGGGTGCTCGGAAGCCGCAGGGGAGGCTTTGGGCACCCAGTGCTCTGTGACGAAACACGCTGCAGGCCCGAGCATCCATGAACTCCTCCAAGGTTTTGGAGCAGGAAATCTGTCCTTAGCAGAAGGCTTCCTGCAAAGGCCTGCAGGCCTTTCTGGGTGGCTAAGCTGCAGCTCCCTTGCAGGCTGCTGGTCCAGGGGCCTGTGTCCCTTGGTCTAAAGTGCTGTAGGAGGAGCTCCTAGCAAGGGGAGAGCAAGCACCTTGTTTCCCTTGAAGAGACTGGCTTGTACATGGGGAGGCCTGCCAGCAGCGAAGACAGCGCAGGCAGCATGGGGGTTTGGCAGGCAGCTAAGAGGCTGCAGGAGTCCTGCATGAAACAGGGGTCATGACTGGTTTCTCCTCAAGGCCCAATGGCAACGTGCACACACAGCCTCTGGACCTGCAGCTCCCGAGCAGTGCAAGAGACCCCCAGGCAGCACCCTGGGGCCTCCTCGGATGAGCTGTGCTCCATAGAGGGCCTGCCTGCTGGCAATGGCCTAGGCCACCCCAGGCCCTAGAGAGGCCCGGCTGAGCCTGGGATGGGCCCTGCCCTCGCAGTGCTCAGGGAAAACCCGTGTTTGAGGCCAGGCTGCAGGCACATTCAATGTTGTGTCTGCTGCAGAGAGACTTCAGCTAGGACTTCCAGGGGGAATGTGAAGCGCTGTGGTTTTTACCTGCAATCCATGTGCCTCACTTGGGGTGCCCGGCCCATCCGTCCCACACTCCTTGGATGTGTGTTCCTCAGACAGCTGGACAGCTGGGGAAGTGGACCTCCCCCAGCAAGGGAGACCTGCCTAGAACATTGCTCTGTGTACAAAGAGGATTCGCTGTGCCTCTGGCACTGGGGAGAGACTTTCTGCACCCAGGAGACACTTGGCACACACAGCATTTCCCCATGGAAAGTGGTGTGAAAAAGAGCACCCGCCGGGGCTGCATGGCCCTCTGCGGTAGAAGCCCTCCACGCAGCAGGCTGTCATGGACTCGGCTGCAGGCCTTTGTGGCTGGAGAGACTGCAGCTCCTCTGGAGGCTCTGGGCCAATTTTCACTCACCTTCGAGTGCAATAGGCTTGTGGGTTAAGGTGCTTGCAAAGGAAGGCAAGCAGCCTGCTCCTTTCCATTAGGAACACGTGTGGTGAGAGGCTTGGCAGCAGAGAAGAACAAAGAGGGGCAGCCAAGGAGGGGATTTGCATGCAGCTGGGTGGCCCCCAAATCTCCTGTTTCCCAAGCAGGGAATGCCTGCTGTGCCCATCAGTGCCCATTTCTAAGTGGGCACCCAGCCTCTGGATCTGCCCTTTCCCAGCCCTGAAAACACACGCAGGCCACACCCTGAGCCCTTCCAACTGTGAACTTTGCTCCCTGTGAGGGCTGAATGCCACATCTGGCTAAGGTGGGAGAAGGCCCGAGGAGGCCTTGGGGGACCTGCCAAGACATAGCAGTGCTCAGCAATGAGCACTCTGCTTTCTTTTGGCTGGACGCACATTCGTTTCTGCTTGAGGCCCGGAGAGGTCAGATAGGCGATCCCCGGGGGAAGGCAGAGCAGAGGGTTTTTCGGTGGAGCGTTGGCTCCCTCTGCTGGCCGTCAAGCGTGGAAGGCTAAGCCTTGCTCCAGCTGAGTTCCTGAGCAAGTTTCCAAGCAGGAGGCACTCTGGCTCCACAAGCTAGAGGACTTCCCAGTGGCTCCAGAGTGGGTGGCAAGGGCATGTGAGTTGGAGGGTGCTCAGAAGCCACAGGGGAGACTTGAGTGTGGTTGGGTGCAGGTGTGCCAATATGTGTGGGTGTGTGCGCATGTGTGCGAGTGTGTTTTAGTGTGTGTGAGAGTGTGCATGAGTGCGGGCGTGCGAGTGTGTATGGGTGTGTGCGGGTGTGTGTGTGTGTGTGTGTGCGGGCATGTGCGTGTGTGTTTTGGTGGGGGTAGGTGTGTGTGTGTGTGTGTAGGCGTGTATGTGTATCTGCGGGTGTGTGCGGGTGTGTATAGGATTGTGTGTGTGTGTGGGGTGTGTGTGGGTGTGTGCGGCTGTGTGTGAATGTGTGTGGGTGTGTGCTAGTGTCTTTGGGTGTGTGTGAGTGGGTTTGTGTGTGTGCATGCGTGTGTTAGAGTGAGTGGGACTGTGCAGGGTGTGCAGGTGGGTTCGGGTGTGTGTGGATGTGTGCAGGAGTGTGCAAGTATATGCGGGTATGTGTGGTTGTGTGCAGGTTGTGTGTGTGATTGGGTGTGTTTGGGTTTGTGTGGGTGTTTGTTAGTGTGTGCGAGAGTGTGTGGGTGTGTATGAGTCTGTGTGGGTCTGTGAGAGTGTGTGTGAGTGCAAGTGCGTGTGTGCGGGTGCTTGAGGTTGTGCGCCTGTGCGAGAGGGTGAGTGGTTGTGTGCAGGTGTGTGAGGGTGTGGGTGTGAGGGTGTGTGTGAGTGTGTGCAGGTGTGTGAGGGTGAGTGGGTGTGTGCAGGTGTGTGTGTATGTGTGCGGGTGTGTGTGAGTGTGTGTGAGTGTGTTTGTGTGTGCGAGTGTCTATGGGTGTTTGTGGGTGTGTGCGGTTGAGTGCAACTGTGTGCAGGTGTGTGCGCGTGTGTATGTGTGTGTGCAGGTGAGTGTGGGTATGTGGGTGTGTGCGGGTGTGTGCGTGTGTGTATAGGTTTCTGTGTGTGTGTGTGGGTGTGTGTGGGTGCGCTCCCCGGGTGGGCTGAATGTCATGACTGTGTTAGGGGAGAGAAGGCCCAAAGAGGCCTTCAGGGAGCTGCCATGGCATAGCAGTGCTCAGGAAAGAGCACCCTTCTTTCTTTAGGCTGGAGGCACACTCGAGTTTCTGCTTGAGGCAGAGGGACGGCAGAGAGGCCATCACTGGCTGAAGGCAAAGCAGAGAGATTTTCGGTGGAGCGATGGCTCCATCTGCTGGCTGACAAGCGTGGAAGGCGAAGCCTCACTCCAACTGAGTTCCTGAGGAAGGTCCCAAGCAGGAGGCACTCTGGCTCCACAAGCTAGAGGGTCCTGCTTAGGACTTCCCAGTGGCTCCAGAGTGGATGGCAAGGGCATGTGGGTTGGAGGGTGCTCGGAAGCCGCAGGGGAGGCTTTGGGCACCCAGTGCTCTGTGACGAAACACGCTGCAGGCCCGAGCATCCATGAACTCCTCCAAGGTTTTGGAGCAGGAAATCTGTCCTTAGCAGAAGGCTTCCTGCAAAGGCCTGCAGGCCTTTCTGGGTGGCTAAGCTGCAGCTCCCTTGCAGGCTGCTGGTCCAGGGGCCTGTGTCCCTTGGTCTAAAGTGCTGTAGGAGGAGCTCCTAGCAAGGGGAGAGCAAGCACCTTGTTTCCCTTGAAGAGACTGGCTTGTACATGGGGAGGCCTGCCAGCAGCGAAGACAGCGCAGGCAGCATGGGGGTTTGGCAGGCAGCTAAGAGGCTGCAGGAGTCCTGCATGAAACAGGGGTCATGACTGGTTTCTCCTCAAGGCCCAATGGCAACGTGCACACACAGCCTCTGGACCTGCAGCTCCCGAGCAGTGCAAGAGACCCCCAGGCAGCACCCTGGGGCCTCCTCGGATGAGCTGTGCTCCATAGAGGGCCTGCCTGCTGGCAATGGCCTAGGCCACCCCAGGCCCTAGAGAGGCCCGGCTGAGCCTGGGATGGGCCCTGCCCTTGCAGTGCTCAGGGAAAACCCGTGTTTGAGGCCAGGCTGCAGGCACATTCAATGTTGTGTCTGCTGCAGAGAGACTTCAGCTAGGACTTCCAGGGGGAATGTGAAGCGCTGTGGTTTTTACCTGCAATCCATGTGCCTCACTTGGGGTGCCCGGCCCATCCGTCCCACACTCCTTGGATGTGTGTTCCTCAGACAGCTGGACAGCTGGGGAAGTGGACCTCCCCCAGCAAGGGAGACCTGCCTAGAACATTGCTCTGTGTACAAAGAGGATTCGCTGTGCCTCTGGCACTGGGGAGAGACTTTCTGCACCCAGGAGACACTTGGCACACACAGCGTTTCCCCATGGAAAGTGGTGTGAAAAAGAGCACCCGCCGGGGCTGCATGGCCCTCTGCGGTAGAAGCCCTCCACGCAGCAGGCTGTCATGGACTCGGCTGCAGGCCTTTGTGGCTGGAGAGACTGCAGCTCCTCTGGAGGCTCTGGGCCAATTTTCACTCACCTTCGAGTGCAATAGGCTTGTGGGTTAAGGTGCTTGCAAAGGAAGGCAAGCAGCCTGCTCCTTTCCATTAGGAACACGTGTGGTGAGAGGCTTGGCAGCAGAGAAGAACAAAGAGGGGCAGCCAAGGAGGGGATTTGCATGCAGCTGGGTGGCCCCCAAATCTCCTGTTTCCCAAGCAGGGAATGCCTGCTGTGCCCATCAGTGCCCATTTCTAAGTGGGCACCCAGCCTCTGGATCTGCCCTTTCCCAGCCCTGAAAACACACGCAGGCCACACCCTGAGCCCTTCCAACTGTGAACTTTGCTCCCTGTGAGGGCTGAATGCCACATCTGGCTAAGGTGGGAGAAGGCCCGAGGAGGCCTTGGGGGACCTGCCAAGACATAGCAGTGCTCAGCAATGAGCACTCTGCTTTCTTTTGGCTGGACGCACATTCCAGTTTCTGCTTGAGGCCCGGAGAGGTCAGATAGGCGATCCCCGGGGGAAGGCAGAGCAGAGGGTTTTTCGGTGGAGCGTTGGCTCCCTCTGCTGGCCGTCAAGCGTGGAAGGCTAAGCCTTGCTCCAGCTGAGTTCCTGAGCAAGTTTCCAAGCAGGAGGCACTCTGGCTCCACAAGCTAGAGGACTTCCCAGTGGCTCCAGAGTGGGTGGCAAGGGCATGTGAGTTGGAGGGTGCTCAGAAGCCACAGGGGAGACTTGAGTGTGGTTGGGTGCATGTGTGCCAATATGTGTGGGTGTGTGCGCATGTGTGCGAGTGTGTTTTAGTGTGTGTGAGAGTGTGCGTGAGTGCGGGCGTGCGAGTGTGTATGGGTGTGTGCGGGTGTGTGTGTGTGTGTGTGTGTGCGGGCATGTGCGTGTGTGTTTTGGTGGGGGTAGGTGTGTGTGTGTGTGTGTAGGCGTGTATGTGTATCTGCGGGTGTGTGCGGGTGTGTATAGGATTGTGTGTGTGTGTGGGGTGTGTGTGGGTGTGTGCGGCTGTGTGTGAATGTGTGTGGGTGTGTGCTAGTGTCTTTGGGTGTGTGTGAGTGGGTTTGGGTGTGTGCATGCGTGTGTTAGAGTGAGTGGGACTGTGCAGGGTGTGCAGGTGGGTTCGGGTGTGTGTGGATGTGTGCAGGAGTGTGCAAGTATATGCGGGTATGTGTGGTTGTGTGCAGGTTGTGTGTGTGATTGGGTGTGTTTGGGTTTGTGTGGGTGTTTGTTAGTGTGTGCGAGAGTGTGTGGGTGTGTATGAGTCTGTGTGGGTCTGTGAGAGTGTGTGTGAGTGCAAGTGCGTGTGTGCGGGTGCTTGAGGTTGTGCGCCTGTGCGAGAGGGTGAGTGGTTGTGTGCAGGTGTGTGAGGGTGTGGGTGTGAGGGTGTGTGTGAGTGTGTGCAGGTGTGTGAGGGTGAGTGGGTGTGTGCAGGTGTGTGCGTATGTGTGCGGGTGTGTGTGAGTGTGTGTGAGTGTGTTTGTGTGTGCGAGTGTCTATGGGTGTTTGTGGGTGTGTGCGGTTGAGTGCGACTGTGTGCAGGTGTGTGCGCGTGTGTATGTGTGTGTGCAGGTGAGTGTGGGTATGTGGGTGTGTGCGGGTGTGTGCGTGTGTGTATAGGTTTCTGTGTGTGTGTGCGGGTGTGTGTGGGTGCGCTCCCCGGGTGGGCTGAATGTCATGACTGTGTTAGGGGAGAGAAGGCCCAAAGAGGCCTTCAGGGAGCTGCCATGGCATAGCAGTGCTCAGGAAAGAGCACCCTTCTTTCTTTAGGCTGGAGGCACACTCGAGTTTCTGCTTGAGGCAGAGGGACGGCAGAGAGGCCATCACTGGCTGAAGGCAAAGCAGAGAGATTTTCGGTGGAGCGATGGCTCCATCTGCTGGCTGACAAGCGTGGAAGGCGAAGCCTCGCTCCAACTGAGTTCCTGAGGAAGGTCCCAAGCAGGAGGCACTCTGGCTCCACAAGCTAGAGGGTCCTGCTTAGGACTTCCCAGTGGCTCCAGAGTGGATGGCAAGGGCATGTGGGTTGGAGGGTGCTCGGAAGCCGCAGGGGAGGCTTTGGGCACCCAGTGCTCTGTGACGAAACACGCTGCAGGCCCGAGCATCCATGAACTCCTCCAAGGTTTTGGAGCAGGAAATCTGTCCTTAGCAGAAGGCTTCCTGCAAAGGCCTGCAGGCCTTTCTGGGTGGCTAAGCTGCAGCTCCCTTGCAGGCTGCTGGTCCAGGGGCCTGTGTCCCTTGGTCTAAAGTGCTGTAGGAGGAGCTCCTAGCAAGGGGAGAGCAAGCACCTTGTTTCCCTTGAAGAGACTGGCTTGTACATGGGGAGGCCTGCCAGCAGCGAAGACAGCGCAGGCAGCATGGGGGTTTGGCAGGCAGCTAAGAGGCTGCAGGAGTCCTGCATGAAACAGGGGTCATGACTGGTTTCTCCTCAAGGCCCAATGGCAACGTGCACACACAGCCTCTGGACCTGCAGCTCCCGAGCAGTGCAAGAGACCCCCAGGCAGCACCCTGGGGCCTCCTCGGATGAGCTGTGCTCCATAGAGGGCCTGCCTGCTGGCAATGGCCTAGGCCACCCCAGGCCCTAGAGAGGCCCGGCTGAGCCTGGGATGGGCCCTGCCCTCGCAGTGCTCAGGGAAAACCCGTGTTTGAGGCCAGGCTGCAGGCACATTCAATGTTGTGTCTGCTGCAGAGAGACTTCAGCTAGGACTTCCAGGGGGAATGTGAAGCGCTGTGGTTTTTACCTGCAATCCATGTGCCTCACTTGGGGTGCCCGGCCCATCCGTCCCACACTCCTTGGATGTGTGTTCCTCAGACAGCTGGACAGCTGGGGAAGTGGACCTCCCCCAGCAAGGGAGACCTGCCTAGAACATTGCTCTGTGTACAAAGAGGATTCGCTGTGCCTCTGGCACTGGGGAGAGACTTTCTGCACCCAGGAGACACTTGGCACACACAGCGTTTCCCCATGGAAAGTGGTGTGAAAAAGAGCACCCGCCGGGGCTGCATGGCCCTCTGCGGTAGAAGCCCTCCACGCAGCAGGCTGTCATGGACTCGGCTGCAGGCCTTTGTGGCTGGGGAGACTGCAGCTCCTCTGGAGGCTCTGGGCCAATTTTCACTCACCTTCGAGTGCAATAGGCTTGTGGGTTAAGGTGCTTGCAAAGGAAGGCAAGCAGCCTGCTCCTTTCCATTAGGAACACGTGTGGTGAGAGGCTTGGCAGCAGAGAAGAACAAAGAGGGGCAGCCAAGGAGGGGATTTGCATGCAGCTGGGTGGCCCCCAAATCTCCTGTTTCCCAAGCAGGGAATGCCTGCTGTGCCCATCAGTGCCCATTTCTAAGTGGGCACCCAGCCTCTGGATCTGCCCTTTCCCAGCCCTGAAAACACACGCAGGCCACACCCTGAGCCCTTCCAACTGTGAACTTTGCTCCCTGTGAGGGCTGAATGCCACATCTGGCTAAGGTGGGAGAAGGCCCGAGGAGGCCTTGGGGGACCTGCCAAGACATAGCAGTGCTCAGCAATGAGCACTCTGCTTTCTTTTGGCTGGACGCACATTCGTTTCTGCTTGAGGCCCGGAGAGGTCAGATAGGCGATCCCCGGGGGAAGGCAGAGCAGAGGGTTTTTCGGTGGAGCGTTGGCTCCCTCTGCTGGCCGTCAAGCGTGGAAGGCTAAGCCTTGCTCCAGCTGAGTTCCTGAGCAAGTTTCCAAGCAGGAGGCACTCTGGCTCCACAAGCTAGAGGACTTCCCAGTGGCTCCAGAGTGGGTGGCAAGGGCATGTGAGTTGGAGGGTGCTCAGAAGCCACAGGGGAGACTTGAGTGTGGTTGGGTGCAGGTGTGCCAATATGTGTGGGTGTGTGCGCATGTGTGCGAGTGTGTTTTAGTGTGTGTGAGAGTGTGCATGAGTGCGGGCGTGCGAGTGTGTATGGGTGTGTGCGGGTGTGTGTGTGTGTGTGTGTGCGGGCATGTGCGTGTGTGTTTTGGTGGGGGTAGGTGTGTGTGTGTGTGTGTAGGCGTGTATGTGTATCTGCGGGTGTGTGCGGGTGTGTATAGGATTGTGTGTGTGTGTGGGGTGTGTGTGGGTGTGTGCGGCTGTGTGTGAATGTGTGTGGGTGTGTGCTAGTGTCTTTGGGTGTGTGTGAGTGGGTTTGTGTGTGTGCATGCGTGTGTTAGAGTGAGTGGGACTGTGCAGGGTGTGCAGGTGGGTTCGGGTGTGTGTGGATGTGTGCAGGAGTGTGCAAGTATATGCGGGTATGTGTGGTTGTGTGCAGGTTGTGTGTGTGATTGGGTGTGTTTGGGTTTGTGTGGGTGTTTGTTAGTGTGTGCGAGAGTGTGTGGGTGTGTATGAGTCTGTGTGGGTCTGTGAGAGTGTGTGTGAGTGCAAGTGCGTGTGTGCGGGTGCTTGAGGTTGTGCGCCTGTGCGAGAGGGTGAGTGGTTGTGTGCAGGTGTGTGAGGGTGTGGGTGTGAGGGTGTGTGTGAGTGTGTGCAGGTGTGTGAGGGTGAGTGGGTGTGTGCAGGTGTGTGTGTATGTGTGCGGGTGTGTGTGAGTGTGTGTGAGTGTGTTTGTGTGTGCGAGTGTCTATGGGTGTTTGTGGGTGTGTGCGGTTGAGTGCAACTGTGTGCAGGTGTGTGCGCGTGTGTATGTGTGTGTGCAGGTGAGTGTGGGTATGTGGGTGTGTGCGGGTGTGTGCGTGTGTGTATAGGTTTCTGTGTGTGTGTGTGGGTGTGTGTGGGTGCGCTCCCCGGGTGGGCTGAATGTCATGACTGTGTTAGGGGAGAGAAGGCCCAAAGAGGCCTTCAGGGAGCTGCCATGGCATAGCAGTGCTCAGGAAAGAGCACCCTTCTTTCTTTAGGCTGGAGGCACACTCGAGTTTCTGCTTGAGGCAGAGGGACGGCAGAGAGGCCATCACTGGCTGAAGGCAAAGCAGAGAGATTTTCGGTGGAGCGATGGCTCCATCTGCTGGCTGACAAGCGTGGAAGGCGAAGCCTCGCTCCAACTGAGTTCCTGAGGAAGGTCCCAAGCAGGAGGCACTCTGGCTCCACAAGCTAGAGGGTCCTGCTTAGGACTTCCCAGTGGCTCCAGAGTGGATGGCAAGGGCATGTGGGTTGGAGGGTGCTCGGAAGCCGCAGGGGAGGCTTTGGGCACCCAGTGCTCTGTGACGAAACACGCTGCAGGCCCGAGCATCCATGAACTCCTCCAAGGTTTTGGAGCAGGAAATCTGTCCTTAGCAGAAGGCTTCCTGCAAAGGCCTGCAGGCCTTTCTGGGTGGCTAAGCTGCAGCTCCCTTGCAGGCTGCTGGTCCAGGGGCCTGTGTCCCTTGGTCTAAAGTGCTGTAGGAGGAGCTCCTAGCAAGGGGAGAGCAAGCACCTTGTTTCCCTTGAAGAGACTGGCTTGTACATGGGGAGGCCTGCCAGCAGCGAAGACAGCGCAGGCAGCATGGGGGTTTGGCAGGCAGCTAAGAGGCTGCAGGAGTCCTGCATGAAATAGGGGTCATGACTGGTTTCTCCTCAAGGCCCAATGGCAACGTGCACACACAGCCTCTGGACCTGCAGCTCCCGAGCAGTGCAAGAGACCCCCAGGCAGCACCCTGGGGCCTCCTCGGATGAGCTGTGCTCCATAGAGGGCCTGCCTGCTGGCAATGGCCTAGGCCACCCAAGGCCCTAGAGAGGCCCGGCTGAACCTGGGATGGGCCCTGCCCTTGCAGTGCTCAGGGAAAACCCGTGTTTGAGGCCAGGCTGCAGGCACATTCAATGTTGTGTCTGCTGCAGAGAGACTTCAGCTAGGACTTCCAGGGGGAATGTGAAGCGCTGTGGTTTTTACCTGCAATCCATGTGCCTCACTTGGGGTGCCCGGCCCATCCGTCCCACACTCCTTGGATGTGTGTTCCTCAGACAGCTGGACAGCTGGGGAAGTGGACCTCCCCCAGCAAGGGAGATCTGCCTAGAACATTGCTCTGTGTACAAAGAGGATTCGCTGTGCCTCTGGCACTGGGGAGAGACTTTCTGCACCCAGGAGACACTTGGCACACACAGCGTTTCCCCATGGAAAGTGGTGTGAAAAAGAGCACCCGCCGGGGCTGCATGGCCCTCTGCGGTAGAAGCCCTCCACGCAGCAGGCTGTCATGGACTCGGCTGCAGGCCTTTGTGGCTGGAGAGACTGCAGCTCCTCTGGAGGCTCTGGGCCAATTTTCACTCACCTTCGAGTGCAATAGGCTTGTGGGTTAAGGTGCTTGCAAAGGAAGGCAAGCAGCCTGCTCCTTTCCATTAGGAACACGTGTGGTGAGAGGCTTGGCAGCAGAGAAGAACAAAGAGGGGCAGCCAAGGAGGGGATTTGCATGCAGCTGGGTGGCCCCCAAATCTCCTGTTTCCCAAGCAGGGAATGCCTGCTGTGCCCATCAGTGCCCATTTCTAAGTGGGCACCCAGCCTCTGGATCTGCCCTTTCCCAGCCCTGAAAACACACGCAGGCCACACCCTGAGCCCTTCCAACTGTGAACTTTGCTCCCTGTGAGGGCTGAATGCCACATCTGGCTAAGGTGGGAGAAGGCCCGAGGAGGCCTTGGGGGACCTGCCAAGACATAGCAGTGCTCAGCAATGAGCACTCTGCTTTCTTTTGGCTGGACGCACATTCCAGTTTCTGCTTGAGGCCCGGAGAGGTCAGATAGGCGATCCCCGGGGGAAGGCAGAGCAGAGGGTTTTTCGGTGGAGCGTTGGCTCCCTCTGCTGGCCGTCAAGCGTGGAAGGCTAAGCCTTGCTCCAGCTGAGTTCCTGAGCAAGTTTCCAAGCAGGAGGCACTCTGGCTCCACAAGCTAGAGGACTTCCCAGTGGCTCCAGAGTGGGTGGCAAGGGCATGTGAGATGGAGGGTGCTCAGAAGCCACAGGGGAGACTTGAGTGTGGTTGGGTGCAGGTGTGCCAATATGTGTGGGTGTGTGCGCATGTGTGCGAGTGTGTTTTAGTGTGTGTGAGAGTGTGCGTGAGTGCGGGCGTGCGAGTGTGTATGGGTGTGTGCGGGTGTGTGTGTGTGTGTGTGTGTGCGGGCATGTGCGTGTGTGTTTTGGTGGGGGTAGGTGTGTGTGTGTGTGTGTAGGCGTGTATGTGTATCTGCGGGTGTGTGTGGGTGTGTATAGGATTGTGTGTGTGTGTGGGGTGTGTGTGGGTGTGTGCGGCTGTGTGTGAATGTGTGTGGGTGTGTGCTAGTGTCTTTGGGTGTGTGTGAGTGGGTTTGGGTGTGTGCATGCGTGTGTTAGAGTGAGTGGGACTGTGCAGGGTGTGCAGGTGGGTTCGGGTGTGTGTGGATGTGTGCAGGAGTGTGCAAGTATATGCGGGTATGTGTGGTTGTGTGCAGGTTGTGTGTGTGATTGGGTGTGTTTGGGTTTGTGTGGGTGTTTGTTAGTGTGTGCGAGAGTGTGTGGGTGTGTATGAGTCTGTGTGGGTCTGTGAGAGTGTGTGTGAGTGCAAGTGCGTGTGTGCGGGTGCTTGAGGTTGTGCGCCTGTGCGAGAGGGTGAGTGGTTGTGTGCAGGTGTGTGAGGGTGTGGGTGTGAGGGTGTGTGTGAGTGTGTGCAGGTGTGTGAGGGTGAGTGGGTGTGTGCAGGTGTGTGCGTATGTGTGCGGGTGTGTGTGAGTGTGTGTGAGTGTGTTTGTGTGTGCGAGTGTCTATGGGTGTTTGTGGGTGTGTGCGGTTGAGTGCGACTGTGTGCAGGTGTGTGCGCGTGTGTATGTGTGTGTGCAGGTGAGTGTGGGTATGTGGGTGTGTGCGGGTGTGTGCGTGTGTGTATAGGTTTCTGTGTGTGTGTGTGGGTGTGTGTGGGTGCGCTCCCCGGGTGGGCTGAATGTCATGACTGTGTTAGGGGAGAGAAGGCCCAAAGAGGCCTTCAGGGAGCTGCCATGGCATAGCAGTGCTCAGGAAAGAGCACCCTTCTTTCTTTAGGCTGGAGGCACACTCGAGTTTCTGCTTGAGGCAGAGGGACGGCAGAGAGGCCATCACTGGCTGAAGGCAAAGCAGAGAGATTTTCGGTGGAGCGATGGCTCCATCTGCTGGCTGACAAGCGTGGAAGGCGAAGCCTCGCTCCAACTGAGTTCCTGAGGAAGGTCCCAAGCAGGAGGCACTCTGGCTCCACAAGCTAGAGGGTCCTGCTTAGGACTTCCCAGTGGCTCCAGAGTGGATGGCAAGGGCATGTGGGTTGGAGGGTGCTCGGAAGCCGCAGGGGAGGCTTTGGGCACCCAGTGCTCTGTGACGAAACACGCTGCAGGCCCGAGCATCCATGAACTCCTCCAAGGTTTTGGAGCAGGAAATCTGTCCTTAGCAGAAGGCTTCCTGCAAAGGCCTGCAGGCCTTTCTGGGTGGCTAAGCTGCAGCTCCCTTGCAGGCTGCTGGTCCAGGGGCCTGTGTCCCTTGGTCTAAAGTGCTGTAGGAGGAGCTCCTAGCAAGGGGAGAGCAAGCACCTTGTTTCCCTTGAAGAGACTGGCTTGTACATGGGGAGGCCTGCCAGCAGCGAAGACAGCGCAGGCAGCATGGGGGTTTGGCAGGCAGCTAAGAGGCTGCAGGAGTCCTGCATGAAACAGGGGTCATGACTGGTTTCTCCTCAAGGCCCAATGGCAACGTGCACACACAGCCTCTGGACCTGCAGCTCCCGAGCAGTGCAAGAGACCCCCAGGCAGCACCCTGGGGCCTCCTCGGATGAGCTGTGCTCCATAGAGGGCCTGCCTGCTGGCAATGGCCTAGGCCACCCCAGGCCCTAGAGAGGCCCGGCTGAGCCTGGGATGGGCCCTGCCCTCGCAGTGCTCAGGGAAAACCCGTGTTTGAGGCCAGGCTGCAGGCACATTCAATGTTGTGTCTGCTGCAGAGAGACTTCAGCTAGGACTTCCAGGGGGAATGTGAAGCGCTGTGGTTTTTACCTGCAATCCATGTGCCTCACTTGGGGTGCCCGGCCCATCCGTCCCACACTCCTTGGATGTGTGTTCCTCAGACAGCTGGACAGCTGGGGAAGTGGACCTCCCCCAGCAAGGGAGACCTGCCTAGAACATTGCTCTGTGTACAAAGAGGATTCGCTGTGCCTCTGGCACTGGGGAGAGACTTTCTGCACCCAGGAGACACTTGGCACACACAGCGTTTCCCCATGGAAAGTGGTGTGAAAAAGAGCACCCGCCGGGGCTGCATGGCCCTCTGCGGTAGAAGCCCTCCACGCAGCAGGCTGTCATGGACTCGGCTGCAGGCCTTTGTGGCTGGAGAGACTGCAGCTCCTCTGGAGGCTCTGGGCCAATTTTCACTCACCTTCGAGTGCAATAGGCTTGTGGGTTAAGGTGCTTGCAAAGGAAGGCAAGCAGCCTGCTCCTTTCCATTAGGAACACGTGTGGTGAGAGGCTTGGCAGCAGAGAAGAACAAAGAGGGGCAGCCAAGGAGGGGATTTGCATGCAGCTGGGTGGCCCCCAAATCTCCTGTTTCCCAAGCAGGGAATGCCTGCTGTGCCCATCAGTGCCCATTTCTAAGTGGGCACCCAGCCTCTGGATCTGCCCTTTCCCAGCCCTGAAAACACACGCAGGCCACACCCTGAGCCCTTCCAACTGTGAACTTTGCTCCCTGTGAGGGCTGAATGCCACATCTGGCTAAGGTGGGAGAAGGCCCGAGGAGGCCTTGGGGGACCTGCCAAGACATAGCAGTGCTCAGCAATGAGCACTCTGCTTTCTTTTGGCTGGACGCACATTCGTTTCTGCTTGAGGCCCGGAGAGGTCAGATAGGCGATCCCCGGGGGAAGGCAGAGCAGAGGGTTTTTCGGTGGAGCGTTGGCTCCCTCTGCTGGCCGTCAAGCGTGGAAGGCTAAGCCTTGCTCCAGCTGAGTTCCTGAGCAAGTTTCCAAGCAGGAGGCACTCTGGCTCCACAAGCTAGAGGACTTCCCAGTGGCTCCAGAGTGGGTGGCAAGGGCATGTGAGTTGGAGGGTGCTCAGAAGCCACAGGGGAGACTTGAGTGTGGTTGGGTGCAGGTGTGCCAATATGTGTGGGTGTGTGCGCATGTGTGCGAGTGTGTTTTAGTGTGTGTGAGAGTGTGCATGAGTGCGGGCGTGCGAGTGTGTATGGGTGTGTGCGGGTGTGTGTGTGTGTGTGTGTGCGGGCATGTGCGTGTGTGTTTTGGTGGGGGTAGGTGTGTGTGTGTGTGTGTAGGCGTGTATGTGTATCTGCGGGTGTGTGCGGGTGTGTATAGGATTGTGTGTGTGTGTGGGGTGTGTGTGGGTGTGTGCGGCTGTGTGTGAATGTGTGTGGGTGTGTGCTAGTGTCTTTGGGTGTGTGTGAGTGGGTTTGTGTGTGTGCATGCGTGTGTTAGAGTGAGTGGGACTGTGCAGGGTGTGCAGGTGGGTTCGGGTGTGTGTGGATGTGTGCAGGAGTGTGCAAGTATATGCGGGTATGTGTGGTTGTGTGCAGGTTGTGTGTGTGATTGGGTGTGTTTGGGTTTGTGTGGGTGTTTGTTAGTGTGTGCGAGAGTGTGTGGGTGTGTATGAGTCTGTGTGGGTCTGTGAGAGTGTGTGTGAGTGCAAGTGCGTGTGTGCGGGTGCTTGAGGTTGTGCGCCTGTGCGAGAGGGTGAGTGGTTGTGTGCAGGTGTGTGAGGGTGTGGGTGTGAGGGTGTGTGTGAGTGTGTGCAGGTGTGTGAGGGTGAGTGGGTGTGTGCAGGTGTGTGTGTATGTGTGCGGGTGTGTGTGAGTGTGTGTGAGTGTGTTTGTGTGTGCGAGTGTCTATGGGTGTTTGTGGGTGTGTGCGGTTGAGTGCGACTGTGTGCAGGTGTGTGCGCGTGTGTATGTGTGTGTGCAGGTGAGTGTGGGTATGTGGGTGTGTGCGGGTGTGTGCGTGTGTGTATAGGTTTCTGTGTGTGTGTGTGGGTGTGTGTGGGTGCGCTCCCCGGGTGGGCTGAATGTCATGACTGTGTTAGGGGAGAGAAGGCCCAAAGAGGCCTTCAGGGAGCTGCCATGGCATAGCAGTGCTCAGGAAAGAGCACCCTTCTTTCTTTAGGCTGGAGGCACACTCGAGTTTCTGCTTGAGGCAGAGGGACGGCAGAGAGGCCATCACTGGCTGAAGGCAAAGCAGAGAGATTTTCGGTGGAGCGATGGCTCCATCTGCTGGCTGACAAGCGTGGAAGGCGAAGCCTCGCTCCAACTGAGTTCCTGAGGAAGGTCCCAAGCAGGAGGCACTCTGGCTCCACAAGCTAGAGGGTCCTGCTTAGGACTTCCCAGTGGCTCCAGAGTGGATGGCAAGGGCATGTGGGTTGGAGGGTGCTCGGAAGCCGCAGGGGAGGCTTTGGGCACCCAGTGCTCTGTGACGAAACACGCTGCAGGCCCGAGCATCCATGAACTCCTCCAAGGTTTTGGAGCAGGAAATCTGTCCTTAGCAGAAGGCTTCCTGCAAAGGCCTGCAGGCCTTTCTGGGTGGCTAAGCTGCAGCTCCCTTGCAGGCTGCTGGTCCAGGGGCCTGTGTCCCTTGGTCTAAAGTGCTGTAGGAGGAGCTCCTAGCAAGGGGAGAGCAAGCACCTTGTTTCCCTTGAAGAGACTGGCTTGTACATGGGGAGGCCTGCCAGCAGCGAAGACAGCGCAGGCAGCATGGGGGTTTGGCAGGCAGCTAAGAGGCTGCAGGAGTCCTGCATGAAATAGGGGTCATGACTGGTTTCTCCTCAAGGCCCAATGGCAACGTGCACACACAGCCTCTGGACCTGCAGCTCCCGAGCAGTGCAAGAGACCCCCAGGCAGCACCCTGGGGCCTCCTCGGATGAGCTGTGCTCCATAGAGGGCCTGCCTGCTGGCAATGGCCTAGGCCACCCAAGGCCCTAGAGAGGCCCGGCTGAACCTGGGATGGGCCCTGCCCTCGCAGTGCTCAGGGAAAACCCGTGTTTGAGGCCAGGCTGCAGGCACATTCAATGTTGTGTCTGCTGCAGAGAGACTTCAGCTAGGACTTCCAGGGGGAATGTGAAGCGCTGTGGTTTTTACCTGCAATCCATGTGCCTCACTTGGGGTGCCCGGCCCATCCGTCCCACACTCCTTGGATGTGTGTTCCTCAGACAGCTGGACAGCTGGGGAAGTGGACCTCCCCCAGCAAGGGAGATCTGCCTAGAACATTGCTCTGTGTACAAAGAGGATTCGCTGTGCCTCTGGCACTGGGGAGAGACTTTCTGCACCCAGGAGACACTTGGCACACACAGCGTTTCCCCATGGAAAGTGGTGTGAAAAAGAGCACCCGCCGGGGCTGCATGGCCCTCTGCGGTAGAAGCCCTCCACGCAGCAGGCTGTCATGGACTCGGCTGCAGGCCTTTGTGGCTGGAGAGACTGCAGCTCCTCTGGAGGCTCTGGGCCAATTTTCACTCACCTTCGAGTGCAATAGGCTTGTGGGTTAAGGTGCTTGCAAAGGAAGGCAAGCAGCCTGCTCCTTTCCATTAGGAACACGTGTGGTGAGAGGCTTGGCAGCAGAGAAGAACAAAGAGGGGCAGCCAAGGAGGGGATTTGCATGCAGCTGGGTGGCCCCCAAATCTCCTGTTTCCCAAGCAGGGAATGCCTGCTGTGCCCATCAGTGCCCATTTCTAAGTGGGCACCCAGCCTCTGGATCTGCCCTTTCCCAGCCCTGAAAACACACGCAGGCCACACCCTGAGCCCTTCCAACTGTGAACTTTGCTCCCTGTGAGGGCTGAATGCCACATCTGGCTAAGGTGGGAGAAGGCCCGAGGAGGCCTTGGGGGACCTGCCAAGACATAGCAGTGCTCAGCAATGAGCACTCTGCTTTCTTTTGGCTGGACGCACATTCCAGTTTCTGCTTGAGGCCCGGAGAGGTCAGATAGGCGATCCCCGGGGGAAGGCAGAGCAGAGGGTTTTTCGGTGGAGCGTTGGCTCCCTCTGCTGGCCGTCAAGCGTGGAAGGCTAAGCCTTGCTCCAGCTGAGTTCCTGAGCAAGTTTCCAAGCAGGAGGCACTCTGGCTCCACAAGCTAGAGGACTTCCCAGTGGCTCCAGAGTGGGTGGCAAGGGCATGTGAGATGGAGGGTGCTCAGAAGCCACAGGGGAGACTTGAGTGTGGTTGGGTGCAGGTGTGCCAATATGTGTGGGTGTGTGCGCATGTGTGCGAGTGTGTTTTAGTGTGTGTGAGAGTGTGCGTGAGTGCGGGCGTGCGAGTGTGTATGGGTGTGTGCGGGTGTGTGTGTGTGTGTGTGTGTGCGGGCATGTGCGTGTGTGTTTTGGTGGGGGTAGGTGTGTGTGTGTGTGTGTAGGCGTGTATGTGTATCTGCGGGTGTGTGCGGGTGTGTATAGGATTGTGTGTGTGTGTGGGGTGTGTGTGGGTGTGTGCGGCTGTGTGTGAATGTGTGTGGGTGTGTGCTAGTGTCTTTGGGTGTGTGTGAGTGGGTTTGGGTGTGTGCATGCGTGTGTTAGAGTGAGTGGGACTGTGCAGGGTGTGCAGGTGGGTTCGGGTGTGTGTGGATGTGTGCAGGAGTGTGCAAGTATATGCGGGTATGTGTGGTTGTGTGCAGGTTGTGTGTGTGATTGGGTGTGTTTGGGTTTGTGTGGGTGTTTGTTAGTGTGTGCGAGAGTGTGTGGGTGTGTATGAGTCTGTGTGGGTCTGTGAGAGTGTGTGTGAGTGCAAGTGCGTGTGTGCGGGTGCTTGAGGTTGTGCGCCTGTGCGAGAGGGTGAGTGGTTGTGTGCAGGTGTGTGAGGGTGTGGGTGTGAGGGTGTGTGTGAGTGTGTGCAGGTGTGTGAGGGTGAGTGGGTGTGTGCAGGTGTGTGCGTATGTGTGCGGGTGTGTGTGAGTGTGTGTGAGTGTGTTTGTGTGTGCGAGTGTCTATGGGTGTTTGTGGGTGTGTGCGGTTGAGTGCGACTGTGTGCAGGTGTGTGCGCGTGTGTATGTGTGTGTGCAGGTGAGTGTGGGTATGTGGGTGTGTGCGGGTGTGTGCGTGTGTGTATAGGTTTCTGTGTGTGTGTGCGGGTGTGTGTGGGTGCGCTCCCCGGGTGGGCTGAATGTCATGACTGTGTTAGGGGAGAGAAGGCCCAAAGAGGCCTTCAGGGAGCTGCCATGGCATAGCAGTGCTCAGGAAAGAGCACCCTTCTTTCTTTAGGCTGGAGGCACACTCGAGTTTCTGCTTGAGGCAGAGGGACGGCAGAGAGGCCATCACTGGCTGAAGGCAAAGCAGAGAGATTTTCGGTGGAGCGATGGCTCCATCTGCTGGCTGACAAGCGTGGAAGGCGAAGCCTCGCTCCAACTGAGTTCCTGAGGAAGGTCCCAAGCAGGAGGCACTCTGGCTCCACAAGCTAGAGGATCCTGCTTAGGACTTCCCAGTGGCTCCAGAGTGGATGGCAAGGGCATGTGGGTTGGAGGGTGCTCGGAAGCCGCAGGGGAGGCTTTGGGCACCCAGTGCTCTGTGACGAAACATGCTGCAGGCCCGAGCATCCATGAACTCCTCCAAGGTTTTGGAGCAGGAAATCTGTCCTTAGCAGAAGGCTTCCTGCAAAGGCCTGCAGGCCTTTCTGGGTGGCTAAGCTGCAGCTCCCTTGCAGGCTGCTGGTCCAGGGGCCTGTGTCCCTTGGTCTAAAGTGCTGTAGGAGGAGCTCCTAGCAAGGGGAGAGCAAGCACCTTGTTTCCCTTGAAGAGACTGGCTTGTACATGGGGAGGCCTGCCAGCAGCGAAGACAGCGCAGGCAGCATGGGGGTTTGGCAGGCAGCTAAGAGGCTGCAGGAGTCCTGCATGAAATAGGGGTCATGACTGGTTTCTCCTCAAGGCCCAATGGCAACGTGCACACACAGCCTCTGGACCTGCAGCTCCCGAGCAGTGCAAGAGACCCCCAGGCAGCACCCTGGGGCCTCCTCGGATGAGCTGTGCTCCATAGAGGGCCTGCCTGCTGGCAATGGCCTAGGCCACCCAAGGCCCTAGAGAGGCCCGGCTGAACCTGGGATGGGCCCTGCCCTCGCAGTGCTCAGGGAAAACCCGTGTTTGAGGCCAGGCTGCAGGCACATTCAATGTTGTGTCTGCTGCAGAGAGACTTCAGCTAGGACTTCCAGGGGGAATGTGAAGCGCTGTGGTTTTTACCTGCAATCCATGTGCCTCACTTGGGGTGCCCGGCCCATCCGTCCCACACTCCTTGGATGTGTGTTCCTCAGACAGCTGGACAGCTGGGGAAGTGGACCTCCCCCAGCAAGGGAGATCTGCCTAGAACATTGCTCTGTGTACAAAGAGGATTCGCTGTGCCTCTGGCACTGGGGAGAGACTTTCTGCACCCAGGAGACACTTGGCACACACAGCGTTTCCCCATGGAAAGTGGTGTGAAAAAGAGCACCCGCCGGGGCTGCATGGCCCTCTGCGGTAGAAGCCCTCCACGCAGCAGGCTGTCATGGACTCGGCTGCAGGCCTTTGTGGCTGGAGAGACTGCAGCTCCTCTGGAGGCTCTGGGCCAATTTTCACTCACCTTCGAGTGCAATAGGCTTGTGGGTTAAGGTGCTTGCAAAGGAAGGCAAGCAGCCTGCTCCTTTCCATTAGGAACACGTGTGGTGAGAGGCTTGGCAGCAGAGAAGAACAAAGAGGGGCAGCCAAGGAGGGGATTTGCATGCAGCTGGGTGGCCCCCAAATCTCCTGTTTCCCAAGCAGGGAATGCCTGCTGTGCCCATCAGTGCCCATTTCTAAGTGGGCACCCAGCCTCTGGATCTGCCCTTTCCCAGCCCTGAAAACACACGCAGGCCACACCCTGAGCCCTTCCAACTGTGAACTTTGCTCCCTGTGAGGGCTGAATGCCACATCTGGCTAAGGTGGGAGAAGGCCCGAGGAGGCCTTGGGGGACCTGCCAAGACATAGCAGTGCTCAGCAATGAGCACTCTGCTTTCTTTTGGCTGGACGCACATTCCAGTTTCTGCTTGAGGCCCGGAGAGGTCAGATAGGCGATCCCCGGGGGAAGGCAGAGCAGAGGGTTTTTCGGTGGAGCGTTGGCTCCCTCTGCTGGCCGTCAAGCGTGGAAGGCTAAGCCTTGCTCCAGCTGAGTTCCTGAGCAAGTTTCCAAGCAGGAGGCACTCTGGCTCCACAAGCTAGAGGACTTCCCAGTGGCTCCAGAGTGGGTGGCAAGGGCATGTGAGATGGAGGGTGCTCAGAAGCCACAGGGGAGACTTGAGTGTGGTTGGGTGCAGGTGTGCCAATATGTGTGGGTGTGTGCGCATGTGTGCGAGTGTGTTTTAGTGTGTGTGAGAGTGTGCGTGAGTGCGGGCGTGCGAGTGTGTATGGGTGTGTGCGGGTGTGTGTGTGTGTGTGTGTGTGCGGGCATGTGCGTGTGTGTTTTGGTGGGGGTAGGTGTGTGTGTGTGTGTGTAGGCGTGTATGTGTATCTGCGGGTGTGTGCGGGTGTGTATAGGATTGTGTGTGTGTGTGGGGTGTGTGTGGGTGTGTGCGGCTGTGTGTGAATGTGTGTGGGTGTGTGCTAGTGTCTTTGGGTGTGTGTGAGTGGGTTTGGGTGTGTGCATGCGTGTGTTAGAGTGAGTGGGACTGTGCAGGGTGTGCAGGTGGGTTCGGGTGTGTGTGGATGTGTGCAGGAGTGTGCAAGTATATGCGGGTATGTGTGGTTGTGTGCAGGTTGTGTGTGTGATTGGGTGTGTTTGGGTTTGTGTGGGTGTTTGTTAGTGTGTGCGAGAGTGTGTGGGTGTGTATGAGTCTGTGTGGGTCTGTGAGAGTGTGTGTGAGTGCAAGTGCGTGTGTGCGGGTGCTTGAGGTTGTGCGCCTGTGCGAGAGGGTGAGTGGTTGTGTGCAGGTGTGTGAGGGTGTGGGTGTGAGGGTGTGTGTGAGTGTGTGCAGGTGTGTGAGGGTGAGTGGGTGTGTGCAGGTGTGTGCGTATGTGTGCGGGTGTGTGTGAGTGTGTGTGAGTGTGTTTGTGTGTGCGAGTGTCTATGGGTGTTTGTGGGTGTGTGCGGTTGAGTGCGACTGTGTGCAGGTGTGTGCGCGTGTGTATGTGTGTGTGCAGGTGAGTGTGGGTATGTGGGTGTGTGCGGGTGTGTGCGTGTGTGTATAGGTTTCTGTGTGTGTGTGCGGGTGTGTGTGGGTGCGCTCCCCGGGTGGGCTGAATGTCATGACTGTGTTAGGGGAGAGAAGGCCCAAAGAGGCCTTCAGGGAGCTGCCATGGCATAGCAGTGCTCAGGAAAGAGCACCCTTCTTTCTTTAGGCTGGAGGCACACTCGAGTTTCTGCTTGAGGCAGAGGGACGGCAGAGAGGCCATCACTGGCTGAAGGCAAAGCAGAGAGATTTTCGGTGGAGCGATGGCTCCATCTGCTGGCTGACAAGCGTGGAAGGCGAAGCCTCGCTCCAACTGAGTTCCTGAGGAAGGTCCCAAGCAGGAGGCACTCTGGCTCCACAAGCTAGAGGATCCTGCTTAGGACTTCCCAGTGGCTCCAGAGTGGATGGCAAGGGCATGTGGGTTGGAGGGTGCTCGGAAGCCGCAGGGGAGGCTTTGGGCACCCAGTGCTCTGTGACGAAACATGCTGCAGGCCCGAGCATCCATGAACTCCTCCAAGGTTTTGGAGCAGGAAATCTGTCCTTAGCAGAAGGCTTCCTGCAAAGGCCTGCAGGCCTTTCTGGGTGGCTAAGCTGCAGCTCCCTTGCAGGCTGCTGGTCCAGGGGCCTGTGTCCCTTGGTCTAAAGTGCTGTAGGAGGAGCTCCTAGCAAGGGGAGAGCAAGCACCTTGTTTCCCTTGAAGAGACTGGCTTGTACATGGGGAGGCCTGCCAGCAGCGAAGACAGCGCAGGCAGCATGGGGGTTTGGCAGGCAGCTAAGAGGCTGCAGGAGTCCTGCATGAAACAGGGGTCATGACTGGTTTCTCCTCAAGGCCCAATGGCAACGTGCACACACAGCCTCTGGACCTGCAGCTCCCGAGCAGTGCAAGAGACCCCCAGGCAGCACCCTGGGGCCTCCTCGGATGAGCTGTGCTCCATAGAGGGCCTGCCTGCTGGCAATGGCCTAGGCCACCCCAGGCCCTAGAGAGGCCCGGCTGAGCCTGGGATGGGCCCTGCCCTCGCAGTGCTCAGGGAAAACCCGTGCTTGAGGCCAGGCTGCAGGAACATTCAATGTTGTGTCTGCTGCAGAGAGACTTCAGCTAGGACTTCCAGGGGGAATGTGAAGCGCTGTGGTTTTTACCTGCAATCCATGTGCCTCACTTGGGGTGCCCGGCCCATCCGTCCCACACTCCTTGGATGTGTGTTCCTCAGACAGCTGGACAGCTGGGGAAGTGGACCTCCCCCAGCAAGGGAGACCTGCCTAGAACATTGCTCTGTGTACAAAGAGGATTCGCTGTGCCTCTGGCACTGGGGAGAGACTTTCTGCACCCAGGAGACACTTGGCACACACAGCGTTTCCCCATGGAAAGTGGTGTGAAAAAGAGCACCCGCCGGGGCTGCATGGCCCTCTGCGGTAGAAGCCCTCCACGCAGCAGGCTGTCATGGACTCGGCTGCAGGCCTTTGTGGCTGGAGAGACTGCAGCTCCTCTGGAGGCTCTGGGCCAATTTTCACTCACCTTCGAGTGCAATAGGCTTGTGGGTTAAGGTGCTTGCAAAGGAAGGCAAGCAGCCTGCTCCTTTCCATTAGGAACACGTGTGGTGAGAGGCTTGGCAGCAGAGAAGAACAAAGAGGGGCAGCCAAGGAGGGGATTTGCATGCAGCTGGGTGGCCCCCAAATCTCCTGTTTCCCAAGCAGGGAATGCCTGCTGTGCCCATCAGTGCCCATTTCTAAGTGGGCACCCAGCCTCTGGATCTGCCCTTTCCCAGCCCTGAAAACACACGCAGGCCACACCCTGAGCCCTTCCAACTGTGAACTTTGCTCCCTGTGAGGGCTGAATGCCACATCTGGCTAAGGTGGGAGAAGGCCCGAGGAGGCCTTGGGGGACCTGCCAAGACATAGCAGTGCTCAGCAATGAGCACTCTGCTTTCTTTTGGCTGGACGCACATTCGTTTCTGCTTGAGGCCCGGAGAGGTCAGATAGGCGATCCCCGGGGGAAGGCAGAGCAGAGGGTTTTTCGGTGGAGCGTTGGCTCCCTCTGCTGGCCGTCAAGCGTGGAAGGCTAAGCCTTGCTCCAGCTGAGTTCCTGAGCAAGTTTCCAAGCAGGAGGCACTCTGGCTCCACAAGCTAGAGGACTTCCCAGTGGCTCCAGAGTGGGTGGCAAGGGCATGTGAGTTGGAGGGTGCTCAGAAGCCACAGGGGAGACTTGAGTGTGGTTGGGTGCATGTGTGCCAATATGTGTGGGTGTGTGCGCATGTGTGCGAGTGTGTTTTAGTGTGTGTGAGAGTGTGCGTGAGTGCGGGCGTGCGAGTGTGTATGGGTGTGTGCGGGTGTGTGTGTGTGTGTGTGTGCGGGCATGTGCGTGTGTGTTTTGGTGGGGGTAGGTGTGTGTGTGTGTGTGTAGGCGTGTATGTGTATCTGCGGGTGTGTGCGGGTGTGTATAGGATTGTGTGTGTGTGTGGGGTGTGTGTGGGTGTGTGCGGCTGTGTGTGAATGTGTGTGGGTGTGTGCTAGTGTCTTTGGGTGTGTGTGAGTGGGTTTGTGTGTGTGCATGCGTGTGTTAGAGTGAGTGGGACTGTGCAGGGTGTGCAGGTGGGTTCGGGTGTGTGTGGATGTGTGCAGGAGTGTGCAAGTATATGCGGGTATGTGTGGTTGTGTGCAGGTTGTGTGTGTGATTGGGTGTGTTTGGGTTTGTGTGGGTGTTTGTTAGTGTGTGCGAGAGTGTGTGGGTGTGTATGAGTCTGTGTGGGTCTGTGAGAGTGTGTGTGAGTGCAAGTGCGTGTGTGCGGGTGCTTGAGGTTGTGCGCCTGTGCAAGAGGGTGAGTGGTTGTGTGCAGGTGTGTGAGGGTGTGGGTGTGAGGGTGTGTGTGAGTGTGTGCAGGTGTGTGAGGGTGAGTGGGTGTGTGCAGGTGTGTGTGTATGTGTGCGGGTGTGTGTGAGTGTGTGTGAGTGTGTTTGTGTGTGCGAGTGTCTATGGGTGTTTGTGGGTGTGTGCGGTTGAGTGCAACTGTGTGCAGGTGTGTGCGCGTGTGTATGTGTGTGTGCAGGTGAGTGTGGGTATGTGGGTGTGTGCGGGTGTGTGCGTGTGTGTATAGGTTTCTGTGTGTGTGTGTGGGTGTGTGTGGGTGCGCTCCCCGGGTGGGCTGAATGTCATGACTGTGTTAGGGGAGAGAAGGCCCAAAGAGGCCTTCAGGGAGCTGCCATGGCATAGCAGTGCTCAGGAAAGAGCACCCTTCTTTCTTTAGGCTGGAGGCACACTCGAGTTTCTGCTTGAGGCAGAGGGACGGCAGAGAGGCCATCACTGGCTGAAGGCAAAGCAGAGAGATTTTCGGTGGAGCGATGGCTCCATCTGCTGGCTGACAAGCGTGGAAGGCGAAGCCTCGCTCCAACTGAGTTCCTGAGGAAGGTCCCAAGCAGGAGGCACTCTGGCTCCACAAGCTAGAGGGTCCTGCTTAGGACTTCCCAGTGGCTCCAGAGTGGATGGCAAGGGCATGTGGGTTGGAGGGTGCTCGGAAGCCGCAGGGGAGGCTTTGGGCACCCAGTGCTCTGTGACGAAACACGCTGCAGGCCCGAGCATCCATGAACTCCTCCAAGGTTTTGGAGCAGGAAATCTGTCCTTAGCAGAAGGCTTCCTGCAAAGGCCTGCAGGCCTTTCTGGGTGGCTAAGCTGCAGCTCCCTTGCAGGCTGCTGGTCCAGGGGCCTGTGTCCCTTGGTCTAAAGTGCTGTAGGAGGAGCTCCTAGCAAGGGGAGAGCAAGCACCTTGTTTCCCTTGAAGAGACTGGCTTGTACATGGGGAGGCCTGCCAGCAGCGAAGACAGCGCAGGCAGCATGGGGGTTTGGCAGGCAGCTAAGAGGCTGCAGGAGTCCTGCATGAAACAGGGGTCATGACTGGTTTCTCCTCAAGGCCCAATGGCAACGTGCACACACAGCCTCTGGACCTGCAGCTCCCGAGCAGTGCAAGAGACCCCCAGGCAGCACCCTGGGGCCTCCTCGGATGAGCTGTGCTCCATAGAGGGCCTGCCTGCTGGCAATGGCCTAGGCCACCCCAGGCCCTAGAGAGGCCCGGCTGAACCTGGGATGGGCCCTGCCCTCGCAGTGCTCAGGGAAAACCCGTGTTTGAGGCCAGGCTGCAGGCACATTCAATGTTGTGTCTGCTGCAGAGAGACTTCAGCTAGGACTTCCAGGGGGAATGTGAAGCGCTGTGGTTTTTACCTGCAATCCATGTGCCTCACTTGGGGTGCCCGGCCCATCCGTCCCACACTCCTTGGATGTGTGTTCCTCAGACAGCTGGACAGCTGGGGAAGTGGACCTCCCCCAGCAAGGGAGATCTGCCTAGAACATTGCTCTGTGTACAAAGAGGATTCGCTGTGCCTCTGGCACTGGGGAGAGACTTTCTGCACCCAGGAGACACTTGGCACACACAGCGTTTCCCCATGGAAAGTGGTGTGAAAAAGAGCACCCGCCGGGGCTGCATGGCCCTCTGTGGTAGAAGCCCTCCACGCAGCAGGCTGTCATGGACTCGGCTGCAGGCCTTTGTGGCTGGAGAGACTGCAGCTCCTCTGGAGGCTCTGGGCCAATTTTCACTCACCTTCGAGTGCAATAGGCTTGTGGGTTAAGGTGCTTGCAAAGGAAGGCAAGCAGCCTGCTCCTTTCCATTAGGAACACGTGTGGTGAGAGGCTTGGCAGCAGAGAAGAACAAAGAGGGGCAGCCAAGGAGGGGATTTGCATGCAGCTGGGTGGCCCCCAAATCTCCTGTTTCCCAAGCAGGGAATGCCTGCTGTGCCCATCAGTGCCCATTTCTAAGTGGGCACCCAGCCTCTGGATCTGCCCTTTCCCAGCCCTGAAAACACACGCAGGCCACACCCTGAGCCCTTCCAACTGTGAACTTTGCTCCCTGTGAGGGCTGAATGCCACATCTGGCTAAGGTGGGAGAAGGCCCGAGGAGGCCTTGGGGGACCTGCCAAGACATAGCAGTGCTCAGCAATGAGCACTCTGCTTTCTTTTGGCTGGACGCACATTCCAGTTTCTGCTTGAGGCCCGGAGAGGTCAGATAGGCGATCCCCGGGGGAAGGCAGAGCAGAGGGTTTTTCGGTGGAGCGTTGGCTCCCTCTGCTGGCCGTCAAGCGTGGAAGGCTAAGCCTTGCTCCAGCTGAGTTCCTGAGCAAGTTTCCAAGCAGGAGGCACTCTGGCTCCACAAGCTAGAGGACTTCCCAGTGGCTCCAGAGTGGGTGGCAAGGGCATGTGAGATGGAGGGTGCTCAGAAGCCACAGGGGAGACTTGAGTGTGGTTGGGTGCAGGTGTGCCAATATGTGTGGGTGTGTGCGCATGTGTGCGAGTGTGTTTTAGTGTGTGTGAGAGTGTGCGTGAGTGCGGGCGTGCGAGTGTGTATGGGTGTGTGCGGGTGTGTGTGTGTGTGTGTGTGTGCGGGCATGTGCGTGTGTGTTTTGGTGGGGGTAGGTGTGTGTGTGTGTGTGTAGGCGTGTATGTGTATCTGCGGGTGTGTGCGGGTGTGTATAGGATTGTGTGTGTGTGTGGGGTGTGTGTGGGTGTGTGCGGCTGTGTGTGAATGTGTGTGGGTGTGTGCTAGTGTCTTTGGGTGTGTGTGAGTGGGTTTGGGTGTGTGCATGCGTGTGTTAGAGTGAGTGGGACTGTGCAGGGTGTGCAGGTGGGTTCGGGTGTGTGTGGATGTGTGCAGGAGTGTGCAAGTATATGCGGGTGTGTGTGGTTGTGTGCAGGTTGTGTGTGTGATTGGGTGTGTTTGGGTTTGTGTGGGTGTTTGTTAGTGTGTGCGAGAGTGTGTGGGTGTGTATGAGTCTGTGTGGGTCTGTGAGAGTGTGTGTGAGTGCAAGTGCGTGTGTGCGGGTGCTTGAGGTTGTGCGCCTGTGCGAGAGGGTGAGTGGTTGTGTGCAGGTGTGTGAGGGTGTGGGTGTGAGGGTGTGTGTGAGTGTGTGCAGGTGTGTGAGGGTGAGTGGGTGTGTGCAGGTGTGTGCGTATGTGTGCGGGTGTGTGTGAGTGTGTGTGAGTGTGTTTGTGTGTGCGAGTGTCTATGGGTGTTTGTGGGTGTGTGCGGTTGAGTGCGACTGTGTGCAGGTGTGTGCGCGTGTGTATGTGTGTGTGCAGGTGAGTGTGGGTATGTGGGTGTGTGCGGGTGTGTGCGTGTGTGTATAGGTTTCTGTGTGTGTGTGCGGGTGTGTGTGGGTGCGCTCCCCGGGTGGGCTGAATGTCATGACTGTGTTAGGGGAGAGAAGGCCCAAAGAGGCCTTCAGGGAGCTGCCATGGCATAGCAGTGCTCAGGAAAGAGCACCCTTCTTTCTTTAGGCTGGAGGCACACTCGAGTTTCTGCTTGAGGCAGAGGGACGGCAGAGAGGCCATCACTGGCTGAAGGCAAAGCAGAGAGATTTTCGGTGGAGCGATGGCTCCATCTGCTGGCTGACAAGCGTGGAAGGCGAAGCCTCGCTCCAACTGAGTTCCTGAGGAAGGTCCCAAGCAGGAGGCACTCTGGCTCCACAAGCTAGAGGATCCTGCTTAGGACTTCCCAGTGGCTCCAGAGTGGATGGCAAGGGCATGTGGGTTGGAGGGTGCTCGGAAGCCGCAGGGGAGGCTTTGGGCACCCAGTGCTCTGTGACAAAACACGCTGCAGGCCCGAGCATCCATGAACTCCTCCAAGGTTTTGGAGCAGGAAATCTGTCCTTAGCAGAAGGCTTCCTGCAAAGGCCTGCAGGCCTTTCTGGGTGGCTAAGCTGCAGCTCCCTTGCAGGCTGCTGGTCCAGGGGCCTGTGTCCCTTGGTCTAAAGTGCTGTAGGAGGAGCTCCTAGCAAGGGGAGAGCAAGCACCTTGTTTCCCTTGAAGAGACTGGCTTGTACATGGGGAGGCCTGCCAGCAGCGAAGACAGCGCAGGCAGCATGGGGGTTTGGCAGGCAGCTAAGAGGCTGCAGGAGTCCTGCATGAAACAGGGGTCATGACTGGTTTCTCCTCAAGGCCCAATGGCAACGTGCACACACAGCCTCTGGACCTGCAGCTCCCGAGCAGTGCAAGAGACCCCCAGGCAGCACCCTGGGGCCTCCTCGGATGAGCTGTGCTCCATAGAGGGCCTGCCTGCTGGCAATGGCCTAGGCCACCCCAGGCCCTAGAGAGGCCCGGCTGAGCCTGGGATGGGCCCTGCCCTCGCAGTGCTCAGGGAAAACCCGTGTTTGAGGCCAGGCTGCAGGCACATTCAATGTTGTGTCTGCTGCAGAGAGACTTCAGCTAGGACTTCCAGGGGGAATGTGAAGCGCTGTGGTTTTTACCTGCAATCCATGTGCCTCACTTGGGGTGCCCGGCCCATCCGTCCCACACTCCTTGGATGTGTGTTCCTCAGACAGCTGGACAGCTGGGGAAGTGGACCTCCCCCAGCAAGGGAGACCTGCATAGAACATTGCTCTGTGTACAAAGAGGATTCGCTGTGCCTCTGGCACTGGGGAGAGACTTTCTGCACCCAGGAGACACTTGGCACACACAGCGTTTCCCCATGGAAAGTGGTGTGAAAAAGAGCACCCGCCGGGGCTGCATGGCCCTCTGCGGTAGAAGCCCTCCACGCAGCAGGCTGTCATGGACTCGGCTGCAGGCCTTTGTGGCTGGAGAGACTGCAGCTCCTCTGGAGGCTCTGGGCCAATTTTCACTCACCTTCGAGTGCAATAGGCTTGTGGGTTAAGGTGCTTGCAAAGGAAGGCAAGCAGCCTGCTCCTTTCCATTAGGAACACGTGTGGTGAGAGGCTTGGCAGCAGAGAAGAACAAAGAGGGGCAGCCAAGGAGGGGATTTGCATGCAGCTGGGTGGCCCCCAAATCTCCTGTTTCCCAAGCAGGGAATGCCTGCTGTGCCCATCAGTGCCCATTTCTAAGTGGGCACCCAGCCTCTGGATCTGCCCTTTCCCAGCCCTGAAAACACACGCAGGCCACACCCTGAGCCCTTCCAACTGTGAACTTTGCTCCCTGTGAGGGCTGAATGCCACATCTGGCTAAGGTGGGAGAAGGCCCGAGGAGGCCTTGGGGGACCTGCCAAGACATAGCAGTGCTCAGCAATGAGCACTCTGCTTTCTTTTGGCTGGACGCACATTCGTTTCTGCTTGAGGCCCGGAGAGGTCAGATAGGCGATCCCCGGGGGAAGGCAGAGCAGAGGGTTTTTCGGTGGAGCGTTGGCTCCCTCTGCTGGCCGTCAAGCGTGGAAGGCTAAGCCTTGCTCCAGCTGAGTTCCTGAGCAAGTTTCCAAGCAGGAGGCACTCTGGCTCCACAAGCTAGAGGACTTCCCAGTGGCTCCAGAGTGGGTGGCAAGGGCATGTGAGTTGGAGGGTGCTCAGAAGCCACAGGGGAGACTTGAGTGTGGTTGGGTGCAGGTGTGCCAATATGTGTGGGTGTGTGCGCATGTGTGCGAGTGTGTTTTAGTGTGTGTGAGAGTGTGCATGAGTGCGGGCGTGCGAGTGTGTATGGGTGTGTGCGGGTGTGTGTGTGTGTGTGTGTGCGGGCATGTGCGTGTGTGTTTTGGTGGGGGTAGGTGTGTGTGTGTGTGTGTAGGCGTGTATGTGTATCTGCGGGTGTGTGCGGGTGTGTATAGGATTGTGTGTGTGTGTGGGGTGTGTGTGGGTGTGTGCGGCTGTGTGTGAATGTGTGTGGGTGTGTGCTAGTGTCTTTGGGTGTGTGTGAGTGGGTTTGGGTGTGTGCATGCGTGTGTTAGAGTGAGTGGGACTGTGCAGGGTGTGCAGGTGGGTTCGGGTGTGTGTGGATGTGTGCAGGAGTGTGCAAGTATATGCGGGTATGTGTGGTTGTGTGCAGGTTGTGTGTGTGATTGGGTGTGTTTGGGTTTGTGTGGGTGTTTGTTAGTGTGTGCGAGAGTGTGTGGGTGTGTATGAGTCTGTGTGGGTCTGTGAGAGTGTGTGTGAGTGCAAGTGCGTGTGTGCGGGTGCTTGAGGTTGTGCGCCTGTGCGAGAGGGTGAGTGGTTGTGTGCAGGTGTGTGAGGGTGTGGGTGTGAGGGTGTGTGTGAGTGTGTGCAGGTGTGTGAGGGTGAGTGGGTGTGTGCAGGTGTGTGTGTATGTGTGCGGGTGTGTGTGAGTGTGTGTGAGTGTGTTTGTGTGTGCGAGTGTCTATGGGTGTTTGTGGGTGTGTGCGGTTGAGTGCAACTGTGTGCAGGTGTGTGCGCGTGTGTATGTGTGTGTGCAGGTGAGTGTGGGTATGTGGGTGTGTGCGGGTGTGTGCGTGTGTGTATAGGTTTCTGTGTGTGTGTGTGGGTGTGTGTGGGTGCGCTCCCCGGGTGGGCTGAATGTCATGACTGTGTTAGGGGAGAGAAGGCCCAAAGAGGCCTTCAGGGAGCTGCCATGGCATAGCAGTGCTCAGGAAAGAGCACCCTTCTTTCTTTAGGCTGGAGGCACACTCGAGTTTCTGCTTGAGGCAGAGGGACGGCAGAGAGGCCATCACTGGCTGAAGGCAAAGCAGAGAGATTTTCGGTGGAGCGATGGCTCCATCTGCTGGCTGACAAGCGTGGAAGGCGAAGCCTCGCTCCAACTGAGTTCCTGAGGAAGGTCCCAAGCAGGAGGCACTCTGGCTCCACAAGCTAGAGGGTCCTGCTTAGGACTTCCCAGTGGCTCCAGAGTGGATGGCAAGGGCATGTGGGTTGGAGGGTGCTCGGAAGCCGCAGGGGAGGCTTTGGGCACCCAGTGCTCTGTGACGAAACACGCTGCAGGCCCGAGCATCCATGAACTCCTCCAAGGTTTTGGAGCAGGAAATCTGTCCTTAGCAGAAGGCTTCCTGCAAAGGCCTGCAGGCCTTTCTGGGTGGCTAAGCTGCAGCTCCCTTGCAGGCTGCTGGTCCAGGGGCCTGTGTCCCTTGGTCTAAAGTGCTGTAGGAGGAGCTCCTAGCAAGGGGAGAGCAAGCACCTTGTTTCCCTTGAAGAGACTGGCTTGTACATGGGGAGGCCTGCCAGCAGCGAAGACAGCGCAGGCAGCATGGGGGTTTGGCAGGCAGCTAAGAGGCTGCAGGAGTCCTGCATGAAATAGGGGTCATGACTGGTTTCTCCTCAAGGCCCAATGGCAACGTGCACACACAGCCTCTGGACCTGCAGCTCCCGAGCAGTGCAAGAGACCCCCAGGCAGCACCCTGGGGCCTCCTCGGATGAGCTGTGCTCCATAGAGGGCCTGCCTGCTGGCAATGGCCTAGGCCACCCCAGGCCCTAGAGAGGCCCGGCTGAACCTGGGATGGGCCCTGCCCTCGCAGTGCTCAGGGAAAACCCGTGTTTGAGGCCAGGCTGCAGGCACATTCAATGTTGTGTCTGCTGCAGAGAGACTTCAGCTAGGACTTCCAGGGGGAATGTGAAGCGCTGTGGTTTTTACCTGCAATCCATGTGCCTCACTTGGGGTGCCCGGCCCATCCGTCCCACACTCCTTGGATGTGTGTTCCTCAGACAGCTGGACAGCTGGGGAAGTGGACCTCCCCCAGCAAGGGAGACCTGCCTAGAACATTGCTCTGTGTACAAAGAGGATTCGCTGTGCCTCTGGCACTGGGGAGAGACTTTCTGCACCCAGGAGACACTTGGCACACACAGCGTTTCCCCATGGAAAGTGGTGTGAAAAAGAGCACCCGCCGGGGCTGCATGGCCCTCTGCGGTAGAAGCCCTCCACGCAGCAGGCTGTCATGGACTCGGCTGCAGGCCTTTGTGGCTGGAGAGACTGCAGCTCCTCTGGAGGCTCTGGGCCAATTTTCACTCACCTTCGAGTGCAATAGGCTTGTGGGTTAAGGTGCTTGCAAAGGAAGGCAAGCAGCCTGCTCCTTTCCATTAGGAACACGTGTGGTGAGAGGCTTGGCAGCAGAGAAGAACAAAGAGGGGCAGCCAAGGAGGGGATTTGCATGCAGCTGGGTGGCCCCCAAATCTCCTGTTTCCCAAGCAGGGAATGCCTGCTGTGCCCATCAGTGCCCATTTCTAAGTGGGCACCCAGCCTCTGGATCTGCCCTTTCCCAGCCCTGAAAACACACGCAGGCCACACCCTGAGCCCTTCCAACTGTGAACTTTGCTCCCTGTGAGGGCTGAATGCCACATCTGGCTAAGGTGGGAGAAGGCCCGAGGAGGCCTTGGGGGACCTGCCAAGACATAGCAGTGCTCAGCAATGAGCACTCTGATTTCTTTTGGCTGGACGCACATTCCAGTTTCTGCTTGAGGCCCGGAGAGGTCAGATAGGCGATCCCCGGGGGAAGGCAGAGCAGAGGGTTTTTCGGTGGAGCGTTGGCTCCCTCTGCTGGCCGTCAAGCGTGGAAGGCTAAGCCTTGCTCCAGCTGAGTTCCTGAGCAAGTTTCCAAGCAGGAGGCACTCTGGCTCCACAAGCTAGAGGACTTCCCAGTGGCTCCAGAGTGGGTGGCAAGGGCATGTGAGATGGAGGGTGCTCAGAAGCCACAGGGGAGACTTGAGTGTGGTTGGGTGCAGGTGTGCCAATATGTGTGGGTGTGTGCGCATGTGTGCGAGTGTGTTTTAGTGTGTGTGAGAGTGTGCGTGAGTGCGGGCGTGCGAGTGTGTATGGGTGTGTGCGGGTGTGTGTGTGTGTGTGTGTGCGGGCATGTGCGTGTGTGTTTTGGTGGGGGTAGGTGTGTGTGTGTGTGTGTAGGCGTGTATGTGTATCTGCGGGTGTGTGCGGGTGTGTATAGGATTGTGTGTGTGTGTGGGGTGTGTGTGGGTGTGTGCGGCTGTGTGTGAATGTGTGTGGGTGTGTGCTAGTGTCTTTGGGTGTGTGTGAGTGGGTTTGGGTGTGTGCATGCGTGTGTTAGAGTGAGTGGGACTGTGCAGGGTGTGCAGGTGGGTTCGGGTGTGTGTGGATGTGTGCAGGAGTGTGCAAGTATATGCGGGTATGTGTGGTTGTGTGCAGGTTGTGTGTGTGATTGGGTGTGTTTGGGTTTGTGTGGGTGTTTGTTAGTGTGTGCGAGAGTGTGTGGGTGTGTATGAGTCTGTGTGGGTCTGTGAGAGTGTGTGTGAGTGCAAGTGCGTGTGTGCGGGTGCTTGAGGTTGTGCGCCTGTGCGAGAGGGTGAGTGGTTGTGTGCAGGTGTGTGAGGGTGTGGGTGTGAGGGTGTGTGTGAGTGTGTGCAGGTGTGTGAGGGTGAGTGGGTGTGTGCAGGTGTGTGCGTATGTGTGCGGGTGTGTGTGAGTGTGTGTGAGTGTGTTTGTGTGTGCGAGTGTCTATGGGTGTTTGTGGGTGTGTGCGGTTGAGTGCGACTGTGTGCAGGTGTGTGCGCGTGTGTATGTGTGTGTGCAGGTGAGTGTGGGTATGTGGGTGTGTGCGGGTGTGTGCGTGTGTGTATAGGTTTCTGTGTGTGTGTGCGGGTGTGTGTGGGTGCGCTCCCCGGGTGGGCTGAATGTCATGACTGTGTTAGGGGAGAGAAGGCCCAAAGAGGCCTTCAGGGAGCTGCCATGGCATAGCAGTGCTCAGGAAAGAGCACCCTTCTTTCTTTAGGCTGGAGGCACACTCGAGTTTCTGCTTGAGGCAGAGGGACGGCAGAGAGGCCATCACTGGCTGAAGGCAAAGCAGAGAGATTTTCGGTGGAGCGATGGCTCCATCTGCTGGCTGACAAGCGTGGAAGGCGAAGCCTCGCTCCAACTGAGTTCCTGAGGAAGGTCCCAAGCAGGAGGCACTCTGGCTCCACAAGCTAGAGGGTCCTGCTTAGGACTTCCCAGTGGCTCCAGAGTGGATGGCAAGGGCATGTGGGTTGGAGGGTGCTCGGAAGCCGCAGGGGAGGCTTTGGGCACCCAGTGCTCTGTGACGAAACATGCTGCAGGCCCGAGCATCCATGAACTCCTCCAAGGTTTTGGAGCAGGAAATCTGTCCTTAGCAGAAGGCTTCCTGCAAAGGCCTGCAGGCCTTTCTGGGTGGCTAAGCTGCAGCTCCCTTGCAGGCTGCTGGTCCAGGGGCCTGTGTCCCTTGGTCTAAAGTGCTGTAGGAGGAGCTCCTAGCAAGGGGAGAGCAAGCACCTTGTTTCCCTTGAAGAGACTGGCTTGTACATGGGGAGGCCTGCCAGCAGCGAAGACAGCGCAGGCAGCATGGGGGTTTGGCAGGCAGCTAAGAGGCTGCAGGAGTCCTGCATGAAACAGGGGTCATGACTGGTTTCTCCTCAAGGCCCAATGGCAACGTGCACACACAGCCTCTGGACCTGCAGCTCCCGAGCAGTGCAAGAGACCCCCAGGCAGCACCCTGGGGCCTCCTCGGATGAGCTGTGCTCCATAGAGGGCCTGCCTGCTGGCAATGGCCTAGGCCACCCCAGGCCCTAGAGAGGCCCGGCTGAGCCTGGGATGGGCCCTGCCCTCGCAGTGCTCAGGGAAAACCCGTGTTTGAGGCCAGGCTGCAGGCACATTCAATGTTGTGTCTGCTGCAGAGAGACTTCAGCTAGGACTTCCAGGGGGAATGTGAAGCGCTGTGGTTTTTACCTGCAATCCATGTGCCTCACTTGGGGTGCCCGGCCCATCCGTCCCACACTCCTTGGATGTGTGTTCCTCAGACAGCTGGACAGCTGGGGAAGTGGACCTCCCCCAGCAAGGGAGACCTGCCTAGAACATTGCTCTGTGTACAAAGAGGATTCGCTGTGCCTCTGGCACTGGGGAGAGACTTTCTGCACCCAGGAGACACTTGGCACACACAGCGTTTCCCCATGGAAAGTGGTGTGAAAAAGAGCACCCGCCGGGGCTGCATGGCCCTCTGCGGTAGAAGCCCTCCACGCAGCAGGCTGTCATGGACTCGGCTGCAGGCCTTTGTGGCTGGAGAGACTGCAGCTCCTCTGGAGGCTCTGGGCCAATTTTCACTCACCTTCGAGTGCAATAGGCTTGTGGGTTAAGGTGCTTGCAAAGGAAGGCAAGCAGCCTGCTCCTTTCCATTAGGAACACGTGTGGTGAGAGGCTTGGCAGCAGAGAAGAACAAAGAGGGGCAGCCAAGGAGGGGATTTGCATGCAGCTGGGTGGCCCCCAAATCTCCTGTTTCCCAAGCAGGGAATGCCTGCTGTGCCCATCAGTGCCCATTTCTAAGTGGGCACCCAGCCTCTGGATCTGCCCTTTCCCAGCCCTGAAAACACACGCAGGCCACACCCTGAGCCCTTCCAACTGTGAACTTTGCTCCCTGTGAGGGCTGAATGCCACATCTGGCTAAGGTGGGAGAAGGCCCGAGGAGGCCTTGGGGGACCTGCCAAGACATAGCAGTGCTCAGCAATGAGCACTCTGCTTTCTTTTGGCTGGACGCACATTCCAGTTTCTGCTTGAGGCCCGGAGAGGTCAGATAGGCGATCCCCGGGGGAAGGCAGAGCAGAGGGTTTTTCGGTGGAGCGTTGGCTCCCTCTGCTGGCCGTCAAGCGTGGAAGGCTAAGCCTTGCTCCAGCTGAGTTCCTGAGCAAGTTTCCAAGCAGGAGGCACTCTGGCTCCACAAGCTAGAGGACTTCCCAGTGGCTCCAGAGTGGGTGGCAAGGGCATGTGAGTTGGAGGGTGCTCAGAAGCCACAGGGGAGACTTGAGTGTGGTTGGGTGCAGGTGTGCCAATATGTGTGGGTGTGTGCGCATGTGTGCGAGTGTGTTTTAGTGTGTGTGAGAGTGTGCGTGAGTGCGGGCGTGCGAGTGTGTATGGGTGTGTGCGGGTGTGTGTGTGTGTGTGTGTGTGCGGGCATGTGCGTGTGTGTTTTGGTGGGGGTAGGTGTGTGTGTGTGTGTGTAGGCGTGTATGTGTATCTGCGGGTGTGTGCGGGTGTGTATAGGATTGTGTGTGTGTGTGGGGTGTGTGTGGGTGTGTGCGGCTGTGTGTGAATGTGTGTGGGTGTGTGCTAGTGTCTTTGGGTGTGTGTGAGTGGGTTTGGGTGTGTGCATGCGTGTGTTAGAGTGAGTGGGACTGTGCAGGGTGTGCAGGTGGGTTCGGGTGTGTGTGGATGTGTGCAGGAGTGTGCAAGTATATGCGGGTATGTGTGGTTGTGTGCAGGTTGTGTGTGTGATTGGGTGTGTTTGGGTTTGTGTGGGTGTTTGTTAGTGTGTGCGAGAGTGTGTGGGTGTGTATGAGTCTGTGTGGGTCTGTGAGAGTGTGTGTGAGTGCAAGTGCGTGTGTGCGGGTGCTTGAGGTTGTGCGCCTGTGCGAGAGGGTGAGTGGTTGTGTGCAGGTGTGTGAGGGTGTGGGTGTGAGGGTGTGTGTGAGTGTGTGCAGGTGTGTGAGGGTGAGTGGGTGTGTGCAGGTGTGTGCGTATGTGTGCGGGTGTGTGTGAGTGTGTGTGAGTGTGTTTGTGTGTGCGAGTGTCTATGGGTGTTTGTGGGTGTGTGCGGTTGAGTGCGACTGTGTGCAGGTGTGTGCGCGTGTGTATGTGTGTGTGCAGGTGAGTGTGGGTATGTGGGTGTGTGCGGGTGTGTGCGTGTGTGTATAGGTTTCTGTGTGTGTGTGCGGGTGTGTGTGGGTGCGCTCCCCGGGTGGGCTGAATGTCATGACTGTGTTAGGGGAGAGAAGGCCCAAAGAGGCCTTCAGGGAGCTGCCATGGCATAGCAGTGCTCAGGAAAGAGCACCCTTCTTTCTTTAGGCTGGAGGCACACTCGAGTTTCTGCTTGAGGCAGAGGGACGGCAGAGAGGCCATCACTGGCTGAAGGCAAAGCAGAGAGATTTTCGGTGGAGCGATGGCTCCATCTGCTGGCTGACAAGCGTGGAAGGCGAAGCCTCGCTCCAACTGAGTTCCTGAGGAAGGTCCCAAGCAGGAGGCACTCTGGCTCCACAAGCTAGAGGGTCCTGCTTAGGACTTCCCAGTGGCTCCAGAGTGGATGGCAAGGGCATGTGGGTTGGAGGGTGCTCGGAAGCCGCAGGGGAGGCTTTGGGCACCCAGTGCTCTGTGACGAAACACGCTGCAGGCCCGAGCATCCATGAACTCCTCCAAGGTTTTGGAGCAGGAAATCTGTCCTTAGCAGAAGGCTTCCTGCAAAGGCCTGCAGGCCTTTCTGGGTGGCTAAGCTGCAGCTCCCTTGCAGGCTGCTGGTCCAGGGGCCTGTGTCCCTTGGTCTAAAGTGCTGTAGGAGGAGCTCCTAGCAAGGGGAGAGCAAGCACCTTGTTTCCCTTGAAGAGACTGGCTTGTACATGGGGAGGCCTGCCAGCAGCGAAGACAGCGCAGGCAGCATGGGGGTTTGGCAGGCAGCTAAGAGGCTGCAGGAGTCCTGCATGAAACAGGGGTCATGACTGGTTTCTCCTCAAGGCCCAATGGCAACGTGCACACACAGCCTCTGGACCTGCAGCTCCCGAGCAGTGCAAGAGACCCCCAGGCAGCACCCTGGGGCCTCCTCGGATGAGCTGTGCTCCATAGAGGGCCTGCCTGCTGGCAATGGCCTAGGCCACCCCAGGCCCTAGAGAGGCCCGGCTGAGCCTGGGATGGGCCCTGCCCTCGCAGTGCTCAGGGAAAACCCGTGTTTGAGGCCAGGCTGCAGGCACATTCAATGTTGTGTCTGCTGCAGAGAGACTTCAGCTAGGACTTCCAGGGGGAATGTGAAGCGCTGTGGTTTTTACCTGCAATCCATGTGCCTCACTTGGGGTGCCCGGCCCATCCGTCCCACACTCCTTGGATGTGTGTTCCTCAGACAGCTGGACAGCTGGGGAAGTGGACCTCCCCCAGCAAGGGAGACCTGCCTAGAACATTGCTCTGTGTACAAAGAGGATTCGCTGTGCCTCTGGCACTGGGGAGAGACTTTCTGCACCCAGGAGACACTTGGCACACACAGCGTTTCCCCATGGAAAGTGGTGTGAAAAAGAGCACCCGCCGGGGCTGCATGGCCCTCTGCGGTAGAAGCCCTCCACGCAGCAGGCTGTCATGGACTCGGCTGCAGGCCTTTGTGGCTGGAGAGACTGCAGCTCCTCTGGAGGCTCTGGGCCAATTTTCACTCACCTTCGAGTGCAATAGGCTTGTGGGTTAAGGTGCTTGCAAAGGAAGGCAAGCAGCCTGCTCCTTTCCATTAGGAACACGTGTGGTGAGAGGCTTGGCAGCAGAGAAGAACAAAGAGGGGCAGCCAAGGAGGGGATTTGCATGCAGCTGGGTGGCCCCCAAATCTCCTGTTTCCCAAGCAGGGAATGCCTGCTGTGCCCATCAGTGCCCATTTCTAAGTGGGCACCCAGCCTCTGGATCTGCCCTTTCCCAGCCCTGAAAACACACGCAGGCCACACCCTGAGCCCTTCCAACTGTGAACTTTGCTCCCTGTGAGGGCTGAATGCCACATCTGGCTAAGGTGGGAGAAGGCCCGAGGAGGCCTTGGGGGACCTGCCAAGACATAGCAGTGCTCAGCAATGAGCACTCTGCTTTCTTTTGGCTGGACGCACATTCGTTTCTGCTTGAGGCCCGGAGAGGTCAGATAGGCGATCCCCGGGGGAAGGCAGAGCAGAGGGTTTTTCGGTGGAGCGTTGGCTCCCTCTGCTGGCCGTCAAGCGTGGAAGGCTAAGCCTTGCTCCAGCTGAGTTCCTGAGCAAGTTTCCAAGCAGGAGGCACTCTGGCTCCACAAGCTAGAGGACTTCCCAGTGGCTCCAGAGTGGGTGGCAAGGGCATGTGAGTTGGAGGGTGCTCAGAAGCCACAGGGGAGACTTGAGTGTGGTTGGGTGCAGGTGTGCCAATATGTGTGGGTGTGTGCGCATGTGTGCGAGTGTGTTTTAGTGTGTGTGAGAGTGTGCATGAGTGCGGGCGTGCGAGTGTGTATGGGTGTGTGCGGGTGTGTGTGTGTGTGTGTGTGCGGGCATGTGCGTGTGTGTTTTGGTGGGGGTAGGTGTGTGTGTGTGTGTGTAGGCGTGTATGTGTATCTGCGGGTGTGTGCGGGTGTGTATAGGATTGTGTGTGTGTGTGGGGTGTGTGTGGGTGTGTGCGGCTGTGTGTGAATGTGTGTGGGTGTGTGCTAGTGTCTTTGGGTGTGTGTGAGTGGGTTTGGGTGTGTGCATGCGTGTGTTAGAGTGAGTGGGACTGTGCAGGGTGTGCAGGTGGGTTCGGGTGTGTGTGGATGTGTGCAGGAGTGTGCAAGTATATGCGGGTATGTGTGGTTGTGTGCAGGTTGTGTGTGTGATTGGGTGTGTTTGGGTTTGTGTGGGTGTTTGTTAGTGTGTGCGAGAGTGTGTGGGTGTGTATGAGTCTGTGTGGGTCTGTGAGAGTGTGTGTGAGTGCAAGTGCGTGTGTGCGGGTGCTTGAGGTTGTGCGCCTGTGCGAGAGGGTGAGTGGTTGTGTGCAGGTGTGTGAGGGTGTGGGTGTGAGGGTGTGTGTGAGTGTGTGCAGGTGTGTGAGGGTGAGTGGGTGTGTGCAGGTGTGTGTGTATGTGTGCGGGTGTGTGTGAGTGTGTGTGAGTGTGTTTGTGTGTGCGAGTGTCTATGGGTGTTTGTGGGTGTGTGCGGTTGAGTGCAACTGTGTGCAGGTGTGTGCGCGTGTGTATGTGTGTGTGCAGGTGAGTGTGGGTATGTGGGTGTGTGCGGGTGTGTGCGTGTGTGTATAGGTTTCTGTGTGTGTGTGTGGGTGTGTGTGGGTGCGCTCCCCGGGTGGGCTGAATGTCATGACTGTGTTAGGGGAGAGAAGGCCCAAAGAGGCCTTCAGGGAGCTGCCATGGCATAGCAGTGCTCAGGAAAGAGCACCCTTCTTTCTTTAGGCTGGAGGCACACTCGAGTTTCTGCTTGAGGCAGAGGGACGGCAGAGAGGCCATCACTGGCTGAAGGCAAAGCAGAGAGATTTTCGGTGGAGCGATGGCTCCATCTGCTGGCTGACAAGCGTGGAAGGCGAAGCCTCGCTCCAACTGAGTTCCTGAGGAAGGTCCCAAGCAGGAGGCACTCTGGCTCCACAAGCTAGAGGGTCCTGCTTAGGACTTCCCAGTGGCTCCAGAGTGGATGGCAAGGGCATGTGGGTTGGAGGGTGCTCGGAAGCCGCAGGGGAGGCTTTGGGCACCCAGTGCTCTGTGACGAAACACGCTGCAGGCCCGAGCATCCATGAACTCCTCCAAGGTTTTGGAGCAGGAAATCTGTCCTTAGCAGAAGGCTTCCTGCAAAGGCCTGCAGGCCTTTCTGGGTGGCTAAGCTGCAGCTCCCTTGCAGGCTGCTGGTCCAGGGGCCTGTGTCCCTTGGTCTAAAGTGCTGTAGGAGGAGCTCCTAGCAAGGGGAGAGCAAGCACCTTGTTTCCCTTGAAGAGACTGGCTTGTACATGGGGAGGCCTGCCAGCAGCGAAGACAGCGCAGGCAGCATGGGGGTTTGGCAGGCAGCTAAGAGGCTGCAGGAGTCCTGCATGAAATAGGGGTCATGACTGGTTTCTCCTCAAGGCCCAATGGCAACGTGCACACACAGCCTCTGGACCTGCAGCTCCCGAGCAGTGCAAGAGACCCCCAGGCAGCACCCTGGGGCCTCCTCGGATGAGCTGTGCTCCATAGAGGGCCTGCCTGCTGGCAATGGCCTAGGCCACCCCAGGCCCTAGAGAGGCCCGGCTGAACCTGGGATGGGCCCTGCCCTCGCAGTGCTCAGGGAAAACCCGTGTTTGAGGCCAGGCTGCAGGCACATTCAATGTTGTGTCTGCTGCAGAGAGACTTCAGCTAGGACTTCCAGGGGGAATGTGAAGCGCTGTGGTTTTTACCTGCAATCCATGTGCCTCACTTGGGGTGCCCGGCCCATCCATCCCACACTCCTTGGATGTGTGTTCCTCAGACAGCTGGACAGCTGGGGAAGTGGACCTCCCCCAGCAAGGGAGACCTGCCTAGAACATTGCTCTGTGTACAAAGAGGATTCGCTGTGCCTCTGGCACTGGGGAGAGACTTTCTGCACCCAGGAGACACTTGGCACACACAGCGTTTCCCCATGGAAAGTGGTGTGAAAAAGAGCACCCGCTGGGGCTGCATGGCCCTCTGCGGTAGAAGCCCTCCACGCAGCAGGCTGTCATGGACTCGGCTGCAGGCCTTTGTGGCTGGAGAGACTGCAGCTCCTCTGGAGGCTCTGGGCCAATTTTCACTCACCTTCGAGTGCAATAGGCTTGTGGGTTAAGGTGCTTGCAAAGGAAGGCAAGCAGCCTGCTCCTTTCCATTAGGAACACGTGTGGTGAGAGGCTTGGCAGCAGAGAAGAACAAAGAGGGGCAGCCAAGGAGGGGATTTGCATGCAGCTGGGTGGCCCCCAAATCTCCTGTTTCCCAAGCAGGGAATGCCTGCTGTGCCCATCAGTGCCCATTTCTAAGTGGGCACCCAGCCTCTGGATCTGCCCTTTCCCAGCCCTGAAAACACACGCAGGCCACACCCTGAGCCCTTCCAACTGTGAACTTTGCTCCCTGTGAGGGCTGAATGCCACATCTGGCTAAGGTGGGAGAAGGCCCAAGGAGGCCTTGGGGGACCTGCCAAGACATAGCAGTGCTCAGCAATGAGCACTCTGCTTTCTTTTGGCTGGACGCACATTCCAGTTTCTGCTTGAGGCCCGGAGAGGTCAGATAGGCGATCCCCGGGGGAAGGCAGAGCAGAGGGTTTTTTGGTGGAGCGTTGGCTCCCTCTGCTGGCCGTCAAGCGTGGAAGGCTAAGCCTTGCTCCAGCTGAGTTCCTGAGCAAGTTTCCAAGCAGGAGGCACTCTGGCTCCACAAGCTAGAGGACTTCCCAGTGGCTCCAGAGTGGGTGGCAAGGGCATGTGAGATGGAGGGTGCTCAGAAGCCACAGGGGAGACTTGAGTGTGGTTGGGTGCAGGTGTGCCAATATGTGTGGGTGTGTGCGCATGTGTGCGAGTGTGTTTTAGTGTGTGTGAGAGTGTGCGTGAGTGCGGGCGTGCGAGTGTGTATGGGTGTGTGCGGGTGTGTGTGTGTGTGTGTGTGTGCGGGCATGTGCGTGTGTGTTTTGGTGAGGGTAGGTGTGTGTGTGTGTGTGTAGGCGTGTATGTGTATCTGCGGGTGTGTGCGGGTGTGTATAGGATTGTGTGTGTGTGTGGGGTGTGTGTGGGTGTGTGCGGCTGTGTGTGAATGTGTGTGGGTGTGTGCTAGTGTCTTTGGGTGTGTGTGAGTGGGTTTGGGTGTGTGCATGCGTGTGTTAGAGTGAGTGGGACTGTGCAGGGTGTGCAGGTGGGTTCGGGTGTGTGTGGATGTGTGCAGGAGTGTGCAAGTATATGCGGGTATGTGTGGTTGTGTGCAGGTTGTGTGTGTGATTGGGTGTGTTTGGGTTTGTGTGGGTGTTTGTTAGTGTGTGCGAGAGTGTGTGGGTGTGTATGAGTCTGTGTGGGTCTGTGAGAGTGTGTGTGAGTGCAAGTGCGTGTGTGCGGGTGCTTGAGGTTGTGCGCCTGTGCGAGAGGGTGAGTGGTTGTGTGCAGGTGTGTGAGGGTGTGGGTGTGAGGGTGTGTGTGAGTGTGTGCAGGTGTGTGAGGGTGAGTGGGTGTGTGCAGGTGTGTGCGTATGTGTGCGGGTGTGTGTGAGTGTGTGTGAGTGTGTTTGTGTGTGCGAGTGTCTATGGGTGTTTGTGGGTGTGTGCGGTTGAGTGCGACTGTGTGCAGGTGTGTGCGCGTGTGTATGTGTGTGTGCAGGTGAGTGTGGGTATGTGGGTGTGTGCGGGTGTGTGCGTGTGTGTATAGGTTTCTGTGTGTGTGTGCGGGTGTGTGTGGGTGCGCTCCCCGGGTGGGCTGAATGTCATGACTGTGTTAGGGGAGAGAAGGCCCAAAGAGGCCTTCAGGGAGCTGCCATGGCATAGCAGTGCTCAGGAAAGAGCACCCTTCTTTCTTTAGGCTGGAGGCACACTCGAGTTTCTGCTTGAGGCAGAGGGACGGCAGAGAGGCCATCACTGGCTGAAGGCAAAGCAGAGAGATTTTCGGTGGAGCGATGGCTCCATCTGCTGGCTGACAAGCGTGGAAGGCGAAGCCTCGCTCCAACTGAGTTCCTGAGGAAGGTCCCAAGCAGGAGGCACTCTGGCTCCACAAGCTAGAGGGTCCTGCTTAGGACTTCCCAGTGGCTCCAGAGTGGATGGCAAGGGCATGTGGGTTGGAGGGTGCTCGGAAGCCGCAGGGGAGGCTTTGGGCACCCAGTGCTCTGTGACGAAACACGCTGCAGGCCCGAGCATCCATGAACTCCTCCAAGGTTTTGGAGCAGGAAATCTGTCCTTAGCAGAAGGCTTCCTGCAAAGGCCTGCAGGCCTTTCTGGGTGGCTAAGCTGCAGCTCCCTTGCAGGCTGCTGGTCCAGGGGCCTGTGTCCCTTGGTCTAAAGTGCTGTAGGAGGAGCTCCTAGCAAGGGGAGAGCAAGCACCTTGTTTCCCTTGAAGAGACTGGCTTGTACATGGGGAGGCCTGCCAGCAGCGAAGACAGCGCAGGCAGCATGGGGGTTTGGCAGGCAGCTAAGAGGCTGCAGGAGTCCTGCATGAAACAGGGGTCATGACTGGTTTCTCCTCAAGGCCCAATGGCAACGTGCACACACAGCCTCTGGACCTGCAGCTCCCGAGCAGTGCAAGAGACCCCCAGGCAGCACCCTGGGGCCTCCTCGGATGAGCTGTGCTCCATAGAGGGCCTGCCTGCTGGCAATGGCCTAGGCCACCCCAGGCCCTAGAGAGGCCCGGCTGAGCCTGGGATGGGCCCTGCCCTCGCAGTGCTCAGGGAAAACCCGTGTTTGAGGCCAGGCTGCAGGCACATTCAATGTTGTGTCTGCTGCAGAGAGACTTCAGCTAGGACTTCCAGGGGGAATGTGAAGCGCTGTGGTTTTTACCTGCAATCCATGTGCCTCACTTGGGGTGCCCGGCCCATCCGTCCCACACTCCTTGGATGTGTGTTCCTCAGACAGCTGGACAGCTGGGGAAGTGGACCTCCCCCAGCAAGGGAGACCTGCCTAGAACATTGCTCTGTGTACAAAGAGGATTCGCTGTGCCTCTGGCACTGGGGAGAGACTTTCTGCACCCAGGAGACACTTGGCACACACAGCGTTTCCCCATGGAAAGTGGTGTGAAAAAGAGCACCCGCCGGGGCTGCATGGCCCTCTGCGGTAGAAGCCCTCCACGCAGCAGGCTGTCATGGACTCGGCTGCAGGCCTTTGTGGCTGGAGAGACTGCAGCTCCTCTGGAGGCTCTGGGCCAATTTTCACTCACCTTCGAGTGCAATAGGCTTGTGGGTTAAGGTGCTTGCAAAGGAAGGCAAGCAGCCTGCTCCTTTCCATTAGGAACACGTGTGGTGAGAGGCTTGGCAGCAGAGAAGAACAAAGAGGGGCAGCCAAGGAGGGGATTTGCATGCAGCTGGGTGGCCCCCAAATCTCCTGTTTCCCAAGCAGGGAATGCCTGCTGTGCCCATCAGTGCCCATTTCTAAGTGGGCACCCAGCCTCTGGATCTGCCCTTTCCCAGCCCTGAAAACACACGCAGGCCACACCCTGAGCCCTTCCAACTGTGAACTTTGCTCCCTGTGAGGGCTGAATGCCACATCTGGCTAAGGTGGGAGAAGGCCCGAGGAGGCCTTGGGGGACCTGCCAAGACATAGCAGTGCTCAGCAATGAGCACTCTGCTTTCTTTTGGCTGGACGCACATTCCAGTTTCTGCTTGAGGCCCGGAGAGGTCAGATAGGCGATCCCCGGGGGAAGGCAGAGCAGAGGGTTTTTCGGTGGAGCGTTGGCTCCCTCTGCTGGCCGTCAAGCGTGGAAGGCTAAGCCTTGCTCCAGCTGAGTTCCTGAGCAAGTTTCCAAGCAGGAGGCACTCTGGCTCCACAAGCTAGAGGACTTCCCAGTGGCTCCAGAGTGGGTGGCAAGGGCATGTGAGATGGAGGGTGCTCAGAAGCCACAGGGGAGACTTGAGTGTGGTTGGGTGCATGTGTGCCAATATGTGTGGGTGTGTGCGCATGTGTGCGAGTGTGTTTTAGTGTGTGTGAGAGTGTGCGTGAGTGCGGGCGTGCGAGTGTGTATGGGTGTGTGCGGGTGTGTGTGTGTGTGTGTGTGTGCGGGCATGTGCGTGTGTGTTTTGGTGGGGGTAGGTGTGTGTGTGTGTGTGTAGGCGTGTATGTGTATCTGCGGGTGTGTGCGGGTGTGTATAGGATTGTGTGTGTGTGTGGGGTGTGTGTGGGTGTGTGCGGCTGTGTGTGAATGTGTGTGGGTGTGTGCTAGTGTCTTTGGGTGTGTGTGAGTGGGTTTGGGTGTGTGCATGCGTGTGTTAGAGTGAGTGGGACTGTGCAGGGTGTGCAGGTGGGTTCGGGTGTGTGTGGATGTGTGCAGGAGTGTGCAAGTATATGCGGGTATGTGTGGTTGTGTGCAGGTTGTGTGTGTGATTGGGTGTGTTTGGGTTTGTGTGGGTGTTTGTTAGTGTGTGCGAGAGTGTGTGGGTGTGTATGAGTCTGTGTGGGTCTGTGAGAGTGTGTGTGAGTGCAAGTGCGTGTGTGCGGGTGCTTGAGGTTGTGCGCCTGTGCGAGAGGGTGAGTGGTTGTGTGCAGGTGTGTGAGGGTGTGGGTGTGAGGGTGTGTGTGAGTGTGTGCAGGTGTGTGAGGGTGAGTGGGTGTGTGCAGGTGTGTGCGTATGTGTGCGGGTGTGTGTGAGTGTGTGTGAGTGTGTTTGTGTGTGCGAGTGTCTATGGGTGTTTGTGGGTGTGTGCGGTTGAGTGCGACTGTGTGCAGGTGTGTGCGCGTGTGTATGTGTGTGTGCAGGTGAGTGTGGGTATGTGGGTGTGTGTGGGTGTGTGCGTGTGTGTATAGGTTTCTGTGTGTGTGTGCGGGTGTGTGTGGGTGCGCTCCCCGGGTGGGCTGAATGTCATGACTGTGTTAGGGGAGAGAAGGCCCAAAGAGGCCTTCAGGGAGCTGCCATGGCATAGCAGTGCTCAGGAAAGAGCACCCTTCTTTCTTTAGGCTGGAGGCACACTCGAGTTTCTGCTTGAGGCAGAGGGACGGCAGAGAGGCCATCACTGGCTGAAGGCAAAGCAGAGAGATTTTCGGTGGAGCGATGGCTCCATCTGCTGGCTGACAAGCGTGGAAGGCGAAGCCTCGCTCCAACTGAGTTCCTGAGGAAGGTCCCAAGCAGGAGGCACTCTGGCTCCACAAGCTAGAGGGTCCTGCTTAGGACTTCCCAGTGGCTCCAGAGTGGATGGCAAGGGCATGTGGGTTGGAGGGTGCTCGGAAGCCGCAGGGGAGGCTTTGGGCACCCAGTGCTCTGTGACGAAACACGCTGCAGGCCCGAGCATCCATGAACTCCTCCAAGGTTTTGGAGCAGGAAATCTGTCCTTAGCAGAAGGCTTCCTGCAAAGGCCTGCAGGCCTTTCTGGGTGGCTAAGCTGCAGCTCCCTTGCAGGCTGCTGGTCCAGGGGCCTGTGTCCCTTGGTCTAAAGTGCTGTAGGAGGAGCTCCTAGCAAGGGGAGAGCAAGCACCTTGTTTCCCTTGAAGAGACTGGCTTGTACATGGGGAGGCCTGCCAGCAGCGAAGACAGCGCAGGCAGCATGGGGGTTTGGCAGGCAGCTAAGAGGCTGCAGGAGTCCTGCATGAAACAGGGGTCATGACTGGTTTCTCCTCAAGGCCCAATGGCAACGTGCACACACAGCCTCTGGACCTGCAGCTCCCGAGCAGTGCAAGAGACCCCCAGGCAGCACCCTGGGGCCTCCTCGGATGAGCTGTGCTCCATAGAGGGCCTGCCTGCTGGCAATGGCCTAGGCCACCCCAGGCCCTAGAGAGGCCCGGCTGAGCCTGGGATGGGCCCTGCCCTCGCAGTGCTCAGGGAAAACCCGTGTTTGAGGCCAGGCTGCAGGCACATTCAATGTTGTGTCTGCTGCAGAGAGACTTCAGCTAGGACTTCCAGGGGGAATGTGAAGCGCTGTGGTTTTTACCTGCAATCCATGTGCCTCACTTGGGGTGCCCGGCCCATCCGTCCCACACTCCTTGGATGTGTGTTCCTCAGACAGCTGGACAGCTGGGGAAGTGGACCTCCCCCAGCAAGGGAGACCTGCCTAGAACATTGCTCTGTGTACAAAGAGGATTCGCTGTGCCTCTGGCACTGGGGAGAGACTTTCTGCACCCAGGAGACACTTGGCACACACAGCGTTTCCCCATGGAAAGTGGTGTGAAAAAGAGCACCCGCCGGGGCTGCATGGCCCTCTGCGGTAGAAGCCCTCCACGCAGCAGGCTGTCATGGACTCGGCTGCAGGCCTTTGTGGCTGGAGAGACTGCAGCTCCTCTGGAGGCTCTGGGCCAATTTTCACTCACCTTCGAGTGCAATAGGCTTGTGGGTTAAGGTGCTTGCAAAGGAAGGCAAGCAGCCTGCTCCTTTCCATTAGGAACACGTGTGGTGAGAGGCTTGGCAGCAGAGAAGAACAAAGAGGGGCAGCCAAGGAGGGGATTTGCATGCAGCTGGGTGGCCCCCAAATCTCCTGTTTCCCAAGCAGGGAATGCCTGCTGTGCCCATCAGTGCCCATTTCTAAGTGGGCACCCAGCCTCTGGATCTGCCCTTTCCCAGCCCTGAAAACACACGCAGGCCACACCCTGAGCCCTTCCAACTGTGAACTTTGCTCCCTGTGAGGGCTGAATGCCACATCTGGCTAAGGTGGGAGAAGGCCCGAGGAGGCCTTGGGGGACCTGCCAAGACATAGCAGTGCTCAGCAATGAGCACTCTGCTTTCTTTTGGCTGGACGCACATTCCAGTTTCTGCTTGAGGCCCGGAGAGGTCAGATAGGCGATCCCCGGGGGAAGGCAGAGCAGAGGGTTTTTCGGTGGAGCGTTGGCTCCCTCTGCTGGCCGTCAAGCGTGGAAGGCTAAGCCTTGCTCCAGCTGAGTTCCTGAGCAAGTTTCCAAGCAGGAGGCACTCTGGCTCCACAAGCTAGAGGACTTCCCAGTGGCTCCAGAGTGGGTGGCAAGGGCATGTGAGATGGAGGGTGCTCAGAAGCCACAGGGGAGACTTGAGTGTGGTTGGGTGCATGTGTGCCAATATGTGTGGGTGTGTGCGCATGTGTGCGAGTGTGTTTTAGTGTGTGTGAGAGTGTGCGTGAGTGCGGGCGTGCGAGTGTGTATGGGTGTGTGCGGGTGTGTGTGTGTGTGTGTGTGTGCGGGCATGTGCGTGTGTGTTTTGGTGGGGGTAGGTGTGTGTGTGTGTGTGTAGGCGTGTATGTGTATCTGCGGGTGTGTGCGGGTGTGTATAGGATTGTGTGTGTGTGTGGGGTGTGTGTGGGTGTGTGCGGCTGTGTGTGAATGTGTGTGGGTGTGTGCTAGTGTCTTTGGGTGTGTGTGAGTGGGTTTGGGTGTGTGCATGCGTGTGTTAGAGTGAGTGGGACTGTGCAGGGTGTGCAGGTGGGTTCGGGTGTGTGTGGATGTGTGCAGGAGTGTGCAAGTATATGCGGGTATGTGTGGTTGTGTGCAGGTTGTGTGTGTGATTGGGTGTGTTTGGGTTTGTGTGGGTGTTTGTTAGTGTGTGCGAGAGTGTGTGGGTGTGTATGAGTCTGTGTGGGTCTGTGAGAGTGTGTGTGAGTGCTAGTGCGTGTGTGCGGGTGCTTGAGGTTGTGCGCCTGTGCGAGAGGGTGAGTGGTTGTGTGCAGGTGTGTGAGGGTGTGGGTGTGAGGGTGTGTGTGAGTGTGTGCAGGTGTGTGAGGGTGAGTGGGTGTGTGCAGGTGTGTGCGTATGTGTGCGGGTGTGTGTGAGTGTGTGTGAGTGTGTTTGTGTGTGCGAGTGTCTATGGGTGTTTGTGGGTGTGTGCGGTTGAGTGCGACTGTGTGCAGGTGTGTGCGCGTGTGTATGTGTGTGTGCAGGTGAGTGTGGGTATGTGGGTGTGTGCGGGTGTGTGCGTGTGTGTATAGGTTTCTGTGTGTGTGTGCGGGTGTGTGTGGGTGCGCTCCCCGGGTGGGCTGAATGTCATGACTGTGTTAGGGGAGAGAAGGCCCAAAGAGGCCTTCAGGGAGCTGCCATGGCATAGCAGTGCTCAGGAAAGAGCACCCTTCTTTCTTTAGGCTGGAGGCACACTCGAGTTTCTGCTTGAGGCAGAGGGACGGCAGAGAGGCCATCACTGGCTGAAGGCAAAGCAGAGAGATTTTCGGTGGAGCGATGGCTCCATCTGCTGGCTGACAAGCGTGGAAGGCGAAGCCTCGCTCCAACTGAGTTCCTGAGGAAGGTCCCAAGCAGGAGGCACTCTGGCTCCACAAGCTAGAGGGTCCTGCTTAGGACTTCCCAGTGGCTCCAGAGTGGATGGCAAGGGCATGTGGGTTGGAGGGTGCTCGGAAGCCGCAGGGGAGGCTTTGGGCACCCAGTGCTCTGTGACGAAACACGCTGCAGGCCCGAGCATCCATGAACTCCTCCAAGGTTTTGGAGCAGGAAATCTGTCCTTAGCAGAAGGCTTCCTGCAAAGGCCTGCAGGCCTTTCTGGGTGGCTAAGCTGCAGCTCCCTTGCAGGCTGCTGGTCCAGGGGCCTGTGTCCCTTGGTCTAAAGTGCTGTAGGAGGAGCTCCTAGCAAGGGGAGAGCAAGCACCTTGTTTCCCTTGAAGAGACTGGCTTGTACATGGGGAGGCCTGCCAGCAGCGAAGACAGCGCAGGCAGCATGGGGGTTTGGCAGGCAGCTAAGAGGCTGCAGGAGTCCTGCATGAAACAGGGGTCATGACTGGTTTCTCCTCAAGGCCCAATGGCAACGTGCACACACAGCCTCTGGACCTGCAGCTCCCGAGCAGTGCAAGAGACCCCCAGGCAGCACCCTGGGGCCTCCTCGGATGAGCTGTGCTCCATAGAGGGCCTGCCTGCTGGCAATGGCCTAGGCCACCCCAGGCCCTAGAGAGGCCCGGCTGAGCCTGGGATGGGCCCTGCCCTCGCAGTGCTCAGGGAAAACCCGTGTTTGAGGCCAGGCTGCAGGCACATTCAATGTTGTGTCTGCTGCAGAGAGACTTCAGCTAGGACTTCCAGGGGGAATGTGAAGCGCTGTGGTTTTTACCTGCAATCCATGTGCCTCACTTGGGGTGCCCGGCCCATCCGTCCCACACTCCTTGGATGTGTGTTCCTCAGACAGCTGGACAGCTGGGGAAGTGGACCTCCCCCAGCAAGGGAGACCTGCCTAGAACATTGCTCTGTGTACAAAGAGGATTCGCTGTGCCTCTGGCACTGGGGAGAGACTTTCTGCACCCAGGAGACACTTGGCACACACAGCGTTTCCCCATGGAAAGTGGTGTGAAAAAGAGCACCCGCCGGGGCTGCATGGCCCTCTGCGGTAGAAGCCCTCCACGCAGCAGGCTGTCATGGACTCGGCTGCAGGCCTTTGTGGCTGGAGAGACTGCAGCTCCTCTGGAGGCTCTGGGCCAATTTTCACTCACCTTCGAGTGCAATAGGCTTGTGGGTTAAGGTGCTTGCAAAGGAAGGCAAGCAGCCTGCTCCTTTCCATTAGGAACACGTGTGGTGAGAGGCTTGGCAGCAGAGAAGAACAAAGAGGGGCAGCCAAGGAGGGGATTTGCATGCAGCTGGGTGGCCCCCAAATCTCCTGTTTCCCAAGCAGGGAATGCCTGCTGTGCCCATCAGTGCCCATTTCTAAGTGGGCACCCAGCCTCTGGATCTGCCCTTTCCCAGCCCTGAAAACACACGCAGGCCACACCCTGAGCCCTTCCAACTGTGAACTTTGCTCCCTGTGAGGGCTGAATGCCACATCTGGCTAAGGTGGGAGAAGGCCCGAGGAGGCCTTGGGGGACCTGCCAAGACATAGCAGTGCTCAGCAATGAGCACTCTGCTTTCTTTTGGCTGGACGCACATTCCAGTTTCTGCTTGAGGCCCGGAGAGGTCAGATAGGCGATCCCCGGGGGAAGGCAGAGCAGAGGGTTTTTCGGTGGAGCGTTGGCTCCCTCTGCTGGCCGTCAAGCGTGGAAGGCTAAGCCTTGCTCCAGCTGAGTTCCTGAGCAAGTTTCCAAGCAGGAGGCACTCTGGCTCCACAAGCTAGAGGACTTCCCAGTGGCTCCAGAGTGGGTGGCAAGGGCATGTGAGATGGAGGGTGCTCAGAAGCCACAGGGGAGACTTGAGTGTGGTTGGGTGCATGTGTGCCAATATGTGTGGGTGTGTGCGCATGTGTGCGAGTGTGTTTTAGTGTGTGTGAGAGTGTGCGTGAGTGCGGGCGTGCGAGTGTGTATGGGTGTGTGCGGGTGTGTGTGTGTGTGTGTGTGCGGGCATGTGCGTGTGTGTTTTGGTGGGGGTAGGTGTGTGTGTGTGTGTGTAGGCGTGTATGTGTATCTGCGGGTGTGTGCGGGTGTGTATAGGATTGTGTGTGTGTGTGGGGTGTGTGTGGGTGTGTGCGGCTGTGTGTGAATGTGTGTGGGTGTGTGCTAGTGTCTTTGGGTGTGTGTGAGTGGGTTTGGGTGTGTGCATGCGTGTGTTAGAGTGAGTGGGACTGTGCAGGGTGTGCAGGTGGGTTCGGGTGTGTGTGGATGTGTGCAGGAGTGTGCAAGTATATGCGGGTATGTGTGGTTGTGTGCAGGTTGTGTGTGTGATTGGGTGTGTTTGGGTTTGTGTGGGTGTTTGTTAGTGTGTGCGAGAGTGTGTGGGTGTGTATGAGTCTGTGTGGGTCTGTGAGAGTGTGTGTGAGTGCAAGTGCGTATGTGCGGGTGCTTGAGGTTGTGCGCCTGTGCGAGAGGGTGAGTGGTTGTGTGCAGGTGTGTGAGGGTGTGGGTGTGAGGGTGTGTGTGAGTGTGTGCAGGTGTGTGAGGGTGAGTGGGTGTGTGCAGGTGTGTGCGTATGTGTGCGGGTGTGTGTGAGTGTGTGTGAGTGTGTTTGTGTGTGCGAGTGTCTATGGGTGTTTGTGGGTGTGTGCGGTTGAGTGCGACTGTGTGCAGGTGTGTGCGCGTGTGTATGTGTGTGTGCAGGTGAGTGTGGGTATGTGGGTGTGTGCGGGTGTGTGCGTGTGTGTATAGGTTTCTGTGTGTGTGTGCGGGTGTGTGTGGGTGCGCTCCCCGGGTGGGCTGAATGTCATGACTGTGTTAGGGGAGAGAAGGCCCAAAGAGGCCTTCAGGGAGCTGCCATGGCATAGCAGTGCTCAGGAAAGAGCACCCTTCTTTCTTTAGGCTGGAGGCACACTCGAGTTTCTGCTTGAGGCAGAGGGACGGCAGAGAGGCCATCACTGGCTGAAGGCAAAGCAGAGAGATTTTCGGTGGAGCGATGGCTCCATCTGCTGGCTGACAAGCGTGGAAGGCGAAGCCTCGCTCCAACTGAGTTCCTGAGGAAGGTCCCAAGCAGGAGGCACTCTGGCTCCACAAGCTAGAGGGTCCTGCTTAGGACTTCCCAGTGGCTCCAGAGTGGATGGCAAGGGCATGTGGGTTGGAGGGTGCTCGGAAGCCGCAGGGGAGGCTTTGGGCACCCAGTGCTCTGTGACGAAACACGCTGCAGGCCCGAGCATCCATGAACTCCTCCAAGGTTTTGGAGCAGGAAATCTGTCCTTAGCAGAAGGCTTCCTGCAAAGGCCTGCAGGCCTTTCTGGGTGGCTAAGCTGCAGCTCCCTTGCAGGCTGCTGGTCCAGGGGCCTGTGTCCCTTGGTCTAAAGTGCTGTAGGAGGAGCTCCTAGCAAGGGGAGAGCAAGCACCTTGTTTCCCTTGAAGAGACTGGCTTGTACATGGGGAGGCCTGCCAGCAGCGAAGACAGTGCAGGCAGCATGGGGGTTTGGCAGGCAGCTAAGAGGCTGCAGGAGTCCTGCATGAAACAGGGGTCATGACTGGTTTCTCCTCAAGGCCCAATGGCAACGTGCACACACAGCCTCTGGACCTGCAGCTCCCGAGCAGTGCAAGAGACCCCCAGGCAGCACCCTGGGGCCTCCTCGGATGAGCTGTGCTCCATAGAGGGCCTGCCTGCTGGCAATGGCCTAGGCCACCCCAGGCCCTAGAGAGGCCCGGCTGAGCCTGGGATGGGCCCTGCCCTCGCAGTGCTCAGGGAAAACCCGTGTTTGAGGCCAGGCTGCAGGCACATTCAATGTTGTGTCTGCTGCAGAGAGACTTCAGCTAGGACTTCCAGGGGGAATGTGAAGCGCTGTGGTTTTTACCTGCAATCCATGTGCCTCACTTGGGGTGCCCGGCCCATCCGTCCCACACTCCTTGGATGTGTGTTCCTCAGACAGCTGGACAGCTGGGGAAGTGGACCTCCCCCAGCAAGGGAGACCTGCCTAGAACATTGCTCTGTGTACAAAGAGGATTCGCTGTGCCTCTGGCACTGGGGAGAGACTTTCTGCACCCAGGAGACACTTGGCACACACAGCGTTTCCCCATGGAAAGTGGTGTGAAAAAGAGCACCCGCTGGGGCTGCATGGCCCTCTGCGGTAGAAGCCCTCCACGCAGCAGGCTGTCATGGACTCGGCTGCAGGCCTTTGTGGCTGGAGAGACTGCAGCTCCTCTGGAGGCTCTGGGCCAATTTTCACTCACCTTCGAGTGCAATAGGCTTGTGGGTTAAGGTGCTTGCAAAGGAAGGCAAGCAGCCTGCTCCTTTCCATTAGGAACACGTGTGGTGAGAGGCTTGGCAGCAGAGAAGAACAAAGAGGGGCAGCCAAGGAGGGGATTTGCATGCAGCTGGGTGGCCCCCAAATCTCCTGTTTCCCAAGCAGGGAATGCCTGCTGTGCCCATCAGTGCCCATTTCTAAGTGGGCACCCAGCCTCTGGATCTGCCCTTTCCCAGCCCTGAAAACACACGCAGGCCACACCCTGAGCCCTTCCAACTGTGAACTTTGCTCCCTGTGAGGGCTGAATGCCACATCTGGCTAAGGTGGGAGAAGGCCCGAGGAGGCCTTGGGGGACCTGCCAAGACATAGCAGTGCTCAGCAATGAGCACTCTGCTTTCTTTTGGCTGGACGCACATTCCAGTTTCTGCTTGAGGCCCGGAGAGGTCAGATAGGCGATCCCCGGGGGAAGGCAGAGCAGAGGGTTTTTCGGTGGAGCGTTGGCTCCCTCTGCTGGCCGTCAAGCGTGGAAGGCTAAGCCTTGCTCCAGCTGAGTTCCTGAGCAAGTTTCCAAGCAGGAGGCACTCTGGCTCCACAAGCTAGAGGACTTCCCAGTGGCTCCAGAGTGGGTGGCAAGGGCATGTGAGATGGAGGGTGCTCAGAAGCCACAGGGGAGACTTGAGTGTGGTTGGGTGCAGGTGTGCCAATATGTGTGGGTGTGTGCGCATGTGTGCGAGTGTGTTTTAGTGTGTGTGAGAGTGTGCGTGAGTGTGGGCGTGCGAGTGTGTATGGGTGTGTGCGGGTGTGTGTGTGTGTGTGTGTGTGCGGGCATGTGCGTGTGTGTTTTGGTGGGGGTAGGTGTGTGTGTGTGTGTGTAGGCGTGTATGTGTATCTGCGGGTGTGTGCGGGTGTGTATAGGATTGTGTGTGTGTGTGGGGTGTGTGTGGGTGTGTGCGGCTGTGTGTGAATGTGTGTGGGTGTGTGCTAGTGTCTTTGGGTGTGTGTGAGTGGGTTTGGGTGTGTGCATGCGTGTGTTAGAGTGAGTGGGACTGTGCAGGGTGTGCAGGTGGGTTCGGGTGTGTGTGGATGTGTGCAGGAGTGTGCAAGTATATGCGGGTATGTGTGGTTGTGTGCAGGTTGTGTGTGTGATTGGGTGTGTTTGGGTTTGTGTGGGTGTTTGTTAGTGTGTGCGAGAGTGTGTGGGTGTGTATGAGTCTGTGTGGGTCTGTGAGAGTGTGTGTGAGTGCAAGTGCGTGTGTGCGGGTGCTTGAGGTTGTGCGCCTGTGCGAGAGGGTGAGTGGTTGTGTGCAGGTGTGTGAGGGTGTGGGTGTGAGGGTGTGTGTGAGTGTGTGCAGGTGTGTGAGGGTGAGTGGGTGTGTGCAGGTGTGTGCGTATGTGTGCGGGTGTGTGTGAGTGTGTGTGAGTGTGTTTGTGTGTGCGAGTGTCTATGGGTGTTTGTGGGTGTGTGCGGTTGAGTGCGACTGTGTGCAGGTGTGTGCGCGTGTGTATGTGTGTGTGCAGGTGAGTGTGGGTATGTGGGTGTGTGCGGGTGTGTGCGTGTGTGTATAGGTTTCTGTGTGTGTGTGCGGGTGTGTGTGGGTGCGCTCCCCGGGTGGGCTGAATGTCATGACTGTGTTAGGGGAGAGAAGGCCCAAAGAGGCCTTCAGGGAGCTGCCATGGCATAGCAGTGCTCAGGAAAGAGCACCCTTCTTTCTTTAGGCTGGAGGCACACTCGAGTTTCTGCTTGAGGCAGAGGGACGGCAGAGAGGCCATCACTGGCTGAAGGCAAAGCAGAGAGATTTTCGGTGGAGCGATGGCTCCATCTGCTGGCTGACAAGCGTGGAAGGCGAAGCCTCGCTCCAACTGAGTTCCTGAGGAAGGTCCCAAGCAGGAGGCACTCTGGCTCCACAAGCTAGAGGGTCCTGCTTAGGACTTCCCAGTGGCTCCAGAGTGGATGGCAAGGGCATGTGGGTTGGAGGGTGCTCGGAAGCCGCAGGGGAGGCTTTGGGCACCCAGTGCTCTGTGACGAAACACGCTGCAGGCCCGAGCATCCATGAACTCCTCCAAGGTTTTGGAGCAGGAAATCTGTCCTTAGCAGAAGGCTTCCTGCAAAGGCCTGCAGGCCTTTCTGGGTGGCTAAGCTGCAGCTCCCTTGCAGGCTGCTGGTCCAGGGGCCTGTGTCCCTTGGTCTAAAGTGCTGTAGGAGGAGCTCCTAGCAAGGGGAGAGCAAGCACCTTGTTTCCCTTGAAGAGACTGGCTTGTACATGGGGAGGCCTGCCAGCAGCGAAGACAGCGCAGGCAGCGTGGGGGTTTGGCAGGCAGCTAAGAGGCTGCAGGAGTCCTGCATGAAATAGGGGTCATGACTGGTTTCTCCTCAAGGCCCAATGGCAACGTGCACACACAGCCTCTGGACCTGCAGCTCCCGAGCAGTGCAAGAGACCCCCAGGCAGCACCCTGGGGCCTCCTCGGATGAGCTGTGCTCCATAGAGGGCCTGCCTGCTGGCAATGGCCTAGGCCACCCCAGGCCCTAGAGAGGCCCGGCTGAGCCTGGGATGGGCCCTGCCCTCGCAGTGCTCAGGGAAAACCCGTGTTTGAGGCCAGGCTGCAGGCACATTCAATGTTGTGTCTGCTGCAGAGAGACTTCAGCTAGGACTTCCAGGGGGAATGTGAAGCGCTGTGGTTTTTACCTGCAATCCATGTGCCTCACTTGGGGTGCCCGGCCCATCCGTCCCACACTCCTTGGATGTGTGTTCCTCAGACAGCTGGACAGCTGGGGAAGTGGACCTCCCCCAGCAAGGGAGACCTGCCTAGAACATTGCTCTGTGTACAAAGAGGATTCGCTGTGCCTCTGGCACTGGGGAGAGACTTTCTGCACCCAGGAGACACTTGGCACACACAGCGTTTCCCCATGGAAAGTGGTGTGAAAAAGAGCACCCGCCGGGGCTGCATGGCCCTCTGCGGTAGAAGCCCTCCACGCAGCAGGCTGTCATGGACTCGGCTGCAGGCCTTTGTGGCTGGAGAGACTGCAGCTCCTCTGGAGGCTCTGGGCCAATTTTCACTCACCTTCGAGTGCAATAGGCTTGTGGGTTAAGGTGCTTGCAAAGGAAGGCAAGCAGCCTGCTCCTTTCCATTAGGAACACGTGTGGTGAGAGGCTTGGCAGCAGAGAAGAACAAAGAGGGGCAGCCAAGGAGGGGATTTGCATGCAGCTGGGTGGCCCCCAAATCTCCTGTTTCCCAAGCAGGGAATGCCTGCTGTGCCCATCAGTGCCCATTTCTAAGTGGGCACCCAGCCTCTGGATCTGCCCTTTCCCAGCCCTGAAAACACACGCAGGCCACACCCTGAGCCCTTCCAACTGTGAACTTTGCTCCCTGTGAGGGCTGAATGCCACATCTGGCTAAGGTGGGAGAAGGCCCGAGGAGGCCTTGGGGGACCTGCCAAGACATAGCAGTGCTCAGCAATGAGCACTCTGCTTTCTTTTGGCTGGACGCACATTCCAGTTTCTGCTTGAGGCCCGGAGAGGTCAGATAGGCGATCCCCGGGGGAAGGCAGAGCAGAGGGTTTTTCGGTGGAGCGTTGGCTCCCTCTGCTGGCCGTCAAGCGTGGAAGGCTAAGCCTTGCTCCAGCTGAGTTCCTGAGCAAGTTTCCAAGCAGGAGGCACTCTGGCTCCACAAGCTAGAGGACTTCCCAGTGGCTCCAGAGTGGGTGGCAAGGGCATGTGAGATGGAGGGTGCTCAGAAGCCACAGGGGAGACTTGAGTGTGGTTGGGTGCAGGTGTGCCAATATGTGTGGGTGTGTGCGCATGTGTGCGAGTGTGTTTTAGTGTGTGTGAGAGTGTGCGTGAGTGCGGGCGTGCGAGTGTGTATGGGTGTGTGCGGGTGTGTGTGTGTGTGTGTGTGTGCGGGCATGTGCGTGTGTGTTTTGGTGGGGGTAGGTGTGTGTGTGTGTGTGTAGGCGTGTATGTGTATCTGCGGGTGTGTGCGGGTGTGTATAGGATTGTGTGTGTGTGTGGGGTGTGTGTGGGTGTGTGCGGCTGTGTGTGAATGTGTGTGGGTGTGTGCTAGTGTCTTTGGGTGTGTGTGAGTGGGTTTGGGTGTGTGCATGCGTGTGTTAGAGTGAGTGGGACTGTGCAGGGTGTGCAGGTGGGTTCGGGTGTGTGTGGATGTGTGCAGGAGTGTGCAAGTATATGCGGGTATGTGTGGTTGTGTGCAGGTTGTGTGTGTGATTGGGTGTGTTTGGGTTTGTGTGGGTGTTTGTTAGTGTGTGCGAGAGTGTGTGGGTGTGTATGAGTCTGTGTGGGTCTGTGAGAGTGTGTGTGAGTGCAAGTGCGTGTGTGCGGGTGCTTGAGGTTGTGCGCCTGTGCGAGAGGGTGAGTGGTTGTGTGCAGGTGTGTGAGGGTGTGGGTGTGAGGGTGTGTGTGAGTGTGTGCAGGTGTGTGAGGGTGAGTGGGTGTGTGCAGGTGTGTGCGTATGTGTGCGGGTGTGTGTGAGTGTGTGTGAGTGTGTTTGTGTGTGCGAGTGTCTATGGGTGTTTGTGGGTGTGTGCGGTTGAGTGCGACTGTGTGCAGGTGTGTGCGCGTGTGTATGTGTGTGTGCAGGTGAGTGTGGGTATGTGGGTGTGTGCGGGTGTGTGCGTGTGTGTATAGGTTTCTGTGTGTGTGTGCGGGTGTGTGTGGGTGCGCTCCCCGGGTGGGCTGAATGTCATGACTGTGTTAGGGGAGAGAAGGCCCAAAGAGGCCTTCAGGGAGCTGCCATGGCATAGCAGTGCTCAGGAAAGAGCACCCTTCTTTCTTTAGGCTGGAGGCACACTCGAGTTTCTGCTTGAGGCAGAGGGACGGCAGAGAGGCCATCACTGGCTGAAGGCAAAGCAGAGAGATTTTCGGTGGAGCGATGGCTCCATCTGCTGGCTGACAAGCGTGGAAGGCGAAGCCTCGCTCCAACTGAGTTCCTGAGGAAGGTCCCAAGCAGGAGGCACTCTGGCTCCACAAGCTAGAGGGTCCTGCTTAGGACTTCCCAGTGGCTCCAGAGTGGATGGCAAGGGCATGTGGGTTGGAGGGTGCTCGGAAGCCGCAGGGGAGGCTTTGGGCACCCAGTGCTCTGTGACGAAACACGCTGCAGGCCCGAGCATCCATGAACTCCTCCAAGGTTTTGGAGCAGGAAATCTGTCCTTAGCAGAAGGCTTCCTGCAAAGGCCTGCAGGCCTTTCTGGGTGGCTAAGCTGCAGCTCCCTTGCAGGCTGCTGGTCCAGGGGCCTGTGTCCCTTGGTCTAAAGTGCTGTAGGAGGAGCTCCTAGCAAGGGGAGAGCAAGCACCTTGTTTCCCTTGAAGAGACTGGCTTGTACATGGGGAGGCCTGCCAGCAGCGAAGACAGCGCAGGCAGCATGGGGGTTTGGCAGGCAGCTAAGAGGCTGCAGGAGTCCTGCATGAAATAGGGGTCATGACTGGTTTCTCCTCAAGGCCCAATGGCAACGTGCACACACAGCCTCTGGACCTGCAGCTCCCGAGCAGTGCAAGAGACCCCCAGGCAGCACCCTGGGGCCTCCTCGGATGAGCTGTGCTCCATAGAGGGCCTGCCTGCTGGCAATGGCCTAGGCCACCCCAGGCCCTAGAGAGGCCCGGCTGAGCCTGGGATGGGCCCTGCCCTCGCAGTGCTCAGGGAAAACCCGTGTTTGAGGCCAGGCTGCAGGCACATTCAATGTTGTGTCTGCTGCAGAGAGACTTCAGCTAGGACTTCCAGGGGGAATGTGAAGCGCTGTGGTTTTTACCTGCAATCCATGTGCCTCACTTGGGGTGCCCGGCCCATCCGTCCCACACTCCTTGGATGTGTGTTCCTCAGACAGCTGGACAGCTGGGGAAGTGGACCTCCCCCAGCAAGGGAGACCTGCCTAGAACATTGCTCTGTGTACAAAGAGGATTCGCTGTGCCTCTGGCACTGGGGAGAGACTTTCTGCACCCAGGAGACACTTGGCACACACAGCGTTTCCCCATGGAAAGTGGTGTGAAAAAGAGCACCCGCCGGGGCTGCATGGCCCTCTGCGGTAGAAGCCCTCCACGCAGCAGGCTGTCATGGACTCGGCTGCAGGCCTTTGTGGCTGGAGAGACTGCAGCTCCTCTGGAGGCTCTGGGCCAATTTTCACTCACCTTCGAGTGCAATAGGCTTGTGGGTTAAGGTGCTTGCAAAGGAAGGCAAGCAGCCTGCTCCTTTCCATTAGGAACACGTGTGGTGAGAGGCTTGGCAGCAGAGAAGAACAAAGAGGGGCAGCCAAGGAGGGGATTTGCATGCAGCTGGGTGGCCCCCAAATCTCCTGTTTCCCAAGCAGGGAATGCCTGCTGTGCCCATCAGTGCCCATTTCTAAGTGGGCACCCAGCCTCTGGATCTGCCCTTTCCCAGCCCTGAAAACACACGCAGGCCACACCCTGAGCCCTTCCAACTGTGAACTTTGCTCCCTGTGAGGGCTGAATGCCACATCTGGCTAAGGTGGGAGAAGGCCCGAGGAGGCCTTGGGGGACCTGCCAAGACATAGCAGTGCTCAGCAATGAGCACTCTGCTTTCTTTTGGCTGGACGCACATTCCAGTTTCTGCTTGAGGCCCGGAGAGGTCAGATAGGCGATCCCCGGGGGAAGGCAGAGCAGAGGGTTTTTCGGTGGAGCGTTGGCTCCCTCTGCTGGCCGTCAAGCGTGGAAGGCTAAGCCTTGCTCCAGCTGAGTTCCTGAGCAAGTTTCCAAGCAGGAGGCACTCTGGCTCCACAAGCTAGAGGACTTCCCAGTGGCTCCAGAGTGGGTGGCAAGGGCATGTGAGTTGGAGGGTGCTCAGAAGCCACAGGGGAGACTTGAGTGTGGTTGGGTGCAGGTGTGCCAATATGTGTGGGTGTGTGCGCATGTGTGCGAGTGTGTTTTAGTGTGTGTGAGAGTGTGCGTGAGTGCGGGCGTGCGAGTGTGTATGGGTGTGTGCGGGTGTGTGTGTGTGTGTGTGTGCGGGCATGTGCGTGTGTGTTTTGGTGGGGGTAGGTGTGTGTGTGTGTGTGTAGGCGTGTATGTGTATCTGCGGGTGTGTGCGGGTGTGTATAGGATTGTGTGTGTGTGTGGGGTGTGTGTGGGTGTGTGCGGCTGTGTGTGAATGTGTGTGGGTGTGTGCTAGTGTCTTTGGGTGTGTGTGAGTGGGTTTGGGTGTGTGCATGCGTGTGTTAGAGTGAGTGGGACTGTGCAGGGTGTGCAGGTGGGTTCGGGTGTGTGTGGATGTGTGCAGGAGTGTGCAAGTATATGCGGGTATGTGTGGTTGTGTGCAGGTTGTGTGTGTGATTGGGTGTGTTTGGGTTTGTGTGGGTGTTTGTTAGTGTGTGCGAGAGTGTGTGGGTGTGTATGAGTCTGTGTGGGTCTGTGAGAGTGTGTGTGAGTGCAAGTGCGTGTGTGCGGGTGCTTGAGGTTGTGCGCCTGTGCGAGAGGGTGAGTGGTTGTGTGCAGGTGTGTGAGGGTGTGGGTGTGAGGGTGTGTGTGAGTGTGTGCAGGTGTGTGAGGGTGAGTGGGTGTGTGCAGGTGTGTGCGTATGTGTGCGGGTGTGTGTGAGTGTGTGTGAGTGTGTTTGTGTGTGCGAGTGTCTATGGGTGTTTGTGGGTGTGTGCGGTTGAGTGCGACTGTGTGCAGGTGTGTGCGCGTGTGTATGTGTGTGTGCAGGTGAGTGTGGGTATGTGGGTGTGTGCGGGTGTGTGCGTGTGTGTATAGGTTTCTGTGTGTGTGTGCGGGTGTGTGTGGGTGCGCTCCCCGGGTGGGCTGAATGTCATGACTGTGTTAGGGGAGAGAAGGCCCAAAGAGGCCTTCAGGGAGCTGCCATGGCATAGCAGTGCTCAGGAAAGAGCACCCTTCTTTCTTTAGGCTGGAGGCACACTCGAGTTTCTGCTTGAGGCAGAGGGACGGCAGAGAGGCCATCACTGGCTGAAGGCAAAGCAGAGAGATTTTCGGTGGAGCGATGGCTCCATCTGCTGGCTGACAAGCGTGGAAGGCGAAGCCTCGCTCCAACTGAGTTCCTGAGGAAGGTCCCAAGCAGGAGGCACTCTGGCTCCACAAGCTAGAGGGTCCTGCTTAGGACTTCCCAGTGGCTCCAGAGTGGATGGCAAGGGCATGTGGGTTGGAGGGTGCTCGGAAGCCGCAGGGGAGGCTTTGGGCACCCAGTGCTCTGTGACGAAACACGCTGCAGGCCCGAGCATCCATGAACTCCTCCAAGGTTTTGGAGCAGGAAATCTGTCCTTAGCAGAAGGCTTCCTGCAAAGGCCTGCAGGCCTTTCTGGGTGGCTAAGCTGCAGCTCCCTTGCAGGCTGCTGGTCCAGGGGCCTGTGTCCCTTGGTCTAAAGTGCTGTAGGAGGAGCTCCTAGCAAGGGGAGAGCAAGCACCTTGTTTCCCTTGAAGAGACTGGCTTGTACATGGGGAGGCCTGCCAGCAGCGAAGACAGCGCAGGCAGCATGGGGGTTTGGCAGGCAGCTAAGAGGCTGCAGGAGTCCTGCATGAAATAGGGGTCATGACTGGTTTCTCCTCAAGGCCCAATGGCAACGTGCACACACAGCCTCTGGACCTGCAGCTCCCGAGCAGTGCAAGAGACCCCCAGGCAGCACCCTGGGGCCTCCTCGGATGAGCTGTGCTCCATAGAGGGCCTGCCTGCTGGCAATGGCCTAGGCCACCCCAGGCCCTAGAGAGGCCCGGCTGAGCCTGGGATGGGCCCTGCCCTCGCAGTGCTCAGGGAAAACCCGTGTTTGAGGCCAGGCTGCAGGCACATTCAATGTTGTGTCTGCTGCAGAGAGACTTCAGCTAGGACTTCCAGGGGGAATGTGAAGTGCTGTGGTTTTTACCTGCAATCCATGTGCCTCACTTGGGGTGCCCGGCCCATCCGTCCCACACTCCTTGGATGTGTGTTCCTCAGACAGCTGGACAGCTGGGGAAGTGGACCTCCCCCAGCAAGGGAGACCTGCCTAGAACATTGCTCTGTGTACAAAGAGGATTCGCTGTGCCTCTGGCACTGGGGAGAGACTTTCTGCACCCAGGAGACACTTGGCACACACAGCGTTTCCCCATGGAAAGTGGTGTGAAAAAGAGCACCCGCCGGGGCTGCATGGCCCTCTGCGGTAGAAGCCCTCCACGCAGCAGGCTGTCATGGACTCGGCTGCAGGCCTTTGTGGCTGGAGAGACTGCAGCTCCTCTGGAGGCTCTGGGCCAATTTTCACTCACCTTCGAGTGCAATAGGCTTGTGGGTTAAGGTGCTTGCAAAGGAAGGCAAGCAGCCTGCTCCTTTCCATTAGGAACACGTGTGGTGAGAGGCTTGGCAGCAGAGAAGAACAAAGAGGGGCAGCCAAGGAGGGGATTTGCATGCAGCTGGGTGGCCCCCAAATCTCCTGTTTCCCAAGCAGGGAATGCCTGCTGTGCCCATCAGTGCCCATTTCTAAGTGGGCACCCAGCCTCTGGATCTGCCCTTTCCCAGCCCTGAAAACACACGCAGGCCACACCCTGAGCCCTTCCAACTGTGAACTTTGCTCCCTGTGAGGGCTGAATGCCACATCTGGCTAAGGTGGGAGAAGGCCCGAGGAGGCCTTGGGGGACCTGCCAAGACATAGCAGTGCTCAGCAATGAGCACTCTGCTTTCTTTTGGCTGGACGCACATTCCAGTTTCTGCTTGAGGCCCGGAGAGGTCAGATAGGCGATCCCCGGGGGAAGGCAGAGCAGAGGGTTTTTCGGTGGAGTGTTGGCTCCCTCTGCTGGCCGTCAAGCGTGGAAGGCTAAGCCTTGCTCCAGCTGAGTTCCTGAGCAAGTTTCCAAGCAGGAGGCACTCTGGCTCCACAAGCTAGAGGACTTCCCAGTGGCTCCAGAGTGGGTGGCAAGGGCATGTGAGTTGGAGGGTGCTCAGAAGCCACAGGGGAGACTTGAGTGTGGTTGGGTGCAGGTGTGCCAATATGTGTGGGTGTGTGCGCATGTGTGCGAGTGTGTTTTAGTGTGTGTGAGAGTGTGCGTGAGTGCGGGCGTGCGAGTGTGTATGGGTGTGTGCGGGTGTGTGTGTGTGTGTGTGTGCGGGCATGTGCGTGTGTGTTTTGGTGGGGGTAGGTGTGTGTGTGTGTGTGTAGGCGTGTATGTGTATCTGCGGGTGTGTGCGGGTGTGTATAGGATTGTGTGTGTGTGTGGGGTGTGTGTGGGTGTGTGCGGCTGTGTGTGAATGTGTGTGGGTGTGTGCTAGTGTCTTTGGGTGTGTGTGAGTGGGTTTGGGTGTGTGCATGCGTGTGTTAGAGTGAGTGGGACTGTGCAGGGTGTGCAGGTGGGTTCGGGTGTGTGTGGATGTGTGCAGGAGTGTGCAAGTATATGCGGGTATGTGTGGTTGTGTGCAGGTTGTGTGTGTGATTGGGTGTGTTTGGGTTTGTGTGGGTGTTTGTTAGTGTGTGCGAGAGTGTGTGGGTGTGTATGAGTCTGTGTGGGTCTGTGAGAGTGTGTGTGAGTGCAAGTGCGTGTGTGCGGGTGCTTGAGGTTGTGCGCCTGTGCGAGAGGGTGAGTGGTTGTGTGCAGGTGTGTGAGGGTGTGGGTGTGAGGGTGTGTGTGAGTGTGTGCAGGTGTGTGAGGGTGAGTGGGTGTGTGCAGGTGTGTGCGTATGTGTGCGGGTGTGTGTGAGTGTGTGTGAGTGTGTTTGTGTGTGCGAGTGTCTATGGGTGTTTGTGGGTGTGTGCGGTTGAGTGCGACTGTGTGCAGGTGTGTGCGCGTGTGTATGTGTGTGTGCAGGTGAGTGTGGGTATGTGGGTGTGTGCGGGTGTGTGCGTGTGTGTATAGGTTTCTGTGTGTGTGTGCGGGTGTGTGTGGGTGCGCTCCCCGGGTGGGCTGAATGTCATGACTGTGTTAGGGGAGAGAAGGCCCAAAGAGGCCTTCAGGGAGCTGCCATGGCATAGCAGTGCTCAGGAAAGAGCACCCTTCTTTCTTTAGGCTGGAGGCACACTCGAGTTTCTGCTTGAGGCAGAGGGACGGCAGAGAGGCCATCACTGGCTGAAGGCAAAGCAGAGAGATTTTCGGTGGAGCGATGGCTCCATCTGCTGGCTGACAAGCGTGGAAGGCGAAGCCTCGCTCCAACTGAGTTCCTGAGGAAGGTCCCAAGCAGGAGGCACTCTGGCTCCACAAGCTAGAGGGTCCTGCTTAGGACTTCCCAGTAGCTCCAGAGTGGATGGCAAGGGCATGTGGGTTGGAGGGTGCTCGGAAGCCGCAGGGGAGGCTTTGGGCACCCAGTGCTCTGTGACGAAACACGCTGCAGGCCCGAGCATCCATGAACTCCTCCAAGGTTTTGGAGCAGGAAATCTGTCCTTAGCAGAAGGCTTCCTGCAAAGGCCTGCAGGCCTTTCTGGGTGGCTAAGCTGCAGCTCCCTTGCAGGCTGCTGGTCCAGGGGCCTGTGTCCCTTGGTCTAAAGTGCTGTAGGAGGAGCTCCTAGCAAGGGGAGAGCAAGCACCTTGTTTCCCTTGAAGAGACTGGCTTGTACATGGGGAGGCCTGCCAGCAGCGAAGACAGCGCAGGCAGCATGGGGGTTTGGCAGGCAGCTAAGAGGCTGCAGGAGTCCTGCATGAAATAGGGGTCATGACTGGTTTCTCCTCAAGGCCCAATGGCAACGTGCACACACAGCCTCTGGACCTGCAGCTCCCGAGCAGTGCAAGAGACCCCCAGGCAGCACCCTGGGGCCTCCTCGGATGAGCTGTGCTCCATAGAGGGCCTGCCTGCTGGCAATGGCCTAGGCCACCCCAGGCCCTAGAGAGGCCCGGCTGAGCCTGGGATGGGCCCTGCCCTCGCAGTGCTCAGGGAAAACCCGTGTTTGAGGCCAGGCTGCAGGCACATTCAATGTTGTGTCTGCTGCAGAGAGACTTCAGCTAGGACTTCCAGGGGGAATGTGAAGCGCTGTGGTTTTTACCTGCAATCCATGTGCCTCACTTGGGGTGCCCGGCCCATCCGTCCCACACTCCTTGGATGTGTGTTCCTCAGACAGCTGGACAGCTGGGGAAGTGGACCTCCCCAAGCAAGGGAGACCTGCCTAGAACATTGCTCTGTGTACAAAGAGGATTCGCTGTGCCTCTGGCACTGGGGAGAGACTTTCTGCACCCAGGAGACACTTGGCACACACAGCGTTTCCCCATGGAAAGTGGTGTGAAAAAGAGCACCCGCCGGGGCTGCATGGCCCTCTGCGGTAGAAGCCCTCCATGCAGCAGGCTGTCATGGACTCGGCTGCAGGCCTTTGTGGCTGGAGAGACTGCAGCTCCTCTGGAGGCTCTGGGCCAATTTTCACTCACCTTCGAGTGCAATAGGCTTGTGGGTTAAGGTGCTTGCAAAGGAAGGCAAGCAGCCTGCTCCTTTCCATTAGGAACACGTGTGGTGAGAGGCTTGGCAGCAGAGAAGAACAAAGAGGGGCAGCCAAGGAGGGGATTTGCATGCAGCTGGGTGGCCCCCAAATCTCCTGTTTCCCAAGCAGGGAATGCCTGCTGTGCCCATCAGTGCCCATTTCTAAGTGGGCACCCAGCCTCTGGATCTGCCCTTTCCCAGCCCTGAAAACACACGCAGGCCACACCCTGAGCCCTTCCAACTGTGAACTTTGCTCCCTGTGAGGGCTGAATGCCACATCTGGCTAAGGTGGGAGAAGGCCCGAGGAGGCCTTGGGGGACCTGCCAAGACATAGCAGTGCTCAGCAATGAGCACTCTGCTTTCTTTTGGCTGGACGCACATTCCAGTTTCTGCTTGAGGCCCGGAGAGGTCAGATAGGCGATCCCCGGGGGAAGGCAGAGCAGAGGGTTTTTCGGTGGAGCGTTGGCTCCCTCTGCTGGCCGTCAAGCGTGGAAGGCTAAGCCTTGCTCCAGCTGAGTTCCTGAGCAAGTTTCCAAGCAGGAGGCACTCTGGCTCCACAAGCTAGAGGACTTCCCAGTGGCTCCAGAGTGGGTGGCAAGGGCATGTGAGTTGGAGGGTGCTCAGAAGCCACAGGGGAGACTTGAGTGTGGTTGGGTGCAGGTGTGCCAATATGTGTGGGTGTGTGCGCATGTGTGCGAGTGTGTTTTAGTGTGTGTGAGAGTGTGCGTGAGTGCGGGCGTGCGAGTGTGTATGGGTGTGTGCGGGTGTGTGTGTGTGTGTGTGTGTGGGCATGTGCGTGTGTGTTTTGGTGGGGGTAGGTGTGTGTGTGTGTGTGTAGGCGTGTATGTGTATCTGCGGGTGTGTGCGGGTGTGTATAGGATTGTGTGTGTGTGTGGGGTGTGTGTGGGTGTGTGCGGCTGTGTGTGAATGTGTGTGGGTGTGTGCTAGTGTCTTTGGGTGTGTGTGAGTGGGTTTGGGTGTGTGCATGCGTGTGTTAGAGTGAGTGGGACTGTGCAGGGTGTGCAGGTGGGTTCGGGTGTGTGTGGATGTGTGCAGGAGTGTGCAAGTATATGCGGGTATGTGTGGTTGTGTGCAGGTTGTGTGTGTGATTGGGTGTGTTTGGGTTTGTGTGGGTGTTTGTTAGTGTGTGCGAGAGTGTGTGGGTGTGTATGAGTCTGTGTGGGTCTGTGAGAGTGTGTGTGAGTGCAAGTGCGTGTGTGCGGGTGCTTGAGGTTGTGCGCCTGTGCGAGAGGGTGAGTGGTTGTGTGCAGGTGTGTGAGGGTGTGGGTGTGAGGGTGTGTGTGAGTGTGTGCAGGTGTGTGAGGGTGAGTGGGTGTGTGCAGGTGTGTGCGTATGTGTGCGGGTGTGTGTGAGTGTGTGTGAGTGTGTTTGTGTGTGCGAGTGTCTATGGGTGTTTGTGGGTGTGTGCGGTTGAGTGCGACTGTGTGCAGGTGTGTGCGCGTGTGTATGTGTGTGTGCAGGTGAGTGTGGGTATGTGGGTGTGTGCGGGTGTGTGCGTGTGTGTATAGGTTTCTGTGTGTGTGTGCGGGTGTGTGTGGGTGCGCTCCCCGGGTGGGCTGAATGTCATGACTGTGTTAGGGGAGAGAAGGCCCAAAGAGGCCTTCAGGGAGCTGCCATGGCATAGCAGTGCTCAGGAAAGAGCACCCTTCTTTCTTTAGGCTGGAGGCACACTCGAGTTTCTGCTTGAGGCAGAGGGACGGCAGAGAGGCCATCACTGGCTGAAGGCAAAGCAGAGAGATTTTCGGTGGAGCGATGGCTCCATCTGCTGGCTGACAAGCGTGGAAGGCGAAGCCTCGCTCCAACTGAGTTCCTGAGGAAGGTCCCAAGCAGGAGGCACTCTGGCTCCACAAGCTAGAGGGTCCTGCTTAGGACTTCCCAGTGGCTCCAGAGTGGATGGCAAGGGCATGTGGGTTGGAGGGTGCTCGGAAGCCGCAGGGGAGGCTTTGGGCACCCAGTGCTCTGTGACGAAACACGCTGCAGGCCCGAGCATCCATGAACTCCTCCAAGGTTTTGGAGCAGGAAATCTGTCCTTAGCAGAAGGCTTCCTGCAAAGGCCTGCAGGCCTTTCTGGGTGGCTAAGCTGCAGCTCCCTTGCAGGCTGCTGGTCCAGGGGCCTGTGTCCCTTGGTCTAAAGTGCTGTAGGAGGAGCTCCTAGCAAGGGGAGAGCAAGCACCTTGTTTCCCTTGAAGAGACTGGCTTGTACATGGGGAGGCCTGCCAGCAGCGAAGACAGCGCAGGCAGCATGGGGGTTTGGCAGGCAGCTAAGAGGCTGCAGGAGTCCTGCATGAAATAGGGGTCATGACTGGTTTCTCCTCAAGGCCCAATGGCAACGTGCACACACAGCCTCTGGACCTGCAGCTCCCGAGCAGTGCAAGAGACCCCCAGGCAGCACCCTGGGGCCTCCTCGGATGAGCTGTGCTCCATAGAGGGCCTGCCTGCTGGCAATGGCCTAGGCCACCCCAGGCCCTAGAGAGGCCCGGCTGAGCCTGGGATGGGCCCTGCCCTCGCAGTGCTCAGGGAAAACCCGTGTTTGAGGCCAGGCTGCAGGCACATTCAATGTTGTGTCTGCTGCAGAGAGACTTCAGCTAGGACTTCCAGGGGGAATGTGAAGTGCTGTGGTTTTTACCTGCAATCCATGTGCCTCACTTGGGGTGCCCGGCCCATCCGTCCCACACTCCTTGGATGTGTGTTCCTCAGACAGCTGGACAGCTGGGGAAGTGGACCTCCCCCAGCAAGGGAGATCTGCCTAGAACATTGCTCTGTGTACAAAGAGGATTCGCTGTGCCTCTGGCACTGGGGAGAGACTTTCTGCACCCAGGAGACACTTGGCACACACAGCGTTTCCCCATGGAAAGTGGTGTGAAAAAGAGCACCCGCTGGGGCTGCATGGCCCTCTGCGGTAGAAGCCCTCCACGCAGCAGGCTGTCATGGACTCGGCTGCAGGCCTTTGTGGCTGGAGAGACTGCAGCTCCTCTGGAGGCTCTGGGCCAATTTTCACTCACCTTCGAGTGCAATAGGCTTGTGGGTTAAGGTGCTTGCAAAGGAAGGCAAGCAGCCTGCTCCTTTCCATTAGGAACACGTGTGGTGAGAGGCTTGGCAGCAGAGAAGAACAAAGAGGGGCAGCCAAGGAGGGGATTTGCATGCAGCTGGGTGGCCCCCAAATCTCCTGTTTCCCAAGCAGGGAATGCCTGCTGTGCCCATCAGTGCCCATTTCTTAGTGGGCACCCAGCCTCTGGATCTGCCCTTTCCCAGCCCTGAAAACACACGCAGGCCACACCCTGAGCCCTTCCAACTGTGAACTTTGCTCCCTGTGAGGGCTGAATGCCACATCTGGCTAAGGTGGGAGAAGGCCCGAGGAGGCCTTGGGGGACCTGCCAAGACATAGCAGTGCTCAGCAATGAGCACTCTGCTTTCTTTTGGCTGGACGCACATTCCAGTTTCTGCTTGAGGCCCGGAGAGGTCAGATAGGCGATCCCCGGGGGAAGGCAGAGCAGAGGGTTTTTCGGTGGAGCGTTGGCTCCCTCTGCTGGCCGTCAAGCGTGGAAGGCTAAGCCTTGCTCCAGCTGAGTTCCTGAGCAAGTTTCCAAGCAGGAGGCACTCTGGCTCCACAAGCTAGAGGACTTCCCAGTGGCTCCAGAGTGGGTGGCAAGGGCATGTGAGTTGGAGGGTGCTCAGAAGCCACAGGGGAGACTTGAGTGTGGTTGGGTGCAGGTGTGCCAATATGTGTGGGTGTGTGCGCATGTGTGCGAGTGTGTTTTAGTGTGTGTGAGAGTGTGCGTGAGTGCGGGCGTGCGAGTGTGTATGGGTGTGTGCGGGTGTGTGTGTGTGTGTGTGTGCGGGCATGTGCGTGTGTGTTTTGGTGGGGGTAGGTGTGTGTGTGTGTGTGTAGGCGTGTATGTGTATCTGCGGGTGTGTGCGGGTGTGTATAGGATTGTGTGTGTGTGTGGGGTGTGTGTGGGTGTGTGCGGCTGTGTGTGAATGTGTGTGGGTGTGTGCTAGTGTCTTTGGGTGTGTGTGAGTGGGTTTGGGTGTGTGCATGCGTGTGTTAGAGTGAGTGGGACTGTGCAGGGTGTGCAGGTGGGTTCGGGTGTGTGTGGATGTGTGCAGGAGTGTGCAAGTATATGCGGGTATGTGTGGTTGTGTGCAGGTTGTGTGTGTGATTGGGTGTGTTTGGGTTTGTGTGGGTGTTTGTTAGTGTGTGCGAGAGTGTGTGGGTGTGTATGAGTCTGTGTGGGTCTGTGAGAGTGTGTGTGAGTGCAAGTGCGTGTGTGCGGGTGCTTGAGGTTGTGCGCCTGTGCGAGAGGGTGAGTGGTTGTGTGCAGGTGTGTGAGGGTGTGGGTGTGAGGGTGTGTGTGAGTGTGTGCAGGTGTGTGAGGGTGAGTGGGTGTGTGCAGGTGTGTGCGTATGTGTGCGGGTGTGTGTGAGTGTGTGTGAGTGTGTTTGTGTGTGCGAGTGTCTATGGGTGTTTGTGGGTGTGTGCGGTTGAGTGCGACTGTGTGCAGGTGTGTGCGCGTGTGTATGTGTGTGTGCAGGTGAGTGTGGGTATGTGGGTGTGTGCGGGTGTGTGCGTGTGTGTATAGGTTTCTGTGTGTGTGTGCGGGTGTGTGTGGGTGCGCTCCCCGGGTGGGCTGAATGTCATGACTGTGTTAGGGGAGAGAAGGCCCAAAGAGGCCTTCAGGGAGCTGCCATGGCATAGCAGTGCTCAGGAAAGAGCACCCTTCTTTCTTTAGGCTGGAGGCACACTCGAGTTTCTGCTTGAGGCAGAGGGACGGCAGAGAGGCCATCACTGGCTGAAGGCAAAGCAGAGAGATTTTCGGTGGAGCGATGGCTCCATCTGCTGGCTGACAAGCGTGGAAGGCGAAGCCTCGCTCCAACTGAGTTCCTGAGGAAGGTCCCAAGCAGGAGGCACTCTGGCTCCACAAGCTAGAGGGTCCTGCTTAGGACTTCCCAGTGGCTCCAGAGTGGATGGCAAGGGCATGTGGGTTGGAGGGTGCTCGGAAGCCGCAGGGGAGGCTTTGGGCACCCAGTGCTCTGTGACGAAACACGCTGCAGGCCCGAGCATCCATGAACTCCTCCAAGGTTTTGGAGCAGGAAATCTGTCCTTAGCAGAAGGCTTCCTGCAAAGGCCTGCAGGCCTTTCTGGGTGGCTAAGCTGCAGCTCCCTTGCAGGCTGCTGGTCCAGGGGCCTGTGTCCCTTGGTCTAAAGTGCTGTAGGAGGAGCTCCTAGCAAGGGGAGAGCAAGCACCTTGTTTCCCTTGAAGAGACTGGCTTGTACATGGGGAGGCCTGCCAGCAGCGAAGACAGCGCAGGCAGCATGGGGGTTTGGCAGGCAGCTAAGAGGCTGCAGGAGTCCTGCATGAAATAGGGGTCATGACTGGTTTCTCCTCAAGGCCCAATGGCAACGTGCACACACAGCCTCTGGACCTGCAGCTCCCGAGCAGTGCAAGAGACCCCCAGGCAGCATCCTGGGGCCTCCTCGGATGAGCTGTGCTCCATAGAGGGCCTGCCTGCTGGCAATGGCCTAGGCCACCCCAGGCCCTAGAGAGGCCCGGCTGAGCCTGGGATGGGCCCTGCCCTCGCAGTGCTCAGGGAAAACCCGTGTTTGAGGCCAGGCTGCAGGCACATTCAATGTTGTGTCTGCTGCAGAGAGACTTCAGCTAGGACTTCCAGGGGGAATGTGAAGCGCTGTGGTTTTTACCTGCAATCCATGTGCCTCACTTGGGGTGCCCGGCCCATCCGTCCCACACTCCTTGGATGTGTGTTCCTCAGACAGCTGGACAGCTGGGGAAGTGGACCTCCCCCAGCAAGGGAGATCTGCCTAGAACATTGCTCTGTGTACAAAGAGGATTCGCTGTGCCTCTGGCACTGGGGAGAGACTTTCTGCACCCAGGAGACACTTGGCACACACAGCGTTTCCCCATGGAAAGTGGTGTGAAAAAGAGCACCCGCCGGGGCTGCATGGCCCTCTGCGGTAGAAGCCCTCCACGCAGCAGGCTGTCATGGACTCGGCTGCAGGCCTTTGTGGCTGGAGAGACTGCAGCTCCTCTGGAGGCTCTGGGCCAATTTTCACTCACCTTCGAGTGCAATAGGCTTGTGGGTTAAGGTGCTTGCAAAGGAAGGCAAGCAGCCTGCTCCTTTCCATTAGGAACACGTGTGGTGAGAGGCTTGGCAGCAGAGAAGAACAAAGAGGGGCAGCCAAGGAGGGGATTTGCATGCAGCTGGGTGGCCCCCAAATCTCCTGTTTCCCAAGCAGGGAATGCCTGCTGTGCCCATCAGTGCCCATTTCTAAGTGGGCACCCAGCCTCTGGATCTGCCCTTTCCCAGCCCTGAAAACACACGCAGGCCACACCCTGAGCCCTTCCAACTGTGAACTTTGCTCCCTGTGAGGGCTGAATGCCACATCTGGCTAAGGTGGGAGAAGGCCCGAGGAGGCCTTGGGGGACCTGCCAAGACATAGCAGTGCTCAGCAATGAGCACTCTGCTTTCTTTTGGCTGGACGCACATTCCAGTTTCTGCTTGAGGCCCGGAGAGGTCAGATAGGCGATCCCCGGGGGAAGGCAGAGCAGAGGGTTTTTCGGTGGAGCGTTGGCTCCCTCTGCTGGCCGTCAAGCGTGGAAGGCTAAGCCTTGCTCCAGCTGAGTTCCTGAGCAAGTTTCCAAGCAGGAGGCACTCTGGCTCCACAAGCTAGAGGACTTCCCAGTGGCTCCAGAGTGGGTGGCAAGGGCATGTGAGTTGGAGGGTGCTCAGAAGCCACAGGGGAGACTTGAGTGTGGTTGGGTGCAGGTGTGCCAATATGTGTGGGTGTGTGCGCATGTGTGCGAGTGTGTTTTAGTGTGTGTGAGAGTGTGCGTGAGTGCGGGCGTGCGAGTGTGTATGGGTGTGTGCGGGTGTGTGTGTGTGTGTGTGTGCGGGCATGTGCGTGTGTGTTTTGGTGGGGGTAGGTGTGTGTGTGTGTGTGTAGGCGTGTATGTGTATCTGCGGGTGTGTGCGGGTGTGTATAGGATTGTGTGTGTGTGTGGGGTGTGTGTGGGTGTGTGCGGCTGTGTGTGAATGTGTGTGGGTGTGTGCTAGTGTCTTTGGGTGTGTGTGAGTGGGTTTGGGTGTGTGCATGCGTGTGTTAGAGTGAGTGGGACTGTGCAGGGTGTGCAGGTGGGTTCGGGTGTGTGTGGATGTGTGCAGGAGTGTGCAAGTATATGCGGGTATGTGTGGTTGTGTGCAGGTTGTGTGTGTGATTGGGTGTGTTTGGGTTTGTGTGGGTGTTTGTTAGTGTGTGCGAGAGTGTGTGGGTGTGTATGAGTCTGTGTGGGTCTGTGAGAGTGTGTGTGAGTGCAAGTGCGTGTGTGCGGGTGCTTGAGGTTGTGCGCCTGTGCGAGAGGGTGAGTGGTTGTGTGCAGGTGTGTGAGGGTGTGGGTGTGAGGGTGTGTGTGAGTGTGTGCAGGTGTGTGAGGGTGAGTGGGTGTGTGCAGGTGTGTGCGTATGTGTGCGGGTGTGTGTGAGTGTGTGTGAGTGTGTTTGTGTGTGCGAGTGTCTATGGGTGTTTGTGGGTGTGTGCGGTTGAGTGCGACTGTGTGCAGGTGTGTGCGCGTGTGTATGTGTGTGTGCAGGTGAGTGTGGGTATGTGGGTGTGTGCGGGTGTGTGCGTGTGTGTATAGGTTTCTGTGTGTGTGTGCGGGTGTGTGTGGGTGCGCTCCCCGGGTGGGCTGAATGTCATGACTGTGTTAGGGGAGAGAAGGCCCAAAGAGGCCTTCAGGGAGCTGCCATGGCATAGCAGTGCTCAGGAAAGAGCACCCTTCTTTCTTTAGGCTGGAGGCACACTCGAGTTTCTGCTTGAGGCAGAGGGACGGCAGAGAGGCCATCACTGGCTGAAGGCAAAGCAGAGAGATTTTCGGTGGAGCGATGGCTCCATCTGCTGGCTGACAAGCGTGGAAGGCGAAGCCTCGCTCCAACTGAGTTCCTGAGGAAGGTCCCAAGCAGGAGGCACTCTGGCTCCACAAGCTAGAGGGTCCTGCTTAGGACTTCCCAGTGGCTCCAGAGTGGATGGCAAGGGCATGTGGGTTGGAGGGTGCTCGGAAGCCGCAGGGGAGGCTTTGGGCACCCAGTGCTCTGTGACGAAACACGCTGCAGGCCCGAGCATCCATGAACTCCTCCAAGGTTTTGGAGCAGGAAATCTGTCCTTAGCAGAAGGCTTCCTGCAAAGGCCTGCAGGCCTTTCTGGGTGGCTAAGCTGCAGCTCCCTTGCAGGCTGCTGGTCCAGGGGCCTGTGTCCCTTGGTCTAAAGTGCTGTAGGAGGAGCTCCTAGCAAGGGGAGAGCAAGCACCTTGTTTCCCTTGAAGAGACTGGCTTGTACATGGGGAGGCCTGCCAGCAGCGAAGACAGCGCAGGCAGCATGGGGGTTTGGCAGGCAGCTAAGAGGCTGCAGGAGTCCTGCATGAAATAGGGGTCATGACTGGTTTCTCCTCAAGGCCCAATGGCAACGTGCACACACAGCCTCTGGACCTGCAGCTCCCGAGCAGTGCAAGAGACCCCCAGGCAGCATCCTGGGGCCTCCTCGGATGAGCTGTGCTCCATAGAGGGCCTGCCTGCTGGCAATGGCCTAGGCCACCCCAGGCCCTAGAGAGGCCCGGCTGAGCCTGGGATGGGCCCTGCCCTCGCAGTGCTCAGGGAAAACCCGTGTTTGAGGCCAGGCTGCAGGCACATTCAATGTTGTGTCTGCTGCAGAGAGACTTCAGCTAGGACTTCCAGGGGGAATGTGAAGCGCTGTGGTTTTTACCTGCAATCCATGTGCCTCACTTGGGGTGCCCGGCCCATCCGTCCCACACTCCTTGGATGTGTGTTCCTCAGACAGCTGGACAGCTGGGGAAGTGGACCTCCCCCAGCAAGGGAGATCTGCCTAGAACATTGCTCTGTGTACAAAGAGGATTCGCTGTGCCTCTGGCACTGGGGAGAGACTTTCTGCACCCAGGAGACACTTGGCACACACAGCGTTTCCCCATGGAAAGTGGTGTGAAAAAGAGCACCCGCCGGGGCTGCATGGCCCTCTGCGGTAGAAGCCCTCCACGCAGCAGGCTGTCATGGACTCGGCTGCAGGCCTTTGTGGCTGGAGAGACTGCAGCTCCTCTGGAGGCTCTGGGCCAATTTTCACTCACCTTCGAGTGCAATAGGCTTGTGGGTTAAGGTGCTTGCAAAGGAAGGCAAGCAGCCTGCTCCTTTCCATTAGGAACACGTGTGGTGAGAGGCTTGGCAGCAGAGAAGAACAAAGAGGGGCAGCCAAGGAGGGGATTTGCATGCAGCTGGGTGGCCCCCAAATCTCCTGTTTCCCAAGCAGGGAATGCCTGCTGTGCCCATCAGTGCCCATTTCTAAGTGGGCACCCAGCCTCTGGATCTGCCCTTTCCCAGCCCTGAAAACACACGCAGGCCACACCCTGAGCCCTTCCAACTGTGAACTTTGCTCCCTGTGAGGGCTGAATGCCACATCTGGCTAAGGTGGGAGAAGGCCCGAGGAGGCCTTGGGGGACCTGCCAAGACATAGCAGTGCTCAGCAATGAGCACTCTGCTTTCTTTTGGCTGGACGCACATTCCAGTTTCTGCTTGAGGCCCGGAGAGGTCAGATAGGCGATCCCCGGGGGAAGGCAGAGCAGAGGGTTTTTCGGTGGAGCGTTGGCTCCCTCTGCTGGCCGTCAAGCGTGGAAGGCTAAGCCTTGCTCCAGCTGAGTTCCTGAGCAAGTTTCCAAGCAGGAGGCACTCTGGCTCCACAAGCTAGAGGACTTCCCAGTGGCTCCAGAGTGGGTGGCAAGGGCATGTGAGTTGGAGGGTGCTCAGAAGCCACAGGGGAGACTTGAGTGTGGTTGGGTGCAGGTGTGCCAATATGTGTGGGTGTGTGCGCATGTGTGCGAGTGTGTTTTAGTGTGTGTGAGAGTGTGCGTGAGTGCGGGCGTGCGAGTGTGTATGGGTGTGTGCGGGTGTGTGTGTGTGTGTGTGTGCGGGCATGTGCGTGTGTGTTTTGGTGGGGGTAGGTGTGTGAGTGTGTGTGTAGGCGTGTATGTGTATCTGCGGGTGTGTGCGGGTGTGTATAGGATTGTGTGTGTGTGTGGGGTGTGTGTGGGTGTGTGCGGCTGTGTGTGAATGTGTGTGGGTGTGTGCTAGTGTCTTTGGGTGTGTGTGAGTGGGTTTGGGTGTGTGCATGCGTGTGTTAGAGTGAGTGGGACTGTGCAGGGTGTGCAGGTGGGTTCGGGTGTGTGTGGATGTGTGCAGAAGTGTGCAAGTATATGCAGGTATGTGTGGTTGTGTGCAGGTTGTGTGTGTGATTGGGTGTGTTTGGGTTTGTGTGGGTGTTTGTTAGTGTGTGCGAGAGTGTGTGGGTGTGTATGAGTCTGTGTGGGTCTGTGAGAGTGTGTGTGAGTGCAAGTGCGTGTGTGCGGGTGCTTGAGGTTGTGCGCCTGTGCGAGAGGGTGAGTGGTTGTGTGCAGGTGTGTGAGGGTGTGGGTGTGAGGGTGTGTGTGAGTGTGTGCAGGTGTGTGAGGGTGAGTGGGTGTGTGCAGGTGTGTGCGTATGTGTGCGGGTGTGTGTGAGTGTGTGTGAGTGTGTTTGTGTGTGCGAGTGTCTATGGGTGTTTGTGGGTGTGTGCGGTTGAGTGCGACTGTGTGCAGGTGTGTGCGCGTGTGTATGTGTGTGTGCAGGTGAGTGTGGGTATGTGGGTGTGTGCGGGTGTGTGCGTGTGTGTATAGGTTTCTGTGTGTGTGTGCGGGTGTGTGTGGGTGCGCTCCCCGGGTGGGCTGAATGTCATGACTGTGTTAGGGGAGAGAAGGCCCAAAGAGGCCTTCAGGGAGCTGCCATGGCATAGCAGTGCTCAGGAAAGAGCACCCTTCTTTCTTTAGGCTGGAGGCACACTCGAGTTTCTGCTTGAGGCAGAGGGACGGCAGAGAGGCCATCACTGGCTGAAGGCAAAGCAGAGAGATTTTCGGTGGAGCGATGGCTCCATCTGCTGGCTGACAAGCGTGGAAGGCGAAGCCTCGCTCCAACTGAGTTCCTGAGGAAGGTCCCAAGCAGGAGGCACTCTGGCTCCACAAGCTAGAGGGTCCTGCTTAGGACTTCCCAGTGGCTCCAGAGTGGATGGCAAGGGCATGTGGGTTGGAGGGTGCTCGGAAGCCGCAGGGGAGGCTTTGGGCACCCAGTGCTCTGTGACGAAACACGCTGCAGGCCCGAGCATCCATGAACTCCTCCAAGGTTTTGGAGCAGGAAATCTGTCCTTAGCAGAAGGCTTCCTGCAAAGGCCTGCAGGCCTTTCTGGGTGGCTAAGCTGCAGCTCCCTTGCAGGCTGCTGGTCCAGGGGCCTGTGTCCCTTGGTCTAAAGTGCTGTAGGAGGAGCTCCTAGCAAGGGGAGAGCAAGCACCTTGTTTCCCTTGAAGAGACTGGCTTGTACATGGGGAGGCCTGCCAGCAGCGAAGACAGCGCAGGCAGCATGGGGGTTTGGCAGGCAGCTAAGAGGCTGCAGGAGTCCTGCATGAAACAGGGGTCATGACTGGTTTCTCCTCAAGGCCCAATGGCAACGTGCACACACAGCCTCTGGACCTGCAGCTCCCGAGCAGTGCAAGAGACCCCCAGGCAGCACCCTGGGGCCTCCTCGGATGAGCTGTGCTCCATAGAGGGCCTGCCTGCTGGCAATGGCCTAGGCCACCCCAGGCCCTAGAGAGGCCCGGCTGAGCCTGGGATGGGCCCTGCCCTCGCAGTGCTCAGGGAAAACCCGTGTTTGAGGCCAGGCTGCAGGCACATTCAATGTTGTGTCTGCTGCAGAGAGACTTCAGCTAGGACTTCCAGGGGGAATGTGAAGCGCTGTGGTTTTTACCTGCAATCCATGTGCCTCACTTGGGGTGCCCGGCCCATCCGTCCCACACTCCTTGGATGTGTGTTCCTCAGACAGCTGGACAGCTGGGGAAGTGGACCTCCCCCAGCAAGGGAGACCTGCCTAGAACATTGCTCTGTGTACAAAGAGGATTCGCTGTGCCTCTGGCACTGGGGAGAGACTTTCTGCACCCAGGAGACACTTGGCACACACAGCGTTTCCCCATGGAAAGTGGTGTGAAAAAGAGCACCCGCCGGGGCTGCATGGCCCTCTGCGGTAGAAGCCCTCCACGCAGCAGGCTGTCATGGACTCGGCTGCAGGCCTTTGTGGCTGGAGAGACTGCAGCTCCTCTGGAGGCTCTGGGCCAATTTTCACTCACCTTCGAGTGCAGTAGGCTTGTGGGTTAAGGTGCTTGCAAAGGAAGGCAAGCAGCCTGCTCCTTTCCATTAGGAACACGTGTGGTGAGAGGCTTGGCAGCAGAGAAGAACAAAGAGGGGCAGCCAAGGAGGGGATTTGCATGCAGCTGGGTGGCCCCCAAATCTCCTGTTTCCCAAGCAGGGAATGCCTGCTGTGCCCATCAGTGCCCATTTCTAAGTGGGCACCCAGCCTCTGGATCTGCCCTTTCCCAGCCCTGAAAACACACGCAGGCCACACCCTGAGCCCTTCCAACTGTGAACTTTGCTCCCTGTGAGGGCTGAATGCCACATCTGGCTAAGGTGGGAGAAGGCCCGAGGAGGCCTTGGGGGACCTGCCAAGACATAGCAGTGCTCAGCAATGAGCACTCTGCTTTCTTTTGGCTGGACGCACATTCCAGTTTCTGCTTGAGGCCCGGAGAGGTCAGATAGGCGATCCCCGGGGGAAGGCAGAGCAGAGGGTTTTTCGGTGGAGCGTTGGCTCCCTCTGCTGGCCGTCAAGCGTGGAAGGCTAAGCCTTGCTCCAGCTGAGTTCCTGAGCAAGTTTCCAAGCAGGAGGCACTCTGGCTCCACAAGCTAGAGGACTTCCCAGTGGCTCCAGAGTGGGTGGCAAGGGCATGTGAGTTGGAGGGTGCTCAGAAGCCACAGGGGAGACTTGAGTGTGGTTGGGTGCAGGTGTGCCAATATGTGTGGGTGTGTGCGCATGTGTGCGAGTGTGTTTTAGTGTGTGTGAGAGTGTGCGTGAGTGCGGGCGTGCGAGTGTGTATGGGTGTGTGCGGGTGTGTGTGTGTGTGTGTGTGCGGGCATGTGCGTGTGTGTTTTGGTGGGGGTAGGTGTGTGTGTGTGTGTAGGCGTGTATGTGTATCTGCGGGTGTGTGCGGGTGTGTATAGGATTGTGTGTGTGTGTGGGGTGTGTGTGGGTGTGTGCGGCTGTGTGTGAATGTGTGTGGGTGTGTGCTAGTGTCTTTGGGTGTGTGTGAGTGGGTTTGGGTGTGTGCATGCGTGTGTTAGAGTGAGTGGGACTGTGCAGGGTGTGCAGGTGGGTTCGGGTGTGTGTGGATGTGTGCAGGAGTGTGCAAGTATATGCGGGTATGTGTGGTTGTGTGCAGGTTGTGTGTGTGATTGGGTGTGTTTGGGTTTGTGTGGGTGTTTGTTAGTGTGTGCGAGAGTGTGTGGGTGTGTATGAGTCTGTGTGGGTCTGTGAGAGTGTGTGTGAGTGCAAGTGCGTGTGTGCGGGTGCTTGAGGTTGTGCGCCTGTGCGAGAGGGTGAGTGGTTGTGTGCAGGTGTGTGAGGGTGTGGGTGTGAGGGTGTGTGTGAGTGTGTGCAGGTGTGTGAGGGTGAGTGGGTGTGTGCAGGTGTGTGCGTATGTGTGCGGGTGTGTGTGAGTGTGTGTGAGTGTGTTTGTGTGTGCGAGTGTCTATGGGTGTTTGTGGGTGTGTGCGGTTGAGTGCGACTGTGTGCAGGTGTGTGCGCGTGTGTATGTGTGTGTGCAGGTGAGTGTGGGTATGTGGGTGTGTGCGGGTGTGTGCGTGTGTGTATAGGTTTCTGTGTGTGTGTGCGGGTGTGTGTGGGTGCGCTCCCCGGGTGGGCTGAATGTCATGACTGTGTTAGGGGAGAGAAGGCCCAAAGAGGCCTTCAGGGAGCTGCCATGGCATAGCAGTGCTCAGGAAAGAGCACCCTTCTTTCTTTAGGCTGGAGGCACACTCGAGTTTCTGCTTGAGGCAGAGGGACGGCAGAGAGGCCATCACTGGCTGAAGGCAAAGCAGAGAGATTTTCGGTGGAGCGATGGCTCCATCTGCTGGCTGACAAGCGTGGAAGGCGAAGCCTCGCTCCAACTGAGTTCCTGAGGAAGGTCCCAAGCAGGAGGCACTCTGGCTCCACAAGCTAGAGGGTCCTGCTTAGGACTTCCCAGTGGCTCCAGAGTGGATGGCAAGGGCATGTGGGTTGGAGGGTGCTCGGAAGCCGCAGGGGAGGCTTTGGGCACCCAGTGCTCTGTGACGAAACACGCTGCAGGCCCGAGCATCCATGAACTCCTCCAAGGTTTTGGAGCAGGAAATCTGTCCTTAGCAGAAGGCTTCCTGCAAAGGCCTGCAGGCCTTTCTGGGTGGCTAAGCTGCAGCTCCCTTGCAGGCTGCTGGTCCAGGGGCCTGTGTCCCTTGGTCTAAAGTGCTGTAGGAGGAGCTCCTAGCAAGGGGAGAGCAAGCACCTTGTTTCCCTTGAAGAGACTGGCTTGTACATGGGGAGGCCTGCCAGCAGCGAAGACAGCGCAGGCAGCATGGGGGTTTGGCAGGCAGCTAAGAGGCTGCAGGAGTCCTGCATGAAACAGGGGTCATGACTGGTTTCTCCTCAAGGCCCAATGGCAACGTGCACACACAGCCTCTGGACCTGCAGCTCCCGAGCAGTGCAAGAGACCCCCAGGCAGCACCCTGGGGCCTCCTCGGATGAGCTGTGCTCCATAGAGGGCCTGCCTGCTGGCAATGGCCTAGGCCACCCCAGGCCCTAGAGAGGCCCGGCTGAGCCTGGGATGGGCCCTGCCCTCGCAGTGCTCAGGGAAAACCCGTGTTTGAGGCCAGGCTGCAGGCACATTCAATGTTGTGTCTGCTGCAGAGAGACTTCAGCTAGGACTTCCAGGGGGAATGTGAAGCGCTGTGGTTTTTACCTGCAATCCATGTGCCTCACTTGGGGTGCCCGGCCCATCCGTCCCACACTCCTTGGATGTGTGTTCCTCAGACAGCTGGACAGCTGGGGAAGTGGACCTCCCCCAGCAAGGGAGACCTGCCTAGAACATTGCTCTGTGTACAAAGAGGATTCGCTGTGCCTCTGGCACTGGGGAGAGACTTTCTGCACCCAGGAGACACTTGGCACACACAGCGTTTCCCCATGGAAAGTGGTGTGAAAAAGAGCACCCGCCGGGGCTGCATGGCCCTCTGCGGTAGAAGCCCTCCACGCAGCAGGCTGTCATGGACTCGGCTGCAGGCCTTTGTGGCTGGAGAGACTGCAGCTCCTCTGGAGGCTCTGGGCCAATTTTCACTCACCTTCGAGTGCAGTAGGCTTGTGGGTTAAGGTGCTTGCAAAGGAAGGCAAGCAGCCTGCTCCTTTCCATTAGGAACACGTGTGGTGAGAGGCTTGGCAGCAGAGAAGAACAAAGAGGGGCAGCCAAGGAGGGGATTTGCATGCAGCTGGGTGGCCCCCAAATCTCCTGTTTCCCAAGCAGGGAATGCCTGCTGTGCCCATCAGTGCCCATTTCTAAGTGGGCACCCAGCCTCTGGATCTGCCCTTTCCCAGCCCTGAAAACACACGCAGGCCACACCCTGAGCCCTTCCAACTGTGAACTTTGCTCCCTGTGAGGGCTGAATGCCACATCTGGCTAAGGTGGGAGAAGGCCCGAGGAGGCCTTGGGGGACCTGCCAAGACATAGCAGTGCTCAGCAATGAGCACTCTGCTTTCTTTTGGCTGGACGCACATTCCAGTTTCTGCTTGAGGCCCGGAGAGGTCAGATAGGCGATCCCCGGGGGAAGGCAGAGCAGAGGGTTTTTCGGTGGAGCGTTGGCTCCCTCTGCTGGCCGTCAAGCGTGGAAGGCTAAGCCTTGCTCCAGCTGAGTTCCTGAGCAAGTTTCCAAGCAGGAGGCACTCTGGCTCCACAAGCTAGAGGACTTCCCAGTGGCTCCAGAGTGGGTGGCAAGGGCATGTGAGATGGAGGGTGCTCAGAAGCCACAGGGGAGACTTGAGTGTGGTTGGGTGCAGGTGTGCCAATATGTGTGGGTGTGTGCGCATGTGTGCGAGTGTGTTTTAGTGTGTGTGAGAGTGTGCGTGAGTGCGGGCGTGCGAGTGTGTATGGGTGTGTGCGGGTGTGTGTGTGTGTGTGTGTGTGCGGGCATGTGCGTGTGTGTTTTGGTGGGGGTAGGTGTGTGTGTGTGTGTAGGCGTGTATGTGTATCTGCGGGTGTGTGCGGGTGTGTATAGGATTGTGTGTGTGTGTGGGGTGTGTGTGGGTGTGTGCGGCTGTGTGTGAATGTGTGTGGGTGTGTGCTAGTGTCTTTGGGTGTGTGTGAGTGGGTTTGGGTGTGTGCATGCGTGTGTTAGAGTGAGTGGGACTGTGCAGGGTGTGCAGGTGGGTTCGGGTGTGTGTGGATGTGTGCAGGAGTGTGCAAGTATATGCGGGTATGTGTGGTTGTGTGCAGGTTGTGTGTGTGATTGGGTGTGTTTGGGTTTGTGTGGGTGTTTGTTAGTGTGTGCGAGAGTGTGTGGGTGTGTATGAGTCTGTGTGGGTCTGTGAGAGTGTGTGTGAGTGCAAGTGCGTGTGTGCGGGTGCTTGAGGTTGTGCGCCTGTGCGAGAGGGTGAGTGGTTGTGTGCAGGTGTGTGAGGGTGTGGGTGTGAGGGTGTGTGTGAGTGTGTGCAGGTGTGTGAGGGTGAGTGGGTGTGTGCAGGTGTGTGCGTATGTGTGCGGGTGTGTGTGAGTGTGTGTGAGTGTGTTTGTGTGTGCGAGTGTCTATGGGTGTTTGTGGGTGTGTGCGGTTGAGTGCGACTGTGTGCAGGTGTGTGCGCGTGTGTATGTGTGTGTGCAGGTGAGTGTGGGTATGTGGGTGTGTGCGGGTGTGTGCGTGTGTGTATAGGTTTCTGTGTGTGTGTGCGGGTGTGTGTGGGTGCGCTCCCCGGGTGGGCTGAATGTCATGACTGTGTTAGGGGAGAGAAGGCCCAAAGAGGCCTTCAGGGAGCTGCCATGGCATAGCAGTGCTCAGGAAAGAGCACCCTTCTTTCTTTAGGCTGGAGGCACACTCGAGTTTCTGCTTGAGGCAGAGGGACGGCAGAGAGGCCATCACTGGCTGAAGGCAAAGCAGAGAGATTTTCGGTGGAGCGATGGCTCCATCTGCTGGCTGACAAGCGTGGAAGGCGAAGCCTCGCTCCAACTGAGTTCCTGAGGAAGGTCCCAAGCAGGAGGCACTCTGGCTCCACAAGCTAGAGGGTCCTGCTTAGGACTTCCCAGTGGCTCCAGAGTGGATGGCAAGGGCATGTGGGTTGGAGGGTGCTCGGAAGCCGCAGGGGAGGCTTTGGGCACCCAGTGCTCTGTGACGAAACACGCTGCAGGCCCGAGCATCCATGAACTCCTCCAAGGTTTTGGAGCAGGAAATCTGTCCTTAGCAGAAGGCTTCCTGCAAAGGCCTGCAGGCCTTTCTGGGTGGCTAAGCTGCAGCTCCCTTGCAGGCTGCTGGTCCAGGGGCCTGTGTCCCTTGGTCTAAAGTGCTGTAGGAGGAGCTCCTAGCAAGGGGAGAGCAAGCACCTTGTTTCCCTTGAAGAGACTGGCTTGTACATGGGGAGGCCTGCCAGCAGCGAAGACAGCGCAGGCAGCATGGGGGTTTGGCAGGCAGCTAAGAGGCTGCAGGAGTCCTGCATGAAATAGGGGTCATGACTGGTTTCTCCTCAAGGCCCAATGGCAACGTGCACACACAGCCTCTGGACCTGCAGCTCCCGAGCAGTGCAAGAGACCCCCAGGCAGCACCCTGGGGCCTCCTCGGATGAGCTGTGCTCCATAGAGGGCCTGCCTGCTGGCAATGGCCTAGGCCACCCCAGGCCCTAGAGAGGCCCGGCTGAGCCTGGGATGGGCCCTGCCCTCGCAGTGCTCAGGGAAAACCCGTGTTTGAGGCCAGGCTGCAGGCACATTCAATGTTGTGTCTGCTGCAGAGAGACTTCAGCTAGGACTTCCAGGGGGAATGTGAAGCGCTGTGGTTTTTACTTGCAATCCATGTGCCTCACTTGGGGTGCCTGGCCCATCCGTCCCACACTCCTTGGATGTGTGTTCCTCAGACAGCTGGACAGCTGGGGAAGTGGACCTCCCCCAGCAAGGGAGACCTGCCTAGAACATTGCTCTGTGTACAAAGAGGATTCGCTGTGCCTCTGGCACTGGGGAGAGACTTTCTGCACCCAGGAGACACTTGGCACACACAGCGTTTCCCCATGGAAAGTGGTGTGAAAAAGAGCACCCGCCGGGGCTGCATGGCCCTCTGCGGTAGAAGCCCTCCACGCAGCAGGCTGTCATGGACTCGGCTGCAGGCCTTTGTGGCTGGAGAGACTGCAGCTCCTCTGGAGGCTCTGGGCCAATTTTCACTCACCTTCGAGTGCAATAGGCTTGTGGGTTAAGGTGCTTGCAAAGGAAGGCAAGCAGCCTGCTCCTTTCCATTAGGAACACGTGTGGTGAGAGGCTTGGCAGCAGAGAAGAACAAAGAGGGGCAGCCAAGGAGGGGATTTGCATGCAGCTGGGTGGCCCCCAAATCTCCTGTTTCCCAAGCAGGGAATGCCTGCTGTGCCCATCAGTGCCCATTTCTAAGTGGGCACCCAGCCTCTGGATCTGCCCTTTCCCAGCCCTGAAAACACATGCAGGCCACACCCTGAGCCCTTCCAACTGTGAACTTTGCTCCCTGTGAGGGCTGAATGCCACATCTGGCTAAGGTGGGAGAAGGCCCGAGGAGGCCTTGGGGGACCTGCCAAGACATAGCAGTGCTCAGCAATGAGCACTCTGCTTTCTTTTGGCTGGACGCACATTCCAGTTTCTGCTTGAGGCCCGGAGAGGTCAGATAGGCGATCCCCGGGGGAAGGCAGAGCAGAGGGTTTTTCGGTGGAGCGTTGGCTCCCTCTGCTGGCCGTCAAGCGTGGAAGGCTAAGCCTTGCTCCAGCTGAGTTCCTGAGCAAGTTTCCAAGCAGGAGGCACTCTGGCTCCACAAGCTAGAGGACTTCCCAGTGGCTCCAGAGTGGGTGGCAAGGGCATGTGAGTTGGAGGGTGCTCAGAAGCCACAGGGGAGACTTGAGTGTGGTTGGGTGCAGGTGTGCCAATATGTGTGGGTGTGTGCGCATGTGTGCGAGTGTGTTTTAGTGTGTGTGAGAGTGTGCGTGAGTGCGGGCATGCGAGTGTGTATGGGTGTGTGCGGGTGTGTGTGTGTGTGTGTGTGTGTGGGCATGTGCGTGTGTGTTTTGGTGGGGGTAGGTGTGTGTGTGTGTGTAGGCGTGTATGTGTATCTGCGGGTGTGTGCGGGTGTGTATAGGATTGTGTGTGTGTGGGGGGTGTGTGTGGGTGTGTGCGGCTGTGTGTGAATGTGTGTGGGTGTGTGCTAGTGTCTTTGGGTGTGTGTGAGTGGGTTTGGGTGTGTGCATGCGTGTGTTAGAGTGAGTGGGACTGTGCAGGGTGTGCAGGTGGGTTCGGGTGTGTGTGGATGTGTGCAGGAGTGTGCAAGTATATGCGGGTATGTGTGGTTGTGTGCAGGTTGTGTGTGTGATTGGGTGTGTTTGGGTTTGTGTGGGTGTTTGTTAGTGTGTGCGAGAGTGTGTGGGTGTGTATGAGTCTGTGTGGGTCTGTGAGAGTGTGTGTGAGTGCAAGTGCGTGTGTGCGGGTGCTTGAGGTTGTGCGCCTGTGCGAGAGGGTGAGTGGTTGTGTGCAGGTGTGTGAGGGTGTGGGTGTGAGGGTGTGTGTGAGTGTGTGCAGGTGTGTGAGGGTGAGTGGGTGTGTGCAGGTGTGTGCGTATGTGTGCGGGTGTGTGTGAGTGTGTGTGAGTGTGTTTGTGTGTGCGAGTGTCTATGGGTGTTTGTGGGTGTGTGCGGTTGAGTGCGACTGTGTGCAGGTGTGTGCGCGTGTGTATGTGTGTGTGCAGGTGAGTGTGGGTATGTGGGTGTGTGCGGGTGTGTGCGTGTGTGTATAGGTTTCTGTGTGTGTGTGCGGGTGTGTGTGGGTGCGCTCCCCGGGTGGGCTGAATGTCATGACTGTGTTAGGGGAGAGAAGGCCCAAAGAGGCCTTCAGGGAGCTGCCATGGCATAGCAGTGCTCAGGAAAGAGCACCCTTCTTTCTTTAGGCTGGAGGCACACTCGAGTTTCTGCTTGAGGCAGAGGGACGGCAGAGAGGCCATCACTGGCTGAAGGCAAAGCAGAGAGATTTTCGGTGGAGCGATGGCTCCATCTGCTGGCTGACAAGCGTGGAAGGCGAAGCCTCGCTCCAACTGAGTTCCTGAGGAAGGTCCCAAGCAGGAGGCACTCTGGCTCCACAAGCTAGAGGGTCCTGCTTAGGACTTCCCAGTGGCTCCAGAGTGGATGGCAAGGGCATGTGGGTTGGAGGGTGCTCGGAAGCCGCAGGGGAGGCTTTGGGCACCCAGTGCTCTGTGACGAAACACGCTGCAGGCCCGAGCATCCATGAACTCCTCCAAGGTTTTGGAGCAGGAAATCTGTCCTTAGCAGAAGGCTTCCTGCAAAGGCCTGCAGGCCTTTCTGGGTGGCTAAGCTGCAGCTCCCTTGCAGGCTGCTGGTCCAGGGGCCTGTGTCCCTTGGTCTAAAGTGCTGTAGGAGGAGCTCCTAGCAAGGGGAGAGCAAGCACCTTGTTTCCCTTGAAGAGACTGGCTTGTACATGGGGAGGCCTGCCAGCAGCGAAGACAGCGCAGGCAGCGTGGGGGTTTGGCAGGCAGCTAAGAGGCTGCAGGAGTCCTGCATGAAATAGGGGTCATGACTGGTTTCTCCTCAAGGCCCAATGGCAACGTGCACACACAGCCTCTGGACCTGCAGCTCCCGAGCAGTGCAAGAGACCCCCAGGCAGCACCCTGGGGCCTCCTCGGATGAGCTGTGCTCCATAGAGGGCCTGCCTGCTGGCAATGGCCTAGGCCACCCCAGGCCCTAGAGAAGCCCGGCTGAGCCTGGGATGGGCCCTGCCCTCGCAGTGCTCAGGGAAAACCCGTGTTTGAGGCCAGGCTGCAGGCACATTCAATGTTGTGTCTGCTGCAGAGAGACTTCAGCTAGGACTTCCAGGGGGAATGTGAAGCGCTGTGGTTTTTACCTGCAATCCATGTGCCTCACTTGGGGTGCCCGGCCCATCCGTCCCACACTCCTTGGATGTGTGTTCCTCAGACAGCTGGACAGCTGGGGAAGTGGACCTCCCCCAGCAAGGGAGACCTGCCTAGAACATTGCTCTGTGTACAAAGAGGATTCGCTGTGCCTCTGGCACTGGGGAGAGACTTTCTGCACCCAGGAGACACTTGGCACACACAGCGTTTCCCCATGGAAAGTGGTGTGAAAAAGAGCACCCGCCGGGGCTGCATGGCCCTCTGCGGTAGAAGCCCTCCATGCAGCAGGCTGTCATGGACTCGGCTGCAGGCCTTTGTGGCTGGAGAGACTGCAGCTCCTCTGGAGGCTCTGGGCCAATTTTCACTCACCTTCGAGTGCAATAGGCTTGTGGGTTAAGGTGCTTGCAAAGGAAGGCAAGCAGCCTGCTCCTTTCCATTAGGAACACGTGTGGTGAGAGGCTTGGCAGCAGAGAAGAACAAAGAGGGGCAGCCAAGGAGGGGATTTGCATGCAGCTGGGTGGCCCCCAAATCTCCTGTTTCCCAAGCAGGGAATGCCTGCTGTGCCCATCAGTGCCCATTTCTAAGTGGGCACCCAGCCTCTGGATCTGCCCTTTCCCAGCCCTGAAAACACACGCAGGCCACACCCTGAGCCCTTCCAACTGTGAACTTTGCTCCCTGTGAGGGCTGAATGCCACATCTGGCTAAGGTGGGAGAAGGCCCGAGGAGGCCTTGGGGGACCTGCCAAGACATAGCAGTGCTCAGCAATGAGCACTCTGCTTTCTTTTGGCTGGACGCACATTCCAGTTTCTGCTTGAGGCCCGGAGAGGTCAGATAGGCGATCCCCGGGGGAAGGCAGAGCAGAGGGTTTTTCGGTGGAGCGTTGGCTCCCTCTGCTGGCCGTCAAGCGTGGAAGGCTAAGCCTTGCTCCAGCTGAGTTCCTGAGCAAGTTTCCAAGCAGGAGGCACTCTGGCTCCACAAGCTAGAGGACTTCCCAGTGGCTCCAGAGTGGGTGGCAAGGGCATGTGAGATGGAGGGTGCTCAGAAGCCACAGGGGAGACTTGAGTGTGGTTGGGTGCAGGTGTGCCAATATGTGCGAGTGTGTTTTAGTGTGTGTGAGAGTGTGCGTGAGTGCGGGCGTGCGAGTGTGTATGGGTGTGTGCGGGTGTGTGTGTGTGTGTGTGTGCGGGCATGTGCGTGTGTGTTTTGGTGGGGGTAGGTGTGTGTGTGTGTGTGTAGGCGTGTATGTGTATCTGCGGGTGTGTGCGGGTGTGTATAGGATTGTGTGTGTGTGTGGGGTGTGTGTGGGTGTGTGCGGCTGTGTGTGAATGTGTGTGGGTGTGTGCTAGTGTCTTTGGGTGTGTGTGAGTGGGTTTGGGTGTGTGCATGCGTGTGTTAGAGTGAGTGGGACTGTGCAGGGTGTGCAGGTGGGTTCGGGTGTGTGTGGATGTGTGCAGGAGTGTGCAAGTATATGCGGGTATGTGTGGTTGTGTGCAGGTTGTGTGTGTGATTGGGTGTGTTTGGGTTTGTGTGGGTGTTTGTTAGTGTGTGCGAGAGTGTGTGGGTGTGTATGAGTCTGTGTGGGTCTGTGAGAGTGTGTGTGAGTGCAAGTGCGTGTGTGCGGGTGCTTGAGGTTGTGCGCCTGTGCGAGAGGGTGAGTGGTTGTGTGCAGGTGTGTGAGGGTGTGGGTGTGAGGGTGTGTGTGAGTGTGTGCAGGTGTGTGAGGGTGAGTGGGTGTGTGCAGGTGTGTGCGTATGTGTGCGGGTGTGTGTGAGTGTGTGTGAGTGTGTTTGTGTGTGCGAGTGTCTATGGGTGTTTGTGGGTGTGTGCGGTTGAGTGCGACTGTGTGCAGGTGTGTGCGCGTGTGTATGTGTGTGTGCAGGTGAGTGTGGGTATGTGGGTGTGTGCGGGTGTGTGCGTGTGTGTATAGGTTTCTGTGTGTGTGTGCGGGTGTGTGTGGGTGCGCTCCCCGGGTGGGCTGAATGTCATGACTGTGTTAGGGGAGAGAAGGCCCAAAGAGGCCTTCAGGGAGCTGCCATGGCATAGCAGTGCTCAGGAAAGAGCACCCTTCTTTCTTTAGGCTGGAGGCACACTCGAGTTTCTGCTTGAGGCAGAGGGACGGCAGAGAGGCCATCACTGGCTGAAGGCAAAGCAGAGAGATTTTCGGTGGAGCGATGGCTCCATCTGCTGGCTGACAAGCGTGGAAGGCGAAGCCTCGCTCCAACTGAGTTCCTGAGGAAGGTCCCAAGCAGGAGGCACTCTGGCTCCACAAGCTAGAGGGTCCTGCTTAGGACTTCCCAGTGGCTCCAGAGTGGATGGCAAGGGCATGTGGGTTGGAGGGTGCTCGGAAGCCGCAGGGGAGGCTTTGGGCACCCAGTGCTCTGTGACGAAACACGCTGCAGGCCCGAGCATCCATGAACTCCTCCAAGGTTTTGGAGCAGGAAATCTGTCCTTAGCAGAAGGCTTCCTGCAAAGGCCTGCAGGCCTTTCTGGGTGGCTAAGCTGCAGCTCCCTTGCAGGCTGCTGGTCCAGGGGCCTGTGTCCCTTGGTCTAAAGTGCTGTAGGAGGAGCTCCTAGCAAGGGGAGAGCAAGCACCTTGTTTCCCTTGAAGAGACTGGCTTGTACATGGGGAGGCCTGCCAGCAGCGAAGACAGCGCAGGCAGCATGGGGGTTTGGCAGGCAGCTAAGAGGCTGCAGGAGTCCTGCATGAAATAGGGGTCATGACTGGTTTCTCCTCAAGGCCCAATGGCAACGTGCACACACAGCCTCTGGACCTGCAGCTCCCAAGCAGTGCAAGAGACCCCCAGGCAGCACCCTGGGGCCTCCTCGGATGAGCTGTGCTCCATAGAGGGCCTGCCTGCTGGCAATGGCCTAGGCCACCCCAGGCCCTAGAGAGGCCCGGCTGAGCCTGGGATGGGCCCTGCCCTTGCAGTGCTCAGGGAAAACCCGTGTTTGAGGCCAGGCTGCAGGCACATTCAATGTTGTGTCTGCTGCAGAGAGACTTCAGCTAGGACTTCCAGGGGGAATGTGAAGCGCTGTGGTTTTTACCTGCAATCCATGTGCCTCACTTGGGGTGCCCGGCCCATCCGTCCCACACTCCTTGGATGTGTGTTCCTCAGACAGCTGGACAGCTGGGGAAGTGGACCTCCCCCAGCAAGGGAGACCTGCCTAGAACATTGCTCTGTGTACAAAGAGGATTCGCTGTGCCTCTGGCACTGGGGAGAGACTTTCTGCACCCAGGAGACACTTGGCACACACAGCGTTTCCCCATGGAAAGTGGTGTGAAAAAGAGCACCCGCCGGGGCTGCATGGCCCTCTGCGGTAGAAGCCCTCCACGCAGCAGGCTGTCATGGACTCGGCTGCAGGCCTTTGTGGCTGGAGAGACTGCAGCTCCTCTGGAGGCTCTGGGCCAATTTTCACTCACCTTCGAGTGCAATAGGCTTGTGGGTTAAGGTGCTTGCAAAGGAAGGCAAGCAGCCTGCTCCTTTCCATTAGGAACACGTGTGGTGAGAGGCTTGGCAGCAGAGAAGAACAAAGAGGGGCAGCCAAGGAGGGGATTTGCATGCAGCTGGGTGGCCCCCAAATCTCCTGTTTCCCAAGCAGGGAATGCCTGCTGTGCCCATCAGTGCCCATTTCTAAGTGGGCACCCAGCCTCTGGATCTGCCCTTTCCCAGCCCTGAAAACACACGCAGGCCACACCCTGAGCCCTTCCAACTGTGAACTTTGCTCCCTGTGAGGGCTGAATGCCACATCTGGCTAAGGTGGGAGAAGGCCCGAGGAGGCCTTGGGGGACCTGCCAAGACATAGCAGTGCTCAGCAATGAGCACTCTGCTTTCTTTTGGCTGGACGCACATTCCAGTTTCTGCTTGAGGCCCGGAGAGGTCAGATAGGCGATCCCCGGGGGAAGGCAGAGCAGAGGGTTTTTCGGTGGAGCGTTGGCTCCCTCTGCTGGCCGTCAAGCGTGGAAGGCTAAGCCTTGCTCCAGCTGAGTTCCTGAGCAAGTTTCCAAGCAGGAGGCACTCTGGCTCCACAAGCTAGAGGACTTCCCAGTGGCTCCAGAGTGGGTGGCAAGGGCATGTGAGTTGGAGGGTGCTCAGAAGCCACAGGGGAGACTTGAGTGTGGTTGGGTGCAGGTGTGCCAATATGTGTGGGTGTGTGCGCATGTGTGCGAGTGTGTTTTAGTGTGTGTGAGAGTGTGCGTGAGTGCGGGCGTGCGAGTGTGTATGGGTGTGTGCGGGTGTGTGTGTGTGTGTGTGTGTGTGTGTGGGCATGTGCGTGTGTGTTTTGGTGGGGGTAGGTGTGTGTGTGTGTGTGTAGGCGTGTATGTGTATCTGCGGGTGTGTGCGGGTGTGTATAGGATTGTGTGTGTGTGTGGGGTGTGTGTGGGTGTGTGCGGCTGTGTGTGAATGTGTGTGGGTGTGTGCTAGTGTCTTTGGGTGTGTGTGAGTGGGTTTGGGTGTGTGCATGCGTGTGTTAGAGTGAGTGGGACTGTGCAGGGTGTGCAGGTGGGTTCGGGTGTGTGTGGATGTGTGCAGGAGTGTGCAAGTATATGCGGGTATGTGTGGTTGTGTGCAGGTTGTGTGTGTGATTGGGTGTGTTTGGGTTTGTGTGGGTGTTTGTTAGTGTGTGCGAGAGTGTGTGGGTGTGTATGAGTCTGTGTGGGTCTGTGAGAGTGTGTGTGAGTGCAAGTGCGTGTGTGCGGGTGCTTGAGGTTGTGCGCCTGTGCGAGAGGGTGAGTGGTTGTGTGCAGGTGTGTGAGGGTGTGGGTGTGAGGGTGTGTGTGAGTGTGTGCAGGTGTGTGAGGGTGAGTGGGTGTGTGCAGGTGTGTGCGTATGTGTGCGGGTGTGTGTGAGTGTGTGTGAGTGTGTTTGTGTGTGCGAGTGTCTATGGGTGTTTGTGGGTGTGTGCGGTTGAGTGCGACTGTGTGCAGGTGTGTGCGCGTGTGTATGTGTGTGTGCAGGTGAGTGTGGGTATGTGGGTGTGTGCGGGTGTGTGCGTGTGTGTATAGGTTTCTGTGTGTGTGTGCGGGTGTGTGTGGGTGCGCTCCCCGGGTGGGCTGAATGTCATGACTGTGTTAGGGGAGAGAAGGCCCAAAGAGGCCTTCAGGGAGCTGCCATGGCATAGCAGTGCTCAGGAAAGAGCACCCTTCTTTCTTTAGGCTGGAGGCACACTCGAGTTTCTGCTTGAGGCAGAGGGACGGCAGAGAGGCCATCACTGGCTGAAGGCAAAGCAGAGAGATTTTCGGTGGAGCGATGGCTCCATCTGCTGGCTGACAAGCGTGGAAGGCGAAGCCTCGCTCCAACTGAGTTCCTGAGGAAGGTCCCAAGCAGGAGGCACTCTGGCTCCACAAGCTAGAGGGTCCTGCTTAGGACTTCCCAGTGGCTCCAGAGTGGATGGCAAGGGCATGTGGGTTGGAGGGTGCTCGGAAGCCGCAGGGGAGGCTTTGGGCACCCAGTGCTCTGTGACGAAACACGCTGCAGGCCCGAGCATCCATGAACTCCTCCAAGGTTTTGGAGCAGGAAATCTGTCCTTAGCAGAAGGCTTCCTGCAAAGGCCTGCAGGCCTTTCTGGGTGGCTAAGCTGCAGCTCCCTTGCAGGCTGCTGGTCCAGGGGCCTGTGTCCCTTGGTCTAAAGTGCTGTAGGAGGAGCTCCTAGCAAGGGGAGAGCAAGCACCTTGTTTCCCTTGAAGAGACTGGCTTGTACATGGGGAGGCCTGCCAGCAGCGAAGACAGCGCAGGCAGCATGGGGGTTTGGCAGGCAGCTAAGAGGCTGCAGGAGTCCTGCATGAAATAGGGGTCATGACTGGTTTCTCCTCAAGGCCCAATGGCAACGTGCACACACAGCCTCTGGACCTGCAGCTCCCGAGCAGTGCAAGAGACCCCCAGGCAGCACCCTGGGGCCTCCTCGGATGAGCTGTGCTCCATAGAGGGCCTGCCTGCTGGCAATGGCCTAGGCCACCCCAGGCCCTAGAGAGGCCCGGCTGAGCCTGGGATGGGCCCTGCCCTCGCAGTGCTCAGGGAAAACCCGTGTTTGAGGCCAGGCTGCAGGCACATTCAATGTTGTGTCTGCTGCAGAGAGACTTCAGCTAGGACTTCCAGGGGGAATGTGAAGCGCTGTGGTTTTTACCTGCAATCCATGTGCCTCACTTGGGGTGCCCGGCCCATCCGTCCCACACTCCTTGGATGTGTGTTCCTCAGACAGCTGGACAGCTGGGGAAGTGGACCTCCCCCAGCAAGGGAGACCTGCCTAGAACATTGCTCTGTGTACAAAGAGGATTCGCTGTGCCTCTGGCACTGGGGAGAGACTTTCTGCACCCAGGAGACACTTGGCACACACAGCGTTTCCCCATGGAAAGTGGTGTGAAAAAGAGCACCCGCCGGGGCTGCATGGCCCTCTGCGGTAGAAGCCCTCCACGCAGCAGGCTGTCATGGACTCGGCTGCAGGCCTTTGTGGCTGGAGAGACTGCAGCTCCTCTGGAGGCTCTGGGCCAATTTTCACTCACCTTCGAGTGCAATAGGCTTGTGGGTTAAGGTGCTTGCAAAGGAAGGCAAGCAGCCTGCTCCTTTCCATTAGGAACACGTGTGGTGAGAGGCTTGGCAGCAGAGAAGAACAAAGAGGGGCAGCCAAGGAGGGGATTTGCATGCAGCTGGGTGGCCCCCAAATCTCCTGTTTCCCAAGCAGGGAATGCCTGCTGTGCCCATCAGTGCCCATTTCTAAGTGGGCACCCAGCCTCTGGATCTGCCCTTTCCCAGCCCTGAAAACACACGCAGGCCACACCCTGAGCCCTTCCAACTGTGAACTTTGCTCCCTGTGAGGGCTGAATGCCACATCTGGCTAAGGTGGGAGAAGGCCCGAGGAGGCCTTGGGGGACCTGCCAAGACATAGCAGTGCTCAGCAATGAGCACTCTGCTTTCTTTTGGCTGGACGCACATTCCAGTTTCTGCTTGAGGCCCGGAGAGGTCAGATAGGCGATCCCCGGGGGAAGGCAGAGCAGAGGGTTTTTCGGTGGAGCGTTGGCTCCCTCTGCTGGCCGTCAAGCGTGGAAGGCTAAGCCTTGCTCCAGCTGAGTTCCTGAGCAAGTTTCCAAGCAGGAGGCACTCTGGCTCCACAAGCTAGAGGACTTCCCAGTGGCTCCAGAGTGGGTGGCAAGGGCATGTGAGTTGGAGGGTGCTCAGAAGCCACAGGGGAGACTTGAGTGTGGTTGGGTGCAGGTGTGCCAATATGTGTGGGTGTGTGCGCATGTGTGCGAGTGTGTTTTAGTGTGTGTGAGAGTGTGCGTGAGTGCGGGCATGCGAGTGTGTATGGGTGTGTGTGGGTGTGTGTGTGTGTGTGTGTGTGTGTGTGGGCATGTGCGTGTGTGTTTTGGTGGGGGTAGGTGTGTGTGTGTGTGTGTAGGCGTGTATGTGTATCTGCGGGTGTGTGCGGGTGTGTATAGGATTGTGTGTGTGTGTGGGGTGTGTGTGGGTGTGTGCGGCTGTGTGTGAATGTGTGTGGGTGTGTGCTAGTGTCTTTGGGTGTGTGTGAGTGGGTTTGGGTGTGTGCATGCGTGTGTTAGAGTGAGTGGGACTGTGCAGGGTGTGCAGGTGGGTTCGGGTGTGTGTGGATGTGTGCAGGAGTGTGCAAGTATATGCGGGTATGTGTGGTTGTGTGCAGGTTGTGTGTGTGATTGGGTGTGTTTGGGTTTGTGTGGGTGTTTGTTAGTGTGTGCGAGAGTGTGTGGGTGTGTATGAGTCTGTGTGGGTCTGTGAGAGTGTGTGTGAGTGCAAGTGCGTGTGTGCGGGTGCTTGAGGTTGTGCGCCTGTGCGAGAGGGTGAGTGGTTGTGTGCAGGTGTGTGAGGGTGTGGGTGTGAGGGTGTGTGTGAGTGTGTGCAGGTGTGTGAGGGTGAGTGGGTGTGTGCAGGTGTGTGCGTATGTGTGCGGGTGTGTGTGAGTGTGTGTGAGTGTGTTTGTGTGTGCGAGTGTCTATGGGTGTTTGTGGGTGTGTGCGGTTGAGTGCGACTGTGTGCAGGTGTGTGCGCGTGTGTATGTGTGTGTGCAGGTGAGTGTGGGTATGTGGGTGTGTGCGGGTGTGTGCGTGTGTGTATAGGTTTCTGTGTGTGTGTGCGGGTGTGTGTGGGTGCGCTCCCCGGGTGGGCTGAATGTCATGACTGTGTTAGGGGAGAGAAGGCCCAAAGAGGCCTTCAGGGAGCTGCCATGGCATAGCAGTGCTCAGGAAAGAGCACCCTTCTTTCTTTAGGCTGGAGGCACACTCGAGTTTCTGCTTGAGGCAGAGGGACGGCAGAGAGGCCATCACTGGCTGAAGGCAAAGCAGAGAGATTTTCGGTGGAGCGATGGCTCCATCTGCTGGCTGACAAGCGTGGAAGGCGAAGCCTCGCTCCAACTGAGTTCCTGAGGAAGGTCCCAAGCAGGAGGCACTCTGGCTCCACAAGCTAGAGGGTCCTGCTTAGGACTTCCCAGTGGCTCCAGAGTGGATGGCAAGGGCATGTGGGTTGGAGGGTGCTCGGAAGCCGCAGGGGAGGCTTTGGGCACCCAGTGCTCTGTGACGAAACACGCTGCAGGCCCGAGCATCCATGAACTCCTCCAAGGTTTTGGAGCAGGAAATCTGTCCTTAGCAGAAGGCTTCCTGCAAAGGCCTGCAGGCCTTTCTGGGTGGCTAAGCTGCAGCTCCCTTGCAGGCTGCTGGTCCAGGGGCCTGTGTCCCTTGGTCTAAAGTGCTGTAGGAGGAGCTCCTAGCAAGGGGAGAGCAAGCACCTTGTTTCCCTTGAAGAGACTGGCTTGTACATGGGGAGGCCTGCCAGCAGCGAAGACAGCGCAGGCAGCATGGGGGTTTGGCAGGCAGCTAAGAGGCTGCAGGAGTCCTGCATGAAATAGGGGTCATGACTGGTTTCTCCTCAAGGCCCAATGGCAACGTGCACACACAGCCTCTGGACCTGCAGCTCCCGAGCAGTGCAAGAGACCCCCAGGCAGCACCCTGGGGCCTCCTCGGATGAGCTGTGCTCCATAGAGGGCCTGCCTGCTGGCAATGGCCTAGGCCACCCCAGGCCCTAGAGAGGCCCGGCTGAGCCTGGGATGGGCCCTGCCCTTGCAGTGCTCAGGGAAAACCCGTGTTTGAGGCCAGGCTGCAGGCACATTCAATGTTGTGTCTGCTGCAGAGAGACTTCAGCTAGGACTTCCAGGGGGAATGTGAAGCGCTGTGGTTTTTACCTGCAATCCATGTGCCTCACTTGGGGTGCCCGGCCCATCCGTCCCACACTCCTTGGATGTGTGTTCCTCAGACAGCTGGACAGCTGGGGAAGTGGACCTCCCCCAGCAAGGGAGATCTGCCTAGAACATTGCTCTGTGTACAAAGAGGATTCGCTGTGCCTCTGGCACTGGGGAGAGACTTTCTGCACCCAGGAGACACTTGGCACACACAGCGTTTCCCCATGGAAAGTGGTGTGAAAAAGAGCACCCGCTGGGGCTGCATGGCCCTCTGCGGTAGAAGCCCTCCACGCAGCAGGCTGTCATGGACTCAGCTGCAGGCCTTTGTGGCTGGAGAGACTGCAGCTCCTCTGGAGGCTCTGGGCCAATTTTCACTCACCTTCGAGTGCAATAGGCTTGTGGGTTAAGGTGCTTGCAAAGGAAGGCAAGCAGCCTGCTCCTTTCCATTAGGAACACGTGTGGTGAGAGGCTTGGCAGCAGAGAAGAACAAAGAGGGGCAGCCAAGGAGGGGATTTGCATGCAGCTGGGTGGCCCCCAAATCTCCTGTTTCCCAAGCAGGGAATGCCTGCTGTGCCCATCAGTGCCCATTTCTTAGTGGGCACCCAGCCTCTGGATCTGCCCTTTCCCAGCCCTGAAAACACACGCAGGCCACACCCTGAGCCCTTCCAACTGTGAACTTTGCTCCCTGTGAGGGCTGAATGCCACATCTGGCTAAGGTGGGAGAAGGCCCGAGGAGGCCTTGGGGGACCTGCCAAGACATAGCAGTGCTCAGCAATGAGCACTCTGCTTTCTTTTGGCTGGACGCACATTCCAGTTTCTGCTTGAGGCCCGGAGAGGTCAGATAGGCGATCCCCGGGGGAAGGCAGAGCAGAGGGTTTTTCGGTGGAGCGTTGGCTCCCTCTGCTGGCCGTCAAGCGTGGAAGGCTAAGCCTTGCTCCAGCTGAGTTCCTGAGCAAGTTTCCAAGCAGGAGGCACTCTGGCTCCACAAGCTAGAGGACTTCCCAGTGGCTCCAGAGTGGGTGGCAAGGGCATGTGAGTTGGAGGGTGCTCAGAAGCCACAGGGGAGACTTGAGTGTGGTTGGGTGCAGGTGTGCCAATATGTGTGGGTGTGTGCGCATGTGTGCGAGTGTGTTTTAGTGTGTGTGAGAGTGTGCGTGAGTGCGGGCGTGCGAGTGTGTATGGGTGTGTGCGGGTGTGTGTGTGTGTGTGTGTGCGGGCATGTGCGTGTGTGTTTTGGTGGGGGTAGGTGTGTGTGTGTGTGTGTAGGCGTGTATGTGTATCTGCGGGTGTGTGCGGGTGTGTATAGGATTGTGTGTGTGTGTGGGGTGTGTGTGGGTGTGTGCGGCTGTGTGTGAATGTGTGTGGGTGTGTGCTAGTGTCTTTGGGTGTGTGTGAGTGGGTTTGGGTGTGTGCATGCGTGTGTTAGAGTGAGTGGGACTGTGCAGGGTGTGCAGGTGGGTTCGGGTGTGTGTGGATGTGTGCAGGAGTGTGCAAGTATATGCGGGTATGTGTGGTTGTGTGCAGGTTGTGTGTGTGATTGGGTGTGTTTGGGTTTGTGTGGGTGTTTGTTAGTGTGTGCGAGAGTGTGTGGGTGTGTATGAGTCTGTGTGGGTCTGTGAGAGTGTGTGTGAGTGCAAGTGCGTGTGTGCGGGTGCTTGAGGTTGTGCGCCTGTGCGAGAGGGTGAGTGGTTGTGTGCAGGTGTATGAGGGTGTGGGTGTGAGGGTGTGTGTGAGTGTGTGCAGGTGTGTGAGGGTGAGTGGGTGTGTGCAGGTGTGTGCGTATGTGTGCGGGTGTGTGTGAGTGTGTGTGAGTGTGTTTGTGTGTGCGAGTGTCTATGGGTGTTTGTGGGTGTGTGCGGTTGAGTGCGACTGTGTGCAGGTGTGTGCGCGTGTGTATGTGTGTGTGCAGGTGAGTGTGGGTATGTGGGTGTGTGCGGGTGTGTGCGTGTGTGTATAGGTTTCTGTGTGTGTCTGCGGGTGTGTGTGGGTGCGCTCCCCGGGTGGGCTGAATGTCATGACTGTGTTAGGGGAGAGAAGGCCCAAAGAGGCCTTCAGGGAGCTGCCATGGCATAGCAGTGCTCAGGAAAGAGCACCCTTCTTTCTTTAGGCTGGAGGCACACTCGAGTTTCTGCTTGAGGCAGAGGGACGGCAGAGAGGCCATCACTGGCTGAAGGCAAAGCAGAGAGATTTTCGGTGGAGCGATGGCTCCATCTGCTGGCTGACAAGCGTGGAAGGCGAAGCCTCGCTCCAACTGAGTTCCTGAGGAAGGTCCCAAGCAGGAGGCACTCTGGCTCCACAAGCTAGAGGGTCCTGCTTAGGACTTCCCAGTGGCTCCAGAGTGGATGGCAAGGGCATGTGGGTTGGAGGGTGCTCGGAAGCCGCAGGGGAGGCTTTGGGCACCCAGTGCTCTGTGACGAAACACGCTGCAGGCCCGAGCATCCATGAACTCCTCCAAGGTTTTGGAGCAGGAAATCTGTCCTTAGCAGAAGGCTTCCTGCAAAGGCCTGCAGGCCTTTCTGGGTGGCTAAGCTGCAGCTCCCTTGCAGGCTGCTGGTCCAGGGGCCTGTGTCCCTTGGTCTAAAGTGCTGTAGGAGGAGCTCCTAGCAAGGGGAGAGCAAGCACCTTGTTTCCCTTGAAGAGACTGGCTTGTACATGGGGAGGCCTGCCAGCAGCGAAGACAGCGCAGGCAGCATGGGGGTTTGGCAGGCAGCTAAGAGGCTGCAGGAGTCCTGCATGAAACAGGGGTCATGACTGGTTTCTCCTCAAGGCCCAATGGCAACGTGCACACACAGCCTCTGGACCTGCAGCTCCCGAGCAGTGCAAGAGACCCCCAGGCAGCACCCTGGGGCCTCCTCGGATGAGCTGTGCTCCATAGAGGGCCTGCCTGCTGGCAATGGCCTAGGCCACCCCAGGCCCTAGAGAGGCCCGGCTGAGCCTGGGATGGGCCCTGCCCTCGCAGTGCTCAGGGAAAACCCGTGTTTGAGGCCAGGCTGCAGGCACATTCAATGTTGTGTCTGCTGCAGAGAGACTTCAGCTAGGACTTCCAGGGGGAATGTGAAGCGCTGTGGTTTTTACCTGCAATCCATGTGCCTCACTTGGGGTGCCCGGCCCATCCGTCCCACACTCCTTGGATGTGTGTTCCTCAGACAGCTGGACAGCTGGGGAAGTGGACCTCCCCCAGCAAGGGAGACCTGCCTAGAACATTGCTCTGTGTACAAAGAGGATTCGCTGTGCCTCTGGCACTGGGGAGAGACTTTCTGCACCCAGGAGACACTTGGCACACACAGCGTTTCCCCATGGAAAGTGGTGTGAAAAAGAGCACCCGCCGGGGCTGCATGGCCCTCTGCGGTAGAAGCCCTCCACGCAGCAGGCTGTCATGGACTCGGCTGCAGGCCTTTGTGGCTGGAGAGACTGCAGCTCCTCTGGAGGCTCTGGGCCAATTTTCACTCACCTTCGAGTGCAGTAGGCTTGTGGGTTAAGGTGCTTGCAAAGGAAGGCAAGCAGCCTGCTCCTTTCCATTAGGAACACGTGTGGTGAGAGGCTTGGCAGCAGAGAAGAACAAAGAGGGGCAGCCAAGGAGGGGATTTGCATGCAGCTGGGTGGCCCCCAAATCTCCTGTTTCCCAAGCAGGGAATGCCTGCTGTGCCCATCAGTGCCCATTTCTAAGTGGGCACCCAGCCTCTGGATCTGCCCTTTCCCAGCCCTGAAAACACACGCAGGCCACACCCTGAGCCCTTCCAACTGTGAACTTTGCTCCCTGTGAGGGCTGAATGCCACATCTGGCTAAGGTGGGAGAAGGCCCGAGGAGGCCTTGGGGGACCTGCCAAGACATAGCAGTGCTCAGCAATGAGCACTCTGCTTTCTTTTGGCTGGACGCACATTCCAGTTTCTGCTTGAGGCCCGGAGAGGTCAGATAGGCGATCCCCGGGGGAAGGCAGAGCAGAGGGTTTTTCGGTGGAGCGTTGGCTCCCTCTGCTGGCCGTCAAGCGTGGAAGGCTAAGCCTTGCTCCAGCTGAGTTCCTGAGCAAGTTTCCAAGCAGGAGGCACTCTGGCTCCACAAGCTAGAGGACTTCCCAGTGGCTCCAGAGTGGGTGGCAAGGGCATGTGAGATGGAGGGTGCTCAGAAGCCACAGGGGAGACTTGAGTGTGGTTGGGTGCAGGTGTGCCAATATGTGTGGGTGTGTGCGCATGTGTGCGAGTGTGTTTTAGTGTGTGTGAGAGTGTGCGTGAGTGCGGGCGTGCGAGTGTGTATGGGTGTGTGCGGGTGTGTGTGTGTGTGTGTGTGTGCGGGCATGTGCGTGTGTGTTTTGGTGGGGGTAGGTGTGTGTGTGTGTGTGTAGGCGTGTATGTGTATCTGCGGGTGTGTGCGGGTGTGTATAGGATTGTGTGTGTGTGTGGGGTGTGTGTGGGTGTGTGCGGCTGTGTGTGAATGTGTGTGGGTGTGTGCTAGTGTCTTTGGGTGTGTGTGAGTGGGTTTGGGTGTGTGCATGCGTGTGTTAGAGTGAGTGGGACTGTGCAGGGTGTGCAGGTGGGTTCGGGTGTGTGTGGATGTGTGCAGGAGTGTGCAAGTATATGCGGGTATGTGTGGTTGTGTGCAGGTTGTGTGTGTGATTGGGTGTGTTTGGGTTTGTGTGGGTGTTTGTTAGTGTGTGCGAGAGTGTGTGGGTGTGTATGAGTCTGTGTGGGTCTGTGAGAGTGTGTGTGAGTGCAAGTGCGTGTGTGCGGGTGCTTGAGGTTGTGCGCCTGTGCGAGAGGGTGAGTGGTTGTGTGCAGGTGTGTGAGGGTGTGGGTGTGAGGGTGTGTGTGAGTGTGTGCAGGTGTGTGAGGGTGAGTGGGTGTGTGCAGGTGTGTGCGTATGTGTGCGGGTGTGTGTGAGTGTGTGTGAGTGTGTTTGTGTGTGCGAGTGTCTATGGGTGTTTGTGGGTGTGTGCGGTTGAGTGCGACTGTGTGCAGGTGTGTGCGCGTGTGTATGTGTGTGTGCAGGTGAGTGTGGGTATGTGGGTGTGTGCGGGTGTGTGCGTGTGTGTATAGGTTTCTGTGTGTGTGTGCGGGTGTGTGTGGGTGCGCTCCCCGGGTGGGCTGAATGTCATGACTGTGTTAGGGGAGAGAAGGCCCAAAGAGGCCTTCAGGGAGCTGCCATGGCATAGCAGTGCTCAGGAAAGAGCACCCTTCTTTCTTTAGGCTGGAGGCACACTCGAGTTTCTGCTTGAGGCAGAGGGACGGCAGAGAGGCCATCACTGGCTGAAGGCAAAGCAGAGAGATTTTCGGTGGAGCGATGGCTCCATCTGCTGGCTGACAAGCGTGGAAGGCGAAGCCTCGCTCCAACTGAGTTCCTGAGGAAGGTCCCAAGCAGGAGGCACTCTGGCTCCACAAGCTAGAGGGTCCTGCTTAGGACTTCCCAGTGGCTCCAGAGTGGATGGCAAGGGCATGTGGGTTGGAGGGTGCTCGGAAGCCGCAGGGGAGGCTTTGGGCACCCAGTGCTCTGTGACGAAACACGCTGCAGGCCCGAGCATCCATGAACTCCTCCAAGGTTTTGGAGCAGGAAATCTGTCCTTAGCAGAAGGCTTCCTGCAAAGGCCTGCAGGCCTTTCTGGGTGGCTAAGCTGCAGCTCCCTTGCAGGCTGCTGGTCCAGGGGCCTGTGTCCCTTGGTCTAAAGTGCTGTAGGAGGAGCTCCTAGCAAGGGGAGAGCAAGCACCTTGTTTCCCTTGAAGAGACTGGCTTGTACATGGGGAGGCCTGCCAGCAGCGAAGACAGCGCAGGCAGCGTGGGGGTTTGGCAGGCAGCTAAGAGGCTGCAGGAGTCCTGCATGAAATAGGGGTCATGACTGGTTTCTCCTCAAGGCCCAATGGCAACGTGCACACACAGCCTCTGGACCTGCAGCTCCCGAGCAGTGCAAGAGACCCCCAGGCAGCACCCTGGGGCCTCCTCGGATGAGCTGTGCTCCATAGAGGGCCTGCCTGCTGGCAATGGCCTAGGCCACCCCAGGCCCTAGAGAGGCCCGGCTGAGCCTGGGATGGGCCCTGCCCTCGCAGTGCTCAGGGAAAACCCGTGTTTGAGGCCAGGCTGCAGGCACATTCAATGTTGTGTCTGCTGCAGAGAGACTTCAGCTAGGACTTCCAGGGGGAATGTGAAGCGCTGTGGTTTTTACCTGCAATCCATGTGCCTCACTTGGGGTGCCCGGCCCATCCGTCCCACACTCCTTGGATGTGTGTTCCTCAGACAGCTGGACAGCTGGGGAAGTGGACCTCCCCCAGCAAGGGAGACCTGCCTAGAACATTGCTCTGTGTACAAAGAGGATTCGCTGTGCCTCTGGCACTGGGGAGAGACTTTCTGCACCCAGGAGACACTTGGCACACACAGCGTTTCCCCATGGAAAGTGGTGTGAAAAAGAGCACCCGCCGGGGCTGCATGGCCCTCTGCGGTAGAAGCCCTCCACGCAGCAGGCTGTCATGGACTCGGCTGCAGGCCTTTGTGGCTGGAGAGACTGCAGCTCCTCTGGAGGCTCTGGGCCAATTTTCACTCACCTTCGAGTGCAATAGGCTTGTGGGTTAAGGTGCTTGCAAAGGAAGGCAAGCAGCCTGCTCCTTTCCATTAGGAACACGTGTGGTGAGAGGCTTGGCAGCAGAGAAGAACAAAGAGGGGCAGCCAAGGAGGGGATTTGCATGCAGCTGGGTGGCCCCCAAATCTCCTGTTTCCCAAGCAGGGAATGCCTGCTGTGCCCATCAGTGCCCATTTCTAAGTGGGCACCCAGCCTCTGGATCTGCCCTTTCCCAGCCCTGAAAACACACGCAGGCCACACCCTGAGCCCTTCCAACTGTGAACTTTGCTCCCTGTGAGGGCTGAATGCCACATCTGGCTAAGGTGGGAGAAGGCCCGAGGAGGCCTTGGGGGACCTGCCAAGACATAGCAGTGCTCAGCAATGAGCACTCTGCTTTCTTTTGGCTGGACGCACATTCCAGTTTCTGCTTGAGGCCCGGAGAGGTCAGATAGGCGATCCCCGGGGGAAGGCAGAGCAGAGGGTTTTTCGGTGGAGCGTTGGCTCCCTCTGCTGGCCGTCAAGCGTGGAAGGCTAAGCCTTGCTCCAGCTGAGTTCCTGAGCAAGTTTCCAAGCAGGAGGCACTCTGGCTCCACAAGCTAGAGGACTTCCCAGTGGCTCCAGAGTGGGTGGCAAGGGCATGTGAGATGGAGGGTGCTCAGAAGCCACAGGGGAGACTTGAGTGTGGTTGGGTGCAGGTGTGCCAATATGTGTGGGTGTGTGCGCATGTGTGCGAGTGTGTTTTAGTGTGTGTGAGAGTGTGCGTGAGTGCGGGCGTGCGAGTGTGTATGGGTGTGTGCGGGTGTGTGTGTGTGTGTGTGTGTGCGGGCATGTGCGTGTGTGTTTTGGTGGGGGTAGGTGTGTGTGTGTGTGTGTAGGCGTGTATGTGTATCTGCGGGTGTGTGCGGGTGTGTATAGGATTGTGTGTGTGTGTGGGGTGTGTGTGGGTGTGTGCGGCTGTGTGTGAATGTGTGTGGGTGTGTGCTAGTGTCTTTGGGTGTGTGTGAGTGGGTTTGTGTGTGTGCATGCGTGTGTTAGAGTGAGTGGGACTGTGCAGGGTGTGCAGGTGGGTTCGGGTGTGTGTGGATGTGTGCAGGAGTGTGCAAGTATATGCGGGTATGTGTGGTTGTGTGCAGGTTGTGTGTGTGATTGGGTGTGTTTGGGTTTGTGTGGGTGTTTGTTAGTGTGTGCGAGAGTGTGTGGGTGTGTATGAGTCTGTGTGGGTCTGTGAGAGTGTGTGTGAGTGCAAGTGCGTGTGTGCGGGTGCTTGAGGTTGTGCGCCTGTGCGAGAGGGTGAGTGGTTGTGTGCAGGTGTGTGAGGGTGTGGGTGTGAGGGTGTGTGTGAGTGTGTGCAGGTGTGTGAGGGTGAGTGGGTGTGTGCAGGTGTGTGCATATGTGTGCGGGTGTGTGTGAGTGTGTGTGAGTGTGTTTGTGTGTGCGAGTGTCTATGGGTGTTTGTGGGTGTGTGCGGTTGAGTGCGACTGTGTGCAGGTGTGTGCGCGTGTGTATGTGTGTGTGCAGGTGAGTGTGGGTATGTGGGTGTGTGCGGGTGTGTGCGTGTGTGTATAGGTTTCTGTGTGTGTGTGCGGGTGTGTGTGGGTGCACTCCCCGGGTGGGCTGAATGTCATGACTGTGTTAGGGGAGAGAAGGCCCAAAGAGGCCTTCAGGGAGCTGCCATGGCATAGCAGTGCTCAGGAAAGAGCACCCTTCTTTCTTTAGGCTGGAGGCACACTCGAGTTTCTGCTTGAGGCAGAGGGACGGCAGAGAGGCCATCACTGGCTGAAGGCAAAGCAGAGAGATTTTCGGTGGAGCGATGGCTCCATCTGCTGGCTGACAAGCGTGGAAGGCGAAGCCTCGCTCCAACTGAGTTCCTGAGGAAGGTCCCAAGCAGGAGGCACTCTGGCTCCACAAGCTAGAGGGTCCTGCTTAGGACTTCCCAGTGGCTCCAGAGTGGATGGCAAGGGCATGTGGGTTGGAGGGTGCTCGGAAGCCGCAGGGGAGGCTTTGGGCACCCAGTGCTCTGTGACGAAACACGCTGCAGGCCCGAGCATCCATGAACTCCTCCAAGGTTTTGGAGCAGGAAATCTGTCCTTAGCAGAAGGCTTCCTGCAAAGGCCTGCAGGCCTTTCTGGGTGGCTAAGCTGCAGCTCCCTTGCAGGCTGCTGGTCCAGGGGCCTGTGTCCCTTGGTCTAAAGTGCTGTAGGAGGAGCTCCTAGCAAGGGGAGAGCAAGCACCTTGTTTCCCTTGAAGAGACTGGCTTGTACATGGGGAGGCCTGCCAGCAGCGAAGACAGCGCAGGCAGCATGGGGGTTTGGCAGGCAGCTAAGAGGCTGCAGGAGTCCTGCATGAAACAGGGGTCATGACTGGTTTCTCCTCAAGGCCCAATGGCAACGTGCACACACAGCCTCTGGACCTGCAGCTCCCGAGCAGTGCAAGAGACCCCCAGGCAGCACCCTGGGGCCTCCTCGGATGAGCTGTGCTCCATAGAGGGCCTGCCTGCTGGCAATGGCCTAGGCCACCCCAGGCCCTAGAGAGGCCCGGCTGAGCCTGGGATGGGCCCTGCCCTCGCAGTGCTCAGGGAAAACCCGTGTTTGAGGCCAGGCTGCAGGCACATTCAATGTTGTGTCTGCTGCAGAGAGACTTCAGCTAGGACTTCCAGGGGGAATGTGAAGCGCTGTGGTTTTTACCTGCAATCCATGTGCCTCACTTGGGGTGCCCGGCCCATCCGTCCCACACTCCTTGGATGTGTGTTCCTCAGACAGCTGGACAGCTGGGGAAGTGGACCTCCCCCAGCAAGGGAGACCTGCCTAGAACATTGCTCTGTGTACAAAGAGGATTCGCTGTGCCTCTGGCACTGGGGAGAGACTTTCTGCACCCAGGAGACACTTGGCACACACAGCGTTTCCCCATGGAAAGTGGTGTGAAAAAGAGCACCCGCCGGGGCTGCATGGCCCTCTGCGGTAGAAGCCCTCCACGCAGCAGGCTGTCATGGACTCGGCTGCAGGCCTTTGTGGCTGGAGAGACTGCAGCTCCTCTGGAGGCTCTGGGCCAATTTTCACTCACCTTCGAGTGCAATAGGCTTGTGGGTTAAGGTGCTTGCAAAGGAAGGCAAGCAGCCTGCTCCTTTCCATTAGGAACACGTGTGGTGAGAGGCTTGGCAGCAGAGAAGAACAAAGAGGGGCAGCCAAGGAGGGGATTTGCATGCAGCTGGGTGGCCCCCAAATCTCCTGTTTCCCAAGCAGGGAATGCCTGCTGTGCCCATCAGTGCCCATTTCTAAGTGGGCACCCAGCCTCTGGATCTGCCCTTTCCCAGCCCTGAAAACACACGCAGGCCACACCCTGAGCCCTTCCAACTGTGAACTTTGCTCCCTGTGAGGGCTGAATGCCACATCTGGCTAAGGTGGGAGAAGGCCCGAGGAGGCCTTGGGGGACCTGCCAAGACATAGCAGTGCTCAGCAATGAGCACTCTGCTTTCTTTTGGCTGGACGCACATTCCAGTTTCTGCTTGAGGCCCGGAGAGGTCAGATAGGCGATCCCCGGGGGAAGGCAGAGCAGAGGGTTTTTCGGTGGAGCGTTGGCTCCCTCTGCTGGCCGTCAAGCGTGGAAGGCTAAGCCTTGCTCCAGCTGAGTTCCTGAGCAAGTTTCCAAGCAGGAGGCACTCTGGCTCCACAAGCTAGAGGACTTCCCAGTGGCTCCAGAGTGGGTGGCAAGGGCATGTGAGTTGGAGGGTGCTCAGAAGCCACAGGGGAGACTTGAGTGTGGTTGGGTGCAGGTGTGCCAATATGTGTGGGTGTGTGCGCATGTGTGCGAGTGTGTTTTAGTGTGTGTGAGAGTGTGCGTGAGTGCGGGCATGCGAGTGTGTATGGGTGTGTGCGGGTGTGTGTGTGTGTGTGTGTGTGTGGGCATGTGCGTGTGTGTTTTGGTGGGGGTAGGTGTGTGTGTGTGTGTGTAGGCGTGTATGTGTATCTGCGGGTGTGTGCGGGTGTGTATAGGATTGTGTGTGTGTGTGGGGTGTGTGTGGGTGTGTGCGGCTGTGTGTGAATGTGTGTGGGTGTGTGCTAGTGTCTTTGGGTGTGTGTGAGTGGGTTTGGGTGTGTGCATGCGTGTGTTAGAGTGAGTGGGACTGTGCAGGGTGTGCAGGTGGGTTCGGGTGTGTGTGGATGTGTGCAGGAGTGTGCAAGTATATGCGGGTATGTGTGGTTGTGTGCAGGTTGTGTGTGTGATTGGGTGTGTTTGGGTTTGTGTGGGTGTTTGTTAGTGTGTGCGAGAGTGTGTGGGTGTGTATGAGTCTGTGTGGGTCTGTGAGAGTGTGTGTGAGTGCAAGTGCGTGTGTGCGGGTGCTTGAGGTTGTGCGCCTGTGCGAGAGGGTGAGTGGTTGTGTGCAGGTGTGTGAGGGTGTGGGTGTGAGGGTGTGTGTGAGTGTGTGCAGGTGTGTGAGGGTGAGTGGGTGTGTGCAGGTGTGTGCGTATTTGTGCGGGTGTGTGTGAGTGTGTGTGAGTGTGTTTGTGTGTGCGAGTGTCTATGGGTGTTTGTGGGTGTGTGCGGTTGAGTGCGACTGTGTGCAGGTGTGTGCGCGTGTGTATGTGTGTGTGCAGGTGAGTGTGGGTATGTGGGTGTGTGCGGGTGTGTGCGTGTGTGTATAGGTTTCTGTGTGTGTGTGCGGGTGTGTGTGGGTGCGCTCCCCGGGTGGGCTGAATGTCATGACTGTGTTAGGGGAGAGAAGGCCCAAAGAGGCCTTCAGGGAGCTGCCATGGCATAGCAGTGCTCAGGAAAGAGCACCCTTCTTTCTTTAGGCTGGAGGCACACTCGAGTTTCTGCTTGAGGCAGAGGGACGGCAGAGAGGCCATCACTGGCTGAAGGCAAAGCAGAGAGATTTTCGGTGGAGCGATGGCTCCATCTGCTGGCTGACAAGCGTGGAAGGCGAAGCCTCGCTCCAACTGAGTTCCTGAGGAAGGTCCCAAGCAGGAGGCACTCTGGCTCCACAAGCTAGAGGGTCCTGCTTAGGACTTCCCAGTGGCTCCAGAGTGGATGGCAAGGGCATGTGGGTTGGAGGGTGCTCGGAAGCCGCAGGGGAGGCTTTGGGCACCCAGTGCTCTGTGACGAAACACGCTGCAGGCCCGAGCATCCATGAACTCCTCCAAGGTTTTGGAGCAGGAAATCTGTCCTTAGCAGAAGGCTTCCTGCAAAGGCCTGCAGGCCTTTCTGGGTGGCTAAGCTGCAGCTCCCTTGCAGGCTGCTGGTCCAGGGGCCTGTGTCCCTTGGTCTAAAGTGCTGTAGGAGGAGCTCCTAGCAAGGGGAGAGCAAGCACCTTGTTTCCCTTGAAGAGACTGGCTTGTACATGGGGAGGCCTGCCAGCAGCGAAGACAGCGCAGGCAGCATGGGGGTTTGGCAGGCAGCTAAGAGGCTGCAGGAGTCCTGCATGAAATAGGGGTCATGACTGGTTTCTCCTCAAGGCCCAATGGCAACGTGCACACACAGCCTCTGGACCTGCAGCTCCCGAGCAGTGCAAGAGACCCCCAGGCAGCACCCTGGGGCCTCCTCGGATGAGCTGTGCTCCATAGAGGGCCTGCCTGCTGGCAATGGCCTAGGCCACCCCAGGCCCTAGAGAGGCCCGGCTGAGCCTGGGATGGGCCCTGCCCTTGCAGTGCTCAGGGAAAACCCGTGTTTGAGGCCAGGCTGCAGGCACATTCAATGTTGTGTCTGCTGCAGAGAGACTTCAGCTAGGACTTCCAGGGGGAATGTGAAGCGCTGTGGTTTTTACCTGCAATCCATGTGCCTCACTTGGGGTGCCCGGCCCATCCGTCCCACACTCCTTGGATGTGTGTTCCTCAGACAGCTGGACAGCTGGGGAAGTGGACCTCCCCCAGCAAGGGAGACCTGCCTAGAACATTGCTCTGTGTACAAAGAGGATTCGCTGTGCCTCTGGCACTGGGGAGAGACTTTCTGCACCCAGGAGACACTTGGCACACACAGCGTTTCCCCATGGAAAGTGGTGTGAAAAAGAGCACCCGCCGGGGCTGCATGGCCCTCTGCGGTAGAAGCCCTCCACGCAGCAGGCTGTCATGGACTCGGCTGCAGGCCTTTGTGGCTGGAGAGACTGCAGCTCCTCTGGAGGCTCTGGGCCAATTTTCACTCACCTTCGAGTGCAATAGGCTTGTGGGTTAAGGTGCTTGCAAAGGAAGGCAAGCAGCCTGCTCCTTTCCATTAGGAACACGTGTGGTGAGAGGCTTGGCAGCAGAGAAGAACAAAGAGGGGCAGCCAAGGAGGGGATTTGCATGCAGCTGGGTGGCCCCCAAATCTCCTGTTTCCCAAGCAGGGAATGCCTGCTGTGCCCATCAGTGCCCATTTCTAAGTGGGCACCCAGCCTCTGGATCTGCCCTTTCCCAGCCCTGAAAACACACGCAGGCCACACCCTGAGCCCTTCCAACTGTGAACTTTGCTCCCTGTGAGGGCTGAATGCCACATCTGGCTAAGGTGGGAGAAGGCCCGAGGAGGCCTTGGGGGACCTGCCAAGACATAGCAGTGCTCAGCAATGAGCACTCTGCTTTCTTTTGGCTGGACGCACATTCCAGTTTCTGCTTGAGGCCCGGAGAGGTCAGATAGGCGATCCCCGGGGGAAGGCAGAGCAGAGGGTTTTTCGGTGGAGCGTTGGCTCCCTCTGCTGGCCGTCAAGCGTGGAAGGCTAAGCCTTGCTCCAGCTGAGTTCCTGAGCAAGTTTCCAAGCAGGAGGCACTCTGGCTCCACAAGCTAGAGGACTTCCCAGTGGCTCCAGAGTGGGTGGCAAGGGCATGTGAGTTGGAGGGTGCTCAGAAGCCACAGGGGAGACTTGAGTGTGGTTGGGTGCAGGTGTGCCAATATGTGTGGGTGTGTGCGCATGTGTGCGAGTGTGTTTTAGTGTGTGTGAGAGTGTGCGTGAGTGCGGGCATGCGAGTGTGTATGGGTGTGTGCGGGTGTGTGTGTGTGTGTGTGTGTGTGTGGGCATGTGCGTGTGTGTTTTGGTGGGGGTAGGTGTGTGTGTGTGTGTGTAGGCGTGTATGTGTATCTGCGGGTGTGTGCGGGTGTGTATAGGATTGTGTGTGTGTGTGGGGTGTGTGTGGGTGTGTGCGGCTGTGTGTGAATGTGTGTGGGTGTGTGCTAGTGTCTTTGGGTGTGTGTGAGTGGGTTTGGGTGTGTGCATGCGTGTGTTAGAGTGAGTGGGACTGTGCAGGGTGTGCAGGTGGGTTCGGGTGTGTGTGGATGTGTGCAGGAGTGTGCAAGTATATGCGGGTATGTGTGGTTGTGTGCAGGTTGTGTGTGTGATTGGGTGTGTTTGGGTTTGTGTGGGTGTTTGTTAGTGTGTGTGAGAGTGTGTGGGTGTGTATGAGTCTGTGTGGGTCTGTGAGAGTGTGTGTGAGTGCAAGTGCGTGTGTGCGGGTGCTTGAGGTTGTGCGCCTGTGCGAGAGGGTGAGTGGTTGTGTGCAGGTGTGTGAGGGTGTGGGTGTGAGGGTGTGTGTGAGTGTGTGCAGGTGTGTGAGGGTGAGTGGGTGTGTGCAGGTGTGTGCGTATGTGTGCGGGTGTGTGTGAGTGTGTGTGAGTGTGTTTGTGTGTGCGAGTGTCTATGGGTGTTTGTGGGTGTGTGCGGTTGAGTGCGACTGTGTGCAGGTGTGTGCGCGTGTGTATGTGTGTGTGCAGGTGAGTGTGGGTATGTGGGTGTGTGCGGGTGTGTGCGTGTGTGTATAGGTTTCTGTGTGTGTGTGCGGGTGTGTGTGGGTGCGCTCCCCGGGTGGGCTGAATGTCATGACTGTGTTAGGGGAGAGAAGGCCCAAAGAGGCCTTCAGGGAGCTGCCATGGCATAGCAGTGCTCAGGAAAGAGCACCCTTCTTTCTTTAGGCTGGAGGCACACTCGAGTTTCTGCTTGAGGCAGAGGGACGGCAGAGAGGCCATCACTGGCTGAAGGCAAAGCAGAGAGATTTTCGGTGGAGCGATGGCTCCATCTGCTGGCTGACAAGCGTGGAAGGCGAAGCCTCGCTCCAACTGAGTTCCTGAGGAAGGTCCCAAGCAGGAGGCACTCTGGCTCCACAAGCTAGAGGGTCCTGCTTAGGACTTCCCAGTGGCTCCAGAGTGGATGGCAAGGGCATGTGGGTTGGAGGGTGCTCGGAAGCCGCAGGGGAGGCTTTGGGCACCCAGTGCTCTGTGACGAAACACGCTGCAGGCCCGAGCATCCATGAACTCCTCCAAGGTTTTGGAGCAGGAAATCTGTCCTTAGCAGAAGGCTTCCTGCAAAGGCCTGCAGGCCTTTCTGGGTGGCTAAGCTGCAGCTCCCTTGCAGGCTGCTGGTCCAGGGGCCTGTGTCCCTTGGTCTAAAGTGCTGTAGGAGGAGCTCCTAGCAAGGGGAGAGCAAGCACCTTGTTTCCCTTGAAGAGACTGGCTTGTACATGGGGAGGCCTGCCAGCAGCGAAGACAGCGCAGGCAGCGTGGGGGTTTGGCAGGCAGCTAAGAGGCTGCAGGAGTCCTGCATGAAATAGGGGTCATGACTGGTTTCTCCTCAAGGCCCAATGGCAACGTGCACACACAGCCTCTGGACCTGCAGCTCCCGAGCAGTGCAAGAGACCCCCAGGCAGCACCCTGGGGCCTCCTCGGATGAGCTGTGCTCCATAGAGGGCCTGCCTGCTGGCAATGGCCTAGGCCACCCCAGGCCCTAGAGAGGCCCGGCTGAGCCTGGGATGGGCCCTGCCCTCGCAGTGCTCAGGGAAAACCCGTGTTTGAGGCCAGGCTGCAGGCACATTCAATGTTGTGTCTGCTGCAGAGAGACTTCAGCTAGGACTTCCAGGGGGAATGTGAAGCGCTGTGGTTTTTACCTGCAATCCATGTGCCTCACTTGGGGTGCCCGGCCCATCCGTCCCACACTCCTTGGATGTGTGTTCCTCAGACAGCTGGACAGCTGGGGAAGTGGACCTCCCCCAGCAAGGGAGACCTGCCTAGAACATTGCTCTGTGTACAAAGAGGATTCGCTGTGCCTCTGGCACTGGGGAGAGACTTTCTGCACCCAGGAGACACTTGGCACACACAGCGTTTCCCCATGGAAAGTGGTGTGAAAAAGAGCACCCGCCGGGGCTGCATGGCCCTCTGCGGTAGAAGCCCTCCACGCAGCAGGCTGTCATGGACTCGGCTGCAGGCCTTTGTGGCTGGAGAGACTGCAGCTCCTCTGGAGGCTCTGGGCCAATTTTCACTCACCTTCGAGTGCAATAGGCTTGTGGGTTAAGATGCTTGCAAAGGAAGGCAAGCAGCCTGCTCCTTTCCATTAGGAACACATGTGGTGAGAGGCTTGGCAGCAGAGAAGAACAAAGAGGGGCAGCCAAGGAGGGGATTTGCATGCAGCTGGGTGGCCCCCAAATCTCCTGTTTCCCAAGCAGGGAATGCCTGCTGTGCCCATCAGTGCCCATTTCTAAGTGGGCACCCAGCCTCTGGATCTGCCCTTTCCCAGCCCTGAAAACACACGCAGGCCACACCCTGAGCCCTTCCAACTGTGAACTTTGCTCCCTGTGAGGGCTGAATGCCACATCTGGCTAAGGTGGGAGAAGGCCTGAGGAGGCCTTGGGGGACCTGCCAAGACATAGCAGTGCTCAGCAATGAGCACTCTGCTTTCTTTTGGCTGGACGCACATTCCAGTTTCTGCTTGAGGCCCGGAGAGGTCAGATAGGCGATCCCCGGGGGAAGGCAGAGCAGAGGGTTTTTCGGTGGAGCGTTGGCTCCCTCTGCTGGCCGTCAAGCGTGGAAGGCTAAGCCTTGCTCCAGCTGAGTTCCTGAGCAAGTTTCCAAGCAGGAGGCACTCTGGCTCCACAAGCTAGAGGACTTCCCAGTGGCTCCAGAGTGGGTGGCAAGGGCATGTGAGATGGAGGGTGCTCAGAAGCCACAGGGGAGACTTGAGTGTGGTTGGGTGCAGGTGTGCCAATATGTGCGAGTGTGTTTTAGTGTGTGTGAGAGTGTGCGTGAGTGCGGGCGTGCGAGTGTGTATGGGTGTGTGCGGGTGTGTGTGTGTGTGTGTGTGCAGGCATGTGCGTGTGTGTTTTGGTGGGGGTAGGTGTGTGTGTGTGTGTGTAGGCGTGTATGTGTATCTGCGGGTGTGTGCGGGTGTGTATAGGATTGTGTGTGTGTGTGGGGTGTGTGTGGGTGTGTGCGGCTGTGTGTGAATGTGTGTGGGTGTGTGCTAGTGTCTTTGGGTGTGTGTGAGTGGGTTTGGGTGTGTGCATGCGTGTGTTAGAGTGAGTGGGACTGTGCAGGGTGTGCAGGTGGGTTCGGGTGTGTGTGGATGTGTGCAGGAGTGTGCAAGTATATGCGGGTATGTGTGGTTGTGTGCAGGTTGTGTGTGTGATTGGGTGTGTTTGGGTTTGTGTGGGTGTTTGTTAGTGTGTGCGAGAGTGTGTGGGTGTGTATGAGTCTGTGTGGGTCTGTGAGAGTGTGTGTGAGTGCAAGTGCGTGTGTGCGGGTGCTTGAGGTTGTGCGCCTGTGCGAGAGGGTGAGTGGTTGTGTGCAGGTGTGTGAGGGTGTGGGTGTGAGGGTGTGTGTGAGTGTGTGCAGGTGTGTGAGGGTGAGTGGGTGTGTGCAGGTGTGTGCGTATGTGTGCGGGTGTGTGTGAGTGTGTGTGAGTGTGTTTGTGTGTGCGAGTGTCTATGGGTGTTTGTGGGTGTGTGCGGTTGAGTGCGACTGTGTGCAGGTGTGTGCGCGTGTGTATGTGTGTGTGCAGGTGAGTGTGGGTATGTGGGTGTGTGCGGGTGTGTGCGTGTGTGTATAGGTTTCTGTGTGTGTGTGCGGGTGTGTGTGGGTGCGCTCCCCGGGTGGGCTGAATGTCATGACTGTGTTAGGGGAGAGAAGGCCCAAAGAGGCCTTCAGGGAGCTGCCATGGCATAGCAGTGCTCAGGAAAGAGCACCCTTCTTTCTTTAGGCTGGAGGCACACTCGAGTTTCTGCTTGAGGCAGAGGGACGGCAGAGAGGCCATCACTGGCTGAAGGCAAAGCAGAGAGATTTTCGGTGGAGCGATGGCTCCATCTGCTGGCTGACAAGCGTGGAAGGCGAAGCCTCGCTCCAACTGAGTTCCTGAGGAAGGTCCCAAGCAGGAGGCACTCTGGCTCCACAAGCTAGAGGGTCCTGCTTAGGACTTCCCAGTGGCTCCAGAGTGGATGGCAAGGGCATGTGGGTTGGAGGGTGCTCGGAAGCCGCAGGGGAGGCTTTGGGCACCCAGTGCTCTGTGACGAAACACGCTGCAGGCCCGAGCATCCATGAACTCCTCCAAGGTTTTGGAGCAGGAAATCTGTCCTTAGCAGAAGGCTTCCTGCAAAGGCCTGCAGGCCTTTCTGGGTGGCTAAGCTGCAGCTCCCTTGCAGGCTGCTGGTCCAGGGGCCTGTGTCCCTTGGTCTAAAGTGCTGTAGGAGGAGCTCCTAGCAAGGGGAGAGCAAGCACCTTGTTTCCCTTGAAGAGACTGGCTTGTACATGGGGAGGCCTGCCAGCAGCGAAGACAGCGCAGGCAGCATGGGGGTTTGGCAGGCAGCTAAGAGGCTGCAGGAGTCCTGCATGAAATAGGGGTCATGACTGGTTTCTCCTCAAGGCCCAATGGCAACGTGCACACACAGCCTCTGGACCTGCAGCTCCCGAGCAGTGCAAGAGACCCCCAGGCAGCACCCTGGGGCCTCCTCGGATGAGCTGTGCTCCATAGAGGGCCTGCCTGCTGGCAATGGCCTAGGCCACCCCAGGCCCTAGAGAGGCCCGGCTGAGCCTGGGATGGGCCCTGCCCTCGCAGTGCTCAGGGAAAACCCGTGTTTGAGGCCAGGCTGCAGGCACATTCAATGTTGTGTCTGCTGCAGAGAGACTTCAGCTAGGACTTCCAGGGGGAATGTGAAGTGCTGTGGTTTTTACCTGCAATCCATGTGCCTCACTTGGGGTGCCCGGCCCATCCGTCCCACACTCCTTGGATGTGTGTTCCTCAGACAGCTGGACAGCTGGGGAAGTGGACCTCCCCCAGCAAGGGAGACCTGCCTAGAACATTGCTCTGTGTACAAAGAGGATTCGCTGTGCCTCTGGCACTGGGGAGAGACTTTCTGCACCCAGGAGACACTTGGCACACACAGCGTTTCCCCATGGAAAGTGGTGTGAAAAAGAGCACCCGCCGGGGCTGCATGGCCCTCTGCGGTAGAAGCCCTCCACGCAGCAGGCTGTCATGGACTCGGCTGCAGGCCTTTGTGGCTGGAGAGACTGCAGCTCCTCTGGAGGCTCTGGGCCAATTTTCACTCACCTTCGAGTGCAATAGGCTTGTGGGTTAAGATGCTTGCAAAGGAAGGCAAGCAGCCTGCTCCTTTCCATTAGGAACACGTGTGGTGAGAGGCTTGGCAGCAGAGAAGAACAAAGAGGGGCAGCCAAGGAGGGGATTTGCATGCAGCTGGGTGGCCCCCAAATCTCCTGTTTCCCAAGCAGGGAATGCCTGCTGTGCCCATCAGTGCCCATTTCTAAGTGGGCACCCAGCCTCTGGATCTGCCCTTTCCCAGCCCTGAAAACACACGCAGGCCACACCCTGAGCCCTTCCAACTGTGAACTTTGCTCCCTGTGAGGGCTGAATGCCACATCTGGCTAAGGTGGGAGAAGGCCCGAGGAGGCCTTGGGGGACCTGCCAAGACATAGCAGTGCTCAGCAATGAGCACTCTGCTTTCTTTTGGCTGGACGCACATTCCAGTTTCTGCTTGAGGCCCGGAGAGGTCAGATAGGCGATCCCCGGGGGAAGGCAGAGCAGAGGGTTTTTCGGTGGAGCGTTGGCTCCCTCTGCTGGCCGTCAAGCGTGGAAGGCTAAGCCTTGCTCCAGCTGAGTTCCTGAGCAAGTTTCCAAGCAGGAGGCACTCTGGCTCCACAAGCTAGAGGACTTCCCAGTGGCTCCAGAGTGGGTGGCAAGGGCATGTGAGATGGAGGGTGCTCAGAAGCCACAGGGGAGACTTGAGTGTGGTTGGGTGCAGGTGTGCCAATATGTGTGGGTGTGTGCGCATGTGTGCGAGTGTGTTTTAGTGTGTGTGAGAGTGTGCGTGAGTGCGGGCGTGCGAGTGTGTATGGGTGTGTGCGGGTGTGTGTGTGTGTGTGTGTGTGCGGGCATGTGCGTGTGTGTTTTGGTGGGGGTAGGTGTGTGTGTGTGTGTAGGCGTGTATGTGTATCTGCGGATGTGTGCGGGTGTGTATAGGATTGTGTGTGTGTGTGGGGTGTGTGTGGGTGTGTGCGGCTGTGTGTGAATGTGTGTGGGTGTGTGCTAGTGTCTTTGGGTGTGTGTGAGTGGGTTTGGGTGTGTGCATGCGTGTGTTAGAGTGAGTGGGACTGTGCAGGGTGTGCAGGTGGGTTCGGGTGTGTGTGGATGTGTGCAGGAGTGTGCAAGTATATGCGGGTATGTGTGGTTGTGTGCAGGTTGTGTGTGTGATTGGGTGTGTTTGGGTTTGTGTGGGTGTTTGTTAGTGTGTGCGAGAGTGTGTGGGTGTGTATGAGTCTGTGTGGGTCTGTGAGAGTGTGTGTGAGTGCAAGTGCGTGTGTGCGGGTGCTTGAGGTTGTGCGCCTGTGCGAGAGGGTGAGTGGTTGTGTGCAGGTGTGTGAGGGTGTGGGTGTGAGGGTGTGTGTGAGTGTGTGCAGGTGTGTGAGGGTGAGTGGGTGTGTGCAGGTGTGTGCGTATGTGTGCGGGTGTGTGTGAGTGTGTTTGTGTGTGCGAGTGTCTATGGGTGTTTGTGGGTGTGTGCGGTTGAGTGCGACTGTGTGCAGGTGTGTGCGCGTGTGTATGTGTGTGTGCAGGTGAGTGTGGGTATGTGGGTGTGTGCGGGTGTGTGCGTGTGTGTATAGGTTTCTGTGTGTGTGTGCGGGTGTGTGTGGGTGCGCTCCCCGGGTGGGCTGAATGTCATGACTGTGTTAGGGGAGAGAAGGCCCAAAGAGGCCTTCAGGGAGCTGCCATGGCATAGCAGTGCTCAGGAAAGAGCACCCTTCTTTCTTTAGGCTGGAGGCACACTCGAGTTTCTGCTTGAGGCAGAGGGACGGCAGAGAGGCCATCACTGGCTGAAGGCAAAGCAGAGAGATTTTCGGTGGAGCGATGGCTCCATCTGCTGGCTGACAAGCGTGGAAGGCGAAGCCTCGCTCCAACTGAGTTCCTGAGGAAGGTCCCAAGCAGGAGGCACTCTGGCTCCACAAGCTAGAGGGTCCTGCTTAGGACTTCCCAGTGGCTCCAGAGTGGATGGCAAGGGCATGTGGGTTGGAGGGTGCTCGGAAGCCGCAGGGGAGGCTTTGGGCACCCAGTGCTCTGTGACGAAACACGCTGCAGGCCCGAGCATCCATGAACTCCTCCAAGGTTTTGGAGCAGGAAATCTGTCCTTAGCAGAAGGCTTCCTGCAAAGGCCTGCAGGCCTTTCTGGGTGGCTAAGCTGCAGCTCCCTTGCAGGCTGCTGGTCCAGGGGCCTGTGTCCCTTGGTCTAAAGTGCTGTAGGAGGAGCTCCTAGCAAGGGGAGAGCAAGCACCTTGTTTCCCTTGAAGAGACTGGCTTGTACATGGGGAGGCCTGCCAGCAGCGAAGACAGCGCAGGCAGCATGGGGGTTTGGCAGGCAGCTAAGAGGCTGCAGGAGTCCTGCATGAAATAGGGGTCATGACTGGTTTCTCCTCAAGGCCCAATGGCAACGTGCACACACAGCCTCTGGACCTGCAGCTCCCGAGCAGTGCAAGAGACCCCCAGGCAGCACCCTGGGGCCTCCTCGGATGAGCTGTGCTCCATAGAGGGCCTGCCTGCTGGCAATGGCCTAGGCCACCCCAGGCCCTAGAGAGGCCCGGCTGAGCCTGGGATGGGCCCTGCCCTTGCAGTGCTCAGGGAAAACCCGTGTTTGAGGCCAGGCTGCAGGCACATTCAATGTTGTGTCTGCTGCAGAGAGACTTCAGCTAGGACTTCCAGGGGGAATGTGAAGCGCTGTGGTTTTTACCTGCAATCCATGTGCCTCACTTGGGGTGCCCGGCCCATCCGTCCCACACTCCTTGGATGTGTGTTCCTCAGACAGCTGGACAGCTGGGGAAGTGGACCTCCCCCAGCAAGGGAGACCTGCCTAGAACATTGCTCTGTGTACAAAGAGGATTCGCTGTGCCTCTGGCACTGGGGAGAGACTTTCTGCACCCAGGAGACACTTGGCACACACAGCGTTTCCCCATGGAAAGTGGTGTGAAAAAGAGCACCCGCCGGGGCTGCATGGCCCTCTGCGGTAGAAGCCCTCCACGCAGCAGGCTGTCATGGACTCGGCTGCAGGCCTTTGTGGCTGGAGAGACTGCAGCTCCTCTGGAGGCTCTGGGCCAATTTTCACTCACCTTCGAGTGCAATAGGCTTGTGGGTTAAGGTGCTTGCAAAGGAAGGCAAGCAGCCTGCTCCTTTCCATTAGGAACACGTGTGGTGAGAGGCTTGGCAGCAGAGAAGAACAAAGAGGGGCAGCCAAGGAGGGGATTTGCATGCAGCTGGGTGGCCCCCAAATCTCCTGTTTCCCAAGCAGGGAATGCCTGCTGTGCCCATCAGTGCCCATTTCTAAGTGGGCACCCAGCCTCTGGATCTGCCCTTTCCCAGCCCTGAAAACACACGCAGGCCACACCCTGAGCCCTTCCAACTGTGAACTTTGCTCCCTGTGAGGGCTGAATGCCACATCTGGCTAAGGTGGGAGAAGGCCCGAGGAGGCCTTGGGGGACCTGCCAAGACATAGCAGTGCTCAGCAATGAGCACTCTGCTTTCTTTTGGCTGGACGCACATTCCAGTTTCTGCTTGAGGCCCGGAGAGGTCAGATAGGCGATCCCCGGGGGAAGGCAGAGCAGAGGGTTTTTCGGTGGAGCGTTGGCTCCCTCTGCTGGCCGTCAAGCGTGGAAGGCTAAGCCTTGCTCCAGCTGAGTTCCTGAGCAAGTTTCCAAGCAGGAGGCACTCTGGCTCCACAAGCTAGAGGACTTCCCAGTGGCTCCAGAGTGGGTGGCAAGGGCATGTGAGTTGGAGGGTGCTCAGAAGCCACAGGGGAGACTTGAGTGTGGTTGGGTGCAGGTGTGCCAATATGTGTGGGTGTGTGCGCATGTGTGCGAGTGTGTTTTAGTGTGTGTGAGAGTGTGCGTGAGTGCGGGCATGCGAGTGTGTATGGGTGTGTGCGGGTGTGTGTGTGTGTGTGTGTGTGTGTGGGCATGTGCGTGTGTGTTTTGGTGGGGGTAGGTGTGTGTGTGTGTGTGTAGGCGTGTATGTGTATCTGCGGGTGTGTGCGGGTGTGTATAGGATTGTGTGTGTGTGGGGGGTGTGTGTGGGTGTGTGCGGCTGTGTGTGAATGTGTGTGGGTGTGTGCTAGTGTCTTTGGGTGTGTGTGAGTGGGTTTGGGTGTGTGCATGCGTGTGTTAGAGTGAGTGGGACTGTGCAGGGTGTGCAGGTGGGTTCGGGTGTGTGTGGATGTGTGCAGGAGTGTGCAAGTATATGCGGGTATGTGTGGTTGTGTGCAGGTTGTGTGTGTGATTGGGTGTGTTTGGGTTTGTGTGGGTGTTTGTTAGTGTGTGCGAGAGTGTGTGGGTGTGTGAGTCTGTGTGGGTCTGTGAGAGTGTGTGTGAGTGCAAGTGCGTGTGTGCGGGTGCTTGAGGTTGTGCGCCTGTGCGAGAGGGTGAGTGGTTGTGTGCAGGTGTGTGAGGGTGTGGGTGTGAGGGTGTGTGTGAGTGTGTGCAGGTGTGTGAGGGTGAGTGGGTGTGTGCAGGTGTGTGCGTATGTGTGCGGGTGTGTGTGAGTGTGTGTGAGTGTGTTTGTGTGTGCGAGTGTCTATGGGTGTTTGTGGGTGTGTGCGGTTGAGTGCGACTGTGTGCAGGTGTGTGCGCGTGTGTATGTGTGTGTGCAGGTGAGTGTGGGTATGTGGGTGTGTGCGGGTGTGTGCGTGTGTGTATAGGTTTCTGTGTGTGTGTGCGGGTGTGTGTGGGTGCGCTCCCCGGGTGGGCTGAATGTCATGACTGTGTTAGGGGAGAGAAGGCCCAAAGAGGCCTTCAGGGAGCTGCCATGGCATAGCAGTGCTCAGGAAAGAGCACCCTTCTTTCTTTAGGCTGGAGGCACACTCGAGTTTCTGCTTGAGGCAGAGGGACGGCAGAGAGGCCATCACTGGCTGAAGGCAAAGCAGAGAGATTTTCGGTGGAGCGATGGCTCCATCTGCTGGCTGACAAGCGTGGAAGGCGAAGCCTCGCTCCAACTGAGTTCCTGAGGAAGGTCCCAAGCAGGAGGCACTCTGGCTCCACAAGCTAGAGGGTCCTGCTTAGGACTTCCCAGTGGCTCCAGAGTGGATGGCAAGGGCATGTGGGTTGGAGGGTGCTCGGAAGCCGCAGGGGAGGCTTTGGGCACCCAGTGCTCTGTGACGAAACACGCTGCAGGCCCGAGCATCCATGAACTCCTCCAAGGTTTTGGAGCAGGAAATCTGTCCTTAGCAGAAGGCTTCCTGCAAAGGCCTGCAGGCCTTTCTGGGTGGCTAAGCTGCAGCTCCCTTGCAGGCTGCTGGTCCAGGGGCCTGTGTCCCTTGGTCTAAAGTGCTGTAGGAGGAGCTCCTAGCAAGGGGAGAGCAAGCACCTTGTTTCCCTTGAAGAGACTGGCTTGTACATGGGGAGGCCTGCCAGCAGCGAAGACAGCGCAGGCAGCGTGGGGGTTTGGCAGGCAGCTAAGAGGCTGCAGGAGTCCTGCATGAAATAGGGGTCATGACTGGTTTCTCCTCAAGGCCCAATGGCAACGTGCACACACAGCCTCTGGACCTGCAGCTCCCGAGCAGTGCAAGAGACCCCCAGGCAGCACCCTGGGGCCTCCTCGGATGAGCTGTGCTCCATAGAAGGCCTGCCTGCTGGCAATGGCCTAGGCCACCCCAGGCCCTAGAGAGGCCCGGCTGAGCCTGGGATGGGCCCTGCCCTCGCAGTGCTCAGGGAAAACCCGTGTTTGAGGCCAGGCTGCAGGCACATTCAATGTTGTGTCTGCTGCAGAGAGACTTCAGCTAGGACTTCCAGGGGGAATGTGAAGCGCTGTGGTTTTTACCTGCAATCCATGTGCCTCACTTGGGGTGCCCGGCCCATCCGTCCCACACTCCTTGGATGTGTGTTCCTCAGACAGCTGGACAGCTGGGGAAGTGGACCTCCCCCAGCAAGGGAGACCTGCCTAGAACATTGCTCTGTGTACAAAGAGGATTCGCTGTGCCTCTGGCACTGGGGAGAGACTTTCTGCACCCAGGAGACACTTGGCACACACAGCGTTTCCCCATGGAAAGTGGTGTGAAAAAGAGCACCCGCCGGGGCTGCATGGCCCTCTGCGGTAGAAGCCCTCCACGCAGCAGGCTGTCATGGACTCGGCTGCAGGCCTTTGTGGCTGGAGAGACTGCAGCTCCTCTGGAGGCTCTGGGCCAATTTTCACTCACCTTCGAGTGCAATAGGCTTGTGGGTTAAGGTGCTTGCAAAGGAAGGCAAGCAGCCTGCTCCTTTCCATTAGGAACACGTGTGGTGAGAGGCTTGGCAGCAGAGAAGAACAAAGAGGGGCAGCCAAGGAGGGGATTTGCATGCAGCTGGGTGGCCCCCAAATCTCCTGTTTCCCAAGCAGGGAATGCCTGCTGTGCCCATCAGTGCCCATTTCTAAGTGGGCACCCAGCCTCTGGATCTGCCCTTTCCCAGCCCTGAAAACACACGCAGGCCACACCCTGAGCCCTTCCAACTGTGAACTTTGCTCCCTGTGAGGGCTGAATGCCACATCTGGCTAAGGTGGGAGATGGCCCGAGGAGGCCTTGGGGGACCTGCCAAGACATAGCAGTGCTCAGCAATGAGCACTCTGCTTTCTTTTGGCTGGACGCACATTCCAGTTTCTGCTTGAGGCCCGGAGAGGTCAGGTAGGCGATCCCCGGGGGAAGGCAGAGCAGAGGGTTTTTCGGTGGAGCGTTGGCTCCCTCTGCTGGCCGTCAAGCGTGGAAGGCTAAGCCTTGCTCCAGCTGAGTTCCTGAGCAAGTTTCCAAGCAGGAGGCACTCTGGCTCCACAAGCTAGAGGACTTCCCAGTGGCTCCAGAGTGGGTGGCAAGGGCATGTGAGATGGAGGGTGCTCAGAAGCCACAGGGGAGACTTGAGTGTGGTTGGGTGCAGGTGTGCCAATATGTGTGGGTGTGTGCGCATGTGTGCGAGTGTGTTTTAGTGTGTGTGAGAGTGTGCGTGAGTGCGGGCATGCGAGTGTGTATGGGTGTGTGCGGGTGTGTGTGTGTGTGTGTGTGCGGGCATGTGCGTGTGTGTTTTGGTGGGGGTAGGTGTGTGTGTGTGTGTGTAGGCGTGTATGTGTATCTGCGGGTGTGTGCGGGTGTGTATAGGATTGTGTGTGTGTGTGGGGTGTGTGTGGGTGTGTGCGGCTGTGTGTGAATGTGTGTGGGTGTGTGCTAGTGTCTTTGGGTGTGTGTGAGTGGGTTTGGGTGTGTGCATGCGTGTGTTAGAGTGAGTGGGACTGTGCAGGGTGTGCAGGTGGGTTCGGGTGTGTGTGGATGTGTGCAGGAGTGTGCAAGTATATGCGGGTATGTGTGGTTGTGTGCAGGTTGTGTGTGTGATTGGGTGTGTTTGGGTTTGTGTGGGTGTTTGTTAGTGTGTGCGAGAGTGTGTGGGTGTGTATGAGTCTGTGTGGGTCTGTGAGAGTGTGTGTGAGTGCAAGTGCGTGTGTGCGGGTGCTTGAGGTTGTGCGCCTGTGCGAGAGGGTGAGTGGTTGTGTGCAGGTGTGTGAGGGTGTGGGTGTGAGGGTGTGTGTGAGTGTGTGCAGGTGTGTGAGGGTGAGTGGGTGTGTGCAGGTGTGTGCGTATGTGTGCGGGTGTGTGTGAGTGTGTGTGAGTGTGTTTGTGTGTGCGAGTGTCTATGGGTGTTTGTGGGTGTGTGCGGTTGAGTGCGACTGTGTGCAGGTGTGTGCGCGTGTGTATGTGTGTGTGCAGGTGAGTGTGGGTATGTGGGTGTGTGCGGGTGTGTGCGTGTGTGTATAGGTTTCTGTGTGTGTGTGCGGGTGTGTGTGGGTGCGCTCCCCGGGTGGGCTGAATGTCATGACTGTGTTAGGGGAGAGAAGGCCCAAAGAGGCCTTCAGGGAGCTGCCATGGCATAGCAGTGCTCAGGAAAGAGCACCCTTCTTTCTTTAGGCTGGAGGCACACTCGAGTTTCTGCTTGAGGCAGAGGGACGGCAGAGAGGCCATCACTGGCTGAAGGCAAAGCAGAGAGATTTTCGGTGGAGCGATGGCTCCATCTGCTGGCTGACAAGCGTGGAAGGCGAAGCCTCGCTCCAACTGAGTTCCTGAGGAAGGTCCCAAGCAGGAGGCACTCTGGCTCCACAAGCTAGAGGGTCCTGCTTAGGACTTCCCAGTGGCTCCAGAGTGGATGGCAAGGGCATGTGGGTTGGAGGGTGCTCGGAAGCCGCAGGGGAGGCTTTGGGCACCCAGTGCTCTGTGACGAAACACGCTGCAGGCCCGAGCATCCATGAACTCCTCCAAGGTTTTGGAGCAGGAAATCTGTCCTTAGCAGAAGGCTTCCTGCAAAGGCCTGCAGGCCTTTCTGGGTGGCTAAGCTGCAGCTCCCTTGCAGGCTGCTGGTCCAGGGGCCTGTGTCCCTTGGTCTAAAGTGCTGTAGGAGGAGCTCCTAGCAAGGGGAGAGCAAGCACCTTGTTTCCCTTGAAGAGACTGGCTTGTACATGGGGAGGCCTGCCAGCAGCGAAGACAGCGCAGGCAGCATGGGGGTTTGGCAGGCAGCTAAGAGGCTGCAGGAGTCCTGCATGAAACAGGGGTCATGACTGGTTTCTCCTCAAGGCCCAATGGCAACGTGCACACACAGCCTCTGGACCTGCAGCTCCTGAGCAGTGCAAGAGACCCCCAGGCAGCACCCTGGGGCCTCCTCGGATGAGCTGTGCTCCATAGAGGGCCTGCCTGCTGGCAATGGCCTAGGCCACCCCAGGCCCTAGAGAGGCCCGGCTGAGCCTGGGATGGGCCCTGCCCTTGCAGTGCTCAGGGAAAACCCGTGTTTGAGGCCAGGCTGCAGGCACATTCAATGTTGTGTCTGCTGCAGAGAGACTTCAGCTAGGACTTCCAGGGGGAATGTGAAGCGCTGTGGTTTTTACCTGCAATCCATGTGCCTCACTTGGGGTGCCCGGCCCATCCGTCCCACACTCCTTGGATGTGTGTTCCTCAGACAGCTGGACAGCTGGGGAAGTGGACCTCCCCCAGCAAGGGAGACCTGCCTAGAACATTGCTCTGTGTACAAAGAGGATTCGCTGTGCCTCTGGCACTGGGGAGAGACTTTCTGCACCCAGGAGACACTTGGCACACACAGCGTTTCCCCATGGAAAGTGGTGTGAAAAAGAGCACCCGCCGAGGCTGCATGGCCCTCTGCGGTAGAAGCCCTCCACGCAGCAGGCTGTCATGGACTCGGCTGCAGGCCTTTGTGGCTGGAGAGACTGCAGCTCCTCTGGAGGCTCTGGGCCAATTTTCACTCACCTTCGAGTGCAATAGGCTTGTGGGTTAAGGTGCTTGCAAAGGAAGGCAAGCAGCCTGCTCCTTTCCATTAGGAACACGTGTGGTGAGAGGCTTGGCAGCAGAGAAGAACAAAGAGGGGCAGCCAAGGAGGGGATTTGCATGCAGCTGGGTGGCCCCCAAATCTCCTGTTTCCCAAGCAGGGAATGCCTGCTGTGCCCATCAGTGCCCATTTCTAAGTGGGCACCCAGCCTCTGGATCTGCCCTTTCCCAGCCCTGAAAACACACGCAGGCCACACCCTGAGCCCTTCCAACTGTGAACTTTGCTCCCTGTGAGGGCTGAATGCCACATCTGGCTAAGGTGGGAGAAGGCCCGAGGAGGCCTTGGGGGACCTGCCAAGACATAGCAGTGCTCAGCAATGAGCACTCTGCTTTCTTTTGGCTGGACGCACATTCCAGTTTCTGCTTGAGGCCCGGAGAGGTCAGATAGGCGATCCCCGGGGGAAGGCAGAGCAGAGGGTTTTTCGGTGGAGCGTTGGCTCCCTCTGCTGGCCGTCAAGCGTGGAAGGCTAAGCCTTGCTCCAGCTGAGTTCCTGAGCAAGTTTCCAAGCAGGAGGCACTCTGGCTCCACAAGCTAGAGGACTTCCCAGTGGCTCCAGAGTGGGTGGCAAGGGCATGTGAGATGGAGGGTGCTCAGAAGCCACAGGGGAGACTTGAGTGTGGTTGGGTGCAGGTGTGCCAATATGTGTGGGTGTGTGCGCATGTGTGCGAGTGTGTTTTAGTGTGTGTGAGAGTGTGCGTGAGTGCGGGCGTGCGAGTGTGTATGGGTGTGTGCGGGTGTGTGTGTGTGTGTGTGTGTGCGGGCATGTGCGTGTGTGTTTTGGTGGGGGTAGGTGTGTGTGTGTGTGTGTAGGCGTGTATGTGTATCTGCGGGTGTGTATAGGATTGTGTGTGTGTGTGGGGTGTGTGTGGGTGTGTGCGGCTGTGTGTGAATGTGTGTGGGTGTGTGCTAGTGTCTTTGGGTGTGTGTGAGTGGGTTTGGGTGTGTGCATGCGTGTGTTAGAGTGAGTGGGACTGTGCAGGGTGTGCAGGTGGGTTCGGGTGTGTGTGGATGTGTGCAGGAGTGTGCAAGTATATGCGGGTATGTGTGGTTGTGTGCAGGTTGTGTGTGTGATTGGGTGTGTTTGGGTTTGTGTGGGTGTTTGTTAGTGTGTGCGAGAGTGTGTGGGTGTGTATGAGTCTGTGTGGGTCTGTGAGAGTGTGTGTGAGTGCAAGTGCGTGTGTGCGGGTGCTTGAGGTTGTGCGCCTGTGCGAGAGGGTGAGTGGTTGTGTGCAGGTGTGTGAGGGTGTGGGTGTGAGGGTGTGTGTGAGTGTGTGCAGGTGTGTGAGGGTGAGTGGGTGTGTGCAGGTGTGTGCGTATGTGTGCGGGTGTGTGTGAGTGTGTGTGAGTGTGTTTGTGTGTGCGAGTGTCTATGGGTGTTTGTGGGTGTGTGCGGTTGAGTGCGACTGTGTGCAGGTGTGTGCGCGTGTGTATGTGTGTGTGCAGGTGAGTGTGGGTATGTGGGTGTGTGCGGGTGTGTGCGTGTGTGTATAGGTTTCTGTGTGTGTGTGCGGGTGTGTGTGGGTGCGCTCCCCGGGTGGGCTGAATGTCATGACTGTGTTAGGGGAGAGAAGGCCCAAAGAGGCCTTCAGGGAGCTGCCATGGCATAGCAGTGCTCAGGAAAGAGCACCCTTCTTTCTTTAGGCTGGAGGCACACTCGAGTTTCTGCTTGAGGCAGAGGGACGGCAGAGAGGCCATCACTGGCTGAAGGCAAAGCAGAGAGATTTTCGGTGGAGCGATGGCTCCATCTGCTGGCTGACAAGCGTGGAAGGCGAAGCCTCGCTCCAACTGAGTTCCTGAGGAAGGTCCCAAGCAGGAGGCACTCTGGCTCCACAAGCTAGAGGGTCCTGCTTAGGACTTCCCAGTGGCTCCAGAGTGGATGGCAAGGGCATGTGAGTTGGAGGGTGCTCGGAAGCCGCAGGGGAGGCTTTGGGCACCCAGTGCTCTGTGACGAAACACGCTGCAGGCCCGAGCATCCATGAACTCCTCCAAGGTTTTGGAGCAGGAAATCTGTCCTTAGCAGAAGGCTTCCTGCAAAGGCCTGCAGGCCTTTCTGGGTGGCTAAGCTGCAGCTCCCTTGCAGGCTGCTGGTCCAGGGGCCTGTGTCCCTTGGTCTAAAGTGCTGTAGGAGGAGCTCCTAGCAAGGGGAGAGCAAGCACCTTGTTTCCCTTGAAGAGACTGGCTTGTACATGGGGAGGCCTGCCAGCAGCGAAGACAGCGCAGGCAGCATGGGGGTTTGGCAGGCAGCTAAGAGGCTGCAGGAGTCCTGCATGAAATAGGGGTCATGACTGGTTTCTCCTCAAGGCCCAATGGCAACGTGCACACACAGCCTCTGGACCTGCAGCTCCCGAGCAGTGCAAGAGACCCCCAGGCAGCACCCTGGGGCCTCCTCGGATGAGCTGTGCTCCATAGAGGGCCTGCCTGCTGGCAATGGCCTAGGCCACCCCAGGCCCTAGAGAGGCCCGGCTGAGCCTGGGATGGGCCCTGCCCTCGCAGTGCTCAGGGAAAACCCGTGTTTGAGGCCAGGCTGCAGGCACATTCAATGTTGTGTCTGCTGCAGAGAGACTTCAGCTAGGACTTCCAGGGGGAATGTGAAGCGCTGTGGTTTTTACCTGCAATCCATGTGCCTCACTTGGGGTGCCCGGCCCATCCGTCCCACACTCCTTGGATGTGTGTTCCTCAGACAGCTGGACAGCTGGGGAAGTGGACCTCCCCCAGCAAGGGAGACCTGCCTAGAACATTGCTCTGTGTACAAAGAGGATTCGCTGTGCCTCTGGCACTGGGGAGAGACTTTCTGCACCCAGGAGACACTTGGCACACACAGCGTTTCCCCATGGAAAGTGGTGTGAAAAAGAGCACCCGCCGAGGCTGCATGGCCCTCTGCGGTAGAAGCCCTCCACGCAGCAGGCTGTCATGGACTCGGCTGCAGGCCTTTGTGGCTGGAGAGACTGCAGCTCCTCTGGAGGCTCTGGGCCAATTTTCACTCACCTTCGAGTGCAATAGGCTTGTGGGTTAAGGTGCTTGCAAAGGAAGGCAAGCAGCCTGCTCCTTTCCATTAGGAACACGTGTGGTGAGAGGCTTGGCAGCAGAGAAGAACAAAGAGGGGCAGCCAAGGAGGGGATTTGCATGCAGCTGGGTGGCCCCCAAATCTCCTGTTTCCCAAGCAGGGAATGCCTGCTGTGCCCATCAGTGCCCATTTCTAAGTGGGCACCCAGCCTCTGGATCTGCCCTTTCCCAGCCCTGAAAACACACGCAGGCCACACCCTGAGCCCTTCCAACTGTGAACTTTGCTCCCTGTGAGGGCTGAATGCCACATCTGGCTAAGGTGGGAGAAGGCCCGAGGAGGCCTTGGGGGACCTGCCAAGACATAGCAGTGCTCAGCAATGAGCACTCTGCTTTCTTTTGGCTGGACGCACATTCCAGTTTCTGCTTGAGGCCCGGAGAGGTCAGATAGGCGATCCCCGGGGGAAGGCAGAGCAGAGGGTTTTTCGGTGGAGCGTTGGCTCCCTCTGCTGGCCGTCAAGCGTGGAAGGCTAAGCCTTGCTCCAGCTGAGTTCCTGAGCAAGTTTCCAAGCAGGAGGCACTCTGGCTCCACAAGCTAGAGGACTTCCCAGTGGCTCCAGAGTGGGTGGCAAGGGCATGTGAGATGGAGGGTGCTCAGAAGCCACAGGGGAGACTTGAGTGTGGTTGGGTGCAGGTGTGCCAATATGTGTGGGTGTGTGCGCATGTGTGCGAGTGTGTTTTAGTGTGTGTGAGAGTGTGCGTGAGTGCGGGCGTGCGAGTGTGTATGGGTGTGTGCGGGTGTGTGTGTGTGTGTGTGTGCGGGCATGTGCGTGTGTGTTTTGGTGGGGGTAGGTGTGTGTGTGTGTGTGTAGGCGTGTATGTGTATCTGCGGGTGTGTATAGGATTGTGTGTGTGTGTGGGGTGTGTGTGGGTGTGTGCGGCTGTGTGTGAATGTGTGTGGGTGTGTGCTAGTGTCTTTGGGTGTGTGTGAGTGGGTTTGGGTGTGTGCATGCGTGTGTTAGAGTGAGTGGGACTGTGCAGGGTGTGCAGGTGGGTTCGGGTGTGTGTGGATGTGTGCAGGAGTGTGCAAGTATATGCGGGTATGTGTGGTTGTGTGCAGGTTGTGTGTGTGATTGGGTGTGTTTGGGTTTGTGTGGGTGTTTGTTAGTGTGTGCGAGAGTGTGTGGGTGTGTATGAGTCTGTGTGGGTCTGTGAGAGTGTGTGTGAGTGCAAGTGCGTGTGTGCGGGTGCTTGAGGTTGTGCGCCTGTGCGAGAGGGTGAGTGGTTGTGTGCAGGTGTGTGAGGGTGTGGGTGTGAGGGTGTGTGTGAGTGTGTGCAGGTGTGTGAGGGTGAGTGGGTGTGTGCAGGTGTGTGCGTATGTGTGCGGGTGTGTGTGAGTGTGTGTGAGTGTGTTTGTGTGTGCGAGTGTCTATGGGTGTTTGTGGGTGTGTGCGGTTGAGTGCGACTGTGTGCAGGTGTGTATGTGTGTGTGCAGGTGAGTGTGGGTATGTGGGTGTGTGCGGGTGTGTGCGTGTGTGTATAGGTTTCTGTGTGTGTGTGCGGGTGTGTGTGGGTGCGCTCCCCGGGTGGGCTGAATGTCATGACTGTGTTAGGGGAGAGAAGGCCCAAAGAGGCCTTCAGGGAGCTGCCATGGCATAGCAGTGCTCAGGAAAGAGCACCCTTCTTTCTTTAGGCTGGAGGCACACTCGAGTTTCTGCTTGAGGCAGAGGGACGGCAGAGAGGCCATCACTGGCTGAAGGCAAAGCAGAGAGATTTTCGGTGGAGCGATGGCTCCATCTGCTGGCTGACAAGCGTGGAAGGCGAAGCCTCGCTCCAACTGAGTTCCTGAGGAAGGTCCCAAGCAGGAGGCACTCTGGCTCCACAAGCTAGAGGGTCCTGCTTAGGACTTCCCAGTGGCTCCAGAGTGGATGGCAAGGGCATGTGGGTTGGAGGGTGCTCGGAAGCCGCAGGGGAGGCTTTGGGCACCCAGTGCTCTGTGACGAAACACGCTGCAGGCCCGAGCATCCATGAACTCCTCCAAGGTTTTGGAGCAGGAAATCTGTCCTTAGCAGAAGGCTTCCTGCAAAGGCCTGCAGGCCTTTCTGGGTGGCTAAGCTGCAGCTCCCTTGCAGGCTGCTGGTCCAGGGGCCTGTGTCCCTTGGTCTAAAGTGCTGTAGGAGGAGCTCCTAGCAAGGGGAGAGCAAGCACCTTGTTTCCCTTGAAGAGACTGGCTTGTACATGGGGAGGCCTGCCAGCAGCGAAGACAGCGCAGGCAGCATGGGGGTTTGGCAGGCAGCTAAGAGGCTGCAGGAGTCCTGCATGAAATAGGGGTCATGACTGGTTTCTCCTCAAGGCCCAATGGCAACGTGCACACACAGCCTCTGGACCTGCAGCTCCCGAGCAGTGCAAGAGACCCCCAGGCAGCACCCTGGGGCCTCCTCGGATGAGCTGTGCTCCATAGAGGGCCTGCCTGCTGGCAATGGCCTAGGCCACCCCAGGCCCTAGAGAGGCCCGGCTGAGCCTGGGATGGGCCCTGCCCTCGCAGTGCTCAGGGAAAACCCGTGTTTGAGACCAGGCTGCAGGCACATTCAATGTTGTGTCTGCTGCAGAGAGACTTCAGCTAGGACTTCCAGGGGGAATGTGAAGCGCTGTGGTTTTTACCTGCAATCCATGTGCCTCACTTGGGGTGCCCGGCCCATCCGTCCCACACTCCTTGGATGTGTGTTCCTCAGACAGCTGGACAGCTGGGGAAGTGGACCTCCCCCAGCAAGGGAGACCTGCCTAGAACATTGCTCTGTGTACAAAGAGGATTCGCTGTGCCTCTGGCACTGGGGAGAGACTTTCTGCACCCAGGAGACACTTGGCACACACAGCGTTTCCCCATGGAAAGTGGTGTGAAAAAGAGCACCCGCCGGGGCTGCATGGCCCTCTGCGGTAGAAGCCCTCCACGCAGCAGGCTGTCATGGACTCGGCTGCAGGCCTTTGTGGCTGGAGAGACTGCAGCTCCTCTGGAGGCTCTGGGCCAATTTTCACTCACCTTCGAGTGCAATAGGCTTGTGGGTTAAGGTGCTTGCAAAGGAAGGCAAGCAGCCTGCTCCTTTCCATTAGGAACACGTGTGGTGAGAGGCTTGGCAGCAGAGAAGAACAAAGAGGGGCAGCCAAGGAGGGGATTTGCATGCAGCTGGGTGGCCCCCAAATCTCCTGTTTCCCAAGCAGGGAATGCCTGCTGTGCCCATCAGTGCCCATTTCTAAGTGGGCACCCAGCCTCTGGATCTGCCCTTTCCCAGCCCTGAAAACACACGCAGGCCACACCCTGAGCCCTTCCAACTGTGAACTTTGCTCCCTGTGAGGGCTGAATGCCACATCTGGCTAAGGTGGGAGAAGGCCCGAGGAGGCCTTGGGGGACCTGCCAAGACATAGCAGTGCTCAGCAATGAGCACTCTGCTTTCTTTTGGCTGGACGCACATTCCAGTTTCTGCTTGAGGCCCGGAGAGGTCAGATAGGCGATCCCCGGGGGAAGGCAGAGCAGAGGGTTTTTCGGTGGAGCGTTGGCTCCCTCTGCTGGCCGTCAAGCGTGGAAGGCTAAGCCTTGCTCCAGCTGAGTTCCTGAGCAAGTTTCCAAGCAGGAGGCACTCTGGCTCCACAAGCTAGAGGACTTCCCAGTGGCTCCAGAGTGGGTGGCAAGGGCATGTGAGTTGGAGGGTGCTCAGAAGCCACAGGGGAGACTTGAGTGTGGTTGGGTGCAGGTGTGCCAATATGTGTGGGTGTGTGCGCATGTGTGCGAGTGTGTTTTAGTGTGTGTGAGAGTGTGCGTGAGTGCGGGTGTGCGAGTGTGTATGGGTGTGTGCGGGTGTGTGTGTGTGTGTGTGTGCGGGCATGTGCGTGTGTGTTTTGGTGGGGGTAGGTGTGTGTGTGTGTGTGTAGGCGTGTATGTGTATCTGCGGGTGTGTGCGGGTGTGTATAGGATTGTGTGTGTGTGTGGGGTGTGTGTGGGTGTGTGCGGCTGTGTGTGAATGTGTGTGGGTGTGTGCTAGTGTCTTTGGGTGTGTGTGAGTGGGTTTGGGTGTGTGCATGCGTGTGTTAGAGTGAGTGGGACTGTGCAGGGTGTGCAGGTGGGTTCGGGTGTGTGTGGATGTGTGCAGGAGTGTGCAAGTATATGCGGGTATGTGTGGTTGTGTGCAGGTTGTGTGTGTGATTGGGTGTGTTTGGGTTTGTGTGGGTGTTTGTTAGTGTGTGCGAGAGTGTGTGGGTGTGTATGAGTCTGTGTGGGTCTGTGAGAGTGTGTGTGAGTGCAAGTGCGTGTGTGCGGGTGCTTGAGGTTGTGCGCCTGTGCGAGAGGGTGAGTGGTTGTGTGCAGGTGTGTGAGGGTGTGGGTGTGAGGGTGTGTGTGAGTGTGTGCAGGTGTGTGAGGGTGAGTGGGTGTGTGCAGGTGTGTGCGTATGTGTGCGGGTGTGTGTGAGTGTGTGTGAGTGTGTTTGTGTGTGCGAGTGTCTATGGGTGTTTGTGGGTGTGTGCGGTTGAGTGCGACTGTGTGCAGGTGTGTGCGCGTGTGTATGTGTGTGTGCAGGTGAGTGTGGGTATGTGGGTGTGTGCGGGTGTGTGCGTGTGTGTATAGGTTTCTGTGTGTGTGTGCGGGTGTGTGTGGGTGCGCTCCCCGGGTGGGCTGAATGTCATGACTGTGTTAGGGGAGAGAAGGCCCAAAGAGGCCTTCAGGGAGCTGCCATGGCATAGCAGTGCTCAGGAAAGAGCACCCTTCTTTCTTTAGGCTGGAGGCACACTCGAGTTTCTGCTTGAGGCAGAGGGACGGCAGAGAGGCCATCACTGGCTGAAGGCAAAGCAGAGAGATTTTCGGTGGAGCGATGGCTCCATCTGCTGGCTGACAAGCGTGGAAGGCGAAGCCTCGCTCCAACTGAGTTCCTGAGGAAGGTCCCAAGCAGGAGGCACTCTGGCTCCACAAGCTAGAGGGTCCTGCTTAGGACTTCCCAGTGGCTCCAGAGTGGATGGCAAGGGCATGTGAGTTGGAGGGTGCTCGGAAGCCGCAGGGGAGGCTTTGGGCACCCAGTGCTCTGTGACGAAACACGCTGCAGGCCCGAGCATCCATGAACTCCTCCAAGGTTTTGGAGCAGGAAATCTGTCCTTAGCAGAAGGCTTCCTGCAAAGGCCTGCAGGCCTTTCTGGGTGGCTAAGCTGCAGCTCCCTTGCAGGCTGCTGGTCCAGGGGCCTGTGTCCCTTGGTCTAAAGTGCTGTAGGAGGAGCTCCTAGCAAGGGGAGAGCAAGCACCTTGTTTCCCTTGAAGAGACTGGCTTGTACATGGGGAGGCCTGCCAGCAGCGAAGACAGCGCAGGCAGCATGGGGGTTTGGCAGGCAGCTAAGAGGCTGCAGGAGTCCTGCATGAAATAGGGGTCATGACTGGTTTCTCCTCAAGGCCCAATGGCAACGTGCACACACAGCCTCTGGACCTGCAGCTCCCGAGCAGTGCAAGAGACCCCCAGGCAGCACCCTGGGGCCTCCTCGGATGAGCTGTGCTCCATAGAGGGCCTGCCTGCTGGCAATGGCCTAGGCCACCCCAGGCCCTAGAGAGGCCCGGCTGAGCCTGGGATGGGCCCTGCCCTCGCAGTGCTCAGGGAAAACCCGTGTTTGAGGCCAGGCTGCAGGCACATTCAATGTTGTGTCTGCTGCAGAGAGACTTCAGCTAGGACTTCCAGGGGGAATGTGAAGCGCTGTGGTTTTTACCTGCAATCCATGTGCCTCACTTGGGGTGCCCGGCCCATCCGTCCCACACTCCTTGGATGTGTGTTCCTCAGACAGCTGGACAGCTGGGGAAGTGGACCTCCCCCAGCAAGGGAGACCTGCCTAGAACATTGCTCTGTGTACAAAGAGGATTCGCTGTGCCTCTGGCACTGGGGAGAGACTTTCTGCACCCAGGAGACACTTGGCACACACAGCGTTTCCCCATGGAAAGTGGTGTGAAAAAGAGCACCCGCCGGGGCTGCATGGCCCTCTGCGGTAGAAGCCCTCCACGCAGCAGGCTGTCATGGACTCGGCTGCAGGCCTTTGTGGCTGGAGAGACTGCAGCTCCTCTGGAGGCTCTGGGCCAATTTTCACTCACCTTCGAGTGCAATAGGCTTGTGGGTTAAGGTGCTTGCAAAGGAAGGCAAGCAGCCTGCTCCTTTCCATTAGGAACACGTGTGGTGAGAGGCTTGGCAGCAGAGAAGAACAAAGAGGGGCAGCCAAGGAGGGGATTTGCATGCAGCTGGGTGGCCCCCAAATCTCCTGTTTCCCAAGCAGGGAATGCCTGCTGTGCCCATCAGTGCCCATTTCTAAGTGGGCACCCAGCCTCTGGATCTGCCCTTTCCCAGCCCTGAAAACACACGCAGGCCACACCCTGAGCCCTTCCAACTGTGAACTTTGCTCCCTGTGAGGGCTGAATGCCACATCTGGCTAAGGTGGGAGAAGGCCCGAGGAGGCCTTGGGGGACCTGCCAAGACATAGCAGTGCTCAGCAATGAGCACTCTGCTTTCTTTTGGCTGGACGCACATTCCAGTTTCTGCTTGAGGCCCGGAGAGGTCAGATAGGCGATCCCCGGGGGAAGGCAGAGCAGAGGGTTTTTCGGTGGAGCGTTGGCTCCCTCTGCTGGCCGTCAAGCGTGGAAGGCTAAGCCTTGCTCCAGCTGAGTTCCTGAGCAAGTTTCCAAGCAGGAGGCACTCTGGCTCCACAAGCTAGAGGACTTCCCAGTGGCTCCAGAGTGGGTGGCAAGGGCATGTGAGTTGGAGGGTGCTCAGAAGCCACAGGGGAGACTTGAGTGTGGTTGGGTGCAGGTGTGCCAATATGTGTGGGTGTGTGCGCATGTGTGCGAGTGTGTTTTAGTGTGTGTGAGAGTGTGCGTGAGTGCGGGCGTGCGAGTGTGTATGGGTGTGTGCGGGTGTGTGTGTGTGTGTGTGTGTGCGGGCATGTGCGTGTGTGTTTTGGTGGGGGTAGGTGTGTGTGTGTGTGTGTAGGCGTGTATGTGTATCTGCGGGTGTGTGCGGGTGTGTATAGGATTGTGTGTGTGTGTGGGGTGTGTGTGGGTGTGTGCGGCTGTGTGTGAATGTGTGTGGGTGTGTGCTAGTGTCTTTGGGTGTGTGTGAGTGGGTTTGGGTGTGTGCATGCGTGTGTTAGAGTGAGTGGGACTGTGCAGGGTGTGCAGGTGGGTTCGGGTGTGTGTGGATGTGTGCAGGAGTGTGCAAGTATATGCGGGTATGTGTGGTTGTGTGCAGGTTGTGTGTGTGATTGGGTGTGTTTGGGTTTGTGTGGGTGTTTGTTAGTGTGTGCGAGAGTGTGTGGGTGTGTATGAGTCTGTGTGGGTCTGTGAGAGTGTGTGTGAGTGCAAGTGCGTGTGTGCGGGTGCTTGAGGTTGTGCGCCTGTGCGAGAGGGTGAGTGGTTGTGTGCAGGTGTGTGAGGGTGTGGGTGTGAGGGTGTGTGTGAGTGTGTGCAGGTGTGTGAGGGTGAGTGGGTGTGTGCAGGTGTGTGCGTATGTGTGCGGGTGTGTGTGAGTGTGTGTGAGTGTGTTTGTGTGTGCGAGTGTCTATGGGTGTTTGTGGGTGTGTGCGGTTGAGTGCGACTGTGTGCAGGTGTGTGCGCGTGTGTATGTGTGTGTGCAGGTGAGTGTGGGTATGTGGGTGTGTGCGGGTGTGTGCGTGTGTGTATAGGTTTCTGTGTGTGTGTGCGGGTGTGTGTGGGTGCGCTCCCCGGGTGGGCTGAATGTCATGACTGTGTTAGGGGAGAGAAGGCCCAAAGAGGCCTTCAGGGAGCTGCCATGGCATAGCAGTGCTCAGGAAAGAGCACCCTTCTTTCTTTAGGCTGGAGGCACACTCGAGTTTCTGCTTGAGGCAGAGGGACGGCAGAGAGGCCATCACTGGCTGAAGGCAAAGCAGAGAGATTTTCGGTGGAGCGATGGCTCCATCTGCTGGCTGACAAGCGTGGAAGGCGAAGCCTCGCTCCAACTGAGTTCCTGAGGAAGGTCCCAAGCAGGAGGCACTCTGGCTCCACAAGCTAGAGGGTCCTGCTTAGGACTTCCCAGTGGCTCCAGAGTGGATGGCAAGGGCATGTGGGTTGGAGGGTGCTCGGAAGCCGCAGGGGAGGCTTTGGGCACCCAGTGCTCTGTGACGAAACACGCTGCAGGCCCGAGCATCCATGAACTCCTCCAAGGTTTTGGAGCAGGAAATCTGTCCTTAGCAGAAGGCTTCCTGCAAAGGCCTGCAGGCCTTTCTGGGTGGCTAAGCTGCAGCTCCCTTGCAGGCTGCTGGTCCAGGGGCCTGTGTCCCTTGGTCTAAAGTGCTGTAGGAGGAGCTCCTAGCAAGGGGAGAGCAAGCACCTTGTTTCCCTTGAAGAGACTGGCTTGTACATGGGGAGGCCTGCCAGCAGCGAAGACAGCGCAGGCAGCATGGGGGTTTGGCAGGCAGCTAAGAGGCTGCAGGAGTCCTGCATGAAACAGGGGTCATGACTGGTTTCTCCTCAAGGCCCAATGGCAACGTGCACACACAGCCTCTGGACCTGCAGCTCCCGAGCAGTGCAAGAGACCCCCAGGCAGCACCCTGGGGCCTCCTCGGATGAGCTGTGCTCCATAGAGGGCCTGCCTGCTGGCAATGGCCTAGGCCACCCCAGGCCCTAGAGAGGCCCGGCTGAGCCTGGGATGGGCCCTGCCCTCGCAGTGCTCAGGGAAAACCCGTGTTTGAGGCCAGGCTGCAGGCACATTCAATGTTGTGTCTGCTGCAGAGAGACTTCAGCTAGGACTTCCAGGGGGAATGTGAAGCGCTGTGGTTTTTACCTGCAATCCATGTGCCTCACTTGGGGTGCCCGGCCCATCCGTCCCACACTCCTTGGATGTGTGTTCCTCAGACAGCTGGACAGCTGGGGAAGTGGACCTCCCCCAGCAAGGGAGACCTGCCTAGAACATTGCTCTGTGTACAAAGAGGATTCGCTGTGCCTCTGGCACTGGGGAGAGACTTTCTGCACCCAGGAGACACTTGGCACACACAGCGTTTCCCCATGGAAAGTGGTGTGAAAAAGAGCACCCGCCGAGGCTGCATGGCCCTCTGCGGTAGAAGCCCTCCACGCAGCAGGCTGTCATGGACTCGGCTGCAGGCCTTTGTGGCTGGAGAGACTGCAGCTCCTCTGGAGGCTCTGGGCCAATTTTCACTCACCTTCGAGTGCAATAGGCTTGTGGGTTAAGGTGCTTGCAAAGGAAGGCAAGCAGCCTGCTCCTTTCCATTAGGAACACGTGTGGTGAGAGGCTTGGCAGCAGAGAAGAACAAAGAGGGGCAGCCAAGGAGGGGATTTGCATGCAGCTGGGTGGCCCCCAAATCTCCTGTTTCCCAAGCAGGGAATGCCTGCTGTGCCCATCAGTGCCCATTTCTAAGTGGGCACCCAGCCTCTGGATCTGCCCTTTCCCAGCCCTGAAAACACACGCAGGCCACACCCTGAGCCCTTCCAACTGTGAACTTTGCTCCCTGTGAGGGCTGAATGCCACATCTGGCTAAGGTGGGAGAAGGCCCGAGGAGGCCTTGGGGGACCTGCCAAGACATAGCAGTGCTCAGCAATGAGCACTCTGCTTTCTTTTGGCTGGACGCACATTCCAGTTTCTGCTTGAGGCCCGGAGAGGTCAGATAGGCGATCCCCGGGGGAAGGCAGAGCAGAGGGTTTTTCGGTGGAGCGTTGGCTCCCTCTGCTGGCCGTCAAGCGTGGAAGGCTAAGCCTTGCTCCAGCTGAGTTCCTGAGCAAGTTTCCAAGCAGGAGGCACTCTGGCTCCACAAGCTAGAGGACTTCCCAGTGGCTCCAGAGTGGGTGGCAAGGGCATGTGAGATGGAGGGTGCTCAGAAGCCACAGGGGAGACTTGAGTGTGGTTGGGTGCAGGTGTGCCAATATGTGTGGGTGTGTGCGCATGTGTGCGAGTGTGTTTTAGTGTGTGTGAGAGTGTGCGTGAGTGCGGGCGTGCGAGTGTGTATGGGTGTGTGCGGGTGTGTGTGTGTGTGTGTGTGCGGGCATGTGCGTGTGTGTTTTGGTGGGGGTAGGTGTGTGTGTGTGTGTGTAGGCGTGTATGTGTATCTGCGGGTGTGTATAGGATTGTGTGTGTGTGTGGGGTGTGTGTGGGTGTGTGCGGCTGTGTGTGAATGTGTGTGGGTGTGTGCTAGTGTCTTTGGGTGTGTGTGAGTGGGTTTGGGTGTGTGCATGCGTGTGTTAGAGTGAGTGGGACTGTGCAGGGTGTGCAGGTGGGTTCGGGTGTGTGTGGATGTGTGCAGGAGTGTGCAAGTATATGCGGGTATGTGTGGTTGTGTGCAGGTTGTGTGTGTGATTGGGTGTGTTTGGGTTTGTGTGGGTGTTTGTTAGTGTGTGCGAGAGTGTGTGGGTGTGTATGAGTCTGTGTGGGTCTGTGAGAGTGTGTGTGAGTGCAAGTGCGTGTGTGCGGGTGCTTGAGGTTGTGCGCCTGTGCGAGAGGGTGAGTGGTTGTGTGCAGGTGTGTGAGGGTGTGGGTGTGAGGGTGTGTGTGAGTGTGTGCAGGTGTGTGAGGGTGAGTGGGTGTGTGCAGGTGTGTGCGTATGTGTGCGGGTGTGTGTGAGTGTGTGTGAGTGTGTTTGTGTGTGCGAGTGTCTATGGGTGTTTGTGGGTGTGTGCGGTTGAGTGCGACTGTGTGCAGGTGTGTATGTGTGTGTGCAGGTGAGTGTGGGTATGTGGGTGTGTGCGGGTGTGTGCGTGTGTGTATAGGTTTCTGTGTGTGTGTGCGGGTGTGTGTGGGTGCGCTCCCCGGGTGGGCTGAATGTCATGACTGTGTTAGGGGAGAGAAGGCCCAAAGAGGCCTTCAGGGAGCTGCCATGGCATAGCAGTGCTCAGGAAAGAGCACCCTTCTTTCTTTAGGCTGGAGGCACACTCGAGTTTCTGCTTGAGGCAGAGGGACGGCAGAGAGGCCATCACTGGCTGAAGGCAAAGCAGAGAGATTTTCGGTGGAGCGATGGCTCCATCTGCTGGCTGACAAGCGTGGAAGGCGAAGCCTCGCTCCAACTGAGTTCCTGAGGAAGGTCCCAAGCAGGAGGCACTCTGGCTCCACAAGCTAGAGGGTCCTGCTTAGGACTTCCCAGTGGCTCCAGAGTGGATGGCAAGGGCATGTGGGTTGGAGGGTGCTCGGAAGCCGCAGGGGAGGCTTTGGGCACCCAGTGCTCTGTGACGAAACACGCTGCAGGCCCGAGCATCCATGAACTCCTCCAAGGTTTTGGAGCAGGAAATCTGTCCTTAGCAGAAGGCTTCCTGCAAAGGCCTGCAGGCCTTTCTGGGTGGCTAAGCTGCAGCTCCCTTGCAGGCTGCTGGTCCAGGGGCCTGTGTCCCTTGGTCTAAAGTGCTGTAGGAGGAGCTCCTAGCAAGGGGAGAGCAAGCACCTTGTTTCCCTTGAAGAGACTGGCTTGTACATGGGGAGGCCTGCCAGCAGCGAAGACAGCGCAGGCAGCATGGGGGTTTGGCAGGCAGCTAAGAGGCTGCAGGAGTCCTGCATGAAATAGGGGTCATGACTGGTTTCTCCTCAAGGCCCAATGGCAACGTGCACACACAGCCTCTGGACCTGCAGCTCCCGAGCAGTGCAAGAGACCCCCAGGCAGCACCCTGGGGCCTCCTCGGATGAGCTGTGCTCCATAGAGGGCCTGCCTGCTGGCAATGGCCTAGGCCACCCCAGGCCCTAGAGAGGCCCGGCTGAGCCTGGGATGGGCCCTGCCCTCGCAGTGCTCAGGGAAAACCCGTGTTTGAGACCAGGCTGCAGGCACATTCAATGTTGTGTCTGCTGCAGAGAGACTTCAGCTAGGACTTCCAGGGGGAATGTGAAGCGCTGTGGTTTTTACCTGCAATCCATGTGCCTCACTTGGGGTGCCCGGCCCATCCGTCCCACACTCCTTGGATGTGTGTTCCTCAGACAGCTGGACAGCTGGGGAAGTGGACCTCCCCCAGCAAGGGAGACCTGCCTAGAACATTGCTCTGTGTACAAAGAGGATTCGCTGTGCCTCTGGCACTGGGGAGAGACTTTCTGCACCCAGGAGACACTTGGCACACACAGCGTTTCCCCATGGAAAGTGGTGTGAAAAAGAGCACCCGCCGGGGCTGCATGGCCCTCTGCGGTAGAAGCCCTCCACGCAGCAGGCTGTCATGGACTCGGCTGCAGGCCTTTGTGGCTGGAGAGACTGCAGCTCCTCTGGAGGCTCTGGGCCAATTTTCACTCACCTTCGAGTGCAATAGGCTTGTGGGTTAAGGTGCTTGCAAAGGAAGGCAAGCAGCCTGCTCCTTTCCATTAGGAACACGTGTGGTGAGAGGCTTGGCAGCAGAGAAGAACAAAGAGGGGCAGCCAAGGAGGGGATTTGCATGCAGCTGGGTGGCCCCCAAATCTCCTGTTTCCCAAGCAGGGAATGCCTGCTGTGCCCATCAGTGCCCATTTCTAAGTGGGCACCCAGCCTCTGGATCTGCCCTTTCCCAGCCCTGAAAACACACGCAGGCCACACCCTGAGCCCTTCCAACTGTGAACTTTGCTCCCTGTGAGGGCTGAATGCCACATCTGGCTAAGGTGGGAGAAGGCCCGAGGAGGCCTTGGGGGACCTGCCAAGACATAGCAGTGCTCAGCAATGAGCACTCTGCTTTCTTTTGGCTGGACGCACATTCCAGTTTCTGCTTGAGGCCCGGAGAGGTCAGATAGGCGATCCCCGGGGGAAGGCAGAGCAGAGGGTTTTTCGGTGGAGCGTTGGCTCCCTCTGCTGGCCGTCAAGCGTGGAAGGCTAAGCCTTGCTCCAGCTGAGTTCCTGAGCAAGTTTCCAAGCAGGAGGCACTCTGGCTCCACAAGCTAGAGGACTTCCCAGTGGCTCCAGAGTGGGTGGCAAGGGCATGTGAGTTGGAGGGTGCTCAGAAGCCACAGGGGAGACTTGAGTGTGGTTGGGTGCAGGTGTGCCAATATGTGTGGGTGTGTGCGCATGTGTGCGAGTGTGTTTTAGTGTGTGTGAGAGTGTGCGTGAGTGCGGGTGTGCGAGTGTGTATGGGTGTGTGCGGGTGTGTGTGTGTGTGTGTGTGCGGGCATGTGCGTGTGTGTTTTGGTGGGGGTAGGTGTGTGTGTGTGTGTGTAGGCGTGTATGTGTATCTGCGGGTGTGTGCGGGTGTGTATAGGATTGTGTGTGTGTGTGGGGTGTGTGTGGGTGTGTGCGGCTGTGTGTGAATGTGTGTGGGTGTGTGCTAGTGTCTTTGGGTGTGTGTGAGTGGGTTTGGGTGTGTGCATGCGTGTGTTAGAGTGAGTGGGACTGTGCAGGGTGTGCAGGTGGGTTCGGGTGTGTGTGGATGTGTGCAGGAGTGTGCAAGTATATGCGGGTATGTGTGGTTGTGTGCAGGTTGTGTGTGTGATTGGGTGTGTTTGGGTTTGTGTGGGTGTTTGTTAGTGTGTGCGAGAGTGTGTGGGTGTGTATGAGTCTGTGTGGGTCTGTGAGAGTGTGTGTGAGTGCAAGTGCGTGTGTGCGGGTGCTTGAGGTTGTGCGCCTGTGCGAGAGGGTGAGTGGTTGTGTGCAGGTGTGTGAGGGTGTGGGTGTGAGGGTGTGTGTGAGTGTGTGCAGGTGTGTGAGGGTGAGTGGGTGTGTGCAGGTGTGTGCGTATGTGTGCGGGTGTGTGTGAGTGTGTGTGAGTGTGTTTGTGTGTGCGAGTGTCTATGGGTGTTTGTGGGTGTGTGCGGTTGAGTGCGACTGTGTGCAGGTGTGTGCGCGTGTGTATGTGTGTGTGCAGGTGAGTGTGGGTATGTGGGTGTGTGCGGGTGTGTGCGTGTGTGTATAGGTTTCTGTGTGTGTGTGCGGGTGTGTGTGGGTGCGCTCCCCGGGTGGGCTGAATGTCATGACTGTGTTAGGGGAGAGAAGGCCCAAAGAGGCCTTCAGGGAGCTGCCATGGCATAGCAGTGCTCAGGAAAGAGCACCCTTCTTTCTTTAGGCTGGAGGCACACTCGAGTTTCTGCTTGAGGCAGAGGGACGGCAGAGAGGCCATCACTGGCTGAAGGCAAAGCAGAGAGATTTTCGGTGGAGCGATGGCTCCATCTGCTGGCTGACAAGCGTGGAAGGCGAAGCCTCGCTCCAACTGAGTTCCTGAGGAAGGTCCCAAGCAGGAGGCACTCTGGCTCCACAAGCTAGAGGGTCCTGCTTAGGACTTCCCAGTGGCTCCAGAGTGGATGGCAAGGGCATGTGAGTTGGAGGGTGCTCGGAAGCCGCAGGGGAGGCTTTGGGCACCCAGTGCTCTGTGACGAAACACGCTGCAGGCCCGAGCATCCATGAACTCCTCCAAGGTTTTGGAGCAGGAAATCTGTCCTTAGCAGAAGGCTTCCTGCAAAGGCCTGCAGGCCTTTCTGGGTGGCTAAGCTGCAGCTCCCTTGCAGGCTGCTGGTCCAGGGGCCTGTGTCCCTTGGTCTAAAGTGCTGTAGGAGGAGCTCCTAGCAAGGGGAGAGCAAGCACCTTGTTTCCCTTGAAGAGACTGGCTTGTACATGGGGAGGCCTGCCAGCAGCGAAGACAGCGCAGGCAGCATGGGGGTTTGGCAGGCAGCTAAGAGGCTGCAGGAGTCCTGCATGAAATAGGGGTCATGACTGGTTTCTCCTCAAGGCCCAATGGCAACGTGCACACACAGCCTCTGGACCTGCAGCTCCCGAGCAGTGCAAGAGACCCCCAGGCAGCACCCTGGGGCCTCCTCGGATGAGCTGTGCTCCATAGAGGGCCTGCCTGCTGGCAATGGCCTAGGCCACCCCAGGCCCTAGAGAGGCCCGGCTGAGCCTGGGATGGGCCCTGCCCTCGCAGTGCTCAGGGAAAACCCGTGTTTGAGGCCAGGCTGCAGGCACATTCAATGTTGTGTCTGCTGCAGAGAGACTTCAGCTAGGACTTCCAGGGGGAATGTGAAGCGCTGTGGTTTTTACCTGCAATCCATGTGCCTCACTTGGGGTGCCCGGCCCATCCGTCCCACACTCCTTGGATGTGTGTTCCTCAGACAGCTGGACAGCTGGGGAAGTGGACCTCCCCCAGCAAGGGAGACCTGCCTAGAACATTGCTCTGTGTACAAAGAGGATTCGCTGTGCCTCTGGCACTGGGGAGAGACTTTCTGCACCCAGGAGACACTTGGCACACACAGCGTTTCCCCATGGAAAGTGGTGTGAAAAAGAGCACCCGCCGGGGCTGCATGGCCCTCTGCGGTAGAAGCCCTCCACGCAGCAGGCTGTCATGGACTCGGCTGCAGGCCTTTGTGGCTGGAGAGACTGCAGCTCCTCTGGAGGCTCTGGGCCAATTTTCACTCACCTTCGAGTGCAATAGGCTTGTGGGTTAAGGTGCTTGCAAAGGAAGGCAAGCAGCCTGCTCCTTTCCATTAGGAACACGTGTGGTGAGAGGCTTGGCAGCAGAGAAGAACAAAGAGGGGCAGCCAAGGAGGGGATTTGCATGCAGCTGGGTGGCCCCCAAATCTCCTGTTTCCCAAGCAGGGAATGCCTGCTGTGCCCATCAGTGCCCATTTCTAAGTGGGCACCCAGCCTCTGGATCTGCCCTTTCCCAGCCCTGAAAACACACGCAGGCCACACCCTGAGCCCTTCCAACTGTGAACTTTGCTCCCTGTGAGGGCTGAATGCCACATCTGGCTAAGGTGGGAGAAGGCCCGAGGAGGCCTTGGGGGACCTGCCAAGACATAGCAGTGCTCAGCAATGAGCACTCTGCTTTCTTTTGGCTGGACGCACATTCCAGTTTCTGCTTGAGGCCCGGAGAGGTCAGATAGGCGATCCCCGGGGGAAGGCAGAGCAGAGGGTTTTTCGGTGGAGCGTTGGCTCCCTCTGCTGGCCGTCAAGCGTGGAAGGCTAAGCCTTGCTCCAGCTGAGTTCCTGAGCAAGTTTCCAAGCAGGAGGCACTCTGGCTCCACAAGCTAGAGGACTTCCCAGTGGCTCCAGAGTGGGTGGCAAGGGCATGTGAGTTGGAGGGTGCTCAGAAGCCACAGGGGAGACTTGAGTGTGGTTGGGTGCAGGTGTGCCAATATGTGTGGGTGTGTGCGCATGTGTGCGAGTGTGTTTTAGTGTGTGTGAGAGTGTGCGTGAGTGCGGGCGTGCGAGTGTGTATGGGTGTGTGCGGGTGTGTGTGTGTGTGTGTGTGTGCGGGCATGTGCGTGTGTGTTTTGGTGGGGGTAGGTGTGTGTGTGTGTGTGTAGGCGTGTATGTGTATCTGCGGGTGTGTGCGGGTGTGTATAGGATTGTGTGTGTGTGTGGGGTGTGTGTGGGTGTGTGCGGCTGTGTGTGAATGTGTGTGGGTGTGTGCTAGTGTCTTTGGGTGTGTGTGAGTGGGTTTGGGTGTGTGCATGCGTGTGTTAGAGTGAGTGGGACTGTGCAGGGTGTGCAGGTGGGTTCGGGTGTGTGTGGATGTGTGCAGGAGTGTGCAAGTATATGCGGGTATGTGTGGTTGTGTGCAGGTTGTGTGTGTGATTGGGTGTGTTTGGGTTTGTGTGGGTGTTTGTTAGTGTGTGCGAGAGTGTGTGGGTGTGTATGAGTCTGTGTGGGTCTGTGAGAGTGTGTGTGAGTGCAAGTGCGTGTGTGCGGGTGCTTGAGGTTGTGCGCCTGTGCGAGAGGGTGAGTGGTTGTGTGCAGGTGTGTGAGGGTGTGGGTGTGAGGGTGTGTGTGAGTGTGTGCAGGTGTGTGAGGGTGAGTGGGTGTGTGCAGGTGTGTGCGTATGTGTGCGGGTGTGTGTGAGTGTGTGTGAGTGTGTTTGTGTGTGCGAGTGTCTATGGGTGTTTGTGGGTGTGTGCGGTTGAGTGCGACTGTGTGCAGGTGTGTGCGCGTGTGTATGTGTGTGTGCAGGTGAGTGTGGGTATGTGGGTGTGTGCGGGTGTGTGCGTGTGTGTATAGGTTTCTGTGTGTGTGTGCGGGTGTGTGTGGGTGCGCTCCCCGGGTGGGCTGAATGTCATGACTGTGTTAGGGGAGAGAAGGCCCAAAGAGGCCTTCAGGGAGCTGCCATGGCATAGCAGTGCTCAGGAAAGAGCACCCTTCTTTCTTTAGGCTGGAGGCACACTCGAGTTTCTGCTTGAGGCAGAGGGACGGCAGAGAGGCCATCACTGGCTGAAGGCAAAGCAGAGAGATTTTCGGTGGAGCGATGGCTCCATCTGCTGGCTGACAAGCGTGGAAGGCGAAGCCTCGCTCCAACTGAGTTCCTGAGGAAGGTCCCAAGCAGGAGGCACTCTGGCTCCACAAGCTAGAGGGTCCTGCTTAGGACTTCCCAGTGGCTCCAGAGTGGATGGCAAGGGCATGTGGGTTGGAGGGTGCTCGGAAGCCGCAGGGGAGGCTTTGGGCACCCAGTGCTCTGTGACGAAACACGCTGCAGGCCCGAGCATCCATGAACTCCTCCAAGGTTTTGGAGCAGGAAATCTGTCCTTAGCAGAAGGCTTCCTGCAAAGGCCTGCAGGCCTTTCTGGGTGGCTAAGCTGCAGCTCCCTTGCAGGCTGCTGGTCCAGGGGCCTGTGTCCCTTGGTCTAAAGTGCTGTAGGAGGAGCTCCTAGCAAGGGGAGAGCAAGCACCTTGTTTCCCTTGAAGAGACTGGCTTGTACATGGGGAGGCCTGCCAGCAGCGAAGACAGCGCAGGCAGCATGGGGGTTTGGCAGGCAGCTAAGAGGCTGCAGGAGTCCTGCATGAAATAGGGGTCATGACTGGTTTCTCCTCAAGGCCCAATGGCAACGTGCACACACAGCCTCTGGACCTGCAGCTCCCGAGCAGTGCAAGAGACCCCCAGGCAGCACCCTGGGGCCTCCTCGGATGAGCTGTGCTCCATAGAGGGCCTGCCTGCTGGCAATGGCCTAGGCCACCCCAGGCCCTAGAGAGGCCCGGCTGAGCCTGGGATGGGCCCTGCCCTCGCAGTGCTCAGGGAAAACCCGTGTTTGAGGCCAGGCTGCAGGCACATTCAATGTTGTGTCTGCTGCAGAGAGACTTCAGCTAGGACTTCCAGGGGGAATGTGAAGTGCTGTGGTTTTTACCTGCAATCCATGTGCCTCACTTGGGGTGCCCGGCCCATCCGTCCCACACTCCTTGGATGTGTGTTCCTCAGACAGCTGGACAGCTGGGGAAGTGGACCTCCCCCAGCAAGGGAGACCTGCCTAGAACATTGCTCTGTGTACAAAGAGGATTCGCTGTGCCTCTGGCACTGGGGAGAGACTTTCTGCACCCAGGAGACACTTGGCACACACAGCGTTTCCCCATGGAAAGTGGTGTGAAAAAGAGCACCCGCCGGGGCTGCATGGCCCTCTGCGGTAGAAGCCCTCCACGCAGCAGGCTGTCATGGACTCGGCTGCAGGCCTTTGTGGCTGGAGAGACTGCAGCTCCTCTGGAGGCTCTGGGCCAATTTTCACTCACCTTCGAGTGCAATAGGCTTGTGGGTTAAGGTGCTTGCAAAGGAAGGCAAGCAGCCTGCTCCTTTCCATTAGGAACACGTGTGGTGAGAGGCTTGGCAGCAGAGAAGAACAAAGAGGGGCAGCCAAGGAGGGGATTTGCATGCAGCTGGGTGGCCCCCAAATCTCCTGTTTCCCAAGCAGGGAATGCCTGCTGTGCCCATCAGTGCCCATTTCTAAGTGGGCACCCAGCCTCTGGATCTGCCCTTTCCCAGCCCTGAAAACACACGCAGGCCACACCCTGAGCCCTTCCAACTGTGAACTTTGCTCCCTGTGAGGGCTGAATGCCACATCTGGCTAAGGTGGGAGAAGGCCCGAGGAGGCCTTGGGGGACCTGCCAAGACATAGCAGTGCTCAGCAATGAGCACTCTGCTTTCTTTTGGCTGGACGCACATTCCAGTTTCTGCTTGAGGCCCGGAGAGGTCAGATAGGCGATCCCCGGGGGAAGGCAGAGCAGAGGGTTTTTCGGTGGAGCGTTGGCTCCCTCTGCTGGCCGTCAAGCGTGGAAGGCTAAGCCTTGCTCCAGCTGAGTTCCTGAGCAAGTTTCCAAGCAGGAGGCACTCTGGCTCCACAAGCTAGAGGACTTCCCAGTGGCTCCAGAGTGGGTGGCAAGGGCATGTGAGTTGGAGGGTGCTCAGAAGCCACAGGGGAGACTTGAGTGTGGTTGGGTGCAGGTGTGCCAATATGTGTGGGTGTGTGCGCATGTGTGCGAGTGTGTTTTAGTGTGTGTGAGAGTGTGCGTGAGTGCGGGCGTGCGAGTGTGTATGGGTGTGTGCGGGTGTGTGTGTGTGTGTGTGTGTGCGGGCATGTGCGTGTGTGTTTTGGTGGGGGTAGGTGTGTGTGTGTGTGTGTAGGCGTGTATGTGTATCTGCGGGTGTGTGCGGGTGTGTATAGGATTGTGTGTGTGTGTGGGGTGTGTGTGGGTGTGTGCGGCTGTGTGTGAATGTGTGTGGGTGTGTGCTAGTGTCTTTGGGTGTGTGTGAGTGGGTTTGGGTGTGTGCATGCGTGTGTTAGAGTGAGTGGGACTGTGCAGGGTGTGCAGGTGGGTTCGGGTGTGTGTGGATGTGTGCAGGAGTGTGCAAGTATATGCGGGTATGTGTGGTTGTGTGCAGGTTGTGTGTGTGATTGGGTGTGTTTGGGTTTGTGTGGGTGTTTGTTAGTGTGTGCGAGAGTGTGTGGGTGTGTATGAGTCTGTGTGGGTCTGTGAGAGTGTGTGTGAGTGCAAGTGCGTGTGTGCGGGTGCTTGAGGTTGTGCGCCTGTGCGAGAGGGTGAGTGGTTGTGTGCAGGTGTGTGAGGGTGTGGGTGTGAGGGTGTGTGTGAGTGTGTGCAGGTGTGTGAGGGTGAGTGGGTGTGTGCAGGTGTGTGCGTATGTGTGCGGGTGTGTGTGAGTGTGTGTGAGTGTGTTTGTGTGTGCGAGTGTCTATGGGTGTTTGTGGGTGTGTGCGGTTGAGTGCAACTGTGTGCAGGTGTGTGCGCGTGTGTATGTGTGTGTGCAGGTGAGTGTGGGTATGTGGGTGTGTGCGGGTGTGTGCGTGTGTGTATAGGTTTCTGTGTGTGTGTGCGGGTGTGTGTGGGTGCGCTCCCCGGGTGGGCTGAATGTCATGACTGTGTTAGGGGAGAGAAGGCCCAAAGAGGCCTTCAGGGAGCTGCCATGGCATAGCAGTGCTCAGGAAAGAGCACCCTTCTTTCTTTAGGCTGGAGGCACACTCGAGTTTCTGCTTGAGGCAGAGGGACGCAGAGAGGCCATCACTGGCTGAAGGCAAAGCAGAGAGATTTTCGGTGGAGCGATGGCTCCATCTGCTGGCTGACAAGCGTGGAAGGCGAAGCCTCGCTCCAACTGAGTTCCTGAGGAAGGTCCCAAGCAGGAGGCACTCTGGCTCCACAAGCTAGAGGGTCCTGCTTAGGACTTCCCAGTGGCTCCAGAGTGGATGGCAAGGGCATGTGGGTTGGAGGGTGCTCGGAAGCCGCAGGGGAGGCTTTGGGCACCCAGTGCTCTGTGACGAAACACGCTGCAGGCCCGAGCATCCATGAACTCCTCCAAGGTTTTGGAGCAGGAAATCTGTCCTTAGCAGAAGGCTTCCTGCAAAGGCCTGCAGGCCTTTCTGGGTGGCTAAGCTGCAGCTCCCTTGCAGGCTGCTGGTCCAGGGGCCTGTGTCCCTTGGTCTAAAGTGCTGTAGGAGGAGCTCCTAGCAAGGGGAGAGCAAGCACCTTGTTTCCCTTGAAGAGACTGGCTTGTACATGGGGAGGCCTGCCAGCAGCGAAGACAGCGCAGGCAGCATGGGGGTTTGGCAGGCAGCTAAGAGGCTGCAGGAGTCCTGCATGAAATAGGGGTCATGACTGGTTTCTCCTCAAGGCCCAATGGCAACGTGCACACACAGCCTCTGGACCTGCAGCTCCCGAGCAGTGCAAGAGACCCCCAGGCAGCACCCTGGGGCCTCCTCGGATGAGCTGTGCTCCATAGAGGGCCTGCCTGCTGGCAATGGCCTAGGCCACCCCAGGCCCTAGAGAGGCCCGGCTGAGCCTGGGATGGGCCCTGCCCTCGCAGTGCTCAGGGAAAACCCGTGTTTGAGGCCAGGCTGCAGGCACATTCAATGTTGTGTCTGCTGCAGAGAGACTTCAGCTAGGACTTCCAGGGGGAATGTGAAACGCTGTGGTTTTTACCTGCAATCCATGTGCCTCACTTGGGGTGCCCGGCCCATCCGTCCCACACTCCTTGGATGTGTGTTCCTCAGACAGCTGGACAGCTGGGGAAGTGGACCTCCCCCAGCAAGGGAGACCTGCCTAGAACATTGCTCTGTGTACAAAGAGGATTCGCTGTGCCTCTGGCACTGGGGAGAGACTTTCTGCACCCAGGAGACACTTGGCACACACAGCGTTTCCCCATGGAAAGTGGTGTGAAAAAGAGCACCCGCCGGGGCTGCATGGCCCTCTGCGGTAGAAGCCCTCCACGCAGCAGGCTGTCATGGACTCGGCTGCAGGCCTTTGTGGCTGGAGAGACTGCAGCTCCTCTGGAGGCTCTGGGCCAATTTTCACTCACCTTCGAGTGCAATAGGCTTGTGGGTTAAGGTGCTTGCAAAGGAAGGCAAGCAGCCTGCTCCTTTCCATTAGGAACACGTGTGGTGAGAGGCTTGGCAGCAGAGAAGAACAAAGAGGGGCAGCCAAGGAGGGGATTTGCATGCAGCTGGGTGGCCCCCAAATCTCCTGTTTCCCAAGCAGGGAATGCCTGCTGTGCCCATCAGTGCCCATTTCTAAGTGGGCACCCAGCCTCTGGATCTGCCCTTTCCCAGCCCTGAAAACACACGCAGGCCACACCCTGAGCCCTTCCAACTGTGAACTTTGCTCCCTGTGAGGGCTGAATGCCACATCTGGCTAAGGTGGGAGAAGGCCCGAGGAGGCCTTGGGGGACCTGCCAAGACATAGCAGTGCTCAGCAATGAGCACTCTGCTTTCTTTTGGCTGGACGCACATTCCAGTTTCTGCTTGAGGCCCGGAGAGGTCAGATAGGCGATCCCCGGGGGAAGGCAGAGCAGAGGGTTTTTCGGTGGAGCGTTGGCTCCCTCTGCTGGCCGTCAAGCGTGGAAGGCTAAGCCTTGCTCCAGCTGAGTTCCTGAGCAAGTTTCCAAGCAGGAGGCACTCTGGCTCCACAAGCTAGAGGACTTCCCAGTGGCTCCAGAGTGGGTGGCAAGGGCATGTGAGTTGGAGGGTGCTCAGAAGCCACAGGGGAGACTTGAGTGTGGTTGGGTGCAGGTGTGCCAATATGTGTGGGTGTGTGCGCATGTGTGCGAGTGTGTTTTAGTGTGTGTGAGAGTGTGCGTGAGTGCGGGCGTGCGAGTGTGTATGGGTGTGTGCGGGTGTGTGTGTGTGTGTGTGTGTGCGGGCATGTGCGTGTGTGTTTTGGTGGGGGTAGGTGTGTGTGTGTGTGTGTAGGCGTGTATGTGTATCTGCGGGTGTGTGCGGGTGTGTATAGGATTGTGTGTGTGTGTGGGGTGTGTGTGGGTGTGTGCGGCTGTGTGTGAATGTGTGTGGGTGTGTGCTAGTGTCTTTGGGTGTGTGTGAGTGGGTTTGGGTGTGTGCATGCGTGTGTTAGAGTGAGTGGGACTGTGCAGGGTGTGCAGGTGGGTTCGGGTGTGTGTGGATGTGTGCAGGAGTGTGCAAGTATATGCGGGTATGTGTGGTTGTGTGCAGGTTGTGTGTGTGATTGGGTGTGTTTGGGTTTGTGTGGGTGTTTGTTAGTGTGTGCGAGAGTGTGTGGGTGTGTATGAGTCTGTGTGGGTCTGTGAGAGTGTGTGTGAGTGCAAGTGCGTGTGTGCGGGTGCTTGAGGTTGTGCGCCTGTGCGAGAGGGTGAGTGGTTGTGTGCAGGTGTGTGAGGGTGTGGGTGTGAGGGTGTGTGTGAGTGTGTGCAGGTGTGTGAGGGTGAGTGGGTGTGTGCAGGTGTGTGCGTATGTGTGCGGGTGTGTGTGAGTGTGTGTGAGTGTGTTTGTGTGTGCGAGTGTCTATGGGTGTTTGTGGGTGTGTGCGGTTGAGTGCGACTGTGTGCAGGTGTGTGCGCGTGTGTATGTGTGTGTGCAGGTGAGTGTGGGTATGTGGGTGTGTGCGGGTGTGTGCGTGTGTGTATAGGTTTCTGTGTGTGTGTGCGGGTGTGTGTGGGTGCGCTCCCCGGGTGGGCTGAATGTCATGACTGTGTTAGGGGAGAGAAGGCCCAAAGAGGCCTTCAGGGAGCTGCCATGTCATAGCAGTGCTCAGGAAAGAGCACCCTTCTTTCTTTAGGCTGGAGGCACACTCGAGTTTCTGCTTGAGGCAGAGGGACGGCAGAGAGGCCATCACTGGCTGAAGGCAAAGCAGAGAGATTTTCGGTGGAGCGATGGCTCCATCTGCTGGCTGACAAGCGTGGAAGGCGAAGCCTCGCTCCAACTGAGTTCCTGAGGAAGGTCCCAAGCAGGAGGCACTCTGGCTCCACAAGCTAGAGGGTCCTGCTTAGGACTTCCCAGTGGCTCCAGAGTGGATGGCAAGGGCATGTGAGTTGGAGGGTGCTCGGAAGCCGCAGGGGAGGCTTTGGGCACCCAGTGCTCTGTGACGAAACACGCTGCAGGCCCGAGCATCCATGAACTCCTCCAAGGTTTTGGAGCAGGAAATCTGTCCTTAGCAGAAGGCTTCCTGCAAAGGCCTGCAGGCCTTTCTGGGTGGCTAAGCTGCAGCTCCCTTGCAGGCTGCTGGTCCAGGGGCCTGTGTCCCTTGGTCTAAAGTGCTGTAGGAGGAGCTCCTAGCAAGGGGAGAGCAAGCACCTTGTTTCCCTTGAAGAGACTGGCTTGTACATGGGGAGGCCTGCCAGCAGCGAAGACAGCGCAGGCAGCATGGGGGTTTGGCAGGCAGCTAAGAGGCTGCAGGAGTCCTGCATGAAATAGGGGTCATGACTGGTTTCTCCTCAAGGCCCAATGGCAACGTGCACACACAGCCTCTGGACCTGCAGCTCCCGAGCAGTGCAAGAGACCCCCAGGCAGCACCCTGGGGCCTCCTCGGATGAGCTGTGCTCCATAGAGGGCCTGCCTGCTGGCAATGGCCTAGGCCACCCCAGGCCCTAGAGAGGCCCGGCTGAGCCTGGGATGGGCCCTGCCCTCGCAGTGCTCAGGGAAAACCCGTGTCTGAGGCCAGGCTGCAGGCACATTCAATGTTGTGTCTGCTGCAGAGAGACTTCAGCTAGGACTTCCAGGGGGAATGTGAAGCGCTGTGGTTTTTACCTGCAATCCATGTGCCTCACTTGGGGTGCCCGGCCCATCCGTCCCACACTCCTTGGATGTGTGTTCCTCAGACAGCTGGACAGCTGGGGAAGTGGACCTCCCCCAGCAAGGGAGACCTGCCTAGAACATTGCTCTGTGTACAAAGAGGATTCGCTGTGCCTCTGGCACTGGGGAGAGACTTTCTGCACCCAGGAGACACTTGGCACACACAGCGTTTCCCCATGGAAAGTGGTGTGAAAAAGAGCACCCGCCGGGGCTGCATGGCCCTCTGCGGTAGAAGCCCTCCACGCAGCAGGCTGTCATGGACTCGGCTGCAGGCCTTTGTGGCTGGAGAGACTGCAGCTCCTCTGGAGGCTCTGGGCCAATTTTCACTCACCTTCGAGTGCAATAGGCTTGTGGGTTAAGGTGCTTGCAAAGGAAGGCAAGCAGCCTGCTCCTTTCCATTAGGAACACGTGTGGTGAGAGGCTTGGCAGCAGAGAAGAACAAAGAGGGGCAGCCAAGGAGGGGATTTGCATGCAGCTGGGTGGCCCCCAAATCTCCTGTTTCCCAAGCAGGGAATGCCTGCTGTGCCCATCAGTGCCCATTTCTAAGTGGGCACCCAGCCTCTGGATCTGCCCTTTCCCAGCCCTGAAAACACACGCAGGCCACACCCTGAGCCCTTCCAACTGTGAACTTTGCTCCCTGTGAGGGCTGAATGCCACATCTGGCTAAGGTGGGAGAAGGCCCGAGGAGGCCTTGGGGGACCTGCCAAGACATAGCAGTGCTCAGCAATGAGCACTCTGCTTTCTTTTGGCTGGACGCACATTCCAGTTTCTGCTTGAGGCCCGGAGAGGTCAGATAGGCGATCCCCGGGGGAAGGCAGAGCAGAGGGTTTTTCGGTGGAGCGTTGGCTCCCTCTGCTGGCCGTCAAGCGTGGAAGGCTAAGCCTTGCTCCAGCTGAGTTCCTGAGCAAGTTTCCAAGCAGGAGGCACTCTGGCTCCACAAGCTAGAGGACTTCCCAGTGGCTCCAGAGTGGGTGGCAAGGGCATGTGAGTTGGAGGGTGCTCAGAAGCCACAGGGGAGACTTGAGTGTGGTTGGGTGCAGGTGTGCCAATATGTGTGGGTGTGTGCGCATGTGTGCGAGTGTGTTTTAGTGTGTGTGAGAGTGTGCGTGAGTGCGGGCGTGCGAGTGTGTATGGGTGTGTGCGGGTGTGTGTGTGTGTGTGTGTGTGCGGGCATGTGCGTGTGTGTTTTGGTGGGGGTAGGTGTGTGTGTGTGTGTGTAGGCGTGTATGTGTATCTGCGGGTGTGTGCGGGTGTGTATAGGATTGTGTGTGTGTGTGGGGTGTGTGTGGGTGTGTGCGGCTGTGTGTGAATGTGTGTGGGTGTGTGCTAGTGTCTTTGGGTGTGTGTGAGTGGGTTTGGGTGTGTGCATGCGTGTGTTAGAGTGAGTGGGACTGTGCAGGGTGTGCAGGTGGGTTCGGGTGTGTGTGGATGTGTGCAGGAGTGTGCAAGTATATGCGGGTATGTGTGGTTGTGTGCAGGTTGTGTGTGTGATTGGGTGTGTTTGGGTTTGTGTGGGTGTTTGTTAGTGTGTGCGAGAGTGTGTGGGTGTGTATGAGTCTGTGTGGGTCTGTGAGAGTGTGTGTGAGTGCAAGTGCGTGTGTGCGGGTGCTTGAGGTTGTGCGCCTGTGCGAGAGGGTGAGTGGTTGTGTGCAGGTGTGTGAGGGTGTGGGTGTGAGGGTGTGTGTGAGTGTGTGCAGGTGTGTGAGGGTGAGTGGGTGTGTGCAGGTGTGTGCGTATGTGTGCGGGTGTGTGTGAGTGTGTGTGAGTGTGTTTGTGTGTGCGAGTGTCTATGGGTGTTTGTGGGTGTGTGCGGTTGAGTGCGACTGTGTGCAGGTGTGTGCGCGTGTGTATGTGTGTGTGCAGGTGAGTGTGGGTATGTGGGTGTGTGCGGGTGTGTGCGTGTGTGTATAGGTTTCTGTGTGTGTGTGCGGGTGTGTGTGGGTGCGCTCCCCGGGTGGGCTGAATGTCATGACTGTGTTAGGGGAGAGAAGGCCCAAAGAGGCCTTCAGGGAGCTGCCATGGCATAGCAGTGCTCAGGAAAGAGCACCCTTCTTTCTTTAGGCTGGAGGCACACTCGAGTTTCTGCTTGAGGCAGAGGGACGGCAGAGAGGCCATCACTGGCTGAAGGCAAAGCAGAGAGATTTTCGGTGGAGCGATGGCTCCATCTGCTGGCTGACAAGCGTGGAAGGCGAAGCCTCGCTCCAACTGAGTTCCTGAGGAAGGTCCCAAGCAGGAGGCACTCTGGCTCCACAAGCTAGAGGGTCCTGCTTAGGACTTCCCAGTGGCTCCAGAGTGGATGGCAAGGGCATGTGGGTTGGAGGGTGCTCGGAAGCCGCAGGGGAGGCTTTGGGCACCCAGTGCTCTGTGACGAAACACGCTGCAGGCCCGAGCATCCATGAACTCCTCCAAGGTTTTGGAGCAGGAAATCTGTCCTTAGCAGAAGGCTTCCTGCAAAGGCCTGCAGGCCTTTCTGGGTGGCTAAGCTGCAGCTCCCTTGCAGGCTGCTGGTCCAGGGGCCTGTGTCCCTTGGTCTAAAGTGCTGTAGGAGGAGCTCCTAGCAAGGGGAGAGCAAGCACCTTGTTTCCCTTGAAGAGACTGGCTTGTACATGGGGAGGCCTGCCAGCAGCGAAGACAGCGCAGGCAGCATGGGGGTTTGGCAGGCAGCTAAGAGGCTGCAGGAGTCCTGCATGAAACAGGGGTCATGACTGGTTTCTCCTCAAGGCCCAATGGCAACGTGCACACACAGCCTCTGGACCTGCAGCTCCCGAGCAGTGCAAGAGACCCCCAGGCAGCACCCTGGGGCCTCCTCGGATGAGCTGTGCTCCATAGAGGGCCTGCCTGCTGGCAATGGCCTAGGCCACCCCAGGCCCTAGAGAGGCCCGGCTGAGCCTGGGATGGGCCCTGCCCTCGCAGTGCTCAGGGAAAACCCGTGTTTGAGGCCAGGCTGCAGGCACATTCAATGTTGTGTCTGCTGCAGAGAGACTTCAGCTAGGACTTCCAGGGGGAATGTGAAGCGCTGTGGTTTTTACCTGCAATCCATGTGCCTCACTTGGGGTGCCCGGCCCATCCGTCCCACACTCCTTGGATGTGTGTTCCTCAGACAGCTGGACAGCTGGGGAAGTGGACCTCCCCCAGCAAGGGAGACCTGCCTAGAACATTGCTCTGTGTACAAAGAGGATTCGCTGTGCCTCTGGCACTGGGGAGAGACTTTCTGCACCCAGGAGACACTTGGCACACACAGCGTTTCCCCATGGAAAGTGGTGTGAAAAAGAGCACCCGCCGAGGCTGCATGGCCCTCTGCGGTAGAAGCCCTCCACGCAGCAGGCTGTCATGGACTCGGCTGCAGGCCTTTGTGGCTGGAGAGACTGCAGCTCCTCTGGAGGCTCTGGGCCAATTTTCACTCACCTTCGAGTGCAATAGGCTTGTGGGTTAAGGTGCTTGCAAAGGAAGGCAAGCAGCCTGCTCCTTTCCATTAGGAACACGTGTGGTGAGAGGCTTGGCAGCAGAGAAGAACAAAGAGGGGCAGCCAAGGAGGGGATTTGCATGCAGCTGGGTGGCCCCCAAATCTCCTGTTTCCCAAGCAGGGAATGCCTGCTGTGCCCATCAGTGCCCATTTCTAAGTGGGCACCCAGCCTCTGGATCTGCCCTTTCCCAGCCCTGAAAACACACGCAGGCCACACCCTGAGCCCTTCCAACTGTGAACTTTGCTCCCTGTGAGGGCTGAATGCCACATCTGGCTAAGGTGGGAGAAGGCCCGAGGAGGCCTTGGGGGACCTGCCAAGACATAGCAGTGCTCAGCAATGAGCACTCTGCTTTCTTTTGGCTGGACGCACATTCCAGTTTCTGCTTGAGGCCCGGAGAGGTCAGATAGGCGATCCCCGGGGGAAGGCAGAGCAGAGGGTTTTTCGGTGGAGCGTTGGCTCCCTCTGCTGGCCGTCAAGCGTGGAAGGCTAAGCCTTGCTCCAGCTGAGTTCCTGAGCAAGTTTCCAAGCAGGAGGCACTCTGGCTCCACAAGCTAGAGGACTTCCCAGTGGCTCCAGAGTGGGTGGCAAGGGCATGTGAGATGGAGGGTGCTCAGAAGCCACAGGGGAGACTTGAGTGTGGTTGGGTGCAGGTGTGCCAATATGTGTGGGTGTGTGCGCATGTGTGCGAGTGTGTTTTAGTGTGTGTGAGAGTGTGCGTGAGTGCGGGCGTGCGAGTGTGTATGGGTGTGTGCGGGTGTGTGTGTGTGTGTGTGTGCGGGCATGTGCGTGTGTGTTTTGGTGGGGGTAGGTGTGTGTGTGTGTGTGTAGGCGTGTATGTGTATCTGCGGGTGTGTATAGGATTGTGTGTGTGTGTGGGGTGTGTGTGGGTGTGTGCGGCTGTGTGTGAATGTGTGTGGGTGTGTGCTAGTGTCTTTGGGTGTGTGTGAGTGGGTTTGGGTGTGTGCATGCGTGTGTTAGAGTGAGTGGGACTGTGCAGGGTGTGCAGGTGGGTTCGGGTGTGTGTGGATGTGTGCAGGAGTGTGCAAGTATATGCGGGTATGTGTGGTTGTGTGCAGGTTGTGTGTGTGATTGGGTGTGTTTGGGTTTGTGTGGGTGTTTGTTAGTGTGTGCGAGAGTGTGTGGGTGTGTATGAGTCTGTGTGGGTCTGTGAGAGTGTGTGTGAGTGCAAGTGCGTGTGTGCGGGTGCTTGAGGTTGTGCGCCTGTGCGAGAGGGTGAGTGGTTGTGTGCAGGTGTGTGAGGGTGTGGGTGTGAGGGTGTGTGTGAGTGTGTGCAGGTGTGTGAGGGTGAGTGGGTGTGTGCAGGTGTGTGCGTATGTGTGCGGGTGTGTGTGAGTGTGTGTGAGTGTGTTTGTGTGTGCGAGTGTCTATGGGTGTTTGTGGGTGTGTGCGGTTGAGTGCGACTGTGTGCAGGTGTGTATGTGTGTGTGCAGGTGAGTGTGGGTATGTGGGTGTGTGCGGGTGTGTGCGTGTGTGTATAGGTTTCTGTGTGTGTGTGCGGGTGTGTGTGGGTGCGCTCCCCGGGTGGGCTGAATGTCATGACTGTGTTAGGGGAGAGAAGGCCCAAAGAGGCCTTCAGGGAGCTGCCATGGCATAGCAGTGCTCAGGAAAGAGCACCCTTCTTTCTTTAGGCTGGAGGCACACTCGAGTTTCTGCTTGAGGCAGAGGGACGGCAGAGAGGCCATCACTGGCTGAAGGCAAAGCAGAGAGATTTTCGGTGGAGCGATGGCTCCATCTGCTGGCTGACAAGCGTGGAAGGCGAAGCCTCGCTCCAACTGAGTTCCTGAGGAAGGTCCCAAGCAGGAGGCACTCTGGCTCCACAAGCTAGAGGGTCCTGCTTAGGACTTCCCAGTGGCTCCAGAGTGGATGGCAAGGGCATGTGGGTTGGAGGGTGCTCGGAAGCCGCAGGGGAGGCTTTGGGCACCCAGTGCTCTGTGACGAAACACGCTGCAGGCCCGAGCATCCATGAACTCCTCCAAGGTTTTGGAGCAGGAAATCTGTCCTTAGCAGAAGGCTTCCTGCAAAGGCCTGCAGGCCTTTCTGGGTGGCTAAGCTGCAGCTCCCTTGCAGGCTGCTGGTCCAGGGGCCTGTGTCCCTTGGTCTAAAGTGCTGTAGGAGGAGCTCCTAGCAAGGGGAGAGCAAGCACCTTGTTTCCCTTGAAGAGACTGGCTTGTACATGGGGAGGCCTGCCAGCAGCGAAGACAGCGCAGGCAGCATGGGGGTTTGGCAGGCAGCTAAGAGGCTGCAGGAGTCCTGCATGAAATAGGGGTCATGACTGGTTTCTCCTCAAGGCCCAATGGCAACGTGCACACACAGCCTCTGGACCTGCAGCTCCCGAGCAGTGCAAGAGACCCCCAGGCAGCACCCTGGGGCCTCCTCGGATGAGCTGTGCTCCATAGAGGGCCTGCCTGCTGGCAATGGCCTAGGCCACCCCAGGCCCTAGAGAGGCCCGGCTGAGCCTGGGATGGGCCCTGCCCTCGCAGTGCTCAGGGAAAACCCGTGTTTGAGACCAGGCTGCAGGCACATTCAATGTTGTGTCTGCTGCAGAGAGACTTCAGCTAGGACTTCCAGGGGGAATGTGAAGCGCTGTGGTTTTTACCTGCAATCCATGTGCCTCACTTGGGGTGCCCGGCCCATCCGTCCCACACTCCTTGGATGTGTGTTCCTCAGACAGCTGGACAGCTGGGGAAGTGGACCTCCCCCAGCAAGGGAGACCTGCCTAGAACATTGCTCTGTGTACAAAGAGGATTCGCTGTGCCTCTGGCACTGGGGAGAGACTTTCTGCACCCAGGAGACACTTGGCACACACAGCGTTTCCCCATGGAAAGTGGTGTGAAAAAGAGCACCCGCCGGGGCTGCATGGCCCTCTGCGGTAGAAGCCCTCCACGCAGCAGGCTGTCATGGACTCGGCTGCAGGCCTTTGTGGCTGGAGAGACTGCAGCTCCTCTGGAGGCTCTGGGCCAATTTTCACTCACCTTCGAGTGCAATAGGCTTGTGGGTTAAGGTGCTTGCAAAGGAAGGCAAGCAGCCTGCTCCTTTCCATTAGGAACACGTGTGGTGAGAGGCTTGGCAGCAGAGAAGAACAAAGAGGGGCAGCCAAGGAGGGGATTTGCATGCAGCTGGGTGGCCCCCAAATCTCCTGTTTCCCAAGCAGGGAATGCCTGCTGTGCCCATCAGTGCCCATTTCTAAGTGGGCACCCAGCCTCTGGATCTGCCCTTTCCCAGCCCTGAAAACACACGCAGGCCACACCCTGAGCCCTTCCAACTGTGAACTTTGCTCCCTGTGAGGGCTGAATGCCACATCTGGCTAAGGTGGGAGAAGGCCCGAGGAGGCCTTGGGGGACCTGCCAAGACATAGCAGTGCTCAGCAATGAGCACTCTGCTTTCTTTTGGCTGGACGCACATTCCAGTTTCTGCTTGAGGCCCGGAGAGGTCAGATAGGCGATCCCCGGGGGAAGGCAGAGCAGAGGGTTTTTCGGTGGAGCGTTGGCTCCCTCTGCTGGCCGTCAAGCGTGGAAGGCTAAGCCTTGCTCCAGCTGAGTTCCTGAGCAAGTTTCCAAGCAGGAGGCACTCTGGCTCCACAAGCTAGAGGACTTCCCAGTGGCTCCAGAGTGGGTGGCAAGGGCATGTGAGTTGGAGGGTGCTCAGAAGCCACAGGGGAGACTTGAGTGTGGTTGGGTGCAGGTGTGCCAATATGTGTGGGTGTGTGCGCATGTGTGCGAGTGTGTTTTAGTGTGTGTGAGAGTGTGCGTGAGTGCGGGTGTGCGAGTGTGTATGGGTGTGTGCGGGTGTGTGTGTGTGTGTGTGTGCGGGCATGTGCGTGTGTGTTTTGGTGGGGGTAGGTGTGTGTGTGTGTGTGTAGGCGTGTATGTGTATCTGCGGGTGTGTGCGGGTGTGTATAGGATTGTGTGTGTGTGTGGGGTGTGTGTGGGTGTGTGCGGCTGTGTGTGAATGTGTGTGGGTGTGTGCTAGTGTCTTTGGGTGTGTGTGAGTGGGTTTGGGTGTGTGCATGCGTGTGTTAGAGTGAGTGGGACTGTGCAGGGTGTGCAGGTGGGTTCGGGTGTGTGTGGATGTGTGCAGGAGTGTGCAAGTATATGCGGGTATGTGTGGTTGTGTGCAGGTTGTGTGTGTGATTGGGTGTGTTTGGGTTTGTGTGGGTGTTTGTTAGTGTGTGCGAGAGTGTGTGGGTGTGTATGAGTCTGTGTGGGTCTGTGAGAGTGTGTGTGAGTGCAAGTGCGTGTGTGCGGGTGCTTGAGGTTGTGCGCCTGTGCGAGAGGGTGAGTGGTTGTGTGCAGGTGTGTGAGGGTGTGGGTGTGAGGGTGTGTGTGAGTGTGTGCAGGTGTGTGAGGGTGAGTGGGTGTGTGCAGGTGTGTGCGTATGTGTGCGGGTGTGTGTGAGTGTGTGTGAGTGTGTTTGTGTGTGCGAGTGTCTATGGGTGTTTGTGGGTGTGTGCGGTTGAGTGCGACTGTGTGCAGGTGTGTGCGCGTGTGTATGTGTGTGTGCAGGTGAGTGTGGGTATGTGGGTGTGTGCGGGTGTGTGCGTGTGTGTATAGGTTTCTGTGTGTGTGTGCGGGTGTGTGTGGGTGCGCTCCCCGGGTGGGCTGAATGTCATGACTGTGTTAGGGGAGAGAAGGCCCAAAGAGGCCTTCAGGGAGCTGCCATGGCATAGCAGTGCTCAGGAAAGAGCACCCTTCTTTCTTTAGGCTGGAGGCACACTCGAGTTTCTGCTTGAGGCAGAGGGACGGCAGAGAGGCCATCACTGGCTGAAGGCAAAGCAGAGAGATTTTCGGTGGAGCGATGGCTCCATCTGCTGGCTGACAAGCGTGGAAGGCGAAGCCTCGCTCCAACTGAGTTCCTGAGGAAGGTCCCAAGCAGGAGGCACTCTGGCTCCACAAGCTAGAGGGTCCTGCTTAGGACTTCCCAGTGGCTCCAGAGTGGATGGCAAGGGCATGTGAGTTGGAGGGTGCTCGGAAGCCGCAGGGGAGGCTTTGGGCACCCAGTGCTCTGTGACGAAACACGCTGCAGGCCCGAGCATCCATGAACTCCTCCAAGGTTTTGGAGCAGGAAATCTGTCCTTAGCAGAAGGCTTCCTGCAAAGGCCTGCAGGCCTTTCTGGGTGGCTAAGCTGCAGCTCCCTTGCAGGCTGCTGGTCCAGGGGCCTGTGTCCCTTGGTCTAAAGTGCTGTAGGAGGAGCTCCTAGCAAGGGGAGAGCAAGCACCTTGTTTCCCTTGAAGAGACTGGCTTGTACATGGGGAGGCCTGCCAGCAGCGAAGACAGCGCAGGCAGCATGGGGGTTTGGCAGGCAGCTAAGAGGCTGCAGGAGTCCTGCATGAAATAGGGGTCATGACTGGTTTCTCCTCAAGGCCCAATGGCAACGTGCACACACAGCCTCTGGACCTGCAGCTCCCGAGCAGTGCAAGAGACCCCCAGGCAGCACCCTGGGGCCTCCTCGGATGAGCTGTGCTCCATAGAGGGCCTGCCTGCTGGCAATGGCCTAGGCCACCCCAGGCCCTAGAGAGGCCCGGCTGAGCCTGGGATGGGCCCTGCCCTCGCAGTGCTCAGGGAAAACCCGTGTTTGAGGCCAGGCTGCAGGCACATTCAATGTTGTGTCTGCTGCAGAGAGACTTCAGCTAGGACTTCCAGGGGGAATGTGAAGCGCTGTGGTTTTTACCTGCAATCCATGTGCCTCACTTGGGGTGCCCGGCCCATCCGTCCCACACTCCTTGGATGTGTGTTCCTCAGACAGCTGGACAGCTGGGGAAGTGGACCTCCCCCAGCAAGGGAGACCTGCCTAGAACATTGCTCTGTGTACAAAGAGGATTCGCTGTGCCTCTGGCACTGGGGAGAGACTTTCTGCACCCAGGAGACACTTGGCACACACAGCGTTTCCCCATGGAAAGTGGTGTGAAAAAGAGCACCCGCCGGGGCTGCATGGCCCTCTGCGGTAGAAGCCCTCCACGCAGCAGGCTGTCATGGACTCGGCTGCAGGCCTTTGTGGCTGGAGAGACTGCAGCTCCTCTGGAGGCTCTGGGCCAATTTTCACTCACCTTCGAGTGCAATAGGCTTGTGGGTTAAGGTGCTTGCAAAGGAAGGCAAGCAGCCTGCTCCTTTCCATTAGGAACACGTGTGGTGAGAGGCTTGGCAGCAGAGAAGAACAAAGAGGGGCAGCCAAGGAGGGGATTTGCATGCAGCTGGGTGGCCCCCAAATCTCCTGTTTCCCAAGCAGGGAATGCCTGCTGTGCCCATCAGTGCCCATTTCTAAGTGGGCACCCAGCCTCTGGATCTGCCCTTTCCCAGCCCTGAAAACACACGCAGGCCACACCCTGAGCCCTTCCAACTGTGAACTTTGCTCCCTGTGAGGGCTGAATGCCACATCTGGCTAAGGTGGGAGAAGGCCCGAGGAGGCCTTGGGGGACCTGCCAAGACATAGCAGTGCTCAGCAATGAGCACTCTGCTTTCTTTTGGCTGGACGCACATTCCAGTTTCTGCTTGAGGCCCGGAGAGGTCAGATAGGCGATCCCCGGGGGAAGGCAGAGCAGAGGGTTTTTCGGTGGAGCGTTGGCTCCCTCTGCTGGCCGTCAAGCGTGGAAGGCTAAGCCTTGCTCCAGCTGAGTTCCTGAGCAAGTTTCCAAGCAGGAGGCACTCTGGCTCCACAAGCTAGAGGACTTCCCAGTGGCTCCAGAGTGGGTGGCAAGGGCATGTGAGTTGGAGGGTGCTCAGAAGCCACAGGGGAGACTTGAGTGTGGTTGGGTGCAGGTGTGCCAATATGTGTGGGTGTGTGCGCATGTGTGCGAGTGTGTTTTAGTGTGTGTGAGAGTGTGCGTGAGTGCGGGCGTGCGAGTGTGTATGGGTGTGTGCGGGTGTGTGTGTGTGTGTGTGTGTGCGGGCATGTGCGTGTGTGTTTTGGTGGGGGTAGGTGTGTGTGTGTGTGTGTAGGCGTGTATGTGTATCTGCGGGTGTGTGCGGGTGTGTATAGGATTGTGTGTGTGTGTGGGGTGTGTGTGGGTGTGTGCGGCTGTGTGTGAATGTGTGTGGGTGTGTGCTAGTGTCTTTGGGTGTGTGTGAGTGGGTTTGGGTGTGTGCATGCGTGTGTTAGAGTGAGTGGGACTGTGCAGGGTGTGCAGGTGGGTTCGGGTGTGTGTGGATGTGTGCAGGAGTGTGCAAGTATATGCGGGTATGTGTGGTTGTGTGCAGGTTGTGTGTGTGATTGGGTGTGTTTGGGTTTGTGTGGGTGTTTGTTAGTGTGTGCGAGAGTGTGTGGGTGTGTATGAGTCTGTGTGGGTCTGTGAGAGTGTGTGTGAGTGCAAGTGCGTGTGTGCGGGTGCTTGAGGTTGTGCGCCTGTGCGAGAGGGTGAGTGGTTGTGTGCAGGTGTGTGAGGGTGTGGGTGTGAGGGTGTGTGTGAGTGTGTGCAGGTGTGTGAGGGTGAGTGGGTGTGTGCAGGTGTGTGCGTATGTGTGCGGGTGTGTGTGAGTGTGTGTGAGTGTGTTTGTGTGTGCGAGTGTCTATGGGTGTTTGTGGGTGTGTGCGGTTGAGTGCGACTGTGTGCAGGTGTGTGCGCGTGTGTATGTGTGTGTGCAGGTGAGTGTGGGTATGTGGGTGTGTGCGGGTGTGTGCGTGTGTGTATAGGTTTCTGTGTGTGTGTGCGGGTGTGTGTGGGTGCGCTCCCCGGGTGGGCTGAATGTCATGACTGTGTTAGGGGAGAGAAGGCCCAAAGAGGCCTTCAGGGAGCTGCCATGGCATAGCAGTGCTCAGGAAAGAGCACCCTTCTTTCTTTAGGCTGGAGGCACACTCGAGTTTCTGCTTGAGGCAGAGGGACGGCAGAGAGGCCATCACTGGCTGAAGGCAAAGCAGAGAGATTTTCGGTGGAGCGATGGCTCCATCTGCTGGCTGACAAGCGTGGAAGGCGAAGCCTCGCTCCAACTGAGTTCCTGAGGAAGGTCCCAAGCAGGAGGCACTCTGGCTCCACAAGCTAGAGGGTCCTGCTTAGGACTTCCCAGTGGCTCCAGAGTGGATGGCAAGGGCATGTGGGTTGGAGGGTGCTCGGAAGCCGCAGGGGAGGCTTTGGGCACCCAGTGCTCTGTGACGAAACACGCTGCAGGCCCGAGCATCCATGAACTCCTCCAAGGTTTTGGAGCAGGAAATCTGTCCTTAGCAGAAGGCTTCCTGCAAAGGCCTGCAGGCCTTTCTGGGTGGCTAAGCTGCAGCTCCCTTGCAGGCTGCTGGTCCAGGGGCCTGTGTCCCTTGGTCTAAAGTGCTGTAGGAGGAGCTCCTAGCAAGGGGAGAGCAAGCACCTTGTTTCCCTTGAAGAGACTGGCTTGTACATGGGGAGGCCTGCCAGCAGCGAAGACAGCGCAGGCAGCATGGGGGTTTGGCAGGCAGCTAAGAGGCTGCAGGAGTCCTGCATGAAATAGGGGTCATGACTGGTTTCTCCTCAAGGCCCAATGGCAACGTGCACACACAGCCTCTGGACCTGCAGCTCCCGAGCAGTGCAAGAGACCCCCAGGCAGCACCCTGGGGCCTCCTCGGATGAGCTGTGCTCCATAGAGGGCCTGCCTGCTGGCAATGGCCTAGGCCACCCCAGGCCCTAGAGAGGCCCGGCTGAGCCTGGGATGGGCCCTGCCCTCGCAGTGCTCAGGGAAAACCCGTGTTTGAGGCCAGGCTGCAGGCACATTCAATGTTGTGTCTGCTGCAGAGAGACTTCAGCTAGGACTTCCAGGGGGAATGTGAAGTGCTGTGGTTTTTACCTGCAATCCATGTGCCTCACTTGGGGTGCCCGGCCCATCCGTCCCACACTCCTTGGATGTGTGTTCCTCAGACAGCTGGACAGCTGGGGAAGTGGACCTCCCCCAGCAAGGGAGACCTGCCTAGAACATTGCTCTGTGTACAAAGAGGATTCGCTGTGCCTCTGGCACTGGGGAGAGACTTTCTGCACCCAGGAGACACTTGGCACACACAGCGTTTCCCCATGGAAAGTGGTGTGAAAAAGAGCACCCGCCGGGGCTGCATGGCCCTCTGCGGTAGAAGCCCTCCACGCAGCAGGCTGTCATGGACTCGGCTGCAGGCCTTTGTGGCTGGAGAGACTGCAGCTCCTCTGGAGGCTCTGGGCCAATTTTCACTCACCTTCGAGTGCAATAGGCTTGTGGGTTAAGGTGCTTGCAAAGGAAGGCAAGCAGCCTGCTCCTTTCCATTAGGAACACGTGTGGTGAGAGGCTTGGCAGCAGAGAAGAACAAAGAGGGGCAGCCAAGGAGGGGATTTGCATGCAGCTGGGTGGCCCCCAAATCTCCTGTTTCCCAAGCAGGGAATGCCTGCTGTGCCCATCAGTGCCCATTTCTAAGTGGGCACCCAGCCTCTGGATCTGCCCTTTCCCAGCCCTGAAAACACACGCAGGCCACACCCTGAGCCCTTCCAACTGTGAACTTTGCTCCCTGTGAGGGCTGAATGCCACATCTGGCTAAGGTGGGAGAAGGCCCGAGGAGGCCTTGGGGGACCTGCCAAGACATAGCAGTGCTCAGCAATGAGCACTCTGCTTTCTTTTGGCTGGACGCACATTCCAGTTTCTGCTTGAGGCCCGGAGAGGTCAGATAGGCGATCCCCGGGGGAAGGCAGAGCAGAGGGTTTTTCGGTGGAGCGTTGGCTCCCTCTGCTGGCCGTCAAGCGTGGAAGGCTAAGCCTTGCTCCAGCTGAGTTCCTGAGCAAGTTTCCAAGCAGGAGGCACTCTGGCTCCACAAGCTAGAGGACTTCCCAGTGGCTCCAGAGTGGGTGGCAAGGGCATGTGAGTTGGAGGGTGCTCAGAAGCCACAGGGGAGACTTGAGTGTGGTTGGGTGCAGGTGTGCCAATATGTGTGGGTGTGTGCGCATGTGTGCGAGTGTGTTTTAGTGTGTGTGAGAGTGTGCGTGAGTGCGGGCGTGCGAGTGTGTATGGGTGTGTGCGGGTGTGTGTGTGTGTGTGTGTGTGCGGGCATGTGCGTGTGTGTTTTGGTGGGGGTAGGTGTGTGTGTGTGTGTGTAGGCGTGTATGTGTATCTGCGGGTGTGTGCGGGTGTGTATAGGATTGTGTGTGTGTGTGGGGTGTGTGTGGGTGTGTGCGGCTGTGTGTGAATGTGTGTGGGTGTGTGCTAGTGTCTTTGGGTGTGTGTGAGTGGGTTTGGGTGTGTGCATGCGTGTGTTAGAGTGAGTGGGACTGTGCAGGGTGTGCAGGTGGGTTCGGGTGTGTGTGGATGTGTGCAGGAGTGTGCAAGTATATGCGGGTATGTGTGGTTGTGTGCAGGTTGTGTGTGTGATTGGGTGTGTTTGGGTTTGTGTGGGTGTTTGTTAGTGTGTGCGAGAGTGTGTGGGTGTGTATGAGTCTGTGTGGGTCTGTGAGAGTGTGTGTGAGTGCAAGTGCGTGTGTGCGGGTGCTTGAGGTTGTGCGCCTGTGCGAGAGGGTGAGTGGTTGTGTGCAGGTGTGTGAGGGTGTGGGTGTGAGGGTGTGTGTGAGTGTGTGCAGGTGTGTGAGGGTGAGTGGGTGTGTGCAGGTGTGTGCGTATGTGTGCGGGTGTGTGTGAGTGTGTGTGAGTGTGTTTGTGTGTGCGAGTGTCTATGGGTGTTTGTGGGTGTGTGCGGTTGAGTGCAACTGTGTGCAGGTGTGTGCGCGTGTGTATGTGTGTGTGCAGGTGAGTGTGGGTATGTGGGTGTGTGCGGGTGTGTGCGTGTGTGTATAGGTTTCTGTGTGTGTGTGCGGGTGTGTGTGGGTGCGCTCCCCGGGTGGGCTGAATGTCATGACTGTGTTAGGGGAGAGAAGGCCCAAAGAGGCCTTCAGGGAGCTGCCATGGCATAGCAGTGCTCAGGAAAGAGCACCCTTCTTTCTTTAGGCTGGAGGCACACTCGAGTTTCTGCTTGAGGCAGAGGGACGCAGAGAGGCCATCACTGGCTGAAGGCAAAGCAGAGAGATTTTCGGTGGAGCGATGGCTCCATCTGCTGGCTGACAAGCGTGGAAGGCGAAGCCTCGCTCCAACTGAGTTCCTGAGGAAGGTCCCAAGCAGGAGGCACTCTGGCTCCACAAGCTAGAGGGTCCTGCTTAGGACTTCCCAGTGGCTCCAGAGTGGATGGCAAGGGCATGTGGGTTGGAGGGTGCTCGGAAGCCGCAGGGGAGGCTTTGGGCACCCAGTGCTCTGTGACGAAACACGCTGCAGGCCCGAGCATCCATGAACTCCTCCAAGGTTTTGGAGCAGGAAATCTGTCCTTAGCAGAAGGCTTCCTGCAAAGGCCTGCAGGCCTTTCTGGGTGGCTAAGCTGCAGCTCCCTTGCAGGCTGCTGGTCCAGGGGCCTGTGTCCCTTGGTCTAAAGTGCTGTAGGAGGAGCTCCTAGCAAGGGGAGAGCAAGCACCTTGTTTCCCTTGAAGAGACTGGCTTGTACATGGGGAGGCCTGCCAGCAGCGAAGACAGCGCAGGCAGCATGGGGGTTTGGCAGGCAGCTAAGAGGCTGCAGGAGTCCTGCATGAAATAGGGGTCATGACTGGTTTCTCCTCAAGGCCCAATGGCAACGTGCACACACAGCCTCTGGACCTGCAGCTCCCGAGCAGTGCAAGAGACCCCCAGGCAGCACCCTGGGGCCTCCTCGGATGAGCTGTGCTCCATAGAGGGCCTGCCTGCTGGCAATGGCCTAGGCCACCCCAGGCCCTAGAGAGGCCCGGCTGAGCCTGGGATGGGCCCTGCCCTCGCAGTGCTCAGGGAAAACCCGTGTTTGAGGCCAGGCTGCAGGCACATTCAATGTTGTGTCTGCTGCAGAGAGACTTCAGCTAGGACTTCCAGGGGGAATGTGAAACGCTGTGGTTTTTACCTGCAATCCATGTGCCTCACTTGGGGTGCCCGGCCCATCCGTCCCACACTCCTTGGATGTGTGTTCCTCAGACAGCTGGACAGCTGGGGAAGTGGACCTCCCCCAGCAAGGGAGACCTGCCTAGAACATTGCTCTGTGTACAAAGAGGATTCGCTGTGCCTCTGGCACTGGGGAGAGACTTTCTGCACCCAGGAGACACTTGGCACACACAGCGTTTCCCCATGGAAAGTGGTGTGAAAAAGAGCACCCGCCGGGGCTGCATGGCCCTCTGCGGTAGAAGCCCTCCACGCAGCAGGCTGTCATGGACTCGGCTGCAGGCCTTTGTGGCTGGAGAGACTGCAGCTCCTCTGGAGGCTCTGGGCCAATTTTCACTCACCTTCGAGTGCAATAGGCTTGTGGGTTAAGGTGCTTGCAAAGGAAGGCAAGCAGCCTGCTCCTTTCCATTAGGAACACGTGTGGTGAGAGGCTTGGCAGCAGAGAAGAACAAAGAGGGGCAGCCAAGGAGGGGATTTGCATGCAGCTGGGTGGCCCCCAAATCTCCTGTTTCCCAAGCAGGGAATGCCTGCTGTGCCCATCAGTGCCCATTTCTAAGTGGGCACCCAGCCTCTGGATCTGCCCTTTCCCAGCCCTGAAAACACACGCAGGCCACACCCTGAGCCCTTCCAACTGTGAACTTTGCTCCCTGTGAGGGCTGAATGCCACATCTGGCTAAGGTGGGAGAAGGCCCGAGGAGGCCTTGGGGGACCTGCCAAGACATAGCAGTGCTCAGCAATGAGCACTCTGCTTTCTTTTGGCTGGACGCACATTCCAGTTTCTGCTTGAGGCCCGGAGAGGTCAGATAGGCGATCCCCGGGGGAAGGCAGAGCAGAGGGTTTTTCGGTGGAGCGTTGGCTCCCTCTGCTGGCCGTCAAGCGTGGAAGGCTAAGCCTTGCTCCAGCTGAGTTCCTGAGCAAGTTTCCAAGCAGGAGGCACTCTGGCTCCACAAGCTAGAGGACTTCCCAGTGGCTCCAGAGTGGGTGGCAAGGGCATGTGAGTTGGAGGGTGCTCAGAAGCCACAGGGGAGACTTGAGTGTGGTTGGGTGCAGGTGTGCCAATATGTGTGGGTGTGTGCGCATGTGTGCGAGTGTGTTTTAGTGTGTGTGAGAGTGTGCGTGAGTGCGGGCGTGCGAGTGTGTATGGGTGTGTGCGGGTGTGTGTGTGTGTGTGTGTGTGCGGGCATGTGCGTGTGTGTTTTGGTGGGGGTAGGTGTGTGTGTGTGTGTGTAGGCGTGTATGTGTATCTGCGGGTGTGTGCGGGTGTGTATAGGATTGTGTGTGTGTGTGGGGTGTGTGTGGGTGTGTGCGGCTGTGTGTGAATGTGTGTGGGTGTGTGCTAGTGTCTTTGGGTGTGTGTGAGTGGGTTTGGGTGTGTGCATGCGTGTGTTAGAGTGAGTGGGACTGTGCAGGGTGTGCAGGTGGGTTCGGGTGTGTGTGGATGTGTGCAGGAGTGTGCAAGTATATGCGGGTATGTGTGGTTGTGTGCAGGTTGTGTGTGTGATTGGGTGTGTTTGGGTTTGTGTGGGTGTTTGTTAGTGTGTGCGAGAGTGTGTGGGTGTGTATGAGTCTGTGTGGGTCTGTGAGAGTGTGTGTGAGTGCAAGTGCGTGTGTGCGGGTGCTTGAGGTTGTGCGCCTGTGCGAGAGGGTGAGTGGTTGTGTGCAGGTGTGTGAGGGTGTGGGTGTGAGGGTGTGTGTGAGTGTGTGCAGGTGTGTGAGGGTGAGTGGGTGTGTGCAGGTGTGTGCGTATGTGTGCGGGTGTGTGTGAGTGTGTGTGAGTGTGTTTGTGTGTGCGAGTGTCTATGGGTGTTTGTGGGTGTGTGCGGTTGAGTGCGACTGTGTGCAGGTGTGTGCGCGTGTGTATGTGTGTGTGCAGGTGAGTGTGGGTATGTGGGTGTGTGCGGGTGTGTGCGTGTGTGTATAGGTTTCTGTGTGTGTGTGCGGGTGTGTGTGGGTGCGCTCCCCGGGTGGGCTGAATGTCATGACTGTGTTAGGGGAGAGAAGGCCCAAAGAGGCCTTCAGGGAGCTGCCATGTCATAGCAGTGCTCAGGAAAGAGCACCCTTCTTTCTTTAGGCTGGAGGCACACTCGAGTTTCTGCTTGAGGCAGAGGGACGGCAGAGAGGCCATCACTGGCTGAAGGCAAAGCAGAGAGATTTTCGGTGGAGCGATGGCTCCATCTGCTGGCTGACAAGCGTGGAAGGCGAAGCCTCGCTCCAACTGAGTTCCTGAGGAAGGTCCCAAGCAGGAGGCACTCTGGCTCCACAAGCTAGAGGGTCCTGCTTAGGACTTCCCAGTGGCTCCAGAGTGGATGGCAAGGGCATGTGAGTTGGAGGGTGCTCGGAAGCCGCAGGGGAGGCTTTGGGCACCCAGTGCTCTGTGACGAAACACGCTGCAGGCCCGAGCATCCATGAACTCCTCCAAGGTTTTGGAGCAGGAAATCTGTCCTTAGCAGAAGGCTTCCTGCAAAGGCCTGCAGGCCTTTCTGGGTGGCTAAGCTGCAGCTCCCTTGCAGGCTGCTGGTCCAGGGGCCTGTGTCCCTTGGTCTAAAGTGCTGTAGGAGGAGCTCCTAGCAAGGGGAGAGCAAGCACCTTGTTTCCCTTGAAGAGACTGGCTTGTACATGGGGAGGCCTGCCAGCAGCGAAGACAGCGCAGGCAGCATGGGGGTTTGGCAGGCAGCTAAGAGGCTGCAGGAGTCCTGCATGAAATAGGGGTCATGACTGGTTTCTCCTCAAGGCCCAATGGCAACGTGCACACACAGCCTCTGGACCTGCAGCTCCCGAGCAGTGCAAGAGACCCCCAGGCAGCACCCTGGGGCCTCCTCGGATGAGCTGTGCTCCATAGAGGGCCTGCCTGCTGGCAATGGCCTAGGCCACCCCAGGCCCTAGAGAGGCCCGGCTGAGCCTGGGATGGGCCCTGCCCTCGCAGTGCTCAGGGAAAACCCGTGTCTGAGGCCAGGCTGCAGGCACATTCAATGTTGTGTCTGCTGCAGAGAGACTTCAGCTAGGACTTCCAGGGGGAATGTGAAGCGCTGTGGTTTTTACCTGCAATCCATGTGCCTCACTTGGGGTGCCCGGCCCATCCGTCCCACACTCCTTGGATGTGTGTTCCTCAGACAGCTGGACAGCTGGGGAAGTGGACCTCCCCCAGCAAGGGAGACCTGCCTAGAACATTGCTCTGTGTACAAAGAGGATTCGCTGTGCCTCTGGCACTGGGGAGAGACTTTCTGCACCCAGGAGACACTTGGCACACACAGCGTTTCCCCATGGAAAGTGGTGTGAAAAAGAGCACCCGCCGGGGCTGCATGGCCCTCTGCGGTAGAAGCCCTCCACGCAGCAGGCTGTCATGGACTCGGCTGCAGGCCTTTGTGGCTGGAGAGACTGCAGCTCCTCTGGAGGCTCTGGGCCAATTTTCACTCACCTTCGAGTGCAATAGGCTTGTGGGTTAAGGTGCTTGCAAAGGAAGGCAAGCAGCCTGCTCCTTTCCATTAGGAACACGTGTGGTGAGAGGCTTGGCAGCAGAGAAGAACAAAGAGGGGCAGCCAAGGAGGGGATTTGCATGCAGCTGGGTGGCCCCCAAATCTCCTGTTTCCCAAGCAGGGAATGCCTGCTGTGCCCATCAGTGCCCATTTCTAAGTGGGCACCCAGCCTCTGGATCTGCCCTTTCCCAGCCCTGAAAACACACGCAGGCCACACCCTGAGCCCTTCCAACTGTGAACTTTGCTCCCTGTGAGGGCTGAATGCCACATCTGGCTAAGGTGGGAGAAGGCCCGAGGAGGCCTTGGGGGACCTGCCAAGACATAGCAGTGCTCAGCAATGAGCACTCTGCTTTCTTTTGGCTGGACGCACATTCCAGTTTCTGCTTGAGGCCCGGAGAGGTCAGATAGGCGATCCCCGGGGGAAGGCAGAGCAGAGGGTTTTTCGGTGGAGCGTTGGCTCCCTCTGCTGGCCGTCAAGCGTGGAAGGCTAAGCCTTGCTCCAGCTGAGTTCCTGAGCAAGTTTCCAAGCAGGAGGCACTCTGGCTCCACAAGCTAGAGGACTTCCCAGTGGCTCCAGAGTGGGTGGCAAGGGCATGTGAGTTGGAGGGTGCTCAGAAGCCACAGGGGAGACTTGAGTGTGGTTGGGTGCAGGTGTGCCAATATGTGTGGGTGTGTGCGCATGTGTGCGAGTGTGTTTTAGTGTGTGTGAGAGTGTGCGTGAGTGCGGGCGTGCGAGTGTGTATGGGTGTGTGCGGGTGTGTGTGTGTGTGTGTGTGTGCGGGCATGTGCGTGTGTGTTTTGGTGGGGGTAGGTGTGTGTGTGTGTGTGTAGGCGTGTATGTGTATCTGCGGGTGTGTGCGGGTGTGTATAGGATTGTGTGTGTGTGTGGGGTGTGTGTGGGTGTGTGCGGCTGTGTGTGAATGTGTGTGGGTGTGTGCTAGTGTCTTTGGGTGTGTGTGAGTGGGTTTGGGTGTGTGCATGCGTGTGTTAGAGTGAGTGGGACTGTGCAGGGTGTGCAGGTGGGTTCGGGTGTGTGTGGATGTGTGCAGGAGTGTGCAAGTATATGCGGGTATGTGTGGTTGTGTGCAGGTTGTGTGTGTGATTGGGTGTGTTTGGGTTTGTGTGGGTGTTTGTTAGTGTGTGCGAGAGTGTGTGGGTGTGTATGAGTCTGTGTGGGTCTGTGAGAGTGTGTGTGAGTGCAAGTGCGTGTGTGCGGGTGCTTGAGGTTGTGCGCCTGTGCGAGAGGGTGAGTGGTTGTGTGCAGGTGTGTGAGGGTGTGGGTGTGAGGGTGTGTGTGAGTGTGTGCAGGTGTGTGAGGGTGAGTGGGTGTGTGCAGGTGTGTGCGTATGTGTGCGGGTGTGTGTGAGTGTGTGTGAGTGTGTTTGTGTGTGCGAGTGTCTATGGGTGTTTGTGGGTGTGTGCGGTTGAGTGCAACTGTGTGCAGGTGTGTGCGCGTGTGTTTGTGTGTGTGCAGGTGAGTGTGGGTATGTGGGTGTGTGCGGGTGTGTGCGTGTGTGTATAGGTTTCTGTGTGTGTGTGCGGGTGTGTGTGGGTGCGCTCCCCGGGTGGGCTGAATGTCATGACTGTGTTAGGGGAGAGAAGGCCCAAAGAGGCCTTCAGGGAGCTGCCATGGCATAGCAGTGCTCAGGAAAGAGCACCCTTCTTTCTTTAGGCTGGAGGCACACTCGAGTTTCTGCTTGAGGCAGAGGGACGCAGAGAGGCCATCACTGGCTGAAGGCAAAGCAGAGAGATTTTCGGTGGAGCGATGGCTCCATCTGCTGGCTGACAAGCGTGGAAGGCGAAGCCTCGCTCCAACTGAGTTCCTGAGGAAGGTCCCAAGCAGGAGGCACTCTGGCTCCACAAGCTAGAGGGTCCTGCTTAGGACTTCCCAGTGGCTCCAGAGTGGATGGCAAGGGCATGTGGGTTGGAGGGTGCTCGGAAGCCGCAGGGGAGGCTTTGGGCACCCAGTGCTCTGTGACGAAACACGCTGCAGGCCCGAGCATCCATGAACTCCTCCAAGGTTTTGGAGCAGGAAATCTGTCCTTAGCAGAAGGCTTCCTGCAAAGGCCTGCAGGCCTTTCTGGGTGGCTAAGCTGCAGCTCCCTTGCAGGCTGCTGGTCCAGGGGCCTGTGTCCCTTGGTCTAAAGTGCTGTAGGAGGAGCTCCTAGCAAGGGGAGAGCAAGCACCTTGTTTCCCTTGAAGAGACTGGCTTGTACATGGGGAGGCCTGCCAGCAGCGAAGACAGCGCAGGCAGCATGGGGGTTTGGCAGGCAGCTAAGAGGCTGCAGGAGTCCTGCATGAAATAGGGGTCATGACTGGTTTCTCCTCAAGGCCCAATGGCAACGTGCACACACAGCCTCTGGACCTGCAGCTCCCGAGCAGTGCAAGAGACCCCCAGGCAGCACCCTGGGGCCTCCTCGGATGAGCTGTGCTCCATAGAGGGCCTGCCTGCTGGCAATGGCCTAGGCCACCCCAGGCCCTAGAGAGGCCCGGCTGAGCCTGGGATGGGCCCTGCCCTCGCAGTGCTCAGGGAAAACCCGTGTTTGAGGCCAGGCTGCAGGCACATTCAATGTTGTGTCTGCTGCAGAGAGACTTCAGCTAGGACTTCCAGGGGGAATGTGAAGCGCTGTGGTTTTTACCTGCAATCCATGTGCCTCACTTGGGGTGCCCGGCCCATCCGTCCCACACTCCTTGGATGTGTGTTCCTCAGACAGCTGGACAGCTGGGGAAGTGGACCTCCCCCAGCAAGGGAGACCTGCCTAGAACATTGCTCTGTGTACAAAGAGGATTCGCTGTGCCTCTGGCACTGGGGAGAGACTTTCTGCACCCAGGAGACACTTGGCACACACAGCGTTTCCCCATGGAAAGTGGTGTGAAAAAGAGCACCCGCCGGGGCTGCATGGCCCTCTGCGGTAGAAGCCCTCCACGCAGCAGGCTGTCATGGACTCGGCTGCAGGCCTTTGTGGCTGGAGAGACTGCAGCTCCTCTGGAGGCTCTGGGCCAATTTTCACTCACCTTCGAGTGCAATAGGCTTGTGGGTTAAGGTGCTTGCAAAGGAAGGCAAGCAGCCTGCTCCTTTCCATTAGGAACACGTGTGGTGAGAGGCTTGGCAGCAGAGAAGAACAAAGAGGGGCAGCCAAGGAGGGGATTTGCATGCAGCTGGGTGGCCCCCAAATCTCCTGTTTCCCAAGCAGGGAATGCCTGCTGTGCCCATCAGTGCCCATTTCTAAGTGGGCACCCAGCCTCTGGATCTGCCCTTTCCCAGCCCTGAAAACACACGCAGGCCACACCCTGAGCCCTTCCAACTGTGAACTTTGCTCCCTGTGAGGGCTGAATGCCACATCTGGCTAAGGTGGGAGAAGGCCCGAGGAGGCCTTGGGGGACCTGCCAAGACATAGCAGTGCTCAGCAATGAGCACTCTGCTTTCTTTTGGCTGGACGCACATTCCAGTTTCTGCTTGAGGCCCAGAGAGGTCAGATAGGCGATCCCCGGGGGAAGGCAGAGCAGAGGGTTTTTCGGTGGAGCGTTGGCTCCCTCTGCTGGCCGTCAAGCGTGGAAGGCTAAGCCTTGCTCCAGCTGAGTTCCTGAGCAAGTTTCCAAGCAGGAGGCACTCTGGCTCCACAAGCTAGAGGACTTCCCAGTGGCTCCAGAGTGGGTGGCAAGGGCATGTGAGTTGGAGGGTGCTCAGAAGCCACAGGGGAGACTTGAGTGTGGTTGGGTGCAGGTGTGCCAATATGTGTGGGTGTGTGCGCATGTGTGTGAGTGTGTTTTAGTGTGTGTGAGAGTGTGCATGAGTGCGGGCGTGCGAGTGTGTATGGGTGTGTGCGGGTGTGTGTGTGTGTGTGTGTGCGGGCATGTGCGTGTGTGTTTTGGTGGGGGTAGGTGTGTGTGTGTGTGTGTAGGCGTGTATGTGTATCTGCGGGTGTGTGCGGGTGTGTATAGGATTGTGTGTGTGTGTGGGGTGTGTGTGGGTGTGTGCGGCTGTGTGTGAATGTGTGTGGGTGTGTGCTAGTGTCTTTGGGTGTGTGTGAGTGGGTTTGGGTGTGTGCATGCGTGTGTTAGAGTGAGTGGGACTGTGCAGGGTGTGCAGGTGGGTTCGGGTGTGTGTGGATGTGTGCAGGAGTGTGCAAGTATATGCGGGTATGTGTGGTTGTGTGCAGGTTGTGTGTGTGATTGGGTGTGTTTGGGTTTGTGTGGGTGTTTGTTAGTGTGTGCGAGAGTGTGTGGGTGTGTATGAGTCTGTGTGGGTCTGTGAGAGTGTGTGTGAGTGCAAGTGCGTGTGTGCGGGTGCTTGAGGTTGTGCGCCTGTGCGAGAGGGTGAGTGGTTGTGTGCAGGTGTGTGAGGGTGTGGGTGTGAGGGTGTGTGTGAGTGTGTGCAGGTGTGTGAGGGTGAGTGGGTGTGTGCAGGTGTGTGCGTATGTGTGCGGGTGTGTGTGAGTGTGTGTGAGTGTGTTTGTGTGTGCGAGTGTCTATGGGTGTTTGTGGGTGTGTGCGGTTGAGTGCGACTGTGTGCAGGTGTGTGCGCGTGTGTATGTGTGTGTGCAGGTGAGTGTGGGTATGTGGGTGTGTGCGGGTGTGTGCGTGTGTGTATAGGTTTCTGTGTGTGTGTGCGGGTGTGTGTGGGTGCGCTCCCCGGGTGGGCTGAATGTCATGACTGTGTTAGGGGAGAGAAGGCCCAAAGAGGCCTTCATGGAGCTGCCATGGCATAGCAGTGCTCAGGAAAGAGCACCCTTCTTTCTTTAGGCTGGAGGCACACTCGAGTTTCTGCTTGAGGCAGAGGGACGGCAGAGAGGCCATCACTGGCTGAAGGCAAAGCAGAGAGATTTTCGGTGGAGCGATGGCTCCATCTGCTGGCTGACAAGCGTGGAAGGCGAAGCCTCGCTCCAACTGAGTTCCTGAGGAAGGTCCCAAGCAGGAGGCACTCTGGCTCCACAAGCTAGAGGGTCCTGCTTAGGACTTCCCAGTGGCTCCAGAGTGGATGGCAAGGGCATGTGGGTTGGAGGGTGCTCGGAAGCCGCAGGGGAGGCTTTGGGCACCCAGTGCTCTGTGACGAAACACGCTGCAGGCCCGAGCATCCATGAACTCCTCCAAGGTTTTGGAGCAGGAAATCTGTCCTTAGCAGAAGGCTTCCTGCAAAGGCCTGCAGGCCTTTCTGGGTGGCTAAGCTGCAGCTCCCTTGCAGGCTGCTGGTCCAGGGGCCTGTGTCCCTTGGTCTAAAGTGCTGTAGGAGGAGCTCCTAGCAAGGGGAGAGCAAGCACCTTGTTTCCCTTGAAGAGACTGGCTTGTACATGGGGAGGCCTGCCAGCAGCGAAGACAGCGCAGGCAGCATGGGGGTTTGGCAGGCAGCTAAGAGGCTGCAGGAGTCCTGCATGAAATAGGGGTCATGACTGGTTTCTCCTCAAGGCCCAATGGCAACGTGCACACACAGCCTCTGGACCTGCAGCTCCCGAGCAGTGCAAGAGACCCCCAGGCAGCACCCTGGGGCCTCCTCGGATGAGCTGTGCTCCATAGAGGGCCTGCCTGCTGGCAATGGCCTAGGCCACCCCAGGCCCTAGAGAGGCCCGGCTGAGCCTGGGATGGGCCCTGCCCTCGCAGTGCTCAGGGAAAACCCGTGTTTGAGGCCAGGCTGCAGGCACATTCAATGTTGTGTCTGCTGCAGAGAGACTTCAGCTAGGACTTCCAGGGGGAATGTGAAGTGCTGTGGTTTTTACCTGCAATCCATGTGCCTCACTTGGGGTGCCCGGCCCATCCGTCCCACATTCCTTGGATGTGTGTTCCTCAGACAGCTGGACAGCTGGGGAAGTGGACCTCCCCCAGCAAGGGAGACCTGCCTAGAACATTGCTCTGTGTACAAAGAGGATTCGCTGTGCCTCTGGCACTGGGGAGAGACTTTCTGCACCCAGGAGACACTTGGCACACACAGCGTTTCCCCATGGAAAGTGGTGTGAAAAAGAGCACCCGCCGGGGCTGCATGGCCCTCTGCGGTAGAAGCCCTCCACGCAGCAGGCTGTCATGGACTCGGCTGCAGGCCTTTGTGGCTGGAGAGACTGCAGCTCCTCTGGAGGCTCTGGGCCAATTTTCACTCACCTTCGAGTGCAATAGGCTTGTGGGTTAAGGTGCTTGCAAAGGAAGGCAAGCAGCCTGCTCCTTTCCATTAGGAACACGTGTGGTGAGAGGCTTGGCAGCAGAGAAGAACAAAGAGGGGCAGCCAAGGAGGGGATTTGCATGCAGCTGGGTGGCCCCCAAATCTCCTGTTTCCCAAGCAGGGAATGCCTGCTGTGCCCATCAGTGCCCATTTCTAAGTGGGCACCCAGCCTCTGGATCTGCCCTTTCCCAGCCCTGAAAACACACGCAGGCCACACCCTGAGCCCTTCCAACTGTGAACTTTGCTCCCTGTGAGGGCTGAATGCCACATCTGGCTAAGGTGGGAGAAGGCCCGAGGAGGCCTTGGGGGACCTGCCAAGACATAGCAGTGCTCAGCAATGAGCACTCTGCTTTCTTTTGGCTGGACGCACATTCCAGTTTCTGCTTGAGGCCCGGAGAGGTCAGATAGGCGATCCCCGGGGGAAGGCAGAGCAGAGGGTTTTTCGGTGGAGCGTTGGCTCCCTCTGCTGGCCGTCAAGCGTGGAAGGCTAAGCCTTGCTCCAGCTGAGTTCCTGAGCAAGTTTCCAAGCAGGAGGCACTCTGGCTCCACAAGCTAGAGGACTTCCCAGTGGCTCCAGAGTGGGTGGCAAGGGCATGTGAGATGGAGGGTGCTCAGAAGCCACAGGGGAGACTTGAGTGTGGTTGGGTGCAGGTGTGCCAATATGTGTGGGTGTGTGCGCATGTGTGCGAGTGTGTTTTAGTGTGTGTGAGAGTGTGCGTGAGTGCGGGCGTGCGAGTGTGTATGGGTGTGTGCGGGTGTGTGTGTGTGTGTGTGTGCGGGCATGTGCGTGTGTGTTTTGGTGGGGGTAGGTGTGTGTGTGTGTGTGTAGGCGTGTATGTGTATCTGCGGGTGTGTGCGGGTGTGTATAGGATTGTGTGTGTGTGTGGGGTGTGTGTGGGTGTGTGCGGCTGTGTGTGAATGTGTGTGGGTGTGTGCTAGTGTCTTTGGGTGTGTGTGAGTGGGTTTGGGTGTGTGCATGCGTGTGTTAGAGTGAGTGGGACTGTGCAGGGTGTGCAGGTGGGTTCGGGTGTGTGTGGATGTGTGCAGGAGTGTGCAAGTATATGCGGGTATGTGTGGTTGTGTGCAGGTTGTGTGTGTGATTGGGTGTGTTTGGGTTTGTGTGGGTGTTTGTTAGTGTGTGCGAGAGTGTGTGGGTGTGTATGAGTCTGTGTGGGTCTGTGAGAGTGTGTGTGAGTGCAAGTGCGTGTGTGCGGGTGCTTGAGGTTGTGCGCCTGTGCGAGAGGGTGAGTGGTTGTGTGCAGGTGTGTGAGGGTGTGGGTGTGAGGGTGTGTGTGAGTGTGTGCAGGTGTGTGAGGGTGAGTGGGTGTGTGCAGGTGTGTGCGTATGTGTGCAGGTGTGTGTGAGTGTGTGTGAGTGTGTTTGTGTGTGCGAGTGTCTATGGGTGTTTGTGGGTGTGTGCGGTTGAGTGCGACTGTGTGCAGGTGTGTGCGCGTGTGTATGTGTGTGTGCAGGTGAGTGTGGGTATGTGGGTGTGTGCGGGTGTGTGCGTGTGTGTATAGGTTTCTGTGTGTGTGTGCGGGTGTGTGTGGGTGCGCTCCCCGGGTGGGCTGAATGTCATGACTGTGTTAGGGGAGAGAAGGCCCAAAGAGGCCTTCATGGAGCTGCCATGGCATAGCAGTGCTCAGGAAAGAGCACCCTTCTTTCTTTAGGCTGGAGGCACACTCGAGTTTCTGCTTGAGGCAGAGGGACGGCAGAGAGGCCATCACTGGCTGAAGGCAAAGCAGAGAGATTTTCGGTGGAGCGATGGCTCCATCTGCTGGCTGACAAGCGTGGAAGGCGAAGCCTCGCTCCAACTGAGTTCCTGAGGAAGGTCCCAAGCAGGAGGCACTCTGGCTCCACAAGCTAGAGGGTCCTGCTTAGGACTTCCCAGTGGCTCCAGAGTGGATGGCAAGGGCATGTGGGTTGGAGGGTGCTCGGAAGCCGCAGGGGAGGCTTTGGGCACCCAGTGCTCTGTGACGAAACACGCTGCAGGCCCGAGCATCCATGAACTCCTCCAAGGTTTTGGAGCAGGAAATCTGTCCTTAGCAGAAGGCTTCCTGCAAAGGCCTGCAGGCCTTTCTGGGTGGCTAAGCTGCAGCTCCCTTGCAAGCTGCTGGTCCAGGGGCCTGTGTCCCTTGGTCTAAAGTGCTGTAGGAGGAGCTCCTAGCAAGGGGAGAGCAAGCACCTTGTTTCCCTTGAAGAGACTGGCTTGTACATGGGGAGGCCTGCCAGCAGCGAAGACAGCGCAGGCAGCATGGGGGTTTGGCAGGCAGCTAAGAGGCTGCAGGAGTCCTGCATGAAATAGGGGTCATGACTGGTTTCTCCTCAAGGCCCAATGGCAACGTGCACACACAGCCTCTGGACCTGCAGCTCCCGAGCAGTGCAAGAGACCCCCAGGCAGCACCCTGGGGCCTCCTCGGATGAGCTGTGCTCCATAGAGGGCCTGCCTGCTGGCAATGGCCTAGGCCACCCCAGGCCCTAGAGAGGCCCGGCTGAGCCTGGGATGGGCCCTGCCCTCGCAGTGCTCAGGGAAAACCCGTGTTTGAGGCCAGGCTGCAGGCACATTCAATGTTGTGTCTGCTGCAGAGAGACTTCAGCTAGGACTTCCAGGGGGAATGTGAAGTGCTGTGGTTTTTACCTGCAATCCATGTGCCTCACTTGGGGTGCCCGGCCCATCCGTCCCACACTCCTTGGATGTGTGTTCCTCAGACAGCTGGACAGCTGGGGAAGTGGACCTCCCCCAGCAAGGGAGACCTGCCTAGAACATTGCTCTGTGTACAAAGAGGATTCGCTGTGCCTCTGGCACTGGGGAGAGACTTTCTGCACCCAGGAGACACTTGGCACACACAGCGTTTCCCCATGGAAAGTGGTGTGAAAAAGAGCACCCGCCGGGGCTGCATGGCCCTCTGCGGTAGAAGCCCTCCACGCAGCAGGCTGTCATGGACTCGGCTGCAGGCCTTTGTGGCTGGAGAGACTGCAGCTCCTCTGGAGGCTCTGGGCCAATTTTCACTCACCTTCGAGTGCAATAGGCTTGTGGGTTAAGGTGCTTGCAAAGGAAGGCAAGCAGCCTGCTCCTTTCCATTAGGAACACGTGTGGTGAGAGGCTTGGCAGCAGAGAAGAACAAAGAGGGGCAGCCAAGGAGGGGATTTGCATGCAGCTGGGTGGCCCCCAAATCTCCTGTTTCCCAAGCAGGGAATGCCTGCTGTGCCCATCAGTGCCCATTTCTAAGTGGGCACCCAGCCTCTGGATCTGCCCTTTCCCAGCCCTGAAAACACACGCAGGCCACACCCTGAGCCCTTCCAACTGTGAACTTTGCTCCCTGTGAGGGCTGAATGCCACATCTGGCTAAGGTGGGAGAAGGCCCGAGGAGGCCTTGGGGGACCTGCCAAGACATAGCAGTGCTCAGCAATGAGCACTCTGCTTTCTTTTGGCTGGACGCACATTCCAGTTTCTGCTTGAGGCCCAGAGAGGTCAGATAGGCGATCCCCGGGGGAAGGCAGAGCAGAGGGTTTTTCGGTGGAGCGTTGGCTCCCTCTGCTGGCCGTCAAGCGTGGAAGGCTAAGCCTTGCTCCAGCTGAGTTCCTGAGCAAGTTTCCAAGCAGGAGGCACTCTGGCTCCACAAGCTAGAGGACTTCCCAGTGGCTCCAGAGTGGGTGGCAAGGGCATGTGAGATGGAGGATGCTCAGAAGCCACAGGGGAGACTTGAGTGTGGTTGGGTGCAGGTGTGCCAATATGTGTGGGTGTGTGCGCATGTGTGCGAGTGTGTTTTAGTGTGTGTGAGAGTGTGCGTGAGTGCGGGCGTGCGAGTGTGTATGGGTGTGTGCGGGTGTGTGTGTGTGTGTGTGTGCGGGCATGTGCGTGTGTGTTTTGGTGGGGGTAGGTGTGTGTGTGTGTGTGTAGGCGTGTATGTGTATCTGCGGGTGTGTGCGGGTGTGTATAGGATTGTGTGTGTGTGTGGGGTGTGTGTGGGTGTGTGCGGCTGTGTGTGAATGTGTGTGGGTGTGTGCTAGTGTCTTTGGGTGTGTGTGAGTGGGTTTGGGTGTGTGCATGCGTGTGTTAGAGTGAGTGGGACTGTGCAGGGTGTGCAGGTGGGTTCGGGTGTGTGTGGATGTGTGCAGGAGTGTGCAAGTATATGCGGGTATGTGTGGTTGTGTGCAGGTTGTGTGTGTGATTGGGTGTGTTTGGGTTTGTGTGGGTGTTTGTTAGTGTGTGCGAGAGTGTGTGGGTGTGTATGAGTCTGTGTGGGTCTGTGAGAGTGTGTGTGAGTGCAAGTGCGTGTGTGCGGGTGCTTGAGGTTGTGCGCCTGTGCGAGAGGGTGAGTGGTTGTGTGCAGGTGTGTGAGGGTGTGGGTGTGAGGGTGTGTGTGAGTGTGTGCAGGTGTGTGAGGGTGAGTGGGTGTGTGCAGGTGTGTGCGTATGTGTGCGGGTGTGTGTGAGTGTGTGTGAGTGTGTTTGTGTGTGCGAGTGTCTATGGGTGTTTGTGGGTGTGTGCGGTTGAGTGCGACTGTGTGCAGGTGTGTGCGCGTGTGTATGTGTGTGTGCAGGTGAGTGTGGGTATGTGGGTGTGTGCGGGTGTGTGCGTGTGTGTATAGGTTTCTGTGTGTGTGTGCGGGTGTGTGTGGGTGCGCTCCCCGGGTGGGCTGAATGTCATGACTGTGTTAGGGGAGAGAAGGCCCAAAGAGGCCTTCAGGGAGCTGCCATGGCATAGCAGTGCTCAGGAAAGAGCACCCTTCTTTCTTTAGGCTGGAGGCACACTCGAGTTTCTGCTTGAGGCAGAGGGACGGCAGAGAAGCCATCACTGGCTGAAGGCAAAGCAGAGAGATTTTCGGTGGAGCGATGGCTCCATCTGCTGGCTGACAAGCGTGGAAGGCGAAGCCTCGCTCCAACTGAGTTCCTGAGGAAGGTCCCAAGCAGGAGGCACTCTGGCTCCACAAGCTAGAGGGTCCTGCTTAGGACTTCCCAGTGGCTCCAGAGTGGATGGCAAGGGCATGTGGGTTGGAGGGTGCTCGGAAGCCGCAGGGGAGGCTTTGGGCACCCAGTGCTCTGTGACGAAACACGCTGCAGGCCCGAGCATCCATGAACTCCTCCAAGGTTTTGGAGCAGGAAATCTGTCCTTAGCAGAAGGCTTCCTGCAAAGGCCTGCAGGCCTTTCTGGGTGGCTAAGCTGCAGCTCCCTTGCAGGCTGCTGGTCCAGGGGCCTGTGTCCCTTGGTCTAAAGTGCTGTAGGAGGAGCTCCTAGCAAGGGGAGAGCAAGCACCTTGTTTCCCTTGAAGAGACTGGCTTGTACATGGGGAGGCCTGCCAGCAGCGAAGACAGCGCAGGCAGCATGGGGGTTTGGCAGGCAGCTAAGAGGCTGCAGGAGTCCTGCATGAAATAGGGGTCATGACTGGTTTCTCCTCAAGGCCCAATGGCAACGTGCACACACAGCCTCTGGACCTGCAGCTCCCGAGCAGTGCAAGAGACCCCCAGGCAGCACCCTGGGGCCTCCTCGGATGAGCTGTGCTCCATAGAGGGCCTGCCTGCTGGCAATGGCCTAGGCCACCCCAGGCCCTAGAGAGGCCCGGCTGAGCCTGGGATGGGCCCTGCCCTCGCAGTGCTCAGGGAAAACCCGTGTTTGAGGCCAGGCTGCAGGCACATTCAATGTTGTGTCTGCTGCAGAGAGACTTCAGCTAGGACTTCCAGGGGGAATGTGAAGTGCTGTGGTTTTTACCTGCAATCCATGTGCCTCACTTGGGGTGCCCGGCCCATCCGTCCCACATTCCTTGGATGTGTGTTCCTCAGACAGCTGGACAGCTGGGGAAGTGGACCTCCCCCAGCAAGGGAGACCTGCCTAGAACATTGCTCTGTGTACAAAGAGGATTCGCTGTGCCTCTGGCACTGGGGAGAGACTTTCTGCACCCAGGAGACACTTGGCACACACAGCGTTTCCCCATGGAAAGTGGTGTGAAAAAGAGCACCCGCCGGGGCTGCATGGCCCTCTGCGGTAGAAGCCCTCCACGCAGCAGGCTGTCATGGACTCGGCTGCAGGCCTTTGTGGCTGGAGAGACTGCAGCTCCTCTGGAGGCTCTGGGCCAATTTTCACTCACCTTCGAGTGCAATAGGCTTGTGGGTTAAGGTGCTTGCAAAGGAAGGCAAGCAGCCTGCTCCTTTCCATTAGGAACACGTGTGGTGAGAGGCTTGGCAGCAGAGAAGAACAAAGAGGGGCAGCCAAGGAGGGGATTTGCATGCAGCTGGGTGGCCCCCAAATCTCCTGTTTCCCAAGCAGGGAATGCCTGCTGTGCCCATCAGTGCCCATTTCTAAGTGGGCACCCAGCCTCTGGATCTGCCCTTTCCCAGCCCTGAAAACACACGCAGGCCACACCCTGAGCCCTTCCAACTGTGAACTTTGCTCCCTGTGAGGGCTGAATGCCACATCTGGCTAAGGTGGGAGAAGGCCCGAGGAGGCCTTGGGGGACCTGCCAAGACATAGCAGTGCTCAGCAATGAGCACTCTGCTTTCTTTTGGCTGGACGCACATTCCAGTTTCTGCTTGAGGCCCGGAGAGGTCAGATAGGCGATCCCCGGGGGAAGGCAGAGCAGAGGGTTTTTCGGTGGAGCGTTGGCTCCCTCTGCTGGCCGTCAAGCGTGGAAGGCTAAGCCTTGCTCCAGCTGAGTTCCTGAGCAAGTTTCCAAGCAGGAGGCACTCTGGCTCCACAAGCTAGAGGACTTCCCAGTGGCTCCAGAGTGGGTGGCAAGGGCATGTGAGATGGAGGGTGCTCAGAAGCCACAGGGGAGACTTGAGTGTGGTTGGGTGCAGGTGTGCCAATATGTGTGGGTGTGTGCGCATGTGTGCGAGTGTGTTTTAGTGTGTGTGAGAGTGTGCATGAGTGCGGGCGTGCGAGTGTGTATGGGTGTGTGCGGGTGTGTGTGTGTGTGTGTGTGCGGGCATGTGCGTGTGTGTTTTGGTGGGGGTAGGTGTGTGTGTGTGTGTGTAGGCGTGTATGTGTATCTGCGGGTGTGTGCGGGTGTGTATAGGATTGTGTGTGTGTGTGGGGTGTGTGTGGGTGTGTGCGGCTGTGTGTGAATGTGTGTGGGTGTGTGCTAGTGTCTTTGGGTGTGTGTGAGTGGGTTTGGGTGTGTGCATGCGTGTGTTAGAGTGAGTGGGACTGTGCAGGGTGTGCAGGTGGGTTCGGGTGTGTGTGGATGTGTGCAGGAGTGTGCAAGTATATGCGGGTATGTGTGGTTGTGTGCAGGTTGTGTGTGTGATTGGGTGTGTTTGGGTTTGTGTGGGTGTTTGTTAGTGTGTGCGAGAGTGTGTGGGTGTGTATGAGTCTGTGTGGGTCTGTGAGAGTGTGTGTGAGTGCAAGTGCGTGTGTGCGGGTGCTTGAGGTTGTGCGCCTGTGCGAGAGGGTGAGTGGTTGTGTGCAGGTGTGTGAGGGTGTGGGTGTGAGGGTGTGTGTGAGTGTGTGCAGGTGTGTGAGGGTGAGTGGGTGTGTGCAGGTGTGTGCGTATGTGTGCGGGTGTGTGTGAGTGTGTGTGAGTGTGTTTGTGTGTGCGAGTGTCTATGGGTGTTTGTGGGTGTGTGCGGTTGAGTGCGACTGTGTGCAGGTGTGTGCGCGTGTGTATGTGTGTGTGCAGGTGAGTGTGGGTATGTGGGTGTGTGCGGGTGTGTGCGTGTGTGTATAGGTTTCTGTGTGTGTGTGCGGGTGTGTGTGGGTGCGCTCCCCGGGTGGGCTGAATGTCATGACTGTGTTAGGGGAGAGAAGGCCCAAAGAGGCCTTCATGGAGCTGCCATGGCATAGCAGTGCTCAGGAAAGAGCACCCTTCTTTCTTTAGGCTGGAGGCACACTCGAGTTTCTGCTTGAGGCAGAGGGACGGCAGAGAGGCCATCACTGGCTGAAGGCAAAGCAGAGAGATTTTCGGTGGAGCGATGGCTCCATCTGCTGGCTGACAAGCGTGGAAGGCGAAGCCTCGCTCCAACTGAGTTCCTGAGGAAGGTCCCAAGCAGGAGGCACTCTGGCTCCACAAGCTAGAGGGTCCTGCTTAGGACTTCCCAGTGGCTCCAGAGTGGATGGCAAGTGCATGTGGGTTGGAGGGTGCTCGGAAGCCGCAGGGGAGGCTTTGGGCACCCAGTGCTCTGTGACGAAACACGCTGCAGGCCCGAGCATCCATGAACTCCTCCAAGGTTTTGGAGCAGGAAATCTGTCCTTAGCAGAAGGCTTCCTGCAAAGGCCTGCAGGCCTTTCTGGGTGGCTAAGCTGCAGCTCCCTTGCAAGCTGCTGGTCCAGGGGCCTGTGTCCCTTGGTCTAAAGTGCTGTAGGAGGAGCTCCTAGCAAGGGGAGAGCAAGCACCTTGTTTCCCTTGAAGAGACTGGCTTGTACATGGGGAGGCCTGCCAGCAGCGAAGACAGCGCAGGCAGCATGGGGGTTTGGCAGGCAGCTAAGAGGCTGCAGGAGTCCTGCATGAAATAGGGGTCATGACTGGTTTCTCCTCAAGGCCCAATGGCAACGTGCACACACAGCCTCTGGACCTGCAGCTCCCGAGCAGTGCAAGAGACCCCCAGGCAGCACCCTGGGGCCTCCTCGGATGAGCTGTGCTCCATAGAGGGCCTGCCTGCTGGCAATGGCCTAGGCCACCCCAGGCCCTAGAGAGGCCCGGCTGAGCCTGGGATGGGCCCTGCCCTCGCAGTGCTCAGGGAAAACCCGTGTTTGAGGCCAGGCTGCAGGCACATTCAATGTTGTGTCTGCTGCAGAGAGACTTCAGCTAGGACTTCCAGGGGGAATGTGAAGTGCTGTGGTTTTTACCTGCAATCCATGTGCCTCACTTGGGGTGCCCGGCCCATCCGTCCCACACTCCTTGGATGTGTGTTCCTCAGACAGCTGGACAGCTGGGGAAGTGGACCTCCCCCAGCAAGGGAGACCTGCCTAGAACATTGCTCTGTGTACAAAGAGGATTCGCTGTGCCTCTGGCACTGGGGAGAGACTTTCTGCACCCAGGAGACACTTGGCACACACAGCGTTTCCCCATGGAAAGTGGTGTGAAAAAGAGCACCCGCCGGGGCTGCATGGCCCTCTGCGGTAGAAGCCCTCCACGCAGCAGGCTGTCATGGACTCGGCTGCAGGCCTTTGTGGCTGGAGAGACTGCAGCTCCTCTGGAGGCTCTGGGCCAATTTTCACTCACCTTCGAGTGCAATAGGCTTGTGGGTTAAGGTGCTTGCAAAGGAAGGCAAGCAGCCTGCTCCTTTCCATTAGGAACACGTGTGGTGAGAGGCTTGGCAGCAGAGAAGAACAAAGAGGGGCAGCCAAGGAGGGGATTTGCATGCAGCTGGGTGGCCCCCAAATCTCCTGTTTCCCAAGCAGGGAATGCCTGCTGTGCCCATCAGTGCCCATTTCTAAGTGGGCACCCAGCCTCTGGATCTGCCCTTTCCCAGCCCTGAAAACACACGCAGGCCACACCCTGAGCCCTTCCAACTGTGAACTTTGCTCCCTGTGAGGGCTGAATGCCACATCTGGCTAAGGTGGGAGAAGGCCCGAGGAGGCCTTGGGGGACCTGCCAAGACATAGCAGTGCTCAGCAATGAGCACTCTGCTTTCTTTTGGCTGGACGCACATTCCAGTTTCTGCTTGAGGCCCGGAGAGGTCAGATAGGCGATCCCCGGGGGAAGGCAGAGCAGAGGGTTTTTCGGTGGAGCGTTGGCTCCCTCTGCTGGCCGTCAAGCGTGGAAGGCTAAGCCTTGCTCCAGCTGAGTTCCTGAGCAAGTTTCCAAGCAGGAGGCACTCTGGCTCCACAAGCTAGAGGACTTCCCAGTGGCTCCAGAGTGGGTGGCAAGGGCATGTGAGATGGAGGGTGCTCAGAAGCCACAGGGGAGACTTGAGTGTGGTTGGGTGCAGGTGTGCCAATATGTGTGGGTGTGTGCGCATGTGTGCGAGTGTGTTTTAGTGTGTGTGAGAGTGTGCGTGAGTGCGGGCGTGCGAGTGTGTATGGGTGTGTGCGGGTGTGTGTGTGTGTGTGTGTGCGGGCATGTGCGTGTGTGTTTTGGTGGGGGTAGGTGTGTGTGTGTGTGTGTAGGCGTGTATGTGTATCTGCGGGTGTGTGCGGGTGTGTATAGGATTGTGTGTGTGTGTGGGGTGTGTGTGGGTGTGTGCGGCTGTGTGTGAATGTGTGTGGGTGTGTGCTAGTGTCTTTGGGTGTGTGTGAGTGGGTTTGGGTGTGTGCATGCGTGTGTTAGAGTGAGTGGGACTGTGCAGGGTGTGCAGGTGGGTTCGGGTGTGTGTGGATGTGTGCAGGAGTGTGCAAGTATATGCGGGTATGTGTGGTTGTGTGCAGGTTGTGTGTGTGATTGGGTGTGTTTGGGTTTGTGTGGGTGTTTGTTAGTGTGTGCGAGAGTGTGTGGGTGTGTATGAGTCTGTGTGGGTCTGTGAGAGTGTGTGTGAGTGCAAGTGCGTGTGTGCGGGTGCTTGAGGTTGTGCGCCTGTGCGAGAGGGTGAGTGGTTGTGTGCAGGTGTGTGAGGGTGTGGGTGTGAGGGTGTGTGTGAGTGTGTGCAGGTGTGTGAGGGTGAGTGGGTGTGTGCAGGTGTGTGCGTATGTGTGCGGGTGTGTGTGAGTGTGTGTGAGTGTGTTTGTGTGTGCGAGTGTCTATGGGTGTTTGTGGGTGTGTGCGGTTGAGTGCGACTGTGTGCAGGTGTGTGCGCGTGTGTATGTGTGTGTGCAGGTGAGTGTGGGTATGTGGGTGTGTGCGGGTGTGTGCGTGTGTGTATAGGTTTCTGTGTGTGTGTGCGGGTGTGTGTGGGTGCGCTCCCCGGGTGGGCTGAATGTCATGACTGTGTTAGGGGAGAGAAGGCCCAAAGAGGCCTTCATGGAGCTGCCATGGCATAGCAGTGCTCAGGAAAGAGCACCCTTCTTTCTTTAGGCTGGAGGCACACTCGAGTTTCTGCTTGAGGCAGAGGGACGGCAGAGAGGCCATCACTGGCTGAAGGCAAAGCAGAGAGATTTTCGGTGGAGCGATGGCTCCATCTGCTGGCTGACAAGCGTGGAAGGCGAAGCCTCGCTCCAACTGAGTTCCTGAGGAAGGTCCCAAGCAGGAGGCACTCTGGCTCCACAAGCTAGAGGGTCCTGCTTAGGACTTCCCAGTGGCTCCAGAGTGGATGGCAAGGGCATGTGGGTTGGAGGGTGCTCGGAAGCCGCAGGGGAGGCTTTGGGCACCCAGTGCTCTGTGACGAAACACGCTGCAGGCCCGAGCATCCATGAACTCCTCCAAGGTTTTGGAGCAGGAAATCTGTCCTTAGCAGAAGGCTTCCTGCAAAGGCCTGCAGGCCTTTCTGGGTGGCTAAGCTGCAGCTCCCTTGCAGGCTGCTGGTCCAGGGGCCTGTGTCCCTTGGTCTAAAGTGCTGTAGGAGGAGCTCCTAGCAAGGGGAGAGCAAGCACCTTGTTTCCCTTGAAGAGACTGGCTTGTACATGGGGAGGCCTGCCAGCAGCGAAGACAGCGCAGGCAGCATGGGGGTTTGGCAGGCAGCTAAGAGGCTGCAGGAGTCCTGCATGAAATAGGGGTCATGACTGGTTTCTCCTCAAGGCCCAATGGCAACGTGCACACACAGCCTCTGGACCTGCAGCTCCCGAGCAGTGCAAGAGACCCCCAGGCAGCACCCTGGGGCCTCCTCGGATGAGCTGTGCTCCATAGAGGGCCTGCCTGCTGGCAATGGCCTAGGCCACCCCAGGCCCTAGAGAGGCCCGGCTGAGCCTGGGATGGGCCCTGCCCTCGCAGTGCTCAGGGAAAACCCGTGTTTGAGGCCAGGCTGCAGGCACATTCAATGTTGTGTCTGCTGCAGAGAGACTTCAGCTAGGACTTCCAGGGGGAATGTGAAGTGCTGTGGTTTTTACCTGCAATCCATGTGCCTCACTTGGGGTGCCCGGCCCATCCGTCCCACACTCCTTGGATGTGTGTTCCTCAGACAGCTGGACAGCTGGGGAAGTGGACCTCCCCCAGCAAGGGAGACCTGCCTAGAACATTGCTCTGTGTACAAAGAGGATTCGCTGTGCCTCTGGCACTGGGGAGAGACTTTCTGCACCCAGGAGACACTTGGCACACACAGCGTTTCCCCATGGAAAGTGGTGTGAAAAAGAGCACCCGCCGGGGCTGCATGGCCCTCTGCGGTAGAAGCCCTCCACGCAGCAGGCTGTCATGGACTCGGCTGCAGGCCTTTGTGGCTGGAGAGACTGCAGCTCCTCTGGAGGCTCTGGGCCAATTTTCACTCACCTTCGAGTGCAATAGGCTTGTGGGTTAAGGTGCTTGCAAAGGAAGGCAAGCAGCCTGCTCCTTTCCATTAGGAACACGTGTGGTGAGAGGCTTGGCAGCAGAGAAGAACAAAGAGGGGCAGCCAAGGAGGGGATTTGCATGCAGCTGGGTGGCCCCCAAATCTCCTGTTTCCCAAGCAGGGAATGCCTGCTGTGCCCATCAGTGCCCATTTCTAAGTGGGCACCCAGCCTCTGGATCTGCCCTTTCCCAGCCCTGAAAACACACGCAGGCCACACCCTGAGCCCTTCCAACTGTGAACTTTGCTCCCTGTGAGGGCTGAATGCCACATCTGGCTAAGGTGGGAGAAGGCCCGAGGAGGCCTTGGGGGACCTGCCAAGACATAGCAGTGCTCAGCAATGAGCACTCTGCTTTCTTTTGGCTGGACGCACATTCCAGTTTCTGCTTGAGGCCCGGAGAGGTCAGATAGGCGATCCCCGGGGGAAGGCAGAGCAGAGGGTTTTTCGGTGGAGCGTTGGCTCCCTCTGCTGGCCGTCAAGCGTGGAAGGCTAAGCCTTGCTCCAGCTGAGTTCCTGAGCAAGTTTCCAAGCAGGAGGCACTCTGGCTCCACAAGCTAGAGGACTTCCCAGTGGCTCCAGAGTGGGTGGCAAGGGCATGTGAGATGGAGGGTGCTCAGAAGCCACAGGGGAGACTTGAGTGTGGTTGGGTGCAGGTGTGCCAATATGTGTGGGTGTGTGCGCATGTGTGCGAGTGTGTTTTAGTGTGTGTGAGAGTGTGCATGAGTGCGGGCGTGCGAGTGTGTATGGGTGTGTGCGGGTGTGTGTGTGTGTGTGTGTGCGGGCATGTGCGTGTGTGTTTTGGTGGGGGTAGGTGTGTGTGTGTGTGTGTAGGCGTGTATGTGTATCTGCGGGTGTGTGCGGGTGTGTATAGGATTGTGTGTGTGTGTGGGGTGTGTGTGGGTGTGTGCGGCTGTGTGTGAATGTGTGTGGGTGTGTGCTAGTGTCTTTGGGTGTGTGTGAGTGGGTTTGGGTGTGTGCATGCGTGTGTTAGAGTGAGTGGGACTGTGCAGGGTGTGCAGGTGGGTTCGGGTGTGTGTGGATGTGTGCAGGAGTGTGCAAGTATATGCGGGTATGTGTGGTTGTGTGCAGGTTGTGTGTGTGATTGGGTGTGTTTGGGTTTGTGTGGGTGTTTGTTAGTGTGTGCGAGAGTGTGTGGGTGTGTATGAGTCTGTGTGGGTCTGTGAGAGTGTGTGTGAGTGCAAGTGCGTGTGTGCGGGTGCTTGAGGTTGTGCGCCTGTGCGAGAGGGTGAGTGGTTGTGTGCAGGTGTGTGAGGGTGTGGGTGTGAGGGTGTGTGTGAGTGTGTGCAGGTGTGTGAGGGTGAGTGGGTGTGTGCAGGTGTGTGCGTATGTGTGCGGGTGTGTGTGAGTGTGTGTGAGTGTGTTTGTGTGTGCGAGTGTCTATGGGTGTTTGTGGGTGTGTGCGGTTGAGTGCGACTGTGTGCAGGTGTGTGCGCGTGTGTATGTGTGTGTGCAGGTGAGTGTGGGTATGTGGGTGTGTGCGGGTGTGTGCGTGTGTGTATAGGTTTCTGTGTGTGTGTGCGGGTGTGTGTGGGTGCGCTCCCCGGGTGGGCTGAATGTCATGACTGTGTTAGGGGAGAGAAGGCCCAAAGAGGCCTTCATGGAGCTGCCATGGCATAGCAGTGCTCAGGAAAGAGCACCCTTCTTTCTTTAGGCTGGAGGCACACTCGAGTTTCTGCTTGAGGCAGAGGGACGGCAGAGAGGCCATCACTGGCTGAAGGCAAAGCAGAGAGATTTTCGGTGGAGCGATGGCTCCATCTGCTGGCTGACAAGCGTGGAAGGCGAAGCCTCGCTCCAACTGAGTTCCTGAGGAAGGTCCCAAGCAGGAGGCACTCTGGCTCCACAAGCTAGAGGGTCCTGCTTAGGACTTCCCAGTGGCTCCAGAGTGGATGGCAAGGGCATGTGGGTTGGAGGGTGCTCGGAAGCCGCAGGGGAGGCTTTGGGCACCCAGTGCTCTGTGACGAAACACGCTGCAGGCCCGAGCATCCATGAACTCCTCCAAGGTTTTGGAGCAGGAAATCTGTCCTTAGCAGAAGGCTTCCTGCAAAGGCCTGCAGGCCTTTCTGGGTGGCTAAGCTGCAGCTCCCTTGCAGGCTGCTGGTCCAGGGGCCTGTGTCCCTTGGTCTAAAGTGCTGTAGGAGGAGCTCCTAGCAAGGGGAGAGCAAGCACCTTGTTTCCCTTGAAGAGACTGGCTTGTACATGGGGAGGCCTGCCAGCAGCGAAGACAGCGCAGGCAGCATGGGGGTTTGGCAGGCAGCTAAGAGGCTGCAGGAGTCCTGCATGAAATAGGGGTCATGACTGGTTTCTCCTCAAGGCCCAATGGCAACGTGCACACACAGCCTCTGGACCTGCAGCTCCCGAGCAGTGCAAGAGACCCCCAGGCAGCACCCTGGGGCCTCCTCGGATGAGCTGTGCTCCATAGAGGGCCTGCCTGCTGGCAATGGCCTAGGCCACCCCAGGCCCTAGAGAGGCCCGGCTGAGCCTGGGATGGGCCCTGCCCTCGCAGTGCTCAGGGAAAACCCGTGTTTGAGGCCAGGCTGCAGGCACATTCAATGTTGTGTCTGCTGCAGAGAGACTTCAGCTAGGACTTCCAGGGGGAATGTGAAGTGCTGTGGTTTTTACCTGCAATCCATGTGCCTCACTTGGGGTGCCCGGCCCATCCGTCCCACATTCCTTGGATGTGTGTTCCTCAGACAGCTGGACAGCTGGGGAAGTGGACCTCCCCCAGCAAGGGAGACCTGCCTAGAACATTGCTCTGTGTACAAAGAGGATTCGCTGTGCCTCTGGCACTGGGGAGAGACTTTCTGCACCCAGGAGACACTTGGCACACACAGCGTTTCCCCATGGAAAGTGGTGTGAAAAAGAGCACCCGCCGGGGCTGCATGGCCCTCTGCGGTAGAAGCCCTCCACGCAGCAGGCTGTCATGGACTCGGCTGCAGGCCTTTGTGGCTGGAGAGACTGCAGCTCCTCTGGAGGCTCTGGGCCAATTTTCACTCACCTTCGAGTGCAATAGGCTTGTGGGTTAAGGTGCTTGCAAAGGAAGGCAAGCAGCCTGCTCCTTTCCATTAGGAACACGTGTGGTGAGAGGCTTGGCAGCAGAGAAGAACAAAGAGGGGCAGCCAAGGAGGGGATTTGCATGCAGCTGGGTGGCCCCCAAATCTCCTGTTTCCCAAGCAGGGAATGCCTGCTGTGCCCATCAGTGCCCATTTCTAAGTGGGCACCCAGCCTCTGGATCTGCCCTTTCCCAGCCCTGAAAACACACGCAGGCCACACCCTGAGCCCTTCCAACTGTGAACTTTGCTCCCTGTGAGGGCTGAATGCCACATCTGGCTAAGGTGGGAGAAGGCCCGAGGAGGCCTTGGGGGACCTGCCAAGACATAGCAGTGCTCAGCAATGAGCACTCTGCTTTCTTTTGGCTGGACGCACATTCCAGTTTCTGCTTGAGGCCCGGAGAGGTCAGATAGGCGATCCCCGGGGGAAGGCAGAGCAGAGGGTTTTTCGGTGGAGCGTTGGCTCCCTCTGCTGGCCGTCAAGCGTGGAAGGCTAAGCCTTGCTCCAGCTGAGTTCCTGAGCAAGTTTCCAAGCAGGAGGCACTCTGGCTCCACAAGCTAGAGGACTTCCCAGTGGCTCCAGAGTGGGTGGCAAGGGCATGTGAGATGGAGGGTGCTCAGAAGCCACAGGGGAGACTTGAGTGTGGTTGGGTGCAGGTGTGCCAATATGTGTGGGTGTGTGCGCATGTGTGCGAGTGTGTTTTAGTGTGTGTGAGAGTGTGCGTGAGTGCGGGCGTGCGAGTGTGTATGGGTGTGTGCGGGTGTGTGTGTGTGTGTGTGTGCGGGCATGTGCGTGTGTGTTTTGGTGGGGGTAGGTGTGTGTGTGTGTGTGTAGGCGTGTATGTGTATCTGCGGGTGTGTGCGGGTGTGTATAGGATTGTGTGTGTGTGTGGGGTGTGTGTGGGTGTGTGCGGCTGTGTGTGAATGTGTGTGGGTGTGTGCTAGTGTCTTTGGGTGTGTGTGAGTGGGTTTGGGTGTGTGCATGCGTGTGTTAGAGTGAGTGGGACTGTGCAGGGTGTGCAGGTGGGTTCGGGTGTGTGTGGATGTGTGCAGGAGTGTGCAAGTATATGCGGGTATGTGTGGTTGTGTGCAGGTTGTGTGTGTGATTGGGTGTGTTTGGGTTTGTGTGGGTGTTTGTTAGTGTGTGCGAGAGTGTGTGGGTGTGTATGAGTCTGTGTGGGTCTGTGAGAGTGTGTGTGAGTGCAAGTGCGTGTGTGCGGGTGCTTGAGGTTGTGCGCCTGTGCGAGAGGGTGAGTGGTTGTGTGCAGGTGTGTGAGGGTGTGGGTGTGAGGGTGTGTGTGAGTGTGTGCAGGTGTGTGAGGGTGAGTGGGTGTGTGCAGGTGTGTGCGTATGTGTGCAGGTGTGTGTGAGTGTGTGTGAGTGTGTTTGTGTGTGCGAGTGTCTATGGGTGTTTGTGGGTGTGTGCGGTTGAGTGCGACTGTGTGCAGGTGTGTGCGCGTGTGTATGTGTGTGTGCAGGTGAGTGTGGGTATGTGGGTGTGTGCGGGTGTGTGCGTGTGTGTATAGGTTTCTGTGTGTGTGTGCGGGTGTGTGTGGGTGCGCTCCCCGGGTGGGCTGAATGTCATGACTGTGTTAGGGGAGAGAAGGCCCAAAGAGGCCTTCATGGAGCTGCCATGGCATAGCAGTGCTCAGGAAAGAGCACCCTTCTTTCTTTAGGCTGGAGGCACACTCGAGTTTCTGCTTGAGGCAGAGGGACGGCAGAGAGGCCATCACTGGCTGAAGGCAAAGCAGAGAGATTTTCGGTGGAGCGATGGCTCCATCTGCTGGCTGACAAGCGTGGAAGGCGAAGCCTCGCTCCAACTGAGTTCCTGAGGAAGGTCCCAAGCAGGAGGCACTCTGGCTCCACAAGCTAGAGGGTCCTGCTTAGGACTTCCCAGTGGCTCCAGAGTGGATGGCAAGGGCATGTGGGTTGGAGGGTGCTCGGAAGCCGCAGGGGAGGCTTTGGGCACCCAGTGCTCTGTGACGAAACACGCTGCAGGCCCGAGCATCCATGAACTCCTCCAAGGTTTTGGAGCAGGAAATCTGTCCTTAGCAGAAGGCTTCCTGCAAAGGCCTGCAGGCCTTTCTGGGTGGCTAAGCTGCAGCTCCCTTGCAAGCTGCTGGTCCAGGGGCCTGTGTCCCTTGGTCTAAAGTGCTGTAGGAGGAGCTCCTAGCAAGGGGAGAGCAAGCACCTTGTTTCCCTTGAAGAGACTGGCTTGTACATGGGGAGGCCTGCCAGCAGCGAAGACAGCGCAGGCAGCATGGGGGTTTGGCAGGCAGCTAAGAGGCTGCAGGAGTCCTGCATGAAATAGGGGTCATGACTGGTTTCTCCTCAAGGCCCAATGGCAACGTGCACACACAGCCTCTGGACCTGCAGCTCCCGAGCAGTGCAAGAGACCCCCAGGCAGCACCCTGGGGCCTCCTCGGATGAGCTGTGCTCCATAGAGGGCCTGCCTGCTGGCAATGGCCTAGGCCACCCCAGGCCCTAGAGAGGCCCGGCTGAGCCTGGGATGGGCCCTGCCCTCGCAGTGCTCAGGGAAAACCCGTGTTTGAGGCCAGGCTGCAGGCACATTCAATGTTGTGTCTGCTGCAGAGAGACTTCAGCTAGGACTTCCAGGGGGAATGTGAAGTGCTGTGGTTTTTACCTGCAATCCATGTGCCTCACTTGGGGTGCCCGGCCCATCCGTCCCACACTCCTTGGATGTGTGTTCCTCAGACAGCTGGACAGCTGGGGAAGTGGACCTCCCCCAGCAAGGGAGACCTGCCTAGAACATTGCTCTGTGTACAAAGAGGATTCGCTGTGCCTCTGGCACTGGGGAGAGACTTTCTGCACCCAGGAGACACTTGGCACACACAGCGTTTCCCCATGGAAAGTGGTGTGAAAAAGAGCACCCGCCGGGGCTGCATGGCCCTCTGCGGTAGAAGCCCTCCACGCAGCAGGCTGTCATGGACTCGGCTGCAGGCCTTTGTGGCTGGAGAGACTGCAGCTCCTCTGGAGGCTCTGGGCCAATTTTCACTCACCTTCGAGTGCAATAGGCTTGTGGGTTAAGGTGCTTGCAAAGGAAGGCAAGCAGCCTGCTCCTTTCCATTAGGAACACGTGTGGTGAGAGGCTTGGCAGCAGAGAAGAACAAAGAGGGGCAGCCAAGGAGGGGATTTGCATGCAGCTGGGTGGCCCCCAAATCTCCTGTTTCCCAAGCAGGGAATGCCTGCTGTGCCCATCAGTGCCCATTTCTAAGTGGGCACCCAGCCTCTGGATCTGCCCTTTCCCAGCCCTGAAAACACACGCAGGCCACACCCTGAGCCCTTCCAACTGTGAACTTTGCTCCCTGTGAGGGCTGAATGCCACATCTGGCTAAGGTGGGAGAAGGCCCGAGGAGGCCTTGGGGGACCTGCCAAGACATAGCAGTGCTCAGCAATGAGCACTCTGCTTTCTTTTGGCTGGACGCACATTCCAGTTTCTGCTTGAGGCCCAGAGAGGTCAGATAGGCGATCCCCGGGGGAAGGCAGAGCAGAGGGTTTTTCGGTGGAGCGTTGGCTCCCTCTGCTGGCCGTCAAGCGTGGAAGGCTAAGCCTTGCTCCAGCTGAGTTCCTGAGCAAGTTTCCAAGCAGGAGGCACTCTGGCTCCACAAGCTAGAGGACTTCCCAGTGGCTCCAGAGTGGGTGGCAAGGGCATGTGAGATGGAGGATGCTCAGAAGCCACAGGGGAGACTTGAGTGTGGTTGGGTGCAGGTGTGCCAATATGTGTGGGTGTGTGCGCATGTGTGCGAGTGTGTTTTAGTGTGTGTGAGAGTGTGCGTGAGTGCGGGCGTGCGAGTGTGTATGGGTGTGTGCGGGTGTGTGTGTGTGTGTGTGTGCGGGCATGTGCGTGTGTGTTTTGGTGGGGGTAGGTGTGTGTGTGTGTGTGTAGGCGTGTATGTGTATCTGCGGGTGTGTGCGGGTGTGTATAGGATTGTGTGTGTGTGTGGGGTGTGTGTGGGTGTGTGCGGCTGTGTGTGAATGTGTGTGGGTGTGTGCTAGTGTCTTTGGGTGTGTGTGAGTGGGTTTGGGTGTGTGCATGCGTGTGTTAGAGTGAGTGGGACTGTGCAGGGTGTGCAGGTGGGTTCGGGTGTGTGTGGATGTGTGCAGGAGTGTGCAAGTATATGCGGGTATGTGTGGTTGTGTGCAGGTTGTGTGTGTGATTGGGTGTGTTTGGGTTTGTGTGGGTGTTTGTTAGTGTGTGCGAGAGTGTGTGGGTGTGTATGAGTCTGTGTGGGTCTGTGAGAGTGTGTGTGAGTGCAAGTGCGTGTGTGCGGGTGCTTGAGGTTGTGCGCCTGTGCGAGAGGGTGAGTGGTTGTGTGCAGGTGTGTGAGGGTGTGGGTGTGAGGGTGTGTGTGAGTGTGTGCAGGTGTGTGAGGGTGAGTGGGTGTGTGCAGGTGTGTGCGTATGTGTGCGGGTGTGTGTGAGTGTGTGTGAGTGTGTTTGTGTGTGCGAGTGTCTATGGGTGTTTGTGGGTGTGTGCGGTTGAGTGCGACTGTGTGCAGGTGTGTGCGCGTGTGTATGTGTGTGTGCAGGTGAGTGTGGGTATGTGGGTGTGTGCGGGTGTGTGCGTGTGTGTATAGGTTTCTGTGTGTGTGTGCGGGTGTGTGTGGGTGCGCTCCCCGGGTGGGCTGAATGTCATGACTGTGTTAGGGGAGAGAAGGCCCAAAGAGGCCTTCAGGGAGCTGCCATGGCATAGCAGTGCTCAGGAAAGAGCACCCTTCTTTCTTTAGGCTGGAGGCACACTCGAGTTTCTGCTTGAGGCAGAGGGACGGCAGAGAAGCCATCACTGGCTGAAGGCAAAGCAGAGAGATTTTCGGTGGAGCGATGGCTCCATCTGCTGGCTGACAAGCGTGGAAGGCGAAGCCTCGCTCCAACTGAGTTCCTGAGGAAGGTCCCAAGCAGGAGGCACTCTGGCTCCACAAGCTAGAGGGTCCTGCTTAGGACTTCCCAGTGGCTCCAGAGTGGATGGCAAGGGCATGTGGGTTGGAGGGTGCTCGGAAGCCGCAGGGGAGGCTTTGGGCACCCAGTGCTCTGTGACGAAACACGCTGCAGGCCCGAGCATCCATGAACTCCTCCAAGGTTTTGGAGCAGGAAATCTGTCCTTAGCAGAAGGCTTCCTGCAAAGGCCTGCAGGCCTTTCTGGGTGGCTAAGCTGCAGCTCCCTTGCAGGCTGCTGGTCCAGGGGCCTGTGTCCCTTGGTCTAAAGTGCTGTAGGAGGAGCTCCTAGCAAGGGGAGAGCAAGCACCTTGTTTCCCTTGAAGAGACTGGCTTGTACATGGGGAGGCCTGCCAGCAGCGAAGACAGCGCAGGCAGCATGGGGGTTTGGCAGGCAGCTAAGAGGCTGCAGGAGTCCTGCATGAAATAGGGGTCATGACTGGTTTCTCCTCAAGGCCCAATGGCAACGTGCACACACAGCCTCTGGACCTGCAGCTCCCGAGCAGTGCAAGAGACCCCCAGGCAGCACCCTGGGGCCTCCTCGGATGAGCTGTGCTCCATAGAGGGCCTGCCTGCTGGCAATGGCCTAGGCCACCCCAGGCCCTAGAGAGGCCCGGCTGAGCCTGGGATGGGCCCTGCCCTCGCAGTGCTCAGGGAAAACCCGTGTTTGAGGCCAGGCTGCAGGCACATTCAATGTTGTGTCTGCTGCAGAGAGACTTCAGCTAGGACTTCCAGGGGGAATGTGAAGTGCTGTGGTTTTTACCTGCAATCCATGTGCCTCACTTGGGGTGCCCGGCCCATCCGTCCCACATTCCTTGGATGTGTGTTCCTCAGACAGCTGGACAGCTGGGGAAGTGGACCTCCCCCAGCAAGGGAGACCTGCCTAGAACATTGCTCTGTGTACAAAGAGGATTCGCTGTGCCTCTGGCACTGGGGAGAGACTTTCTGCACCCAGGAGACACTTGGCACACACAGCGTTTCCCCATGGAAAGTGGTGTGAAAAAGAGCACCCGCCGGGGCTGCATGGCCCTCTGCGGTAGAAGCCCTCCACGCAGCAGGCTGTCATGGACTCGGCTGCAGGCCTTTGTGGCTGGAGAGACTGCAGCTCCTCTGGAGGCTCTGGGCCAATTTTCACTCACCTTCGAGTGCAATAGGCTTGTGGGTTAAGGTGCTTGCAAAGGAAGGCAAGCAGCCTGCTCCTTTCCATTAGGAACACGTGTGGTGAGAGGCTTGGCAGCAGAGAAGAACAAAGAGGGGCAGCCAAGGAGGGGATTTGCATGCAGCTGGGTGGCCCCCAAATCTCCTGTTTCCCAAGCAGGGAATGCCTGCTGTGCCCATCAGTGCCCATTTCTAAGTGGGCACCCAGCCTCTGGATCTGCCCTTTCCCAGCCCTGAAAACACACGCAGGCCACACCCTGAGCCCTTCCAACTGTGAACTTTGCTCCCTGTGAGGGCTGAATGCCACATCTGGCTAAGGTGGGAGAAGGCCCGAGGAGGCCTTGGGGGACCTGCCAAGACATAGCAGTGCTCAGCAATGAGCACTCTGCTTTCTTTTGGCTGGACGCACATTCCAGTTTCTGCTTGAGGCCCGGAGAGGTCAGATAGGCGATCCCCGGGGGAAGGCAGAGCAGAGGGTTTTTCGGTGGAGCGTTGGCTCCCTCTGCTGGCCGTCAAGCGTGGAAGGCTAAGCCTTGCTCCAGCTGAGTTCCTGAGCAAGTTTCCAAGCAGGAGGCACTCTGGCTCCACAAGCTAGAGGACTTCCCAGTGGCTCCAGAGTGGGTGGCAAGGGCATGTGAGATGGAGGGTGCTCAGAAGCCACAGGGGAGACTTGAGTGTGGTTGGGTGCAGGTGTGCCAATATGTGTGGGTGTGTGCGCATGTGTGCGAGTGTGTTTTAGTGTGTGTGAGAGTGTGCATGAGTGCGGGCGTGCGAGTGTGTATGGGTGTGTGCGGGTGTGTGTGTGTGTGTGTGTGCGGGCATGTGCGTGTGTGTTTTGGTGGGGGTAGGTGTGTGTGTGTGTGTGTAGGCGTGTATGTGTATCTGCGGGTGTGTGCGGGTGTGTATAGGATTGTGTGTGTGTGGGGTGTGTGTGGGTGTGTGCGGCTGTGTGTGAATGTGTGTGGGTGTGTGCTAGTGTCTTTGGGTGTGTGTGAGTGGGTTTGGGTGTGTGCATGCGTGTGTTAGAGTGAGTGGGACTGTGCAGGGTGTGCAGGTGGGTTCGGGTGTGTGTGGATGTGTGCAGGAGTGTGCAAGTATATGCGGGTATGTGTGGTTGTGTGCAGGTTGTGTGTGTGATTGGGTGTGTTTGGGTTTGTGTGGGTGTTTGTTAGTGTGTGCGAGAGTGTGTGGGTGTGTATGAGTCTGTGTGGGTCTGTGAGAGTGTGTGTGAGTGCAAGTGCGTGTGTGCGGGTGCTTGAGGTTGTGCGCCTGTGCGAGAGGGTGAGTGGTTGTGTGCAGGTGTGTGAGGGTGTGGGTGTGAGGGTGTGTGTGAGTGTGTGCAGGTGTGTGAGGGTGAGTGGGTGTGTGCAGGTGTGTGCGTATGTGTGCGGGTGTGTGTGAGTGTGTGTGAGTGTGTTTGTGTGTGCGAGTGTCTATGGGTGTTTGTGGGTGTGTGCGGTTGAGTGCGACTGTGTGCAGGTGTGTGCGCGTGTGTATGTGTGTGTGCAGGTGAGTGTGGGTATGTGGGTGTGTGCGGGTGTGTGCGTGTGTGTATAGGTTTCTGTGTGTGTGTGCGGGTGTGTGTGGGTGCGCTCCCCGGGTGGGCTGAATGTCATGACTGTGTTAGGGGAGAGAAGGCCCAAAGAGGCCTTCATGGAGCTGCCATGGCATAGCAGTGCTCAGGAAAGAGCACCCTTCTTTCTTTAGGCTGGAGGCACACTCGAGTTTCTGCTTGAGGCAGAGGGACGGCAGAGAGGCCATCACTGGCTGAAGGCAAAGCAGAGAGATTTTCGGTGGAGCGATGGCTCCATCTGCTGGCTGACAAGCGTGGAAGGTGAAGCCTCGCTCCAACTGAGTTCCTGAGGAAGGTCCCAAGCAGGAGGCACTCTGGCTCCACAAGCTAGAGGGTCCTGCTTAGGACTTCCCAGTGGCTCCAGAGTGGATGGCAAGGGCATGTGGGTTGGAGGGTGCTCGGAAGCCGCAGGGGAGGCTTTGGGCACCCAGTGCTCTGTGACGAAACACGCTGCAGGCCCGAGCATCCATGAACTCCTCCAAGGTTTTGGAGCAGGAAATCTGTCCTTAGCAGAAGGCTTCCTGCAAAGGCCTGCAGGCCTTTCTGGGTGGCTAAGCTGCAGCTCCCTTGCAGGCTGCTGGTCCAGGGGCCTGTGTCCCTTGGTCTAAAGTGCTGTAGGAGGAGCTCCTAGCAAGGGGAGAGCAAGCACCTTGTTTCCCTTGAAGAGACTGGCTTGTACATGGGGAGGCCTGCCAGCAGCGAAGACAGCGCAGGCAGCATGGGGGTTTGGCAGGCAGCTAAGAGGCTGCAGGAGTCCTGCATGAAATAGGGGTCATGACTGGTTTCTCCTCAAGGCCCAATGGCAACGTGCACACACAGCCTCTGGACCTGCAGCTCCCGAGCAGTGCAAGAGACCCCCAGGCAGCACCCTGGGGCCTCCTCGGATGAGCTGTGCTCCATAGAGGGCCTGCCTGCTGGCAATGGCCTAGGCCACCCCAGGCCCTAGAGAGGCCCGGCTGAGCCTGGGATGGGCCCTGCCCTCGCAGTGCTCAGGGAAAACCCGTGTTTGAGGCCAGGCTGCAGGCACATTCAATGTTGTGTCTGCTGCAGAGAGACTTCAGCTAGGACTTCCAGGGGGAATGTGAAGTGCTGTGGTTTTTACCTGCAATCCATGTGCCTCACTTGGGGTGCCCGGCCCATCCGTCCCACATTCCTTGGATGTGTGTTCCTCAGACATCTGGACAGCTGGGGAAGTGGACCTCCCCCAGCAAGGGAGACCTGCCTAGAACATTGCTCTGTGTACAAAGAGGATTCGCTGTGCCTCTGGCACTGGGGAGAGACTTTCTGCACCCAGGAGACACTTGGCACACACAGCGTTTCCCCATGGAAAGTGGTGTGAAAAAGAGCACCCGCCGGGGCTGCATGGCCCTCTGCGGTAGAAGCCCTCCACGCAGCAGGCTGTCATGGACTCGGCTGCAGGCCTTTGTGGCTGGAGAGACTGCAGCTCCTCTGGAGGCTCTGGGCCAATTTTCACTCACCTTCGAGTGCAATAGGCTTGTGGGTTAAGGTGCTTGCAAAGGAAGGCAAGCAGCCTGCTCCTTTCCATTAGGAACACGTGTGGTGAGAGGCTTGGCAGCAGAGAAGAACAAAGAGGGGCAGCCAAGGAGGGGATTTGCATGCAGCTGGGTGGCCCCCAAATCTCCTGTTTCCCAAGCAGGGAATGCCTGCTGTGCCCATCAGTGCCCATTTCTAAGTGGGCACCCAGCCTCTGGATCTGCCCTTTCCCAGCCCTGAAAACACACGCAGGCCACACCCTGAGCCCTTCCAACTGTGAACTTTGCTCCCTGTGAGGGCTGAATGCCACATCTGGCTAAGGTGGGAGAAGGCCCGAGGAGGCCTTGGGGGACCTGCCAAGACATAGCAGTGCTCAGCAATGAGCACTCTGCTTTCTTTTGGCTGGACGCACATTCCAGTTTCTGCTTGAGGCCCGGAGAGGTCAGATAGGCGATCCCCGGGGGAAGGCAGAGCAGAGGGTTTTTCGGTGGAGCGTTGGCTCCCTCTGCTGGCCGTCAAGCGTGGAAGGCTAAGCCTTGCTCCAGCTGAGTTCCTGAGCAAGTTTCCAAGCAGGAGGCACTCTGGCTCCACAAGCTAGAGGACTTCCCAGTGGCTCCAGAGTGGGTGGCAAGGGCATGTGAGATGGAGGGTGCTCAGAAGCCACAGGGGAGACTTGAGTGTGGTTGGGTGCAGGTGTGCCAATATGTGTGGGTGTGTGCGCATGTGTGCGAGTGTGTTTTAGTGTGTGTGAGAGTGTGCATGAGTGCGGGCGTGCGAGTGTGTATGGGTGTGTGCGGGTGTGTGTGTGTGTGTGTGTGCGGGCATGTGCGTGTGTGTTTTGGTGGGGGTAGGTGTGTGTGTGTGTGTGTAGGCGTGTATGTGTATCTGCGGGTGTGTGCGGGTGTGTATAGGATTGTGTGTGTGTGTGGGGTGTGTGTGGGTGTGTGCGGCTGTGTGTGAATGTGTGTGGGTGTGTGCTAGTGTCTTTGGGTGTGTGTGAGTGGGTTTGGGTGTGTGCATGCGTGTGTTAGAGTGAGTGGGACTGTGCAGGGTGTGCAGGTGGGTTCGGGTGTGTGTGGATGTGTGCAGGAGTGTGCAAGTATATGCGGGTATGTGTGGTTGTGTGCAGGTTGTGTGTGTGATTGGGTGTGTTTGGGTTTGTGTGGGTGTTTGTTAGTGTGTGCGAGAGTGTGTGGGTGTGTATGAGTCTGTGTGGGTCTGTGAGAGTGTGTGTGAGTGCAAGTGCGTGTGTGCGGGTGCTTGAGGTTGTGCGCCTGTGCGAGAGGGTGAGTGGTTGTGTGCAGGTGTGTGAGGGTGTGGGTGTGAGGGTGTGTGTGAGTGTGTGCAGGTGTGTGAGGGTGAGTGGGTGTGTGCAGGTGTGTGCGTATGTGTGCGGGTGTGTGTGAGTGTGTGTGAGTGTGTTTGTGTGTGCGAGTGTCTATGGGTGTTTGTGGGTGTGTGCGGTTGAGTGCGACTGTGTGCAGGTGTGTGCGCGTGTGTATGTGTGTGTGCAGGTGAGTGTGGGTATGTGGGTGTGTGCGGGTGTGTGCGTGTGTGTATAGGTTTCTGTGTGTGTGTGCGGGTGTGTGTGGGTGCGCTCCCCGGGTGGGCTGAATGTCATGACTGTGTTAGGGGAGAGAAGGCCCAAAGAGGCCTTCATGGAGCTGCCATGGCATAGCAGTGCTCAGGAAAGAGCACCCTTCTTTCTTTAGGCTGGAGGCACACTCGAGTTTCTGCTTGAGGCAGAGGGACGGCAGAGAGGCCATCACTGGCTGAAGGCAAAGCAGAGAGATTTTCGGTGGAGCGATGGCTCCATCTGCTGGCTGACAAGCGTGGAAGGCGAAGCCTCGCTCCAACTGAGTTCCTGAGGAAGGTCCCAAGCAGGAGGCACTCTGGCTCCACAAGCTAGAGGGTCCTGCTTAGGACTTCCCAGTGGCTCCAGAGTGGATGGCAAGTGCATGTGGGTTGGAGGGTGCTCGGAAGCCGCAGGGGAGGCTTTGGGCACCCAGTGCTCTGTGACGAAACACGCTGCAGGCCCGAGCATCCATGAACTCCTCCAAGGTTTTGGAGCAGGAAATCTGTCCTTAGCAGAAGGCTTCCTGCAAAGGCCTGCAGGCCTTTCTGGGTGGCTAAGCTGCAGCTCCCTTGCAAGCTGCTGGTCCAGGGGCCTGTGTCCCTTGGTCTAAAGTGCTGTAGGAGGAGCTCCTAGCAAGGGGAGAGCAAGCACCTTGTTTCCCTTGAAGAGACTGGCTTGTACATGGGGAGGCCTGCCAGCAGCGAAGACAGCGCAGGCAGCATGGGGGTTTGGCAGGCAGCTAAGAGGCTGCAGGAGTCCTGCATGAAATAGGGGTCATGACTGGTTTCTCCTCAAGGCCCAATGGCAACGTGCACACACAGCCTCTGGACCTGCAGCTCCCGAGCAGTGCAAGAGACCCCCAGGCAGCACCCTGGGGCCTCCTCGGATGAGCTGTGCTCCATAGAGGGCCTGCCTGCTGGCAATGGCCTAGGCCACCCCAGGCCCTAGAGAGGCCCGGCTGAGCCTGGGATGGGCCCTGCCCTCGCAGTGCTCAGGGAAAACCCGTGTTTGAGGCCAGGCTGCAGGCACATTCAATGTTGTGTCTGCTGCAGAGAGACTTCAGCTAGGACTTCCAGGGGGAATGTGAAGTGCTGTGGTTTTTACCTGCAATCCATGTGCCTCACTTGGGGTGCCCGGCCCATCCGTCCCACACTCCTTGGATGTGTGTTCCTCAGACAGCTGGACAGCTGGGGAAGTGGACCTCCCCCAGCAAGGGAGACCTGCCTAGAACATTGCTCTGTGTACAAAGAGGATTCGCTGTGCCTCTGGCACTGGGGAGAGACTTTCTGCACCCAGGAGACACTTGGCACACACAGCGTTTCCCCATGGAAAGTGGTGTGAAAAAGAGCACCCGCCGGGGCTGCATGGCCCTCTGCGGTAGAAGCCCTCCACGCAGCAGGCTGTCATGGACTCGGCTGCAGGCCTTTGTGGCTGGAGAGACTGCAGCTCCTCTGGAGGCTCTGGGCCAATTTTCACTCACCTTCGAGTGCAATAGGCTTGTGGGTTAAGGTGCTTGCAAAGGAAGGCAAGCAGCCTGCTCCTTTCCATTAGGAACACGTGTGGTGAGAGGCTTGGCAGCAGAGAAGAACAAAGAGGGGCAGCCAAGGAGGGGATTTGCATGCAGCTGGGTGGCCCCCAAATCTCCTGTTTCCCAAGCAGGGAATGCCTGCTGTGCCCATCAGTGCCCATTTCTAAGTGGGCACCCAGCCTCTGGATCTGCCCTTTCCCAGCCCTGAAAACACACGCAGGCCACACCCTGAGCCCTTCCAACTGTGAACTTTGCTCCCTGTGAGGGCTGAATGCCACATCTGGCTAAGGTGGGAGAAGGCCCGAGGAGGCCTTGGGGGACCTGCCAAGACATAGCAGTGCTCAGCAATGAGCACTCTGCTTTCTTTTGGCTGGACGCACATTCCAGTTTCTGCTTGAGGCCCGGAGAGGTCAGATAGGCGATCCCCGGGGGAAGGCAGAGCAGAGGGTTTTTCGGTGGAGCGTTGGCTCCCTCTGCTGGCCGTCAAGCGTGGAAGGCTAAGCCTTGCTCCAGCTGAGTTCCTGAGCAAGTTTCCAAGCAGGAGGCACTCTGGCTCCACAAGCTAGAGGACTTCCCAGTGGCTCCAGAGTGGGTGGCAAGGGCATGTGAGATGGAGGGTGCTCAGAAGCCACAGGGGAGACTTGAGTGTGGTTGGGTGCAGGTGTGCCAATATGTGTGGGTGTGTGCGCATGTGTGCGAGTGTGTTTTAGTGTGTGTGAGAGTGTGCGTGAGTGCGGGCGTGCGAGTGTGTATGGGTGTGTGCGGGTGTGTGTGTGTGTGTGTGTGCGGGCATGTGCGTGTGTGTTTTGGTGGGGGTAGGTGTGTGTGTGTGTGTGTAGGCGTGTATGTGTATCTGCGGGTGTGTGCGGGTGTGTATAGGATTGTGTGTGTGTGTGGGGTGTGTGTGGGTGTGTGCGGCTGTGTGTGAATGTGTGTGGGTGTGTGCTAGTGTCTTTGGGTGTGTGTGAGTGGGTTTGGGTGTGTGCATGCGTGTGTTAGAGTGAGTGGGACTGTGCAGGGTGTGCAGGTGGGTTCGGGTGTGTGTGGATGTGTGCAGGAGTGTGCAAGTATATGCGGGTATGTGTGGTTGTGTGCAGGTTGTGTGTGTGATTGGGTGTGTTTGGGTTTGTGTGGGTGTTTGTTAGTGTGTGCGAGAGTGTGTGGGTGTGTATGAGTCTGTGTGGGTCTGTGAGAGTGTGTGTGAGTGCAAGTGCGTGTGTGCGGGTGCTTGAGGTTGTGCGCCTGTGCGAGAGGGTGAGTGGTTGTGTGCAGGTGTGTGAGGGTGTGGGTGTGAGGGTGTGTGTGAGTGTGTGCAGGTGTGTGAGGGTGAGTGGGTGTGTGCAGGTGTGTGCGTATGTGTGCGGGTGTGTGTGAGTGTGTGTGAGTGTGTTTGTGTGTGCGAGTGTCTATGGGTGTTTGTGGGTGTGTGCGGTTGAGTGCGACTGTGTGCAGGTGTGTGCGCGTGTGTATGTGTGTGTGCAGGTGAGTGTGGGTATGTGGGTGTGTGCGGGTGTGTGCGTGTGTGTATAGGTTTCTGTGTGTGTGTGCGGGTGTGTGTGGGTGCGCTCCCCGGGTGGGCTGAATGTCATGACTGTGTTAGGGGAGAGAAGGCCCAAAGAGGCCTTCATGGAGCTGCCATGGCATAGCAGTGCTCAGGAAAGAGCACCCTTCTTTCTTTAGGCTGGAGGCACACTCGAGTTTCTGCTTGAGGCAGAGGGACGGCAGAGAGGCCATCACTGGCTGAAGGCAAAGCAGAGAGATTTTCGGTGGAGCGATGGCTCCATCTGCTGGCTGACAAGCGTGGAAGGCGAAGCCTCGCTCCAACTGAGTTCCTGAGGAAGGTCCCAAGCAGGAGGCACTCTGGCTCCACAAGCTAGAGGGTCCTGCTTAGGACTTCCCAGTGGCTCCAGAGTGGATGGCAAGGGCATGTGGGTTGGAGGGTGCTCGGAAGCCGCAGGGGAGGCTTTGGGCACCCAGTGCTCTGTGACGAAACACGCTGCAGGCCCGAGCATCCATGAACTCCTCCAAGGTTTTGGAGCAGGAAATCTGTCCTTAGCAGAAGGCTTCCTGCAAAGGCCTGCAGGCCTTTCTGGGTGGCTAAGCTGCAGCTCCCTTGCAAGCTGCTGGTCCAGGGGCCTGTGTCCCTTGGTCTAAAGTGCTGTAGGAGGAGCTCCTAGCAAGGGGAGAGCAAGCACCTTGTTTCCCTTGAAGAGACTGGCTTGTACATGGGGAGGCCTGCCAGCAGCGAAGACAGCGCAGGCAGCATGGGGGTTTGGCAGGCAGCTAAGAGGCTGCAGGAGTCCTGCATGAAATAGGGGTCATGACTGGTTTCTCCTCAAGGCCCAATGGCAACGTGCACACACAGCCTCTGGACCTGCAGCTCCCGAGCAGTGCAAGAGACCCCCAGGCAGCACCCTGGGGCCTCCTCGGATGAGCTGTGCTCCATAGAGGGCCTGCCTGCTGGCAATGGCCTAGGCCACCCCAGGCCCTAGAGAGGCCCGGCTGAGCCTGGGATGGGCCCTGCCCTCGCAGTGCTCAGGGAAAACCCGTGTTTGAGGCCAGGCTGCAGGCACATTCAATGTTGTGTCTGCTGCAGAGAGACTTCAGCTAGGACTTCCAGGGGGAATGTGAAGTGCTGTGGTTTTTACCTGCAATCCATGTGCCTCACTTGGGGTGCCCGGCCCATCCGTCCCACACTCCTTGGATGTGTGTTCCTCAGACAGCTGGACAGCTGGGGAAGTGGACCTCCCCCAGCAAGGGAGACCTGCCTAGAACATTGCTCTGTGTACAAAGAGGATTCGCTGTGCCTCTGGCACTGGGGAGAGACTTTCTGCACCCAGGAGACACTTGGCACACACAGCGTTTCCCCATGGAAAGTGGTGTGAAAAAGAGCACCCGCCGGGGCTGCATGGCCCTCTGCGGTAGAAGCCCTCCACGCAGCAGGCTGTCATGGACTCGGCTGCAGGCCTTTGTGGCTGGAGAGACTGCAGCTCCTCTGGAGGCTCTGGGCCAATTTTCACTCACCTTCGAGTGCAATAGGCTTGTGGGTTAAGGTGCTTGCAAAGGAAGGCAAGCAGCCTGCTCCTTTCCATTAGGAACACGTGTGGTGAGAGGCTTGGCAGCAGAGAAGAACAAAGAGGGGCAGCCAAGGAGGGGATTTGCATGCAGCTGGGTGGCCCCCAAATCTCCTGTTTCCCAAGCAGGGAATGCCTGCTGTGCCCATCAGTGCCCATTTCTAAGTGGGCACCCAGCCTCTGGATCTGCCCTTTCCCAGCCCTGAAAACACACGCAGGCCACACCCTGAGCCCTTCCAACTGTGAACTTTGCTCCCTGTGAGGGCTGAATGCCACATCTGGCTAAGGTGGGAGAAGGCCCGAGGAGGCCTTGGGGGACCTGCCAAGACATAGCAGTGCTCAGCAATGAGCACTCTGCTTTCTTTTGGCTGGACGCACATTCCAGTTTCTGCTTGAGGCCCGGAGAGGTCAGATAGGCGATCCCCGGGGGAAGGCAGAGCAGAGGGTTTTTCGGTGGAGCGTTGGCTCCCTCTGCTGGCCGTCAAGCGTGGAAGGCTAAGCCTTGCTCCAGCTGAGTTCCTGAGCAAGTTTCCAAGCAGGAGGCACTCTGGCTCCACAAGCTAGAGGACTTCCCAGTGGCTCCAGAGTGGGTGGCAAGGGCATGTGAGATGGAGGGTGCTCAGAAGCCACAGGGGAGACTTGAGTGTGGTTGGGTGCAGGTGTGCCAATATGTGTGGGTGTGTGCGCATGTGTGCGAGTGTGTTTTAGTGTGTGTGAGAGTGTGCGTGAGTGCGGGCGTGCGAGTGTGTATGGGTGTGTGCGGGTGTGTGTGTGTGTGTGTGTGCGGGCATGTGCGTGTGTGTTTTGGTGGGGGTAGGTGTGTGTGTGTGTGTGTAGGCGTGTATGTGTATCTGCGGGTGTGTGCGGGTGTGTATAGGATTGTGTGTGTGTGTGGGGTGTGTGTGGGTGTGTGCGGCTGTGTGTGAATGTGTGTGGGTGTGTGCTAGTGTCTTTGGGTGTGTGTGAGTGGGTTTGGGTGTGTGCATGCGTGTGTTAGAGTGAGTGGGACTGTGCAGGGTGTGCAGGTGGGTTCGGGTGTGTGTGGATGTGTGCAGGAGTGTGCAAGTATATGCGGGTATGTGTGGTTGTGTGCAGGTTGTGTGTGTGATTGGGTGTGTTTGGGTTTGTGTGGGTGTTTGTTAGTGTGTGCGAGAGTGTGTGGGTGTGTATGAGTCTGTGTGGGTCTGTGAGAGTGTGTGTGAGTGCAAGTGCGTGTGTGCGGGTGCTTGAGGTTGTGCGCCTGTGCGAGAGGGTGAGTGGTTGTGTGCAGGTGTGTGAGGGTGTGGGTGTGAGGGTGTGTGTGAGTGTGTGCAGGTGTGTGAGGGTGAGTGGGTGTGTGCAGGTGTGTGCGTATGTGTGCAGGTGTGTGTGAGTGTGTGTGAGTGTGTTTGTGTGTGCGAGTGTCTATGGGTGTTTGTGGGTGTGTGCGGTTGAGTGCGACTGTGTGCAGGTGTGTGCGCGTGTGTATGTGTGTGTGCAGGTGAGTGTGGGTATGTGGGTGTGTGCGGGTGTGTGCGTGTGTGTATAGGTTTCTGTGTGTGTGTGCGGGTGTGTGTGGGTGCGCTCCCCGGGTGGGCTGAATGTCATGACTGTGTTAGGGGAGAGAAGGCCCAAAGAGGCCTTCATGGAGCTGCCATGGCATAGCAGTGCTCAGGAAAGAGCACCCTTCTTTCTTTAGGCTGGAGGCACACTCGAGTTTCTGCTTGAGGCAGAGGGACGGCAGAGAGGCCATCACTGGCTGAAGGCAAAGCAGAGAGATTTTCGGTGGAGCGATGGCTCCATCTGCTGGCTGACAAGCGTGGAAGGCGAAGCCTCGCTCCAACTGAGTTCCTGAGGAAGGTCCCAAGCAGGAGGCACTCTGGCTCCACAAGCTAGAGGGTCCTGCTTAGGACTTCCCAGTGGCTCCAGAGTGGATGGCAAGGGCATGTGGGTTGGAGGGTGCTCGGAAGCCGCAGGGGAGGCTTTGGGCACCCAGTGCTCTGTGACGAAACACGCTGCAGGCCCGAGCATCCATGAACTCCTCCAAGGTTTTGGAGCAGGAAATCTGTCCTTAGCAGAAGGCTTCCTGCAAAGGCCTGCAGGCCTTTCTGGGTGGCTAAGCTGCAGCTCCCTTGCAAGCTGCTGGTCCAGGGGCCTGTGTCCCTTGGTCTAAAGTGCTGTAGGAGGAGCTCCTAGCAAGGGGAGAGCAAGCACCTTGTTTCCCTTGAAGAGACTGGCTTGTACATGGGGAGGCCTGCCAGCAGCGAAGACAGCGCAGGCAGCATGGGGGTTTGGCAGGCAGCTAAGAGGCTGCAGGAGTCCTGCATGAAATAGGGGTCATGACTGGTTTCTCCTCAAGGCCCAATGGCAACGTGCACACACAGCCTCTGGACCTGCAGCTCCCGAGCAGTGCAAGAGACCCCCAGGCAGCACCCTGGGGCCTCCTCGGATGAGCTGTGCTCCATAGAGGGCCTGCCTGCTGGCAATGGCCTAGGCCACCCCAGGCCCTAGAGAGGCCCGGCTGAGCCTGGGATGGGCCCTGCCCTCGCAGTGCTCAGGGAAAACCCGTGTTTGAGGCCAGGCTGCAGGCACATTCAATGTTGTGTCTGCTGCAGAGAGACTTCAGCTAGGACTTCCAGGGGGAATGTGAAGTGCTGTGGTTTTTACCTGCAATCCATGTGCCTCACTTGGGGTGCCCGGCCCATCCGTCCCACACTCCTTGGATGTGTGTTCCTCAGACAGCTGGACAGCTGGGGAAGTGGACCTCCCCCAGCAAGGGAGACCTGCCTAGAACATTGCTCTGTGTACAAAGAGGATTCGCTGTGCCTCTGGCACTGGGGAGAGACTTTCTGCACCCAGGAGACACTTGGCACACACAGCGTTTCCCCATGGAAAGTGGTGTGAAAAAGAGCACCCGCCGGGGCTGCATGGCCCTCTGCGGTAGAAGCCCTCCACGCAGCAGGCTGTCATGGACTCGGCTGCAGGCCTTTGTGGCTGGAGAGACTGCAGCTCCTCTGGAGGCTCTGGGCCAATTTTCACTCACCTTCGAGTGCAATAGGCTTGTGGGTTAAGGTGCTTGCAAAGGAAGGCAAGCAGCCTGCTCCTTTCCATTAGGAACACGTGTGGTGAGAGGCTTGGCAGCAGAGAAGAACAAAGAGGGGCAGCCAAGGAGGGGATTTGCATGCAGCTGGGTGGCCCCCAAATCTCCTGTTTCCCAAGCAGGGAATGCCTGCTGTGCCCATCAGTGCCCATTTCTAAGTGGGCACCCAGCCTCTGGATCTGCCCTTTCCCAGCCCTGAAAACACACGCAGGCCACACCCTGAGCCCTTCCAACTGTGAACTTTGCTCCCTGTGAGGGCTGAATGCCACATCTGGCTAAGGTGGGAGAAGGCCCGAGGAGGCCTTGGGGGACCTGCCAAGACATAGCAGTGCTCAGCAATGAGCACTCTGCTTTCTTTTGGCTGGACGCACATTCCAGTTTCTGCTTGAGGCCCAGAGAGGTCAGATAGGCGATCCCCGGGGGAAGGCAGAGCAGAGGGTTTTTCGGTGGAGCGTTGGCTCCCTCTGCTGGCCGTCAAGCGTGGAAGGCTAAGCCTTGCTCCAGCTGAGTTCCTGAGCAAGTTTCCAAGCAGGAGGCACTCTGGCTCCACAAGCTAGAGGACTTCCCAGTGGCTCCAGAGTGGGTGGCAAGGGCATGTGAGATGGAGGATGCTCAGAAGCCACAGGGGAGACTTGAGTGTGGTTGGGTGCAGGTGTGCCAATATGTGTGGGTGTGTGCGCATGTGTGCGAGTGTGTTTTAGTGTGTGTGAGAGTGTGCGTGAGTGCGGGCGTGCGAGTGTGTATGGGTGTGTGCGGGTGTGTGTGTGTGTGTGTGTGCGGGCATGTGCGTGTGTGTTTTGGTGGGGGTAGGTGTGTGTGTGTGTGTGTAGGCGTGTATGTGTATCTGCGGGTGTGTGCGGGTGTGTATAGGATTGTGTGTGTGTGTGGGGTGTGTGTGGGTGTGTGCGGCTGTGTGTGAATGTGTGTGGGTGTGTGCTAGTGTCTTTGGGTGTGTGTGAGTGGGTTTGGGTGTGTGCATGCGTGTGTTAGAGTGAGTGGGACTGTGCAGGGTGTGCAGGTGGGTTCGGGTGTGTGTGGATGTGTGCAGGAGTGTGCAAGTATATGCGGGTATGTGTGGTTGTGTGCAGGTTGTGTGTGTGATTGGGTGTGTTTGGGTTTGTGTGGGTGTTTGTTAGTGTGTGCGAGAGTGTGTGGGTGTGTATGAGTCTGTGTGGGTCTGTGAGAGTGTGTGTGAGTGCAAGTGCGTGTGTGCGGGTGCTTGAGGTTGTGCGCCTGTGCGAGAGGGTGAGTGGTTGTGTGCAGGTGTGTGAGGGTGTGGGTGTGAGGGTGTGTGTGAGTGTGTGCAGGTGTGTGAGGGTGAGTGGGTGTGTGCAGGTGTGTGCGTATGTGTGCGGGTGTGTGTGAGTGTGTGTGAGTGTGTTTGTGTGTGCGAGTGTCTATGGGTGTTTGTGGGTGTGTGCGGTTGAGTGCGACTGTGTGCAGGTGTGTGCGCGTGTGTATGTGTGTGTGCAGGTGAGTGTGGGTATGTGGGTGTGTGCGGGTGTGTGCGTGTGTGTATAGGTTTCTGTGTGTGTGTGCGGGTGTGTGTGGGTGCGCTCCCCGGGTGGGCTGAATGTCATGACTGTGTTAGGGGAGAGAAGGCCCAAAGAGGCCTTCAGGGAGCTGCCATGGCATAGCAGTGCTCAGGAAAGAGCACCCTTCTTTCTTTAGGCTGGAGGCACACTCGAGTTTCTGCTTGAGGCAGAGGGACGGCAGAGAAGCCATCACTGGCTGAAGGCAAAGCAGAGAGATTTTCGGTGGAGCGATGGCTCCATCTGCTGGCTGACAAGCGTGGAAGGCGAAGCCTCGCTCCAACTGAGTTCCTGAGGAAGGTCCCAAGCAGGAGGCACTCTGGCTCCACAAGCTAGAGGGTCCTGCTTAGGACTTCCCAGTGGCTCCAGAGTGGATGGCAAGGGCATGTGGGTTGGAGGGTGCTCGGAAGCCGCAGGGGAGGCTTTGGGCACCCAGTGCTCTGTGACGAAACACGCTGCAGGCCCGAGCATCCATGAACTCCTCCAAGGTTTTGGAGCAGGAAATCTGTCCTTAGCAGAAGGCTTCCTGCAAAGGCCTGCAGGCCTTTCTGGGTGGCTAAGCTGCAGCTCCCTTGCAGGCTGCTGGTCCAGGGGCCTGTGTCCCTTGGTCTAAAGTGCTGTAGGAGGAGCTCCTAGCAAGGGGAGAGCAAGCACCTTGTTTCCCTTGAAGAGACTGGCTTGTACATGGGGAGGCCTGCCAGCAGCGAAGACAGCGCAGGCAGCATGGGGGTTTGGCAGGCAGCTAAGAGGCTGCAGGAGTCCTGCATGAAATAGGGGTCATGACTGGTTTCTCCTCAAGGCCCAATGGCAACGTGCACACACAGCCTCTGGACCTGCAGCTCCCGAGCAGTGCAAGAGACCCCCAGGCAGCACCCTGGGGCCTCCTCGGATGAGCTGTGCTCCATAGAGGGCCTGCCTGCTGGCAATGGCCTAGGCCACCCCAGGCCCTAGAGAGGCCCGGCTGAGCCTGGGATGGGCCCTGCCCTCGCAGTGCTCAGGGAAAACCCGTGTTTGAGGCCAGGCTGCAGGCACATTCAATGTTGTGTCTGCTGCAGAGAGACTTCAGCTAGGACTTCCAGGGGGAATGTGAAGTGCTGTGGTTTTTACCTGCAATCCATGTGCCTCACTTGGGGTGCCCGGCCCATCCGTCCCACATTCCTTGGATGTGTGTTCCTCAGACAGCTGGACAGCTGGGGAAGTGGACCTCCCCCAGCAAGGGAGACCTGCCTAGAACATTGCTCTGTGTACAAAGAGGATTCGCTGTGCCTCTGGCACTGGGGAGAGACTTTCTGCACCCAGGAGACACTTGGCACACACAGCGTTTCCCCATGGAAAGTGGTGTGAAAAAGAGCACCCGCCGGGGCTGCATGGCCCTCTGCGGTAGAAGCCCTCCACGCAGCAGGCTGTCATGGACTCGGCTGCAGGCCTTTGTGGCTGGAGAGACTGCAGCTCCTCTGGAGGCTCTGGGCCAATTTTCACTCACCTTCGAGTGCAATAGGCTTGTGGGTTAAGGTGCTTGCAAAGGAAGGCAAGCAGCCTGCTCCTTTCCATTAGGAACACGTGTGGTGAGAGGCTTGGCAGCAGAGAAGAACAAAGAGGGGCAGCCAAGGAGGGGATTTGCATGCAGCTGGGTGGCCCCCAAATCTCCTGTTTCCCAAGCAGGGAATGCCTGCTGTGCCCATCAGTGCCCATTTCTAAGTGGGCACCCAGCCTCTGGATCTGCCCTTTCCCAGCCCTGAAAACACACGCAGGCCACACCCTGAGCCCTTCCAACTGTGAACTTTGCTCCCTGTGAGGGCTGAATGCCACATCTGGCTAAGGTGGGAGAAGGCCCGAGGAGGCCTTGGGGGACCTGCCAAGACATAGCAGTGCTCAGCAATGAGCACTCTGCTTTCTTTTGGCTGGACGCACATTCCAGTTTCTGCTTGAGGCCCGGAGAGGTCAGATAGGCGATCCCCGGGGGAAGGCAGAGCAGAGGGTTTTTCGGTGGAGCGTTGGCTCCCTCTGCTGGCCGTCAAGCGTGGAAGGCTAAGCCTTGCTCCAGCTGAGTTCCTGAGCAAGTTTCCAAGCAGGAGGCACTCTGGCTCCACAAGCTAGAGGACTTCCCAGTGGCTCCAGAGTGGGTGGCAAGGGCATGTGAGATGGAGGGTGCTCAGAAGCCACAGGGGAGACTTGAGTGTGGTTGGGTGCAGGTGTGCCAATATGTGTGGGTGTGTGCGCATGTGTGCGAGTGTGTTTTAGTGTGTGTGAGAGTGTGCATGAGTGCGGGCGTGCGAGTGTGTATGGGTGTGTGCGGGTGTGTGTGTGTGTGTGTGTGCGGGCATGTGCGTGTGTGTTTTGGTGGGGGTAGGTGTGTGTGTGTGTGTGTAGGCGTGTATGTGTATCTGCGGGTGTGTGCGGGTGTGTATAGGATTGTGTGTGTGTGTGGGGTGTGTGTGGGTGTGTGCGGCTGTGTGTGAATGTGTGTGGGTGTGTGCTAGTGTCTTTGGGTGTGTGTGAGTGGGTTTGGGTGTGTGCATGCGTGTGTTAGAGTGAGTGGGACTGTGCAGGGTGTGCAGGTGGGTTCGGGTGTGTGTGGATGTGTGCAGGAGTGTGCAAGTATATGCGGGTATGTGTGGTTGTGTGCAGGTTGTGTGTGTGATTGGGTGTGTTTGGGTTTGTGTGGGTGTTTGTTAGTGTGTGCGAGAGTGTGTGGGTGTGTATGAGTCTGTGTGGGTCTGTGAGAGTGTGTGTGAGTGCAAGTGCGTGTGTGCGGGTGCTTGAGGTTGTGCGCCTGTGCGAGAGGGTGAGTGGTTGTGTGCAGGTGTGTGAGGGTGTGGGTGTGAGGGTGTGTGTGAGTGTGTGCAGGTGTGTGAGGGTGAGTGGGTGTGTGCAGGTGTGTGCGTATGTGTGCGGGTGTGTGTGAGTGTGTGTGAGTGTGTTTGTGTGTGCGAGTGTCTATGGGTGTTTGTGGGTGTGTGCGGTTGAGTGCGACTGTGTGCAGGTGTGTGCGCGTGTGTATGTGTGTGTGCAGGTGAGTGTGGGTATGTGGGTGTGTGCGGGTGTGTGCGTGTGTGTATAGGTTTCTGTGTGTGTGTGCGGGTGTGTGTGGGTGCGCTCCCCGGGTGGGCTGAATGTCATGACTGTGTTAGGGGAGAGAAGGCCCAAAGAGGCCTTCATGGAGCTGCCATGGCATAGCAGTGCTCAGGAAAGAGCACCCTTCTTTCTTTAGGCTGGAGGCACACTCGAGTTTCTGCTTGAGGCAGAGGGACGGCAGAGAGGCCATCACTGGCTGAAGGCAAAGCAGAGAGATTTTCGGTGGAGCGATGGCTCCATCTGCTGGCTGACAAGCGTGGAAGGTGAAGCCTCGCTCCAACTGAGTTCCTGAGGAAGGTCCCAAGCAGGAGGCACTCTGGCTCCACAAGCTAGAGGGTCCTGCTTAGGACTTCCCAGTGGCTCCAGAGTGGATGGCAAGGGCATGTGGGTTGGAGGGTGCTCGGAAGCCGCAGGGGAGGCTTTGGGCACCCAGTGCTCTGTGACGAAACACGCTGCAGGCCCGAGCATCCATGAACTCCTCCAAGGTTTTGGAGCAGGAAATCTGTCCTTAGCAGAAGGCTTCCTGCAAAGGCCTGCAGGCCTTTCTGGGTGGCTAAGCTGCAGCTCCCTTGCAGGCTGCTGGTCCAGGGGCCTGTGTCCCTTGGTCTAAAGTGCTGTAGGAGGAGCTCCTAGCAAGGGGAGAGCAAGCACCTTGTTTCCCTTGAAGAGACTGGCTTGTACATGGGGAGGCCTGCCAGCAGCGAAGACAGCGCAGGCAGCATGGGGGTTTGGCAGGCAGCTAAGAGGCTGCAGGAGTCCTGCATGAAATAGGGGTCATGACTGGTTTCTCCTCAAGGCCCAATGGCAACGTGCACACACAGCCTCTGGACCTGCAGCTCCCGAGCAGTGCAAGAGACCCCCAGGCAGCACCCTGGGGCCTCCTCGGATGAGCTGTGCTCCATAGAGGGCCTGCCTGCTGGCAATGGCCTAGGCCACCCCAGGCCCTAGAGAGGCCCGGCTGAGCCTGGGATGGGCCCTGCCCTCGCAGTGCTCAGGGAAAACCCGTGTTTGAGGCCAGGCTGCAGGCACATTCAATGTTGTGTCTGCTGCAGAGAGACTTCAGCTAGGACTTCCAGGGGGAATGTGAAGTGCTGTGGTTTTTACCTGCAATCCATGTGCCTCACTTGGGGTGCCCGGCCCATCCGTCCCACATTCCTTGGATGTGTGTTCCTCAGACATCTGGACAGCTGGGGAAGTGGACCTCCCCCAGCAAGGGAGACCTGCCTAGAACATTGCTCTGTGTACAAAGAGGATTCGCTGTGCCTCTGGCACTGGGGAGAGACTTTCTGCACCCAGGAGACACTTGGCACACACAGCGTTTCCCCATGGAAAGTGGTGTGAAAAAGAGCACCCGCCGGGGCTGCATGGCCCTCTGCGGTAGAAGCCCTCCACGCAGCAGGCTGTCATGGACTCGGCTGCAGGCCTTTGTGGCTGGAGAGACTGCAGCTCCTCTGGAGGCTCTGGGCCAATTTTCACTCACCTTCGAGTGCAATAGGCTTGTGGGTTAAGGTGCTTGCAAAGGAAGGCAAGCAGCCTGCTCCTTTCCATTAGGAACACGTGTGGTGAGAGGCTTGGCAGCAGAGAAGAACAAAGAGGGGCAGCCAAGGAGGGGATTTGCATGCAGCTGGGTGGCCCCCAAATCTCCTGTTTCCCAAGCAGGGAATGCCTGCTGTGCCCATCAGTGCCCATTTCTAAGTGGGCACCCAGCCTCTGGATCTGCCCTTTCCCAGCCCTGAAAACACACGCAGGCCACACCCTGAGCCCTTCCAACTGTGAACTTTGCTCCCTGTGAGGGCTGAATGCCACATCTGGCTAAGGTGGGAGAAGGCCCGAGGAGGCCTTGGGGGACCTGCCAAGACATAGCAGTGCTCAGCAATGAGCACTCTGCTTTCTTTTGGCTGGACGCACATTCCAGTTTCTGCTTGAGGCCCGGAGAGGTCAGATAGGCGATCCCCGGGGGAAGGCAGAGCAGAGGGTTTTTCGGTGGAGCGTTGGCTCCCTCTGCTGGCCGTCAAGCGTGGAAGGCTAAGCCTTGCTCCAGCTGAGTTCCTGAGCAAGTTTCCAAGCAGGAGGCACTCTGGCTCCACAAGCTAGAGGACTTCCCAGTGGCTCCAGAGTGGGTGGCAAGGGCATGTGAGATGGAGGGTGCTCAGAAGCCACAGGGGAGACTTGAGTGTGGTTGGGTGCAGGTGTGCCAATATGTGTGGGTGTGTGCGCATGTGTGCGAGTGTGTTTTAGTGTGTGTGAGAGTGTGCATGAGTGCGGGCGTGCGAGTGTGTATGGGTGTGTGCGGGTGTGTGTGTGTGTGTGTGTGCGGGCATGTGCGTGTGTGTTTTGGTGGGGGTAGGTGTGTGTGTGTGTGTGTAGGCGTGTATGTGTATCTGCGGGTGTGTGCGGGTGTGTATAGGATTGTGTGTGTGTGTGGGGTGTGTGTGGGTGTGTGCGGCTGTGTGTGAATGTGTGTGGGTGTGTGCTAGTGTCTTTGGGTGTGTGTGAGTGGGTTTGGGTGTGTGCATGCGTGTGTTAGAGTGAGTGGGACTGTGCAGGGTGTGCAGGTGGGTTCGGGTGTGTGTGGATGTGTGCAGGAGTGTGCAAGTATATGCGGGTATGTGTGGTTGTGTGCAGGTTGTGTGTGTGATTGGGTGTGTTTGGGTTTGTGTGGGTGTTTGTTAGTGTGTGCGAGAGTGTGTGGGTGTGTATGAGTCTGTGTGGGTCTGTGAGAGTGTGTGTGAGTGCAAGTGCGTGTGTGCGGGTGCTTGAGGTTGTGCGCCTGTGCGAGAGGGTGAGTGGTTGTGTGCAGGTGTGTGAGGGTGTGGGTGTGAGGGTGTGTGTGAGTGTGTGCAGGTGTGTGAGGGTGAGTGGGTGTGTGCAGGTGTGTGCGTATGTGTGCGGGTGTGTGTGAGTGTGTGTGAGTGTGTTTGTGTGTGCGAGTGTCTATGGGTGTTTGTGGGTGTGTGCGGTTGAGTGCGACTGTGTGCAGGTGTGTGCGCGTGTGTATGTGTGTGTGCAGGTGAGTGTGGGTATGTGGGTGTGTGCGGGTGTGTGCGTGTGTGTATAGGTTTCTGTGTGTGTGTGCGGGTGTGTGTGGGTGCGCTCCCCGGGTGGGCTGAATGTCATGACTGTGTTAGGGGAGAGAAGGCCCAAAGAGGCCTTCATGGAGCTGCCATGGCATAGCAGTGCTCAGGAAAGAGCACCCTTCTTTCTTTAGGCTGGAGGCACACTCGAGTTTCTGCTTGAGGCAGAGGGACGGCAGAGAGGCCATCACTGGCTGAAGGCAAAGCAGAGAGATTTTCGGTGGAGCGATGGCTCCATCTGCTGGCTGACAAGCGTGGAAGGCGAAGCCTCGCTCCAACTGAGTTCCTGAGGAAGGTCCCAAGCAGGAGGCACTCTGGCTCCACAAGCTAGAGGGTCCTGCTTAGGACTTCCCAGTGGCTCCAGAGTGGATGGCAAGTGCATGTGGGTTGGAGGGTGCTCGGAAGCCGCAGGGGAGGCTTTGGGCACCCAGTGCTCTGTGACGAAACACGCTGCAGGCCCGAGCATCCATGAACTCCTCCAAGGTTTTGGAGCAGGAAATCTGTCCTTAGCAGAAGGCTTCCTGCAAAGGCCTGCAGGCCTTTCTGGGTGGCTAAGCTGCAGCTCCCTTGCAAGCTGCTGGTCCAGGGGCCTGTGTCCCTTGGTCTAAAGTGCTGTAGGAGGAGCTCCTAGCAAGGGGAGAGCAAGCACCTTGTTTCCCTTGAAGAGACTGGCTTGTACATGGGGAGGCCTGCCAGCAGCGAAGACAGCGCAGGCAGCATGGGGGTTTGGCAGGCAGCTAAGAGGCTGCAGGAGTCCTGCATGAAATAGGGGTCATGACTGGTTTCTCCTCAAGGCCCAATGGCAACGTGCACACACAGCCTCTGGACCTGCAGCTCCCGAGCAGTGCAAGAGACCCCCAGGCAGCACCCTGGGGCCTCCTCGGATGAGCTGTGCTCCATAGAGGGCCTGCCTGCTGGCAATGGCCTAGGCCACCCCAGGCCCTAGAGAGGCCCGGCTGAGCCTGGGATGGGCCCTGCCCTCGCAGTGCTCAGGGAAAACCCGTGTTTGAGGCCAGGCTGCAGGCACATTCAATGTTGTGTCTGCTGCAGAGAGACTTCAGCTAGGACTTCCAGGGGGAATGTGAAGTGCTGTGGTTTTTACCTGCAATCCATGTGCCTCACTTGGGGTGCCCGGCCCATCCGTCCCACACTCCTTGGATGTGTGTTCCTCAGACAGCTGGACAGCTGGGGAAGTGGACCTCCCCCAGCAAGGGAGACCTGCCTAGAACATTGCTCTGTGTACAAAGAGGATTCGCTGTGCCTCTGGCACTGGGGAGAGACTTTCTGCACCCAGGAGACACTTGGCACACACAGCGTTTCCCCATGGAAAGTGGTGTGAAAAAGAGCACCCGCCGGGGCTGCATGGCCCTCTGCGGTAGAAGCCCTCCACGCAGCAGGCTGTCATGGACTCGGCTGCAGGCCTTTGTGGCTGGAGAGACTGCAGCTCCTCTGGAGGCTCTGGGCCAATTTTCACTCACCTTCGAGTGCAATAGGCTTGTGGGTTAAGGTGCTTGCAAAGGAAGGCAAGCAGCCTGCTCCTTTCCATTAGGAACACGTGTGGTGAGAGGCTTGGCAGCAGAGAAGAACAAAGAGGGGCAGCCAAGGAGGGGATTTGCATGCAGCTGGGTGGCCCCCAAATCTCCTGTTTCCCAAGCAGGGAATGCCTGCTGTGCCCATCAGTGCCCATTTCTAAGTGGGCACCCAGCCTCTGGATCTGCCCTTTCCCAGCCCTGAAAACACACGCAGGCCACACCCTGAGCCCTTCCAACTGTGAACTTTGCTCCCTGTGAGGGCTGAATGCCACATCTGGCTAAGGTGGGAGAAGGCCCGAGGAGGCCTTGGGGGACCTGCCAAGACATAGCAGTGCTCAGCAATGAGCACTCTGCTTTCTTTTGGCTGGACGCACATTCCAGTTTCTGCTTGAGGCCCGGAGAGGTCAGATAGGCGATCCCCGGGGGAAGGCAGAGCAGAGGGTTTTTCGGTGGAGCGTTGGCTCCCTCTGCTGGCCGTCAAGCGTGGAAGGCTAAGCCTTGCTCCAGCTGAGTTCCTGAGCAAGTTTCCAAGCAGGAGGCACTCTGGCTCCACAAGCTAGAGGACTTCCCAGTGGCTCCAGAGTGGGTGGCAAGGGCATGTGAGATGGAGGGTGCTCAGAAGCCACAGGGGAGACTTGAGTGTGGTTGGGTGCAGGTGTGCCAATATGTGTGGGTGTGTGCGCATGTGTGCGAGTGTGTTTTAGTGTGTGTGAGAGTGTGCGTGAGTGCGGGCGTGCGAGTGTGTATGGGTGTGTGCGGGTGTGTGTGTGTGTGTGTGTGCGGGCATGTGCGTGTGTGTTTTGGTGGGGGTAGGTGTGTGTGTGTGTGTGTAGGCGTGTATGTGTATCTGCGGGTGTGTGCGGGTGTGTATAGGATTGTGTGTGTGTGTGGGGTGTGTGTGGGTGTGTGCGGCTGTGTGTGAATGTGTGTGGGTGTGTGCTAGTGTCTTTGGGTGTGTGTGAGTGGGTTTGGGTGTGTGCATGCGTGTGTTAGAGTGAGTGGGACTGTGCAGGGTGTGCAGGTGGGTTCGGGTGTGTGTGGATGTGTGCAGGAGTGTGCAAGTATATGCGGGTATGTGTGGTTGTGTGCAGGTTGTGTGTGTGATTGGGTGTGTTTGGGTTTGTGTGGGTGTTTGTTAGTGTGTGCGAGAGTGTGTGGGTGTGTATGAGTCTGTGTGGGTCTGTGAGAGTGTGTGTGAGTGCAAGTGCGTGTGTGCGGGTGCTTGAGGTTGTGCGCCTGTGCGAGAGGGTGAGTGGTTGTGTGCAGGTGTGTGAGGGTGTGGGTGTGAGGGTGTGTGTGAGTGTGTGCAGGTGTGTGAGGGTGAGTGGGTGTGTGCAGGTGTGTGCGTATGTGTGCGGGTGTGTGTGAGTGTGTGTGAGTGTGTTTGTGTGTGCGAGTGTCTATGGGTGTTTGTGGGTGTGTGCGGTTGAGTGCGACTGTGTGCAGGTGTGTGCGCGTGTGTATGTGTGTGTGCAGGTGAGTGTGGGTATGTGGGTGTGTGCGGGTGTGTGCGTGTGTGTATAGGTTTCTGTGTGTGTGTGCGGGTGTGTGTGGGTGCGCTCCCCGGGTGGGCTGAATGTCATGACTGTGTTAGGGGAGAGAAGGCCCAAAGAGGCCTTCATGGAGCTGCCATGGCATAGCAGTGCTCAGGAAAGAGCACCCTTCTTTCTTTAGGCTGGAGGCACACTCGAGTTTCTGCTTGAGGCAGAGGGACGGCAGAGAGGCCATCACTGGCTGAAGGCAAAGCAGAGAGATTTTCGGTGGAGCGATGGCTCCATCTGCTGGCTGACAAGCGTGGAAGGCGAAGCCTCGCTCCAACTGAGTTCCTGAGGAAGGTCCCAAGCAGGAGGCACTCTGGCTCCACAAGCTAGAGGGTCCTGCTTAGGACTTCCCAGTGGCTCCAGAGTGGATGGCAAGGGCATGTGGGTTGGAGGGTGCTCGGAAGCCGCAGGGGAGGCTTTGGGCACCCAGTGCTCTGTGACGAAACACGCTGCAGGCCCGAGCATCCATGAACTCCTCCAAGGTTTTGGAGCAGGAAATCTGTCCTTAGCAGAAGGCTTCCTGCAAAGGCCTGCAGGCCTTTCTGGGTGGCTAAGCTGCAGCTCCCTTGCAAGCTGCTGGTCCAGGGGCCTGTGTCCCTTGGTCTAAAGTGCTGTAGGAGGAGCTCCTAGCAAGGGGAGAGCAAGCACCTTGTTTCCCTTGAAGAGACTGGCTTGTACATGGGGAGGCCTGCCAGCAGCGAAGACAGCGCAGGCAGCATGGGGGTTTGGCAGGCAGCTAAGAGGCTGCAGGAGTCCTGCATGAAATAGGGGTCATGACTGGTTTCTCCTCAAGGCCCAATGGCAACGTGCACACACAGCCTCTGGACCTGCAGCTCCCGAGCAGTGCAAGAGACCCCCAGGCAGCACCCTGGGGCCTCCTCGGATGAGCTGTGCTCCATAGAGGGCCTGCCTGCTGGCAATGGCCTAGGCCACCCCAGGCCCTAGAGAGGCCCGGCTGAGCCTGGGATGGGCCCTGCCCTCGCAGTGCTCAGGGAAAACCCGTGTTTGAGGCCAGGCTGCAGGCACATTCAATGTTGTGTCTGCTGCAGAGAGACTTCAGCTAGGACTTCCAGGGGGAATGTGAAGTGCTGTGGTTTTTACCTGCAATCCATGTGCCTCACTTGGGGTGCCCGGCCCATCCGTCCCACACTCCTTGGATGTGTGTTCCTCAGACAGCTGGACAGCTGGGGAAGTGGACCTCCCCCAGCAAGGGAGACCTGCCTAGAACATTGCTCTGTGTACAAAGAGGATTCGCTGTGCCTCTGGCACTGGGGAGAGACTTTCTGCACCCAGGAGACACTTGGCACACACAGCGTTTCCCCATGGAAAGTGGTGTGAAAAAGAGCACCCGCCGGGGCTGCATGGCCCTCTGCGGTAGAAGCCCTCCACGCAGCAGGCTGTCATGGACTCGGCTGCAGGCCTTTGTGGCTGGAGAGACTGCAGCTCCTCTGGAGGCTCTGGGCCAATTTTCACTCACCTTCGAGTGCAATAGGCTTGTGGGTTAAGGTGCTTGCAAAGGAAGGCAAGCAGCCTGCTCCTTTCCATTAGGAACACGTGTGGTGAGAGGCTTGGCAGCAGAGAAGAACAAAGAGGGGCAGCCAAGGAGGGGATTTGCATGCAGCTGGGTGGCCCCCAAATCTCCTGTTTCCCAAGCAGGGAATGCCTGCTGTGCCCATCAGTGCCCATTTCTAAGTGGGCACCCAGCCTCTGGATCTGCCCTTTCCCAGCCCTGAAAACACACGCAGGCCACACCCTGAGCCCTTCCAACTGTGAACTTTGCTCCCTGTGAGGGCTGAATGCCACATCTGGCTAAGGTGGGAGAAGGCCCGAGGAGGCCTTGGGGGACCTGCCAAGACATAGCAGTGCTCAGCAATGAGCACTCTGCTTTCTTTTGGCTGGACGCACATTCCAGTTTCTGCTTGAGGCCCGGAGAGGTCAGATAGGCGATCCCCGGGGGAAGGCAGAGCAGAGGGTTTTTCGGTGGAGTGTTGGCTCCCTCTGCTGGCCGTCAAGCGTGGAAGGCTAAGCCTTGCTCCAGCTGAGTTCCTGAGCAAGTTTCCAAGCAGGAGGCACTCTGGCTCCACAAGCTAGAGGACTTCCCAGTGGCTCCAGAGTGGGTGGCAAGGGCATGTGAGATGGAGGGTGCTCAGAAGCCACAGGGGAGACTTGAGTGTGGTTGGGTGCAGGTGTGCCAATATGTGTGGGTGTGTGCGCATGTGTGCGAGTGTGTTTTAGTGTGTGTGAGAGTGTGCGTGAGTGCGGGCGTGCGAGTGTGTATGGGTGTGTGCGGGTGTGTGTGTGTGTGTGTGTGCGGGCATGTGCGTGTGTGTTTTGGTGGGGGTAGGTGTGTGTGTGTGTGTGTAGGCGTGTATGTGTATCTGCGGGTGTGTGCGGGTGTGTATAGGATTGTGTGTGTGTGTGGGGTGTGTGTGGGTGTGTGCGGCTGTGTGTGAATGTGTGTGGGTGTGTGCTAGTGTCTTTGGGTGTGTGTGAGTGGGTTTGGGTGTGTGCATGCGTGTGTTAGAGTGAGTGGGACTGTGCAGGGTGTGCAGGTGGGTTCGGGTGTGTGTGGATGTGTGCAGGAGTGTGCAAGTATATGCGGGTATGTGTGGTTGTGTGCAGGTTGTGTGTGTGATTGGGTGTGTTTGGGTTTGTGTGGGTGTTTGTTAGTGTGTGCGAGAGTGTGTGGGTGTGTATGAGTCTGTGTGGGTCTGTGAGAGTGTGTGTGAGTGCAAGTGCGTGTGTGCGGGTGCTTGAGGTTGTGCGCCTGTGCGAGAGGGTGAGTGGTTGTGTGCAGGTGTGTGAGGGTGTGGGTGTGAGGGTGTGTGTGAGTGTGTGCAGGTGTGTGAGGGTGAGTGGGTGTGTGCAGGTGTGTGCGTATGTGTGCGGGTGTGTGTGAGTGTGTGTGAGTGTGTTTGTGTGTGCGAGTGTCTATGGGTGTTTGTGGGTGTGTGCGGTTGAGTGCGACTGTGTGCAGGTGTGTGCGCGTGTGTATGTGTGTGTGCAGGTGAGTGTGGGTATGTGGGTGTGTGCGGGTGTGTGCGTGTGTGTATAGGTTTCTGTGTGTGTGTGCGGGTGTGTGTGGGTGCGCTCCCCGGGTGGGCTGAATGTCATGACTGTGTTAGGGGAGAGAAGGCCCAAAGAGGCCTTCAGGGAGCTGCCATGGCATAGCAGTGCTCAGGAAAGAGCACCCTTCTTTCTTTAGGCTGGAGGCACACTCGAGTTTCTGCTTGAGGCAGAGGGACGGCAGAGAGGCCATCACTGGCTGAAGGCAAAGCAGAGAGATTTTCGGTGGAGCGATGGCTCCATCTGCTGGCTGACAAGCGTGGAAGGCGAAGCCTCGCTCCAACTGAGTTCCTGAGGAAGGTCCCAAGCAGGAGGCACTCTGGCTCCACAAGCTAGAGGGTCCTGCTTAGGACTTCCCAGTGGCTCCAGAGTGGATGGCAAGGGCATGTGGGTTGGAGGGTGCTCGGAAGCCGCAGGGGAGGCTTTGGGCACCCAGTGCTCTGTGACGAAACACGCTGCAGGCCCGAGCATCCATGAACTCCTCCAAGGTTTTGGAGCAGGAAATCTGTCCTTAGCAGAAGGCTTCCTGCAAAGGCCTGCAGGCCTTTCTGGGTGGCTAAGCTGCAGCTCCCTTGCAAGCTGCTGGTCCAGGGGCCTGTGTCCCTTGGTCTAAAGTGCTGTAGGAGGAGCTCCTAGCAAGGGGAGAGCAAGCACCTTGTTTCCCTTGAAGAGACTGGCTTGTACATGGGGAGGCCTGCCAGCAGCGAAGACAGCGCAGGCAGCATGGGGGTTTGGCAGGCAGCTAAGAGGCTGCAGGAGTCCTGCATGAAATAGGGGTCATGACTGGTTTCTCCTCAAGGCCCAATGGCAATGTGCACACACAGCCTCTGGACCTGCAGCTCCCGAGCAGTGCAAGAGACCCCCAGGCAGCACCCTGGGGCCTCCTCGGATGAGCTGTGCTCCATAGAGGGCCTGCCTGCTGGCAATGGCCTAGGCCACCCCAGGCCCTAGAGAGGCCCGGCTGAGCCTGGGATGGGCCCTGCCCTCGCAGTGCTCAGGGAAAACCCGTGTTTGAGGCCAGGCTGCAGGCACATTCAATGTTGTGTCTGCTGCAGAGAGACTTCAGCTAGGACTTCCAGGGGGAATGTGAAGTGCTGTGGTTTTTACCTGCAATCCATGTGCCTCACTTGGGGTGCCCGGCCCATCCGTCCCACACTCCTTGGATGTGTGTTCCTCAGACAGCTGGACAGCTGGGGAAGTGGACCTCCCCCAGCAAGGGAGACCTGCCTAGAACATTGCTCTGTGTACAAAGAGGATTCGCTGTGCCTCTGGCACTGGGGAGAGACTTTCTGCACCCAGGAGACACTTGGCACACACAGCGTTTCCCCATGGAAAGTGGTGTGAAAAAGAGCACCCGCCGGGGCTGCATGGCCCTCTGCGGTAGAAGCCCTCCACGCAGCAGGCTGTCATGGACTCGGCTGCAGGCCTTTGTGGCTGGAGAGACTGCAGCTCCTCTGGAGGCTCTGGGCCAATTTTCACTCACCTTCGAGTGCAATAGGCTTGTGGGTTAAGGTGCTTGCAAAGGAAGGCAAGCAGCCTGCTCCTTTCCATTAGGAACACGTGTGGTGAGAGGCTTGGCAGCAGAGAAGAACAAAGAGGGGCAGCCAAGGAGGGGATTTGCATGCAGCTGGGTGGCCCCCAAATCTCCTGTTTCCCAAGCAGGGAATGCCTGCTGTGCCCATCAGTGCCCATTTCTAAGTGGGCACCCAGCCTCTGGATCTGCCCTTTCCCAGCCCTGAAAACACACGCAGGCCACACCCTGAGCCCTTCCAACTGTGAACTTTGCTCCCTGTGAGGGCTGAATGCCACATCTGGCTAAGGTGGGAGAAGGCCCGAGGAGGCCTTGGGGGACCTGCCAAGACATAGCAGTGCTCAGCAATGAGCACTCTGCTTTCTTTTGGCTGGACGCACATTCCAGTTTCTGCTTGAGGCCCGGAGAGGTCAGATAGGCGATCCCCGGGGGAAGGCAGAGCAGAGGGTTTTTCGGTGGAGCGTTGGCTCCCTCTGCTGGCCGTCAAGCGTGGAAGGCTAAGCCTTGCTCCAGCTGAGTTCCTGAGCAAGTTTCCAAGCAGGAGGCACTCTGGCTCCACAAGCTAGAGGACTTCCCAGTGGCTCCAGAGTGGGTGGCAAGGGCATGTGAGATGGAGGGTGCTCAGAAGCCACAGGGGAGACTTGAGTGTGGTTGGGTGCAGGTGTGCCAATATGTGTGGGTGTGTGCGCATGTGTGCGAGTGTGTTTTAGTGTGTGTGAGAGTGTGCGTGAGTGCGGGCGTGCGAGTGTGTATGGGTGTGTGCGGGTGTGTGTGTGTGTGTGTGTGCGGGCATGTGCGTGTGTGTTTTGGTGGGGGTAGGTGTGTGTGTGTGTGTGTAGGCGTGTATGTGTATCTGCGGGTGTGTGCGGGTGTGTATAGGATTGTGTGTGTGTGTGGGGTGTGTGTGGGTGTGTGCGGCTGTGTGTGAATGTGTGTGGGTGTGTGCTAGTGTCTTTGGGTGTGTGTGAGTGGGTTTGGGTGTGTGCATGCGTGTGTTAGAGTGAGTGGGACTGTGCAGGGTGTGCAGGTGGGTTCGGGTGTGTGTGGATGTGTGCAGGAGTGTGCAAGTATATGCGGGTATGTGTGGTTGTGTGCAGGTTGTGTGTGTGATTGGGTGTGTTTGGGTTTGTGTGGGTGTTTGTTAGTGTGTGCGAGAGTGTGTGGGTGTGTATGAGTCTGTGTGGGTCTGTGAGAGTGTGTGTGAGTGCAAGTGCGTGTGTGCGGGTGCTTGAGGTTGTGCGCCTGTGCGAGAGGGTGAGTGGTTGTGTGCAGGTGTGTGAGGGTGTGGGTGTGAGGGTGTGTGTGAGTGTGTGCAGGTGTGTGAGGGTGAGTGGGTGTGTGCAGGTGTGTGCGTATGTGTGCGGGTGTGTGTGAGTGTGTGTGAGTGTGTTTGTGTGTGCGAGTGTCTATGGGTGTTTGTGGGTGTGTGCGGTTGAGTGCGACTGTGTGCAGGTGTGTGCGCGTGTGTATGTGTGTGTGCAGGTGAGTGTGGGTATGTGGGTGTGTGCGGGTGTGTGCGTGTGTGTATAGGTTTCTGTGTGTGTGTGCGGGTGTGTGTGGGTGCGCTCCCCGGGTGGGCTGAATGTCATGACTGTGTTAGGGGAGAGAAGGCCCAAAGAGGCCTTCAGGGAGCTGCCATGGCATAGCAGTGCTCAGGAAAGAGCACCCTTCTTTCTTTAGGCTGGAGGCACACTCGAGTTTCTGCTTGAGGCAGAGGGACGGCAGAGAGGCCATCACTGGCTGAAGGCAAAGCAGAGAGATTTTCGGTGGAGCGATGGCTCCATCTGCTGGCTGACAAGCGTGGAAGGCGAAGCCTCGCTCCAACTGAGTTCCTGAGGAAGGTCCCAAGCAGGAGGCACTCTGGCTCCACAAGCTAGAGGGTCCTGCTTAGGACTTCCCAGTGGCTCCAGAGTGGATGGCAAGGGCATGTGGGTTGGAGGGTGCTCGGAAGCCGCAGGGGAGGCTTTGGGCACCCAGTGCTCTGTGACGAAACACGCTGCAGGCCCGAGCATCCATGAACTCCTCCAAGGTTTTGGAGCAGGAAATCTGTCCTTAGCAGAAGGCTTCCTGCAAAGGCCTGCAGGCCTTTCTGGGTGGCTAAGCTGCAGCTCCCTTGCAAGCTGCTGGTCCAGGGGCCTGTGTCCCTTGGTCTAAAGTGCTGTAGGAGGAGCTCCTAGCAAGGGGAGAGCAAGCACCTTGTTTCCCTTGAAGAGACTGGCTTGTACATGGGGAGGCCTGCCAGCAGCGAAGACAGCGCAGGCAGCATGGGGGTTTGGCAGGCAGCTAAGAGGCTGCAGGAGTCCTGCATGAAATAGGGGTCATGACTGGTTTCTCCTCAAGGCCCAATGGCAACGTGCACACACAGCCTCTGGACCTGCAGCTCCCGAGCAGTGCAAGAGACCCCCAGGCAGCACCCTGGGGCCTCCTCGGATGAGCTGTGCTCCATAGAGGGCCTGCCTGCTGGCAATGGCCTAGGCCACCCCAGGCCCTAGAGAGGCCCGGCTGAGCCTGGGATGGGCCCTGCCCTCGCAGTGCTCAGGGAAAACCCGTGTTTGAGGCCAGGCTGCAGGCACATTCAATGTTGTGTCTGCTGCAGAGAGACTTCAGCTAGGACTTCCAGGGGGAATGTGAAGTGCTGTGGTTTTTACCTGCAATCCATGTGCCTCACTTGGGGTGCCCGGCCCATCCGTCCCACACTCCTTGGATGTGTGTTCCTCAGACAGCTGGACAGCTGGGGAAGTGGACCTCCCCCAGCAAGGGAGACCTGCCTAGAACATTGCTCTGTGTACAAAGAGGATTCGCTGTGCCTCTGGCACTGGGGAGAGACTTTCTGCACCCAGGAGACACTTGGCACACACAGCGTTTCCCCATGGAAAGTGGTGTGAAAAAGAGCACCCGCCGGGGCTGCATGGCCCTCTGCGGTAGAAGCCCTCCACGCAGCAGGCTGTCATGGACTCGGCTGCAGGCCTTTGTGGCTGGAGAGACTGCAGCTCCTCTGGAGGCTCTGGGCCAATTTTCACTCACCTTCGAGTGCAATAGGCTTGTGGGTTAAGATGCTTGCAAAGGAAGGCAAGCAGCCTGCTCCTTTCCATTAGGAACACGTGTGGTGAGAGGCTTGGCAGCAGAGAAGAACAAAGAGGGGCAGCCAAGGAGGGGATTTGCATGCAGCTGGGTGGCCCCCAAATCTCCTGTTTCCCAAGCAGGGAATGCCTGCTGTGCCCATCAGTGCCCATTTCTAAGTGGGCACCCAGCCTCTGGATCTGCCCTTTCCCAGCCCTGAAAACACACGCAGGCCACACCCTGAGCCCTTCCAACTGTGAACTTTGCTCCCTGTGAGGGCTGAATGCCACATCTGGCTAAGGTGGGAGAAGGCCCGAGGAGGCCTTGGGGGACCTGCCAAGACATAGCAGTGCTCAGCAATGAGCACTCTGCTTTCTTTTGGCTGGACGCACATTCCAGTTTCTGCTTGAGGCCCGGAGAGGTCAGATAGGCGATCCCCGGGGGAAGGCAGAGCAGAGGGTTTTTCGGTGGAGCGTTGGCTCCCTCTGCTGGCCGTCAAGCGTGGAAGGCTAAGCCTTGCTCCAGCTGAGTTCCTGAGCAAGTTTCCAAGCAGGAGGCACTCTGGCTCCACAAGCTAGAGGACTTCCCAGTGGCTCCAGAGTGGGTGGCAAGGGCATGTGAGATGGAGGGTGCTCAGAAGCCACAGGGGAGACTTGAGTGTGGTTGGGTGCAGGTGTGCCAATATGTGTGGGTGTGTGCGCATGTGTGCGAGTGTGTTTTAGTGTGTGTGAGAGTGTGCGTGAGTGCGGGCATGCGAGTGTGTATGGGTGTGTGCGGGTGTGTGTGTGTGTGTGTGTGCGGGCATGTGCGTGTGTGTTTTGGTGGGGGTAGGTGTGTGTGTGTGTGTGTAGGCGTGTATGTGTATCTGCGGGTGTGTGCGGGTGTGTATAGGATTGTGTGTGTGTGTGGGGTGTGTGTGGGTGTGTGCGGCTGTGTGTGAATGTGTGTGGGTGTGTGCTAGTGTCTTTGGGTGTGTGTGAGTGGGTTTGGGTGTGTGCATGCGTGTGTTAGAGTGAGTGGGACTGTGCAGGGTGTGCAGGTGGGTTCGGGTGTGTGTGGATGTGTGCAGGAGTGTGCAAGTATATGCGGGTATGTGTGGTTGTGTGCAGGTTGTGTGTGTGATTGGGTGTGTTTGGGTTTGTGTGGGTGTTTGTTAGTGTGTGCGAGAGTGTGTGGGTGTGTATGAGTCTGTGTGGGTCTGTGAGAGTGTGTGTGAGTGCAAGTGCGTGTGTGCGGGTGCTTGAGGTTGTGCGCCTGTGCGAGAGGGTGAGTGGTTGTGTGCAGGTGTGTGAGGGTGTGGGTGTGAGGGTGTGTGTGAGTGTGTGCAGGTGTGTGAGGGTGAGTGGGTGTGTGCAGGTGTGTGCGTATGTGTGCGGGTGTGTGTGAGTGTGTGTGAGTGTGTTTGTGTGTGCGAGTGTCTATGGGTGTTTGTGGGTGTGTGCGGTTGAGTGCAACTGTGTGCAGGTGTGTGCGCGTGTGTATGTGTGTGTGCAGGTGAGTGTGGGTATGTGGGTGTGTGCGGGTGTGTGCGTGTGTGTATAGGTTTCTGTGTGTGTGTGCGGGTGTGTGTGGGTGCGCTCCCCGGGTGGGCTGAATGTCATGACTGTGTTAGGGGAGAGAAGGCCCAAAGAGGCCTTCAGGGAGCTGCCATGGCATAGCAGTGCTCAGGAAAGAGCACCCTTCTTTCTTTAGGCTGGAGGCACACTCGAGTTTCTGCTTGAGGCAGAGGGACGGCAGAGAAGCCATCACTGGCTGAAGGCAAAGCAGAGAGATTTTCGGTGGAGCGATGGCTCCATCTGCTGGCTGACAAGCGTGGAAGGTGAAGCCTCGCTCCAACTGAGTTCCTGAGGAAGGTCCCAAGCAGGAGGCACTCTGGCTCCACAAGCTAGAGGGTCCTGCTTAGGACTTCCCAGTGGCTCCAGAGTGGATGGCAAGGGCATGTGGGTTGGAGGGTGCTCGGAAGCCGCAGGGGAGGCTTTGGGCACCCAGTGCTCTGTGACGAAACACGCTGCAGGCCCGAGCATCCATGAACTCCTCCAAGGTTTTGGAGCAGGAAATCTGTCCTTAGCAGAAGGCTTCCTGCAAAGGCCTGCAGGCCTTTCTGGGTGGCTAAGCTGCAGCTCCCTTGCAGGCTGCTGGTCCAGGGGCCTGTGTCCCTTGGTCTAAAGTGCTGTAGGAGGAGCTCCTAGCAAGGGGAGAGCAAGCACCTTGTTTCCCTTGAAGAGACTGGCTTGTACATGGGGAGGCCTGCCAGCAGCGAAGACAGCGCAGGCAGCATGGGGGTTTGGCAGGCAGCTAAGAGGCTGCAGGAGTCCTGCATGAAATAGGGGTCATGACTGGTTTCTCCTCAAGGCCCAATGGCAACGTGCACACACAGCCTCTGGACCTGCAGCTCCCGAGCAGTGCAAGAGACCCCCAGGCAGCACCCTGGGGCCTCCTCGGATGAGCTGTGCTCCATAGAGGGCCTGCCTGCTGGCAATGGCCTAGGCCACCCCAGGCCCTAGAGAGGCCCGGCTGAGCCTGGGATGGGCCCTGCCCTCGCAGTGCTCAGGGAAAACCCGTGTTTGAGGCCAGGCTGCAGGCACATTCAATGTTGTGTCTGCTGCAGAGAGACTTCAGCTAGGACTTCCAGGGGGAATGTGAAGTGCTGTGGTTTTTACCTGCAATCCATGTGCCTCACTTGGGGTGCCCGGCCCATCCGTCCCACACTCCTTGGATGTGTGTTCCTCAGACAGCTGGACAGCTGGGGAAGTGGACCTCCCCCAGCAAGGGAGACCTGCCTAGAACATTGCTCTGTGTACAAAGAGGATTCGCTGTGCCTCTGGCACTGGGGAGAGACTTTCTGCACCCAGGAGACACTTGGCACACACAGCGTTTCCCCATGGAAAGTGGTGTGAAAAAGAGCACCCGCCGGGGCTGCATGGCCCTCTGCGGTAGAAGCCCTCCACGCAGCAGGCTGTCATGGACTCGGCTGCAGGCCTTTGTGGCTGGAGAGACTGCAGCTCCTCTGGAGGCTCTGGGCCAATTTTCACTCACCTTCGAGTGCAATAGGCTTGTGGGTTAAGGTGCTTGCAAAGGAAGGCAAGCAGCCTGCTCCTTTCCATTAGGAACACGTGTGGTGAGAGGCTTGGCAGCAGAGAAGAACAAAGAGGGGCAGCCAAGGAGGGGATTTGCATGCAGCTGGGTGGCCCCCAAATCTCCTGTTTCCCAAGCAGGGAATGCCTGCTGTGCCCATCAGTGCCCATTTCTAAGTGGGCACCCAGCCTCTGGATCTGCCCTTTCCCAGCCCTGAAAACACACGCAGGCCACACCCTGAGCCCTTCCAACTGTGAACTTTGCTCCCTGTGAGGGCTGAATGCCACATCTGGCTAAGGTGGGAGAAGGCCCGAGGAGGCCTTGGGGGACCTGCCAAGACATAGCAGTGCTCAGCAATGAGCACTCTGCTTTCTTTTGGCTGGACGCACATTCCAGTTTCTGCTTGAGGCCCGGAGAGGTCAGATAGGCGATCCCCGGGGGAAGGCAGAGCAGAGGGTTTTTCGGTGGAGCGTTGGCTCCCTCTGCTGGCCGTCAAGCGTGGAAGGCTAAGCCTTGCTCCAGCTGAGTTCCTGAGCAAGTTTCCAAGCAGGAGGCACTCTGGCTCCACAAGCTAGAGGACTTCCCAGTGGCTCCAGAGTGGGTGGCAAGGGCATGTGAGATGGAGGGTGCTCAGAAGCCACAGGGGAGACTTGAGTGTGGTTGGGTGCAGGTGTGCCAATATGTGTGGGTGTGTGCGCATGTGTGCGAGTGTGTTTTAGTGTGTGTGAGAGTGTGCGTGAGTGCGGGCGTGCGAGTGTGTATGGGTGTGTGCGGGTGTGTGTGTGTGTGTGTGTGCGGGCATGTGCGTGTGTGTTTTGGTGGGGGTAGGTGTGTGTGTGTGTGTAGGCGTGTATGTGTATCTGCGGGTGTGTGCGGGTGTGTATAGGATTGTGTGTGTGTGTGGGGTGTGTGTGGGTGTGTGCGGCTGTGTGTGAATGTGTGTGGGTGTGTGCTAGTGTCTTTGGGTGTGTGTGAGTGGGTTTGGGTGTGTGCATGCGTGTGTTAGAGTGAGTGGGACTGTGCAGGGTGTGCAGGTGGGTTCGGGTGTGTGTGGATGTGTGCAGGAGTGTGCAAGTATATGCGGGTATGTGTGGTTGTGTGCAGGTTGTGTGTGTGATTGGGTGTGTTTGGGTTTGTGTGGGTGTTTGTTAGTGTGTGCGAGAGTGTGTGGGTGTGTATGAGTCTGTGTGGGTCTGTGAGAGTGTGTGTGAGTGCAAGTGCGTGTGTGCGGGTGCTTGAGGTTGTGCGCCTGTGCGAGAGGGTGAGTGGTTGTGTGCAGGTGTGTGAGGGTGTGGGTGTGAGGGTGTGTGTGAGTGTGTGCAGGTGTGTGAGGGTGAGTGGGTGTGTGCAGGTGTGTGCGTATGTGTGCGGGTGTGTGTGAGTGTGTGTGAGTGTGTTTGTGTGTGCGAGTGTCTATGGGTGTTTGTGGGTGTGTGCGGTTGAGTGCGACTGTGTGCAGGTGTGTGCGCGTGTGTATGTGTGTGTGCAGGTGAGTGTGGGTATGTGGGTGTGTGCGGGTGTGTGCGTGTGTGTATAGGTTTCTGTGTGTGTGTGCGGGTGTGTGTGGGTGCGCTCCCCGGGTGGGCTGAATGTCATGACTGTGTTAGGGGAGAGAAGGCCCAAAGAGGCCTTCATGGAGCTGCCATGGCATAGCAGTGCTCAGGAAAGAGCACCCTTCTTTCTTTAGGCTGGAGGCACACTCGAGTTTCTGCTTGAGGCAGAGGGACGGCAGAGAGGCCATCACTGGCTGAAGGCAAAGCAGAGAGATTTTCGGTGGAGCGATGGCTCCATCTGCTGGCTGACAAGCGTGGAAGGCGAAGCCTCGCTCCAACTGAGTTCCTGAGGAAGGTCCCAAGCAGGAGGCACTCTGGCTCCACAAGCTAGAGGGTCCTGCTTAGGACTTCCCAGTGGCTCCAGAGTGGATGGCAAGGGCATGTGGGTTGGAGGGTGCTCGGAAGCCGCAGGGGAGGCTTTGGGCACCCAGTGCTCTGTGACGAAACACGCTGCAGGCCCGAGCATCCATGAACTCCTCCAAGGTTTTGGAGCAGGAAATCTGTCCTTAGCAGAAGGCTTCCTGCAAAGGCCTGCAGGCCTTTCTGGGTGGCTAAGCTGCAGCTCCCTTGCAAGCTGCTGGTCCAGGGGCCTGTGTCCCTTGGTCTAAAGTGCTGTAGGAGGAGCTCCTAGCAAGGGGAGAGCAAGCACCTTGTTTCCCTTGAAGAGACTGGCTTGTACATGGGGAGGCCTGCCAGCAGCGAAGACAGCGCAGGCAGCATGGGGGTTTGGCAGGCAGCTAAGAGGCTGCAGGAGTCCTGCATGAAATAGGGGTCATGACTGGTTTCTCCTCAAGGCCCAATGGCAACGTGCACACACAGCCTCTGGACCTGCAGCTCCCGAGCAGTGCAAGAGACCCCCAGGCAGCACCCTGGGGCCTCCTCGGATGAGCTGTGCTCCATAGAGGGCCTGCCTGCTGGCAATGGCCTAGGCCACCCCAGGCCCTAGAGAGGCCCGGCTGAGCCTGGGATGGGCCCTGCCCTCGCAGTGCTCAGGGAAAACCCGTGTTTGAGGCCAGGCTGCAGGCACATTCAATGTTGTGTCTGCTGCAGAGAGACTTCAGCTAGGACTTCCAGGGGGAATGTGAAGTGCTGTGGTTTTTACCTGCAATCCATGTGCCTCACTTGGGGTGCCCGGCCCATCCGTCCCACACTCCTTGGATGTGTGTTCCTCAGACAGCTGGACAGCTGGGGAAGTGGACCTCCCCCAGCAAGGGAGACCTGCCTAGAACATTGCTCTGTGTACAAAGAGGATTCGCTGTGCCTCTGGCACTGGGGAGAGACTTTCTGCACCCAGGAGACACTTGGCACACACAGCGTTTCCCCATGGAAAGTGGTGTGAAAAAGAGCACCCGCCGGGGCTGCATGGCCCTCTGCGGTAGAAGCCCTCCACGCAGCAGGCTGTCATGGACTCGGCTGCAGGCCTTTGTGGCTGGAGAGACTGCAGCTCCTCTGGAGGCTCTGGGCCAATTTTCACTCACCTTCGAGTGCAATAGGCTTGTGGGTTAAGGTGCTTGCAAAGGAAGGCAAGCAGCCTGCTCCTTTCCATTAGGAACACGTGTGGTGAGAGGCTTGGCAGCAGAGAAGAACAAAGAGGGGCAGCCAAGGAGGGGATTTGCATGCAGCTGGGTGGCCCCCAAATCTCCTGTTTCCCAAGCAGGGAATGCCTGCTGTGCCCATCAGTGCCCATTTCTAAGTGGGCACCCAGCCTCTGGATCTGCCCTTTCCCAGCCCTGAAAACACACGCAGGCCACACCCTGAGCCCTTCCAACTGTGAACTTTGCTCCCTGTGAGGGCTGAATGCCACATCTGGCTAAGGTGGGAGAAGGCCCGAGGAGGCCTTGGGGGACCTGCCAAGACATAGCAGTGCTCAGCAATGAGCACTCTGCTTTCTTTTGGCTGGACGCACATTCCAGTTTCTGCTTGAGGCCCGGAGAGGTCAGATAGGCGATCCCCGGGGGAAGGCAGAGCAGAGGGTTTTTCGGTGGAGCGTTGGCTCCCTCTGCTGGCCGTCAAGCGTGGAAGGCTAAGCCTTGCTCCAGCTGAGTTCCTGAGCAAGTTTCCAAGCAGGAGGCACTCTGGCTCCACAAGCTAGAGGACTTCCCAGTGGCTCCAGAGTGGGTGGCAAGGGCATGTGAGATGGAGGGTGCTCAGAAGCCACAGGGGAGACTTGAGTGTGGTTGGGTGCAGGTGTGCCAATATGTGTGGGTGTGTGCGCATGTGTGCGAGTGTGTTTTAGTGTGTGTGAGAGTGTGCGTGAGTGCGGGCGTGCGAGTGTGTATGGGTGTGTGCGGGTGTGTGTGTGTGTGTGTGTGCGGGCATGTGCGTGTGTGTTTTGGTGGGGGTAGGTGTGTGTGTGTGTGTGTAGGCGTGTATGTGTATCTGCGGGTGTGTGCGGGTGTGTATAGGATTGTGTGTGTGTGTGGGGTGTGTGTGGGTGTGTGCGGCTGTGTGTGAATGTGTGTGGGTGTGTGCTAGTGTCTTTGGGTGTGTGTGAGTGGGTTTGGGTGTGTGCATGCGTGTGTTAGAGTGAGTGGGACTGTGCAGGGTGTGCAGGTGGGTTCGGGTGTGTGTGGATGTGTGCAGGAGTGTGCAAGTATATGCGGGTATGTGTGGTTGTGTGCAGGTTGTGTGTGTGATTGGGTGTGTTTGGGTTTGTGTGGGTGTTTGTTAGTGTGTGCGAGAGTGTGTGGGTGTGTATGAGTCTGTGTGGGTCTGTGAGAGTGTGTGTGAGTGCAAGTGCGTGTGTGCGGGTGCTTGAGGTTGTGCGCCTGTGCGAGAGGGTGAGTGGTTGTGTGCAGGTGTGTGAGGGTGTGGGTGTGAGGGTGTGTGTGAGTGTGTGCAGGTGTGTGAGGGTGAGTGGGTGTGTGCAGGTGTGTGCGTATGTGTGCGGGTGTGTGTGAGTGTGTGTGAGTGTGTTTGTGTGTGCGAGTGTCTATGGGTGTTTGTGGGTGTGTGCGGTTGAGTGCGACTGTGTGCAGGTGTGTGCGCGTGTGTATGTGTGTGTGCAGGTGAGTGTGGGTATGTGGGTGTGTGCGGGTGTGTGCGTGTGTGTATAGGTTTCTGTGTGTGTGTGCGGGTGTGTGTGGGTGCGCTCCCCGGGTGGGCTGAATGTCATGACTGTGTTAGGGGAGAGAAGGCCCAAAGAGGCCTTCAGGGAGCTGCCATGGCATAGCAGTGCTCAGGAAAGAGCACCCTTCTTTCTTTAGGCTGGAGGCACACTCGAGTTTCTGCTTGAGGCAGAGGGACGGCAGAGAAGCCATCACTGGCTGAAGGCAAAGCAGAGAGATTTTCGGTGGAGCGATGGCTCCATCTGCTGGCTGACAAGCGTGGAAGGTGAAGCCTCGCTCCAACTGAGTTCCTGAGGAAGGTCCCAAGCAGGAGGCACTCTGGCTCCACAAGCTAGAGGGTCCTGCTTAGGACTTCCCAGTGGCTCCAGAGTGGATGGCAAGGGCATGTGGGTTGGAGGGTGCTCGGAAGCCGCAGGGGAGGCTTTGGGCACCCAGTGCTCTGTGACGAAACACGCTGCAGGCCCGAGCATCCATGAACTCCTCCAAGGTTTTGGAGCAGGAAATCTGTCCTTAGCAGAAGGCTTCCTGCAAAGGCCTGCAGGCCTTTCTGGGTGGCTAAGCTGCAGCTCCCTTGCAGGCTGCTGGTCCAGGGGCCTGTGTCCCTTGGTCTAAAGTGCTGTAGGAGGAGCTCCTAGCAAGGGGAGAGCAAGCACCTTGTTTCCCTTGAAGAGACTGGCTTGTACATGGGGAGGCCTGCCAGCAGCGAAGACAGCGCAGGCAGCATGGGGGTTTGGCAGGCAGCTAAGAGGCTGCAGGAGTCCTGCATGAAATAGGGGTCATGACTGGTTTCTCCTCAAGGCCCAATGGCAACGTGCACACACAGCCTCTGGACCTGCAGCTCCCGAGCAGTGCAAGAGACCCCCAGGCAGCACCCTGGGGCCTCCTCGGATGAGCTGTGCTCCATAGAGGGCCTGCCTGCTGGCAATGGCCTAGGCCACCCCAGGCCCTAGAGAGGCCCGGCTGAGCCTGGGATGGGCCCTGCCCTCGCAGTGCTCAGGGAAAACCCGTGTTTGAGGCCAGGCTGCAGGCACATTCAATGTTGTGTCTGCTGCAGAGAGACTTCAGCTAGGACTTCCAGGGGGAATGTGAAGTGCTGTGGTTTTTACCTGCAATCCATGTGCCTCACTTGGGGTGCCCGGCCCATCCGTCCCACATTCCTTGGATGTGTGTTCCTCAGACAGCTGGACAGCTGGGGAAGTGGACCTCCCCCAGCAAGGGAGACCTGCCTAGAACATTGCTCTGTGTACAAAGAGGATTCGCTGTGCCTCTGGCACTGGGGAGAGACTTTCTGCACCCAGGAGACACTTGGCACACACAGCGTTTCCCCATGGAAAGTGGTGTGAAAAAGAGCACCCGCCGGGGCTGCATGGCCCTCTGCGGTAGAAGCCCTCCACGCAGCAGGCTGTCATGGACTCGGCTGCAGGCCTTTGTGGCTGGAGAGACTGCAGCTCCTCTGGAGGCTCTGGGCCAATTTTCACTCACCTTCGAGTGCAATAGGCTTGTGGGTTAAGGTGCTTGCAAAGGAAGGCAAGCAGCCTGCTCCTTTCCATTAGGAACACGTGTGGTGAGAGGCTTGGCAGCAGAGAAGAACAAAGAGGGGCAGCCAAGGAGGGGATTTGCATGCAGCTGGGTGGCCCCCAAATCTCCTGTTTCCCAAGCAGGGAATGCCTGCTGTGCCCATCAGTGCCCATTTCTAAGTGGGCACCCAGCCTCTGGATCTGCCCTTTCCCAGCCCTGAAAACACACGCAGGCCACACCCTGAGCCCTTCCAACTGTGAACTTTGCTCCCTGTGAGGGCTGAATGCCACATCTGGCTAAGGTGGGAGAAGGCCCGAGGAGGCCTTGGGGGACCTGCCAAGACATAGCAGTGCTCAGCAATGAGCACTCTGCTTTCTTTTGGCTGGACGCACATTCCAGTTTCTGCTTGAGGCCCGGAGAGGTCAGATAGGCGATCCCCGGGGGAAGGCAGAGCAGAGGGTTTTTCGGTGGAGCGTTGGCTCCCTCTGCTGGCCGTCAAGCGTGGAAGGCTAAGCCTTGCTCCAGCTGAGTTCCTGAGCAAGTTTCCAAGCAGGAGGCACTCTGGCTCCACAAGCTAGAGGACTTCCCAGTGGCTCCAGAGTGGGTGGCAAGGGCATGTGAGATGGAGGGTGCTCAGAAGCCACAGGGGAGACTTGAGTGTGGTTGGGTGCAGGTGTGCCAATATGTGTGGGTGTGTGCGCATGTGTGCGAGTGTGTTTTAGTGTGTGTGAGAGTGTGCGTGAGTGCGGGCGTGCGAGTGTGTATGGGTGTGTGCGGGTGTGTGTGTGTGTGTGTGTGCGGGCATGTGCGTGTGTGTTTTGGTGGGGGTAGGTGTGTGTGTGTGTGTAGGCGTGTATGTGTATCTGCGGGTGTGTGCGGGTGTGTATAGGATTGTGTGTGTGTGTGGGGTGTGTGTGGGTGTGTGCGGCTGTGTGTGAATGTGTGTGGGTGTGTGCTAGTGTCTTTGGGTGTGTGTGAGTGGGTTTGGGTGTGTGCATGCGTGTGTTAGAGTGAGTGGGACTGTGCAGGGTGTGCAGGTGGGTTCGGGTGTGTGTGGATGTGTGCAGGAGTGTGCAAGTATATGCGGGTATGTGTGGTTGTGTGCAGGTTGTGTGTGTGATTGGGTGTGTTTGGGTTTGTGTGGGTGTTTGTTAGTGTGTGCGAGAGTGTGTGGGTGTGTATGAGTCTGTGTGGGTCTGTGAGAGTGTGTGTGAGTGCAAGTGCGTGTGTGCGGGTGCTTGAGGTTGTGCGCCTGTGCGAGAGGGTGAGTGGTTGTGTGCAGGTGTGTGAGGGTGTGGGTGTGAGGGTGTGTGTGAGTGTGTGCAGGTGTGTGAGGGTGAGTGGGTGTGTGCAGGTGTGTGCGTATGTGTGCGGGTGTGTGTGAGTGTGTGTGAGTGTGTTTGTGTGTGCGAGTGTCTATGGGTGTTTGTGGGTGTGTGCGGTTGAGTGCGACTGTGTGCAGGTGTGTGCGCGTGTGTATGTGTGTGTGCAGGTGAGTGTGGGTATGTGGGTGTGTGCGGGTGTGTGCGTGTGTGTATAGGTTTCTGTGTGTGTGTGCGGGTGTGTGTGGGTGCGCTCCCCGGGTGGGCTGAATGTCATGACTGTGTTAGGGGAGAGAAGGCCCAAAGAGGCCTTCATGGAGCTGCCATGGCATAGCAGTGCTCAGGAAAGAGCACCCTTCTTTCTTTAGGCTGGAGGCACACTCGAGTTTCTGCTTGAGGCAGAGGGACGGCAGAGAGGCCATCACTGGCTGAAGGCAAAGCAGAGAGATTTTCGGTGGAGCGATGGCTCCATCTGCTGGCTGACAAGCGTGGAAGGCGAAGCCTCGCTCCAACTGAGTTCCTGAGGAAGGTCCCAAGCAGGAGGCACTCTGGCTCCACAAGCTAGAGGGTCCTGCTTAGGACTTCCCAGTGGCTCCAGAGTGGATGGCAAGGGCATGTGGGTTGGAGGGTGCTCGGAAGCCGCAGGGGAGGCTTTGGGCACCCAGTGCTCTGTGACGAAACACGCTGCAGGCCCGAGCATCCATGAACTCCTCCAAGGTTTTGGAGCAGGAAATCTGTCCTTAGCAGAAGGCTTCCTGCAAAGGCCTGCAGGCCTTTCTGGGTGGCTAAGCTGCAGCTCCCTTGCAAGCTGCTGGTCCAGGGGCCTGTGTCCCTTGGTCTAAAGTGCTGTAGGAGGAGCTCCTAGCAAGGGGAGAGCAAGCACCTTGTTTCCCTTGAAGAGACTGGCTTGTACATGGGGAGGCCTGCCAGCAGCGAAGACAGCGCAGGCAGCATGGGGGTTTGGCAGGCAGCTAAGAGGCTGCAGGAGTCCTGCATGAAATAGGGGTCATGACTGGTTTCTCCTCAAGGCCCAATGGCAACGTGCACACACAGCCTCTGGACCTGCAGCTCCCGAGCAGTGCAAGAGACCCCCAGGCAGCACCCTGGGGCCTCCTCGGATGAGCTGTGCTCCATAGAGGGCCTGCCTGCTGGCAATGGCCTAGGCCACCCCAGGCCCTAGAGAGGCCCGGCTGAGCCTGGGATGGGCCCTGCCCTCGCAGTGCTCAGGGAAAACCCGTGTTTGAGGCCAGGCTGCAGGCACATTCAATGTTGTGTCTGCTGCAGAGAGACTTCAGCTAGGACTTCCAGGGGGAATGTGAAGTGCTGTGGTTTTTACCTGCAATCCATGTGCCTCACTTGGGGTGCCCGGCCCATCCGTCCCACACTCCTTGGATGTGTGTTCCTCAGACAGCTGGACAGCTGGGGAAGTGGACCTCCCCCAGCAAGGGAGACCTGCCTAGAACATTGCTCTGTGTACAAAGAGGATTCGCTGTGCCTCTGGCACTGGGGAGAGACTTTCTGCACCCAGGAGACACTTGGCACACACAGCGTTTCCCCATGGAAAGTGGTGTGAAAAAGAGCACCCGCCGGGGCTGCATGGCCCTCTGCGGTAGAAGCCCTCCACGCAGCAGGCTGTCATGGACTCGGCTGCAGGCCTTTGTGGCTGGAGAGACTGCAGCTCCTCTGGAGGCTCTGGGCCAATTTTCACTCACCTTCGAGTGCAATAGGCTTGTGGGTTAAGGTGCTTGCAAAGGAAGGCAAGCAGCCTGCTCCTTTCCATTAGGAACACGTGTGGTGAGAGGCTTGGCAGCAGAGAAGAACAAAGAGGGGCAGCCAAGGAGGGGATTTGCATGCAGCTGGGTGGCCCCCAAATCTCCTGTTTCCCAAGCAGGGAATGCCTGCTGTGCCCATCAGTGCCCATTTCTAAGTGGGCACCCAGCCTCTGGATCTGCCCTTTCCCAGCCCTGAAAACACACGCAGGCCACACCCTGAGCCCTTCCAACTGTGAACTTTGCTCCCTGTGAGGGCTGAATGCCACATCTGGCTAAGGTGGGAGAAGGCCCGAGGAGGCCTTGGGGGACCTGCCAAGACATAGCAGTGCTCAGCAATGAGCACTCTGCTTTCTTTTGGCTGGACGCACATTCCAGTTTCTGCTTGAGGCCCGGAGAGGTCAGATAGGCGATCCCCGGGGGAAGGCAGAGCAGAGGGTTTTTCGGTGGAGCGTTGGCTCCCTCTGCTGGCCGTCAAGCGTGGAAGGCTAAGCCTTGCTCCAGCTGAGTTCCTGAGCAAGTTTCCAAGCAGGAGGCACTCTGGCTCCACAAGCTAGAGGACTTCCCAGTGGCTCCAGAGTGGGTGGCAAGGGCATGTGAGATGGAGGGTGCTCAGAAGCCACAGGGGAGACTTGAGTGTGGTTGGGTGCAGGTGTGCCAATATGTGTGGGTGTGTGCGCATGTGTGCGAGTGTGTTTTAGTGTGTGTGAGAGTGTGCGTGAGTGCGGGCGTGCGAGTGTGTATGGGTGTGTGCGGGTGTGTGTGTGTGTGTGTGTGCGGGCATGTGCGTGTGTGTTTTGGTGGGGGTAGGTGTGTGTGTGTGTGTAGGCGTGTATGTGTATCTGCGGGTGTGTGCGGGTGTGTATAGGATTGTGTGTGTGTGTGGGGTGTGTGTGGGTGTGTGCGGCTGTGTGTGAATGTGTGTGGGTGTGTGCTAGTGTCTTTGGGTGTGTGTGAGTGGGTTTGGGTGTGTGCATGCGTGTGTTAGAGTGAGTGGGACTGTGCAGGGTGTGCAGGTGGGTTCGGGTGTGTGTGGATGTGTGCAGGAGTGTGCAAGTATATGCGGGTATGTGTGGTTGTGTGCAGGTTGTGTGTGTGATTGGGTGTGTTTGGGTTTGTGTGGGTGTTTGTTAGTGTGTGCGAGAGTGTGTGGGTGTGTATGAGTCTGTGTGGGTCTGTGAGAGTGTGTGTGAGTGCAAGTGCGTGTGTGCGGGTGCTTGAGGTTGTGCGCCTGTGCGAGAGGGTGAGTGGTTGTGTGCAGGTGTGTGAGGGTGTGGGTGTGAGGGTGTGTGTGAGTGTGTGCAGGTGTGTGAGGGTGAGTGGGTGTGTGCAGGTGTGTGCGTATGTGTGCGGGTGTGTGTGAGTGTGTGTGAGTGTGTTTGTGTGTGCGAGTGTCTATGGGTGTTTGTGGGTGTGTGCGGTTGAGTGCGACTGTGTGCAGGTGTGTGCGCGTGTGTATGTGTGTGTGCAGGTGAGTGTGGGTATGTGGGTGTGTGCGGGTGTGTGCGTGTGTGTATAGGTTTCTGTGTGTGTGTGCGGGTGTGTGTGGGTGCGCTCCCCGGGTGGGCTGAATGTCATGACTGTGTTAGGGGAGAGAAGGCCCAAAGAGGCCTTCATGGAGCTGCCATGGCATAGCAGTGCTCAGGAAAGAGCACCCTTCTTTCTTTAGGCTGGAGGCACACTCGAGTTTCTGCTTGAGGCAGAGGGACGGCAGAGAGGCCATCACTGGCTGAAGGCAAAGCAGAGAGATTTTCGGTGGAGCGATGGCTCCATCTGCTGGCTGACAAGCGTGGAAGGCGAAGCCTCGCTCCAACTGAGTTCCTGAGGAAGGTCCCAAGCAGGAGGCACTCTGGCTCCACAAGCTAGAGGGTCCTGCTTAGGACTTCCCAGTGGCTCCAGAGTGGATGGCAAGGGCATGTGGGTTGGAGGGTGCTCGGAAGCCGCAGGGGAGGCTTTGGGCACCCAGTGCTCTGTGACGAAACACGCTGCAGGCCCGAGCATCCATGAACTCCTCCAAGGTTTTGGAGCAGGAAATCTGTCCTTAGCAGAAGGCTTCCTGCAAAGGCCTGCAGGCCTTTCTGGGTGGCTAAGCTGCAGCTCCCTTGCAAGCTGCTGGTCCAGGGGCCTGTGTCCCTTGGTCTAAAGTGCTGTAGGAGGAGCTCCTAGCAAGGGGAGAGCAAGCACCTTGTTTCCCTTGAAGAGACTGGCTTGTACATGGGGAGGCCTGCCAGCAGCGAAGACAGCGCAGGCAGCATGGGGGTTTGGCAGGCAGCTAAGAGGCTGCAGGAGTCCTGCATGAAATAGGGGTCATGACTGGTTTCTCCTCAAGGCCCAATGGCAACGTGCACACACAGCCTCTGGACCTGCAGCTCCCGAGCAGTGCAAGAGACCCCCAGGCAGCACCCTGGGGCCTCCTCGGATGAGCTGTGCTCCATAGAGGGCCTGCCTGCTGGCAATGGCCTAGGCCACCCCAGGCCCTAGAGAGGCCCGGCTGAGCCTGGGATGGGCCCTGCCCTCGCAGTGCTCAGGGAAAACCCGTGTTTGAGGCCAGGCTGCAGGCACATTCAATGTTGTGTCTGCTGCAGAGAGACTTCAGCTAGGACTTCCAGGGGGAATGTGAAGTGCTGTGGTTTTTACCTGCAATCCATGTGCCTCACTTGGGGTGCCCGGCCCATCCGTCCCACACTCCTTGGATGTGTGTTCCTCAGACAGCTGGACAGCTGGGGAAGTGGACCTCCCCCAGCAAGGGAGACCTGCCTAGAACATTGCTCTGTGTACAAAGAGGATTCGCTGTGCCTCTGGCACTGGGGAGAGACTTTCTGCACCCAGGAGACACTTGGCACACACAGCGTTTCCCCATGGAAAGTGGTGTGAAAAAGAGCACCCGCCGGGGCTGCATGGCCCTCTGCGGTAGAAGCCCTCCACGCAGCAGGCTGTCATGGACTCGGCTGCAGGCCTTTGTGGCTGGAGAGACTGCAGCTCCTCTGGAGGCTCTGGGCCAATTTTCACTCACCTTCGAGTGCAATAGGCTTGTGGGTTAAGGTGCTTGCAAAGGAAGGCAAGCAGCCTGCTCCTTTCCATTAGGAACACGTGTGGTGAGAGGCTTGGCAGCAGAGAAGAACAAAGAGGGGCAGCCAAGGAGGGGATTTGCATGCAGCTGGGTGGCCCCCAAATCTCCTGTTTCCCAAGCAGGGAATGCCTGCTGTGCCCATCAGTGCCCATTTCTAAGTGGGCACCCAGCCTCTGGATCTGCCCTTTCCCAGCCCTGAAAACACACGCAGGCCACACCCTGAGCCCTTCCAACTGTGAACTTTGCTCCCTGTGAGGGCTGAATGCCACATCTGGCTAAGGTGGGAGAAGGCCCGAGGAGGCCTTGGGGGACCTGCCAAGACATAGCAGTGCTCAGCAATGAGCACTCTGCTTTCTTTTGGCTGGACGCACATTCCAGTTTCTGCTTGAGGCCCGGAGAGGTCAGATAGGCGATCCCCGGGGGAAGGCAGAGCAGAGGGTTTTTCGGTGGAGCGTTGGCTCCCTCTGCTGGCCGTCAAGCGTGGAAGGCTAAGCCTTGCTCCAGCTGAGTTCCTGAGCAAGTTTCCAAGCAGGAGGCACTCTGGCTCCACAAGCTAGAGGACTTCCCAGTGGCTCCAGAGTGGGTGGCAAGGGCATGTGAGATGGAGGGTGCTCAGAAGCCACAGGGGAGACTTGAGTGTGGTTGGGTGCAGGTGTGCCAATATGTGTGGGTGTGTGCGCATGTGTGCGAGTGTGTTTTAGTGTGTGTGAGAGTGTGCGTGAGTGCGGGCGTGCGAGTGTGTATGGGTGTGTGCGGGTGTGTGTGTGTGTGTGTGTGCGGGCATGTGCGTGTGTGTTTTGGTGGGGGTAGGTGTGTGTGTGTGTGTGTAGGCGTGTATGTGTATCTGCGGGTGTGTGCGGGTGTGTATAGGATTGTGTGTGTGTGTGGGGTGTGTGTGGGTGTGTGCGGCTGTGTGTGAATGTGTGTGGGTGTGTGCTAGTGTCTTTGGGTGTGTGTGAGTGGGTTTGGGTGTGTGCATGCGTGTGTTAGAGTGAGTGGGACTGTGCAGGGTGTGCAGGTGGGTTCGGGTGTGTGTGGATGTGTGCAGGAGTGTGCAAGTATATGCGGGTATGTGTGGTTGTGTGCAGGTTGTGTGTGTGATTGGGTGTGTTTGGGTTTGTGTGGGTGTTTGTTAGTGTGTGCGAGAGTGTGTGGGTGTGTATGAGTCTGTGTGGGTCTGTGAGAGTGTGTGTGAGTGCAAGTGCGTGTGTGCGGGTGCTTGAGGTTGTGCGCCTGTGCGAGAGGGTGAGTGGTTGTGTGCAGGTGTGTGAGGGTGTGGGTGTGAGGGTGTGTGTGAGTGTGTGCAGGTGTGTGAGGGTGAGTGGGTGTGTGCAGGTGTGTGCGTATGTGTGCGGGTGTGTGTGAGTGTGTGTGAGTGTGTTTGTGTGTGCGAGTGTCTATGGGTGTTTGTGGGTGTGTGCGGTTGAGTGCGACTGTGTGCAGGTGTGTGCGCGTGTGTATGTGTGTGTGCAGGTGAGTGTGGGTATGTGGGTGTGTGCGGGTGTGTGCGTGTGTGTATAGGTTTCTGTGTGTGTGTGCGGGTGTGTGTGGGTGCGCTCCCCGGGTGGGCTGAATGTCATGACTGTGTTAGGGGAGAGAAGGCCCAAAGAGGCCTTCAGGGAGCTGCCATGGCATAGCAGTGCTCAGGAAAGAGCACCCTTCTTTCTTTAGGCTGGAGGCACACTCGAGTTTCTGCTTGAGGCAGAGGGACGGCAGAGAGGCCATCACTGGCTGAAGGCAAAGCAGAGAGATTTTCGGTGGAGCGATGGCTCCATCTGCTGGCTGACAAGCGTGGAAGGCGAAGCCTCGCTCCAACTGAGTTCCTGAGGAAGGTCCCAAGCAGGAGGCACTCTGGCTCCACAAGCTAGAGGGTCCTGCTTAGGACTTCCCAGTGGCTCCAGAGTGGATGGCAAGGGCATGTGGGTTGGAGGGTGCTCGGAAGCCGCAGGGGAGGCTTTGGGCACCCAGTGCTCTGTGACGAAACACGCTGCAGGCCCGAGCATCCATGAACTCCTCCAAGGTTTTGGAGCAGGAAATCTGTCCTTAGCAGAAGGCTTCCTGCAAAGGCCTGCAGGCCTTTCTGGGTGGCTAAGCTGCAGCTCCCTTGCAAGCTGCTGGTCCAGGGGCCTGTGTCCCTTGGTCTAAAGTGCTGTAGGAGGAGCTCCTAGCAAGGGGAGAGCAAGCACCTTGTTTCCCTTGAAGAGACTGGCTTGTACATGGGGAGGCCTGCCAGCAGCGAAGACAGCGCAGGCAGCATGGGGGTTTGGCAGGCAGCTAAGAGGCTGCAGGAGTCCTGCATGAAATAGGGGTCATGACTGGTTTCTCCTCAAGGCCCAATGGCAACGTGCACACACAGCCTCTGGACCTGCAGCTCCCGAGCAGTGCAAGAGACCCCCAGGCAGCACCCTGGGGCCTCCTCGGATGAGCTGTGCTCCATAGAGGGCCTGCCTGCTGGCAATGGCCTAGGCCACCCCAGGCCCTAGAGAGGCCCGGCTGAGCCTGGGATGGGCCCTGCCCTCGCAGTGCTCAGGGAAAACCCGTGTTTGAGGCCAGGCTGCAGGCACATTCAATGTTGTGTCTGCTGCAGAGAGACTTCAGCTAGGACTTCCAGGGGGAATGTGAAGTGCTGTGGTTTTTACCTGCAATCCATGTGCCTCACTTGGGGTGCCCGGCCCATCCGTCCCACACTCCTTGGATGTGTGTTCCTCAGACAGCTGGACAGCTGGGGAAGTGGACCTCCCCCAGCAAGGGAGACCTGCCTAGAACATTGCTCTGTGTACAAAGAGGATTCGCTGTGCCTCTGGCACTGGGGAGAGACTTTCTGCACCCAGGAGACACTTGGCACACACAGCATTTCCCCATGGAAAGTGGTGTGAAAAAGAGCACCCGCCGGGGCTGCATGGCCCTCTGCGGTAGAAGCCCTCCACGCAGCAGGCTGTCATGGACTCGGCTGCAGGCCTTTGTGGCTGGAGAGACTGCAGCTCCTCTGGAGGCTCTGGGCCAATTTTCACTCACCTTCGAGTGCAATAGGCTTGTGGGTTAAGGTGCTTGCAAAGGAAGGCAAGCAGCCTGCTCCTTTCCATTAGGAACACGTGTGGTGAGAGGCTTGGCAGCAGAGAAGAACAAAGAGGGGCAGCCAAGGAGGGGATTTGCATGCAGCTGGGTGGCCCCCAAATCTCCTGTTTCCCAAGCAGGGAATGCCTGCTGTGCCCATCAGTGCCCATTTCTAAGTGGGCACCCAGCCTCTGGATCTGCCCTTTCCCAGCCCTGAAAACACACGCAGGCCACACCCTGAGCCCTTCCAACTGTGAACTTTGCTCCCTGTGAGGGCTGAATGCCACATCTGGCTAAGGTGGGAGAAGGCCCGAGGAGGCCTTGGGAGACCTGCCAAGACATAGCAGTGCTCAGCAATGAGCACTCTGCTTTCTTTTGGCTGGACGCACATTCCAGTTTCTGCTTGAGGCCCGGAGAGGTCAGATAGGCGATCCCCGGGGGAAGGCAGAGCAGAGGGTTTTTCGGTGGAGCGTTGGCTCCCTCTGCTGGCCGTCAAGCGTGGAAGGCTAAGCCTTGCTCCAGCTGAGTTCCTGAGCAAGTTTCCAAGCAGGAGGCACTCTGGCTCCACAAGCTAGAGGACTTCCCAGTGGCTCCAGAGTGGGTGGCAAGGGCATGTGAGATGGAGGGTGCTCAGAAGCCACAGGGGAGACTTGAGTGTGGTTGGGTGCAGGTGTGCCAATATGTGTGGGTGTGTGCGCATGTGTGTGAGTGTGTTTTAGTGTGTGTGAGAGTGTGCGTGAGTGCGGGCGTGCGAGTGTGTATGGGTGTGTGCGGGTGTGTGTGTGTGTGTGTGTGCGGGCATGTGCGTGTGTGTTTTGGTGGGGGTAGGTGTGTGTGTGTGTGTGTAGGCGTGTATGTGTATCTGCGGGTGTGTGCGGGTGTGTATAGGATTGTGTGTGTGTGTGGGGTGTGTGTGGGTGTGTGCGGCTGTGTGTGAATGTGTGTGGGTGTGTGCTAGTGTCTTTGGGTGTGTGTGAGTGGGTTTGGGTGTGTGCATGCGTGTGTTAGAGTGAGTGGGACTGTGCAGGGTGTGCAGGTGGGTTCGGGTGTGTGTGGATGTGTGCAGGAGTGTGCAAGTATATGCGGGTATGTGTGGTTGTGTGCAGGTTGTGTGTGTGATTGGGTGTGTTTGGGTTTGTGTGGGTGTTTGTTAGTGTGTGCGAGAGTGTGTGGGTGTGTATGAGTCTGTGTGGGTCTGTGAGAGTGTGTGTGAGTGCAAGTGCGTGTGTGCGGGTGCTTGAGGTTGTGCGCCTGTGCGAGAGGGTGAGTGGTTGTGTGCAGGTGTGTGAGGGTGTGGGTGTGAGGGTGTGTGTGAGTGTGTGCAGGTGTGTGAGGGTGAGTGGGTGTGTGCAGGTGTGTGCGTATGTGTGCGGGTGTGTGTGAGTGTGTGTGAGTGTGTTTGTGTGTGCGAGTGTCTATGGGTGTTTGTGGGTGTGTGCGGTTGAGTGCGACTGTGTGCAGGTGTGTGCGCGTGTGTATGTGTGTGTGCAGGTGAGTGTGGGTATGTGGGTGTGTGCGGGTGTGTGCGTGTGTGTATAGGTTTCTGTGTGTGTGTGCGGGTGTGTGTGGGTGCGCTCCCCGGGTGGGCTGAATGTCATGACTGTGTTAGGGGAGAGAAGGCCCAAAGAGGCCTTCAGGGAGCTGCCATGGCATAGCAGTGCTCAGGAAAGAGCACCCTTCTTTCTTTAGGCTGGAGGCACACTCGAGTTTCTGCTTGAGGCAGAGGGACGGCAGAGAGGCCATCACTGGCTGAAGGCAAAGCAGAGAGATTTTCGGTGGAGCGATGGCTCCATCTGCTGGCTGACAAGCGTGGAAGGCGAAGCCTCGCTCCAACTGAGTTCCTGAGGAAGGTCCCAAGCAGGAGGCACTCTGGCTCCACAAGCTAGAGGGTCCTGCTTAGGACTTCCCAGTGGCTCCAGAGTGGATGGCAAGGGCATGTGGGTTGGAGGGTGCTCGGAAGCCGCAGGGGAGGCTTTGGGCACCCAGTGCTCTGTGACGAAACACGCTGCAGGCCCGAGCATCCATGAACTCCTCCAAGGTTTTGGAGCAGGAAATCTGTCCTTAGCAGAAGGCTTCCTGCAAAGGCCTGCAGGCCTTTCTGGGTGGCTAAGCTGCAGCTCCCTTGCAAGCTGCTGGTCCAGGGGCCTGTGTCCCTTGGTCTAAAGTGCTGTAGGAGGAGCTCCTAGCAAGGGGAGAGCAAGCACCTTGTTTCCCTTGAAGAGACTGGCTTGTACATGGGGAGGCCTGCCAGCAGCGAAGACAGCGCAGGCAGCATGGGGGTTTGGCAGGCAGCTAAGAGGCTGCAGGAGTCCTGCATGAAATAGGGGTCATGACTGGTTTCTCCTCAAGGCCCAATGGCAACGTGCACACACAGCCTCTGGACCTGCAGCTCCCGAGCAGTGCAAGAGACCCCCAGGCAGCACCCTGGGGCCTCCTCGGATGAGCTGTGCTCCATAGAGGGCCTGCCTGCTGGCAATGGCCTAGGCCACCCCAGGCCCTAGAGAGGCCCGGCTGAGCCTGGGATGGGCCCTGCCCTCGCAGTGCTCAGGGAAAACCCGTGTTTGAGGCCAGGCTGCAGGCACATTCAATGTTGTGTCTGCTGCAGAGAGACTTCAGCTAGGACTTCCAGGGGGAATGTGAAGTGCTGTGGTTTTTACCTGCAATCCATGTGCCTCACTTGGGGTGCCCGGCCCATCCGTCCCACACTCCTTGGATGTGTGTTCCTCAGACAGCTGGACAGCTGGGGAAGTGGACCTCCCCCAGCAAGGGAGACCTGCCTAGAACATTGCTCTGTGTACAAAGAGGATTCGCTGTGCCTCTGGCACTGGGGAGAGACTTTCTGCACCCAGGAGACACTTGGCACACACAGCGTTTCCCCATGGAAAGTGGTGTGAAAAAGAGCACCCGCCGGGGCTGCATGGCCCTCTGCGGTAGAAGCCCTCCACGCAGCAGGCTGTCATGGACTCGGCTGCAGGCCTTTGTGGCTGGAGAGACTGCAGCTCCTCTGGAGGCTCTGGGCCAATTTTCACTCACCTTCGAGTGCAATAGGCTTGTGGGTTAAGGTGCTTGCAAAGGAAGGCAAGCAGCCTGCTCCTTTCCATTAGGAACACGTGTGGTGAGAGGCTTGGCAGCAGAGAAGAACAAAGAGGGGCAGCCAAGGAGGGGATTTGCATGCAGCTGGGTGGCCCCCAAATCTCCTGTTTCCCAAGCAGGGAATGCCTGCTGTGCCCATCAGTGCCCATTTCTAAGTGGGCACCCAGCCTCTGGATCTGCCCTTTCCCAGCCCTGAAAACACACGCAGGCCACACCCTGAGCCCTTCCAACTGTGAACTTTGCTCCCTGTGAGGGCTGAATGCCACATCTGGCTAAGGTGGGAGAAGGCCCGAGGAGGCCTTGGGAGACCTGCCAAGACATAGCAGTGCTCAGCAATGAGCACTCTGCTTTCTTTTGGCTGGACGCACATTCCAGTTTCTGCTTGAGGCCCGGAGAGGTCAGATAGGCGATCCCCGGGGGAAGGCAGAGCAGAGGGTTTTTCGGTGGAGCGTTGGCTCCCTCTGCTGGCCGTCAAGCGTGGAAGGCTAAGCCTTGCTCCAGCTGAGTTCCTGAGCAAGTTTCCAAGCAGGAGGCACTCTGGCTCCACAAGCTAGAGGACTTCCCAGTGGCTCCAGAGTGGGTGGCAAGGGCATGTGAGATGGAGGGTGCTCAGAAGCCACAGGGGAGACTTGAGTGTGGTTGGGTGCAGGTGTGCCAATATGTGTGGGTGTGTGCGCATGTGTGTGAGTGTGTTTTAGTGTGTGTGAGAGTGTGCGTGAGTGCGGGCGTGCGAGTGTGTATGGGTGTGTGCGGGTGTGTGTGTGTGTGTGTGTGCGGGCATGTGCGTGTGTGTTTTGGTGGGGGTAGGTGTGTGTGTGTGTGTGTAGGCGTGTATGTGTATCTGCGGGTGTGTGCGGGTGTGTATAGGATTGTGTGTGTGTGTGGGGTGTGTGTGGGTGTGTGCGGCTGTGTGTGAATGTGTGTGGGTGTGTGCTAGTGTCTTTGGGTGTGTGTGAGTGGGTTTGGGTGTGTGCATGCGTGTGTTAGAGTGAGTGGGACTGTGCAGGGTGTGCAGGTGGGTTCGGGTGTGTGTGGATGTGTGCAGGAGTGTGCAAGTATATGCGGGTATGTGTGGTTGTGTGCAGGTTGTGTGTGTGATTGGGTGTGTTTGGGTTTGTGTGGGTGTTTGTTAGTGTGTGCGAGAGTGTGTGGGTGTGTATGAGTCTGTGTGGGTCTGTGAGAGTGTGTGTGAGTGCAAGTGCGTGTGTGCGGGTGCTTGAGGTTGTGCGCCTGTGCGAGAGGGTGAGTGGTTGTGTGCAGGTGTGTGAGGGTGTGGGTGTGAGGGTGTGTGTGAGTGTGTGCAGGTGTGTGAGGGTGAGTGGGTGTGTGCAGGTGTGTGCGTATGTGTGCGGGTGTGTGTGAGTGTGTGTGAGTGTGTTTGTGTGTGCGAGTGTCTATGGGTGTTTGTGGGTGTGTGCGGTTGAGTGCGACTGTGTGCAGGTGTGTGCGCGTGTGTATGTGTGTGTGCAGGTGAGTGTGGGTATGTGGGTGTGTGCGGGTGTGTGCGTGTGTGTATAGGTTTCTGTGTGTGTGTGCGGGTGTGTGTGGGTGCGCTCCCCGGGTGGGCTGAATGTCATGACTGTGTTAGGGGAGAGAAGGCCCAAAGAGGCCTTCAGGGAGCTGCCATGGCATAGCAGTGCTCAGGAAAGAGCACCCTTCTTTCTTTAGGCTGGAGGCACACTCGAGTTTCTGCTTGAGGCAGAGGGACGGCAGAGAGGCCATCACTGGCTGAAGGCAAAGCAGAGAGATTTTCGGTGGAGCGATGGCTCCATCTGCTGGCTGACAAGCGTGGAAGGCGAAGCCTCGCTCCAACTGAGTTCCTGAGGAAGGTCCCAAGCAGGAGGCACTCTGGCTCCACAAGCTAGAGGGTCCTGCTTAGGACTTCCCAGTGGCTCCAGAGTGGATGGCAAGGGCATGTGGGTTGGAGGGTGCTCGGAAGCCGCAGGGGAGGCTTTGGGCACCCAGTGCTCTGTGACGAAACACGCTGCAGGCCCGAGCATCCATGAACTCCTCCAAGGTTTTGGAGCAGGAAATCTGTCCTTAGCAGAAGGCTTCCTGCAAAGGCCTGCAGGCCTTTCTGGGTGGCTAAGCTGCAGCTCCCTTGCAAGCTGCTGGTCCAGGGGCCTGTGTCCCTTGGTCTAAAGTGCTGTAGGAGGAGCTCCTAGCAAGGGGAGAGCAAGCACCTTGTTTCCCTTGAAGAGACTGGCTTGTACATGGGGAGGCCTGCCAGCAGCGAAGACAGCGCAGGCAGCATGGGGGTTTGGCAGGCAGCTAAGAGGCTGCAGGAGTCCTGCATGAAATAGGGGTCATGACTGGTTTCTCCTCAAGGCCCAATGGCAACGTGCACACACAGCCTCTGGACCTGCAGCTCCCGAGCAGTGCAAGAGACCCCCAGGCAGCACCCTGGGGCCTCCTCGGATGAGCTGTGCTCCATAGAGGGCCTGCCTGCTGGCAATGGCCTAGGCCACCCCAGGCCCTAGAGAGGCCCGGCTGAGCCTGGGATGGGCCCTGCCCTCGCAGTGCTCAGGGAAAACCCGTGTTTGAGGCCAGGCTGCAGGCACATTCAATGTTGTGTCTGCTGCAGAGAGACTTCAGCTAGGACTTCCAGGGGGAATGTGAAGTGCTGTGGTTTTTACCTGCAATCCATGTGCCTCACTTGGGGTGCCCGGCCCATCCGTCCCACACTCCTTGGATGTGTGTTCCTCAGACAGCTGGACAGCTGGGGAAGTGGACCTCCCCCAGCAAGGGAGACCTGCCTAGAACATTGCTCTGTGTACAAAGAGGATTCGCTGTGCCTCTGGCACTGGGGAGAGACTTTCTGCACCCAGGAGACACTTGGCACACACAGCGTTTCCCCATGGAAAGTGGTGTGAAAAAGAGCACCCGCCGGGGCTGCATGGCCCTCTGCGGTAGAAGCCCTCCACGCAGCAGGCTGTCATGGACTCGGCTGCAGGCCTTTGTGGCTGGAGAGACTGCAGCTCCTCTGGAGGCTCTGGGCCAATTTTCACTCACCTTCGAGTGCAATAGGCTTGTGGGTTAAGGTGCTTGCAAAGGAAGGCAAGCAGCCTGCTCCTTTCCATTAGGAACACGTGTGGTGAGAGGCTTGGCAGCAGAGAAGAACAAAGAGGGGCAGCCAAGGAGGGGATTTGCATGCAGCTGGGTGGCCCCCAAATCTCCTGTTTCCCAAGCAGGGAATGCCTGCTGTGCCCATCAGTGCCCATTTCTAAGTGGGCACCCAGCCTCTGGATCTGCCCTTTCCCAGCCCTGAAAACACACGCAGGCCACACCCTGAGCCCTTCCAACTGTGAACTTTGCTCCCTGTGAGGGCTGAATGCCACATCTGGCTAAGGTGGGAGAAGGCCCGAGGAGGCCTTGGGGGACCTGCCAAGACATAGCAGTGCTCAGCAATGAGCACTCTGCTTTCTTTTGGCTGGACGCACATTCCAGTTTCTGCTTGAGGCCCGGAGAGGTCAGATAGGCGATCCCCGGGGGAAGGCAGAGCAGAGGGTTTTTCGGTGGAGCGTTGGCTCCCTCTGCTGGCCGTCAAGCGTGGAAGGCTAAGCCTTGCTCCAGCTGAGTTCCTGAGCAAGTTTCCAAGCAGGAGGCACTCTGGCTCCACAAGCTAGAGGACTTCCCAGTGGCTCCAGAGTGGGTGGCAAGGGCATGTGAGATGGAGGGTGCTCAGAAGCCACAGGGGAGACTTGAGTGTGGTTGGGTGCAGGTGTGCCAATATGTGTGGGTGTGTGCGCATGTGTGCGAGTGTGTTTTAGTGTGTGTGAGAGTGTGCGTGAGTGCGGGCGTGCGAGTGTGTATGGGTGTGTGCGGGTGTGTGTGTGTGTGTGTGTGCGGGCATGTGCGTGTGTGTTTTGGTGGGGGTAGGTGTGTGTGTGTGTGTGTAGGCGTGTATGTGTATCTGCGGGTGTGTGCGGGTGTGTATAGGATTGTGTGTGTGTGTGGGGTGTGTGTGGGTGTGTGCGGCTGTGTGTGAATGTGTGTGGGTGTGTGCTAGTGTCTTTGGGTGTGTGTGAGTGGGTTTGGGTGTGTGCATGCGTGTGTTAGAGTGAGTGGGACTGTGCAGGGTGTGCAGGTGGGTTCGGGTGTGTGTGGATGTGTGCAGGAGTGTGCAAGTATATGCGGGTATGTGTGGTTGTGTGCAGGTTGTGTGTGTGATTGGGTGTGTTTGGGTTTGTGTGGGTGTTTGTTAGTGTGTGCGAGAGTGTGTGGGTGTGTATGAGTCTGTGTGGGTCTGTGAGAGTGTGTGTGAGTGCAAGTGCGTGTGTGCGGGTGCTTGAGGTTGTGCGCCTGTGCGAGAGGGTGAGTGGTTGTGTGCAGGTGTGTGAGGGTGTGGGTGTGAGGGTGTGTGTGAGTGTGTGCAGGTGTGTGAGGGTGAGTGGGTGTGTGCAGGTGTGTGCGTATGTGTGCGGGTGTGTGTGAGTGTGTGTGAGTGTGTTTGTGTGTGCGAGTGTCTATGGGTGTTTGTGGGTGTGTGCGGTTGAGTGCGACTGTGTGCAGGTGTGTGCGCGTGTGTATGTGTGTGTGCAGGTGAGTGTGGGTATGTGGGTGTGTGCGGGTGTGTGCGTGTGTGTATAGGTTTCTGTGTGTGTGTGCGGGTGTGTGTGGGTGCGCTCCCCGGGTGGGCTGAATGTCATGACTGTGTTAGGGGAGAGAAGGCCCAAAGAGGCCTTCAGGGAGCTGCCATGGCATAGCAGTGCTCAGGAAAGAGCACCCTTCTTTCTTTAGGCTGGAGGCACACTCGAGTTTCTGCTTGAGGCAGAGGGACGGCAGAGAGGCCATCACTGGCTGAAGGCAAAGCAGAGAGATTTTCGGTGGAGCGATGGCTCCATCTGCTGGCTGACAAGCGTGGAAGGCGAAGCCTCGCTCCAACTGAGTTCCTGAGGAAGGTCCCAAGCAGGAGGCACTCTGGCTCCACAAGCTAGAGGGTCCTGCTTAGGACTTCCCAGTGGCTCCAGAGTGGATGGCAAGGGCATGTGGGTTGGAGGGTGCTCGGAAGCCGCAGGGGAGGCTTTGGGCACCCAGTGCTCTGTGACGAAACACGCTGCAGGCCCGAGCATCCATGAACTCCTCCAAGGTTTTGGAGCAGGAAATCTGTCCTTAGCAGAAGGCTTCCTGCAAAGGCCTGCAGGCCTTTCTGGGTGGCTAAGCTGCAGCTCCCTTGCAGGCTGCTGGTCCAGGGGCCTGTGTCCCTTGGTCTAAAGTGCTGTAGGAGGAGCTCCTAGCAAGGGGAGAGCAAGCACCTTGTTTCCCTTGAAGAGACTGGCTTGTACATGGGGAGGCCTGCCAGCAGCGAAGACAGCGCAGGCAGCATGGGGGTTTGGCAGGCAGCTAAGAGGCTGCAGGAGTCCTGCATGAAATAGGGGTCATGACTGGTTTCTCCTCAAGGCCCAATGGCAACGTGCACACACAGCCTCTGGACCTGCAGCTCCCGAGCAGTGCAAGAGACCCCCAGGCAGCACCCTGGGGCCTCCTCGGATGAGCTGTGCTCCATAGAGGGCCTGCCTGCTGGCAATGGCCTAGGCCACCCCAGGCCCTAGAGAGGCCCGGCTGAGCCTGGGATGGGCCCTGCCCTCGCAGTGCTCAGGGAAAACCCGTGTTTGAGGCCAGGCTGCAGGCACATTCAATGTTGTGTCTGCTGCAGAGAGACTTCAGCTAGGACTTCCAGGGGGAATGTGAAGCGCTGTGGTTTTTACCTGCAATCCATGTGCCTCACTTGGGGTGCCCGGCCCATCCGTCCCACACTCCTTGGATGTGTGTTCCTCAGACAGCTGGACAGCTGGGGAAGTGGACCTCCCCCAGCAAGGGAGACCTGCCTAGAACATTGCTCTGTGTACAAAGAGGATTCGCTGTGCCTCTGGCACTGGGGAGAGACTTTCTGCACCCAGGAGACACTTGGCACACACAGCGTTTCCCCATGGAAAGTGGTGTGAAAAAGAGCACCCGCCGGGGCTGCATGGCCCTCTGCGGTAGAAGCCCTCCACGCAGCAGGCTGTCATGGACTCGGCTGCAGGCCTTTGTGGCTGGAGAGACTGCAGCTCCTCTGGAGGCTCTGGGCCAATTTTCACTCACCTTCGAGTGCAATAGGCTTGTGGGTTAAGGTGCTTGCAAAGGAAGGCAAGCAGCCTGCTCCTTTCCATTAGGAACACGTGTGGTGAGAGGCTTGGCAGCAGAGAAGAACAAAGAGGGGCAGCCAAGGAGGGGATTTGCATGCAGCTGGGTGGCCCCCAAATCTCCTGTTTCCCAAGCAGGGAATGCCTGCTGTGCCCATCAGTGCCCATTTCTAAGTGGGCACCCAGCCTCTGGATCTGCCCTTTCCCAGCCCTGAAAACACACGCAGGCCACACCCTGAGCCCTTCCAAGTGTGAACTTTGCTCCCTGTGAGGGCTGAATGCCACATCTGGCTAAGGTGGGAGAAGGCCCGAGGAGGCCTTGGGGGACCTGCCAAGACATAGCAGTGCTCAGCAATGAGCACTCTGCTTTCTTTTGGCTGGACGCACATTCCAGTTTCTGCTTGAGGCCCGGAGAGGTCAGATAGGCGATCCCCGGGGGAAGGCAGAGCAGAGGGTTTTTCGGTGGAGCGTTGGCTCCCTCTGCTGGCCGTCAAGCGTGGAAGGCTAAGCCTTGCTCCAGCTGAGTTCCTGAGCAAGTTTCCAAGCAGGAGGCACTCTGGCTCCACAAGCTAGAGGACTTCCCAGTGGCTCCAGAGTGGGTGGCAAGGGCATGTGAGTTGGAGGGTGCTCAGAAGCCACAGGGGAGACTTGAGTGTGGTTGGGTGCAGGTGTGCCAATATGTGTGGGTGTGTGCGCATGTGTGTGAGTGTGTTTTAGTGTGTGTGAGAGTGTGCGTGAGTGCGGGCGTGCGAGTGTGTATGGGTGTGTGCGGGTGTGTGTGTGTGTGTGTGCGGGCATGTGCGTGTGTGTTTTGGTGGGGGTAGGTGTGTGTGTGTGTGTGTAGGCGTGTATGTGTATCTGCGGGTGTGTGCGGGTGTGTATAGGATTGTGTGTGTGTGTGGGGTGTGTGTGGGTGTGTGCGGCTGTGTGTGAATGTGTGTGGGTGTGTGCTAGTGTCTTTGGGTGTGTGTGAGTGGGTTTGGGTGTGTGCATGCGTGTGTTAGAGTGAGTGGGACTGTGCAGGGTGTGCAGGTGGGTTCGGGTGTGTGTGGATGTGTGCAGGAGTGTGCAAGTATATGCGGGTATGTGTGGTTGTGTGCAGGTTGTGTGTGTGATTGGGTGTGTTTGGGTTTGTGTGGGTGTTTGTTAGTGTGTGCGAGAGTGTGTGGGTGTGTATGAGTCTGTGTGGGTCTGTGAGAGTGTGTGTGAGTGCAAGTGCGTGTGTGCGGGTGCTTGAGGTTGTGCGCCTGTGCGAGAGGGTGAGTGGTTGTGTGCAGGTGTGTGAGGGTGTGGGTGTGAGGGTGTGTGTGAGTGTGTGCAGGTGTGTGAGGGTGAGTGGGTGTGTGCAGGTGTGTGCGTATGTGTGCGGGTGTGTGTGAGTGTGTGTGAGTGTGTTTGTGTGTGCGAGTGTCTATGGGTGTTTGTGGGTGTGTGCGGTTGAGTGCGACTGTGTGCAGGTGTGTGCGCGTGTGTATGTGTGTGTGCAGGTGAGTGTGGGTATGTGGGTGTGTGCGGGTGTGTGCGTGTGTGTATAGGTTTCTGTGTGTGTGTGCGGGTGTGTGTGGGTGCGCTCCCCGGGTGGGCTGAATGTCATGACTGTGTTAGGGGAGAGAAGGCCCAAAGAGGCCTTCAGGGAGCTGCCATGGCATAGCAGTGCTCAGGAAAGAGCACCCTTCTTTCTTTAGGCTGGAGGCACACTCGAGTTTCTGCTTGAGGCAGAGGGACGGCAGAGAAGCCATCACTGGCTGAAGGCAAAGCAGAGAGATTTTCGGTGGAGCGATGGCTCCATCTGCTGGCTGACAAGCGTGGAAGGCGAAGCCTCGCTCCAACTGAGTTCCTGAGGAAGGTCCCAAGCAGGAGGCACTCTGGCTCCACAAGCTAGAGGGTCCTGCTTAGGACTTCCCAGTGGCTCCAGAGTGGATGGCAAGGGCATGTGGGTTGGAGGGTGCTCGGAAGCCGCAGGGGAGGCTTTGGGCACCCAGTGCTCTGTGACGAAACACGCTGCAGGCCCGAGCATCCATGAACTCCTCCAAGGTTTTGGAGCAGGAAATCTGTCCTTAGCAGAAGGCTTCCTGCAAAGGCCTGCAGGCCTTTCTGGGTGGCTAAGCTGCAGCTCCCTTGCAGGCTGCTGGTCCAGGGGCCTGTGTCCCTTGGTCTAAAGTGCTGTAGGAGGAGCTCCTAGCAAGGGGAGAGCAAGCACCTTGTTTCCCTTGAAGAGACTGGCTTGTACATGGGGAGGCCTGCCAGCAGCGAAGACAGCGCAGGCAGCATGGGGGTTTGGCAGGCAGCTAAGAGGCTGCAGGAGTCCTGCATGAAATAGGGGTCATGACTGGTTTCTCCTCAAGGCCCAATGGCAACGTGCACACACAGCCTCTGGACCTGCAGCTCCCGAGCAGTGCAAGAGACCCCCAGGCAGCACCCTGGGGCCTCCTCGGATGAGCTGTGCTCCATAGAGGGCCTGCCTGCTGGCAATGGCCTAGGCCACCCCAGGCCCTAGAGAGGCCCGGCTGAGCCTGGGATGGGCCCTGCCCTCGCAGTGCTCAGGGAAAACCCGTGTTTGAGGCCAGGCTGCAGGCACATTCAATGTTGTGTCTGCTGCAGAGAGACTTCAGCTAGGACTTCCAGGGGGAATGTGAAGTGCTGTGGTTTTTACCTGCAATCCATGTGCCTCACTTGGGGTGCCCGGCCCATCCGTCCCACACTCCTTGGATGTGTGTTCCTCAGACAGCTGGACAGCTGGGGAAGTGGACCTCCCCCAGCAAGGGAGACCTGCCTAGAACATTGCTCTGTGTACAAAGAGGATTCGCTGTGCCTCTGGCACTGGGGAGAGACTTTCTGCACCCAGGAGACACTTGGCACACACAGCGTTTCCCCATGGAAAGTGGTGTGAAAAAGAGCACCCGCCGGGGCTGCATGGCCCTCTGCGGTAGAAGCCCTCCACGCAGCAGGCTGTCATGGACTCGGCTGCAGGCCTTTGTGGCTGGAGAGACTGCAGCTCCTCTGGAGGCTCTGGGCCAATTTTCACTCACCTTCGAGTGCAATAGGCTTGTGGGTTAAGGTGCTTGCAAAGGAAGGCAAGCAGCCTGCTCCTTTCCATTAGGAACACGTGTGGTGAGAGGCTTGGCAGCAGAGAAGAACAAAGAGGGGCAGCCAAGGAGGGGATTTGCATGCAGCTGGGTGGCCCCCAAATCTCCTGTTTCCCAAGCAGGGAATGCCTGCTGTGCCCATCAGTGCCCATTTCTAAGTGGGCACCCAGCCTCTGGATCTGCCCTTTCCCAGCCCTGAAAACACACGCAGGCCACACCCTGAGCCCTTCCAAGTGTGAACTTTGCTCCCTGTGAGGGCTGAATGCCACATCTGGCTAAGGTGGGAGAAGGCCCGAGGAGGCCTTGGGGGACCTGCCAAGACATAGCAGTGCTCAGCAATGAGCACTCTGCTTTCTTTTGGCTGGACGCACATTCCAGTTTCTGCTTGAGGCCCGGAGAGGTCAGATAGGCGATCCCCGGGGGAAGGCAGAGCAGAGGGTTTTTCGGTGGAGCGTTGGCTCCCTCTGCTGGCCGTCAAGCGTGGAAGGCTAAGCCTTGCTCCAGCTGAGTTCCTGAGCAAGTTTCCAAGCAGGAGGCACTCTGGCTCCACAAGCTAGAGGACTTCCCAGTGGCTCCAGAGTGGGTGGCAAGGGCATGTGAGTTGGAGGGTGCTCAGAAGCCACAGGGGAGACTTGAGTGTGGTTGGGTGCAGGTGTGCCAATATGTGTGGGTGGGTGCGCATGTGTGTGAGTGTGTTTTAGTGTGTGTGAGAGTGTGCGTGAGTGCGGGCGTGCGAGTGTGTATGGGTGTGTGCGGGTGTGTGTGTGTGTGTGTGTGCGGGCATGTGCGTGTGTGTTTTGGTGGGGGTAGGTGTGTGTGTGTGTGTGTAGGCGTGTATGTGTATCTGCGGGTGTGTGCGGGTGTGTATAGGATTGTGTGTGTGTGTGGGGTGTGTGTGGGTGTGTGCGGCTGTGTGTGAATGTGTGTGGGTGTGTGCTAGTGTCTTTGGGTGTGTGTGAGTGGGTTTGGGTGTGTGCATGCGTGTGTTAGAGTGAGTGGGACTGTGCAGGGTGTGCAGGTGGGTTCGGGTGTGTGTGGATGTGTGCAGGAGTGTGCAAGTATATGCGGGTATGTGTGGTTGTGTGCAGGTTGTGTGTGTGATTGGGTGTGTTTGGGTTTGTGTGGGTGTTTGTTAGTGTGTGCGAGAGTGTGTGGGTGTGTATGAGTCTGTGTGGGTCTGTGAGAGTGTGTGTGAGTGCAAGTGCGTGTGTGCGGGTGCTTGAGGTTGTGCGCCTGTGCGAGAGGGTGAGTGGTTGTGTGCAGGTGTGTGAGGGTGTGGGTGTGAGGGTGTGTGTGAGTGTGTGCAGGTGTGTGAGGGTGAGTGGGTGTGTGCAGGTGTGTGCGTATGTGTGCGGGTGTGTGTGAGTGTGTGTGAGTGTGTTTGTGTGTGCGAGTGTCTATGGGTGTTTGTGGGTGTGTGCGGTTGAGTGCGACTGTGTGCAGGTGTGTGCGCGTGTGTATGTGTGTGTGCAGGTGAGTGTGGGTATGTGGGTGTGTGCGGGTGTGTGCATGTGTGTATAGGTTTCTGTGTGTGTGTGCGGGTGTGTGTGGGTGCGCTCCCCGGGTGGGCTGAATGTCATGACTGTGTTAGGGGAGAGAAGGCCCAAAGAGGCCTTCAGGGAGCTGCCATGGCATAGCAGTGCTCAGGAAAGAGCACCCTTCTTTCTTTAGGCTGGAGGCACACTCGAGTTTCTGCTTGAGGCAGAGGGACGGCAGAGAGGCCATCACTGGCTGAAGGCAAAGCAGAGAGATTTTCGGTGGAGCGATGGCTCCATCTGCTGGCTGACAAGCGTGGAAGGCGAAGCCTCGCTCCAACTGAGTTCCTGAGGAAGGTCCCAAGCAGGAGGCACTCTGGCTCCACAAGCTAGAGGGTCCTGCTTAGGACTTCCCAGTGGCTCCAGAGTGGATGGCAAGGGCATGTGGGTTGGAGGGTGCTCGGAAGCCGCAGGGGAGGCTTTGGGCACCCAGTGCTCTGTGACGAAACACGCTGCAGGCCCGAGCATCCATGAACTCCTCCAAGGTTTTGGAGCAGGAAATCTGTCCTTAGCAGAAGGCTTCCTGCAAAGGCCTGCAGGCCTTTCTGGGTGGCTAAGCTGCAGCTCCCTTGCAGGCTGCTGGTCCAGGGGCCTGTGTCCCTTGGTCTAAAGTGCTGTAGGAGGAGCTCCTAGCAAGGGGAGAGCAAGCACCTTGTTTCCCTTGAAGAGACTGGCTTGTACATGGGGAGGCCTGCCAGCAGCGAAGACAGCGCAGGCAGCATGGGGGTTTGGCAGGCAGCTAAGAGGCTGCAGGAGTCCTGCATGAAATAGGGGTCATGACTGGTTTCTCCTCAAGGCCCAATGGCAACGTGCACACACAGCCTCTGGACCTGCAGCTCCCGAGCAGTGCAAGAGACCCCCAGGCAGCACCCTGGGGCCTCCTCGGATGAGCTGTGCTCCATAGAGGGCCTGCCTGCTGGCAATGGCCTAGGCCACCCCAGGCCCTAGAGAGGCCCGGCTGAGCCTGGGATGGGCCCTGCCCTCGCAGTGCTCAGGGAAAACCCGTGTTTGAGGCCAGGCTGCAGGCACATTCAATGTTGTGTCTGCTGCAGAGAGACTTCAGCTAGGACTTCCAGGGGGAATGTGAAGTGCTGTGGTTTTTACCTGCAATCCATGTGCCTCACTTGGGGTGCCCGGCCCATCCGTCCCACATTCCTTGGATGTGTGTTCCTCAGACAGCTGGACAGCTGGGGAAGTGGACCTCCCCCAGCAAGGGAGACCTGCCTAGAACATTGCTCTGTGTACAAAGAGGATTCGCTGTGCCTCTGGCACTGGGGAGAGACTTTCTGCACCCAGGAGACACTTGGCACACACAGCGTTTCCCCATGGAAAGTGGTGTGAAAAAGAGCACCCGCCGGGGCTGCATGGCCCTCTGCGGTAGAAGCCCTCCACGCAGCAGGCTGTCATGGACTCGGCTGCAGGCCTTTGTGGCTGGAGAGACTGCAGCTCCTCTGGAGGCTCTGGGCCAATTTTCACTCACCTTCGAGTGCAATAGGCTTGTGGGTTAAGGTGCTTGCAAAGGAAGGCAAGCAGCCTGCTCCTTTCCATTAGGAACACGTGTGGTGAGAGGCTTGGCAGCAGAGAAGAACAAAGAGGGGCAGCCAAGGAGGGGATTTGCATGCAGCTGGGTGGCCCCCAAATCTCCTGTTTCCCAAGCAGGGAATGCCTGCTGTGCCCATCAGTGCCCATTTCTAAGTGGGCACCCAGCCTCTGGATCTGCCCTTTCCCAGCCCTGAAAACACACGCAGGCCACACCCTGAGCCCTTCCAAGTGTGAACTTTGCTCCCTGTGAGGGCTGAATGCCACATCTGGCTAAGGTGGGAGAAGGCCCGAGGAGGCCTTGGGGGACCTGCCAAGACATAGCAGTGCTCAGCAATGAGCACTCTGCTTTCTTTTGGCTGGACGCACATTCCAGTTTCTGCTTGAGGCCCGGAGAGGTCAGATAGGCGATCCCCGGGGGAAGGCAGAGCAGAGGGTTTTTCGGTGGAGCGTTGGCTCCCTCTGCTGGCCGTCAAGCGTGGAAGGCTAAGCCTTGCTCCAGCTGAGTTCCTGAGCAAGTTTCCAAGCAGGAGGCACTCTGGCTCCACAAGCTAGAGGACTTCCCAGTGGCTCCAGAGTGGGTGGCAAGGGCATGTGAGTTGGAGGGTGCTCAGAAGCCACAGGGGAGACTTGAGTGTGGTTGGGTGCAGGTGTGCCAATATGTGTGGGTGGGTGCGCATGTGTGCGAGTGTGTTTTAGTGTGTGTGAGAGTGTGCGTGAGTGCGGGCGTGCGAGTGTGTATGGGTGTGTGCGGGTGTGTGTGTGTGTGTGTGTGCGGGCATGTGCGTGTGTGTTTTGGTGGGGGTAGGTGTGTGTGTGTGTGTGTAGGCGTGTATGTGTATCTGCGGGTGTGTGCGGGTGTGTATAGGATTGTGTGTGTGTGTGGGGTGTGTGTGGGTGTGTGCGGCTGTGTGTGAATGTGTGTGGGTGTGTGCTAGTGTCTTTGGGTGTGTGTGAGTGGGTTTGGGTGTGTGCATGCGTGTGTTAGAGTGAGTGGGACTGTGCAGGGTGTGCAGGTGGGTTCGGGTGTGTGTGGATGTGTGCAGGAGTGTGCAAGTATATGCGGGTATGTGTGGTTGTGTGCAGGTTGTGTGTGTGATTGGGTGTGTTTGGGTTTGTGTGGGTGTTTGTTAGTGTGTGCGAGAGTGTGTGGGTGTGTATGAGTCTGTGTGGGTCTGTGAGAGTGTGTGTGAGTGCAAGTGCGTGTGTGCGGGTGCTTGAGGTTGTGCGCCTGTGCGAGAGGGTGAGTGGTTGTGTGCAGGTGTGTGAGGGTGTGGGTGTGAGGGTGTGTGTGAGTGTGTGCAGGTGTGTGAGGGTGAGTGGGTGTGTGCAGGTGTGTGCGTATGTGTGCGGGTGTGTGTGAGTGTGTGTGAGTGTGTTTGTGTGTGCGAGTGTCTATGGGTGTTTGTGGGTGTGTGCGGTTGAGTGCGACTGTGTGCAGGTGTGTGCGCGTGTGTATGTGTGTGTGCAGGTGAGTGTGGGTATGTGGGTGTGTGCGGGTGTGTGCATGTGTGTATAGGTTTCTGTGTGTGTGTGCGGGTGTGTGTGGGTGCGCTCCCCGGGTGGGCTGAATGTCATGACTGTGTTAGGGGAGAGAAGGCCCAAAGAGGCCTTCAGGGAGCTGCCATGGCATAGCAGTGCTCAGGAAAGAGCACCCTTCTTTCTTTAGGCTGGAGGCACACTCGAGTTTCTGCTTGAGGCAGAGGGACGGCAGAGAGGCCATCACTGGCTGAAGGCAAAGCAGAGAGATTTTCGGTGGAGCGATGGCTCCATCTGCTGGCTGACAAGCGTGGAAGGCGAAGCCTCGCTCCAACTGAGTTCCTGAGGAAGGTCCCAAGCAGGAGGCACTCTGGCTCCACAAGCTAGAGGGTCCTGCTTAGGACTTCCCAGTGGCTCCAGAGTGGATGGCAAGGGCATGTGGGTTGGAGGGTGCTCGGAAGCCGCAGGGGAGGCTTTGGGCACCCAGTGCTCTGTGACGAAACACGCTGCAGGCCCGAGCATCCATGAACTCCTCCAAGGTTTTGGAGCAGGAAATCTGTCCTTAGCAGAAGGCTTCCTGCAAAGGCCTGCAGGCCTTTCTGGGTGGCTAAGCTGCAGCTCCCTTGCAGGCTGCTGGTCCAGGGGCCTGTGTCCCTTGGTCTAAAGTGCTGTAGGAGGAGCTCCTAGCAAGGGGAGAGCAAGCACCTTGTTTCCCTTGAAGAGACTGGCTTGTACATGGGGAGGCCTGCCAGCAGCGAAGACAGCGCAGGCAGCATGGGGGTTTGGCAGGCAGCTAAGAGGCTGCAGGAGTCCTGCATGAAATAGGGGTCATGACTGGTTTCTCCTCAAGGCCCAATGGCAACGTGCACACACAGCCTCTGGACCTGCAGCTCCCGAGCAGTGCAAGAGACCCCCAGGCAGCACCCTGGGGCCTCCTCGGATGAGCTGTGCTCCATAGAGGGCCTGCCTGCTGGCAATGGCCTAGGCCACCCCAGGCCCTAGAGAGGCCCGGCTGAGCCTGGGATGGGCCCTGCCCTCGCAGTGCTCAGGGAAAACCCGTGTTTGAGGCCAGGCTGCAGGCACATTCAATGTTGTGTCTGCTGCAGAGAGACTTCAGCTAGGACTTCCAGGGGGAATGTGAAGTGCTGTGGTTTTTACCTGCAATCCATGTGCCTCACTTGGGGTGCCCGGCCCATCCGTCCCACATTCCTTGGATGTGTGTTCCTCAGACAGCTGGACAGCTGGGGAAGTGGACCTCCCCCAGCAAGGGAGACCTGCCTAGAACATTGCTCTGTGTACAAAGAGGATTCGCTGTGCCTCTGGCACTGGGGAGAGACTTTCTGCACCCAGGAGACACTTGGCACACACAGCGTTTCCCCATGGAAAGTGGTGTGAAAAAGAGCACCCGCCGGGGCTGCATGGCCCTCTGCGGTAGAAGCCCTCCACGCAGCAGGCTGTCATGGACTCGGCTGCAGGCCTTTGTGGCTGGAGAGACTGCAGCTCCTCTGGAGGCTCTGGGCCAATTTTCACTCACCTTCGAGTGCAATAGGCTTGTGGGTTAAGGTGCTTGCAAAGGAAGGCAAGCAGCCTGCTCCTTTCCATTAGGAACACGTGTGGTGAGAGGCTTGGCAGCAGAGAAGAACAAAGAGGGGCAGCCAAGGAGGGGATTTGCATGCAGCTGGGTGGCCCCCAAATCTCCTGTTTCCCAAGCAGGGAATGCCTGCTGTGCCCATCAGTGCCCATTTCTAAGTGGGCACCCAGCCTCTGGATCTGCCCTTTCCCAGCCCTGAAAACACACGCAGGCCACACCCTGAGCCCTTCCAACTGTGAACTTTGCTCCCTGTGAGGGCTGAATGCCACATCTGGCTAAGGTGGGAGAAGGCCCGAGGAGGCCTTGGGGGACCTGCCAAGACATAGCAGTGCTCAGCAATGAGCACTCTGCTTTCTTTTGGCTGGACGCACATTCCAGTTTCTGCTTGAGGCCCGGAGAGGTCAGATAGGCGATCCCCGGGGGAAGGCAGAGCAGAGGGTTTTTCGGTGGAGCGTTGGCTCCCTCTGCTGGCCGTCAAGCGTGGAAGGCTAAGCCTTGCTCCAGCTGAGTTCCTGAGCAAGTTTCCAAGCAGGAGGCACTCTGGCTCCACAAGCTAGAGGACTTCCCAGTGGCTCCAGAGTGGGTGGCAAGGGCATGTGAGATGGAGGGTGCTCAGAAGCCACAGGGGAGACTTGAGTGTGGTTGGGTGCAGGTGTGCCAATATGTGTGGGTGTGTGCGCATGTGTGCGAGTGTGTTTTAGTGTGTGTGAGAGTGTGCGTGAGTGCGGGCGTGCGAGTGTGTATGGGTGTGTGCGGGTGTGTGTGTGTGTGTGTGTGCGGGCATGTGCGTGTGTGTTTTGGTGGGGGTAGGTGTGTGTGTGTGTGTGTAGGCGTGTATGTGTATCTGCGGGTGTGTGCGGGTGTGTATAGGATTGTGTGTGTGTGTGGGGTGTGTGTGGGTGTGTGCGGCTGTGTGTGAATGTGTGTGGGTGTGTGCTAGTGTCTTTGGGTGTGTGTGAGTGGGTTTGGGTGTGTGCATGCGTGTGTTAGAGTGAGTGGGACTGTGCAGGGTGTGCAGGTGGGTTCGGGTGTGTGTGGATGTGTGCAGGAGTGTGCAAGTATATGCGGGTATGTGTGGTTGTGTGCAGGTTGTGTGTGTGATTGGGTGTGTTTGGGTTTGTGTGGGTGTTTGTTAGTGTGTGCGAGAGTGTGTGGGTGTGTATGAGTCTGTGTGGGTCTGTGAGAGTGTGTGTGAGTGCAAGTGCGTGTGTGCGGGTGCTTGAGGTTGTGCGCCTGTGCGAGAGGGTGAGTGGTTGTGTGCAGGTGTGTGAGGGTGTGGGTGTGAGGGTGTGTGTGAGTGTGTGCAGGTGTGTGAGGGTGAGTGGGTGTGTGCAGGTGTGTGCGTATGTGTGCGGGTGTGTGTGAGTGTGTGTGAGTGTGTTTGTGTGTGCGAGTGTCTATGGGTGTTTGTGGGTGTGTGCGGTTGAGTGCGACTGTGTGCAGGTGTGTGCGCGTGTGTATGTGTGTGTGCAGGTGAGTGTGGGTATGTGGGTGTGTGCGGGTGTGTGCGTGTGTGTATAGGTTTCTGTGTGTGTGTGCGGGTGTGTGTGGGTGCGCTCCCCGGGTGGGCTGAATGTCATGACTGTGTTAGGGGAGAGAAGGCCCAAAGAGGCCTTCATGGAGCTGCCATGGCATAGCAGTGCTCAGGAAAGAGCACCCTTCTTTCTTTAGGCTGGAGGCACACTCGAGTTTCTGCTTGAGGCAGAGGGACGGCAGAGAGGCCATCACTGGCTGAAGGCAAAGCAGAGAGATTTTCGGTGGAGCGATGGCTCCATCTGCTGGCTGACAAGCGTGGAAGGCGAAGCCTCGCTCCAACTGAGTTCCTGAGGAAGGTCCCAAGCAGGAGGCACTCTGGCTCCACAAGCTAGAGGGTCCTGCTTAGGACTTCCCAGTGGCTCCAGAGTGGATGGCAAGGGCATGTGGGTTGGAGGGTGCTCGGAAGCCGCAGGGGAGGCTTTGGGCACCCAGTGCTCTGTGACGAAACACGCTGCAGGCCCGAGCATCCATGAACTCCTCCAAGGTTTTGGAGCAGGAAATCTGTCCTTAGCAGAAGGCTTCCTGCAAAGGCCTGCAGGCCTTTCTGGGTGGCTAAGCTGCAGCTCCCTTGCAAGCTGCTGGTCCAGGGGCCTGTGTCCCTTGGTCTAAAGTGCTGTAGGAGGAGCTCCTAGCAAGGGGAGAGCAAGCACCTTGTTTCCCTTGAAGAGACTGGCTTGTACATGGGGAGGCCTGCCAGCAGCGAAGACAGCGCAGGCAGCATGGGGGTTTGGCAGGCAGCTAAGAGGCTGCAGGAGTCCTGCATGAAATAGGGGTCATGACTGGTTTCTCCTCAAGGCCCAATGGCAACGTGCACACACAGCCTCTGGACCTGCAGCTCCCGAGCAGTGCAAGAGACCCCCAGGCAGCACCCTGGGGCCTCCTCGGATGAGCTGTGCTCCATAGAGGGCCTGCCTGCTGGCAATGGCCTAGGCCACCCCAGGCCCTAGAGAGGCCCGGCTGAGCCTGGGATGGGCCCTGCCCTCGCAGTGCTCAGGGAAAACCCGTGTTTGAGGCCAGGCTGCAGGCACATTCAATGTTGTGTCTGCTGCAGAGAGACTTCAGCTAGGACTTCCAGGGGGAATGTGAAGTGCTGTGGTTTTTACCTGCAATCCATGTGCCTCACTTGGGGTGCCCGGCCCATCCGTCCCACACTCCTTGGATGTGTGTTCCTCAGACAGCTGGACAGCTGGGGAAGTGGACCTCCCCCAGCAAGGGAGACCTGCCTAGAACATTGCTCTGTGTACAAAGAGGATTCGCTGTGCCTCTGGCACTGGGGAGAGACTTTCTGCACCCAGGAGACACTTGGCACACACAGCGTTTCCCCATGGAAAGTGGTGTGAAAAAGAGCACCCGCCGGGGCTGCATGGCCCTCTGCGGTAGAAGCCCTCCACGCAGCAGGCTGTCATGGACTCGGCTGCAGGCCTTTGTGGCTGGAGAGACTGCAGCTCCTCTGGAGGCTCTGGGCCAATTTTCACTCACCTTCGAGTGCAATAGGCTTGTGGGTTAAGGTGCTTGCAAAGGAAGGCAAGCAGCCTGCTCCTTTCCATTAGGAACACGTGTGGTGAGAGGCTTGGCAGCAGAGAAGAACAAAGAGGGGCAGCCAAGGAGGGGATTTGCATGCAGCTGGGTGGCCCCCAAATCTCCTGTTTCCCAAGCAGGGAATGCCTGCTGTGCCCATCAGTGCCCATTTCTAAGTGGGCACCCAGCCTCTGGATCTGCCCTTTCCCAGCCCTGAAAACACACGCAGGCCACACCCTGAGCCCTTCCAACTGTGAACTTTGCTCCCTGTGAGGGCTGAATGCCACATCTGGCTAAGGTGGGAGAAGGCCCGAGGAGGCCTTGGGGGACCTGCCAAGACATAGCAGTGCTCAGCAATGAGCACTCTGCTTTCTTTTGGCTGGACGCACATTCCAGTTTCTGCTTGAGGCCCGGAGAGGTCAGATAGGCGATCCCCGGGGGAAGGCAGAGCAGAGGGTTTTTCGGTGGAGCGTTGGCTCCCTCTGCTGGCCGTCAAGCATGGAAGGCTAAGCCTTGCTCCAGCTGAGTTCCTGAGCAAGTTTCCAAGCAGGAGGCACTCTGGCTCCACAAGCTAGAGGACTTCCCAGTGGCTCCAGAGTGGGTGGCAAGGGCATGTGAGATGGAGGGTGCTCAGAAGCCACAGGGGAGACTTGAGTGTGGTTGGGTGCAGGTGTGCCAATATGTGTGGGTGTGTGCGCATGTGTGCGAGTGTGTTTTAGTGTGTGTGAGAGTGTGCGTGAGTGCGGGCGTGCGAGTGTGTATGGGTGTGTGCGGGTGTGTGTGTGTGTGTGTGTGCGGGCATGTGCGTGTGTGTTTTGGTGGGGGTAGGTGTGTGTGTGTGTGTGTAGGCGTGTATGTGTATCTGCGGGTGTGTGCGGGTGTGTATAGGATTGTGTGTGTGTGTGGGGTGTGTGTGGGTGTGTGCGGCTGTGTGTGAATGTGTGTGGGTGTGTGCTAGTGTCTTTGGGTGTGTGTGAGTGGGTTTGGGTGTGTGCATGCGTGTGTTAGAGTGAGTGGGACTGTGCAGGGTGTGCAGGTGGGTTCGGGTGTGTGTGGATGTGTGCAGGAGTGTGCAAGTATATGCGGGTATGTGTGGTTGTGTGCAGGTTGTGTGTGTGATTGGGTGTGTTTGGGTTTGTGTGGGTGTTTGTTAGTGTGTGCGAGAGTGTGTGGGTGTGTATGAGTCTGTGTGGGTCTGTGAGAGTGTGTGTGAGTGCAAGTGCGTGTGTGCGGGTGCTTGAGGTTGTGCGCCTGTGCGAGAGGGTGAGTGGTTGTGTGCAGGTGTGTGAGGGTGTGGGTGTGAGGGTGTGTGTGAGTGTGTGCAGGTGTGTGAGGGTGAGTGGGTGTGTGCAGGTGTGTGCGTATGTGTGCGGGTGTGTGTGAGTGTGTGTGAGTGTGTTTGTGTGTGCGAGTGTCTATGGGTGTTTGTGGGTGTGTGCGGTTGAGTGCGACTGTGTGCAGGTGTGTGCGCGTGTGTATGTGTGTGTGCAGGTGAGTGTGGGTATGTGGGTGTGTGCGGGTGTGTGCGTGTGTGTATAGGTTTCTGTGTGTGTGTGCGGGTGTGTGTGGGTGCGCTCCCCGGGTGGGCTGAATGTCATGACTGTGTTAGGGGAGAGAAGGCCCAAAGAGGCCTTCAGGGAGCTGCCATGGCATAGCAGTGCTCAGGAAAGAGCACCCTTCTTTCTTTAGGCTGGAGGCACACTCGAGTTTCTGCTTGAGGCAGAGGGACGGCAGAGAAGCCATCACTGGCTGAAGGCAAAGCAGAGAGATTTTCGGTGGAGCGATGGCTCCATCTGCTGGCTGACAAGCGTGGAAGGCGAAGCCTCGCTCCAACTGAGTTCCTGAGGAAGGTCCCAAGCAGGAGGCACTCTGGCTCCACAAGCTAGAGGGTCCTGCTTAGGACTTCCCAGTGGCTCCAGAGTGGATGGCAAGGGCATGTGGGTTGGAGGGTGCTCGGAAGCCGCAGGGGAGGCTTTGGGCACCCAGTGCTCTGTGACGAAACACGCTGCAGGCCCGAGCATCCATGAACTCCTCCAAGGTTTTGGAGCAGGAAATCTGTCCTTAGCAGAAGGCTTCCTGCAAAGGCCTGCAGGCCTTTCTGGGTGGCTAAGCTGCAGCTCCCTTGCAGGCTGCTGGTCCAGGGGCCTGTGTCCCTTGGTCTAAAGTGCTGTAGGAGGAGCTCCTAGCAAGGGGAGAGCAAGCACCTTGTTTCCCTTGAAGAGACTGGCTTGTACATGGGGAGGCCTGCCAGCAGCGAAGACAGCGCAGGCAGCATGGGGGTTTGGCAGGCAGCTAAGAGGCTGCAGGAGTCCTGCATGAAATAGGGGTCATGACTGGTTTCTCCTCAAGGCCCAATGGCAACGTGCACACACAGCCTCTGGACCTGCAGCTCCCGAGCAGTGCAAGAGACCCCCAGGCAGCACCCTGGGGCCTCCTCGGATGAGCTGTGCTCCATAGAGGGCCTGCCTGCTGGCAATGGCCTAGGCCACCCCAGGCCCTAGAGAGGCCCGGCTGAGCCTGGGATGGGCCCTGCCCTCGCAGTGCTCAGGGAAAACCCGTGTTTGAGGCCAGGCTGCAGGCACATTCAATGTTGTGTCTGCTGCAGAGAGACTTCAGCTAGGACTTCCAGGGGGAATGTGAAGCGCTGTGGTTTTTACCTGCAATCCATGTGCCTCACTTGGGGTGCCCGGCCCATCCGTCCCACACTCCTTGGATGTGTGTTCCTCAGACAGCTGGACAGCTGGGGAAGTGGACCTCCCCCAGCAAGGGAGACCTGCCTAGAACATTGCTCTGTGTACAAAGAGGATTCGCTGTGCCTCTGGCACTGGGGAGAGACTTTCTGCACCCAGGAGACACTTGGCACACACAGCGTTTCCCCATGGAAAGTGGTGTGAAAAAGAGCACCCGCCGGGGCTGCATGGCCCTCTGCGGTAGAAGCCCTCCACGCAGCAGGCTGTCATGGACTCGGCTGCAGGCCTTTGTGGCTGGAGAGACTGCAGCTCCTCTGGAGGCTCTGGGCCAATTTTCACTCACCTTCGAGTGCAATAGGCTTGTGGGTTAAGGTGCTTGCAAAGGAAGGCAAGCAGCCTGCTCCTTTCCATTAGGAACACGTGTGGTGAGAGGCTTGGCAGCAGAGAAGAACAAAGAGGGGCAGCCAAGGAGGGGATTTGCATGCAGCTGGGTGGCCCCCAAATCTCCTGTTTCCCAAGCAGGGAATGCCTGCTGTGCCCATCAGTGCCCATTTCTAAGTGGGCACCCAGCCTCTGGATCTGCCCTTTCCCAGCCCTGAAAACACACGCAGGCCACACCCTGAGCCCTTCCAAGCGTGAACTTTGCTCCCTGTGAGGGCTGAATGCCACATCTGGCTAAGGTGGGAGAAGGCCCGAGGAGGCCTTGGGGGACCTGCCAAGACATAGCAGTGCTCAGCAATGAGCACTCTGCTTTCTTTTGGCTGGACGCACATTCCAGTTTCTGCTTGAGGCCCGGAGAGGTCAGATAGGCGATCCCCGGGGGAAGGCAGAGCAGAGGGTTTTTCGGTGGAGCGTTGGCTCCCTCTGCTGGCCGTCAAGCGTGGAAGGCTAAGCCTTGCTCCAGCTGAGTTCCTGAGCAAGTTTCCAAGCAGGAGGCACTCTGGCTCCACAAGCTAGAGGACTTCCCAGTGGCTCCAGAGTGGGTGGCAAGGGCATGTGAGTTGGAGGGTGCTCAGAAGCCACAGGGGAGACTTGAGTGTGGTTGGGTGCAGGTGTGCCAATATGTGTGGGTGTGTGCGCATGTGTGTGAGTGTGTTTTAGTGTGTGTGAGAGTGTGCGTGAGTGCGGGCGTGCGAGTGTGTATGGGTGTGTGCGGGTGTGTGTGTGTGTGTGTGCGGGCATGTGCGTGTGTGTTTTGGTGGGGGTAGGTGTGTGTGTGTGTGTGTAGGCGTGTATGTGTATCTGCGGGTGTGTGCGGGTGTGTATAGGATTGTGTGTGTGTGTGGGGTGTGTGTGGGTGTGTGCGGCTGTGTGTGAATGTGTGTGGGTGTGTGCTAGTGTCTTTGGGTGTGTGTGAGTGGGTTTGGGTGTGTGCATGCGTGTGTTAGAGTGAGTGGGACTGTGCAGGGTGTGCAGGTGGGTTCGGGTGTGTGTGGATGTGTGCAGGAGTGTGCAAGTATATGCGGGTATGTGTGGTTGTGTGCAGGTTGTGTGTGTGATTGGGTGTGTTTGGGTTTGTGTGGGTGTTTGTTAGTGTGTGCGAGAGTGTGTGGGTGTGTATGAGTCTGTGTGGGTCTGTGAGAGTGTGTGTGAGTGCAAGTGCGTGTGTGCAGGTGCTTGAGGTTGTGCGCCTGTGCGAGAGGGTGAGTGGTTGTGTGCAGGTGTGTGAGGGTGTGGGTGTGAGGGTGTGTGTGAGTGTGTGCAGGTGTGTGAGGGTGAGTGTGTGTGTGCAGGTGTGTGCGTATGTGTGCGGGTGTGTGTGAGTGTGTGTGAGTGTGTTTGTGTGTGCGAGTGTCTATGGGTGTTTGTGGGTGTGTGCGGTTGAGTGCGACTGTGTGCAGGTGTGTGCGCGTGTGTATGTGTGTGTGCAGGTGAGTGTGGGTATGTGGGTGTGTGCGGGTGTGTGCATGTGTGTATAGGTTTCTGTGTGTGTGTGCGGGTGTGTGTGGGTGCGCTCCCCGGGTGGGCTGAATGTCATGACTGTGTTAGGGGAGAGAAGGCCCAAAGAGGCCTTCAGGGAGCTGCCATGGCATAGCAGTGCTCAGGAAAGAGCACCCTTCTTTCTTTAGGCTGGAGGCACACTCGAGTTTCTGCTTGAGGCAGAGGGACGGCAGAGAGGCCATCACTGGCTGAAGGCAAAGCAGAGAGATTTTCGGTGGAGCGATGGCTCCATCTGCTGGCTGACAAGCGTGGAAGGCGAAGCCTCGCTCCAACTGAGTTCCTGAGGAAGGTCCCAAGCAGGAGGCACTCTGGCTCCACAAGCTAGAGGGTCCTGCTTAGGACTTCCCAGTGGCTCCAGAGTGGATGGCAAGGGCATGTGGGTTGGAGGGTGCTCGGAAGCCGCAGGGGAGGCTTTGGGCACCCAGTGCTCTGTGACAAAACACGCTGCAGGCCCGAGCATCCATGAACTCCTCCAAGGTTTTGGAGCAGGAAATCTGTCCTTAGCAGAAGGCTTCCTGCAAAGGCCTGCAGGCCTTTCTGGGTGGCTAAGCTGCAGCTCCCTTGCAGGCTGCTGGTCCAGGGGCCTGTGTCCCTTGGTCTAAAGTGCTGTAGGAGGAGCTCCTAGCAAGGGGAGAGCAAGCACCTTGTTTCCCTTGAAGAGACTGGCTTGTACATGGGGAGGCCTGCCAGCAGCGAAGACAGCGCAGGCAGCATGGGGGTTTGGCAGGCAGCTAAGAGGCTGCAGGAGTCCTGCATGAAATAGGGGTCATGACTGGTTTCTCCTCAAGGCCCAATGGCAACGTGCACACACAGCCTCTGGACCTGCAGCTCCCGAGCAGTGCAAGAGACCCCCAGGCAGCACCCTGGGGCCTCCTCGGATGAGCTGTGCTCCATAGAGGGCCTGCCTGCTGGCAATGGCCTAGGCCACCCCAGGCCCTAGAGAGGCCCGGCTGAGCCTGGGATGGGTCCTGCCCTCGCAGTGCTCAGGGAAAACCCGTGTTTGAGGCCAGGCTGCAGGCACATTCAGTGTTGTGTCTGCTGCAGAGAGACTTCAGCTAGGACTTCCAGGGGGAATGTGAAGCGCTGTGGTTTTTACCTGCAATCCATGTGCCTCACTTGGGGTGCCCGGCCCATCCGTCCCACACTCCTTGGATGTGTGTTCCTCAGACAGCTGGACAGCTGGGGAAGTGGACCTCCCCCAGCAAGGGAGACCTGCCTAGAACATTGCTCTGTGTACAAAGAGGATTCGCTGTGCCTCTGGCACTGGGGAGAGACTTTCTGCACCCAGGAGACACTTGGCACACACAGCGTTTCCCCATGGAAAGTGGTGTGAAAAAGAGCACCCGCCGGGGCTGCATGGCCCTCTGCGGTAGAAGCCCTCCACGCAGCAGGCTGTCATGGACTCGGCTGCAGGCCTTTGTGGCTGGAGAGACTGCAGCTCCTCTGGAGGCTCTGGGCCAATTTTCACTCACCTTCGAGTGCAATAGGCTTGTGGGTTAAGGTGCTTGCAAAGGAAGGCAAGCAGCCTGCTCCTTTCCATTAGGAACACGTGTGGTGAGAGGCTTGGCAGCAGAGAAGAACAAAGAGGGGCAGCCAAGGAGGGGATTTGCATGCAGCTGGGTGGCCCCCAAATCTCCTGTTTCCCAAGCAGGGAATGCCTGCTGTGCCCATCAGTGCCCATTTCTAAGTGGGCACCCAGCCTCTGGATCTGCCCTTTCCCAGCCCTGAAAACACACGCAGGCCACACCCTGAGCCCTTCCAACTGTGAACTTTGCTCCCTGTGAGGGCTGAATGCCACATCTGGCTAAGGTGGGAGAAGGCCCGAGGAGGCCTTGGGGGACCTGCCAAGACATAGCAGTGCTCAGCAATGAGCACTCTGCTTTCTTTTGGCTGGACGCACATTCCAGTTTCTGCTTGAGGCCCGGAGAGGTCAGATAGGCGATCCCCGGGGGAAGGCAGAGCAGAGGGTTTTTCGGTGGAGCGTTGGCTCCCTCTGCTGGCCGTCAAGCGTGGAAGGCTAAGCCTTGCTCCAGCTGAGTTCCTGAGCAAGTTTCCAAGCAGGAGGCACTCTGGCTCCACAAGCTAGAGGACTTCCCAGTGGCTCCAGAGTGGGTGGCAAGGGCATGTGAGATGGAGGGTGCTCAGAAGCCACAGGGGAGACTTGAGTGTGGTTGGGTGCAGGTGTGCCAATATGTGTGGGTGTGTGCGCATGTGTGCGAGTGTGTTTTAGTGTGTGTGAGAGTGTGCGTGAGTGCGGGCGTGCGAGTGTGTATGGGTGTGTGCGGGTGTGTGTGTGTGTGTGTGTGCGGGCATGTGCGTGTGTGTTTTGGTGGGGGTAGGTGTGTGTGTGTGTGTGTAGGCGTGTATGTGTATCTGCGGGTGTGTGCGGGTGTGTATAGGATTGTGTGTGTGTATGGGGTGTGTGTGGGTGTGTGCGGCTGTGTGTGAATGTGTGTGGGTGTGTGCTAGTGTCTTTGGGTGTGTGTGAGTGGGTTTGGGTGTGTGCATGCGTGTGTTAGAGTGAGTGGGACTGTGCAGGGTGTGCAGGTGGGTTCGGGTGTGTGTGGATGTGTGCAGGAGTGTGCAAGTATATGCGGGTATGTGTGGTTGTGTGCAGGTTGTGTGTGTGATTGGGTGTGTTTGGGTTTGTGTGGGTGTTTGTTAGTGTGTGCGAGAGTGTGTGGGTGTGTATGAGTCTGTGTGGGTCTGTGAGAGTGTGTGTGAGTGCAAGTGCGTGTGTGCGGGTGCTTGAGGTTGTGCGCCTGTGCGAGAGGGTGAGTGGTTGTGTGCAGGTGTGTGAGGGTGTGGGTGTGAGGGTGTGTGTGAGTGTGTGCAGGTGTGTGAGGGTGAGTGGGTGTGTGCAGGTGTGTGCGTATGTGTGCGGGTGTGTGTGAGTGTGTGTGAGTGTGTTTGTGTGTGCGAGTGTCTATGGGTGTTTGTGGGTGTGTGCGGTTGAGTGCGACTGTGTGCAGGTGTGTGCGCGTGTGTATGTGTGTGTGCAGGTGAGTGTGGGTATGTGGGTGTGTGCGGGTGTGTGCGTGTGTGTATAGGTTTCTGTGTGTGTGTGCGGGTGTGTGTGAGTGTGTGTGAGTGTGTTTGTGTGTGCGAGTGTCTATGGGTGTTTGTGGGTGTGTGCGGTTGAGTGCGACTGTGTGCAGGTGTGTGCGCGTGTGTATGTGTGTGTGCAGGTGAGTGTGGGTATGTGGGTGTGTGCGGGTGTGTGCGTGTGTGTATAGGTTTCTGTGTGTGTGTGCGGGTGTGTGTGGGTGCGCTCCCCGGGTGGGCTGAATGTCATGACTGTGTTAGGGGAGAGAAGGCCCAAAGAGGCCTTCAGGGAGCTGCCATGGCATAGCAGTGCTCAGGAAAGAGCACCCTTCTTTCTTTAGGCTGGAGGCACACTCGAGTTTCTGCTTGAGGCAGAGGGACGGCAGAGAGGCCATCACTGGCTGAAGGCAAAGCAGAGAGATTTTCGGTGGAGCGATGGCTCCATCTGCTGGCTGACAAGCGTGGAAGGCGAAGCCTCGCTCCAACTGAGTTCCTGAGGAAGGTCCCAAGCAGGAGGCACTCTGGCTCCACAAGCTAGAGGGTCCTGCTTAGGACTTCCCAGTGGCTCCAGAGTGGATGGCAAGGGCATGTGGGTTGGAGGGTGCTCGGAAGCCGCAGGGGAGGCTTTGGGCACCCAGTGCTCTGTGACGAAACACGCTGCAGGCCCGAGCATCCATGAACTCCTCCAAGGTTTTGGAGCAGGAAATCTGTCCTTAGCAGAAGGCTTCCTGCAAAGGCCTGCAGGCCTTTCTGGGTGGCTAAGCTGCAGCTCCCTTGCAGGCTGCTGGTCCAGGGGCCTGTGTCCCTTGGTCTAAAGTGCTGTAGGAGGAGCTCCTAGCAAGGGGAGAGCAAGCACCTTGTTTCCCTTGAAGAGACTGGCTTGTACATGGGGAGGCCTGCCAGCAGCGAAGACAGCGCAGGCAGCATGGGGGTTTGGCAGGCAGCTAAGAGGCTGCAGGAGTCCTGCATGAAATAGGGGTCATGACTGGTTTCTCCTCAAGGCCCAATGGCAACGTGCACACACAGCCTCTGGACCTGCAGCTCCCGAGCAGTGCAAGAGACCCCCAGGCAGCACCCTGGGGCCTCCTCGGATGAGCTGTGCTCCATAGAGGGCCTGCCTGCTGGCAATGGCCTAGGCCACCCCAGGCCCTAGAGAGGCCCGGCTGAGCCTGGGATGGGCCCTGCCCTCGCAGTGCTCAGGGAAAACCCGTGTTTGAGGCCAGGCTGCAGGCACATTCAATGTTGTGTCTGCTGCAGAGAGACTTCAGCTAGGACTTCCAGGGGGAATGTGAAGCGCTGTGGTTTTTACCTGCAATCCATGTGCCTCACTTGGGGTGCCCGGCCCATCCGTCCCACACTCCTTGGATGTGTGTTCCTCAGACAGCTGGACAGCTGGGGAAGTGGACCTCCCCCAGCAAGGGAGACCTGCCTAGAACATTGCTCTGTGTACAAAGAGGATTCGCTGTGCCTCTGGCACTGGGGAGAGACTTTCTGCACCCAGGAGACACTTGGCACACACAGCGTTTCCCCACGGAAAGTGGTGTGAAAAAGAGCACCCGCCGGGGCTGCATGGCCCTCTGCGGTAGAAGCCCTCCACGCAGCAGGCTGTCATGGACTCGGCTGCAGGCCTTTGTGGCTGGAGAGACTGCAGCTCCTCTGGAGGCTCTGGGCCAATTTTCACTCACCTTCGAGTGCAATAGGCTTGTGGGTTAAGGTGCTTGCAAAGGAAGGCAAGCAGCCTGCTCCTTTCCATTAGGAACACGTGTGGTGAGAGGCTTGGCAGCAGAGAAGAACAAAGAGGGGCAGCCAAGGAGGGGATTTGCATGCAGCTGGGTGGCCCCCAAATCTCCTGTTTCCCAAGCAGGGAATGCCTGCTGTGCCCATCAGTGCCCATTTCTAAGTGGGCACCCAGCCTCTGGATCTGCCCTTTCCCAGCCCTGAAAACACACACAGGCCACACCCTGAGCCCTTCCAACTGTGAACTTTGCTCCCTGTGAGGGCTGAATGCCACATCTGGCTAAGGTGGGAGAAGGCCCGAGGAGGCCTTGGGGGACCTGCCAAGACATAGCAGTGCTCAGCAATGAGCACTCTGCTTTCTTTTGGCTGGACGCACATTCCAGTTTCTGCTTGAGGCCCGGAGAGGTCAGATAGGCGATCCCCGGGGGAAGGCAGAGCAGAGGGTTTTTCGGTGGAGCGTTGGCTCCCTCTGCTGGCCGTCAAGCGTGGAAGGCTAAGCCTTGCTCCAGCTGAGTTCCTGAGCAAGTTTCCAAGCAGGAGGCACTCTGGCTCCACAAGCTAGAGGACTTCCCAGTGGCTCCAGAGTGGGTGGCAAGGGCATGTGAGATGGAGGGTGCTCAGAAGCCACAGGGGAGACTTGAGTGTGGTTGGGTGCAGGTGTGCCAATATGTGTGGGTGTGTGCGCATGTGTGCGAGTGTGTTTTAGTGTGTGTGAGAGTGTGCGTGAGTGCGGGCGTGCGAGTGTGTATGGGTGTGTGCGGGTGTGTGTGTGTGTGTGTGTGTGCGGGCATGTGCGTGTGTGTTTTGGTGGGGGTAGGTGTGTGTGTGTGTGTGTAGGCGTGTATGTGTATCTGCGGGTGTGTGCGGGTGTGTATAGGATTGTGTGTGTGTGTGGGGTGTGTGTGGGTGTGTGCGGCTGTGTGTGAATGTGTGTGGGTGTGTGCTAGTGTCTTTGGGTGTGTGTGAGTGGGTTTGGGTGTGTGCATGCGTGTGTTAGAGTGAGTGGGACTGTGCAGGGTGTGCAGGTGGGTTCGGGTGTGTGTGGATGTGTGCAGGAGTGTGCAAGTATATGCGGGTATGTGTGGTTGTGTGCAGGTTGTGTGTGTGATTGGGTGTGTTTGGGTTTGTGTGGGTGTTTGTTAGTGTGTGCGAGAGTGTGTGGGTGTGTATGAGTCTGTGTGGGTCTGTGAGAGTGTGTGTGAGTGCAAGTGCGTGTGTGCGGGTGCTTGAGGTTGTGCGCCTGTGCGAGAGGGTGAGTGGTTGTGTGCAGGTGTGTGAGGGTGTGGGTGTGAGGGTGTGTGTGAGTGTGTGCAGGTGTGTGAGGGTGAGTGGGTGTGTGCAGGTGTGTGCGTATGTGTGCGGGTGTGTGTGAGTGTGTGTGAGTGTGTTTGTGTGTGCGAGTGTCTATGGGTGTTTGTGGGTGTGTGCGGTTGAGTGCGACTGTGTGCAGGTGTGTGCGCGTGTGTATGTGTGTGTGCAGGTGAGTGTGGGTATGTGGGTGTGTGCGGGTGTGTGCGTGTGTGTATAGGTTTCTGTGTGTGTGTGCGGGTGTGTGTGGGTGCGCTCCCCGGGTGGGCTGAATGTCATGACTGTGTTAGGGGAGAGAAGGCCCAAAGAGGCCTTCATGGAGCTGCCATGGCATAGCAGTGCTCAGGAAAGAGCACCCTTCTTTCTTTAGGCTGGAGGCACACTCGAGTTTCTGCTTGAGGCAGAGGGACGGCAGAGAGGCCATCACTGGCTGAAGGCAAAGCAGAGAGATTTTCGGTGGAGCGATGGCTCCATCTGCTGGCTGACAAGCGTGGAAGGCGAAGCCTCGCTCCAACTGAGTTCCTGAGGAAGGTCCCAAGCAGGAGGCACTCTGGCTCCACAAGCTAGAGGGTCCTGCTTAGGACTTCCCAGTGGCTCCAGAGTGGATGGCAAGGGCATGTGGGTTGGAGGGTGCTCGGAAGCCGCAGGGGAGGCTTTGGGCACCCAGTGCTCTGTGACGAAACACGCTGCAGGCCCGAGCATCCATGAACTCCTCCAAGGTTTTGGAGCAGGAAATCTGTCCTTAGCAGAAGGCTTCCTGCAAAGGCCTGCAGGCCTTTCTGGGTGGCTAAGCTGCAGCTCCCTTGCAGGCTGCTGGTCCAGGGGCCTGTGTCCCTTGGTCTAAAGTGCTGTAGGAGGAGCTCCTAGCAAGGGGAGAGCAAGCACCTTGTTTCCCTTGAAGAGACTGGCTTGTACATGGGGAGGCCTGCCAGCAGCGAAGACAGCACAGGCAGCATGGGGGTTTGGCAGGCAGCTAAGAGGCTGCAGGAGTCCTGCATGAAATAGGGGTCATGACTGGTTTCTCCTCAAGGCCCAATGGCAACGTGCACACACAGCCTCTGGACCTGCAGCTCCCGAGCAGTGCAAGAGACCCCCAGGCAGCACCCTGGGGCCTCCTCGGATGAGCTGTGCTCCATAGAGGGCCTGCCTGCTGGCAATGGCCTAGGCCACCCCAGGCCCTAGAGAGGCCCGGCTGAGCCTGGGATGGGCCCTGCCCTCGCAGTGCTCAGGGAAAACCCGTGTTTGAGGCCAGGCTGCAGGCACATTCAATGTTGTGTCTGCTGCAGAGAGACTTCAGCTAGGACTTCCAGGGGGAATGTGAAGTGCTGTGGTTTTTACCTGCAATCCATGTGCCTCACTTGGGGTGCCCGGCCCATCCGTCCCACACTCCTTGGATGTGTGTTCCTCAGACAGCTGGACAGCTGGGGAAGTGGACCTCCCCCAGCAAGGGAGACCTGCCTAGAACATTGCTCTGTGTACAAAGAGGATTCGCTGTGCCTCTGGCACTGGGGAGAGACTTTCTGCACCCAGGAGACACTTGGCACACACAGCGTTTCCCCATGGAAAGTGGTGTGAAAAAGAGCACCCGCCGGGGCTGCATGGCCCTCTGCGGTAGAAGCCCTCCACGCAGCAGGCTGTCATGGACTCGGCTGCAGGCCTTTGTGGCTGGAGAGACTGCAGCTCCTCTGGAGGCTCTGGGCCAATTTTCACTCACCTTCGAGTGCAATAGGCTTGTGGGTTAAGGTGCTTGCAAAGGAAGGCAAGCAGCCTGCTCCTTTCCATTAGGAACACGTGTGGTGAGAGGCTTGGCAGCAGAGAAGAACAAAGAGGGGCAGCCAAGGAGGGGATTTGCATGCAGCTGGGTGGCCCCCAAATCTCCTGTTTCCCAAGCAGGGAATGCCTGCTGTGCCCATCAGTGCCCATTTCTAAGTGGGCACCCAGCCTCTGGATCTGCCCTTTCCCAGCCCTGAAAACACACGCAGGCCACACCCTGAGCCCTTCCAACTGTGAACTTTGCTCCCTGTGAGGGCTGAATGCCACATCTGGCTAAGGTGGGAGAAGGCCCGAGGAGGCCTTGGGGGACCTGCCAAGACATAGCAGTGCTCAGCAATGAGCACTCTGCTTTCTTTTGGCTGGACGCACATTCCAGTTTCTGCTTGAGGCCCAGAGAGGTCAGATAGGCGATCCCCGGGGGAAGGCAGAGCAGAGGGTTTTTCGGTGGAGCGTTGGCTCCCTCTGCTGGCCGTCAAGCGTGGAAGGCTAAGCCTTGCTCCAGCTGAGTTCCTGAGCAAGTTTCCAAGCAGGAGGCACTCTGGCTCCACAAGCTAGAGGACTTCCCAGTGGCTCCAGAGTGGGTGGCAAGGGCATGTGAGATGGAGGGTGCTCAGAAGCCACAGGGGAGACTTGAGTGTGGTTGGGTGCAGGTGTGCCAATATGTGTGGGTGTGTGCGCATGTGTGCGAGTGTGTTTTAGTGTGTGTGAGAGTGTGCGTGAGTGCGGGCATGCGAGTGTGTATGGGTGTGTGCGGGTGTGTGTGTGTGTGTGTGTGCGGGCATGTGCGTGTGTGTTTTGGTGGGGGTAGGTGTGTGTGTGTGTGTGTAGGCGTGTATGTGTATCTGCGGGTGTGTGCGGGTGTGTATAGGATTGTGTGTGTGTGTGGGGTGTGTGTGGGTGTGTGCGGCTGTGTGTGAATGTGTGTGGGTGTGTGCTAGTGTCTTTGGGTGTGTGTGAGTGGGTTTGGGTGTGTGCATGCGTGTGTTAGAGTGAGTGGGACTGTGCAGGGTGTGCAGGTGGGTTCGGGTGTGTGTGGATGTGTGCAGGAGTGTGCAAGTATATGCGGGTATGTGTGGTTGTGTGCAGGTTGTGTGTGTGATTGGGTGTGTTTGGGTTTGTGTGGGTGTTTGTTAGTGTGTGCGAGAGTGTGTGGGTGTGTATGAGTCTGTGTGGGTCTGTGAGAGTGTGTGTGAGTGCAAGTGCGTGTGTGCGGGTGCTTGAGGTTGTGCGCCTGTGCGAGAGGGTGAGTGGTTGTGTGCAGGTGTGTGAGGGTGTGGGTGTGAGGGTGTGTGTGAGTGTGTGCAGGTGTGTGAGGGTGAGTGGGTGTGTGCAGGTGTGTGCGTATGTGTGCAGGTGTGTGTGAGTGTGTGTGAGTGTGTTTGTGTGTGCGAGTGTCTATGGGTGTTTGTGGGTGTGTGCGGTTGAGTGCGACTGTGTGCAGGTGTGTGCGCGTGTGTATGTGTGTGTGCAGGTGAGTGTGGGTATGTGGGTGTGTGCGGGTGTGTGCGTGTGTGTATAGGTTTCTGTGTGTGTGTGCGGGTGTGTGTGGGTGCGCTCCCCGGGTGGGCTGAATGTCATGACTGTGTTAGGGGAGAGAAGGCCCAAAGAGGCCTTCAGGGAGCTGCCATGGCATAGCAGTGCTCAGGAAAGAGCACCCTTCTTTCTTTAGGCTGGAGGCACACTCGAGTTTCTGCTTGAGGCAGAGGGACGGCAGAGAAGCCATCACTGGCTGAAGGCAAAGCAGAGAGATTTTCGGTGGAGCGATGGCTCCATCTGCTGGCTGACAAGCGTGGAAGGCGAAGCCTCGCTCCAACTGAGTTCCTGAGGAAGGTCCCAAGCAGGAGGCACTCTGGCTCCACAAGCTAGAGGGTCCTGCTTAGGACTTCCCAGTGGCTCCAGAGTGGATGGCAAGGGCATGTGGGTTGGAGGGTGCTCGGAAGCCGCAGGGGAGGCTTTGGGCACCCAGTGCTCTGTGACGAAACACGCTGCAGGCCCGAGCATCCATGAACTCCTCCAAGGTTTTGGAGCAGGAAATCTGTCCTTAGCAGAAGGCTTCCTGCAAAGGCCTGCAGGCCTTTCTGGGTGGCTAAGCTGCAGCTCCCTTGCAGGCTGCTGGTCCAGGGGCCTGTGTCCCTTGGTCTAAAGTGCTGTAGGAGGAGCTCCTAGCAAGGGGAGAGCAAGCACCTTGTTTCCCTTGAAGAGACTGGCTTGTACATGGGGAGGCCTGCCAGCAGCGAAGACAGCGCAGGCAGCATGGGGGTTTGGCAGGCAGCTAAGAGGCTGCAGGAGTCCTGCATGAAATAGGGGTCATGACTGGTTTCTCCTCAAGGCCCAATGGCAACGTGCACACACAGCCTCTGGACCTGCAGCTCCCGAGCAGTGCAAGAGACCCCCAGGCAGCACCCTGGGGCCTCCTCGGATGAGCTGTGCTCCATAGAGGGCCTGCCTGCTGGCAATGGCCTAGGCCACCCCAGGCCCTAGAGAGGCCCGGCTGAGCCTGGGATGGGCCCTGCCCTCGCAGTGCTCAGGGAAAACCCATGTTTGAGGCCAGGCTGCAGGCACATTCAATGTTGTGTCTGCTGCAGAGAGACTTCAGCTAGGACTTCCAGGGGGAATGTGAAGTGCTGTGGTTTTTACCTGCAATCCATGTGCCTCACTTGGGGTGCCCGGCCCATCCGTCCCACATTCCTTGGATGTGTGTTCCTCAGACAGCTGGACAGCTGGGGAAGTGGACCTCCCCCAGCAAGGGAGACCTGCCTAGAACATTGCTCTGTGTACAAAGAGGATTCGCTGTGCCTCTGGCACTGGGGAGAGACTTTCTGCACCCAGGAGACACTTGGCACACACAGCGTTTCCCCATGGAAAGTGGTGTGAAAAAGAGCACCCGCCGGGGCTGCATGGCCCTCTGCGGTAGAAGCCCTCCACGCAGCAGGCTGTCATGGACTCGGCTGCAGGCCTTTGTGGCTGGAGAGACTGCAGCTCCTCTGGAGGCTCTGGGCCAATTTTCACTCACCTTCGAGTGCAATAGGCTTGTGGGTTAAGGTGCTTGCAAAGGAAGGCAAGCAGCCTGCTCCTTTCCATTAGGAACACGTGTGGTGAGAGGCTTGGCAGCAGAGAAGAACAAAGAGGGGCAGCCAAGGAGGGGATTTGCATGCAGCTGGGTGGCCCCCAAATCTCCTGTTTCCCAAGCAGGGAATGCCTGCTGTGCCCATCAGTGCCCATTTCTAAGTGGGCACCCAGCCTCTGGATCTGCCCTTTCCCAGCCCTGAAAACACACGCAGGCCACACCCTGAGCCCTTCCAACTGTGAACTTTGCTCCCTGTGAGGGCTGAATGCCACATCTGGCTAAGGTGGGAGAAGGCCCGAGGAGGCCTTGGGGGACCTGCCAAGACATAGCAGTGCTCAGCAATGAGCACTCTGCTTTCTTTTGGCTGGACGCACATTCCAGTTTCTGCTTGAGGCCCGGAGAGGTCAGATAGGCGATCCCCGGGGGAAGGCAGAGCAGAGGGTTTTTCGGTGGAGCGTTGGCTCCCTCTGCTGGCCGTCAAGCGTGGAAGGCTAAGCCTTGCTCCAGCTGAGTTCCTGAGCAAGTTTCCAAGCAGGAGGCACTCTGGCTCCACAAGCTAGAGGACTTCCCAGTGGCTCCAGAGTGGGTGGCAAGGGCATGTGAGATGGAGGGTGCTCAGAAGCCACAGGGGAGACTTGAGTGTGGTTGGGTGCAGGTGTGCCAATATGTGTGGGTGTGTGCGCATGTGTGCGAGTGTGTTTTAGTGTGTGTGAGAGTGTGCATGAGTGCGGGCGTGCGAGTGTGTATGGGTGTGTGCGGGTGTGTGTGTGTGTGTGTGTGCGGGCATGTGCGTGTGTGTTTTGGTGGGGGTAGGTGTGTGTGTGTGTGTGTAGGCGTGTATGTGTATCTGCGGGTGTGTGCGGGTGTGTATAGGATTGTGTGTGTGTGTGGGGTGTGTGTGGGTGTGTGCGGCTGTGTGTGAATGTGTGTGGGTGTGTGCTAGTGTCTTTGGGTGTGTGTGAGTGGGTTTGGGTGTGTGCATGCGTGTGTTAGAGTGAGTGGGACTGTGCAGGGTGTGCAGGTGGGTTCGGGTGTGTGTGGATGTGTGCAGGAGTGTGCAAGTATATGCGGGTATGTGTGGTTGTGTGCAGGTTGTGTGTGTGATTGGGTGTGTTTGGGTTTGTGTGGGTGTTTGTTAGTGTGTGCGAGAGTGTGTGGGTGTGTATGAGTCTGTGTGGGTCTGTGAGAGTGTGTGTGAGTGCAAGTGCGTGTGTGCGGGTGCTTGAGGTTGTGCGCCTGTGCGAGAGGGTGAGTGGTTGTGTGCAGGTGTGTGAGGGTGTGGGTGTGAGGGTGTGTGTGAGTGTGTGCAGGTGTGTGAGGGTGAGTGGGTGTGTGCAGGTGTGTGCGTATGTGTGCGGGTGTGTGTGAGTGTGTGTGAGTGTGTTTGTGTGTGCGAGTGTCTATGGGTGTTTGTGGGTGTGTGCGGTTGAGTGCGACTGTGTGCAGGTGTGTGCGCGTGTGTATGTGTGTGTGCAGGTGAGTGTGGGTATGTGGGTGTGTGCGGGTGTGTGCGTGTGTGTATAGGTTTCTGTGTGTGTGTGCGGGTGTGTGTGGGTGCGCTCCCCGGGTGGGCTGAATGTCATGACTGTGTTAGGGGAGAGAAGGCCCAAAGAGGCCTTCAGGGAGCTGCCATGGCATAGCAGTGCTCAGGAAAGAGCACCCTTCTTTCTTTAGGCTGGAGGCACACTCGAGTTTCTGCTTGAGGCAGAGGGACGGCAGAGAGGCCATCACTGGCTGAAGGCAAAGCAGAGAGATTTTCGGTGGAGCGATGGCTCCATCTGCTGGCTGACAAGCGTGGAAGGCGAAGCCTCGCTCCAACTGAGTTCCTGAGGAAGGTCCCAAGCAGGAGGCACTCTGGCTCCACAAGCTAGAGGGTCCTGCTTAGGACTTCCCAGTGGCTCCAGAGTGGATGGCAAGGGCATGTGGGTTGGAGGGTGCTCGGAAGCCGCAGGGGAGGCTTTGGGCACCCAGTGCTCTGTGACGAAACACGCTGCAGGCCCGAGCATCCATGAACTCCTCCAAGGTTTTGGAGCAGGAAATCTGTCCTTAGCAGAAGGCTTCCTGCAAAGGCCTGCAGGCCTTTCTGGGTGGCTAAGCTGCAGCTCCCTTGCAGGCTGCTGGTCCAGGGGCCTGTGTCCCTTGGTCTAAAGTGCTGTAGGAGGAGCTCCTAGCAAGGGGAGAGCAAGCACCTTGTTTCCCTTGAAGAGACTGGCTTGTACATGGGGAGGCCTGCCAGCAGCGAAGACAGCGCAGGCAGCATGGGGGTTTGGCAGGCAGCTAAGAGGCTGCAGGAGTCCTGCATGAAATAGGGGTCATGACTGGTTTCTCCTCAAGGCCCAATGGCAACGTGCACACACAGCCTCTGGACCTGCAGCTCCCGAGCAGTGCAAGAGACCCCCAGGCAGCACCCTGGGGCCTCCTCGGATGAGCTGTGCTCCATAGAGGGCCTGCCTGCTGGCAATGGCCTAGGCCACCCCAGGCCCTAGAGAGGCCCGGCTGAGCCTGGGATGGGCCCTGCCCTCGCAGTGCTCAGGGAAAACCCGTGTTTGAGGCCAGGCTGCAGGCACATTCAATGTTGTGTCTGCTGCAGAGAGACTTCAGCTAGGACTTCCAGGGGGAATGTGAAGTGCTGTGGTTTTTACCTGCAATCCATGTGCCTCACTTGGGGTGCCCGGCCCATCCGTCCCACATTCCTTGGATGTGTGTTCCTCAGACAGCTGGACAGCTGGGGAAGTGGACCTCCCCCAGCAAGGGAGACCTGCCTAGAACATTGCTCTGTGTACAAAGAGGATTCGCTGTGCCTCTGGCACTGGGGAGAGACTTTCTGCACCCAGGAGACACTTGGCACACACAGCGTTTCCCCATGGAAAGTGGTGTGAAAAAGAGCACCCGCCGGGGCTGCATGGCCCTCTGCGGTAGAAGCCCTCCACGCAGCAGGCTGTCATGGACTCGGCTGCAGGCCTTTGTGGCTGGAGAGACTGCAGCTCCTCTGGAGGCTCTGGGCCAATTTTCACTCACCTTCGAGTGCAATAGGCTTGTGGGTTAAGGTGCTTGCAAAGGAAGGCAAGCAGCCTGCTCCTTTCCATTAGGAACACGTGTGGTGAGAGGCTTGGCAGCAGAGAAGAACAAAGAGGGGCAGCCAAGGAGGGGATTTGCATGCAGCTGGGTGGCCCCCAAATCTCCTGTTTCCCAAGCAGGGAATGCCTGCTGTGCCCATCAGTGCCCATTTCTAAGTGGGCACCCAGCCTCTGGATCTGCCCTTTCCCAGCCCTGAAAACACACGCAGGCCACACCCTGAGCCCTTCCAACTGTGAACTTTGCTCCCTGTGAGGGCTGAATGCCACATCTGGCTAAGGTGGGAGAAGGCCCGAGGAGGCCTTGGGGGACCTGCCAAGACATAGCAGTGCTCAGCAATGAGCACTCTGCTTTCTTTTGGCTGGACGCACATTCCAGTTTCTGCTTGAGGCCCGGAGAGGTCAGATAGGCGATCCCCGGGGGAAGGCAGAGCAGAGGGTTTTTCGGTGGAGCGTTGGCTCCCTCTGCTGGCCGTCAAGCGTGGAAGGCTAAGCCTTGCTCCAGCTGAGTTCCTGAGCAAGTTTCCAAGCAGGAGGCACTCTGGCTCCACAAGCTAGAGGACTTCCCAGTGGCTCCAGAGTGGGTGGCAAGGGCATGTGAGATGGAGGGTGCTCAGAAGCCACAGGGGAGACTTGAGTGTGGTTGGGTGCAGGTGTGCCAATATGTGTGGGTGTGTGCGCATGTGTGCGAGTGTGTTTTAGTGTGTGTGAGAGTGTGCATGAGTGCGGGCGTGCGAGTGTGTATGGGTGTGTGCGGGTGTGTGTGTGTGTGTGTGTGCGGGCATGTGCGTGTGTGTTTTGGTGGGGGTAGGTGTGTGTGTGTGTGTGTAGGCGTGTATGTGTATCTGCGGGTGTGTGCGGGTGTGTATAGGATTGTGTGTGTGTGTGGGGTGTGTGTGGGTGTGTGCGGCTGTGTGTGAATGTGTGTGGGTGTGTGCTAGTGTCTTTGGGTGTGTGTGAGTGGGTTTGGGTGTGTGCATGCGTGTGTTAGAGTGAGTGGGACTGTGCAGGGTGTGCAGGTGGGTTCGGGTGTGTGTGGATGTGTGCAGGAGTGTGCAAGTATATGCGGGTATGTGTGGTTGTGTGCAGGTTGTGTGTGTGATTGGGTGTGTTTGGGTTTGTGTGGGTGTTTGTTAGTGTGTGCGAGAGTGTGTGGGTGTGTATGAGTCTGTGTGGGTCTGTGAGAGTGTGTGTGAGTGCAAGTGCGTGTGTGCGGGTGCTTGAGGTTGTGCGCCTGTGCGAGAGGGTGAGTGGTTGTGTGCAGGTGTGTGAGGGTGTGGGTGTGAGGGTGTGTGTGAGTGTGTGCAGGTGTGTGAGGGTGAGTGGGTGTGTGCAGGTGTGTGCGTATGTGTGCGGGTGTGTGTGAGTGTGTGTGAGTGTGTTTGTGTGTGCGAGTGTCTATGGGTGTTTGTGGGTGTGTGCGGTTGAGTGCGACTGTGTGCAGGTGTGTGCGCGTGTGTATGTGTGTGTGCAGGTGAGTGTGGGTATGTGGGTGTGTGCGGGTGTGTGCGTGTGTGTATAGGTTTCTGTGTGTGTGTGCGGGTGTGTGTGGGTGCGCTCCCCGGGTGGGCTGAATGTCATGACTGTGTTAGGGGAGAGAAGGCCCAAAGAGGCCTTCATGGAGCTGCCATGGCATAGCAGTGCTCAGGAAAGAGCACCCTTCTTTCTTTAGGCTGGAGGCACACTCGAGTTTCTGCTTGAGGCAGAGGGACGGCAGAGAGGCCATCACTGGCTGAAGGCAAAGCAGAGAGATTTTCGGTGGAGCGATGGCTCCATCTGCTGGCTGACAAGCGTGGAAGGCGAAGCCTCGCTCCAACTGAGTTCCTGAGGAAGGTCCCAAGCAGGAGGCACTCTGGCTCCACAAGCTAGAGGGTCCTGCTTAGGACTTCCCAGTGGCTCCAGAGTGGATGGCAAGGGCATGTGGGTTGGAGGGTGCTCGGAAGCCGCAGGGGAGGCTTTGGGCACCCAGTGCTCTGTGACGAAACACGCTGCAGGCCCGAGCATCCATGAACTCCTCCAAGGTTTTGGAGCAGGAAATCTGTCCTTAGCAGAAGGCTTCCTGCAAAGGCCTGCAGGCCTTTCTGGGTGGCTAAGCTGCAGCTCCCTTGCAAGCTGCTGGTCCAGGGGCCTGTGTCCCTTGGTCTAAAGTGCTGTAGGAGGAGCTCCTAGCAAGGGGAGAGCAAGCACCTTGTTTCCCTTGAAGAGACTGGCTTGTACATGGGGAGGCCTGCCAGCAGCGAAGACAGCGCAGGCAGCATGGGGGTTTGGCAGGCAGCTAAGAGGCTGCAGGAGTCCTGCATGAAATAGGGGTCATGACTGGTTTCTCCTCAAGGCCCAATGGCAACGTGCACACACAGCCTCTGGACCTGCAGCTCCCGAGCAGTGCAAGAGACCCCCAGGCAGCACCCTGGGGCCTCCTCGGATGAGCTGTGCTCCATAGAGGGCCTGCCTGCTGGCAATGGCCTAGGCCACCCCAGGCCCTAGAGAGGCCCGGCTGAGCCTGGGATGGGCCCTGCCCTCGCAGTGCTCAGGGAAAACCCGTGTTTGAGGCCAGGCTGCAGGCACATTCAATGTTGTGTCTGCTGCAGAGAGACTTCAGCTAGGACTTCCAGGGGGAATGTGAAGTGCTGTGGTTTTTACCTGCAATCCATGTGCCTCACTTGGGGTGCCCGGCCCATCCGTCCCACACTCCTTGGATGTGTGTTCCTCAGACAGCTGGACAGCTGGGGAAGTGGACCTCCCCCAGCAAGGGAGACCTGCCTAGAACATTGCTCTGTGTACAAAGAGGATTCGCTGTGCCTCTGGCACTGGGGAGAGACTTTCTGCACCCAGGAGACACTTGGCACACACAGCGTTTCCCCATGGAAAGTGGTGTGAAAAAGAGCACCCGCCGGGGCTGCATGGCCCTCTGCGGTAGAAGCCCTCCACGCAGCAGGCTGTCATGGACTCGGCTGCAGGCCTTTGTGGCTGGAGAGACTGCAGCTCCTCTGGAGGCTCTGGGCCAATTTTCACTCACCTTCGAGTGCAATAGGCTTGTGGGTTAAGGTGCTTGCAAAGGAAGGCAAGCAGCCTGCTCCTTTCCATTAGGAACACGTGTGGTGAGAGGCTTGGCAGCAGAGAAGAACAAAGAGGGGCAGCCAAGGAGGGGATTTGCATGCAGCTGGGTGGCCCCCAAATCTCCTGTTTCCCAAGCAGGGAATGCCTGCTGTGCCCATCAGTGCCCATTTCTAAGTGGGCACCCAGCCTCTGGATCTGCCCTTTCCCAGCCCTGAAAACACACGCAGGCCACACCCTGAGCCCTTCCAACTGTGAACTTTGCTCCCTGTGAGGGCTGAATGCCACATCTGGCTAAGGTGGGAGAAGGCCCGAGGAGGCCTTGGGGGACCTGCCAAGACATAGCAGTGCTCAGCAATGAGCACTCTGCTTTCTTTTGGCTGGACGCACATTCCAGTTTCTGCTTGAGGCCCGGAGAGGTCAGATAGGCGATCCCCGGGGGAAGGCAGAGCAGAGGGTTTTTCGGTGGAGCGTTGGCTCCCTCTGCTGGCCGTCAAGCGTGGAAGGCTAAGCCTTGCTCCAGCTGAGTTCCTGAGCAAGTTTCCAAGCAGGAGGCACTCTGGCTCCACAAGCTAGAGGACTTCCCAGTGGCTCCAGAGTGGGTGGCAAGGGCATGTGAGATGGAGGGTGCTCAGAAGCCACAGGGGAGACTTGAGTGTGGTTGGGTGCAGGTGTGCCAATATGTGTGGGTGTGTGCGCATGTGTGCGAGTGTGTTTTAGTGTGTGTGAGAGTGTGCGTGAGTGCGGGCGTGCGAGTGTGTATGGGTGTGTGCGGGTGTGTGTGTGTGTGTGTGTGCGGGCATGTGCGTGTGTGTTTTGGTGGGGGCAGGTGTGTGTGTGTGTGTGTAGGCGTGTATGTGTATCTGCGGGTGTGTGCGGGTGTGTATAGGATTGTGTGTGTGTGTGGGGTGTGTGTGGGTGTGTGCGGCTGTGTGTGAATGTGTGTGGGTGTGTGCTAGTGTCTTTGGGTGTGTGTGAGTGGGTTTGGGTGTGTGCATGCGTGTGTTAGAGTGAGTGGGACTGTGCAGGGTGTGCAGGTGGGTTCGGGTGTGTGTGGATGTGTGCAGGAGTGTGCAAGTATATGCGGGTATGTGTGGTTGTGTGCAGGTTGTGTGTGTGATTGGGTGTGTTTGGGTTTGTGTGGGTGTTTGTTAGTGTGTGCGAGAGTGTGTGGGTGTGTATGAGTCTGTGTGGGTCTGTGAGAGTGTGTGTGAGTGCAAGTGCGTGTGTGCGGGTGCTTGAGGTTGTGCGCCTGTGCGAGAGGGTGAGTGGTTGTGTGCAGGTGTGTGAGGGTGTGGGTGTGAGGGTGTGTGTGAGTGTGTGCAGGTGTGTGAGGGTGAGTGGGTGTGTGCAGGTGTGTGCGTATGTGTGCGGGTGTGTGTGAGTGTGTGTGAGTGTGTTTGTGTGTGCGAGTGTCTATGGGTGTTTGTGGGTGTGTGCGGTTGAGTGCGACTGTGTGCAGGTGTGTGCGCGTGTGTATGTGTGTGTGCAGGTGAGTGTGGGTATGTGGGTGTGTGCGGGTGTGTGCGTGTGTGTATAGGTTTCTGTGTGTGTGTGCGGGTGTGTGTGGGTGCGCTCCCCGGGTGGGCTGAATGTCATGACTGTGTTAGGGGAGAGAAGGCCCAAAGAGGCCTTCATGGAGCTGCCATGGCATAGCAGTGCTCAGGAAAGAGCACCCTTCTTTCTTTAGGCTGGAGGCACACTCGAGTTTCTGCTTGAGGCAGAGGGACGGCAGAGAGGCCATCACTGGCTGAAGGCAAAGCAGAGAGATTTTCGGTGGAGCGATGGCTCCATCTGCTGGCTGACAAGCGTGGAAGGCGAAGCCTCGCTCCAACTGAGTTCCTGAGGAAGGTCCCAAGCAGGAGGCACTCTGGCTCCACAAGCTAGAGGGTCCTGCTTAGGACTTCCCAGTGGCTCCAGAGTGGATGGCAAGGGCATGTGGGTTGGAGGGTGCTCGGAAGCCGCAGGGGAGGCTTTGGGCACCCAGTGCTCTGTGACGAAACACGCTGCAGGCCCGAGCATCCATGAACTCCTCCAAGGTTTTGGAGCAGGAAATCTGTCCTTAGCAGAAGGCTTCCTGCAAAGGCCTGCAGGCCTTTCTGGGTGGCTAAGCTGCAGCTCCCTTGCAAGCTGCTGGTCCAGGGGCCTGTGTCCCTTGGTCTAAAGTGCTGTAGGAGGAGCTCCTAGCAAGGGGAGAGCAAGCACCTTGTTTCCCTTGAAGAGACTGGCTTGTACATGGGGAGGCCTGCCAGCAGCGAAGACAGCGCAGGCAGCATGGGGGTTTGGCAGGCAGCTAAGAGGCTGCAGGAGTCCTGCATGAAATAGGGGTCATGACTGGTTTCTCCTCAAGGCCCAATGGCAACGTGCACACACAGCCTCTGGACCTGCAGCTCCCGAGCAGTGCAAGAGACCCCCAGGCAGCACCCTGGGGCCTCCTCGGATGAGCTGTGCTCCATAGAGGGCCTGCCTGCTGGCAATGGCCTAGGCCACCCCAGGCCCTAGAGAGGCCCGGCTGAGCCTGGGATGGGCCCTGCCCTCGCAGTGCTCAGGGAAAACCCGTGTTTGAGGCCAGGCTGCAGGCACATTCAATGTTGTGTCTGCTGCAGAGAGACTTCAGCTAGGACTTCCAGGGGGAATGTGAAGTGCTGTGGTTTTTACCTGCAATCCATGTGCCTCACTTGGGGTGCCCGGCCCATCCGTCCCACACTCCTTGGATGTGTGTTCCTCAGACAGCTGGACAGCTGGGGAAGTGGACCTCCCCCAGCAAGGGAGACCTGCCTAGAACATTGCTCTGTGTACAAAGAGGATTCGCTGTGCCTCTGGCACTGGGGAGAGACTTTCTGCACCCAGGAGACACTTGGCACACACAGCGTTTCCCCATGGAAAGTGGTGTGAAAAAGAGCACCCGCCGGGGCTGCATGGCCCTCTGCGGTAGAAGCCCTCCACGCAGCAGGCTGTCATGGACTCGGCTGCAGGCCTTTGTGGCTGGAGAGACTGCAGCTCCTCTGGAGGCTCTGGGCCAATTTTCACTCACCTTCGAGTGCAATAGGCTTGTGGGTTAAGGTGCTTGCAAAGGAAGGCAAGCAGCCTGCTCCTTTCCATTAGGAACACGTGTGGTGAGAGGCTTGGCAGCAGAGAAGAACAAAGAGGGGCAGCCAAGGAGGGGATTTGCATGCAGCTGGGTGGCCCCCAAATCTCCTGTTTCCCAAGCAGGGAATGCCTGCTGTGCCCATCAGTGCCCATTTCTAAGTGGGCACCCAGCCTCTGGATCTGCCCTTTCCCAGCCCTGAAAACACACGCAGGCCACACCCTGAGCCCTTCCAACTGTGAACTTTGCTCCCTGTGAGGGCTGAATGCCACATCTGGCTAAGGTGGGAGAAGGCCCGAGGAGGCCTTGGGGGACCTGCCAAGACATAGCAGTGCTCAGCAATGAGCACTCTGCTTTCTTTTGGCTGGACGCACATTCCAGTTTCTGCTTGAGGCCCGGAGAGGTCAGATAGGCGATCCCCGGGGGAAGGCAGAGCAGAGGGTTTTTCGGTGGAGCGTTGGCTCCCTCTGCTGGCCGTCAAGCGTGGAAGGCTAAGCCTTGCTCCAGCTGAGTTCCTGAGCAAGTTTCCAAGCAGGAGGCACTCTGGCTCCACAAGCTAGAGGACTTCCCAGTGGCTCCAGAGTGGGTGGCAAGGGCATGTGAGATGGAGGGTGCTCAGAAGCCACAGGGGAGACTTGAGTGTGGTTGGGTGCAGGTGTGCCAATATGTGTGGGTGTGTGCGCATGTGTGCGAGTGTGTTTTAGTGTGTGTGAGAGTGTGCGTGAGTGCGGGCGTGCGAGTGTGTATGGGTGTGTGCGGGTGTGTGTGTGTGTGTGTGTGCGGGCATGTGCGTGTGTGTTTTGGTGGGGGTAGGTGTGTGTGTGTGTGTGTAGGCGTGTATGTGTATCTGCGGGTGTGTGCGGGTGTGTATAGGATTGTGTGTGTGTGTGGGGTGTGTGTGGGTGTGTGCGGCTGTGTGTGAATGTGTGTGGGTGTGTGCTAGTGTCTTTGGGTGTGTGTGAGTGGGTTTGGGTGTGTGCATGCGTGTGTTAGAGTGAGTGGGACTGTGCAGGGTGTGCAGGTGGGTTCGGGTGTGTGTGGATGTGTGCAGGAGTGTGCAAGTATATGCGGGTATGTGTGGTTGTGTGCAGGTTGTGTGTGTGATTGGGTGTGTTTGGGTTTGTGTGGGTGTTTGTTAGTGTGTGCGAGAGTGTGTGGGTGTGTATGAGTCTGTGTGGGTCTGTGAGAGTGTGTGTGAGTGCAAGTGCGTGTGTGCGGGTGCTTGAGGTTGTGCGCCTGTGCGAGAGGGTGAGTGGTTGTGTGCAGGTGTGTGAGGGTGTGGGTGTGAGGGTGTGTGTGAGTGTGTGCAGGTGTGTGAGGGTGAGTGGGTGTGTGCAGGTGTGTGCGTATGTGTGCGGGTGTGTGTGAGTGTGTGTGAGTGTGTTTGTGTGTGCGAGTGTCTATGGGTGTTTGTGGGTGTGTGCGGTTGAGTGCGACTGTGTGCAGGTGTGTGCGCGTGTGTATGTGTGTGTGCAGGTGAGTGTGGGTATGTGGGTGTGTGCGGGTGTGTGCGTGTGTGTATAGGTTTCTGTGTGTGTGTGCGGGTGTGTGTGGGTGCGCTCCCCGGGTGGGCTGAATGTCATGACTGTGTTAGGGGAGAGAAGGCCCAAAGAGGCCTTCATGGAGCTGCCATGGCATAGCAGTGCTCAGGAAAGAGCACCCTTCTTTCTTTAGGCTGGAGGCACACTCGAGTTTCTGCTTGAGGCAGAGGGACGGCAGAGAGGCCATCACTGGCTGAAGGCAAAGCAGAGAGATTTTCGGTGGAGCGATGGCTCCATCTGCTGGCTGACAAGCGTGGAAGGCGAAGCCTCGCTCCAACTGAGTTCCTGAGGAAGGTCCCAAGCAGGAGGCACTCTGGCTCCACAAGCTAGAGGGTCCTGCTTAGGACTTCCCAGTGGCTCCAGAGTGGATGGCAAGGGCATGTGGGTTGGAGGGTGCTCGGAAGCCGCAGGGGAGGCTTTGGGCACCCAGTGCTCTGTGACGAAACACGCTGCAGGCCCGAGCATCCATGAACTCCTCCAAGGTTTTGGAGCAGGAAATCTGTCCTTAGCAGAAGGCTTCCTGCAAAGGCCTGCAGGCCTTTCTGGGTGGCTAAGCTGCAGCTCCCTTGCAAGCTGCTGGTCCAGGGGCCTGTGTCCCTTGGTCTAAAGTGCTGTAGGAGGAGCTCCTAGCAAGGGGAGAGCAAGCACCTTGTTTCCCTTGAAGAGACTGGCTTGTACATGGGGAGGCCTGCCAGCAGCGAAGACAGCGCAGGCAGCATGGGGGTTTGGCAGGCAGCTAAGAGGCTGCAGGAGTCCTGCATGAAATAGGGGTCATGACTGGTTTCTCCTCAAGGCCCAATGGCAACGTGCACACACAGCCTCTGGACCTGCAGCTCCCGAGCAGTGCAAGAGACCCCCAGGCAGCACCCTGGGGCCTCCTCGGATGAGCTGTGCTCCATAGAGGGCCTGCCTGCTGGCAATGGCCTAGGCCACCCCAGGCCCTAGAGAGGCCCGGCTGAGCCTGGGATGGGCCCTGCCCTCGCAGTGCTCAGGGAAAACCCGTGTTTGAGGCCAGGCTGCAGGCACATTCAATGTTGTGTCTGCTGCAGAGAGACTTCAGCTAGGACTTCCAGGGGGAATGTGAAGTGCTGTGGTTTTTACCTGCAATCCATGTGCCTCACTTGGGGTGCCCGGCCCATCCGTCCCACACTCCTTGGATGTGTGTTCCTCAGACAGCTGGACAGCTGGGGAAGTGGACCTCCCCCAGCAAGGGAGACCTGCCTAGAACATTGCTCTGTGTACAAAGAGGATTCGCTGTGCCTCTGGCACTGGGGAGAGACTTTCTGCACCCAGGAGACACTTGGCACACACAGCGTTTCCCCATGGAAAGTGGTGTGAAAAAGAGCACCCGCCGGGGCTGCATGGCCCTCTGCGGTAGAAGCCCTCCACGCAGCAGGCTGTCATGGACTCGGCTGCAGGCCTTTGTGGCTGGAGAGACTGCAGCTCCTCTGGAGGCTCTGGGCCAATTTTCACTCACCTTCGAGTGCAATAGGCTTGTGGGTTAAGGTGCTTGCAAAGGAAGGCAAGCAGCCTGCTCCTTTCCATTAGGAACACGTGTGGTGAGAGGCTTGGCAGCAGAGAAGAACAAAGAGGGGCAGCCAAGGAGGGGATTTGCATGCAGCTGGGTGGCCCCCAAATCTCCTGTTTCCCAAGCAGGGAATGCCTGCTGTGCCCATCAGTGCCCATTTCTAAGTGGGCACCCAGCCTCTGGATCTGCCCTTTCCCAGCCCTGAAAACACACGCAGGCCACACCCTGAGCCCTTCCAACTGTGAACTTTGCTCCCTGTGAGGGCTGAATGCCACATCTGGCTAAGGTGGGAGAAGGCCCGAGGAGGCCTTGGGGGACCTGCCAAGACATAGCAGTGCTCAGCAATGAGCACTCTGCTTTCTTTTGGCTGGACGCACATTCCAGTTTCTGCTTGAGGCCCGGAGAGGTCAGATAGGCGATCCCCGGGGGAAGGCAGAGCAGAGGGTTTTTCGGTGGAGCGTTGGCTCCCTCTGCTGGCCGTCAAGCGTGGAAGGCTAAGCCTTGCTCCAGCTGAGTTCCTGAGCAAGTTTCCAAGCAGGAGGCACTCTGGCTCCACAAGCTAGAGGACTTCCCAGTGGCTCCAGAGTGGGTGGCAAGGGCATGTGAGATGGAGGGTGCTCAGAAGCCACAGGGGAGACTTGAGTGTGGTTGGGTGCAGGTGTGCCAATATGTGTGGGTGTGTGCGCATGTGTGCGAGTGTGTTTTAGTGTGTGTGAGAGTGTGCGTGAGTGCGGGCGTGCGAGTGTGTATGGGTGTGTGCGGGTGTGTGTGTGTGTGTGTGTGCGGGCATGTGCGTGTGTGTTTTGGTGGGGGCAGGTGTGTGTGTGTGTGTGTAGGCGTGTATGTGTATCTGCGGGTGTGTGCGGGTGTGTATAGGATTGTGTGTGTGTGTGGGGTGTGTGTGGGTGTGTGCGGCTGTGTGTGAATGTGTGTGGGTGTGTGCTAGTGTCTTTGGGTGTGTGTGAGTGGGTTTGGGTGTGTGCATGCGTGTGTTAGAGTGAGTGGGACTGTGCAGGGTGTGCAGGTGGGTTCGGGTGTGTGTGGATGTGTGCAGGAGTGTGCAAGTATATGCGGGTATGTGTGGTTGTGTGCAGGTTGTGTGTGTGATTGGGTGTGTTTGGGTTTGTGTGGGTGTTTGTTAGTGTGTGCGAGAGTGTGTGGGTGTGTATGAGTCTGTGTGGGTCTGTGAGAGTGTGTGTGAGTGCAAGTGCGTGTGTGCGGGTGCTTGAGGTTGTGCGCCTGTGCGAGAGGGTGAGTGGTTGTGTGCAGGTGTGTGAGGGTGTGGGTGTGAGGGTGTGTGTGAGTGTGTGCAGGTGTGTGAGGGTGAGTGGGTGTGTGCAGGTGTGTGCGTATGTGTGCGGGTGTGTGTGAGTGTGTGTGAGTGTGTTTGTGTGTGCGAGTGTCTATGGGTGTTTGTGGGTGTGTGCGGTTGAGTGCGACTGTGTGCAGGTGTGTGCGCGTGTGTATGTGTGTGTGCAGGTGAGTGTGGGTATGTGGGTGTGTGCGGGTGTGTGCGTGTGTGTATAGGTTTCTGTGTGTGTGTGCGGGTGTGTGTGGGTGCGCTCCCCGGGTGGGCTGAATGTCATGACTGTGTTAGGGGAGAGAAGGCCCAAAGAGGCCTTCATGGAGCTGCCATGGCATAGCAGTGCTCAGGAAAGAGCACCCTTCTTTCTTTAGGCTGGAGGCACACTCGAGTTTCTGCTTGAGGCAGAGGGACGGCAGAGAGGCCATCACTGGCTGAAGGCAAAGCAGAGAGATTTTCGGTGGAGCGATGGCTCCATCTGCTGGCTGACAAGCGTGGAAGGCGAAGCCTCGCTCCAACTGAGTTCCTGAGGAAGGTCCCAAGCAGGAGGCACTCTGGCTCCACAAGCTAGAGGGTCCTGCTTAGGACTTCCCAGTGGCTCCAGAGTGGATGGCAAGGGCATGTGGGTTGGAGGGTGCTCGGAAGCCGCAGGGGAGGCTTTGGGCACCCAGTGCTCTGTGACGAAACACGCTGCAGGCCCGAGCATCCATGAACTCCTCCAAGGTTTTGGAGCAGGAAATCTGTCCTTAGCAGAAGGCTTCCTGCAAAGGCCTGCAGGCCTTTCTGGGTGGCTAAGCTGCAGCTCCCTTGCAAGCTGCTGGTCCAGGGGCCTGTGTCCCTTGGTCTAAAGTGCTGTAGGAGGAGCTCCTAGCAAGGGGAGAGCAAGCACCTTGTTTCCCTTGAAGAGACTGGCTTGTACATGGGGAGGCCTGCCAGCAGCGAAGACAGCGCAGGCAGCATGGGGGTTTGGCAGGCAGCTAAGAGGCTGCAGGAGTCCTGCATGAAATAGGGGTCATGACTGGTTTCTCCTCAAGGCCCAATGGCAACGTGCACACACAGCCTCTGGACCTGCAGCTCCCGAGCAGTGCAAGAGACCCCCAGGCAGCACCCTGGGGCCTCCTCGGATGAGCTGTGCTCCATAGAGGGCCTGCCTGCTGGCAATGGCCTAGGCCACCCCAGGCCCTAGAGAGGCCCGGCTGAGCCTGGGATGGGCCCTGCCCTCGCAGTGCTCAGGGAAAACCCGTGTTTGAGGCCAGGCTGCAGGCACATTCAATGTTGTGTCTGCTGCAGAGAGACTTCAGCTAGGACTTCCAGGGGGAATGTGAAGTGCTGTGGTTTTTACCTGCAATCCATGTGCCTCACTTGGGGTGCCCGGCCCATCCGTCCCACACTCCTTGGATGTGTGTTCCTCAGACAGCTGGACAGCTGGGGAAGTGGACCTCCCCCAGCAAGGGAGACCTGCCTAGAACATTGCTCTGTGTACAAAGAGGATTCGCTGTGCCTCTGGCACTGGGGAGAGACTTTCTGCACCCAGGAGACACTTGGCACACACAGCGTTTCCCCATGGAAAGTGGTGTGAAAAAGAGCACCCGCCGGGGCTGCATGGCCCTCTGCGGTAGAAGCCCTCCACGCAGCAGGCTGTCATGGACTCGGCTGCAGGCCTTTGTGGCTGGAGAGACTGCAGCTCCTCTGGAGGCTCTGGGCCAATTTTCACTCACCTTCGAGTGCAATAGGCTTGTGGGTTAAGGTGCTTGCAAAGGAAGGCAAGCAGCCTGCTCCTTTCCATTAGGAACACGTGTGGTGAGAGGCTTGGCAGCAGAGAAGAACAAAGAGGGGCAGCCAAGGAGGGGATTTGCATGCAGCTGGGTGGCCCCCAAATCTCCTGTTTCCCAAGCAGGGAATGCCTGCTGTGCCCATCAGTGCCCATTTCTAAGTGGGCACCCAGCCTCTGGATCTGCCCTTTCCCAGCCCTGAAAACACACGCAGGCCACACCCTGAGCCCTTCCAACTGTGAACTTTGCTCCCTGTGAGGGCTGAATGCCACATCTGGCTAAGGTGGGAGAAGGCCCGAGGAGGCCTTGGGGGACCTGCCAAGACATAGCAGTGCTCAGCAATGAGCACTCTGCTTTCTTTTGGCTGGACGCACATTCCAGTTTCTGCTTGAGGCCCGGAGAGGTCAGATAGGCGATCCCCGGGGGAAGGCAGAGCAGAGGGTTTTTCGGTGGAGCGTTGGCTCCCTCTGCTGGCCGTCAAGCGTGGAAGGCTAAGCCTTGCTCCAGCTGAGTTCCTGAGCAAGTTTCCAAGCAGGAGGCACTCTGGCTCCACAAGCTAGAGGACTTCCCAGTGGCTCCAGAGTGGGTGGCAAGGGCATGTGAGATGGAGGGTGCTCAGAAGCCACAGGGGAGACTTGAGTGTGGTTGGGTGCAGGTGTGCCAATATGTGTGGGTGTGTGCGCATGTGTGCGAGTGTGTTTTAGTGTGTGTGAGAGTGTGCGTGAGTGCGGGCGTGCGAGTGTGTATGGGTGTGTGCGGGTGTGTGTGTGTGTGTGTGTGCGGGCATGTGCGTGTGTGTTTTGGTGGGGGTAGGTGTGTGTGTGTGTGTGTAGGCGTGTATGTGTATCTGCGGGTGTGTGCGGGTGTGTATAGGATTGTGTGTGTGTGTGGGGTGTGTGTGGGTGTGTGCGGCTGTGTGTGAATGTGTGTGGGTGTGTGCTAGTGTCTTTGGGTGTGTGTGAGTGGGTTTGGGTGTGTGCATGCGTGTGTTAGAGTGAGTGGGACTGTGCAGGGTGTGCAGGTGGGTTCGGGTGTGTGTGGATGTGTGCAGGAGTGTGCAAGTATATGCGGGTATGTGTGGTTGTGTGCAGGTTGTGTGTGTGATTGGGTGTGTTTGGGTTTGTGTGGGTGTTTGTTAGTGTGTGCGAGAGTGTGTGGGTGTGTATGAGTCTGTGTGGGTCTGTGAGAGTGTGTGTGAGTGCAAGTGCGTGTGTGCGGGTGCTTGAGGTTGTGCGCCTGTGCGAGAGGGTGAGTGGTTGTGTGCAGGTGTGTGAGGGTGTGGGTGTGAGGGTGTGTGTGAGTGTGTGCAGGTGTGTGAGGGTGAGTGGGTGTGTGCAGGTGTGTGCGTATGTGTGCGGGTGTGTGTGAGTGTGTGTGAGTGTGTTTGTGTGTGCGAGTGTCTATGGGTGTTTGTGGGTGTGTGCGGTTGAGTGCGACTGTGTGCAGGTGTGTGCGCGTGTGTATGTGTGTGTGCAGGTGAGTGTGGGTATGTGGGTGTGTGCGGGTGTGTGCGTGTGTGTATAGGTTTCTGTGTGTGTGTGCGGGTGTGTGTGGGTGCGCTCCCCGGGTGGGCTGAATGTCATGACTGTGTTAGGGGAGAGAAGGCCCAAAGAGGCCTTCATGGAGCTGCCATGGCATAGCAGTGCTCAGGAAAGAGCACCCTTCTTTCTTTAGGCTGGAGGCACACTCGAGTTTCTGCTTGAGGCAGAGGGACGGCAGAGAGGCCATCACTGGCTGAAGGCAAAGCAGAGAGATTTTCGGTGGAGCGATGGCTCCATCTGCTGGCTGACAAGCGTGGAAGGCGAAGCCTCGCTCCAACTGAGTTCCTGAGGAAGGTCCCAAGCAGGAGGCACTCTGGCTCCACAAGCTAGAGGGTCCTGCTTAGGACTTCCCAGTGGCTCCAGAGTGGATGGCAAGGGCATGTGGGTTGGAGGGTGCTCGGAAGCCGCAGGGGAGGCTTTGGGCACCCAGTGCTCTGTGACGAAACACGCTGCAGGCCCGAGCATCCATGAACTCCTCCAAGGTTTTGGAGCAGGAAATCTGTCCTTAGCAGAAGGCTTCCTGCAAAGGCCTGCAGGCCTTTCTGGGTGGCTAAGCTGCAGCTCCCTTGCAAGCTGCTGGTCCAGGGGCCTGTGTCCCTTGGTCTAAAGTGCTGTAGGAGGAGCTCCTAGCAAGGGGAGAGCAAGCACCTTGTTTCCCTTGAAGAGACTGGCTTGTACATGGGGAGGCCTGCCAGCAGCGAAGACAGCGCAGGCAGCATGGGGGTTTGGCAGGCAGCTAAGAGGCTGCAGGAGTCCTGCATGAAATAGGGGTCATGACTGGTTTCTCCTCAAGGCCCAATGGCAACGTGCACACACAGCCTCTGGACCTGCAGCTCCCGAGCAGTGCAAGAGACCCCCAGGCAGCACCCTGGGGCCTCCTCGGATGAGCTGTGCTCCATAGAGGGCCTGCCTGCTGGCAATGGCCTAGGCCACCCCAGGCCCTAGAGAGGCCCGGCTGAGCCTGGGATGGGCCCTGCCCTCGCAGTGCTCAGGGAAAACCCGTGTTTGAGGCCAGGCTGCAGGCACATTCAATGTTGTGTCTGCTGCAGAGAGACTTCAGCTAGGACTTCCAGGGGGAATGTGAAGTGCTGTGGTTTTTACCTGCAATCCATGTGCCTCACTTGGGGTGCCCGGCCCATCCGTCCCACACTCCTTGGATGTGTGTTCCTCAGACAGCTGGACAGCTGGGGAAGTGGACCTCCCCCAGCAAGGGAGACCTGCCTAGAACATTGCTCTGTGTACAAAGAGGATTCGCTGTGCCTCTGGCACTGGGGAGAGACTTTCTGCACCCAGGAGACACTTGGCACACACAGCGTTTCCCCATGGAAAGTGGTGTGAAAAAGAGCACCCGCCGGGGCTGCATGGCCCTCTGCGGTAGAAGCCCTCCACGCAGCAGGCTGTCATGGACTCGGCTGCAGGCCTTTGTGGCTGGAGAGACTGCAGCTCCTCTGGAGGCTCTGGGCCAATTTTCACTCACCTTCGAGTGCAATAGGCTTGTGGGTTAAGGTGCTTGCAAAGGAAGGCAAGCAGCCTGCTCCTTTCCATTAGGAACACGTGTGGTGAGAGGCTTGGCAGCAGAGAAGAACAAAGAGGGGCAGCCAAGGAGGGGATTTGCATGCAGCTGGGTGGCCCCCAAATCTCCTGTTTCCCAAGCAGGGAATGCCTGCTGTGCCCATCAGTGCCCATTTCTAAGTGGGCACCCAGCCTCTGGATCTGCCCTTTCCCAGCCCTGAAAACACACGCAGGCCACACCCTGAGCCCTTCCAACTGTGAACTTTGCTCCCTGTGAGGGCTGAATGCCACATCTGGCTAAGGTGGGAGAAGGCCCGAGGAGGCCTTGGGGGACCTGCCAAGACATAGCAGTGCTCAGCAATGAGCACTCTGCTTTCTTTTGGCTGGACGCACATTCCAGTTTCTGCTTGAGGCCCGGAGAGGTCAGATAGGCGATCCCCGGGGGAAGGCAGAGCAGAGGGTTTTTCGGTGGAGCGTTGGCTCCCTCTGCTGGCCGTCAAGCGTGGAAGGCTAAGCCTTGCTCCAGCTGAGTTCCTGAGCAAGTTTCCAAGCAGGAGGCACTCTGGCTCCACAAGCTAGAGGACTTCCCAGTGGCTCCAGAGTGGGTGGCAAGGGCATGTGAGATGGAGGGTGCTCAGAAGCCACAGGGGAGACTTGAGTGTGGTTGGGTGCAGGTGTGCCAATATGTGTGGGTGTGTGCGCATGTGTGCGAGTGTGTTTTAGTGTGTGTGAGAGTGTGCGTGAGTGCGGGCGTGCGAGTGTGTATGGGTGTGTGCGGGTGTGTGTGTGTGTGTGTGCGCGGGCATGTGCGTGTGTGTTTTGGTGGGGGTAGGTGTGTGTGTGTGTGTGTAGGCGTGTATGTGTATCTGCGGGTGTGTGCGGGTGTGTATAGGATTGTGTGTGTGTGTGGGGTGTGTGTGGGTGTGTGCGGCTGTGTGTGAATGTGTGTGGGTGTGTGCTAGTGTCTTTGGGTGTGTGTGAGTGGGTTTGGGTGTGTGCATGCGTGTGTTAGAGTGAGTGGGACTGTGCAGGGTGTGCAGGTGGGTTCGGGTGTGTGTGGATGTGTGCAGGAGTGTGCAAGTATATGCGGGTATGTGTGGTTGTGTGCAGGTTGTGTGTGTGATTGGGTGTGTTTGGGTTTGTGTGGGTGTTTGTTAGTGTGTGCGAGAGTGTGTGGGTGTGTATGAGTCTGTGTGGGTCTGTGAGAGTGTGTGTGAGTGCAAGTGCGTGTGTGCGGGTGCTTGAGGTTGTGCGCCTGTGCGAGAGGGTGAGTGGTTGTGTGCAGGTGTGTGAGGGTGTGGGTGTGAGGGTGTGTGTGAGTGTGTGCAGGTGTGTGAGGGTGAGTGGGTGTGTGCAGGTGTGTGCGTATGTGTGCGGGTGTGTGTGAGTGTGTGTGAGTGTGTTTGTGTGTGCGAGTGTCTATGGGTGTTTGTGGGTGTGTGCGGTTGAGTGCGACTGTGTGCAGGTGTGTGCGCGTGTGTATGTGTGTGTGCAGGTGAGTGTGGGTATGTGGGTGTGTGCGGGTGTGTGCGTGTGTGTATAGGTTTCTGTGTGTGTGTGCGGGTGTGTGTGGGTGCGCTCCCCGGGTGGGCTGAATGTCATGACTGTGTTAGGGGAGAGAAGGCCCAAAGAGGCCTTCATGGAGCTGCCATGGCATAGCAGTGCTCAGGAAAGAGCACCCTTCTTTCTTTAGGCTGGAGGCACACTCGAGTTTCTGCTTGAGGCAGAGGGACGGCAGAGAGGCCATCACTGGCTGAAGGCAAAGCAGAGAGATTTTCGGTGGAGCGATGGCTCCATCTGCTGGCTGACAAGCGTGGAAGGCGAAGCCTCGCTCCAACTGAGTTCCTGAGGAAGGTCCCAAGCAGGAGGCACTCTGGCTCCACAAGCTAGAGGGTCCTGCTTAGGACTTCCCAGTGGCTCCAGAGTGGATGGCAAGGGCATGTGGGTTGGAGGGTGCTCGGAAGCCGCAGGGGAGGCTTTGGGCACCCAGTGCTCTGTGACGAAACACGCTGCAGGCCCGAGCATCCATGAACTCCTCCAAGGTTTTGGAGCAGGAAATCTGTCCTTAGCAGAAGGCTTCCTGCAAAGGCCTGCAGGCCTTTCTGGGTGGCTAAGCTGCAGCTCCCTTGCAAGCTGCTGGTCCAGGGGCCTGTGTCCCTTGGTCTAAAGTGCTGTAGGAGGAGCTCCTAGCAAGGGGAGAGCAAGCACCTTGTTTCCCTTGAAGAGACTGGCTTGTACATGGGGAGGCCTGCCAGCAGCGAAGACAGCGCAGGCAGCATGGGGGTTTGGCAGGCAGCTAAGAGGCTGCAGGAGTCCTGCATGAAATAGGGGTCATGACTGGTTTCTCCTCAAGGCCCAATGGCAACGTGCACACACAGCCTCTGGACCTGCAGCTCCCGAGCAGTGCAAGAGACCCCCAGGCAGCACCCTGGGGCCTCCTCGGATGAGCTGTGCTCCATAGAGGGCCTGCCTGCTGGCAATGGCCTAGGCCACCCCAGGCCCTAGAGAGGCCCGGCTGAGCCTGGGATGGGCCCTGCCCTCGCAGTGCTCAGGGAAAACCCGTGTTTGAGGCCAGGCTGCAGGCACATTCAATGTTGTGTCTGCTGCAGAGAGACTTCAGCTAGGACTTCCAGGGGGAATGTGAAGTGCTGTGGTTTTTACCTGCAATCCATGTGCCTCACTTGGGGTGCCCGGCCCATCCGTCCCACACTCCTTGGATGTGTGTTCCTCAGACAGCTGGACAGCTGGGGAAGTGGACCTCCCCCAGCAAGGGAGACCTGCCTAGAACATTGCTCTGTGTACAAAGAGGATTCGCTGTGCCTCTGGCACTGGGGAGAGACTTTCTGCACCCAGGAGACACTTGGCACACACAGCGTTTCCCCATGGAAAGTGGTGTGAAAAAGAGCACCCGCCGGGGCTGCATGGCCCTCTGCGGTAGAAGCCCTCCACGCAGCAGGCTGTCATGGACTCGGCTGCAGGCCTTTGTGGCTGGAGAGACTGCAGCTCCTCTGGAGGCTCTGGGCCAATTTTCACTCACCTTCGAGTGCAATAGGCTTGTGGGTTAAGGTGCTTGCAAAGGAAGGCAAGCAGCCTGCTCCTTTCCATTAGGAACACGTGTGGTGAGAGGCTTGGCAGCAGAGAAGAACAAAGAGGGGCAGCCAAGGAGGGGATTTGCATGCAGCTGGGTGGCCCCCAAATCTCCTGTTTCCCAAGCAGGGAATGCCTGCTGTGCCCATCAGTGCCCATTTCTAAGTGGGCACCCAGCCTCTGGATCTGCCCTTTCCCAGCCCTGAAAACACACGCAGGCCACACCCTGAGCCCTTCCAACTGTGAACTTTGCTCCCTGTGAGGGCTGAATGCCACATCTGGCTAAGGTGGGAGAAGGCCCGAGGAGGCCTTGGGGGACCTGCCAAGACATAGCAGTGCTCAGCAATGAGCACTCTGCTTTCTTTTGGCTGGACGCACATTCCAGTTTCTGCTTGAGGCCCGGAGAGGTCAGATAGGCGACCCCCGGGGGAAGGCAGAGCAGAGGGTTTTTCGGTGGAGCGTTGGCTCCCTCTGCTGGCCGTCAAGCGTGGAAGGCTAAGCCTTGCTCCAGCTGAGTTCCTGAGCAAGTTTCCAAGCAGGAGGCACTCTGGCTCCACAAGCTAGAGGACTTCCCAGTGGCTCCAGAGTGGGTGGCAAGGGCATGTGAGATGGAGGGTGCTCAGAAGCCACAGGGGAGACTTGAGTGTGGTTGGGTGCAGGTGTGCCAATATGTGTGGGTGTGTGCGCATGTGTGCGAGTGTGTTTTAGTGTGTGTGAGAGTGTGCGTGAGTGCGGGCGTGCGAGTGTGTATGGGTGTGTGCGGGTGTGTGTGTGTGTGTGTGTGCGGGCATGTGCGTGTGTGTTTTGGTGGGGGTAGGTGTGTGTGTGTGTGTGTAGGCGTGTATGTGTATCTGCGGGTGTGTGCGGGTGTGTATAGGATTGTGTGTGTGTGTGGGGTGTGTGTGGGTGTGTGCGGCTGTGTGTGAATGTGTGTGGGTGTGTGCTAGTGTCTTTGGGTGTGTGTGAGTGGGTTTGGGTGTGTGCATGCGTGTGTTAGAGTGAGTGGGACTGTGCAGGGTGTGCAGGTGGGTTCGGGTGTGTGTGGATGTGTGCAGGAGTGTGCAAGTATATGCGGGTATGTGTGGTTGTGTGCAGGTTGTGTGTGTGATTGGGTGTGTTTGGGTTTGTGTGGGTGTTTGTTAGTGTGTGCGAGAGTGTGTGGGTGTGTATGAGTCTGTGTGGGTCTGTGAGAGTGTGTGTGAGTGCAAGTGCGTGTGTGCGGGTGCTTGAGGTTGTGCGCCTGTGCGAGAGGGTGAGTGGTTGTGTGCAGGTGTGTGAGGGTGTGGGTGTGAGGGTGTGTGTGAGTGTGTGCAGGTGTGTGAGGGTGAGTGGGTGTGTGCAGGTGTGTGCGTATGTGTGCGGGTGTGTGTGAGTGTGTGTGAGTGTGTTTGTGTGTGCGAGTGTCTATGGGTGTTTGTGGGTGTGTGCGGTTGAGTGCGACTGTGTGCAGGTGTGTGCGCGTGTGTATGTGTGTGTGCAGGTGAGTGTGGGTATGTGGGTGTGTGCGGGTGTGTGCGTGTGTGTATAGGTTTCTGTGTGTGTGTGCGGGTGTGTGTGGGTGCGCTCCCCGGGTGGGCTGAATGTCATGACTGTGTTAGGGGAGAGAAGGCCCAAAGAGGCCTTCATGGAGCTGCCATGGCATAGCAGTGCTCAGGAAAGAGCACCCTTCTTTCTTTAGGCTGGAGGCACACTCGAGTTTCTGCTTGAGGCAGAGGGACGGCAGAGAGGCCATCACTGGCTGAAGGCAAAGCAGAGAGATTTTCGGTGGAGCGATGGCTCCATCTGCTGGCTGACAAGCGTGGAAGGCGAAGCCTCGCTCCAACTGAGTTCCTGAGGAAGGTCCCAAGCAGGAGGCACTCTGGCTCCACAAGCTAGAGGGTCCTGCTTAGGACTTCCCAGTGGCTCCAGAGTGGATGGCAAGGGCATGTGGGTTGGAGGGTGCTCGGAAGCCGCAGGGGAGGCTTTGGGCACCCAGTGCTCTGTGACGAAACACGCTGCAGGCCCGAGCATCCATGAACTCCTCCAAGGTTTTGGAGCAGGAAATCTGTCCTTAGCAGAAGGCTTCCTGCAAAGGCCTGCAGGCCTTTCTGGGTGGCTAAGCTGCAGCTCCCTTGCAAGCTGCTGGTCCAGGGGCCTGTGTCCCTTGGTCTAAAGTGCTGTAGGAGGAGCTCCTAGCAAGGGGAGAGCAAGCACCTTGTTTCCCTTGAAGAGACTGGCTTGTACATGGGGAGGCCTGCCAGCAGCGAAGACAGCGCAGGCAGCATGGGGGTTTGGCAGGCAGCTAAGAGGCTGCAGGAGTCCTGCATGAAATAGGGGTCATGACTGGTTTCTCCTCAAGGCCCAATGGCAACGTGCACACACAGCCTCTGGACCTGCAGCTCCCGAGCAGTGCAAGAGACCCCCAGGCAGCACCCTGGGGCCTCCTCGGATGAGCTGTGCTCCATAGAGGGCCTGCCTGCTGGCAATGGCCTAGGCCACCCCAGGCCCTAGAGAGGCCCGGCTGAGCCTGGGATGGGCCCTGCCCTCGCAGTGCTCAGGGAAAACCCGTGTTTGAGGCCAGGCTGCAGGCACATTCAATGTTGTGTCTGCTGCAGAGAGACTTCAGCTAGGACTTCCAGGGGGAATGTGAAGTGCTGTGGTTTTTACCTGCAATCCATGTGCCTCACTTGGGGTGCCCGGCCCATCCGTCCCACACTCCTTGGATGTGTGTTCCTCAGACAGCTGGACAGCTGGGGAAGTGGACCTCCCCCAGCAAGGGAGACCTGCCTAGAACATTGCTCTGTGTACAAAGAGGATTCGCTGTGCCTCTGGCACTGGGGAGAGACTTTCTGCACCCAGGAGACACTTGGCACACACAGCGTTTCCCCATGGAAAGTGGTGTGAAAAAGAGCACCCGCCGGGGCTGCATGGCCCTCTGCGGTAGAAGCCCTCCACGCAGCAGGCTGTCATGGACTCGGCTGCAGGCCTTTGTGGCTGGAGAGACTGCAGCTCCTCTGGAGGCTCTGGGCCAATTTTCACTCACCTTCGAGTGCAATAGGCTTGTGGGTTAAGGTGCTTGCAAAGGAAGGCAAGCAGCCTGCTCCTTTCCATTAGGAACACGTGTGGTGAGAGGCTTGGCAGCAGAGAAGAACAAAGAGGGGCAGCCAAGGAGGGGATTTGCATGCAGCTGGGTGGCCCCCAAATCTCCTGTTTCCCAAGCAGGGAATGCCTGCTGTGCCCATCAGTGCCCATTTCTAAGTGGGCACCCAGCCTCTGGATCTGCCCTTTCCCAGCCCTGAAAACACACGCAGGCCACACCCTGAGCCCTTCCAACTGTGAACTTTGCTCCCTGTGAGGGCTGAATGCCACATCTGGCTAAGGTGGGAGAAGGCCCGAGGAGGCCTTGGGGGACCTGCCAAGACATAGCAGTGCTCAGCAATGAGCACTCTGCTTTCTTTTGGCTGGACGCACATTCCAGTTTCTGCTTGAGGCCCAGAGAGGTCAGATAGGCGATCCCCGGGGGAAGGCAGAGCAGAGGGTTTTTCGGTGGAGCGTTGGCTCCCTCTGCTGGCCGTCAAGCGTGGAAGGCTAAGCCTTGCTCCAGCTGAGTTCCTGAGCAAGTTTCCAAGCAGGAGGCACTCTGGCTCCACAAGCTAGAGGACTTCCCAGTGGCTCCAGAGTGGGTGGCAAGGGCATGTGAGATGGAGGATGCTCAGAAGCCACAGGGGAGACTTGAGTGTGGTTGGGTGCAGGTGTGCCAATATGTGTGGGTGTGTGCGCATGTGTGCGAGTGTGTTTTAGTGTGTGTGAGAGTGTGCGTGAGTGCGGGCGTGCGAGTGTGTATGGGTGTGTGCGGGTGTGTGTGTGTGTGTGTGTGCGGGCATGTGCGTGTGTGTTTTGGTGGGGGTAGGTGTGTGTGTGTGTGTGTAGGCGTGTATGTGTATCTGCGGGTGTGTGCGGGTGTGTATAGGATTGTGTGTGTGTGGGGGTGTGTGTGGGTGTGTGCGGCTGTGTGTGAATGTGTGTGGGTGTGTGCTAGTGTCTTTGGGTGTGTGTGAGTGGGTTTGGGTGTGTGCATGCGTGTGTTAGAGTGAGTGGGACTGTGCAGGGTGTGCAGGTGGGTTCGGGTGTGTGTGGATGTGTGCAGGAGTGTGCAAGTATATGCGGGTATGTGTGGTTGTGTGCAGGTTGTGTGTGTGATTGGGTGTGTTTGGGTTTGTGTGGGTGTTTGTTAGTGTGTGCGAGAGTGTGTGGGTGTGTATGAGTCTGTGTGGGTCTGTGAGAGTGTGTGTGAGTGCAAGTGCGTGTGTGCGGGTGCTTGAGGTTGTGCGCCTGTGCGAGAGGGTGAGTGGTTGTGTGCAGGTGTGTGAGGGTGTGGGTGTGAGGGTGTGTGTGAGTGTGTGCAGGTGTGTGAGGGTGAGTGGGTGTGTGCAGGTGTGTGCGTATGTGTGCGGGTGTGTGTGAGTGTGTGTGAGTGTGTTTGTGTGTGCGAGTGTCTATGGGTGTTTGTGGGTGTGTGCGGTTGAGTGCGACTGTGTGCAGGTGTGTGCGCGTGTGTATGTGTGTGTGCAGGTGAGTGTGGGTATGTGGGTGTGTGCGGGTGTGTGCGTGTGTGTATAGGTTTCTGTGTGTGTGTGCGGGTGTGTGTGGGTGCGCTCCCCGGGTGGGCTGAATGTCATGACTGTGTTAGGGGAGAGAAGGCCCAAAGAGGCCTTCATGGAGCTGCCATGGCATAGCAGTGCTCAGGAAAGAGCACCCTTCTTTCTTTAGGCTGGAGGCACACTCGAGTTTCTGCTTGAGGCAGAGGGACGGCAGAGAGGCCATCACTGGCTGAAGGCAAAGCAGAGAGATTTTCGGTGGAGCGATGGCTCCATCTGCTGGCTGACAAGCGTGGAAGGCGAAGCCTCGCTCCAACTGAGTTCCTGAGGAAGGTCCCAAGCAGGAGGCACTCTGGCTCCACAAGCTAGAGGGTCCTGCTTAGGACTTCCCAGTGGCTCCAGAGTGGATGGCAAGGGCATGTGGGTTGGAGGGTGCTCAGAAGCCGCAGGGTAGGCTTTGGGCACCCAGTGCTCTGTGACGAAACACGCTGCAGGCCCGAGCATCCATGAACTCCTCCAAGGTTTTGGAGCAGGAAATCTGTCCTTAGCAGAAGGCTTCCTGCAAAGGCCTGCAGGCCTTTCTGGGTGGCTAAGCTGCAGCTCCCTTGCAGGCTGCTGGTCCAGGGGCCTGTGTCCCTTGGTCTAAAGTGCTGTAGGAGGAGCTCCTAGCAAGGGGAGAGCAAGCACCTTGTTTCCCTTGAAGAGACTGGCTTGTACATGGGGAGGCCTGCCAGCAGCGAAGACAGCGCAGGCAGCATGGGGGTTTGGCAGGCAGCTAAGAGGCTGCAGGAGTCCTGCATGAAATAGGGGTCATGACTGGTTTCTCCTCAAGGCCCAATGGCAACGTGCACACACAGCCTCTGGACCTGCAGCTCCCGAGCAGTGCAAGAGACCCCCAGGCAGCACCCTGGGGCCTCCTCGGATGAGCTGTGCTCCATAGAGGGCCTGCCTGCTGGCAATGGCCTAGGCCACCCCAGGCCCTAGAGAGGCCCGGCTGAGCCTGGGATGGGCCCTGCCCTCGCAGTGCTCAGGGAAAACCCGTGTTTGAGGCCAGGCTGCAGGCACATTCAATGTTGTGTCTGCTGCAGAGAGACTTCAGCTAGGACTTCCAGGGGGAATGTGAAGTGCTGTGGTTTTTACCTGCAATCCATGTGCCTCACTTGGGGTGCCCGGCCCATCCGTCCCACATTCCTTGGATGTGTGTTCCTCAGACAGCTGGACAGCTGGGGAAGTGGACCTCCCCCAGCAAGGGAGACCTGCCTAGAACATTGCTCTGTGTACAAAGAGGATTCGCTGTGCCTCTGGCACTGGGGAGAGACTTTCTGCACCCAGGAGACACTTGGCACACACAGCGTTTCCCCATGGAAAGTGGTGTGAAAAAGAGCACCCGCCGGGGCTGCATGGCCCTCTGCGGTAGAAGCCCTCCACGCAGCAGGCTGTCATGGACTCGGCTGCAGGCCTTTGTGGCTGGAGAGACTGCAGCTCCTCTGGAGGCTCTGGGCCAATTTTCACTCACCTTCGAGTGCAATAGGCTTGTGGGTTAAGGTGCTTGCAAAGGAAGGCAAGCAGCCTGCTCCTTTCCATTAGGAACACGTGTGGTGAGAGGCTTGGCAGCAGAGAAGAACAAAGAGGGGCAGCCAAGGAGGGGATTTGCATGCAGCTGGGTGGCCCCCAAATCTCCTGTTTCCCAAGCAGGGAATGCCTGCTGTGCCCATCAGTGCCCATTTCTAAGTGGGCACCCAGCCTCTGGATCTGCCCTTTCCCAGCCCTGAAAACACACGCAGGCCACACCCTGAGCCCTTCCAACTGTGAACTTTGCTCCCTGTGAGGGCTGAATGCCACATCTGGCTAAGGTGGGAGAAGGCCCGAGGAGGCCTTGGGGGACCTGCCAAGACATAGCAGTGCTCAGCAATGAGCACTCTGCTTTCTTTTGGCTGGACGCACATTCCAGTTTCTGCTTGAGGCCCGGAGAGGTCAGATAGGCGATCCCCGGGGGAAGGCAGAGCAGAGGGTTTTTTGGTGGAGCGTTGGCTCCCTCTGCTGGCCGTCAAGCGTGGAAGGCTAAGCCTTGCTCCAGCTGAGTTCCTGAGCAAGTTTCCAAGCAGGAGGCACTCTGGCTCCACAAGCTAGAGGACTTCCCAGTGGCTCCAGAGTGGGTGACAAGGGCATGTGAGATGGAGGGTGCTCAGAAGCCACAGGGGAGACTTGAGTGTGGTTGGGTGCAGGTGTGCCAATATGTGTGGGTGTGTGCGCATGTGTGCGAGTGTGTTTTAGTGTGTGTGAGAGTGTGCGTGAGTGCGGGCATGCGAGTGTGTATGGGTGTGTGCGGGGGTGTGTGTGTGTGTGTGCGGGCATGTGCGTGTGTGTTTTGGTGGGGGTAGGTGTGTGTGTGTGTGTGTAGGCGTGTATGTGTATCTGCGGGTGTGTGCGGGTGTGTATAGGATTGTGTGTGTGTGTGGGGTGTGTGTGGGTGTGTGCGGCTGTGTGTGAATGTGTGTGGGTGTGTGCTAGTGTCTTTGGGTGTGTGTGAGTGGGTTTGGGTGTGTGCATGCGTGTGTTAGAGTGAGTGGGACTGTGCAGGGTGTGCAGGTGGGTTCGGGTGTGTGTGGATGTGTGCAGGAGTGTGCAAGTATATGCGGGTATGTGTGGTTGTGTGCAGGTTGTGTGTGTGATTGGGTGTGTTTGGGTTTGTGTGGGTGTTTGTTAGTGTGTGCGAGAGTGTGTGGGTGTGTATGAGTCTGTGTGGGTCTGTGAGAGTGTGTGTGAGTGCAAGTGCGTGTGTGCGGGTGCTTGAGGTTGTGCGCCTGTGCGAGAGGGTGAGTGGTTGTGTGCAGGTGTGTGAGGGTGTGGGTGTGAGGGTGTGTGTGAGTGTGTGCAGGTGTGTGAGGGTGAGTGGGTGTGTGCAGGTGTGTGCGTATGTGTGCGGGTGTGTGTGAGTGTGTGTGAGTGTGTTTGTGTGTGCGAGTGTCTATGGGTGTTTGTGGGTGTGTGCGGTTGAGTGCGACTGTGTGCAGGTGTGTGCGCGTGTGTATGTGTGTGTGCAGGTGAGTGTGGGTATGTGGGTGTGTGCGGGTGTGTGCGTGTGTGTATAGGTTTCTGTGTGTGTGTGCGGGTGTGTGTGGGTGCGCTCCCCGGGTGGGCTGAATGTCATGACTGTGTTAGGGGAGAGAAGGCCCAAAGAGGCCTTCATGGAGCTGCCATGGCATAGCAGTGCTCAGGAAAGAGCACCCTTCTTTCTTTAGGCTGGAGGCACACTCGAGTTTCTGCTTGAGGCAGAGGGACGGCAGAGAGGCCATCACTGGCTGAAGGCAAAGCAGAGAGATTTTCGGTGGAGCGATGGCTCCATCTGCTGGCTGACAAGCGTGGAAGGCGAAGCCTCGCTCCAACTGAGTTCCTGAGGAAGGTCCCAAGCAGGAGGCACTCTGGCTCCACAAGCTAGAGGGTCCTGCTTAGGACTTCCCAGTGGCTCCAGAGTGGATGGCAAGGGCATGTGGGTTGGAGGGTGCTCGGAAGCCGCAGGGGAGGCTTTGGGCACCCAGTGCTCTGTGACGAAACACGCTGCAGGCCCGAGCATCCATGAACTCCTCCAAGGTTTTGGAGCAGGAAATCTGTCCTTAGCAGAAGGCTTCCTGCAAAGGCCTGCAGGCCTTTCTGGGTGGCTAAGCTGCAGCTCCCTTGCAAGCTGCTGGTCCAGGGGCCTGTGTCCCTTGGTCTAAAGTGCTGTAGGAGGAGCTCCTAGCAAGGGGAGAGCAAGCACCTTGTTTCCCTTGAAGAGACTGGCTTGTACATGGGGAGGCCTGCCAGCAGCGAAGACAGCGCAGGCAGCATGGGGGTTTGGCAGGCAGCTAAGAGGCTGCAGGAGTCCTGCATGAAATAGGGGTCATGACTGGTTTCTCCTCAAGGCCCAATGGCAACGTGCACACACAGCCTCTGGACCTGCAGCTCCCGAGCAGTGCAAGAGACCCCCAGGCAGCACCCTGGGGCCTCCTCGGATGAGCTGTGCTCCATAGAGGGCCTGCCTGCTGGCAATGGCCTAGGCCACCCCAGGCCCTAGAGAGGCCCGGCTGAGCCTGGGATGGGCCCTGCCCTCGCAGTGCTCAGGGAAAACCCGTGTTTGAGGCCAGGCTGCAGGCACATTCAATGTTGTGTCTGCTGCAGAGAGACTTCAGCTAGGACTTCCAGGGGGAATGTGAAGTGCTGTGGTTTTTACCTGCAATCCATGTGCCTCACTTGGGGTGCCCGGCCCATCCGTCCCACACTCCTTGGATGTGTGTTCCTCAGACAGCTGGACAGCTGGGGAAGTGGACCTCCCCCAGCAAGGGAGACCTGCCTAGAACATTGCTCTGTGTACAAAGAGGATTCGCTGTGCCTCTGGCACTGGGGAGAGACTTTCTGCACCCAGGAGACACTTGGCACACACAGCGTTTCCCCATGGAAAGTGGTGTGAAAAAGAGCACCCGCCGGGGCTGCATGGCCCTCTGCGGTAGAAGCCCTCCACGCAGCAGGCTGTCATGGACTCGGCTGCAGGCCTTTGTGGCTGGAGAGACTGCAGCTCCTCTGGAGGCTCTGGGCCAATTTTCACTCACCTTCGAGTGCAATAGGCTTGTGGGTTAAGGTGCTTGCAAAGGAAGGCAAGCAGCCTGCTCCTTTCCATTAGGAACACGTGTGGTGAGAGGCTTGGCAGCAGAGAAGAACAAAGAGGGGCAGCCAAGGAGGGGATTTGCATGCAGCTGGGTGGCCCCCAAATCTCCTGTTTCCCAAGCAGGGAATGCCTGCTGTGCCCATCAGTGCCCATTTCTAAGTGGGCACCCAGCCTCTGGATCTGCCCTTTCCCAGCCCTGAAAACACACGCAGGCCACACCCTGAGCCCTTCCAACTGTGAACTTTGCTCCCTGTGAGGGCTGAATGCCACATCTGGCTAAGGTGGGAGAAGGCCCGAGGAGGCCTTGGGGGACCTGCCAAGACATAGCAGTGCTCAGCAATGAGCACTCTGCTTTCTTTTGGCTGGACGCACATTCCAGTTTCTGCTTGAGGCCCGGAGAGGTCAGATAGGCGATCCCCGGGGGAAGGCAGAGCAGAGGGTTTTTCGGTGGAGCGTTGGCTCCCTCTGCTGGCCGTCAAGCGTGGAAGGCTAAGCCTTGCTCCAGCTGAGTTCCTGAGCAAGTTTCCAAGCAGGAGGCACTCTGGCTCCACAAGCTAGAGGACTTCCCAGTGGCTCCAGAGTGGGTGGCAAGGGCATGTGAGATGGAGGGTGCTCAGAAGCCACAGGGGAGACTTGAGTGTGGTTGGGTGCAGGTGTGCCAATATGTGTGGGTGTGTGCGCATGTGTGCGAGTGTGTTTTAGTGTGTGTGAGAGTGTGCGTGAGTGCGGGCGTGCGAGTGTGTATGGGTGTGTGCGGGTGTGTGTGTGTGTGTGTGTGCGGGCATGTGCGTGTGTGTTTTGGTGGGGGTAGGTGTGTGTGTGTGTGTGTAGGCGTGTATGTGTATCTGCGGGTGTGTGCGGGTGTGTATAGGATTGTGTGTGTGTGTGGGGTGTGTGTGGGTGTGTGCGGCTGTGTGTGAATGTGTGTGGGTGTGTGCTAGTGTCTTTGGGTGTGTGTGAGTGGGTTTGGGTGTGTGCATGCGTGTGTTAGAGTGAGTGGGACTGTGCAGGGTGTGCAGGTGGGTTCGGGTGTGTGTGGATGTGTGCAGGAGTGTGCAAGTATATGCGGGTATGTGTGGTTGTGTGCAGGTTGTGTGTGTGATTGGGTGTGTTTGGGTTTGTGTGGGTGTTTGTTAGTGTGTGCGAGAGTGTGTGGGTGTGTATGAGTCTGTGTGGGTCTGTGAGAGTGTGTGTGAGTGCAAGTGCGTGTGTGCGGGTGCTTGAGGTTGTGCGCCTGTGCGAGAGGGTGAGTGGTTGTGTGCAGGTGTGTGAGGGTGTGGGTGTGAGGGTGTGTGTGAGTGTGTGCAGGTGTGTGAGGGTGAGTGGGTGTGTGCAGGTGTGTGCGTATGTGTGCGGGTGTGTGTGAGTGTGTGTGAGTGTGTTTGTGTGTGCGAGTGTCTATGGGTGTTTGTGGGTGTGTGCGGTTGAGTGCGACTGTGTGCAGGTGTGTGCGCGTGTGTATGTGTGTGTGCAGGTGAGTGTGGGTATGTGGGTGTGTGCGGGTGTGTGCGTGTGTGTATAGGTTTCTGTGTGTGTGTGCGGGTGTGTGTGGGTGCGCTCCCCGGGTGGGCTGAATGTCATGACTGTGTTAGGGGAGAGAAGGCCCAAAGAGGCCTTCAGGGAGCTGCCATGGCATAGCAGTGCTCAGGAAAGAGCACCCTTCTTTCTTTAGGCTGGAGGCACACTCGAGTTTCTGCTTGAGGCAGAGGGACGGCAGAGAGGCCATCACTGGCTGAAGGCAAAGCAGAGAGATTTTCGGTGGAGCGATGGCTCCATCTGCTGGCTGACAAGCGTGGAAGGCGAAGCCTCGCTCCAACTGAGTTCCTGAGGAAGGTCCCAAGCAGGAGGCACTCTGGCTCCACAAGCTAGAGGGTCCTGCTTAGGACTTCCCAGTGGCTCCAGAGTGGATGGCAAGGGCATGTGGGTTGGAGGGTGCTCGGAAGCCGCAGGGGAGGCTTTGGGCACCCAGTGCTCTGTGACGAAACACGCTGCAGGCCCGAGCATCCATGAACTCCTCCAAGGTTTTGGAGCAGGAAATCTGTCCTTAGCAGAAGGCTTCCTGCAAAGGCCTGCAGGCCTTTCTGGGTGGCTAAGCTGCAGCTCCCTTGCAAGCTGCTGGTCCAGGGGCCTGTGTCCCTTGGTCTAAAGTGCTGTAGGAGGAGCTCCTAGCAAGGGGAGAGCAAGCACCTTGTTTCCCTTGAAGAGACTGGCTTGTACATGGGGAGGCCTGCCAGCAGCGAAGACAGCGCAGGCAGCATGGGGGTTTGGCAGGCAGCTAAGAGGCTGCAGGAGTCCTGCATGAAATAGGGGTCATGACTGGTTTCTCCTCAAGGCCCAATGGCAACGTGCACACACAGCCTCTGGACCTGCAGCTCCCGAGCAGTGCAAGAGACCCCCAGGCAGCACCCTGGGGCCTCCTCGGATGAGCTGTGCTCCATAGAGGGCCTGCCTGCTGGCAATGGCCTAGGCCACCCCAGGCCCTAGAGAGGCCCGGCTGAGCCTGGGATGGGCCCTGCCCTCGCAGTGCTCAGGGAAAACCCGTGTTTGAGGCCAGGCTGCAGGCACATTCAATGTTGTGTCTGCTGCAGAGAGACTTCAGCTAGGACTTCCAGGGGGAATGTGAAGTGCTGTGGTTTTTACCTGCAATCCATGTGCCTCACTTGGGGTGCCCGGCCCATCCGTCCCACACTCCTTGGATGTGTGTTCCTCAGACAGCTGGACAGCTGGGGAAGTGGACCTCCCCCAGCAAGGGAGACCTGCCTAGAACATTGCTCTGTGTACAAAGAGGATTCGCTGTGCCTCTGGCACTGGGGAGAGACTTTCTGCACCCAGGAGACACTTGGCACACACAGCATTTCCCCATGGAAAGTGGTGTGAAAAAGAGCACCCGCCGGGGCTGCATGGCCCTCTGCGGTAGAAGCCCTCCACGCAGCAGGCTGTCATGGACTCGGCTGCAGGCCTTTGTGGCTGGAGAGACTGCAGCTCCTCTGGAGGCTCTGGGCCAATTTTCACTCACCTTCGAGTGCAATAGGCTTGTGGGTTAAGGTGCTTGCAAAGGAAGGCAAGCAGCCTGCTCCTTTCCATTAGGAACACGTGTGGTGAGAGGCTTGGCAGCAGAGAAGAACAAAGAGGGGCAGCCAAGGAGGGGATTTGCATGCAGCTGGGTGGCCCCCAAATCTCCTGTTTCCCAAGCAGGGAATGCCTGCTGTGCCCATCAGTGCCCATTTCTAAGTGGGCACCCAGCCTCTGGATCTGCCCTTTCCCAGCCCTGAAAACACACGCAGGTCACACCCTGAGCCCTTCCAACTGTGAACTTTGCTCCCTGTGAGGGCTGAATGCCACATCTGGCTAAGGTGGGAGAAGGCCCGAGGAGGCCTTGGGGGACCTGCCAAGACATAGCAGTGCTCAGCAATGAGCACTCTGCTTTCTTTTGGCTGGACGCACATTCCAGTTTCTGCTTGAGGCCCGGAGAGGTCAGATAGGCGATCCCCGGGGGAAGGCAGAGCAGAGGGTTTTTCGGTGGAGCGTTGGCTCCCTCTGCTGGCCGTCAAGCGTGGAAGGCTAAGCCTTGCTCCAGCTGAGTTCCTGAGCAAGTTTCCAAGCAGGAGGCACTCTGGCTCCACAAGCTAGAGGACTTCCCAGTGGCTCCAGAGTGGGTGGCAAGGGCATGTGAGATGGAGGGTGCTCAGAAGCCACAGGGGAGACTTGAGTGTGGTTGGGTGCAGGTGTGCCAATATGTGTGGGTGTGTGCGCATGTGTGTGAGTGTGTTTTAGTGTGTGTGAGAGTGTGCGTGAGTGCGGGCGTGCGAGTGTGTATGGGTGTGTGCGGGTGTGTGTGTGTGTGTGTGTGCGGGCATGTGCGTGTGTGTTTTGGTGGGGGTAGGTGTGTGTGTGTGTGTGTAGGCGTGTATGTGTATCTGCGGGTGTGTGCGGGTGTGTATAGGATTGTGTGTGTGTGTGGGGTGTGTGTGGGTGTGTGCGGCTGTGTGTGAATGTGTGTGGGTGTGTGCTAGTGTCTTTGGGTGTGTGTGAGTGGGTTTGGGTGTGTGCATGCGTGTGTTAGAGTGAGTGGGACTGTGCAGGGTGTGCAGGTGGGTTCGGGTGTGTGTGGATGTGTGCAGGAGTGTGCAAGTATATGCGGGTATGTGTGGTTGTGTGCAGGTTGTGTGTGTGATTGGGTGTGTTTGGGTTTGTGTGGGTGTTTGTTAGTGTGTGCGAGAGTGTGTGGGTGTGTATGAGTCTGTGTGGGTCTGTGAGAGTGTGTGTGAGTGCAAGTGCGTGTGTGCGGGTGCTTGAGGTTGTGCGCCTGTGCGAGAGGGTGAGTGGTTGTGTGCAGGTGTGTGAGGGTGTGGGTGTGAGGGTGTGTGTGAGTGTGTGCAGGTGTGTGAGGGTGAGTGGGTGTGTGCAGGTGTGTGCGTATGTGTGCGGGTGTGTGTGAGTGTGTGTGAGTGTGTTTGTGTGTGCGAGTGTCTATGGGTGTTTGTGGGTGTGTGCGGTTGAGTGCGACTGTGTGCAGGTGTGTGCGCGTGTGTATGTGTGTGTGCAGGTGAGTGTGGGTATGTGGGTGTGTGCGGGTGTGTGCGTGTGTGTATAGGTTTCTGTGTGTGTGTGCGGGTGTGTGTGGGTGCGCTCCCCGGGTGGGCTGAATGTCATGACTGTGTTAGGGGAGAGAAGGCCCAAAGAGGCCTTCATGGAGCTGCCATGGCATAGCAGTGCTCAGGAAAGAGCACCCTTCTTTCTTTAGGCTGGAGGCACACTCGAGTTTCTGCTTGAGGCAGAGGGACGGCAGAGAGGCCATCACTGGCTGAAGGCAAAGCAGAGAGATTTTCGGTGGAGCGATGGCTCCATCTGCTGGCTGACAAGCGTGGAAGGCGAAGCCTCGCTCCAACTGAGTTCCTGAGGAAGGTCCCAAGCAGGAGGCACTCTGGCTCCACAAGCTAGAGGGTCCTGCTTAGGACTTCCCAGTGGCTCCAGAGTGGATGGCAAGGGCATGTGGGTTGGAGGGTGCTCGGAAGCCGCAGGGGAGGCTTTGGGCACCCAGTGCTCTGTGACGAAACACGCTGCAGGCCCGAGCATCCATGAACTCCTCCAAGGTTTTGGAGCAGGAAATCTGTCCTTAGCAGAAGGCTTCCTGCAAAGGCCTGCAGGCCTTTCTGGGTGGCTAAGCTGCAGCTCCCTTGCAAGCTGCTGGTCCAGGGGCCTGTGTCCCTTGGTCTAAAGTGCTGTAGGAGGAGCTCCTAGCAAGGGGAGAGCAAGCACCTTGTTTCCCTTGAAGAGACTGGCTTGTACATGGGGAGGCCTGCCAGCAGCGAAGACAGCGCAGGCAGCATGGGGGTTTGGCAGGCAGCTAAGAGGCTGCAGGAGTCCTGCATGAAATAGGGGTCATGACTGGTTTCTCCTCAAGGCCCAATGGCAACGTGCACACACAGCCTCTGGACCTGCAGCTCCCGAGCAGTGCAAGAGACCCCCAGGCAGCACCCTGGGGCCTCCTCGGATGAGCTGTGCTCCATAGAGGGCCTGCCTGCTGGCAATGGCCTAGGCCACCCCAGGCCCTAGAGAGGCCCGGCTGAGCCTGGGATGGGCCCTGCCCTCGCAGTGCTCAGGGAAAACCCGTGTTTGAGGCCAGGCTGCAGGCACATTCAATGTTGTGTCTGCTGCAGAGAGACTTCAGCTAGGACTTCCAGGGGGAATGTGAAGTGCTGTGGTTTTTACCTGCAATCCATGTGCCTCACTTGGGGTGCCCGGCCCATCCGTCCCACACTCCTTGGATGTGTGTTCCTCAGACAGCTGGACAGCTGGGGAAGTGGACCTCCCCCAGCAAGGGAGACCTGCCTAGAACATTGCTCTGTGTACAAAGAGGATTCGCTGTGCCTCTGGCACTGGGGAGAGACTTTCTGCACCCAGGAGACACTTGGCACACACAGCGTTTCCCCATGGAAAGTGGTGTGAAAAAGAGCACCCGCCGGGGCTGCATGGCCCTCTGCGGTAGAAGCCCTCCACGCAGCAGGCTGTCATGGACTCGGCTGCAGGCCTTTGTGGCTGGAGAGACTGCAGCTCCTCTGGAGGCTCTGGGCCAATTTTCACTCACCTTCGAGTGCAATAGGCTTGTGGGTTAAGGTGCTTGCAAAGGAAGGCAAGCAGCCTGCTCCTTTCCATTAGGAACACGTGTGGTGAGAGGCTTGGCAGCAGAGAAGAACAAAGAGGGGCAGCCAAGGAGGGGATTTGCATGCAGCTGGGTGGCCCCCAAATCTCCTGTTTCCCAAGCAGGGAATGCCTGCTGTGCCCATCAGTGCCCATTTCTAAGTGGGCACCCAGCCTCTGGATCTGCCCTTTCCCAGCCCTGAAAACACACGCAGGCCACACCCTGAGCCCTTCCAACTGTGAACTTTGCTCCCTGTGAGGGCTGAATGCCACATCTGGCTAAGGTGGGAGAAGGCCCGAGGAGGCCTTGGGGGACCTGCCAAGACATAGCAGTGCTCAGCAATGAGCACTCTGCTTTCTTTTGGCTGGACGCACATTCCAGTTTCTGCTTGAGGCCCGGAGAGGTCAGATAGGCGATCCCCGGGGGAAGGCAGAGCAGAGGGTTTTTCGGTGGAGCGTTGGCTCCCTCTGCTGGCCGTCAAGCGTGGAAGGCTAAGCCTTGCTCCAGCTGAGTTCCTGAGCAAGTTTCCAAGCAGGAGGCACTCTGGCTCCACAAGCTAGAGGACTTCCCAGTGGCTCCAGAGTGGGTGGCAAGGGCATGTGAGATGGAGGGTGCTCAGAAGCCACAGGGGAGACTTGAGTGTGGTTGGGTGCAGGTGTGCCAATATGTGTGGGTGTGTGCGCATGTGTGCGAGTGTGTTTTAGTGTGTGTGAGAGTGTGCGTGAGTGCGGGCGTGCGAGTGTGTATGGGTGTGTGCGGGTGTGTGTGTGTGTGTGTGTGCGGGCATGTGCGTGTGTGTTTTGGTGGGGGTAGGTGTGTGTGTGTGTGTGTAGGCGTGTATGTGTATCTGCAGGTGTGTGCGGGTGTGTATAGGATTGTGTGTGTGTGGGGGTGTGTGTGGGTGTGTGCGGCTGTGTGTGAATGTGTGTGGGTGTGTGCTAGTGTCTTTGGGTGTGTGTGAGTGGGTTTGGGTGTGTGCATGCGTGTGTTAGAGTGAGTGGGACTGTGCAGGGTGTGCAGGTGGGTTCGGGTGTGTGTGGATGTGTGCAGGAGTGTGCAAGTATATGCGGGTATGTGTGGTTGTGTGCAGGTTGTGTGTGTGATTGGGTGTGTTTGGGTTTGTGTGGGTGTTTGTTAGTGTGTGCGAGAGTGTGTGGGTGTGTATGAGTCTGTGTGGGTCTGTGAGAGTGTGTGTGAGTGCAAGTGCGTGTGTGCGGGTGCTTGAGGTTGTGCGCCTGTGCGAGAGGGTGAGTGGTTGTGTGCAGGTGTGTGAGGGTGTGGGTGTGAGGGTGTGTGTGAGTGTGTGCAGGTGTGTGAGGGTGAGTGGGTGTGTGCAGGTGTGTGCGTATGTGTGCGGGTGTGTGTGAGTGTGTGTGAGTGTGTTTGTGTGTGCGAGTGTCTATGGGTGTTTGTGGGTGTGTGCGGTTGAGTGCGACTGTGTGCAGGTGTGTGCGCGTGTGTATGTGTGTGTGCAGGTGAGTGTGGGTATGTGGGTGTGTGCGGGTGTGTGCGTGTGTGTATAGGTTTCTGTGTGTGTGTGCGGGTGTGTGTGGGTGCGCTCCCCGGGTGGGCTGAATGTCATGACTGTGTTAGGGGAGAGAAGGCCCAAAGAGGCCTTCAGGGAGCTGCCATGGCATAGCAGTGCTCAGGAAAGAGCACCCTTCTTTCTTTAGGCTGGAGGCACACTCGAGTTTCTGCTTGAGGCAGAGGGACGGCAGAGAAGCCATCACTGGCTGAAGGCAAAGCAGAGAGATTTTCGGTGGAGCGATGGCTCCATCTGCTGGCTGACAAGCGTGGAAGGCGAAGCCTCGCTCCAACTGAGTTCCTGAGGAAGGTCCCAAGCAGGAGGCACTCTGGCTCCACAAGCTAGAGGGTCCTGCTTAGGACTTCCCAGTGGCTCCAGAGTGGATGGCAAGGGCATGTGGGTTGGAGGGTGCTCGGAAGCCGCAGGGGAGGCTTTGGGCACCCAGTGCTCTGTGACGAAACACACTGCAGGCCCGAGCATCCATGAACTCCTCCAAGGTTTTGGAGCAGGAAATCTGTCCTTAGCAGAAGGCTTCCTGCAAAGGCCTGCAGGCCTTTCTGGGTGGCTAAGCTGCAGCTCCCTTGCAGGCTGCTGGTCCAGGGGCCTGTGTCCCTTGGTCTAAAGTGCTGTAGGAGGAGCTCCTAGCAAGGGGAGAGCAAGCACCTTGTTTCCCTTGAAGAGACTGGCTTGTACATGGGGAGGCCTGCCAGCAGCGAAGACAGCGCAGGCAGCATGGGGGTTTGGCAGGCAGCTAAGAGGCTGCAGGAGTCCTGCATGAAATAGGGGTCATGACTGGTTTCTCCTCAAGGCCCAATGGCAACGTGCACACACAGCCTCTGGACCTGCAGCTCCCGAGCAGTGCAAGAGACCCCCAGGCAGCACCCTGGGGCCTCCTCGGATGAGCTGTGCTCCATAGAGGGCCTGCCTGCTGGCAATGGCCTAGGCCACCCCAGGCCCTAGAGAGGCCCGGCTGAGCCTGGGATGGGCCCTGCCCTCGCAGTGCTCAGGGAAAACCCGTGTTTGAGGCCAGGCTGCAGGCACATTCAATGTTGTGTCTGCTGCAGAGAGACTTCAGCTAGGACTTCCAGGGGGAATGTGAAGCGCTGTGGTTTTTACCTGCAATCCATGTGCCTCACTTGGGGTGCCCGGCCCATCCGTCCCACACTCCTTGGATGTGTGTTCCTCAGACAGCTGGACAGCTGGGGAAGTGGACCTCCCCCAGCAAGGGAGACCTGCCTAGAACATTGCTCTGTGTACAAAGAGGATTCGCTGTGCCTCTGGCACTGGGGAGAGACTTTCTGCACCCAGGAGACACTTGGCACACACAGCGTTTCCCCATGGAAAGTGGTGTGAAAAAGAGCACCCGCCGGGGCTGCATGGCCCTCTGCGGTAGAAGCCCTCCACGCAGCAGGCTGTCATGGACTCGGCTGCAGGCCTTTGTGGCTGGAGAGACTGCAGCTCCTCTGGAGGCTCTGGGCCAATTTTCACTCACCTTCGAGTGCAATAGGCTTGTGGGTTAAGGTGCTTGCAAAGGAAGGCAAGCAGCCTGCTCCTTTCCATTAGGAACACGTGTGGTGAGAGGCTTGGCAGCAGAGAAGAACAAAGAGGGGCAGCCAAGGAGGGGATTTGCATGCAGCTGGGTGGCCCCCAAATCTCCTGTTTCCCAAGCAGGGAATGCCTGCTGTGCCCATCAGTGCCCATTTCTAAGTGGGCACCCAGCCTCTGGATCTGCCCTTTCCCAGCCCTGAAAACACACGCAGGCCACACCCTGAGCCCTTCCAACTGTGAACTTTGCTCCCTGTGAGGGCTGAATGCCACATCTGGCTAAGGTGGGAGAAGGCCCGAGGAGGCCTTGGGGGACCTGCCAAGACATAGCAGTGCTCAGCAATGAGCACTCTGCTTTCTTTTGGCTGGACGCACATTCCAGTTTCTGCTTGAGGCCCGGAGAGGTCAGATAGGCGATCCCCGGGGGAAGGCAGAGCAGAGGGTTTTTCGGTGGAGCGTTGGCTCCCTCTGCTGGCCGTCAAGCGTGGAAGGCTAAGCCTTGCTCCAGCTGAGTTCCTGAGCAAGTTTCCAAGCAGGAGGCACTCTGGCTCCACAAGCTAGAGGACTTCCCAGTGGCTCCAGAGTGGGTGGCAAGGGCATGTGAGTTGGAGGGTGCTCAGAAGCCACAGGGGAGACTTGAGTGTGGTTGGGTGCAGGTGTGCCAATATGTGTGGGTGTGTGCGCATGTGTGTGAGTGTGTTTTAGTGTGTGTGAGAGTGTGCGTGAGTGCGGGCGTGCGAGTGTGTATGGGTGTGTGCGGGTGTGTGTGTGTGTGTGTGTGGGCATGTGCGTGTGTGTTTTGGTGGGGGTAGGTGTGTGTGTGTGTGTGTAGGCGTGTATGTGTATCTGCGGGTGTGTGCGGGTGTGTATAGGATTGTGTGTGTGTGTGGGGTGTGTGTGGGTGTGTGCGGCTGTGTGTGAATGTGTGTGGGTGTGTGCTAGTGTCTTTGGGTGTGTGTGAGTGGGTTTGGGTGTGTGCATGCGTGTGTTAGAGTGAGTGGGACTGTGCAGGGTGTGCAGGTGGGTTCGGGTGTGTGTGGATGTGTGCAGGAGTGTGCAAGTATATGCGGGTATGTGTGGTTGTGTGCAGGTTGTGTGTGTGATTGGGTGTGTTTGGGTTTGTGTGGGTGTTTGTTAGTGTGTGCGAGAGTGTGTGGGTGTGTATGAGTCTGTGTGGGTCTGTGAGAGTGTGTGTGAGTGCAAGTGCGTGTGTGCGGGTGCTTGAGGTTGTGCGCCTGTGCGAGAGGGTGAGTGGTTGTGTGCAGGTGTGTGAGGGTGTGGGTGTGAGGGTGTGTGTGAGTGTGTGCAGGTGTGTGAGGGTGAGTGGGTGTGTGCAGGTGTGTGCGTATGTGTGCGGGTGTGTGTGAGTGTGTGTGAGTGTGTTTGTGTGTGCGAGTGTCTATGGGTGTTTGTGGGTGTGTGCGGTTGAGTGCGACTGTGTGCAGGTGTGTGCGCGTGTGTATGTGTGTGTGCAGGTGAGTGTGGGTATGTGGGTGTGTGCGGGTGTGTGCATGTGTGTATAGGTTTCTGTGTGTGTGTGCGGGTGTGTGTGGGTGCGCTCCCCGGGTGGGCTGAATGTCATGACTGTGTTAGGGGAGAGAAGGCCCAAAGAGGCCTTCAGGGAGCTGCCATGGCATAGCAGTGCTCAGGAAAGAGCACCCTTCTTTCTTTAGGCTGGAGGCACACTCGAGTTTCTGCTTGAGGCAGAGGGACGGCAGAGAGGCCATCACTGGCTGAAGGCAAAGCAGAGAGATTTTCGGTGGAGCGATGGCTCCATCTGCTGGCTGACAAGCGTGGAAGGCGAAGCCTCGCTCCAACTGAGTTCCTGAGGAAGGTCCCAAGCAGGAGGCACTCTGGCTCCACAAGCTAGAGGGTCCTGCTTAGGACTTCCCAGTGGCTCCAGAGTGGATGGCAAGGGCATGTGGGTTGGAGGGTGCTCGGAAGCCGCAGGGGAGGCTTTGGGCACCCAGTGCTCTGTGACGAAACACGCTGCAGGCCCGAGCATCCATGAACTCCTCCAAGGTTTTGGAGCAGGAAATCTGTCCTTAGCAGAAGGCTTCCTGCAAAGGCCTGCAGGCCTTTCTGGGTGGCTAAGCTGCAGCTCCCTTGCAGGCTGCTGGTCCAGGGGCCTGTGTCCCTTGGTCTAAAGTGCTGTAGGAGGAGCTCCTAGCAAGGGGAGAGCAAGCACCTTGTTTCCCTTGAAGAGACTGGCTTGTACATGGGGAGGCCTGCCAGCAGCGAAGACAGCGCAGGCAGCATGGGGGTTTGGCAGGCAGCTAAGAGGCTGCAGGAGTCCTGCATGAAATAGGGGTCATGACTGGTTTCTCCTCAAGGCCCAATGGCAACGTGCACACACAGCCTCTGGACCTGCAGCTCCCGAGCAGTGCAAGAGACCCCCAGGCAGCACCCTGGGGCCTCCTCGGATGAGCTGTGCTCCATAGAGGGCCTGCCTGCTGGCAATGGCCTAGGCCACCCCAGGCCCTAGAGAGGCCCGGCTGAGCCTGGGATGGGCCCTGCCCTCGCAGTGCTCAGGGAAAACCCGTGTTTGAGGCCAGGCTGCAGGCACATTCAATGTTGTGTCTGCTGCAGAGAGACTTCAGCTAGGACTTCCAGGGGGAATGTGAAACGCTGTGGTTTTTACCTGCAATCCATGTGCCTCACTTGGGGTGCCCGGCCCATCCGTCCCACACTCCTTGGATGTGTGTTCCTCAGACAGCTGGACAGCTGGGGAAGTGGACCTCCCCCAGCAAGGGAGACCTGCCTAGAACATTGCTCTGTGTACAAAGAGGATTCGCTGTGCCTCTGGCACTGGGGAGAGACTTTCTGCACCCAGGAGACACTTGGCACACACAGCGTTTCCCCATGGAAAGTGGTGTGAAAAAGAGCACCCGCCGGGGCTGCATGGCCCTCTGCGGTAGAAGCCCTCCACGCAGCAGGCTGTCATGGACTCGGCTGCAGGCCTTTGTGGCTGGAGAGACTGCAGCTCCTCTGGAGGCTCTGGGCCAATTTTCACTCACCTTCGAGTGCAATAGGCTTGTGGGTTAAGGTGCTTGCAAAGGAAGGCAAGCAGCCTGCTCCTTTCCATTAGGAACACGTGTGGTGAGAGGCTTGGCAGCAGAGAAGAACAAAGAGGGGCAGCCAAGGAGGGGATTTGCATGCAGCTGGGTGGCCCCCAAATCTCCTGTTTCCCAAGCAGGGAATGCCTGCTGTGCCCATCAGTGCCCATTTCTAAGTGGGCACCCAGCCTCTGGATCTGCCCTTTCCCAGCCCTGAAAACACACGCAGGCCACACCCTGAGCCCTTCCAAGTGTGAACTTTGCTCCCTGTGAGGGCTGAATGCCACATCTGGCTAAGGTGGGAGAAGGCCCGAGGAGGCCTTGGGGGACCTGCCAAGACATAGCAGTGCTCAGCAATGAGCACTCTGCTTTCTTTTGGCTGGACGCACATTCCAGTTTCTGCTTGAGGCCCGGAGAGGTCAGATAGGCGATCCCCGGGGGAAGGCAGAGCAGAGGGTTTTTCGGTGGAGCGTTGGCTCCCTCTGCTGGCCGTCAAGCGTGGAAGGCTAAGCCTTGCTCCAGCTGAGTTCCTGAGCAAGTTTCCAAGCAGGAGGCACTCTGGCTCCACAAGCTAGAGGACTTCCCAGTGGCTCCAGAGTGGGTGGCAAGGGCATGTGAGTTGGAGGGTGCTCAGAAGCCACAGGGGAGACTTGAGTGTGGTTGGGTGCAGGTGTGCCAATATGTGTGGGTGTGTGCGCATGTGTGTGAGTGTGTTTTAGTGTGTGTGAGAGTGTGCGTGAGTGCGGGCGTGCGAGTGTGTATGGGTGTGTGCGGGTGTGTGTGTGTGTGTGTGTGCGGGCATGTGCGTGTGTGTTTTGGTGGGGGTAGGTGTGTGTGTGTGTGTGTAGGCGTGTATGTGTATCTGCGGGTGTGTGCGGGTGTGTATAGGATTGTGTGTTTGTGTGGGGTGTGTGTGGGTGTGTGTGGCTGTGTGTGAATGTGTGTGGGTGTGTGCTAGTGTCTTTGGGTGTGTGTGAGTGGGTTTGGGTGTGTGCATGCGTGTGTTAGAGTGAGTGGGACTGTGCAGGGTGTGCAGGTGGGTTCGGGTGTGTGTGGATGTGTGCAGGAGTGTGCAAGTATATGCGGGTATGTGTGGTTGTGTGCAGGTTGTGTGTGTGATTGGGTGCGTTTGGGTTTGTGTGGGTGTTTGTTAGTGTGTGCGAGAGTGTGTGGGTGTGTATGAGTCTGTGTGGGTCTGTGAGAGTGTGTGTGAGTGCAAGTGCGTGTGTGCGGGTGCTTGAGGTTGTGCGCCTGTGCGAGAGGGTGAGTGGTTGTGTGCAGGTGTGTGAGGGTGTGGGTGTGAGGGTGTGTGTGAGTGTGTGCAGGTGTGTGAGGGTGAGTGGGTGTGTGCAGGTGTGTGCGTATGTGTGCGGGTGTGTGTGAGTGTGTGTGAGTGTGTTTGTGTGTGCGAGTGTCTATGGGTGTTTGTGGGTGTGTGCGGTTGAGTGCGACTGTGTGCAGGTGTGTGCGCGTGTGTATGTGTGTGTGCAGGTGAGTGTGGGTATGTGGGTGTGTGCGGGTGTGTGCATGTGTGTATAGGTTTCTGTGTGTGTGTGCGGGTGTGTGTGGGTGCGCTCCCCGGGTGGGCTGAATGTCATGACTGTGTTAGGGGAGAGAAGGCCCAAAGAGGCCTTCAGGGAGCTGCCATGGCATAGCAGTGCTCAGGAAAGAGCACCCTTCTTTCTTTAGGCTGGAGGCACACTCGAGTTTCTGCTTGAGGCAGAGGGACGGCAGAGAGGCCATCACTGGCTGAAGGCAAAGCAGAGAGATTTTCGGTGGAGCGATGGCTCCATCTGCTGGCTGACAAGCGTGGAAGGCGAAGCCTCGCTCCAACTGAGTTCCTGAGGAAGGTCCCAAGCAGGAGGCACTCTGGCTCCACAAGCTAGAGGGTCCTGCTTAGGACTTCCCAGTGGCTCCAGAGTGGATGGCAAGGGCATGTGGGTTGGAGGGTGCTCGGAAGCCGCAGGGGAGGCTTTGGGCACCCAGTGCTCTGTGACGAAACACGCTGCAGGCCCGAGCATCCATGAACTCCTCCAAGGTTTTGGAGCAGGAAATCTGTCCTTAGCAGAAGGCTTCCTGCAAAGGCCTGCAGGCCTTTCTGGGTGGCTAAGCTGCAGCTCCCTTGCAGGCTGCTGGTCCAGGGGCCTGTGTCCCTTGGTCTAAAGTGCTGTAGGAGGAGCTCCTAGCAAGGGGAGAGCAAGCACCTTGTTTCCCTTGAAGAGACTGGCTTGTACATGGGGAGGCCTGCCAGCAGCGAAGACAGCGCAGGCAGCATGGGGGTTTGGCAGGCAGCTAAGAGGCTGCAGGAGTCCTGCATGAAATAGGGGTCATGACTGGTTTCTCCTCAAGGCCCAATGGCAACGTGCACACACAGCCTCTGGACCTGCAGCTCCCGAGCAGTGCAAGAGACCCCCAGGCAGCACCCTGGGGCCTCCTCGGATGAGCTGTGCTCCATAGAGGGCCTGCCTGCTGGCAATGGCCTAGGCCACCCCAGGCCCTAGAGAGGCCCGGCTGAGCCTGGGATGGGCCCTGCCCTCGCAGTGCTCAGGGAAAACCCGTGTTTGAGGCCAGGCTGCAGGCACATTCAATGTTGTGTCTGCTGCAGAGAGACTTCAGCTAGGACTTCCAGGGGGAATGTGAAGCGCTGTGGTTTTTACCTGCAATCCATGTGCCTCACTTGGGGTGCCCGGCCCATCCGTCCCACACTCCTTGGATGTGTGTTCCTCAGACAGCTGGACAGCTGGGGAAGTGGACCTCCCCCAGCAAGGGAGATCTGCCTAGAACATTGCTCTGTGTACAAAGAGGATTCGCTGTGCCTCTGGCACTGGGGAGAGACTTTCTGCACCCAGGAGACACTTGGCACACACAGCGTTTCCCCATGGAAAGTGGTGTGAAAAAGAGCACCCGCCGGGGCTGCATGGCCCTCTGCGGTAGAAGCCCTCCACGCAGCAGGCTGTCATGGACTCGGCTGCAGGCCTTTGTGGCTGGAGAGACTGCAGCTCCTCTGGAGGCTCTGGGCCAATTTTCACTCACCTTCGAGTGCAATAGGCTTGTGGGTTAAGGTGCTTGCAAAGGAAGGCAAGCAGCCTGCTCCTTTCCATTAGGAACACGTGTGGTGAGAGGCTTGGCAGCAGAGAAGAACAAAGAGGGGCAGCCAAGGAGGGGATTTGCATGCAGCTGGGTGGCCCCCAAATCTCCTGTTTCCCAAGCAGGGAATGCCTGCTGTGCCCATCAGTGCCCATTTCTAAGTGGGCACCCAGCCTCTGGATCTGCCCTTTCCCAGCCCTGAAAACATACGCAGGCCACACCCTGAGCCCTTCCAACTGTGAACTTTGCTCCCTGTGAGGGCTGAATGCCACATCTGGCTAAGGTGGGAGAAGGCCCGAGGAGGCCTTGGGGGACCTGCCAAGACATAGCAGTGCTCAGCAATGAGCACTCTGCTTTCTTTTGGCTGGACGCACATTCCAGTTTCTGCTTGAGGCCCGGAGAGGTCAGATAGGCGATCCCCGGGGGAAGGCAGAGCAGAGGGTTTTTCGGTGGAGCGTTGGCTCCCTCTGCTGGCCGTCAAGCGTGGAAGGCTAAGCCTTGCTCCAGCTGAGTTCCTGAGCAAGTTTCCAAGCAGGAGGCACTCTGGCTCCACAAGCTAGAGGACTTCCCAGTGGCTCCAGAGTGGGTGGCAAGGGCATGTGAGTTGGAGGGTGCTCAGAAGCCACAGGGGAGACTTGAGTGTGGTTGGGTGCAGGTGTGCCAATATGTGTGGGTGGGTGCGCATGTGTGTGAGTGTGTTTTAGTGTGTGTGAGAGTGTGCGTGAGTGCGGGCGTGCGAGTGTGTATGGGTGTGTGCGGGTGTGTGTGTGTGTGTGTGTGCGGGCATGTGCGTGTGTGTTTTGGTGGGGGTAGGTGTGTGTGTGTGTGTGTAGGCGTGTATGTGTATCTGCGGGTGTGTGCGGGTGTGTATAGGATTGTGTGTGTGTGTGGGGTGTGTGTGGGTGTGTGCGGCTGTGTGTGAATGTGTGTGGGTGTGTGCTAGTGTCTTTGGGTGTGTGTGAGTGGGTTTGGGTGTGTGCATGCGTGTGTTAGAGTGAGTGGGACTGTGCAGGGTGTGCAGGTGGGTTCGGGTGTGTGTGGATGTGTGCAGGAGTGTGCAAGTATATGCGGGTATGTGTGGTTGTGTGCAGGTTGTGTGTGTGATTGGGTGTGTTTGGGTTTGTGTGGGTGTTTGTTAGTGTGTGCGAGAGTGTGTGGGTGTGTATGAGTCTGTGTGGGTCTGTGAGAGTGTGTGTGAGTGCAAGTGCGTGTGTGCGGGTGCTTGAGGTTGTGCGCCTGTGCGAGAGGGTGAGTGGTTGTGTGCAGGTGTGTGAGGGTGTGGGTGTGAGGGTGTGTGTGAGTGTGTGCAGGTGTGTGAGGGTGAGTGGGTGTGTGCAGGTGTGTGCGTATGTGTGCGGGTGTGTGTGAGTGTGTGTGAGTGTGTTTGTGTGTGCGAGTGTCTATGGGTGTTTGTGGGTGTGTGCGGTTGAGTGCGACTGTGTGCAGGTGTGTGCGCGTGTGTATGTGTGTGTGCAGGTGAGTGTGGGTATGTGGGTGTGTGCGGGTGTGTGCATGTGTGTATAGGTTTCTGTGTGTGTGTGCGGGTGTGTGTGGGTGCGCTCCCCGGGTGGGCTGAATGTCATGACTGTGTTAGGGGAGAGAAGGCCCAAAGAGGCCTTCAGGGAGCTGCCATGGCATAGCAGTGCTCAGGAAAGAGCACCCTTCTTTCTTTAGGCTGGAGGCACACTCGAGTTTCTGCTTGAGGCAGAGGGACGGCAGAGAGGCCATCACTGGCTGAAGGCAAAGCAGAGAGATTTTCGGTGGAGCGATGGCTCCATCTGCTGGCTGACAAGCGTGGAAGGCGAAGCCTCGCTCCAACTGAGTTCCTGAGGAAGGTCCCAAGCAGGAGGCACTCTGGCTCCACAAGCTAGAGGGTCCTGCTTAGGACTTCCCAGTGGCTCCAGAGTGGATGGCAAGGGCATGTGGGTTGGAGGGTGCTCGGAAGCCGCAGGGGAGGCTTTGGGCACCCAGTGCTCTGTGACGAAACACGCTGCAGGCCCGAGCATCCATGAACTCCTCCAAGGTTTTGGAGCAGGAAATCTGTCCTTAGCAGAAGGCTTCCTGCAAAGGCCTGCAGGCCTTTCTGGGTGGCTAAGCTGCAGCTCCCTTGCAGGCTGCTGGTCCAGGGGCCTGTGTCCCTTGGTCTAAAGTGCTGTAGGAGGAGCTCCTAGCAAGGGGAGAGCAAGCACCTTGTTTCCCTTGAAGAGACTGGCTTGTACATGGGGAGGCCTGCCAGCAGCGAAGACAGCGCAGGCAGCATGGGGGTTTGGCAGGCAGCTAAGAGGCTGCAGGAGTCCTGCATGAAATAGGGGTCATGACTGGTTTCTCCTCAAGGCCCAATGGCAACGTGCACACACAGCCTCTGGACCTGCAGCTCCCGAGCAGTGCAAGAGACCCCCAGGCAGCACCCTGGGGCCTCCTCGGATGAGCTGTGCTCCATAGAGGGCCTGCCTGCTGGCAATGGCCTAGGCCACCCCAGGCCCTAGAGAGGCCCGGCTGAGCCTGGGATGGGCCCTGCCCTCGCAGTGCTCAGGGAAAACCCGTGTTTGAGGCCAGGCTGCAGGCACATTCAGTGTTGTGTCTGCTGCAGAGAGACTTCAGCTAGGACTTCCAGGGGGAATGTGAAGCGCTGTGGTTTTTACCTGCAATCCATGTGCCTCACTTGGGGTGCCCGGCCCATCCGTCCCACACTCCTTGGATGTGTGTTCCTCAGACAGCTGGACAGCTGGGGAAGTGGACCTCCCCCAGCAAGGGAGACCTGCCTAGAACATTGCTCTGTGTACAAAGAGGATTCGCTGTGCCTCTGGCACTGGGGAGAGACTTTCTGCACCCAGGAGACACTTGGCACACACAGCGTTTCCCCATGGAAAGTGGTGTGAAAAAGAGCACCCGCCGGGGCTGCATGGCCCTCTGCGGTAGAAGCCCTCCACGCAGCAGGCTGTCATGGACTCGGCTGCAGGCCTTTGTGGCTGGAGAGACTGCAGCTCCTCTGGAGGCTCTGGGCCAATTTTCACTCACCTTCGAGTGCAATAGGCTTGTGGGTTAAGGTGCTTGCAAAGGAAGGCAAGCAGCCTGCTCCTTTCCATTAGGAACACGTGTGGTGAGAGGCTTGGCAGCAGAGAAGAACAAAGAGGGGCAGCCAAGGAGGGGATTTGCATGCAGCTGGGTGGCCCCCAAATCTCCTGTTTCCCAAGCAGGGAATGCCTGCTGTGCCCATCAGTGCCCATTTCTAAGTGGGCACCCAGCCTCTGGATCTGCCCTTTCCCAGCCCTGAAAACACACGCAGGCCACACCCTGAGCCCTTCCAACTGTGAACTTTGCTCCCTGTGAGGGCTGAATGCCACATCTGGCTAAGGTGGGAGAAGGCCCGAGGAGGCCTTGGGGGACCTGCCAAGACATAGCAGTGCTCAGCAATGAGCACTCTGCTTTCTTTTGGCTGGACGCACATTCCAGTTTCTGCTTGAGGCCCGGAGAGGTCAGATAGGCGATCCCCGGGGGAAGGCAGAGCAGAGGGTTTTTCGGTGGAGCGTTGGCTCCCTCTGCTGGCCGTCAAGCGTGGAAGGCTAAGCCTTGCTCCAGCTGAGTTCCTGAGCAAGTTTCCAAGCAGGAGGCACTCTGGCTCCACAAGCTAGAGGACTTCCCAGTGGCTCCAGAGTGGGTGGCAAGGGCATGTGAGTTGGAGGGTGCTCAGAAGCCACAGGGGAGACTTGAGTGTGGTTGGGTGCAGGTGTGCCAATATGTGTGGGTGGGTGCGCATGTGTGTGAGTGTGTTTTAGTGTGTGTGAGAGTGTGCGTGAGTGCGGGCGTGCGAGTGTGTATGGGTGTGTGCGGGTGTGTGTGTGTGTGTGTGTGTGTGCGGGCATGTGCGTGTGTGTTTTGGTGGGGGTAGGTGTGTGTGTGTGTGTGTAGGCGTGTATGTGTATCTGCGGGTGTGTGCGGGTGTGTATAGGATTGTGTGTGTGTGTGGGGTGTGTGTGGGTGTGTGCGGCTGTGTGTGAATGTGTGTGGGTGTGTGCTAGTGTCTTTGGGTGTGTGTGAGTGGGTTTGGGTGTGTGCATGCGTGTGTTAGAGTGAGTGGGACTGTGCAGGGTGTGCAGGTGGGTTCGGGTGTGTGTGGATGTGTGCAGGAGTGTGCAAGTATATGCGGGTATGTGTGGTTGTGTGCAGGTTGTGTGTGTGATTGGGTGTGTTTGGGTTTGTGTGGGTGTTTGTTAGTGTGTGCGAGAGTGTGTGGGTGTGTATGAGTCTGTGTGGGTCTGTGAGAGTGTGTGTGAGTGCAAGTGCGTGTGTGCGGGTGCTTGAGGTTGTGCGCCTGTGCGAGAGGGTGAGTGGTTGTGTGCAGGTGTGTGAGGGTGTGGGTGTGAGGGTGTGTGTGAGTGTGTGCAGGTGTGTGAGGGTGAGTGGGTGTGTGCAGGTGTGTGCGTATGTGTGCGGGTGTGTGTGAGTGTGTGTGAGTGTGTTTGTGTGTGCGAGTGTCTATGGGTGTTTGTGGGTGTGTGCGGTTGAGTGCGACTGTGTGCAGGTGTGTGCGCGTGTGTATGTGTGTGTGCAGGTGAGTGTGGGTATGTGGGTGTGTGCGGGTGTGTGCATGTGTGTATAGGTTTCTGTGTGTGTGTGCGGGTGTGTGTGGGTGCGCTCCCCGGGTGGGCTGAATGTCATGACTGTGTTAGGGGAGAGAAGGCCCAAAGAGGCCTTCAGGGAGCTGCCATGGCATAGCAGTGCTCAGGAAAGAGCACCCTTCTTTCTTTAGGCTGGAGGCACACTCGAGTTTCTGCTTGAGGCAGAGGGACGGCAGAGAGGCCATCACTGGCTGAAGGCAAAGCAGAGAGATTTTCGGTGGAGCGATGGCTCCATCTGCTGGCTGACAAGCGTGGAAGGCGAAGCCTCGCTCCAACTGAGTTCCTGAGGAAGGTCCCAAGCAGGAGGCACTCTGGCTCCACAAGCTAGAGGGTCCTGCTTAGGACTTCCCAGTGGCTCCAGAGTGGATGGCAAGGGCATGTGGGTTGGAGGGTGCTCGGAAGCCGCAGGGGAGGCTTTGGGCACCCAGTGCTCTGTGACGAAACACGCTGCAGGCCCGAGCATCCATGAACTCCTCCAAGGTTTTGGAGCAGGAAATCTGTCCTTAGCAGAAGGCTTCCTGCAAAGGCCTGCAGGCCTTTCTGGGTGGCTAAGCTGCAGCTCCCTTGCAGGCTGCTGGTCCAGGGGCCTGTGTCCCTTGGTCTAAAGTGCTGTAGGAGGAGCTCCTAGCAAGGGGAGAGCAAGCACCTTGTTTCCCTTGAAGAGACTGGCTTGTACATGGGGAGGCCTGCCAGCAGCGAAGACAGCGCAGGCAGCATGGGGGTTTGGCAGGCAGCTAAGAGGCTGCAGGAGTCCTGCATGAAATAGGGGTCATGACTGGTTTCTCCTCAAGGCCCAATGGCAACGTGCACACACAGCCTCTGGACCTGCAGCTCCCGAGCAGTGCAAGAGACCCCCAGGCAGCACCCTGGGGCCTCCTCGGATGAGCTGTGCTCCATAGAGGGCCTGCCTGCTGGCAATGGCCTAGGCCACCCCAGGCCCTAGAGAGGCCCGGCTGAGCCTGGGATGGGCCCTGCCCTCGCAGTGCTCAGGGAAAACCCGTGTTTGAGGCCAGGCTGCAGGCACATTCAGTGTTGTGTCTGCTGCAGAGAGACTTCAGCTAGGACTTCCAGGGGGAATGTGAAGCGCTGTGGTTTTTACCTGCAATCCATGTGCCTCACTTGGGGTGCCCGGCCCATCCGTCCCACACTCCTTGGATGTGTGTTCCTCAGACAGCTGGACAGCTGGGGAAGTGGACCTCCCCCAGCAAGGGAGACCTGCCTAGAACATTGCTCTGTGTACAAAGAGGATTCGCTGTGCCTCTGGCACTGGGGAGAGACTTTCTGCACCCAGGAGACACTTGGCACACACAGCGTTTCCCCATGGAAAGTGGTGTGAAAAAGAGCACCCGCCGGGGCTGCATGGCCCTCTGCGGTAGAAGCCCTCCACGCAGCAGGCTGTCATGGACTCGGCTGCAGGCCTTTGTGGCTGGAGAGACTGCAGCTCCTCTGGAGGCTCTGGGCCAATTTTCACTCACCTTCGAGTGCAATAGGCTTGTGGGTTAAGGTGCTTGCAAAGGAAGGCAAGCAGCCTGCTCCTTTCCATTAGGAACACGTGTGGTGAGAGGCTTGGCAGCAGAGAAGAACAAAGAGGGGCAGCCAAGGAGGGGATTTGCATGCAGCTGGGTGGCCCCCAAATCTCCTGTTTCCCAAGCAGGGAATGCCTGCTGTGCCCATCAGTGCCCATTTCTAAGTGGGCACCCAGCCTCTGGATCTGCCCTTTCCCAGCCCTGAAAACACACGCAGGCCACACCCTGAGCCCTTCCAACTGTGAACTTTGCTCCCTGTGAGGGCTGAATGCCACATCTGGCTAAGGTGGGAGAAGGCCCGAGGAGGCCTTGGGGGACCTGCCAAGACATAGCAGTGCTCAGCAATGAGCACTCTGCTTTCTTTTGGCTGGACGCACATTCCAGTTTCTGCTTGAGGCCCGGAGAGGTCAGATAGGCAATCCCCGGGGGAAGGCAGAGCAGAGGGTTTTTCGGTGGAGCGTTGGCTCCCTCTGCTGGCCGTCAAGCGTGGAAGGCTAAGCCTTGCTCCAGCTGAGTTCCTGAGCAAGTTTCCAAGCAGGAGGCACTCTGGCTCCACAAGCTAGAGGACTTCCCAGTGGCTCCAGAGTGGGTGGCAAGGGCATGTGAGATGGAGGGTGCTCAGAAGCCACAGGGGAGACTTGAGTGTGGTTGGGTGCAGGTGTGCCAATATGTGTGGGTGTGTGCGCATGTGTGCGAGTGTGTTTTAGTGTGTGTGAGAGTGTGCGTGAGTGCGGGCGTGCGAGTGTGTATGGGTGTGTGCGGGTGTGTGTGTGTGTGTGTGTGCGGGCATGTGCGTGTGTGTTTTGGTGGGGGTAGGTGTGTGTGTGTGTGTGTAGGCGTGTATGTGTATCTGCGGGTGTGTGCGGGTGTGTATAGGATTGTGTGTGTGTGTGGGGTGTGTGTGGGTGTGTGCGGCTGTGTGTGAATGTGTGTGGGTGTGTGCTAGTGTCTTTGGGTGTGTGTGAGTGGGTTTGGGTGTGTGCATGCGTGTGTTAGAGTGAGTGGGACTGTGCAGGGTGTGCAGGTGGGTTCGGGTGTGTGTGGATGTGTGCAGGAGTGTGCAAGTATATGCGGGTATGTGTGGTTGTGTGCAGGTTGTGTGTGTGATTGGGTGTGTTTGGGTTTGTGTGGGTGTTTGTTAGTGTGTGCGAGAGTGTGTGGGTGTGTATGAGTCTGTGTGGGTCTGTGAGAGTGTGTGTGAGTGCAAGTGCGTGTGTGCGGGTGCTTGAGGTTGTGCGCCTGTGCGAGAGGGTGAGTGGTTGTGTGCAGGTGTGTGAGGGTGTGGGTGTGAGGGTGTGTGTGAGTGTGTGCAGGTGTGTGAGGGTGAGTGGGTGTGTGCAGGTGTGTGCGTATGTGTGCGGGTGTGTGTGAGTGTGTGTGAGTGTGTTTGTGTGTGCGAGTGTCTATGGGTGTTTGTGGGTGTGTGCGGTTGAGTGCGACTGTGTGCAGGTGTGTGCGCGTGTGTATGTGTGTGTGCAGGTGAGTGTGGGTATGTGGGTGTGTGCGGGTGTGTGCATGTGTGTATAGGTTTCTGTGTGTGTGTGCGGGTGTGTGTGGGTGCGCTCCCCGGGTGGGCTGAATGTCATGACTGTGTTAGGGGAGAGAAGGCCCAAAGAGGCCTTCAGGGAGCTGCCATGGCATAGCAGTGCTCAGGAAAGAGCACCCTTCTTTCTTTAGGCTGGAGGCACACTCGAGTTTCTGCTTGAGGCAGAGGGACGGCAGAGAGGCCATCACTGGCTGAAGGCAAAGCAGAGAGATTTTCGGTGGAGCGATGGCTCCATCTGCTGGCTGACAAGCGTGGAAGGCGAAGCCTCGCTCCAACTGAGTTCCTGAGGAAGGTCCCAAGCAGGAGGCACTCTGGCTCCACAAGCTAGAGGGTCCTGCTTAGGACTTCCCAGTGGCTCCAGAGTGGATGGCAAGGGCATGTGGGTTGGAGGGTGCTCGGAAGCCGCAGGGGAGGCTTTGGGCACCCAGTGCTCTGTGACAAAACACGCTGCAGGCCCGAGCATCCATGAACTCCTCCAAGGTTTTGGAGCAGGAAATCTGTCCTTAGCAGAAGGCTTCCTGCAAAGGCCTGCAGGCCTTTCTGGGTGGCTAAGCTGCAGCTCCCTTGCAGGCTGCTGGTCCAGGGGCCTGTGTCCCTTGGTCTAAAGTGCTGTAGGAGGAGCTCCTAGCAAGGGGAGAGCAAGCACCTTGTTTCCCTTGAAGAGACTGGCTTGTACATGGGGAGGCCTGCCAGCAGCGAAGACAGCGCAGGCAGCATGGGGGTTTGGCAGGCAGCTAAGAGGCTGCAGGAGTCCTGCATGAAATAGGGGTCATGACTGGTTTCTCCTCAAGGCCCAATGGCAACGTGCACACACAGCCTCTGGACCTGCAGCTCCCGAGCAGTGCAAGAGACCCCCAGGCAGCACCCTGGGGCCTCCTCGGATGAGCTGTGCTCCATAGAGGGCCTGCCTGCTGGCAATGGCCTAGGCCACCCCAGGCCCTAGAGAGGCCCGGCTGAGCCTGGGATGGGCCCTGCCCTCGCAGTGCTCAGGGAAAACCCGTGTTTGAGGCCAGGCTGCAGGCACATTCAATGTTGTGTCTGCTGCAGAGAGACTTCAGCTAGGACTTCCAGGGGGAATGTGAAGCGCTGTGGTTTTTACCTGCAATCCATGTGCCTCACTTGGGGTGCCCGGCCCATCCGTCCCACACTCCTTGGATGTGTGTTCCTCAGACAGCTGGACAGCTGGGGAAGTGGACCTCCCCCAGCAAGGGAGACCTGCCTAGAACATTGCTCTGTGTACAAAGAGGATTCGCTGTGCCTCTGGCACTGGGGAGAGACTTTCTGCACCCAGGAGACACTTGGCACACACAGCGTTTCCCCATGGAAAGTGGTGTGAAAAAGAGCACCCGCCGGGGCTGCATGGCCCTCTGCGGTAGAAGCCCTCCACGCAGCAGGCTGTCATGGACTCGGCTGCAGGCCTTTGTGGCTGGAGAGACTGCAGCTCCTCTGGAGGCTCTGGGCCAATTTTCACTCACCTTCGAGTGCAATAGGCTTGTGGGTTAAGGTGCTTGCAAAGGAAGGCAAGCAGCCTGCTCCTTTCCATTAGGAACACGTGTGGTGAGAGGCTTGGCAGCAGAGAAGAACAAAGAGGGGCAGCCAAGGAGGGGATTTGCATGCAGCTGGGTGGCCCCCAAATCTCCTGTTTCCCAAGCAGGGAATGCCTGCTGTGCCCATCAGTGCCCATTTCTAAGTGGGCACCCAGCCTCTGGATCTGCCCTTTCCCAGCCCTGAAAACACACGCAGGCCACACCCTGAGCCCTTCCAACTGTGAACTTTGCTCCCTGTGAGGGCTGAATGCCACATCTGGCTAAGGTGGGAGAAGGCCCGAGGAGGCCTTGGGGGACCTGCCAAGACATAGCAGTGCTCAGCAATGAGCACTCTGCTTTCTTTTGGCTGGACGCACATTCCAGTTTCTGCTTGAGGCCCGGAGAGGTCAGATAGGCGATCCCCGGGGGAAGGCAGAGCAGAGGGTTTTTCGGTGGAGCGTTGGCTCCCTCTGCTGGCCGTCAAGCGTGGAAGGCTAAGCCTTGCTCCAGCTGAGTTCCTGAGCAAGTTTCCAAGCAGGAGGCACTCTGGCTCCACAAGCTAGAGGACTTCCCAGTGGCTCCAGAGTGGGTGGCAAGGGCATGTGAGATGGAGGGTGCTCAGAAGCCACAGGGGAGACTTGAGTGTGGTTGGGTGCAGGTGTGCCAATATGTGTGGGTGTGTGCGCATGTGTGCGAGTGTGTTTTAGTGTGTGTGAGAGTGTGCGTGAGTGCGGGCGTGCGAGTGTGTATGGGTGTGTGCGGGTGTGTGTGTGTGTGTGTGTGCGGGCATGTGCGTGTGTGTTTTGGTGGGGGTAGGTGTGTGTGTGTGTGTGTAGGCGTGTATGTGTATCTGCGGGTGTGTGCGGGTGTGTATAGGATTGTGTGTGTGTGTGGGGTGTGTGTGGGTGTGTGCGGCTGTGTGTGAATGTGTGTGGGTGTGTGCTAGTGTCTTTGGGTGTGTGTGAGTGGGTTTGGGTGTGTGCATGCGTGTGTTAGAGTGAGTGGGACTGTGCAGGGTGTGCAGGTGGGTTCGGGTGTGTGTGGATGTGTGCAGGAGTGTGCAAGTATATGCGGGTATGTGTGGTTGTGTGCAGGTTGTGTGTGTGATTGGGTGTGTTTGGGTTTGTGTGGGTGTTTGTTAGTGTGTGCGAGAGTGTGTGGGTGTGTATGAGTCTGTGTGGGTCTGTGAGAGTGTGTGTGAGTGCAAGTGCGTGTGTGCGGGTGCTTGAGGTTGTGCGCCTGTGCGAGAGGGTGAGTGGTTGTGTGCAGGTGTGTGAGGGTGTGGGTGTGAGGGTGTGTGTGAGTGTGTGCAGGTGTGTGAGGGTGAGTGGGTGTGTGCAGGTGTGTGCGTATGTGTGCGGGTGTGTGTGAGTGTGTGTGAGTGTGTTTGTGTGTGCGAGTGTCTATGGGTGTTTGTGGGTGTGTGCGGTTGAGTGCGACTGTGTGCAGGTGTGTGCGCGTGTGTATGTGTGTGTGCAGGTGAGTGTGGGTATGTGGGTGTGTGCGGGTGTGTGCATGTGTGTATAGGTTTCTGTGTGTGTGTGCGGGTGTGTGTGGGTGCGCTCCCCGGGTGGGCTGAATGTCATGACTGTGTTAGGGGAGAGAAGGCCCAAAGAGGCCTTCAGGGAGCTGCCATGGCATAGCAGTGCTCAGGAAAGAGCACCCTTCTTTCTTTAGGCTGGAGGCACACTCGAGTTTCTGCTTGAGGCAGAGGGACGGCAGAGAGGCCATCACTGGCTGAAGGCAAAGCAGAGAGATTTTCGGTGGAGCGATGGCTCCATCTGCTGGCTGACAAGCGTGGAAGGCGAAGCCTCGCTCCAACTGAGTTCCTGAGGAAGGTCCCAAGCAGGAGGCACTCTGGCTCCACAAGCTAGAGGGTCCTGCTTAGGACTTCCCAGTGGCTCCAGAGTGGATGGCAAGGGCATGTGGGTTGGAGGGTGCTCGGAAGCCGCAGGGGAGGCTTTGGGCACCCAGTGCTCTGTGACAAAACACGCTGCAGGCCCGAGCATCCATGAACTCCTCCAAGGTTTTGGAGCAGGAAATCTGTCCTTAGCAGAAGGCTTCCTGCAAAGGCCTGCAGGCCTTTCTGGGTGGCTAAGCTGCAGCTCCCTTGCAGGCTGCTGGTCCAGGGGCCTGTGTCCCTTGGTCTAAAGTGCTGTAGGAGGAGCTCCTAGCAAGGGGAGAGCAAGCACCTTGTTTCCCTTGAAGAGACTGGCTTGTACATGGGGAGGCCTGCCAGCAGCGAAGACAGCGCAGGCAGCATGGGGGTTTGGCAGGCAGCTAAGAGGCTGCAGGAGTCCTGCATGAAATAGGGGTCATGACTGGTTTCTCCTCAAGGCCCAATGGCAACGTGCACACACAGCCTCTGGACCTGCAGCTCCCGAGCAGTGCAAGAGACCCCCAGGCAGCACCCTGGGGCCTCCTCGGATGAGCTGTGCTCCATAGAGGGCCTGCCTGCTGGCAATGGCCTAGGCCACCCCAGGCCCTAGAGAGGCCCGGCTGAGCCTGGGATGGGCCCTGCCCTCGCAGTGCTCAGGGAAAACCCGTGTTTGAGGCCAGGCTGCAGGCACATTCAATGTTGTGTCTGCTGCAGAGAGACTTCAGCTAGGACTTCCAGGGGGAATGTGAAGCGCTGTGGTTTTTACCTGCAATCCATGTGCCTCACTTGGGGTGCCCGGCCCATCCGTCCCACACTCCTTGGATGTGTGTTCCTCAGACAGCTGGACAGCTGGGGAAGTGGACCTCCCCCAGCAAGGGAGACCTGCCTAGAACATTGCTCTGTGTACAAAGAGGATTCGCTGTGCCTCTGGCACTGGGGAGAGACTTTCTGCACCCAGGAGACACTTGGCACACACAGCGTTTCCCCATGGAAAGTGGTGTGAAAAAGAGCACCCGCCGGGGCTGCATGGCCCTCTGCGGTAGAAGCCCTCCACGCAGCAGGCTGTCATGGACTCGGCTGCAGGCCTTTGTGGCTGGAGAGACTGCAGCTCCTCTGGAGGCTCTGGGCCAATTTTCACTCACCTTCGAGTGCAATAGGCTTGTGGGTTAAGGTGCTTGCAAAGGAAGGCAAGCAGCCTGCTCCTTTCCATTAGGAACACGTGTGGTGAGAGGCTTGGCAGCAGAGAAGAACAAAGAGGGGCAGCCAAGGAGGGGATTTGCATGCAGCTGGGTGGCCCCCAAATCTCCTGTTTCCCAAGCAGGGAATGCCTGCTGTGCCCATCAGTGCCCATTTCTAAGTGGGCACCCAGCCTCTGGATCTGCCCTTTCCCAGCCCTGAAAACACACGCAGGCCACACCCTGAGCCCTTCCAACTGTGAACTTTGCTCCCTGTGAGGGCTGAATGCCACATCTGGCTAAGGTGGGAGAAGGCCCGAGGAGGCCTTGGGGGACCTGCCAAGACATAGCAGTGCTCAGCAATGAGCACTCTGCTTTCTTTTGGCTGGACGCACATTCCAGTTTCTGCTTGAGGCCCGGAGAGGTCAGATAGGCGATCCCCGGGGGAAGGCAGAGCAGAGGGTTTTTCGGTGGAGCGTTGGCTCCCTCTGCTGGCCGTCAAGCGTGGAAGGCTAAGCCTTGCTCCAGCTGAGTTCCTGAGCAAGTTTCCAAGCAGGAGGCACTCTGGCTCCACAAGCTAGAGGACTTCCCAGTGGCTCCAGAGTGGGTGGCAAGGGCATGTGAGTTGGAGGGTGCTCAGAAGCCACAGGGGAGACTTGAGTGTGGTTGGGTGCAGGTGTGCCAATATGTGTGGGTGTGTGCGCATGTGTGCGAGTGTGTTTTAGTGTGTGTGAGAGTGTGCGTGAGTGCGGGCGTGCGAGTGTGTATGGGTGTGTGCGGGTGTGTGTGTGTGTGTGTGTGCGGGCATGTGCGTGTGTGTTTTGGTGGGGGTAGGTGTGTGTGTGTGTGTGTAGGCGTGTATGTGTATCTGCGGGTGTGTGTGGGTGTGTATAGGATTGTGTGTGTGTGTGGGGTGTGTGTGGGTGTGTGCGGCTGTGTGTGAATGTGTGTGGGTGTGTGCTAGTGTCTTTGGGTGTGTGTGAGTGGGTTTGGGTGTGTGCATGCGTGTGTTAGAGTGAGTGGGACTGTGCAGGGTGTGCAGGTGGGTTCGGGTGTGTGTGGATGTGTGCAGGAGTGTGCAAGTATATGCGGGTATGTGTGGTTGTGTGCAGGTTGTGTGTGTGATTGGGTGTGTTTGGGTTTGTGTGGGTGTTTGTTAGTGTGTGCGAGAGTGTGTGGGTGTGTATGAGTCTGTGTGGGTCTGTGAGAGTGTGTGTGAGTGCAAGTGCGTGTGTGCGGGTGCTTGAGGTTGTGCGCCTGTGCGAGAGGGTGAGTGGTTGTGTGCAGGTGTGTGAGGGTGTGGGTGTGAGGGTGTGTGTGAGTGTGTGCAGGTGTGTGAGGGTGAGTGGGTGTGTGCAGGTGTGTGCGTATGTGTGCGGGTGTGTGTGAGTGTGTGTGAGTGTGTTTGTGTGTGCGAGTGTCTATGGGTGTTTGTGGGTGTGTGCGGTTGAGTGCGACTGTGTGCAGGTGTGTGCGCGTGTGTATGTGTGTGTGCAGGTGAGTGTGGGTATGTGGGTGTGTGCGGGTGTGTGCGTGTGTGTATAGGTTTCTGTGTGTGTGTGCGGGTGTGTGTGAGTGTGTGTGAGTGTGTTTGTGTGTGCGAGTGTCTATGGGTGTTTGTGGGTGTGTGCGGTTGAGTGCGACTGTGTGCAGGTGTGTGCGCGTGTGTATGTGTGTGTGCAGGTGAGTGTGGGTATGTGGGTGTGTGCGGGTGTGTGCGTGTGTGTATAGGTTTCTGTGTGTGTGTGCGGGTGTGTGTGGGTGTGCTCCCCGGGTGGGCTGAATGTCATGACTGTGTTAGGGGAGAGAAGGCCCAAAGAGGCCTTCAGGGAGCTGCCATGGCATAGCAGTGCTCAGGAAAGAGCACCCTTCTTTCTTTAGGCTGGAGGCACACTCGAGTTTCTGCTTGAGGCAGAGGGACGGCAGAGAGGCCATCACTGGCTGAAGGCAAAGCAGAGAGATTTTCGGTGGAGCGATGGCTCCATCTGCTGGCTGACAAGCGTGGAAGGCGAAGCCTCGCTCCAACTGAGTTCCTGAGGAAGGTCCCAAGCAGGAGGCACTCTGGCTCCACAAGCTAGAGGGTCCTGCTTAGGACTTCCCAGTGGCTCCAGAGTGGATGGCAAGGGCATGTGGGTTGGAGGGTGCTCGGAAGCCGCAGGGGAGGCTTTGGGCACCCAGTGCTCTGTGACAAAACACGCTGCAGGCCCGAGCATCCATGAACTCCTCCAAGGTTTTGGAGCAGGAAATCTGTCCTTAGCAGAAGGCTTCCTGCAAAGGCCTGCAGGCCTTTCTGGGTGGCTAAGCTGCAGCTCCCTTGCAGGCTGCTGGTCCAGGGGCCTGTGTCCCTTGGTCTAAAGTGCTGTAGGAGGAGCTCCTAGCAAGGGGAGAGCAAGCACCTTGTTTCCCTTGAAGAGACTGGCTTGTACATGGGGAGGCCTGCCAGCAGCGAAGACAGCGCAGGCAGCATGGGGGTTTGGCAGGCAGCTAAGAGGCTGCAGGAGTCCTGCATGAAATAGGGGTCATGACTGGTTTCTCCTCAAGGCCCAATGGCAACGTGCACACACAGCCTCTGGACCTGCAGCTCCCGAGCAGTGCAAGAGACCCCCAGGCAGCACCCTGGGGCCTCCTCGGATGAGCTGTGCTCCATAGAGGGCCTGCCTGCTGGCAATGGCCTAGGCCACCCCAGGCCCTAGAGAGGCCCGGCTGAGCCTGGGATGGGCCCTGCCCTCGCAGTGCTCAGGGAAAACCCGTGTTTGAGGCCAGGCTGCAGGCACATTCAATGTTGTGTCTGCTGCAGAGAGACTTCAGCTAGGACTTCCAGGGGGAATGTGAAGCGCTGTGGTTTTTACCTGCAATCCATGTGCCTCACTTGGGGTGCCCGGCCCATCCGTCCCACACTCCTTGGATGTGTGTTCCTCAGACAGCTGGACAGCTGGGGAAGTGGACCTCCCCCAGCAAGGGAGACCTGCCTAGAACATTGCTCTGTGTACAAAGAGGATTCGCTGTGCCTCTGGCACTGGGGAGAGACTTTCTGCACCCAGGAGACACTTGGCACACACAGCGTTTCCCCATGGAAAGTGGTGTGAAAAAGAGCACCCGCCGGGGCTGCATGGCCCTCTGCGGTAGAAGCCCTCCACGCAGCAGGCTGTCATGGACTCGGCTGCAGGCCTTTGTGGCTGGAGAGACTGCAGCTCCTCTGGAGGCTCTGGGCCAATTTTCACTCACCTTCGAGTGCAATAGGCTTGTGGGTTAAGGTGCTTGCAAAGGAAGGCAAGCAGCCTGCTCCTTTCCATTAGGAACACGTGTGGTGAGAGGCTTGGCAGCAGAGAAGAACAAAGAGGGGCAGCCAAGGAGGGGATTTGCATGCAGCTGGGTGGCCCCCAAATCTCCTGTTTCCCAAGCAGGGAATGCCTGCTGTGCCCATCAGTGCCCATTTCTAAGTGGGCACCCAGCCTCTGGATCTGCCCTTTCCCAGCCCTGAAAACACACGCAGGCCACACCCTGAGCCCTTCCAACTGTGAACTTTGCTCCCTGTGAGGGCTGAATGCCACATCTGGCTAAGGTGGGAGAAGGCCCGAGGAGGCCTTGGGGGACCTGCCAAGACATAGCAGTGCTCAGCAATGAGCACTCTGCTTTCTTTTGGCTGGACGCACATTCCAGTTTCTGCTTGAGGCCCGGAGAGGTCAGATAGGCGATCCCCGGGGGAAGGCAGAGCAGAGGGTTTTTCGGTGGAGCGTTGGCTCCCTCTGCTGGCCGTCAAGCGTGGAAGGCTAAGCCTTGCTCCAGCTGAGTTCCTGAGCAAGTTTCCAAGCAGGAGGCACTCTGGCTCCACAAGCTAGAGGACTTCCCAGTGGCTCCAGAGTGGGTGGCAAGGGCATGTGAGATGGAGGGTGCTCAGAAGCCACAGGGGAGACTTGAGTGTGGTTGGGTGCAGGTGTGCCAATATGTGTGGGTGTGTGCGCATGTGTGCGAGTGTGTTTTAGTGTGTGTGAGAGTGTGCGTGAGTGCGGGCGTGCGAGTGTGTATGGGTGTGTGCGGGTGTGTGTGTGTGTGTGTGTGCAGGCATGTGCGTGTGTGTTTTGGTGGGGGTAGGTGTGTGTGTGTGTGTGTAGGCGTGTATGTGTATCTGCGGGTGTGTGCGGGTGTGTATAGGATTGTGTGTGTGTGTGGGGTGTGTGTGGGTGTGTGCGGCTGTGTGTGAATGTGTGTGGGTGTGTGCTAGTGTCTTTGGGTGTGTGTGAGTGGGTTTGGGTGTGTGCATGCGTGTGTTAGAGTGAGTGGGACTGTGCAGGGTGTGCAGGTGGGTTCGGGTGTGTGTGGATGTGTGCAGGAGTGTGCAAGTATATGCGGGTATGTGTGGTTGTGTGCAGGTTGTGTGTGTGATTGGGTGTGTTTGGGTTTGTGTGGGTGTTTGTTAGTGTGTGCGAGAGTGTGTGGGTGTGTATGAGTCTGTGTGGGTCTGTGAGAGTGTGTGTGAGTGCAAGTGCGTGTGTGCGGGTGCTTGAGGTTGTGCGCCTGTGCGAGAGGGTGAGTGGTTGTGTGCAGGTGTGTGAGGGTGTGGGTGTGAGGGTGTGTGTGAGTGTGTGCAGGTGTGTGAGGGTGAGTGGGTGTGTGCAGGTGTGTGCATATGTGTGCGGGTGTGTGTGAGTGTGTGTGAGTGTGTTTGTGTGTGCGAGTGTCTATGGGTGTTTGTGGGTGTGTGCGGTTGAGTGCGACTGTGTGCAGGTGTGTGCGCGTGTGTATGTGTGTGTGCAGGTGAGTGTGGGTATGTGGGTGTGTGCGGGTGTGTGCGTGTGTGTATAGGTTTCTGTGTGTGTGTGCGGGTGTGTGTGGGTGCGCTCCCCGGGTGGGCTGAATGTCATGACTGTGTTAGGGGAGAGAAGGCCCAAAGAGGCCTTCAGGGAGCTGCCATGGCATAGCAGTGCTCAGGAAAGAGCACCCTTCTTTCTTTAGGCTGGAGGCACACTCGAGTTTCTGCTTGAGGCAGAGGGACAGCAGTGAGGCCATCACTGGCTGAAGGCAAAGCAGAGAGATTTTCGGTGGAGCGATGGCTCCATCTGCTGGCTGACAAGCGTGGAAGGCGAAGCCTCGCTCCAACTGAGTTCCTGAGGAAGGTCCCAAGCAGGAGGCACTCTGGCTCCACAAGCTAGAGGGTCCTGCTTAGGACTTCCCAGTGGCTCCAGAGTGGATGGCAAGGGCATGTGGGTTGGAGGGTGCTCGGAAGCCGCAGGGGAGGCTTTGGGCACCCAGTGCTCTGTGACGAAACACGCTGCAGGCCCGAGCATCCATGAACTCCTCCAAGGTTTTGGAGCAGGAAATCTGTCCTTAGCAGAAGGCTTCCTGCAAAGGCCTGCAGGCCTTTCTGGGTGGCTAAGCTGCAGCTCCCTTGCAGGCTGCTGGTCCAGGGGCCTGTGTTCCTTGGTCTAAAGTGCTGTAGGAGGAGCTCCTAGCAAGGGGAGAGCAAGCACCTTGTTTCCCTTGAAGAGACTGGCTTGTACATGGGGAGGCCTGCCAGCAGCGAAGACAGCGCAGGCAGCATGGGGGTTTGGCAGGCAGCTAAGAGGCTGCAGGAGTCCTGCATGAAATAGGGGTCATGACTGGTTTCTCCTCAAGGCCCAATGGCAACGTGCACACACAGCCTCTGGACCTGCAGCTCCCGAGCAGTGCAAGAGACCCCCAGGCAGCACCCTGGGGCCTCCTCGGATGAGCTGTGCTCCATAGAGGGCCTGCCTGCTGGCAATGGCCTAGGCCACCCCAGGCCCTAGAGAGGCCCGGCTGAGCCTGGGATGGGCCCTGCCCTCGCAGTGCTCAGGGAAAACCCGTGTTTGAGGCCAGGCTGCAGGCACATTCAATGTTGTGTCTGCTGCAGAGAGACTTCAGCTAGGACTTCCAGGGGGAATGTGAAGCGCTGTGGTTTTTACCTGCAATCCATGTGCCTCACTTGGGGTGCCCGGCCCATCCGTCCCACACTCCTTGGATGTGTGTTCCTCAGACAGCTGGACAGCTGGGGAAGTGGACCTCCCCCAGCAAGGGAGACCTGCCTAGAACATTGCTCTGTGTACAAAGAGGATTCGCTGTGCCTCTGGCACTGGGGAGAGACTTTCTGCACCCAGGAGACACTTGGCACACACAGCGTTTCCCCATGGAAAGTGGTGTGAAAAAGAGCACCCGCCGGGGCTGCATGGCCCTCTGCGGTAGAAGCCCTCCACGCAGCAGGCTGTCATGGACTCGGCTGCAGGCCTTTGTGGCTGGAGAGACTGCAGCTCCTCTGGAGGCTCTGGGCCAATTTTCACTCACCTTCGAGTGCAATAGGCTTGTGGGTTAAGGTGCTTGCAAAGGAAGGCAAGCAGCCTGCTCCTTTCCATTAGGAACACGTGTGGTGAGAGGCTTGGCAGCAGAGAAGAACAAAGAGGGGCAGCCAAGGAGGGGATTTGCATGCAGCTGGGTGGCCCCCAAATCTCCTGTTTCCCAAGCAGGGAATGCCTGCTGTGCCCATCAGTGCCCATTTCTAAGTGGGCACCCAGCCTCTGGATCTGCCCTTTCCCAGCCCTGAAAACACACGCAGGCCACACCCTGAGCCCTTCCAACTGTGAACTTTGCTCCCTGTGAGGGCTGAATGCCACATCTGGCTAAGGTGGGAGAAGGCCCGAGGAGGCCTTGGGGGACCTGCCAAGACATAGCAGTGCTCAGCAATGAGCACTCTGCTTTCTTTTGGCTGGACGCACATTCCAGTTTCTGCTTGAGGCCCGGAGAGGTCAGATAGGCGATCCCCGGGGGAAGGCAGAGCAGAGGGTTTTTCGGTGGAGCGTTGGCTCCCTCTGCTGGCCGTCAAGCGTGGAAGGCTAAGCCTTGCTCCAGCTGAGTTCCTGAGCAAGTTTCCAAGCAGGAGGCACTCTGGCTCCACAAGCTAGAGGACTTCCCAGTGGCTCCAGAGTGGGTGGCAAGGGCATGTGAGATGGAGGGTGCTCAGAAGCCACAGGGGAGACTTGAGTGTGGTTGGGTGCAGGTGTGCCAATATGTGTGGGTGTGTGCGCATGTGTGCGAGTGTGTTTTAGTGTGTGTGAGAGTGTGCGTGAGTGCGGGCATGCGAGTGTGTATGGGTGTGTGCGGGTGTGTGTGTGTGTGTGTGTGCGGGCATGTGCGTGTGTGTTTTGGTGGGGGTAGGTGTGTGTGTGTGTGTGTAGGCGTGTATGTGTATCTGCGGGTGTGTGCGGGTGTGTATAGGATTGTGTGTGTGTGTGGGGTGTGTGTGGGTGTGTGCGGCTGTGTGTGAATGTGTGTGGGTGTGTGCTAGTGTCTTTGGGTGTGTGTGAGTGGGTTTGGGTGTGTGCATGCGTGTGTTAGAGTGAGTGGGACTGTGCAGGGTGTGCAGGTGGGTTCGGGTGTGTGTGGATGTGTGCAGGAGTGTGCAAGTATATGCGGGTATGTGTGGTTGTGTGCAGGTTGTGTGTGTGATTGGGTGTGTTTGGGTTTGTGTGGGTGTTTGTTAGTGTGTGCGAGAGTGTGTGGGTGTGTATGAGTCTGTGTGGGTCTGTGAGAGTGTGTGTGAGTGCAAGTGCGTGTGTGCGGGTGCTTGAGGTTGTGCACCTGTGCGAGAGGGTGAGTGGTTGTGTGCAGGTGTGTGAGGGTGTGGGTGTGAGGGTGTGTGTGAGTGTGTGCAGGTGTGTGAGGGTGAGTGGGTGTGTGCAGGTGTGTGCGTATGTGTGCGGGTGTGTGTGAGTGTGTGTGAGTGTGTTTGTGTGTGCGAGTGTCTATGGGTGTTTGTGGGTGTGTGCGGTTGAGTGCGACTGTGTGCAGGTGTGTGCGCGTGTGTATGTGTGTGTGCAGGTGAGTGTGGGTATGTGGGTGTGTGCGGGTGTGTGCGTGTGTGTATAGGTTTCTGTGTGTGTGTGCGGGTGTGTGTGGGTGCGCTCCCCGGGTGGGCTGAATGTCATGACTGTGTTAGGGGAGAGAAGGCCCAAAGAGGCCTTCAGGGAGCTGCCATGGCATAGCAGTGCTCAGGAAAGAGCACCCTTCTTTCTTTAGGCTGGAGGCACACTCGAGTTTCTGCTTGAGGCAGAGGGACAGCAGTGAGGCCATCACTGGCTGAAGGCAAAGCAGAGAGATTTTCGGTGGAGCGATGGCTCCATCTGCTGGCTGACAAGCGTGGAAGGTGAAGCCTCGCTCCAACTGAGTTCCTGAGGAAGGTCCCAAGCAGGAGGCACTCTGGCTCCACAAGCTAGAGGGTCCTGCTTAGGACTTCCCAGTGGCTCCAGAGTGGATGGCAAGGGCATGTGGGTTGGAGGGTGCTCGGAAGCCGCAGGGGAGGCTTTGGGCACCCAGTGCTCTGTGACGAAACACGCTGCAGGCCCGAGCATCCATGAACTCCTCCAAGGTTTTGGAGCAGGAAATCTGTCCTTAGCAGAAGGCTTCCTGCAAAGGCCTGCAGGCCTTTCTGGGTGGCTAAGCTGCAGCTCCCTTGCAGGCTGCTGGTCCAGGGGCCTGTGTCCCTTGGTCTAAAGTGCTGTAGGAGGAGCTCCTAGCAAGGGGAGAGCAAGCACCTTGTTTCCCTTGAAGAGACTGGCTTGTACATGGGGAGGCCTGCCAGCAGCGAAGACAGCGCAGGCAGCATGGGGGTTTGGCAGGCAGCTAAGAGGCTGCAGGAGTCCTGCATGAAATAGGGGTCATGACTGGTTTCTCCTCAAGGCCCAATGGCAACGTGCACACACAGCCTCTGGACCTGCAGCTCCCGAGCAGTGCAAGAGACCCCCAGGCAGCACCCTGGGGCCTCCTCGGATGAGCTGTGCTCCATAGAGGGCCTGCCTGCTGGCAATGGCCTAGGCCACCCCAGGCCCTAGAGAGGCCCGGCTGAGCCTGGGATGGGCCCTGCCCTCGCAGTGCTCAGGGAAAACCCGTGTTTGAGGCCAGGCTGCAGGCACATTCAATGTTGTGTCTGCTGCAGAGAGACTTCAGCTAGGACTTCCAGGGGGAATGTGAAGCGCTGTGGTTTTTACCTGCAATCCATGTGCCTCACTTGGGGTGCCCGGCCCATCCGTCCCACACTCCTTGGATGTGTGTTCCTCAGACAGCTGGACAGCTGGGGAAGTGGACCTCCCCCAGCAAGGGAGACCTGCCTAGAACATTGCTCTGTGTACAAAGAGGATTCGCTGTGCCTCTGGCACTGGGGAGAGACTTTCTGCACCCAGGAGACACTTGGCACACACAGCGTTTCCCCATGGAAAGTGGTGTGAAAAAGAGCACCCACCGGGGCTGCATGGCCCTCTGCGGTAGAAGCCCTCCACGCAGCAGGCTGTCATGGACTCGGCTGCAGGCCTTTGTGGCTGGAGAGACTGCAGCTCCTCTGGAGGCTCTGGGCCAATTTTCACTCACCTTCGAGTGCAATAGGCTTGTGGGTTAAGGTGCTTGCAAAGGAAGGCAAGCAGCCTGCTCCTTTCCATTAGGAACACGTGTGGTGAGAGGCTTGGCAGCAGAGAAGAACAAAGAGGGGCAGCCAAGGAGGGGATTTGCATGCAGCTGGGTGGCCCCCAAATCTCCTGTTTCCCAAGCAGGGAATGCCTGCTGTGCCCATCAGTGCCCATTTCTAAGTGGGCACCCAGCCTCTGGATCTGCCCTTTCCCAGCCCTGAAAACACACGCAGGCCACACCCTGAGCCCTTCCAACTGTGAACTTTGCTCCCTGTGAGGGCTGAATGCCACATCTGGCTAAGGTGGGAGAAGGCCCGAGGAGGCCTTGGGGGACCTGCCAAGACATAGCAGTGCTCAGCAATGAGCACTCTGCTTTCTTTTGGCTGGACGCACATTCCAGTTTCTGCTTGAGGCCCGGAGAGGTCAGATAGGCGATCCCCGGGGGAAGGCAGAGCAGAGGGTTTTTCGGTGGAGCGTTGGCTCCCTCTGCTGGCCGTCAAGCGTGGAAGGCTAAGCCTTGCTCCAGCTGAGTTCCTGAGCAAGTTTCCAAGCAGGAGGCACTCTGGCTCCACAAGCTAGAGGACTTCCCAGTGGCTCCAGAGTGGGTGGCAAGGGCATGTGAGTTGGAGGGTGCTCAGAAGCCACAGGGGAGACTTGAGTGTGGTTGGGTGCAGGTGTGCCAATATGTGTGGGTGTGTGCGCATGTGTGCGAGTGTGTTTTAGTGTGTGTGAGAGTGTGCATGAGTGCGGGCGTGCGAGTGTGTATGGGTGTGTGCGGGTGTGTGTGTGTGTGTGCGGGCATGTGCGTGTGTGTTTTGGTGGGGGTAGGTGTGTGTGTGTGTGTGTAGGCGTGTATGTGTATCTGCAGGTGTGTGCGGGTGTGTATAGGATTGTGTGTGTGTGTGGGGTGTGTGTGGGTGTGTGCGGCTGTGTGTGAATGTGTGTGGGTGTGTGCTAGTGTCTTTGGGTGTGTGTGAGTGGGTTTGGGTGTGTGCATGCGTGTGTTAGAGTGAGTGGGACTGTGCAGGGTGTGCAGGTGGGTTCGGGTGTGTGTGGATGTGTGCAGGAGTGTGCAAGTATATGCGGGTATGTGTGGTTGTGTGCAGGTTGTGTGTGTGATTGGGTGTGTTTGGGTTTGTGTGGGTGTTTGTTAGTGTGTGCGAGAGTGTGTGGGTGTGTATGAGTCTGTGTGGGTCTGTGAGAGTGTGTGTGAGTGCAAGTGCGTGTGTGCGGGTGCTTGAGGTTGTGCGCCTGTGCGAGAGGGTGAGTGGTTGTGTGCAGGTGTGTGAGGGTGTGGGTGTGAGGGTGTGTGTGAGTGTGTGCAGGTGTGTGAGGGTGAGTGGGTGTGTGCAGGTGTGTGCGTATGTGTGCGGGTGTGTGTGAGTGTGTGTGAGTGTGTTTGTGTGTGCGAGTGTCTATGGGTGTTTGTGGGTGTGTGCGGTTGAGTGCGACTGTGTGCAGGTGTGTGCGCGTGTGTATGTGTGTGTGCAGGTGAGTGTGGGTATGTGGGTGTGTGCGGGTGTGTGCGTGTGTGTATAGGTTTCTGTGTGTGTGTGCGGGTGTGTGTGGGTGCGCTCCCCGGGTGGGCTGAATGTCATGACTGTGTTAGGGGAGAGAAGGCCCAAAGAGGCCTTCATGGAGCTGCCATGGCATAGCAGTGCTCAGGAAAGAGCACCCTTCTTTCTTTAGGCTGGAGGCACACTCGAGTTTCTGCTTGAGGCAGAGGGACGGCAGAGAGGCCATCACTGGCTGAAGGCAAAGCAGAGAGATTTTCGGTGGAGCGATGGCTCCATCTGCTGGCTGACAAGCGTGGAAGGTGAAGCCTCGCTCCAACTGAGTTCCTGAGGAAGGTCCCAAGCAGGAGGCACTCTGGCTCCACAAGCTAGAGGGTCCTGCTTAGGACTTCCCAGTGGCTCCAGAGTGGATGGCAAGGGCATGTGGGTTGGAGGGTGCTCGGAAGCCGCAGGGGAGGCTTTGGGCACCCAGTGCTCTGTGACGAAACACGCTGCAGGCCCGAGCATCCATGAACTCCTCCAAGGTTTTGGAGCAGGAAATCTGTCCTTAGCAGAAGGCTTCCTGCAAAGGCCTGCAGGCCTTTCTGGGTGGCTAAGCTGCAGCTCCCTTGCAGGCTGCTGGTCCAGGGGCCTGTGTCCCTTGGTCTAAAGTGCTGTAGGAGGAGCTCCTAGCAAGGGGAGAGCAAGCACCTTGTTTCCCTTGAAGAGACTGGCTTGTACATGGGGAGGCCTGCCAGCAGCGAAGACAGCGCAGGCAGCATGGGGGTTTGGCAGGCATTTAAGAGGCTGCAGGAGTCCTGCATGAAATAGGGGTCATGACTGGTTTCTCCTCAAGGCCCAATGGCAACGTGCACACACAGCCTCTGGACCTGCAGCTCCCGAGCAGTGCAAGAGACCCCCAGGCAGCACCCTGGGGCCTCCTCGGATGAGCTGTGCTCCATAGAGGGCCTGCCTGCTGGCAATGGCCTAGGCCACCCCAGGCCCTAGAGAGGCCCGGCTGAGCCTGGGATGGGCCCTGCCCTCGCAGTGCTCAGGGAAAACCCGTGTTTGAGGCCAGGCTGCAGGCACATTCAATGTTGTGTCTGCTGCAGAGAGACTTCAGCTAGGACTTCCAGGGGGAATGTGAAGCGCTGTGGTTTTTACCTGCAATCCATGTGCCTCACTTGGGGTGCCCGGCCCATCCGTCCCACACTCCTTGGATGTGTGTTCCTCAGACAGCTGGACAGCTGGGGAAGTGGACCTCCCCCAGCAAGGGAGACCTGCCTAGAACATTGCTCTGTGTACAAAGAGGATTCGCTGTGCCTCTGGCACTGGGGAGAGACTTTCTGCACCCAGGAGACACTTGGCACACACAGCGTTTCCCCATGGAAAGTGGTGTGAAAAAGAGCACCCGCCGGGGCTGCATGGCCCTCTGCGGTAGAAGCCCTCCACGCAGCAGGCTGTCATGGACTCGGCTGCAGGCCTTTGTGGCTGGAGAGACTGCAGCTCCTCTGGAGGCTCTGGGCCAATTTTCACTCACCTTCGAGTGCAATAGGCTTGTGGGTTAAGGTGCTTGCAAAGGAAGGCAAGCAGCCTGCTCCTTTCCATTAGGAACACGTGTGGTGAGAGGCTTGGCAGCAGAGAAGAACAAAGAGGGGCAGCCAAGGAGGGGATTTGCATGCAGCTGGGTGGCCCCCAAATCTCCTGTTTCCCAAGCAGGGAATGCCTGCTGTGCCCATCAGTGCCCATTTCTAAGTGGGCACCCAGCCTCTGGATCTGCCCTTTCCCAGCCCTGAAAACACACGCAGGCCACACCCTGAGCCCTTCCAACTGTGAACTTTGCTCCCTGTGAGGGCTGAATGCCACATCTGGCTAAGGTGGGAGAAGGCCCGAGGAGGCCTTGGGGGACCTGCCAAGACATAGCAGTGCTCAGCAATGAGCACTCTGCTTTCTTTTGGCTGGACGCACATTCCAGTTTCTGCTTGAGGCCCGGAGAGGTCAGATAGGCGATCCCCGGGGGAAGGCAGAGCAGAGGGTTTTTCGGTGGAGCGTTGGCTCCCTCTGCTGGCCGTCAAGCGTGGAAGGCTAAGCCTTGCTCCAGCTGAGTTCCTGAGCAAGTTTCCAAGCAGGAGGCACTCTGGCTCCACAAGCTAGAGGACTTCCCAGTGGCTCCAGAGTGGGTGGCAAGGGCATGTGAGATGGAGGGTGCTCAGAAGCCACAGGGGAGACTTGAGTGTGGTTGGGTGCAGGTGTGCCAATATGTGTGGGTGTGTGCGCATGTGTGCGAGTGTGTTTTAGTGTGTGTGAGAGTGTGCGTGAGTGCGGGCATGCGAGTGTGTATGGGTGTGTGCGGGTGTGTGTGTGTGTGTGTGTGCGGGCATGTGCGTGTGTGTTTTGGTGGGGGTAGGTGTGTGTGTGTGTGTAGGCGTGTATGTGTATCTGCGGGTGTGTGCGGGTGTGTATAGGATTGTGTGTGTGTGTGGGGTGTGTGTGGGTGTGTGCGGCTGTGTGTGAATGTGTGTGGGTGTGTGCTAGTGTCTTTGGGTGTGTGTGAGTGGGTTTGGGTGTGTGCATGCGTGTGTTAGAGTGAGTGGGACTGTGCAGGGTGTGCAGGTGGGTTCGGGTGTGTGTGGATGTGTGCAGGAGTGTGCAAGTATATGCGGGTATGTGTGGTTGTGTGCAGGTTGTGTGTGTGATTGGGTGTGTTTGGGTTTGTGTGGGTGTTTGTTAGTGTGTGCGAGAGTGTGTGGGTGTGTATGAGTCTGTGTGGGTCTGTGAGAGTGTGTGTGAGTGCAAGTGCGTGTGTGCGGGTGCTTGAGGTTGTGCGCCTGTGCGAGAGGGTGAGTGGTTGTGTGCAGGTGTGTGAGGGTGTGGGTGTGAGGGTGTGTGTGAGTGTGTGCAGGTGTGTGAGGGTGAGTGGGTGTGTGCAGGTGTGTGCGTATGTGTGCGGGTGTGTGTGAGTGTGTGTGAGTGTGTTTGTGTGTGCGAGTGTCTATGGGTGTTTGTGGGTGTGTGCGGTTGAGTGCGACTGTGTGCAGGTGTGTGCGCGTGTGTATGTGTGTGTGCAGGTGAGTGTGGGTATGTGGGTGTGTGCGGGTGTGTGCGTGTGTGTATAGGTTTCTGTGTGTGTGTGCGGGTGTGTGTGGGTGCGCTCCCCGGGTGGGCTGAATGTCATGACTGTGTTAGGGGAGAGAAGGCCCAAAGAGGCCTTCAGGGAGCTGCCATGGCATAGCAGTGCTCAGGAAAGAGCACCCTTCTTTCTTTAGGCTGGAGGCACACTCGAGTTTCTGCTTGAGGCAGAGGGACAGCAGAGAGGCCATCACTGGCTGAAGGCAAAGCAGAGAGATTTTCGGTGGAGCGATGGCTCCATCTGCTGGCTGACAAGCGTGGAAGGCGAAGCCTCGCTCCAACTGAGTTCCTGAGGAAGGTCCCAAGCAGGAGGCACTCTGGCTCCACAAGCTAGAGGGTCCTGCTTAGGACTTCCCAGTGGCTCCAGAGTGGATGGCAAGGGCATGTGGGTTGGAGGGTGCTCGGAAGCCGCAGGGGAGGCTTTGGGCACCCAGTGCTCTGTGACGAAACACGCTGCAGGCCCGAGCATCCATGAACTCCTCCAAGGTTTTGGAGCAGGAAATCTGTCCTTAGCAGAAGGCTTCCTGCAAAGGCCTGCAGGCCTTTCTGGGTGGCTAAGCTGCAGCTCCCTTGCAGGCTGCTGGTCCAGGGGCCTGTGTCCCTTGGTCTAAAGTGCTGTAGGAGGAGCTCCTAGCAAGGGGAGAGCAAGCACCTTGTTTCCCTTGAAGAGACTGGCTTGTACATGGGGAGGCCTGCCAGCAGCGAAGACAGCGCAGGCAGCATGGGGGTTTGGCAGGCAGCTAAGAGGCTGCAGGAGTCCTGCATGAAATAGGGGTCATGACTGGTTTCTCCTCAAGGCCCAATGGCAACGTGCACACACAGCCTCTGGACCTGCAGCTCCCGAGCAGTGCAAGAGACCCCCAGGCAGCACCCTGGGGCCTCCTCGGATGAGCTGTGCTCCATAGAGGGCCTGCCTGCTGGCAATGGCCTAGGCCACCCCAGGCCCTAGAGAGGCCCGGCTGAGCCTGGGATGGGCCCTGCCCTCGCAGTGCTCAGGGAAAACCCGTGTTTGAGGCCAGGCTGCAGGCACATTCAATGTTGTGTCTGCTGCAGAGAGACTTCAGCTAGGACTTCCAGGGGGAATGTGAAGCGCTGTGGTTTTTACCTGCAATCCATGTGCCTCACTTGGGGTGCCCGGCCCATCCGTCCCACACTCCTTGGATGTGTGTTCCTCAGACAGCTGGACAGCTGGGGAAGTGGACCTCCCCCAGCAAGGGAGACCTGCCTAGAACATTGCTCTGTGTACAAAGAGGATTCGCTGTGCCTCTGGCACTGGGGAGAGACTTTCTGCACCCAGGAGACACTTGGCACACACAGCGTTTCCCCATGGAAAGTGGTGTGAAAAAGAGCACCCGCCGGGGCTGCATGGCCCTCTGCGGTAGAAGCCCTCCACGCAGCAGGCTGTCATGGACTCGGCTGCAGGCCTTTGTGGCTGGAGAGACTGCAGCTCCTCTGGAGGCTCTGGGCCAATTTTCACTCACCTTCGAGTGCAATAGGCTTGTGGGTTAAGGTGCTTGCAAAGGAAGGCAAGCAGCCTGCTCCTTTCCATTAGGAACACGTGTGGTGAGAGGCTTGGCAGCAGAGAAGAACAAAGAGGGGCAGCCAAGGAGGGGATTTGCATGCAGCTGGGTGGCCCCCAAATCTCCTGTTTCCCAAGCAGGGAATGCCTGCTGTGCCCATCAGTGCCCATTTCTAAGTGGGCATCCAGCCTCTGGATCTGCCCTTTCCCAGCCCTGAAAACACACGCAGGCCACACCCTGAGCCCTTCCAACTGTGAACTTTGCTCCCTGTGAGGGCTGAATGCCACATCTGGCTAAGGTGGGAGAAGGCCCGAGGAGGCCTTGGGGGACCTGCCAAGACATAGCAGTGCTCAGCAATGAGCACTCTGCTTTCTTTTGGCTGGACGCACATTCCAGTTTCTGCTTGAGGCCCGGAGAGGTCAGATAGGCGATCCCCGGGGGAAGGCAGAGCAGAGGGTTTTTCGGTGGAGCGTTGGCTCCCTCTGCTGGCCGTCAAGCGTGGAAGGCTAAGCCTTGCTCCAGCTGAGTTCCTGAGCAAGTTTCCAAGCAGGAGGCACTCTGGCTCCACAAGCTAGAGGACTTCCCAGTGGCTCCAGAGTGGGTGGCAAGGGCATGTGAGTTGGAGGGTGCTCAGAAGCCACAGGGGAGACTTGAGTGTGGTTGGGTGCAGGTGTGCCAATATGTGTGGGTGTGTGCGCATGTGTGCGAGTGTGTTTTAGTGTGTGTGAGAGTGTGCGTGAGTGCGGGCGTGCGAGTGTGTATGGGTGTGTGCGGGTGTGTGTGTGTGTGTGCGGGCATGTGCGTGTGTGTTTTGGTGGGGGTAGGTGTGTGTGTGTGTGTGTAGGCGTGTATGTGTATCTGCGGGTGTGTGCGGGTGTGTATAGGATTGTGTGTGTGTGTGGGGTGTGTGTGGGTGTGTGCGGCTGTGTGTGAATGTGTGTGGGTGTGTGCTAGTGTCTTTGGGTGTGTGTGAGTGGGTTTGGGTGTGTGCATGCGTGTGTTAGAGTGAGTGGGACTGTGCAGGGTGTGCAGGTGGGTTCGGGTGTGTGTGGATGTGTGCAGGAGTGTGCAAGTATATGCGGGTATGTGTGGTTGTGTGCAGGTTGTGTGTGTGATTGGGTGTGTTTGGGTTTGTGTGGGTGTTTGTTAGTGTGTGCGAGAGTGTGTGGGTGTGTATGAGTCTGTGTGGGTCTGTGAGAGTGTGTGTGAGTGCAAGTGCTTGTGTGTGGGTGCTTGAGGTTGTGCGCCTGTGCAAGAGGGTGAGTGGTTGTGTGCAGGTGTGTGAGGGTGTGGGTGTGAGGGTGTGTGTGAGTGTGTGCAGGTGTGTGAGGGTGAGTGGGTGTGTGCAGGTGTGTGCGTATGTGTGCGGGTGTGTGTGAGTGTGTGTGAGTGTGTTTGTGTGTGCGAGTGTCTATGGGTGTTTGTGGGTGTGTGCGGTTGAGTGCGACTGTGTGCAGGTGTGTGCGCGTGTGTATGTGTGTGTGCAGGTGAGTGTGGGTATGTGGGTGTGTGCGGGTGTGTGCGTGTGTGTATAGGTTTCTGTGTGTGTGTGCGGGTGTGTGTGGGTGCGCTCCCCGGGTGGGCTGAATGTCATGACTGTGTTAGGGGAGAGAAGGCCCAAAGAGGCCTTCAGGGAGCTGCCATGGCATAGCAGTGCTCAGGAAAGAGCACCCTTCTTTCTTTAGGCTGGAGGCACACTCGAGTTTCTGCTTGAGGCAGAGGGACGGCAGAGAGGCCATCACTGGCTGAAGGCAAAGCAGAGAGATTTTCGGTGGAGCGATGGCTCCATCTGCTGGCTGACAAGTGTGGAAGGCGAAGCCTCGCTCCAACTGAGTTCCTGAGGAAGGTCCCAAGCAGGAGGCACTCTGGCTCCACAAGCTAGAGGGTCCTGCTTAGGACTTCCCAGTGGCTCCAGAGTGGATGGCAAGGGCATGTGGGTTGGAGGGTGCTCGGAAGCCGCAGGGGAGGCTTTGGGCACCCAGTGCTCTGTGACGAAACACGCTGCAGGCCCGAGCATCCATGAACTCCTCCAAGGTTTTGGAGCAGGAAATCTGTCCTTAGCAGAAGGCTTCCTGCAAAGGCCTGCAGGCCTTTCTGGGTGGCTAAGCTGCAGCTCCCTTGCAGGCTGCTGGTCCAGGGGCCTGTGTTCCTTGGTCTAAAGTGCTGTAGGAGGAGCTCCTAGCAAGGGGAGAGCAAGCACCTTGTTTCCCTTGAAGAGACTGGCTTGTACATGGGGAGGCCTGCCAGCAGCGAAGACAGCGCAGGCAGCATGGGGGTTTGGCAGGCAGCTAAGAGGCTGCAGGAGTCCTGCATGAAATAGGGGTCATGACTGGTTTCTCCTCAAGGCCCAATGGCAACGTGCACACACAGCCTCTGGACCTGCAGCTCCCGAGCAGTGCAAGAGACCCCCAGGCAGCACCCTGGGGCCTCCTCGGATGAGCTGTGCTCCATAGAGGGCCTGCCTGCTGGCAATGGCCTAGGCCACCCCAGGCCCTAGAGAGGCCCGGCTGAGCCTGGGATGGGCCCTGCCCTCGCAGTGCTCAGGGAAAACCCGTGTTTGAGGCCAGGCTGCAGGCACATTCAATGTTGTGTCTGCTGCAGAGAGACTTCAGCTAGGACTTCCAGGGGGAATGTGAAGCGCTGTGGTTTTTACCTGCAATCCATGTGCCTCACTTGGGGTGCCCGGCCCATCCGTCCCACACTCCTTGGATGTGTGTTCCTCAGACAGCTGGACAGCTGGGGAAGTGGACCTCCCCCAGCAAGGGAGACCTGCCTAGAACATTGCTCTGTGTACAAAGAGGATTCGCTGTGCCTCTGGCACTGGGGAGAGACTTTCTGCACCCAGGAGACACTTGGCACACACAGCGTTTCCCCATGGAAAGTGGTGTGAAAAAGAGCACCCGCCGGGGCTGCATGGCCCTCTGCGGTAGAAGCCCTCCACGCAGCAGGCTGTCATGGACTCGGCTGCAGGCCTTTGTGGCTGGAGAGACTGCAGCTCCTCTGGAGGCTCTGGGCCAATTTTCACTCACCTTCGAGTGCAATAGGCTTGTGGGTTAAGGTGCTTGCAAAGGAAGGCAAGCAGCCTGCTCCTTTCCATTAGGAACACGTGTGGTGAGAGGCTTGGCAGCAGAGAAGAACAAAGAGGGGCAGCCAAGGAGGGGATTTGCATGCAGCTGGGTGGCCCCCAAATCTCCTGTTTCCCAAGCAGGGAATGCCTGCTGTGCCCATCAGTGCCCATTTCTAAGTGGGCACCCAGCCTCTGGATCTGCCCTTTCCCAGCCCTGAAAACACACGCAGGCCACACCCTGAGCCCTTCCAACTGTGAACTTTGCTCCCTGTGAGGGCTGAATGCCACATCTGGCTAAGGTGGGAGAAGGCCCGAGGAGGCCTTGGGGGACCTGCCAAGACATAGCAGTGCTCAGCAATGAGCACTCTGCTTTCTTTTGGCTGGACGCACATTCCAGTTTCTGCTTGAGGCCCGGAGAGGTCAGATAGGCGATCCCCGGGGGAAGGCAGAGCAGAGGGTTTTTCGGTGGAGCGTTGGCTCCCTCTGCTGGCCGTCAAGCGTGGAAGGCTAAGCCTTGCTCCAGCTGAGTTCCTGAGCAAGTTTCCAAGCAGGAGGCACTCTGGCTCCACAAGCTAGAGGACTTCCCAGTGGCTCCAGAGTGGGTGGCAAGGGCATGTGAGATGGAGGGTGCTCAGAAGCCACAGGGGAGACTTGAGTGTGGTTGGGTGCAGGTGTGCCAATATGTGTGGGTGTGTGCGCATGTGTGCGAGTGTGTTTTAGTGTGTGTGAGAGTGTGCGTGAGTGCGGGCGTGCGAGTGTGTATGGGTGTGTGCGGGTGTGTGTGTGTGTGTGTGTGCGGGCATGTGCGTGTGTGTTTTGGTGGGGGTAGGTGTGTGTGTGTGTGTGTAGGCGTGTATGTGTATCTGCGGGTGTGTGCGGGTGTGTATAGGATTGTGTGTGTGTGTGGGGTGTGTGTGGGTGTGTGCGGCTGTGTGTGAATGTGTGTGGGTGTGTGCTAGTGTCTTTGGGTGTGTGTGAGTGGGTTTGGGTGTGTGCATGCGTGTGTTAGAGTGAGTGGGACTGTGCAGGGTGTGCAGGTGGGTTCGGGTGTGTGTGGATGTGTGCAGGAGTGTGCAAGTATATGCGGGTATGTGTGGTTGTGTGCAGGTTGTGTGTGTGATTGGGTGTGTTTGGGTTTGTGTGGGTGTTTGTTAGTGTGTGCGAGAGTGTGTGGGTGTGTATGAGTCTGTGTGGGTCTGTGAGAGTGTGTGTGAGTGCAAGTGCGTGTGTGCGGGTGCTTGAGGTTGTGCGCCTGTGCGAGAGGGTGAGTGGTTGTGTGCAGGTGTGTGAGGGTGTGGGTGTGAGGGTGTGTGTGAGTGTGTGCAGGTGTGTGAGGGTGAGTGGGTGTGTGCAGGTGTGTGCGTATGTGTGTGGGTGTGTGTGAGTGTGTGTGAGTGTGTTTGTGTGTGCGAGTGTCTATGGGTGTTTGTGGGTGTGTGCGGTTGAGTGCGACTGTGTGCAGGTGTGTGCGCGTGTGTATGTGTGTGTGCAGGTGAGTGTGGGTATGTGGGTGTGTGCGGGTGTGTGCGTGTGTGTATAGGTTTCTGTGTGTGTGTGCGGGTGTGTGTGGCTGCGCTCCCCGGGTGGGCTGAATGTCATGACTGTGTTAGGGGAGAGAAGGCCCAAAGAGGCCTTCAGGGAGCTGCCATGGCATAGCAGTGCTCAGGAAAGAGCACCCTTCTTTCTTTAGGCTGGAGGCACACTCGAGTTTCTGCTTGAGGCAGAGGGACAGCAGTGAGGCCATCACTGGCTGAAGGCAAAGCAGAGAGATTTTCGGTGGAGCGATGGCTCCATCTGCTGGCTGACAAGCGTGGAAGGCGAAGCCTCGCTCCAACTGAGTTCCTGAGGAAGGTCCCAAGCAGGAGGCACTCTGGCTCCACAAGCTAGAGGGTCCTGCTTAGGACTTCCCAGTGGCTCCAGAGTGGATGGCAAGGGCATGTGGGTTGGAGGGTGCTCGGAAGCCGCAGGGGAGGCTTTGGGCACCCAGTGCTCTGTGACGAAACACGCTGCAGGCCCGAGCATCCATGAACTCCTCCAAGGTTTTGGAGCAGGAAATCTGTCCTTAGCAGAAGGCTTCCTGCAAAGGCCTGCAGGCCTTTCTGGGTGGCTAAGCTGCAGCTCCCTTGCAGGCTGCTGGTCCAGGGGCCTGTGTCCCTTGGTCTAAAGTGCTGTAGGAGGAGCTCCTAGCAAGGGGAGAGCAAGCACCTTGTTTCCCTTGAAGAGACTGGCTTGTACATGGGGAGGCCTGCCAGCAGCGAAGACAGCGCAGGCAGCATGGGGGTTTGGCAGGCAGCTAAGAGGCTGCAGGAGTCCTGCATGAAATAGGGGTCATGACTGGTTTCTCCTCAAGGCCCAATGGCAACGTGCACACACAGCCTCTGGACCTGCAGCTCCCGAGCAGTGCAAGAGACCCCCAGGCAGCACCCTGGGGCCTCCTCGGATGAGCTGTGCTCCATAGAGGGCCTGCCTGCTGGCAATGGCCTAGGCCACCCCAGGCCCTAGAGAGGCCCGGCTGAGCCTGGGATGGGCCCTGCCCTCGCAGTGCTCAGGGAAAACCCGTGTTTGAGGCCAGGCTGCAGGCACATTCAATGTTGTGTCTGCTGCAGAGAGACTTCAGCTAGGACTTCCAGGGGGAATGTGAAGCGCTGTGGTTTTTACCTGCAATCCATGTGCCTCACTTGGGGTGCCCGGCCCATCCGTCCCACACTCCTTGGATGTGTGTTCCTCAGACAGCTGGACAGCTGGGGAAGTGGACCTCCCCCAGCAAGGGAGACCTGCCTAGAACATTGCTCTGTGTACAAAGAGGATTCGCTGTGCCTCTGGCACTGGGGAGAGACTTTCTGCACCCAGGAGACACTTGGCACACACAGCGTTTCCCCATGGAAAGTGGTGTGAAAAAGAGCACCCGCCGGGGCTGCATGGCCCTCTGCGGTAGAAGCCCTCCACGCAGCAGGCTGTCATGGACTCGGCTGCAGGCCTTTGTGGCTGGAGAGACTGCAGCTCCTCTGGAGGCTCTGGGCCAATTTTCACTCACCTTCGAGTGCAATAGGCTTGTGGGTTAAGGTGCTTGCAAAGGAAGGCAAGCAGCCTGCTCCTTTCCATTAGGAACACGTGTGGTGAGAGGCTTGGCAGCAGAGAAGAACAAAGAGGGGCAGCCAAGGAGGGGATTTGCATGCAGCTGGGTGGCCCCCAAATCTCCTGTTTCCCAAGCAGGGAATGCCTGCTGTGCCCATCAGTGCCCATTTCTAAGTGGGCACCCAGCCTCTGGATCTGCCCTTTCCCAGCCCTGAAAACACACGCAGGCCACACCCTGAGCCCTTCCAACTGTGAACTTTGCTCCCTGTGAGGGCTGAATGCCACATCTGGCTAAGGTGGGAGAAGGCCCGAGGAGGCCTTGGGGGACCTGCCAAGACATAGCAGTGCTCAGCAATGAGCACTCTGCTTTCTTTTGGCTGGACGCACATTCCAGTTTCTGCTTGAGGCCCGGAGAGGTCAGATAGGCGATCCCCGGGGGAAGGCAGAGCAGAGGGTTTTTCGGTGGAGCGTTGGCTCCCTCTGCTGGCCGTCAAGCGTGGAAGGCTAAGCCTTGCTCCAGCTGAGTTCCTGAGCAAGTTTCCAAGCAGGAGGCACTCTGGCTCCACAAGCTAGAGGACTTCCCAGTGGCTCCAGAGTGGGTGGCAAGGGCATGTGAGATGGAGGGTGCTCAGAAGCCACAGGGGAGACTTGAGTGTGGTTGGGTGCAGGTGTGCCAATATGTGTGGGTGTGTGCGCATGTGTGCGAGTGTGTTTTAGTGTGTGTGAGAGTGTGCGTGAGTGCGGGCGTGCGAGTGTGTATGGGTGTGTGCGGGTGTGTGTGTGTGTGTGTGTGTGCGGGCATGTGCGTGTGTGTTTTGGTGGGGGTAGGTGTGTGTGTGTGTGTGTAGGCGTGTATGTGTATCTGCGGGTGTGTGCGGGTGTGTATAGGATTGTGTGTGTGTGTGGGGTGTGTGTGGGTGTGTGCGGCTGTGTGTGAATGTGTGTGGGTGTGTGCTAGTGTCTTTGGGTGTGTGTGAGTGGGTTTGGGTGTGTGCATGCGTGTGTTAGAGTGAGTGGGACTGTGCAGGGTGTGCAGGTGGGTTCGGGTGTGTGTGGATGTGTGCAGGAGTGTGCAAGTATATGCGGGTATGTGTGGTTGTGTGCAGGTTGTGTGTGTGATTGGGTGTGTTTGGGTTTGTGTGGGTGTTTGTTAGTGTGTGCGAGAGTGTGTGGGTGTGTATGAGTCTGTGTGGGTCTGTGAGAGTGTGTGTGAGTGCAAGTGCGTGTGTGCGGGTGCTTGAGGTTGTGCGCCTGTGCGAGAGGGTGAGTGGTTGTGTGCAGGTGTGTGAGGGTGTGGGTGTGAGGGTGTGTGTGAGTGTGTGCAGGTGTGTGAGGGTGAGTGGGTGTGTGCAGGTGTGTGCGTATGTGTGCGGGTGTGTGTGAGTGTGTGTGAGTGTGTTTGTGTGTGCGAGTGTCTATGGGTGTTTGTGGGTGTGTGCGGTTGAGTGCGACTGTGTGCAGGTGTGTGCGCGTGTGTATGTGTGTGTGCAGGTGAGTGTGGGTATGTGGGTGTGTGCGGGTGTGTGCGTGTGTGTATAGGTTTCTGTGTGTGTGTGCGGGTGTGTGTGGGTGCGCTCCCCGGGTGGGCTGAATGTCATGACTGTGTTAGGGGAGAGAAGGCCCAAAGAGGCCTTCAGGGAGCTGCCATGGCATAGCAGTGCTCAGGAAAGAGCACCCTTCTTTCTTTAGGCTGGAGGCACACTCGAGTTTCTGCTTGAGGCAGAGGGACGGCAGAGAGGCCATCACTGGCTGAAGGCAAAGCAGAGAGATTTTCGGTGGAGCGATGGCTCCATCTGCTGGCTGACAAGCGTGGAAGGTGAAGCCTCGCTCCAACTGAGTTCCTGAGGAAGGTCCCAAGCAGGAGGCACTCTGGCTCCACAAGCTAGAGGGTCCTGCTTAGGACTTCCCAGTGGCTCCAGAGTGGATGGCAAGGGCATGTGGGTTGGAGGGTGCTCGGAAGCCGCAGGGGAGGCTTTGGGCACCCAGTGCTCTGTGACGAAACACGCTGCAGGCCCGAGCATCCATGAACTCCTCCAAGGTTTTGGAGCAGGAAATCTGTCCTTAGCAGAAGGCTTCCTGCAAAGGCCTGCAGGCCTTTCTGGGTGGCTAAGCTGCAGCTCCCTTGCAGGCTGCTGGTCCAGGGGCCTGTGTCCCTTGGTCTAAAGTGCTGTAGGAGGAGCTCCTAGCAAGGGGAGAGCAAGCACCTTGTTTCCCTTGAAGAGACTGGCTTGTACATGGGGAGGCCTGCCAGCAGCGAAGACAGCGCAGGCAGCATGGGGGTTTGGCAGGCAGCTAAGAGGCTGCAGGAGTCCTGCATGAAATAGGGGTCATGACTGGTTTCTCCTCAAGGCCCAATGGCAACGTGCACACACAGCCTCTGGACCTGCAGCTCCCGAGCAGTGCAAGAGACCCCCAGGCAGCACCCTGGGGCCTCCTCGGATGAGCTGTGCTCCATAGAGGGCCTGCCTGCTGGCAATGGCCTAGGCCACCCCAGGCCCTAGAGAGGCCCGGCTGAGCCTGGGATGGGCCCTGCCCTCGCAGTGCTCAGGGAAAACCCGTGTTTGAGGCCAGGCTGCAGGCACATTCAATGTTGTGTCTGCTGCAGAGAGACTTCAGCTAGGACTTCCAGGGGGAATGTGAAGCGCTGTGGTTTTTACCTGCAATCCATGTGCCTCACTTGGGGTGCCCGGCCCATCCGTCCCACACTCCTTGGATGTGTGTTCCTCAGACAGCTGGACAGCTGGGGAAGTGGACCTCCCCCAGCAAGGGAGACCTGCCTAGAACATTGCTCTGTGTACAAAGAGGATTCGCTGTGCCTCTGGCACTGGGGAGAGACTTTCTGCACCCAGGAGACACTTGGCACACACAGCGTTTCCCCATGGAAAGTGGTGTGAAAAAGAGCACCCGCCGGGGCTGCATGGCCCTCTGCGGTAGAAGCCCTCCACGCAGCAGGCTGTCATGGACTCGGCTGCAGGCCTTTGTGGCTGGAGAGACTGCAGCTCCTCTGGAGGCTCTGGGCCAATTTTCACTCACCTTCGAGTGCAATAGGCTTGTGGGTTAAGGTGCTTGCAAAGGAAGGCAAGCAGCCTGCTCCTTTCCATTAGGAACACGTGTGGTGAGAGGCTTGGCAGCAGAGAAGAACAAAGAGGGGCAGCCAAGGAGGGGATTTGCATGCAGCTGGGTGGCCCCCAAATCTCCTGTTTCCCAAGCAGGGAATGCCTGCTGTGCCCATCAGTGCCCATTTCTAAGTGGGCACCCAGCCTCTGGATCTGCCCTTTCCCAGCCCTGAAAACACACGCAGGCCACACCCTGAGCCCTTCCAACTGTGAACTTTGCTCCCTGTGAGGGCTGAATGCCACATCTGGCTAAGGTGGGAGAAGGCCCGAGGAGGCCTTGGGGGACCTGCCAAGACATAGCAGTGCTCAGCAATGAGCACTCTGCTTTCTTTTGGCTGGACGCACATTCCAGTTTCTGCTTGAGGCCCGGAGAGGTCAGATAGGCGATCCCCGGGGGAAGGCAGAGCAGAGGGTTTTTCGGTGGAGCGTTGGCTCCCTCTGCTGGCCGTCAAGCGTGGAAGGCTAAGCCTTGCTCCAGCTGAGTTCCTGAGCAAGTTTCCAAGCAGGAGGCACTCTGGCTCCACAAGCTAGAGGACTTCCCAGTGGCTCCAGAGTGGGTGGCAAGGGCATGTGAGATGGAGGGTGCTCAGAAGCCACAGGGGAGACTTGAGTGTGGTTGGGTGCAGGTGTGCCAATATGTGTGGGTGTGTGCGCATGTGTGCGAGTGTGTTTTAGTGTGTGTGAGAGTGTGCGTGAGTGCGGGCATGCGAGTGTGTATGGGTGTGTGCGGGTGTGTGTGTGTGTGTGTGTGCGGGCATGTGCGTGTGTGTTTTGGTGGGGGTAGGTGTGTGTGTGTGTGTGTAGGCGTGTATGTGTATCTGCGGGTGTGTGCGGGTGTGTATAGGATTGTGTGTGTGTGTGGGGTGTGTGTGGGTGTGTGCGGCTGTGTGTGAATGTGTGTGGGTGTGTGCTAGTGTCTTTGGGTGTGTGTGAGTGGGTTTGGGTGTGTGCATGCGTGTGTTAGAGTGAGTGGGACTGTGCAGGGTGTGCAGGTGGGTTCGGGTGTGTGTGGATGTGTGCAGGAGTGTGCAAGTATATGCGGGTATGTGTGGTTGTGTGCAGGTTGTGTGTGTGATTGGGTGTGTTTGGGTTTGTGTGGGTGTTTGTTAGTGTGTGCGAGAGTGTGTGGGTGTGTATGAGTCTGTGTGGGTCTGTGAGAGTGTGTGTGAGTGCAAGTGCGTGTGTGCGGGTGCTTGAGGTTGTGCGCCTGTGCGAGAGGGTGAGTGGTTGTGTGCAGGTGTGTGAGGGTGTGGGTGTGAGGGTGTGTGTGAGTGTGTGCAGGTGTGTGAGGGTGAGTGGGTGTGTGCAGGTGTGTGCGTATGTGTGCGGGTGTGTGTGAGTGTGTGTGAGTGTGTTTGTGTGTGCGAGTGTCTATGGGTGTTTGTGGGTGTGTGCGGTTGAGTGCGACTGTGTGCAGGTGTGTGCGCGTGTGTATGTGTGTGTGCAGGTGAGTGTGGGTATGTGGGTGTGTGCGGGTGTGTGCGTGTGTGTATAGGTTTCTGTGTGTGTGTGCGGGTGTGTGTGGGTGCGCTCCCCGGGTGGGCTGAATGTCATGACTGTGTTAGGGGAGAGAAGGCCCAAAGAGGCCTTCAGGGAGCTGCCATGGCATAGCAGTGCTCAGGAAAGAGCACCCTTCTTTCTTTAGGCTGGAGGCACACTCGAGTTTCTGCTTGAGGCAGAGGGACAGCAGAGAGGCCATCACTGGCTGAAGGCAAAGCAGAGAGATTTTCGGTGGAGCGATGGCTCCATCTGCTGGCTGACAAGCGTGGAAGGCGAAGCCTCGCTCCAACTGAGTTCCTGAGGAAGGTCCCAAGCAGGAGGCACTCTGGCTCCACAAGCTAGAGGGTCCTGCTTAGGACTTCCCAGTGGCTCCAGAGTGGATGGCAAGGGCATGTGGGTTGGAGGGTGCTCGGAAGCCGCAGGGGAGGCTTTGGGCACCCAGTGCTCTGTGACGAAACACGCTGCAGGCCCGAGCATCCATGAACTCCTCCAAGGTTTTGGAGCAGGAAATCTGTCCTTAGCAGAAGGCTTCCTGCAAAGGCCTGCAGGCCTTTCTGGGTGGCTAAGCTGCAGCTCCCTTGCAGGCTGCTGGTCCAGGGGCCTGTGTCCCTTGGTCTAAAGTGCTGTAGGAGGAGCTCCTAGCAAGGGGAGAGCAAGCACCTTGTTTCCCTTGAAGAGACTGGCTTGTACATGGGGAGGCCTGCCAGCAGCGAAGACAGCGCAGGCAGCATGGGGGTTTGGCAGGCAGCTAAGAGGCTGCAGGAGTCCTGCATGAAATAGGGGTCATGACTGGTTTCTCCTCAAGGCCCAATGGCAACGTGCACACACAGCCTCTGGACCTGCAGCTCCCGAGCAGTGCAAGAGACCCCCAGGCAGCACCCTGGGGCCTCCTCGGATGAGCTGTGCTCCATAGAGGGCCTGCCTGCTGGCAATGGCCTAGGCCACCCCAGGCCCTAGAGAGGCCCGGCTGAGCCTGGGATGGGCCCTGCCCTCGCAGTGCTCAGGGAAAACCCGTGTTTGAGGCCAGGCTGCAGGCACATTCAATGTTGTGTCTGCTGCAGAGAGACTTCAGCTAGGACTTCCAGGGGGAATGTGAAGCGCTGTGGTTTTTACCTGCAATCCATGTGCCTCACTTGGGGTGCCCGGCCCATCCGTCCCACACTCCTTGGATGTGTGTTCCTCAGACAGCTGGACAGCTGGGGAAGTGGACCTCCCCCAGCAAGGGAGACCTGCCTAGAACATTGCTCTGTGTACAAAGAGGATTCGCTGTGCCTCTGGCACTGGGGAGAGACTTTCTGCACCCAGGAGACACTTGGCACACACAGCGTTTCCCCATGGAAAGTGGTGTGAAAAAGAGCACCCGCCGGGGCTGCATGGCCCTCTGCGGTAGAAGCCCTCCACGCAGCAGGCTGTCATGGACTCGGCTGCAGGCCTTTGTGGCTGGAGAGACTGCAGCTCCTCTGGAGGCTCTGGGCCAATTTTCACTCACCTTCGAGTGCAATAGGCTTGTGGGTTAAGGTGCTTGCAAAGGAAGGCAAGCAGCCTGCTCCTTTCCATTAGGAACACGTGTGGTGAGAGGCTTGGCAGCAGAGAAGAACAAAGAGGGGCAGCCAAGGAGGGGATTTGCATGCAGCTGGGTGGCCCCCAAATCTCCTGTTTCCCAAGCAGGGAATGCCTGCTGTGCCCATCAGTGCCCATTTCTAAGTGGGCACCCAGCCTCTGGATCTGCCCTTTCCCAGCCCTGAAAACACACGCAGGCCACACCCTGAGCCCTTCCAACTGTGAACTTTGCTCCCTGTGAGGGCTGAATGCCACATCTGGCTAAGGTGGGAGAAGGCCCGAGGAGGCCTTGGGGGACCTGCCAAGACATAGCAGTGCTCAGCAATGAGCACTCTGCTTTCTTTTGGCTGGACGCACATTCCAGTTTCTGCTTGAGGCCCGGAGAGGTCAGATAGGCGATCCCCGGGGGAAGGCAGAGCAGAGGGTTTTTCGGTGGAGCGTTGGCTCCCTCTGCTGGCCGTCAAGCGTGGAAGGCTAAGCCTTGCTCCAGCTGAGTTCCTGAGCAAGTTTCCAAGCAGGAGGCACTCTGGCTCCACAAGCTAGAGGACTTCCCAGTGGCTCCAGAGTGGGTGGCAAGGGCATGTGAGATGGAGGGTGCTCAGAAGCCACAGGGGAGACTTGAGTGTGGTTGGGTGCAGGTGTGCCAATATGTGTGGGTGTGTGCGCATGTGTGCGAGTGTGTTTTAGTGTGTGTGAGAGTGTGCGTGAGTGCGGGCATGCGAGTGTGTATGGGTGTGTGCGGGTGTGTGTGTGTGTGTGTGTGCGGGCATGTGCGTGTGTGTTTTGGTGGGGGTAGGTGTGTGTGTGTGTGTGTAGGCGTGTATGTGTATCTGCGGGTGTGTGCGGGTGTGTATAGGATTGTGTGTGTGTGTGGGGTGTGTGTGGGTGTGTGCGGCTGTGTGTGAATGTGTGTGGGTGTGTGCTAGTGTCTTTGGGTGTGTGTGAGTGGGTTTGGGTGTGTGCATGCGTGTGTTAGAGTGAGTGGGACTGTGCAGGGTGTGCAGGTGGGTTCGGGTGTGTGTGGATGTGTGCAGGAGTGTGCAAGTATATGCGGGTATGTGTGGTTGTGTGCAGGTTGTGTGTGTGATTGGGTGTGTTTGGGTTTGTGTGGGTGTTTGTTAGTGTGTGCGAGAGTGTGTGGGTGTGTATGAGTCTGTGTGGGTCTGTGAGAGTGTGTGTGAGTGCAAGTGCGTGTGTGCGGGTGCTTGAGGTTGTGCGCCTGTGCGAGAGGGTGAGTGGTTGTGTGCAGGTGTGTGAGGGTGTGGGTGTGAGGGTGTGTGTGAGTGTGTGCAGGTGTGTGAGGGTGAGTGGGTGTGTGCAGGTGTGTGCGTATGTGTGCGGGTGTGTGTGAGTGTGTGTGAGTGTGTTTGTGTGTGCGAGTGTCTATGGGTGTTTGTGGGTGTGTGCGGTTGAGTGCGACTGTGTGCAGGTGTGTGCGCGTGTGTATGTGTGTGTGCAGGTGAGTGTGGGTATGTGGGTGTGTGCGGGTGTGTGCGTGTGTGTATAGGTTTCTGTGTGTGTGTGCGGGTGTGTGTGGGTGCGCTCCCCGGGTGGGCTGAATGTCATGACTGTGTTAGGGGAGAGAAGGCCCAAAGAGGCCTTCAGGGAGCTGCCATGGCATAGCAGTGCTCAGGAAAGAGCACCCTTCTTTCTTTAGGCTGGAGGCACACTCGAGTTTCTGCTTGAGGCAGAGGGACAGCAGAGAGGCCATCACTGGCTGAAGGCAAAGCAGAGAGATTTTCGGTGGAGCGATGGCTCCATCTGCTGGCTGACAAGCGTGGAAGGCGAAGCCTCGCTCCAACTGAGTTCCTGAGGAAGGTCCCAAGCAGGAGGCACTCTGGCTCCACAAGCTAGAGGGTCCTGCTTAGGACTTCCCAGTGGCTCCAGAGTGGATGGCAAGGGCATGTGGGTTGGAGGGTGCTCGGAAGCCGCAGGGGAGGCTTTGGGCACCCAGTGCTCTGTGACGAAACACGCTGCAGGCCCGAGCATCCATGAACTCCTCCAAGGTTTTGGAGCAGGAAATCTGTCCTTAGCAGAAGGCTTCCTGCAAAGGCCTGCAGGCCTTTCTGGGTGGCTAAGCTGCAGCTCCCTTGCAGGCTGCTGGTCCAGGGGCCTGTGTCCCTTGGTCTAAAGTGCTGTAGGAGGAGCTCCTAGCAAGGGGAGAGCAAGCACCTTGTTTCCCTTGAAGAGACTGGCTTGTACATGGGGAGGCCTGCCAGCAGCGAAGACAGCGCAGGCAGCATGGGGGTTTGGCAGGCAGCTAAGAGGCTGCAGGAGTCCTGCATGAAATAGGGGTCATGACTGGTTTCTCCTCAAGGCCCAATGGCAACGTGCACACACAGCCTCTGGACCTGCAGCTCCCGAGCAGTGCAAGAGACCCCCAGGCAGCACCCTGGGGCCTCCTCGGATGAGCTGTGCTCCATAGAGGGCCTGCCTGCTGGCAATGGCCTAGGCCACCCCAGGCCCTAGAGAGGCCCGGCTGAGCCTGGGATGGGCCCTGCCCTCGCAGTGCTCAGGGAAAACCCGTGTTTGAGGCCAGGCTGCAGGCACATTCAATGTTGTGTCTGCTGCAGAGAGACTTCAGCTAGGACTTCCAGGGGGAATGTGAAGCGCTGTGGTTTTTACCTGCAATCCATGTGCCTCACTTGGGGTGCCCGGCCCATCCGTCCCACACTCCTTGGATGTGTGTTCCTCAGACAGCTGGACAGCTGGGGAAGTGGACCTCCCCCAGCAAGGGAGACCTGCCTAGAACATTGCTCTGTGTACAAAGAGGATTCGCTGTGCCTCTGGCACTGGGGAGAGACTTTCTGCACCCAGGAGACACTTGGCACACACAGCGTTTCCCCATGGAAAGTGGTGTGAAAAAGAGCACCCGCCGGGGCTGCATGGCCCTCTGCGGTAGAAGCCCTCCACGCAGCAGGCTGTCATGGACTCGGCTGCAGGCCTTTGTGGCTGGAGAGACTGCAGCTCCTCTGGAGGCTCTGGGCCAATTTTCACTCACCTTCGAGTGCAATAGGCTTGTGGGTTAAGGTGCTTGCAAAGGAAGGCAAGCAGCCTGCTCCTTTCCATTAGGAACACGTGTGGTGAGAGGCTTGGCAGCAGAGAAGAACAAAGAGGGGCAGCCAAGGAGGGGATTTGCATGCAGCTGGGTGGCCCCCAAATCTCCTGTTTCCCAAGCAGGGAATGCCTGCTGTGCCCATCAGTGCCCATTTCTAAGTGGGCACCCAGCCTCTGGATCTGCCCTTTCCCAGCCCTGAAAACACACGCAGGCCACACCCTGAGCCCTTCCAACTGTGAACTTTGCTCCCTGTGAGGGCTGAATGCCACATCTGGCTAAGGTGGGAGAAGGCCCGAGGAGGCCTTGGGGGACCTGCCAAGACATAGCAGTGCTCAGCAATGAGCACTCTGCTTTCTTTTGGCTGGACGCACATTCCAGTTTCTGCTTGAGGCCCGGAGAGGTCAGATAGGCGATCCCCGGGGGAAGGCAGAGCAGAGGGTTTTTCGGTGGAGCGTTGGCTCCCTCTGCTGGCCGTCAAGCGTGGAAGGCTAAGCCTTGCTCCAGCTGAGTTCCTGAGCAAGTTTCCAAGCAGGAGGCACTCTGGCTCCACAAGCTAGAGGACTTCCCAGTGGCTCCAGAGTGGGTGGCAAGGGCATGTGAGATGGAGGGTGCTCAGAAGCCACAGGGGAGACTTGAGTGTGGTTGGGTGCAGGTGTGCCAATATGTGTGGGTGTGTGCGCATGTGTGCGAGTGTGTTTTAGTGTGTGTGAGAGTGTGCGTGAGTGCGGGCGTGCGAGTGTGTATGGGTGTGTGCGGGTGTGTGTGTGTGTGTGTGTGCGGGCATGTGCGTGTGTGTTTTGGTGGGGGTAGGTGTGTGTGTGTGTGTGTAGGCGTGTATGTGTATCTGCGGGTGTGTGCGGGTGTGTATAGGATTGTGTGTGTGTGTGGGGTGTGTGTGGGTGTGTGCGGCTGTGTGTGAATGTGTGTGGGTGTGTGCTAGTGTCTTTGGGTGTGTGTGAGTGGGTTTGGGTGTGTGCATGCGTGTGTTAGAGTGAGTGGGACTGTGCAGGGTGTGCAGGTGGGTTCGGGTGTGTGTGGATGTGTGCAGGAGTGTGCAAGTATATGCGGGTATGTGTGGTTGTGTGCAGGTTGTGTGTGTGATTGGGTGTGTTTGGGTTTGTGTGGGTGTTTGTTAGTGTGTGCGAGAGTGTGTGGGTGTGTATGAGTCTGTGTGGGTCTGTGAGAGTGTGTGTGAGTGCAAGTGCGTGTGTGCGGGTGCTTGAGGTTGTGCGCCTGTGCGAGAGGGTGAGTGGTTGTGTGCAGGTGTGTGAGGGTGTGGGTGTGAGGGTGTGTGTGAGTGTGTGCAGGTGTGTGAGGGTGAGTGGGTGTGTGCAGGTGTGTGCGTATGTGTGCGGGTGTGTGTGAGTGTGTGTGAGTGTGTTTGTGTGTGCGAGTGTCTATGGGTGTTTGTGGGTGTGTGCGGTTGAGTGCGACTGTGTGCAGGTGTGTGTGCGTGTGTATGTGTGTGTGCAGGTGAGTGTGGGTATGTGGGTGTGTGCGGGTGTGTGCGTGTGTGTATAGGTTTCTGTGTGTGTGTGCGGGTGTGTGTGGGTGCGCTCCCCGGGTGGGCTGAATGTCATGACTGTGTTAGGGGAGAGAAGGCCCAAAGAGGCCTTCAGGGAGCTGCCATGGCATAGCAGTGCTCAGGAAAGAGCACCCTTCTTTCTTTAGGCTGGAGGCACACTCGAGTTTCTGCTTGAGGCAGAGGGACAGCAGAGAGGCCATCACTGGCTGAAGGCAAAGCAGAGAGATTTTCGGTGGAGCGATGGCTCCATCTGCTGGCTGACAAGCGTGGAAGGTGAAGCCTCGCTCCAACTGAGTTCCTGAGGAAGGTCCCAAGCAGGAGGCACTCTGGCTCCACAAGCTAGAGGGTCCTGCTTAGGACTTCCCAGTGGCTCCAGAGTGGATGGCAAGGGCATGTGGGTTGGAGGGTGCTCGGAAGCCGCAGGGGAGGCTTTGGGCACCCAGTGCTCTGTGACGAAACACGCTGCAGGCCCGAGCATCCATGAACTCCTCCAAGGTTTTGGAGCAGGAAATCTGTCCTTAGCAGAAGGCTTCCTGCAAAGGCCTGCAGGCCTTTCTGGGTGGCTAAGCTGCAGCTCCCTTGCAGGCTGCTGGTCCAGGGGCCTGTGTCCCTTGGTCTAAAGTGCTGTAGGAGGAGCTCCTAGCAAGGGGAGAGCAAGCACCTTGTTTCCCTTGAAGAGACTGGCTTGTACATGGGGAGGCCTGCCAGCAGCGAAGACAGCGCAGGCAGCATGGGGGTTTGGCAGGCAGCTAAGAGGCTGCAGGAGTCCTGCATGAAATAGGGGTCATGACTGGTTTCTCCTCAAGGCCCAATGGCAACGTGCACACACAGCCTCTGGACCTGCAGCTCCCGAGCAGTGCAAGAGACCCCCAGGCAGCACCCTGGGGCCTCCTCGGATGAGCTGTGCTCCATAGAGGGCCTGCCTGCTGGCAATGGCCTAGGCCACCCCAGGCCCTAGAGAGGCCCGGCTGAGCCTGGGATGGGCCCTGCCCTCGCAGTGCTCAGGGAAAACCCGTGTTTGAGGCCAGGCTGCAGGCACATTCAATGTTGTGTCTGCTGCAGAGAGACTTCAGCTAGGACTTCCAGGGGGAATGTGAAGCGCTGTGGTTTTTACCTGCAATCCATGTGCCTCACTTGGGGTGCCCGGCCCATCCGTCCCACACTCCTTGGATGTGTGTTCCTCAGACAGCTGGACAGCTGGGGAAGTGGACCTCCCCCAGCAAGGGAGACCTGCCTAGAACATTGCTCTGTGTACAAAGAGGATTCGCTGTGCCTCTGGCACTGGGGAGAGACTTTCTGCACCCAGGAGACACTTGGCACACACAGCGTTTCCCCATGGAAAGTGGTGTGAAAAAGAGCACCCGCCGGGGCTGCATGGCCCTCTGCGGTAGAAGCCCTCCACGCAGCAGGCTGTCATGGACTCGGCTGCAGGCCTTTGTGGCTGGAGAGACTGCAGCTCCTCTGGAGGCTCTGGGCCAATTTTCACTCACCTTCGAGTGCAATAGGCTTGTGGGTTAAGGTGCTTGCAAAGGAAGGCAAGCAGCCTGCTCCTTTCCATTAGGAACACGTGTGGTGAGAGGCTTGGCAGCAGAGAAGAACAAAGAGGGGCAGCCAAGGAGGGGATTTGCATGCAGCTGGGTGGCCCCCAAATCTCCTGTTTCCCAAGCAGGGAATGCCTGCTGTGCCCATCAGTGCCCATTTCTAAGTGGGCATCCAGCCTCTGGATCTGCCCTTTCCCAGCCCTGAAAACACACGCAGGCCACACCCTGAGCCCTTCCAACTGTGAACTTTGCTCCCTGTGAGGGCTGAATGCCACATCTGGCTAAGGTGGGAGAAGGCCCGAGGAGGCCTTGGGGGACCTGCCAAGACATAGCAGTGCTCAGCAATGAGCACTCTGCTTTCTTTTGGCTGGACGCACATTCCAGTTTCTGCTTGAGGCCCGGAGAGGTCAGATAGGCGATCCCCGGGGGAAGGCAGAGCAGAGGGTTTTTCGGTGGAGCGTTGGCTCCCTCTGCTGGCCGTCAAGCGTGGAAGGCTAAGCCTTGCTCCAGCTGAGTTCCTGAGCAAGTTTCCAAGCAGGAGGCACTCTGGCTCCACAAGCTAGAGGACTTCCCAGTGGCTCCAGAGTGGGTGGCAAGGGCATGTGAGTTGGAGGGTGCTCAGAAGCCACAGGGGAGACTTGAGTGTGGTTGGGTGCAGGTGTGCCAATATGTGTGGGTGTGTGCGCATGTGTGCGAGTGTGTTTTAGTGTGTGTGAGAGTGTGCGTGAGTGCGGGCGTGCGAGTGTGTATGGGTGTGTGCGGGTGTGTGTGTGTGTGTGCGGGCATGTGCGTGTGTGTTTTGGTGGGGGTAGGTGTGTGTGTGTGTGTGTAGGCGTGTATGTGTATCTGCGGGTGTGTGCGGGTGTGTATAGGATTGTGTGTGTGTGTGGGGTGTGTGTGGGTGTGTGCGGCTGTGTGTGAATGTGTGTGGGTGTGTGCTAGTGTCTTTGGGTGTGTGTGAGTGGGTTTGGGTGTGTGCATGCGTGTGTTAGAGTGAGTGGGACTGTGCAGGGTGTGCAGGTGGGTTCGGGTGTGTGTGGATGTGTGCAGGAGTGTGCAAGTATATGCGGGTATGTGTGGTTGTGTGCAGGTTGTGTGTGTGATTGGGTGTGTTTGGGTTTGTGTGGGTGTTTGTTAGTGTGTGCGAGAGTGTGTGGGTGTGTATGAGTCTGTGTGGGTCTGTGAGAGTGTGTGTGAGTGCAAGTGCTTGTGTGTGGGTGCTTGAGGTTGTGCGCCTGTGCAAGAGGGTGAGTGGTTGTGTGCAGGTGTGTGAGGGTGTGGGTGTGAGGGTGTGTGTGAGTGTGTGCAGGTGTGTGAGGGTGAGTGGGTGTGTGCAGGTGTGTGCGTATGTGTGCGGGTGTGTGTGAGTGTGTGTGAGTGTGTTTGTGTGTGCGAGTGTCTATGGGTGTTTGTGGGTGTGTGCGGTTGAGTGCGACTGTGTGCAGGTGTGTGCGCGTGTGTATGTGTGTGTGCAGGTGAGTGTGGGTATGTGGGTGTGTGCGGGTGTGTGCGTGTGTGTATAGGTTTCTGTGTGTGTGTGCGGGTGTGTGTGGGTGCGCTCCCCGGGTGGGCTGAATGTCATGACTGTGTTAGGGGAGAGAAGGCCCAAAGAGGCCTTCAGGGAGCTGCCATGGCATAGCAGTGCTCAGGAAAGAGCACCCTTCTTTCTTTAGGCTGGAGGCACACTCGAGTTTCTGCTTGAGGCAGAGGGACGGCAGAGAGGCCATCACTGGCTGAAGGCAAAGCAGAGAGATTTTCGGTGGAGCGATGGCTCCATCTGCTGGCTGACAAGCGTGGAAGGCGAAGCCTCGCTCCAACTGAGTTCCTGAGGAAGGTCCCAAGCAGGAGGCACTCTGGCTCCACAAGCTAGAGGGTCCTGCTTAGGACTTCCCAGTGGCTCCAGAGTGGATGGCAAGGGCATGTGGGTTGGAGGGTGCTCGGAAGCCGCAGGGGAGGCTTTGGGCACCCAGTGCTCTGTGACGAAACACGCTGCAGGCCCGAGCATCCATGAACTCCTCCAAGGTTTTGGAGCAGGAAATCTGTCCTTAGCAGAAGGCTTCCTGCAAAGGCCTGCAGGCCTTTCTGGGTGGCTAAGCTGCAGCTCCCTTGCAGGCTGCTGGTCCAGGGGCCTGTGTTCCTTGGTCTAAAGTGCTGTAGGAGGAGCTCCTAGCAAGGGGAGAGCAAGCACCTTGTTTCCCTTGAAGAGACTGGCTTGTACATGGGGAGGCCTGCCAGCAGCGAAGACAGCGCAGGCAGCATGGGGGTTTGGCAGGCAGCTAAGAGGCTGCAGGAGTCCTGCATGAAATAGGGGTCATGACTGGTTTCTCCTCAAGGCCCAATGGCAACGTGCACACACAGCCTCTGGACCTGCAGCTCCCGAGCAGTGCAAGAGACCCCCAGGCAGCACCCTGGGGCCTCCTCGGATGAGCTGTGCTCCATAGAGGGCCTGCCTGCTGGCAATGGCCTAGGCCACCCCAGGCCCTAGAGAGGCCCGGCTGAGCCTGGGATGGGCCCTGCCCTCGCAGTGCTCAGGGAAAACCCGTGTTTGAGGCCAGGCTGCAGGCACATTCAATGTTGTGTCTGCTGCAGAGAGACTTCAGCTAGGACTTCCAGGGGGAATGTGAAGCGCTGTGGTTTTTACCTGCAATCCATGTGCCTCACTTGGGGTGCCCGGCCCATCCGTCCCACACTCCTTGGATGTGTGTTCCTCAGACAGCTGGACAGCTGGGGAAGTGGACCTCCCCCAGCAAGGGAGACCTGCCTAGAACATTGCTCTGTGTACAAAGAGGATTCGCTGTGCCTCTGGCACTGGGGAGAGACTTTCTGCACCCAGGAGACACTTGGCACACACAGCGTTTCCCCATGGAAAGTGGTGTGAAAAAGAGCACCCGCCGGGGCTGCATGGCCCTCTGCGGTAGAAGCCCTCCACGCAGCAGGCTGTCATGGACTCGGCTGCAGGCCTTTGTGGCTGGAGAGACTGCAGCTCCTCTGGAGGCTCTGGGCCAATTTTCACTCACCTTCGAGTGCAATAGGCTTGTGGGTTAAGGTGCTTGCAAAGGAAGGCAAGCAGCCTGCTCCTTTCCATTAGGAACACGTGTGGTGAGAGGCTTGGCAGCAGAGAAGAACAAAGAGGGGCAGCCAAGGAGGGGATTTGCATGCAGCTGGGTGGCCCCCAAATCTCCTGTTTCCCAAGCAGGGAATGCCTGCTGTGCCCATCAGTGCCCATTTCTAAGTGGGCACCCAGCCTCTGGATCTGCCCTTTCCCAGCCCTGAAAACACACGCAGGCCACACCCTGAGCCCTTCCAACTGTGAACTTTGCTCCCTGTGAGGGCTGAATGCCACATCTGGCTAAGGTGGGAGAAGGCCCGAGGAGGCCTTGGGGGACCTGCCAAGACATAGCAGTGCTCAGCAATGAGCACTCTGCTTTCTTTTGGCTGGACGCACATTCCAGTTTCTGCTTGAGGCCCGGAGAGGTCAGATAGGCGATCCCCGGGGGAAGGCAGAGCAGAGGGTTTTTCGGTGGAGCGTTGGCTCCCTCTGCTGGCCGTCAAGCGTGGAAGGCTAAGCCTTGCTCCAGCTGAGTTCCTGAGCAAGTTTCCAAGCAGGAGGCACTCTGGCTCCACAAGCTAGAGGACTTCCCAGTGGCTCCAGAGTGGGTGGCAAGGGCATGTGAGTTGGAGGGTGCTCAGAAGCCACAGGGGAGACTTGAGTGTGGTTGGGTGCAGGTGTGCCAATATGTGTGGGTGTGTGCGCATGTGTGCGAGTGTGTTTTAGTGTGTGTGAGAGTGTGCGTGAGTGCGGGCGTGCGAGTGTGTATGGGTGTGTGCGGGTGTGTGTGTGTGTGTGTGTGCGGGCATGTGCGTGTGTGTTTTGGTGGGGGTAGGTGTGTGTGTGTGTGTGTAGGCGTGTATGTGTATCTGCGGGTGTGTGCGGGTGTGTATAGGATTGTGTGTGTGTGTGGGGTGTGTGTGGGTGTGTGCGGCTGTGTGTGAATGTGTGTGGGTGTGTGCTAGTGTCTTTGGGTGTGTGTGAGTGGGTTTGGGTGTGTGCATGCGTGTGTTAGAGTGAGTGGGACTGTGCAGGGTGTGCAGGTGGGTTCGGGTGTGTGTGGATGTGTGCAGGAGTGTGCAAGTATATGCGGGTATGTGTGGTTGTGTGCAGGTTGTGTGTGTGATTGGGTGTGTTTGGGTTTGTGTGGGTGTTTGTTAGTGTGTGCGAGAGTGTGTGGGTGTGTATGAGTCTGTGTGGGTCTGTGAGAGTGTGTGTGAGTGCAAGTGCGTGTGTGCGGGTGCTTGAGGTTGTGCGCCTGTGCGAGAGGGTGAGTGGTTGTGTGCAGGTGTGTGAGGGTGTGGGTGTGAGGGTGTGTGTGAGTGTGTGCAGGTGTGTGAGGGTGAGTGGGTGTGTGCAGGTGTGTGCATATGTGTGCGGGTGTGTGTGAGTGTGTGTGAGTGTGTTTGTGTGTGCGAGTGTCTATGGGTGTTTGTGGGTGTGTGCGGTTGAGTGCAACTGTGTGCAGGTGTGTGCGCGTGTGTATGTGTGTGTGCAGGTGAGTGTGGGTATGTGGGTGTGTGCGGGTGTGTGCGTGTGTGTATAGGTTTCTGTGTGTGTGTGCGGGTGTGTGTGGGTGCGCTCCCCGGGTGGGCTGAATGTCATGACTGTGTTAGGGGAGAGAAGGCCCAAAGAGGCCTTCAGGGAGCTGCCATGGCATAGCAGTGCTCAGGAAAGAGCACCCTTCTTTCTTTAGGCTGGAGGCACACTCGAGTTTCTGCTTGAGGCAGAGGGACGGCAGAGAGGCCATCACTGGCTGAAGGCAAAGCAGAGAGATTTTCGGTGGAGCGATGGCTCCATCTGCTGGCTGACAAGCGTGGAAGGCGAAGCCTCGCTCCAACTGAGTTCCTGAGGAAGGTCCCAAGCAGGAGGCACTCTGGCTCCACAAGCTAGAGGGTCCTGCTTAGGACTTCCCAGTGGCTCCAGAGTGGATGGCAAGGGCATGTGGGTTGGAGGGTGCTCGGAAGCCGCAGGGGAGGCTTTGGGCACCCAGTGCTCTGTGACGAAACACGCTGCAGGCCCGAGCATCCATGAACTCCTCCAAGGTTTTGGAGCAGGAAATCTGTCCTTAGCAGAAGGCTTCCTGCAAAGGCCTGCAGGCCTTTCTGGGTGGCTAAGCTGCAGCTCCCTTGCAGGCTGCTGGTCCAGGGGCCTGTGTTCCTTGGTCTAAAGTGCTGTAGGAGGAGCTCCTAGCAAGGGGAGAGCAAGCACCTTGTTTCCCTTGAAGAGACTGGCTTGTACATGGGGAGGCCTGCCAGCAGCGAAGACAGCGCAGGCAGCATGGGGGTTTGGCAGGCAGCTAAGAGGCTGCAGGAGTCCTGCATGAAATAGGGGTCATGACTGGTTTCTCCTCAAGGCCCAATGGCAACGTGCACACACAGCCTCTGGACCTGCAGCTCCCGAGCAGTGCAAGAGACCCCCAGGCAGCACCCTGGGGCCTCCTCGGATGAGCTGTGCTCCATAGAGGGCCTGCCTGCTGGCAATGGCCTAGGCCACCCCAGGCCCTAGAGAGGCCCGGCTGAGCCTGGGATGGGCCCTGCCCTCGCAGTGCTCAGGGAAAACCCGTGTTTGAGGCCAGGCTGCAGGCACATTCAATGTTGTGTCTGCTGCAGAGAGACTTCAGCTAGGACTTCCAGGGGGAATGTGAAGCGCTGTGGTTTTTACCTGCAATCCATGTGCCTCACTTGGGGTGCCCGGCCCATCCGTCCCACACTCCTTGGATGTGTGTTCCTCAGACAGCTGGACAGCTGGGGAAGTGGACCTCCCCCAGCAAGGGAGACCTGCCTAGAACATTGCTCTGTGTACAAAGAGGATTCGCTGTGCCTCTGGCACTGGGGAGAGACTTTCTGCACCCAGGAGACACTTGGCACACACAGCGTTTCCCCATGGAAAGTGGTGTGAAAAAGAGCACCCGCCGGGGCTGCATGGCCCTCTGCGGTAGAAGCCCTCCACGCAGCAGGCTGTCATGGACTCGGCTGCAGGCCTTTGTGGCTGGAGAGACTGCAGCTCCTCTGGAGGCTCTGGGCCAATTTTCACTCACCTTCGAGTGCAATAGGCTTGTGGGTTAAGGTGCTTGCAAAGGAAGGCAAGCAGCCTGCTCCTTTCCATTAGGAACACGTGTGGTGAGAGGCTTGGCAGCAGAGAAGAACAAAGAGGGGCAGCCAAGGAGGGGATTTGCATGCAGCTGGGTGGCCCCCAAATCTCCTGTTTCCCAAGCAGGGAATGCCTGCTGTGCCCATCAGTGCCCATTTCTAAGTGGGCACCCAGCCTCTGGATCTGCCCTTTCCCAGCCCTGAAAACACACGCAGGCCACACCCTGAGCCCTTCCAACTGTGAACTTTGCTCCCTGTGAGGGCTGAATGCCACATCTGGCTAAGGTGGGAGAAGGCCCGAGGAGGCCTTGGGGGACCTGCCAAGACATAGCAGTGCTCAGCAATGAGCACTCTGCTTTCTTTTGGCTGGACGCACATTCCAGTTTCTGCTTGAGGCCCGGAGAGGTCAGATAGGCGATCCCCGGGGGAAGGCAGAGCAGAGGGTTTTTCGGTGGAGCGTTGGCTCCCTCTGCTGGCCGTCAAGCGTGGAAGGCTAAGCCTTGCTCCAGCTGAGTTCCTGAGCAAGTTTCCAAGCAGGAGGCACTCTGGCTCCACAAGCTAGAGGACTTCCCAGTGGCTCCAGAGTGGGTGGCAAGGGCATGTGAGTTGGAGGGTGCTCAGAAGCCACAGGGGAGACTTGAGTGTGGTTGGGTGCAGGTGTGCCAATATGTGTGGGTGTGTGCGCATGTGTGCGAGTGTGTTTTAGTGTGTGTGAGAGTGTGCGTGAGTGCGGGCATGCGAGTGTGTATGGGTGTGTGCGGGTGTGTGTGTGTGTGTGTGTGCGGGCATGTGCGTGTGTGTTTTGGTGGGGGTAGGTGTGTGTGTGTGTGTGTAGGCGTGTATGTGTATCTGCGGGTGTGTGCGGGTGTGTATAGGATTGTGTGTGTGTGTGGGGTGTGTGTGGGTGTGTGCGGCTGTGTGTGAATGTGTGTGGGTGTGTGCTAGTGTCTTTGGGTGTGTGTGAGTGGGTTTGGGTGTGTGCATGCGTGTGTTAGAGTGAGTGGGACTGTGCAGGGTGTGCAGGTGGGTTCGGGTGTGTGTGGATGTGTGCAGGAGTGTGCAAGTATATGCGGGTATGTGTGGTTGTGTGCAGGTTGTGTGTGTGATTGGGTGTGTTTGGGTTTGTGTGGGTGTTTGTTAGTGTGTGCGAGAGTGTGTGGGTGTGTATGAGTCTGTGTGGGTCTGTGAGAGTGTGTGTGAGTGCAAGTGCGTGTGTGCGGGTGCTTGAGGTTGTGCGCCTGTGCGAGAGGGTGAGTGGTTGTGTGCAGGTGTGTGAGGGTGTGGGTGTGAGGGTGTGTGTGAGTGTGTGCAGGTGTGTGAGGGTGAGTGGGTGTGTGCAGGTGTGTGCGTATGTGTGCGGGTGTGTGTGAGTGTGTGTGAGTGTGTTTGTGTGTGCGAGTGTCTATGGGTGTTTGTGGGTGTGTGCGGTTGAGTGCGACTGTGTGCAGGTGTGTGCGCGTGTGTATGTGTGTGTGCAGGTGAGTGTGGGTATGTGGGTGTGTGCGGGTGTGTGCGTGTGTGTATAGGTTTCTGTGTGTGTGTGCGGGTGTGTGTGGGTGCGCTCCCCGGGTGGGCTGAATGTCATGACTGTGTTAGGGGAGAGAAGGCCCAAAGAGGCCTTCAGGGAGCTGCCATGGCATAGCAGTGCTCAGGAAAGAGCACCCTTCTTTCTTTAGGCTGGAGGCACACTCGAGTTTCTGCTTGAGGCAGAGGGACGGCAGAGAGGCCATCACTGGCTGAAGGCAAAGCAGAGAGATTTTCGGTGGAGCGATGGCTCCATCTGCTGGCTGACAAGCGTGGAAGGCGAAGCCTCGCTCCAACTGAGTTCCTGAGGAAGGTCCCAAGCAGGAGGCACTCTGGCTCCACAAGCTAGAGGGTCCTGCTTAGGACTTCCCAGTGGCTCCAGAGTGGATGGCAAGGGCATGTGGGTTGGAGGGTGCTCGGAAGCCGCAGGGGAGGCTTTGGGCACCCAGTGCTCTGTGACGAAACACGCTGCAGGCCCGAGCATCCATGAACTCCTCCAAGGTTTTGGAGCAGGAAATCTGTCCTTAGCAGAAGGCTTCCTGCAAAGGCCTGCAGGCCTTTCTGGGTGGCTAAGCTGCAGCTCCCTTGCAGGCTGCTGGTCCAGGGGCCTGTGTCCCTTGGTCTAAAGTGCTGTAGGAGGAGCTCCTAGCAAGGGGAGAGCAAGCACCTTGTTTCCCTTGAAGAGACTGGCTTGTACATGGGGAGGCCTGCCAGCAGCGAAGACAGCGCAGGCAGCATGGGGGTTTGGCAGGCAGCTAAGAGGCTGCAGGAGTCCTGCATGAAATAGGGGTCATGACTGGTTTCTCCTCAAGGCCCAATGGCAACGTGCACACACAGCCTCTGGACCTGCAGCTCCCGAGCAGTGCAAGAGACCCCCAGGCAGCACCCTGGGGCCTCCTCGGATGAGCTGTGCTCCATAGAGGGCCTGCCTGCTGGCAATGGCCTAGGCCACCCCAGGCCCTAGAGAGGCCCGGCTGAGCCTGGGATGGGCCCTGCCCTCGCAGTGCTCAGGGAAAACCCGTGTTTGAGGCCAGGCTGCAGGCACATTCAATGTTGTGTCTGCTGCAGAGAGACTTCAGCTAGGACTTCCAGGGGGAATGTGAAGCGCTGTGGTTTTTACCTGCAATCCATGTGCCTCACTTGGGGTGCCCGGCCCATCCGTCCCACACTCCTTGGATGTGTGTTCCTCAGACAGCTGGACAGCTGGGGAAGTGGACCTCCCCCAGCAAGGGAGACCTGCCTAGAACATTGCTCTGTGTACAAAGAGGATTCGCTGTGCCTCTGGCACTGGGGAGAGACTTTCTGCACCCAGGAGACACTTGGCACACACAGCGTTTCCCCATGGAAAGTGGTGTGAAAAAGAGCACCCGCCGGGGCTGCATGGCCCTCTGCGGTAGAAGCCCTCCACGCAGCAGGCTGTCATGGACTCGGCTGCAGGCCTTTGTGGCTGGAGAGACTGCAGCTCCTCTGGAGGCTCTGGGCCAATTTTCACTCACCTTCGAGTGCAATAGGCTTGTGGGTTAAGGTGCTTGCAAAGGAAGGCAAGCAGCCTGCTCCTTTCCATTAGGAACACGTGTGGTGAGAGGCTTGGCAGCAGAGAAGAACAAAGAGGGGCAGCCAAGGAGGGGATTTGCATGCAGCTGGGTGGCCCCCAAATCTCCTGTTTCCCAAGCAGGGAATGCCTGCTGTGCCCATCAGTGCCCATTTCTAAGTGGGCACCCAGCCTCTGGATCTGCCCTTTCCCAGCCCTGAAAACACACGCAGGCCACACCCTGAGCCCTTCCAACTGTGAACTTTGCTCCCTGTGAGGGCTGAATGCCACATCTGGCTAAGGTGGGAGAAGGCCCGAGGAGGCCTTGGGGGACCTGCCAAGACATAGCAGTGCTCAGCAATGAGCACTCTGCTTTCTTTTGGCTGGACGCACATTCCAGTTTCTGCTTGAGGCCCGGAGAGGTCAGATAGGCGATCCCCGGGGGAAGGCAGAGCAGAGGGTTTTTCGGTGGAGCGTTGGCTCCCTCTGCTGGCTGTCAAGCGTGGAAGGCTAAGCCTTGCTCCAGCTGAGTTCCTGAGCAAGTTTCCAAGCAGGAGGCACTCTGGCTCCACAAGCTAGAGGACTTCCCAGTGGCTCCAGAGTGGGTGGCAAGGGCATGTGAGATGGAGGGTGCTCAGAAGCCACAGGGGAGACTTGAGTGTGGTTGGGTGCAGGTGTGCCAATATGTGTGGGTGTGTGCGCATGTGTGCGAGTGTGTTTTAGTGTGTGTGAGAGTGTGCGTGAGTGCGGGCATGCGAGTGTGTATGGGTGTGTGCGGGTGTGTGTGTGTGTGTGTGTGCGGGCATGTGCGTGTGTGTTTTGGTGGGGGTAGGTGTGTGTGTGTGTGTGTAGGCGTGTATGTGTATCTGCGGGTGTGTGCGGGTGTGTATAGGATTGTGTGTGTGTGTGGGGTGTGTGTGGGTGTGTGCGGCTGTGTGTGAATGTGTGTGGGTGTGTGCTAGTGTCTTTGGGTGTGTGTGAGTGGGTTTGGGTGTGTGCATGCGTGTGTTAGAGTGAGTGGGACTGTGCAGGGTGTGCAGGTGGGTTCGGGTGTGTGTGGATGTGTGCAGGAGTGTGCAAGTATATGCGGGTATGTGTGGTTGTGTGCAGGTTGTGTGTGTGATTGGGTGTGTTTGGGTTTGTGTGGGTGTTTGTTAGTGTGTGCGAGAGTGTGTGGGTGTGTATGAGTCTGTGTGGGTCTGTGAGAGTGTGTGTGAGTGCAAGTGCGTGTGTGCGGGTGCTTGAGGTTGTGCGCCTGTGCGAGAGGGTGAGTGGTTGTGTGCAGGTGTGTGAGGGTGTGGGTGTGAGGGTGTGTGTGAGTGTGTGCAGGTGTGTGAGGGTGAGTGGGTGTGTGCAGGTGTGTGCATATGTGTGCGGGTGTGTGTGAGTGTGTGTGAGTGTGTTTGTGTGTGCGAGTGTCTATGGGTGTTTGTGGGTGTGTGCGGTTGAGTGCGACTGTGTGCAGGTGTGTGCGCGTGTGTATGTGTGTGTGCAGGTGAGTGTGGGTATGTGGGTGTGTGCGGGTGTGTGCGTGTGTGTATAGGTTTCTGTGTGTGTGTGCGGGTGTGTGTGGGTGCGCTCCCCGGGTGGGCTGAATGTCATGACTGTGTTAGGGGAGAGAAGGCCCAAAGAGGCCTTCAGGGAGCTGCCATGGCATAGCAGTGCTCAGGAAAGAGCACCCTTCTTTCTTTAGGCTGGAGGCACACTCGAGTTTCTGCTTGAGGCAGAGGGACGGCAGAGAGGCCATCACTGGCTGAAGGCAAAGCAGAGAGATTTTCGGTGGAGCGATGGCTCCATCTGCTGGCTGACAAGCGTGGAAGGCGAAGCCTCGCTCCAACTGAGTTCCTGAGGAAGGTCCCAAGCAGGAGGCACTCTGGCTCCACAAGCTAGAGGGTCCTGCTTAGGACTTCCCAGTGGCTCCAGAGTGGATGGCAAGGGCATGTGGGTTGGAGGGTGCTCGGAAGCCGCAGGGGAGGCTTTGGGCACCCAGTGCTCTGTGACGAAACACGCTGCAGGCCCGAGCATCCATGAACTCCTCCAAGGTTTTGGAGCAGGAAATCTGTCCTTAGCAGAAGGCTTCCTGCAAAGGCCTGCAGGCCTTTCTGGGTGGCTAAGCTGCAGCTCCCTTGCAGGCTGCTGGTCCAGGGGCCTGTGTCCCTTGGTCTAAAGTGCTGTAGGAGGAGCTCCTAGCAAGGGGAGAGCAAGCACCTTGTTTCCCTTGAAGAGACTGGCTTGTACATGGGGAGGCCTGCCAGCAGCGAAGACAGCGCAGGCAGCATGGGGGTTTGGCAGGCAGCTAAGAGGCTGCAGGAGTCCTGCATGAAATAGGGGTCATGACTGGTTTCTCCTCAAGGCCCAATGGCAACGTGCACACACAGCCTCTGGACCTGCAGCTCCCGAGCAGTGCAAGAGACCCCCAGGCAGCACCCTGGGGCCTCCTCGGATGAGCTGTGCTCCATAGAGGGCCTGCCTGCTGGCAATGGCCTAGGCCACCCCAGGCCCTAGAGAGGCCCGGCTGAGCCTGGGATGGGCCCTGCCCTCGCAGTGCTCAGGGAAATCCCGTGTTTGAGGCCAGGCTGCAGGCACATTCAATGTTGTGTCTGCTGCAGAGAGACTTCAGCTAGGACTTCCAGGGGGAATGTGAAGTGCTGTGGTTTTTACCTGCAATCCATGTGCCTCACTTGGGGTGCCCGGCCCATCCGTCCCACACTCCTTGGATGTGTGTTCCTCAGACAGCTGGACAGCTGGGGAAGTGGACCTCCCCCAGCAAGGGAGACCTGCCTAGAACATTGCTCTGTGTACAAAGAGGATTCGCTGTGCCTCTGGCACTGGGGAGAGACTTTCTGCACCCAGGAGACACTTGGCACACACAGCGTTTCCCCATGGAAAGTGGTGTGAAAAAGAGCACCCGCCGGGGCTGCATGGCCCTCTGCGGTAGAAGCCCTCCACGCAGCAGGCTGTCATGGACTCGGCTGCAGGCCTTTGTGGCTGGAGAGACTGCAGCTCCTCTGGAGGCTCTGGGCCAATTTTCACTCACCTTCGAGTGCAATAGGCTTGTGGGTTAAGGTGCTTGCAAAGGAAGGCAAGCAGCCTGCTCCTTTCCATTAGGAACACGTGTGGTGAGAGGCTTGGCAGCAGAGAAGAACAAAGAGGGGCAGCCAAGGAGGGGATTTGCATGCAGCTGGGTGGCCCCCAAATCTCCTGTTTCCCAAGCAGGGAATGCCTGCTGTGCCCATCAGTGCCCATTTCTAAGTGGGCACCCAGCCTCTGGATCTGCCCTTTCCCAGCCCTGAAAACACACGCAGGCCACACCCTGAGCCCTTCCAACTGTGAACTTTGCTCCCTGTGAGGGCTGAATGCCACATCTGGCTAAGGTGGGAGAAGGCCCGAGGAGGCCTTGGGGGACCTGCCAAGACATAGCAGTGCTCAGCAATGAGCACTCTGCTTTCTTTTGGCTGGACGCACATTCCAGTTTCTGCTTGAGGCCCGGAGAGGTCAGATAGGCGATCCCCGGGGGAAGGCAGAGCAGAGGGTTTTTCGGTGGAGCGTTGGCTCCCTCTGCTGGCCGTCAAGCGTGGAAGGCTAAGCCTTGCTCCAGCTGAGTTCCTGAGCAAGTTTCCAAGCAGGAGGCACTCTGGCTCCACAAGCTAGAGGACTTCCCAGTGGCTCCAGAGTGGGTGGCAAGGGCATGTGAGATGGAGGGTGCTCAGAAGCCACAGGGGAGACTTGAGTGTGGTTGGGTGCAGGTGTGCCAATATGTGTGGGTGTGTGCGCATGTGTGCGAGTGTGTTTTAGTGTGTGTGAGAGTGTGCGTGAGTGCGGGCATGCGAGTGTGTATGGGTGTGTGCGGGTGTGTGTGTGTGTGTGTGTGCGGGCATGTGCGTGTGTGTTTTGGTGGGGGTAGGTGTGTGTGTGTGTGTGTAGGCGTGTATGTGTATCTGCGGGTGTGTGCGGGTGTGTATAGGATTGTGTGTGTGTGTGGGGTGTGTGTGGGTGTGTGCGGCTGTGTGTGAATGTGTGTGGGTGTGTGCTAGTGTCTTTGGGTGTGTGTGAGTGGGTTTGGGTGTGTGCATGCGTGTGTTAGAGTGAGTGGGACTGTGCAGGGTGTGCAGGTGGGTTCGGGTGTGTGTGGATGTGTGCAGGAGTGTGCAAGTATATGCGGGTATGTGTGGTTGTGTGCAGGTTGTGTGTGTGATTGGGTGTGTTTGGGTTTGTGTGGGTGTTTGTTAGTGTGTGCGAGAGTGTGTGGGTGTGTATGAGTCTGTGTGGGTCTGTGAGAGTGTGTGTGAGTGCAAGTGCGTGTGTGCGGGTGCTTGAGGTTGTGCGCCTGTGCGAGAGGGTGAGTGGTTGTGTGCAGGTGTGTGAGGGTGTGGGTGTGAGGGTGTGTGTGAGTGTGTGCAGGTGTGTGAGGGTGAGTGGGTGTGTGCAGGTGTGTGCGTATGTGTGCGGGTGTGTGTGAGTGTGTGTGAGTGTGTTTGTGTGTGCGAGTGTCTATGGGTGTTTGTGGGTGTGTGCGGTTGAGTGCGACTGTGTGCAGGTGTGTGCGCGTGTGTATGTGTGTGTGCAGGTGAGTGTGGGTATGTGGGTGTGTGCGGGTGTGTGCGTGTGTGTATAGGTTTCTGTGTGTGTGTGCGGGTGTGTGTGGGTGCGCTCCCCGGGTGGGCTGAATGTCATGACTGTGTTAGGGGAGAGAAGGCCCAAAGAGGCCTTCAGGGAGCTGCCATGGCATAGCAGTGCTCAGGAAAGAGCACCCTTCTTTCTTTAGGCTGGAGGCACACTCGAGTTTCTGCTTGAGGCAGAGGGACGGCAGAGAGGCCATCACTGGCTGAAGGCAAAGCAGAGAGATTTTCGGTGGAGCGATGGCTCCATCTGCTGGCTGACAAGCGTGGAAGGCGAAGCCTCGCTCCAACTGAGTTCCTGAGGAAGGTCCCAAGCAGGAGGCACTCTGGCTCCACAAGCTAGAGGGTCCTGCTTAGGACTTCCCAGTGGCTCCAGAGTGGATGGCAAGGGCATGTGGGTTGGAGGGTGCTCGGAAGCCGCAGGGGAGGCTTTGGGCACCCAGTGCTCTGTGACGAAACACGCTGCAGGCCCGAGCATCCATGAACTCCTCCAAGGTTTTGGAGCAGGAAATCTGTCCTTAGCAGAAGGCTTCCTGCAAAGGCCTGCAGGCCTTTCTGGGTGGCTAAGCTGCAGCTCCCTTGCAGGCTGCTGGTCCAGGGGCCTGTGTCCCTTGGTCTAAAGTGCTGTAGGAGGAGCTCCTAGCAAGGGGAGAGCAAGCACCTTGTTTCCCTTGAAGAGACTGGCTTGTACATGGGGAGGCCTGCCAGCAGCGAAGACAGCGCAGGCAGCATGGGGGTTTGGCAGGCAGCTAAGAGGCTGCAGGAGTCCTGCATGAAATAGGGGTCATGACTGGTTTCTCCTCAAGGCCCAATGGCAACGTGCACACACAGCCTCTGGACCTGCAGCTCCCGAGCAGTGCAAGAGACCCCCAGGCAGCACCCTGGGGCCTCCTCGGATGAGCTGTGCTCCATAGAGGGCCTGCCTGCTGGCAATGGCCTAGGCCACCCCAGGCCCTAGAGAGGCCCGGCTGAGCCTGGGATGGGCCCTGCCCTCGCAGTGCTCAGGGAAAACCCGTGTTTGAGGCCAGGCTGCAGGCACATTCAATGTTGTGTCTGCTGCAGAGAGACTTCAGCTAGGACTTCCAGGGGGAATGTGAAGCGCTGTGGTTTTTACCTGCAATCCATGTGCCTCACTTGGGGTGCCCGGCCCATCCGTCCCACACTCCTTGGATGTGTGTTCCTCAGACAGCTGGACAGCTGGGGAAGTGGACATCCCCCAGCAAGGGAGACCTGCCTAGAACATTGCTCTGTGTACAAAGAGGATTCGCTGTGCCTCTGGCACTGGGGAGAGACTTTCTGCACCCAGGAGACACTTGGCACACACAGCGTTTCCCCATGGAAAGTGGTGTGAAAAAGAGCACCCGCCGGGGCTGCATGGCCCTCTGCGGTAGAAGCCCTCCACGCAGCAGGCTGTCATGGACTCGGCTGCAGGCCTTTGTGGCTGGAGAGACTGCAGCTCCTCTGGAGGCTCTGGGCCAATTTTCACTCACCTTCGAGTGCAATAGGCTTGTGGGTTAAGGTGCTTGCAAAGGAAGGCAAGCAGCCTGCTCCTTTCCATTAGGAACACGTGTGGTGAGAGGCTTGGCAGCAGAGAAGAACAAAGAGGGGCAGCCAAGGAGGGGATTTGCATGCAGCTGGGTGGCCCCCAAATCTCCTGTTTCCCAAGCAGGGAATGCCTGCTGTGCCCATCAGTGCCCATTTCTAAGTGGGCACCCAGCCTCTGGATCTGCCCTTTCCCAGCCCTGAAAACACACGCAGGCCACACCCTGAGCCCTTCCAACTGTGAACTTTGCTCCCTGTGAGGGCTGAATGCCACATCTGGCTAAGGTGGGAGAAGGCCCGAGGAGGCCTTGGGGGACCTGCCAAGACATAGCAGTGCTCAGCAATGAGCACTCTGCTTTCTTTTGGCTGGACGCACATTCCAGTTTCTGCTTGAGGCCCGGAGAGGTCAGATAGGCGATCCCCGGGGGAAGGCAGAGCAGAGGGTTTTTCGGTGGAGCGTTGGCTCCCTCTGCTGGCTGTCAAGCGTGGAAGGCTAAGCCTTGCTCCAGCTGAGTTCCTGAGCAAGTTTCCAAGCAGGAGGCACTCTGGCTCCACAAGCTAGAGGACTTCCCAGTGGCTCCAGAGTGGGTGGCAAGGGCATGTGAGATGGAGGGTGCTCAGAAGCCACAGGGGAGACTTGAGTGTGGTTGGGTGCAGGTGTGCCAATATGTGTGGGTGTGTGCGCATGTGTGCGAGTGTGTTTTAGTGTGTGTGAGAGTGTGCGTGAGTGCGGGCATGCGAGTGTGTATGGGTGTGTGCGGGTGTGTGTGTGTGTGTGTGTGCGGGCATGTGCGTGTGTGTTTTGGTGGGGGTAGGTGTGTGTGTGTGTGTGTAGGCGTGTATGTGTATCTGCGGGTGTGTGCGGGTGTGTATAGGATTGTGTGTGTGTGTGGGGTGTGTGTGGGTGTGTGCGGCTGTGTGTGAATGTGTGTGGGTGTGTGCTAGTGTCTTTGGGTGTGTGTGAGTGGGTTTGGGTGTGTGCATGCGTGTGTTAGAGTGAGTGGGACTGTGCAGGGTGTGCAGGTGGGTTCGGGTGTGTGTGGATGTGTGCAGGAGTGTGCAAGTATATGCGGGTATGTGTGGTTGTGTGCAGGTTGTGTGTGTGATTGGGTGTGTTTGGGTTTGTGTGGGTGTTTGTTAGTGTGTGCGAGAGTGTGTGGGTGTGTATGAGTCTGTGTGGGTCTGTGAGAGTGTGTGTGAGTGCAAGTGCGTGTGTGCGGGTGCTTGAGGTTGTGCGCCTGTGCGAGAGGGTGAGTGGTTGTGTGCAGGTGTGTGAGGGTGTGGGTGTGAGGGTGTGTGTGAGTGTGTGCAGGTGTGTGAGGGTGAGTGGGTGTGTGCAGGTGTGTGCGTATGTGTGCGGGTGTGTGTGAGTGTGTGTGAGTGTGTTTGTGTGTGCGAGTGTCTATGGGTGTTTGTGGGTGTGTGCGGTTGAGTGCGACTGTGTGCAGGTGTGTGCGCGTGTGTATGTGTGTGTGCAGGTGAGTGTGGGTATGTGGGTGTGTGCGGGTGTGTGCGTGTGTGTATAGGTTTCTGTGTGTGTGTGCGGGTGTGTGTGGGTGCGCTCCCCGGGTGGGCTGAATGTCATGACTGTGTTAGGGGAGAGAAGGCCCAAAGAGGCCTTCAGGGAGCTGCCATGGCATAGCAGTGCTCAGGAAAGAGCACCCTTCTTTCTTTAGGCTGGAGGCACACTCGAGTTTCTGCTTGAGGCAGAGGGACGGCAGAGAGGCCATCACTGGCTGAAGGCAAAGCAGAGAGATTTTCGGTGGAGCGATGGCTCCATCTGCTGGCTGACAAGCGTGGAAGGCGAAGCCTCGCTCCAACTGAGTTCCTGAGGAAGGTCCCAAGCAGGAGGCACTCTGGCTCCACAAGCTAGAGGGTCCTGCTTAGGACTTCCCAGTGGCTCCAGAGTGGATGGCAAGGGCATGTGGGTTGGAGGGTGCTCGGAAGCCGCAGGGGAGGCTTTGGGCACCCAGTGCTCTGTGACGAAACACGCTGCAGGCCCGAGCATCCATGAACTCCTCCAAGGTTTTGGAGCAGGAAATCTGTCCTTAGCAGAAGGCTTCCTGCAAAGGCCTGCAGGCCTTTCTGGGTGGCTAAGCTGCAGCTCCCTTGCAGGCTGCTGGTCCAGGGGCCTGTGTCCCTTGGTCTAAAGTGCTGTAGGAGGAGCTCCTAGCAAGGGGAGAGCAAGCACCTTGTTTCCCTTGAAGAGACTGGCTTGTACATGGGGAGGCCTGCCAGCAGCGAAGACAGCGCAGGCAGCATGGGGGTTTGGCAGGCAGCTAAGAGGCTGCAGGAGTCCTGCATGAAATAGGGGTCATGACTGGTTTCTCCTCAAGGCCCAATGGCAACGTGCACACACAGCCTCTGGACCTGCAGCTCCCGAGCAGTGCAAGAGACCCCCAGGCAGCACCCTGGGGCCTCCTCGGATGAGCTGTGCTCCATAGAGGGCCTGCCTGCTGGCAATGGCCTAGGCCACCCCAGGCCCTAGAGAGGCCCGGCTGAGCCTGGGATGGGCCCTGCCCTCGCAGTGCTCAGGGAAATCCCGTGTTTGAGGCCAGGCTGCAGGCACATTCAATGTTGTGTCTGCTGCAGAGAGACTTCAGCTAGGACTTCCAGGGGGAATGTGAAGTGCTGTGGTTTTTACCTGCAATCCATGTGCCTCACTTGGGGTGCCCGGCCCATCCGTCCCACACTCCTTGGATGTGTGTTCCTCAGACAGCTGGACAGCTGGGGAAGTGGACCTCCCCCAGCAAGGGAGACCTGCCTAGAACATTGCTCTGTGTACAAAGAGGATTCGCTGTGCCTCTGGCACTGGGGAGAGACTTTCTGCACCCAGGAGACACTTGGCACACACAGCGTTTCCCCATGGAAAGTGGTGTGAAAAAGAGCACCCGCCGGGGCTGCATGGCCCTCTGCGGTAGAAGCCCTCCACGCAGCAGGCTGTCATGGACTCGGCTGCAGGCCTTTGTGGCTGGAGAGACTGCAGCTCCTCTGGAGGCTCTGGGCCAATTTTCACTCACCTTCGAGTGCAATAGGCTTGTGGGTTAAGGTGCTTGCAAAGGAAGGCAAGCAGCCTGCTCCTTTCCATTAGGAACACGTGTGGTGAGAGGCTTGGCAGCAGAGAAGAACAAAGAGGGGCAGCCAAGGAGGGGATTTGCATGCAGCTGGGTGGCCCCCAAATCTCCTGTTTCCCAAGCAGGGAATGCCTGCTGTGCCCATCAGTGCCCATTTCTAAGTGGGCACCCAGCCTCTGGATCTGCCCTTTCCCAGCCCTGAAAACACACGCAGGCCACACCCTGAGCCCTTCCAACTGTGAACTTTGCTCCCTGTGAGGGCTGAATGCCACATCTGGCTAAGGTGGGAGAAGGCCCGAGGAGGCCTTGGGGGACCTGCCAAGACATAGCAGTGCTCAGCAATGAGCACTCTGCTTTCTTTTGGCTGGACGCACATTCCAGTTTCTGCTTGAGGCCCGGAGAGGTCAGATAGGCGATCCCCGGGGGAAGGCAGAGCAGAGGGTTTTTCGGTGGAGCGTTGGCTCCCTCTGCTGGCCGTCAAGCGTGGAAGGCTAAGCCTTGCTCCAGCTGAGTTCCTGAGCAAGTTTCCAAGCAGGAGGCACTCTGGCTCCACAAGCTAGAGGACTTCCCAGTGGCTCCAGAGTGGGTGGCAAGGGCATGTGAGATGGAGGGTGCTCAGAAGCCACAGGGGAGACTTGAGTGTGGTTGGGTGCAGGTGTGCCAATATGTGTGGGTGTGTGCGCATGTGTGCGAGTGTGTTTTAGTGTGTGTGAGAGTGTGCGTGAGTGCGGGCATGCGAGTGTGTATGGGTGTGTGCGGGTGTGTGTGTGTGTGTGTGTGCGGGCATGTGCGTGTGTGTTTTGGTGGGGGTAGGTGTGTGTGTGTGTGTGTAGGCGTGTACGTGTATCTGCGGGTGTGTGCGGGTGTGTATAGGATTGTGTGTGTGTGTGGGGTGTGTGTGGGTGTGTGCGGCTGTGTGTGAATGTGTGTGGGTGTGTGCTAGTGTCTTTGGGTGTGTGTGAGTGGGTTTGGGTGTGTGCATGCGTGTGTTAGAGTGAGTGGGACTGTGCAGGGTGTGCAGGTGGGTTCGGGTGTGTGTGGATGTGTGCAGGAGTGTGCAAGTATATGCGGGTATGTGTGGTTGTGTGCAGGTTGTGTGTGTGATTGGGTGTGTTTGGGTTTGTGTGGGTGTTTGTTAGTGTGTGCGAGAGTGTGTGGGTGTGTATGAGTCTGTGTGGGTCTGTGAGAGTGTGTGTGAGTGCAAGTGCGTGTGTGCGGGTGCTTGAGGTTGTGCGCCTGTGCGAGAGGGTGAGTGGTTGTGTGCAGGTGTGTGAGGGTGTGGGTGTGAGGGTGTGTGTGAGTGTGTGCAGGTGTGTGAGGGTGAGTGGGTGTGTGCAGGTGTGTGCGTATGTGTGCGGGTGTGTGTGAGTGTGTGTGAGTGTGTTTGTGTGTGCGAGTGTCTATGGGTGTTTGTGGGTGTGTGCGGTTGAGTGCGACTGTGTGCAGGTGTGTGCGCGTGTGTATGTGTGTGTGCAGGTGAGTGTGGGTATGTGGGTGTGTGCGGGTGTGTGCGTGTGTGTATAGGTTTCTGTGTGTGTGTGCGGGTGTGTGTGGGTGCGCTCCCCGGGTGGGCTGAATGTCATGACTGAGTTAGGGGAGAGAAGGCCCAAAGAGGCCTTCAGGGAGCTGCCATGGCATAGCAGTGCTCAGGAAAGAGCACCCTTCTTTCTTTAGGCTGGAGGCACACTCGAGTTTCTGCTTGAGGCAGAGGGACGGCAGAGAGGCCATCACTGGCTGAAGGCAAAGCAGAGAGATTTTCGGTGGAGCGATGGCTCCATCTGCTGGCTGACAAGCGTGGAAGGCGAAGCCTCGCTCCAACTGAGTTCCTGAGGAAGGTCCCAAGCAGGAGGCACTCTGGCTCCACAAGCTAGAGGGTCCTGCTTAGGACTTCCCAGTGGCTCCAGAGTGGATGGCAAGGGCATGTGGGTTGGAGGGTGCTCGGAAGCCGCAGGGGAGGCTTTGGGCACCCAGTGCTCTGTGACGAAACACGCTGCAGGCCCGAGCATCCATGAACTCCTCCAAGGTTTTGGAGCAGGAAATCTGTCCTTAGCAGAAGGCTTCCTGCAAAGGCCTGCAGGCCTTTCTGGGTGGCTAAGCTGCAGCTCCCTTGCAGGCTGCTGGTCCAGGGGCCTGTGTCCCTTGGTCTAAAGTGCTGTAGGAGGAGCTCCTAGCAAGGGGAGAGCAAGCACCTTGTTTCCCTTGAAGAGACTGGCTTGTACATGGGGAGGCCTGCCAGCAGCGAAGACAGCGCAGGCAGCATGGGGGTTTGGCAGGCAGCTAAGAGGCTGCAGGAGTCCTGCATGAAATAGGGGTCATGACTGGTTTCTCCTCAAGGCCCAATGGCAACGTGCACACACAGCCTCTGGACCTGCAGCTCCCGAGCAGTGCAAGAGACCCCCAGGCAGCACCCTGGGGCCTCCTCGGATGAGCTGTGCTCCATAGAGGGCCTGCCTGCTGGCAATGGCCTAGGCCACCCCAGGCCCTAGAGAGGCCCGGCTGAGCCTGGGATGGGCCCTGCCCTCGCAGTGCTCAGGGAAAACCCGTGTTTGAGGCCAGGCTGCAGGCACATTCAATGTTGTGTCTGCTGCAGAGAGACTTCAGCTAGGACTTCCAGGGGGAATGTGAAGCGCTGTGGTTTTTACCTGCAATCCATGTGCCTCACTTGGGGTGCCCGGCCCATCCGTCCCACACTCCTTGGATGTGTGTTCCTCAGACAGCTGGACAGCTGGGGAAGTGGACATCCCCCAGCAAGGGAGACCTGCCTAGAACATTGCTCTGTGTACAAAGAGGATTCGCTGTGCCTCTGGCACTGGGGAGAGACTTTCTGCACCCAGGAGACACTTGGCACACACAGCGTTTCCCCATGGAAAGTGGTGTGAAAAAGAGCACCCGCCGGGGCTGCATGGCCCTCTGCGGTAGAAGCCCTCCACGCAGCAGGCTGTCATGGACTCGGCTGCAGGCCTTTGTGGCTGGAGAGACTGCAGCTCCTCTGGAGGCTCTGGGCCAATTTTCACTCACCTTCGAGTGCAATAGGCTTGTGGGTTAAGGTGCTTGCAAAGGAAGGCAAGCAGCCTGCTCCTTTCCATTAGGAACACGTGTGGTGAGAGGCTTGGCAGCAGAGAAGAACAAAGAGGGGCAGCCAAGGAGGGGATTTGCATGCAGCTGGGTGGCCCCCAAATCTCCTGTTTCCCAAGCAGGGAATGCCTGCTGTGCCCATCAGTGCCCATTTCTAAGTGGGCACCCAGCCTCTGGATCTGCCCTTTCCCAGCCCTGAAAACACACGCAGGCCACACCCTGAGCCCTTCCAACTGTGAACTTTGCTCCCTGTGAGGGCTGAATGCCACATCTGGCTAAGGTGGGAGAAGGCCCGAGGAGGCCTTGGGGGACCTGCCAAGACATAGCAGTGCTCAGCAATGAGCACTCTGCTTTCTTTTGGCTGGACGCACATTCCAGTTTCTGCTTGAGGCCCGGAGAGGTCAGATAGGCGATCCCCGGGGGAAGGCAGAGCAGAGGGTTTTTCGGTGGAGCGTTGGCTCCCTCTGCTGGCTGTCAAGCGTGGAAGGCTAAGCCTTGCTCCAGCTGAGTTCCTGAGCAAGTTTCCAAGCAGGAGGCACTCTGGCTCCACAAGCTAGAGGACTTCCCAGTGGCTCCAGAGTGGGTGGCAAGGGCATGTGAGATGGAGGGTGCTCAGAAGCCACAGGGGAGACTTGAGTGTGGTTGGGTGCAGGTGTGCCAATATGTGTGGGTGTGTGCGCATGTGTGCGAGTGTGTTTTAGTGTGTGTGAGAGTGTGCGTGAGTGCGGGCATGCGAGTGTGTATGGGTGTGTGCGTGTGTGTGTGTGTGTGTGTGTGCGGGCATGTGCGTGTGTGTTTTGGTGGGGGTAGGTGTGTGTGTGTGTGTGTAGGCGTGTATGTGTATCTGCGGGTGTGTGCGGGTGTGTATAGGATTGTGTGTGTGTGTGGGGTGTGTGTGGGTGTGTGCGGCTGTGTGTGAATGTGTGTGGGTGTGTGCTAGTGTCTTTGGGTGTGTGTGAGTGGGTTTGGGTGTGTGCATGCGTGTGTTAGAGTGAGTGGGACTGTGCAGGGTGTGCAGGTGGGTTCGGGTGTGTGTGGATGTGTGCAGGAGTGTGCAAGTATATGCGGGTATGTGTGGTTGTGTGCAGGTTGTGTGTGTGATTGGGTGTGTTTGGGTTTGTGTGGGTGTTTGTTAGTGTGTGCGAGAGTGTGTGGGTGTGTATGAGTCTGTGTGGGTCTGTGAGAGTGTGTGTGAGTGCAAGTGCGTGTGTGCGGGTGCTTGAGGTTGTGCGCCTGTGCGAGAGGGTGAGTGGTTGTGTGCAGGTGTGTGAGGGTGTGGGTGTGAGGGTGTGTGTGAGTGTGTGCAGGTGTGTGAGGGTGAGTGGGTGTGTGCAGGTGTGTGCGTATGTGTGCGGGTGTGTGTGAGTGTGTGTGAGTGTGTTTGTGTGTGCGAGTGTCTATGGGTGTTTGTGGGTGTGTGCGGTTGAGTGCGACTGTGTGCAGGTGTGTGCGCGTGTGTATGTGTGTGTGCAGGTGAGTGTGGGTATGTGGGTGTGTGCGGGTGTGTGCGTGTGTGTATAGGTTTCTGTGTGTGTGTGCGGGTGTGTGTGGGTGCGCTCCCCGGGTGGGCTGAATGTCATGACTGTGTTAGGGGAGAGAAGGCCCAAAGAGGCCTTCAGGGAGCTGCCATGGCATAGCAGTGCTCAGGAAAGAGCACCCTTCTTTCTTTAGGCTGGAGGCACACTCGAGTTTCTGCTTGAGGCAGAGGGACGGCAGAGAGGCCATCACTGGCTGAAGGCAAAGCAGAGAGATTTTCGGTGGAGCGATGGCTCCATCTGCTGGCTGACAAGCGTGGAAGGCGAAGCCTCGCTCCAACTGAGTTCCTGAGGAAGGTCCCAAGCAGGAGGCACTCTGGCTCCACAAGCTAGAGGGTCCTGCTTAGGACTTCCCAGTGGCTCCAGAGTGGATGGCAAGGGCATGTGGGTTGGAGGGTGCTCGGAAGCCGCAGGGGAGGCTTTGGGCACCCAGTGCTCTGTGACGAAACACGCTGCAGGCCCGAGCATCCATGAACTCCTCCAAGGTTTTGGAGCAGGAAATCTGTCCTTAGCAGAAGGCTTCCTGCAAAGGCCTGCAGGCCTTTCTGGGTGGCTAAGCTGCAGCTCCCTTGCAGGCTGCTGGTCCAGGGGCCTGTGTTCCTTGGTCTAAAGTGCTGTAGGAGGAGCTCCTAGCAAGGGGAGAGCAAGCACCTTGTTTCCCTTGAAGAGACTGGCTTGTACATGGGGAGGCCTGCCAGCAGCGAAGACAGCGCAGGCAGCATGGGGGTTTGGCAGGCAGCTAAGAGGCTGCAGGAGTCCTGCATGAAATAGGGGTCATGACTGGTTTCTCCTCAAGGCCCAATGGCAACGTGCACACACAGCCTCTGGACCTGCAGCTCCCGAGCAGTGCAAGAGACCCCCAGGCAGCACCCTGGGGCCTCCTCGGATGAGCTGTGCTCCATAGAGGGCCTGCCTGCTGGCAATGGCCTAGGCCACCCCAGGCCCTAGAGAGGCCCGGCTGAGCCTGGGATGGGCCCTGCCCTCGCAGTGCTCAGGGAAATCCCGTGTTTGAGGCCAGGCTGCAGGCACATTCAATGTTGTGTCTGCTGCAGAGAGACTTCAGCTAGGACTTCCAGGGGGAATGTGAAGTGCTGTGGTTTTTACCTGCAATCCATGTGCCTCACTTGGGGTGCCCGGCCCATCCATCCCACACTCCTTGGATGTGTGTTCCTCAGACAGCTGGACAGCTGGGGAAGTGGACCTCCCCCAGCAAGGGAGACCTGCCTAGAACATTGCTCTGTGTACAAAGAGGATTCGCTGTGCCTCTGGCACTGGGGAGAGACTTTCTGCACCCAGGAGACACTTGGCACACACAGCGTTTCCCCATGGAAAGTGGTGTGAAAAAGAGCACCCGCCGGGGCTGCATGGCCCTCTGCGGTAGAAGCCCTCCACGCAGCAGGCTGTCATGGACTCGGCTGCAGGCCTTTGTGGCTGGAGAGACTGCAGCTCCTCTGGAGGCTCTGGGCCAATTTTCACTCACCTTCGAGTGCAATAGGCTTGTGGGTTAAGGTGCTTGCAAAGGAAGGCAAGCAGCCTGCTCCTTTCCATTAGGAACACGTGTGGTGAGAGGCTTGGCAGCAGAGAAGAACAAAGAGGGGCAGCCAAGGAGGGGATTTGCATGCAGCTGGGTGGCCCCCAAATCTCCTGTTTCCCAAGCAGGGAATGCCTGCTGTGCCCATCAGTGCCCATTTCTAAGTGGGCACCCAGCCTCTGGATCTGCCCTTTCCCAGCCCTGAAAACACACGCAGGCCACACCCTGAGCCCTTCCAACTGTGAACTTTGCTCCCTGTGAGGGCTGAATGCCACATCTGGCTAAGGTGGGAGAAGGCCCGAGGAGGCCTTGGGGGACCTGCCAAGACATAGCAGTGCTCAGCAATGAGCACTCTGCTTTCTTTTGGCTGGACGCACATTCCAGTTTCTGCTTGAGGCCCGGAGAGGTCAGATAGGCGATCCCCGGGGGAAGGCAGAGCAGAGGGTTTTTCGGTGGAGCGTTGGCTCCCTCTGCTGGCTGTCAAGCGTGGAAGGCTAAGCCTTGCTCCAGCTGAGTTCCTGAGCAAGTTTCCAAGCAGGAGGCACTCTGGCTCCACAAGCTAGAGGACTTCCCAGTGGCTCCAGAGTGGGTGGCAAGGGCATGTGAGATGGAGGGTGCTCAGAAGCCACAGGGGAGACTTGAGTGTGGTTGGGTGCAGGTGTGCCAATATGTGTGGGTGTGTGCGCATGTGTGCGAGTGTGTTTTAGTGTGTGTGAGAGTGTGCGTGAGTGCGGGCATGCGAGTGTGTATGGGTGTGTGCGTGTGTGTGTGTGTGTGTGTGTGCGGGCATGTGCGTGTGTGTTTTGGTGGGGGTAGGTGTGTGTGTGTGTGTGTAGGCGTGTATGTGTATCTGCGGGTGTGTGCGGGTGTGTATAGGATTGTGTGTGTGTGTGGGGTGTGTGTGGGTGTGTGCGGCTGTGTGTGAATGTGTGTGGGTGTGTGCTAGTGTCTTTGGGTGTGTGTGAGTGGGTTTGGGTGTGTGCATGCGTGTGTTAGAGTGAGTGGGACTGTGCAGGGTGTGCAGGTGGGTTCGGGTGTGTGTGGATGTGTGCAGGAGTGTGCAAGTATATGCGGGTATGTGTGGTTGTGTGCAGGTTGTGTGTGTGATTGGGTGTGTTTGGGTTTGTGTGGGTGTTTGTTAGTGTGTGCGAGAGTGTGTGGGTGTGTATGAGTCTGTGTGGGTCTGTGAGAGTGTGTGTGAGTGCAAGTGCGTGTGTGCGGGTGCTTGAGGTTGTGCGCCTGTGCGAGAGGGTGAGTGGTTGTGTGCAGGTGTGTGAGGGTGTGGGTGTGAGGGTGTGTGTGAGTGTGTGCAGGTGTGTGAGGGTGAGTGGGTGTGTGCAGGTGTGTGCGTATGTGTGCGGGTGTGTGTGAGTGTGTGTGAGTGTGTTTGTGTGTGCGAGTGTCTATGGGTGTTTGTGGGTGTGTGCGGTTGAGTGCGACTGTGTGCAGGTGTGTGCGCGTGTGTATGTGTGTGTGCAGGTGAGTGTGGGTATGTGGGTGTGTGCGGGTGTGTGCGTGTGTGTATAGGTTTCTGTGTGTGTGTGCGGGTGTGTGTGGGTGCGCTCCCCGGGTGGGCTGAATGTCATGACTGTGTTAGGGGAGAGAAGGCCCAAAGAGGCCTTCAGGGAGCTGCCATGGCATAGCAGTGCTCAGGAAAGAGCACCCTTCTTTCTTTAGGCTGGAGGCACACTCGAGTTTCTGCTTGAGGCAGAGGGACGGCAGAGAGGCCATCACTGGCTGAAGGCAAAGCAGAGAGATTTTCGGTGGAGCGATGGCTCCATCTGCTGGCTGACAAGCGTGGAAGGCGAAGCCTCGCTCCAACTGAGTTCCTGAGGAAGGTCCCAAGCAGGAGGCACTCTGGCTCCACAAGCTAGAGGGTCCTGCTTAGGACTTCCCAGTGGCTCCAGAGTGGATGGCAAGGGCATGTGGGTTGGAGGGTGCTCGGAAGCCGCAGGGGAGGCTTTGGGCACCCAGTGCTCTGTGACGAAACACGCTGCAGGCCCGAGCATCCATGAACTCCTCCAAGGTTTTGGAGCAGGAAATCTGTCCTTAGCAGAAGGCTTCCTGCAAAGGCCTGCAGGCCTTTCTGGGTGGCTAAGCTGCAGCTCCCTTGCAGGCTGCTGGTCCAGGGGCCTGTGTTCCTTGGTCTAAAGTGCTGTAGGAGGAGCTCCTAGCAAGGGGAGAGCAAGCACCTTGTTTCCCTTGAAGAGACTGGCTTGTACATGGGGAGGCCTGCCAGCAGCGAAGACAGCGCAGGCAGCATGGGGGTTTGGCAGGCAGCTAAGAGGCTGCAGGAGTCCTGCATGAAATAGGGGTCATGACTGGTTTCTCCTCAAGGCCCAATGGCAACGTGCACACACAGCCTCTGGACCTGCAGCTCCCGAGCAGTGCAAGAGACCCCCAGGCAGCACCCTGGGGCCTCCTCGGATGAGCTGTGCTCCATAGAGGGCCTGCCTGCTGGCAATGGCCTAGGCCACCCCAGGCCCTAGAGAGGCCCGGCTGAGCCTGGGATGGGCCCTGCCCTCGCAGTGCTCAGGGAAATCCCGTGTTTGAGGCCAGGCTGCAGGCACATTCAATGTTGTGTCTGCTGCAGAGAGACTTCAGCTAGGACTTCCAGGGGGAATGTGAAGTGCTGTGGTTTTTACCTGCAATCCATGTGCCTCACTTGGGGTGCCCGGCCCATCCGTCCCACACTCCTTGGATGTGTGTTCCTCAGACAGCTGGACAGCTGGGGAAGTGGACCTCCCCCAGCAAGGGAGACCTGCCTAGAACATTGCTCTGTGTACAAAGAGGATTCGCTGTGCCTCTGGCACTGGGGAGAGACTTTCTGCACCCAGGAGACACTTGGCACACACAGCGTTTCCCCATGGAAAGTGGTGTGAAAAAGAGCACCCGCCGGGGCTGCATGGCCCTCTGCGGTAGAAGCCCTCCACGCAGCAGGCTGTCATGGACTCGGCTGCAGGCCTTTGTGGCTGGAGAGACTGCAGCTCCTCTGGAGGCTCTGGGCCAATTTTCACTCACCTTCGAGTGCAATAGGCTTGTGGGTTAAGGTGCTTGCAAAGGAAGGCAAGCAGCCTGCTCCTTTCCATTAGGAACACGTGTGGTGAGAGGCTTGGCAGCAGAGAAGAACAAAGAGGGGCAGCCAAGGAGGGGATTTGCATGCAGCTGGGTGGCCCCCAAATCTCCTGTTTCCCAAGCAGGGAATGCCTGCTGTGCCCATCAGTGCCCATTTCTAAGTGGGCACCCAGCCTCTGGATCTGCCCTTTCCCAGCCCTGAAAACACACGCAGGCCACACCCTGAGCCCTTCCAACTGTGAACTTTGCTCCCTGTGAGGGCTGAATGCCACATCTGGCTAAGGTGGGAGAAGGCCCGAGGAGGCCTTGGGGGACCTGCCAAGACATAGCAGTGCTCAGCAATGAGCACTCTGCTTTCTTTTGGCTGGACGCACATTCCAGTTTCTGCTTGAGGCCCGGAGAGGTCAGATAGGCGATCCCCGGGGGAAGGCAGAGCAGAGGGTTTTTCGGTGGAGCGTTGGCTCCCTCTGCTGGCCGTCAAGCGTGGAAGGCTAAGCCTTGCTCCAGCTGAGTTCCTGAGCAAGTTTCCAAGCAGGAGGCACTCTGGCTCCACAAGCTAGAGGACTTCCCAGTGGCTCCAGAGTGGGTGGCAAGGGCATGTGAGATGGAGGGTGCTCAGAAGCCACAGGGGAGACTTGAGTGTGGTTGGGTGCAGGTGTGCCAATATGTGTGGGTGTGTGCGCATGTGTGCGAGTGTGTTTTAGTGTGTGTGAGAGTGTGCGTGAGTGCGGGCGTGCGAGTGTGTATGGGTGTGTGCGGGTGTGTGTGTGTGTGTGTGTGCGGGCATGTGCGTGTGTGTTTTGGTGGGGGTAGGTGTGTGTGTGTGTGTGTAGGCGTGTATGTGTATCTGCGGGTGTGTGCGGGTGTGTATAGGATTGTGTGTGTGTGTGGGGTGTGTGTGGGTGTGTGCGGCTGTGTGTGAATGTGTGTGGGTGTGAGCTAGTGTCTTTGGGTGTGTGTGAGTGGGTTTGGGTGTGTGCATGCGTGTGTTAGAGTGAGTGGGACTGTGCAGGGTGTGCAGGTGGGTTCGGGTGTGTGTGGATGTGTGCAGGAGTGTGCAAGTATATGCGGGTATGTGTGGTTGTGTGCAGGTTGTGTGTGTGATTGGGTGTGTTTGGGTTTGTGTGGGTGTTTGTTAGTGTGTGCGAGAGTGTGTGGGTGTGTATGAGTCTGTGTGGGTCTGTGAGAGTGTGTGTGAGTGCAAGTGCGTGTGTGCGGGTGCTTGAGGTTGTGCGCCTGTGCGAGAGGGTGAGTGGTTGTGTGCAGGTGTGTGAGGGTGTGGGTGTGAGGGTGTGTGTGAGTGTGTGCAGGTGTGTGAGGGTGAGTGGGTGTGTGCAGGTGTGTGCGTATGTGTGCGGGTGTGTGTGAGTGTGTGTGAGTGTGTTTGTGTGTGCGAGTGTCTATGGGTGTTTGTGGGTGTGTGCGGTTGAGTGCGACTGTGTGCAGGTGTGTGCGCGTGTGTATGTGTGTGTGCAGGTGAGTGTGGGTATGTGGGTGTGTGCGGGTGTGTGCGTGTGTGTATAGGTTTCTGTGTGTGTGTGCGGGTGTGTGTGGGTGCGCTCCCCGGGTGGGCTGAATGTCATGACTGTGTTAGGGGAGAGAAGGCCCAAAGAGGCCTTCAGGGAGCTGCCATGGCATAGCAGTGCTCAGGAAAGAGCACCCTTCTTTCTTTAGGCTGGAGGCACACTCGAGTTTCTGCTTGAGGCAGAGGGACGGCAGAGAGGCCATCACTGGCTGAAGGCAAAGCAGAGAGATTTTCGGTGGAGCGATGGCTCCATCTGCTGGCTGACAAGCGTGGAAGGCGAAGCCTCGCTCCAACTGAGTTCCTGAGGAAGGTCCCAAGCAGGAGGCACTCTGGCTCCACAAGCTAGAGGGTCCTGCTTAGGACTTCCCAGTGGCTCCAGAGTGGATGGCAAGGGCATGTGGGTTGGAGGGTGCTCGGAAGCCGCAGGGGAGGCTTTGGGCACCCAGTGCTCTGTGACGAAACACGCTGCAGGCCCGAGCATCCATGAACTCCTCCAAGGTTTTGGAGCAGGAAATCTGTCCTTAGCAGAAGGCTTCCTGCAAAGGCCTGCAGGCCTTTCTGGGTGGCTAAGCTGCAGCTCCCTTGCAGGCTGCTGGTCCAGGGGCCTGTGTCCCTTGGTCTAAAGTGCTGTAGGAGGAGCTCCTAGCAAGGGGAGAGCAAGCACCTTGTTTCCCTTGAAGAGACTGGCTTGTACATGGGGAGGCCTGCCAGCAGCGAAGACAGCGCAGGCAGCATGGGGGTTTGGCAGGCAGCTAAGAGGCTGCAGGAGTCCTGCATGAAATAGGGGTCATGACTGGTTTCTCCTCAAGGCCCAATGGCAACGTGCACACACAGCCTCTGGACCTGCAGCTCCCGAGCAGTGCAAGAGACCCCCAGGCAGCAGCCTGGGGCCTCCTCGGATGAGCTGTGCTCCATAGAGGGCCTGCCTGCTGGCAATGACCTAGGCCACCCCAGGCCCTAGAGAGGCCCGGCTGAGCCTGGGATGGGCCCTGCCCTCGCAGTGCTCAGGGAAAACCCGTGTTTGAGGCCAGGCTGCAGGCACATTCAATGTTGTGTCTGCTGCAGAGAGACTTCAGCTAGGACTTCCAGGGGGAATGTGAAGCGCTGTGGTTTTTACCTGCAATCCATGTGCCTCACTTGGGGTGCCCGGCCCATCCGTCCCACACTCCTTGGATGTGTGTTCCTCAGACAGCTGGACAGCTGGGGAAGTGGACCTCCCCCAGCAAGGGAGACCTGCCTAGAACATTGCTCTGTGTACAAAGAGGATTCGCTGTGCCTCTGGCACTGGGGAGAGACTTTCTGCACCCAGGAGACACTTGGCACACACAGCGTTTCCCCATGGAAAGTGGTGTGAAAAAGAGCACCCGCCGGGGCTGCATGGCCCTCTGCGGTAGAAGCCCTCCACGCAGCAGGCTGTCATGGACTCGGCTGCAGGCCTTTGTGGCTGGAGAGACTGCAGCTCCTCTGGAGGCTCTGGGCCAATTTTCACTCACCTTCGAGTGCAATAGGCTTGTGGGTTAAGGTGCTTGCAAAGGAAGGCAAGCAGCCTGCTCCTTTCCATTAGGAACATGTGTGGTGAGAGGCTTGGCAGCAGAGAAGAACAAAGAGGGGCAGCCAAGGAGGGGATTTGCATGCAGCTGGGTGGCCCCCAAATCTCCTGTTTCCCAAGCAGGGAATGCCTGCTGTGCCCATCAGTGCCCATTTCTAAGTGGGCACCCAGCCTCTGGATCTGCCCTTTCCCAGCCCTGAAAACACACGCAGGCCACACCCTGAGCCCTTCCAACTGTGAACTTTGCTCCCTGTGAGGGCTGAATGCCACATCTGGCTAAGGTGGGAGAAGGCCCGAGGAGGCCTTGGGGGACCTGCCAAGACATAGCAGTGCTCAGCAATGAGCACTCTGCTTTCTTTTGGCTGGACGCACATTCCAGTTTCTGCTTGAGGCCCGGAGAGGTCAGATAGGCGATCCCCGGGGGAAGGCAGAGCAGAGGGTTTTTCGGTGGAGCGTTGGCTCCCTCTGCTGGCCGTCAAGCGTGGAAGGCTAAGCCTTGCTCCAGCTGAGTTCCTGAGCAAGTTTCCAAGCAGGAGGCACTCTGGCTCCACAAGCTAGAGGACTTCCCAGTGGCTCCAGAGTGGGTGGCAAGGGCATGTGAGATGGAGGGTGCTCAGAAGCCACAGGGGAGACTTGAGTGTGGTTGGGTGCAGGTGTGCCAATATGTGTGGGTGTGTGCGCATGTGTGCGAGTGTGTTTTAGTGTGTGTGAGAGTGTGCGTGAGTGCGGGCGTGCGAGTGTGTATGGGTGTGTGCGGGTGTGTGTGTGTGTGTGTGTGCGGGCATGTGCGTGTGTGTTTTGGTGGGGGTAGGTGTGTGTGTGTGTGTGTAGGCGTGTATGTGTATCTGCGGGTGTGTGCGGGTGTGTATAGGATTGTGTGTGTGTGTGGGGTGTGTGTGGGTGTGTGCGGCTGTGTGTGAATGTGTGTGGGTGTGAGCTAGTGTCTTTGGGTGTGTGTGAGTGGGTTTGGGTGTGTGCATGCGTGTGTTAGAGTGAGTGGGACTGTGCAGGGTGTGCAGGTGGGTTCGGGTGTGTGTGGATGTGTGCAGGAGTGTGCAAGTATATGCGGGTATGTGTGGTTGTGTGCAGGTTGTGTGTGTGATTGGGTGTGTTTGGGTTTGTGTGGGTGTTTGTTAGTGTGTGCGAGAGTGTGTGGGTGTGTATGAGTCTGTGTGGGTCTGTGAGAGTGTGTGTGAGTGCAAGTGCGTGTGTGCGGGTGCTTGAGGTTGTGCGCCTGTGCGAGAGGGTGAGTGGTTGTGTGCAGGTGTGTGAGGGTGTGGGTGTGAGGGTGTGTGTGAGTGTGTGCAGGTGTGTGAGGGTGAGTGGGTGTGTGCAGGTGTGTGCGTATGTGTGCGGGTGTGTGTGAGTGTGTGTGAGTGTGTTTGTGTGTGCGAGTGTCTATGGGTGTTTGTGGGTGTGTGCGGTTGAGTGCGACTGTGTGCAGGTGTGTGCGCGTGTGTATGTGTGTGTGCAGGTGAGTGTGGGTATGTGGGTGTGTGCGGGTGTGTGCGTGTGTGTATAGGTTTCTGTGTGTGTGTGCGGGTGTGTGTGGGTGCGCTCCCCGGGTGGGCTGAATGTCATGACTGTGTTAGGGGAGAGAAGGCCCAAAGAGGCCTTCAGGGAGCTGCCATGGCATAGCAGTGCTCAGGAAAGAGCACCCTTCTTTCTTTAGGCTGGAGGCACACTCGAGTTTCTGCTTGAGGCAGAGGGACGGCAGAGAGGCCATCACTGGCTGAAGGCAAAGCAGAGAGATTTTCGGTGGAGCGATGGCTCCATCTGCTGGCTGACAAGCGTGGAAGGCGAAGCCTCGCTCCAACTGAGTTCCTGAGGAAGGTCCCAAGCAGGAGGCACTCTGGCTCCACAAGCTAGAGGGTCCTGCTTAGGACTTCCCAGTGGCTCCAGAGTGGATGGCAAGGGCATGTGGGTTGGAGGGTGCTCGGAAGCCGCAGGGGAGGCTTTGGGCACCCAGTGCTCTGTGACGAAACACGCTGCAGGCCCGAGCATCCATGAACTCCTCCAAGGTTTTGGAGCAGGAAATCTGTCCTTAGCAGAAGGCTTCCTGCAAAGGCCTGCAGGCCTTTCTGGGTGGCTAAGCTGCAGCTCCCTTGCAGGCTGCTGGTCCAGGGGCCTGTGTCCCTTGGTCTAAAGTGCTGTAGGAGGAGCTCCTAGCAAGGGGAGAGCAAGCACCTTGTTTCCCTTGAAGAGACTGGCTTGTACATGGGGAGGCCTGCCAGCAGCGAAGACAGCGCAGGCAGCATGGGGGTTTGGCAGGCAGCTAAGAGGCTGCAGGAGTCCTGCATGAAATAGGGGTCATGACTGGTTTCTCCTCAAGGCCCAATGGCAACGTGCACACACAGCCTCTGGACCTGCAGCTCCCGAGCAGTGCAAGAGACCCCCAGGCAGCATCCTGGGGCCTCCTCGGATGAGCTGTGCTCCATAGAGGGCCTGCCTGCTGGCAATGGCCTAGGCCACCCCAGGCCCTAGAGAGGCCCGGCTGAGCCTGGGATGGGCCCTGCCCTCGCAGTGCTCAGGGAAAACCCGTGTTTGAGGCCAGGCTGCAGGCACATTCAATGTTGTGTCTGCTGCAGAGAGACTTCAGCTAGGACTTCCAGGGGGAATGTGAAGCGCTGTGGTTTTTACCTGCAATCCATGTGCCTCACTTGGGGTGCCCGGCCCATCCGTCCCACACTCCTTGGATGTGTGTTCCTCAGACAGCTGGACAGCTGGGGAAGTGGACCTCCCCCAGCAAGGGAGACCTGCCTAGAACATTGCTCTGTGTACAAAGAGGATTCGCTGTGCCTCTGGCACTGGGGAGAGACTTTCTGCACCCAGGAGACACTTGGCACACACAGCGTTTCCCCATGGAAAGTGGTGTGAAAAAGAGCACCCGCCGGGGCTGCATGGCCCTCTGCGGTAGAAGCCCTCCACGCAGCAGGCTGTCATGGACTCGGCTGCAGGCCTTTGTGGCTGGAGAGACTGCAGCTCCTCTGGAGGCTCTGGGCCAATTTTCACTCACCTTCGAGTGCAATAGGCTTGTGGGTTAAGGTGCTTGCAAAGGAAGGCAAGCAGCCTGCTCCTTTCCATTAGGAACACGTGTGGTGAGAGGCTTGGCAGCAGAGAAGAACAAAGAGGGGCAGCCAAGGAGGGGATTTGCATGCAGCTGGGTGGCCCCCAAATCTCCTGTTTCCCAAGCAGGGAATGCCTGCTGTGCCCATCAGTGCCCATTTCTAAGTGGGCACCCAGCCTCTGGATCTGCCCTTTCCCAGCCCTGAAAACACACGCAGGCCACACCCTGAGCCCTTCCAACTGTGAACTTTGCTCCCTGTGAGGGCTGAATGCCACATCTGGCTAAGGTGGGAGAAGGCCCGAGGAGGCCTTGGGGGACCTGCCAAGACATAGCAGTGCTCAGCAATGAGCACTCTGCTTTCTTTTGGCTGGACGCACATTCCAGTTTCTGCTTGAGGCCCGGAGAGGTCAGATAGGCGATCCCCGGGGGAAGGCAGAGCAGAGGGTTTTTCGGTGGAGCGTTGGCTCCCTCTGCTGGCCGTCAAGCGTGGAAGGCTAAGCCTTGCTCCAGCTGAGTTCCTGAGCAAGTTTCCAAGCAGGAGGCACTCTGGCTCCACAAGCTAGAGGACTTCCCAGTGGCTCCAGAGTGGGTGGCAAGGGCATGTGAGATGGAGGGTGCTCAGAAGCCACAGGGGAGACTTGAGTGTGGTTGGGTGCAGGTGTGCCAATATGTGTGGGTGTGTGCGCATGTGTGCGAGTGTGTTTTAGTGTGTGTGAGAGTGTGCGTGAGTGCGGGCGTGCGAGTGTGTATGGGTGTGTGCGGGTGTGTGTGTGTGTGTGTGTGCGGGCATGTGCGTGTGTGTTTTGGTGGGGGTAGGTGTGTGTGTGTGTGTGTAGGCGTGTATGTGTATCTGCGGGTGTGTGCGGGTGTGTATAGGATTGTGTGTGTGTGTGGGGTGTGTGTGGGTGTGTGCGGCTGTGTGTGAATGTGTGTGGGTGTGTGCTAGTGTCTTTGGGTGTGTGTGAGTGGGTTTGGGTGTGTGCATGCGTGTGTTAGAGTGAGTGGGACTGTGCAGGGTGTGCAGGTGTGTTCGGGTGTGTGTGGATGTGTGCAGGAGTGTGCAAGTATATGCGGGTATGTGTGGTTGTGTGCAGGTTGTGTGTGTGATTGGGTGTGTTTGGGTTTGTGTGGGTGTTTGTTAGTGTGTGCGAGAGTGTGTGGGTGTGTATGAGTCTGTGTGGGTCTGTGAGAGTGTGTGTGAGTGCAAGTGCGTGTGTGCGGGTGCTTGAGGTTGTGCGCCTGTGCGAGAGGGTGAGTGGTTGTGTGCAGGTGTGTGAGGGTGTGGGTGTGAGGGTGTGTGTGAGTGTGTGCAGGTGTGTGAGGGTGAGTGGGTGTGTGCAGGTGTGTGCGTATGTGTGCGGGTGTGTGTGAGTGTGTGTGAGTGTGTTTGTGTGTGCGAGTGTCTATGGGTGTTTGTGGGTGTGTGCGGTTGAGTGCGACTGTGTGCAGGTGTGTGCGCGTGTGTATGTGTGTGTGCAGGTGAGTGTGGGTATGTGGGTGTGTGCGGGTGTGTGCATGTGTGTATAGGTTTCTGTGTGTGTGTGCGGGTGTGTGTGGGTGCGCTCCCCGGGTGGGCTGAATGTCATGACTGTGTTAGGGGAGAGAAGGCCCAAAGAGGCCTTCAGGGAGCTGCCATGGCATAGCAGTGCTCAGGAAAGAGCACCCTTCTTTCTTTAGGCTGGAGGCACACTCGAGTTTCTGCTTGAGGCAGAGGGACGGCAGAGAGGCCATCACTGGCTGAAGGCAAAGCAGAGAGATTTTCGGTGGAGCGATGGCTCCATCTGCTGGCTGACAAGCGTGGAAGGCGAAGCCTCGCTCCAACTGAGTTCCTGAGGAAGGTCCCAAGCAGGAGGCACTCTGGCTCCACAAGCTAGAGGGTCCTGCTTAGGACTTCCCAGTGGCTCCAGAGTGGATGGCAAGGGCATGTGGGTTGGAGGGTGCTCGGAAGCCGCAGGGGAGGCTTTGGGCACCCAGTGCTCTGTGACGAAACACGCTGCAGGCCCGAGCATCCATGAACTCCTCCAAGGTTTTGGAGCAGGAAATCTGTCCTTAGCAGAAGGCTTCCTGCAAAGGCCTGCAGGCCTTTCTGGGTGGCTAAGCTGCAGCTCCCTTGCAGGCTGCTGGTCCAGGGGCCTGTGTCCCTTGGTCTAAAGTGCTGTAGGAGGAGCTCCTAGCAAGGGGAGAGCAAGCACCTTGTTTCCCTTGAAGAGACTGGCTTGTACATGGGGAGGCCTGCCAGCAGCGAAGACAGCGCAGGCAGCATGGGGGTTTGGCAGGCAGCTAAGAGGCTGCAGGTGTCCTGCATGAAATAGGGGTCATGACTGGTTTCTCCTCAAGGCCCAATGGCAACGTGCACACACAGCCTCTGGACCTGCAGCTCCCGAGCAGTGCAAGAGACCCCCAGGCAGCACCCTGGGGCCTCCTCGGATGAGCTGTGCTCCATAGAGGGCCTGCCTGCTGGCAATGGCCTAGGCCACCCCAGGCCCTAGAGAGGCCCGGCTGAGCCTGGGATGGGCCCTGCCCTCGCAGTGCTCAGGGAAAACCCGTGTTTGAGGCCAGGCTGCAGGCACATTCAATGTTGTGTCTGCTGCAGAGAGACTTCAGCTAGGACTTCCAGGGGGAATGTGAAGCGCTGTGGTTTTTACCTGCAATCCATGTGCCTCACTTGGGGTGCCCGGCCCATCCGTCCCACATTCCTTGGATGTGTGTTCCTCAGACAGCTGGACAGCTGGGGAAGTGGACCTCCCCCAGCAAGGGAGACCTGCCTAGAACATTGCTCTGTGTACAAAGAGGATTCGCTGTGCCTCTGGCACTGGGGAGAGACTTTCTGCACCCAGGAGACACTTGGCACACACAGCGTTTCCCCATGGAAAGTGGTGTGAAAAAGAGCACCCGCCGGGGCTGCATGGCCCTCTGCGGTAGAAGCCCTCCACGCAGCAGGCTGTCATGGACTCGGCTGCAGGCCTTTGTGGCTGGAGAGACTGCAGCTCCTCTGGAGGCTCTGGGCCAATTTTCACTCACCTTCGAGTGCAATAGGCTTGTGGGTTAAGGTGCTTGCAAAGGAAGGCAAGCAGCCTGCTCCTTTCCATTAGGAACACGTGTGGTGAGAGGCTTGGCAGCAGAGAAGAACAAAGAGGGGCAGCCAAGGAGGGGATTTGCATGCAGCTGGGTGGCCCCCAAATCTCCTGTTTCCCAAGCAGGGAATGCCTGCTGTGCCCATCAGTGCCCATTTCTAAGTGGGCACCCAGCCTCTGGATCTGCCCTTTCCCAGCCCTGAAAACACACGCAGGCCACACCCTGAGCCCTTCCAACTGTGAACTTTGCTCCCTGTGAGGGCTGAATGCCACATCTGGCTAAGGTGGGAGAAGGCCCGAGGAGGCCTTGGGGGACCTGCCAAGACATAGCAGTGCTCAGCAATGAGCACTCTGCTTTCTTTTGGCTGGACGCACATTCCAGTTTCTGCTTGAGGCCCGGAGAGGTCAGATAGGCGATCCCCGGGGGAAGGCAGAGCAGAGGGTTTTTCGGTGGAGCGTTGGCTCCCTCTGCTGGCCGTCAAGCGTGGAAGGCTAAGCCTTGCTCCAGCTGAGTTCCTGAGCAAGTTTCCAAGCAGGAGGCACTCTGGCTCCACAAGCTAGAGGACTTCCCAGTGGCTCCAGAGTGGGTGGCAAGGGCATGTGAGATGGAGGGTGCTCAGAAGCCACAGGGGAGACTTGAGTGTGGTTGGGTGCAGGTGTGCCAATATGTGTGGGTGTGTGCGCATGTGTGCGAGTGTGTTTTAGTGTGTGTGAGAGTGTGCGTGAGTGCGGGCGTGCGAGTGTGTATGGGTGTGTGCGGGTGTGTGTGTGTGTGTGTGTGCGGGCATGTGCGTGTGTGTTTTGGTGGGGGTAGGTGTGTGTGTGTGTGTGTAGGCGTGTATGTGTATCTGCGGGTGTGTGCGGGTGTGTATAGGATTGTGTGTGTGTGTGGGGTGTGTGTGGGTGTGTGCGGCTGTGTGTGAATGTGTGTGGGTGTGTGCTAGTGTCTTTGGGTGTGTGTGAGTGGGTTTGGGTGTGTGCATGCGTGTGTTAGAGTGAGTGGGACTGTGCAGGGTGTGCAGGTGGGTTCGGGTGTGTGTGGATGTGTGCAGGAGTGTGCAAGTATATGCGGGTATGTGTGGTTGTGTGCAGGTTGTGTGTGTGATTGGGTGTGTTTGGGTTTGTGTGGGTGTTTGTTAGTGTGTGCGAGAGTGTGTGGGTGTGTATGAGTCTGTGTGGGTCTGTGAGAGTGTGTGTGAGTGCAAGTGCGTGTGTGCGGGTGCTTGAGGTTGTGCGCCTGTGCGAGAGGGTGAGTGGTTGTGTGCAGGTGTGTGAGGGTGTGGGTGTGAGGGTGTGTGTGAGTGTGTGCAGGTGTGTGAGGGTGAGTGGGTGTGTGCAGGTGTGTGCGTATGTGTGCGGGTGTGTGTGAGTGTGTGTGAGTGTGTTTGTGTGTGCGAGTGTCTATGGGTGTTTGTGGGTGTGTGCGGTTGAGTGCGACTGTGTGCAGGTGTGTGCGCGTGTGTATGTGTGTGTGCAGGTGAGTGTGGGTATGTGGGTGTGTGCGGGTGTGTGCGTGTGTGTATAGGTTTCTGTGTGTGTGTGCGGGTGTGTGTGGGTGCGCTCCCCGGGTGGGCTGAATGTCATGACTGTGTTAGGGGAGAGAAGGCCCAAAGAGGCCTTCAGGGAGCTGCCATGGCATAGCAGTGCTCAGGAAAGAGCACCCTTCTTTCTTTAGGCTGGAGGCACACTCGAGTTTCTGCTTGAGGCAGAGGGATGGCAGAGAGGCCATCACTGGCTGAAGGCAAAGCAGAGAGATTTTCGGTGGAGCGATGGCTCCATCTGCTGGCTGACAAGCGTGGAAGGCGAAGCCTCGCTCCAACTGAGTTCCTGAGGAAGGTCCCAAGCAGGAGGCACTCTGGCTCCACAAGCTAGAGGGTCCTGCTTAGGACTTCCCAGTGGCTCCAGAGTGGATGGCAAGGGCATGTGGGTTGGAGGGTGCTCGGAAGCCGCAGGGGAGGCTTTGGGCACCCAGTGCTCTGTGACGAAACACGCTGCAGGCCCGAGCATCCATGAACTCCTCCAAGGTTTTGGAGCAGGAAATCTGTCCTTAGCAGAAGGCTTCCTGCAAAGGCCTGCAGGCCTTTCTGGGTGGCTAAGCTGCAGCTCCCTTGCAGGCTGCTGGTCCAGGGGCCTGTGTCCCTTGGTCTAAAGTGCTGTAGGAGGAGCTCCTAGCAAGGGGAGAGCAAGCACCTTGTTTCCCTTGAAGAGACTGGCTTGTACATGGGGAGGCCTGCCAGCAGCGAAGACAGCGCAGGCAGCATGGGGGTTTGGCAGGCAGCTAAGAGGCTGCAGGAGTCCTGCATGAAATAGGGGTCATGACTGGTTTCTCCTCAAGGCCCAATGGCAACGTGCACACACAGCCTCTGGACCTGCAGCTCCCGAGCAGTGCAAGAGACCCCCAGGCAGCACCCTGGGGCCTCCTCGGATGAGCTGTGCTCCATAGAGGGCCTGCCTGCTGGCAATGGCCTAGGCCACCCCAGGCCCTAGAGAGGCCCGGCTGAGCCTGGGATGGGCCCTGCCCGCGCAGTGCTCAGGGAAAACCCGTGTTTGAGGCCAGGCTGCAGGCACATTCAATGTTGTGTCTGCTGCAGAGAGACTTCAGCTAGGACTTCCAGGGGGAATGTGAAGCGCTGTGGTTTTTACCTGCAATCCATGTGCCTCACTTGGGGTGCCCGGCCCATCCGTCCCACACTCCTTGGATGTGTGTTCCTCAGACAGGTGGACAGCTGGGGAAGTGGACCTCCCCCAGCAAGGGAGACCTGCCTAGAACATTGCTCTGTGTACAAAGAGGATTCGCTGTGCCTCTGGCACTGGGGAGAGACTTTCTGCACCCAGGAGACACTTGGCACACACAGCGTTTCCCCATGGAAAGTGGTGTGAAAAAGAGCACCCGCCGGGGCTGCATGGCCCTCTGCGGTAGAAGCCCTCCACGCAGCAGGCTGTCATGGACTCGGCTGCAGGCCTTTGTGGCTGGAGAGACTGCAGCTCCTCTGGAGGCTCTGGGCCAATTTTCACTCACCTTCGAGTGCAATAGGCTTGTGGGTTAAGGTGCTTGCAAAGGAAGGCAAGCAGCCTGCTCCTTTCCATTAGGAACACGTGTGGTGAGAGGCTTGGCAGCAGAGAAGAACAAAGAGGGGCAGCCAAGGAGGGGATTTGCATGCAGCTGGGTGGCCCCCAAATCTCCTGTTTCCCAAGCAGGGAATGCCTGCTGTGCCCATCAGTGCCCATTTCTAAGTGGGCACCCAGCCTCTGGATCTGCCCTTTCCCAGCCCTGAAAACACACGCAGGCCACACCCTGAGCCCTTCCAACTGTGAACTTTGCTCCCTGTGAGGGCTGAATGCCACATCTGGCTAAGGTGGGAGAAGGCCCGAGGAGGCCTTGGGGGACCTGCCAAGACATAGCAGTGCTCAGCAATGAGCACTCTGCTTTCTTTTGGCTGGACGCACATTCCAGTTTCTGCTTGAGGCCCGGAGAGGTCAGATAGGCGATCCCCGGGGGAAGGCAGAGCAGAGGGTTTTTCGGTGGAGCGTTGGCTCCCTCTGCTGGCCGTCAAGCGTGGAAGGCTAAGCCTTGCTCCAGCTGAGTTCCTGAGCAAGTTTCCAAGCAGGAGGCACTCTGGCTCCACAAGCTAGAGGACTTCCCAGTGGCTCCAGAGTGGGTGGCAAGGGCATGTGAGATGGAGGGTGCTCAGAAGCCACAGGGGAGACTTGAGTGTGGTTGGGTGCAGGTGTGCCAATATGTGTGGGTGTGTGCGCATGTGTGCGAGTGTGTTTTAGTGTGTGTGAGAGTGTGCGTGAGTGCGGGCGTGCGAGTGTGTATGGGTGTGTGCGGGTGTGTGTGTGTGTGTGTGTGCGGGCATGTGCGTGTGTGTTTTGGTGGGGGTAGGTGTGTGTGTGTGTGTGTAGGCGTGTATGTGTATCTGCGGGTGTGTGCGGGTGTGTATAGGATTGTGTGTGTGTGTGGGGTGTGTGTGGGTGTGTGCGGCTGTGTGTGAATGTGTGTGGGTGTGTGCTAGTGTCTTTGGGTGTGTGTGAGTGGGTTTGGGTGTGTGCATGCGTGTGTTAGAGTGAGTGGGACTGTGCAGGGTGTGCAGGTGGGTTCGGGTGTGTGTGGATGTGTGCAGGAGTGTGCAAGTATATGCGGGTATGTGTGGTTGTGTGCAGGTTGTGTGTGTGATTGGGTGTGTTTGGGTTTGTGTGGGTGTTTGTTAGTGTGTGCGAGAGTGTGTGGGTGTGTATGAGTCTGTGTGGGTCTGTGAGAGTGTGTGTGAGTGCAAGTGCGTGTGTGCGGGTGCTTGAGGTTGTGCGCCTGTGCGAGAGGGTGAGTGGTTGTGTGCAGGTGTGTGAGGGTGTGGGTGTGAGGGTGTGTGTGAGTGTGTGCAGGTGTGTGAGGGTGAGTGGGTGTGTGCAGGTGTGTGCGTATGTGTGCGGGTGTGTGTGAGTGTGTGTGAGTGTGTTTGTGTGTGCGAGTGTCTATGGGTGTTTGTGGGTGTGTGCGGTTGAGTGCGACTGTGTGCAGGTGTGTGCGCGTGTGTATGTGTGTGTGCAGGTGAGTGTGGGTATGTGGGTGTGTGCGGGTGTGTGCGTGTGTGTATAGGTTTCTGTGTGTGTGTGCGGGTGTGTGTGGGTGCGCTCCCCGGGTGGGCTGAATGTCATGACTGTGTTAGGGGAGAGAAGGCCCAAAGAGGCCTTCAGGGAGCTGCCATGGCATAGCAGTGCTCAGGAAAGAGCACCCTTCTTTCTTTAGGCTGGAGGCACACTCGAGTTTCTGCTTGAGGCAGAGGGATGGCAGAGAGGCCATCACTGGCTGAAGGCAAAGCAGAGAGATTTTCGGTGGAGCGATGGCTCCATCTGCTGGCTGACAAGCGTGGAAGGCGAAGCCTCGCTCCAACTGAGTTCCTGAGGAAGGTCCCAAGCAGGAGGCACTCTGGCTCCACAAGCTAGAGGGTCCTGCTTAGGACTTCCCAGTGGCTCCAGAGTGGATGGCAAGGGCATGTGGGTTGGAGGGTGCTCGGAAGCCGCAGGGGAGGCTTTGGGCACCCAGTGCTCTGTGACGAAACACGCTGCAGGCCCGAGCATCCATGAACTCCTCCAAGGTTTTGGAGCAGGAAATCTGTCCTTAGCAGAAGGCTTCCTGCAAAGGCCTGCAGGCCTTTCTGGGTGGCTAAGCTGCAGCTCCCTTGCAGGCTGCTGGTCCAGGGGCCTGTGTCCCTTGGTCTAAAGTGCTGTAGGAGGAGCTCCTAGCAAGGGGAGAGCAAGCACCTTGTTTCCCTTGAAGAGACTGGCTTGTACATGGGGAGGCCTGCCAGCAGCGAAGACAGCGCAGGCAGCATGGGGGTTTGGCAGGCAGCTAAGAGGCTGCAGGAGTCCTGCATGAAATAGGGGTCATGACTGGTTTCTCCTCAAGGCCCAATGGCAACGTGCACACACAGCCTCTGGACCTGCAGCTCCCGAGCAGTGCAAGAGACCCCCAGGCAGCACCCTGGGGCCTCCTCGGATGAGCTGTGCTCCATAGAGGGCCTGCCTGCTGGCAATGGCCTAGGCCACCCCAGGCCCTAGAGAGGCCCGGCTGAGCCTGGGATGGGCCCTGCCCTCGCAGTGCTCAGGGAAAACCCGTGTTTGAGGCCAGGCTGCAGGCACATTCAATGTTGTGTCTGCTGCAGAGAGACTTCAGCTAGGACTTCCAGGGGGAATGTGAAGCGCTGTGGTTTTTACCTGCAATCCATGTGCCTCACTTGGGGTGCCCGGCCCATCCGTCCCACACTCCTTGGATGTGTGTTCCTCAGACAGCTGGACAGCTGGGGAAGTGGACCTCCCCCAGCAAGGGAGACCTGCCTAGAACATTGCTCTGTGTACAAAGAGGATTCGCTGTGCCTCTGGCACTGGGGAGAGACTTTCTGCACCCAGGAGACACTTGGCACACACAGCGTTTCCCCATGGAAAGTGGTGTGAAAAAGAGCACCCGCCGGGGCTGCATGGCCCTCTGCGGTAGAAGCCCTCCACGCAGCAGGCTGTCATGGACTCGGCTGCAGGCCTTTGTGGCTGGAGAGACTGCAGCTCCTCTGGAGGCTCTGGGCCAATTTTCACTCACCTTCGAGTGCAATAGGCTTGTGGGTTAAGGTGCTTGCAAAGGAAGGCAAGCAGCCTGCTCCTTTCCATTAGGAACACGTGTGGTGAGAGGCTTGGCAGCAGAGAAGAACAAAGAGGGGCAGCCAAGGAGGGGATTTGCATGCAGCTGGGTGGCCCCCAAATCTCCTGTTTCCCAAGCAGGGAATGCCTGCTGTGCCCATCAGTGCCCATTTCTAAGTGGGCACCCAGCCTCTGGATCTGCCCTTTCCCAGCCCTGAAAACACACGCAGGCCACACACTGAGCCCTTCCAACTGTGAACTTTGCTCCCTGTGAGGGCTGAATGCCACATCTGGCTAAGGTGGGAGAAGGCCCGAGGAGGCCTTGGGGGACCTGCCAAGACATAGCAGTGCTCAGCAATGAGCACTCTGCTTTCTTTTGGCTGGACGCACATTCCAGTTTCTGCTTGAGGCCCGGAGAGGTCAGATAGGCGATCCCCGGGGGAAGGCAGAGCAGAGGGTTTTTCGGTGGAGCGTTGGCTCCCTCTGCTGGCTGTCAAGCGTGGAAGGCTAAGCCTTGCTCCAGCTGAGTTCCTGAGCAAGTTTCGAAGCAGGAGGCACTCTGGCTCCACAAGCTAGAGGACTTCCCAGTGGCTCCAGAGTGGGTGGCAAGGGCATGTGAGATGGAGGGTGCTCAGAAGCCACAGGGGAGACTTGAGTGTGGTTGGGTGCAGGTGTGCCAATATGTGTGGGTGTGTGCGCATGTGTGCGAGTGTGTTTTAGTGTGTGTGAGAGTGTGCGTGAGTGCGGGCGTGCGAGTGTGTATGGGTGTGTGCGGGTGTGTGTGTGTGTGTGTGTGCGGGCATGTGCGTGTGTGTTTTGGTGGGGGTAGGTGTGTGTGTGTGTGTGTAGGCGTGTATGTGTATCTGCGGGTGTGTGCGGGTGTGTATAGGATTGTGTGTGTGTGTGGGGTGTGTGTGGGTGTGTGCGGCTGTGTGTGAATGTGTGTGGGTGTGTGCTAGTGTCTTTGGGTGTGTGTGAGTGGGTTTGGGTGTGTGCATGCGTGTGTTAGAGTGAGTGGGACTGTGCAGGGTGTGCAGGTGGGTTCGGGTGTGTGTGGATGTGTGCAGGAGTGTGCAAGTATATGCGGGTATGTGTGGTTGTGTGCAGGTTGTGTGTGTGATTGGGTGTGTTTGGGTTTGTGTGGGTGTTTGTTAGTGTGTGCGAGAGTGTGTGGGTGTGTATGAGTCTGTGTGGGTCTGTGAGAGTGTGTGTGAGTGCAAGTGCGTGTGTGCGGGTGCTTGAGGTTGTGCGCCTGTGCGAGAGGGTGAGTGGTTGTGTGCAGGTGTGTGAGGGTGTGGGTGTGAGGGTGTGTGTGAGTGTGTGCAGGTGTGTGAGGGTGAGTGGGTGTGTGCAGGTGTGTGCGTATGTGTGCGGGTGTGTGTGAGTGTGTGTGAGTGTGTTTGTGTGTGCGAGTGTCTATGGGTGTTTGTGGGTGTGTGCGGTTGAGTGCGACTGTGTGCAGGTGTGTGCGCGTGTGTATGTGTGTGTGCAGGTGAGTGTGGGTATGTGGGTGTGTGCGGGTGTGTGCGTGTGTGTATAGGTTTCTGTGTGTGTGTGCGGGTGTGTGTGGGTGCGCTCCCCGGGTGGGCTGAATGTCATGACTGTGTTAGGGGAGAGAAGGCCCAAAGAGGCCTTCAGGGAGCTGCCATGGCATAGCAGTGCTCAGGAAAGAGCACCCTTCTTTCTTTAGGCTGGAGGCACACTCGAGTTTCTGCTTGAGGCAGAGGGACGGCAGAGAGGCCATCACTGGCTGAAGGCAAAGCAGAGAGATTTTCGGTGGAGCGATGGCTCCATCTGCTGGCTGACAAGCGTGGAAGGCGAAGCCTCGCTCCAACTGAGTTCCTGAGGAAGGTCCCAAGCAGGAGGCACTCTGGCTCCACAAGCTAGAGGGTCCTGCTTAGGACTTCCCAGTGGCTCCAGAGTGGATGGCAAGGGCATGTGGGTTGGAGGGTGCTCGGAAGCCGCAGGGGAGGCTTTGGGCACCCAGTGCTCTGTGACGAAACACGCTGCAGGCCCGAGCATCCATGAACTCCTCCAAGGTTTTGGAGCAGGAAATCTGTCCTTAGCAGAAGGCTTCCTGCAAAGGCCTGCAGGCCTTTCTGGGTGGCTAAGCTGCAGCTCCCTTGCAGGCTGCTGGTCCAGGGGCCTGTGTCCCTTGGTCTAAAGTGCTGTAGGAGGAGCTCCTAGCAAGGGGAGAGCAAGCACCTTGTTTCCCTTGAAGAGACTGGCTTGTACATGGGGAGGCCTGCCAGCAGCGAAGACAGCGCAGGCAGCATGGGGGTTTGGCGGGCAGCTAAGAGGCTGCAGGAGTCCTGCATGAAATAGGGGTCATGACTGGTTTCTCCTCAAGGCCCAATGGCAACGTGCACACACAGCCTCTGGACCTGCAGCTCCCGAGCAGTGCAAGAGACCCCCAGGCAGCACCCTGGGGCCTCCTCGGATGAGCTGTGCTCCATAGAGGGCCTGCCTGCTGGCAATGGCCTAGGCCACCCCAGGCCCTAGAGAGGCCCGGCTGAGCCTGGGATGGGCCCTGCCCTCGCAGTGCTCAGGGAAAACCCGTGTTTGAGGCCAGGCTGCAGGCACATTCAATGTTGTGTCTGCTGCAGAGAGACTTCAGCTAGGACTTCCAGGGGGAATGTGAAGCGCTGTGGTTTTTACCTGCAATCCATGTGCCTCACTTGGGGTGCCCGGCCCATCCGTCCCACACTCCTTGGATGTGTGTTCCTCAGACAGCTGGACAGCTGGGGAAGTGGACCTCCCCCAGCAAGGGAGACCTGCCTAGAACATTGCTCTGTGTACAAAGAGGATTCGCTGTGCCTCTGGCACTGGGGAGAGACTTTCTGCACCCAGGAGACACTTGGCACACACAGCGTTTCCCCATGGAAAGTGGTGTGAAAAAGAGCACCCGCCGGGGCTGCATGGCCCTCTGCGGTAGAAGCCCTCCACGCAGCAGGCTGTCATGGACTCGGCTGCAGGCCTTTGTGGCTGGAGAGACTGCAGCTCCTCTGGAGGCTCTGGGCCAATTTTCACTCACCTTCGAGTGCAATAGGCTTGTGGGTTAAGGTGCTTGCAAAGGAAGGCAAGCAGCCTGCTCCTTTCCATTAGGAACACGTGTGGTGAGAGGCTTGGCAGCAGAGAAGAACAAAGAGGGGCAGCCAAGGAGGGGATTTGCATGCAGCTGGGTGGCCCCCAAATCTCCTGTTTCCCAAGCAGGGAATGCCTGCTGTGCCCATCAGTGCCCATTTCTAAGTGGGCACCCAGCCTCTGGATCTGCCCTTTCCCAGCCCTGAAAACACACACAGGCCACACCCTGAGCCCTTCCAACTGTGAACTTTGCTCCCTGTGAGGGCTGAATGCCACATCTGGCTAAGGTGGGAGAAGGCCCGAGGAGGCCTTGGGGGACCTGCCAAGACATAGCAGTGCTCAGCAATGAGCACTCTGCTTTCTTTTGGCTGGACGCACATTCCAGTTTCTGCTTGAGGCCCGGAGAGGTCAGATAGGCGATCCCCGGGGGAAGGCAGAGCAGAGGGTTTTTCGGTGGAGCGTTGGCTCCCTCTGCTGGCTGTCAAGCGTGGAAGGCTAAGCCTTGCTCCAGCTGAGTTCCTGAGCAAGTTTCCAAGCAGGAGGCACTCTGGCTCCACAAGCTAGAGGACTTCCCAGTGGCTCCAGAGTGGGTGGCAAGGGCATGTGAGATGGAGGGTGCTCAGAAGCCACAGGGGAGACTTGAGTGTGGTTGGGTGCAGGTGTGCCAATATGTGTGGGTGTGTGCGCATGTGTGCGAGTGTGTTTTAGTGTGTGTGAGAGTGTGCGTGAGTGCGGGCATGCGAGTGTGTATGGGTGTGTGCGGGTGTGTGTGTGTGTGCGGGCATGTGCGTGTGTGTTTTGGTGGGGGTAGGTGTGTGTGTGTGTGTGTAGGCGTGTATGTGTATCTGCGGGTGTGTGCGGGTGTGTATAGGATTGTGTGTGTGTGTGGGGTGTGTGTGGGTGTGTGCGGCTGTGTGTGAATGTGTGTGGGTGTGTGCTAGTGTCTTTGGGTGTGTGTGAGTGGGTTTGGGTGTGTGCATGCGTGTGTTAGAGTGAGTGGGACTGTGCAGGGTGTGCAGGTGGGTTCGGGTGTGTGTGGATGTGTGCAGGAGTGTGCAAGTATATGCGGGTATGTGTGGTTGTGTGCAGGTTGTGTGTGTGATTGGGTGTGTTTGGGTTTGTGTGGGTGTTTGTTAGTGTGTGCGAGAGTGTGTGGGTGTGTATGAGTCTGTGTGGGTCTGTGAGAGTGTGTGTGAGTGCAAGTGCGTGTGTGCGGGTGCTTGAGGTTGTGCGCCTGTGCGAGAGGGTGAGTGGTTGTGTGCAGGTGTGTGAGGGTGTGGGTGTGAGGGTGTGTGTGAGTGTGTGCAGGTGTGTGAGGGTGAGTGGGTGTGTGCAGGTGTGTGCGTATGTGTGCGGGTGTGTGTGAGTGTGTGTGAGTGTGTTTGTGTGTGCGAGTGTCTATGGGTGTTTGTGGGTGTGTGCGGTTGAGTGCGACTGTGTGCAGGTGTGTGCGCGTGTGTATGTGTGTGTGCAGGTGAGTGTGGGTATGTGGGTGTGTGCAGGTGTGTGCGTGTGTGTATAGGTTTCTGTGTGTGTGTGCGGGTGTGTGTGGGTGCGCTCCCCGGGTGGGCTGAATGTCATGACTGTGTTAGGGGAGAGAAGGCCCAAAGAGGCCTTCAGGGAGCTGCCATGGCATAGCAGTGCTCAGGAAAGAGCACCCTTCTTTCTTTAGGCTGGAGGCACACTCGAGTTTCTGCTTGAGGCAGAGGGACGGCAGAGAAGCCATCACTGGCTGAAGGCAAAGCAGAGAGATTTTCGGTGGAGCGATGGCTCCATCTGCTGGCTGACAAGCGTGGAAGGCGAAGCCTCGCTCCAACTGAGTTCCTGAGGAAGGTCCCAAGCAGGAGGCACTCTGGCTCCACAAGCTAGAGGGTCCTGCTTAGGACTTCCCAGTGGCTCCAGAGTGGATGGCAAGGGCATGTGGGTTGGAGGGTGCTCGGAAGCCGCAGGGGAGGCTTTGGGCACCCAGTGCTCTGTGACGAAACACGCTGCAGGCCCGAGCATCCATGAACTCCTCCAAGGTTTTGGAGCAGGAAATCTGTCCTTAGCAGAAGGCTTCCTGCAAAGGCCTGCAGGCCTTTCTGGGTGGCTAAGCTGCAGCTCCCTTGCAGGCTGCTGGTCCAGGGGCCTGTGTCCCTTGGTCTAAAGTGCTGTAGGAGGAGCTCCTAGCAAGGGGAGAGCAAGCACCTTGTTTCCCTTGAAGAGACTGGCTTGTACATGGGGAGGCCTGCCAGCAGCGAAGACAGCGCAGGCAGCATGGGGGTTTGGCAGGCAGCTAAGAGGCTGCAGGAGTCCTGCATGAAATAGGGGTCATGACTGGTTTCTCCTCAAGGCCCAATGGCAACGTGCACACACAGCCTCTGGACCTGCAGCTCCCGAGCAGTGCAAGAGACCCCCAGGCAGCACCCTGGGGCCTCCTCGGATGAGCTGTGCTCCATAGAGGGCCTGCCTGCTGGCAATGGCCTAGGCCACCCCAGGCCCTAGAGAGGCCCGGCTGAGCCTGGGATGGGCCCTGCCCTCGCAGTGCTCAGGGAAAACCCGTGTTTGAGGCCAGGCTGCAGGCACATTCAATGTTGTGTCTGCTGCAGAGAGACTTCAGCTAGGACTTCCAGGGGGAATGTGAAGCGCTGTGGTTTTTACCTGCAATCCATGTGCCTCACTTGGGGTGCCCGGCCCATCCGTCCCACACTCCTTGGATGTGTGTTCCTCAGACAGCTGGACAGCTGGGGAAGTGGACCTCCCCCAGCAAGGGAGACCTGCCTAGAACATTGCTCTGTGTACAAAGAGGATTCGCTGTGCCTCTGGCACTGGGGAGAGACTTTCTGCACCCAGGAGACACTTGGCACACACAGCGTTTCCCCATGGAAAGTGGTGTGAAAAAGAGCACCCGCCGGGGCTGCATGGCCCTCTGCGGTAGAAGCCCTCCACGCAGCAGGCTGTCATGGACTCGGCTGCAGGCCTTTGTGGCTGGAGAGACTGCAGCTCCTCTGGAGGCTCTGGGCCAATTTTCACTCACCTTCGAGTGCAATAGGCTTGTGGGTTAAGGTGCTTGCAAAGGAAGGCAAGCAGCCTGCTCCTTTCCATTAGGAACACGTGTGGTGAGAGGCTTGGCAGCAGAGAAGAACAAAGAGGGGCAGCCAAGGAGGGGATTTGCATGCAGCTGGGTGGCCCCCAAATCTCCTGTTTCCCAAGCAGGGAATGCCTGCTGTGCCCATCAGTGCCCATTTCTAAGTGGGCACCCAGCCTCTGGATCTGCCCTTTCCCAGCCCTGAAAACACACGCAGGCCACACCCTGAGCCCTTCCAACTGTGAACTTTGCTCCCTGTGAGGGCTGAATGCCACATCTGGCTAAGGTGGGAGAAGGCCCGAGGAGGCCTTGGGGGACCTGCCAAGACATAGCAGTGCTCAGCAATGAGCACTCTGCTTTCTTTTGGCTGGACGCACATTCCAGTTTCTGCTTGAGGCCCGGAGAGGTCAGATAGGCGATCCCCGGGGGAAGGCAGAGCAGAGGGTTTTTCGGTGGAGCGTTGGCTCCCTCTGCTGGCCGTCAAGCGTGGAAGGCTAAGCCTTGCTCCAGCTGAGTTCCTGAGCAAGTTTCCAAGCAGGAGGCACTCTGGCTCCACAAGCTAGAGGACTTCCCAGTGGCTCCAGAGTGGGTGGCAAGGGCATGTGAGTTGGAGGGTGCTCAGAAGCCACAGGGGAGACTTGAGTGTGGTTGGGTGCAGGTGTGCCAATATGTGTGGGTGTGTGCGCATGTGTGTGAGTGTGTTTTAGTGTGTGTGAGAGTGTGCGTGAGTGCGGGCGTGCGAGTGTGTATGGGTGTGTGCGGGTGTGTGTGTGTGTGTGTGCGGGCATGTGCGTGTGTGTTTTGGTGGGGGTAGGTGTGTGTGTGTGTGTGTAGGCGTGTATGTGTATCTGCGGGTGTGTGCGGGTGTGTATAGGATTGTGTGTGTGTGTGGGGTGTGTGTGGGTGTGTGCGGCTGTGTGTGAATGTGTGTGGGTGTGTGCTAGTGTCTTTGGGTGTGTGTGAGTGGGTTTGGGTGTGTGCATGCGTGTGTTAGAGTGAGTGGGACTGTGCAGGGTGTGCAGGTGGGTTCGGGTGTGTGTGGATGTGTGCAGGAGTGTGCAAGTATATGCGGGTATGTGTGGTTGTGTGCAGGTTGTGTGTGTGATTGGGTGTGTTTGGGTTTGTGTGGGTGTTTGTTAGTGTGTGCGAGAGTGTGTGGGTGTGTATGAGTCTGTGTGGGTCTGTGAGAGTGTGTGTGAGTGCAAGTGCGTGTGTGCGGGTGCTTGAGGTTGTGCGCCTGTGCGAGAGGGTGAGTGGTTGTGTGCAGGTGTGTGAGGGTGTGGGTGTGAGGGTGTGTGTGAGTGTGTGCAGGTGTGTGAGGGTGAGTGGGTGTGTGCAGGTGTGTGCGTATGTGTGCGGGTGTGTGTGAGTGTGTGTGAGTGTGTTTGTGTGTGCGAGTGTCTATGGGTGTTTGTGGGTGTGTGCGGTTGAGTGCGACTGTGTGCAGGTGTGTGCGCGTGTGTATGTGTGTGTGCAGGTGAGTGTGGGTATGTGGGTGTGTGCGGGTGTGTGCGTGTGTGTATAGGTTTCTGTGTGTGTGTGCGGGTGTGTGTGGGTGTGCTCCCCGGGTGGGCTGAATGTCATGACTGTGTTAGGGGAGAGAAGGCCCAAAGAGGCCTTCAGGGAGCTGCCATGGCATAGCAGTGCTCAGGAAAGAGCACCCTTCTTTCTTTAGGCTGGAGGCACACTCGAGTTTCTGCTTGAGGCAGAGGGACGGCAGAGAGGCCATCACTGGCTGAAGGCAAAGCAGAGAGATTTTCGGTGGAGCGATGGCTCCATCTGCTGGCTGACAAGCGTGGAAGGCGAAGCCTCGCTCCAACTGAGTTCCTGAGGAAGGTCCCAAGCAGGAGGCACTCTGGCTCCACAAGCTAGAGGGTCCTGCTTAGGACTTCCCAGTGGCTCCAGAGTGGATGGCAAGGGCATGTGGGTTGGAGGGTGCTCGGAAGCCGCAGGGGAGGCTTTGGGCACCCAGTGCTCTGTGACGAAACACGCTGCAGGCCCGAGCATCCATGAACTCCTCCAAGGTTTTGGAGCAGGAAATCTGTCCTTAGCAGAAGGCTTCCTGCAAAGGCCTGCAGGCCTTTCTGGGTGGCTAAGCTGCAGCTCCCTTGCAGGCTGCTGGTCCAGGGGCCTGTGTCCCTTGGTCTAAAGTGCTGTAGGAGGAGCTCCTAGCAAGGGGAGAGCAAGCACCTTGTTTCCCTTGAAGAGACTGGCTTGTACATGGGGAGGCCTGCCAGCAGCGAAGACAGCGCAGGCAGCATGGGGGTTTGGCAGGCAGCTAAGAGGCTGCAGGAGTCCTGCATGAAATAGGGGTCATGACTGGTTTCTCCTCAAGGCCCAATGGCAACGTGCACACACAGCCTCTGGACCTGCAGCTCCCGAGCAGTGCAAGAGACCCCCAGGCAGCACCCTGGGGCCTCCTCGGATGAGCTGTGCTCCATAGAGGGCCTGCCTGCTGGCAATGGCCTAGGCCACCCCAGGCCCTAGAGAGGCCCGGCTGAGCCTGGGATGGGCCCTGCCCTCGCAGTGCTCAGGGAAAACCCGTGTTTGAGGCCAGGCTGCAGGCACATTCAATGTTGTGTCTGCTGCAGAGAGACTTCAGCTAGGACTTCCAGGGGGAATGTGAAGCGCTGTGGTTTTTACCTGCAATCCATGTGCCTCACTTGGGGTGCCCGGCCCATCCGTCCCACACTCCTTGGATGTGTGTTCCTCAGACAGCTGGACAGCTGGGGAAGTGGACCTCCCCCAGCAAGGGAGACCTGCCTAGAACATTGCTCTGTGTACAAAGAGGATTCGCTGTGCCTCTGGCACTGGGGAGAGACTTTCTGCACCCAGGAGACACTTGGCACACACAGCGTTTCCCCATGGAAAGTGGTGTGAAAAAGAGCACCCGCCGGGGCTGCATGGCCCTCTGCGGTAGAAGCCCTCCACGCAGCAGGCTGTCATGGACTCGGCTGCAGGCCTTTGTGGCTGGAGAGACTGCAGCTCCTCTGGAGGCTCTGGGCCAATTTTCACTCACCTTCGAGTGCAATAGGCTTGTGGGTTAAGGTGCTTGCAAAGGAAGGCAAGCAGCCTGCTCCTTTCCATTAGGAACACGTGTGGTGAGAGGCTTGGCAGCAGAGAAGAACAAAGAGGGGCAGCCAAGGAGGGGATTTGCATGCAGCTGGGTGGCCCCCAAATCTCCTGTTTCCCAAGCAGGGAATGCCTGCTGTGCCCATCAGTGCCCATTTCTAAGTGGGCACCCAGCCTCTGGATCTGCCCTTTCCCAGCCCTGAAAACACACGCAGGCCACACCCTGAGCCCTTCCAACTGTGAACTTTGCTCCCTGTGAGGGCTGAATGCCACATCTGGCTAAGGTGGGAGAAGGCCCGAGGAGGCCTTGGGGGACCTGCCAAGACATAGCAGTGCTCAGCAATGAGCACTCTGCTTTCTTTTGGCTGGACGCACATTCCAGTTTCTGCTTGAGGCCCGGAGAGGTCAGATAGGCGATCCCCGGGGGAAGGCAGAGCAGAGGGTTTTTCGGTGGAGCGTTGGCTCCCTCTGCTGGCCGTCAAGCGTGGAAGGCTAAGCCTTGCTCCAGCTGAGTTCCTGAGCAAGTTTCCAAGCAGGAGGCACTCTGGCTCCACAAGCTAGAGGACTTCCCAGTGGCTCCAGAGTGGGTGGCAAGGGCATGTGAGTTGGAGGGTGCTCAGAAGCCACAGGGGAGACTTGAGTGTGGTTGGGTGCAGGTGTGCCAATATGTGTGGGTGTGTGCGCATGTGTGCGAGTGTGTTTTAGTGTGTGTGAGAGTGTGCGTGAGTGCGGGCGTGCGAGTGTGTATGGGTGTGTGCGGGTGTGTGTGTGTGTGTGTGTGCGGGCATGTGCGTGTGTGTTTTGGTGGGGGTAGGTGTGTGTGTGTGTGTGTAGGCGTGTATGTGTATCTGCGGGTGTGTGCGGGTGTGTATAGGATTGTGTGTGTGTGTGGGGTGTGTGTGGGTGTGTGCGGCTGTGTGTGAATGTGTGTGGGTGTGTGCTAGTGTCTTTGGGTGTGTGTGAGTGGGTTTGGGTGTGTGCATGCGTGTGTTAGAGTGAGTGGGACTGTGCAGGGTGTGCAGGTGGGTTCGGGTGTGTGTGGATGTGTGCAGGAGTGTGCAAGTATATGCGGGTATGTGTGGTTGTGTGCAGGTTGTGTGTGTGATTGGGTGTGTTTGGGTTTGTGTGGGTGTTTGTTAGTGTGTGCGAGAGTGTGTGGGTGTGTATGAGTCTGTGTGGGTCTGTGAGAGTGTGTGTGAGTGCAAGTGCGTGTGTGCGGGTGCTTGAGGTTGTGCGCCTGTGCGAGAGGGTGAGTGGTTGTGTGCAGGTGTGTGAGGGTGTGGGTGTGAGGGTGTGTGTGAGTGTGTGCAGGTGTGTGAGGGTGAGTGGGTGTGTGCAGGTGTGTGCGTATGTGTGCGGGTGTGTGTGAGTGTGTGTGAGTGTGTTTGTGTGTGCGAGTGTCTATGGGTGTTTGTGGGTGTGTGCGGTTGAGTGCGACTGTGTGCAGGTGTGTGCGCGTGTGTATGTGTGTGTGCAGGTGAGTGTGGGTATGTGGGTGTGTGCGGGTGTGTGCGTGTGTGTATAGGTTTCTGTGTGTGTGTGCGGGTGTGTGTGGGTGCGCTCCCCGGGTGGGCTGAATGTCATGACTGTGTTAGGGGAGAGAAGGCCCAAAGAGGCCTTCAGGGAGCTGCCATGGCATAGCAGTGCTCAGGAAAGAGCACCCTTCTTTCTTTAGGCTGGAGGCACACTCGAGTTTCTGCTTGAGGCAGAGGGACGGCAGAGAGGCCATCACTGGCTGAAGGCAAAGCAGAGAGATTTTCGGTGGAGCGATGGCTCCATCTGCTGGCTGACAAGCGTGGAAGGCGAAGCCTCGCTCCAACTGAGTTCCTGAGGAAGGTCCCAAGCAGGAGGCACTCTGGCTCCACAAGCTAGAGGGTCCTGCTTAGGACTTCCCAGTGGCTCCAGAGTGGATGGCAAGGGCATGTGGGTTGGAGGGTGCTCGGAAGCCGCAGGGGAGGCTTTGGGCACCCAGTGCTCTGTGACGAAACACGCTGCAGGCCCGAGCATCCATGAACTCCTCCAAGGTTTTGGAGCAGGAAATCTGTCCTTAGCAGAAGGCTTCCTGCAAAGGCCTGCAGGCCTTTCTGGGTGGCTAAGCTGCAGCTCCCTTGCAGGCTGCTGGTCCAGGGGCCTGTGTCCCTTGGTCTAAAGTGCTGTAGGAGGAGCTCCTAGCAAGGGGAGAGCAAGCACCTTGTTTCCCTTGAAGAGACTGGCTTGTACATGGGGAGGCCTGCCAGCAGCGAAGACAGCGCAGGCAGCATGGGGGTTTGGCAGGCAGCTAAGAGGCTGCAGGAGTCCTGCATGAAATAGGGGTCATGACTGGTTTCTCCTCAAGGCCCAATGGCAACGTGCACACACAGCCTCTGGACCTGCAGCTCCCGAGCAGTGCAAGAGACCCCCAGGCAGCACCCTGGGGCCTCCTCGGATGAGCTGTGCTCCATAGAGGGCCTGCCTGCTGGCAATGGCCTAGGCCACCCCAGGCCCTAGAGAGGCCCGGCTGAGCCTGGGATGGGCCCTGCCCTCGCAGTGCTCAGGGAAAACCCGTGTTTGAGGCCAGGCTGCAGGCACATTCAATGTTGTGTCTGCTGCAGAGAGACTTCAGCTAGGACTTCCAGGGGGAATGTGAAGCGCTGTGGTTTTTACCTGCAATCCATGTGCCTCACTTGGGGTGCCCGGCCCATCCGTCCCACACTCCTTGGATGTGTGTTCCTCAGACAGCTGGACAGCTGGGGAAGTGGACCTCCCCCAGCAAGGGAGACCTGCCTAGAACATTGCTCTGTGTACAAAGAGGATTCGCTGTGCCTCTGGCACTGGGGAGAGACTTTCTGCACCCAGGAGACACTTGGCACACACAGCGTTTCCCCATGGAAAGTGGTGTGAAAAAGAGCACCCGCCGGGGCTGCATGGCCCTCTGCGGTAGAAGCCCTCCACGCAGCAGGCTGTCATGGACTCGGCTGCAGGCCTTTGTGGCTGGAGAGACTGCAGCTCCTCTGGAGGCTCTGGGCCAATTTTCACTCACCTTCGAGTGCAATAGGCTTGTGGGTTAAGGTGCTTGCAAAGGAAGGCAAGCAGCCTGCTCCTTTCCATTAGGAACACGTGTGGTGAGAGGCTTGGCAGCAGAGAAGAACAAAGAGGGGCAGCCAAGGAGGGGATTTGCATGCAGCTGGGTGGCCCCCAAATCTCCTGTTTCCCAAGCAGGGAATGCCTGCTGTGCCCATCAGTGCCCATTTCTAAGTGGGCACCCAGCCTCTGGATCTGCCCTTTCCCAGCCCTGAAAACACACACAGGCCACACCCTGAGCCCTTCCAACTGTGAACTTTGCTCCCTGTGAGGGCTGAATGCCACATCTGGCTAAGGTGGGAGAAGGCCCGAGGAGGCCTTGGGGGACCTGCCAAGACATAGCAGTGCTCAGCAATGAGCACTCTGCTTTCTTTTGGCTGGACGCACATTCCAGTTTCTGCTTGAGGCCCGGAGAGGTCAGATAGGCGATCCCCGGGGGAAGGCAGAGCAGAGGGTTTTTCGGTGGAGCGTTGGCTCCCTCTGCTGGCTGTCAAGCGTGGAAGGCTAAGCCTTGCTCCAGCTGAGTTCCTGAGCAAGTTTCCAAGCAGGAGGCACTCTGGCTCCACAAGCTAGAGGACTTCCCAGTGGCTCCAGAGTGGGTGGCAAGGGCATGTGAGATGGAGGGTGCTCAGAAGCCACAGGGGAGACTTGAGTGTGGTTGGGTGCAGGTGTGCCAATATGTGTGGGTGTGTGCGCATGTGTGCGAGTGTGTTTTAGTGTGTGTGAGAGTGTGCGTGAGTGCGGGCATGCGAGTGTGTATGGGTGTGTGCGGGTGTGTGTGTGTGTGCGGGCATGTGCGTGTGTGTTTTGGTGGGGGTAGGTGTGTGTGTGTGTGTGTAGGCGTGTATGTGTATCTGCGGGTGTGTGCGGGTGTGTATAGGATTGTGTGTGTGTGTGGGGTGTGTGTGGGTGTGTGCGGCTGTGTGTGAATGTGTGTGGGTGTGTGCTAGTGTCTTTGGGTGTGTGTGAGTGGGTTTGGGTGTGTGCATGCGTGTGTTAGAGTGAGTGGGACTGTGCAGGGTGTGCAGGTGGGTTCGGGTGTGTGTGGATGTGTGCAGGAGTGTGCAAGTATATGCGGGTATGTGTGGTTGTGTGCAGGTTGTGTGTGTGATTGGGTGTGTTTGGGTTTGTGTGGGTGTTTGTTAGTGTGTGCGAGAGTGTGTGGGTGTGTATGAGTCTGTGTGGGTCTGTGAGAGTGTGTGTGAGTGCAAGTGCGTGTGTGCGGGTGCTTGAGGTTGTGCGCCTGTGCGAGAGGGTGAGTGGTTGTGTGCAGGTGTGTGAGGGTGTGGGTGTGAGGGTGTGTGTGAGTGTGTGCAGGTGTGTGAGGGTGAGTGGGTGTGTGCAGGTGTGTGCGTATGTGTGCGGGTGTGTGTGAGTGTGTGTGAGTGTGTTTGTGTGTGCGAGTGTCTATGGGTGTTTGTGGGTGTGTGCGGTTGAGTGCGACTGTGTGCAGGTGTGTGCGCGTGTGTATGTGTGTGTGCAGGTGAGTGTGGGTATGTGGGTGTGTGCAGGTGTGTGCGTGTGTGTATAGGTTTCTGTGTGTGTGTGCGGGTGTGTGTGGGTGCGCTCCCCGGGTGGGCTGAATGTCATGACTGTGTTAGGGGAGAGAAGGCCCAAAGAGGCCTTCAGGGAGCTGCCATGGCATAGCAGTGCTCAGGAAAGAGCACCCTTCTTTCTTTAGGCTGGAGGCACACTCGAGTTTCTGCTTGAGGCAGAGGGACGGCAGAGAAGCCATCACTGGCTGAAGGCAAAGCAGAGAGATTTTCGGTGGAGCGATGGCTCCATCTGCTGGCTGACAAGCGTGGAAGGCGAAGCCTCGCTCCAACTGAGTTCCTGAGGAAGGTCCCAAGCAGGAGGCACTCTGGCTCCACAAGCTAGAGGGTCCTGCTTAGGACTTCCCAGTGGCTCCAGAGTGGATGGCAAGGGCATGTGGGTTGGAGGGTGCTCGGAAGCCGCAGGGGAGGCTTTGGGCACCCAGTGCTCTGTGACGAAACACGCTGCAGGCCCGAGCATCCATGAACTCCTCCAAGGTTTTGGAGCAGGAAATCTGTCCTTAGCAGAAGGCTTCCTGCAAAGGCCTGCAGGCCTTTCTGGGTGGCTAAGCTGCAGCTCCCTTGCAGGCTGCTGGTCCAGGGGCCTGTGTCCCTTGGTCTAAAGTGCTGTAGGAGGAGCTCCTAGCAAGGGGAGAGCAAGCACCTTGTTTCCCTTGAAGAGACTGGCTTGTACATGGGGAGGCCTGCCAGCAGCGAAGACAGCGCAGGCAGCATGGGGGTTTGGCAGGCAGCTAAGAGGCTGCAGGAGTCCTGCATGAAATAGGGGTCATGACTGGTTTCTCCTCAAGGCCCAATGGCAACGTGCACACACAGCCTCTGGACCTGCAGCTCCCGAGCAGTGCAAGAGACCCCCAGGCAGCACCCTGGGGCCTCCTCGGATGAGCTGTGCTCCATAGAGGGCCTGCCTGCTGGCAATGGCCTAGGCCACCCCAGGCCCTAGAGAGGCCCGGCTGAGCCTGGGATGGGCCCTGCCCTCGCAGTGCTCAGGGAAAACCCGTGTTTGAGGCCAGGCTGCAGGCACATTCAATGTTGTGTCTGCTGCAGAGAGACTTCAGCTAGGACTTCCAGGGGGAATGTGAAGCGCTGTGGTTTTTACCTGCAATCCATGTGCCTCACTTGGGGTGCCCGGCCCATCCGTCCCACACTCCTTGGATGTGTGTTCCTCAGACAGCTGGACAGCTGGGGAAGTGGACCTCCCCCAGCAAGGGAGACCTGCCTAGAACATTGCTCTGTGTACAAAGAGGATTCGCTGTGCCTCTGGCACTGGGGAGAGACTTTCTGCACCCAGGAGACACTTGGCACACACAGCGTTTCCCCATGGAAAGTGGTGTGAAAAAGAGCACCCGCCGGGGCTGCATGGCCCTCTGCGGTAGAAGCCCTCCACGCAGCAGGCTGTCATGGACTCGGCTGCAGGCCTTTGTGGCTGGAGAGACTGCAGCTCCTCTGGAGGCTCTGGGCCAATTTTCACTCACCTTCGAGTGCAATAGGCTTGTGGGTTAAGGTGCTTGCAAAGGAAGGCAAGCAGCCTGCTCCTTTCCATTAGGAACACGTGTGGTGAGAGGCTTGGCAGCAGAGAAGAACAAAGAGGGGCAGCCAAGGAGGGGATTTGCATGCAGCTGGGTGGCCCCCAAATCTCCTGTTTCCCAAGCAGGGAATGCCTGCTGTGCCCATCAGTGCCCATTTCTAAGTGGGCACCCAGCCTCTGGATCTGCCCTTTCCCAGCCCTGAAAACACACGCAGGCCACACCCTGAGCCCTTCCAACTGTGAACTTTGCTCCCTGTGAGGGCTGAATGCCACATCTGGCTAAGGTGGGAGAAGGCCCGAGGAGGCCTTGGGGGACCTGCCAAGACATAGCAGTGCTCAGCAATGAGCACTCTGCTTTCTTTTGGCTGGACGCACATTCCAGTTTCTGCTTGAGGCCCGGAGAGGTCAGATAGGCGATCCCCGGGGGAAGGCAGAGCAGAGGGTTTTTCGGTGGAGCGTTGGCTCCCTCTGCTGGCCGTCAAGCGTGGAAGGCTAAGCCTTGCTCCAGCTGAGTTCCTGAGCAAGTTTCCAAGCAGGAGGCACTCTGGCTCCACAAGCTAGAGGACTTCCCAGTGGCTCCAGAGTGGGTGGCAAGGGCATGTGAGTTGGAGGGTGCTCAGAAGCCACAGGGGAGACTTGAGTGTGGTTGGGTGCAGGTGTGCCAATATGTGTGGGTGTGTGCGCATGTGTGTGAGTGTGTTTTAGTGTGTGTGAGAGTGTGCGTGAGTGCGGGCGTGCGAGTGTGTATGGGTGTGTGCGGGTGTGTGTGTGTGTGTGTGCGGGCATGTGCGTGTGTGTTTTGGTGGGGGTAGGTGTGTGTGTGTGTGTGTAGGCGTGTATGTGTATCTGCGGGTGTGTGCGGGTGTGTATAGGATTGTGTGTGTGTGTGGGGTGTGTGTGGGTGTGTGCGGCTGTGTGTGAATGTGTGTGGGTGTGTGCTAGTGTCTTTGGGTGTGTGTGAGTGGGTTTGGGTGTGTGCATGCGTGTGTTAGAGTGAGTGGGACTGTGCAGGGTGTGCAGGTGGGTTCGGGTGTGTGTGGATGTGTGCAGGAGTGTGCAAGTATATGCGGGTATGTGTGGTTGTGTGCAGGTTGTGTGTGTGATTGGGTGTGTTTGGGTTTGTGTGGGTGTTTGTTAGTGTGTGCGAGAGTGTGTGGGTGTGTATGAGTCTGTGTGGGTCTGTGAGAGTGTGTGTGAGTGCAAGTGCGTGTGTGCGGGTGCTTGAGGTTGTGCGCCTGTGCGAGAGGGTGAGTGGTTGTGTGCAGGTGTGTGAGGGTGTGGGTGTGAGGGTGTGTGTGAGTGTGTGCAGGTGTGTGAGGGTGAGTGGGTGTGTGCAGGTGTGTGCGTATGTGTGCGGGTGTGTGTGAGTGTGTGTGAGTGTGTTTGTGTGTGCGAGTGTCTATGGGTGTTTGTGGGTGTGTGCGGTTGAGTGCGACTGTGTGCAGGTGTGTGCGCGTGTGTATGTGTGTGTGCAGGTGAGTGTGGGTATGTGGGTGTGTGCGGGTGTGTGCATGTGTGTATAGGTTTCTGTGTGTGTGTGCGGGTGTGTGTGGGTGTGCTCCCCGGGTGGGCTGAATGTCATGACTGTGTTAGGGGAGAGAAGGCCCAAAGAGGCCTTCAGGGAGCTGCCATGGCATAGCAGTGCTCAGGAAAGAGCACCCTTCTTTCTTTAGGCTGGAGGCACACTCGAGTTTCTGCTTGAGGCAGAGGGACGGCAGAGAGGCCATCACTGGCTGAAGGCAAAGCAGAGAGATTTTCGGTGGAGCGATGGCTCCATCTGCTGGCTGACAAGCGTGGAAGGCGAAGCCTCGCTCCAACTGAGTTCCTGAGGAAGGTCCCAAGCAGGAGGCACTCTGGCTCCACAAGCTAGAGGGTCCTGCTTAGGACTTCCCAGTGGCTCCAGAGTGGATGGCAAGGGCATGTGGGTTGGAGGGTGCTCGGAAGCCGCAGGGGAGGCTTTGGGCACCCAGTGCTCTGTGACGAAACACGCTGCAGGCCCGAGCATCCATGAACTCCTCCAAGGTTTTGGAGCAGGAAATCTGTCCTTAGCAGAAGGCTTCCTGCAAAGGCCTGCAGGCCTTTCTGGGTGGCTAAGCTGCAGCTCCCTTGCAGGCTGCTGGTCCAGGGGCCTGTGTCCCTTGGTCTAAAGTGCTGTAGGAGGAGCTCCTAGCAAGGGGAGAGCAAGCACCTTGTTTCCCTTGAAGAGACTGGCTTGTACATGGGGAGGCCTGCCAGCAGCGAAGACAGCGCAGGCAGCATGGGGGTTTGGCAGGCAGCTAAGAGGCTGCAGGAGTCCTGCATGAAATAGGGGTCATGACTGGTTTCTCCTCAAGGCCCAATGGCAACGTGCACACACAGCCTCTGGACCTGCAGCTCCCGAGCAGTGCAAGAGACCCCCAGGCAGCACCCTGGGGCCTCCTCGGATGAGCTGTGCTCCATAGAGGGCCTGCCTGCTGGCAATGGCCTAGGCCACCCCAGGCCCTAGAGAGGCCCGGCTGAGCCTGGGATGGGCCCTGCCCTCGCAGTGCTCAGGGAAAACCCGTGTTTGAGGCCAGGCTGCAGGCACATTCAATGTTGTGTCTGCTGCAGAGAGACTTCAGCTAGGACTTCCAGGGGGAATGTGAAGCGCTGTGGTTTTTACCTGCAATCCATGTGCCTCACTTGGGGTGCCCGGCCCATCCGTCCCACACTCCTTGGATGTGTGTTCCTCAGACAGCTGGACAGCTGGGGAAGTGGACCTCCCCCAGCAAGGGAGACCTGCCTAGAACATTGCTCTGTGTACAAAGAGGATTCGCTGTGCCTCTGGCACTGGGGAGAGACTTTCTGCACCCAGGAGACACTTGGCACACACAGCGTTTCCCCATGGAAAGTGGTGTGAAAAAGAGCACCCGCCGGGGCTGCATGGCCCTCTGCGGTAGAAGCCCTCCACGCAGCAGGCTGTCATGGACTCGGCTGCAGGCCTTTGTGGCTGGAGAGACTGCAGCTCCTCTGGAGGCTCTGGGCCAATTTTCACTCACCTTCGAGTGCAATAGGCTTGTGGGTTAAGGTGCTTGCAAAGGAAGGCAAGCAGCCTGCTCCTTTCCATTAGGAACACGTGTGGTGAGAGGCTTGGCAGCAGAGAAGAACAAAGAGGGGCAGCCAAGGAGGGGATTTGCATGCAGCTGGGTGGCCCCCAAATCTCCTGTTTCCCAAGCAGGGAATGCCTGCTGTGCCCATCAGTGCCCATTTCTAAGTGGGCACCCAGCCTCTGGATCTGCCCTTTCCCAGCCCTGAAAACACACGCAGGCCACACCCTGAGCCCTTCCAACTGTGAACTTTGCTCCCTGTGAGGGCTGAATGCCACATCTGGCTAAGGTGGGAGAAGGCCCGAGGAGGCCTTGGGGGACCTGCCAAGACATAGCAGTGCTCAGCAATGAGCACTCTGCTTTCTTTTGGCTGGACGCACATTCCAGTTTCTGCTTGAGGCCCGGAGAGGTCAGATAGGCGATCCCCGGGGGAAGGCAGAGCAGAGGGTTTTTCGGTGGAGCGTTGGCTCCCTCTGCTGGCCGTCAAGCGTGGAAGGCTAAGCCTTGCTCCAGCTGAGTTCCTGAGCAAGTTTCCAAGCAGGAGGCACTCTGGCTCCACAAGCTAGAGGACTTCCCAGTGGCTCCAGAGTGGGTGGCAAGGGCATGTGAGTTGGAGGGTGCTCAGAAGCCACAGGGGAGACTTGAGTGTGGTTGGGTGCAGGTGTGCCAATATGTGTGGGTGTGTGCGCATGTGTGCGAGTGTGTTTTAGTGTGTGTGAGAGTGTGCGTGAGTGCGGGCGTGCGAGTGTGTATGGGTGTGTGCGTGTGTGTGTGTGTGTGTGTGTGCGGGCATGTGCGTGTGTGTTTTGGTGGGGGTAGGTGTGTGTGTGTGTGTGTAGGCCTGTATGTGTATCTGCGGGTGTGTGCGGGTGTGTATAGGATTGTGTGTGTGTGTGGGGTGTGTGTGGGTGTGTGCGGCTGTGTGTGAATGTGTGTGGGTGTGTGCTAGTGTCTTTGGGTGTGTGTGAGTGGGTTTGGGTGTGTGCATGCGTGTGTTAGAGTGAGTGGGACTGTGCAGGGTGTGCAGGTGGGTTCGGGTGTGTGTGGATGTGTGCAGGAGTGTGCAAGTATATGCGGGTATGTGTGGTTGTGTGCAGGTTGTGTGTGTGATTGGGTGTGTTTGGGTTTGTGTGGGTGTTTGTTAGTGTGTGCGAGAGTGTGTGGGTGTGTATGAGTCTGTGTGGGTCTGTGAGAGTGTGTGTGAGTGCAAGTGCATGTGTGCGGGTGCTTGAGGTTGTGCGCCTGTGCGAGAGGGTGAGTGGTTGTGTGCAGGTGTGTGAGGGTGTGGGTGTGAGGGTGTGTGTGAGTGTGTGCAGGTGTGTGAGGGTGAGTGGGTGTGTGCAGGTGTGTGCGTATGTGTGCGGGTGTGTGTGAGTGTGTGTGAGTGTGTTTGTGTGTGCGAGTGTCTATGGGTGTTTGTGGGTGTGTGCGGTTGAGTGCGACTGTGTGCAGGTGTGTGCGCGTGTGTATGTGTGTGTGCAGGTGAGTGTGGGTATGTGGGTGTGTGCGGGTGTGTGCGTGTGTGTATAGGTTTCTGTGTGTGTGTGCGGGTGTGTGTGGGTGCGCTCCCCGGGTGGGCTGAATGTCATGACTGTGTTAGGGGAGAGAAGGCCCAAAGAGGCCTTCAGGGAGCTGCCATGGCATAGCAGTGCTCAGGAAAGAGCACCCTTCTTTCTTTAGGCTGGAGGCACACTCGAGTTTCTGCTTGAGGCAGAGGGACGGCAGAGAGGCCATCACTGGCTGAAGGCAAAGCAGAGAGATTTTCGGTGGAGCGATGGCTCCATCTGCTGGCTGACAAGCGTGGAAGGCGAAGCCTCGCTCCAACTGAGTTCCTGAGGAAGGTCCCAAGCAGGAGGCACTCTGGCTCCACAAGCTAGAGGGTCCTGCTTAGGACTTCCCAGTGGCTCCAGAGTGGATGGCAAGGGCATGTGGGTTGGAGGGTGCTCGGAAGCCGCAGGGGAGGCTTTGGGCACCCAGTGCTCTGTGACGAAACACGCTGCAGGCCCGAGCATCCATGAACTCCTCCAAGGTTTTGGAGCAGGAAATCTGTCCTTAGCAGAAGGCTTCCTGCAAAGGCCTGCAGGCCTTTCTGGGTGGCTAAGCTGCAGCTCCCTTGCAGGCTGCTGGTCCAGGGGCCTGTGTCCCTTGGTCTAAAGTGCTGTAGGAGGAGCTCCTAGCAAGGGGAGAGCAAGCACCTTGTTTCCCTTGAAGAGACTGGCTTGTACATGGGGAGGCCTGCCAGCAGCGAAGACAGCGCAGGCAGCATGGGGGTTTGGCAGGCAGCTAAGAGGCTGCAGGAGTCCTGCATGAAATAGGGGTCATGACTGGTTTCTCCTCAAGGCCCAATGGCAACGTGCACACACAGCCTCTGGACCTGCAGCTCCCGAGCAGTGCAAGAGACCCCCAGGCAGCACCCTGGGGCCTCCTCGGATGAGCTGTGCTCCATAGAGGGCCTGCCTGCTGGCAATGGCCTAGGCCACCCCAGGCCCTAGAGAGGCCCGGCTGAGCCTGGGATGGGCCCTGCCCTCGCAGTGCTCAGGGAAAACCCGTGTTTGAGGCCAGGCTGCAGGCACATTCAATGTTGTGTCTGCTGCAGAGAGACTTCAGCTAGGACTTCCAGGGGGAATGTGAAGCGCTGTGGTTTTTACCTGCAATCCATGTGCCTCACTTGGGGTGCCCGGCCCATCCGTCCCACACTCCTTGGATGTGTGTTCCTCAGACAGCTGGACAGCTGGGGAAGTGGACCTCCCCCAGCAAGGGAGACCTGCCTAGAACATTGCTCTGTGTACAAAGAGGATTTGCTGTGCCTCTGGCACTGGGGAGAGACTTTCTGCACCCAGGAGACACTTGGCACACACAGCGTTTCCCCATGGAAAGTGGTGTGAAAAAGAGCACCCGCCGGGGCTGCATGGCCCTCTGCGGTAGAAGCCCTCCACGCAGCAGGCTGTCATGGACTCGGCTGCAGGCCTTTGTGGCTGGAGAGACTGCAGCTCCTCTGGAGGCTCTGGGCCAATTTTCACTCACCTTCGAGTGCAATAGGCTTGTGGGTTAAGGTGCTTGCAAAGGAAGGCAAGCAGCCTGCTCCTTTCCATTAGGAACACGTGTGGTGAGAGGCTTGGCAGCAGAGAAGAACAAAGAGGGGCAGCCAAGGAGGGGATTTGCATGCAGCTGGGTGGCCCCCAAATCTCCTGTTTCCCAAGCAGGGAATGCCTGCTGTGCCCATCAGTGCCCATTTCTAAGTGGGCACCCAGCCTCTGGATCTGCCCTTTCCCAGCCCTGAAAACACACGCAGGCCACACCCTGAGCCCTTCCAACTGTGAACTTTGCTCCCTGTGAGGGCTGAATGCCACATCTGGCTAAGGTGGGAGAAGGCCCGAGGAGGCCTTGGGGGACCTGCCAAGACATAGCAGTGCTCAGCAATGAGCACTCTGCTTTCTTTTGGCTGGACGCACATTCCAGTTTCTGCTTGAGGCCCGGAGAGGTCAGATAGGCGATCCCCGGGGGAAGGCAGAGCAGAGGGTTTTTCGGTGGAGCGTTGGCTCCCTCTGCTGGCCGTCAAGCGTGGAAGGCTAAGCCTTGCTCCAGCTGAGTTCCTGAGCAAGTTTCCAAGCAGGAGGCACTCTGGCTCCACAAGCTAGAGGACTTCCCAGTGGCTCCAGAGTGGGTGGCAAGGGCATGTGAGTTGGAGGGTGCTCAGAAGCCACAGGGGAGACTTGAGTGTGGTTGGGTGCAGGTGTGCCAATATGTGTGGGTGTGTGCGCATGTGTGCGAGTGTGTTTTAGTGTGTGTGAGAGTGTGCGTGAGTGCGGGCGTGCGAGTGTGTATGGGTGTGTGCGGGTGTGTGTGTGTGTGTGTGTGCGGGCATGTGCGTGTGTGTTTTGGTGGGGGTAGGTGTGTGTGTGTGTGTGTAGGCGTGTATGTGTATCTGCGGGTGTGTGCGGGTGTGTATAGGATTGTGTGTGTGTGTGGGGTGTGTGTGGGTGTGTGCGGCTGTGTGTGAATGTGTGTGGGTGTGTGCTAGTGTCTTTGGGTGTGTGTGAGTGGGTTTGGGTGTGTGCATGCGTGTGTTAGAGTGAGTGGGACTGTGCAGGGTGTGCAGGTGGGTTCGGGTGTGTGTGGATGTGTGCAGGAGTGTGCAAGTATATGCGGGTATGTGTGGTTGTGTGCAGGTTGTGTGTGTGATTGGGTGTGTTTGGGTTTGTGTGGGTGTTTGTTAGTGTGTGCGAGAGTGTGTGGGTGTGTATGAGTCTGTGTGGGTCTGTGAGAGTGTGTGTGAGTGCAAGTGCGTGTGTGCGGGTGCTTGAGGTTGTGCGCCTGTGCGAGAGGGTGAGTGGTTGTGTGCAGGTGTGTGAGGGTGTGGGTGTGAGGGTGTGTGTGAGTGTGTGCAGGTGTGTGAGGGTGAGTGGGTGTGTGCAGGTGTGTGCGTATGTGTGCGGGTGTGTGTGAGTGTGTGTGAGTGTGTTTGTGTGTGCGAGTGTCTATGGGTGTTTGTGGGTGTGTGCGGTTGAGTGCGACTGTGTGCAGGTGTGTGCGCGTGTGTATGTGTGTGTGCAGGTGAGTGTGGGTATGTGGGTGTGTGCGGGTGTGTGCGTGTGTGTATAGGTTTCTGTGTGTGTGTGCGGGTGTGTGTGGGTGCGCTCCCCGGGTGGGCTGAATGTCATGACTGTGTTAGGGGAGAGAAGGCCCAAAGAGGCCTTCAGGGAGCTGCCATGGCATAGCAGTGCTCAGGAAAGAGCACCCTTCTTTCTTTAGGCTGGAGGCACACTCGAGTTTCTGCTTGAGGCAGAGGGACGGCAGAGAGGCCATCACTGGCTGAAGGCAAAGCAGAGAGATTTTCGGTGGAGCGATGGCTCCATCTGCTGGCTGACAAGCGTGGAAGGCGAAGCCTCGCTCCAACTGAGTTCCTGAGGAAGGTCCCAAGCAGGAGGCACTCTGGCTCCACAAGCTAGAGGGTCCTGCTTAGGACTTCCCAGTGGCTCCAGAGTGGATGGCAAGGGCATGTGGGTTGGAGGGTGCTCGGAAGCCGCAGGGGAGGCTTTGGGCACCCAGTGCTCTGTGACGAAACACGCTGCAGGCCCGAGCATCCATGAACTCCTCCAAGGTTTTGGAGCAGGAAATCTGTCCTTAGCAGAAGGCTTCCTGCAAAGGCCTGCAGGCCTTTCTGGGTGGCTAAGCTGCAGCTCCCTTGCAGGCTGCTGGTCCAGGGGCCTGTGTCCCTTGGTCTAAAGTGCTGTAGGAGGAGCTCCTAGCAAGGGGAGAGCAAGCACCTTGTTTCCCTTGAAGAGACTGGCTTGTACATGGGGAGGCCTGCCAGCAGCGAAGACAGCGCAGGCAGCATGGGGGTTTGGCAGGCAGCTAAGAGGCTGCAGGAGTCCTGCATGAAATAGGGGTCATGACTGGTTTCTCCTCAAGGCCCAATGGCAACGTGCACACACAGCCTCTGGACCTGCAGCTCCCGAGCAGTGCAAGAGACCCCCAGGCAGCACCCTGGGGCCTCCTCGGATGAGCTGTGCTCCATAGAGGGCCTGCCTGCTGGCAATGGCCTAGGCCACCCCAGGCCCTAGAGAGGCCCGGCTGAGCCTGGGATGGGCCCTGCCCTCGCAGTGCTCAGGGAAAACCCGTGTTTGAGGCCAGGCTGCAGGCACATTCAATGTTGTGTCTGCTGCAGAGAGACTTCAGCTAGGACTTCCAGGGGGAATGTGAAGCGCTGTGGTTTTTACCTGCAATCCATGTGCCTCACTTGGGGTGCCCGGCCCATCCGTCCCACACTCCTTGGATGTGTGTTCCTCAGACAGCTGGACAGCTGGGGAAGTGGACCTCCCCCAGCAAGGGAGACCTGCCTAGAACATTGCTCTGTGTACAAAGAGGATTCGCTGTGCCTCTGGCACTGGGGAGAGACTTTCTGCACCCAGGAGACACTTGGCACACACAGCGTTTCCCCATGGAAAGTGGTGTGAAAAAGAGCACCCGCCGGGGCTGCATGGCCCTCTGCGGTAGAAGCCCTCCACGCAGCAGGCTGTCATGGACTCGGCTGCAGGCCTTTGTGGCTGGAGAGACTGCAGCTCCTCTGGAGGCTCTGGGCCAATTTTCACTCACCTTCGAGTGCAATAGGCTTGTGGGTTAAGGTGCTTGCAAAGGAAGGCAAGCAGCCTGCTCCTTTCCATTAGGAACACGTGTGGTGAGAGGCTTGGCAGCAGAGAAGAACAAAGAGGGGCAGCCAAGGAGGGGATTTGCATGCAGCTGGGTGGCCCCCAAATCTCCTGTTTCCCAAGCAGGGAATGCCTGCTGTGCCCATCAGTGCCCATTTCTAAGTGGGCACCCAGCCTCTGGATCTGCCCTTTCCCAGCCCTGAAAACACACACAGGCCACACCCTGAGCCCTTCCAACTGTGAACTTTGCTCCCTGTGAGGGCTGAATGCCACATCTGGCTAAGGTGGGAGAAGGCCCGAGGAGGCCTTGGGGGACCTGCCAAGACATAGCAGTGCTCAGCAATGAGCACTCTGCTTTCTTTTGGCTGGACGCACATTCCAGTTTCTGCTTGAGGCCCGGAGAGGTCAGATAGGCGATCCCCGGGGGAAGGCAGAGCAGAGGGTTTTTCGGTGGAGCGTTGGCTCCCTCTGCTGGCTGTCAAGCGTGGAAGGCTAAGCCTTGCTCCAGCTGAGTTCCTGAGCAAGTTTCCAAGCAGGAGGCACTCTGGCTCCACAAGCTAGAGGACTTCCCAGTGGCTCCAGAGTGGGTGGCAAGGGCATGTGAGATGGAGGGTGCTCAGAAGCCACAGGGGAGACTTGAGTGTGGTTGGGTGCAGGTGTGCCAATATGTGTGGGTGTGTGCGCATGTGTGCGAGTGTGTTTTAGTGTGTGTGAGAGTGTGCGTGAGTGCGGGCATGCGAGTGTGTATGGGTGTGTGCGGGTGTGTGTGTGTGTGCGGGCATGTGCGTGTGTGTTTTGGTGGGGGTAGGTGTGTGTGTGTGTGTGTAGGCGTGTATGTGTATCTGCGGGTGTGTGCGGGTGTGTATAGGATTGTGTGTGTGTGTGGGGTGTGTGTGGGTGTGTGCGGCTGTGTGTGAATGTGTGTGGGTGTGTGCTAGTGTCTTTGGGTGTGTGTGAGTGGGTTTGGGTGTGTGCATGCGTGTGTTAGAGTGAGTGGGACTGTGCAGGGTGTGCAGGTGGGTTCGGGTGTGTGTGGATGTGTGCAGGAGTGTGCAAGTATATGCGGGTATGTGTGGTTGTGTGCAGGTTGTGTGTGTGATTGGGTGTGTTTGGGTTTGTGTGGGTGTTTGTTAGTGTGTGCGAGAGTGTGTGGGTGTGTATGAGTCTGTGTGGGTCTGTGAGAGTGTGTGTGAGTGCAAGTGCGTGTGTGCGGGTGCTTGAGGTTGTGCGCCTGTGCGAGAGGGTGAGTGGTTGTGTGCAGGTGTGTGAGGGTGTGGGTGTGAGGGTGTGTGTGAGTGTGTGCAGGTGTGTGAGGGTGAGTGGGTGTGTGCAGGTGTGTGCGTATGTGTGCGGGTGTGTGTGAGTGTGTGTGAGTGTGTTTGTGTGTGCGAGTGTCTATGGGTGTTTGTGGGTGTGTGCGGTTGAGTGCGACTGTGTGCAGGTGTGTGCGCGTGTGTATGTGTGTGTGCAGGTGAGTGTGGGTATGTGGGTGTGTGCAGGTGTGTGCGTGTGTGTATAGGTTTCTGTGTGTGTGTGCGGGTGTGTGTGGGTGCGCTCCCCGGGTGGGCTGAATGTCATGACTGTGTTAGGGGAGAGAAGGCCCAAAGAGGCCTTCAGGGAGCTGCCATGGCATAGCAGTGCTCAGGAAAGAGCACCCTTCTTTCTTTAGGCTGGAGGCACACTCGAGTTTCTGCTTGAGGCAGAGGGACGGCAGAGAGGCCATCACTGGCTGAAGGCAAAGCAGAGAGATTTTCGGTGGAGCGATGGCTCCATCTGCTGGCTGACAAGCGTGGAAGGCGAAGCCTCGCTCCAACTGAGTTCCTGAGGAAGGTCCCAAGCAGGAGGCACTCTGGCTCCACAAGCTAGAGGGTCCTGCTTAGGACTTCCCAGTGGCTCCAGAGTGGATGGCAAGGGCATGTGGGTTGGAGGGTGCTCGGAAGCCGCAGGGGAGGCTTTGGGCACCCAGTGCTCTGTGACGAAACACGCTGCAGGCCCGAGCATCCATGAACTCCTCCAAGGTTTTGGAGCAGGAAATCTGTCCTTAGCAGAAGGCTTCCTGCAAAGGCCTGCAGGCCTTTCTGGGTGGCTAAGCTGCAGCTCCCTTGCAGGCTGCTGGTCCAGGGGCCTGTGTCCCTTGGTCTAAAGTGCTGTAGGAGGAGCTCCTAGCAAGGGGAGAGCAAGCACCTTGTTTCCCTTGAAGAGACTGGCTTGTACATGGGGAGGCCTGCCAGCAGCGAAGACAGCGCAGGCAGCATGGGGGTTTGGCAGGCAGCTAAGAGGCTGCAGGAGTCCTGCATGAAATAGGGGTCATGACTGGTTTCTCCTCAAGGCCCAATGGCAACGTGCACACACAGCCTCTGGACCTGCAGCTCCCGAGCAGTGCAAGAGACCCCCAGGCAGCACCCTGGGGCCTCCTCGGATGAGCTGTGCTCCATAGAGGGCCTGCCTGCTGGCAATGGCCTAGGCCACCCCAGGCCCTAGAGAGGCCCGGCTGAGCCTGGGATGGGCCCTGCCCTCGCAGTGCTCAGGGAAAACCCGTGTTTGAGGCCAGGCTGCAGGCACATTCAATGTTGTGTCTGCTGCAGAGAGACTTCAGCTAGGACTTCCAGGGGGAATGTGAAGCGCTGTGGTTTTTACCTGCAATCCATGTGCCTCACTTGGGGTGCCCGGCCCATCCGTCCCACACTCCTTGGATGTGTGTTCCTCAGACAGCTGGACAGCTGGGGAAGTGGACCTCCCCCAGCAAGGGAGACCTGCCTAGAACATTGCTCTGTGTACAAAGAGGATTCGCTGTGCCTCTGGCACTGGGGAGAGACTTTCTGCACCCAGGAGACACTTGGCACACACAGCGTTTCCCCATGGAAAGTGGTGTGAAAAAGAGCACCCGCCGGGGCTGCATGGCCCTCTGCGGTAGAAGCCCTCCACGCAGCAGGCTGTCATGGACTCGGCTGCAGGCCTTTGTGGCTGGAGAGACTGCAGCTCCTCTGGAGGCTCTGGGCCAATTTTCACTCACCTTCGAGTGCAATAGGCTTGTGGGTTAAGGTGCTTGCAAAGGAAGGCAAGCAGCCTGCTCCTTTCCATTAGGAACACGTGTGGTGAGAGGCTTGGCAGCAGAGAAGAACAAAGAGGGGCAGCCAAGGAGGGGATTTGCATGCAGCTGGGTGGCCCCCAAATCTCCTGTTTCCCAAGCAGGGAATGCCTGCTGTGCCCATCAGTGCCCATTTCTAAGTGGGCACCCAGCCTCTGGATCTGCCCTTTCCCAGCCCTGAAAACACACGCAGGCCACACCCTGAGCCCTTCCAACTGTGAACTTTGCTCCCTGTGAGGGCTGAATGCCACATCTGGCTAAGGTGGGAGAAGGCCCGAGGAGGCCTTGGGGGACCTGCCAAGACATAGCAGTGCTCAGCAATGAGCACTCTGCTTTCTTTTGGCTGGACGCACATTCCAGTTTCTGCTTGAGGCCCGGAGAGGTCAGATAGGCGATCCCCGGGGGAAGGCAGAGCAGAGGGTTTTTCGGTGGAGCGTTGGCTCCCTCTGCTGGCCGTCAAGCGTGGAAGGCTAAGCCTTGCTCCAGCTGAGTTCCTGAGCAAGTTTCCAAGCAGGAGGCACTCTGGCTCCACAAGCTAGAGGACTTCCCAGTGGCTCCAGAGTGGGTGGCAAGGGCATGTGAGTTGGAGGGTGCTCAGAAGCCACAGGGGAGACTTGAGTGTGGTTGGGTGCAGGTGTGCCAATATGTGTGGGTGTGTGCGCATGTGTGTGAGTGTGTTTTAGTGTGTGTGAGAGTGTGCGTGAGTGCGGGCGTGCGAGTGTGTATGGGTGTGTGCGGGTGTGTGTGTGTGTGTGTGCGGGCATGTGCGTGTGTGTTTTGGTGGGGGTAGGTGTGTGTGTGTGTGTGTAGGCGTGTATGTGTATCTGCGGGTGTGTGCGGGTGTGTATAGGATTGTGTGTGTGTGTGGGGTGTGTGTGGGTGTGTGCGGCTGTGTGTGAATGTGTGTGGGTGTGTGCTAGTGTCTTTGGGTGTGTGTGAGTGGGTTTGGGTGTGTGCATGCGTGTGTTAGAGTGAGTGGGACTGTGCAGGGTGTGCAGGTGGGTTCGGGTGTGTGTGGATGTGTGCAGGAGTGTGCAAGTATATGCGGGTATGTGTGGTTGTGTGCAGGTTGTGTGTGTGATTGGGTGTGTTTGGGTTTGTGTGGGTGTTTGTTAGTGTGTGCGAGAGTGTGTGGGTGTGTATGAGTCTGTGTGGGTCTGTGAGAGTGTGTGTGAGTGCAAGTGCGTGTGTGCGGGTGCTTGAGGTTGTGCGCCTGTGCGAGAGGGTGAGTGGTTGTGTGCAGGTGTGTGAGGGTGTGGGTGTGAGGGTGTGTGTGAGTGTGTGCAGGTGTGTGAGGGTGAGTGGGTGTGTGCAGGTGTGTGCGTATGTGTGCGGGTGTGTGTGAGTGTGTGTGAGTGTGTTTGTGTGTGCGAGTGTCTATGGGTGTTTGTGGGTGTGTGCGGTTGAGTGCGACTGTGTGCAGGTGTGTGCGCGTGTGTATGTGTGTGTGCAGGTGAGTGTGGGTATGTGGGTGTGTGCGGGTGTGTGCATGTGTGTATAGGTTTCTGTGTGTGTGTGCGGGTGTGTGTGGGTGTGCTCCCCGGGTGGGCTGAATGTCATGACTGTGTTAGGGGAGAGAAGGCCCAAAGAGGCCTTCAGGGAGCTGCCATGGCATAGCAGTGCTCAGGAAAGAGCACCCTTCTTTCTTTAGGCTGGAGGCACACTCGAGTTTCTGCTTGAGGCAGAGGGACGGCAGAGAGGCCATCACTGGCTGAAGGCAAAGCAGAGAGATTTTCGGTGGAGCGATGGCTCCATCTGCTGGCTGACAAGCGTGGAAGGCGAAGCCTCGCTCCAACTGAGTTCCTGAGGAAGGTCCCAAGCAGGAGGCACTCTGGCTCCACAAGCTAGAGGGTCCTGCTTAGGACTTCCCAGTGGCTCCAGAGTGGATGGCAAGGGCATGTGGGTTGGAGGGTGCTCGGAAGCCGCAGGGGAGGCTTTGGGCACCCAGTGCTCTGTGACGAAACACGCTGCAGGCCCGAGCATCCATGAACTCCTCCAAGGTTTTGGAGCAGGAAATCTGTCCTTAGCAGAAGGCTTCCTGCAAAGGCCTGCAGGCCTTTCTGGGTGGCTAAGCTGCAGCTCCCTTGCAGGCTGCTGGTCCAGGGGCCTGTGTCCCTTGGTCTAAAGTGCTGTAGGAGGAGCTCCTAGCAAGGGGAGAGCAAGCACCTTGTTTCCCTTGAAGAGACTGGCTTGTACATGGGGAGGCCTGCCAGCAGCGAAGACAGCGCAGGCAGCATGGGGGTTTGGCAGGCAGCTAAGAGGCTGCAGGAGTCCTGCATGAAATAGGGGTCATGACTGGTTTCTCCTCAAGGCCCAATGGCAACGTGCACACACAGCCTCTGGACCTGCAGCTCCCGAGCAGTGCAAGAGACCCCCAGGCAGCACCCTGGGGCCTCCTCGGATGAGCTGTGCTCCATAGAGGGCCTGCCTGCTGGCAATGGCCTAGGCCACCCCAGGCCCTAGAGAGGCCCGGCTGAGCCTGGGATGGGCCCTGCCCTCGCAGTGCTCAGGGAAAACCCGTGTTTGAGGCCAGGCTGCAGGCACATTCAATGTTGTGTCTGCTGCAGAGAGACTTCAGCTAGGACTTCCAGGGGGAATGTGAAGCGCTGTGGTTTTTACCTGCAATCCATGTGCCTCACTTGGGGTGCCCGGCCCATCCGTCCCACACTCCTTGGATGTGTGTTCCTCAGACAGCTGGACAGCTGGGGAAGTGGACCTCCCCCAGCAAGGGAGACCTGCCTAGAACATTGCTCTGTGTACAAAGAGGATTCGCTGTGCCTCTGGCACTGGGGAGAGACTTTCTGCACCCAGGAGACACTTGGCACACACAGCGTTTCCCCATGGAAAGTGGTGTGAAAAAGAGCACCCGCCGGGGCTGCATGGCCCTCTGCGGTAGAAGCCCTCCACGCAGCAGGCTGTCATGGACTCGGCTGCAGGCCTTTGTGGCTGGAGAGACTGCAGCTCCTCTGGAGGCTCTGGGCCAATTTTCACTCACCTTCGAGTGCAATAGGCTTGTGGGTTAAGGTGCTTGCAAAGGAAGGCAAGCAGCCTGCTCCTTTCCATTAGGAACACGTGTGGTGAGAGGCTTGGCAGCAGAGAAGAACAAAGAGGGGCAGCCAAGGAGGGGATTTGCATGCAGCTGGGTGGCCCCCAAATCTCCTGTTTCCCAAGCAGGGAATGCCTGCTGTGCCCATCAGTGCCCATTTCTAAGTGGGCACCCAGCCTCTGGATCTGCCCTTTCCCAGCCCTGAAAACACACGCAGGCCACACCCTGAGCCCTTCCAACTGTGAACTTTGCTCCCTGTGAGGGCTGAATGCCACATCTGGCTAAGGTGGGAGAAGGCCCGAGGAGGCCTTGGGGGACCTGCCAAGACATAGCAGTGCTCAGCAATGAGCACTCTGCTTTCTTTTGGCTGGACGCACATTCCAGTTTCTGCTTGAGGCCCGGAGAGGTCAGATAGGCGATCCCCGGGGGAAGGCAGAGCAGAGGGTTTTTCGGTGGAGCGTTGGCTCCCTCTGCTGGCCGTCAAGCGTGGAAGGCTAAGCCTTGCTCCAGCTGAGTTCCTGAGCAAGTTTCCAAGCAGGAGGCACTCTGGCTCCACAAGCTAGAGGACTTCCCAGTGGCTCCAGAGTGGGTGGCAAGGGCATGTGAGTTGGAGGGTGCTCAGAAGCCACAGGGGAGACTTGAGTGTGGTTGGGTGCAGGTGTGCCAATATGTGTGGGTGTGTGCGCATGTGTGCGAGTGTGTTTTAGTGTGTGTGAGAGTGTGCGTGAGTGCGGGCGTGCGAGTGTGTATGGGTGTGTGCGTGTGTGTGTGTGTGTGTGTGTGCGGGCATGTGCGTGTGTGTTTTGGTGGGGGTAGGTGTGTGTGTGTGTGTGTAGGCCTGTATGTGTATCTGCGGGTGTGTGCGGGTGTGTATAGGATTGTGTGTGTGTGTGGGGTGTGTGTGGGTGTGTGCGGCTGTGTGTGAATGTGTGTGGGTGTGTGCTAGTGTCTTTGGGTGTGTGTGAGTGGGTTTGGGTGTGTGCATGCGTGTGTTAGAGTGAGTGGGACTGTGCAGGGTGTGCAGGTGGGTTCGGGTGTGTGTGGATGTGTGCAGGAGTGTGCAAGTATATGCGGGTATGTGTGGTTGTGTGCAGGTTGTGTGTGTGATTGGGTGTGTTTGGGTTTGTGTGGGTGTTTGTTAGTGTGTGCGAGAGTGTGTGGGTGTGTATGAGTCTGTGTGGGTCTGTGAGAGTGTGTGTGAGTGCAAGTGCATGTGTGCGGGTGCTTGAGGTTGTGCGCCTGTGCGAGAGGGTGAGTGGTTGTGTGCAGGTGTGTGAGGGTGTGGGTGTGAGGGTGTGTGTGAGTGTGTGCAGGTGTGTGAGGGTGAGTGGGTGTGTGCAGGTGTGTGCGTATGTGTGCGGGTGTGTGTGAGTGTGTGTGAGTGTGTTTGTGTGTGCGAGTGTCTATGGGTGTTTGTGGGTGTGTGCGGTTGAGTGCGACTGTGTGCAGGTGTGTGCGCGTGTGTATGTGTGTGTGCAGGTGAGTGTGGGTATGTGGGTGTGTGCGGGTGTGTGCGTGTGTGTATAGGTTTCTGTGTGTGTGTGCGGGTGTGTGTGGGTGCGCTCCCCGGGTGGGCTGAATGTCATGACTGTGTTAGGGGAGAGAAGGCCCAAAGAGGCCTTCAGGGAGCTGCCATGGCATAGCAGTGCTCAGGAAAGAGCACCCTTCTTTCTTTAGGCTGGAGGCACACTCGAGTTTCTGCTTGAGGCAGAGGGACGGCAGAGAGGCCATCACTGGCTGAAGGCAAAGCAGAGAGATTTTCGGTGGAGCGATGGCTCCATCTGCTGGCTGACAAGCGTGGAAGGCGAAGCCTCGCTCCAACTGAGTTCCTGAGGAAGGTCCCAAGCAGGAGGCACTCTGGCTCCACAAGCTAGAGGGTCCTGCTTAGGACTTCCCAGTGGCTCCAGAGTGGATGGCAAGGGCATGTGGGTTGGAGGGTGCTCGGAAGCCGCAGGGGAGGCTTTGGGCACCCAGTGCTCTGTGACGAAACACGCTGCAGGCCCGAGCATCCATGAACTCCTCCAAGGTTTTGGAGCAGGAAATCTGTCCTTAGCAGAAGGCTTCCTGCAAAGGCCTGCAGGCCTTTCTGGGTGGCTAAGCTGCAGCTCCCTTGCAGGCTGCTGGTCCAGGGGCCTGTGTCCCTTGGTCTAAAGTGCTGTAGGAGGAGCTCCTAGCAAGGGGAGAGCAAGCACCTTGTTTCCCTTGAAGAGACTGGCTTGTACATGGGGAGGCCTGCCAGCAGCGAAGACAGCGCAGGCAGCATGGGGGTTTGGCAGGCAGCTAAGAGGCTGCAGGAGTCCTGCATGAAATAGGGGTCATGACTGGTTTCTCCTCAAGGCCCAATGGCAACGTGCACACACAGCCTCTGGACCTGCAGCTCCCGAGCAGTGCAAGAGACCCCCAGGCAGCACCCTGGGGCCTCCTCGGATGAGCTGTGCTCCATAGAGGGCCTGCCTGCTGGCAATGGCCTAGGCCACCCCAGGCCCTAGAGAGGCCCGGCTGAGCCTGGGATGGGCCCTGCCCTCGCAGTGCTCAGGGAAAACCCGTGTTTGAGGCCAGGCTGCAGGCACATTCAATGTTGTGTCTGCTGCAGAGAGACTTCAGCTAGGACTTCCAGGGGGAATGTGAAGCGCTGTGGTTTTTACCTGCAATCCATGTGCCTCACTTGGGGTGCCCGGCCCATCCGTCCCACACTCCTTGGATGTGTGTTCCTCAGACAGCTGGACAGCTGGGGAAGTGGACCTCCCCCAGCAAGGGAGACCTGCCTAGAACATTGCTCTGTGTACAAAGAGGATTTGCTGTGCCTCTGGCACTGGGGAGAGACTTTCTGCACCCAGGAGACACTTGGCACACACAGCGTTTCCCCATGGAAAGTGGTGTGAAAAAGAGCACCCGCCGGGGCTGCATGGCCCTCTGCGGTAGAAGCCCTCCACGCAGCAGGCTGTCATGGACTCGGCTGCAGGCCTTTGTGGCTGGAGAGACTGCAGCTCCTCTGGAGGCTCTGGGCCAATTTTCACTCACCTTCGAGTGCAATAGGCTTGTGGGTTAAGGTGCTTGCAAAGGAAGGCAAGCAGCCTGCTCCTTTCCATTAGGAACACGTGTGGTGAGAGGCTTGGCAGCAGAGAAGAACAAAGAGGGGCAGCCAAGGAGGGGATTTGCATGCAGCTGGGTGGCCCCCAAATCTCCTGTTTCCCAAGCAGGGAATGCCTGCTGTGCCCATCAGTGCCCATTTCTAAGTGGGCACCCAGCCTCTGGATCTGCCCTTTCCCAGCCCTGAAAACACACGCAGGCCACACCCTGAGCCCTTCCAACTGTGAACTTTGCTCCCTGTGAGGGCTGAATGCCACATCTGGCTAAGGTGGGAGAAGGCCCGAGGAGGCCTTGGGGGACCTGCCAAGACATAGCAGTGCTCAGCAATGAGCACTCTGCTTTCTTTTGGCTGGACGCACATTCCAGTTTCTGCTTGAGGCCCGGAGAGGTCAGATAGGCGATCCCCGGGGGAAGGCAGAGCAGAGGGTTTTTCGGTGGAGCGTTGGCTCCCTCTGCTGGCCGTCAAGCGTGGAAGGCTAAGCCTTGCTCCAGCTGAGTTCCTGAGCAAGTTTCCAAGCAGGAGGCACTCTGGCTCCACAAGCTAGAGGACTTCCCAGTGGCTCCAGAGTGGGTGGCAAGGGCATGTGAGTTGGAGGGTGCTCAGAAGCCACAGGGGAGACTTGAGTGTGGTTGGGTGCAGGTGTGCCAATATGTGTGGGTGTGTGCGCATGTGTGCGAGTGTGTTTTAGTGTGTGTGAGAGTGTGCGTGAGTGCGGGCGTGCGAGTGTGTATGGGTGTGTGCGGGTGTGTGTGTGTGTGTGTGTGCGGGCATGTGCGTGTGTGTTTTGGTGGGGGTAGGTGTGTGTGTGTGTGTGTAGGCGTGTATGTGTATCTGCGGGTGTGTGCGGGTGTGTATAGGATTGTGTGTGTGTGTGGGGTGTGTGTGGGTGTGTGCGGCTGTGTGTGAATGTGTGTGGGTGTGTGCTAGTGTCTTTGGGTGTGTGTGAGTGGGTTTGGGTGTGTGCATGCGTGTGTTAGAGTGAGTGGGACTGTGCAGGGTGTGCAGGTGTGTTCGGGTGTGTGTGGATGTGTGCAGGAGTGTGCAAGTATATGCGGGTATGTGTGGTTGTGTGCAGGTTGTGTGTGTGATTGGGTGTGTTTGGGTTTGTGTGGGTGTTTGTTAGTGTGTGCGAGAGTGTGTGGGTGTGTATGAGTCTGTGTGGGTCTGTGAGAGTGTGTGTGAGTGCAAGTGCATGTGTGCGGGTGCTTGAGGTTGTGCGCCTGTGCGAGAGGGTGAGTGGTTGTGTGCAGGTGTGTGAGGGTGTGGGTGTGAGGGTGTGTGTGAGTGTGTGCAGGTGTGTGAGGGTGAGTGGGTGTGTGCAGGTGTGTGCGTATGTGTGCGGGTGTGTGTGAGTGTGTGTGAGTGTGTTTGTGTGTGCGAGTGTCTATGGGTGTTTGTGGGTGTGTGCGGTTGAGTGCGACTGTGTGCAGGTGTGTGCGCGTGTGTATGTGTGTGTGCAGGTGAGTGTGGGTATGTGGGTGTGTGCGGGTGTGTGCGTGTGTGTATAGGTTTCTGTGTGTGTGTGCGGGTGTGTGTGGGTGCGCTCCCCGGGTGGGCTGAATGTCATGACTGTGTTAGGGGAGAGAAGGCCCAAAGAGGCCTTCAGGGAGCTGCCATGGCATAGCAGTGCTCAGGAAAGAGCACCCTTCTTTCTTTAGGCTGGAGGCACACTCGAGTTTCTGCTTGAGGCAGAGGGACGGCAGAGAGGCCATCACTGGCTGAAGGCAAAGCAGAGAGATTTTCGGTGGAGCGATGGCTCCATCTGCTGGCTGACAAGCGTGGAAGGCGAAGCCTCGCTCCAACTGAGTTCCTGAGGAAGGTCCCAAGCAGGAGGCACTCTGGCTCCACAAGCTAGAGGGTCCTGCTTAGGACTTCCCAGTGGCTCCAGAGTGGATGGCAAGGGCATGTGGGTTGGAGGGTGCTCGGAAGCCGCAGGGGAGGCTTTGGGCACCCAGTGCTCTGTGACGAAACACGCTGCAGGCCCGAGCATCCATGAACTCCTCCAAGGTTTTGGAGCAGGAAATCTGTCCTTAGCAGAAGGCTTCCTGCAAAGGCCTGCAGGCCTTTCTGGGTGGCTAAGCTGCAGCTCCCTTGCAGGCTGCTGGTCCAGGGGCCTGTGTCCCTTGGTCTAAAGTGCTGTAGGAGGAGCTCCTAGCAAGGGGAGAGCAAGCACCTTGTTTCCCTTGAAGAGACTGGCTTGTACATGGGGAGGCCTGCCAGCAGCGAAGACAGCGCAGGCAGCATGGGGGTTTGGCAGGCAGCTAAGAGGCTGCAGGAGTCCTGCATGAAATAGGGGTCATGACTGGTTTCTCCTCAAGGCCCAATGGCAACGTGCACACACAGCCTCTGGACCTGCAGCTCCCGAGCAGTGCAAGAGACCCCCAGGCAGCACCCTGGGGCCTCCTCGGATGAGCTGTGCTCCATAGAGGGCCTGCCTGCTGGCAATGGCCTAGGCCACCCCAGGCCCTAGAGAGGCCCGGCTGAGCCTGGGATGGGCCCTGCCCTCGCAGTGCTCAGGGAAAACCCGTGTTTGAGGCCAGGCTGCAGGCACATTCAATGTTGTGTCTGCTGCAGAGAGACTTCAGCTAGGACTTCCAGGGGGAATGTGAAGCGCTGTGGTTTTTACCTGCAATCCATGTGCCTCACTTGGGGTGCCTGGCCCATCCGTCCCACACTCCTTGGATGTGTGTTCCTCAGACAGCTGGACAGCTGGGGAAGTGGACCTCCCCCAGCAAGGGAGACCTGCCTAGAACATTGCTCTGTGTACAAAGAGGATTTGCTGTGCCTCTGGCACTGGGGAGAGACTTTCTGCACCCAGGAGACACTTGGCACACACAGCGTTTCCCCATGGAAAGTGGTGTGAAAAAGAGCACCCGCCGGGGCTGCATGGCCCTCTGCGGTAGAAGCCCTCCACGCAGCAGGCTGTCATGGACTCGGCTGCAGGCCTTTGTGGCTGGAGAGACTGCAGCTCCTCTGGAGGCTCTGGGCCAATTTTCACTCACCTTCGAGTGCAATAGGCTTGTGGGTTAAGGTGCTTGCAAAGGAAGGCAAGCAGCCTGCTCCTTTCCATTAGGAACACGTGTGGTGAGAGGCTTGGCAGCAGAGAAGAACAAAGAGGGGCAGCCAAGGAGGGGATTTGCATGCAGCTGGGTGGCCCCCAAATCTCCTGTTTCCCAAGCAGGGAATGCCTGCTGTGCCCATCAGTGCCCATTTCTAAGTGGGCACCCAGCCTCTGGATCTGCCCTTTCCCAGCCCTGAAAACACACGCAGGCCACACCCTGAGCCCTTCCAACTGTGAACTTTGCTCCCTGTGAGGGCTGAATGCCACATCTGGCTAAGGTGGGAGAAGGCCCGAGGAGGCCTTGGGGGACCTGCCAAGACATAGCAGTGCTCAGCAATGAGCACTCTGCTTTCTTTTGGCTGGACGCACATTCCAGTTTCTGCTTGAGGCCCGGAGAGGTCAGATAGGCGATCCCCGGGGGAAGGCAGAGCAGAGGGTTTTTCGGTGGAGCGTTGGCTCCCTCTGCTGGCCGTCAAGCGTGGAAGGCTAAGCCTTGCTCCAGCTGAGTTCCTGAGCAAGTTTCCAAGCAGGAGGCACTCTGGCTCCACAAGCTAGAGGACTTCCCAGTGGCTCCAGAGTGGGTGGCAAGGGCATGTGAGTTGGAGGGTGCTCAGAAGCCACAGGGGAGACTTGAGTGTGGTTGGGTGCAGGTGTGCCAATATGTGTGGGTGTGTGCGCATGTGTGCGAGTGTGTTTTAGTGTGTGTGAGAGTGTGCGTGAGTGCGGGCGTGCGAGTGTGTATGGGTGTGTGCGGGTGTGTGTGTGTGTGTGTGTGCGGGCATGTGCGTGTGTGTTTTGGTGGGGGTAGGTGTGTGTGTGTGTGTGTAGGCATGTATGTGTATCTGCGGGTGTGTGCGGGTGTGTATAGGATTGTGTGTGTGTGTGGGGTGTGTGTGGGTGTGTGCGGCTGTGTGTGAATGTGTGTGGGTGTGTGCTAGTGTCTTTGGGTGTGTGTGAGTGGGTTTGGGTGTGTGCATGCGTGTGTTAGAGTGAGTGGGACTGTGCAGGGTGTGCAGGTGGGTTCGGGTGTGTGTGGATGTGTGCAGGAGTGTGCAAGTATATGCGGGTATGTGTGGTTGTGTGCAGGTTGTGTGTGTGATTGGGTGTGTTTGGGTTTGTGTGGGTGTTTGTTAGTGTGTGCGAGAGTGTGTGGGTGTGTATGAGTCTGTGTGGGTCTGTGAGAGTGTGTGTGAGTGCAAGTGCGTGTGTGCGGGTGCTTGAGGTTGTGCGCCTGTGCGAGAGGGTGAGTGGTTGTGTGCAGGTGTGTGAGGGTGTGGGTGTGAGGGTGTGTGTGAGTGTGTGCAGGTGTGTGAGGGTGAGTGGGTGTGTGCAGGTGTGTGCGTATGTGTGCGGGTGTGTGTGAGTGTGTGTGAGTGTGTTTGTGTGTGCGAGTGTCTATGGGTGTTTGTGGGTGTGTGCGGTTGAGTGCGACTGTGTGCAGGTGTGTGCGCGTGTGTATGTGTGTGTGCAGGTGAGTGTGGGTATGTGGGTGTGTGCGGGTGTGTGCGTGTGTGTATAGGTTTCTGTGTGTGTGTGCGGGTGTGTGTGGGTGCGCTCCCCGGGTGGGCTGAATGTCATGACTGTGTTAGGGGAGAGAAGGCCCAAAGAGGCCTTCAGGGAGCTGCCATGGCATAGCAGTGCTCAGGAAAGAGCACCCTTCTTTCTTTAGGCTGGAGGCACACTCGAGTTTCTGCTTGAGGCAGAGGGACGGCAGAGAGGCCATCACTGGCTGAAGGCAAAGCAGAGAGATTTTCGGTGGAGCGATGGCTCCATCTGCTGGCTGACAAGCGTGGAAGGCGAAGCCTCGCTCCAACTGAGTTCCTGAGGAAGGTCCCAAGCAGGAGGCACTCTGGCTCCACAAGCTAGAGGGTCCTGCTTAGGACTTCCCAGTGGCTCCAGAGTGGATGGCAAGGGCATGTGGGTTGGAGGGTGCTCGGAAGCCGCAGGGGAGGCTTTGGGCACCCAGTGCTCTGTGACGAAACACGCTGCAGGCCCGAGCATCCATGAACTCCTCCAAGGTTTTGGAGCAGGAAATCTGTCCTTAGCAGAAGGCTTCCTGCAAAGGCCTGCAGGCCTTTCTGGGTGGCTAAGCTGCAGCTCCCTTGCAGGCTGCTGGTCCAGGGGCCTGTGTCCCTTGGTCTAAAGTGCTGTAGGAGGAGCTCCTAGCAAGGGGAGAGCAAGCACCTTGTTTCCCTTGAAGAGACTGGCTTGTACATGGGGAGGCCTGCCAGCAGCGAAGACAGCGCAGGCAGCATGGGGGTTTGGCAGGCAGCTAAGAGGCTGCAGGAGTCCTGCATGAAATAGGGGTCATGACTGGTTTCTCCTCAAGGCCCAATGGCAACGTGCACACACAGCCTCTGGACCTGCAGCTCCCGAGCAGTGCAAGAGACCCCCAGGCAGCACCCTGGGGCCTCCTCGGATGAGCTGTGCTCCATAGAGGGCCTGCCTGCTGGCAATGGCCTAGGCCACCCCAGGCCCTAGAGAGGCCCGGCTGAGCCTGGGATGGGCCCTGCCCTCGCAGTGCTCAGGGAAAACCCGTGTTTGAGGCCAGGCTGCAGGCACATTCAATGTTGTGTCTGCTGCAGAGAGACTTCAGCTAGGACTTCCAGGGGGAATGTGAAGCGCTGTGGTTTTTACCTGCAATCCATGTGCCTCACTTGGGGTGCCTGGCCCATCCGTCCCACACTCCTTGGATGTGTGTTCCTCAGACAGCTGGACAGCTGGGGAAGTGGACCTCCCCCAGCAAGGGAGACCTGCCTAGAACATTGCTCTGTGTACAAAGAGGATTTGCTGTGCCTCTGGCACTGGGGAGAGACTTTCTGCACCCAGGAGACACTTGGCACACACAGCGTTTCCCCATGGAAAGTGGTGTGAAAAAGAGCACCCGCCGGGGCTGCATGGCCCTCTGCGGTAGAAGCCCTCCACGCAGCAGGCTGTCATGGACTCGGCTGCAGGCCTTTGTGGCTGGAGAGACTGCAGCTCCTCTGGAGGCTCTGGGCCAATTTTCACTCACCTTCGAGTGCAATAGGCTTGTGGGTTAAGGTGCTTGCAAAGGAAGGCAAGCAGCCTGCTCCTTTCCATTAGGAACACGTGTGGTGAGAGGCTTGGCAGCAGAGAAGAACAAAGAGGGGCAGCCAAGGAGGGGATTTGCATGCAGCTGGGTGGCCCCCAAATCTCCTGTTTCCCAAGCAGGGAATGCCTGCTGTGCCCATCAGTGCCCATTTCTAAGTGGGCACCCAGCCTCTGGATCTGCCCTTTCCCAGCCCTGAAAACACACGCAGGCCACACCCTGAGCCCTTCCAACTGTGAACTTTGCTCCCCGTGAGGGCTGAATGCCACATCTGGCTAAGGTGGGAGAAGGCCCGAGGAGGCCTTGGGGGACCTGCCAAGACATAGCAGTGCTCAGCAATGAGCACTCTGCTTTCTTTTGGCTGGACGCACATTCCAGTTTCTGCTTGAGGCCCGGAGAGGTCAGATAGGCGATCCCCGGGGGAAGGCAGAGCAGAGGGTTTTTCGGTGGAGCGTTGGCTCCCTCTGCTGGCCGTCAAGCGTGGAAGGCTAAGCCTTGCTCCAGCTGAGTTCCTGAGCAAGTTTCCAAGCAGGAGGCACTCTGGCTCCACAAGCTAGAGGACTTCCCAGTGGCTCCAGAGTGGGTGGCAAGGGCATGTGAGTTGGAGGGTGCTCAGAAGCCACAGGGGAGACTTGAGTGTGGTTGGGTGCAGGTGTGCCAATATGTGTGGGTGTGTGCGCATGTGTGCGAGTGTGTTTTAGTGTGTGTGAGAGTGTGCGTGAGTGCGGGCGTGCGAGTGTGTATGGGTGTGTGCGGGTGTGTGTGTGTGTGTGTGTGCGGGCATGTGCGTGTGTGTTTTGGTGGGGGTAGGTGTGTGTGTGTGTGTGTAGGCATGTATGTGTATCTGCGGGTGTGTGCGGGTGTGTATAGGATTGTGTGTGTGTGTGGGGTGTGTGTGGGTGTGTGCGGCTGTGTGTGAATGTGTGTGGGTGTGTGCTAGTGTCTTTGGGTGTGTGTGAGTGGGTTTGGGTGTGTGCATGCGTGTGTTAGAGTGAGTGGGACTGTGCAGGGTGTGCAGGTGGGTTCGGGTGTGTGTGGATGTGTGCAGGAGTGTGCAAGTATATGCGGGTATGTGTGGTTGTGTGCAGGTTGTGTGTGTGATTGGGTGTGTTTGGGTTTGTGTGGGTGTTTGTTAGTGTGTGCGAGAGTGTGTGGGTGTGTATGAGTCTGTGTGGGTCTGTGAGAGTGTGTGTGAGTGCAAGTGCGTGTGTGCGGGTGCTTGAGGTTGTGCGCCTGTGCGAGAGGGTGAGTGGTTGTGTGCAGGTGTGTGAGGGTGTGGGTGTGAGGGTGTGTGTGAGTGTGTGCAGGTGTGTGAGGGTGAGTGGGTGTGTGCAGGTGTGTGCGTATGTGTGCGGGTGTGTGTGAGTGTGTGTGAGTGTGTTTGTGTGTGCGAGTGTCTATGGGTGTTTGTGGGTGTGTGCGGTTGAGTGCGACTGTGTGCAGGTGTGTGCGCGTGTGTATGTGTGTGTGCAGGTGAGTGTGGGTATGTGGGTGTGTGCGGGTGTGTGCGTGTGTGTATAGGTTTCTGTGTGTGTGTGCGGGTGTGTGTGAGTGTGTGTGAGTGTGTTTGTGTGTGCGAGTGTCTATGGGTGTTTGTGGGTGTGTGCGGTTGAGTGCGACTGTGTGCAGGTGTGTGCGCGTGTGTATGTGTGTGTGCAGGTGAGTGTGGGTATGTGGGTGTGTGCGGGTGTGTGCGTGTGTGTATAGGTTTCTGTGTGTGTGTGCGGGTGTGTGTGGGTGCGCTCCCCGGGTGGGCTGAATGTCATGACTGTGTTAGGGGAGAGAAGGCCCAAAGAGGCCTTCAGGGAGCTGCCATGGCATAGCAGTGCTCAGGAAAGAGCACCCTTCTTTCTTTAGGCTGGAGGCACACTCGAGTTTCTGCTTGAGGCAGAGGGACGGCAGAGAGGCCATCACTGGCTGAAGGCAAAGCAGAGAGATTTTCGGTGGAGCGATGGCTCCATCTGCTGGCTGACAAGCGTGGAAGGCGAAGCCTCGCTCCAACTGAGTTCCTGAGGAAGGTCCCAAGCAGGAGGCACTCTGGCTCCACAAGCTAGAGGGTCCTGCTTAGGACTTCCCAGTGGCTCCAGAGTGGATGGCAAGGGCATGTGGGTTGGAGGGTGCTCGGAAGCCGCAGGGGAGGCTTTGGGCACCCAGTGCTCTGTGACGAAACACGCTGCAGGCCCGAGCATCCATGAACTCCTCCAAGGTTTTGGAGCAGGAAATCTGTCCTTAGCAGAAGGCTTCCTGCAAAGGCCTGCAGGCCTTTCTGGGTGGCTAAGCTGCAGCTCCCTTGCAGGCTGCTGGTCCAGGGGCCTGTGTCCCTTGGTCTAAAGTGCTGTAGGAGGAGCTCCTAGCAAGGGGAGAGCAAGCACCTTGTTTCCCTTGAAGAGACTGGCTTGTACATGGGGAGGCCTGCCAGCAGCGAAGACAGCGCAGGCAGCATGGGGGTTTGGCAGGCAGCTAAGAGGCTGCAGGAGTCCTGCATGAAATAGGGGTCATGACTGGTTTCTCCTCAAGGCCCAATGGCAACGTGCACACACAGCCTCTGGACCTGCAGCTCCCGAGCAGTGCAAGAGACCCCCAGGCAGCACCCTGGGGCCTCCTCGGATGAGCTGTGCTCCATAGAGGGCCTGCCTGCTGGCAATGGCCTAGGCCACCCCAGGCCCTAGAGAGGCCCGGCTGAGCCTGGGATGGGCCCTGCCCTCGCAGTGCTCAGGGAAAACCCGTGTTTGAGGCCAGGCTGCAGGCACATTCAATGTTGTGTCTGCTGCAGAGAGACTTCAGCTAGGACTTCCAGGGGGAATGTGAAGCGCTGTGGTTTTTACCTGCAATCCATGTGCCTCACTTGGGGTGCCCGGCCCATCCGTCCCACACTCCTTGGATGTGTGTTCCTCAGACAGCTGGACAGCTGGGGAAGTGGACCTCCCCCAGCAAGGGAGACCTGCCTAGAACATTGCTCTGTGTACAAAGAGGATTTGCTGTGCCTCTGGCACTGGGGAGAGACTTTCTGCACCCAGGAGACACTTGGCACACACAGCGTTTCCCCATGGAAAGTGGTGTGAAAAAGAGCACCCGCCGGGGCTGCATGGCCCTCTGCGGTAGAAGCCCTCCACGCAGCAGGCTGTCATGGACTCGGCTGCAGGCCTTTGTGGCTGGAGAGACTGCAGCTCCTCTGGAGGCTCTGGGCCAATTTTCACTCACCTTCGAGTGCAATAGGCTTGTGGGTTAAGGTGCTTGCAAAGGAAGGCAAGCAGCCTGCTCCTTTCCATTAGGAACACGTGTGGTGAGAGGCTTGGCAGCAGAGAAGAACAAAGAGGGGCAGCCAAGGAGGGGATTTGCATGCAGCTGGGTGGCCCCCAAATCTCCTGTTTCCCAAGCAGGGAATGCCTGCTGTGCCCATCAGTGCCCATTTCTAAGTGGGCACCCAGCCTCTGGATCTGCCCTTTCCCAGCCCTGAAAACACACGCAGGCCACACCCTGAGCCCTTCCAACTGTGAACTTTGCTCCCTGTGAGGGCTGAATGCCACATCTGGCTAAGGTGGGAGAAGGCCCGAGGAGGCCTTGGGGGACCTGCCAAGACATAGCAGTGCTCAGCAATGAGCACTCTGCTTTCTTTTGGCTGGACGCACATTCCAGTTTCTGCTTGAGGCCCGGAGAGGTCAGATAGGCGATCCCCGGGGGAAGGCAGAGCAGAGGGTTTTTCGGTGGAGCGTTGGCTCCCTCTGCTGGCCGTCAAGCGTGGAAGGCTAAGCCTTGCTCCAGCTGAGTTCCTGAGCAAGTTTCCAAGCAGGAGGCACTCTGGCTCCACAAGCTAGAGGACTTCCCAGTGGCTCCAGAGTGGGTGGCAAGGGCATGTGAGTTGGAGGGTGCTCAGAAGCCACAGGGGAGACTTGAGTGTGGTTGGGTGCAGGTGTGCCAATATGTGTGGGTGTGTGCGCATGTGTGCGAGTGTGTTTTAGTGTGTGTGAGAGTGTGCGTGAGTGCGGGCGTGCGAGTGTGTATGGGTGTGTGCGGGTGTGTGTGTGTGTGTGTGTGCGGGCATGTGCGTGTGTGTTTTGGTGGGGGTAGGTGTGTGTGTGTGTGTGTAGGCGTGTATGTGTATCTGCGGGTGTGTGCGGGTGTGTATAGGATTGTGTGTGTGTGTGGGGTGTGTGTGGGTGTGTGCGGCTGTGTGTGAATGTGTGTGGGTGTGTGCTAGTGTCTTTGGGTGTGTGTGAGTGGGTTTGGGTGTGTGCATGCGTGTGTTAGAGTGAGTGGGACTGTGCAGGGTGTGCAGGTGGGTTCGGGTGTGTGTGGATGTGTGCAGGAGTGTGCAAGTATATGCGGGTATGTGTGGTTGTGTGCAGGTTGTGTGTGTGATTGGGTGTGTTTGGGTTTGTGTGGGTGTTTGTTAGTGTGTGCGAGAGTGTGTGGGTGTGTATGAGTCTGTGTGGGTCTGTGAGAGTGTGTGTGAGTGCAAGTGCGTGTGTGCGGGTGCTTGAGGTTGTGCGCCTGTGCGAGAGGGTGAGTGGTTGTGTGCAGGTGTGTGAGGGTGTGGGTGTGAGGGTGTGTGTGAGTGTGTGCAGGTGTGTGAGGGTGAGTGGGTGTGTGCAGGTGTGTGCGTATGTGTGCGGGTGTGTGTGAGTGTGTGTGAGTGTGTTTGTGTGTGCGAGTGTCTATGGGTGTTTGTGGGTGTGTGCGGTTGAGTGCGACTGTGTGCAGGTGTGTGCGCGTGTGTATGTGTGTGTGCAGGTGAGTGTGGGTATGTGGGTGTGTGCGGGTGTGTGCGTGTGTGTATAGGTTTCTGTGTGTGTGTGCGGGTGTGTTTGAGTGTGTGTGAGTGTGTTTGTGTGTGCGAGTGTCTATGGGTGTTTGTGGGTGTGTGCAGTTGAGTGCGACTGTGTGCAGGTGTGTGCGCGTGTGTATGTGTGTGTGCAGGTGAGTGTGGGTATGTGGGTGTGTGCGGGTGTGTGCGTGTGTGTATAGGTTTCTGTGTGTGTCTGCGGGTGTGTGTGGGTGCGCTCCCCGGGTGGGCTGAATGTCATGACTGTGTTAGGGGAGAGAAGGCCCAAAGAGGCCTTCAGGGAGCTGCCATGGCATAGCAGTGCTCAGGAAAGAGCACCCTTCTTTCTTTAGGCTGGAGGCACACTCGAGTTTCTGCTTGAGGCAGAGGGACGGCAGAGAGGCCATCACTGGCTGAAGGCAAAGCAGAGAGATTTTCGGTGGAGCGATGGCTCCATCTGCTGGCTGACAAGCGTGGAAGGCGAAGCCTCGCTCCAACTGAGTTCCTGAGGAAGGTCCCAAGCAGGAGGCACTCTGGCTCCACAAGCTAGAGGGTCCTGCTTAGGACTTCCCAGTGGCTCCAGAGTGGATGGCAAGGGCATGTGGGTTGGAGGGTGCTCGGAAGCCGCAGGGGAGGCTTTGGGCACCCAGTGCTCTGTGACGAAACACGCTGCAGGCCCGAGCATCCATGAACTCCTCCAAGGTTTTGGAGCAGGAAATCTGTCCTTAGCAGAAGGCTTCCTGCAAAGGCCTGCAGGCCTTTCTGGGTGGCTAAGCTGCAGCTCCCTTGCAGGCTGCTGGTCCATGGGCCTGTGTCCCTTGGTCTAAAGTGCTGTAGGAGGAGCTCCTAGCAAGGGGAGAGCAAGCACCTTGTTTCCCTTGAAGAGACTGGCTTGTACATGGGGAGGCCTGCCAGCAGCGAAGACAGCGCAGGCAGCATGGGGGTTTGGCAGGCAGCTAAGAGGCTGCAGGAGTCCTGCATGAAATAGGGGTCATGACTGGTTTCTCCTCAAGGCCCAATGGCAACGTGCACACACAGCCTCTGGACCTGCAGCTCCCGAGCAGTGCAAGAGACCCCCAGGCAGCACCCTGGGGCCTCCTCGGATGAGCTGTGCTCCATAGAGGGCCTGCCTGCTGGCAATGGCCTAGGCCACCCCAGGCCCTAGAGAGGCCCGGCTGAGCCTGGGATGGGCCCTGCCCGCGCAGTGCTCAGGGAAAACCCGTGTTTGAGGCCAGGCTGCAGGCACATTCAATGTTGTGTCTGCTGCAGAGAGACTTCAGCTAGGACTTCCAGGGGGAATGTGAAGCGCTGTGGTTTTTACCTGCAATCCATGTGCCTCACTTGGGGTGCCCGGCCCATCCGTCCCACACTCCTTGGATGTGTGTTCCTCAGACAGGTGGACAGCTGGGGAAGTGGACCTCCCCCAGCAAGGGAGACCTGCCTAGAACATTGCTCTGTGTACAAAGAGGATTCGCTGTGCCTCTGGCACTGGGGAGAGACTTTCTGCACCCAGGAGACACTTGGCACACACAGCGTTTCCCCATGGAAAGTGGTGTGAAAAAGAGCACCCGCCGGGGCTGCATGGCCCTCTGCGGTAGAAGCCCTCCACGCAGCAGGCTGTCATGGACTCGGCTGCAGGCCTTTGTGGCTGGAGAGACTGCAGCTCCTCTGGAGGCTCTGGGCCAATTTTCACTCACCTTCGAGTGCAATAGGCTTGTGGGTTAAGGTGCTTGCAAAGGAAGGCAAGCAGCCTGCTCCTTTCCATTAGGAACACGTGTGGTGAGAGGCTTGGCAGCAGAGAAGAACAAAGAGGGGCAGCCAAGGAGGGGATTTGCATGCAGCTGGGTGGCCCCCAAATCTCCTGTTTCCCAAGCAGGGAATGCCTGCTGTGCCCATCAGTGCCCATTTCTAAGTGGGCACCCAGCCTCTGGATCTGCCCTTTCCCAGCCCTGAAAACACACGCAGGCCACACCCTGAGCCCTTCCAACTGTGAACTTTGCTCCCTGTGAGGGCTGAATGCCACATCTGGCTAAGGTGGGAGAAGGCCCGAGGAGGCCTTGGGGGACCTGCCAAGACATAGCAGTGCTCAGCAATGAGCACTCTGCTTTCTTTTGGCTGGACGCACATTCCAGTTTCTGCTTGAGGCCCGGAGAGGTCAGATAGGCGATCCCCGGGGGAAGGCAGAGCAGAGGGTTTTTCGGTGGAGCGTTGGCTCCCTCTGCTGGCCGTCAAGCGTGGAAGGCTAAGCCTTGCTCCAGCTGAGTTCCTGAGCAAGTTTCCAAGCAGGAGGCACTCTGGCTCCACAAGCTAGAGGACTTCCCAGTGGCTCCAGAGTGGGTGGCAAGGGCATGTGAGTTGGAGGGTGCTCAGAAGCCACAGGGGAGACTTGAGTGTGGTTGGGTGCAGGTGTGCCAATATGTGTGGGTGTGTGGGTGTGTGCGCATGTGTGCGAGTGTGTTTTAGTGTGTGTGAGAGTGTGCGTGAGTGCGGGCGTGCGAGTGTGTATGGGTGTGTGCGGGTGTGTGTGTGTGTGTGCGGGCATGTGCGTGTGTGTTTTGGTGGGGGTAGGTGTGTGTGTGTGTGTAGGCGTGTATGTGTATCTGCGGGTGTGTGCGGGTGTGTATAGGATTGTGTGTGTGTGTGCGGCTGTGTGTGAATGTGTGTGGGTGTGTGCTAGTGTCTTTGGGTGTGTGTGAGTGGGTTTGGGTGTGTGTGAGTGGGTTTGGGTGTGTGCATGCGTGTGTTAGAGTGAGTGGGACTGTGCAGGGTGTGCAGGTGTGTTCGGGTGTGTGTGGATGTGTGCAGGAGTGTGCAAGTATATGCGGGTATGTGTGGTTGTGTGCAGGTTGTGTGTGTGATTGGGTGTGTTTGGGTTTGTGTGGGTGTTTGTTAGTGTGTGCGAGAGTGTGTGGGTGTGTATGAGTCTGTGTGGGTCTGTGAGAGTGTGTGTGAGTGCAAGTGCGTGTGTGCGGGTGCTTGAGGTTGTGCGCCTGTGCGAGAGGGTGAGTGGTTGTGTGCAGGTGTGTGAGGGTGTGGGTGTGAGGGTGTGTGTGAGTGTGTGCAGGTGTGTGAGGGTGAGTGGGTGTGTGCAGGTGTGTGCGTATGTGTGCGGGTGTGTGTGAGTGTGTGTGAGTGTGTTTGTGTGTGCGAGTGTCTATGGGTGTTTGTGGGTGTGTGCGGTTGAGTGCGACTGTGTGCAGGTGTGTGCGCGTGTGTATGTGTGTGTGCAGGTGAGTGTGGGTATGTGGGTGTGTGCGGGTGTGTGCGTGTGTGTATAGGTTTCTGTGTGTGTGTGCGGGTGTGTGTGGGTGCGCTCCCCGGGTGGGCTGAATGTCATGACTGTGTTAGGGGAGAGAAGGCCCAAAGAGGCCTTCAGGGAGCTGCCATGGCATAGCAGTGCTCAGGAAAGAGCACCCTTCTTTCTTTAGGCTGGAGGCACACTCGAGTTTCTGCTTGAGGCAGAGGGACGGCAGAGAGGCCATCACTGGCTGAAGGCAAAGCAGAGAGATTTTCGGTGGAGCGATGGCTCCATCTGCTGGCTGACAAGCGTGGAAGGCGAAGCCTCGCTCCAACTGAGTTCCTGAGGAAGGTCCCAAGCAGGAGGCACTCTGGCTCCACAAGCTAGAGGGTCCTGCTTAGGACTTCCCAGTGGCTCCAGAGTGGATGGCAAGGGCATGTGGGTTGGAGGGTGCTCGGAAGCCACAGGGGAGGCTTTGGGCACCCAGTGCTCTGTGACGAAACACGCTGCAGGCCCGAGCATCCATGAACTCCTCCAAGGTTTTGGAGCAGGAAATCTGTCCTTAGCAGAAGGCTTCTTGCAAAGGCCTGCAGGCCTTTCTGGGTGGCTAAGCTGCAGCTCCCTTGCAGGCTGCTGGTCCAGGGGCCTGTGTCCCTTGGTCTAAAGTGCTGTAGGAGGAGCTCCTAGCAAGGGGAGAGCAAGCACCTTGTTTCCCTTGAAGAGACTGGCTTGTACATGGGGAGGCCTGCCAGCAGCGAAGACAGCGCAGGCAGCATGGGGGTTTGGCAGGCAGCTAAGAGGCTGCAGGAGTCCTGCATGAAATAGGGGTCATGACTGGTTTCTCCTCAAGGCCCAATGGCAACGTGCACACACAGCCTCTGGACCTGCAGCTCCCGAGCAGTGCAAGAGACCCCCAGGCAGCACCCTGGGGCCTCCTCGGATGAGCTGTGCTCCATAGAGGGCCTGCCTGCTGGCAATGGCCTAGGCCACCCCAGGCCCTAGAGAGGCCCGGCTGAGCCTGGGATGGGCCCTGCCCTCGCAGTGCTCAGGGAAAACCCGTGTTTGAGGCCAGGCTGCAGGCACATTCAATGTTGTGTCTGCTGCAGAGAGACTTCAGCTAGGACTTCCAGGGGGAATGTGAAGCGCTGTGGTTTTTACCTGCAATCCATGTGCCTCACTTGGGGTGCCCGGCCCATCCGTCCCACACTCCTTGGATGTGTGTTCCTCAGACAGCTGGACAGCTGGGGAAGTGGACCTCCCCCAGCAAGGGAGACCTGCCTAGAACATTGCTCTGTGTACAAAGAGGATTCGCTGTGCCTCTGGCACTGGGGAGAGACTTTCTGCACCCAGGAGACACTTGGCACACACAGCGTTTCCCCATGGAAAGTGGTGTGAAAAAGAGCACCCGCCGGGGCTGCATGGCCCTCTGCGGTAGAAGCCCTCCACGCAGCAGGCTGTCATGGACTCGGCTGCAGGCCTTTGTGGCTGGAGAGACTGCAGCTCCTCTGGAGGCTCTGGGCCAATTTTCACTCACCTTCGAGTGCAATAGGCTTGTGGGTTAAGGTGCTTGCAAAGGAAGGCAAGCAGCCTGCTCCTTTCCATTAGGAACACGTGTGGTGAGAGGCTTGGCAGCAGAGAAGAACAAAGAGGGGCAGCCAAGGAGGGGATTTGCATGCAGCTGGGTGGCCCCCAAATCTCCTGTTTCCCAAGCAGGGAATGCCTGCTGTGCCCATCAGTGCCCATTTCTAAGTGGGCACCCAGCCTCTGGATCTGCCCTTTCCCAGCCCTGAAAACACACGCAGGCCACACCCTGAGCCCTTCCAACTGTGAACTTTGCTCCCTGTGAGGGCTGAATGCCACATCTGGCTAAGGTGGGAGAAGGCCCGAGGAGGCCTTGGGGGACCTGCCAAGACATAGCAGTGCTCAGCAATGAGCACTCTGCTTTCTTTTGGCTGGACGCACATTCCAGTTTCTGCTTGAGGCCCGGAGAGGTCAGATAGGCGATCCCCGGGGGAAGGCAGAGCAGAGGGTTTTTCGGTGGAGCGTTGGCTCCCTCTGCTGGCCGTCAAGCGTGGAAGGCTAAGCCTTGCTCCAGCTGAGTTCCTGAGCAAGTTTCCAAGCAGGAGGCACTCTGGCTCCACAAGCTAGAGGACTTCCCAGTGGCTCCAGAGTGGGTGGCAAGGGCATGTGAGATGGAGGGTGCTCAGAAGCCACAGGGGAGACTTGAGTGTGGTTGGGTGCAGGTGTGCCAATATGTGTGGGTGTGTGGGTGTGTGCGCATGTGTGCGAGTGTGTTTTAGTGTGTGTGAGAGTGTGCGTGAGTGCGGGCGTGCGAGTGTGTATGGGTGTGTGCGGGTGTGTGTGTGTGTGTGCGGGCATGTGCGTGTGTGTTTTGGTGGGGGTAGGTGTGTGTGTGTGTGTAGGCGTGTATGTGTATCTGCGGGTGTGTGCGGGTGTGTATAGGATTGTGTGTGTGTGTGCGGCTGTGTGTGAATGTGTGTGGGTGTGTGCTAGTGTCTTTGGGTGTGTGTGAGTGGGTTTGGGTGTGTGTGAGTGGGTTTGGGTGTGTGCATGCGTGTGTTAGAGTGAGTGGGACTGTGCAGGGTGTGCAGGTGTGTTCGGGTGTGTGTGGATGTGTGCAGGAGTGTGCAAGTATATGCGGGTATGTGTGGTTGTGTGCAGGTTGTGTGTGTGATTGGGTGTGTTTGGGTTTGTGTGGGTGTTTGTTAGTGTGTGCGAGAGTGTGTGGGTGTGTATGAGTCTGTGTGGGTCTGTGAGAGTGTGTGTGAGTGCAAGTGCGTGTGTGCGGGTGCTTGAGGTTGTGCGCCTGTGCGAGAGGGTGAGTGGTTGTGTGCAGGTGTGTGAGGGTGTGGGTGTGAGGGTGTGTGTGAGTGTGTGCAGGTGTGTGAGGGTGAGTGGGTGTGTGCAGGTGTGTGCGTATGTGTGCGGGTGTGTGTGAGTGTGTGTGAGTGTGTTTGTGTGTGCGAGTGTCTATGGGTGTTTGTGGGTGTGTGCGGTTGAGTGCGACTGTGTGCAGGTGTGTGCGCGTGTGTATGTGTGTGTGCAGGTGAGTGTGGGTATGTGGGTGTGTGCGGGTGTGTGCGTGTGTGTATAGGTTTCTGTGTGTGTGTGCGGGTGTGTGTGGGTGCGCTCCCCGGGTGGGCTGAATGTCATGACTGTGTTAGGGGAGAGAAGGCCCAAAGAGGCCTTCAGGGAGCTGCCATGGCATAGCAGTGCTCAGGAAAGAGCACCCTTCTTTCTTTAGGCTGGAGGCACACTCGAGTTTCTGCTTGAGGCAGAGGGACGGCAGAGAGGCCATCACTGGCTGAAGGCAAAGCAGAGAGATTTTCGGTGGAGCGATGGCTCCATCTGCTGGCTGACAAGCGTGGAAGGCGAAGCCTCGCTCCAACTGAGTTCCTGAGGAAGGTCCCAAGCAGGAGGCACTCTGGCTCCACAAGCTAGAGGGTCCTGCTTAGGACTTCCCAGTGGCTCCAGAGTGGATGGCAAGGGCATGTGGGTTGGAGGGTGCTCGGAAGCCACAGGGGAGGCTTTGGGCACCCAGTGCTCTGTGACGAAACACGCTGCAGGCCCGAGCATCCATGAACTCCTCCAAGGTTTTGGAGCAGGAAATCTGTCCTTAGCAGAAGGCTTCTTGCAAAGGCCTGCAGGCCTTTCTGGGTGGCTAAGCTGCAGCTCCCTTGCAGGCTGCTGGTCCAGGGGCCTGTGTCCCTTGGTCTAAAGTGCTGTAGGAGGAGCTCCTAGCAAGGGGAGAGCAAGCACCTTGTTTCCCTTGAAGAGACTGGCTTGTACATGGGGAGGCCTGCCAGCAGCGAAGACAGCGCAGGCAGCATGGGGGTTTGGCAGGCAGCTAAGAGGCTGCAGGAGTCCTGCATGAAATAGGGGTCATGACTGGTTTCTCCTCAAGGCCCAATGGCAACGTGCACACACAGCCTCTGGACCTGCAGCTCCCGAGCAGTGCAAGAGACCCCCAGGCAGCACCCTGGGGCCTCCTCGGATGAGCTGTGCTCCATAGAGGGCCTGCCTGCTGGCAATGGCCTAGGCCACCCCAGGCCCTAGAGAGGCCCGGCTGAGCCTGGGATGGGCCCTGCCCTCGCAGTGCTCAGGGAAAACCCGTGTTTGAGGCCAGGCTGCAGGCACATTCAATGTTGTGTCTGCTGCAGAGAGACTTCAGCTAGGACTTCCAGGGGGAATGTGAAGCGCTGTGGTTTTTACCTGCAATCCATGTGCCTCACTTGGGGTGCCCGGCCCATCCGTCCCACACTCCTTGGATGTGTGTTCCTCAGACAGCTGGACAGCTGGGGAAGTGGACCTCCCCCAGCAAGGGAGACCTGCCTAGAACATTGCTCTGTGTACAAAGAGGATTCGCTGTGCCTCTGGCACTGGGGAGAGACTTTCTGCACCCAGGAGACACTTGGCACACACAGCGTTTCCCCATGGAAAGTGGTGTGAAAAAGAGCACCCGCCGGGGCTGCATGGCCCTCTGCGGTAGAAGCCCTCCACGCAGCAGGCTGTCATGGACTCGGCTGCAGGCCTTTGTGGCTGGAGAGACTGCAGCTCCTCTGGAGGCTCTGGGCCAATTTTCACTCACCTTCGAGTGCAATAGGCTTGTGGGTTAAGGTGCTTGCAAAGGAAGGCAAGCAGCCTGCTCCTTTCCATTAGGAACACGTGTGGTGAGAGGCTTGGCAGCAGAGAAGAACAAAGAGGGGCAGCCAAGGAGGGGATTTGCATGCAGCTGGGTGGCCCCCAAATCTCCTGTTTCCCAAGCAGGGAATGCCTGCTGTGCCCATCAGTGCCCATTTCTAAGTGGGCACCCAGCCTCTGGATCTGCCCTTTCCCAGCCCTGAAAACACACGCAGGCCACACCCTGAGCCCTTCCAACTGTGAACTTTGCTCCCTGTGAGGGCTGAATGCCACATCTGGCTAAGGTGGGAGAAGGCCCGAGGAGGCCTTGGGGGACCTGCCAAGACATAGCAGTGCTCAGCAATGAGCACTCTGCTTTCTTTTGGCTGGACGCACATTCCAGTTTCTGCTTGAGGCCCGGAGAGGTCAGATAGGCGATCCCCGGGGGAAGGCAGAGCAGAGGGTTTTTCGGTGGAGCGTTGGCTCCCTCTGCTGGCCGTCAAGCGTGGAAGGCTAAGCCTTGCTCCAGCTGAGTTCCTGAGCAAGTTTCCAAGCAGGAGGCACTCTGGCTCCACAAGCTAGAGGACTTCCCAGTGGCTCCAGAGTGGGTGGCAAGGGCATGTGAGTTGGAGGGAGCTCAGAAACCACAGGGGAGACTTGAGTGTGGTTGGGTGCAGGTGTGCCAATATGTGTGGGTTTGTGCGCATGGGTGCGAGTGTGTATTAGTGTGTGTGAGAGTTTGCGTGAGTGCGGGCGTGCGAGTGTGCATGGGTGTGTGCGGGTGTGTGTGTGTGTGTGCGGGCATTTGCGTGTGTGTTTTGGTGGGGGTAGGTGTGTGTGTGTGTGTGTAGGCGTGTATGTGTATCTGCGGGTGTGTGCGGGTGTGTATAGGATTGTGTGTGTGGGGGGGTGTGTGTGGGTGTGTGCGGCTGTGTGTGAATGTGTGTGGGTGTGTGCTAGTGTCTTTGGGTGTGTGTGAGTGGGTTTGGGTGTGTGTGAGTGGGTTTGGGTGTGTGCATGCGTGTGTTAGAGTGAGTGGGACTGTGCAGGTTGTGCAGGTGTGTTCGGGTGTGTGTGGATGTGTGCAGGAGTGTGCAAGTATATGCGGGTATGTGTGGTTGTGTGCAGGTTGTGTGTGTGATTGGGTGTGTTTGGGTTTGTGTGGGTGTTTGTTAGTGTGTGCGAGAGTGTGTGGGTGTGTATGAGTCTGTGTGGGTCTGTGAGAGTGTGTGTGAGTGCAAGTGCGTGTGTGCGGGTGCTTGAGGTTGTGCGCCTGTGCGAGAGGGTGAGTGGTTGTGTGCAGGTGTGTGAGGGTGTGGGTGTGAGGGTGTGTGTGAGTGTGTGCAGGTGTGTGAGGGTGAGTGGGTGTGTGCAGGTGTGTGCGTATGTGTGCGGGTGTGTGTGAGTGTGTGTGAGTGTGTTTGTGTGTGCGAGTGTCTATGGGTGTTTGTGGGTGTGTGCGGTTGAGTGCGACTGTGTGCAGGTGTGTGCGCGTGTGTATGTGTGTGTGCAGGTGAGTGTGGGTATGTGGGTGTGTGCGGGTGTGTGCGTGTGTGTATAGGTTTCTGTGTGTGTGTGCGGGTGTGTGTGGGTGCGCTCCCCGGGTGGGCTGAATGTCATGACTGTGTTAGGGGAGAGAAGGCCCAAAGAGGCCTTCAGGGAGCTGCCATGGCATAGCAGTGCTCAGGAAAGAGCACCCTTCTTTCTTTAGGCTGGAGGCACACTCGAGTTTCTGCTTGAGGCAGAGGGACGGCAGAGAGGCCATCACTGGCTGAAGGCAAAGCAGAGAGATTTTTGGTGGAGCGATGGCTCCATCTGCTGGCTGACAAGCGTGGAAGGCGAAGCCTCGCTCCAACTGAGTTCCTGAGGAAGGTCCCAAGCAGGAGGCACTCTGGCTCCACAAGCTAGAGGGTCCTGCTTAGGACTTCCCAGTGGCTCCAGAGTGGATGGCAAGGGCATGTGGGTTGGAGGGTGCTCGGAAGCCACAGGGGAGGCTTTGGGCACCCAGTGCTCTGTGACGAAATACGCTGCAGGCCCGAGCATCCATGAACTCCTCCAAGGTTTTGGAGCAGGAAATCTGTCCTTAGCAGAAGGCTTCTTGCAAAGGCCTGCAGGCCTTTCTGGGTGGCTAAGCTGCAGCTCCCTTGCAGGCTGCTGGTCCAGGGGCCTGTGTCCCTTGGTCTAAAGTGCTGTAGGAGGAGCTCCTAGCAAGGGGAGAGCAAGCACCTTGTTTCCCTTGAAGAGACTGGCTTGTACATGGGGAGGCCTGCCAGCAGCGAAGACAGCGCAGGCAGCATGGGGGTTTGGCAGGCAGCTAAGAGGCTGCAGGAGTCCTGCATGAAATAGGGGTCATGACTGGTTTCTCCTCAAGGCCCATGGCAACGTGCACACACAGCCTCTGGACCTGCAGCTCCCGAGCAGTGCAAGAGACCCCCAGGCAGCACCCTGGGGCCTCCTTGGATGAGCTGTGCTCCATAGAGGGCCTGCCTGCTGGCAATGGCCTAGGCCACCCCAGGCCCTAGAGAGGCCCGGCTGAGCATGGGATGGGCCCTGCCCTCGCAGTGCTCAGGGAAAACCCGTGTTTGAGGCCAGGCTGCAGGCACATTCAATGTTGTGTCTGCTGCAGAGAGACTTCAGCTAGGACTTCCAGGGGGAATGTGAAGCGCTATGGTTTTTACCTGCAATCCATGTGCCTCACTTGGGGTGCCCGGCCCATCCATCCCACACTCCTTGGATGTGTGTTCCTCAGACAGCTGGACAGCTGGGGAAGTGGACCTCCCCCAGCAAGGGAGACCTGCCTAGAACATTGCTCTGTGTACAAAGAGGATTCGCTGTGCCTCTGGCACTGGGGAGAGACTTTCTGCACCCAGGAGACACTTGGCACACACAGCGTTTCCCCATGGAAAGTGGTGTGAAAAAGAGCACCCACCGGGGCTGCATGGCCCTCTGCGGTAGAAGCCCTCCATGCAGCAGGCTGTCATGGACTCGGCTGCAGGCCTTTGTGGCTGGAGAGACTGCAGCTCCTCTGGAGGCTCTGGGCCAATTTTCACTCACCTTCGAGTGCAATAGGCTTGTGGGTTAAGGTGCTTGCAAAGGAAGGCAAGCAGCCTGCTCCTTTCCATTAGGAACACGTGTGGTGAGAGGCTTGGCAGCAGAGAAGAACAAAGAGGGGCAGCCAAGGAGGGGATTTGCATGCAGCTGGGTGGCCCCCAAATCTCCTGTTTCCCAAGCAGGGAATGCCTGCTGTGCCCATCAGTGCCCATTTCTAAGTGGGCACCCAGCCTCTGGATCTGCCCTTTCCCAGCCCTGAAAACACACGCAGGCCACACCCTGAGCCCTTCCAACTGTGAACTTTGCTCCCTGTGAGGGCTGAATGCCACATCTGGCTAAGGTGGGAGAAGGCCCGAGGAGGCCTTGGGGGACCTGCCAAGACATAGCAGTGCTCAGCAATGAGCACTCTGCTTTCTTTTGGCTGGACGCACATTCCAGTTTCTGCTTGAGGCCCAGAGAGGTCAGATAGGCGATCCCCGGGGGAAGGCAGAGCAGAGGGTTTTTCGGTGGAGCGTTGGCTCCCTCTGCTGGCCGTCAAGCGTGGAAGGCTAAGCCTTGCTCCAGCTGAGTTCCTGAGCAAGTTTCCAAGCAGGAGGCACTCTGGCTCCACAAGCTAGAGGACTTCCCAGTGGCTCCAGAGTGGGTGGCAAGGGCATGTGAGTTGGAGGGAGCTCAGAAACCACAGGGGAGACTTGAGTGTGGTTGGGTGCAGGTGTGCCAATATGTGTGGGTTTGTGCGCATGGGTGCGAGTGTGTATTAGTGTGTGTGAGAGTTTGCGTGAGTGCGGGCGTGCGAGTGTGTATGGGTGTGTGCGGGTGTGTGTGTGTGTGTGCGGGCATGTGCGTGTGTGTTTTGGTGGGGGTAGGTGTGTGTGTGTGTGTGTAGGCGTGTATGTGTATCTGCGGGTGTGTGCGGGTGTGTATAGGATTGTGTGTGTGTGTGGGGTGTGTGTGGGTGTGTGCGGCTGTGTGTGAATGTGTGTGGGTGTGTGCTAGTGTCTTTGGGTGTGTGTGAGTGGGTTTGGGTGTGTGTGAGTGGGTTTGGGTGTGTGCATGCGTGTGTTAGAGTGAGTGGGACTGTGCAGGGTGTGCAGGTGTGTTCGGGTGTGTGTGGATGTGTGCAGGAGTGTGCAAGTATATGCGGGTATGTGTGGTTGTGTGCAGGTTGTGTGTGTGATTGGGTGTGTTTGGGTTTGTGTGGGTGTTTGTTAGTGTGTGCGAGAGTGTGTGGGTGTGTATGAGTCTGTGTGGGTCTGTGAGAGTGTGTGTGAGTGCAAGTGCGTGTGTGCGGGTGCTTGAGGTTGTGCGCCTGTGCGAGAGGGTGAGTGGTTGTGTGCAGGTGTGTGAGGGTGTGGGTGTGAGGGTGTGTGAGTGTGTGCAGGTGTGTGAGGGTGAGTGGGTGTGTGCAGGTGTGTGCGTATGTGTGCGGGTGTGTGTGAGTGTGTGTGAGTGTGTTTGTGTGTGCGAGTGTCTATGGGTGTTTGTGGGTGTGTGCGGTTGAGTGCAACTGTGTGCAGGTGTGTGCGCGTGTGTATGTGTGTGTGCAGGTGAGTGTGGGTATGTGGGTGTGTGCGGGTGTGTGCGTGTGTGTATAGGTTTCTGTGTGTGTGTGCGGGTGTGTGTGGGTGCGCTCCCCGGGTGGGCTGAATGTCATGACTGTGTTAGGGGAGAGAAGGCCCAAAGAGGCCTTCAGGGAGCTGCCATGGCATAGCAGTGCTCAGGAAAGAGCACCCTTCTTTCTTTAGGCTGGAGGCACACTCGAGTTTCTGCTTGAGGCAGAGGGACGGCAGAGAGGCCATCACTGGCTGAAGGCAAAGCAGAGAGATTTTCGGTGGAGCGATGGCTCCATCTGCTGGCTGACAAGCGTGGAAGGCGAAGCCTCGCTCCAACTGAGTTCCTGAGGAAGGTCCCAAGCAGGAGGCACTCTGGCTCCACAAGCTAGAGGGTCCTGCTTAGGACTTCCCAGTGGCTCCAGAGTGGATGGCAAGGGCATGTGGGTTGGAGGGTGCTCAGAAGCCACAGGGGAGGCTTTGGGCACCCAGTGCTCTGTGACGAAACATGCTGCAGGCCCGAGCATCCATGAACTCCTCCAAGGTTTTGGAGCAGGAAATCTGTCCTTAGCAGAAGGCTTCTTGCAAAGGCCTGCAGGCCTTTCTGGGTGGCTAAGCTGCAGCTCCCTTGCAGGCTGCTGGTCCAGGGGCCTGTGTCCCTTGGTCTAAAGTGCTGTAGGAGGAGCTCCTAGCAAGGGGAGAGCAAGCACCTTGTTTCCCTTGAAGAGACTGGCTTGTACATGGGGAGGCCTGCCAGCAGCGAAGACAGCGCAGGCAGCATGGGGGTTTGGCAGGCAGCTAAGAGGCTGCAGGAGTCCTGCATGAAATAGGGGTCATGACTGGTTTCTCCTCAAGGCCCAATGGCAACGTGCACACACAGCCTCTGGACCTGCAGCTCCCGAGCAGTGCAAGAGACCCCCAGGCAGCACCCTGGGGCCTCCTCGGATGAGCTGTGCTCCATAGAGGGCCTGCCTGCTGGCAATGGCCTAGGCCACCCCAGGCCCTAGAGAGGCCCGGCTGAGCCTGGGATGGGCCCTGCCCTCGCAGTGCTCAGGGAAAACCCGTGTTTGAGGCCAGGCTGCAGGCACATTCAATGTTGTGTCTGCTGCAGAGAGACTTCAGCTAGGACTTCCAGGGGGAATGTGAAGCGCTGTGGTTTTTACCTGCAATCCATGTGCCTCACTTGGGGTGCCCGGCCCATCCATCCCACACTCCTTGGATGTGTGTTCCTCAGACAGCTGGACAGCTGGGGAAGTGGACCTCCCCCAGCAAGGGAGACCTGCCTAGAACATTGCTCTGTGTACAAAGAGGATTCGCTGTGCCTCTGGCACTGGGGAGAGACTTTCTGCACCCAGGAGACACTTGGCACACACAGCGTTTCCCCATGGAAAGTGGTGTGAAAAAGAGCACCCGCCGGGGCTGCATGGCCCTCTGCGGTAGAAGCCCTCCATGCAGCAGGCTGTCATGGACTCGGCTGCAGGCCTTTGTGGCTGGAGAGACTGCAGCTCCTCTGGAGGCTCTGGGCCAATTTTCACTCACCTTCGAGTGCAATAGGCTTGTGGGTTAAGGTGCTTGCAAAGGAAGGCAAGCAGCCTGCTCCTTTCCATTAGGAACACGTGTGGTGAGAGGCTTGGCAGCAGAGAAGAACAAAGAGGGGCAGCCAAGGAGGGGATTTGCATGCAGCTGGGTGGCCCCCAAATCTCCTGTTTCCCAAGCAGGGAATGCCTGCTGTGCCCATCAGTGCCCATTTCTAAGTGGGCACCCAGCCTCTGGATCTGCCCTTTCCCAGCCCTGAAAACACACGCAGGCCACACCCTGAGCCCTTCCAACTGTGAACTTTGCTCCCTGTGAGGGCTGAATGCCACATCTGGCTAAGGTGGGAGAAGGCCCGAGGAGGCCTTGGGGGACCTGCCAAGACATAGCAGTGCTCAGCAATGAGCACTCTGCTTTCTTTTGGCTGGACGCACATTCCAGTTTCTGCTTGAGGCCCGGAGAGGTCAGATAGGCGATCCCCGGGGGAAGGCAGAGCAGAGGGTTTTTCGGTGGAGCGTTGGCTCCCTCTGCTGGCCGTCAAGCGTGGAAGGCTAAGCCTTGCTCCAGCTGAGTTCCTGAGCAAGTTTCCAAGCAGGAGGCACTCTGGCTCCACAAGCTAGAGGACTTCCCAGTGGCTCCAGAGTGGGTGGCAAGGGCATGTGAGTTGGAGGGTGCTCAGAAACCACAGGGGAGACTTGAGTGTGGTTGGGTGCAGGTGTGCCAATATGTGTGGGTTTGTGCGCATGGGTGCGAGTGTGTATTAGTGTGTGTGAGAGTTTGCGTGAGTGCGGGCGTGCGAGTGTGTATGGGTGTGTGCGGGTGTGTGTGTGTGTGTGCGGGCATGTGCGTGTGTGTTTTGGTGGGGGTAGGTGTGTGTGTGTGTGTGTAGGCGTGTATGTGTATCTGCGGGTGTGTGCGGGTGTGTATAGGATTGTGTGTGTGTGGGGGGTGTGTGTGGGTGTGTGCGGCTGTGTGTGAATGTGTGTGGGTGTGTGCTAGTGTCTTTGGGTGTGTGTGAGTGGGTTTGGGTGTGTGTGAGTGGGTTTGGGTGTGTGCATGCGTGTGTTAGAGTGAGTGGGACTGTGCAGGGTGTGCAGGTGTGTTCGGGTGTGTGTGGATGTGTGCAGGAGTGTGCAAGTATATGCGGGTATGTGTGGTTGTGTGCAGGTTGTGTGTGTGATTGGGTGTGTTTGGGTTTGTGTGGGTGTTTGTTAGTGTGTGCGAGAGTGTGTGGGTGTGTATGAGTCTGTGTGGGTCTGTGAGAGTGTGTGTGAGTGCAAGTGCGTGTGTGCGGGTGCTTGAGGTTGTGCGCCTGTGCGAGAGGGTGAGTGGTTGTGTGCAGGTGTGTGAGGGTGTGGGTGTGAGGGTGTGTGTGAGTGTGTGCAGGTGTGTGAGGGTGAGTGGGTGTGTGCAGGTGTGTTCGTGTGTGTGCGGGTGTGTGTGAGTGTGTGTGAGTGTGTTTGTGTGTGCGAGTGTCTATGGGTGTTTGTGGGTGTGTGCGGTTGAGTGCAACTGTGTGCAGGTGTGTGCGCGTGTGTATGTGTGTGTGCAGGTGAGTGTGGGTATGTGGGTGTGTGCGGGTGTGTGCATGTGTGTATAGGTTTCTGTGTGTGTGTGCGGGTGTGTGTGGGTGCGCTCCCCGGGTGGGCTGAATGTCATGACTGTGTTAGGGGAGAGAAGGCCCAAAGAGGCCTTCAGGGAGCTGCCATGGCATAGCAGTGCTCAGGAAAGAGCACCCTTCTTTCTTTAGGCTGGAGGCACACTCGAGTTTCTGCTTGAGGCAGAGGGACGGCAGAGAGGCCATCACTGGCTGAAGGCAAAGCAGAGAGATTTTCGGTGGATCGATGGCTCCATCTGCTGGCTGACAAGCGTGGAAGGCGAAGCCTCGCTCCAACTGAGTTCCTGAGGAAGGTCCCAAGCAGGAGGCACTCTGGCTCCACAAGCTAGAGGGTCCTGCTTAGGACTTCCCAGTGGCTCCAGAGTGGATGGCAAGGGCATGTGGGTTGGAGGGTGCTCGGAAGCCGCAGGGGAGGCTTTGGGCACCCAGTGCTCTGTGACGAAACACGCTGCAGGCCCGAGCATCCATGAACTCCTCCAAGGTTTTGGAGCAGGAAATCTGTCCTTAGCAGAAGGCTTCCTGCAAAGGCCTGCAGGCCTTTCTGGGTGGCTAAGCTGCAGCTCCCTTGCAGGCTGCTGGTCCAGGGGCCTGTGTCCCTTGGTCTAAAGTGCTGTAGGAGGAGCTCCTAGCAAGGGGAGAGCAAGCACCTTGTTTCCCTTGAAGAGACTGGCTTGTACATGGGGAGGCCTGCCAGCAGCGAAGACAGCGCAGGCAGCATGGGGGTTTGGCAGGCAGCTAAGAGGCTGCAGGAGTCCTGCATGAAATAGGGGTCATGACTGGTTTCTCCTCAAGGCCCAATGGCAACGTGCACACACAGCCTCTGGACCTGCAGCTCCCGAGCAGTGCAAGAGACCCCCAGGCAGCACCCTGGGGCCTCCTCGGATGAGCTGTGCTCCATAGAGGGCCTGCCTGCTGGCAATGGCCTAGGCCACCCCAGGCCCTAGAGAGGCCCGGCTGAGCCTGGGATGGGCCCTGCCCGCGCAGTGCTCAGGGAAAACCCGTGTTTGAGGCCAGGCTGCAGGCACATTCAATGTTGTGTCTGCTGCAGAGAGACTTCAGCTAGGACTTCCAGGGGGAATGTGAAGCGCTGTGGTTTTTACCTGCAATCCATGTGCCTCACTTGGGGTGCCCGGCCCATCCGTCCCACACTCCTTGGATGTGTGTTCCTCAGACAGCTGGACAGCTGGGGAAGTGGACCTCCCCCAGCAAGGGAGACCTGCCTAGAACATTGCTCTGTGTACAAAGAGGATTCGCTGTGCCTCTGGCACTGGGGAGAGACTTTCTGCACCCAGGAGACACTTGGCACACACAGCGTTTCCCCATGGAAAGTGGTGTGAAAAAGAGCACCCGCCGGGGCTGCATGGCCCTCTGCGGTAGAAGCCCTCCACGCAGCAGGCTGTCATGGACTCGGCTGCAGGCCTTTGTGGCTGGAGAGACTGCAGCTCCTCTGGAGGCTCTGGGCCAATTTTCACTCACCTTCGAGTGCAATAGGCTTGTGGGTTAAGGTGCTTGCAAAGGAAGGCAAGCAGCCTGCTCCTTTCCATTAGGAACACGTGTGGTGAGAGGCTTGGCAGCAGAGAAGAACAAAGAGGGGCAGCCAAGGAGGGGATTTGCATGCAGCTGGGTGGCCCCCAAATCTCCTGTTTCCCAAGCAGGGAATGCCTGCTGTGCCCATCAGTGCCCATTTCTAAGTGGGCACCCAGCCTCTGGATCTGCCCTTTCCCAGCCCTGAAAACACACGCAGGCCACACCCTGAGCCCTTCCAACTGTGAACTTTGCTCCCTGTGAGGGCTGAATGCCACATCTGGCTAAGGTGGGAGAAGGCCCGAGGAGGCCTTGGGGGACCTGCCAAGACATAGCAGTGCTCAGCAATGAGCACTCTGCTTTCTTTTGGCTGGACGCACATTCCAGTTTCTGCTTGAGGCCCGGAGAGGTCAGATAGGCGATCCCCGGGGGAAGGCAGAGCAGAGGGTTTTTCGGTGGAGCGTTGGCTCCCTCTGCTGGCCGTCAAGCGTGGAAGGCTAAGCCTTGCTCCAGCTGAGTTCCTGAGCAAGTTTCCAAGCAGGAGGCACTCTGGCTCCACAAGCTAGAGGACTTCCCAGTGGCTCCAGAGTGGGTGGCAAGGGCATGTGAGTTGGAGGGAGCTCAGAAACCACAGGGGAGACTTGAGTGTGGTTGGGTGCAGGTGTGCCAATATGTGTGGGTTTGTGCGCATGGGTGCGAGTGTGTATTAGTGTGTGTGAGAGTTTGCGTGAGTGCGGGCGTGCGAGTGTGCATGGGTGTGTGCGGGTGTGTGTGTGTGTGTGCGGGCATGTGCGTGTGTGTTTTGGTGGGGGTAGGTGTGTGTGTGTGTGTAGGCGTGTATGTGTATCTGCGGGTGTGTGCGGGTGTGTATAGGATTGTGTGTGTGGGGGGGGTGTGTGTGGGTGTGTGCGGCTGTGTGTGAATGTGTGTGGGTGTGTGCTAGTGTCTTTGGGTGTGTGTGAGTGGGTTTGGGTGTGTGTGAGTGGGTTTGGGTGTGTGCATGCGTGTGTTAGAGTGAGTGGGACTGTGCAGGGTGTGCAGGTGTGTTCGGGTGTGTGTGGATGTGTGCAGGAGTGTGCAAGTATATGCGGGTATGTGTGGTTGTGTGCAGGTTGTGTGTGTGATTGGGTGTGTTTGGGTTTGTGTGGGTGTTTGTTAGTGTGTGCGAGAGTGTGTGGGTGTGTATGAGTCTGTGTGGGTCTGTGAGAGTGTGTGTGAGTGCAAGTGCGTGTGTGCGGGTGCTTGAGGTTGTGCGCCTGTGCGAGAGGGTGAGTGGTTGTGTGCAGGTGTGTGAGGGTGTGGGTGTGAGGGTGTGTGTGAGTGTGTGCAGGTGTGTGAGGGTGAGTGGGTGTGTGCAGGTGTGTGCGTATGTGTGCGGGTGTGTGTGAGTGTGTGTGAGTGTGTTTGTGTGTGCGAGTGTCTATGGGTGTTTGTGGGTGTGTGCGGTTGAGTGCGACTGTGTGCAGGTGTGTGCGCGTGTGTATGTGTGTGTGCAGGTGAGTGTGGGTATGTGGGTGTGTGCGGGTGTGTGCGTGTGTGTATAGGTTTCTGTGTGTGTGTGCGGGTGTGTGTGGGTGCGCTCCCCGGGTGGGCTGAATGTCATGACTGTGTTAGGGGAGAGAAGGCCCAAAGAGGCCTTCAGGGAGCTGCCATGGCATAGCAGTGCTCAGGAAAGAGCACCCTTCTTTCTTTAGGCTGGAGGCACACTCGAGTTTCTGCTTGAGGCAGAGGGACGGCAGAGAGGCCATCACTGGCTGAAGGCAAAGCAGAGAGATTTTTGGTGGAGCGATGGCTCCATCTGCTGGCTGACAAGCGTGGAAGGCGAAGCCTCGCTCCAACTGAGTTCCTGAGGAAGGTCCCAAGCAGGAGGCACTCTGGCTCCACAAGCTAGAGGGTCCTGCTTAGGACTTCCCAGTGGCTCCAGAGTGGATGGCAAGGGCATGTGGGTTGGAGGGTGCTCGGAAGCCACAGGGGAGGCTTTGGGCACCCAGTGCTCTGTGACGAAATACGCTGCAGGCCCGAGCATCCATGAACTCCTCCAAGGTTTTGGAGCAGGAAATCTGTCCTTAGCAGAAGGCTTCTTGCAAAGGCCTGCAGGCCTTTCTGGGTGGCTAAGCTGCAGCTCCCTTGCAGGCTGCTGGTCCAGGGGCCTGTGTCCCTTGGTCTAAAGTGCTGTAGGAGGAGCTCCTAGCAAGGGGAGAGCAAGCACCTTGTTTCCCTTGAAGAGACTGGCTTGTACATGGGGAGGCCTGCCAGCAGCGAAGACAGCGCAGGCAGCATGGGGGTTTGGCAGGCAGCTAAGAGGCTGCAGGAGTCCTGCATGAAATAGGGGTCATGACTGGTTTCTCCTCAAGGCCCATGGCAACGTGCACACACAGCCTCTGGACCTGCAGCTCCCGAGCAGTGCAAGAGACCCCCAGGCAGCACCCTGGGGCCTCCTTGGATGAGCTGTGCTCCATAGAGGGCCTGCCTGCTGGCAATGGCCTAGGCCACCCCAGGCCCTAGAGAGGCCCGGCTGAGCCTGGGATGGGCCCTGCCCTCGCAGTGCTCAGGGAAAACCCGTGTTTGAGGCCAGGCTGCAGGCACATTCAATGTTGTGTCTGCTGCAGAGAGACTTCAGCTAGGACTTCCAGGGGGAATGTGAAGCGCTGTGGTTTTTACCTGCAATCCATGTGCCTCACTTGGGGTGCCCGGCCCATCCATCCCACACTCCTTGGATGTGTGTTCCTCAGACAGCTGGACAGCTGGGGAAGTGGACCTCCCCCAGCAAGGGAGACCTGCCTAGAACATTGCTCTGTGTACAAAGAGGATTCGCTGTGCCTCTGGCACTGGGGAGAGACTTTCTGCACCCAGGAGACACTTGGCACACACAGCGTTTCCCCATGGAAAGTGGTGTGAAAAAGAGCACCCACTGGGGCTGCATGGCCCTCTGCGGTAGAAGCCCTCCATGCAGCAGGCTGTCATGGACTCGGCTGCAGGCCTTTGTGGCTGGAGAGACTGCAGCTCCTCTGGAGGCTCTGGGCCAATTTTCACTCACCTTCGAGTGCAATAGGCTTGTGGGTTAAGGTGCTTGCAAAGGAAGGCAAGCAGCCTGCTCCTTTCCATTAGGAACACGTGTGGTGAGAGGCTTGGCAGCAGAGAAGAACAAAGAGGGGCAGCCAAGGAGGGGATTTGCATGCAGCTGGGTGGCCCCCAAATCTCCTGTTTCCCAAGCAGGGAATGCCTGCTGTGCCCATCAGTGCCCATTTCTAAGTGGGCACCCAGCCTCTGGATCTGCCCTTTCCCAGCCCTGAAAACACACGCAGGCCACACCCTGAGCCCTTCCAACTGTGAACTTTGCTCCCTGTGAGGGCTGAATGCCACATCTGGCTAAGGTGGGAGAAGGCCCGAGGAGGCCTTGGGGGACCTGCCAAGACATAGCAGTGCTCAGCAATGAGCACTCTGCTTTCTTTTGGCTGGACGCACATTCCAGTTTCTGCTTGAGGCCCAGAGAGGTCAGATAGGCGATCCCCGGGGGAAGGCAGAGCAGAGGGTTTTTCGGTGGAGCGTTGGCTCCCTCTGCTGGCCGTCAAGCGTGGAAGGCTAAGCCTTGCTCCAGCTGAGTTCCTGAGCAAGTTTCCAAGCAGGAGGCACTCTGGCTCCACAAGCTAGAGGACTTCCCAGTGGCTCCAGAGTGGGTGGCAAGGGCATGTGAGTTGGAGGGAGCTCAGAAACCACAGGGGAGACTTGAGTGTGGTTGGGTGCAGGTGTGCCAATATGTGTGGGTTTGTGCGCATGGGTGCGAGTGTGTATTAGTGTGTGTGAGAGTTTGCGTGAGTGCGGGCGTGCGAGTGTGTATGGGTGTGTGCGGGTGTGTGTGTGTGTGTGCGGGCATGTGCGTGTGTGTTTTGGTGGGGGTAGGTGTGTGTGTGTGTGTGTAGGCGTGTATGTGTATCTGCGGGTGTGTGCGGGTGTGTATAGGATTGTGTGTGTGTGTGGGGTGTGTGTGGGTGTGTGCGGCTGTGTGTGAATGTGTGTGGGTGTGTGCTAGTGTCTTTGGGTGTGTGTGAGTGGGTTTGGGTGTGTGTGAGTGGGTTTGGGTGTGTGCATGCGTGTGTTAGAGTGAGTGGGACTGTGCAGGGTGTGCAGGTGTGTTCGGGTGTGTGTGGATGTGTGCAGGAGTGTGCAAGTATATGCGGGTATGTGTGGTTGTGTGCAGGTTGTGTGTGTGATTGGGTGTGTTTGGGTTTGTGTGGGTGTTTGTTAGTGTGTGCGAGAGTGTGTGGGTGTGTATGAGTCTGTGTGGGTCTGTGAGAGTGTGTGTGAGTGCAAGTGCGTGTGTGCGGGTGCTTGAGGTTGTGCGCCTGTGCGAGAGGGTGAGTGGTTGTGTGCAGGTGTGTGAGGGTGTGGGTGTGAGGGTGTGTGAGTGTGTGCAGGTGTGTGAGGGTGAGTGGGTGTGTGCAGGTGTGTGCGTATGTGTGCGGGTGTGTGTGAGTGTGTGTGAGTGTGTTTGTGTGTGCGAGTGTCTATGGGTGTTTGTGGGTGTGTGCGGTTGAGTGCGACTGTGTGCAGGTGTGTGCGCGTGTGTATGTGTGTGTGCAGGTGAGTGTGGGTATGTGGGTGTGTGCGGGTGTGTGCGTGTGTGTATAGGTTTCTGTGTGTGTGTGCGGGTGTGTGTGGGTGCGCTCCCCGGGTGGGCTGAATGTCATGACTGTGTTAGGGGAGAGAAGGCCCAAAGAGGCCTTCAGGGAGCTGCCATGGCATAGCAGTGCTCAGGAAAGAGCACCCTTCTTTCTTTAGGCTGGAGGCACACTCGAGTTTCTGCTTGAGGCAGAGGGACGGCAGAGAGGCCATCACTGGCTGAAGGCAAAGCAGAGAGATTTTCGGTGGAGCGATGGCTCCATCTGCTGGCTGACAAGCGTGGAAGGCGAAGCCTCGCTCCAACTGAGTTCCTGAGGAAGGTCCCAAGCAGGAGGCACTCTGGCTCCACAAGCTAGAGGGTCCTGCTTAGGACTTCCCAGTGGCTCCAGAGTGGATGGCAAGGGCATGTGGGTTGGAGGGTGCTCAGAAGCCACAGGGGAGGCTTTGGGCACCCAGTGCTCTGTGACGAAACATGCTGCAGGCCCGAGCATCCATGAACTCCTCCAAGGTTTTGGAGCAGGAAATCTGTCCTTAGCAGAAGGCTTCTTGCAAAGGCCTGCAGGCCTTTCTGGGTGGCTAAGCTGCAGCTCCCTTGCAGGCTGCTGGTCCAGGGGCCTGTGTCCCTTGGTCTAAAGTGCTGTAGGAGGAGCTCCTAGCAAGGGGAGAGCAAGCACCTTGTTTCCCTTGAAGAGACTGGCTTGTACATGGGGAGGCCTGCCAGCAGCGAAGACAGCGCAGGCAGCATGGGGGTTTGGCAGGCAGCTAAGAGGCTGCAGGAGTCCTGCATGAAATAGGGGTCATGACTGGTTTCTCCTCAAGGCCCAATGGCAACGTGCACACACAGCCTCTGGACCTGCAGCTCCCGAGCAGTGCAAGAGACCCCCAGGCAGCACCCTGGGGCCTCCTCGGATGAGCTGTGCTCCATAGAGGGCCTGCCTGCTGGCAATGGCCTAGGCCACCCCAGGCCCTAGAGAGGCCCGGCTGAGCCTGGGATGGGCCCTGCCCGCGCAGTGCTCAGGGAAAACCCGTGTTTGAGGCCAGGCTGCAGGCACATTCAATGTTGTGTCTGCTGCAGAGAGACTTCAGCTAGGACTTCCAGGGGGAATGTGAAGCGCTGTGGTTTTTACCTGCAATCCATGTGCCTCACTTGGGGTGCCCGGCCCATCCGTCCCACACTCCTTGGATGTGTGTTCCTCAGACAGCTGGACAGCTGGGGAAGTGGACCTCCCCCAGCAAGGGAGACCTGCCTAGAACATTGCTCTGTGTACAAAGAGGATTCGCTGTGCCTCTGGCACTGGGGAGAGACTTTCTGCACCCAGGAGACACTTGGCACACACAGCGTTTCCCCATGGAAAGTGGTGTGAAAAAGAGCACCCGCCGGGGCTGCATGGCCCTCTGCGGTAGAAGCCCTCCACGCAGCAGGCTGTCATGGACTCGGCTGCAGGCCTTTGTGGCTGGAGAGACTGCAGCTCCTCTGGAGGCTCTGGGCCAATTTTCACTCACCTTCGAGTGCAATAGGCTTGTGGGTTAAGGTGCTTGCAAAGGAAGGCAAGCAGCCTGCTCCTTTCCATTAGGAACACGTGTGGTGAGAGGCTTGGCAGCAGAGAAGAACAAAGAGGGGCAGCCAAGGAGGGGATTTGCATGCAGCTGGGTGGCCCCCAAATCTCCTGTTTCCCAAGCAGGGAATGCCTGCTGTGCCCATCAGTGCCCATTTCTAAGTGGGCACCCAGCCTCTGGATCTGCCCTTTCCCAGCCCTGAAAACACACGCAGGCCACACCCTGAGCCCTTCCAACTGTGAACTTTGCTCCCTGTGAGGGCTGAATGCCACATCTGGCTAAGGTGGGAGAAGGCCCGAGGAGGCCTTGGGGGACCTGCCAAGACATAGCAGTGCTCAGCAATGAGCACTCTGCTTTCTTTTGGCTGGACGCACATTCCAGTTTCTGCTTGAGGCCCGGAGAGGTCAGATAGGCGATCCCCGGGGGAAGGCAGAGCAGAGGGTTTTTCGGTGGAGCGTTGGCTCCCTCTGCTGGCCGTCAAGCGTGGAAGGCTAAGCCTTGCTCCAGCTGAGTTCCTGAGCAAGTTTCCAAGCAGGAGGCACTCTGGCTCCACAAGCTAGAGGACTTCCCAGTGGCTCCAGAGTGGGTGGCAAGGGCATGTGAGTTGGAGGGTGCTCAGAAACCACAGGGGAGACTTGAGTGTGGTTGGGTGCAGGTGTGCCAATATGTGTGGGTTTGAGCGCATGGGTGCGAGTGTGTATTAGTGTGTGTGAGAGTTTGCGTGAGTGCGGGCGTGCGAGTGTGTATGGGTGTGTGCGGGTGTGTGTGTGTGTGTGCGGGCATGTGCGTGTGTGTTTTGGTGGGGGTAGGTGTGTGTGTGTGTGTGTAGGCGTGTATGTGTATCTGCGGGTGTGTGCGGGTGTGTATAGGATTGTGTGTGTGTGGGGGGTGTGTGTGGGTGTGTGCGGCTGTGTGTGAATGTGTGTGGGTGTGTGCTAGTGTCTTTGGGTGTGTGTGAGTGGGTTTGGGTGTGTGTGAGTGGGTTTGGGTGTGTGCATGCGTGTGTTAGAGTGAGTGGGACTGTGCAGGGTGTGCAGGTGGGTTCGGGTGTGTGTGGATGTGTGCAGGAGTGTGCAAGTATATGCGGGTATGTGTGGTTGTGTGCAGGTTGTGTGTGTGATTGGGTGTGTTTGGGTTTGTGTGGGTGTTTGTTAGTGTGTGCGAGAGTGTGTGGGTGTGTATGAGTCTGTGTGGGTCTGTGAGAGTGTGTGTGAGTGCAAGTGCGTGTGTGCGGGTGCTTGAGGTTGTGCGCCTGTGCGAGAGGGTGAGTGGTTGTGTGCAGGTGTGTGAGGGTGTGGGTGTGAGGGTGTGTGTGAGTGTGTGCAGGTGTGTGAGGGTGAGTGGGTGTGTGCAGGTGTGTGCGTGTGTGTGCGGGTGTGTGTGAGTGTGTGTGAGTGTGTTTGTGTGTGCGAGTGTCTATGGGTGTTTGTGGGTGTGTGCGGTTGAGTGCAACTGTGTGCAGGTGTGTGCGCGTGTCTATGTGTGTGTGCAGGTGAGTGTGGGTATGTGGGTGTGTGCGGGTGTGTGCGTGTGTGTATAGGTTTCTGTGTGTGTGTGCGGGTGTGTGTGGGTGCGCTCCCCGGGTGGGCTGAATGTCATGACTGTGTTAGGGGAGAGAAGGCCCAAAGAGGCCTTCAGGGAGCTGCCATGGCATAGCAGTGCTCAGGAAAGAGCACCCTTCTTTCTTTAGGCTGGAGGCACACTCGAGTTTCTGCTTGAGGCAGAGGGACGGCAGAGAGGCCATCACTGGCTGAAGGCAAAGCAGAGAGATTTTCGGTGGAGCGATGGCTCCATCTGCTGGCTGACAAGCGTGGAAGGCGAAGCCTCGCTCCAACTGAGTTCCTGAGGAAGGTCCCAAGCAGGAGGCACTCTGGCTCCACAAGCTAGAGGGTCCTGCTTAGGACTTCCCAGTGGCTCCAGAGTGGATGGCAAGGGCATGTGGGTTGGAGGGTGCTCGGAAGCCGCAGGGGAGGCTTTGGGCACCCAGTGCTCTGTGACGAAACACGCTGCAGGCCCGAGCATCCATGAACTCCTCCAAGGTTTTGGAGCAGGAAATCTGTCCTTAGCAGAAGGCTTCCTGCAAAGGCCTGCAGGCCTTTCTGGGTGGCTAAGCTGCAGCTCCCTTGCAGGCTGCTGGTCCAGGGGCCTGTGTCCCTTGGTCTAAAGTGCTGTAGGAGGAGCTCCTAGCAAGGGGAGAGCAAGCACCTTGTTTCCCTTGAAGAGACTGGCTTGTACATGGGGAGGCCTGCCAGCAGCGAAGACAGCGCAGGCAGCATGGGGGTTTGGCAGGCAGCTAAGAGGCTGCAGGAGTCCTGCATGAAATAGGGGTCATGACTGGTTTCTCCTCAAGGCCCAATGGCAACGTGCACACACAGCCTCTGGACCTGCAGCTCCCGAGCAGTGCAAGAGACCCCCAGGCAGCACCCTGGGGCCTCCTCGGATGAGCTGTGCTCCATAGAGGGCCTGCCTGCTGGCAATGGCCTAGGCCACCCCAGGCCCTAGAGAGGCCCGGCTGAGCCTGGGATGGGCCCTGCCCGCGCAGTGCTCAGGGAAAACCCGTGTTTGAGGCCAGGCTGCAGGCACATTCAATGTTGTGTCTGCTGCAGAGAGACTTCAGCTAGGACTTCCAGGGGGAATGTGAAGCGCTGTGGTTTTTACCTGCAATCCATGTGCCTCACTTGGGGTGCCCGGCCCATCCGTCCCACACTCCTTGGATGTGTGTTCCTCAGACAGCTGGACAGCTGGGGAAGTGGACCTCCCCCAGCAAGGGAGACCTGCCTAGAACATTGCTCTGTGTACAAAGAGGATTCGCTGTGCCTCTGGCACTGGGGAGAGACTTTCTGCACCCAGGAGACACTTGGCACACACAGCGTTTCCCCATGGAAAGTGGTGTGAAAAAGAGCACCCGCCGGGGCTGCATGGCCCTCTGCGGTAGAAGCCCTCCACGCAGCAGGCTGTCATGGACTCGGCTGCAGGCCTTTGTGGCTGGAGAGACTGCAGCTCCTCTGGAGGCTCTGGGCCAATTTTCACTCACCTTCGAGTGCAATAGGCTTGTGGGTTAAGGTGCTTGCAAAGGAAGGCAAGCAGCCTGCTCCTTTCCATTAGGAACACGTGTGGTGAGAGGCTTGGCAGCAGAGAAGAACAAAGAGGGGCAGCCAAGGAGGGGATTTGCATGCAGCTGGGTGGCCCCCAAATCTCCTGTTTCCCAAGCAGGGAATGCCTGCTGTGCCCATCAGTGCCCATTTCTAAGTGGGCACCCAGCCTCTGGATCTGCCCTTTCCCAGCCCTGAAAACACACGCAGGCCACACCCTGAGCCCTTCCAACTGTGAACTTTGCTCCCTGTGAGGGCTGAATGCCACATCTGGCTAAGGTGGGAGAAGGCCCGAGGAGGCCTTGGGGGACCTGCCAAGACATAGCAGTGCTCAGCAATGAGCACTCTGCTTTCTTTTGGCTGGACGCACATTCCAGTTTCTGCTTGAGGCCCGGAGAGGTCAGATAGGCGATCCCCGGGGGAAGGCAGAGCAGAGGGTTTTTCGGTGGAGCGTTGGCTCCCTCTGCTGGCCGTCAAGCGTGGAAGGCTAAGCCTTGCTCCAGCTGAGTTCCTGAGCAAGTTTCCAAGCAGGAGGCACTCTGGCTCCACAAGCTAGAGGACTTCCCAGTGGCTCCAGAGTGGGTGGCAAGGGCATGTGAGTTGGAGGGTGCTCAGAAGCCACAGGGGAGACTTGAGTGTGGTTGGGTGCAGGTGTGCCAATATGTGTGGGTGTGTGGGTGTGTGCGCATGTGTGCGAGTGTGTTTTAGTGTGTGTGAGAGTGTGCGTGAGTGCGGGCGTGCGAGTGTGTATGGGTGTGTGCGGGTGTGTGTGTGTGTGTGCGGGCATGTGCGTGTGTGTTTTGGAGGGGTAGGTGTGTGTGTGTGTGTAGGCGTGTATGTGTATCTGCGGGTGTGTGCGGGTGTGTATAGGATTGTGTGTGTGTGTGGGTTGTGTGTGGGTGTGTGCGGCTGTGTGTGAATGTGTGTGGGTGTGTGCTAGTGTCTTTGGGTGTGTGTGAGTGGGTTTGGGTGTGTGCATGCGTGTGTTAGAGTGAGTGGGACTGTGCAGGGTGTGCAGGTGGGTTCGGGTGTGTGTGGATGTGTGCAGGAGTGTGCAAGTATATGCGGGTATGTGTGGTTGTGTGCAGGTTGTGTGTGTGATTGGGTGTGTTTGGGTTTGTGTGGGTGTTTGTTAGTGTGTGCGAGAGTGTGTGGGTGTGTATGAGTCTGTGTGGGTCTGTGAGAGTGTGTGTGAGTGCAAGTGCGTGTGTGCGGGTGCTTGAGGTTGTGCGCCTGTGCGAGAGGGTGAGTGGTTGTGTGCAGGTGTGTGAGGGTGTGGGTGTGAGGGTGTGTGTGAGTGTGTGCAGGTGTGTGAGGGTGAGTGGGTGTGTGCAGGTGTGTGCGTATGTGTGCGGGTGTGTGTGAGTGTGTGTGAGTGTGTTTGTGTGTGCGAGTGTCTATGGGTGTTTGTGGGTGTGTGCGGTTGAGTGCAACTGTGTGCAGGTGTGTGCGCGTGTGTATGTGTGTGTGCAGGTGAGTGTGGGTATGTGGGTGTGTGCGGGTGTGTGCGTGTGTGTATAGGTTTCTGTGTGTGTGTGCGGGTGTGTGTGGGTGCGCTCCCCGGGTGGGCTGAATGTCATGACTGTGTTAGGGGAGAGAAGGCCCAAAGAGGCCTTCAGGGAGCTGCCATGGCATAGCAGTGCTCAGGAAAGAGCACCCTTCTTTCTTTAGGCTGGAGGCACACTCGAGTTTCTGCTTGAGGCAGAGGGACGGCAGAGAGGCCATCACTGGCTGAAGGCAAAGCAGAGAGATTTTCGGTGGAGCGATGGCTCCATCTGCTGGCTGACAAGCATGGAAAGCGAAGCCTCGCTCCAACTGAGTTCCTGAGGAAGGTCCCAAGCAGGAGGCACTCTGGCTCCACAAGCTAGAGGGTCCTGCTTAGGACTTCCCAGTGGCTCCAGAGTGGATGGCAAGGGCATGTGGGTTGGAGGGTGCTCGGAAGCCGCAGGGGAGGCTTTGGGCACCCAGTGCTCTGTGACGAAACACGCTGCAGGCCCGAGCATCCATGAACTCCTCCAAGGTTTTGGAGCAGGAAATCTGTCCTTAGCAGAAGGCTTCCTGCAAAGGCCTGCAGGCCTTTCTGGGTGGCTAAGCTGCAGCTCCCTTGCAGGCTGCTGGTCCAGGGGCCTGTGTCCCTGGATCTAAAGTGCTGTAGGAGGAGCTCCTAGCAAGGGGAGAGCAAGCACCTTGTTTCCCTTGAAGAGACTGGCTTGTACATGGGGAGGCCTGCCAGCAGCGAAGACAGCGCAGGCAGCATGGGGGTTTGGCAGGCAGCTAAGAGGCTGCAGGAGTCCTGCATGAAATAGGGGTCATGACTGGTTTCTCCTCAAGGCCCAATGGCAACGTGCACACACAGCCTCTGGACCTGCAGCTCCCGAGCAGTGCAAGAGACCCCCAGGCAGCACCCTGGGGCCTCCTCGGATGAGCTGTGCTCCATAGAGGGCCTGCCTGCTGGCAATGGCCTAGGCCACCCCAGGCCCTAGAGAGGCCCGGCTGAGCCTGGGATGGGCCCTGCCCACGCAGTGCTCAGGGAAAACCCGTGTTTGAGGCCAGGCTGCAGGCACATTCAATGTTGTGTCTGCTGCAGAGAGACTTCAGCTAGGACTTCCAGGGGGAATGTGAAGCGCTGTGGTTTTTACCTGCAATCCATGTGCCTCACTTGGGGTGCCCGGCCCATCCGTCCCACACTCCTTGGATGTGTGTTCCTCAGACAGCTGGACAGCTGGGGAAGTGGACCTCCCCCAGCAAGGGAGACCTGCCTAGAACATTGCTCTGTGTACAAAGAGGATTCGCTGTGCCTCTGGCACTGGGGAGAGACTTTCTGCATCCAGGAGACACTTGGCACACACAGCGTTTCCCCATGGAAAGTGTTGTGAAAAAGAGCACCCGCCGGGGCTGCATGGCCCTCTGCGGTAGAAGCCCTCCACGCAGCAGGCTGTCATGGACTCGGCTGCAGGCCTTTGTGGCTGGAGAGACTGCAGCTCCTCTGGAGGCTCTGGGCCAATTTTCACTCACCTTCGAGTGCAATAGGCTTGTGGGTTAAGGTGCTTGCAAAGGAAGGCAAGCAGCCTGCTCCTTTCCATTAGGAACACGTGTGGTGAGAGGCTTGGCAGCAGAGAAGAACAAAGAGGGGCAGCCAAGGAGGGGATTTGCATGCAGCTGGGTGGCCCCCAAATCTCCTGTTTCCCAAGCAGGGAATGCCTGCTGTGCCCATCAGTGCCCATTTCTAAGTGGGCACCCAGCCTCTGGATCTGCCCTTTCCCAGCCCTGAAAACACACGCAGGCCACACCCTGAGCCCTTCCAACTGTGAACTTTGCTCCCTGTGAGGGCTGAATGCCACATCTGGCTAAGGTGGGAGAAGGCCCGAGGAGGCCTTGGGGGACCTGCCAAGACATAGCAGTGCTCAGCAATGAGCACTCTGCTTTCTTTTGGCTGGACGCACATTCCAGTTTCTGCTTGAGGCCCGGAGAGGTCAGATAGGCGATCCCCGGGGGAAGGCAGAGCAGAGGGTTTTTCGGTGGAGCGTTGGCTCCCTCTGCTGGCCGTCAAGCGTGGAAGGCTAAGCCTTGCTCCAGCTGAGTTCCTGAGCAAGTTTCCAAGCAGGAGGCACTCTGGCTCCACAAGCTAGAGGACTTCCCAGTGGCTCCAGAGTGGGTGGCAAGGGCATGTGAGTTGGAGGGTGCTCAGAAGCCACAGGGGAGACTTGAGTGTGGTTGGGTGCAGGTGTGCCAATATGTGTGGGTGTGTGGGTGTGTGCGCATGTGTGCGAGTGTGTTTTAGTGTGTGTGAGAGTGTGCGTGAGTGCGGGCGTGCGAGTGTGTATGGGTGTGTGCGGGTGTGTGTGTGTGTGTGCGGGCATGTGCGTGTGTGTTTTGGAGGGGTAGGTGTGTGTGTGTGTGTAGGCGTGTATGTGTATCTGCGGGTGTGTGCGGGTGTGTATAGGATTGTGTGTGTGTGTGGGTTGTGTGTGGGTGTGTGCGGCTGTGTGTGAATGTGTGTGGGTGTGTGCTAGTGTCTTTGGGTGTGTGTGAGTGGGTTTGGGTGTGTGCATGCGTGTGTTAGAGTGAGTGGGACTGTGCAGGGTGTGCAGGTGGGTTCGGGTGTGTGTGGATGTGTGCAGGAGTGTGCAAGTATATGCGGGTATGTGTGGTTGTGTGCAGGTTGTGTGTGTGATTGGGTGTGTTTGGGTTTGTGTGGGTGTTTGTTAGTGTGTGCGAGAGTGTGTGGGTGGTATGAGTCTGTGTGGGTCTGTGAGAGTGTGTGTGAGTGCAAGTGCGTGTGTGCGGGTGCTTGAGGTTGTGCGCCTGTGCGAGAGGGTGAGTGGTTGTGTGCAGGTGTGTGAGGGTGTGGGTGTGAGGGTGTGTGTGAGTGTGTGCAGGTGTGTGAGGGTGAGTGGGTGTGTGCAGGTGTGTGCGTATGTGTGCGGGTGTGTGTGAGTGTGTGTGAGTGTGTTTGTGTGTGCGAGTGTCTATGGGTGTTTGTGGGTGTGTGCGGTTGATTGCAACTGTGTGCAGGTGTGTGCGCGTGTGTATGTGTGTGTGCAGGTGAGTGTGGGTATGTGGGTGTGTGCGGGTGTGTGCGTGTGTGTATAGGTTTCTGTGTGTGTGTGCGGGTGTGTGTGGGTGCGCTCCCCGGGTGGGCTGAATGTCATGACTGTGTTAGGGGAGAGAAGGCCCAAAGAGGCCTTCAGGGAGCTGCCATGGCGTAGCAGTGCTCAGGAAAGAGCACCCTTCTTTCTTTAGGCTGGAGGCACACTCGAGTTTCTGCTTGAGGCAGAGGGACGGCAGAGAGGCCATCACTGGCTGAAGGCAAAGCAGAGAGATTTTCGGTGGAGCGATGGCTCCATCTGCTGGCTGACAAGCGTGGAAGGCGAAGCCTCGCTCCAACTGAGTTCCTGAGGAAGGTCCCAAGCAGGAGGCACTCTGGCTCCACAAGCTAGAGGGTCCTGCTTAGGACTTCCCAGTGGCTCCAGAGTGGATGGCAAGGGCATGTGGGTTGGAGGGTGCTCGGAAGCCGCAGGGGAGGCTTTGGGCACCCAGTGCTCTGTGACGAAACACGCTGCAGGCCCGAGCATCCATGAACTCCTCCAAGGTTTTGGAGCAGGAAATCTGTCCTTAGCAGAAGGCTTCCTGCAAAGGCCTGCAGGCCTTTCTGGGTGGCTAAGCTGCAGCTCCCTTGCAGGCTGCTGGTCCAGGGGCCTGTGTCCCTTGGTCTAAAGTGCTGTAGGAGGAGCTCCTAGCAAGGGGAGAGCAAGCACCTTGTTTCCCTTGAAGAGACTGGCTTGTACATGGGGAGGCCTGCCAGCAGCGAAGACAGCGCAGGCAGCATGGGGGTTTGGCAGGCAGCTAAGAGGCTGCAGGAGTCCTGCATGAAATAGGGGTCATGACTGGTTTCTCCTCAAGGCCCAATGGCAACGTGCACACACAGCCTCTGGACCTGCAGCTCCCGAGCAGTGCAAGAGACCCCCAGGCAGCACCCTGGGGCCTCCTCGGATGAGCTGTGCTCCATAGAGGGCCTGCCTGCTGGCAATGGCCTAGGCCACCCCAGGCCCTAGAGAGGCCCGGCTGAGCCTGGGATGGGCCCTGCCCTCGCAGTGCTCAGGGAAAACCCGTGTTTGAGGCCAGGCTGCAGGCACATTCAATGTTGTGTCTGCTGCAGAGAGACTTCAGCTAGGACTTCCAGGGGGAATGTGAAGCGCTGTGGTTTTTACCTGCAATCCATGTGCCTCACTTGGGGTGCCCGGCCCATCCGTCCCACACTCCTTGGATGTGTGTTCCTCAGACAGCTGGACAGCTGGGGAAGTGGACCTCCCCCAGCAAGGGAGACCTGCCTAGAACATTGCTCTGTGTACAAAGAGGATTCGCTGTGCCTCTGGCACTGGGGAGAGACTTTCTGCACCCAGGAGACACTTGGCACACACAGCGTTTCCCCATGGAAAGTGGTGTGAAAAAGAGCACCCGCCGGGGCTGCATGGCCCTCTGCGGTAGAAGCCCTCCATGCAGCAGGCTGTCATGGACTCGGCTGCAGGCCTTTGTGGCTGGAGAGACTGCAGCTCCTCTGGAGGCTCTGGGCCAATTTTCACTCACCTTCGAGTGCAATAGGCTTGTGGGTTAAGGTGCTTGCAAAGGAAGGCAAGCAGCCTGCTCCTTTCCATTAGGAACACGTGTGGTGAGAGGCTTGGCAGCAGAGAAGAACAAAGAGGGGCAGCCAAGGAGGGGATTTGCATGCAGCTGGGTGGCCCCCAAATCTCCTGTTTCCCAAGCAGGGAATGCCTGCTGTGCCCATCAGTGCCCATTTCTAAGTGGGCACCCAGCCTCTGGATCTGCCCTTTCCCAGCCCTGAAAACACACGCAGGCCACACCCTGAGCCCTTCCAACTGTGAACTTTGCTCCCTGTGAGGGCTGAATGCCACATCTGGCTAAGGTGGGAGAAGGCCCGAGGAGGCCTTGGGGGACCTGCCAAGACATAGCAGTGCTCAGCAATGAGCACTCTGCTTTCTTTTGGCTGGACGCACATTCCAGTTTCTGCTTGAGGCCCGGAGAGGTCAGATAGGCGATCCCCGGGGGAAGGCAGAGCAGAGGGTTTTTCGGTGGAGCGTTGGCTCCCTCTGCTGGCCGTCAAGCGTGGAAGGCTAAGCCTTGCTCCAGCTGAGTTCCTGAGCAAGTTTCCAAGCAGGAGGCACTCTGGCTCCACAAGCTAGAGGACTTCCCAGTGGCTCCAGAGTGGGTGGCAAGGGCATGTGAGTTGGAGGGTGCTCAGAAGCCACAGGGGAGACTTGAGTGTGGTTGGGTGCAGGTGTGCCAATATGTGTGGGTGTGTGGGTGTGTGCGCATGTGTGCGAGTGTGTTTTAGTGTGTGTGAGAGTGTGCGTGAGTGCGGGCGTGCGAGTGTGTATGGGTGTGTGCGGGTGTGTGTGTGTGTGTGCGGGCATGTGCGTGTGTGTTTTGGAGGGGTAGGTGTGTGTGTGTGTGTAGGCGTGTATGTGTATCTGCGGGTGTGTGCGGGTGTGTATAGGATTGTGTGTGTGTGTGGGTTGTGTGTGGGTGTGTGCGGCTGTGTGTGAATGTGTGTGGGTGTGTGCTAGTGTCTTTGGGTGTGTGTGAGTGGGTTTGGGTGTGTGCATGCGTGTGTTAGAGTGAGTGGGACTGTGCAGGGTGTGCAGGTGGGTTCGGGTGTGTGTGGATGTGTGCAGGAGTGTGCAAGTATATGCGGGTATGTGTGGTTGTGTGCAGGTTGTGTGTGTGATTGGGTGTGTTTGGGTTTGTGTGGGTGTTTGTTAGTGTGTGCGAGAGTGTGTGGGTGTGTATGAGTCTGTGTGGGTCTGTGAGAGTGTGTGTGAGTGCAAGTGCGTGTGTGCGGGTGCTTGAGGTTGTGCGCCTGTGCGAGAGGGTGAGTGGTTGTGTGCAGGTGTGTGAGGGTGTGGGTGTGAGGGTGTGTGTGAGTGTGTGCAGGTGTGTGAGGGTGAGTGGGTGTGTGCAGGTGTGTGCGTATGTGTGCGGGTGTGTGTGAGTGTGTGTGAGTGTGTTTGTGTGTGCGAGTGTCTATGGGTGTTTGTGGGTGTGTGCGGTTGAGTGCAACTGTGTGCAGGTGTGTGCGCGTGTGTATGTGTGTGTGCAGGTGAGTGTGGGTATGTGGGTGTGTGCGGGTGTGTGCGTGTGTGTATAGGTTTCTGTGTGTGTGTGCGGGTGTGTGTGGGTGCGCTCCCCGGGTGGGCTGAATGTCATGACTGTGTTAGGGGAGAGAAGGCCCAAAGAGGCCTTCAGGGAGCTGCCATGGCGTAGCAGTGCTCAGGAAAGAGCACCCTTCTTTCTTTAGGCTGGAGGCACACTCGAGTTTCTGCTTGAGGCAGAGGGACGGCAGAGAGGCCATCACTGGCTGAAGGCAAAGCAGAGAGATTTTCGGTGGAGCGATGGCTCCATCTGCTGGCTGACAAGCGTGGAAGGCGAAGCCTCGCTCCAACTGAGTTCCTGAGGAAGGTCCCAAGCAGGAGGCACTCTGGCTCCACAAGCTAGAGGGTCCTGCTTAGGACTTCCCAGTGGCTCCAGAGTGGATGGCAAGGGCATGTGGGTTGGAGGGTGCTCGGAAGCCGCAGGGGAGGCTTTGGGCACCCAGTGCTCTGTGACGAAACACGCTGCAGGCCCGAGCATCCATGAACTCCTCCAAGGTTTTGGAGCAGGAAATCTGTCCTTAGCAGAAGGCTTCCTGCAAAGGCCTGCAGGCCTTTCTGGGTGGCTAAGCTGCAGCTCCCTTGCAGGCTGCTGGTCCAGGGGCCTGTGTCCCTTGGTCTAAAGTGCTGTAGGAGGAGCTCCTAGCAAGGGGAGAGCAAGCACCTTGTTTCCCTTGAAGAGACTGGCTTGTACATGGGGAGGCCTGCCAGCAGCGAAGACAGCGCAGGCAGCATGGGGGTTTGGCAGGCAGCTAAGAGGCTGCAGGAGTCCTGCATGAAATAGGGGTCATGACTGGTTTCTCCTCAAGGCCCAATGGCAACGTGCACACACAGCCTCTGGACCTGCAGCTCCCGAGCAGTGCAAGAGACCCCCAGGCAGCACCCTGGGGCCTCCTCGGATGAGCTGTGCTCCATAGAGGGCCTGCCTGCTGGCAATGGCCTAGGCCACCCCAGGCCCTAGAGAGGCCCGGCTGAGCCTGGGATGGGCCCTGCCCTCGCAGTGCTCAGGGAAAACCCGTGTTTGAGGCCAGGCTGCAGGCACATTCAATGTTGTGTCTGCTGCAGAGAGACTTCAGCTAGGACTTCCAGGGGGAATGTGAAGCGCTGTGGTTTTTACCTGCAATCCATGTGCCTCACTTGGGGTGCCCGGCCCATCCATCCCACACTCCTTGGATGTGTGCTCCTCAGACAGCTGGACAGCTGGGGAAGTGGACCTCCCCCAGCAAGGGAGACCTGCCTAGAACATTGCTCTGTGTACAAAGAGGATTCGCTGTGCCTCTGGCACTGGGGAGAGACTTTCTGCACCCAGGAGACACTTGGCACACACAGCGTTTCCCCATGGAAAGTGGTGTGAAAAAGAGCACCCGCCGGGGCTGCATGGCCCTCTGCGGTAGAAGCCCTCCATGCAGCAGGCTGTCATGGACTCGGCTGCAGGCCTTTGTGGCTGGAGAGACTGCAGCTCCTCTGGAGGCTCTGGGCCAATTTTCACTCACCTTCGAGTGCAATAGGCTTGTGGGTTAAGGTGCTTGCAAAGGAAGGCAAGCAGCCTGCTCCTTTCCATTAGGAACACGTGTGGTGAGAGGCTTGGCAGCAGAGAAGAACAAAGAGGGGCAGCCAAGGAGGGGATTTGCATGCAGCTGGGTGGCCCCCAAATCTCCTGTTTCCCAAGCAGGGAATGCCTGCTGTGCCCATCAGTGCCCATTTCTAAGTGGGCACCCAGCCTCTGGATCTGCCCTTTCCCAGCCCTGAAAACACACGCAGGCCACACCCTGAGCCCTTCCAACTGTGAACTTTGCTCCCTGTGAGGGCTGAATGCCACATCTGGCTAAGGTGGGAGAAGGCCCGAGGAGGCCTTGGGGGACCTGCCAAGACATAGCAGTGCTCAGCAATGAGCACTCTGCTTTCTTTTGGCTGGACGCACATTCCAGTTTCTGCTTGAGGCCCGGAGAGGTCAGATAGGCGATCCCCGGGGGAAGGCAGAGCAGAGGGTTTTTCGGTGGAGCGTTGGCTCCCTCTGCTGGCCGTCAAGCGTGGAAGGCTAAGCCTTGCTCCAGCTGAGTTCCTGAGCAAGTTTCCAAGCAGGAGGCACTCTGGCTCCACAAGCTAGAGGACTTCCCAGTGGCTCCAGAGTGGGTGGCAAGGGCATGTGAGTTGGAGGGTGCTCAGAAGCCACAGGGGAGACTTGAGTGTGGTTGGGTGCAGGTGTGCCAATATGTGTGGGTGTGTGGGTGTGTGCGCATGTGTGCGAGTGTGTTTTAGTGTGTGTGAGAGTGTGCGTGAGTGCGGGCGTGCGAGTGTGTATGGGTGTGTGCGGGTGTGTGTGTGTGTGTGCGGGCATGTGCGTGTGTGTTTTGGAGGGGTAGGTGTGTGTGTGTGTGTGTAGGCGTGTATGTGTATCTGCGGGTGTGTGCGGGTGTGTATAGGATTGTGTGTGTGTGTGGGGTGTGTGTGGGTGTGTGCGGCTGTGTGTGAATGTGTGTGGGTGTGTGCTAGTGTCTTTGGGTGTGTGTGAGTGGGTTTGGGTGTGTGCATGCGTGTGTTAGAGTGAGTGGGACTGTGCAGGGTGTGCAGGTGGGTTCGGGTGTGTGTGGATGTGTGCAGGAGTGTGCAAGTATATGCGGGTATGTGTGGTTGTGTGCAGGTTGTGTGTGTGATTGGGTGTGTTTGGGTTTGTGTGGGTGTTTGTTAGTGTGTGCGAGAGTGTGTGGGTGTGTATGAGTCTGTGTGGGTCTGTGAGAGTGTGTGTGAGTGCAAGTGCGTGTGTGTGGGTGCTTGAGGTTGTGCGCCTGTGCGAGAGGGTGAGTGGTTGTGTGCAGGTGTGTGAGGGTGTGGGTGTGAGGGTGTGTGTGAGTGTGTGCAGGTGTGTGAGGGTGAGTGGGTGTGTGCAGGTGTGTGCGTATGTGTGCGGGTGTGTGTGAGTGTGTGTGAGTGTGTTTGTGTGTGCGAGTGTCTATGGGTGTTTGTGGGTGTGTGCGGTTGAGTGCGACTGTGTGCAGGTGTGTGCGCGTGTGTATGTGTGTGTGCAGGTGAGTGTGGGTATGTGGGTGTGTGCGGGTGTGTGCGTGTGTGTATAGGTTTCTGTGTGTGTGTGCGGGTGTGTGTGGGTGCGCTCCCCGGGTGGGCTGAATGTCATGACTGTGTTAGGGGAGAGAAGGCCCAAAGAGGCCTTCAGGGAGCTGCCATGGCATAGCAGTGCTCAGGAAAGAGCACCCTTCTTTCTTTAGGCTGGAGGCACACTCGAGTTTCTGCTTGAGGCAGAGGGACGGCAGAGAGGCCATCACTGGCTGAAGGCAAAGCAGAGAGATTTTCGGTGGAGCGATGGCTCCATCTGCTGGCTGACAAGCGTGGAAGGCGAAGCCTCGCTCCAACTGAGTTCCTGAGGAAGGTCCCAAGCAGGAGGCACTCTGGCTCCACAAGCTAGAGGGTCCTGCTTAGGACTTCCCAGTGGCTCCAGAGTGGATGGCAAGGGCATGTGGGTTGGAGGGTGCTCGGAAGCCGCAGGGGAGGCTTTGGGCACCCAGTGCTCTGTGACGAAACACGCTGCAGGCCCGAGCATCCATGAACTCCTCCAAGGTTTTGGAGCAGGAAATCTGTCCTTAGCAGAAGGCTTCCTGCAAAGGCCTGCAGGCCTTTCTGGGTGGCTAAGCTGCAGCTCCCTTGCAGGCTGCTGGTCCAGGGGCCTGTGTCCCTTGGTCTAAAGTGCTGTAGGAGGAGCTCCTAGCAAGGGGAGAGCAAGCACCTTGTTTCCCTTGAAGAGACTGGCTTGTACATGGGGAGGCCTGCCAGCAGCGAAGACAGCGCAGGCAGCATGGGGGTTTGGCAGGCAGCTAAGAGGCTGCAGGAGTCCTGCATGAAATAGGGGTCATGACTGGTTTCTCCTCAAGGCCCAATGGCAACGTGCACACACAGCCTCTGGACCTGCAGCTCCCGAGCAGTGCAAGAGACCCCCAGGCAGCACCCTGGGGCCTCCTCGGATGAGCTGTGCTCCATAGAGGGCCTGCCTGCTGGCAATGGCCTAGGCCACCCCAGGCCCTAGAGAGGCCCGGCTGAGCCTGGGATGGGCCCTGCCCGCGCAGTGCTCAGGGAAAACCCGTGTTTGAGGCCAGGCTGCAGGCACATTCAATGTTGTGTCTGCTGCAGAGAGACTTCAGCTAGGACTTCCAGGGGGAATGTGAAGCGCTGTGGTTTTTACCTGCAATCCATGTGCCTCACTTGGGGTGCCCGGCCCATCCGTCCCACACTCCTTGGATGTGTGTTCCTCAGACAGCTGGACAGCTGGGGAAGTGGACCTCCCGCAGCAAGGGAGACCTGCCTAGAACATTGCTCTGTGTACAAAGAGGATTCGCTGTGCCTCTGGCACTGGGGAGAGACTTTCTGCACCCAGGAGACACTTGGCACACACAGCGTTTCCCCATGGAAAGTGGTGTGAAAAAGAGCACCCGCCGGGGCTGCATGGCCCTCTGCGGTAGAAGCCCTCCACGCAGCAGGCTGTCATGGACTCGGCTGCAGGCCTTTGTGGCTGGAGAGACTGCAGCTCCTCTGGAGGCTCTGGGCCAATTTTCACTCACCTTCGAGTGCAATAGGCTTGTGGGTTAAGGTGCTTGCAAAGGAAGGCAAGCAGCCTGCTCCTTTCCATTAGGAACACGTGTGGTGAGAGGCTTGGCAGCAGAGAAGAACAAAGAGGGGCAGCCAAGGAGGGGATTTGCATGCAACTGGGTGGCCCCCAAATCTCCTGTTTCCCAAGCAGGGAATGCCTGCTGTGCCCATCAGTGCCCATTTCTAAGTGGGCACCCAGCCTCTGGATCTGCCCTTTCCCAGCCCTGAAAACACACGCAGGCCACACCCTGAGCCCTTCCAACTGTGAACTTTGCTCCCTGTGAGGGCTGAATGCCACATCTGGCTAAGGTGGGAGAAGGCCCGAGGAGGCCTTGGGGGACCTGCCAAGACATAGCAGTGCTCAGCAATGAGCACTCTGCTTTCTTTTGGCTGGACGCACATTCCAGGTTCTGCTTGAGGCCCGGAGAGGTCAGATAGGCGATCCCCGGGGGAAGGCAGAGCAGAGGGTTTTTCGGTGGAGCGTTGGCTCCCTCTGCTGGCCGTCAAGCGTGGAAGGCTAAGCCTTGCTCCAGCTGAGTTCCTGAGCAAGTTTCCAAGCAGGAGGCACTCTGGCTCCACAAGCTAGAGGACTTCCCAGTGGCTCCAGAGTGGGTGGCAAGGGCATGTGAGTTGGAGGGTGCTCAGAAGCCACAGGGGAGACTTGAGTGTGGTTGGGTGCAGGTGTGCCAATATGTGTGGGTGTGTGCGCATGTGTGCGAGTGTGTTTTAGTGTGTGTGAGAGTGTGCGTGAGTGCGGGCGTGCGAGTGTGTATGGGTGTGTGCGGGTGTGTGTGTGTGTGTGTGTGCGGGCATGTGCGTGTGTGTTTTGGTGGGGGTAGGTGTGTGTGTGTGTGTGTAGGCGTGTATGTATATCTGCGGGTGTGTGCGGGTGTGTATAGGATTGTGTGTGTGTGTGGGGTGTGTGTGGGTGTGTGCGGCTGTGTGTGAATGTGTGTGGGTGTGTGCTAGTGTCTTTGGGTGTGTGTGAGTGGATTTGGGTGTGTGCATGCATGTGTTAGAGTGAGTGGGACTGCGCAGGGTGTGCAGGTGTGTTCGGGTGTGTGTGGATGTGTGCAGGAGTGTGCAAGTATATGCGGGTATGTGTGGTTGTGTGCAGGTTGTGTGTGTGATTGGGTGTGTTTGGGTTTGTGTGGGTGTTTGTTAGTGTGTGCGAGAGTGTGTGGGTGTGTATGAGTCTGTGTGGGTCTGTGAGAGTGTGTGTGAGTGCAAGTGCGTGTGTGCGGGTGCTTGAGGTTGTGCGCCTGTGCGAGAGGGTGAGTGGTTGTGTGCAGGTGTGTGAGGGTGTGGGTGTGAGGGTGTGTGTGAGTGTGTGCAGGTGTGTGAGGGTGAGTGGGTGTGTGCAGGTGTGTGCGTATGTGTGCGGGTGTGTGTGAGTGTGTGTGAGTGTGTTTGTGTGTGCGAGTGTCTATGGGTGTTTGTGGGTGTGTGTGGTTGAGTGCAACTGTGTGCAGGTGTGTGCGCGTGTGTATGTGTGTGTGCAGGTGAGTGTGGGTATGTGGGTGTGTGCGGGTGTGTGCGTGTGTGTATCGGTTTCTGTGTGTGTGTGCGGGTGTGTGTGGGTCCGCTCCCCGGGTGGGCTGAATGTCATGACTGTGTTAGGGGAGAGAAGGCCCAAAGAGGCCTTCAGGGAGCTGCCATGGCATAGCAGTGCTCAGGAAAGAGCACCCTTCTTTCTTTAGGCTGGAGGCACACTCGAGTTTCTGCTTGAGGCAGAGGGACGGCAGAGAGGCCATCACTGGCTGAAGGCAAAGCAGAGAGATTTTCGGTGGAGCGATGGCTCCATCTGCTGGCTGACAAGCGTGGAAGGCGAAGCCTCGCTCCAACTGAGTTCCTGAGGAAGGTCCCAAGCAGGAGGCACTCTGGCTCCACAAGCTAGAGGGTCCTGCTTAGGACTTCCCAGTGGCTCCAGAGTGGATGGCAAGGGCATGTGGGTTGGAGGGTGCTCGGAAGCCGCAGGGGAGGCTTTGGGCACCCAGTGCTCTGTGACGAAACACGCTGCAGGCCCGAGCATCCATGAACTCCTCCAAGGTTTTGGAGCAGGAAATCTGTCCTTAGCAGAAGGCTTCCTGCAAAGGCCTGCAGGCCTTTCTGGGTGGCTAAGCTGCAGCTCCCTTGCAGGCTGCTGGTCCAGGGGCCTGTGTCCCTTGGTCTAAAGTGCTGTAGGAGGAGCTCCTAGCAAGGGGAGAGCAAGCACCTTGTTTCCCTTGAAGAGACTGGCTTGTACATGGGGAGGCCTGCCAGCAGCGAAGACAGCGCAGGCAGCATGGGGGTTTGGCAGGCAGCTAAGAGGCTGCAGGAGTCCTGCATGAAATAGGGGTCATGACTGGTTTCTCCTCAAGGCCCAATGGCAACGTGCACACACAGCCTCTGGACCTGCAGCTCCCGAGCAGTGCAAGAGACCCCCAGGCAGCACCCTGGGGCCTCCTCGGATGAGCTGTGCTCCATAGAGGGCCTGCCTGCTGGCAATGGCCTAGGCCACCCCAGGCCCTAGAGAGGCCCGGCTGAGCCTGGGATGGGCCCTGCCCTCGCAGTGCTCAGGGAAAACCCGTGTTTGAGGCCAGGCTGCAGGCACATTCAATGTTGTGTCTGCTGCAGAGAGACTTCAGCTAGGACTTCCAGGGGGAATGTGAAGCGCTGTGGTTTTTACCTGCAATCCATGTGCCTCACTTGGGGTGCCCGGCCCATCCGTCCCACACTCCTTGGATGTGTGTTCCTCAGACAGCTGGACAGCTGGGGACGTGGACCTCCCCCAGCAAGGGAGACCTGCCTAGAACATTGCTCTGTGTACAAAGAGGATTCGCTGTGCCTCTGGCACTGGGGAGAGACTTTCTGCACCCAGGAGACACTTGGCACACACAGCGTTTCCCCATGGAAAGTGGTGTGAAAAAGAGCACCCGCCGGGGCTGCATGGCCCTCTGCAGTAGAAGCCCTCCACGCAGCAGGCTGTCATGGACTCGGCTGCAGGCCTTTGTGGCTGGAGAGACTGCAGCTCCTCTGGAGGCTCTGGGCCAATTTTCACTCACCTTCGAGTGCAATAGGCTTGTGGGTTAAGGTGCTTGCAAAGGAAGGCAAGCAGCCTGCTCCTTTCCATTAGGAACACGTGTGGTGAGAGGCTTGGCAGCAGAGAAGAACAAAGAGGGGCAGCCAAGGAGGGGATTTGCATGCAGCTGGGTGGCCCCCAAATCTCCTGTTTCCCAAGCAGGGAATGCCTGCTGTGCCCATCAGTGCCCATTTCTAAGTGGGCACCCAGCCTCTGGATCTGCCCTTTCCCAGCCCTGAAAACACACGCAGGCCACACCCTGAGCCCTTCCAACTGTGAACTTTGCTCCCTGTGAGGGCTGAATGCCACATCTGGCTAAGGTGGGAGAAGGCCCGAGGAGGCCTTGGGGGACCTGCCAAGACATAGCAGTGCTCAGCAATGAGCACTCTGCTTTCTTTTGGCTGGACGCACATTCCAGTTTCTGCTTGAGGCCCGGAGAGGTCAGATAGGCGATCCCCGGGGGAAGGCAGAGCAGAGGGTTTTTCGGTGGAGCGTTGGCTCCCTCTGCTGGCCGTCAAGCGTGGAAGGCTAAGCCTTGCTCCAGCTGAGTTCCTGAGCAAGTTTCCAAGCAGGAGGCACTCTGGCTCCACAAGCTAGAGGACTTCCCAGTGGCTCCAGAGTGGGTGGCAAGGGCATGTGAGTTGGAGGGTGCTCAGAAGCCACAGGGGAGACTTGAGTGTGGTTGGGTGCAGGTGTGCCAATATGTGTGGGTGTGTGCGCATGTGTGCGAGTGTGTTTTAGTGTGTGTGAGAGTGTGCGTGAGTGCGGGCGTGCGAGTGTGTATGGGTGTGTGCGGGTGTGTGTGTGTGTGTGTGTGCGGGCATGTGCGTGTGTGTTTTGGTGGGGGTAGGTGTGTGTGTGTGTGTGTAGGCGTGTATGTATATCTGCGGGTGTGTGCAGGTGTGTATAGGATTGTGTGTGTGTGTGGGGTGTGTGTGGGTGTGTGCGGCTGTGTGTGAATGTGTGTGGGTGTGTGCTAGTGTCTTTGGGTGTGTGTGAGTGGGTTTGGGTGTGTGCATGCATGTGTTAGAGTTAGTGGGACTGCGCAGGGTGTGCAGGTGTGTTCGGGTGTGTGTGGATGTGTGCAGGAGTGTGCAAGTATATGCGGGTATGTGTGGTTGTGTGCAGGTTGTGTGTGTGATTGGGTGTGTTTGGGTTTGTGTGGGTGTTTGTTAGTGTGTGCGAGAGTGTGTGGGTGTGTATGAGTCTGTGTGGGTCTGTGAGAGTGTGTGTGAGTGCAAGTGCGTGTGTGCGGGTGCTTGAGGTTGTGCGCCTGTGCGAGAGGGTGAGTGGTTGTGTGCAGGTGTGTGAGGGTGTGGGTGTGAGGGTGTGTGTGAGTGTGTGCAGGTGTGTGAGGGTGAGTGGGTGTGTGCAGGTGTGTGCGTATGTGTGTGGGTGTGTGTGAGTGTGTGTGAGTGTGTTTGTGTGTGCGAGTGTCTATGGGTGTTTGTGGGTGTGTGCGGTTGAGTGCAACTGTGTGCAGGTGTGTGCGCGTGTGTATGTGTGTGTGCAGGTGAGTGTGGGTATGTGGGTGTGTGCGGGTGTGTGCGTGTGTGTATAGGTTTCTGTGTGTGTGTGCGGGTGTGTGTGGGTGCGCTCCCCGGGTGGGCTGAATGTCATGACTGTGTTAGGGGAGAGAAGGCCCAAAGAGGCCTTCAGGGAGCTGCCATGGCATAGCAGTGCTCAGGAAAGAGCACCCTTCTTTCTTTAGGCTGGAGGCACACTCGAGTTTCTGCTTGAGGCAGAGGGACGGCAGAGAGGCCATCACTGGCTGAAGGCAAAGCAGAGAGATTTTCGGTGGAGCGATGGCTCCATCTGCTGGCTGACAAGCGTGGAAGGCGAAGCCTCGCTCCAACTGAGTTCCTGAGGAAGGTCCCAAGCAGGAGGCACTCTGGCTCCACAAGCTAGAGGGTCCTGCTTAGGACTTCCCAGTGGCTCCAGAGTGGATGGCAAGGGCATGTGGGTTGGAGGGTGCTCGGAAGCCGCAGGGGAGGCTTTGGGCACCCAGTGCTCTGTGACGAAACACGCTGCAGGCCCGAGCATCCATGAACTCCTCCAAGGTTTTGGAGCAGGAAATCTGTCCTTAGCAGAAGGCTTCCTGCAAAGGCCTGCAGGCCTTTCTGGGTGGCTAAGCTGCAGCTCCCTTGCAGGCTGCTGGTCCAGGGGCCTGTGTCCCTTGGTCTAAAGTGCTGTAGGAGGAGCTCCTAGCAAGGGGAGAGCAAGCACCTTGTTTCCCTTGAAGAGACTGGCTTGTACATGGGGAGGCCTGCCAGCAGCGAAGACAGCGCAGGCAGCATGGGGGTTTGGCAGGCAGCTAAGAGGCTGCAGGAGTCCTGCATGAAATAGGGGTCATGACTGGTTTCTCCTCAAGGCCCAATGGCAACGTGCACACACAGCCTCTGGACCTGCAGCTCCCGAGCAGTGCAAGAGACCCCCAGGCAGCACCCTGGGGCCTCCTCGGATGAGCTGTGCTCCATAGAGGGCCTGCCTGCTGGCAATGGCCTAGGCCACCCCAGGCCCTAGAGAGGCCCGGCTGAGCCTGGGATGGGCCCTGCCCGCGCAGTGCTCAGGGAAAACCCGTGTTTGAGGCCAGGCTGCAGGCACATTCAATGTTGTGTCTGCTGCAGAGAGACTTCAGCTAGGACTTCCAGGGGGAATGTGAAGCGCTGTGGTTTTTACCTGCAATCCATGTGCCTCACTTGGGGTGCCCGGCCCATCCGTCCCACACTCCTTGGATGTGTGTTCCTCAGACAGCTGGACAGCTGGGGAAGTGGACCTCCCCCAGCAAGGGAGACCTGCCTAGAACATTGCTCTGTGTACAAAGAGGATTCGCTGTGCCTCTGGCACTGGGGAGAGACTTTCTGCACCCAGGAGACACTTGGCACACACAGCGTTTCCCCATGGAAAGTGGTGTGAAAAAGAGCACCCGCCGGGGCTGCATGGCCCTCTGCGGTAGAAGCCCTCCACGCAGCAGGCTGTCATGGACTCGGCTGCAGGCCTTTGTGGCTGGAGAGACTGCAGCTCCTCTGGAGGCTCTGGGCCAATTTTCACTCACCTTCGAGTGCAATAGGCTTGTGGGTTAAGGTGCTTGCAAAGGAAGGCAAGCAGCCTGCTCCTTTCCATTAGGAACATGTGTGGTGAGAGGCTTGGCAGCAGAGAAGAACAAAGAGGGGCAGCCAAGGAGGGGATTTGCATGCAGCTGGGTGGCCCCCAAATCTCCTGTTTCCCAAGCAGGGAATGCCTGCTGTGCCCATCAGTGCCCATTTCTAAGTGGGCACCCAGCCTCTGGATCTGCCCTTTCCCAGCCCTGAAAACACACGCAGGCCACACCCTGAGCCCTTCCAACTGTGAACTTTGCTCCCTGTGAGGGCTGAATGCCACATCTGGCTAAGGTGGGAGAAGGCCCGAGGAGGCCTTGGGGGACCTGCCAAGACATAGCAGTGCTCAGCAATGAGCACTCTGCTTTCTTTTGGCTGGACGCACATTCCAGTTTCTGCTTGAGGCCCGGAGAGGTCAGATAGGCGATCCCCGGGGGAAGGCAGAGCAGAGGGTTTTTCGGTGGAGCGTTGGCTCCCTCTGCTGGCCGTCAAGCGTGGAAGGCTAAGCCTTGCTCCAGCTGAGTTCCTGAGCAAGTTTCCAAGCAGGAGGCACTCTGGCTCCACAAGCTAGAGGACTTCCCAGTGGCTCCAGAGTGGGTGGCAAGGGCATGTGAGTTGGAGGGTGCTCAGAAGCCACAGGGGAGACTTGAGTGTGGTTGGGTGCAGGTGTGCCAATATGTGTGGGTTTGTGCGCATGGGTGCGAGTGTGTATTAGTGTGTGTGAGAGTTTGCGTGAGTGCGGGCGTGCGAGTGTGTATGGGTGTGTGCGGGTGTGTGTGTGTGTGTGCGGGCATGTGCATGTGTGTTTTGGTGGGGGTAGGTGTGTGTGTGTGTGTGTAGGCGTGTATGTGTATCTGCGGGTGTGTGCGGGTGTGTATAGGATTGTGTGTGTGTGGGGGGTGTGTGTGGGTGTGTGCGGCTGTGTGTGAATGTGTGTGGGTGTGTGCTAGTGTCTTTGGGTGTGTGTGAGTGGGTTTGGGTGTGTGTGAGTGGGTTTGGGTGTGTGCATGCGTGTGTTAGAGTGAGTGGGACTGTGCAGGGTGTGCAGGTGTGTTCGGGTGTGTGTGGATGTGTGCAGGAGTGTGCAAGTATATGCGGGTATGTGTGGTTGTGTGCAGGTTGTGTGTGTGATTGGGTGTGTTTGGGTTTGTGTGGGTGTTTGTTAGTGTGTGCGAGAGTGTGTGGGTGTGTATGAGTCTGTGTGGGTCTGTGAGAGTGTGTGTGAGTGCAAGTGCGTGTGTGCGGGTGCTTGAGGTTGTGCGCCTGTGCGAGAGGGTGAGTGGTTGTGTGCAGGTGTGTGAGGGTGTGGGTGTGAGGGTGTGTGTGAGTGTGTGCAGGTGTGTGAGGGTGAGTGGGTGTGTGCAGGTGTGTGCGTATGTGTGCGGGTGTGTGTGAGTGTGTGTGAGTGTGTTTGTGTGTGCGAGTGTCTATGGGTGTTTGTGGGTGTGTGCGGTTGAGTGCAACTGTGTGCAGGTGTGTGCGCGTGTGTATGTGTGTGTGCAGGTGAGTGTGGGTATGTGGGTGTGTGCGGGTGTGTGCGTGTGTGTATAGGTTTCTGTGTGTGTGTGCGGGTGTGTGTGGGTGCGCTCCCCGGGTGGGCTGAATGTCATGACTGTGTTAGGGGAGAGAAGGCCCAAAGAGGCCTTCAGGGAGCTGCCATGGCATAGCAGTGCTCAGGAAAGAGCACCCTTCTTTCTTTAGGCTGGAGGCACACTCGAGTTTCTGCTTGAGGCAGAGGGACGGCAGAGAGGCCATCACTGGCTGAAGGCAAAGCAGAGAGATTTTCGGTGGAGCGATGGCTCCATCTGCTGGCTGACAAGCGTGGAAGGCGAAGCCTCGCTCCAACTGAGTTCCTGAGGAAGGTCCCAAGCAGGAGGCACTCTGGCTCCACAAGCTAGAGGGTCCTGCTTAGGACTTCCCAGTGGCTCCAGAGTGGATGGCAAGGGCATGTGGGTTGGAGGGTGCTCGGAAGCCGCAGGGGAGGCTTTGGGCACCCAGTGCTCTGTGACGAAACACGCTGCAGGCCCGAGCATCCATGAACTCCTCCAAGGTTTTGGAGCAGGAAATCTGTCCTTAGCAGAAGGCTTCCTGCAAAGGCCTGCAGGCCTTTCTGGGTGGCTAAGCTGCAGCTCCCTTGCAGGCTGCTGGTCCAGGGGCCTGTGTCCCTTGGTCTAAAGTGCTGTAGGAGGAGCTCCTAGCAAGGGGAGAGCAAGCACCTTGTTTCCCTTGAAGAGACTGGCTTGTACATGGGGAGGCCTGCCAGCAGCGAAGACAGCGCAGGCAGCATGGGGGTTTGGCAGGCAGCTAAGAGGCTGCAGGAGTCCTGCATGAAATAGGGGTCATGACTGGTTTCTCCTCAAGGCCCAATGGCAACGTGCACACACAGCCTCTGGACCTGCAGCTCCCGAGCAGTGCAAGAGACCCCCAGGCAGCACCCTGGGGCCTCCTCGGATGAGCTGTGCTCCATAGAGGGCCTGCCTGCTGGCAATGGCCTAGGCCACCCCAGGCCCTAGAGAGGCCCGGCTGAGCCTGGGATGGGCCCTGCCCGCGCAGTGCTCAGGGAAAACCCGTGTTTGAGGCCAGGCTGCAGGCACATTCAATGTTGTGTCTGCTGCAGAGAGACTTCAGCTAGGACTTCCAGGGGGAATGTGAAGCGCTGTGGTTTTTACCTGCAATCCATGTGCCTCACTTGGGGTGCCCGGCCCATCCGTCCCACACTCCTTGGATGTGTGTTCCTCAGACAGCTGGACAGCTGGGGAAGTGGACCTCCCGCAGCAAGGGAGACCTGCCTAGAACATTGCTCTGTGTACAAAGAGGATTCGCTGTGCCTCTGGCACTGGGGAGAGACTTTCTGCACCCAGGAGACACTTGGCACACACAGCGTTTCCCCATGGAAAGTGGTGTGAAAAAGAGCACCCGCCGGGGCTGCATGGCCCTCTGCGGTAGAAGCCCTCCATGCAGCAGGCTGTCATGGACTCGGCTGCAGGCCTTTGTGGCTGGAGAGACTGCAGCTCCTCTGGAGGCTCTGGGCCAATTTTCACTCACCTTCGAGTGCAATAGGCTTGTGGGTTAAGGTGCTTGCAAAGGAAGGCAAGCAGCCTGCTCCTTTCCATTAGGAACACGTGTGGTGAGAGGCTTGGCAGCAGAGAAGAACAAAGAGGGGCAGCCAAGGAGGGGATTTGCATGCAGCTGGGTGGCCCCCAAATCTCCTGTTTCCCAAGCAGGGAATGCCTGCTGTGCCCATCAGTGCCCATTTCTAAGTGGGCACCCAGCCTCTGGATCTGCCCTTTCCCAGCCCTGAAAACACACGCAGGCCACACCCTGAGCCCTTCCAACTGTGAACTTTGCTCCCTGTGAGGGCTGAATGCCACATCTGGCTAAGGTGGGAGAAGGCCCGAGGAGGCCTTGGGGGACCTGCCAAGACATAGCAGTGCTCAGCAATGAGCACTCTGCTTTCTTTTGGCTGGACGCACATTCCAGTTTCTGCTTGAGGCCCGGAGAGGTCAGATAGGCGATCCCCGGGGGAAGGCAGAGCAGAGGGTTTTTCGGTGGAGCGTTGGCTCCCTCTGCTGGCCGTCAAGCGTGGAAGGCTAAGCCTTGCTCCAGCTGAGTTCCTGAGCAAGTTTCCAAGCAGGAGGCACTCTGGCTCCACAAGCTAGAGGACTTCCCAGTGGCTCCAGAGTGGGTGGCAAGGGCATGTGAGTTGGAGGGTGCTCAGAAGCCACAGGGGAGACTTGAGTGTGGTTGGGTGCAGGTGTGCCAATATGTGTGGGTGTGTGCGCATGTGTGCGAGTGTGTTTTAGTGTGTGTGAGAGTGTGCGTGAGTGCGGGCGTGCGAGTGTGTATGGGTGTGTGCGTGTGAGTGTGTGTGTGTGCGGGCATGTGCGTGTGTGTTTTGGTGGGGGTAGGTGTGTGTGTGTGTGTGTAGGCGTGTATGTGTATCTGCGGGTGTGTGCGGGTGTGTATAGGATTGTGTGTGTGTGTGGGGTGTGTGTGGGTGTGTGCGGCTGTGTGTGAATGTGTGTGGGTGTGTGCTAGTGTCTTTGGGTGTGTGTGAGTGGGTTTGGGTGTGTGCATGCGTGTGTTAGAGTGAGTGGGACTGTGCAGGGTGTGCAGGTGGGTTCGGGTGTGTGTGGATGTGTGCAGGAGTGTGCAAGTATATGCGGGTATGTGTGGTTGTGTGCAGGTTGTGTGTGTGATTGGGTGTGTTTGGGTTTGTGTGGGTGTTTGTTAGTGTGTGCGAGAGTGTGTGGGTGTGTATGAGTCTGTGTGGGTCTGTGAGAGTGTGTGTGAGTGCAAGTGCGTGTGTGCGGGTGCTTGAGGTTGTGCGCCTGTGCGAGAGGGTGAGTGGTTGTGTGCAGGTGTGTGAGGGTGTGGGTGTGAGGGTGTGTGTGAGTGTGTGCAGGTGTGTGAGGGTGAGTGGGTGTGTGCAGGTGTGTGCGTATGTGTGCGGGTGTGTGTGAGTGTGTGTGAGTGTGTTTGTGTGTGCGAGTGTCTATGGGTGTTTGTGGGTGTGTGCGGTTGAGTGCAACTGTGTGCAGGTGTGTGCGCGTGTGTATGTGTGTGTGCAGGTGAGTGTGGGTATGTGGGTGTGTGCAGGTGTGTGCGTGTGTGTATAGGTTTCTGTGTGTGTGTGCGGGTGTGTGTGGGTGCGCTCCCCGGGTGGGCTGAATGTCATGACTGTGTTAGGGGAGAGAAGGCCCAAAGAGGCCTTCAGGGAGCTGCCATGGCATAGCAGTGCTCAGGAAAGAGCACCCTTCTTTCTTTAGGCTGGAGGCACACTCGAGTTTCTGCTTGAGGCAGAGGGACGGCAGAGAGGCCATCACTGGCTGAAGGCAAAGCAGAGAGATTTTCGGTGGAGCGATGGCTCCATCTGCTGGCTGACAAGCGTGGAAGGCGAAGCCTCGCTCCAACTGAGTTCCTGAGGAAGGTCCCAAGCAGGAGGCACTCTGGCTCCACAAGCTAGAGGGTCCTGCTTAGGACTTCCCAGTGGCTCCAGAGTGGATGGCAAGGGCATGTGGGTTGGAGGGTGCTCGGAAGCCGCAGGGGAGGCTTTGGGTACCCAGTGCTCTGTGACGAAACATGCTGCAGGCCCGAGCATCCATGAACTCCTCCAAGGTTTTGGAGCAGGAAATCTGTCCTTAGCAGAAGGCTTCCTGCAAAGGCCTGCAGGCCTTTCTGGGTGGCTAAGCTGCAGCTCCCTTGCAGGCTGCTGGTCCAGGGGCCTGTGTCCCTTGGTCTAAAGTGCTGTAGGAGGAGCTCCTAGCAAGAGGAGAGCAAGCACCTTGTTTCCCTTGAAGAGACTGGCTTGTACATGGGGAGGCCTGCCAGCAGCGAAGACAGCGCAGGCAGCATGGGGGTTTGGCAGGCAGCTAAGAGGCTGCAGGAGTCCTGCATGAAATAGGGGTCATGACTGGTTTCTCCTCAAGGCCCAATGGCAACGTGCACACACAGCCTCTGGACCTGCAGCTCCCGAGCAGTGCAAGAGACCCCCAGGCAGCACCCTGGGGCCTCCTCGGATGAGCTGTGCTCCATAGAGGGCCTGCCTGCTGGCAATGGCCTAGGCCACCCCAGGCCCTAGAGAGGCCCGGCTGAGCCTGGGATGGGCCCTGCCCGCGCAGTGCTCAGGGAAAACCCATGTTTGAGGCCAGGCTGCAGGCACATTCAATGTTGTGTCTGCTGCAGAGAGACTTCAGCTAGGACTTCCAGGGGGAATGTGAAGCGCTGTGGTTTTTACCTGCAATCCATGTGCCTCACTTGGGGTGCCCGGCCCATCCGTCCCACACTCCTTGGATGTGTGTTCCTCAGACAGCTGGACAGCTGGGGAAGTGGACCTCCCCCAGCAAGGGAGACCTGCCTAGAACATTGCTCTGTGTACAAAGAGGATTCGCTGTGCCTCTGGCACTGGGGAGAGACTTTCTGCACCCAGGAGACACTTGGCACACACAGCGTTTCCCCATGGAAAGTGGTGTGAAAAAGAGCACCCGCCGGGGCTGCATGGCCCTCTGCGGTAGAAGCCCTCCACGCAGCAGGCTGTCATGGACTCGGCTGCAGGCCTTTGTGGCTGGAGAGACTGCAGCTCCTCTGGAGGCTCTGGGCCAATTTTCACTCACCTTCGAGTGCAATAGGCTTGTGGGTTAAGGTGCTTGCAAAGGAAGGCAAGCAGCCTGCTCCTTTCCATTAGGAACACGTGTGGTGAGAGGCTTGGCAGCAGAGAAGAACAAAGAGGGGCAGCCAAGGAGGGGATTTGCATGCAGCTGGGTGGCCCCCAAATCTCCTGTTTCCCAAGCAGGGAATGCCTGCTGTGCCCATCAGTGCCCATTTCTAAGTGGGCACCCAGCCTCTGGATCTGCCCTTTCCCAGCCCTGAAAACACACGCAGGCCACACCCTGAGCCCTTCCAACTGTGAACTTTGCTCCCTGTGAGGGCTGAATGCCACATCTGGCTAAGGTGGGAGAAGGCCCGAGGAGGCCTTGGGGGACCTGCCAAGACATAGCAGTGCTCAGCAATGAGCACTCTGCTTTCTTTTGGCTGGACGCACATTCCAGTTTCTGCTTGAGGCCCGGAGAGGTCAGATAGGCGATCCCCGGGGGAAGGCAGAGCAGAGGGTTTTTCGGTGGAGCGTTGGCTCCCTCTGCTGGCCGTCAAGCGTGGAAGGCTAAGCCTTGCTCCAGCTCAGTTCCTGAGCAAGTTTCCAAGCAGGAGGCACTCTGGCTCCACAAGCTAGAGGACTTCCCAGTGGCTCCAGAGTGGGTGGCAAGGGCATGTGAGTTGGAGGGTGCTCAGAAACCACAGGGGAGACTTGAGTGTGGTTGGGTGCAGGTGTGCCAATATGTGTGGGTTTGTGCGCATGGGTGCGAGTGTGTATTAGTGTGTGTGAGAGTTTGCGTGAGTGCGGGCGTGCGAGTGTGTATGGGTGTGTGCGGGTGTGTGTGTGTGTGTGCGGGCATGTGCATGTGTGTTTTGGTGGGGGTAGGTGTGTGTGTGTGTGTGTAGGCGTGTATGTGTATCTGCGGGTGTGTGCGGGTGTGTATAGGATTGTGTGTGTGTGTGGGGTGTGTGTGGGTGTGTGCGGCTGTGTGTGAATGTGTGTGGGTGTGTGCTAGTGTCTTTGGGTGTGTGTGAGTGGGTTTGGGTGTGTGTGAGTGGGTTTGGGTGTGTGCATGCGTGTGTTAGAGTGAGTGGGACTGTGCAGGGTGTGCAGGTGTGTTCGGGTGTGTGTGGATGTGTGCAGGAGTGTGCAAGTATATGCGGGTATGTGTGGTTGTGTGCAGGTTGTGTGTGTGATTGGGTGTGTTTGGGTTTGTGTGGGTGTTTGTTAGTGTGTGCGAGAGTGTGTGGGTGTGTATGAGTCTGTGTGGGTCTGTGAGAGTGTGTGTGAGTGCAAGTGCGTGTGTGCGGGTGCTTGAGGTTGTGCGCCTGTGCGAGAGGGTGAGTGGTTGTGTGCAGATGTGTGAGGGTGTGGGTGTGAGGGTGTGTGTGAGTGTGTGCAGGTGTGTGAGGGTGAGTGGGTGTGTGCAGGTGTGTGCGTATGTGTGCGGGTGTGTGTGAGTGTGTGTGAGTGTGTTTGTGTGTGCGAGTGTCTATGGGTGTTTGTGGGTGTGTGCGGTTGAGTGCAACTGTGTGCAGGTGTGTGCGCGTGTGTATGTGTGTGTGCAGGTGAGTGTGGGTATGTGGGTGTGTGCGGGTGTGTGCGTGTGTGTATAGGTTTCTGTGTGTGTGTGCGGGTGTGTGTGGGTGCGCTCCCCGGGTGGGCTGAATGTCATGACTGTGTTAGGGGAGAGAAGGCCCAAAGAGGCCTTCAGGGAGCTGCCATGGCATAGCAGTGCTCAGGAAAGAGCACCCTTCTTTCTTTAGGCTGGAGGCACACTCGAGTTTCTGCTTGAGGCAGAGGGACGGCAGAGAGGCCATCACTGGCTGAAGGCAAAGCAGAGAGATTTTCGGTGGAGCGATGGCTCCATCTGCTGGCTGACAAGCGTGGAAGGCGAAGCCTCGCTCCAACTGAGTTCCTGAGGAAGGTCCCAAGCAGGAGGCACTCTGGCTCCACAAGCTAGAGGGTCCTGCTTAGGACTTCCCAGTGGCTCCAGAGTGGATGGCAAGGGCATGTGGGTTGGAGGGTGCTCGGAAGCCGCAGGGGAGGCTTTGGGCACCCAGTGCTCTGTGACGAAACACGCTGCAGGCCCGAGCATCCATGAACTCCTCCAAGGTTTTGGAGCAGGAAATCTGTCCTTAGCAGAAGGCTTCCTGCAAAGGCCTGCAGGCCTTTCTGGGTGGCTAAGCTGCAGCTCCCTTGCAGGCTGCTGGTCCAGGGGCCTGTGTCCCTTGGTCTAAAGTGCTGTAGGAGGAGCTCCTAGCAAGGGGAGAGCAAGCACCTTGTTTCCCTTGAAGAGACTGGCTTGTACATGGGGAGGCCTGCCAGCAGCGAAGACAGCGCAGGCAGCATGGGGGTTTGGCAGGCAGCTAAGAGGCTGCAGGAGTCCTGCATGAAATAGGGGTCATGACTGGTTTCTCCTCAAGGCCCAATGGCAACGTGCACACACAGCCTCTGGACCTGCAGCTCCCGAGCAGTGCAAGAGACCCCCAGGCAGCACCCTGGGGCCTCCTCGGATGAGCTGTGCTCCATAGAGGGCCTGCCTGCTGGCAATGGCCTAGGCCACCCCAGGCCCTAGAGAGGCCCGGCTGAGCCTGGGATGGGCCCTGCCCTCGCAGTGCTCAGGGAAAACCCGTGTTTGAGGCCAGGCTGCAGGCACATTCAATGTTGTGTCTGCTGCAGAGAGACTTCAGCTAGGACTTCCAGGGGGAATGTGAAGCGCTGTGGTTTTTACCTGCAATCCATGTGCCTCACTTGGGGTGCCCGGCCCATCCGTCCCACACTCCTTGGATGTGTGTTCCTCAGACAGCTGGACAGCTGGGGAAGTGGACCTCCCCCAGCAAGGGAGACCTGCCTAGAACATTGCTCTGTGTACAAAGAGGATTCGCTGTGCCTCTGGCACTGGGGAGAGACTTTCTGCACCCAGGAGACACTTGGCACACACAGCGTTTCCCCATGGAAAGTGGTGTGAAAAAGAGCACCCGCCGGGGCTGCATGGCCCTCTGCGGTAGAAGCCCTCCACGCAGCAGGCTGTCATGGACTCGGCTGCAGGCCTTTGTGGCTGGAGAGACTGCAGCTCCTCTGGAGGCTCTGGGCCAATTTTCACTCACCTTCGAGTGCAATAGGCTTGTGGGTTAAGGTGCTTGCAAAGGAAGGCAAGCAGCCTGCTCCTTTCCATTAGGAACACGTGTGGTGAGAGGCTTGGCAGCAGAGAAGAACAAAGAGGGGCAGCCAAGGAGGGGATTTGCATGCAGCTGGGTGGCCCCCAAATCTCCTGTTTCCCAAGCAGGGAATGCCTGCTGTGCCCATCAGTGCCCATTTCTAAGTGGGCACCCAGCCTCTGGATCTGCCCTTTCCCAGCCCTGAAAACACACGCAGGCCACACCCTGAGCCCTTCCAACTGTGAACTTTGCTCCCTGTGAGGGCTGAATGCCACATCTGGCTAAGGTGGGAGAAGGCCCGAGGAGGCCTTGGGGGACCTGCCAAGACATAGCAGTGCTCAGCAATGAGCACTCTGCTTTCTTTTGGCTGGACGCACATTCCAGTTTCTGCTTGAGGCCCGGAGAGGTCAGATAGGCGATCCCCGGGGGAAGGCAGAGCAGAGGGTTTTTCGGTGGAGCGTTGGCTCCCTCTGCTGGCCGTCAAGCGTGGAAGGCTAAGCCTTGCTCCAGCTGAGTTCCTGAGCAAGTTTCCAAGCAGGAGGCACTCTGGCTCCACAAGCTAGAGGACTTCCCAGTGGCTCCAGAGTGGGTGGCAAGGGCATGTGAGTTGGAGGGTGCTCAGAAGCCACAGGGGAGACTTGAGTGTGGTTGGGTGCAGGTGTGCCAATATGTGTGGGTGTGTGCGCATGTGTGCGAGTGTGTTTTAGTGTGTGTGAGAGTGTGCGTGAGTGCGGGCGTGCGAGTGTGTATGGGTGTGTGCGGGTGTGTGTGTGTGTGTGTGTGCGGGCATGTGCGTGTGTGTTTTGGTGGGGGTAGGTGTGTGTGTGTGTGTGTAGGCGTGTATGTGTATCTGCGGGTGTGTGCGGGTGTGTATAGGATTGTGTGTGTGTGTGGGGTGTGTGTGGGTGTGTGCGGCTGTGTGTGAATGTGTGTGGGTGTGTGCTAGTGTCTTTGGGTGTGTGTGAGTGGGTTTGGGTGTGTGCATGCGTGTGTTAGAGTGAGTGGGACTGTGCAGGGTGTGCAGGTGGGTTCGGGTGTGTGTGGATGTGTGCAGGAGTGTGCAAGTATATGCGGGTATGTGTGGTTGTGTGCAGGTTGTGTGTGTGATTGGGTGTGTTTGGGTTTGTGTGGGTGTTTGTTAGTGTGTGCGAGAGTGTGTGGGTGTGTATGAGTCTGTGTGGGTCTGTGAGAGTGTGTGTGAGTGCAAGTGCGTGTGTGCGGGTGCTTGAGGTTGTGCGCCTGTGCGAGAGGGTGAGTGGTTGTGTGCAGGTGTGTGAGGGTGTGGGTGTGAGGGTGTGTGTGAGTGTGTGCAGGTGTGTGAGGGTGAGTGGGTGTGTGCAGGTGTGTGCGTATGTGTGCGGGTGTGTGTGAGTGTGTGTGAGTGTGTTTGTGTGTGCGAGTGTCTATGGGTGTTTGTGGGTGTGTGCGGTTGAGTGCGACTGTGTGCAGGTGTGTGCGCGTGTGTATGTGTGTGTGCAGGTGAGTGTGGGTATGTGGGTGTGTGCGGGTGTGTGCGTGTGTGTATAGGTTTCTGTGTGTGTGTGCGGGTGTGTGTGGGTGCGCTCCCCGGGTGGGCTGAATGTCATGACTGTGTTAGGGGAGAGAAGGCCCAAAGAGGCCTTCAGGGAGCTGCCATGGCATAGCAGTGCTCAGGAAAGAGCACCCTTCTTTCTTTAGGCTGGAGGCACACTCGAGTTTCTGCTTGAGGCAGAGGGACGGCAGAGAGGCCATCACTGGCTGAAGGCAAAGCAGAGAGATTTTCGGTGGAGCGATGGCTCCATCTGCTGGCTGACAAGCGTGGAAGGCGAAGCCTCGCTCCAACTGAGTTCCTGAGGAAGGTCCCAAGCAGGAGGCACTCTGGCTCCACAAGCTAGAGGGTCCTGCTTAGGACTTCCCAGTGGCTCCAGAGTGGATGGCAAGGGCATGTGGGTTGGAGGGTGCTCGGAAGCCGCAGGGGAGGCTTTGGGCACCCAGTGCTCTGTGACGAAACACGCTGCAGGCCCGAGCATCCATGAACTCCTCCAAGGTTTTGGAGCAGGAAATCTGTCCTTAGCAGAAGGCTTCCTGCAAAGGCCTGCAGGCCTTTCTGGGTGGCTAAGCTGCAGCTCCCTTGCAGGCTGCTGGTCCAGGGGCCTGTGTCCCTTGGTCTAAAGTGCTGTAGGAGGAGCTCCTAGCAAGGGGAGAGCAAGCACCTTGTTTCCCTTGAAGAGACTGGCTTGTACATGGGGAGGCCTGCCAGCAGCGAAGACAGCGCAGGCAGCATGGGGGTTTGGCAGGCAGCTAAGAGGCTGCAGGAGTCCTGCATGAAATAGGGGTCATGACTGGTTTCTCCTCAAGGCCCAATGGCAACGTGCACACACAGCCTCTGGACCTGCAGCTCCCGAGCAGTGCAAGAGACCCCCAGGCAGCACCCTGGGGCCTCCTCGGATGAGCTGTGCTCCATAGAGGGCCTGCCTGCTGGCAATGGCCTAGGCCACCCCAGGCCCTAGAGAGGCCCGGCTGAGCCTGGGATGGGCCCTGCCCTCGCAGTGCTCAGGGAAAACCCGTGTTTGAGGCCAGGCTGCAGGCACATTCAATGTTGTGTCTGCTGCAGAGAGACTTCAGCTAGGACTTCCAGGGGGAATGTGAAGCGCTGTGGTTTTTACCTGCAATCCATGTGCCTCACTTGGGGTGCCCGGCCCATCCGTCCCACACTCCTTGGATGTGTGTTCCTCAGACAGCTGGACAGCTGGGGAAGTGGACCTCCCCCAGCAAGGGAGACCTGCCTAGAACATTGCTCTGTGTACAAAGAGGATTCGCTGTGCCTCTGGCACTGGGGAGAGACTTTCTGCACCCAGGAGACACTTGGCACACACAGCGTTTCCCCATGGAAAGTGGTGTGAAAAAGAGCACCCGCCGGGGCTGCATGGCCCTCTGCGGTAGAAGCCCTCCACGCAGCAGGCTGTCATGGACTCGGCTGCAGGCCTTTGTGGCTGGAGAGACTGCAGCTCCTCTGGAGGCTCTGGGCCAATTTTCACTCACCTTCGAGTGCAATAGGCTTGTGGGTTAAGGTGCTTGCAAAGGAAGGCAAGCAGCCTGCTCCTTTCCATTAGGAACACGTGTGGTGAGAGGCTTGGCAGCAGAGAAGAACAAAGAGGGGCAGCCAAGGAGGGGATTTGCATGCAGCTGGGTGGCCCCCAAATCTCCTGTTTCCCAAGCAGGGAATGCCTGCTGTGCCCATCAGTGCCCATTTCTAAGTGGGCACCCAGCCTCTGGATCTGCCCTTTCCCAGCCCTGAAAACACACACAGGCCACACCCTGAGCCCTTCCAACTGTGAACTTTGCTCCCTGTGAGGGCTGAATGCCACATCTGGCTAAGGTGGGAGAAGGCCCGAGGAGGCCTTGGGGGACCTGCCAAGACATAGCAGTGCTCAGCAATGAGCACTCTGCTTTCTTTTGGCTGGACGCACATTCCAGTTTCTGCTTGAGGCCCGGAGAGGTCAGATAGGCGATCCCCGGGGGAAGGCAGAGCAGAGGGTTTTTCGGTGGAGCGTTGGCTCCCTCTGCTGGCTGTCAAGCGTGGAAGGCTAAGCCTTGCTCCAGCTGAGTTCCTGAGCAAGTTTCCAAGCAGGAGGCACTCTGGCTCCACAAGCTAGAGGACTTCCCAGTGGCTCCAGAGTGGGTGGCAAGGGCATGTGAGATGGAGGGTGCTCAGAAGCCACAGGGGAGACTTGAGTGTGGTTGGGTGCAGGTGTGCCAATATGTGTGGGTGTGTGCGCATGTGTGCGAGTGTGTTTTAGTGTGTGTGAGAGTGTGCGTGAGTGCGGGCATGCGAGTGTGTATGGGTGTGTGCGGGTGTGTGTGTGTGTGCGGGCATGTGCGTGTGTGTTTTGGTGGGGGTAGGTGTGTGTGTGTGTGTGTAGGCGTGTATGTGTATCTGCGGGTGTGTGCGGGTGTGTATAGGATTGTGTGTGTGTGTGGGGTGTGTGTGGGTGTGTGCGGCTGTGTGTGAATGTGTGTGGGTGTGTGCTAGTGTCTTTGGGTGTGTGTGAGTGGGTTTGGGTGTGTGCATGCGTGTGTTAGAGTGAGTGGGACTGTGCAGGGTGTGCAGGTGGGTTCGGGTGTGTGTGGATGTGTGCAGGAGTGTGCAAGTATATGCGGGTATGTGTGGTTGTGTGCAGGTTGTGTGTGTGATTGGGTGTGTTTGGGTTTGTGTGGGTGTTTGTTAGTGTGTGCGAGAGTGTGTGGGTGTGTATGAGTCTGTGTGGGTCTGTGAGAGTGTGTGTGAGTGCAAGTGCGTGTGTGCGGGTGCTTGAGGTTGTGCGCCTGTGCGAGAGGGTGAGTGGTTGTGTGCAGGTGTGTGAGGGTGTGGGTGTGAGGGTGTGTGTGAGTGTGTGCAGGTGTGTGAGGGTGAGTGGGTGTGTGCAGGTGTGTGCGTATGTGTGCAGGTGTGTGTGAGTGTGTGTGAGTGTGTTTGTGTGTGCGAGTGTCTATGGGTGTTTGTGGGTGTGTGCGGTTGAGTGCAACTGTGTGCAGGTGTGTGCGCGTGTGTATGTGTGTGTGCAGGTGAGTGTGGGTATGTGGGTGTGTGCAGGTGTGTGCGTGTGTGTATAGGTTTCTGTGTGTGTGTGCGGGTGTGTGTGGGTGCGCTCCCCGGGTGGGCTGAATGTCATGACTGTGTTAGGGGAGAGAAGGCCCAAAGAGGCCTTCAGGGAGCTGCCATGGCATAGCAGTGCTCAGGAAAGAGCACCCTTCTTTCTTTAGGCTGGAGGCACACTCGAGTTTCTGCTTGAGGCAGAGGGACGGCAGAGAGGCCATCACTGGCTGAAGGCAAAGCAGAGAGATTTTCGGTGGAGCGATGGCTCCATCTGCTGGCTGACAAGCGTGGAAGGCGAAGCCTCGCTCCAACTGAGTTCCTGAGGAAGGTCCCAAGCAGGAGGCACTCTGGCTCCACAAGCTAGAGGGTCCTGCTTAGGACTTCCCAGTGGCTCCAGAGTGGATGGCAAGGGCATGTGGGTTGGAGGGTGCTCGGAAGCCGCAGGGGAGGCTTTGGGTACCCAGTGCTCTGTGACGAAACATGCTGCAGGCCCGAGCATCCATGAACTCCTCCAAGGTTTTGGAGCAGGAAATCTGTCCTTAGCAGAAGGCTTCCTGCAAAGGCCTGCAGGCCTTTCTGGGTGGCTAAGCTGCAGCTCCCTTGCAGGCTGCTGGTCCAGGGGCCTGTGTCCCTTGGTCTAAAGTGCTGTAGGAGGAGCTCCTAGCAAGAGGAGAGCAAGCACCTTGTTTCCCTTGAAGAGACTGGCTTGTACATGGGGAGGCCTGCCAGCAGCGAAGACAGCGCAGGCAGCATGGGGGTTTGGCAGGCAGCTAAGAGGCTGCAGGAGTCCTGCATGAAATAGGGGTCATGACTGGTTTCTCCTCAAGGCCCAATGGCAACGTGCACACACAGCCTCTGGACCTGCAGCTCCCGAGCAGTGCAAGAGACCCCCAGGCAGCACCCTGGGGCCTCCTCGGATGAGCTGTGCTCCATAGAGGGCCTGCCTGCTGGCAATGGCCTAGGCCACCCCAGGCCCTAGAGAGGCCCGGCTGAGCCTGGGATGGGCCCTGCCCGCGCAGTGCTCAGGGAAAACCCATGTTTGAGGCCAGGCTGCAGGCACATTCAATGTTGTGTCTGCTGCAGAGAGACTTCAGCTAGGACTTCCAGGGGGAATGTGAAGCGCTGTGGTTTTTACCTGCAATCCATGTGCCTCACTTGGGGTGCCCGGCCCATCCGTCCCACACTCCTTGGATGTGTGTTCCTCAGACAGCTGGACAGCTGGGGAAGTGGACCTCCCCCAGCAAGGGAGACCTGCCTAGAACATTGCTCTGTGTACAAAGAGGATTCGCTGTGCCTCTGGCACTGGGGAGAGACTTTCTGCACCCAGGAGACACTTGGCACACACAGCGTTTCCCCATGGAAAGTGGTGTGAAAAAGAGCACCCGCCGGGGCTGCATGGCCCTCTGCGGTAGAAGCCCTCCACGCAGCAGGCTGTCATGGACTCGGCTGCAGGCCTTTGTGGCTGGAGAGACTGCAGCTCCTCTGGAGGCTCTGGGCCAATTTTCACTCACCTTCGAGTGCAATAGGCTTGTGGGTTAAGGTGCTTGCAAAGGAAGGCAAGCAGCCTGCTCCTTTCCATTAGGAACACGTGTGGTGAGAGGCTTGGCAGCAGAGAAGAACAAAGAGGGGCAGCCAAGGAGGGGATTTGCATGCAGCTGGGTGGCCCCCAAATCTCCTGTTTCCCAAGCAGGGAATGCCTGCTGTGCCCATCAGTGCCCATTTCTAAGTGGGCACCCAGCCTCTGGATCTGCCCTTTCCCAGCCCTGAAAACACACGCAGGCCACACCCTGAGCCCTTCCAACTGTGAACTTTGCTCCCTGTGAGGGCTGAATGCCACATCTGGCTAAGGTGGGAGAAGGCCCGAGGAGGCCTTGGGGGACCTGCCAAGACATAGCAGTGCTCAGCAATGAGCACTCTGCTTTCTTTTGGCTGGACGCACATTCCAGTTTCTGCTTGAGGCCCGGAGAGGTCAGATAGGCGATCCCCGGGGGAAGGCAGAGCAGAGGGTTTTTCGGTGGAGCGTTGGCTCCCTCTGCTGGCCGTCAAGTGTGGAAGGCTAAGCCTTGCTCCAGCTGAGTTCCTGAGCAAGTTTCCAAGCAGGAGGCACTCTGGCTCCACAAGCTAGAGGACTTCCCAGTGGCTCCAGAGTGGGTGGCAAGGGCATGTGAGTTGGAGGGTGCTCAGAAGCCACAGGGGAGACTTGAGTGTGGTTGGGTGCAGGTGTGCCAATATGTGTGGGTGTGTGCGCATGTGTGCGAGTGTGTTTTAGTGTGTGTGAGAGTGTGCGTGAGTGCGGGCGTGCGAGTGTGTATGGGTGTGTGCGTGTGTGTGTGTGTGTGTGCGGGCATGTGCGTGTGTGTTTTGGTGGGGGTAGGTGTGTGTGTGTGTGTAGGCGTGTATGTGTATCTGCGGGTGTGTGCGGGTGTGTATAGGATTGTGTGTGTGTGTGGGGTGTGTGTGGGTGTGTGCGGCTGTGTGTGAATGTGTGTGGGTGTGTGCTAGTGTCTTTGGGTGTGTGTGAGTGGGTTTGGGTGTGTGCATGCGTGTGTTAGAGTGAGTGGGACTGTGCAGGGTGTGCAGGTGGGTTCGGGTGTGTGTGGATGTGTGCAGGAGTGTGCAAGTATATGCGGGTATGTGTGGTTGTGTGCAGGTTGTGTGTGTGATTGGGTGTGTTTGGGTTTGTGTGGGTGTTTGTTAGTGTGTGCGAGAGTGTGTGGGTGTGTATGAGTCTGTGTGGGTCTGTGAGAGTGTGTGTGAGTGCAAGTGCGTGTGTGCAGGTGCTTGAGGTTGTGCGCCTGTGCGAGAGGGTGAGTGGTTGTGTGCAGGTGTGTGAGGGTGTGGGTGTGAGGGTGTGTGTGAGTGTGTGCAGGTGTGTGAGGGTGAGTGGGTGTGTGCAGGTGTGTGCGTATGTGTGCAGGTGTGTGTGAGTGTGTGTGAGTGTGTTTGTGTGTGCGAGTGTCTATGGGTGTTTGTGGGTGTGTGCGGTTGAGTGCAACTGTGTGCAGGTGTGTGCGCGTGTGTATGTGTGTGTGCAGGTGAGTGTGGGTATGTGGGTGTGTGCGGGTGTGTGCGTGTGTGTATAGGTTTCTGTGTGTGTGTGCGGGTGTGTGTGGGTGCGCTCCCCGGGTGGGCTGAATGTCATGACTGTGTTAGGGGAGAGAAGGCCCAAAGAGGCCTTCAGGGAGCTGCCATGGCATAGCAGTGCTCAGGAAAGAGCACCCTTCTTTCTTTAGGCTGGAGGCACACTCGAGTTTCTGCTTGAGGCAGAGGGACGGCAGAGAGGCCATCACTGGCTGAAGGCAAAGCAGAGAGATTTTTGGTGGAGCGATGGCTCCATCTGCTGGCTGACAAGCGTGGAAGGCGAAGCCTCGCTCCAACTGAGTTCCTGAGGAAGGTCCCAAGCAGGAGGCACTCTGGCTCCACAAGCTAGAGGGTCCTGCTTAGGACTTCCCAGTGGCTCCAGAGTGGATGGCAAGGGCATGTGGGTTGGAGGGTGCTCAGGAGCCGCAGGGGAGGCTTTGGGTACCCAGTGCTCTGTGACGAAACACGCTGCAGGCCTGAGCATCCATGAACTCCTCCAAGGTTTTGGAGCAGGAAATCTGTCCTTAGCAGAAGGCTTCCTGCAAAGGCCTGCAGGCCTTTCTGGGTGGCTAAGCTGCAGCTCCCTTGCAGGCTGCTGGTCCAGGGGCCTGTGTCCCTTGGTCTAAAGTGCTGTAGGAGGAGCTCCTAGCAAGAGGAGAGCAAGCACCTTGTTTCCCTTGAAGAGACTGGCTTGTACATGGGGAGGCCTGCCAGCAGCGAAGACAGCGCAGGCAGCATGGGGGTTTGGCAGGCAGCTAAGAGGCTGCAGGAGTCCTGCATGAAATAGGGGTCATGACTGGTTTCTCCTCAAGGCCCAATGGCAACGTGCACACACAGCCTCTGGACCTGCAGCTCCCGAGCAGTGCAAGAGACCCCCAGGCAGCACCCTGGGGCCTCCTCGGATGAGCTGTGCTCCATAGAGGGCCTGCCTGCTGGCAATGGCCTAGGCCACCCCAGGCCCTAGAGAGGCCCGGCTGAGCCTGGGATGGGCCCTGCCCGCGCAGTGCTCAGGGAAAACCCGTGTTTGAGGCCAGGCTGCAGGCACATTCAATGTTGTGTCTGCTGCAGAGAGACTTCAGCTAGGACTTCCAGGGGGAATGTGAAGCGCTGTGGTTTTTACCTGCAATCCATGTGCCTCACTTGGGGTGCCCGGCCCATCCGTCCCACACTCCTTGGATGTGTGTTCCTCAGACAGCTGGACAGCTGGGGAAGTGGACCTCCCCCAGCAAGGGAGACCTGCCTAGAACATTGCTCTGTGTACAAAGAGGATTCGCTGTGCCTCTGGCACTGGGGAGAGACTTTCTGCACCCAGGAGACACTTGGCACACACAGCGTTTCCCCATGGAAAGTGGTGTGAAAAAGAGCACCCGCCGGGGCTGCATGGCCCTCTGCGGTAGAAGCCCTCCACGCAGCAGGCTGTCATGGACTCGGCTGCAGGCCTTTGTGGCTGGAGAGACTGCAGCTCCTCTGGAGGCTCTGGGCCAATTTTCACTCACCTTCGAGTGCAATAGGCTTGTGGGTTAAGGTGCTTGCAAAGGAAGGCAAGCAGCCTGCTCCTTTCCATTAGGAACACGTGTGGTGAGAGGCTTGGCAGCAGAGAAGAACAAAGAGGGGCAGCCAAGGAGGGGATTTGCATGCAGCTGGGTGGCCCCCAAATCTCCTGTTTCCCAAGCAGGGAATGCCTGCTGTGCCCATCAGTGCCCATTTCTAAGTGGGCACCCAGCCTCTGGATCTGCCCTTTCCCAGCCCTGAAAACACACGCAGGCCACACCCTGAGCCCTTCCAACTGTGAACTTTGCTCCCTGTGAGGGCTGAATGCCACATCTGGCTAAGGTGGGAGAAGGCCCGAGGAGGCCTTGGGGGACCTGCCAAGACATAGCAGTGCTCAGCAATGAGCACTCTGCTTTCTTTTGGCTGGACGCACATTCCAGTTTCTGCTTGAGGCCCGGAGAGGTCAGATAGGCGATCCCCGGGGGAAGGCAGAGCAGAGGGTTTTTCGGTGGAGCGTTGGCTCCCTCTGCTGGCCGTCAAGTGTGGAAGGCTAAGCCTTGCTCCAGCTGAGTTCCTGAGCAAGTTTCCAAGCAGGAGGCACTCTGGCTCCACAAGCTAGAGGACTTCCCAGTGGCTCCAGAGTGGGTGGCAAGGGCATGTGAGTTGGAGGGTGCTCAGAAGCCACAGGGGAGACTTGAGTGTGGTTGGGTGCAGGTGTGCCAATATGTGTGGGTGTGTGCGCATGTGTGCGAGTGTGTTTTAGTGTGTGTGAGAGTGTGCGTGAGTGCGGGCGTGCGAGTGTGTATGGGTGTGTGCGTGTGTGTGTGTGTGTGTGCGGGCATGTGCGTGTGTGTTTTGGTGGGGGTAGGTGTGTGTGTGTGTGTGTAGGCGTGTATGTGTATCTGCGGGTGTGTGCGGGTGTGTATAGGATTGTGTGTGTGTGTGGGGTGTGTGTGGGTGTGTGCGGCTGTGTGTGAATGTGTGTGGGTGTGTGCTAGTGTCTTTGGGTGTGTGTGAGTGGGTTTGGGTGTGTGCATGCGTGTGTTAGAGTGAGTGGGACTGTGCAGGGTGTGCAGGTGGGTTCGGGTGTGTGTGGATGTGTGCAGGAGTGTGCAAGTATATGCGGGTATGTGTGGTTGTGTGCAGGTTGTGTGTGTGATTGGGTGTGTTTGGGTTTGTGTGGGTGTTTGTTAGTGTGTGCGAGAGTGTGTGGGTGTGTATGAGTCTGTGTGGGTCTGTGAGAGTGTGTGTGAGTGCAAGTGCGTGTGTGCAGGTGCTTGAGGTTGTGCGCCTGTGCGAGAGGGTGAGTGGTTGTGTGCAGGTGTGTGAGGGTGTGGGTGTGAGGGTGTGTGTGAGTGTGTGCAGGTGTGTGAGGGTGAGTGGGTGTGTGCAGGTGTGTGCGTATGTGTGCAGGTGTGTGTGAGTGTGTGTGAGTGTGTTTGTGTGTGCGAGTGTCTATGGGTGTTTGTGGGTGTGTGCGGTTGAGTGCAACTGTGTGCAGGTGTGTGCGCGTGTGTATGTGTGTGTGCAGGTGAGTGTGGGTATGTGGGTGTGTGCGGGTGTGTGCGTGTGTGTATAGGTTTCTGTGTGTGTGTGCGGGTGTGTGTGGGTGCGCTCCCCGGGTGGGCTGAATGTCATGACTGTGTTAGGGGAGAGAAGGCCCAAAGAGGCCTTCAGGGAGCTGCCATGGCATAGCAGTGCTCAGGAAAGAGCACCCTTCTTTCTTTAGGCTGGAGGCACACTCGAGTTTCTGCTTGAGGCAGAGGGACGGCAGAGAGGCCATCACTGGCTGAAGGCAAAGCAGAGAGATTTTCGGTGGAGCGATGGCTCCATCTGCTGGCTGACAAGCGTGGAAGGCGAAGCCTCGCTCCAACTGAGTTCCTGAGGAAGGTCCCAAGCAGGAGGCACTCTGGCTCCACAAGCTAGAGGGTCCTGCTTAGGACTTCCCAGTGGCTCCAGAGTGGATGGCAAGGGCATGTGGGTTGGAGGGTGCTCGGAAGCCGCAGGGGAGGCTTTGGGTACCCAGTGCTCTGTGACGAAACACGCTGCAGGCCCGAGCATCCATGAACTCCTCCAAGGTTTTGGAGCAGGAAATCTGTCCTTAGCAGAAGGCTTCTTGCAAAGGCCTGCAGGCCTTTCTGGGTGGCTAAGCTGCAGCTCCCTTGCAGGCTGCTGGTCCAGGGGCCTGTGTCCCTTGGTCTAAAGTGCTGTAGGAGGAGCTCCTAGCAAGAGGAGAGCAAGCACCTTGTTTCCCTTGAAGAGACTGGCTTGTACATGGGGAGGCCTGCCAGCAGCGAAGACAGCGCAGGCAGCATGGGGGTTTGGCAGGCAGCTAAGAGGCTGCAGGAGTCCTGCATGAAATAGGGGTCATGACTGGTTTCTCCTCAAGGCCCAATGGCAACGTGCACACACAGCCTCTGGACCTGCAGCTCCCGAGCAGTGCAAGAGACCCCCAGGCAGCACCCTGGGGCCTCCTCGGATGAGCTGTGCTCCATAGAGGGCCTGCCTGCTGGCAATGGCCTAGGCCACCCCAGGCCCTAGAGAGGCCCGGCTGAGCCTGGGATGGGCCCTGCCCGCGCAGTGCTCAGGGAAAACCCGTGTTTGAGGCCAGGCTGCAGGCACATTCAATGTTGTGTCTGCTGCAGAGAGACTTCAGCTAGGACTTCCAGGGGGAATGTGAAGCGCTGTGGTTTTTACCTGCAATCCATGTGCCTCACTTGGGGTGCCCGGCCCATCCGTCCCACACTCCTTGGATGTGTGTTCCTCAGACAGCTGGACAGCTGGGGAAGTGGACCTCCCCCAGCAAGGGAGACCTGCCTAGAACATTGCTCTGTGTACAAAGAGGATTCGCTGTGCCTCTGGCACTGGGGAGAGACTTTCTGCACCCAGGAGACACTTGGCACACACAGCGTTTCCCCATGGAAAGTGGTGTGAAAAAGAGCACCCGCCGGGGCTGCATGGCCCTCTGCGGTAGAAGCCCTCCACGCAGCAGGCTGTCATGGACTCGGCTGCAGGCCTTTGTGGCTGGAGAGACTGCAGCTCCTCTGGAGGCTCTGGGCCAATTTTCACTCACCTTCGAGTGCAATAGGCTTGTGGGTTAAGGTGCTTGCAAAGGAAGGCAAGCAGCCTGCTCCTTTCCATTAGGAACACGTGTGGTGAGAGGCTTGGCAGCAGAGAAGAACAAAGAGGGGCAGCCAAGGAGGGGATTTGCATGCAGCTGGGTGGCCCCCAAATCTCCTGTTTCCCAAGCAGGGAATGCCTGCTGTGCCCATCAGTGCCCATTTCTAAGTGGGCACCCAGCCTCTGGATCTGCCCTTTCCCAGCCCTGAAAACACACGCAGGCCACACCCTGAGCCCTTCCAACTGTGAACTTTGCTCCCTGTGAGGGCTGAATGCCACATCTGGCTAAGGTGGGAGAAGGCCCGAGGAGGCCTTGGGGGACCTGCCAAGACATAGCAGTGCTCAGCAATGAGCACTCTGCTTTCTTTTGGCTGGACGCACATTCCAGTTTCTGCTTGAGGCCCGGAGAGGTCAGATAGGCGATCCCCGGGGGAAGGCAGAGCAGAGGGTTTTTCGGTGGAGCGTTGGCTCCCTCTGCTGGCCGTCAAGTGTGGAAGGCTAAGCCTTGCTCCAGCTGAGTTCCTGAGCAAGTTTCCAAGCAGGAGGCACTCTGGCTCCACAAGCTAGAGGACTTCCCAGTGGCTCCAGAGTGGGTGGCAAGGGCATGTGAGTTGGAGGGTGCTCAGAAGCCACAGGGGAGACTTGAGTGTGGTTGGGTGCAGGTGTGCCAATATGTGTGGGTGTGTGTGCATGTGTGCGAGTGTGTTTTAGTGTGTGTGAGAGTGTGCGTGAGTGCGGGCGTGCGAGTGTGTATGGGTGTGTGCGTGTGTGTGTGTGTGTGTGCGGGCATGTGCGTGTGTGTTTTGGTGGGGGTAGGTGTGTGTGTGTGTGTGTAGGCGTGTATGTGTATCTGCGGGTGTGTGCGGGTGTGTATAGGATTGTGTGTGTGTGTGGGGTGTGTGTGGGTGTGTGCGGCTGTGTGTGAATGTGTGTGGGTGTGTGCTAGTGTCTTTGGGTGTGTGTGAGTGGGTTTGGGTGTGTGCATGCGTGTGTTAGAGTGAGTGGGACTGTGCAGGGTGTGCAGGTGGGTTCGGGTGTGTGTGGATGTGTGCAGGAGTGTGCAAGTATATGCGGGTATGTGTGGTTGTGTGCAGGTTGTGTGTGTGATTGGGTGTGTTTGGGTTTGTGTGGGTGTTTGTTAGTGTGTGCGAGAGTGTGTGGGTGTGTATGAGTCTGTGTGGGTCTGTGAGAGTGTGTGTGAGTGCAAGTGCGTGTGTGCAGGTGCTTGAGGTTGTGCGCCTGTGCGAGAGGGTGAGTGGTTGTGTGCAGGTGTGTGAGGGTGTGGGTGTGAGGGTGTGTGTGAGTGTGTGCAGGTGTGTGAGGGTGAGTGGGTGTGTGCAGGTGTGTGCGTATGTGTGCAGGTGTGTGTGAGTGTGTGTGAGTGTGTTTGTGTGTGCGAGTGTCTATGGGTGTTTGTGGGTGTGTGCGGTTGAGTGCAACTGTGTGCAGGTGTGTGCGCGTGTGTATGTGTGTGTGCAGGTGAGTGTGGGTATGTGGGTGTGTGCGGGTGTGTGCGTGTGTGTATAGGTTTCTGTGTGTGTGTGCGGGTGTGTGTGGGTGCGCTCCCCGGGTGGGCTGAATGTCATGACTGTGTTAGGGGAGAGAAGGCCCAAAGAGGCCTTCAGGGAGCTGCCATGGCATAGCAGTGCTCAGGAAAGAGCACCCTTCTTTCTTTAGGCTGGAGGCACACTCGAGTTTCTGCTTGAGGCAGAGGGACGGCAGAGAGGCCATCACTGGCTGAAGGCAAAGCAGAGAGATTTTCGGTGGAGCGATGGCTCCATCTGCTGGCTGACAAGCGTGGAAGGCGAAGCCTCGCTCCAACTGAGTTCCTGAGGAAGGTCCCAAGCAGGAGGCACTCTGGCTCCACAAGCTAGAGGGTCCTGCTTAGGACTTCCCAGTGGCTCCAGAGTGGATGGCAAGGGCATGTGGGTTGGAGGGTGCTCGGAAGCCGCAGGGGAGGCTTTGGGTACCCAGTGCTCTGTGACGAAACACGCTGCAGGCCCGAGCATCCATGAACTCCTCCAAGGTTTTGGAGCAGGAAATCTGTCCTTAGCAGAAGGCTTCCTGCAAAGGCCTGCAGGCCTTTCTGGGTGGCTAAGCTGCAGCTCCCTTGCAGGCTGCTGGTCCAGGGGCCTGTGTCCCTTGGTCTAAAGTGCTGTAGGAGGAGCTCCTAGCAAGAGGAGAGCAAGCACCTTGTTTCCCTTGAAGAGACTGGCTTGTACATGGGGAGGCCTGCCAGCAGCGAAGACAGCGCAGGCAGCATGGGGGTTTGGCAGGCAGCTAAGAGGCTGCAGGAGTCCTGCATGAAATAGGGGTCATGACTGGTTTCTCCTCAAGGCCCAATGGCAACGTGCACACACAGCCTCTGGACCTGCAGCTCCCGAGCAGTGCAAGAGACCCCCAGGCAGCACCCTGGGGCCTCCTCGGATGAGCTGTGCTCCATAGAGGGCCTGCCTGCTGGCAATGGCCTAGGCCACCCCAGGCCCTAGAGAGGCCCGGCTGAGCCTGGGATGGGCCCTGCCCGCGCAGTGCTCAGGGAAAACCCGTGTTTGAGGCCAGGCTGCAGGCACATTCAATGTTGTGTCTGCTGCAGAGAGACTTCAGCTAGGACTTCCAGGGGGAATGTGAAGCGCTGTGGTTTTTACCTGCAATCCATGTGCCTCACTTGGGGTGCCCGGCCCATCCGTCCCACACTCCTTGGATGTGTGTTCCTCAGACAGCTGGACAGCTGGGGAAGTGGACCTCCCCCAGCAAGGGAGACCTGCCTAGAACATTGCTCTGTGTACAAAGAGGATTCGCTGTGCCTCTGGCACTGGGGAGAGACTTTCTGCACCCAGGAGACACTTGGCACACACAGCGTTTCCCCATGGAAAGTGGTGTGAAAAAGAGCACCCGCCGGGGCTGCATGGCCCTCTGCGGTAGAAGCCCTCCACGCAGCAGGCTGTCATGGACTCGGCTGCAGGCCTTTGTGGCTGGAGAGACTGCAGCTCCTCTGGAGGCTCTGGGCCAATTTTCACTCACCTTCGAGTGCAATAGGCTTGTGGGTTAAGGTGCTTGCAAAGGAAGGCAAGCAGCCTGCTCCTTTCCATTAGGAACACGTGTGGTGAGAGGCTTGGCAGCAGAGAAGAACAAAGAGGGGCAGCCAAGGAGGGGATTTGCATGCAGCTGGGTGGCCCCCAAATCTCCTGTTTCCCAAGCAGGGAATGCCTGCTGTGCCCATCAGTGCCCATTTCTAAGTGGGCACCCAGCCTCTGGATCTGCCCTTTCCCAGCCCTGAAAACACACGCAGGCCACACCCTGAGCCCTTCCAACTGTGAACTTTGCTCCCTGTGAGGGCTGAATGCCACATCTGGCTAAGGTGGGAGAAGGCCCGAGGAGGCCTTGGGGGACCTGCCAAGACATAGCAGTGCTCAGCAATGAGCACTCTGCTTTCTTTTGGCTGGACGCACATTCCAGTTTCTGCTTGAGGCCCGGAGAGGTCAGATAGGCGATCCCCGGGGGAAGGCAGAGCAGAGGGTTTTTCGGTGGAGCGTTGGCTCCCTCTGCTGGCCGTCAAGCGTGGAAGGCTAAGCCTTGCTCCAGCTGAGTTCCTGAGCAAGTTTCCAAGCAGGAGGCACTCTGGCTCCACAAGCTAGAGGACTTCCCAGTGGCTCCAGAGTGGGTGGCAAGGGCATGTGAGTTGGAGGGTGCTCAGAAGCCACAGGGGAGACTTGAGTGTGGTTGGGTGCAGGTGTGCCAATATGTGTGGGTGTGTGCGCATGTGTGCGAGTGTGTTTTAGTGTGTGTGAGAGTGTGCGTGAGTGCGGGCGTGCGAGTGTGTATGGGTGTGTGCGGGTGTGTGTGTGTGTGTGTGTGTGCAGGCATGTGCGTGTGTGTTTTGGTGGGGGTAGGTGTGTGTGTGTGTGTGTAGGCGTGTATGTGTATCTGCGGGTGTGTGCGGGTGTGTATAGGATTGTGTGTGTGTGTGGGGTGTGTGTGGGTGTGTGCGGCTGTGTGTGAATGTGTGTGGGTGTGTGCTAGTGTCTTTGGGTGTGTGTGAGTGGGTTTGGGTGTGTGCATGCATGTGTTAGAGTGAGTGGGACTGTGCAGGGTGTGCAGGTGGGTTCGGGTGTGTGTGGATGTGTGCAGGAGTGTGCAAGTATATGCGGGTATGTGTGGTTGTGTGCAGGTTGTGTGTGTGATTGGGTGTGTTTGGGTTTGTGTGGGTGTTTGTTAGTGTGTGCGAGAGTGTGTGGGTGTGTATGAGTCTGTGTGGGTCTGTGAGAGTGTGTGTGAGTGCAAGTGCGTGTGTGCGGGTGCTTGAGGTTGTGCGCCTGTGCGAGAGGGTGAGTGGTTGTGTGCAGGTGTGTGAGGGTGTGGGTGTGAGGGTGTGTGTGAGTGTGTGCAGGTGTGTGAGGGTGAGTGGGTGTGTGCAGGTGTGTGCGTATGTGTGCGGGTGTGTGTGAGTGTGTGTGAGTGTGTTTGTGTGTGCGAGTGTCTATGGGTGTTTGTGGGTGTGTGCGGTTGAGTGCGACTGTGTGCAGGTGTGTGCGCGTGTGTATGTGTGTGTGCAGGTGAGTGTGGGTATGTGGGTGTGTGCGGGTGTGTGCGTGTGTGTATAGGTTTCTGTGTGTGTGTGCGGGTGTGTGTGGGTGCGCTCCCCGGGTGGGCTGAATGTCATGACTGTGTTAGGGGAGAGAAGGCCCAAAGAGGCCTTCAGGGAGCTGCCATGGCATAGCAGTGCTCAGGAAAGAGCACCCTTCTTTCTTTAGGCTGGAGGCACACTCGAGTTTCTGCTTGAGGCAGAGGGACGGCAGAGAGGCCATCACTGGCTGAAGGCAAAGCAGAGAGATTTTCGGTGGAGCGATGGCTCCATCTGCTGGCTGACAAGCGTGGAAGGCGAAGCCTCGCTCCAACTGAGTTCCTGAGGAAGGTCCCAAGCAGGAGGCACTCTGGCTCCACAAGCTAGAGGGTCCTGCTTAGGACTTCCCAGTGGCTCCAGAGTGGATGGCAAGGGCATGTGGGTTGGAGGGTGCTCGGAAGCCGCAGGGGAGGCTTTGGGCACCCAGTGCTCTGTGACGAAACACGCTGCAGGCCCGAGCATCCATGAACTCCTCCAAGGTTTTGGAGCAGGAAATCTGTCCTTAGCAGAAGGCTTCCTGCAAAGGCCTGCAGGCCTTTCTGGGTGGCTAAGCTGCAGCTCCCTTGCAGGCTGCTGGTCCAGGGGCCTGTGTCCCTTGGTCTAAAGTGCTGTAGGAGGAGCTCCTAGCAAGGGGAGAGCAAGCACCTTGTTTCCCTTGAAGAGACTGGCTTGTACATGGGGAGGCCTGCCAGCAGCGAAGACAGCGCAGGCAGCATGGGGGTTTGGCAGGCAGCTAAGAGGCTGCAGGAGTCCTGCATGAAATAGGGGTCATGACTGGTTTCTCCTCAAGGCCCAATGGCAACATGCACACACAGCCTCTGGACCTGCAGCTCCCGAGCAGTGCAAGAGACCCCCAGGCAGCACCCTGGGGCCTCCTCGGATGAGCTGTGCTCCATAGAGGGCCTGCCTGCTGGCAATGGCCTAGGCCACCCCAGGCCCTAGAGAGGCCCGGCTGAGCCTGGGATGGGCCCTGCCCGCGCAGTGCTCAGGGAAAACCCGTGTTTGAGGCCAGGCTGCAGGCACATTCAATGTTGTGTCTGCTGCAGAGAGACTTCAGCTAGGACTTCCAGGGGGAATGTGAAGCGCTGTGGTTTTTACCTGCAATCCATGTGCCTCACTTGGGGTGCCCGGCCCATCCGTCCCACACTCCTTGGATGTGTGTTCCTCAGACAGGTGGACAGCTGGGGAAGTGGACCTCCCCCAGCAAGGGAGACCTGCCTAGAACATTGCTCTGTGTACAAAGAGGATTCGCTGTGCCTCTGGCACTGGGGAGAGACTTTCTGCACCCAGGAGACACTTGGCACACACAGCGTTTCCCCATGGAAAGTGGTGTGAAAAAGAGCACCCGCCGGGGCTGCATGGCCCTCTGCGGTAGAAGCCCTCCACGCAGCAGGCTGTCATGGACTCGGCTGCAGGCCTTTGTGGCTGGAGAGACTGCAGCTCCTCTGGAGGCTCTGGGCCAATTTTCACTCACCTTCGAGTGCAATAGGCTTGTGGGTTAAGGTGCTTGCAAAGGAAGGCAAGCAGCCTGCTCCTTTCCATTAGGAACATGTGTGGTGAGAGGCTTGGCAGCAGAGAAGAACAAAGAGGGGCAGCCAAGGAGGGGATTTGCATGCAGCTGGGTGGCCCCCAAATCTCCTGTTTCCCAAGCAGGGAATGCCTGCTGTGCCCATCAGTGCCCATTTCTAAGTGGGCACCCAGCCTCTGGATCTGCCCTTTCCCAGCCCTGAAAACACACGCAGGCCACACCCTGAGCCCTTCCAACTGTGAACTTTGCTCCCTGTGAGGGCTGAATGCCACATCTGGCTAAGGTGGGAGAAGGCCCGAGGAGGCCTTGGGGGACCTGCCAAGACATAGCAGTGCTCAGCAATGAGCACTCTGCTTTCTTTTGGCTGGACGCACATTCCAGTTTCTGCTTGAGGCCCGGAGAGGTCAGATAGGCGATCCCCGGGGGAAGGCAGAGCAGAGGGTTTTTCGGTGGAGCGTTGGCTCCCTCTGCTGGCCGTCAAGCGTGGAAGGCTAAGCCTTGCTCCAGCTGAGTTCCTGAGCAAGTTTCCAAGCAGGAGGCACTCTGGCTCCACAAGCTAGAGGACTTCCCAGTGGCTCCAGAGTGGGTGGCAAGGGCATGAGAGTTGGAGGGTGCTCAGAAGCCACAGGGGAGACTTGAGTGTGGTTGGGTGCAGGTGTGCCAATATGTGTGGGTGTGTGCGCATGTGTGCGAGTGTGTTTTAGTGTGTGTGAGAGTGTGCGTGAGTGCGGGCGTGCGAGTGTGTATGGGTGTGTGCGGGTGTGTGTGTGTGTGTGCAGGCATGTGCGTGTGTGTTTTGGTGGGGGTAGGTGTGTGTGTGTGTGTGTAGGCGTGTATGTGTATCTGCGGGTGTGTGCGGGTGTGTATAGGATTGTGTGTGTGGGGGGGGTGTGTGTGGGTGTGTGCGGCTGTGTGTGAATGTGTGTGGGTGTGTGCTAGTGTCTTTGGGTGTGTGTGAGTGGGTTTGGGTGTGTGCATGCGTGTGTTAGAGTGAGTGGGACTGTGCAGGGTGTGCAGGTGGGTTCGGGTGTGTGTGGATGTGTGCAGGAGTGTGCAAGTATATGCGGGTATGTGTGGTTGTGTGCAGGTTGTGTGTGTGATTGGGTGTGTTTGGGTTTGTGTGGGTGTTTGTTAGTGTGTGCGAGAGTGTGTGGGTGTGTATGAGTCTGTGTGGGTCTGTGAGAGTGTGTGTGAGTGCAAGTGCGTGTGTGCGGGTGCTTGAGGTTGTGCGCCTGTGCGAGAGGGTGAGTGGTTGTGTGCAGGTGTGTGAGGGTGTGGGTGTGAGGGTGTGTGTGAGTGTGTGCAGGTGTGTGAGGGTGAGTGGGTGTGTGCAGGTGTGTGCGTATGTGTGCGGGTGTGTGTGAGTGTGTGTGAGTGTGTTTGTGTGTGCGAGTGTCTATGGGTGTTTGTGGGTGTGTGCGGTTGAGTGCAACTGTGTGCAGGTGTGTGCGCGTGTGTATGTGTGTGTGCAGGTGAGTGTGGGTATGTGGGTGTGTGCGGGTGTGTGCGTGTGTGTATAGGTTTCTGTGTGTGTGTGCGGGTGTGTGTGGGTGCGCTCCCCGGGTGGGCTGAATGTCATGACTGTGTTAGGGGAGAGAAGGCCCAAAGAGGCCTTCAGGGAGCTGCCATGGCATAGCAGTGCTCAGGAAAGAGCACCCTTCTTTCTTTAGGCTGGAGGCACACTCGAGTTTCTGCTTGAGGCAGAGGGACGGCAGAGAGGCCATCACTGGCTGAAGGCAAAGCAGAGAGATTTTCGGTGGAGCGATGGCTCCATCTGCTGGCTGACAAGCGTGGAAGGCGAAGCCTCGCTCCAACTGAGTTCCTGAGGAAGGTCCCAAGCAGGAGGCACTCTGGCTCCACAAGCTAGAGGGTCCTGCTTAGGACTTCCCAGTGGCTCCAGAGTGGATGGCAAGGGCATGTGGGTTGGAGGGTGCTCGGAAGCCGCAGGGGAGGCTTTGGGCACCCAGTGCTCTGTGACGAAACACGCTGCAGGCCCGAGCATCCATGAACTCCTCCAAGGTTTTGGAGCAGGAAATCTGTCCTTAGCAGAAGGCTTCCTGCAAAGGCCTGCAGGCCTTTCTGGGTGGCTAAGCTGCAGCTCCCTTGCAGGCTGCTGGTCCAGGGGCCTGTGTCCCTTGGTCTAAAGTGCTGTAGGAGGAGCTCCTAGCAAGGGGAGAGCAAGCACCTTGTTTCCCTTGAAGAGACTGGCTTGTACATGGGGAGGCCTGCCAGCAGCGAAGACAGCGCAGGCAGCATGGGGGTTTGGCAGGCAGCTAAGAGGCTGCAGGAGTCCTGCATGAAATAGGGGTCATGACTGGTTTCTCCTCAAGGCCCAATGGCAACGTGCACACACAGCCTCTGGACCTGCAGCTCCCGAGCAGTGCAAGAGACCCCCAGGCAGCACCCTGGGGCCTCCTCGGATGAGCTGTGCTCCATAGAGGGCCTGCCTGCTGGCAATGGCCTAGGCCACCCCAGGCCCTAGAGAGGCCCGGCTGAGCCTGGGATGGGCCCTGCCCTCGCAGTGCTCAGGGAAAACCCGTGTTTGAGGCCAGGCTGCAGGCACATTCAATGTTGTGTCTGCTGCAGAGAGACTTCAGCTAGGACTTCCAGGGGGAATGTGAAGCGCTGTGGTTTTTACCTGCAATCCATGTGCCTCACTTGGGGTGCCCGGCCCATCCGTCCCACACTCCTTGGATGTGTGTTCCTCAGACAGCTGGACAGCTGGGGAAGTGGACCTCCCCCAGCAAGGGAGACCTGCCTAGAACATTGCTCTGTGTACAAAGAGGATTCGCTGTGCCTCTGGCACTGGGGAGAGACTTTCTGCACCCAGGAGACACTTGGCACACACAGCGTTTCCCCATGGAAAGTGGTGTGAAAAAGAGCACCCGCCGGGGCTGCATGGCCCTCTGCGGTAGAAGCCCTCCACGCAGCAGGCTGTCATGGACTCGGCTGCAGGCCTTTGTGGCTGGAGAGACTGCAGCTCCTCTGGAGGCTCTGGGCCAATTTTCACTCACCTTCGAGTGCAATAGGCTTGTGGGTTAAGGTGCTTGCAAAGGAAGGCAAGCAGCCTGCTCCTTTCCATTAGGAACACGTGTGGTGAGAGGCTTGGCAGCAGAGAAGAACAAAGAGGGGCAGCCAAGGAGGGGATTTGCATGCAGCTGGGTGGCCCCCAAATCTCCTGTTTCCCAAGCAGGGAATGCCTGCTGTGCCCATCAGTGCCCATTTCTAAGTGGGCACCCAGCCTCTGGATCTGCCCTTTCCCAGCCCTGAAAACACATGCAGGCCACACCCTGAGCCCTTCCAACTGTGAACTTTGCTCCCTGTGAGGGCTGAATGCCACATCTGGCTAAGGTGGGAGAAGGCCCGAGGAGGCCTTGGGGGACCTGCCAAGACATAGCAGTGCTCAGCAATGAGCACTCTGCTTTCTTTTGGCTGGACGCACATTCCAGTTTCTGCTTGAGGCCCGGAGAGGTCAGATAGGCGATCCCCGGGGGAAGGCAGAGCAGAGGGTTTTTCGGTGGAGCGTTGGCTCCCTCTGCTGGCCGTCAAGCGTGGAAGGCTAAGCCTTGCTCCAGCTGAGTTCCTGAGCAAGTTTCCAAGCAGGAGGCACTCTGGCTCCACAAGCTAGAGGACTTCCCAGTGGCTCCAGAGTGGGTGGCAAGGGCATGTGAGTTGGAGGGTGCTCAGAAGCCACAGGGGAGACTTGAGTGTGGTTGGGTGCAGGTGTGCCAATATGTGTGGGTGTGTGCGCATGTGTGCGAGTGTGTTTTAGTGTGTGTGAGAGTGTGCGTGAGTGCGGGCGTGCGAGTGTGTATGGGTGTGTGCGGGTGTGTGTGTGTGTGTGCGGGCATGTGCGTGTGTGTTTTGGTGGGGGTAGGTGTGTGTGTGTGTGTGTAGGCGTGTATGTGTATCTGCGGGTGTGTGCGGGTGTGTATAGGATTGTGTGTGTGTGTGGGGTGTGTGTGGGTGTGTGCGGCTGTGTGTGAATGTGTGTGGGTGTGTGCTAGTGTCTTTGGGTGTGTGTGAGTGGGTTTGGGTGTGTGCATGCGTGTGTTAGAGTGAGTGGGACTGTGCAGGGTGTGCAGGTGGGTTCGGGTGTGTGTGGATGTGTGCAGGAGGGTGCAAGTATATGCGGGTATGTGTGGTTGTGTGCAGGTTGTGTGTGTGATTGGGTGTGTTTGGGTTTGTGTGGGTGTTTGTTAGTGTGTGCGAGAGTGTGTGGGTGTGTATGAGTCTGTGTGGGTCTGTGAGAGTGTGTGTGAGTGCAAGTGCGTGTGTGCGGGTGCTTGAGGTTGTGCGCCTGTGCGAGAGGGTGAGTGGTTGTGTGCAGGTGTGTGAGGGTGTGGGTGTGAGGGTGTGTGTGAGTGTGTGCAGGTGTGTGAGGGTGAGTGGGTGTGTGCAGGTGTGTGCGTATGTGTGCGGGTGTGTGTGAGTGTGTGTGAGTGTGTTTGTGTGTGCGAGTGTCTATGGGTGTTTGTGGGTGTGTGTGGTTGAGTGCAACTGTGTGCAGGTGTGTGCGCGTGTGTATGTGTGTGTGCAGGTGAGTGTGGGTATGTGGGTGTGTGCGGGTGTGTGCGTGTGTGTATAGGTTTCTGTGTGTGTGTGCGGGTGTGTGTGGGTGCGCTCCCCGGGTGGGCTGAATGTCATGACTGTGTTAGGGGAGAGAAGGCCCAAAGAGGCCTTCAGGGAGCTGCCATGGCATAGCAGTGCTCAGGAAAGAGCACCCTTCTTTCTTTAGGCTGGAGGCACACTCGAGTTTCTGCTTGAGGCAGAGGGACGGCAGAGAGGCCATCACTGGCTGAAGGCAAAGCAGAGAGATTTTCGGTGGAGCGATGGCTCCATCTGCTGGCTGACAAGCGTGGAAGGCGAAGCCTCGCTCCAACTGAGTTCCTGAGGAAGGTCCCAAGCAGGAGGCACTCTGGCTCCACAAGCTAGAGGGTCCTGCTTAGGACTTCCCAGTGGCTCCAGAGTGGATGGCAAGGGCATGTGGGTTGGAGGGTGCTCGGAAGCCGCAGGGGAGGCTTTGGGCACCCAGTGCTCTGTGACGAAACACGCTGCAGGCCCGAGCATCCATGAACTCCTCCAAGGTTTTGGAGCAGGAAATCTGTCCTTAGCAGAAGGCTTCCTGCAAAGGCCTGCAGGCCTTTCTGGGTGGCTAAGCTGCAGCTCCCTTGCAGGCTGCTGGTCCAGGGGCCTGTGTCCCTTGGTCTAAAGTGCTGTAGGAGGAGCTCCTAGCAAGGGGAGAGCAAGCACCTTGTTTCCCTTGAAGAGACTGGCTTGTACATGGGGAGGCCTGCCAGCAGCGAAGACAGCGCAGGCAGCATGGGGGTTTGGCAGGCAGCTAAGAGGCTGCAGGAGTCCTGCATGAAATAGGGGTCATGACTGGTTTCTCCCCAAGGCCCAATGGCAACGTGCACACACAGCCTCTGGACCTGCAGCTCCCGAGCAGTGCAAGAGACCCCCAGGCAGCACCCTGGGGCCTCCTCGGATGAGCTGTGCTCCATAGAGGGCCTGCCTGCTGGCAATGGCCTAGGCCACCCCAGGCCCTAGAGAGGCCCGGCTGAGCCTGGGATGGGCCCTGCCCGCGCAGTGCTCAGGGAAAACCCGTGTTTGAGGCCAGGCTGCAGGCACATTCAATGTTGTGTCTGCTGCAGAGAGACTTCAGCTAGGACTTCCAGGGGGAATGTGAAGCGCTGTGGTTTTTACCTGCAATCCATGTGCCTCACTTGGGGTGCCCGGCCCATCCGTCCCACACTCCTTGGATGTGTGTTCCTCAGACAGCTGGACAGCTGGGGAAGTGGACCTCCCCCAGCAAGGGAGACCTGCCTAGAACATTGCTCTGTGTACAAAGAGGATTCGCTGTGCCTCTGGCACTGGGGAGAGACTTTCTGCACCCAGGAGACACTTGGCACACACAGCGTTTCCCCATGGAAAGTGGTGTGAAAAAGAGCACCCGCCGGGGCTGCATGGCCCTCTGCGGTAGAAGCCCTCCACGCAGCAGGCTGTCATGGACTCGGCTGCAGGCCTTTGTGGCTGGAGAGACTGCAGCTCCTCTGGAGGCTCTGGGCCAATTTTCACTCACCTTCGAGTGCAATAGGCTTGTGGGTTAAGGTGCTTGCAAAGGAAGGCAAGCAGCCTGCTCCTTTCCATTAGGAACACGTGTGGTGAGAGGCTTGGCAGCAGAGAAGAACAAAGAGGGGCAGCCAAGGAGGGGATTTGCATGCAGCTGGGTGGCCCCCAAATCTCCTGTTTCCCAAGCAGGGAATGCCTGCTGTGCCCATCAGTGCCCATTTCTAAGTGGGCACCCAGCCTCTGGATCTGCCCTTTCCCAGCCCTGAAAACACATGCAGGCCACACCCTGAGCCCTTCCAACTGTGAACTTTGCTCCCTGTGAGGGCTGAATGCCACATCTGGCTAAGGTGGGAGAAGGCCCGAGGAGGCCTTGGGGGACCTGCCAAGACATAGCAGTGCTCAGCAATGAGCACTCTGCTTTCTTTTGGCTGGACGCACATTCCAGTTTCTGCTTGAGGCCCGGAGAGGTCAGATAGGCGATCCCCGGGGGAAGGCAGAGCAGAGGGTTTTTCGGTGGAGCGTTGGCTCCCTCTGCTGGCCGTCAAGCGTGGAAGGCTAAGCCTTGCTCCAGCTGAGTTCCTGAGCAAGTTTCCAAGCAGGAGGCACTCTGGCTCCACAAGCTAGAGGACTTCCCAGTGGCTCCAGAGTGGGTGGCAAGGGCATGTGAGTTGGAGGGTGCTCAGAAGCCACAGGGGAGACTTGAGTGTGGTTGGGTGCAGGTGTGCCAATATGTGTGGGTGTGTGCGCATGTGTGCGAGTGTGTTTTAGTGTGTGTGAGAGTGTGCGTGAGTGCGGGCGTGCGAGTGTGTATGGGTGTGTGCGGGTGTGTGTGTGTGTGTGCGGGCATGTGCGTGTGTGTTTTGGTGGGGGTAGGTGTGTGTGTGTGTGTGTAGGCGTGTATGTGTATCTGCGGGTGTGTGCGGGTGTGTATAGGATTGTGTGTGTGTGTGGGGTGTGTGTGGGTGTGTGCGGCTGTGTGTGAATGTGTGTGGGTGTGTGCTAGTGTCTTTGGGTGTGTGTGAGTGGGTTTGGGTGTGTGCATGCGTGTGTTAGAGTGAGTGGGACTGTGCAGGGTGTGCAGGTGGGTTCGGGTGTGTGTGGATGTGTGCAGGAGTGTGCAAGTATATGCGGGTATGTGTGGTTGTGTGCAGGTTGTGTGTGTGATTGGGTGTGTTTGGGTTTGTGTGGGTGTTTGTTAGTGTGTGCGAGAGTGTGTGGGTGTGTATGAGTCTGTGTGGGTCTGTGAGAGTGTGTGTGAGTGCAAGTGCGTGTGTGCGGGTGCTTGAGGTTGTGCGCCTGTGCGAGAGGGTGAGTGGTTGTGTGCAGGTGTGTGAGGGTGTGGGTGTGAGGGTGTGTGTGAGTGTGTGCAGGTGTGTGAGGGTGAGTGGGTGTGTGCAGGTGTGTGCGTATGTGTGCGGGTGTGTGTGAGTGTGTGTGAGTGTGTTTGTGTGTGCGAGTGTCTATGGGTGTTTGTGGGTGTGTGCGGTTGAGTGCAACTGTGTGCAGGTGTGTGCGCGTGTGTATGTGTGTGTGCAGGTGAGTGTGGGTATGTGGGTGTGTGCGGGTGTGTGCGTGTGTGTATAGGTTTCTGTGTGTGTGTGCGGGTGTGTGTGGGTGCGCTCCCCGGGTGGGCTGAATGTCATGACTGTGTTAGGGGAGAGAAGGCCCAAAGAGGCCTTCAGGGAGCTGCCATGGCATAGCAGTGCTCAGGAAAGAGCACCCTTCTTTCTTTAGGCTGGAGGCACACTCGAGTTTCTGCTTGAGGCAGAGGGACGGCAGAGAGGCCATCACTGGCTGAAGGCAAAGCAGAGAGATTTTCGGTGGAGCGATGGCTCCATCTGCTGGCTGACAAGCGTGGAAGGCGAAGCCTCGCTCCAACTGAGTTCCTGAGGAAGGTCCCAAGCAGGAGGCACTCTGGCTCCACAAGCTAGAGGGTCCTGCTTAGGATTTCCCAGTGGCTCCAGAGTGGATGGCAAGGGCATGTGGGTTGGAGGGTGCTCGGAAGCCACAGGGGAGGCTTTGGGCACCCAGTGCTCTGTGACGAAACACGCTGCAGGCCCGAGCATCCATGAACTCCTCCAAGGTTTTGGAGCAGGAAATCTGTCCTTAGCAGAAGGCTTCTTGCAAAGGCCTGCAGGCCTTTCTGGGTGGCTAAGCTGCAGCTCCCTTGCAGGCTGCTGGTCCAGGGGCCTGTGTCCCTTGGTCTAAAGTGCTGTAGGAGGAGCTCCTAGCAAGGGGAGAGCAAGCACCTTGTTTCCCTTGAAGAGACTGGCTTGTACATGGGGAGGCCTGCCAGCAGCGAAGACAGCGCAGGCAGCATGGGGGTTTGGCAGGCAGCTAAGAGGCTGCAGGAGTCCTGCATGAAATAGGGGTCATGACTGGTTTCTCCTCAAGGCCCAATGGCAACGTGCACACACAGCCTCTGGACCTGCAGCTCCCGAGCAGTGCAAGAGACCCCCAGGCAGCACCCTGGGGCCTCCTCGGATGAGCTGTGCTCCATAGAGGGCCTGCCTGCTGGCAATGGCCTAGGCCACCCCAGGCCCTAGAGAGGCCCGGCTGAGCCTGGGATGGGCCCTGCCCTCGCAGTGCTCAGGGAAAACCCGTGTTTGAGGCCAGGCTGCAGGCACATTCAATGTTGTGTCTGCTGCAGAGAGACTTCAGCTAGGACTTCCAGGGGGAATGTGAAGCGCTGTGGTTTTTACCTGCAATCCATGTGCCTCACTTGGGGTGCCCGGCCCATCCATCCCACACTCCTTGGATGTGTGTTCCTCAGACAGCTGGACAGCTGGGGAAGTGGACCTCCCCCAGCAAGGGAGACCTGCCTAGAACATTGCTCTGTGTACAAAGAGGATTCGCTGTGCCTCTGGCACTGGGGAGAGACTTTCTGCACCCAGGAGACACTTGGCACACACAGCGTTTCCCCATGGAAAGTGGTGTGAAAAAGAGCACCCGCCGGGGCTGCATGGCCCTCTGCGGTAGAAGCCCTCCACGCAGCAGGCTGTCATGGACTCGGCTGCAGGCCTTTGTGGCTGGAGAGACTGCAGCTCCTCTGGAGGCTCTGGGCCAATTTTCACTCACCTTCGAGTGCAATAGGCTTGTGGGTTAAGGTGCTTGCAAAGGAAGGCAAGCAGCCTGCTCCTTTCCATTAGGAACACGTGTGGTGAGAGGCTTGGCAGCAGAGAAGAACAAAGAGGGGCAGCCAAGGAGGGGATTTGCATGCAGCTGGGTGGCCCCCAAATCTCCTGTTTCCCAAGCAGGGAATGCCTGCTGTGCCCATCAGTGCCCATTTCTAAGTGGGCACCCAGCCTCTGGATCTGCCCTTTCCCAGCCCTGAAAACACACGCAGGCCACACCCTGAGCCCTTCCAACTGTGAACTTTGCTCCCTGTGAGGGCTGAATGCCACATCTGGCTAAGGTGGGAGAAGGCCCGAGGAGGCCTTGGGGGACCTGCCAAGACATAGCAGTGCTCAGCAATGAGCACTCTGCTTTCTTTTGGCTGGACGCACATTCCAGTTTCTGCTTGAGGCCCGGAGAGGTCAGATAGGCGATCCCCGGGGGAAGGCAGAGCAGAGGGTTTTTCGGTGGAGCGTTGGCTCCCTCTGCTGGCCGTCAAGCGTGGAAGGCTAAGCCTTGCTCCAGCTGAGTTCCTGAGCAAGTTTCCAAGCAGGAGGCACTCTGGCTCCACAAGCTAGAGGACTTCCCAGAGGCTCCAGAGTGGGTGGCAAGGGCATGTGAGTTGGAGGGTGCTCAGAAGCCACAGGGGAGACTTGAGTGTGGTTGGGTGCAGGTGTGCCAATATGTGTGGGTGTGTGCGCATGTGTGCGAGTGTGTTTTAGTGTGTGTGAGAGTGTGCGTGAGTGCGGGCGTGCGAGTGTGTATGGGTGTGTGCGGGTGTGTGTGTGTGTGTGCGGGCATGTGCGTGTGTGTTTTGGTGGGGGTAGGTGTGTGTGTGTGTGTGTAGGCGTGTATGTGTATCTGCGGGTGTGTGCGGGTGTGTATAGGATTGTGTGTGTGTGTGGGGTGTGTGTGGGTGTGTGCGGCTGTGTGTGAATGTGTGTGGGTGTGTGCTAGTGTCTTTGGGTGTGTGTGAGTGGGTTTGGGTGTGTGCATGCGTGTGTTAGAGTGAGTGGGACTGTGCAGGGTGTGCAGGTGGGTTCGGGTGTGTGTGGATGTGTGCAGGAGTGTGCAAGTATATGCGGGTATGTGTGGTTGTGTGCAGGTTGTGTGTGTGATTGGGTGTGTTTGGGTTTGTGTGGGTGTTTGTTAGTGTGTGCGAGAGTGTGTGGGTGTGTATGAGTCTGTGTGGGTCTGTGAGAGTGTGAGTGCAAGTGCGTGTGTGCGGGTGCTTGAGGTTGTGCGCCTGTGCGAGAGGGTGAGTGGTTGTGTGCAGGTGTGTGAGGGTGTGGGTGTGAGGGTGTGTGTGAGTGTGTGCAGGTGTGTGAGGGTGAGTGGGTGTGTGCAGGTGTGTGCGTATGTGTGCGGGTGTGTGTGAGTGTGTGTGAGTGTGTTTGTGTGTGCGAGTGTCTATGGGTGTTTGTGGGTGTGTGCGGTTGAGTGCAACTGTGTGCAGGTGTGTGCGCGTGTGTATGTGTGTGTGCAGGTGAGTGTGGGTATGTGGGTGTGTGCGGGTGTGTGCGTGTGTGTATAGGTTTCTGTGTGTGTGTGCGGGTGTGTGTGGGTGCACTCCCCGGGTGGGCTGAATGTCATGACTGTGTTAGGGGAGAGAAGGCCCAAAGAGGCCTTCAGGGAGCTGCCATGGCATAGCAGTGCTCAGGAAAGAGCACCCTTCTTTCTTTAGGCTGGAGGCACACTCGAGTTTCTGCTTGAGGCAGAGGGACGGCAGAGAGGCCATCACTGGCTGAAGGCAAAGCAGAGAGATTTTCGGTGGAGCGATGGCTCCATCTGCTGGCTGACAAGCGTGGAAGGCGAAGCCTCGCTCCAACTGAGTTCCTGAGGAAGGTCCCAAGCAGGAGGCACTCTGGCTCCACAAGCTAGAGGGTCCTGCTTAGGACTTCCCAGTGGCTCCAGAGTGGATGGCAAGGGCATGTGGGTTGGAGGGTGCTCGGAAGCCGCAGGGGAGGCTTTGGGCACCCAGTGCTCTGTGACGAAACACGCTGCAGGCCCGAGCATCCATGAACTCCTCCAAGGTTTTGGAGCAGGAAATCTGTCCTTAGCAGAAGGCTTCCTGCAAAGGCCTGCAGGCCTTTCTGGGTGGCTAAGCTGCAGCTCCCTTGCAGGCTGCTGGTCCAGGGGCCTGTGTCCCTTGGTCTAAAGTGCTGTAGGAGGAGCTCCTAGCAAGGGGAGAGCAAGCACCTTGTTTCCCTTGAAGAGACTGGCTTGTACATGGGGAGGCCTGCCAGCAGCGAAGACAGCGCAGGCAGCATGGGGGTTTGGCAGGCAGCTAAGAGGCTGCAGGAGTCCTGCATGAAATAGGGGTCATGACTGGTTTCTCCTCAAGGCCCAATGGCAACGTGCACACACAGCCTCTGGACCTGCAGCTCCCGAGCAGTGCAAGAGACCCCCAGGCAGCACCCTGGGGCCTCCTCGGATGAGCTGTGCTCCATAGAGGGCCTGCCTGCTGGCAATGGCCTAGGCCACCCCAGGCCCTAGAGAGGCCCGGCTGAGCCTGGGATGGGCCCTGCCCGCGCAGTGCTCAGGGAAAACCCGTGTTTGAGGCCAGGCTGCAGGCACATTCAATGTTGTGTCTGCTGCAGAGAGACTTCAGCTAGGACTTCCAGGGGGAATGTGAAGCGCTGTGGTTTTTACCTGCATTCCATGTGCCTCACTTGGGGTGCCCGGCCCATCCGTCCCACACTCCTTGGATGTGTGTTCCTCAGACAGGTGGACAGCTGGGGAAGTGGACCTCCCCCAGCAAGGGAGACCTGCCTAGAACATTGCTCTGTGTACAAAGAGGATTCGCTGTGCCTCTGGCACTGGGGAGAGACTTTCTGCACCCAGGAGACACTTGGCACACACAGCGTTTCCCCATGGAAAGTGGTGTGAAAAAGAGCACCCGCCGGGGCTGCATGGCCCTCTGCGGTAGAAGCCCTCCACGCAGCAGGCTGTCATGGACTCGGCTGCAGGCCTTTGTGGCTGGAGAGACTGCAGCTCCTCTGGAGGCTCTGGGCCAATTTTCACTCACCTTCGAGTGCAATAGGCTTGTGGGTTAAGGTGCTTGCAAAGGAAGGCAAGCAGCCTGCTCCTTTCCATTAGGAACACGTGTGGTGAGAGGCTTGGCAGCAGAGAAGAACAAAGAGGGGCAGCCAAGGAGGGGATTTGCATGCAGCTGGGTGGCCCCCAAATCTCCTGTTTCCCAAGCAGGGAATGCCTGCTGTGCCCATCAGTGCCCATTTCTAAGTGGGCACCCAGCCTCTGGATCTGCCCTTTCCCAGCCCTGAAAACACACGCAGGCCACACCCTGAGCCCTTCCAACTGTGAACTTTGCTCCCTGTGAGGGCTGAATGCCACATCTGGCTAAGGTGGGAGAAGGCCCGAGGAGGCCTTGGGGGACCTGCCAAGACATAGCAGTGCTCAGCAATGAGCACTCTGCTTTCTTTTGGCTGGACGCACATTCCAGTTTCTGCTTGAGGCCCGGAGAGGTCAGATAGGCGATCCCCGGGGGAAGGCAGAGCAGAGGGTTTTTCGGTGGAGCGTTGGCTCCCTCTGCTGGCCGTCAAGCGTGGAAGGCTAAGCCTTGCTCCAGCTGAGTTCCTGAGCAAGTTTCCAAGCAGGAGGCACTCTGGCTCCACAAGCTAGAGGACTTCCCAGTGGCTCCAGAGTGGGTGGCAAGGGCATGTGAGTTGGAGGGTGCTCAGAAACCACAGGGGAGACTTGAGTGTGGTTGGGTGCAGGTGTGCCAATATGTGTGGGTGTGTGCGCATGTGTGCGAGTGTGTTTTAGTGTGTGTGAGAGTGTGCGTGAGTGCGGGCGTGCGAGTGTGTATGGGTGTGTGCGGGTGTGTGTGTGTGTGTGTGTGCGGGCATGTGCGTGTGTGTTTTGGTGGGGGTAGGTGTGTGTGTGTGTGTGTAGGCGTGTATGTATATCTGCGGGTGTGTGCGGGTGTGTATAGGATTGTGTGTGTGTGTGGGGTGTGTGTGGGTGTGTGCGGCTGTGTGTGAATGTGTGTGGGTGTGTGCTAGTGTCTTTGGGTGTGTGTGAGTGGGTTTGGGTGTGTGCATGCATGTGTTAGAGTGAGTGGGACTGCGCAGGGTGTGCAGGTGTGTTCGGGTGTGTGTGGATGTGTGCAGGAGTGTGCAAGTATATGCGGGTATGTGTGGTTGTGTGCAGGTTGTGTGTGTGATTGGGTGTGTTTGGGTTTGTGTGGGTGTTTGTTAGTGTGTGCGAGAGTGTGTGGGTGTGTATGAGTCTGTGTGGGTCTGTGAGAGTGTGTGTGAGTGCAAGTGCGTGTGTGCGGGTGCTTGAGGTTGTGCGCCTGTGCGAGAGGGTGAGTGGTTGTGTGCAGGTGTGTGAGGGTGTGGGTGTGAGTGTGTGTGTGAGTGTGTGCAGGTGTGTGAGGGTGAGTGGGTGTGTGCAGGTGTGTGCGTATGTGTGCGGGTGTGTGTGAGTGTGTGTGAGTGTGTTTGTGTGTGCGAGTGTCTATGGGTGTTTGTGGGTGTGTGCGGTTGAGTGCAACTGTGTGCAGGTGTGTGCGCGTGTGTATGTGTGTGTGCAGGTGAGTGTGGGTATGTGGGTGTGTGCGGGTGTGTGCGTGTGTGTATAGGTTTCTGTGTGTGTGTGCGGGTGTGTGTGGGTGCACTCCCCGGGTGGGCTGAATGTCATGACTGTGTTAGGGGAGAGAAGGCCCAAAGAGGCCTTCAGGGAGCTGCCATGGCATAGCAGTGCTCAGGAAAGAGCACCCTTCTTTCTTTAGGCTGGAGGCACACTCGAGTTTCTGCTTGAGGCAGAGGGACGGCAGAGAGGCCATCATTGGCTGAAGGCAAAGCAGAGAGATTTTCGGTGGAGCGATGGCTCCATCTGCTGGCTGACAAGCGTGGAAGGCGAAGCCTCGCTCCAACTGAGTTCCTGAGGAAGGTCCCAAGCAGGAGGCACTCTGGCTCCACAAGCTAGAGGGTCCTGCTTAGGACTTCCCAGTGGCTCCAGAGTGGATGGCAAGGGCATGTGGGTTGGAGGGTGCTCGGAAGCCGCAGGGGAGGCTTTGGGCACCCAGTGCTCTGTGACGAAACACGCTGCAGGCCCGAGCATCCATGAACTCCTCCAAGGTTTTGGAGCAGGAAATCTGTCCTTAGCAGAAGGCTTCCTGCAAAGGCCTGCAGGCCTTTCTGGGTGGCTAAGCTGCAGCTCCCTTGCAGGCTGCTGGTCCAGGGGCCTGTGTCCCTTGGTCTAAAGTGCTGTAGGAGGAGCTCCTAGCAAGGGGAGAGCAAGCACCTTGTTTCCCTTGAAGAGACTGGCTTGTACATGGGGAGGCCTGCCAGCAGCGAAGACAGCGCAGGCAGCATGGGGGTTTGGCAGGCAGCTAAGAGGCTGCAGGAGTCCTGCATGAAATAGGGGTCATGACTGGTTACTCCTCAAGGCCCAATGGCAACGTGCACACACAGCCTCTGGACCTGCAGCTCCCGAGCAGTGCAAGAGACCCCCAGGCAGCACCCTGGGGCCTCCTCGGATGAGCTGTGCTCCATAGAGGGCCTGCCTGCTGGCAATGGCCTAGGCCACCCCAGGCCCTAGAGAGGCCCGGCTGAGCCTGGGATGGGCCCTGCCCGCGCAGTGCTCAGGGAAAACCCGTGTTTGAGGCCAGGCTGCAGGCACATTCAATGTTGTGTCTGCTGCAGAGAGACTTCAGCTAGGACTTCCAGGGGGAATGTGAAGCGCTGTGGTTTTTACCTGCATTCCATGTGCCTCACTTGGGGTGCCCGGCCCATCCGTCCCACACTCCTTGGATGTGTGTTCCTCAGACAGCTGGACAGCTGGGGAAGTGGACCTCCCCCAGCAAGGGAGACCTGCCTAGAACATTGCTCTGTGTACAAAGAGGATTCGCTGTGCCTCTGGCACTGGGGAGAGACTTTCTGCACCCAGGAGACACTTGGCACACACAGCGTTTCCCCATGGAAAGTGGTGTGAAAAAGAGCACCCGCCGGGGCTGCATGGCCCTCTGCGGTAGAAGCCCTCCACGCAGCAGGCTGTCATGGACTCGGCTGCAGGCCTTTGTGGCTGGAGAGACTGCAGCTCCTCTGGAGGCTCTGGGCCAATTTTCACTCACCTTCGAGTGCAATAGGCTTGTGGGTTAAGGTGCTTGCAAAGGAAGGCAAGCAGCCTGCTCCTTTCCATTAGGAACACGTGTGGTGAGAGGCTTGACAGCAGAGAAGAACAAAGAGGGGCAGCCAAGGAGGGGATTTGCATGCAGCTGGGTGGCCCCCAAATCTCCTGTTTCCCAAGCAGGGAATGCCTGCTGTGCCCATCAGTGCCCATTTCTAAGTGGGCACCCAGCCTCTGGATCTGCCCTTTCCCAGCCCTGAAAACACACGCAGGCCACACCCTGAGCCCTTCCAACTGTGAACTTTGCTCCCTGTGAGGGCTGAATGCCACATCTGGCTAAGGTGGGAGAAGGCCCGAGGAGGCCTTGGGGGACCTGCCAAGACATAGCAGTGCTCAGCAATGAGCACTCTGCTTTCTTTTGGCTGGACGCACATTCCAGTTTCTGCTTGAGGCCCGGAGAGGTCAGATAGGCGATCCCCGGGGGAAGGCAGAGCAGAGGGTTTTTCGGTGGAGCGTTGGCTCCCTCTGCTGGCCGTCAAGCGTGGAAGGCTAAGCCTTGCTCCAGCTGAGTTCCTGAGCAAGTTTCCAAGCAGGAGGCACTCTGGCTCCACAAGCTAGAGGACTTCCCAGTGGCTCCAGAGTGGGTGGCAAGGGCATGTGAGTTGGAGGGTGCTCAGAAGCCACAGGGGAGACTTGAGTGTGGTTGGGTGCAGGTGTGCCAATATGTGTGGGTGTGTGCGCATGTGTGCGAGTGTGTTTTAGTGTGTGTGAGAGTGTGCGTGAGTGCGGGCGTGCGAGTGTGTATGGGTGTGTGCGGGTGTGTGTGTGTGTGTGCGGGCATGTGCGTGTGTGTTTTGGTGGGGGTAGGTGTGTGTGTGTGTGTGTAGGCGTGTATGTGTATCTGCGGGTGTGTGCGGGTGTGTATAGGATTGTGTGTGTGTGTGGGGTGTGTGTGGGTGTGTGCGGCTGTGTGTGAATGTGTGTGGGTGTGTGCTAGTGTCTTTGGGTGTGTGTGAGTGGGTTTGGGTGTGTGCATGCATGTGTTAGAGTGAGTGGGACTGCGCAGGGTGTGCAGGTGGGTTCGGGTGTGTGTGGATGTGTGCAGGAGGGTGCAAGTATATGCGGGTATGTGTGGTTGTGTGCAGGTTGTGTGTGTGATTGGGTGTGTTTGGGTTTGTGTGGGTGTTTGTTAGTGTGTGCGAGAGTGTGTGGGTGTGTATGAGTCTGTGTGGGTCTGTGAGAGTGTGTGTGAGTGCAAGTGCGTGTGTGCGGGTGCTTGAGGTTGTGCGCCTGTGCGAGAGGGTGAGTGGTTGTGTGCAGGTGTGTGAGGGTGTGGGTGTGAGGGTGTGTGTGAGTGTGTGCAGGTGTGTGAGGGTGAGTGGGTGTGTGCAGGTGTGTGCGTATGTGTGCGGGTGTGTGTGAGTGTGTGTGAGTGTGTTTGTGTGTGCGAGTGTCTATGGGTGTTTGTGGGTGTGTGTGGTTGAGTGCAACTGTGTGCAGGTGTGTGCGCATGTGTATGTGTGTGTGCAGGTGAGTGTGGGTATGTGGGTGTGTGCGGGTGTGTGTGTGTGTGTATAGGTTTCTGTGTGTGTGTGCGGGTGTGTGTGGGTGCGCTCCCCGGGTGGGCTGAATGTCATGACTGTGTTAGGGGAGAGAAGGCCCAAAGAGGCCTTCAGGGAGCTGCCATGGCATAGCAGTGCTCAGGAAAGAGCACCCTTCTTTCTTTAGGCTGGAGGCACACTCGAGTTTCTGCTTGAGGCAGAGGGACGGCAGAGAGGCCATCACTGGCTGAAGGCAAAGCAGAGAGATTTTCGGTGGAGCGATGGCTCCATCTGCTGGCTGACAAGCGTGGAAGGCGAAGCCTCGCTCCAACTGAGTTCCTGAGGAAGGTCCCAAGCAGGAGGCACTCTGGCTCCACAAGCTAGAGGGTCCTGCTTAGGACTTCCCAGTGGCTCCAGAGTGGATGGCAAGGGCATGTGGGTTGGAGGGTGCTCGGAAGCCGCAGGGGAGGCTTTGGGCACCCAGTGCTCTGTGACGAAACACGCTGCAGGCCCGAGCATCCATGAACTCCTCCAAGGTTTTGGAGCAGGAAATCTGTCCTTAGCAGAAGGCTTCCTGCAAAGGCCTGCAGGCCTTTCTGGGTGGCTAAGCTGCAGCTCCCTTGCAGGCTGCTGGTCCAGGGGCCTGTGTCCCTTGGTCTAAAGTGCTGTAGGAGGAGCTCCTAGCAAGGGGAGAGCAAGCACCTTGTTTCCCTTGAAGAGACTGGCTTGTACATGGGGAGGCCTGCCAGCAGCGAAGACAGCGCAGGCAGCATGGGGGTTTGGCAGGCAGCTAAGAGGCTGCAGGAGTCCTGCATGAAATAGGGGTCATGACTGGTTTCTCCTCAAGGCCCAATGGCAACGTGCACACACAGCCTCTGGACCTGCAGCTCCCGAGCAGTGCAAGAGACCCCCAGGCAGCACCCTGGGGCCTCCTCGGATGAGCTGTGCTCCATAGAGGGCCTGCCTGCTGGCAATGGCCTAGGCCACCCCAGGCCCTAGAGAGGCCCGGCTGAGCCTGGGATGGGCCCTGCCCGCGCAGTGCTCAGGGAAAACCCGTGTTTGAGGCCAGGCTGCAGGCACATTCAATGTTGTGTCTGCTGCAGAGAGACTTCAGCTAGGACTTCCAGGGGGAATGTGAAGCGCTGTGGTTTTTACCTGCAATCCATGTGCCTCACTTGGGGTGCCCGGCCCATCCGTCCCACACTCCTTGGATGTGTGTTCCTCAGACAGCTGGACAGCTGGGGAAGTGGACCTCCCCCAGCAAGGGAGACCTGCCTAGAACATTGCTCTGTGTACAAAGAGGATTCGCTGTGCCTCTGGCACTGGGGAGAGACTTTCTGCACCCAGGAGACACTTGGCACACACAGCGTTTCCCCATGGAAAGTGGTGTGAAAAAGAGCACCCGCCGGGGCTGCATGGCCCTCTGCGGTAGAAGCCCTCCACGCAGCAGGCTGTCATGGACTCGGCTGCAGGCCTTTGTGGCTGGAGAGACTGCAGCTCCTCTGGAGGCTCTGGGCCAATTTTCACTCACCTTCGAGTGCAATAGGCTTGTGGGTTAAGGTGCTTGCAAAGGAAGGCAAGCAGCCTGCTCCTTTCCATTAGGAACACGTGTGGTGAGAGGCTTGGCAGCAGAGAAGAACAAAGAGGGGCAGCCAAGGAGGGGATTTGCATGCAGCTGGGTGGCCCCCAAATCTCCTGTTTCCCAAGCAGGGAATGCCTGCTGTGCCCATCAGTGCCCATTTCTAAGTGGGCACCCAGCCTCTGGATCTGCCCTTTCCCAGCCCTGAAAACACACGCAGGCCACACCCTGAGCCCTTCCAACTGTGAACTTTGCTCCCTGTGAGGGCTGAATGCCACATCTGGCTAAGGTGGGAGAAGGCCCGAGGAGGCCTTGGGGGACCTGCCAAGACATAGCAGTGCTCAGCAATGAGCACTCTGCTTTCTTTTGGCTGGACGCACATTCCAGTTTCTGCTTGAGGCCCGGAGAGGTCAGATAGGCGATCCCCGGGGGAAGGCAGAGCAGAGGGTTTTTCGGTGGAGCGTTGGCTCCCTCTGCTGGCCGTCAAGCGTGGAAGGCTAAGCCTTGCTCCAGCTGAGTTCCTGAGCAAGTTTCCAAGCAGGAGGCACTCTGGCTCCACAAGCTAGAGGACTTCCCAGTGGCTCCAGAGTGGGTGGCAAGGGCATGTGAGTTGGAGGGTGCTCAGAAGCCACAGGGGAGACTTGAGTGTGGTTGGGTGCAGGTGTGCCAATATGTGTGGGTGTGTGCGCATGTGTGCGAGTGTGTTTTAGTGTGTGTGAGAGTGTGCGTGAGTGCGGGCGTGCGAGTGTGTATGGGTGTGTGCGGGTGTGTGTGTGTGTGTGCGGGCATGTGCGTGTGTGTTTTGGTGGGGGTAGGTGTGTGTGTGTGTGTGTAGGCGTGTATGTGTATCTGCGGGTGTGTGCGGGTGTGTATAGGATTGTGTGTGTGTGTGGGGTGTGTGTGGGTGTGTGCGGCTGTGTGTGAATGTGTGTGGGTGTGTGCTAGTGTCTTTGGGTGTGTGTGAGTGGGTTTGTGTGTGTGCATGCGTGTGTTAGAGTGAGTGGGACTGTGCAGGGTGTGCAGGTGGGTTCGGGTGTGTGTGGATGTGTGCAGGAGTGTGCAAGTATATGCGGGTATGTGTGGTTGTGTGCAGGTTGTGTGTGTGATTGGGTGTGTTTGGGTTTGTGTGGGTGTTTGTTAGTGTGTGCGAGAGTGTGTGGGTGTGTATGAGTCTGTGTGGGTCTGTGAGAGTGTGTGTGAGTGCAAGTGCGTGTGTGCGGGTGCTTGAGGTTGTGCGCCTGTGCGAGAGGGTGATTGGTTGTGTGCAGGTGTGTGAGGGTGTGGGTGTGAGGGTGTGTGTGAGTGTGTGCAGGTGTGTGAGGGTGAGTGGGTGTGTGCAGGTGTGTGCGTATGTGTGCGGGTGTGTGTGAGTGTGTGTGAGTGTGTTTGTGTGTGCGAGTGTCTATGGGTGTTTGTGGGTGTGTGCGGTTGAGTGCAACTGTGTGCAGGTGTGTGCGCGTGTGTATGTGTGTGTGCAGGTGAGTGTGGGTATGTGGGTGTGTGCGGGTGTGTGCGTGTGTGTATAGGTTTCTGTGTGTGTGTGCGGGTGTGTGTGGGTGCGCTCCCCGGGTGGGCTGAATGTCATGACTGTGTTAGGGGAGAGAAGGCCCAAAGAGGCCTTCAGGGAGCTGCCATGGCATAGCAGTGCTCAGGAAAGAGCACCCTTCTTTCTTTAGGCTGGAGGCACACTCGAGTTTCTGCTTGAGGCAGAGGGACGGCAGAGAGGCCATCACTGGCTGAAGGCAAAGCAGAGAGATTTTCGGTGGAGCGATGGCTCCATCTGCTGGCTGACAAGCGTGGAAGGCGAAGCCTCGCTCCAACTGAGTTCCTGAGGAAGGTCCCAAGCAGGAGGCACTCTGGCTCCACAAGCTAGAGGGTCCTGCTTAGGACTTCCCAGTGGCTCCAGAGTGGATGGCAAGGGCATGTGGGTTGGAGGGTGCTCGGAAGCCACAGGGGAGGCTTTGGGCACCCAGTGCTCTGTGACGAAACACGCTGCAGGCCCGAGCATCCATGAACTCCTCCAAGGTTTTGGAGCAGGAAATCTGTCCTTAGCAGAAGGCTTCTTGCAAAGGCCTGCAGGCCTTTCTGGGTGGCTAAGCTGCAGCTCCCTTGCAGGCTGCTGGTCCAGGGGCCTGTGTCCCTTGGTCTAAAGTGCTGTAGGAGGAGCTCCTAGCAAGGGGAGAGCAAGCACCTTGTTTCCCTTGAAGAGACTGGCTTGTACATGGGGAGGCCTGCCAGCAGCGAAGACAGCGCAGGCAGCATGGGGGTTTGGCAGGCAGCTAAGAGGCTGCAGGAGTCCTGCATGAAATAGGGGTCATGACTGGTTTCTCCTCAAGGCCCAATGGCAACGTGCACACACAGCCTCTGGACCTGCAGCTCCCGAGCAGTGCAAGAGACCCCCAGGCAGCACCCTGGGGCCTCCTCGGATGAGCTGTGCTCCATAGAGGGCCTGCCTGCTGGCAATGGCCTAGGCCACCCCAGGCCCTAGAGAGGCCCGGCTGAGCCTGGGATGGGCCCTGCCCGCGCAGTGCTCAGGGAAAACCCGTGTTTGAGGCCAGGCTGCAGGCACATTCAATGTTGTGTCTGCTGCAGAGAGACTTCAGCTAGGACTTCCAGGGGGAATGTGAAGCGCTGTGGTTTTTACCTGCAATCCATGTGCCTCACTTGGGGTGCCCGGCCCATCCGTCCCACACTCCTTGGATGTGTGTTCCTCAGACAGCTGGACAGCTGGGGAAGTGGACCTCCCCCAGCAAGGGAGACCTGCCTAGAACATTGCTCTGTGTACAAAGAGGATTCGCTGTGCCTCTGGCACTGGGGAGAGACTTTCTGCACCCAGGAGACACTTGGCACACACAGCGTTTCCCCATGGAAAGTGGTGTGAAAAAGAGCACCCGCCGGGGCTGCATGGCCCTCTGCGGTAGAAGCCCTCCACGCAGCAGGCTGTCATGGACTCGGCTGCAGGCCTTTGTGGCTGGAGAGACTGCAGCTCCTCTGGAGGCTCTGGGCCAATTTTCACTCACCTTCGAGTGCAATAGGCTTGTGGGTTAAGGTGCTTGCAAAGGAAGGCAAGCAGCCTGCTCCTTTCCATTAGGAACACGTGTGGTGAGAGGCTTGGCAGCAGAGAAGAACAAAGAGGGGCAGCCAAGGAGGGGATTTGCATGCAGCTGGGTGGCCCCCAAATCTCCTGTTTCCCAAGCAGGGAATGCCTGCTGTGCCCATCAGTGCCCATTTCTAAGTGGGCACCCAGCCTCTGGATCTGCCCTTTCCCAGCCCTGAAAACACACGCAGGCCACACCCTGAGCCCTTCCAACTGTGAACTTTGCTCCCTGTGAGGGCTGAATGCCACATCTGGCTAAGGTGGGAGAAGGCCCGAGGAGGCCTTGGGGGACCTGCCAAGACATAGCAGTGCTCAGCAATGAGCACTCTGCTTTCTTTTGGCTGGACGCACATTCCAGTTTCTGCTTGAGGCCCGGAGAGGTCAGATAGGCGATCCCCGGGGGAAGGCAGAGCAGAGGGTTTTTCGGTGGAGCGTTGGCTCCCTCTGCTGGCCGTCAAGCGTGGAAGGCTAAGCCTTGCTCCAGCTGAGTTCCTGAGCAAGTTTCCAAGCAGGAGGCACTCTGGCTCCACAAGCTAGAGGACTTCCCAGTGGCTCCAGAGTGGGTGGCAAGGGCATGTGAGTTGGAGGGTGCTCAGAAGCCACAGGGGAGACTTGAGTGTGGTTGGGTGCAGGTGTGCCAATATGTGTGGGTGTGTGCGCATGTGTGCGAGTGTGTTTTAGTGTGTGTGAGAGTGTGCGTGAGTGCGGGCGTGCGAGTGTGTATGGGTGTGTGCGGGTGTGTGTGTGTGTGTGCGGGCATGTGCGTGTGTGTTTTGGTGGGGGTAGGTGTGTGTGTGTGTGTGTAGGCGTGTATGTGTATCTGCGGGTGTGTGCGGGTGTGTATAGGATTGTGTGTGTGTGTGGGGTGTGTGTGGGTGTGTGCGGCTGTGTGTGAATGTGTGTGGGTGTGTGCTAGTGTCTTTGGGTGTGTGTGAGTGGGTTTGTGTGTGTGCATGCGTGTGTTAGAGTGAGTGGGACTGTGCAGGGTGTGCAGGTGGGTTCGGGTGTGTGTGGATGTGTGCAGGAGTGTGCAAGTATATGCGGGTATGTGTGGTTGTGTGCAGGTTGTGTGTGTGATTGGGTGTGTTTGGGTTTGTGTGGGTGTTTGTTAGTGTGTGCGAGAGTGTGTGGGTGTGTATGAGTCTGTGTGGGTCTGTGAGAGTGTGTGTGAGTGCAAGTGCGTGTGTGCGGGTGCTTGAGGTTGTGCGCCTGTGCGAGAGGGTGAGTGGTTGTGTGCAGGTGTGTGAGGGTGTGGGTGTGAGGGTGTGTGTGAGTGTGTGCAGGTGTGTGAGGGTGAGTGGGTGTGTGCAGGTGTGTGCGTATGTGTGCGGGTGTGTGTGAGTGTGTGTGAGTGTGTTTGTGTGTGCGAGTGTCTATGGGTGTTTGTGGGTGTGTGCGGTTGAGTGCAACTGTGTGCAGGTGTGTGCGCGTGTGTATGTGTGTGTGCAGGTGAGTGTGGGTATGTGGGTGTGTGCGGGTGTGTGCGTGTGTGTATAGGTTTCTGTGTGTGTGTGCGGGTGTGTGTGGGTGCGCTCCCCGGGTGGGCTGAATGTCATGACTGTGTTAGGGGAGAGAAGGCCCAAAGAGGCCTTCAGGGAGCTGCCATGGCATAGCAGTGCTCAGGAAAGAGCACCCTTCTTTCTTTAGGCTGGAGGCACACTCGAGTTTCTGCTTGAGGCAGAGGGACGGCAGAGAGGCCATCACTGGCTGAAGGCAAAGCAGAGAGATTTTCGGTGGAGCGATGGCTCCATCTGCTGGCTGACAAGCGTGGAAGGCGAAGCCTCGCTCCAACTGAGTTCCTGAGGAAGGTCCCAAGCAGGAGGCACTCTGGCTCCACAAGCTAGAGGGTCCTGCTTAGGACTTCCCAGTGGCTCCAGAGTGGATGGCAAGGGCATGTGGGTTGGAGGGTGCTCGGAAGCCACAGGGGAGGCTTTGGGCACCCAGTGCTCTGGGACGAAACACGCTGCAGGCCCGAGCATCCATGAACTCCTCCAAGGTTTTGGAGCAGGAAATCTGTCCTTAGCAGAAGGCTTCTTGCAAAGGCCTGCAGGCCTTTCTGGGTGGCTAAGCTGCAGCTCCCTTGCAGGCTGCTGGTCCAGGGGCCTGTGTCCCTTGGTCTAAAGTGCTGTAGGAGGAGCTCCTAGCAAGGGGAGAGCAAGCACCTTGTTTCCCTTGAAGAGACTGGCTTGTACATGGGGAGGCCTGCCAGCAGCGAAGACAGCGCAGGCAGCATGGGGGTTTGGCAGGCAGCTAAGAGGCTGCAGGAGTCCTGCATGAAATAGGGGTCATGACTGGTTTCTCCTCAAGGCCCAATGGCAACGTGCACACACAGCCTCTGGACCTGCAGCTCCCGAGCAGTGCAAGAGACCCCCAGGCAGCACCCTGGGGCCTCCTCGGATGAGCTGTGCTCCATAGAGGGCCTGCCTGCTGGCAATGGCCTAGGCCACCCCAGGCCCTAGAGAGGCCCGGCTGAGCCTGGGATGGGCCCTGCCCTCGCAGTGCTCAGGGAAAACCCGTGTTTGAGGCCAGGCTGCAGGCACATTCAATGTTGTGTCTGCTGCAGAGAGACTTCAGCTAGGACTTCCAGGGGGAATGTGAAGCGCTGTGGTTTTTACCTGCAATCCATGTGCCTCACTTGGGGTGCCCGGCCCATCCGTCCCACACTCCTTGGATGTGTGTTCCTCAGACAGCTGGACAGCTGGGGAAGTGGACCTCCCCCAGCAAGGGAGACCTGCCTAGAACATTGCTCTGTGTACAAAGAGGATTCGCTGTGCCTCTGGCACTGGGGAGAGACTTTCTGCACCCAGGAGACACTTGGCACACACAGCGTTTCCCCATGGAAAGTGGTGTGAAAAAGAGCACCCGCCGGGGCTGCATGGCCCTCTGCGGTAGAAGCCCTCCATGCAGCAGGCTGTCATGGACTCGGCTGCAGGCCTTTGTGGCTGGAGAGACTGCAGCTCCTCTGGAGGCTCTGGGCCAATTTTCACTCACCTTCGAGTGCAATAGGCTTGTGGGTTAAGGTGCTTGCAAAGGAAGGCAAGCAGCCTGCTCCTTTCCATTAGGAACACGTGTGGTGAGAGGCTTGGCAGCAGAGAAGAACAAAGAGGGGCAGCCAAGGAGGGGATTTGCATGCAGCTGGGTGGCCCCCAAATCTCCTGTTTCCCAAGCAGGGAATGCCTGCTGTGCCCATCAGTGCCCATTTCTAAGTGGGCACCCAGCCTCTGGATCTGCCCTTTCCCAGCCCTGAAAACACACGCAGGCCACACCCTGAGCCCTTCCAACTGTGAACTTTGCTCCCTGTGAGGGCTGAATGCCACATCTGGCTAAGGTGGGAGAAGGCCTGAGGAGGCCTTGGGGGACCTGCCAAGACATAGCAGTGCTCAGCAATGAGCACTCTGCTTTCTTTTGGCTGGACGCACATTCCAGTTTCTGCTTGAGGCCCGGAGAGGTCAGATAGGCGATCCCCGGGGGAAGGCAGAGCAGAGGGTTTTTCGGTGGAGCGTTGGCTCCCTCTGCTGGCCGTCAAGCGTGGAAGGCTAAGCCTTGCTCCAGCTGAGTTCCTGAGCAAGATTCCAAGCAGGAGGCACTCTGGCTCCACAAGCTAGAGGACTTCCCAGTGGCTCCAGAGTGGGTGGCAAGGGCATGTGAGTTGGAGGGTGCTCAGAAACCACAGGGGAGACTTGAGTGTGGTTGGGTGCAGGTGTGCCAATATGTGTGGGTTTGTGCGCATGGGTGCGAGTGTGTATTAGTGTGTGTGAGAGTTTGCGTGAGTGCGGGCGTGCGAGTGTGTATGGGTGTGTGCGGGTGTGTGTGTGTGTGTGCGGGCATGTGCGTGTGTGTTTTGGTGGGGGTAGGTGTGTGTGTGTGTGTGTAGGCGTGTATGTGTATCTGCGGTTGTGTGCGGGTGTGTATAGGATTGTGTGTGTGTGGGGGGTGTGTGTGGGTGTGTGCGGCTGTGTGTGAATGTGTGTGGGTGTGTGCTAGTGTCTTTGGGTGTGTGTGAGTGGGTTTGGGTGTGTGTGAGTGGGTTTGGGTGTGTGCATGCGTGTGTTAGAGTGAGTGGGACTGTGCAGGGTGTGCAGGTGTGTTCGGGTGTGTGTGGATGTGTGCAGGAGTGTGCAAGTATATGTGGGTATGTGTGGTTGTGTGCAGGTTGTGTGTGTGATTGGGTGTGTTTGGGTTTGTGTGGGTGTTTGTTAGTGTGTGCGAGAGTGTGTGGGTGTGTATGAGTCTGTGTGGGTCTGTGAGAGTGTGTGTGAGTGCAAGTGCGTGTGTGCGGGTGCTTGAGGTTGTGCGCCTGTGCGAGAGGGTGAGTGGTTGTGTGCAGGTGTGTGAGGGTGTGGGTGTGAGGGTGTGTGAGAGTGTGTGCAGGTGTGTGAGGGTGAGTGGGTGTGTGCAGGTGTGTGTGTATGTGTGCGGGTGTGTGTGAGTGTGTGTGAGTGTGTTTGTGTGTGCGAGTGTCTATGGGTGTTTGTGGGTGTGTGCGGTTGAGTGCAACTATGTGCAGGTGTGTGCGCGTGTGTATGTGTGTGTGCAGGTGAGTGTGGGTATGTGGGTGTGTGCGGGTGTGTGCGTGTGTGTATAGGTTTCTGTGTGTGTGTGCGGGTGTGTGTGGGTGCGCTCCCCGGGTGGGCTGAATGTCATGACTGTGTTAGGGGAGAGAAGGCTCAAAGAGGCCTTCAGGGAGCTGCCATGGCATAGCAGTGCTCAGGAAAGAGCACCCTTCTTTCTTTAGGCTGGAGGCACACTCGAGTTTCTGCTTGAGGCAGAGGGACGGCAGAGAGGCCATCACTGGCTGAAGGCAAAGCAGAGAGATTTTCGGTGGAGCGATGGCTCCATCTGCTGGCTGACAAGCGTGGAAGGCGAAGCCTCGCTCCAACTGAGTTCCTGAGGAAGGTCCCAAGCAGGAGGCACTCTGGCTCCACAAGCTAGAGGGTCCTGCTTAGGACTTCCCAGTGGCTCCAGAGTGGATGGCAAGGGCATGTGGGTTGGAGGGTGCTCGGAAGCCACAGGGGAGGCTTTGGGCACCCAGTGCTCTGGGACGAAACACGCTGCAGGCCCGAGCATCCATGAACTCCTCCAAGGTTTTGGAGCAGGAAATCTGTCCTTAGCAGAAGGCTTCTTGCAAAGGCCTGCAGGCCTTTCTGGGTGGCTAAGCTGCAGCTCCCTTGCAGGCTGCTGGTCCAGGGGCCTGTGTCCCTTGGTCTAAAGTGCTGTAGGAGGAGCTCCTAGCAAGGGGAGAGCAAGCACCTTGTTTCCCTTGAAGAGACTGGCTTGTACATGGGGAGGCCTGCCAGCAGCGAAGACAGCGCAGGCAGCATGGGGGTTTGGCAGGCAGCTAAGAGGCTGCAGGAGTCCTGCATGAAATAGGGGTCATGACTGGTTTCTCCTCAAGGCCCAATGGCAACGTGCACACACAGCCTCTGGACCTGCAGCTCCCGAGCAGTGCAAGAGACCCCCAGGCAGCACCCTGGGGCCTCCTCGGATGAGCTGTGCTCCATAGAGGGCCTGCCTGCTGGCAATGGCCTAGGCCACCCCAGGCCCTAGAGAGGCCCGGCTGAGCCTGGGATGGGCCCTGCCCTCGCAGTGCTCAGGGAAAACCCGTGTTTGAGGCCAGGCTGCAGGCACATTCAATGTTGTGTCTGCTGCAGAGAGACTTCAGCTAGGACTTCCAGGGGGAATGTGAAGCGCTGTGGTTTTTACCTGCAATCCATGTGCCTCACTTGGGGTGCCCGGCCCATCCGTCCCACACTCCTTGGATGTGTGTTCCTCAGACAGCTGGACAGCTGGGGAAGTGGACCTCCCCCAGCAAGGGAGACCTGCCTAGAACATTGCTCTGTGTACAAAGAGGATTCGCTGTGCCTCTGGCACTGGGGAGAGACTTTCTGCACCCAGGAGACGCTTGGCACACACAGCGTTTCCCCATGGAAAGTGGTGTGAAAAAGAGCACCCGCCGGGGCTGCATGGCCCTCTGCGGTAGAAGCCCTCCACGCAGCAGGCTGTCATGGACTCGGCTGCAGGCCTTTGTGGCTGGAGAGACTGCAGCTCCTCTGGAGGCTCTGGGCCAATTTTCACTCACCTTCGAGTGCAATAGGCTTGTGGGTTAAGGTGCTTGCAAAGGAAGGCAAGCAGCCTGCTCCTTTCCATTAGGAACACGTGTGGTGAGAGGCTTGGCAGCAGAGAAGAACAAAGAGGGGCAGCCAAGGAGGGGATTTGCATGCAGCTGGGTGGCCCCCAAATCTTCTGTTTCCCAAGCAGGGAATGCCTGCTGTGCCCATCAGTGCCCATTTCTAAGTGGGCACCCAGCCTCTGGATCTGCCCTTTCCCAGCCCTGAAAACACACGCAGGCCACACCCTGAGCCCTTCCAACTGTGAACTTTGCTCCCTGTGAGGGCTGAATGCCACATCTGGCTAAGGTGGGAGAAGGCCCGAGGAGGCCTTGGGGGACCTGCCAAGACATAGCAGTGCTCAGCAATGAGCACTCTGCTTTCTTTTGGCTGGACGCACATTCCAGTTTCTGCTTGAGGCCCGGAGAGGTCAGATAGGCGATCCCCGGGGGAAGGCAGAGCAGAGGGTTTTTCGGTGGAGCGTTGGCTCCCTCTGCTGGCCGTCAAGCGTGGAAGGCTAAGCCTTGCTCCAGCTGAGTTCCTGAGCAAGTTTCCAAGCAGGAGGCACTCTGGCTCCACAAGCTAGAGGACTTCCCAGTGGCTCCAGAGTGGGTGGCAAGGGCATGTGAGTTGGAGGGTGCTCAGAAACCACAGGGGAGACTTGAGTGTGGTTGGGTGCAGGTGTGCCAATATGTGTGGGTTTGTGCGCATGGGTGCGAGTGTGTATTAGTGTGTGTGAGAGTTTGCGTGAGTGCGGGCGTGCGAGTGTGTATGGGTGTGTGCGGGTGTGTGTGTGTGTGTGCGGGCATGTGCGTGTGTGTTTTGGTGGGGGTAGGTGTGTGTGTGTGTGTGTAGGCGTGTATGTGTATCTGCGGTTGTGTGCGGGTGTGTATAGGATTGTGTGTGTGTGGGGGGTGTGTGTGGGTGTGTGCGGCTGTGTGTGAATGTGTGTGGGTGTGTGCTAGTGTCTTTGGGTGTGTGTGAGTGGGTTTGGGTGTGTGTGAGTGGGTTTGGGTGTGTGCATGCGTGTGTTAGAGTGAGTGGGACTGTGCAGGGTGTGCAGGTGTGTTCGGGTGTGTGTGGATGTGTGCAGGAGTGTGCAAGTATATGTGGGTATGTGTGGTTGTGTGCAGGTTGTGTGTGTGATTGGGTGTGTTTGGGTTTGTGTGGGTGTTTGTTAGTGTGTGCGAGAGTGTGTGGGTGTGTATGAGTCTGTGTGGGTCTGTGAGAGTGTGTGTGAGTGCAAGTGCGTGTGTGCGGGTGCTTGAGGTTGTGCGCCTGTGCGAGAGGGTGAGTGGTTGTGTGCAGGTGTGTGAGGGTGTGGGTGTGAGGGTGTGTGAGAGTGTGTGCAGGTGTGTGAGGGTGAGTGGGTGTGTGCAGGTGTGTGTGTATGTGTGCGGGTGTGTGTGAGTGTGTGTGAGTGTGTTTGTGTGTGCGAGTGTCTATGGGTGTTTGTGGGTGTGTGCGGTTGAGTGCAACTGTGTGCAGGTGTGTGCGCGTGTGTATGTGTGTGTGCAGGTGAGTGTGGGTATGTGGGTGTGTGCGGGTGTGTGCGTGTGTGTATAGGTTTCTGTGTGTGTGTGCGGGTGTGTGTGGGTGCGCTCCCCGGGTGGGCTGAATGTCATGACTGTGTTAGGGGAGAGAAGGCTCAAAGAGGCCTTCAGGGAGCTGCCATGGCATAGCAGTGCTCAGGAAAGAGCACCCTTCTTTCTTTAGGCTGGAGGCACACTCGAGTTTCTGCTTGAGGCAGAGGGACGGCAGAGAGGCCATCACTGGCTGAAGGCAAAGCAGAGAGATTTTCGGTGGAGCGATGGCTCCATCTGCTGGCTGACAAGCGTGGAAGGCGAAGCCTCGCTCCAACTGAGTTCCTGAGGAAGGTCCCAAGCAGGAGGCACTCTGGCTCCACAAGCTAGAGGGTCCTGCTTAGGACTTCCCAGTGGCTCCAGAGTGGATGGCAAGGGCATGTGGGTTGGAGGGTGCTCGGAAGCCACAGGGGAGGCTTTGGGCACCCAGTGCTCTGGGACGAAACACGCTGCAGGCCCGAACATCCATGAACTCCTCCAAGGTTTTGGAGCAGGAAATCTGTCCTTAGCAGAAGGCTTCTTGCAAAGGCCTGCAGGCCTTTCTGGGTGGCTAAGCTGCAGCTCCCTTGCAGGCTGCTGGTCCAGGGGCCTGTGTCCCTTGGTCTAAAGTGCTGTAGGAGGAGCTCCTAGCAAGGGGAGAGCAAGCACCTTGTTTCCCTTGAAGAGACTGGCTTGTACATGGGGAGGCCTGCCAGCAGCGAAGACAGCGCAGGCAGCATGGGGGTTTGGCAGGCAGCTAAGAGGCTGCAGGAGTCCTGCATGAAATAGGGGTCATGACTGGTTTCTCCTCAAGGCCCAATGGCAACGTGCACACACAGCCTCTGGACCTGCAGCTCCCGAGCAGTGCAAGAGACCCCCAGGCAGCACCCTGGGGCCTCCTCGGATGAGCTGTGCTCCATAGAGGGCCTGCCTGCTGGCAATGGCCTAGGCCACCCCAGGCCCTAGAGAGGCCCGGCTGAGCCTGGGATGGGCCCTGCCCTCGCAGTGCTCAGGGAAAACCCGTGTTTGAGGCCAGGCTGCAGGCACATTCAATGTTGTGTCTGCTGCAGAGAGACTTCAGCTAGGACTTCCAGGGGGAATGTGAAGCGCTGTGGTTTTTACCTGCAATCCATGTGCCTCACTTGGGGTGCCCGGCCCATCCGTCCCACACTCCTTGGATGTGTGTTCCTCAGACAGGTGGACAGCTGGGGAAGTGGACCTCCCCCAGCAAGGGAGAACTGCCTAGAACATTGCTCTGTGTACAAAGAGGATTCGCTGTGCCTCTGGCACTGGGGAGAGACTTTCTGCACCCAGGAGACGCTTGGCACACACAGCGTTTCCCCATGGAAAGTGGTGTGAAAAAGAGCACCCGCCGGGGCTGCATGGCCCTCTGCGGTAGAAGCCCTCCACGCAGCAGGCTGTCATGGACTCGGCTGCAGGCCTTTGTGGCTGGAGAGACTGCAGCTCCTCTGGAGGCTCTGGGCCAATTTTCACTCACCTTCGAGTGCAATAGGCTTGTGGGTTAAGGTGCTTGCAAAGGAAGGCAAGCAGCCTGCTCCTTTCCATTAGGAACACGTGTGGTGAGAGGCTTGGCAGCAGAGAAGAACAAAGAGGGGCAGCCAAGGAGGGGATTTGCATGCAGCTGGGTGGCCCCCAAATCTTCTGTTTCCCAAGCAGGGAATGCCTGCTGTGCCCATCAGTGCCCATTTCTAAGTGGGCACCCAGCCTCTGGATCTGCCCTTTCCCAGCCCTGAAAACACACGCAGGCCACACCCTGAGCCCTTCCAAGCGTGAACTTTGCTCCCTGTGAGGGCTGAATGCCACATCTGGCTAAGGTGGGAGAAGGCCCGAGGAGGCCTTGGGGGACCTGCCAAGACATAGCAGTGCTCAGCAATGAGCACTCTGCTTTCTTTTGGCTGGACGCACATTCCAGTTTCTGCTTGAGGCCCGGAGAGGTCAGATAGGCGATCCCCGGGGGAAGGCAGAGCAGAGGGTTTTTCGGTGGAGCGTTGGCTCCCTCTGCTGGCCGTCAAGCGTGGAAGGCTAAGCCTTGCTCCAGCTGAGTTCCTGAGCAAGTTTCCAAGCAGGAGGCACTCTGGCTCCACAAGCTAGAGGACTTCCCAGTGGCTCCAGAGTGGGTGGCAAGGGCATGTGAGTTGGAGGGAGCTCAGAAACCACAGGGGAGACTTGAGTGTGGTTGGGTGCAGGTGTGCCAATATGTGTGGGTTTGTGCGCATGGGTGCGAGTGTGTATTAGTGTGTGTGAGAGTTTGCGTGAGTGCGGGCGTGCGAGTGTGCATGGGTGTGTGCGGGTGTGTGTGTGTGTGTGCGGGCATGTGCGTGTGTGTTTTGGTGGGGGTAGGTGTGTGTGTGTGTGTGTAGGCGTGTATGTGTATCTGCGGGTGTGTGCGGGTGTGTATAGGATTGTGTGTGTGTGGGGGGTGTGTGTGGGTGTGTGCGGCTGTGTGTGAATGTGTGTGGGTGTGTGCTAGTGTCTTTGGGTGTGTGTGAGTGGGTTTGGGTGTGTGTGAGTGGGTTTGGGTGTGTGCATGCGTGTGTTAGAGTGAGTGGGACTGTGCAGGGTGTGCAGGTGTGTTCGGGTGTGTGTGGATGTGTGCAGGAGTGTGCAAGTATATGCGGGTATGTGTGGTTGTGTGCAGGTTGTGTGTGTGATTGGGTGTGTTTGGGTTTGTGTGGGTGTTTGTTAGTGTGTGCGAGAGTGTGTGGGTGTGTATGAGTCTGTGTGGGTCTGTGAGAGTGTGTGTGAGTGCAAGTGCGTGTGTGCGGGTGCTTGAGGTTGTGCGCCTGTGCGAGAGGGTGAGTGGTTGTGTGCAGGTGTGTGAGGGTGTGGGTGTGAGGGTGTGTGTGAGTGTGTGCAGGTGTGTGAGGGTGAGTGGGTGTGTGCAGGTGTGTGCGTATGTGTGCGGGTGTGTGTGAGTGTGTGTGAGTGTGTTTGTGTGTGCGAGTGTCTATGGGTGTTTGTGGGTGTGTGCGGTTGAGTGCAACTGTGTGCAGGTGTGTGCGCGTGTGTATGTGTGTGTGCAGGTGAGTGTGGGTATGTGGGTGTGTGCGGGTGTGTGCGTGTGTGTATAGGTTTCTGTGTGTGTGTGCGGGTGTGTGTGGGTGCGCTCCCCGGGTGGGCTGAATGTCATGACTGTGTTAGGGGAGAGAAGGCCCAAAGAGGCCTTCAGGGAGCTGCCATGGCATAGCAGTGCTCAGGAAAGAGCACCCTTCTTTCTTTAGGCTGGAGGCACACTCGAGTTTCTGCTTGAGGCAGAGGGACGGCAGAGAGGCCATCACTGGCTGAAGGCAAAGCAGAGAGATTTTCGGTGGAGCGATGGCTCCATCTGCTGGCTGACAAGCGTGGAAGGCGAAGCCTCGCTCCAACTGAGTTCCTGAGGAAGGTCCCAAGCAGGAGGCACTCTGGCTCCACAAGCTAGAGGGTCCTGCTTAGGACTTCCCAGTGGCTCCAGAGTGGATGGCAAGGGCATGTGGGTTGGAGGGTGCTCGGAAGCCACAGGGGAGGCTTTGGGCACCCAGTGCTCTGGGACGAAACACGCTGCAGGCCCGAGCATCCATGAACTCCTCCAAGGTTTTGGAGCAGGAAATCTGTCCTTAGCAGAAGGCTTCTTGCAAAGGCCTGCAGGCCTTTCTGGGTGGCTAAGCTGCAGCTCCCTTGCAGGCTGCTGGTCCAGGGGCCTGTGTCCCTTGGTCTAAAGTGCTGTAGGAGGAGCTCCTAGCAAGGGGAGAGCAAGCACCTTGTTTCCCTTGAAGAGACTGGCTTGTACATGGGGAGGCCTGCCAGCAGCGAAGACAGCGCAGGCAGCATGGGGGTTTGGCAGGCAGCTAAGAGGCTGCAGGAGTCCTGCATGAAATAGGGGTCATGACTGGTTTCTCCTCAAGGCCCAATGGCAACGTGCACACACAGCCTCTGGACCTGCAGCTCCCGAGCAGTGCAAGAGACCCCCAGGCAGCACCCTGGGGCCTCCTCGGATGAGCTGTGCTCCATAGAGGGCCTGCCTGCTGGCAATGGCCTAGGCCACCCCAGGCCCTAGAGAGGCCCGGCTGAGCCTGGGATGGGCCCTGCCCTCGCAGTGCTCAGGGAAAACCCGTGTTTGAGGCCAGGCTGCAGGCACATTCAATGTTGTGTCTGCTGCAGAGAGACTTCAGCTAGGACTTCCAGGGGGAATGTGAAGCGCTGTGGTTTTTACCTGCAATCCATGTGCCTCACTTGGGGTGCCCGGCCCATCCGTCCCACACTCCTTGGATGTGTGTTCCTCAGACAGCTGGACAGCTGGGGAAGTGGACCTCCCCCAGCAAGGGAGACCTGCCTAGAACATTGCTCTGTGTACAAAGAGGATTCGCTGTGCCTCTGGCACTGGGGAGAGACTTTCTGCACCCAGGAGACACTTGGCACACACAGCGTTTCCCCATGGAAAGTGGTGTGAAAAAGAGCACCCGCCGGGGCTGCATGGCCCTCTGCGGTAGAAGCCCTCCATGCAGCAGGCTGTCATGGACTCGGCTGCAGGCCTTTGTGGCTGGAGAGACTGCAGCTCCTCTGGAGGCTCTGGGCCAATTTTCACTCACCTTCGAGTGCAATAGGCTTGTGGGTTAAGGTGCTTGCAAAGGAAGGCAAGCAGCCTGCTCCTTTCCATTAGGAACACGTGTGGTGAGAGGCTTGGCAGCAGAGAAGAACAAAGAGGGGCAGCCAAGGAGGGGATTTGCATGCAGCTGGGTGGCCCCCAAATCTCCTGTTTCCCAAGCAGGGAATGCCTGCTGTGCCCATCAGTGCCCATTTCTAAGTGGGCACCCAGCCTCTGGATCTGCCCTTTCCCAGCCCTGAAAACACACGCAGGCCACACCCTGAGCCCTTCCAACTGTGAACTTTGCTCCCTGTGAGGGCTGAATGCCACATCTGGCTAAGGTGGGAGAAGGCCTGAGGAGGCCTTGGGGGACCTGCCAAGACATAGCAGTGCTCAGCAATGAGCACTCTGCTTTCTTTTGGCTGGACGCACATTCCAGTTTCTGCTTGAGGCCCGGAGAGGTCAGATAGGCGATCCCCGGGGGAAGGCAGAGCAGAGGGTTTTTCGGTGGAGCGTTGGCTCCCTCTGCTGGCCGTCAAGCGTGGAAGGCTAAGCCTTGCTCCAGCTGAGTTCCTGAGCAAGATTCCAAGCAGGAGGCACTCTGGCTCCACAAGCTAGAGGACTTCCCAGTGGCTCCAGAGTGGGTGGCAAGGGCATGTGAGTTGGAGGGTGCTCAGAAACCACAGGGGAGACTTGAGTGTGGTTGGGTGCAGGTGTGCCAATATGTGTGGGTTTGTGCGCATGGGTGCGAGTGTGTATTAGTGTGTGTGAGAGTTTGCGTGAGTGCGGGCGTGCGAGTGTGTATGGGTGTGTGCGGGTGTGTGTGTGTGTGTGCGGGCATGTGCGTGTGTGTTTTGGTGGGGGTAGGTGTGTGTGTGTGTGTGTAGGCGTGTATGTGTATCTGCGGTTGTGTGCGGGTGTGTATAGGATTGTGTGTGTGTGGGGGGTGTGTGTGGGTGTGTGCGGCTGTGTGTGAATGTGTGTGGGTGTGTGCTAGTGTCTTTGGGTGTGTGTGAGTGGGTTTGGGTGTGTGTGAGTGGGTTTGGGTGTGTGCATGCGTGTGTTAGAGTGAGTGGGACTGTGCAGGGTGTGCAGGTGTGTTCGGGTGTGTGTGGATGTGTGCAGGAGTGTGCAAGTATATGTGGGTATGTGTGGTTGTGTGCAGGTTGTGTGTGTGATTGGGTGTGTTTGGGTTTGTGTGGGTGTTTGTTAGTGTGTGCGAGAGTGTGTGGGTGTGTATGAGTCTGTGTGGGTCTGTGAGAGTGTGTGTGAGTGCAAGTGCGTGTGTGCGGGTGCTTGAGGTTGTGCGCCTGTGCGAGAGGGTGAGTGGTTGTGTGCAGGTGTGTGAGGGTGTGGGTGTGAGGGTGTGTGAGAGTGTGTGCAGGTGTGTGAGGGTGAGTGGGTGTGTGCAGGTGTGTGTGTATGTGTGCGGGTGTGTGTGAGTGTGTGTGAGTGTGTTTGTGTGTGCGAGTGTCTATGGGTGTTTGTGGGTGTGTGCGGTTGAGTGCAACTATGTGCAGGTGTGTGCGCGTGTGTATGTGTGTGTGCAGGTGAGTGTGGGTATGTGGGTGTGTGCGGGTGTGTGCGTGTGTGTATAGGTTTCTGTGTGTGTGTGCGGGTGTGTGTGGGTGCGCTCCCCGGGTGGGCTGAATGTCATGACTGTGTTAGGGGAGAGAAGGCTCAAAGAGGCCTTCAGGGAGCTGCCATGGCATAGCAGTGCTCAGGAAAGAGCACCCTTCTTTCTTTAGGCTGGAGGCACACTCGAGTTTCTGCTTGAGGCAGAGGGACGGCAGAGAGGCCATCACTGGCTGAAGGCAAAGCAGAGAGATTTTCGGTGGAGCGATGGCTCCATCTGCTGGCTGACAAGCGTGGAAGGCGAAGCCTCGCTCCAACTGAGTTCCTGAGGAAGGTCCCAAGCAGGAGGCACTCTGGCTCCACAAGCTAGAGGGTCCTGCTTAGGACTTCCCAGTGGCTCCAGAGTGGATGGCAAGGGCATGTGGGTTGGAGGGTGCTCGGAAGCCACAGGGGAGGCTTTGGGCACCCAGTGCTCTGGGACGAAACACGCTGCAGGCCCGAGCATCCATGAACTCCTCCAAGGTTTTGGAGCAGGAAATCTGTCCTTAGCAGAAGGCTTCTTGCAAAGGCCTGCAGGCCTTTCTGGGTGGCTAAGCTGCAGCTCCCTTGCAGGCTGCTGGTCCAGGGGCCTGTGTCCCTTGGTCTAAAGTGCTGTAGGAGGAGCTCCTAGCAAGGGGAGAGCAAGCACCTTGTTTCCCTTGAAGAGACTGGCTTGTACATGGGGAGGCCTGCCAGCAGCGAAGACAGCGCAGGCAGCATGGGGGTTTGGCAGGCAGCTAAGAGGCTGCAGGAGTCCTGCATGAAATAGGGGTCATGACTGGTTTCTCCTCAAGGCCCAATGGCAACGTGCACACACAGCCTCTGGACCTGCAGCTCCCGAGCAGTGCAAGAGACCCCCAGGCAGCACCCTGGGGCCTCCTCGGATGAGCTGTGCTCCATAGAGGGCCTGCCTGCTGGCAATGGCCTAGGCCACCCCAGGCCCTAGAGAGGCCCGGCTGAGCCTGGGATGGGCCCTGCCCTCGCAGTGCTCAGGGAAAACCCGTGTTTGAGGCCAGGCTGCAGGCACATTCAATGTTGTGTCTGCTGCAGAGAGACTTCAGCTAGGACTTCCAGGGGGAATGTGAAGCGCTGTGGTTTTTACCTGCAATCCATGTGCCTCACTTGGGGTGCCCGGCCCATCCGTCCCACACTCCTTGGATGTGTGTTCCTCAGACAGCTGGACAGCTGGGGAAGTGGACCTCCCCCAGCAAGGGAGACCTGCCTAGAACATTGCTCTGTGTACAAAGAGGATTCGCTGTGCCTCTGGCACTGGGGAGAGACTTTCTGCACCCAGGAGACGCTTGGCACACACAGCGTTTCCCCATGGAAAGTGGTGTGAAAAAGAGCACCCGCCGGGGCTGCATGGCCCTCTGCGGTAGAAGCCCTCCACGCAGCAGGCTGTCATGGACTCGGCTGCAGGCCTTTGTGGCTGGAGAGACTGCAGCTCCTCTGGAGGCTCTGGGCCAATTTTCACTCACCTTCGAGTGCAATAGGCTTGTGGGTTAAGGTGCTTGCAAAGGAAGGCAAGCAGCCTGCTCCTTTCCATTAGGAACACGTGTGGTGAGAGGCTTGGCAGCAGAGAAGAACAAAGAGGGGCAGCCAAGGAGGGGATTTGCATGCAGCTGGGTGGCCCCCAAATCTTCTGTTTCCCAAGCAGGGAATGCCTGCTGTGCCCATCAGTGCCCATTTCTAAGTGGGCACCCAGCCTCTGGATCTGCCCTTTCCCAGCCCTGAAAACACACGCAGGCCACACCCTGAGCCCTTCCAACTGTGAACTTTGCTCCCTGTGAGGGCTGAATGCCACATCTGGCTAAGGTGGGAGAAGGCCCGAGGAGGCCTTGGGGGACCTGCCAAGACATAGCAGTGCTCAGCAATGAGCACTCTGCTTTCTTTTGGCTGGACGCACATTCCAGTTTCTGCTTGAGGCCCGGAGAGGTCAGATAGGCGATCCCCGGGGGAAGGCAGAGCAGAGGGTTTTTCGGTGGAGCGTTGGCTCCCTCTGCTGGCCGTCAAGCGTGGAAGGCTAAGCCTTGCTCCAGCTGAGTTCCTGAGCAAGTTTCCAAGCAGGAGGCACTCTGGCTCCACAAGCTAGAGGACTTCCCAGTGGCTCCAGAGTGGGTGGCAAGGGCATGTGAGTTGGAGGGAGCTCAGAAACCACAGGGGAGACTTGAGTGTGGTTGGGTGCAGGTGTGCCAATATGTGTGGGTTTGTGCGCATGGGTGCGAGTGTGTATTAGTGTGTGTGAGAGTTTGCGTGAGTGCGGGCGTGCGAGTGTGCATGGGTGTGTGCGGGTGTGTGTGTGTGTGTGCGGGCATGTGCGTGTGTGTTTTGGTGGGGGTAGGTGTGTGTGTGTGTGTGTAGGCGTGTATGTGTATCTGCGGGTGTGTGCGGGTGTGTATAGGATTGTGTGTGTGTGGGGGGTGTGTGTGGGTGTGTGCGGCTGTGTGTGAATGTGTGTGGGTGTGTGCTAGTGTCTTTGGGTGTGTGTGAGTGGGTTTGGGTGTGTGTGAGTGGGTTTGGGTGTGTGCATGCGTGTGTTAGAGTGAGTGGGACTGTGCAGGGTGTGCAGGTGTGTTCGGGTGTGTGTGGATGTGTGCAGGAGTGTGCAAGTATATGCGGGTATGTGTGGTTGTGTGCAGGTTGTGTGTGTGATTGGGTGTGTTTGGGTTTGTGTGGGTGTTTGTTAGTGTGTGCGAGAGTGTGTGGGTGTGTATGAGTCTGTGTGGGTCTGTGAGAGTGTGTGTGAGTGCAAGTGCGTGTGTGCGGGTGCTTGAGGTTGTGCGCCTGTGCGAGAGGGTGAGTGGTTGTGTGCAGGTGTGTGAGGGTGTGGGTGTGAGGGTGTGTGTGAGTGTGTGCAGGTGTGTGAGGGTGAGTGGGTGTGTGCAGGTGTGTGTGTATGTGTGCGGGTGTGTGCGAGTGTGTGTGAGTGTGTTTGTGTGTGCGAGTGTCTATGGGTGTTTGTGGGTGTGTGCGGTTGAGTGCAACTGTGTGCAGGTGTGTGCGCGTGTGTATGTGTGTGTGCAGGTGAGTGTGGGTATGTGGGTGTGTGCGGGTGTGTGCGTGTGTGTATAGGTTTCTGTGTGTGTGTGCGGGTGTGTGTGGGTGCGCTCCCCGGGTGGGCTGAATGTCATGACTGTGTTAGGGGAGAGAAGGCTCAAAGAGGCCTTCAGGGAGCTGCCATGGCATAGCAGTGCTCAGGAAAGAGCACCCTTCTTTCTTTAGGCTGGAGGCACACTCGAGTTTCTGCTTGAGGCAGAGGGACGGCAGAGAGGCCATCACTGGCTGAAGGCAAAGCAGAGAGATTTTCGGTGGAGCGATGGCTCCATCTGCTGGCTGACAAGCGTGGAAGGCGAAGCCTCGCTCCAACTGAGTTCCTGAGGAAGGTCCCAAGCAGGAGGCACTCTGGCTCCACAAGCTAGAGGGTCCTGCTTAGGACTTCCCAGTGGCTCCAGAGTGGATGGCAAGGGCATGTGGGTTGGAGGGTGCTCGGAAGCCACAGGGGAGGCTTTGGGCACCCAGTGCTCTGGGACGAAACACGCTGCAGGCCCGAGCATCCATGAACTCCTCCAAGGTTTTGGAGCAGGAAATCTGTCCTTAGCAGAAGGCTTCTTGCAAAGGCCTGCAGGCCTTTCTGGGTGGCTAAGCTGCAGCTCCCTTGCAGGCTGCTGGTCCAGGGGCCTGTGTCCCTTGGTCTAAAGTGCTGTAGGAGGAGCTCCTAGCAAGGGGAGAGCAAGCACCTTGTTTCCCTTGAAGAGACTGGCTTGTACATGGGGAGGCCTGCCAGCAGCGAAGACAGCGCAGGCAGCATGGGGGTTTGGCAGGCAGCTAAGAGGCTGCAGGAGTCCTGCATGAAATAGGGGTCATGACTGGTTTCTCCTCAAGGCCCAATGGCAATGTGCACACACAGCCTCTGGACCTGCAGCTCCCGAGCAGTGCAAGAGACCCCCAGGCAGCACCCTGGGGCCTCCTCGGATGAGCTGTGCTCCATAGAGGGCCTGCCTGCTGGCAATGGCCTAGGCCACCCCAGGCCCTAGAGAGGCCCGGCTGAGCCTGGGATGGGCCCTGCCCTCGCAGTGCTCAGGGAAAACCCGTGTTTGAGGCCAGGCTGCAGGCACATTCAATGTTGTGTCTGCTGCAGAGAGACTTCAGCTAGGACTTCCAGGGGGAATGTGAAGCGCTGTGGTTTTTACCTGCAATCCATGTGCCTCATTTGGGGTGCCCGGCCCATCCGTCCCACACTCCTTGGATGTGTGTTCCTCAGACAGCTGGACAGCTGGGGAAGTGGACCTCCCCCAGCAAGGGAGACCTGCCTAGAACATTGCTCTGTGTACAAAGAGGATTCGCTGTGCCTCTGGCACTGGGGAGAGACTTTCTGCACCCAGGAGACGCTTGGCACACACAGCGTTTCCCCATGGAAAGTGGTGTGAAAAAGAGCACCCGCCGGGGCTGCATGGCCCTCTGCGGTAGAAGCCCTCCACGCAGCAGGCTGTCATGGACTCGGCTGCAGGCCTTTGTGGCTGGAGAGACTGCAGCTCCTCTGGAGGCTCTGGGCCAATTTTCACTCACCTTCGAGTGCAATAGGCTTGTGGGTTAAGGTGCTTGCAAAGGAAGGCAAGCAGCCTGCTCCTTTCCATTAGGAACACGTGTGGTGAGAGGCTTGGCAGCAGAGAAGAACAAAGAGGGGCAGCCAAGGAGGGGATTTGCATGCAGCTGGGTGGCCCCCAAATCTCCTGTTTCCCAAGCAGGGAATGCCTGCTGTGCCCATCAGTGCCCATTTCTAAGTGGGCACCCAGCCTCTGGATCTGCCCTTTCCCAGCCCTGAAAACACACGCAGGCCACACCCTGAGCCCTTCCAACTGTGAACTTTGCTCCCTGTGAGGGCTGAATGCCACATCTGGCTAAGGTGGGAGAAGGCCCGAGGAGGCCTTGGGGGACCTGCCAAGACATAGCAGTGCTCAGCAATGAGCACTCTGCTTTCTTTTGGCTGGACGCACATTCCAGTTTCTGCTTGAGGCCCGGAGAGGTCAGATAGGCGATCCCCGGGGGAAGGCAGAGCAGAGGGTTTTTCGGTGGAGCGTTGGCTCCCTCTGCTGGCCGTCAAGCGTGGAAGGCTAAGCCTTGCTCCAGCTGAGTTCCTGAGCAAGTTTCCAAGCAGGAGGCACTCTGGCTCCACAAGCTAGAGGACTTCCCAGTGGCTCCAGAGTGGGTGGCAAGGGCATGTGAGTTGGAGGGAGCTCAGAAACCACAGGGGAGACTTGAGTGTGGTTGGGTGCAGGTGTGCCAATATGTGTGGGTTTGTGCGCATGGGTGCGAGTGTGTATTAGTGTGTGTGAGAGTTTGCGTGAGTGCGGGCGTGCGAGTGTGCATGGGTGTGTGCGGGTGTGTGTGTGTGTGCGGGCATGTGCGTGTGTGTTTTGGTGGGGGTAGGTGTGTGTGTGTGTGTGTAGGCGTGTATGTGTATCTGCGGGTGTGTGCGGGTGTGTATAGGATTGTGTGTGTGTGGGGGGTGTGTGTGGGTGTGTGCGGCTGTGTGTGAATGTGTGTGGGTGTGTGCTAGTGTCTTTGGGTGTGTGTGAGTGGGTTTGGGTGTGTGTGAGTGGGTTTGGGTGTGTGCATGCGTGTGTTAGAGTGAGTGGGACTGTGCAGGGTGTGCAGGTGTGTTCGGGTGTGTGTGGATGTGTGCAGGAGTGTGCAAGTATATGCGGGTATGTGTGGTTGTGTGCAGGTTGTGTGTGTGATTGGGTGTGTTTGGGTTTGTGTGGGTGTTTGTTAGTGTGTGCGAGAGTGTGTGGGTGTGTATGAGTCTGTGTGGGTCTGTGAGAGTGTGTGTGAGTGCAAGTGCGTGTGTGCGGGTGCTTGAGGTTGTGCGCCTGTGCGAGAGGGTGAGTGGTTGTGTGCAGGTGTGTGAGGGTGTGGGTGTGAGGGTGTGTGTGAGTGTGTGCAGGTGTGTGAGGGTGAGTGGGTGTGTGCAGGTGTGTGCGTATGTGTGCGGGTGTGTGTGAGTGTGTGTGAGTGTGTTTGTGTGTGCGAGTGTCTATGGGTGTTTGTGGGTGTGTGCGGTTGAGTGCAACTGTGTGCAGGTGTGTGCGCGTGTGTATGTGTGTGTGCAGGTGAGTGTGGGTATGTGGGTGTGTGCGGGTGTGTGCGTGTGTGTATAGGTTTCTGTGTGTGTGTGCGGGTGTGTGTGGGTGCGCTCCCCGGGTGGGCTGAATGTCATGACTGTGTTAGGGGAGAGAAGGCCCAAAGAGGCCTTCAGGGAGCTGCCATGGCATAGCAGTGCTCAGGAAAGAGCACCCTTCTTTCTTTAGGCTGGAGGCACACTCGAGTTTCTGCTTGAGGCAGAGGGACGGCAGAGAGGCCATCACTGGCTGAAGGCAAAGCAGAGAGATTTTCGGTGGAGCGATGGCTCCATCTGCTTGCTGACAAGCATGGAAGGCGAAGCCTCGCTCCAACTGAGTTCCTGAGGAAGGTCCCAAGCAGGAGGCACTCTGGCTCCACAAGCTAGAGGGTCCTGCTTAGGACTTCCCAGTGGCTCCAGAGTGGATGGCAAGGGCATGTGGGTTGGAGGGTGCTCGGAAGCCACAGGGGAGGCTTTGGGCACCCAGTGCTCTGGGACGAAACACGCTGCAGGCCCGAGCATCCATGAACTCCTCCAAGGTTTTGGAGCAGGAAATCTGTCCTTAGCAGAAGGCTTCTTGCAAAGGCCTGCAGGCCTTTCTGGGTGGCTAAGCTGCAGCTCCCTTGCAGGCTGCTGGTCCAGGGGCCTGTGTCCCTTGGTCTAAAGTGCTGTAGGAGGAGCTCCTAGCAAGGGGAGAGCAAGCACCTTGTTTCCCTTGAAGAGACTGGCTTGTACATGGGGAGGCCTGCCAGCAGCGAAGACAGCGCAGGCAGCATGGGGGTTTGGCAGGCAGCTAAGAGGCTGCAGGAGTCCTGCATGAAATAGGGGTCATGACTGGTTTCTCCTCAAGGCCCAATGGCAACGTGCACACACAGCCTCTGGACCTGCAGCTCCCGAGCAGTGCAAGAGACCCCCAGGCAGCACCCTGGGGCCTCCTCGGATGAGCTGTGCTCCATAGAGGGCCTGCCTGCTGGCAATGGCCTAGGCCACCCCAGGCCCTAGAGAGGCCCGGCTGAGCCTGGGATGGGCCCTGCCCTCGCAGTGCTCAGGGAAAACCCGTGTTTGAGGCCAGGCTGCAGGCACATTCAATGTTGTGTCTGCTGCAGAGAGACTTCAGCTAGGACTTCCAGGGGGAATGTGAAGCGCTGTGGTTTTTACCTGCAATCCATGTGCCTCACTTGGGGTGCCCGGCCCATCCGTCCCACACTCCTTGGATGTGTGTTCCTCAGACAGCTGGACAGCTGGGGAAGTGGACCTCCCCCAGCAAGGGAGACCTGCCTAGAACATTGCTCTGTGTACAAAGAGGATTCGCTGTGCCTCTGGCACTGGGGAGAGACTTTCTGCACCCAGGAGACACTTGGCACACACAGCGTTTCCCCATGGAAAGTGGTGTGAAAAAGAGCACCCGCCGGGGCTGCATGGCCCTCTGCGGTAGAAGCCCTCCACGCAGCAGGCTGTCATGGACTCAGCTGCAGGCCTTTGTGGCTGGAGAGACTGCAGCTCCTCTGGAGGCTCTGGGCCAATTTTCACTCACCTTCGAGTGCAATAGGCTTGTGGGTTAAGGTGCTTGCAAAGGAAGGCAAGCAGCCTGCTCCTTTCCATTAGGAACACGTGTGGTGAGAGGCTTGGCAGCAGAGAAGAACAAAGAGGGGCAGCCAAGGAGGGGATTTGCATGCAGCTGGGTGGCCCCCAAATCTCCTGTTTCCCAAGCAGGGAATGCCTGCTGTGCCCATCAGTGCCCATTTCTAAGTGGGCACCCAGCCTCTGGATCTGCCCTTTCCCAGCCCTGAAAACACACGCAGGCCACACCCTGAGCCCTTCCAACTGTGAACTTTGCTCCCTGTGAGGGCTGAATGCCACATCTGGCTAAGGTGGGAGAAGGCCCGAGGAGGCCTTGGGGGACCTGCCAAGACATAGCAGTGCTCAGCAATGAGCACTCTGCTTTCTTTTGGCTGGACGCACATTCCAGTTTCTGCTTGAGGCCCGGAGAGGTCAGATAGGCGATCCCCGGGGGAAGGCAGAGCAGAGGGTTTTTCGGTGGAGCGTTGGTTCCCTCTGCTGGCCGTCAAGCGTGGAAGGCTAAGCCTTGCTCCAGCTGAGTTCCTGAGCAAGTTTCCAAGCAGGAGGCACTCTGGCTCCACAAGCTAGAGGACTTCCCAGTGGCTCCAGAGTGGGTGGCAAGTGCATGTGAGTTGGAGGGAGCTCAGAAACCACAGGGGAGACTTGAGTGTGGTTGGGTGCAGGTGTGCCAATATGTGTGGGTGTGTGCGCATGGGTGCGAGTGTGTATTAGTGTGTGTGAGAGTTTGCGTGAGTGCGGGCGTGCGAGTGTGCATGGGTGTGTGCGAGTGTGTGTGTGTGTGTGCGGGCATGTGCGTGTGTGTTTTGGTGGGGGTAGGTGTGTGTGTGTGTGTGTAGGCGTGTATGTGTATCTGCGGGTGTGTGCGGGTGTGTATAGGATTGTGTGTGTGGGGGGGTGTGTGTGGGTGTGTGTGGCTGTGTGTGAATGTGTGTGGGTGTGTGCTAGTGTCTTTGGGTGTGTGTGAGTGGGTTTGGGTGTGTGTGAGTGGGTTTGGGTGTGTACATGTGTGTGTTAGAGTGAGTGGGACTGTGCAGGGTGTGCAGGTGTGTTCGGGTGTGTGTGGATGTGTGCAGGAGTGTGCAAGTATATGCGGGTATGTGTGGTTGTGTGCAGGTTGTGTGTGTGATTGGGTGTGTTTGGGTTTGTGTGGGTGTTTGTTAGTGTGTGCGAGAGTGTGTGGGTGTGTATGAGTCTGTGTGGGTCTGTGAGAGTGTGTGTGAGTGCAAGTGCGTGTGTGCGGGTGCTTGAGGTTGTGCGCCTGTGCGAGAGGGTGAGTGGTTGTGTGCAGGTGTGTGAGGGTGTGGGTGTGAGGGTGTGTGTGAGTGTGTGCAGGTGTGTGAGGGTGAGTGGGTGTGTGCAGGTGTGTGCGTATGTGTGCGGGTGTGTGTGAGTGTGTGTGAGTGTGTTTGTGTGTGCGAGTGTCTATGGGTGTTTGTGGGTGTGTGCGGTTGAGTGCAACTGTGTGCAGGTGTGTGCGCGTGTGTATGTGTGTGTGCAGGTGAGTGTGGGTATGTGGGTGTGTGCGGGTGTGTGCGTGTGTGTATAGGTTTCTGTGTGTGTGTGCGGGTGTGTGTGGGTGCGCTCCCCGGGTGGGCTGAATGTCATGACTGTGTTAGGGGAGAGAAGGCCCAAAGAGGCCTTCAGGGTGCTGCCATGGCATAGCAGTGCTCAGGAAAGAGCACCCTTCTTTCTTTAGGCTGGAGGCACACTCGAGTTTCTGCTTGAGGCAGAGGGACGGCAGAGAGGCCATCACTGGCTGAAGGCAAAGCAGAGAGATTTTCGGTGGAGCGATGGCTCCATCTGCTGGCTGACAAGCGTGGAAGGCGAAGCCTCGCTCCAACTGAGTTCCTGAGGAAGGTCCCAAGCAGGAGGCACTCTGGCTCCACAAGCTAGAGGGTCCTGCTTAGGACTTCCCAGTGGCTCCAGAGTGGATGGCAAGGGCATGTGGGTTGGAGGGTGCTCGGAAGCCACAGGGGAGGCTTTGGGCACCCAGTGCTCTGGGACGAAACACGCTGCAGGCCCGAGCATCCATGAACTCCTCCAAGGTTTTGGAGCAGGAAATCTGTCCTTAGCAGAAGGCTTCTTGCAAAGGCCTGCAGGCCTTTCTGGGTGGCTAAGCTGCAGCTCCCTTGCAGGCTGCTGGTCCAGGGGCCTGTGTCCCTTGGTCTAAAGTGCTGTAGGAGGAGCTCCTAGCAAGGGGAGAGCAAGCACCTTGTTTCCCTTGAAGAGACTGGCTTGTACATGGGGAGGCCTGCCAGCAGCGAAGACAGCGCAGGCAGCATGGGGGTTTGGCAGGCAGCTAAGAGGCTGCAGGAGTCCTGCATGAAATAGGGGTCATGACTGGTTTCTCCTCAAGGCCCAATGGCAACGTGCACACACAGCCTCTGGACCTGCAGCTCCCGAGCAGTGCAAGAGACCCCCAGGCAGCACCCTGGGGCCTCCTCGGATGAGCTGTGCTCCATAGAGGGCCTGCCTGCTGGCAATGGCCTAGGCCACCCCAGGCCCTAGAGAGGCCCGGCTGAGCCTGGGATGGGCCCTGCCCTCGCAGTGCTCAGGGAAAACCCGTGTTTGAGGCCAGGCTGCAGGCACATTCAATGTTGTGTCTGCTGCAGAGAGACTTCAGCTAGGACTTCCAGGGGGAATGTGAAGCGCTGTGGTTTTTACCTGCAATCCATGTGCCTCACTTGGGGTGCCCGGCCCATCCATCCCACACTCCTTGGATGTGTGTTCCTCAGACAGCTGGACAGCTGGGGAAGTGGACCTCCCCCAGCAAGGGAGACCTGCCTAGAACATTGCTCTGTGTACAAAGAGGATTCGCTGTGCCTCTGGCACTGGGGAGAGACTTTCTGCACCCAGGAGACACTTGGCACACACAGCGTTTCCCCATGGAAAGTGGTGTGAAAAAGAGCACCCGCCGGGGCTGCATGGCCCTCTGCGGTAGAAGCCCTCCATGCAGCAGGCTGTCATGGACTCGGCTGCAGGCCTTTGTGGCTGGAGAGACTGCAGCTCCTCTGGAGGCTCTGGGCCAATTTTCACTCACCTTCGAGTGCAATAGGCTTGTGGGTTAAGGTGCTTGCAAAGGAAGGCAAGCAGCCTGCTCCTTTCCATTAGGAACACGTGTGGTGAGAGGCTTGGCAGCAGAGAAGAACAAAGAGGGGCAGCCAAGGAGGGGATTTGCATGCAGCTGGGTGGCCCCCAAATCTCCTGTTTCCCAAGCAGGGAATGCCTGCTGTGCCCATCAGTGCCCATTTCTAAGTGGGCACCCAGCCTCTGGATCTGCCCTTTCCCAGCCCTGAAAACACACGCAGGCCACACCCTGAGCCCTTCCAACTGTGAACTTTGCTCCCTGTGAGGGCTGAATGCCACATCTGGCTAAGGTGGGAGAAGGCCCGAGGAGGCCTTGGGGGACCTGCCAAGACATAGCAGTGCTCAGCAATGAGCACTCTGCTTTCTTTTGGCTGGACGCACATTCCAGTTTCTGCTTGAGGCCCGGAGAGGTCAGATAGGCGATCCCCGGGGGAAGGCAGAGCAGAGGGTTTTTCGGTGGAGCGTTGGCTCCCTCTGCTGGCCGTCAAGCGTGGAAGGCTAAGCCTTGCTCCAGCTGAGTTCCTGAGCAAGTTTCCAAGCAGGAGGCACTCTGGCTCCACAAGCTAGAGGACTTCCCAGTGGCTCCAGAGTGGGTGGCAAGGGCATGTGAGTTGGAGGGTGCTCAGAAACCACAGGGGAGACTTGAGTGTGGTTGGGTGCAGGTGTGCCAATATGTGTGGTTTTGTGCGCATGGGTGCGAGTGTGTATTAGTGTGTGTGAGAGTTTGCGTGAGTGCGGGCGTGCGAGTGTGTATGGGTGTGTGCGGGTGTGTGTGTGTGTGTGCGGGCATGTGCGTGTGTGTTTTGGTGGGGGTAGGTGTGTGTGTGTGTGTAGGCGTGTATGTGTATCTGCGGGTGTGTGCGGGTGTGTATAGGATTGTGTGTGTGTGTGGGGTGTGTGTGGGTGTGTGCGGCTGTGTGTGAATGTGTGTGGGTGTGTGCTAGTGTCTTTGGGTGTGTGTGAGTGGGTTTGGGTGTGTGTGAGTGGGTTTGGGTGTGTGCATGCGTGTGTTAGAGTGAGTGGGACTGTGCAGGGTGTGCAGGTGTGTTCGGGTGTGTGTGGATGTGTGCAGGAGTGTGCAAGTATATGCGGGTATGTGTGGTTGTGTGCAGGTTGTGTGTGTGATTGGGTGTGTTTGGGTTTGTGTGGGTGTTTGTTAGTGTGTGCGAGAGTGTGTGGGTGTGTATGAGTCTGTGTGGGTCTGTGAGAGTGTGTGTGAGTGCAAGTGCGTGTGTGCGGGTGCTTGAGGTTGTGCGCCTGTGCGAGAGGGTGAGTGGTTGTGTGCAGGTGTGTGAGGGTGTGGGTGTGAGGGTGTGTGTGAGTGTGTGCAGGTGTGTGAGGGTGAGTGGGTGTGTGCAGGTGTGTGCGTATGTGTGCGGGTGTGTGTGAGTGTGTGTGAGTGTGTTTGTGTGTGCGAGTGTCTATGGGTGTTTGTGGGTGTGTGCGGTTGAGTGCAACTGTGTGCAGGTGTGTGCGCGTGTGTATGTGTGTGTGCAGGTGAGTGTGGGTATGTGGGTGTGTGCGGGTGTGTGCGTGTGTGTATAGGTTTCTGTGTGTGTGTGCGGGTGTGTGTGGGTGCGCTCCCCGGGTGGGCTGAATGTCATGACTGTGTTAGGGGAGAGAAGGCCCAAAGAGGCCTTCAGGGAGCTGCCATGGCATAGCAGTGCTCAGGAAAGAGCACCCTTCTTTCTTTAGGCTGGAGGCACACTCGAGTTTCTGCTTGAGGCAGAGGGACGGCAGAGAGGCCATCACTGGCTGAAGGCAAAGCAGAGAGATTTTCGGTGGAGCGATGGCTCCATCTGCTGGCTGACAAGCGTGGAAGGCGAAGCCTCGCTCCAACTGAGTTCCTGAGGAAGGTCCCAAGCAGGAGGCACTCTGGCTCCACAAGCTAGAGGGTCCTGCTTAGGACTTCCCAGTGGCTCCAGAGTGGATGGCAAGGGCATGTGGGTTGGAGGGTGCTCGGAAGCCGCAGGGGAGGCTTTGGGCACCCAGTGCTCTGGGACGAAACACGCTGCAGGCCCGAGCATCCATGAACTCCTCCAAGGTTTTGGAGCAGGAAATCTGTCCTTAGCAGAAGGCTTCTTGCAAAGGCCTGCAGGCCTTTCTGGGTGGCTAAGCTGCAGCTCCCTTGCAGGCTGCTGGTCCAGGGGCCTGTGTCCCTTGGTCTAAAGTGCTGTAGGAGGAGCTCCTAGCAAGGGGAGAGCAAGCACCTTGTTTCCCTTGAAGAGACTGGCTTGTACATGGGGAGGCCTGCCAGCAGCGAAGACAGCGCAGGCAGCATGGGGGTTTGGCAGGCAGCTAAGAGGCTGCAGGAGTCCTGCATGAAATAGGGGTCATGACTGGTTTCTCCTCAAGGCCCAATGGCAACGTGCACACACAGCCTCTGGACCTGCAGCTCCCGAGCAGTGCAAGAGACCCCCAGGCAGCACCCTGGGGCCTCCTCGGATGAGCTGTGCTCCATAGAGGGCCTGCCTGCTGGCAATGGCCTAGGCCACCCCAGGCCCTAGAGAGGCCCGGCTGAGCCTGGGATGGGCCCTGCCCTCGCAGTGCTCAGGGAAAACCCGTGTTTGAGGCCAGGCTGCAGGCACATTCAATGTTGTGTCTGCTGCAGAGAGACTTCAGCTAGGACTTCCAGGGGGAATGTGAAGCGCTGTGGTTTTTACCTGCAATCCATGTGCCTCACTTGGGGTGCCCGGCCCATCCGTCCCACACTCCTTGGATGTGTGTTCCTCAGACAGCTGGACAGCTGGGGAAGTGGACCTCCCCCAGCAAGGGAGACCTGCCTAGAACATTGCTCTGTGTACAAAGAGGATTCGCTGTGCCTCTGGCACTGGGGAGAGACTTTCTGCACCCAGGAGACGCTTGGCACACACAGCGTTTCCCCATGGAAAGTGGTGTGAAAAAGAGCACCCGCCGGGGCTGCATGGCCCTCTGCGGTAGAAGCCCTCCATGCAGCAGGCTGTCATGGACTCGGCTGCAGGCCTTTGTGGCTGGAGAGACTGCAGCTCCTCTGGAGGCTCTGGGCCAATTTTCACTCACCTTCGAGTGCAATAGGCTTGTGGGTTAAGGTGCTTGCAAAGGAAGGCAAGCAGCCTGCTCCTTTCCATTAGGAACACGTGTGGTGAGAGGCTTGGCAGCAGAGAAGAACAAAGAGGGGCAGCCAAGGAGGGGATTTGCATGCAGCTGGGTGGCCCCCAAATCTCCTGTTTCCCAAGCAGGGAATGCCTGCTGTGCCCATCAGTGCCCATTTCTAAGTGGGCACCCAGCCTCTGGATCTGCCCTTTCCCAGCCCTGAAAACACACGCAGGCCACACCCTGAGCCCTTCCAACTGTGAACTTTGCTCCCTGTGAGGGCTGAATGCCACATCTGGCTAAGGTGGGAGAAGGCCCGAGGAGGCCTTGGGGGACCTGCCAAGACATAGCAGTGCTCAGCAATGAGCACTCTGCTTTCTTTTGGCTGGACGCACATTCCAGTTTCTGCTTGAGGCCCGGAGAGGTCAGATAGGCGATCCCCGGGGGAAGGCAGAGCAGAGGGTTTTTCGGTGGAGCGTTGGCTCCCTCTGCTGGCCGTCAAGCGTGGAAGGCTAAGCCTTGCTCCAGCTGAGTTCCTGAGCAAGTTTCCAAGCAGGAGGCACTCTGGCTCCACAAGCTAGAGGACTTCCCAGTGGCTCCAGAGTGGGTGGCAAGGGCATGTGAGTTGGAGGGTGCTCAGAAACCACAGGGGAGACTTGAGTGTGGTTGGGTGCAGGTGTGCCAATATGTGTGGTTTTGTGCGCATGGGTGCGAGTGTGTATTAGTGTGTGTGAGAGTTTGCGTGAGTGCGGGCGTGCGAGTGTGTATGGGTGTGTGCGGGTGTGTGTGTGTGTGTGCGGGCATGTGCGTGTGTGTTTTGGTGGGGGTAGGTGTGTGTGTGTGTGTAGGCGTGTATGTGTATCTGCGGGTGTGTGCGGGTGTGTATAGGATTGTGTGTGTGTGTGGGGTGTGTGTGGGTGTGTGCGGCTGTGTGTGAATGTGTGTGGGTGTGTGCTAGTGTCTTTGGGTGTGTGTGAGTGGGTTTGGGTGTGTGTGAGTGGGTTTGGGTGTGTGCATGCGTGTGTTAGAGTGAGTGGGACTGTGCAGGGTGTGCAGGTGTGTTCGGGTGTGTGTGGATGTGTGCAGGAGTGTGCAAGTATATGCGGGTATGTGTGGTTGTGTGCAGGTTGTGTGTGTGATTGGGTGTGTTTGGGTTTGTGTGGGTGTTTGTTAGTGTGTGCGAGAGTGTGTGGGTGTGTATGAGTCTGTGTGGGTCTGTGAGAGTGTGTGTGAGTGCAAGTGCGTGTGTGCGGGTGCTTGAGGTTGTGCGCCTGTGCGAGAGGGTGAGTGGTTGTGTGCAGGTGTGTGAGGGTGTGGGTGTGAGGGTGTGTGTGAGTGTGTGCAGGTGTGTGAGGGTGAGTGGGTGTGTGCAGGTGTGTGCGTATGTGTGCGGGTGTGTGTGAGTGTGTGTGAGTGTGTTTGTGTGTGCGAGTGTCTATGGGTGTTTGTGGGTGTGTGCGGTTGAGTGCAACTGTGTGCAGGTGTGTGCGCGTGTGTATGTGTGTGTGCAGGTGAGTGTGGGTATGTGGGTGTGTGCGGGTGTGTGCGTGTGTGTATAGGTTTCTGTGTGTGTGTGCGGGTGTGTGTGGGTGCGCTCCCCGGGTGGGCTGAATGTCATGACTGTGTTAGGGGAGAGAAGGCCCAAAGAGGCCTTCAGGGAGCTGCCATGGCATAGCAGTGCTCAGGAAAGAGCACCCTTCTTTCTTTAGGCTGGAGGCACACTCGAGTTTCTGCTTGAGGCAGAGGGACGGCAGAGAGGCCATCACTGGCTGAAGGCAAAGCAGAGAGATTTTCGGTGGAGCGATGGCTCCATCTGCTGGCTGACAAGCGTGGAAGGCGAAGCCTCGCTCCAACTGAGTTCCTGAGGAAGGTCCCAAGCAGGAGGCACTCTGGCTCCACAAGCTAGAGGGTCCTGCTTAGGACTTCCCAGTGGCTCCAGAGTGGATGGCAAGGGCATGTGGGTTGGAGGGTGCTCGGAAGCCGCAGGGGAGGCTTTGGGCACCCAGTGCTCTGGGACGAAACACGCTGCAGGCCCGAGCATCCATGAACTCCTCCAAGGTTTTGGAGCAGGAAATCTGTCCTTAGCAGAAGGCTTCTTGCAAAGGCCTGCAGGCCTTTCTGGGTGGCTAAGCTGCAGCTCCCTTGCAGGCTGCTGGTCCAGGGGCCTGTGTCCCTTGGTCTAAAGTGCTGTAGGAGGAGCTCCTAGCAAGGGGAGAGCAAGCACCTTGTTTCCCTTGAAGAGACTGGCTTGTACATGGGGAGGCCTGCCAGCAGCGAAGACAGCGCAGGCAGCATGGGGGTTTGGCAGGCAGCTAAGAGGCTGCAGGAGTCCTGCATGAAATAGGGGTCATGACTGGTTTCTCCTCAAGGCCCAATGGCAACGTGCACACACAGCCTCTGGACCTGCAGCTCCCGAGCAGTGCAAGAGACCCCCAGGCAGCACCCTGGGGCCTCCTCGGATGAGCTGTGCTCCATAGAGGGCCTGCCTGCTGGCAATGGCCTAGGCCACCCCAGGCCCTAGAGAGGCCCGGCTGAGCCTGGGATGGGCCCTGCCCTCGCAGTGCTCAGGGAAAACCCGTGTTTGAGGCCAGGCTGCAGGCACATTCAATGTTGTGTCTGCTGCAGAGAGACTTCAGCTAGGACTTCCAGGGGGAATGTGAAGCGCTGTGGTTTTTACCTGCAATCCATGTGCCTCACTTGGGGTGCCCGGCCCATCCGTCCCACACTCCTTGGATGTGTGTTCCTCAGACAGCTGGACAGCTGGGGAAGTGGACCTCCCCCAGCAAGGGAGACCTGCCTAGAACATTGCTCTGTGTACAAAGAGGATTCGCTGTGCCTCTGGCACTGGGGAGAGACTTTCTGCACCCAGGAGACGCTTGGCACACACAGCGTTTCCCCATGGAAAGTGGTGTGAAAAAGAGCACCCGCCGGGGCTGCATGGCCCTCTGCGGTAGAAGCCCTCCATGCAGCAGGCTGTCATGGACTCGGCTGCAGGCCTTTGTGGCTGGAGAGACTGCAGCTCCTCTGGAGGCTCTGGGCCAATTTTCACTCACCTTCGAGTGCAATAGGCTTGTGGGTTAAGGTGCTTGCAAAGGAAGGCAAGCAGCCTGCTCCTTTCCATTAGGAACACGTGTGGTGAGAGGCTTGGCAGCAGAGAAGAACAAAGAGGGGCAGCCAAGGAGGGGATTTGCATGCAGCTGGGTGGCCCCCAAATCTCCTGTTTCCCAAGCAGGGAATGCCTGCTGTGCCCATCAGTGCCCATTTCTAAGTGGGCACCCAGCCTCTGGATCTGCCCTTTCCCAGCCCTGAAAACACACGCAGGCCACACCCTGAGCCCTTCCAACTGTGAACTTTGCTCCCTGTGAGGGCTGAATGCCACATCTGGCTAAGGTGGGAGAAGGCCCGAGGAGGCCTTGGGGGACCTGCCAAGACATAGCAGTGCTCAGCAATGAGCACTCTGCTTTCTTTTGGCTGGACGCACATTCCAGTTTCTGCTTGAGGCCCGGAGAGGTCAGATAGGCGATCCCCGGGGGAAGGCAGAGCAGAGGGTTTTTCGGTGGAGCGTTGGCTCCCTCTGCTGGCCGTCAAGCGTGGAAGGCTAAGCCTTGCTCCAGCTGAGTTCCTGAGCAAGTTTCCAAGCAGGAGGCACTCTGGCTCCACAAGCTAGAGGACTTCCCAGTGGCTCCAGAGTGGGTGGCAAGGGCATGTGAGTTGGAGGGAGCTCAGAAACCACAGGGGAGACTTGAGTGTGGTTGGGTGCAGGTGTGCCAATATGTGTGGGTTTGTGCGCATGGGTGCGAGTGTGTATTAGTGTGTGTGAGAGTTTGCGTGAGTGCGGGCGTGCGAGTGTGCATGGGTGTGTGCGGGTGTGTGTGTGTGTGTGCGGGCATGTGCGTGTGTGTTTTGGTGGGGGTAGGTGTGTGTGTGTGTGTGTAGGCGTGTATGTGTATCTGCGGGTGTGTGCGGGTGTGTATAGGATTGTGTGTGTGTGTGGGGTGTGTGTGGGTGTGTGCGGCTGTGTGTGAATATGTGTGGGTGTGTGCTAGTGTCTTTGGGTGTGTGTGAGTGGGTTTGGGTGTGTGTGAGTGGGTTTGGGTGTGTGCATGCATGTGTTAGAGTGAGTGGGACTGTGCAGGGTGTGCAGGTGTGTTCGGGTGTGTGTGGATGTGTGCAGGAGTGTGCAAGTATATGCGGGTATGTGTGGTTGTGTGCAGGTTGTGTGTGTGATTGGGTGTGTTTGGGTTTGTGTGGGTGTTTGTTAGTGTGTGCGAGAGTGTGTGGGTGTGTATGAGTCTGTGTGGGTCTGTGAGAGTGTGTGTGAGTGCAAGTGCGTGTGTGCGGGTGCTTGAGGTTGTGCGCCTGTGCGAGAGGGTGAGTGGTTGTGTGCAGGTGTGTGAGGGTGTGGGTGTGAGGGTGTGTGTGAGTGTGTGCAGGTGTGTGAGGGTGAGTGGGTGTGTGCAGGTGTGTGCGTATGTGTGCGGGTGTGTGTGAGTGTGTGTGAGTGTGTTTGTGTGTGCGAGTGTCTATGGGTGTTTGTGGGTGTGTGTGGTTGAGTGCAACTGTGTGCAGGTGTGTGCGCGTGTGTATGTGTGTGTGCAGGTGAGTGTGGGTATGTGGGTGTGTGCGGGTGTGTGCGTGTGTGTATAGGTTTCTGTGTGTGTGTGCGGGTGTGTGTGGGTGCGCTCCCCGGGTGGGCTGAATGTCATGACTGTGTTAGGGGAGAGAAGGCCCAAAGAGGCCTTCAGGGTGCTGCCATGGCATAGCAGTGCTCAGGAAAGAGCACCCTTCTTTCTTTAGGCTGGAGGCACACTCGAGTTTCTGCTTGAGGCAGAGGGACGGCAGAGAGGCCATCACTGGCTGAAGGCAAAGCAGAGAGATTTTCGGTGGAGCGATGGCTCCATCTGCTGGCTGACAAGCGTGGAAGGTGAAGCCTCGCTCCAACTGAGTTCCTGAGGAAGGTCCCAAGCAGGAGGCACTCTGGCTCCACAAGCTAGAGGGTCCTGCTTAGGACTTCCCAGTGGCTCCAGAGTGGATGGCAAGGGCATGTGGGTTGGAGGGTGCTCGGAAGCCGCAGGGGAGGCTTTGGGCACCCAGTGCTCTGGGACGAAACACGCTGCAGGCCCGAGCATCCATGAACTCCTCCAAGGTTTTGGAGCAGGAAATCTGTCCTTAGCAGAAGGCTTCTTGCAAAGGCCTGCAGGCCTTTCTGGGTGGCTAAGCTGCAGCTCCCTTGCAGGCTGCTGGTCCAGGGGCCTGTGTCCCTTGGTCTAAAGTGCTGTAGGAGGAGCTCCTAGCAAGGGGAGAGCAAGCACCTTGTTTCCCTTGAAGAGACTGGCTTGTACATGGGGAGGCCTGCCAGCAGCGAAGACAGCGCAGGCAGCATGGGGGTTTGGCAGGCAGCTAAGAGGCTGCAGGAGTCCTGCATGAAATAGGGGTCATGACTGGTTTCTCCTCAAGGCCCAATGGCAACGTGCACACACAGCCTCTGGACCTGCAGCTCCCGAGCAGTGCAAGAGACCCCCAGGCAGCACCCTGGGGCCTCCTCGGATGAGCTGTGCTCCATAGAGGGCCTGCCTGCTGGCAATGGCCTAGGCCACCCCAGGCCCTAGAGAGGCCCGGCTGAGCCTGGGATGGGCCCTGCCCTCGCAGTGCTCAGGGAAAACCCGTGTTTGAGGCCAGGCTGCAGGCACATTCAATGTTGTGTCTGCTGCAGAGAGACTTCAGCTAGGACTTCCAGGGGGAATGTGAAGCGCTGTGGTTTTTACCTGCAATCCATGTGCCTCACTTGGGGTGCCCGGCCCATCCGTCCCACACTCCTTGGATGTGTGTTCCTCAGACAGCTGGACAGCTGGGGAAGTGGACCTCCCCCAGCAAGGGAGACCTGCCTAGAACATTGCTCTGTGTACAAAGAGGATTCGCTGTGCCTCTGGCACTGGGGAGAGACTTTCTGCACCCAGGAGACGCTTGGCACACACAGCGTTTCCCCATGGAAAGTGGTGTGAAAAAGAGCACCCGCCGGGGCTGCATGGCCCTCTGCGGTAGAAGCCCTCCACGCAGCAGGCTGTCATGGACTCGGCTGCAGGCCTTTGTGGCTGGAGAGACTGCAGCTCCTCTGGAGGCTCTGGGCCAATTTTCACTCACCTTCGAGTGCAATAGGCTTGTGGGTTAAGGTGCTTGCAAAGGAAGGCAAGCAGCCTGCTCCTTTCCATTAGGAACACGTGTGGTGAGAGGCTTGGCAGCAGAGAAGAACAAAGAGGGGCAGCCAAGGAGGGGATTTGCATGCAGCTGGGTGGCCCCCAAATCTCCTGTTTCCCAAGCAGGGAATGCCTGCTGTGCCCATCAGTGCCCATTTCTAAGTGGGCACCCAGCCTCTGGATCTGCCCTTTCCCAGCCCTGAAAACACACGCAGGCCACACCCTGAGCCCTTCCAACTGTGAACTTTGCTCCCTGTGAGGGCTGAATGCCACATCTGGCTAAGGTGGGAGAAGGCCCGAGGAGGCCTTGGGGGACCTGCCAAGACATAGCAGTGCTCAGCAATGAGCACTCTGCTTTCTTTTGGCTGGACGCACATTCCAGTTTCTGCTTGAGGCCCGGAGAGGTCAGATAGGCGATCCCCGGGGGAAGGCAGAGCAGAGGGTTTTTCGGTGGAGCGTTGGCTCCCTCTGCTGGCCGTCAAGCGTGGAAGGCTAAGCCTTGCTCCAGCTGAGTTCCTGAGCAAGTTTCCAAGCAGGAGGCACTCTGGCTCCACAAGCTAGAGGACTTCCCAGTGGCTCCAGAGTGGGTGGCAAGGGCATGTGAGTTGGAGGGAGCTCAGAAACCACAGGGGAGACTTGAGTGTGGTTGGGTGCAGGTGTGCCAATATGTGTGGGTTTGTGCGCATGGGTGCGAGTGTGTATTAGTGTGTGTGAGAGTTTGCGTGAGTGCGGGCGTGCGAGTGTGCATGGGTGTGTGCGGGTGTGTGTGTGTGTGTGCGGGCATGTGCGTGTGTGTTTTGGTGGGGGTAGGTGTGTGTGTGTGTGTGTAGGCGTGTATGTGTATCTGCGGGTGTGTGCGGGTGTGTATAGGATTGTGTGTGTGGGGGGGTTGTGTGGGTGTGTGCGGCTGTGTGTGAATGTGTGTGGGTGTGTGCTAGTGTCTTTGGGTGTGTGTGAGTGGGTTTGGGTGTGTGTGAGTGGGTTTGGGTGTGTGTATGCGTGTGTTAGAGTGAGTGGGACTGTGCAGGGTGTGCAGGTGTGTTCGGGTGTGTGTGGATGTGTGCAGGAGTGTGCAAGTATATGCGGGTATGTGTGGTTGTGTGCAGGTTGTGTGTGTGATTGGGTGTGTTTGGGTTTGTGTGGGTGTTTGTTAGTGTGTGCGAGAGTGTGTGGGTGTGTATGAGTCTGTGTGGGTCTGTGAGAGTGTGTGTGAGTGCAAGTGCGTGTGTGCGGGTGCTTGAGGTTGTGCGCCTGTGCGAGAGGGTGAGTGGTTGTGTGCAGGTGTGTGAGGGTGTGGGTGTGAGGGTGTGTGTGAGTGTGTGCAGGTGTGTGAGGGTGAGTGGGTGTGTGCAGGTGTGTGCGTATGTGTGCGGGTGTGTGTGAGTGTGTGTGAGTGTGTTTGTGTGTGCGAGTGTCTATGGGTGTTTGTGGGTGTGTGCGGTTGAGTGCAACTGTGTGCAGGTGTGTGCGCGTGTGTATGTGTGTGTGCAGGTGAGTGTGGGTATGTGGGTGTGTGCGGGTGTGTGCGTGTGTGTATAGGTTTCTGTGTGTGTGTGCGGGTGTGTGTGGGTGCGCTCCCCGGGTGGGCTGAATGTCATGACTGTGTTAGGGGAGAGAAGGCCCAAAGAGGCCTTCAGGGAGCTGCCATGGCATAGCAGTGCTCAGGAAAGAGCACCCTTCTTTCTTTAGGCTGGAGGCACACTCGAGTTTCTGCTTGAGGCAGAGGGACGGCAGAGAGGCCATCACTGGCTGAAGGCAAAGCAGAGAGATTTTCGGTGGAGCGATGGCTCCATCTGCTGGCTGACAAGCGTGGAAGGCGAAGCCTCGCTCCAACTGAGTTCCTGAGGAAGGTCCCAAGCAGGAGGCACTCTGGCTCCACAAGCTAGAGGGTCCTGCTTAGGACTTCCCAGTGGCTCCAGAGTGGATGGCAAGGGCATGTGGGTTGGAGGGTGCTCGGAAGCCACAGGGGAGGCTTTGGGCACCCAGTGCTCTGGGACGAAACACGCTGCAGGCCCGAGCATCCATGAACTCCTCCAAGGTTTTGGAGCAGGAAATCTGTCCTTAGCAGAAGGCTTCTTGCAAAGGCCTGCAGGCCTTTCTGGGTGGCTAAGCTGCAGCTCCCTTGCAGGCTGCTGGTCCAGGGGCCTGTGTCCCTTGGTCTAAAGTGCTGTAGGAGGAGCTCCTAGCAAGGGGAGAGCAAGCACCTTGTTTCCCTTGAAGAGACTGGCTTGTACATGGGGAGGCCTGCCAGCAGCGAAGACAGCGCAGGCAGCATGGGGGTTTGGCAGGCAGCTAAGAGGCTGCAGGAGTCCTGCATGAAATAGGGGTCATGACTGGTTTCTCCTCAAGGCCCAATGGCAACGTGCACACACAGCCTCTGGACCTGCAGCTCCCGAGCAGTGCAAGAGACCCCCAGGCAGCACCCTGGGGCCTCCTCGGATGAGCTGTGCTCCATAGAGGGCCTGCCTGCTGGCAATGGCCTAGGCCACCCCAGGCCCTAGAGAGGCCCGGCTGAGCCTGGGATGGGCCCTGCCCTCGCAGTGCTCAGGGAAAACCCGTGTTTGAGGCCAGGCTGCAGGCACATTCAATGTTGTGTCTGCTGCAGAGAGACTTCAGCTAGGACTTCCAGGGGGAATGTGAAGCGCTGTGGTTTTTACCTGCAATCCATGTGCCTCACTTGGGGTGCCCGGCCCATCCGTCCCACACTCCTTGGATGTGTGTTCCTCAGACAGCTGGACAGCTGGGGAAGTGGACCTCCCCCAGCAAGGGAGACCTGCCTAGAACATTGCTCTGTGTACAAAGAGGATTCGCTGTGCCTCTGGCACTGGGGAGAGACTTTCTGCACCCAGGAGACGCTTGGCACACACAGCGTTTCCCCATGGAAAGTGGTGTGAAAAAGAGCACCCGCCGGGGCTGCATGGCCCTCTGCGGTAGAAGCCCTCCACGCAGCAGGCTGTCATGGACTCGGCTGCAGGCCTTTGTGGCTGGAGAGACTGCAGCTCCTCTGGAGGCTCTGGGCCAATTTTCACTCACCTTCGAGTGCAATAGGCTTGTGGGTTAAGGTGCTTGCAAAGGAAGGCAAGCAGCCTGCTCCTTTCCATTAGGAACACGTGTGGTGAGAGGCTTGGCAGCAGAGAAGAACAAAGAGGGGCAGCCAAGGAGGGGATTTGCATGCAGCTGGGTGGCCCCCAAATCTCCTGTTTCCCAAGCAGGGAATGCCTGCTGTGCCCATCAGTGCCCATTTCTAAGTGGGCACCCAGCCTCTGGATCTGCCCTTTCCCAGCCCTGAAAACACACGCAGGCCACACCCTGAGCCCTTCCAACTGTGAACTTTGCTCCCTGTGAGGGCTGAATGCCACATCTGGCTAAGGTGGGAGAAGGCCCGAGGAGGCCTTGGGGGACCTGCCAAGACATAGCAGTGCTCAGCAATGAGCACTCTGCTTTCTTTTGGCTGGACGCACATTCCAGTTTCTGCTTGAGGCCCGGAGAGGTCAGATAGGCGATCCCCGGGGGAAGGCAGAGCAGAGGGTTTTTCGGTGGAGCGTTGGCTCCCTCTGCTGGCCGTCAAGCGTGGAAGGCTAAGCCTTGCTCCAGCTGAGTTCCTGAGCAAGTTTCCAAGCAGGAGGCACTCTGGCTCCACAAGCTAGAGGACTTCCCAGTGGCTCCAGAGTGGGTGGCAAGGGCATGTGAGTTGGAGGGTGCTCAGAAACCACAGGGGAGACTTGAGTGTGGTTGGGTGCAGCTGTGCCAATATGTGTGGGTTTGTGCGCATGGGTGCGAGTGTGTATTAGTGTGTGTGAGAGTTTGCGTGAGTGCGGGCGTGCGAGTGTGTATGGGTGTGTGTGGGTGTGTGTGTGTGTGTGCGGGCATGTGCGTGTGTGTTTTGGTGGGGGTAGGTGTGTGTGTGTGTGTAGGCGTGTATGTGTATCTGCGGGTGTGTGCGGGTGTGTATAGGATTGTGTGTGTGTGGGGGGTGTGTGTGGGTGTGTGCGGCTGTGTGTGAATGTGTGTGGGTGTGTGCTAGTGTCTTTGGGTGTGTGTGAGTGGGTTTGGGTGTGTGTGAGTGGGTTTGGGTGTGTGCATGCGTGTGTTAGAGTGAGTGGGACTGTGCAGGGTGTGCAGGTGTGTTCGGGTGTGTGTGGATGTGTGCAGGAGTGTGCAAGTATATGCGGGTATGTGTGGTTGTGTGCAGGTTGTGTGTGTGATTGGGTGTGTTTGGGTTTGTGTGGGTGTTTGTTAGTGTGTGCGAGAGTGTGTGGGTGTGTATGAGTCTGTGTGGGTCTGTGAGAGTGTGTGTGAGTGCAAGTGTGTGTGTGCGGGTGCTTGAGGTTGTGCGCCTGTGTGAGAGGGTGAGTGGTTGTGTGCAGGTGTGTGAGGGTGTGGGTGTGAGGGTGTGTGTGAGTGTGTGCAGGTGTGTGAGGGTGAGTGGGTGTGTGCAGGTGTGTGCGTATGTGTGCGGGTGTGTGTGAGTGTGTGTGAGTGTGTTTGTGTGTGCGAGTGTCTATGGGTGTTTGTGGGTGTGTGCGGTTGAGTGCAACTGTGTGCAGGTGTGTGCGCGTGTGTATGTGTGTGTGCAGGTGAGTGTGGGTATGTGGGTGTGTGCGGGTGTGTGCGTGTGTGTATAGGTTTCTGTGTGTGTGTGCGGGTGTGTGTGGGTGCGCTCCCCGGGTGGGCTGAATGTCATGACTGTGTTAGGGGAGAGAAGGCCCAAAGAGGCCTTCAGGGAGCTGCCATGGCATAGCAGTGCTCAGGAAAGAGCACCCTTCTTTCTTTAGGCTGGAGGCACACTCGAGTTTCTGATTGAGGCAGAGGGACGGCAGAGAGGCCATCACTGGCTGAAGGCAAAGCAGAGAGATTTTCGGTGGAGCGATGGCTCCATCTGCTGGCTGACAAGCGTGGAAGGCGAAGCCTCGCTCCAACTGAGTTCCTGAGGAAGGTCCCAAGCAGGAGGCACTCTGGCTCCACAAGCTAGAGGGTCCTGCTTAGGACTTCCCAGTGGCTCCAGAGTGGATGGCAAGGGCATGTGGGTTGGAGGGTGCTCGGAAGCCACAGGGGAGGCTTTGGGCACCCAGTGCTCTGTGACGAAACACGCTGCAGGCCCGAGCATCCATGAACTCCTCCAAGGTTTTGGAGCAGGAAATCTGTCCTTAGCAGAAGGCTTCTTGCAAAGGCCTGCAGGCCTTTCTGGGTGGCTAAGCTGCAGCTCCCTTGCAGGCTGCTGGTCCAGGGGCCTGTGTCCCTTGGTCTAAAGTGCTGTAGGAGGAGCTCCTAGCAAGGGGAGAGCAAGCACCTTGTTTCCCTTGAAGAGACTGGCTTGTACATGGGGAGGCCTGCCAGCAGCGAAGACAGCGCAGGCAGCATGGGGGTTTGGCAGGCAGCTAAGAGGCTGCAGGAGTCCTGCATGAAATAGGGGTCATGACTGGTTTCTCCTCAAGGCCCAATGGCAACGTGCACACACAGCCTCTGGACCTGCAGCTCCCGAGCAGTGCAAGAGACCCCCAGGCAGCACCCTGGGGCCTCCTCGGATGAGCTGTGCTCCATAGAGGGCCTGCCTGCTGGCAATGGCCTAGGCCACCCCAGGCCCTAGAGAGGCCCGGCTGAGCCTGGGATGGGCCCTGCCCTCGCAGTGCTCAGGGAAAACCCGTGTTTGAGGCCAGGCTGCAGGCACATTCAATGTTGTGTCTGCTGCAGAGAGACTTCAGCTAGGACTTCCAGGGGGAATGTGAAGCGCTGTGGTTTTTACCTGCAATCCATGTGCCTCACTTGGGGTGCCCGGCCCATCCGTCCCACACTCCTTGGATGTGTGTTCCTCAGACAGCTGGACAGCTGGGGAAGTGGACCTCCCCCAGCAAGGGAGACCTGCCTAGAACATTGCTCTGTGTACAAAGAGGATTCGCTGTGCCTCTGGCACTGGGGAGAGACTTTCTGCACCCAGGAGACGCTTGGCACACACAGCGTTTCCCCATGGAAAGTGGTGTGAAAAAGAGCACCCGCCGGGGCTGCATGGCCCTCTGCGGTAGAAGCCCTCCACGCAGCAGGCTGTCATGGACTCGGCTGCAGGCCTTTGTGGCTGGAGAGACTGCAGCTCCTCTGGAGGCTCTGGGCCAATTTTCACTCACCTTCGAGTGCAATAGGCTTGTGGGTTAAGGTGCTTGCAAAGGAAGGCAAGCAGCCTGCTCCTTTCCATTAGGAACACGTGTGGTGAGAGGCTTGGCAGCAGAGAAGAACAAAGAGGGGCAGCCAAGGAGGGGATTTGCATGCAGCTGGGTGGCCCCCAAATCTCCTGTTTCCCAAGCAGGGAATGCCTGCTGTGCCCATCAGTGCCCATTTCTAAGTGGGCACCCAGCCTCTGGATCTGCCCTTTCCCAGCCCTGAAAACACACGCAGGCCACACCCTGAGCCCTTCCAACTGTGAACTTTGCTCCCTGTGAGGGCTGAATGCCACATCTGGCTAAGGTGGGAGAAGGCCCGAGGAGGCCTTGGGGGACCTGCCAAGACATAGCAGTGCTCAGCAATGAGCACTCTGCTTTCTTTTGGCTGGACGCACATTCCAGTTTCTGCTTGAGGCCCGGAGAGGTCAGATAGGCGATCCCCGGGGGAAGGCAGAGCAGAGGGTTTTTCGGTGGAGCGTTGGCTCCCTCTGCTGGCCGTCAAGCGTGGAAGGCTAAGCCTTGCTCCAGCTGAGTTCCTGAGCAAGTTTCCAAGCAGGAGGCACTCTGGCTCCACAAGCTAGAGGACTTCCCAGTGGCTCCAGAGTGGGTGGCAAGGGCATGTGAGTTGGAGGGTGCTCAGAAACCACAGGGGAGACTTGAGTGTGGTTGGGTGCAGCTGTGCCAATATGTGTGGGTTTGTGCGCATGGGTGCGAGTGTGTATTAGTGTGTGTGAGAGTTTGCGTGAGTGCGGGCATGCGAGTGTGTATGGGTGTGTGTGGGTGTGTGTGTGTGTGTGCGGGCATGTGCGTGTGTGTTTTGGTGGGGGTAGGTGTGTGTGTGTGTGTAGGCGTGTATGTGTATCTGCGGGTGTGTGCGGGTGTGTATAGGATTGTGTGTGTGTGGGGGGTGTGTGTGGGTGTGTGCGGCTGTGTGTGAATGTGTGTGGGTGTGTGCTAGTGTCTTTGGGTGTGTGTGAGTGGGTTTGGGTGTGTGTGAGTGGGTTTGGGTGTGTGCATGCGTGTGTTAGAGTGAGTGGGACTGTGCAGGGTGTGCAGGTGTGTTCGGGTGTGTGTGGATGTGTGCAGGAGTGTGCAAGTATATGCGGGTATGTGTGGTTGTGTGCAGGTTGTGTGTGTGATTGGGTGTGTTTGGGTTTGTGTGGGTGTTTGTTAGTGTGTGCGAGAGTGTGTGGGTGTGTATGAGTCTGTGTGGGTCTGTGAGAGTGTGTGTGAGTGCAAGTGTGTGTGTGCGGGTGCTTGAGGTTGTGCGCCTGTGTGAGAGGGTGAGTGGTTGTGTGCAGGTGTGTGAGGGTGTGGGTGTGAGGGTGTGTGTGAGTGTGTGCAGGTGTGTGAGGGTGAGTGGGTGTGTGCAGGTGTGTGCGTATGTGTGCGGGTGTGTGTGAGTGTGTGTGAGTGTGTTTGTGTGTGCGAGTGTCTATGGGTGTTTGTGGGTGTGTGCGGTTGAGTGCAACTGTGTGCAGGTGTGTGCGCGTGTGTATGTGTGTGTGCAGGTGAGTGTGGGTATGTGGGTGTGTGCGGGTGTGTGCGTGTGTGTATAGGTTTCTGTGTGTGTGTGCGGGTGTGTGTGGGTGCGCTCCCCGGGTGGGCTGAATGTCATGACTGTGTTAGGGGAGAGAAGGCCCAAAGAGGCCTTCAGGGAGCTGCCATGGCATAGCAGTGCTCAGGAAAGAGCACCCTTCTTTCTTTAGGCTGGAGGCACACTCGAGTTTCTGATTGAGGCAGAGGGACGGCAGAGAGGCCATCACTGGCTGAAGGCAAAGCAGAGAGATTTTCGGTGGAGCGATGGCTCCATCTGCTGGCTGACAAGCGTGGAAGGCGAAGCCTCGCTCCAACTGAGTTCCTGAGGAAGGTCCCAAGCAGGAGGCACTCTGGCTCCACAAGCTAGAGGGTCCTGCTTAGGACTTCCCAGTGGCTCCAGAGTGGATGGCAAGGGCATGTGGGTTGGAGGGTGCTCGGAAGCCACAGGGGAGGCTTTGGGCACCCAGTGCTCTGTGACGAAACACGCTGCAGGCCCGAGCATCCATGAACTCCTCCAAGGTTTTGGAGCAGGAAATCTGTCCTTAGCAGAAGGCTTCTTGCAAAGGCCTGCAGGCCTTTCTGGGTGGCTAAGCTGCAGCTCCCTTGCAGGCTGCTGGTCCAGGGGCCTGTGTCCCTTGGTCTAAAGTGCTGTAGGAGGAGCTCCTAGCAAGGGGAGAGCAAGCACCTTGTTTCCCTTGAAGAGACTGGCTTGTACATGGGGAGGCCTGCCAGCAGCGAAGACAGCGCAGGCAGCATGGGGGTTTGGCAGGCAGCTAAGAGGCTGCAGGAGTCCTGCATGAAATAGGGGTCATGACTGGTTTCTCCTCAAGGCCCAATGGCAACGTGCACACACAGCCTCTGGACCTGCAGCTCCCGAGCAGTGCAAGAGACCCCCAGGCAGCACCCTGGGGCCTCCTCGGATGAGCTGTGCTCCATAGAGGGCCTGCCTGCTGGCAATGGCCTAGGCCACCCCAGGCCCTAGAGAGGCCCGGCTGAGCCTGGGATGGGCCCTGCCCTCGCAGTGCTCAGGGAAAACCCGTGTTTGAGGCCAGGCTGCAGGCACATTCAATGTTGTGTCTGCTGCAGAGAGACTTCAGCTAGGACTTCCAGGGGGAATGTGAAGCGCTGTGGTTTTTACCTGCAATCCATGTGCCTCACTTGGGGTGCCCGGCCCATCCGTCCCACACTCCTTGGATGTGTGTTCCTCAGACAGCTGGACAGCTGGGGAAGTGGACCTCCCCCAGCAAGGGAGACCTGCCTAGAACATTGCTCTGTGTACAAAGAGGATTCGCTGTGCCTCTGGCACTGGGGAGAGACTTTCTGCACCCAGGAGACGCTTGGCACACACAGCGTTTCCCCATGGAAAGTGGTGTGAAAAAGAGCACCCGCCGGGGCTGCATGGCCCTCTGCGGTAGAAGCCCTCCACGCAGCAGGCTGTCATGGACTCGGCTGCAGGCCTTTGTGGCTGGAGAGACTGCAGCTCCTCTGGAGGCTCTGGGCCAATTTTCACTCACCTTCGAGTGCAATAGGCTTGTGGGTTAAGGTGCTTGCAAAGGAAGGCAAGCAGCCTGCTCCTTTCCATTAGGAACACGTGTGGTGAGAGGCTTGGCAGCAGAGAAGAACAAAGAGGGGCAGCCAAGGAGGGGATTTGCATGCAGCTGGGTGGCCCCCAAATCTCCTGTTTCCCAAGCAGGGAATGCCTGCTGTGCCCATCAGTGCCCATTTCTAAGTGGGCACCCAGCCTCTGGATCTGCCCTTTCCCAGCCCTGAAAACACACGCAGGCCACACCCTGAGCCCTTCCAACTGTGAACTTTGCTCCCTGTGAGGGCTGAATGCCACATCTGGCTAAGGTGGGAGAAGGCCCGAGGAGGCCTTGGGGGACCTGCCAAGACATAGCAGTGCTCAGCAATGAGCACTCTGCTTTCTTTTGGCTGGACGCACATTCCAGTTTCTGCTTGAGGCCCGGAGAGGTCAGATAGGCGATCCCCGGGGGAAGGCAGAGCAGAGGGTTTTTCGGTGGAGCGTTGGCTCCCTCTGCTGGCCGTCAAGCGTGGAAGGCTAAGCCTTGCTCCAGCTGAGTTCCTGAGCAAGTTTCCAAGCAGGAGGCACTCTGGCTCCACAAGCTAGAGGACTTCCCAGTGGCTCCAGAGTGGGTGGCAAGGGCATGTGAGTTGGAGGGTGCTCAGAAGCCACAGGGGAGACTTGAGTGTGGTTGGGTGCAGGTGTGCCAATATGTGTGGGTTTGTGCGCATGGGTGTGAGTGTGTATTAGTGTGTGTGAGAGTTTGCGTGAGTGCGGGCGTGCGAGTGTGCATGGGTGTGTGCGGGTGTGTGTGTGTGTGTGCGGGCATGTGCGTGTGTGTTTTGGTGGGGGTAGGTGTGTGTGTGTGTGTGTAGGCGTGTATGTGTATCTGCGGGTGTGTGCGGGTGTGTATAGGATTGTGTGTGTGTGTGGGGTGTGTGTGGGTGTGTGCGGCTGTGTGTGAATGTGTGTGGGTGTGTGCTAGTGTCTTTGGGTGTGTGTGAGTGGGTTTGGGTGTGTGTGAGTGGGTTTGGGTGTGTGCATGCGTGTGTTAGAGTGAGTGGGACTGTGCAGGGTGTGCAGGTGTGTTCGAGTGTGTGTGGATGTGTGCAGGAGTGTGCAAGTATATGCGGGTATGTGTGGTTGTGTGCAGGTTGTGTGTGTGATTGGGTGTGTTTGGGTTTGTGTGGGTGTTTGTTAGTGTGTGCGAGAGTGTGTGGGTGTGTATGAGTCTGTGTGGGTCTGTGAGAGTGTGTGTGAGTGCAAGTGCGTGTGTGCGGGTGCTTGAGGTTGTGCGCCTGTGCGAGAGGGTGAGTGGTTGTGTGCAGGTGTGTGAGGGTGTGGGTGTGAGGGTGTGTGTGAGTGTGTGCAGGTGTGTGAGGGTGAGTGGGTGTGTGCAGGTGTGTGCGTATGTGTGCGGGTGTGTGTGAGTGTGTGTGAGTGTGTTTGTGTGTGCGAGTGTCTATGGGTGTTTGTGGGTGTGTGCGGTTGAGTGCAACTGTGTGCAGGTGTGTGCGCGTGTGTATGTGTGTGTGCAGGTGAGTGTGGGTATGTGGGTGTGTGCGGGTGTGTGCGTGTGTGTATAGGTTTCTGTGTGTGTGTGCGGGTGTGTGTGGGTGCGCTCCCCGGGTGGGCTGAATGTCATGACTGTGTTAGGGGAGAGAAGGCCCAAAGAGGCCTTCAGGGAGCTGCCATGGCATAGCAGTGCTCAGGAAAGAGCACCCTTCTTTCTTTAGGCTGGAGGCACACTCGAGTTTCTGCTTGAGGCAGAGGGACGGCAGAGAGGCCATCACTGGCTGAAGGCAAAGCAGAGAGATTTTCGGTGGAGCGATGGCTCCATCTGCTGGCTGACAAGCGTGGAAGGCGAAGCCTCGCTCCAACTGAGTTCCTGAGGAAGGTCCCAAGCAGGAGGCACTCTGGCTCCACAAGCTAGAGGGTCCTGCTTAGGACTTCCCAGTGGCTCCAGAGTGGATGGCAAGGGCATGTGGGTTGGAGGGTGCTCGGAAGCCACAGGGGAGGCTTTGGGCACCCAGTGCTCTGGGACGAAACACGCTGCAGGCCCGAGCATCCATGAACTCCTCCAAGGTTTTGGAGCAGGAAATCTGTCCTTAGCAGAAGGCTTCTTGCAAAGGCCTGCAGGCCTTTCTGGGTGGCTAAGCTGCAGCTCCCTTGCAGGCTGCTGGTCCAGGGGCCTGTGTCCCTTGGTCTAAAGTGCTGTAGGAGGAGCTCCTAGCAAGGGGAGAGCAAGCACCTTGTTTCCCTTGAAGAGACTGGCTTGTACATGGGGAGGCCTGCCAGCAGCGAAGACAGCGCAGGCAGCATGGGGGTTTGGCAGGCAGCTAAGAGGCTGCAGGAGTCCTGCATGAAATAGGGGTCATGACTGGTTTCTCCTCAAGGCCCAATGGCAACGTGCACACACAGCCTCTGGACCTGCAGCTCCCGAGCAGTGCAAGAGACCCCCAGGCAGCACCCTGGGGCCTCCTCGGATGAGCTGTGCTCCATAGAGGGCCTGCCTGCTGGCAATGGCCTAGGCCACCCCAGGCCCTAGAGAGGCCCGGCTGAGCCTGGGATGGGCCCTGCCCTCGCAGTGCTCAGGGAAAACCCGTGTTTGAGGCCAGGCTGCAGGCACATTCAATGTTGTGTCTGCTGCAGAGAGACTTCAGCTAGGACTTCCAGGAGGAATGTGAAGCGCTGTGGTTTTTACCTGCAATCCATGTGCCTCACTTGGGGTGCCCGGCCCATCCGTCCCACACTCCTTGGATGTGTGTTCCTCAGACAGCTGGACAGCTGGGGAAGTGGACCTCCCCCAGCAAGGGAGACCTGCCTAGAACATTGCTCTGTGTACAAAGAGGATTCGCTGTGCCTCTGGCACTGGGGAGAGACTTTCTGCACCCAGGAGACGCTTGGCACACACAGCGTTTCCCCATGGAAAGTGGTGTGAAAAAGAGCACCCGCCGGGGCTGCATGGCCCTCTGCGGTAGAAGCCCTCCACGCAGCAGGCTGTCATGGACTCGGCTGCAGGCCTTTGTGGCTGGAGAGACTGCAGCTCCTCTGGAGGCTCTGGGCCAATTTTCACTCACCTTCGAGTGCAATAGGCTTGTGGGTTAAGGTGCTTGCAAAGGAAGGCAAGCAGCCTGCTCCTTTCCATTAGGAACACGTGTGGTGAGAGGCTTGGCAGCAGAGAAGAACAAAGAGGGGCAGCCAAGGAGGGGATTTGCATGCAGCTGGGTGGCCCCCAAATCTCCTGTTTCCCAAGCAGGGAATGCCTGCTGTGCCCATCAGTGCCCATTTCTAAGTGGGCACCCAGCCTCTGGATCTGCCCTTTCCCAGCCCTGAAAACACACGCAGGCCACACCCTGAGCCCTTCCAACTGTGAACTTTGCTCCCTGTGAGGGCTGAATGCCACATCTGGCTAAGGTGGGAGAAGGCCCGAGGAGGCCTTGGGGGACCTGCCAAGACATAGCAGTGCTCAGCAATGAGCACTCTGCTTTCTTTTGGCTGGACGCACATTCCAGTTTCTGCTTGAGGCCCGGAGAGGTCAGATAGGCGATCCCCGGGGGAAGGCAGAGCAGAGGGTTTTTCGGTGGAGCGTTGGCTCCCTCTGCTGGCCGTCAAGCGTGGAAGGCTAAGCCTTGCTCCAGCTGAGTTCCTGAGCAAGTTTCCAAGCAGGAGGCACTCTGGCTCCACAAGATAGAGGACTTCCCAGTGGCTCCAGAGTGGGTGGCAAGGGCATGTGAGTTGGAGGGTGCTCAGAAACCACAGGGGAGACTTGAGTGTGGTTGGGTGCAGGTGTGCCAATATGTGTGGGTTTGTGCGCATGGGTGCGAGTGTGTATTAGTGTGTGTGAGAGTTTGCGTGAGTGCGGGCGTGCGAGTGTGCATGGGTGTGTGCGGGTGTGTGTGTGTGTGTGCGGGCATGTGCATGTGTGTTTTGGTGGGGGTAGGTGTGTGTGTGTGTGTGTAGGCGTGTATGTGTATCTGCGGGTGTGTGCGGGTGTGTATAGGATTGTGTGTGTGTGGGGGGTGTGTGTGGGTGTGTGCGGCTGTGTGTGAATGTGTGTGGGTGTGTGCTAGTGTCTTTGGGTGTGTGTGAGTGGGTTTGGGTGTGTGTGAGTGGGTTTGGGTGTGTGCATGCGTGTGTTAGAATGAGTGGGACTGTGCAGGGTGTGCAGGTGTGTTCGGGTGTGTGTGGATGTGTGCAGGAGTGTGCAAGTATATGCGGGTATGTGTGGTTGTGTGCAGGTTGTGTGTGTGATTGGGTGTGTTTGGGTTTGTGTGGGTGTTTGTTAGTGTGTGCGAGAGTGTGTGGGTGTGTATGAGTCTGTGTGGGTCTGTGAGAGTGTGTGTGAGTGCAAGTGCGTGTGTGCGGGTGCTTGAGGTTGTGCGCCTGTGCGAGAGGGTGAGTGGTTGTGTGCAGGTGTGTGAGGGTGTGGGTGTGAGGGTGTGTGTGAGTGTGTGCAGGTGTGTGAGGGTGAGTGGGTGTGTGCAGGTGTGTGCGTATGTGTGCGGGTGTGTGTGAGTGTGTGTGAGTGTGTTTGTGTGTGCGAGTGTCTATGGGTGTTTGTGGGTGTGTGCGGTTGAGTGCAACTGTGTGCAGGTGTGTGCGCGTGTGTATGTGTGTGTGCAGGTGAGTGTGGGTATGTGGGTGTGTGCGGGTGTGTGCGTGTGTGTATAGGTTTCTGTGTGTGTGTGCGGGTGTGTGTGGGTGCGCTCCCCGGGTGGGCTGAATGTCATGACTGTGTTAGGGGAGAGAAGGCCCAAAGAGGCCTTCAGGGAGCTGCCATGGCATAGCAGTGCTCAGGAAAGAGCACCCTTCTTTCTTTAGGCTGGAGGCACACTCGAGTTTCTGCTTGAGGCAGAGGGACGGCAGAGAGGCCATCACTGGCTGAAGGCAAAGCAGAGAGATTTTCGGTGGAGCGATGGCTCCATCTGCTGGCTGACAAGCGTGGAAGGCGAAGCCTCGCTCCAACTGAGTTCCTGAGGAAGGTCCCAAGCAGGAGGCACTCTGGCTCCACAAGCTAGAGGGTCCTGCTTAGGATTTCCCAGTGGCTCCAGAGTGGATGGCAAGGGCATGTGGGTTGGAGGGTGCTCGGAAGCCACAGGGGAGGCTTTGAGCACCCAGTGCTCTGTGACGAAACACGCTGCAGGCCCGAGCATCCATGAACTCCTCCAAGGTTTTGGAGCAGGAAATCTGTCCTTAGCAGAAGGCTTCTTGCAAAGGCCTGCAGGCCTTTCTGGGTGGCTAAGCTGCAGCTCCCTTGCAGGCTGCTGGTCCAGGGGCCTGTGTCCCTTGGTCTAAAGTGCTGTAGGAGGAGCTCCTAGCAAGGGGAGAGCAAGCACCTTGTTTCCCTTGAAGAGACTGGCTTGTACATGGGGAGGCCTGCCAGCAGCGAAGACAGCGCAGGCAGCATGGGGGTTTGGCAGGCAGCTAAGAGGCTGCAGGAGTCCTGCATGAAATAGGGGTCATGACTGGTTTCTCCTCAAGGCCCAATGGCAACGTGCACACACAGCCTCTGGACCTGCAGCTCCCGAGCAGTGCAAGAGACCCCCAGGCAGCACCCTGGGGCCTCCTCGGATGAGCTGTGCTCCATAGAGGGCCTGCCTGCTGGCAATGGCCTAGGCCACCCCAGGCCCTAGAGAGGCCCGGCTGAGCCTGGGATGGGCCCTGCCCTCGCAGTGCTCAGGGAAAACCCGTGTTTGAGGCCAGGCTGCAGGCACATTCAATGTTGTGTCTGCTGCAGAGAGACTTCAGCTAGGACTTCCAGGGGGAATGTGAAGCGCTGTGGTTTTTACCTGCAATCCATGTGCCTCACTTGGGGTGCCCGGCCCATCCATCCCACACTCCTTGGATGTGTGTTCCTCAGACAGCTGGACAGCTGGGGAAGTGGACCTCCCCCAGCAAGGGAGACCTGCCTAGAACATTGCTCTGTGTACAAAGAGGATTCGCTGTGCCTCTGGCACTGGGGAGAGACTTTCTGCACCCAGGAGACACTTGGCACACACAGCGTTTCCCCATGGAAAGTGGTGTGAAAAAGAGCACCCGCCGGGGCTGCATGGCCCTCTGCGGTAGAAGCCCTCCACGCAGCAGGCTGTCATGGACTCGGCTGCAGGCCTTTGTGGCTGGAGAGACTGCAGCTCCTCTGGAGGCTCTGGGCCAATTTTCACTCACCTTCGAGTGCAATAGGCTTGTGGGTTAAGGTGCTTGCAAAGGAAGGCAAGCAGCCTGCTCCTTTCCATTAGGAACACGTGTGGTGAGAGGCTTGGCAGCAGAGAAGAACAAAGAGGGGCAGCCAAGGAGGGGATTTGCATGCAGCTGGGTGGCCCCCAAATCTCCTGTTTCCCAAGCAGGGAATGCCTGCTGTGCCCATCAGTGCCCATTTCTAAGTGGGCACCCAGCCTCTGGATCTGCCCTTTCCCAGCCCTGAAAACACACGCAGGCCACACCCTGAGCCCTTCCAACTGTGAACTTTGCTCCCTGTGAGGGCTGAATGCCACATCTGGCTAAGGTGGGAGAAGGCCCGAGGAGGCCTTGGGGGACCTGCCAAGACATAGCAGTGCTCAGCAATGAGCACTCTGCTTTCTTTTGGCTGGACGCACATTCCAGTTTCTGCTTGAGGCCCGGAGAGGTCAGATAGGCGATCCCCGGGGGAAGGCAGAGCAGAGGGTTTTTCGGTGGAGCGTTGGCTCCCTCTGCTGGCCGTCAAGCGTGGAAGGCTAAGCCTTGCTCCAGCTGAGTTCCTGAGCAAGTTTCCAAGCAGGAGGCACTCTGGCTCCACAAGCTAGAGGACTTCCCAGTGGCTCCAGAGTGGGTGGCAAGGGCATGTGCGTTGGAGGGTGCTCAGAAACCACAGGGGAAACTTGAGTGTGGTTGGGTGCAGGTGTGCCAATATGTGTGGGTTTGTGCGCATGGGTGCGAGTGTGTATTAGTGTGTGTGAGAGTTTGCGTGAGTGCGGGCGTGCGAGTGTGCATGGGTGTGTGCGGGTGTGTGTGTGTGTGTGCGGGCATGTGCGTGTGTGTTTTGGTGGGGGTAGGTGTGTGTGTGTGTGTGTAGGCGTGTATGTGTATCTGCGGGTGTGTGCGGGTGTGTATAGGATTGTGTGTGTGTGTGGGGTGTGTGTGGGTGTGTGCGGCTGTGTGTGAATGTGTGTGGGTGTGTGCTAGTGTCTTTGGGTGTGTGTGAGTGGGTTTGGGTGTGTGTGAGTGGGTTTGGGTGTGTGCATGCGTGTGTTAGAGTGAGTGGGACTGTGCAGGGTGTGCAGGTGTGTTCGGGTGTGTGTGGATGTGTGCAGGAGTGTGCAAGTATATGCGGGTATGTGTGGTTGTGTGCAGGTTGTGTGTGTGATTGGGTGTGTTTGGGTTTGTGTGGGTGTTTGTTAGTGTGTGCGAGAGTGTGTGGGTGTGTATGAGTCTGTGTGGGTCTGTGAGAGTGTGTGTGAGTGCAAGTGCGTGTGTGCGGGTGCTTGAGGTTGTGCGCCTGTGCGAGAGGGTGAGTGGTTGTGTGCAGGTGTGTGAGGGTGTGGGTGTGAGGGTGTGTGTGAGTGTGTGCAGGTGTGTGAGGGTGAGTGGGTGTGTGCAGGTGTGTGCGTATGTGTGCGGGTGTGTGTGAGTGTGTGTGAGTGTGTTTGTGTGTGCGAGTGTCTATGGGTGTTTGTGGGTGTGTGCGGTTGAGTGCAACTGTGTGCAGGTGTGTGCGCGTGTGTATGTGTGTGTGCAGGTGAGTGTGGGTATGTGGGTGTGTGCGGGTGTGTGCGTGTGTGTATAGGTTTCTGTGTGTGTGTGCGGGTGTGTGTGGGTGCGCTCCCCGGGTGGGCTGAATGTCATGACTGTGTTAGGGGAGAGAAGGCCCAAAGAGGCCTTCAGGGAGCTGCCATGGCATAGCAGTGCTCAGGAAAGAGCACCCTTCTTTCTTTAGGCTGGAGGCACACTCGAGTTTCTGCTTGAGGCAGAGGGACGGCAGAGAGGCCATCACTGGCTGAAGGCAAAGCAGAGAGATTTTCGGTGGAGCGATGGCTCCATCTGCTGGCTGACAAGCGTGGAAGGCGAAGCCTCGCTCCAACTGAGTTCCTGAGGAAGGTCCCAAGCAGGAGGCACTCTGGCTCCACAAGCTAGAGGGTCCTGCTTAGGACTTCCCAGTGGCTCCAGAGTGGATGGCAAGGGCATGTGGGTTGGAGGGTGCTCGGAAGCCACAGGGGAGGCTTTGGGCACCCAGTGCTCTGTGACGAAACACGCTGCAGGCCCGAGCATCCATGAACTCCTCCAAGGTTTTGGAGCAGGAAATCTGTCCTTAGCAGAAGGCTTCTTGCAAAGGCCTGCAGGCCTTTCTGGGTGGCTAAGCTGCAGCTCCCTTGCAGGCTGCTGGTCCAGGGGCCTGTGTCCCTTGGTCTAAAGTGCTGTAGGAGGAGCTCCTAGCAAGGGGAGAGCAAGCACCTTGTTTCCCTTGAAGAGACTGGCTTGTACATGGGGAGGCCTGCCAGCAGCGAAGACAGCGCAGGCAGCATGGGGGTTTGGCAGGCAGCTAAGAGGCTGCAGGAGTCCTGCATGAAATAGGGGTCATGACTGGTTTCTCCTCAAGGCCCAATGGCAACGTGCACACACAGCCTCTGGACCTGCAGCTCCCGAGCAGTGCAAGAGACCCCCAGGCAGCACCCTGGGGCCTCCTCGGATGAGCTGTGCTCCATAGAGGGCCTGCCTGCTGGCAATGGCCTAGGCCACCCCAGGCCCTAGAGAGGCCCGGCTGAGCCTGGGATGGGCCCTGCCCTCGCAGTGCTCAGGGAAAACCCGTGTTTGAGGCCAGGCTGCAGGCACATTCAATGTTGTGTCTGCTGCAGAGAGACTTCAGCTAGGACTTCCAGGGGGAATGTGAAGCGCTGTGGTTTTTACCTGCAATCCATGTGCCTCACTTGGGGTGCCCGGCCCATCCATCCCACACTCCTTGGATGTGTGTTCCTCAGACAGCTGGACAGCTGGGGAAGTGGACCTCCCCCAGCAAGGGAGACCTGCCTAGAACATTGCTCTGTGTACAAAGAGGATTCGCTGTGCCTCTGGCACTGGGGAGAGACTTTCTGCACCCAGGAGACACTTGGCACACACAGCGTTTCCCCATGGAAAGTGGTGTGAAAAAGAGCACCCGCTGGGGCTGCATGGCCCTCTGCGGTAGAAGCCCTCCATGCAGCAGGCTGTCATGGACTCGGCTGCAGGCCTTTGTGGCTGGAGAGACTGCAGCTCCTCTGGAGGCTCTGGGCCAATTTTCACTCACCTTCGAGTGCAATAGGCTTGTGGGTTAAGGTGCTTGCAAAGGAAGGCAAGCAGCCTGCTCCTTTCCATTAGGAACACGTGTGGTGAGAGGCTTGGCAGCAGAGAAGAACAAAGAGGGGCAGCCAAGGAGGGGATTTGCATGCAGCTGGGTGGCCCCCAAATCTCCTGTTTCCCAAGCAGGGAATGCCTGCTGTGCCCATCAGTGCCCATTTCTAAGTGGGCACCCAGCCTCTGGATCTGCCCTTTCCCAGCCCTGAAAACACACGCAGGCCACACCCTGAGCCCTTCCAACTGTGAACTTTGCTCCCTGTGAGGGCTGAATGCCACATCTGGCTAAGGTGGGAGAAGGCCCGAGGAGGCCTTGGGGGACCTGCCAAGACATAGCAGTGCTCAGCAATGAGCACTCTGCTTTCTTTTGGCTGGACGCACATTCCAGTTTCTGCTTGAGGCCCGGAGAGGTCAGATAGGCGATCCCCGGGGGAAGGCAGAGCAGAGGGTTTTTCGGTGGAGCGTTGGCTCCCTCTGCTGGCCGTCAAGCGTGGAAGGCTAAGCCTTGCTCCAGCTGAGTTCCTGAGCAAGTTTCCAAGCAGGAGGCACTCTGGCTCCACAAGCTAGAGGACTTCCCAGTGGCTCCAGAGTGGGTGGCAAGGGCATGTGAGTTGGAGGGTGCTCAGAAGCCACAGGGGAGACTTGAGTGTGGTTGGGTGCAGGTGTGCCAATATGTGTGGGTGTGTGCGCATGTGTGCGAGTGTGTTTTAGTGTGTGTGAGAGTGTGCGTGAGTGCGGGCGTGCGAGTGTGTATGGGTGTGTGCGGGTGTGTGTGTGTGTGTGTGCGGGCATGTGCGTGTGTGTTTTGGTGGGGGTAGGTGTGTGTGTGTGTGTGTAGGCGTGTATGTGTATCTGCGGGTGTGTGCGGGTGTGTATAGGATTGTGTGTGTGTGTGGGGTGTGTGTGGGTGTGTGCGGCTGTGTGTGAATGTGTGTGGGTGTGTGCTAGTGTCTTTGGGTGTGTGTGAGTGGGTTTGGGTGTGTGCATGCGTGTGTTAGAGTGAGTGGGACTGTGCAGGGTGTGCAGGTGGGTTCGGGTGTGTGTGGATGTGTGCAGGAGTGTGCAAGTATATGCGGGTATGTGTGGTTGTGTGCAGGTTGTGTGTGTGATTCGGTGTGTTTGGGTTTGTGTGGGTGTTTGTTAGTGTGTGCGAGAGTGTGTGGGTGTGTATGAGTCTGTGTGGGTCTGTGAGAGTGTGTGTGAGTGCAAGTGCGTGTGTGCGGGTGCTTGAGGTTGTGCGCCTGTGCGAGAGGGTGAGTGGTTGTGTGCAGGTGTGTGAGGGTGTGGGTGTGAGGGTGTGTGTGAGTGTGTGCAGGTGTGTGAGGGTGAGTGGGTGTGTGCAGGTGTGTGCGTATGTGTGCGGGTGTGTGTGAGTGTGTGTGAGTGTGTTTGTGTGTGCGAGTGTCTATGGGTGTTTGTGGGTGTGTGCGGTTGAGTGCAACTGTGTGCAGGTGTGTGCGCGTGTGTATGTGTGTGTGCAGGTGAGTGTGGGTATATGGGTGTGTGCGGGTGTGTGCGTGTGTGTATAGGTTTCTGTGTGTGTGTGCGGGTGTGTGTGGGTGTGCTCCCTGGGTGGGCTGAATGTCATGACTGTGTTAGGGGAGAGAAGGCCCAAAGAGGCCTTCAGGGAGCTGCCATGGCATAGCAGTGCTCAGGAAAGAGCACCCTTCTTTCTTTAGGCTGGAGGCACACTCGAGTTTCTGCTTGAGGCAGAGGGACGGCAGAGAGGCCATCACTGGCTGAAGGCAAAGCAGAGAGATTTTCGGTGGAGCGATGGCTCCATCTGCTGGCTGACAAGCGTGGAAGGCGAAGCCTCGCTCCAACTGAGTTCCTGAGGAAGGTCCCAAGCAGGAGGCACTCTGGCTCCACAAGCTAGAGGGTCCTGCTTAGGACTTCCCAGTGGCTCCAGAGTGGATGGCAAGGGCATGTGGGTTGGAGGGTGCTCGGAAGCCGCAGGGGAGGCTTTGGGCACCCAGTGCTCTGTGACGAAACACGCTGCAGGCCCGAGCATCCATGAACTCCTCCAAGGTTTTGGAGCAGGAAATCTGTCCTTAGCAGAAGGCTTCCTGCAAAGGCCTGCAGGCCTTTCTGGGTGGCTAAGCTGCAGCTCCCTTGCAGGCTGCTGGTCCAGGGGCCTGTGTCCCTTGGTCTAAAGTGCTGTAGGAGGAGCTCCTAGCAAGGGGAGAGCAAGCACCTTGTTTCCCTTGAAGAGACTGGCTTGTACATGGGGAGGCCTGCCAGCAGCGAAGACAGCGCAGGCAGCATGGGGGTTTGGCAGGCAGCTAAGAGGCTGCAGGAGTCCTGCATGAAATAGGGGTCATGACTGGTTTCTCCTCAAGGCCCAATGGCAACGTGCACACACAGCCTCTGGACCTGCAGCTCCCGAGCAGTGCAAGAGACCCCCAGGCAGCACCCTGGGGCCTCCTCGGATGAGCTGTGCTCCATAGAGGGCCTGCCTGCTGGCAATGGCCTAGGCCACCCCAGGCCCTAGAGAGGCCCGGCTGAGCCTGGGATGGGCCCTGCCCGCGCAGTGCTCAGGGAAAACCCGTGTTTGAGGCCAGGCTGCAGGCACATTCAATGTTGTGTCTGCTGCAGAGAGACTTCAGCTAGGACTTCCAGGGGGAATGTGAAGCGCTGTGGTTTTTACCTGCAATCCATGTGCCTCACTTGGGGTGCCCGGCCCATCCGTCCCACACTCCTTGGATGTGTGTTCCTCAGACAGCTGGACAGCTGGGGAAGTGGACCTCCCCCAGCAAGGGAGACCTGCCTAGAACATTGCTCTGTGTACAAAGAGGATTCGCTGTGCCTCTGGCACTGGGGAGAGACTTTCTGCACCCAGGAGACACTTGGCACACACAGCGTTTCCCCATGGAAAGTGGTGTGAAAAAGAGCACCCGCCGGGGCTGCATGGCCCTCTGCGGTAGAAGCCCTCCACGCAGCAGGCTGTCATGGACTCGGCTGCAGGCCTTTGTGGCTGGAGAGACTGCAGCTCCTCTGGAGGCTCTGGGCCAATTTTCACTCACCTTCGAGTGCAATAGGCTTGTGGGTTAAGGTGCTTGCAAAGGAAGGCAAGCAGCCTGCTCCTTTCCATTAGGAACACGTGTGGTGAGAGGCTTGGCAGCAGAGAAGAACAAAGAGGGGCAGCCAAGGAGGGGATTTGCATGCAGCTGGGTGGCCCCCAAATCTCCTGTTTCCCAAGCAGGGAATGCCTGCTGTGCCCATCAGTGCCCATTTCTAAGTGGGCACCCAGCCTCTGGATCTGCCCTTTCCCAGCCCTGAAAACACACGCAGGCCACACCCTGAGCCCTTCCAACTGTGAACTTTGCTCCCTGTGAGGGCTGAATGCCACATCTGGCTAAGGTGGGAGAAGGCCCGAGGAGGCCTTGGGGGACCTGCCAAGACATAGCAGTGCTCAGCAATGAGCACTCTGCTTTCTTTTGGCTGGACGCACATTCCAGTTTCTGCTTGAGGCCCGGAGAGGTCAGATAGGCGATCCCCGGGGGAAGGCAGAGCAGAGGGTTTTTCGGTGGAGCGTTGGCTCCCTCTGCTGGCCGTCAAGCGTGGAAGGCTAAGCCTTGCTCCAGCTGAGTTCCTGAGCAAGTTTCCAAGCAGGAGGCACTCTGGCTCCACAAGCTAGAGGACTTCCCAGTGGCTCCAGAGTGGGTGGCAAGGGCATGTGAGTTGGAGGGTGCTCAGAAGCCACAGGGGAGACTTGAGTGTGGTTGGGTGCAGGTGTGCCAATATGTGTGGGTGTGTGCGCATGTGTGCGAGTGTGTTTTAGTGTGTGTGAGAGTGTGCATGAGTGCGGGCGTGCGAGTGTGTATGGGTGTGTGCGGGTGTGTGTGTGTGTGTGTGTGCGGGCATGTGCGTGTGTGTTTTGGTGGGGGTAGGTGTGTGTGTGTGTGTGTAGGCGTGTATGTATATCTGCGGGTGTGTGCGGGTGTGTATAGGATTGTGTGTGTGTGTGGGGTGTGTGTGGGTGTGTGCGGCTGTGTGTGAATGTGTGTGGGTGTGTGCTAGTGTCTTTGGGTGTGTGTGAGTGGGTTTGGGTGTGTGCATGCATGTGTTAGAGTGAGTGGGACTGCGCAGGGTGTGCAGGTGTGTTCGGGTGTGTGTGGATGTGTGCAGGAGTGTGCAAGTATATGCGGGTATGTGTGGTTGTGTGCAGGTTGTGTGTGTGATTGGGTGTGTTTGGGTTTGTGTGGGTGTTTGTTAGTGTGTGCGAGAGTGTGTGGGTGTGTATGAGTCTGTGTGGGTCTGTGAGAGTGTGTGTGAGTGCAAGTGCGTGTGTGCGGGTGCTTGAGGTTGTGCGCCTGTGCGAGAGGGTGAGTGGTTGTGTGCAGGTGTGTGAGGGTGTGGGTGTGAGGGTGTGTGTGAGTGTGTGCAGGTGTGTGAGGGTGAGTGGGTGTGTGCAGGTGTGTGCGTATGTGTGCGGGTGTGTGTGAGTGTGTGTGAGTGTGTTTGTGTGTGCGAGTGTCTATGGGTGTTTGTGGGTGTGTGTGGTTGAGTGCAACTGTGTGCAGGTGTGTGCGCGCGTGTATGTGTGTGTGCAGGTGAGTGTGGGTATGTGGGTGTGTGCGGGTGTGTGCGTGTGTGTATAGGTTTCTGTGTGTGTGTGCGGGTGTGTGTGGGTGCGCTCCCCGGGTGGGCTGAATGTCATGACTGTGTTAGGGGAGAGAAGGCCCAAAGAGGCCTTCAGGGAGCTGCCATGGCATAGCAGTGCTCAGGAAAGAGCACCCTTCTTTCTTTAGGCTGGAGGCACACTCGAGTTTCTGCTTGAGGCAGAGGGACGGCAGAGAGGCCATCACTGGCTGAAGGCAAAGCAGAGAGATTTTCGGTGGAGCGATGGCTCCATCTGCTGGCTGACAAGCGTGGAAGGCGAAGCCTCGCTCCAACTGAGTTCCTGAGGAAGGTCCCAAGCAGGAGGCACTCTGGCTCCACAAGCTAGAGGGTCCTGCTTAGGACTTCCCAGTGGCTCCAGAGTGGATGGCAAGGGCATGTGGGTTGGAGGGTGCTCGGAAGCCGCAGGGGAGGCTTTGGGCACCCAGTGCTCTGTGACGAAACACGCTGCAGGCCCGAGCATCCATGAACTCCTCCAAGGTTTTGGAGCAGGAAATCTGTCCTTAGCAGAAGGCTTCCTGCAAAGGCCTGCAGGCCTTTCTGGGTGGCTAAGCTGCAGCTCCCTTGCAGGCTGCTGGTCCAGGGGCCTGTGTCCCTTGGTCTAAAGTGCTGTAGGAGGAGCTCCTAGCAAGGGGAGAGCAAGCACCTTGTTTCCCTTGAAGAGACTGGCTTGTACATGGGGAGGCCTGCCAGCAGCGAAGACAGCGCAGGCAGCATGGGGGTTTGGCAGGCAGCTAAGAGGCTGCAGGAGTCCTGCATGAAATAGGGGTCATGACTGGTTTCTCCTCAAGGCCCAATGGCAACGTGCACACACAGCCTCTGGACCTGCAGCTCCCGAGCAGTGCAAGAGACCCCCAGGCAGCACCCTGGGGCCTCCTCGGATGAGCTGTGCTCCATAGAGGGCCTGCCTGCTGGCAATGGCCTAGGCCACCCCAGGCCCTAGAGAGGCCCGGCTGAGCCTGGGATGGGCCCTGCCCGCGCAGTGCTCAGGGAAAACCCGTGTTTGAGGCCAGGCTGCAGGCACATTCAATGTTGTGTCTGCTGCAGAGAGACTTCAGCTAGGACTTCCAGGGGGAATGTGAAGCGCTGTGGTTTTTACCTGCAATCCATGTGCCTCACTTGGGGTGCCCGGCCCATCCGTCCCACACTCCTTGGATGTGTGTTCCTCAGACAGCTGGACAGCTGGGGAAGTGGACCTCCCCCAGCAAGGGAGACCTGCCTAGAACATTGCTCTGTGTACAAAGAGGATTCGCTGTGCCTCTGGCACTGGGGAGAGACTTTCTGCACCCAGGAGACACTTGGCACACACAGCGTTTCCCCATGGAAAGTGGTGTGAAAAAGAGCACCCGCCGGGGCTGCATGGCCCTCTGCAGTAGAAGCCCTCCACGCAGTAGGCTGTCATGGACTCGGCTGCAGGCCTTTGTGGCTGGAGAGACTGCAGCTCCTCTGGAGGCTCTGGGCCAATTTTCACTCACCTTCGAGTGCAATAGGCTTGTGGGTTAAGGTGCTTGCAAAGGAAGGCAAGCAGCCTGCTCCTTTCCATTAGGAACACGTGTGGTGAGAGGCTTGGCAGCAGAGAAGAACAAAGAGGGGCAGCCAAGGAGGGGATTTGCATGCAGCTGGGTGGCCCCCAAATCTCCTGTTTCCCAAGCAGGGAATGCCTGCTGTGCCCATCAGTGCCCATTTCTAAGTGGGCACCCAGCCTCTGGATCTGCCCTTTCCCAGCCCTGAAAACACACGCAGGCCACACCCTGAGCCCTTCCAACTGTGAACTTTGCTCCCTGTGAGGGCTGAATGCCACATCTGGCTAAGGTGGGAGAAGGCCCGAGGAGGCCTTGGGGGACCTGCCAAGACATAGCAGTGCTCAGCAATGAGCACTCTGCTTTCTTTTGGCTGGACGCACATTCCAGTTTCTGCTTGAGGCCCGGAGAGGTCAGATAGGCGATCCCCGGGGGAAGGCAGAGCAGAGGGTTTTTCGGTGGAGCGTTGGCTCCCTCTGCTGGCCGTCAAGCGTGGAAGGCTAAGCCTTGCTCCAGCTGAGTTCCTGAGCAAGTTTCCAAGCAGGAGGCACTCTGGCTCCACAAGCTAGAGGACTTCCCAGTGGCTCCAGAGTGGGTGGCAAGGGCATGTGAGTTGGAGGGTGCTCAGAAGCCACAGGGGAGACTTGAGTGTGGTTGGGTGCAGGTGTGCCAATATGTGTGGGTGTGTGCGCATGTGTGCGAGTGTGTTTTAGTGTGTGTGAGAGTGTGCGTGAGTGCGGGCGTGCGAGTGTGTATGGGTGTGTGCGGGTGTGTGTGTGTGTGTGTGTGTGCAGGCATGTGCGTGTGTGTTTTGGTGGGGGTAGGTGTGTGTGTGTGTGTGTAGGCGTGTATGTGTATCTGCGGGTGTGTGCGGGTGTGTATAGGATTGTGTGTGTGTGTGGGGTGTGTGTGGGTGTGTGCGGCTGTGTGTGAATGTGTGTGGGTGTGTGCTAGTGTCTTTGGGTGTGTGTGAGTGGGTTTGGGTGTGTGCATGCATGTGTTAGAGTGAGTGGGACTGTGCAGGGTGTGCAGGTGGGTTCGGGTGTGTGTGGATGTGTGCAGGAGTGTGCAAGTATATGCGGGTATGTGTGGTTGTGTGCAGGTTGTGTGTGTGATTGGGTGTGTTTGGGTTTGTGTGGGTGTTTGTTAGTGTGTGCGAGAGTGTGTGGGTGTGTATGAGTCTGTGTGGGTCTGTGAGAGTGTGTGTGAGTGCAAGTGCGTGTGTGCGGGTGCTTGAGGTTGTGCGCCTGTGCGAGAGGGTGAGTGGTTGTGTGCAGGTGTGTGAGGGTGTGGGTGTGAGGGTGTGTGTGAGTGTGTGCAGGTGTGTGAGGGTGAGTGGGTGTGTGCAGGTGTGTGCGTATGTGTGCGGGTGTGTGTGAGTGTGTGTGAGTGTGTTTGTGTGTGCGAGTGTCTATGGGTGTTTGTGGGTGTGTGCGGTTGAGTGCGACTGTGTGCAGGTGTGTGCGCGTGTGTATGTGTGTGTGCAGGTGAGTGTGGGTATGTGGGTGTGTGCGGGTGTGTGCGTGTGTGTATAGGTTTCTGTGTGTGTGTGCGGGTGTGTGTGGGTGCGCTCCCCGGGTGGGCTGAATGTCATGACTGTGTTAGGGGAGAGAAGGCCCAAAGAGGCCTTCAGGGAGCTGCCATGGCATAGCAGTGCTCAGGAAAGAGCACCCTTCTTTCTTTAGGCTGGAGGCACACTCGAGTTTCTGCTTGAGGCAGAGGGACGGCAGAGAGGCCATCACTGGCTGAAGGCAAAGCAGAGAGATTTTCGGTGGAGCGATGGCTCCATCTGCTGGCTGACAAGCGTGGAAGGCGAAGCCTCGCTCCAACTGAGTTCCTGAGGAAGGTCCCAAGCAGGAGGCACTCTGGCTCCACAAGCTAGAGGGTCCTGCTTAGGACTTCCCAGTGGCTCCAGAGTGGATGGCAAGGGCATGTGGGTTGGAGGGTGCTCGGAAGCCGCAGGGGAGGCTTTGGGCACCCAGTGCTCTGTGACGAAACACGCTGCAGGCCCGAGCATCCATGAACTCCTCCAAGGTTTTGGAGCAGGAAATCTGTCCTTAGCAGAAGGCTTCCTGCAAAGGCCTGCAGGCCTTTCTGGGTGGCTAAGCTGCAGCTCCCTTGCAGGCTGCTGGTCCAGGGGCCTGTGTCCCTTGGTCTAAAGTGCTGTAGGAGGAGCTCCTAGCAAGGGGAGAGCAAGCACCTTGTTTCCCTTGAAGAGACTGGCTTGTACATGGGGAGGCCTGCCAGCAGCGAAGACAGCGCAGGCAGCATGGGGGTTTGGCAGGCAGCTAAGAGGCTGCAGGAGTCCTGCATGAAATAGGGGTCATGACTGGTTTCTCCTCAAGGCCCAATGGCAACATGCACACACAGCCTCTGGACCTGCAGCTCCCGAGCAGTGCAAGAGACCCCCAGGCAGCACCCTGGGGCCTCCTCGGATGAGCTGTGCTCCATAGAGGGCCTGCCTGCTGGCAATGGCCTAGGCCACCCCAGGCCCTAGAGAGGCCCGGCTGAGCCTGGGATGGGCCCTGCCCGCGCAGTGCTCAGGGAAAACCCGTGTTTGAGGCCAGGCTGCAGGCACATTCAATGTTGTGTCTGCTGCAGAGAGACTTCAGCTAGGACTTCCAGGGGGAATGTGAAGCGCTGTGGTTTTTACCTGCAATCCATGTGCCTCACTTGGGGTGCCCGGCCCATCCGTCCCACACTCCTTGGATGTGTGTTCCTCAGACAGGTGGACAGCTGGGGAAGTGGACCTCCCCCAGCAAGGGAGACCTGCCTAGAACATTGCTCTGTGTACAAAGAGGATTCGCTGTGCCTCTGGCACTGGGGAGAGACTTTCTGCACCCAGGAGACACTTGGCACACACAGCGTTTCCCCATGGAAAGTGGTGTGAAAAAGAGCACCCGCCGGGGCTGCATGGCCCTCTGCGGTAGAAGCCCTCCACGCAGCAGGCTGTCATGGACTCGGCTGCAGGCCTTTGTGGCTGGAGAGACTGCAGCTCCTCTGGAGGCTCTGGGCCAATTTTCACTCACCTTCGAGTGCAATAGGCTTGTGGGTTAAGGTGCTTGCAAAGGAAGGCAAGCAGCCTGCTCCTTTCCATTAGGAACATGTGTGGTGAGAGGCTTGGCAGCAGAGAAGAACAAAGAGGGGCAGCCAAGGAGGGGATTTGCATGCAGCTGGGTGGCCCCCAAATCTCCTGTTTCCCAAGCAGGGAATGCCTGCTGTGCCCATCAGTGCCCATTTCTAAGTGGGCACCCAGCCTCTGGATCTGCCCTTTCCCAGCCCTGAAAACACACGCAGGCCACACCCTGAGCCCTTCCAACTGTGAACTTTGCTCCCTGTGAGGGCTGAATGCCACATCTGGCTAAGGTGGGAGAAGGCCCGAGGAGGCCTTGGGGGACCTGCCAAGACATAGCAGTGCTCAGCAATGAGCACTCTGCTTTCTTTTGGCTGGACGCACATTCCAGTTTCTGCTTGAGGCCCGGAGAGGTCAGATAGGCGATCCCCGGGGGAAGGCAGAGCAGAGGGTTTTTCGGTGGAGCGTTGGCTCCCTCTGCTGGCCGTCAAGCGTGGAAGGCTAAGCCTTGCTCCAGCTGAGTTCCTGAGCAAGTTTCCAAGCAGGAGGCACTCTGGCTCCACAAGCTAGAGGACTTCCCAGTGGCTCCAGAGTGGGTGGCAAGGGCATGAGAGTTGGAGGGTGCTCAGAAGCCACAGGGGAGACTTGAGTGTGGTTGGGTGCAGGTGTGCCAATATGTGTGGGTGTGTGCGCATGTGTGCGAGTGTGTTTTAGTGTGTGTGAGAGTGTGCGTGAGTGCGGGCGTGCGAGTGTGTATGGGTGTGTGCGGGTGTGTGTGTGTGTGTGCAGGCATGTGCGTGTGTGTTTTGGTGGGGGTAGGTGTGTGTGTGTGTGTGTAGGCGTGTATGTGTATCTGCGGGTGTGTGCGGGTGTGTATAGGATTGTGTGTGTGGGGGGGGTGTGTGTGGGTGTGTGCGGCTGTGTGTGAATGTGTGTGGGTGTGTGCTAGTGTCTTTGGGTGTGTGTGAGTGGGTTTGGGTGTGTGCATGCGTGTGTTAGAGTGAGTGGGACTGTGCAGGGTGTGCAGGTGGGTTCGGGTGTGTGTGGATGTGTGCAGGAGTGTGCAAGTATATGCGGGTATGTGTGGTTGTGTGCAGGTTGTGTGTGTGATTGGGTGTGTTTGGGTTTGTGTGGGTGTTTGTTAGTGTGTGCGAGAGTGTGTGGGTGTGTATGAGTCTGTGTGGGTCTGTGAGAGTGTGTGTGAGTGCAAGTGCGTGTGTGCGGGTGCTTGAGGTTGTGCGCCTGTGCGAGAGGGTGAGTGGTTGTGTGCAGGTGTGTGAGGGTGTGGGTGTGAGGGTGTGTGTGAGTGTGTGCAGGTGTGTGAGGGTGAGTGGGTGTGTGCAGGTGTGTGCGTATGTGTGCGGGTGTGTGTGAGTGTGTGTGAGTGTGTTTGTGTGTGCGAGTGTCTATGGGTGTTTGTGGGTGTGTGCGGTTGAGTGCAACTGTGTGCAGGTGTGTGCGCGTGTGTATGTGTGTGTGCAGGTGAGTGTGGGTATGTGGGTGTGTGCGGGTGTGTGCGTGTGTGTATAGGTTTCTGTGTGTGTGTGCGGGTGTGTGTGGGTGCGCTCCCCGGGTGGGCTGAATGTCATGACTGTGTTAGGGGAGAGAAGGCCCAAAGAGGCCTTCAGGGAGCTGCCATGGCATAGCAGTGCTCAGGAAAGAGCACCCTTCTTTCTTTAGGCTGGAGGCACACTCGAGTTTCTGCTTGAGGCAGAGGGACGGCAGAGAGGCCATCACTGGCTGAAGGCAAAGCAGAGAGATTTTCGGTGGAGCGATGGCTCCATCTGCTGGCTGACAAGCGTGGAAGGCGAAGCCTCGCTCCAACTGAGTTCCTGAGGAAGGTCCCAAGCAGGAGGCACTCTGGCTCCACAAGCTAGAGGGTCCTGCTTAGGACTTCCCAGTGGCTCCAGAGTGGATGGCAAGGGCATGTGGGTTGGAGGGTGCTCGGAAGCCGCAGGGGAGGCTTTGGGCACCCAGTGCTCTGTGACGAAACACGCTGCAGGCCCGAGCATCCATGAACTCCTCCAAGGTTTTGGAGCAGGAAATCTGTCCTTAGCAGAAGGCTTCCTGCAAAGGCCTGCAGGCCTTTCTGGGTGGCTAAGCTGCAGCTCCCTTGCAGGCTGCTGGTCCAGGGGCCTGTGTCCCTTGGTCTAAAGTGCTGTAGGAGGAGCTCCTAGCAAGGGGAGAGCAAGCACCTTGTTTCCCTTGAAGAGACTGGCTTGTACATGGGGAGGCCTGCCAGCAGCGAAGACAGCGCAGGCAGCATGGGGGTTTGGCAGGCAGCTAAGAGGCTGCAGGAGTCCTGCATGAAATAGGGGTCATGACTGGTTTCTCCTCAAGGCCCAATGGCAACGTGCACACACAGCCTCTGGACCTGCAGCTCCCGAGCAGTGCAAGAGACCCCCAGGCAGCACCCTGGGGCCTCCTCGGATGAGCTGTGCTCCATAGAGGGCCTGCCTGCTGGCAATGGCCTAGGCCACCCCAGGCCCTAGAGAGGCCCGGCTGAGCCTGGGATGGGCCCTGCCCTCGCAGTGCTCAGGGAAAACCCGTGTTTGAGGCCAGGCTGCAGGCACATTCAATGTTGTGTCTGCTGCAGAGAGACTTCAGCTAGGACTTCCAGGGGGAATGTGAAGCGCTGTGGTTTTTACCTGCAATCCATGTGCCTCACTTGGGGTGCCCGGCCCATCCGTCCCACACTCCTTGGATGTGTGTTCCTCAGACAGCTGGACAGCTGGGGAAGTGGACCTCCCCCAGCAAGGGAGACCTGCCTAGAACATTGCTCTGTGTACAAAGAGGATTCGCTGTGCCTCTGGCACTGGGGAGAGACTTTCTGCACCCAGGAGACACTTGGCACACACAGCGTTTCCCCATGGAAAGTGGTGTGAAAAAGAGCACCCGCCGGGGCTGCATGGCCCTCTGCGGTAGAAGCCCTCCACGCAGCAGGCTGTCATGGACTCGGCTGCAGGCCTTTGTGGCTGGAGAGACTGCAGCTCCTCTGGAGGCTCTGGGCCAATTTTCACTCACCTTCGAGTGCAATAGGCTTGTGGGTTAAGGTGCTTGCAAAGGAAGGCAAGCAGCCTGCTCCTTTCCATTAGGAACACGTGTGGTGAGAGGCTTGGCAGCAGAGAAGAACAAAGAGGGGCAGCCAAGGAGGGGATTTGCATGCAGCTGGGTGGCCCCCAAATCTCCTGTTTCCCAAGCAGGGAATGCCTGCTGTGCCCATCAGTGCCCATTTCTAAGTGGGCACCCAGCCTCTGGATCTGCCCTTTCCCAGCCCTGAAAACACATGCAGGCCACACCCTGAGCCCTTCCAACTGTGAACTTTGCTCCCTGTGAGGGCTGAATGCCACATCTGGCTAAGGTGGGAGAAGGCCCGAGGAGGCCTTGGGGGACCTGCCAAGACATAGCAGTGCTCAGCAATGAGCACTCTGCTTTCTTTTGGCTGGACGCACATTCCAGTTTCTGCTTGAGGCCCGGAGAGGTCAGATAGGCGATCCCCGGGGGAAGGCAGAGCAGAGGGTTTTTCGGTGGAGCGTTGGCTCCCTCTGCTGGCCGTCAAGCGTGGAAGGCTAAGCCTTGCTCCAGCTGAGTTCCTGAGCAAGTTTCCAAGCAGGAGGCACTCTGGCTCCACAAGCTAGAGGACTTCCCAGTGGCTCCAGAGTGGGTGGCAAGGGCATGTGAGTTGGAGGGTGCTCAGAAGCCACAGGGGAGACTTGAGTGTGGTTGGGTGCAGGTGTGCCAATATGTGTGGGTGTGTGCGCATGTGTGCGAGTGTGTTTTAGTGTGTGTGAGAGTGTGCGTGAGTGCGGGCGTGCGAGTGTGTATGGGTGTGTGCGGGTGTGTGTGTGTGTGTGCGGGCATGTGCGTGTGTGTTTTGGTGGGGGTAGGTGTGTGTGTGTGTGTGTAGGCGTGTATGTGTATCTGCGGGTGTGTGCGGGTGTGTATAGGATTGTGTGTGTGTGTGGGGTGTGTGTGGGTGTGTGCGGCTGTGTGTGAATGTGTGTGGGTGTGTGCTAGTGTCTTTGGGTGTGTGTGAGTGGGTTTGGGTGTGTGCATGCGTGTGTTAGAGTGAGTGGGACTGTGCAGGGTGTGCAGGTGGGTTCGGGTGTGTGTGGATGTGTGCAGGAGGGTGCAAGTATATGCGGGTATGTGTGGTTGTGTGCAGGTTGTGTGTGTGATTGGGTGTGTTTGGGTTTGTGTGGGTGTTTGTTAGTGTGTGCGAGAGTGTGTGGGTGTGTATGAGTCTGTGTGGGTCTGTGAGAGTGTGTGTGAGTGCAAGTGCGTGTGTGCGGGTGCTTGAGGTTGTGCGCCTGTGCGAGAGGGTGAGTGGTTGTGTGCAGGTGTGTGAGGGTGTGGGTGTGAGGGTGTGTGTGAGTGTGTGCAGGTGTGTGAGGGTGAGTGGGTGTGTGCAGGTGTGTGCGTATGTGTGCGGGTGTGTGTGAGTGTGTGTGAGTGTGTTTGTGTGTGCGAGTGTCTATGGGTGTTTGTGGGTGTGTGTGGTTGAGTGCAACTGTGTGCAGGTGTGTGCGCGTGTGTATGTGTGTGTGCAGGTGAGTGTGGGTATGTGGGTGTGTGCGGGTGTGTGCGTGTGTGTATAGGTTTCTGTGTGTGTGTGCGGGTGTGTGTGGGTGCGCTCCCCGGGTGGGCTGAATGTCATGACTGTGTTAGGGGAGAGAAGGCCCAAAGAGGCCTTCAGGGAGCTGCCATGGCATAGCAGTGCTCAGGAAAGAGCACCCTTCTTTCTTTAGGCTGGAGGCACACTCGAGTTTCTGCTTGAGGCAGAGGGACGGCAGAGAGGCCATCACTGGCTGAAGGCAAAGCAGAGAGATTTTCGGTGGAGCGATGGCTCCATCTGCTGGCTGACAAGCGTGGAAGGCGAAGCCTCGCTCCAACTGAGTTCCTGAGGAAGGTCCCAAGCAGGAGGCACTCTGGCTCCACAAGCTAGAGGGTCCTGCTTAGGACTTCCCAGTGGCTCCAGAGTGGATGGCAAGGGCATGTGGGTTGGAGGGTGCTCGGAAGCCGCAGGGGAGGCTTTGGGCACCCAGTGCTCTGTGACGAAACACGCTGCAGGCCCGAGCATCCATGAACTCCTCCAAGGTTTTGGAGCAGGAAATCTGTCCTTAGCAGAAGGCTTCCTGCAAAGGCCTGCAGGCCTTTCTGGGTGGCTAAGCTGCAGCTCCCTTGCAGGCTGCTGGTCCAGGGGCCTGTGTCCCTTGGTCTAAAGTGCTGTAGGAGGAGCTCCTAGCAAGGGGAGAGCAAGCACCTTGTTTCCCTTGAAGAGACTGGCTTGTACATGGGGAGGCCTGCCAGCAGCGAAGACAGCGCAGGCAGCATGGGGGTTTGGCAGGCAGCTAAGAGGCTGCAGGAGTCCTGCATGAAATAGGGGTCATGACTGGTTTCTCCCCAAGGCCCAATGGCAACGTGCACACACAGCCTCTGGACCTGCAGCTCCCGAGCAGTGCAAGAGACCCCCAGGCAGCACCCTGGGGCCTCCTCGGATGAGCTGTGCTCCATAGAGGGCCTGCCTGCTGGCAATGGCCTAGGCCACCCCAGGCCCTAGAGAGGCCCGGCTGAGCCTGGGATGGGCCCTGCCCGCGCAGTGCTCAGGGAAAACCCGTGTTTGAGGCCAGGCTGCAGGCACATTCAATGTTGTGTCTGCTGCAGAGAGACTTCAGCTAGGACTTCCAGGGGGAATGTGAAGCGCTGTGGTTTTTACCTGCAATCCATGTGCCTCACTTGGGGTGCCCGGCCCATCCGTCCCACACTCCTTGGATGTGTGTTCCTCAGACAGCTGGACAGCTGGGGAAGTGGACCTCCCCCAGCAAGGGAGACCTGCCTAGAACATTGCTCTGTGTACAAAGAGGATTCGCTGTGCCTCTGGCACTGGGGAGAGACTTTCTGCACCCAGGAGACACTTGGCACACACAGCGTTTCCCCATGGAAAGTGGTGTGAAAAAGAGCACCCGCCGGGGCTGCATGGCCCTCTGCGGTAGAAGCCCTCCACGCAGCAGGCTGTCATGGACTCGGCTGCAGGCCTTTGTGGCTGGAGAGACTGCAGCTCCTCTGGAGGCTCTGGGCCAATTTTCACTCACCTTCGAGTGCAATAGGCTTGTGGGTTAAGGTGCTTGCAAAGGAAGGCAAGCAGCCTGCTCCTTTCCATTAGGAACACGTGTGGTGAGAGGCTTGGCAGCAGAGAAGAACAAAGAGGGGCAGCCAAGGAGGGGATTTGCATGCAGCTGGGTGGCCCCCAAATCTCCTGTTTCCCAAGCAGGGAATGCCTGCTGTGCCCATCAGTGCCCATTTCTAAGTGGGCACCCAGCCTCTGGATCTGCCCTTTCCCAGCCCTGAAAACACATGCAGGCCACACCCTGAGCCCTTCCAACTGTGAACTTTGCTCCCTGTGAGGGCTGAATGCCACATCTGGCTAAGGTGGGAGAAGGCCCGAGGAGGCCTTGGGGGACCTGCCAAGACATAGCAGTGCTCAGCAATGAGCACTCTGCTTTCTTTTGGCTGGACGCACATTCCAGTTTCTGCTTGAGGCCCGGAGAGGTCAGATAGGCGATCCCCGGGGGAAGGCAGAGCAGAGGGTTTTTCGGTGGAGCGTTGGCTCCCTCTGCTGGCCGTCAAGCGTGGAAGGCTAAGCCTTGCTCCAGCTGAGTTCCTGAGCAAGTTTCCAAGCAGGAGGCACTCTGGCTCCACAAGCTAGAGGACTTCCCAGTGGCTCCAGAGTGGGTGGCAAGGGCATGTGAGTTGGAGGGTGCTCAGAAGCCACAGGGGAGACTTGAGTGTGGTTGGGTGCAGGTGTGCCAATATGTGTGGGTGTGTGCGCATGTGTGCGAGTGTGTTTTAGTGTGTGTGAGAGTGTGCGTGAGTGCGGGCGTGCGAGTGTGTATGGGTGTGTGCGGGTGTGTGTGTGTGTGTGCGGGCATGTGCGTGTGTGTTTTGGTGGGGGTAGGTGTGTGTGTGTGTGTGTAGGCGTGTATGTGTATCTGCGGGTGTGTGCGGGTGTGTATAGGATTGTGTGTGTGTGTGGGGTGTGTGTGGGTGTGTGCGGCTGTGTGTGAATGTGTGTGGGTGTGTGCTAGTGTCTTTGGGTGTGTGTGAGTGGGTTTGGGTGTGTGCATGCGTGTGTTAGAGTGAGTGGGACTGTGCAGGGTGTGCAGGTGGGTTCGGGTGTGTGTGGATGTGTGCAGGAGTGTGCAAGTATATGCGGGTATGTGTGGTTGTGTGCAGGTTGTGTGTGTGATTGGGTGTGTTTGGGTTTGTGTGGGTGTTTGTTAGTGTGTGCGAGAGTGTGTGGGTGTGTATGAGTCTGTGTGGGTCTGTGAGAGTGTGTGTGAGTGCAAGTGCGTGTGTGCGGGTGCTTGAGGTTGTGCGCCTGTGCGAGAGGGTGAGTGGTTGTGTGCAGGTGTGTGAGGGTGTGGGTGTGAGGGTGTGTGTGAGTGTGTGCAGGTGTGTGAGGGTGAGTGGGTGTGTGCAGGTGTGTGCGTATGTGTGCGGGTGTGTGTGAGTGTGTGTGAGTGTGTTTGTGTGTGCGAGTGTCTATGGGTGTTTGTGGGTGTGTGCGGTTGAGTGCAACTGTGTGCAGGTGTGTGCGCGTGTGTATGTGTGTGTGCAGGTGAGTGTGGGTATGTGGGTGTGTGCGGGTGTGTGCGTGTGTGTATAGGTTTCTGTGTGTGTGTGCGGGTGTGTGTGGGTGCGCTCCCCGGGTGGGCTGAATGTCATGACTGTGTTAGGGGAGAGAAGGCCCAAAGAGGCCTTCAGGGAGCTGCCATGGCATAGCAGTGCTCAGGAAAGAGCACCCTTCTTTCTTTAGGCTGGAGGCACACTCGAGTTTCTGCTTGAGGCAGAGGGACGGCAGAGAGGCCATCACTGGCTGAAGGCAAAGCAGAGAGATTTTCGGTGGAGCGATGGCTCCATCTGCTGGCTGACAAGCGTGGAAGGCGAAGCCTCGCTCCAACTGAGTTCCTGAGGAAGGTCCCAAGCAGGAGGCACTCTGGCTCCACAAGCTAGAGGGTCCTGCTTAGGATTTCCCAGTGGCTCCAGAGTGGATGGCAAGGGCATGTGGGTTGGAGGGTGCTCGGAAGCCACAGGGGAGGCTTTGGGCACCCAGTGCTCTGTGACGAAACACGCTGCAGGCCCGAGCATCCATGAACTCCTCCAAGGTTTTGGAGCAGGAAATCTGTCCTTAGCAGAAGGCTTCTTGCAAAGGCCTGCAGGCCTTTCTGGGTGGCTAAGCTGCAGCTCCCTTGCAGGCTGCTGGTCCAGGGGCCTGTGTCCCTTGGTCTAAAGTGCTGTAGGAGGAGCTCCTAGCAAGGGGAGAGCAAGCACCTTGTTTCCCTTGAAGAGACTGGCTTGTACATGGGGAGGCCTGCCAGCAGCGAAGACAGCGCAGGCAGCATGGGGGTTTGGCAGGCAGCTAAGAGGCTGCAGGAGTCCTGCATGAAATAGGGGTCATGACTGGTTTCTCCTCAAGGCCCAATGGCAACGTGCACACACAGCCTCTGGACCTGCAGCTCCCGAGCAGTGCAAGAGACCCCCAGGCAGCACCCTGGGGCCTCCTCGGATGAGCTGTGCTCCATAGAGGGCCTGCCTGCTGGCAATGGCCTAGGCCACCCCAGGCCCTAGAGAGGCCCGGCTGAGCCTGGGATGGGCCCTGCCCTCGCAGTGCTCAGGGAAAACCCGTGTTTGAGGCCAGGCTGCAGGCACATTCAATGTTGTGTCTGCTGCAGAGAGACTTCAGCTAGGACTTCCAGGGGGAATGTGAAGCGCTGTGGTTTTTACCTGCAATCCATGTGCCTCACTTGGGGTGCCCGGCCCATCCATCCCACACTCCTTGGATGTGTGTTCCTCAGACAGCTGGACAGCTGGGGAAGTGGACCTCCCCCAGCAAGGGAGACCTGCCTAGAACATTGCTCTGTGTACAAAGAGGATTCGCTGTGCCTCTGGCACTGGGGAGAGACTTTCTGCACCCAGGAGACACTTGGCACACACAGCGTTTCCCCATGGAAAGTGGTGTGAAAAAGAGCACCCGCCGGGGCTGCATGGCCCTCTGCGGTAGAAGCCCTCCACGCAGCAGGCTGTCATGGACTCGGCTGCAGGCCTTTGTGGCTGGAGAGACTGCAGCTCCTCTGGAGGCTCTGGGCCAATTTTCACTCACCTTCGAGTGCAATAGGCTTGTGGGTTAAGGTGCTTGCAAAGGAAGGCAAGCAGCCTGCTCCTTTCCATTAGGAACACGTGTGGTGAGAGGCTTGGCAGCAGAGAAGAACAAAGAGGGGCAGCCAAGGAGGGGATTTGCATGCAGCTGGGTGGCCCCCAAATCTCCTGTTTCCCAAGCAGGGAATGCCTGCTGTGCCCATCAGTGCCCATTTCTAAGTGGGCACCCAGCCTCTGGATCTGCCCTTTCCCAGCCCTGAAAACACACGCAGGCCACACCCTGAGCCCTTCCAACTGTGAACTTTGCTCCCTGTGAGGGCTGAATGCCACATCTGGCTAAGGTGGGAGAAGGCCCGAGGAGGCCTTGGGGGACCTGCCAAGACATAGCAGTGCTCAGCAATGAGCACTCTGCTTTCTTTTGGCTGGACGCACATTCCAGTTTCTGCTTGAGGCCCGGAGAGGTCAGATAGGCGATCCCCGGGGGAAGGCAGAGCAGAGGGTTTTTCGGTGGAGCGTTGGCTCCCTCTGCTGGCCGTCAAGCGTGGAAGGCTAAGCCTTGCTCCAGCTGAGTTCCTGAGCAAGTTTCCAAGCAGGAGGCACTCTGGCTCCACAAGCTAGAGGACTTCCCAGAGGCTCCAGAGTGGGTGGCAAGGGCATGTGAGTTGGAGGGTGCTCAGAAGCCACAGGGGAGACTTGAGTGTGGTTGGGTGCAGGTGTGCCAATATGTGTGGGTGTGTGCGCATGTGTGCGAGTGTGTTTTAGTGTGTGTGAGAGTGTGCGTGAGTGCGGGCGTGCGAGTGTGTATGGGTGTGTGCGGGTGTGTGTGTGTGTGTGCGGGCATGTGCGTGTGTGTTTTGGTGGGGGTAGGTGTGTGTGTGTGTGTGTAGGCGTGTATGTGTATCTGCGGGTGTGTGCGGGTGTGTATAGGATTGTGTGTGTGTGTGGGGTGTGTGTGGGTGTGTGCGGCTGTGTGTGAATGTGTGTGGGTGTGTGCTAGTGTCTTTGGGTGTGTGTGAGTGGGTTTGGGTGTGTGCATGCGTGTGTTAGAGTGAGTGGGACTGTGCAGGGTGTGCAGGTGGGTTCGGGTGTGTGTGGATGTGTGCAGGAGTGTGCAAGTATATGCGGGTATGTGTGGTTGTGTGCAGGTTGTGTGTGTGATTGGGTGTGTTTGGGTTTGTGTGGGTGTTTGTTAGTGTGTGCGAGAGTGTGTGGGTGTGTATGAGTCTGTGTGGGTCTGTGAGAGTGTGAGTGCAAGTGCGTGTGTGCGGGTGCTTGAGGTTGTGCGCCTGTGCGAGAGGGTGAGTGGTTGTGTGCAGGTGTGTGAGGGTGTGGGTGTGAGGGTGTGTGTGAGTGTGTGCAGGTGTGTGAGGGTGAGTGGGTGTGTGCAGGTGTGTGCGTATGTGTGCGGGTGTGTGTGAGTGTGTGTGAGTGTGTTTGTGTGTGCGAGTGTCTATGGGTGTTTGTGGGTGTGTGCGGTTGAGTGCAACTGTGTGCAGGTGTGTGCGCGTGTGTATGTGTGTGTGCAGGTGAGTGTGGGTATGTGGGTGTGTGCGGGTGTGTGCGTGTGTGTATAGGTTTCTGTGTGTGTGTGCGGGTGTGTGTGGGTGCACTCCCCGGGTGGGCTGAATGTCATGACTGTGTTAGGGGAGAGAAGGCCCAAAGAGGCCTTCAGGGAGCTGCCATGGCATAGCAGTGCTCAGGAAAGAGCACCCTTCTTTCTTTAGGCTGGAGGCACACTCGAGTTTCTGCTTGAGGCAGAGGGACGGCAGAGAGGCCATCACTGGCTGAAGGCAAAGCAGAGAGATTTTCGGTGGAGCGATGGCTCCATCTGCTGGCTGACAAGCGTGGAAGGCGAAGCCTCGCTCCAACTGAGTTCCTGAGGAAGGTCCCAAGCAGGAGGCACTCTGGCTCCACAAGCTAGAGGGTCCTGCTTAGGACTTCCCAGTGGCTCCAGAGTGGATGGCAAGGGCATGTGGGTTGGAGGGTGCTCGGAAGCCGCAGGGGAGGCTTTGGGCACCCAGTGCTCTGTGACGAAACACGCTGCAGGCCCGAGCATCCATGAACTCCTCCAAGGTTTTGGAGCAGGAAATCTGTCCTTAGCAGAAGGCTTCCTGCAAAGGCCTGCAGGCCTTTCTGGGTGGCTAAGCTGCAGCTCCCTTGCAGGCTGCTGGTCCAGGGGCCTGTGTCCCTTGGTCTAAAGTGCTGTAGGAGGAGCTCCTAGCAAGGGGAGAGCAAGCACCTTGTTTCCCTTGAAGAGACTGGCTTGTACATGGGGAGGCCTGCCAGCAGCGAAGACAGCGCAGGCAGCATGGGGGTTTGGCAGGCAGCTAAGAGGCTGCAGGAGTCCTGCATGAAATAGGGGTCATGACTGGTTTCTCCTCAAGGCCCAATGGCAACGTGCACACACAGCCTCTGGACCTGCAGCTCCCGAGCAGTGCAAGAGACCCCCAGGCAGCACCCTGGGGCCTCCTCGGATGAGCTGTGCTCCATAGAGGGCCTGCCTGCTGGCAATGGCCTAGGCCACCCCAGGCCCTAGAGAGGCCCGGCTGAGCCTGGGATGGGCCCTGCCCGCGCAGTGCTCAGGGAAAACCCGTGTTTGAGGCCAGGCTGCAGGCACATTCAATGTTGTGTCTGCTGCAGAGAGACTTCAGCTAGGACTTCCAGGGGGAATGTGAAGCGCTGTGGTTTTTACCTGCATTCCATGTGCCTCACTTGGGGTGCCCGGCCCATCCGTCCCACACTCCTTGGATGTGTGTTCCTCAGACAGGTGGACAGCTGGGGAAGTGGACCTCCCCCAGCAAGGGAGACCTGCCTAGAACATTGCTCTGTGTACAAAGAGGATTCGCTGTGCCTCTGGCACTGGGGAGAGACTTTCTGCACCCAGGAGACACTTGGCACACACAGCGTTTCCCCATGGAAAGTGGTGTGAAAAAGAGCACCCGCCGGGGCTGCATGGCCCTCTGCGGTAGAAGCCCTCCACGCAGCAGGCTGTCATGGACTCGGCTGCAGGCCTTTGTGGCTGGAGAGACTGCAGCTCCTCTGGAGGCTCTGGGCCAATTTTCACTCACCTTCGAGTGCAATAGGCTTGTGGGTTAAGGTGCTTGCAAAGGAAGGCAAGCAGCCTGCTCCTTTCCATTAGGAACACGTGTGGTGAGAGGCTTGGCAGCAGAGAAGAACAAAGAGGGGCAGCCAAGGAGGGGATTTGCATGCAGCTGGGTGGCCCCCAAATCTCCTGTTTCCCAAGCAGGGAATGCCTGCTGTGCCCATCAGTGCCCATTTCTAAGTGGGCACCCAGCCTCTGGATCTGCCCTTTCCCAGCCCTGAAAACACACGCAGGCCACACCCTGAGCCCTTCCAACTGTGAACTTTGCTCCCTGTGAGGGCTGAATGCCACATCTGGCTAAGGTGGGAGAAGGCCCGAGGAGGCCTTGGGGGACCTGCCAAGACATAGCAGTGCTCAGCAATGAGCACTCTGCTTTCTTTTGGCTGGACGCACATTCCAGTTTCTGCTTGAGGCCCGGAGAGGTCAGATAGGCGATCCCCGGGGGAAGGCAGAGCAGAGGGTTTTTCGGTGGAGCGTTGGCTCCCTCTGCTGGCCGTCAAGCGTGGAAGGCTAAGCCTTGCTCCAGCTGAGTTCCTGAGCAAGTTTCCAAGCAGGAGGCACTCTGGCTCCACAAGCTAGAGGACTTCCCAGTGGCTCCAGAGTGGGTGGCAAGGGCATGTGAGTTGGAGGGTGCTCAGAAACCACAGGGGAGACTTGAGTGTGGTTGGGTGCAGGTGTGCCAATATGTGTGGGTGTGTGCGCATGTGTGCGAGTGTGTTTTAGTGTGTGTGAGAGTGTGCGTGAGTGCGGGCGTGCGAGTGTGTATGGGTGTGTGCGGGTGTGTGTGTGTGTGTGTGTGCGGGCATGTGCGTGTGTGTTTTGGTGGGGGTAGGTGTGTGTGTGTGTGTGTAGGCGTGTATGTATATCTGCGGGTGTGTGCGGGTGTGTATAGGATTGTGTGTGTGTGTGGGGTGTGTGTGGGTGTGTGCGGCTGTGTGTGAATGTGTGTGGGTGTGTGCTAGTGTCTTTGGGTGTGTGTGAGTGGGTTTGGGTGTGTGCATGCATGTGTTAGAGTGAGTGGGACTGCGCAGGGTGTGCAGGTGTGTTCGGGTGTGTGTGGATGTGTGCAGGAGTGTGCAAGTATATGCGGGTATGTGTGGTTGTGTGCAGGTTGTGTGTGTGATTGGGTGTGTTTGGGTTTGTGTGGGTGTTTGTTAGTGTGTGCGAGAGTGTGTGGGTGTGTATGAGTCTGTGTGGGTCTGTGAGAGTGTGTGTGAGTGCAAGTGCGTGTGTGCGGGTGCTTGAGGTTGTGCGCCTGTGCGAGAGGGTGAGTGGTTGTGTGCAGGTGTGTGAGGGTGTGGGTGTGAGTGTGTGTGTGAGTGTGTGCAGGTGTGTGAGGGTGAGTGGGTGTGTGCAGGTGTGTGCGTATGTGTGCGGGTGTGTGTGAGTGTGTGTGAGTGTGTTTGTGTGTGCGAGTGTCTATGGGTGTTTGTGGGTGTGTGCGGTTGAGTGCAACTGTGTGCAGGTGTGTGCGCGTGTGTATGTGTGTGTGCAGGTGAGTGTGGGTATGTGGGTGTGTGCGGGTGTGTGCGTGTGTGTATAGGTTTCTGTGTGTGTGTGCGGGTGTGTGTGGGTGCACTCCCCGGGTGGGCTGAATGTCATGACTGTGTTAGGGGAGAGAAGGCCCAAAGAGGCCTTCAGGGAGCTGCCATGGCATAGCAGTGCTCAGGAAAGAGCACCCTTCTTTCTTTAGGCTGGAGGCACACTCGAGTTTCTGCTTGAGGCAGAGGGACGGCAGAGAGGCCATCATTGGCTGAAGGCAAAGCAGAGAGATTTTCGGTGGAGCGATGGCTCCATCTGCTGGCTGACAAGCGTGGAAGGCGAAGCCTCGCTCCAACTGAGTTCCTGAGGAAGGTCCCAAGCAGGAGGCACTCTGGCTCCACAAGCTAGAGGGTCCTGCTTAGGACTTCCCAGTGGCTCCAGAGTGGATGGCAAGGGCATGTGGGTTGGAGGGTGCTCGGAAGCCGCAGGGGAGGCTTTGGGCACCCAGTGCTCTGTGACGAAACACGCTGCAGGCCCGAGCATCCATGAACTCCTCCAAGGTTTTGGAGCAGGAAATCTGTCCTTAGCAGAAGGCTTCCTGCAAAGGCCTGCAGGCCTTTCTGGGTGGCTAAGCTGCAGCTCCCTTGCAGGCTGCTGGTCCAGGGGCCTGTGTCCCTTGGTCTAAAGTGCTGTAGGAGGAGCTCCTAGCAAGGGGAGAGCAAGCACCTTGTTTCCCTTGAAGAGACTGGCTTGTACATGGGGAGGCCTGCCAGCAGCGAAGACAGCGCAGGCAGCATGGGGGTTTGGCAGGCAGCTAAGAGGCTGCAGGAGTCCTGCATGAAATAGGGGTCATGACTGGTTACTCCTCAAGGCCCAATGGCAACGTGCACACACAGCCTCTGGACCTGCAGCTCCCGAGCAGTGCAAGAGACCCCCAGGCAGCACCCTGGGGCCTCCTCGGATGAGCTGTGCTCCATAGAGGGCCTGCCTGCTGGCAATGGCCTAGGCCACCCCAGGCCCTAGAGAGGCCCGGCTGAGCCTGGGATGGGCCCTGCCCGCGCAGTGCTCAGGGAAAACCCGTGTTTGAGGCCAGGCTGCAGGCACATTCAATGTTGTGTCTGCTGCAGAGAGACTTCAGCTAGGACTTCCAGGGGGAATGTGAAGCGCTGTGGTTTTTACCTGCATTCCATGTGCCTCACTTGGGGTGCCCGGCCCATCCGTCCCACACTCCTTGGATGTGTGTTCCTCAGACAGCTGGACAGCTGGGGAAGTGGACCTCCCCCAGCAAGGGAGACCTGCCTAGAACATTGCTCTGTGTACAAAGAGGATTCGCTGTGCCTCTGGCACTGGGGAGAGACTTTCTGCACCCAGGAGACACTTGGCACACACAGCGTTTCCCCATGGAAAGTGGTGTGAAAAAGAGCACCCGCCGGGGCTGCATGGCCCTCTGCGGTAGAAGCCCTCCACGCAGCAGGCTGTCATGGACTCGGCTGCAGGCCTTTGTGGCTGGAGAGACTGCAGCTCCTCTGGAGGCTCTGGGCCAATTTTCACTCACCTTCGAGTGCAATAGGCTTGTGGGTTAAGGTGCTTGCAAAGGAAGGCAAGCAGCCTGCTCCTTTCCATTAGGAACACGTGTGGTGAGAGGCTTGACAGCAGAGAAGAACAAAGAGGGGCAGCCAAGGAGGGGATTTGCATGCAGCTGGGTGGCCCCCAAATCTCCTGTTTCCCAAGCAGGGAATGCCTGCTGTGCCCATCAGTGCCCATTTCTAAGTGGGCACCCAGCCTCTGGATCTGCCCTTTCCCAGCCCTGAAAACACACGCAGGCCACACCCTGAGCCCTTCCAACTGTGAACTTTGCTCCCTGTGAGGGCTGAATGCCACATCTGGCTAAGGTGGGAGAAGGCCCGAGGAGGCCTTGGGGGACCTGCCAAGACATAGCAGTGCTCAGCAATGAGCACTCTGCTTTCTTTTGGCTGGACGCACATTCCAGTTTCTGCTTGAGGCCCGGAGAGGTCAGATAGGCGATCCCCGGGGGAAGGCAGAGCAGAGGGTTTTTCGGTGGAGCGTTGGCTCCCTCTGCTGGCCGTCAAGCGTGGAAGGCTAAGCCTTGCTCCAGCTGAGTTCCTGAGCAAGTTTCCAAGCAGGAGGCACTCTGGCTCCACAAGCTAGAGGACTTCCCAGTGGCTCCAGAGTGGGTGGCAAGGGCATGTGAGTTGGAGGGTGCTCAGAAGCCACAGGGGAGACTTGAGTGTGGTTGGGTGCAGGTGTGCCAATATGTGTGGGTGTGTGCGCATGTGTGCGAGTGTGTTTTAGTGTGTGTGAGAGTGTGCGTGAGTGCGGGCGTGCGAGTGTGTATGGGTGTGTGCGGGTGTGTGTGTGTGTGTGTGTGCAGGCATGTGCGTGTGTGTTTTGGTGGGGGTAGGTGTGTGTGTGTGTGTGTAGGCGTGTATGTATATCTGCGGGTGTGTGCGGGTGTGTATAGGATTGTGTGTGTGTGTGGGGTGTGTGTGGGTGTGTGCGGCTGTGTGTGAATGTGTGTGGGTGTGTGCTAGTGTCTTTGGGTGTGTGTGAGTGGGTTTGGGTGTGTGCATGCATGTGTTAGAGTGAGTGGGACTGCGCAGGGTGTGCAGGTGGGTTCGGGTGTGTGTGGATGTGTGCAGGAGGGTGCAAGTATATGCGGGTATGTGTGGTTGTGTGCAGGTTGTGTGTGTGATTGGGTGTGTTTGGGTTTGTGTGGGTGTTTGTTAGTGTGTGCGAGAGTGTGTGGGTGTGTATGAGTCTGTGTGGGTCTGTGAGAGTGTGTGTGAGTGCAAGTGCGTGTGTGCGGGTGCTTGAGGTTGTGCGCCTGTGCGAGAGGGTGAGTGGTTGTGTGCAGGTGTGTGAGGGTGTGGGTGTGAGGGTGTGTGTGAGTGTGTGCAGGTGTGTGAGGGTGAGTGGGTGTGTGCAGGTGTGTGCGTATGTGTGCGGGTGTGTGTGAGTGTGTGTGAGTGTGTTTGTGTGTGCGAGTGTCTATGGGTGTTTGTGGGTGTGTGTGGTTGAGTGCAACTGTGTGCAGGTGTGTGCGCATGTGTATGTGTGTGTGCAGGTGAGTGTGGGTATGTGGGTGTGTGCGGGTGTGTGTGTGTGTGTATAGGTTTCTGTGTGTGTGTGCGGGTGTGTGTGGGTGCGCTCCCCGGGTGGGCTGAATGTCATGACTGTGTTAGGGGAGAGAAGGCCCAAAGAGGCCTTCAGGGAGCTGCCATGGCATAGCAGTGCTCAGGAAAGAGCACCCTTCTTTCTTTAGGCTGGAGGCACACTCGAGTTTCTGCTTGAGGCAGAGGGACGGCAGAGAGGCCATCACTGGCTGAAGGCAAAGCAGAGAGATTTTCGGTGGAGCGATGGCTCCATCTGCTGGCTGACAAGCGTGGAAGGCGAAGCCTCGCTCCAACTGAGTTCCTGAGGAAGGTCCCAAGCAGGAGGCACTCTGGCTCCACAAGCTAGAGGGTCCTGCTTAGGACTTCCCAGTGGCTCCAGAGTGGATGGCAAGGGCATGTGGGTTGGAGGGTGCTCGGAAGCCGCAGGGGAGGCTTTGGGCACCCAGTGCTCTGTGACGAAACACGCTGCAGGCCCGAGCATCCATGAACTCCTCCAAGGTTTTGGAGCAGGAAATCTGTCCTTAGCAGAAGGCTTCCTGCAAAGGCCTGCAGGCCTTTCTGGGTGGCTAAGCTGCAGCTCCCTTGCAGGCTGCTGGTCCAGGGGCCTGTGTCCCTTGGTCTAAAGTGCTGTAGGAGGAGCTCCTAGCAAGGGGAGAGCAAGCACCTTGTTTCCCTTGAAGAGACTGGCTTGTACATGGGGAGGCCTGCCAGCAGCAAAGACAGCGCAGGCAGCATGGGGGTTTGGCAGGCAGCTAAGAGGCTGCAGGAGTCCTGCATGAAATAGGGGTCATGACTGGTTTCTCCTCAAGGCCCAATGGCAACGTGCACACACAGCCTCTGGACCTGCAGCTCCCGAGCAGTGCAAGAGACCCCCAGGCAGCACCCTGGGGCCTCCTCGGATGAGCTGTGCTCCATAGAGGGCCTGCCTGCTGGCAATGGCCTAGGCCACCCCAGGCCCTAGAGAGGCCCGGCTGAGCCTGGGATGGGCCCTGCCCGCGCAGTGCTCAGGGAAAACCCGTGTTTGAGGCCAGGCTGCAGGCACATTCAATGTTGTGTCTGCTGCAGAGAGACTTCAGCTAGGACTTCCAGGGGGAATGTGAAGCGCTGTGGTTTTTACCTGCAATCCATGTGCCTCACTTGGGGTGCCCGGCCCATCCGTCCCACACTCCTTGGATGTGTGTTCCTCAGACAGCTGGACAGCTGGGGAAGTGGACCTCCCCCAGCAAGGGAGACCTGCCTAGAACATTGCTCTGTGTACAAAGAGGATTCGCTGTGCCTCTGGCACTGGGGAGAGACTTTCTGCACCCAGGAGACACTTGGCACACACAGCGTTTCCCCATGGAAAGTGGTGTGAAAAAGAGCACCCGCCGGGGCTGCATGGCCCTCTGCGGTAGAAGCCCTCCACGCAGCAGGCTGTCATGGACTCGGCTGCAGGCCTTTGTGGCTGGAGAGACTGCAGCTCCTCTGGAGGCTCTGGGCCAATTTTCACTCACCTTCGAGTGCAATAGGCTTGTGGGTTAAGGTGCTTGCAAAGGAAGGCAAGCAGCCTGCTCCTTTCCATTAGGAACACGTGTGGTGAGAGGCTTGGCAGCAGAGAAGAACAAAGAGGGGCAGCCAAGGAGGGGATTTGCATGCAGCTGGGTGGCCCCCAAATCTCCTGTTTCCCAAGCAGGGAATGCCTGCTGTGCCCATCAGTGCCCATTTCTAAGTGGGCACCCAGCCTCTGGATCTGCCCTTTCCCAGCCCTGAAAACACACGCAGGCCACACCCTGAGCCCTTCCAACTGTGAACTTTGCTCCCTGTGAGGGCTGAATGCCACATCTGGCTAAGGTGGGAGAAGGCCCGAGGAGGCCTTGGGGGACCTGCCAAGACATAGCAGTGCTCAGCAATGAGCACTCTGCTTTCTTTTGGCTGGACGCACATTCCAGTTTCTGCTTGAGGCCCGGAGAGGTCAGATAGGCGATCCCCGGGGGAAGGCAGAGCAGAGGGTTTTTCGGTGGAGCGTTGGCTCCCTCTGCTGGCCGTCAAGCGTGGAAGGCTAAGCCTTGCTCCAGCTGAGTTCCTGAGCAAGTTTCCAAGCAGGAGGCACTCTGGCTCCACAAGCTAGAGGACTTCCCAGTGGCTCCAGAGTGGGTGGCAAGGGCATGTGAGTTGGAGGGTGCTCAGAAGCCACAGGGGAGACTTGAGTGTGGTTGGGTGCAGGTGTGCCAATATGTGTGGGTGTGTGCGCATGTGTGCGAGTGTGTTTTAGTGTGTGTGAGAGTGTGCGTGAGTGCGGGCGTGCGAGTGTGTATGGGTGTGTGCGGGTGTGTGTGTGTGTGTGCGGGCATGTGCGTGTGTGTTTTGGTGGGGGTAGGTGTGTGTGTGTGTGTGTAGGCGTGTATGTGTATCTGCGGGTGTGTGCGGGTGTGTATAGGATTGTGTGTGTGTGTGGGGTGTGTGTGGGTGTGTGCGGCTGTGTGTGAATGTGTGTGGGTGTGTGCTAGTGTCTTTGGGTGTGTGTGAGTGGGTTTGTGTGTGTGCATGCGTATGTTAGAGTGAGTGGGACTGTGCAGGGTGTGCAGGTGGGTTCGGGTGTGTGTGGATGTGTGCAGGAGTGTGCAAGTATATGCGGGTATGTGTGGTTGTGTGCAGGTTGTGTGTGTGATTGGGTGTGTTTGGGTTTGTGTGGGTGTTTGTTAGTGTGTGCGAGAGTGTGTGGGTGTGTATGAGTCTGTGTGGGTCTGTGAGAGTGTGTGTGAGTGCAAGTGCGTGTGTGCGGGTGCTTGAGGTTGTGCGCCTGTGCGAGAGGGTGATTGGTTGTGTGCAGGTGTGTGAGGGTGTGGGTGTGAGGGTGTGTGTGAGTGTGTGCAGGTGTGTGAGGGTGAGTGGGTGTGTGCAGGTGTGTGCGTATGTGTGCGGGTGTGTGTGAGTGTGTGTGAGTGTGTTTGTGTGTGCGAGTGTCTATGGGTGTTTGTGGGTGTGTGCGGTTGAGTGCAACTGTGTGCAGGTGTGTGCGCGTGTGTATGTGTGTGTGCAGGTGAGTGTGGGTATGTGGGTGTGTGCGGGTGTGTGCGTGTGTGTATAGGTTTCTGTGTGTGTGTGCGGGTGTGTGTGGGTGCGCTCCCCGGGTGGGCTGAATGTCATGACTGTGTTAGGGGAGAGAAGGCCCAAAGAGGCCTTCAGGGAGCTGCCATGGCATAGCAGTGCTCAGGAAAGAGCACCCTTCTTTCTTTAGGCTGGAGGCACACTCGAGTTTCTGCTTGAGGCAGAGGGACGGCAGAGAGGCCATCACTGGCTGAAGGCAAAGCAGAGAGATTTTCGGTGGAGCGATGGCTCCATCTGCTGGCTGACAAGCGTGGAAGGCGAAGCCTCGCTCCAACTGAGTTCCTGAGGAAGGTCCCAAGCAGGAGGCACTCTGGCTCCACAAGCTAGAGGGTCCTGCTTAGGACTTCCCAGTGGCTCCAGAGTGGATGGCAAGGGCATGTGGGTTGGAGGGTGCTCGGAAGCCACAGGGGAGGCTTTGGGCACCCAGTGCTCTGTGACGAAACACGCTGCAGGCCCGAGCATCCATGAACTCCTCCAAGGTTTTGGAGCAGGAAATCTGTCCTTAGCAGAAGGCTTCTTGCAAAGGCCTGCAGGCCTTTCTGGGTGGCTAAGCTGCAGCTCCCTTGCAGGCTGCTGGTCCAGGGGCCTGTGTCCCTTGGTCTAAAGTGCTGTAGGAGGAGCTCCTAGCAAGGGGAGAGCAAGCACCTTGTTTCCCTTGAAGAGACTGGCTTGTACATGGGGAGGCCTGCCAGCAGCGAAGACAGCGCAGGCAGCATGGGGGTTTGGCAGGCAGCTAAGAGGCTGCAGGAGTCCTGCATGAAATAGGGGTCATGACTGGTTTCTCCTCAAGGCCCAATGGCAACGTGCACACACAGCCTCTGGACCTGCAGCTCCCGAGCAGTGCAAGAGACCCCCAGGCAGCACCCTGGGGCCTCCTCGGATGAGCTGTGCTCCATAGAGGGCCTGCCTGCTGGCAATGGCCTAGGCCACCCCAGGCCCTAGAGAGGCCCGGCTGAGCCTGGGATGGGCCCTGCCCTCGCAGTGCTCAGGGAAAACCCGTGTTTGAGGCCAGGCTGCAGGCACATTCAATGTTGTGTCTGCTGCAGAGAGACTTCAGCTAGGACTTCCAGGGGGAATGTGAAGCGCTGTGGTTTTTACCTGCAATCCATGTGCCTCACTTGGGGTGCCCGGCCCATCCATCCCACACTCCTTGGATGTGTGTTCCTCAGACAGCTGGACAGCTGGGGAAGTGGACCTCCCCCAGCAAGGGAGACCTGCCTAGAACATTGCTCTGTGTACAAAGAGGATTCGCTGTGCCTCTGGCACTGGGGAGAGACTTTCTGCACCCAGGAGACACTTGGCACACACAGCGTTTCCCCATGGAAAGTGGTGTGAAAAAGAGCACCCGCCGGGGCTGCATGGCCCTCTGCGGTAGAAGCCCTCCACGCAGCAGGCTGTCATGGACTCGGCTGCAGGCCTTTGTGGCTGGAGAGACTGCAGCTCCTCTGGAGGCTCTGGGCCAATTTTCACTCACCTTCGAGTGCAATAGGCTTGTGGGTTAAGGTGCTTGCAAAGGAAGGCAAGCAGCCTGCTCCTTTCCATTAGGAACACGTGTGGTGAGAGGCTTGGCAGCAGAGAAGAACAAAGAGGGGCAGCCAAGGAGGGGATTTGCATGCAGCTGGGTGGCCCCCAAATCTCCTGTTTCCCAAGCAGGGAATGCCTGCTGTGCCCATCAGTGCCCATTTCTAAGTGGGCACCCAGCCTCTGGATCTGCCCTTTCCCAGCCCTGAAAACACACGCAGGCCACACCCTGAGCCCTTCCAACTGTGAACTTTGCTCCCTGTGAGGGCTGAATGCCACATCTGGCTAAGGTGGGAGAAGGCCCGAGGAGGCCTTGGGGGACCTGCCAAGACATAGCAGTGCTCAGCAATGAGCACTCTGCTTTCTTTTGGCTGGACGCACATTCCAGTTTCTGCTTGAGGCCCGGAGAGGTCAGATAGGCGATCCCCGGGGGAAGGCAGAGCAGAGGGTTTTTCGGTGGAGCGTTGGCTCCCTCTGCTGGCCGTCAAGCGTGGAAGGCTAAGCCTTGCTCCAGCTGAGTTCCTGAGCAAGTTTCCAAGCAGGAGGCACTCTGGCTCCACAAGCTAGAGGACTTCCCAGTGGCTCCAGAGTGGGTGGCAAGGGCATGTGAGTTGGAGGGTGCTCAGAAGCCACAGGGGAGACTTGAGTGTGGTTGGGTGCAGGTGTGCCAATATGTGTGGGTGTGTGTGCATGTGTGCGAGTGTGTTTTAGTGTGTGTGAGAGTGTGCGTGAGTGCGGGCGTGCGAGTGTGTATGGGTGTGTGCGGGTGTGTGTGTGTGTGTGCGGGCATGTGCGTGTGTGTTTTGGTGGGGGTAGGTGTGTGTGTGTGTGTGTAGGCGTGTATGTGTATCTGCGGGTGTGTGCGGGTGTGTATAGGATTGTGTGTGTGTGTGGGGTGTGTGTGGGTGTGTGCGGCTGTGTGTGAATGTGTGTGGGTGTGTGCTAGTGTCTTTGGGTGTGTGTGAGTGGGTTTGGGTGTGTGCATGCGTGTGTTAGAGTGAGTGGGACTGTGCAGGGTGTGCAGGTGGGTTCGGGTGTGTGTGGATGTGTGCAGGAGTGTGCAAGTATATGCGGGTATGTGTGGTTGTGTGCAGGTTGTGTGTGTGATTCGGTGTGTTTGGGTTTGTGTGGGTGTTTGTTAGTGTGTGCGAGAGTGTGTGGGTGTGTATGAGTCTGTGTGGGTCTGTGAGAGTGTGTGTGAGTGCAAGTGCGTGTGTGCGGGTGCTTGAGGTTGTGCGCCTGTGCGAGAGGGTGAGTGGTTGTGTGCAGGTGTGTGAGGGTGTGGGTGTGAGGGTGTGTGTGAGTGTGTGCAGGTGTGTGAGGGTGAGTGGGTGTGTGCAGGTGTGTGCGTATGTGTGCGGGTGTGTGTGAGTGTGTGTGAGTGTGTTTGTGTGTGCGAGTGTCTATGGGTGTTTGTGGGTGTGTGCGGTTGAGTGCAACTGTGTGCAGGTGTGTGCGCGTGTGTATGTGTGTGTGCAGGTGAGTGTGGGTATATGGGTGTGTGCGGGTGTGTGCGTGTGTGTATAGGTTTCTGTGTGTGTGTGCGGGTGTGTGTGGGTGCGCTCCCTGGGTGGGCTGAATGTCATGACTGTGTTAGGGGAGAGAAGGCCCAAAGAGGCCTTCAGGGAGCTGCCATGGCATAGCAGTGCTCAGGAAAGAGCACCCTTCTTTCTTTAGGCTGGAGGCACACTCGAGTTTCTGCTTGAGGCAGAGGGACGGCAGAGAGGCCATCACTGGCTGAAGGCAAAGCAGAGAGATTTTCGGTGGAGCGATGGCTCCATCTGCTGGCTGACAAGCGTGGAAGGCGAAGCCTCGCTCCAACTGAGTTCCTGAGGAAGGTCCCAAGCAGGAGGCACTCTGGCTCCACAAGCTAGAGGGTCCTGCTTAGGACTTCCCAGTGGCTCCAGAGTGGATGGCAAGGGCATGTGGGTTGGAGGGTGCTCGGAAGCCGCAGGGGAGGCTTTGGGCACCCAGTGCTCTGTGACGAAACACGCTGCAGGCCCGAGCATCCATGAACTCCTCCAAGGTTTTGGAGCAGGAAATCTGTCCTTAGCAGAAGGCTTCCTGCAAAGGCCTGCAGGCCTTTCTGGGTGGCTAAGCTGCAGCTCCCTTGCAGGCTGCTGGTCCAGGGGCCTGTGTCCCTTGGTCTAAAGTGCTGTAGGAGGAGCTCCTAGCAAGGGGAGAGCAAGCACCTTGTTTCCCTTGAAGAGACTGGCTTGTACATGGGGAGGCCTGCCAGCAGCGAAGACAGCGCAGGCAGCATGGGGGTTTGGCAGGCAGCTAAGAGGCTGCAGGAGTCCTGCATGAAATAGGGGTCATGACTGGTTTCTCCTCAAGGCCCAATGGCAACGTGCACACACAGCCTCTGGACCTGCAGCTCCCGAGCAGTGCAAGAGACCCCCAGGCAGCACCCTGGGGCCTCCTCGGATGAGCTGTGCTCCATAGAGGGCCTGCCTGCTGGCAATGGCCTAGGCCACCCCAGGCCCTAGAGAGGCCCGGCTGAGCCTGGGATGGGCCCTGCCCGCGCAGTGCTCAGGGAAAACCCGTGTTTGAGGCCAGGCTGCAGGCACATTCAATGTTGTGTCTGCTGCAGAGAGACTTCAGCTAGGACTTCCAGGGGGAATGTGAAGCGCTGTGGTTTTTACCTGCAATCCATGTGCCTCACTTGGGGTGCCCGGCCCATCCGTCCCACACTCCTTGGATGTGTGTTCCTCAGACAGCTGGACAGCTGGGGAAGTGGACCTCCCCCAGCAAGGGAGACCTGCCTAGAACATTGCTCTGTGTACAAAGAGGATTCGCTGTGCCTCTGGCACTGGGGAGAGACTTTCTGCACCCAGGAGACACTTGGCACACACAGCGTTTCCCCATGGAAAGTGGTGTGAAAAAGAGCACCCGCCGGGGCTGCATGGCCCTCTGCGGTAGAAGCCCTCCACGCAGCAGGCTGTCATGGACTCGGCTGCAGGCCTTTGTGGCTGGAGAGACTGCAGCTCCTCTGGAGGCTCTGGGCCAATTTTCACTCACCTTCGAGTGCAATAGGCTTGTGGGTTAAGGTGCTTGCAAAGGAAGGCAAGCAGCCTGCTCCTTTCCATTAGGAACACGTGTGGTGAGAGGCTTGGCAGCAGAGAAGAACAAAGAGGGGCAGCCAAGGAGGGGATTTGCATGCAGCTGGGTGGCCCCCAAATCTCCTGTTTCCCAAGCAGGGAATGCCTGCTGTGCCCATCAGTGCCCATTTCTAAGTGGGCACCCAGCCTCTGGATCTGCCCTTTCCCAGCCCTGAAAACACACGCAGGCCACACCCTGAGCCCTTCCAACTGTGAACTTTGCTCCCTGTGAGGGCTGAATGCCACATCTGGCTAAGGTGGGAGAAGGCCCGAGGAGGCCTTGGGGGACCTGCCAAGACATAGCAGTGCTCAGCAATGAGCACTCTGCTTTCTTTTGGCTGGACGCACATTCCAGTTTCTGCTTGAGGCCCGGAGAGGTCAGATAGGCGATCCCCGGGGGAAGGCAGAGCAGAGGGTTTTTCGGTGGAGCGTTGGCTCCCTCTGCTGGCCGTCAAGCGTGGAAGGCTAAGCCTTGCTCCAGCTGAGTTCCTGAGCAAGTTTCCAAGCAGGAGGCACTCTGGCTCCACAAGCTAGAGGACTTCCCAGTGGCTCCAGAGTGGGTGGCAAGGGCATGTGAGTTGGAGGGTGCTCAGAAGCCACAGGGGAGACTTGAGTGTGGTTGGGTGCAGGTGTGCCAATATGTGTGGGTGTGTGCGCATGTGTGCGAGTGTGTTTTAGTGTGTGTGAGAGTGTGCGTGAGTGCGGGCGTGCGAGTGTGTATGGGTGTGTGCGGGTGTGTGTGTGTGTGTGTGTGCGGGCATGTGCGTGTGTGTTTTGGTGGGGGTAGGGGTGTGTGTGTGTGTGTAGGCGTGTATGTATATCTGTGGGTGTGTGCGGGTGTGTATAGGATTGTGTGTGTGTGTGGGGTGTGTGTGGGTGTGTGCGGCTGTGTGTGAATGTGTGTGGGTGTGTGCTAGTGTCTTTGGGTGTGTGTGAGTGGGTTTGGGTGTGTGCATGCATGTGTTAGAGTGAGTGGGACTGCGCAGGGTGTGCAGGTGTGTTCGGGTGTGTGTGGATGTGTGCAGGAGTGTGCAAGTATATGCGGGTATGTGTGGTTGTGTGCAGGTTGTGTGTGTGATTGGGTGTGTTTGGGTTTGTGTGGGTGTTTGTTAGTGTGTGCGAGAGTGTGTGGGTGTGTATGAGTCTGTGTGGGTCTGTGAGAGTGTGTGTGAGTGCAAGTGCGTGTGTGCGGGTGCTTGAGGTTGTGCGCCTGTGCGAGAGGGTGAGTGGTTGTGTGCAGGTGTGTGAGGGTGTGGGTGTGAGGGTGTGTGTGAGTGTGTGCAGGTGTGTGAGGGTGAGTGGGTGTGTGCAGGTGTGTGCGTATGTGTGCGGGTGTGTGTGAGTGTGTGTGAGTGTGTTTGTGTGTGCGAGTGTCTATGGGTGTTTGTGGGTGTGTGTGGTTGAGTGCAACTGTGTGCAGGTGTGTGCGCGTGTGTATGTGTGTGTGCAGGTGAGTGTGGGTATGTGGGTGTGTGCGGGTGTGTGCGTGTGTGTATAGGTTTCTGTGTGTGTGTGCGGGTGTGTGTGGGTGCGCTCCCCGGGTGGGCTGAATGTCATGACTGTGTTAGGGGAGAGAAGGCCCAAAGAGGCCTTCAGGGAGCTGCCATGGCATAGCAGTGCTCAGGAAAGAGCACCCTTCTTTCTTTAGGCTGGAGGCACACTCGAGTTTCTGCTTGAGGCAGAGGGACGGCAGAGAGGCCATCACTGGCTGAAGGCAAAGCAGAGAGATTTTCGGTGGAGCGATGGCTCCATCTGCTGGCTGACAAGCGTGGAAGGCGAAGCCTCGCTCCAACTGAGTTCCTGAGGAAGGTCCCAAGCAGGAGGCACTCTGGCTCCACAAGCTAGAGGGTCCTGCTTAGGACTTCCCAGTGGCTCCAGAGTGGATGGCAAGGGCATGTGGGTTGGAGGGTGCTCGGAAGCCGCAGGGGAGGCTTTGGGCACCCAGTGCTCTGTGACGAAACACGCTGCAGGCCCGAGCATCCATGAACTCCTCCAAGGTTTTGGAGCAGGAAATCTGTCCTTAGCAGAAGGCTTCCTGCAAAGGCCTGCAGGCCTTTCTGGGTGGCTAAGCTGCAGCTCCCTTGCAGGCTGCTGGTCCAGGGGCCTGTGTCCCTTGGTCTAAAGTGCTGTAGGAGGAGCTCCTAGCAAGGGGAGAGCAAGCACCTTGTTTCCCTTGAAGAGACTGGCTTGTACATGGGGAGGCCTGCCAGCAGCGAAGACAGCGCAGGCAGCATGGGGGTTTGGCAGGCAGCTAAGAGGCTGCAGGAGTCCTGCATGAAATAGGGGTCATGACTGGTTTCTCCTCAAGGCCCAATGGCAACGTGCACACACAGCCTCTGGACCTGCAGCTCCCGAGCAGTGCAAGAGACCCCCAGGCAGCACCCTGGGGCCTCCTCGGATGAGCTGTGCTCCATAGAGGGCCTGCCTGCTGGCAATGGCCTAGGCCACCCCAGGCCCTAGAGAGGCCCGGCTGAGCCTGGGATGGGCCCTGCCCGCGCAGTGCTCAGGGAAAACCCGTGTTTGAGGCCAGGCTGCAGGCACATTCAATGTTGTGTCTGCTGCAGAGAGACTTCAGCTAGGACTTCCAGGGGGAATGTGAAGCGCTGTGGTTTTTACCTGCAATCCATGTGCCTCACTTGGGGTGCCCGGCCCATCCGTCCCACACTCCTTGGATGTGTGTTCCTCAGACAGCTGGACAGCTGGGGAAGTGGACCTCCCCCAGCAAGGGAGACCTGCCTAGAACATTGCTCTGTGTACAAAGAGGATTCGCTGTGCCTCTGGCACTGGTGAGAGACTTTCTGCACCCAGGAGACACTTGGCACACACAGCGTTTCCCCATGGAAAGTGGTGTGAAAAAGAGCACCCGCCGGGGCTGCATGGCCCTCTGCAGTAGAAGCCCTCCACGCAGTAGGCTGTCATGGACTCGGCTGCAGGCCTTTGTGGCTGGAGAGACTGCAGCTCCTCTGGAGGCTCTGGGCCAATTTTCACTCACCTTCGAGTGCAATAGGCTTGTGGGTTAAGGTGCTTGCAAAGGAAGGCAAGCAGCCTGCTCCTTTCCATTAGGAACACGTGTGGTGAGAGGCTTGGCAGCAGAGAAGAACAAAGAGGGGCAGCCAAGGAGGGGATTTGCATGCAGCTGGGTGGCCCCCAAATCTCCTGTTTCCCAAGCAGGGAATGCCTGCTGTGCCCATCAGTGCCCATTTCTAAGTGGGCACCCAGCCTCTGGATCTGCCCTTTCCCAGCCCTGAAAACACACGCAGGCCACACCCTGAGCCCTTCCAACTGTGAACTTTGCTCCCTGTGAGGGCTGAATGCCACATCTGGCTAAGGTGGGAGAAGGCCCGAGGAGGCCTTGGGGGACCTGCCAAGACATAGCAGTGCTCAGCAATGAGCACTCTGCTTTCTTTTGGCTGGACGCACATTCCAGTTTCTGCTTGAGGCCCGGAGAGGTCAGATAGGCGATCCCCGGGGGAAGGCAGAGCAGAGGGTTTTTCGGTGGAGCGTTGGCTCCCTCTGCTGGCCGTCAAGCGTGGAAGGCTAAGCCTTGCTCCAGCTGAGTTCCTGAGCAAGTTTCCAAGCAGGAGGCACTCTGGCTCCACAAGCTAGAGGACTTCCCAGTGGCTCCAGAGTGGGTGGCAAGGGCATGTGAGTTGGAGGGTGCTCAGAAGCCACAGGGGAGACTTGAGTGTGGTTGGGTGCAGGTGTGCCAATATGTGTGGGTGTGTGCGCATGTGTGCGAGTGTGTTTTAGTGTGTGTGAGAGTGTGCGTGAGTGCGGGCGTGCGAGTGTGTATGGGTGTGTGCGGGTGTGTGTGTGTGTGTGTGTGCGGGCATGTGCGTGTGTGTTTTGGTGGGGGTAGGTGTGTGTGTGTGTGTGTAGGCGTGTATGTATATCTGCGGGTGTGTGCGGGTGTGTATAGGATTGTGTGTGTGTGTGGGGTGTGTGTGGGTGTGTGCGGCTGTGTGTGAATGTGTGTGGGTGTGTGCTAGTGTCTTTGGGTGTGTGTGAGTGGGTTTGGGTGTGTGCATGCATGTGTTAGAGTGAGTGGGACTGCGCAGGGTGTGCAGGTGTGTTCGGGTGTGTGTGGATGTGTGCAGGAGTGTGCAAGTATATGCGGGTATGTGTGGTTGTGTGCAGGTTGTGTGTGTGATTGGGTGTGTTTGGGTTTGTGTGGGTGTTTGTTAGTGTGTGCGAGAGTGTGTGGGTGTGTATGAGTCTGTGTGGGTCTGTGAGAGTGTGTGTGAGTGCAAGTGCGTGTGTGCGGGTGCTTGAGGTTGTGCGCCTGTGCGAGAGGGTGAGTGGTTGTGTGCAGGTGTGTGAGGGTGTGGGTGTGAGGGTGTGTGTGAGTGTGTGCAGGTGTGTGAGGGTGAGTGGGTGTGTGCAGGTGTGTGCGTATGTGTGCGGGTGTGTGTGAGTGTGTGTGAGTGTGTTTGTGTGTGCGAGTGTCTATGGGTGTTTGTGGGTGTGTGCGGTTGAGTGCAACTGTGTGCAGGTGTGTGCGCGTGTGTATGTGTGTGTGCAGGTGAGTGTGGGTATGTGGGTGTGTGCGGGTGTGTGCGTGTGTGTATAGGTTTCTGTGTGTGTGTGCGGGTGTGTGTGGGTGCGCTCCCCGGGTGGGCTGAATGTCATGACTGTGTTAGGGGAGAGAAGGCCCAAAGAGGCCTTCAGGGAGCTGCCATGGCATAGCAGTGCTCAGGAAAGAGCACCCTTCTTTCTTTAGGCTGGAGGCACACTCGAGTTTCTGCTTGAGGCAGAGGGACGGCAGAGAGGCCATCACTGGCTGAAGGCAAAGCAGAGAGATTTTCGGTGGAGCGATGGCTCCATCTGCTGGCTGACAAGCGTGGAAGGCGAAGCCTCGCTCCAACTGAGTTCCTGAGGAAGGTCCCAAGCAGGAGGCACTCTGGCTCCACAAGCTAGAGGGTCCTGCTTAGGACTTCCCAGTGGCTCCAGAGTGGATGGCAAGGGCATGTGGGTTGGAGGGTGCTCGGAAGCCGCAGGGGAGGCTTTGGGCACCCAGTGCTCTGTGACGAAACACGCTGCAGGCCCGAGCATCCATGAACTCCTCCAAGGTTTTGGAGCAGGAAATCTGTCCTTAGCAGAAGGCTTCCTGCAAAGGCCTGCAGGCCTTTCTGGGTGGCTAAGCTGCAGCTCCCTTGCAGGCTGCTGGTCCAGGGGCCTGTGTCCCTTGGTCTAAAGTGCTGTAGGAGGAGCTCCTAGCAAGGGGAGAGCAAGCACCTTGTTTCCCTTGAAGAGACTGGCTTGTACATGGGGAGGCCTGCCAGCAGCGAAGACAGCGCAGGCAGCATGGGGGTTTGGCAGGCAGCTAAGAGGCTGCAGGAGTCCTGCATGAAATAGGGGTCATGACTGGTTTCTCCTCAAGGCCCAATGGCAACGTGCACACACAGCCTCTGGACCTGCAGCTCCCGAGCAGTGCAAGAGACCCCCAGGCAGCACCCTGGGGCCTCCTCGGATGAGCTGTGCTCCATAGAGGGCCTGCCTGCTGGCAATGGCCTAGGCCACCCCAGGCCCTAGAGAGGCCCGGCTGAGCCTGGGATGGGCCCTGCCCGCGCAGTGCTCAGGGAAAACCCATGTTTGAGGCCAGGCTGCAGGCACATTCAATGTTGTGTCTGCTGCAGAGAGACTTCAGCTAGGACTTCCAGGGGGAATGTGAAGCGCTGTGGTTTTTACCTGCAATCCATGTGCCTCACTTGGGGTGCCCGGCCCATCCGTCCCACACTCCTTGGATGTGTGTTCCTCAGACAGCTGGACAGCTGGGGAAGTGGACCTCCCCCAGCAAGGGAGACCTGCCTAGAACATTGCTCTGTGTACAAAGAGGATTCGCTGTGCCTCTGGCACTGGGGAGAGACTTTCTGCACCCAGGAGACACTTGGCACACACAGCGTTTCCCCATGGAAAGTGGTGTGAAAAAGAGCACCCGCCGGGGCTGCATGGCCCTCTGCGGTAGAAGCCCTCCACGCAGCAGGCTGTCATGGACTCGGCTGCAGGCCTTTGTGGCTGGAGAGACTGCAGCTCCTCTGGAGGCTCTGGGCCAATTTTCACTCACCTTCGAGTGCAATAGGCTTGTGGGTTAAGGTGCTTGCAAAGGAAGGCAAGCAGCCTGCTCCTTTCCATTAGGAACATGTGTGGTGAGAGGCTTGGCAGCAGAGAAGAACAAAGAGGGGCAGCCAAGGAGGGGATTTGCATGCAGCTGGGTGGCCCCCAAATCTCCTGTTTCCCAAGCAGGGAATGCCTGCTGTGCCCATCAGTGCCCATTTCTAAGTGGGCACCCAGCCTCTGGATCTGCCCTTTCCCAGCCCTGAAAACACACGCAGGCCACACCCTGAGCCCTTCCAACTGTGAACTTTGCTCCCTGTGAGGGCTGAATGCCACATCTGGCTAAGGTGGGAGAAGGCCCGAGGAGGCCTTGGGGGACCTGCCAAGACATAGCAGTGCTCAGCAATGAGCACTCTGCTTTCTTTTGGCTGGACGCACATTCCAGTTTCTGCTTGAGGCCCGGAGAGGTCAGATAGGCGATCCCCGGGGGAAGGCAGAGCAGAGGGTTTTTCGGTGGAGCGTTGGCTCCCTCTGCTGGCCGTCAAGCGTGGAAGGCTAAGCCTTGCTCCAGCTGAGTTCCTGAGCAAGTTTCCAAGCAGGAGGCACTCTGGCTCCACAAGCTAGAGGACTTCCCAGTGGCTCCAGAGTGGGTGGCAAGGGCATGTGAGATGGAGGGTGCTCAGAAGCCACAGGGGAGACTTGAGTGTGGTTGGGTGCAGGTGTGCCAATATGTGTGGGTGTGTGCGCATGTGTGCGAGTGTGTTTTAGTGTGTGTGAGAGTGTGCGTGAGTGCGGGCGTGCGAGTGTGTATGGGTGTGTGCGGGTGTGTGTGTGTGTGTGCGGGCATGTGCGTGTGTGTTTTGGTGGGGGTAGGTGTGTGTGTGTGTGTGTAGGCGTGTATGTGTATCTGCGGGTGTGTGCGGGTGTGTATAGGATTGTGTGTGTGTGTGGGGTGTGTGTGGGTGTGTGCGGCTGTGTGTGAATGTGTGTGGGTGTGTGCTAGTGTCTTTGGGTGTGTGTGAGTGGGTTTGGGTGTGTGCATGCGTGTGTTAGAGTGAGTGGGACTGTGCAGGGTGTGCAGGTGGGTTCGGGTGTGTGTGGATGTGTGCAGGAGTGTGCAAGTATATGCGGGTATGTGTGGTTGTGTGCAGGTTGTGTGTGTGATTGGGTGTGTTTGGGTTTGTGTGGGTGTTTGTTAGTGTGTGCGAGAGTGTGTGGGTGTGTATGAGTCTGTGTGGGTCTGTGAGAGTGTGTGTGAGTGCAAGTGCGTGTGTGCGGGTGCTTGAGGTTGTGCGCCTGTGCGAGAGGGTGAGTGGTTGTGTGCAGGTGTGTGAGGGTGTGGGTGTGAGGGTGTGTGTGAGTGTGTGCAGGTGTGTGAGGGTGAGTGGGTGTGTGCAGGTGTGTGCGTATGTGTGCGGGTGTGTGTGAGTGTGTGTGAGTGTGTTTGTGTGTGCGAGTGTCTATGGGTGTTTGTGGGTGTGTGTGGTTGAGTGCAACTGTGTGCAGGTGTGTGCGCATGTGTATGTGTGTGTGCAGGTGAGTGTGGGTATGTGGGTGTGTGCGGGTGTGTGCGTGTGTGTATAGGTTTCTGTGTGTGTGTGCGGGTGTGTGTGGGTGCGCTCCCCGGGTGGGCTGAATGTCATGACTGTGTTAGGGGAGAGAAGGCCCAAAGAGGCCTTCAGGGAGCTGCCATGGCATAGCAGTGCTCAGGAAAGAGCACCCTTCTTTCTTTAGGCTGGAGGCACACTCGAGTTTCTGCTTGAGGCAGAGGGACGGCAGAGAGGCCATCACTGGCTGAAGGCAAAGCAGAGAGATTTTCGGTGGAGCGATGGCTCCATCTGCTGGCTGACAAGCGTGGAAGGCGAAGCCTCGCTCCAACTGAGTTCCTGAGGAAGGTCCCAAGCAGGAGGCACTCTGGCTCCACAAGCTAGAGGGTCCTGCTTAGGACTTCCCAGTGGCTCCAGAGTGGATGGCAAGGGCATGTGGGTTGGAGGGTGCTCGGAAGCCGCAGGGGAGGCTTTGGGCACCCAGTGCTCTGTGACGAAACACGCTGCAGGCCCGAGCATCCATGAACTCCTCCAAGGTTTTGGAGCAGGAAATCTGTCCTTAGCAGAAGGCTTCCTGCAAAGGCCTGCAGGCCTTTCTGGGTGGCTAAGCTGCAGCTCCCTTGCAGGCTGCTGGTCCAGGGGCCTGTGTCCCTTGGTCTAAAGTGCTGTAGGAGGAGCTCCTAGCAAGGGGAGAGCAAGCACCTTGTTTCCCTTGAAGAGACTGGCTTGTACATGGGGAGGCCTGCCAGCAGCGAAGACAGCGCAGGCAGCATGGGGGTTTGGCAGGCAGCTAAGAGGCTGCAGGAGTCCTGCATGAAATAGGGGTCATGACTGGTTTCTCCTCAAGGCCCAATGGCAACGTGCACACACAGCCTCTGGACCTGCAGCTCCCGAGCAGTGCAAGAGACCCCCAGGCAGCACCCTGGGGCCTCCTCGGATGAGCTGTGCTCCATAGAGGGCCTGCCTGCTGGCAATGGCCTAGGCCACCCCAGGCCCTAGAGAGGCCCGGCTGAGCCTGGGATGGGCCCTGCCCGCGCAGTGCTCAGGGAAAACCCGTGTTTGAGGCCAGGCTGCAGGCACATTCAATGTTGTGTCTGCTGCAGAGAGACTTCAGCTAGGACTTCCAGGGGGAATGTGAAGCGCTGTGGTTTTTACCTGCAATCCATGTGCCTCACTTGGGGTGCCCGGCCCATCCGTCCCACACTCCTTGGATGTGTGTTCCTCAGACAGGTGGACAGCTGGGGAAGTGGACCTCCCCCAGCAAGGGAGACCTGCCTAGAACATTGCTCTGTGTACAAAGAGGATTCGCTGTGCCTCTGGCACTGGGGAGAGACTTTCTGCACCCAGGAGACACTTGGCACACACAGCGTTTCCCCATGGAAAGTGGTGTGAAAAAGAGCACCCGCCGGGGCTGCATGGCCCTCTGCGGTAGAAGCCCTCCACGCAGCAGGCTGTCATGGACTCGGCTGCAGGCCTTTGTGGCTGGAGAGACTGCAGCTCCTCTGGAGGCTCTGGGCCAATTTTCACTCACCTTCGAGTGCAATAGGCTTGTGGGTTAAGGTGCTTGCAAAGGAAGGCAAGCAGCCTGCTCCTTTCCATTAGGAACATGTGTGGTGAGAGGCTTGGCAGCAGAGAAGAACAAAGAGGGGCAGCCAAGGAGGGGATTTGCATGCAGCTGGGTGGCCCCCAAATCTCCTGTTTCCCAAGCAGGGAATGCCTGCTGTGCCCATCAGTGCCCATTTCTAAGTGGGCACCCAGCCTCTGGATCTGCCCTTTCCCAGCCCTGAAAACACACGCAGGCCACACCCTGAGCCCTTCCAACTGTGAACTTTGCTCCCTGTGAGGGCTGAATGCCACATCTGGCTAAGGTGGGAGAAGGCCCGAGGAGGCCTTGGGGGACCTGCCAAGACATAGCAGTGCTCAGCAATGAGCACTCTGCTTTCTTTTGGCTGGACGCACATTCCAGTTTCTGCTTGAGGCCCGGAGAGGTCAGATAGGCGATCCCCGGGGGAAGGCAGAGCAGAGGGTTTTTCGGTGGAGCGTTGGCTCCCTCTGCTGGCCGTCAAGCGTGGAAGGCTAAGCCTTGCTCCAGCTGAGTTCCTGAGCAAGTTTCCAAGCAGGAGGCACTCTGGCTCCACAAGCTAGAGGACTTCCCAGTGGCTCCAGAGTGGGTGGCAAGGGCATGAGAGTTGGAGGGTGCTCAGAAGCCACAGGGGAGACTTGAGTGTGGTTGGGTGCAGGTGTGCCAATATGTGTGGGTGTGTGCGCATGTGTGCGAGTGTGTTTTAGTGTGTGTGAGAGTGTGCGTGAGTGCGGGCGTGCGAGTGAGTATGGGTGTGTGCGGGTGTGTGTGTGTGTGTGCGGGCATGTGCGTGTGTGTTTTGGTGGGGGTAGGTGTGTGTGTGTGTGTGTAGGCGTGTATGTGTATCTGCGGGTGTGTGCGGGTGTGTATAGGATTGTGTGTGTGTGGGGGGTGTGTGTGGGTGTGTGCGGCTGTGTGTGAATGTGTGTGGGTGTGTGCTAGTGTCTTTGGGTGTGTGTGAGTGGGTTTGGGTGTGTGCATGCGTGTGTTAGAGTGAGTGGGACTGTGCAGGGTGTGCAGGTGGGTTCGGGTGTGTGTGGATGTGTGCAGGAGTGTGCAAGTATATGCGGGTATGTGTGGTTGTGTGCAGGTTGTGTGTGTGATTGGGTGTGTTTGGGTTTGTGTGGGTGTTTGTTAGTGTGTGCGAGAGTGTGTGGGTGTGTATGAGTCTGTGTGGGTCTGTGAGAGTGTGTGTGAGTGCAAGTGCGTGTGTGCGGGTGCTTGAGGTTGTGCGCCTGTGCGAGAGGGTGAGTGGTTGTGTGCAGGTGTGTGAGGGTGTGGGTGTGAGGGTGTGTGTGAGTGTGTGCAGGTGTGTGAGGGTGAGTGGGTGTGTGCAGGTGTGTGCGTATGTGTGCGGGTGTGTGTGAGTGTGTGTGAGTGTGTTTGTGTGTGCGAGTGTCTATGGGTGTTTGTGGGTGTGTGCGGTTGAGTGCAACTGTGTGCAGGTGTGTGCGTGTGTGTATGTGTGTGTGCAGGTGAGTGTGGGTATGTGGGTGTGTGCGGGTGTGTGCGTGTGTGTATAGGTTTCTGTGTGTGTGTGCGGGTGTGTGTGGGTGCGCTCCCCGGGTGGGCTGAATGTCATGACTGTGTTAGGGGAGAGAAGGCCCAAAGAGGCCTTCAGGGAGCTGCCATGGCATAGCAGTGCTCAGGAAAGAGCACCCTTCTTTCTTTAGGCTGGAGGCACACTCGAGTTTCTGCTTGAGGCAGAGGGACGGCAGAGAGGCCATCACTGGCTGAAGGCAAAGCAGAGAGATTTTCGGTGGAGCGATGGCTCCATCTGCTGGCTGACAAGCGTGGAAGGCGAAGCCTCGCTCCAACTGAGTTCCTGAGGAAGGTCCCAAGCAGGAGGCACTCTGGCTCCACAAGCTAGAGGGTCCTGCTTAGGACTTCCCAGTGGCTCCAGAGTGGATGGCAAGGGCATGTGGGTTGGAGGGTGCTCGGAAGCCGCAGGGGAGGCTTTGGGCACCCAGTGCTCTGTGACGAAACACGCTGCAGGCCCGAGCATCCATGAACTCCTCCAAGGTTTTGGAGCAGGAAATCTGTCCTTAGCAGAAGGCTTCCTGCAAAGGCCTGCAGGCCTTTCTGGGTGGCTAAGCTGCAGCTCCCTTGCAGGCTGCTGGTCCAGGGGCCTGTGTCCCTTGGTCTAAAGTGCTGTAGGAGGAGCTCCTAGCAAGGGGAGAGCAAGCACCTTGTTTCCCTTGAAGAGACTGGCTTGTACATGGGGAGGCCTGCCAGCAGCGAAGACAGCGCAGGCAGCATGGGGGTTTGGCAGGCAGCTAAGAGGCTGCAGGAGTCCTGCATGAAATAGGGGTCATGACTGGTTTCTCCTCAAGGCCCAATGGCAACGTGCACACACAGCCTCTGGACCTGCAGCTCCCGAGCAGTGCAAGAGACCCCCAGGCAGCACCCTGGGGCCTCCTCGGATGAGCTGTGCTCCATAGAGGGCCTGCCTGCTGGCAATGGCCTAGGCCACCCCAGGCCCTAGAGAGGCCCGGCTGAGCCTGGGATGGGCCCTGCCCTCGCAGTGCTCAGGGAAAACCCGTGTTTGAGGCCAGGCTGCAGGCACATTCAATGTTGTGTCTGCTGCAGAGAGACTTCAGCTAGGACTTCCAGGGGGAATGTGAAGCGCTGTGGTTTTTACCTGCAATCCATGTGCCTCACTTGGGGTGCCCGGCCCATCCGTCCCACACTCCTTGGATGTGTGTTCCTCAGACAGCTGGACAGCTGGGGAAGTGGACCTCCCCCAGCAAGGGAGACCTGCCTAGAACATTGCTCTGTGTACAAAGAGGATTCGCTGTGCCTCTGGCACTGGGGAGAGACTTTCTGCACCCAGGAGACACTTGGCACACACAGCGTTTCCCCATGGAAAGTGGTGTGAAAAAGAGCACCCGCCGGGGCTGCATGGCCCTCTGCGGTAGAAGCCCTCCACGCAGCAGGCTGTCATGGACTCGGCTGCAGGCCTTTGTGGCTGGAGAGACTGCAGCTCCTCTGGAGGCTCTGGGCCAATTTTCACTCACCTTCGAGTGCAATAGGCTTGTGGGTTAAGGTGCTTGCAAAGGAAGGCAAGCAGCCTGCTCCTTTCCATTAGGAACACGTGTGGTGAGAGGCTTGGCAGCAGAGAAGAACAAAGAGGGGCAGCCAAGGAGGGGATTTGCATGCAGCTGGGTGGCCCCCAAATCTCCTGTTTCCCAAGCAGGGAATGCCTGCTGTGCCCATCAGTGCCCATTTCTAAGTGGGCACCCAGCCTCTGGATCTGCCCTTTCCCAGCCCTGAAAACACACGCAGGCCACACCCTGAGCCCTTCCAACTGTGAACTTTGCTCCCTGTGAGGGCTGAATGCCACATCTGGCTAAGGTGGGAGAAGGCCCGAGGAGGCCTTGGGGGACCTGCCAAGACATAGCAGTGCTCAGCAATGAGCACTCTGCTTTCTTTTGGCTGGACGCACATTCCAGTTTCTGCTTGAGGCCCGGAGAGGTCAGATAGGCGATCCCCGGGGGAAGGCAGAGCAGAGGGTTTTTCGGTGGAGCGTTGGCTCCCTCTGCTGGCCGTCAAGCGTGGAAGGCTAAGCCTTGCTCCAGCTGAGTTCCTGAGCAAGTTTCCAAGCAGGAGGCACTCTGGCTCCACAAGCTAGAGGACTTCCCAGTGGCTCCAGAGTGGGTGGCAAGGGCATGTGAGTTGGAGGGTGCTCAGAAGCCACAGGGGAGACTTGAGTGTGGTTGGGTGCAGGTGTGCCAATATGTGTGGGTGTGTGCGCATGTGTGCGAGTGTGTTTTAGTGTGTGTGAGAGTGTGCGTGAGTGCGGGCGTGCGAGTGTGTATGGGTGTGTGCGGGTGTGTGTGTGTGTGTGCGGGCATGTGCGTGTGTGTTTTGGTGGGGGTAGGTGTGTGTGTGTGTGTGTAGGCGTGTATGTGTATCTGCGGGTGTGTGCGGGTGTGTATAGGATTGTGTGTGTGTGTGGGGTGTGTGTGGGTGTGTGCGGCTGTGTGTGAATGTGTGTGGGTGTGTGCTAGTGTCTTTGGGTGTGTGTGAGTGGGTTTGGGTGTGTGCATGCGTGTGTTAGAGTGAGTGGGACTGTGCAGGGTGTGCAGGTGGGTTCGGGTGTGTGTGGATGTGTGCAGGAGTGTGCAAGTATATGCGGGTATGTGTGGTTGTGTGCAGGTTGTGTGTGTGATTGGGTGTGTTTGGGTTTGTGTGGGTGTTTGTTAGTGTGTGCGAGAGTGTGTGGGTGTGTATGAGTCTGTGTGGGTCTGTGAGAGTGTGAGTGCAAGTGCGTGTGTGCGGGTGCTTGAGGTTGTGCGCCTGTGCGAGAGGGTGAGTGGTTGTGTGCAGGTGTGTGAGGGTGTGGGTGTGAGGGTGTGTGTGAGTGTGTGCAGGTGTGTGAGGGTGAGTGGGTGTGTGCAGGTGTGTGCGTATGTGTGCGGGTGTGTGTGAGTGTGTGTGAGTGTGTTTGTGTGTGCGAGTGTCTATGGGTGTTTGTGGGTGTGTGCGGTTGAGTGCAACTGTGTGCAGGTGTGTGCGCGTGTGTATGTGTGTGTGCAGGTGAGTGTGGGTATGTGGGTGTGTGCGGGTGTGTGCGTGTGTGTATAGGTTTCTGTGTGTGTGTGCGGGTGTGTGTGGGTGCACTCCCCGGGTGGGCTGAATGTCATGACTGTGTTAGGGGAGAGAAGGCCCAAAGAGGCCTTCAGGGAGCTGCCATGGCATAGCAGTGCTCAGGAAAGAGCACCCTTCTTTCTTTAGGCTGGAGGCACACTCGAGTTTCTGCTTGAGGCAGAGGGACGGCAGAGAGGCCATCACTGGCTGAAGGCAAAGCAGAGAGATTTTCGGTGGAGCGATGGCTCCATCTGCTGGCTGACAAGCGTGGAAGGTGAAGCCTCGCTCCAACTGAGTTCCTGAGGAAGGTCCCAAGCAGGAGGCACTCTGGCTCCACAAGCTAGAGGGTCCTGCTTAGGACTTCCCAGTGGCTCCAGAGTGGATGGCAAGGGCATGTGGGTTGGAGGGTGCTCGGAAGCCGCAGGGGAGGCTTTGGGCACCCAGTGCTCTGTGACGAAACACGCTGCAGGCCCGAGCATCCATGAACTCCTCCAAGGTTTTGGAGCAGGAAATCTGTCCTTAGCAGAAGGCTTCCTGCAAAGGCCTGCAGGCCTTTCTGGGTGGCTAAGCTGCAGCTCCCTTGCAGGCTGCTGGTCCAGGGGCCTGTGTCCCTTGGTCTAAAGTGCTGTAGGAGGAGCTCCTAGCAAGGGGAGAGCAAGCACCTTGTTTCCCTTGAAGAGACTGGCTTGTACATGGGGAGGCCTGCCAGCAGCGAAGACAGCGCAGGCAGCATGGGGGTTTGGCAGGCAGCTAAGAGGCTGCAGGAGTCCTGCATGAAATAGGGGTCATGACTGGTTTCTCCTCAAGGCCCAATGGCAACGTGCACACACAGCCTCTGGACCTGCAGCTCCCGAGCAGTGCAAGAGACCCCCAGGCAGCACCCTGGGGCCTCCTCGGATGAGCTGTGCTCCATAGAGGGCCTGCCTGCTGGCAATGGCCTAGGCCACCCCAGGCCCTAGAGAGGCCCGGCTGAGCCTGGGATGGGCCCTGCCCGCGCAGTGCTCAGGGAAAACCCGTGTTTGAGGCCAGGCTGCAGGCACATTCAATGTTGTGTCTGCTGCAGAGAGACTTCAGCTAGGACTTCCAGGGGGAATGTGAAGCGCTGTGGTTTTTACCTGCATTCCATGTGCCTCACTTGGGGTGCCCGGCCCATCCGTCCCACACTCCTTGGATGTGTGTTCCTCAGACAGCTGGACAGCTGGGGAAGTGGACCTCCCCCAGCAAGGGAGACCTGCCTAGAACATTGCTCTGTGTACAAAGAGGATTCGCTGTGCCTCTGGCACTGGGGAGAGACTTTCTGCACCCAGGAGACACTTGGCACACACAGCGTTTCCCCATGGAAAGTGGTGTGAAAAAGAGCACCCGCCGGGGCTGCATGGCCCTCTGTGGTAGAAGCCCTCCACGCAGCAGGCTGTCATGGACTCGGCTGCAGGCCTTTGTGGCTGGAGAGACTGCAGCTCCTCTGGAGGCTCTGGGCCAATTTTCACTCACCTTCGAGTGCAATAGGCTTGTGGGTTAAGGTGCTTGCAAAGGAAGGCAAGCAGCCTGCTCCTTTCCATTAGGAACACGTGTGGTGAGAGGCTTGACAGCAGAGAAGAACAAAGAGGGGCAGCCAAGGAGGGGATTTGCATGCAGCTGGGTGGCCCCCAAATCTCCTGTTTCCCAAGCAGGGAATGCCTGCTGTGCCCATCAGTGCCCATTTCTAAGTGGGCACCCAGCCTCTGGATCTGCCCTTTCCCAGCCCTGAAAACACACGCAGGCCACACCCTGAGCCCTTCCAACTGTGAACTTTGCTCCCTGTGAGGGCTGAATGCCACATCTGGCTAAGGTGGGAGAAGGCCCGAGGAGGCCTTGGGGGACCTGCCAAGACATAGCAGTGCTCAGCAATGAGCACTCTGCTTTCTTTTGGCTGGACGCACATTCCAGTTTCTGCTTGAGGCCCGGAGAGGTCAGATAGGCGATCCCCGGGGGAAGGCAGAGCAGAGGGTTTTTCGGTGGAGCGTTGGCTCCCTCTGCTGGCCGTCAAGCGTGGAAGGCTAAGCCTTGCTCCAGCTGAGTTCCTGAGCAAGTTTCCAAGCAGGAGGCACTCTGGCTCCACAAGCTAGAGGACTTCCCAGTGGCTCCAGAGTGGGTGGCAAGGGCATGTGAGTTGGAGGGTGCTCAGAAGCCACAGGGGAGACTTGAGTGTGGTTGGGTGCAGGTGTGCCAATATGTGTGGGTGTGTGCGCATGTGTGCGAGTGTGTTTTAGTGTGTGTGAGAGTGTGCGTGAGTGCGGGCGTGCGAGTGTGTATGGGTGTGTGCGGGTGTGTGTGTGTGTGTGTGTGCGGGCATGTGCGTGTGTGTTTTGGTGGGGGTAGGTGTGTGTGTGTGTGTGTAGGCGTGTATGTATATCTGCGGGTGTGTGCGGGTGTGTATAGGATTGTGTGTGTGTGTGGGGTGTGTGTGGGTGTGTGCGGCTGTGTGTGAATGTGTGTGGGTGTGTGCTAGTGTCTTTGGGTGTGTGTGAGTGGGTTTGGGTGTGTGCATGCATGTGTTAGAGTGAGTGGGACTGCGCAGGGTGTGCAGGTGGGTTCGGGTGTGTGTGGATGTGTGCAGGAGGGTGCAAGTATATGCGGGTATGTGTGGTTGTGTGCAGGTTGTGTGTGTGATTGGGTGTGTTTGGGTTTGTGTGGGTGTTTGTTAGTGTGTGCGAGAGTGTGTGGGTGTGTATGAGTCTGTGTGGGTCTGTGAGAGTGTGTGTGAGTGCAAGTGCGTGTGTGCGGGTGCTTGAGGTTGTGCGCCTGTGCGAGAGGGTGAGTGGTTGTGTGCAGGTGTGTGAGGGTGTGGGTGTGAGGGTGTGTGTGAGTGTGTGCAGGTGTGTGAGGGTGAGTGGGTGTGTGCAGGTGTGTGCGTATGTGTGCGGGTGTGTGTGAGTGTGTGTGAGTGTGTTTGTGTGTGCGAGTGTCTATGGGTGTTTGTGGGTGTGTGTGGTTGAGTGCAACTGTGTGCAGGTGTGTGCGCGTGTGTATGTGTGTGTGCAGGTGAGTGTGGGTATGTGGGTGTGTGCGGGTGTGTGCGTGTGTGTATAGGTTTCTGTGTGTGTGTGCGGGTGTGTGTGGGTGCGCTCCCCGGGTGGGCTGAATGTCATGACTGTGTTAGGGGAGAGAAGGCCCAAAGAGGCCTTCAGGGAGCTGCCATGGCATAGCAGTGCTCAGGAAAGAGCACCCTTCTTTCTTTAGGCTGGAGGCACACTCGAGTTTCTGCTTGAGGCAGAGGGACGGCAGAGAGGCCATCACTGGCTGAAGGCAAAGCAGAGAGATTTTCGGTGGAGCGATGGCTCCATCTGCTGGCTGACAAGCGTGGAAGGCGAAGCCTCGCTCCAACTGAGTTCCTGAGGAAGGTCCCAAGCAGGAGGCACTCTGGCTCCACAAGCTAGAGGGTCCTGCTTAGGACTTCCCAGTGGCTCCAGAGTGGATGGCAAGGGCATGTGGGTTGGAGGGTGCTCGGAAGCCGCAGGGGAGGCTTTGGGCACCCAGTGCTCTGTGACGAAACACGCTGCAGGCCCGAGCATCCATGAACTCCTCCAAGGTTTTGGAGCAGGAAATCTGTCCTTAGCAGAAGGCTTCCTGCAAAGGCCTGCAGGCCTTTCTGGGTGGCTAAGCTGCAGCTCCCTTGCAGGCTGCTGGTCCAGGGGCCTGTGTCCCTTGGTCTAAAGTGCTGTAGGAGGAGCTCCTAGCAAGGGGAGAGCAAGCACCTTGTTTCCCTTGAAGAGACTGGCTTGTACATGGGGAGGCCTGCCAGCAGCGAAGACAGCGCAGGCAGCATGGGGGTTTGGCAGGCAGCTAAGAGGCTGCAGGAGTCCTGCATGAAATAGGGGTCATGACTGGTTTCTCCTCAAGGCCCAATGGCAACGTGCACACACAGCCTCTGGACCTGCAGCTCCCGAGCAGTGCAAGAGACCCCCAGGCAGCACCCTGGGGCCTCCTCGGATGAGCTGTGCTCCATAGAGGGCCTGCCTGCTGGCAATGGCCTAGGCCACCCCAGGCCCTAGAGAGGCCCGGCTGAGCCTGGGATGGGCCCTGCCCGCGCAGTGCTCAGGGAAAACCCGTGTTTGAGGCCAGGCTGCAGGCACATTCAATGTTGTGTCTGCTGCAGAGAGACTTCAGCTAGGACTTCCAGGGGGAATGTGAAGCGCTGTGGTTTTTACCTGCAATCCATGTGCCTCACTTGGGGTGCCCGGCCCATCCGTCCCACACTCCTTGGATGTGTGTTCCTCAGACAGCTGGACAGCTGGGGAAGTGGACCTCCCCCAGCAAGGGAGACCTGCCTAGAACATTGCTCTGTGTACAAAGAGGATTCGCTGTGCCTCTGGCACTGGGGAGAGACTTTCTGCACCCAGGAGACACTTGGCACACACAGCGTTTCCCCATGGAAAGTGGTGTGAAAAAGAGCACCCGCCGGGGCTGCATGGCCCTCTGCGGTAGAAGCCCTCCACGCAGCAGGCTGTCATGGACTCGGCTGCAGGCCTTTGTGGCTGGAGAGACTGCAGCTCCTCTGGAGGCTCTGGGCCAATTTTCACTCACCTTCGAGTGCAATAGGCTTGTGGGTTAAGGTGCTTGCAAAGGAAGGCAAGCAGCCTGCTCCTTTCCATTAGGAACACGTGTGGTGAGAGGCTTGGCAGCAGAGAAGAACAAAGAGGGGCAGCCAAGGAGGGGATTTGCATGCAGCTGGGTGGCCCCCAAATCTCCTGTTTCCCAAGCAGGGAATGCCTGCTGTGCCCATCAGTGCCCATTTCTAAGTGGGCACCCAGCCTCTGGATCTGCCCTTTCCCAGCCCTGAAAACACACGCAGGCCACACCCTGAGCCCTTCCAACTGTGAACTTTGCTCCCTGTGAGGGCTGAATGCCACATCTGGCTAAGGTGGGAGAAGGCCCGAGGAGGCCTTGGGGGACCTGCCAAGACATAGCAGTGCTCAGCAATGAGCACTCTGCTTTCTTTTGGCTGGACGCACATTCCAGTTTCTGCTTGAGGCCCGGAGAGGTCAGATAGGCGATCCCCGGGGGAAGGCAGAGCAGAGGGTTTTTCGGTGGAGCGTTGGCTCCCTCTGCTGGCCGTCAAGCGTGGAAGGCTAAGCCTTGCTCCAGCTGAGTTCCTGAGCAAGTTTCCAAGCAGGAGGCACTCTGGCTCCACAAGCTAGAGGACTTCCCAGTGGCTCCAGAGTGGGTGGCAAGGGCATGTGAGTTGGAGGGTGCTCAGAAGCCACAGGGGAGACTTGAGTGTGGTTGGGTGCAGGTGTGCCAATATGTGTGGGTGTGTGCGCATGTGTGCGAGTGTGTTTTAGTGTGTGTGAGAGTGTGCATGAGTGCGGGCGTGCGAGTGTGTATGGGTGTGTGCGGGTGTGTGTGTGTGTGTGCGGGCATGTGCGTGTGTGTTTTGGTGGGGGTAGGTGTGTGTGTGTGTGTGTAGGCGTGTATGTGTATCTGCGGGTGTGTGCGGGTGTGTATAGGATTGTGTGTGTGTGTGGGGTGTGTGTGGGTGTGTGCGGCTGTGTGTGAATGTGTGTGGGTGTGTGCTAGTGTCTTTGGGTGTGTGTGAGTGGGTTTGGGTGTGTGCATGCGTGTGTTAGAGTGAGTGGGACTGTGCAGGGTGTGCAGGTGGGTTCGGGTGTGTGTGGATGTGTGCAGGAGTGTGCAAGTATATGCGGGTATGTGTGGTTGTGTGCAGGTTGTGTGTGTGATTGGGTGTGTTTGGGTTTGTGTGGGTGTTTGTTAGTGTGTGCGAGAGTGTGTGGGTGTGTATGAGTCTGTGTGGGTCTGTGAGAGTGTGTGTGAGTGCAAGTGCGTGTGTGCGGGTGCTTGAGGTTGTGCGCCTGTGCGAGAGGGTGAGTGGTTGTGTGCAGGTGTGTGAGGGTGTGGGTGTGAGGGTGTGTGTGAGTGTGTGCAGGTGTGTGAGGGTGAGTGGGTGTGTGCAGGTGTGTGCGTATGTGTGCGGGTGTGTGTGAGTGTGTGTGAGTGTGTTTGTGTGTGCGAGTGTCTATGGGTGTTTGTGGGTGTGTGCGGTTGAGTGCAACTGTGTGCAGGTGTGTGCGCGTGTGTATGTGTGTGTGCAGGTGAGTGTGGGTATGTGGGTGTGTGCGGGTGTGTGTGTGTGTGTATAGGTTTCTGTGTGTGTGTGCGGGTGTGTGTGGGTGCGCTCCCCGGGTGGGCTGAATGTCATGACTGTGTTAGGGGAGAGAAGGCCCAAAGAGGCCTTCAGGGAGCTGCCATGGCATAGCAGTGCTCAGGAAAGAGCACCCTTCTTTCTTTAGGCTGGAGGCACACTCGAGTTTCTGCTTGAGGCAGAGGGACGGCAGAGAGGCCATCACTGGCTGAAGGCAAAGCAGAGAGATTTTCGGTGGAGCGATGGCTCCATCTGCTGGCTGACAAGCGTGGAAGGCGAAGCCTCGCTCCAACTGAGTTCCTGAGGAAGGTCCCAAGCAGGAGGCACTCTGGCTCCACAAGCTAGAGGGTCCTGCTTAGGACTTCCCAGTGGCTCCAGAGTGGATGGCAAGGGCATGTGGGTTGGAGGGTGCTCGGAAGCCACAGGGGAGGCTTTGGGCACCCAGTGCTCTGTGACGAAACACGCTGCAGGCCCGAGCATCCATGAACTCCTCCAAGGTTTTGGAGCAGGAAATCTGTCCTTAGCAGAAGGCTTCTTGCAAAGGCCTGCAGGCCTTTCTGGGTGGCTAAGCTGCAGCTCCCTTGCAGGCTGCTGGTCCAGGGGCCTGTGTCCCTTGGTCTAAAGTGCTGTAGGAGGAGCTCCTAGCAAGGGGAGAGCAAGCACCTTGTTTCCCTTGAAGAGACTGGCTTGTACATGGGGAGGCCTGCCAGCAGCGAAGACAGCGCAGGCAGCATGGGGGTTTGGCAGGCAGCTAAGAGGCTGCAGGAGTCCTGCATGAAATAGGGGTCATGACTGGTTTCTCCTCAAGGCCCAATGGCAACGTGCACACACAGCCTCTGGACCTGCAGCTCCCGAGCAGTGCAAGAGACCCCCAGGCAGCACCCTGGGGCCTCCTCGGATGAGCTGTGCTCCATAGAGGGCCTGCCTGCTGGCAATGGCCTAGGCCACCCCAGGCCCTAGAGAGGCCCGGCTGAGCCTGGGATGGGCCCTGCCCTCGCAGTGCTCAGGGAAAACCCGTGTTTGAGGCCAGGCTGCAGGCACATTCAATGTTGTGTCTGCTGCAGAGAGACTTCAGCTAGGACTTCCAGGGGGAATGTGAAGCGCTGTGGTTTTTACCTGCAATCCATGTGCCTCACTTGGGGTGCCCGGCCCATCCATCCCACACTCCTTGGATGTGTGTTCCTCAGACAGCTGGACAGCTGGGGAAGTGGACCTCCCCCAGCAAGGGAGACCTGCCTAGAACATTGCTCTGTGTACAAAGAGGATTCGCTGTGCCTCTGGCACTGGGGAGAGACTTTCTGCACCCAGGAGACACTTGGCACACACAGCGTTTCCCCATGGAAAGTGGTGTGAAAAAGAGCACCCGCCGGGGCTGCATGGCCCTCTGCGGTAGAAGCCCTCCACGCAGCAGGCTGTCATGGACTCGGCTGCAGGCCTTTGTGGCTGGAGAGACTGCAGCTCCTCTGGAGGCTCTGGGCCAATTTTCACTCACCTTCGAGTGCAATAGGCTTGTGGGTTAAGGTGCTTGCAAAGGAAGGCAAGCAGCCTGCTCCTTTCCATTAGGAACACGTGTGGTGAGAGGCTTGGCAGCAGAGAAGAACAAAGAGGGGCAGCCAAGGAGGGGATTTGCATGCAGCTGGGTGGCCCCCAAATCTCCTGTTTCCCAAGCAGGGAATGCCTGCTGTGCCCATCAGTGCCCATTTCTAAGTGGGCACCCAGCCTCTGGATCTGCCCTTTCCCAGCCCTGAAAACACACGCAGGCCACACCCTGAGCCCTTCCAACTGTGAACTTTGCTCCCTGTGAGGGCTGAATGCCACATCTGGCTAAGGTGGGAGAAGGCCCGAGGAGGCCTTGGGGGACCTGCCAAGACATAGCAGTGCTCAGCAATGAGCACTCTGCTTTCTTTTGGCTGGACGCACATTCCAGTTTCTGCTTGAGGCCCGGAGAGGTCAGATAGGCGATCCCCGGGGGAAGGCAGAGCAGAGGGTTTTTCGGTGGAGCGTTGGCTCCCTCTGCTGGCCGTCAAGCGTGGAAGGCTAAGCCTTGCTCCAGCTGAGTTCCTGAGCAAGTTTCCAAGCAGGAGGCACTCTGGCTCCACAAGCTAGAGGACTTCCCAGTGGCTCCAGAGTGGGTGGCAAGGGCATGTGAGTTGGAGGGTGCTCAGAAGCCACAGGGGAGACTTGAGTGTGGTTGGGTGCAGGTGTGCCAATATGTGTGGGTGTGTGCGCATGTGTGCGAGTGTGTTTTAGTGTGTGTGAGAGTGTGCATGAGTGCGGGCGTGCGAGTGTGTATGGGTGTGTGCGGGTGTGTGTGTGTGTGTGCGGGCATGTGCGTGTGTGTTTTGGTGGGGGTAGGTGTGTGTGTGTGTGTGTAGGCGTGTATGTGTATCTGCGGGTGTGTGCGGGTGTGTATAGGATTGTGTGTGTGTGTGGGGTGTGTGTGGGTGTGTGCGGCTGTGTGTGAATGTGTGTGGGTGTGTGCTAGTGTCTTTGGGTGTGTGTGAGTGGGTTTGGGTGTGTGCATGCGTGTGTTAGAGTGAGTGGGACTGTGCAGGGTGTGCAGGTGGGTTCGGGTGTGTGTGGATGTGTGCAGGAGTGTGCAAGTATATGCGGGTATGTGTGGTTGTGTGCAGGTTGTGTGTGTGATTGGGTGTGTTTGGGTTTGTGTGGGTGTTTGTTAGTGTGTGCGAGAGTGTGTGGGTGTGTATGAGTCTGTGTGGGTCTGTGAGAGTGTGTGTGAGTGCAAGTGCGTGTGTGCGGGTGCTTGAGGTTGTGCGCCTGTGCGAGAGGGTGAGTGGTTGTGTGCAGGTGTGTGAGGGTGTGGGTGTGAGGGTGTGTGTGAGTGTGTGCAGGTGTGTGAGGGTGAGTGGGTGTGTGCAGGTGTGTGCGTATGTGTGCGGGTGTGTGTGAGTGTGTGTGAGTGTGTTTGTGTGTGCGAGTGTCTATGGGTGTTTGTGGGTGTGTGCGGTTGAGTGCAACTGTGTGCAGGTGTGTGCGCGTGTGTATGTGTGTGTGCAGGTGAGTGTGGGTATGTGGGTGTGTGCGGGTGTGTGTGTGTGTGTATAGGTTTCTGTGTGTGTGTGCGGGTGTGTGTGGGTGCGCTCCCCGGGTGGGCTGAATGTCATGACTGTGTTAGGGGAGAGAAGGCCCAAAGAGGCCTTCAGGGAGCTGCCATGGCATAGCAGTGCTCAGGAAAGAGCACCCTTCTTTCTTTAGGCTGGAGGCACACTCGAGTTTCTGCTTGAGGCAGAGGGACGGCAGAGAGGCCATCACTGGCTGAAGGCAAAGCAGAGAGATTTTCGGTGGAGCGATGGCTCCATCTGCTGGCTGACAAGCGTGGAAGGCGAAGCCTCGCTCCAACTGAGTTCCTGAGGAAGGTCCCAAGCAGGAGGCACTCTGGCTCCACAAGCTAGAGGGTCCTGCTTAGGACTTCCCAGTGGCTCCAGAGTGGATGGCAAGGGCATGTGGGTTGGAGGGTGCTCGGAAGCCACAGGGGAGGCTTTGGGCACCCAGTGCTCTGTGACGAAACACGCTGCAGGCCCGAGCATCCATGAACTCCTCCAAGGTTTTGGAGCAGGAAATCTGTCCTTAGCAGAAGGCTTCTTGCAAAGGCCTGCAGGCCTTTCTGGGTGGCTAAGCTGCAGCTCCCTTGCAGGCTGCTGGTCCAGGGGCCTGTGTCCCTTGGTCTAAAGTGCTGTAGGAGGAGCTCCTAGCAAGGGGAGAGCAAGCACCTTGTTTCCCTTGAAGAGACTGGCTTGTACATGGGGAGGCCTGCCAGCAGCGAAGACAGCGCAGGCAGCATGGGGGTTTGGCAGGCAGCTAAGAGGCTGCAGGAGTCCTGCATGAAATAGGGGTCATGACTGGTTTCTCCTCAAGGCCCAATGGCAACGTGCACACACAGCCTCTGGACCTGCAGCTCCCGAGCAGTGCAAGAGACCCCCAGGCAGCACCCTGGGGCCTCCTCGGATGAGCTGTGCTCCATAGAGGGCCTGCCTGCTGGCAATGGCCTAGGCCACCCCAGGCCCTAGAGAGGCCCGGCTGAGCCTGGGATGGGCCCTGCCCTCGCAGTGCTCAGGGAAAACCCGTGTTTGAGGCCAGGCTGCAGGCACATTCAATGTTGTGTCTGCTGCAGAGAGACTTCAGCTAGGACTTCCAGGGGGAATGTGAAGCGCTGTGGTTTTTACCTGCAATCCATGTGCCTCACTTGGGGTGCCCGGCCCATCCATCCCACACTCCTTGGATGTGTGTTCCTCAGACAGCTGGACAGCTGGGGAAGTGGACCTCCCCCAGCAAGGGAGACCTGCCTAGAACATTGCTCTGTGTACAAAGAGGATTCGCTGTGCCTCTGGCACTGGGGAGAGACTTTCTGCACCCAGGAGACACTTGGCACACACAGCGTTTCCCCATGGAAAGTGGTGTGAAAAAGAGCACCCGCCGGGGCTGCATGGCCCTCTGCGGTAGAAGCCCTCCACGCAGCAGGCTGTCATGGACTCGGCTGCAGGCCTTTGTGGCTGGAGAGACTGCAGCTCCTCTGGAGGCTCTGGGCCAATTTTCACTCACCTTCGAGTGCAATAGGCTTGTGGGTTAAGGTGCTTGCAAAGGAAGGCAAGCAGCCTGCTCCTTTCCATTAGGAACACGTGTGGTGAGAGGCTTGGCAGCAGAGAAGAACAAAGAGGGGCAGCCAAGGAGGGGATTTGCATGCAGCTGGGTGGCCCCCAAATCTCCTGTTTCCCAAGCAGGGAATGCCTGCTGTGCCCATCAGTGCCCATTTCTAAGTGGGCACCCAGCCTCTGGATCTGCCCTTTCCCAGCCCTGAAAACACACGCAGGCCACACCCTGAGCCCTTCCAACTGTGAACTTTGCTCCCTGTGAGGGCTGAATGCCACATCTGGCTAAGGTGGGAGAAGGCCTGAGGAGGCCTTGGGGGACCTGCCAAGACATAGCAGTGCTCAGCAATGAGCACTCTGCTTTCTTTTGGCTGGACGCACATTCCAGTTTCTGCTTGAGGCCCGGAGAGGTCAGATAGGCGATCCCCGGGGGAAGGCAGAGCAGAGGGTTTTTCGGTGGAGCGTTGGCTCCCTCTGCTGGCCGTCAAGCGTGGAAGGCTAAGCCTTGCTCCAGCTGAGTTCCTGAGCAAGTTTCCAAGCAGGAGGCACTCTGGCTCCACAAGCTAGAGGACTTCCCAGTGGCTCCAGAGTGGGTGGCAAGGGCACGTGAGTTGGAGGGTGCTCAGAAGCCACAGGGGAGACTTGAGTGTGGTTGGGTGCAGGTGTGCCAATATGTGTGGGTGTGTGCGCATGTGTGCGAGTGTGTTTTAGTGTGTGTGAGAGTGTGCGTGAGTGCGGGCGTGCGAGTGTGTATGGGTGTGTGCGGGTGTGTGTGTGTGTGTGCGGGCATGTGCGTGTGTGTTTTGGTGGGGGTAGGTGTGTGTGTGTGTGTGTAGGCGTGTATGTGTATCTGCGGGTGTGTGCGGGTGTGTATAGGATTGTGTGTGTGTGTGGGGTGTGTGTGGGTGTGTGCGGCTGTGTGTGAATGTGTGTGGGTGTGTGCTAGTGTCTTTGGGTGTGTGTGAGTGGGTTTGGGTGTGTGCATGCGTGTGTTAGAGTGAGTGGGACTGTGCAGGGTGTGCAGGTGGGTTCGGGTGTGTGTGGATGTGTGCAGGAGTGTGCAAGTATATGCGGGTATGTGTGGTTGTGTGCAGGTTGTGTGTGTGATTGGGTGTGTTTGGGTTTGTGTGGGTGTTTGTTAGTGTGTGCGAGAGTGTGTGGGTGTGTATGAGTCTGTGTGGGTCTGTGAGAGTGTGAGTGCAAGTGCGTGTGTGCGGGTGCTTGAGGTTGTGCGCCTGTGCGAGAGGGTGAGTGGTTGTGTGCAGGTGTGTGAGGGTGTGGGTGTGAGGGTGTGTGTGAGTGTGTGCAGGTGTGTGAGGGTGAGTGGGTGTGTGCAGGTGTGTGCGTATGTGTGCGGGTGTGTGTGAGTGTGTGTGAGTGTGTTTGTGTGTGCGAGTGTCTATGGGTGTTTGTGGGTGTGTGCGGTTGAGTGCAACTGTGTGCAGGTGTGTGCGCGTGTGTATGTGTGTGTGCAGGTGAGTGTGGGTATGTGGGTGTGTGCGGGTGTGTGCGTGTGTGTATAGGTTTCTGTGTGTGTGTGCGGGTGTGTGTGGGTGCACTCCCCGGGTGGGCTGAATGTCATGACTGTGTTAGGGGAGAGAAGGCCCAAAGAGGCCTTCAGGGAGCTGCCATGGCATAGCAGTGCTCAGGAAAGAGCACCCTTCTTTCTTTAGGCTGGAGGCACACTCGAGTTTCTGCTTGAGGCAGAGGGACGGCAGAGAGGCCATCACTGGCTGAAGGCAAAGCAGAGAGATTTTCGGTGGAGCGATGGCTCCATCTGCTGGCTGACAAGCGTGGAAGGCGAAGCCTCGCTCCAACTGAGTTCCTGAGGAAGGTCCCAAGCAGGAGGCACTCTGGCTCCACAAGCTAGAGGGTCCTGCTTAGGACTTCCCAGTGGCTCCAGAGTGGATGGCAAGGGCATGTGGGTTGGAGGGTGCTCGGAAGCCGCAGGGGAGGCTTTGGGCACCCAGTGCTCTGTGACGAAACACGCTGCAGGCCCGAGCATCCATGAACTCCTCCAAGGTTTTGGAGCAGGAAATCTGTCCTTAGCAGAAGGCTTCCTGCAAAGGCCTGCAGGCCTTTCTGGGTGGCTAAGCTGCAGCTCCCTTGCAGGCTGCTGGTCCAGGGGCCTGTGTCCCTTGGTCTAAAGTGCTGTAGGAGGAGCTCCTAGCAAGGGGAGAGCAAGCACCTTGTTTCCCTTGAAGAGACTGGCTTGTACATGGGGAGGCCTGCCAGCAGCGAAGACAGCGCAGGCAGCATGGGGGTTTGGCAGGCAGCTAAGAGGCTGCAGGAGTCCTGCATGAAATAGGGGTCATGACTGGTTTCTCCTCAAGGCCCAATGGCAACGTGCACACACAGCCTCTGGACCTGCAGCTCCCGAGCAGTGCAAGAGACCCCCAGGCAGCACCCTGGGGCCTCCTCGGATGAGCTGTGCTCCATAGAGGGCCTGCCTGCTGGCAATGGCCTAGGCCACCCCAGGCCCTAGAGAGGCCCGGCTGAGCCTGGGATGGGCCCTGCCCTCGCAGTGCTCAGGGAAAACCCGTGTTTGAGGCCAGGCTGCAGGCACATTCAATGTTGTGTCTGCTGCAGAGAGACTTCAGCTAGGACTTCCAGGGGGAATGTGAAGCGCTGTGGTTTTTACCTGCATTCCATGTGCCTCACTTGGGGTGCCCGGCCCATCCGTCCCACACTCCTTGGATGTGTGTTCCTCAGACAGGTGGACAGCTGGGGAAGTGGACCTCCCCCAGCAAGGGAGACCTGCCTAGAACATTGCTCTGTGTACAAAGAGGATTCGCTGTGCCTCTGGCACTGGGGAGAGACTTTCTGCACCCAGGAGACACTTGGCACACACAGCGTTTCCCCATGGAAAGTGGTGTGAAAAAGAGCACCCGCTGGGGCTGCATGGCCCTCTGCGGTAGAAGCCCTCCACGCAGCAGGCTGTCATGGACTCGGCTGCAGGCCTTTGTGGCTGGAGAGACTGCAGCTCCTCTGGAGGCTCTGGGCCAATTTTCACTCACCTTCGAGTGCAATAGGCTTGTGGGTTAAGGTGCTTGCAAAGGAAGGCAAGCAGCCTGCTCCTTTCCATTAGGAACACGTGTGGTGAGAGGCTTGGCAGCAGAGAAGAACAAAGAGGGGCAGCCAAGGAGGGGATTTGCATGCAGCTGGGTGGCCCCCAAATCTCCTGTTTCCCAAGCAGGGAATGCCTGCTGTGCCCATCAGTGCCCATTTCTAAGTGGGCACCCAGCCTCTGGATCTGCCCTTTCCCAGCCCTGAAAACACACGCAGGCCACACCCTGAGCCCTTCCAACTGTGAACTTTGCTCCCTGTGAGGGCTGAATGCCACATCTGGCTAAGGTGGGAGAAGGCCCGAGGAGGCCTTGGGGGACCTGCCAAGACATAGCAGTGCTCAGCAATGAGCACTCTGCTTTCTTTTGGCTGGACGCACATTCCAGTTTCTGCTTGAGGCCCGGAGAGGTCAGATAGGCGATCCCCGGGGGAAGGCAGAGCAGAGGGTTTTTCGGTGGAGCGTTGGCTCCCTCTGCTGGCCGTCAAGCGTGGAAGGCTAAGCCTTGCTCCAGCTGAGTTCCTGAGCAAGTTTCCAAGCAGGAGGCACTCTGGCTCCACAAGCTAGAGGACTTCCCAGTGGCTCCAGAGTGGGTGGCAAGGGCATGTGAGTTGGAGGGTGCTCAGAAACCACAGGGGAGACTTGAGTGTGGTTGGGTGCAGGTGTGCCAATATGTGTGGGTGTGTGCGCATGTGTGCGAGTGTGTTTTAGTGTGTGTGAGAGTGTGCGTGAGTGCGGGCGTGCGAGTGTGTATGGGTGTGTGCGGGTGTGTGTGTGTGTGTGTGTGCGGGCATGTGCGTGTGTGTTTTGGTGGGGGTAGGTGTGTGTGTGTGTGTGTAGGCGTGTATGTATATCTGCGGGTGTGTGCGGGTGTGTATAGGATTGTGTGTGTGTGTGGGGTGTGTGTGGGTGTGTGCGGCTGTGTGTGAATGTGTGTGGGTGTGTGCTAGTGTCTTTGGGTGTGTGTGAGTGGGTTTGGGTGTGTGCATGCGTGTGTTAGAGTGAGTGGGACTGTGCAGGGTGTGCAGGTGGGTTCGGGTGTGTGCGGATGTGTGCAGGAGTGTGCAAGTATATGCGGGTATGTGTGGTTGTGTGCAGGTTGTGTGTGTGATTGGGTGTGTTTGGGTTTGTGTGGGTGTTTGTTAGTGTGTGCGAGAGTGTGTGGGTGTGTATGAGTCTGTGTGGGTCTGTGAGAGTGTGTGTGAGTGCAAGTGCGTGTGTGCGGGTGCTTGAGGTTGTGCGCCTGTGCGAGAGGGTGAGTGGTTGTGTGCAGGTGTGTGAGGGTGTGGGTGTGAGTGTGTGTGTGAGTGTGTGCAGGTGTGTGCGTATGTGTGCGGGTGTGTGTGAGTGTGTGTGAGTGTGTTTGTGTGTGCGAGTGTCTATGGGTGTTTGTGGGTGTGTGCGGTTGAGTGCAACTGTGTGCAGGTGTGTGCGCGTGTGTATGTGTGTGTGCAGGTGAGTGTGGGTATGTGGGTGTGTGCGGGTGTGTGCGTGTGTGTATAGGTTTCTGTGTGTGTGTGCGGGTGTGTGTGGGTGCACTCCCCGGGTGGGCTGAATGTCATGACTGTGTTAGGGGAGAGAAGGCCCAAAGAGGCCTTCAGGGAGCTGCCATGGCATAGCAGTGCTCAGGAAAGAGCACCCTTCTTTCTTTAGGCTGGAGGCACACTCGAGTTTCTGCTTGAGGCAGAGGGACGGCAGAGAGGCCATCACTGGCTGAAGGCAAAGCAGAGAGATTTTCGGTGGAGCGATGGCTCCATCTGCTGGCTGACAAGCGTGGAAGGCGAAGCCTCGCTCCAACTGAGTTCCTGAGGAAGGTCCCAAGCAGGAGGCACTCTGGCTCCACAAGCTAGAGGGTCCTGCTTAGGACTTCCCAGTGGCTCCAGAGTGGATGGCAAGGGCATGTGGGTTGGAGGGTGCTCGGAAGCCGCAGGGGAGGCTTTGGGCACCCAGTGCTCTGTGACGAAACACGCTGCAGGCCCGAGCATCCATGAACTCCTCCAAGGTTTTGGAGCAGGAAATCTGTCCTTAGCAGAAGGCTTCCTGCAAAGGCCTGCAGGCCTTTCTGGGTGGCTAAGCTGCAGCTCCCTTGCAGGCTGCTGGTCCAGGGGCCTGTGTCCCTTGGTCTAAAGTGCTGTAGGAGGAGCTCCTAGCAAGGGGAGAGCAAGCACCTTGTTTCCCTTGAAGAGACTGGCTTGTACATGGGGAGGCCTGCCAGCAGCGAAGACAGCGCAGGCAGCATGGGGGTTTGGCAGGCAGCTAAGAGGCTGCAGGAGTCCTGCATGAAATAGGGGTCATGACTGGTTACTCCTCAAGGCCCAATGGCAATGTGCACACACAGCCTCTGGACCTGCAGCTCCCGAGCAGTGCAAGAGACCCCCAGGCAGCACCCTGGGGCCTCCTCGGATGAGCTGTGCTCCATAGAGGGCCTGCCTGCTGGCAATGGCCTAGGCCACCCCAGGCCCTAGAGAGGCCCGGCTGAGCCTGGGATGGGCCCTGCCCGCGCAGTGCTCAGGGAAAACCCGTGTTTGAGGCCAGGCTGCAGGCACATTCAATGTTGTGTCTGCTGCAGAGAGACTTCAGCTAGGACTTCCAGGGGGAATGTGAAGCGCTGTGGTTTTTACCTGCATTCCATGTGCCTCACTTGGGGTGCCCGGCCCATCCGTCCCACACTCCTTGGATGTGTGTTCCTCAGACAGCTGGACAGCTGGGGAAGTGGACCTCCCCCAGCAAGGGAGACCTGCCTAGAACATTGCTCTGTGTACAAAGAGGATTCGCTGTGCCTCTGGCACTGGGGAGAGACTTTCTGCACCCAGGAGACACTTGGCACACACAGCGTTTCCCCATGGAAAGTGGTGTGAAAAAGAGCACCCGCCGGGGCTGCATGGCCCTCTGCGGTAGAAGCCCTCCACGCAGCAGGCTGTCATGGACTCGGCTGCAGGCCTTTGTGGCTGGAGAGACTGCAGCTCCTCTGGAGGCTCTGGGCCAATTTTCACTCACCTTCGAGTGCAATAGGCTTGTGGGTTAAGGTGCTTGCAAAGGAAGGCAAGCAGCCTGCTCCTTTCCATTAGGAACACGTGTGGTGAGAGGCTTGACAGCAGAGAAGAACAAAGAGGGGCAGCCAAGGAGGGGATTTGCATGCAGCTGGGTGGCCCCCAAATCTCCTGTTTCCCAAGCAGGGAATGCCTGCTGTGCCCATCAGTGCCCATTTCTAAGTGGGCACCCAGCCTCTGGATCTGCCCTTTCCCAGCCCTGAAAACACACGCAGGCCACACCCTGAGCCCTTCCAACTGTGAACTTTGCTCCCTGTGAGGGCTGAATGCCACATCTGGCTAAGGTGGGAGAAGGCCCGAGGAGGCCTTGGGGGACCTGCCAAGACATAGCAGTGCTCAGCAATGAGCACTCTGCTTTCTTTTGGCTGGACGCACATTCCAGTTTCTGCTTGAGGCCCGGAGAGGTCAGATAGGCGATCCCCGGGGGAAGGCAGAGCAGAGGGTTTTTCGGTGGAGCGTTGGCTCCCTCTGCTGGCCGTCAAGCGTGGAAGGCTAAGCCTTGCTCCAGCTGAGTTCCTGAGCAAGTTTCCAAGCAGGAGGCACTCTGGCTCCACAAGCTAGAGGACTTCCCAGTGGCTCCAGAGTGGGTGGCAAGGGCATGTGAGTTGGAGGGTGCTCAGAAGCCACAGGGGAGACTTGAGTGTGGTTGGGTGCAGGTGTGCCAATATGTGTGGGTGTGTGCGCATGTGTGCGAGTGTGTTTTAGTGTGTGTGAGAGTGTGCGTGAGTGCGGGCGTGCGAGTGTGTATGGGTGTGTGCGGGTGTGTGTGTGTGTGTGCGGGCATGTGCGTGTGTGTTTTGGTGGGGGTAGGTGTGTGTGTGTGTGTGTAGGCGTGTATGTATATCTGCGGGTGTGTGCGGGTGTGTATAGGATTGTGTGTGTGTGTGGGGTGTGTGTGGGTGTGTGCGGCTGTGTGTGAATGTGTGTGGGTGTGTGCTAGTGTCTTTGGGTGTGTGTGAGTGGGTTTGGGTGTGTGCATGCATGTGTTAGAGTGAGTGGGACTGCGCAGGGTGTGCAGGTGGGTTCGGGTGTGTGTGGATGTGTGCAGGAGGGTGCAAGTATATGCGGGTATGTGTGGTTGTGTGCAGGTTGTGTGTGTGATTGGGTGTGTTTGGGTTTGTGTGGGTGTTTGTTAGTGTGTGCGAGAGTGTGTGGGTGTGTATGAGTCTGTGTGGGTCTGTGAGAGTGTGTGTGAGTGCAAGTGCGTGTGTGCGGGTGCTTGAGGTTGTGCGCCTGTGCGAGAGGGTGAGTGGTTGTGTGCAGGTGTGTGAGGGTGTGGGTGTGAGGGTGTGTGTGAGTGTGTGCAGGTGTGTGAGGGTGAGTGGGTGTGTGCAGGTGTGTGCGTATGTGTGCGGGTGTGTGTGAGTGTGTGTGAGTGTGTTTGTGTGTGCGAGTGTCTATGGGTGTTTGTGGGTGTGTGTGGTTGAGTGCAACTGTGTGCAGGTGTGTGCGCATGTGTATGTGTGTGTGCAGGTGAGTGTGGGTATGTGGGTGTGTGCGGGTGTGTGTGTGTGTGTATAGGTTTCTGTGTGTGTGTGCGGGTGTGTGTGGGTGCGCTCCCCGGGTGGGCTGAATGTCATGACTGTGTTAGGGGAGAGAAGGCCCAAAGAGGCCTTCAGGGAGCTGCCATGGCATAGCAGTGCTCAGGAAAGAGCACCCTTCTTTCTTTAGGCTGGAGGCACACTCGAGTTTCTGCTTGAGGCAGAGGGACGGCAGAGAGGCCATCACTGGCTGAAGGCAAAGCAGAGAGATTTTCGGTGGAGCGATGGCTCCATCTGCTGGCTGACAAGCGTGGAAGGCGAAGCCTCGCTCCAACTGAGTTCCTGAGGAAGGTCCCAAGCAGGAGGCACTCTGGCTCCACAAGCTAGAGGGTCCTGCTTAGGACTTCCCAGTGGCTCCAGAGTGGATGGCAAGGGCATGTGGGTTGGAGGGTGCTCGGAAGCCGCAGGGGAGGCTTTGGGCACCCAGTGCTCTGTGACGAAACACGCTGCAGGCCCGAGCATCCATGAACTCCTCCAAGGTTTTGGAGCAGGAAATCTGTCCTTAGCAGAAGGCTTCCTGCAAAGGCCTGCAGGCCTTTCTGGGTGGCTAAGCTGCAGCTCCCTTGCAGGCTGCTGGTCCAGGGGCCTGTGTCCCTTGGTCTAAAGTGCTGTAGGAGGAGCTCCTAGCAAGGGGAGAGCAAGCACCTTGTTTCCCTTGAAGAGACTGGCTTGTACATGGGGAGGCCTGCCAGCAGCGAAGACAGCGCAGGCAGCATGGGGGTTTGGCAGGCAGCTAAGAGGCTGCAGGAGTCCTGCATGAAATAGGGGTCATGACTGGTTTCTCCTCAAGGCCCAATGGCAACGTGCACACACAGCCTCTGGACCTGCAGCTCCTGAGCAGTGCAAGAGACCCCCAGGCAGCACCCTGGGGCCTCCTCGGATGAGCTGTGCTCCATAGAGGGCCTGCCTGCTGGCAATGGCCTAGGCCACCCCAGGCCCTAGAGAGGCCCGGCTGAGCCTGGGATGGGCCCTGCCCGCGCAGTGCTCAGGGAAAACCCGTGTTTGAGGCCAGGCTGCAGGCACATTCAATGTTGTGTCTGCTGCAGAGAGACTTCAGCTAGGACTTCCAGGGGGAATGTGAAGCGCTGTGGTTTTTACCTGCAATCCATGTGCCTCACTTGGGGTGCCCGGCCCATCCGTCCCACACTCCTTGGATGTGTGTTCCTCAGACAGCTGGACAGCTGGGGAAGTGGACCTCCCCCAGCAAGGGAGACCTGCCTAGAACATTGCTCTGTGTACAAAGAGGATTCGCTGTGCCTCTGGCACTGGGGAGAGACTTTCTGCACCCAGGAGACACTTGGCACACACAGCGTTTCCCCATGGAAAGTGGTGTGAAAAAGAGCACCCGCCGGGGCTGCATGGCCCTCTGCGGTAGAAGCCCTCCACGCAGCAGGCTGTCATGGACTCGGCTGCAGGCCTTTGTGGCTGGAGAGACTGCAGCTCCTCTGGAGGCTCTGGGCCAATTTTCACTCACCTTCGAGTGCAATAGGCTTGTGGGTTAAGGTGCTTGCAAAGGAAGGCAAGCAGCCTGCTCCTTTCCATTAGGAACACGTGTGGTGAGAGGCTTGGCAGCAGAGAAGAACAAAGAGGGGCAGCCAAGGAGGGGATTTGCATGCAGCTGGGTGGCCCCCAAATCTCCTGTTTCCCAAGCAGGGAATGCCTGCTGTGCCCATCAGTGCCCATTTCTAAGTGGGCACCCAGCCTCTGGATCTGCCCTTTCCCAGCCCTGAAAACACACGCAGGCCACACCCTGAGCCCTTCCAACTGTGAACTTTGCTCCCTGTGAGGGCTGAATGCCACATCTGGCTAAGGTGGGAGAAGGCCCGAGGAGGCCTTGGGGGACCTGCCAAGACATAGCAGTGCTCAGCAATGAGCACTCTGCTTTCTTTTGGCTGGACGCACATTCCAGTTTCTGCTTGAGGCCCGGAGAGGTCAGATAGGCGATCCCCGGGGGAAGGCAGAGCAGAGGGTTTTTCGGTGGAGCGTTGGCTCCCTCTGCTGGCCGTCAAGCGTGGAAGGCTAAGCCTTGCTCCAGCTGAGTTCCTGAGCAAGTTTCCAAGCAGGAGGCACTCTGGCTCCACAAGCTAGAGGACTTCCCAGTGGCTCCAGAGTGGGTGGCAAGGGCATGTGAGTTGGAGGGTGCTCAGAAGCCACAGGGGAGACTTGAGTGTGGTTGGGTGCAGGTGTGCCAATATGTGTGGGTGTGTGCGCATGTGTGCGAGTGTGTTTTAGTGTGTGTGAGAGTGTGCGTGAGTGCGGGCGTGCGAGTGTGTATGGGTGTGTGCGGGTGTGTGTGTGTGTGTGTGTGCGGGCATGTGCGTGTGTGTTTTGGTGGGGGTAGGTGTGTGTGTGTGTGTGTAGGCGTGTATGTATATCTGCGGGTGTGTGCGGGTGTGTATAGGATTGTGTGTGTGTGTGGGGTGTGTGTGGGTGTGTGCGGCTGTGTGTGAATGTGTGTGGGTGTGTGCTAGTGTCTTTGGGTGTGTGTGAGTGGGTTTGGGTGTGTGCATGCATGTGTTAGAGTGAGTGGGACTGCGCAGGGTGTGCAGGTGTGTTCGGGTGTGTGTGGATGTGTGCAGGAGTGTGCAAGTATATGCGGGTATGTGTGGTTGTGTGCAGGTTGTGTGTGTGATTGGGTGTGTTTGGGTTTGTGTGGGTGTTTGTTAGTGTGTGCGAGAGTGTGTGGGTGTGTATGAGTCTGTGTGGGTCTGTGAGAGTGTGTGTGAGTGCAAGTGCGTGTGTGCGGGTGCTTGAGGTTGTGCGCCTGTGCGAGAGGGTGAGTGGTTGTGTGCAGGTGTGTGAGGGTGTGGGTGTGAGGGTGTGTGTGAGTGTGTGCAGGTGTGTGAGGGTGAGTGGGTGTGTGCAGGTGTGTGCGTATGTGTGCGGGTGTGTGTGAGTGTGTGTGAGTGTGTTTGTGTGTGCGAGTGTCTATGGGTGTTTGTGGGTGTGTGCGGTTGAGTGCAACTGTGTGCAGGTGTGTGCGCGTGTGTATGTGTGTGTGCAGGTGAGTGTGGGTATGTGGGTGTGTGCGGGTGTGTGCGTGTGTGTATAGGTTTCTGTGTGTGTGTGCGGGTGTGTGTGGGTGCGCTCCCCGGGTGGGCTGAATGTCATGACTGTGTTAGGGGAGAGAAGGCCCAAAGAGGCCTTCAGGGAGCTGCCATGGCATAGCAGTGCTCAGGAAAGAGCACCCTTCTTTCTTTAGGCTGGAGGCACACTCGAGTTTCTGCTTGAGGCAGAGGGACGGCAGAGAGGCCATCACTGGCTGAAGGCAAAGCAGAGAGATTTTCGGTGGAGCGATGGCTCCATCTGCTGGCTGACAAGCGTGGAAGGTGAAGCCTCGCTCCAACTGAGTTCCTGAGGAAGGTCCCAAGCAGGAGGCACTCTGGCTCCACAAGCTAGAGGGTCCTGCTTAGGACTTCCCAGTGGCTCCAGAGTGGATGGCTAGGGCATGTGGGTTGGAAGGTGCTCGGAAGCCACAGGGGAGGCTTTGGGCACCCAGTGCTCTGTGACAAAACACGCTGCAGGCCCGAGCATCCATGAACTCCTCCAAGGTTTTGGAGCAGGAAATCTGTCCTTAGCAGAAGGCTTCCTGCAAAGGCCTGCAGGCCTTTCTGGGTGGCTAAGCTGCAGCTCCCTTGCAGGCTGCTGGTCCAGGGGCCTGTGTCCCTTGGTCTAAAGTGCTGTAGGAGGAGCTCCTAGCAAGGGGAGAGCAAGCACCTTGTTTCCCTTGAAGAGACTGGCTTGTACATGGGGAGGCCTGCCAGCAGCGAAGACAGCGCAGGCAGCATGGGGGTTTGGCAGGCAGCTAAGAGGCTGCAGGAGTCCTGCATGAAATAGGGGTCATGACTGGTTTCTCCTCAAGGCCCAATGGCAACGTGCACACACAGCCTCTGGACCTGCAGCTCCCGAGCAGTGCAAGAGACCCCCAGGCAGCACCCTGGGGCCTCCTTGGATGAGCTGTGCTCCATAGAGGGCCTGCCTGCTGGCAATGGCCTAGGCCACCCCAGGCCCTAGAGAGGCCCGGCTGAGCCTGGGATGGGCCCTGCCCGCGCAGTGCTCAGGGAAAACCTGTGTTTGAGGCCAGGCTGCAGGCACATTCAATGTTGTGTCTGCTGCAGAGAGACTTCAGCTAGGACTTCCAGGGGGAATGTGAAGCGCTGTGGTTTTTACCTGCAATCCATGTGCCTCACTTGGGGTGCCCGGCCCATCCATCCCACACTCCTTGGATGTGTGTTCCTCAGACAGCTGGACAGCTGGGGAAGTGGACCTCCCCCAGCAAGGGAGACCTGCCTAGAACATTGCTCTGTGTACAAAGAGGATTCGCTGTGCCTCTGGCACTGGGGAGAGACTTTCTGCACCCAGGAGACACTTGGCACACACAGCGTTTCCCCATGGAAAGTGGTGTGAAAAAGAGCACCCGCCGGGGCTGCATGGCCCTCTGCGGTAGAAGCCCTCCACGCAGCAGGCTGTCATGGACTCGGCTGCAGGCCTTTGTGGCTGGAGAGACTGCAGCTCCTCTGGAGGCTCTGGGCCAATTTTCACTCACCTTCGAGTGCAATAGGCTTGTGGGTTAAGGTGCTTGCAAAGGAAGGCAAGCAGCCTGCTCCTTTCCATTAGGAACACGTGTGGTGAGAGGCTTGGCAGCAGAGAAGAACAAAGAGGGGCAGCCAAGGAGGGGATTTGCATGCAGCTGGGTGGCCCCCAAATCTCCTGTTTCCCAAGCAGGGAATGCCTGCTGTGCCCATCAGTGCCCATTTCTAAGTGGGCACCCAGCCTCTGGATCTGCCCTTTCCCAGCCCTGAAAACACACGCAGGCCACACCCTGAGCCCTTCCAACTGTGAACTTTGCTCCCTGTGAGGGCTGAATGCCACATCTGGCTAAGGTGGGAGAAGGCCCGAGGAGGCCTTGGGGGACCTGCCAAGACATAGCAGTGCTCAGCAATGAGCACTCTGCTTTCTTTTGGCTGGACGCACATTCCAGTTTCTGCTTGAGGCCCGGAGAGGTCAGATAGGCGATCCCCGGGGGAAGGCAGAGCAGAGGGTTTTTCGGTGGAGCGTTGGCTCCCTCTGCTGGCCGTCAAGCGTGGAAGGCTAAGCCTTGCTCCAGCTGAGTTCCTGAGCAAGTTTCCAAGCAGGAGGCACTCTGGCTCCACAAGCTAGAGGACTTCCCAGTGGCTCCAGAGTGGGTGGCAAGGGCATGTGAGTTGGAGGGTGCTCAGAAGCCACAGGGGAGACTTGAGTGTGGTTGGGTGCAGGTGTGCCAATATGTGTGGGTGTGTGCGCATGTGTGCGAGTGTGTTTTAGTGTGTGTGAGAGTGTGCGTGAGTGCGGGCGTGCGAGTGTGTATGGGTGTGTGCGGCTGTGTGTGTGTGTGTGCGGGCATGTGCGTGTGTGTTTTGGTGGGGGTAGGTGTGTGTGTGTGTGTGTAGGCGTGTATGTGTATCTGCGGGTGTGTGCGGGTGTGTATAGGATTGTGTGTGTGTGGGGGGTGTGTGTGGGTGTGTGCGGCTGTGTGTGAATGTGTGTGGGTGTGTGCTAGTGTCTTTGGGTGTGTGTGAGTGGGTTTGGGTGTGTGCATGCGTGTGTTAGAGTGAGTGGGACTGTGCAGGGTGTGCAGGTGTGTTCGGGTGTGTGTGGATGTGTGCAGGAGTGTGCAAGTATATGCGGGTATGTGTGGTTGTGTGCAGGTTGTGTGTGTGATTGGGTGTGTTTGGGTTTGTGTGGGTGTTTGTTAGTGTGTGCGAGAGTGTGTGGGTGTGTATGAGTCTGTGTGGGTCTGTGAGAGTGTGTGTGAGTGCAAGTGCGTGTGTGCGGGTGCTTGAGGTTGTGCGCCTGTGCGAGAGGGTGAGTGGTTGTGTGCAGGTGTGTGAGGGTGTGGGTGTGAGGGTGTGTGTGAGTGTGTGCAGGTGTGTGAGGGTGAGTGGGTGTGTGCAGGTGTGTGCGTATGTGTGCGGGTGTGTGTGAGTGTGTGTGAGTGTGTTTGTGTGTGCGAGTGTCTATGGGTGTTTGTGGGTGTGTGCGGTTGAGTGCAACTGTGTGCAGGTGTGTGCGCGTGTGTATGTGTGTGTGCAGGTGAGTGTGGGTATGTGGGTGTGTGCGGGTGTGTGCGTGTGTGTATAGGTTTCTGTGTGTGTGTGCGGGTGTGTGTGGGTGCGCTCCCCGGGTGGGCTGAATGTCATGACTGTGTTAGGGGAGAGAAGGCCCAAAGAGGCCTTCAGGGAGCTGCCATGGCATAGCAGTGCTCAGGAAAGAGCACCCTTCTTTCTTTAGGCTGGAGGCACACTCGAGTTTCTGCTTGAGGCAGAGGGACGGCAGAGAGGCCATCACTGGCTGAAGGCAAAGCAGAGAGATTTTCGGTGGAGCGATGGCTCCATCTGCTGGCTGACAAGCGTGGAAGGCGAAGCCTCGCTCCAACTGAGTTCCTGAGGAAGGTCCCAAGCAGGAGGCACTCTGGCTCCACAAGCTAGAGGGTCCTGCTTAGGACTTCCCAGTGGCTCCAGAGTGGATGGCAAGGGCATGTGGGTTGGAGGGTGCTCGGAAGCCGCAGGGGAGGCTTTGGGCACCCAGTGCTCTGTGACGAAACACGCTGCAGGCCCGAGCATCCATGAACTCCTCCAAGGTTTTGGAGCAGGAAATCTGTCCTTAGCAGAAGGCTTCTTGCAAAGGCCTGCAGGCCTTTCTGGGTGGCTAAGCTGCAGCTCCCTTGCAGGCTGCTGGTCCAGGGGCCTGTGTCCCTTGGTCTAAAGTGCTGTAGGAGGAGCTCCTAGCAAGGGGAGAGCAAGCACCTTGTTTCCCTTGAAGAGACTGGCTTGTACATGGGGAGGCCTGCCAGCAGCGAAGACAGCGCAGGCAGCATGGGGGTTTGGCAGGCAGCTAAGAGGCTGCAGGAGTCCTGCATGAAATAGGGGTCATGACTGGTTTCTCCTCAAGGCCCAATGGCAACGTGCACACACAGCCTCTGGACCTGCAGCTCCCGAGCAGTGCAAGAGACCCCCAGGCAGCACCCTGGGGCCTCCTCAGATGAGCTGTGCTCCATAGAGGGCCTGCCTGCTGGCAATGGCCTAGGCCACCCCAGGCCCTAGAGAGGCCCGGCTGAGCCTGGGATGGGCCCTGCCCGCGCAGTGCTCAGGGAAAACCCGTGTTTGAGGCCAGGCTGCAGGCACATTCAATGTTGTGTCTGCTGCAGAGAGACTTCAGCTAGGACTTCCAGGGGGAATGTGAAGCGCTGTGGTTTTTACCTGCAATCCATGTGCCTCACTTGGGGTGCCCGGCCCATCCATCCCACACTCCTTGGATGTGTGTTCCTCAGACAGCTGGACAGCTGGGGAAGTGGACCTCCCCCAGCAAGGGAGACCTGCCTAGAACATTGCTCTGTGTACAAAGAGGATTCGCTGTGCCTCTGGCACTGGGGAGAGACTTTCTGCACCCAGGAGACACTTGGCACACACAGCGTTTCCCCATGGAAAGTGGTGTGAAAAAGAGCACCCGCCGGGGCTGCATGGCCCTCTGCGGTAGAAGCCCTCCATGCAGCAGGCTGTCATGGACTCGGCTGCAGGCCTTTGTGGCTGGAGAGACTGCAGCTCCTCTGGAGGCTCTGGGCCAATTTTCACTCACCTTCGAGTGCAATAGGCTTGTGGGTTAAGGTGCTTGCAAAGGAAGGCAAGCAGCCTGCTCCTTTCCATTAGGAACACGTGTGGTGAGAGGCTTGGCAGCAGAGAAGAACAAAGAGGGGCAGCCAAGGAGGGGATTTGCATGCAGCTGGGTGGCCCCCAAATCTCCTGTTTCCCAAGCAGGGAATGCCTGCTGTGCCCATCAGTGCCCATTTCTAAGTGGGCACCCAGCCTCTGGATCTGCCCTTTCCCAGCCCTGAAAACACACGCAGGCCACACCCTGAGCCCTTCCAACTGTGAACTTTGCTCCCTGTGAGGGCTGAATGCCACATCTGGCTAAGGTGGGAGAAGGCCCGAGGAGGCCTTGGGGGACCTGCCAAGACATAGCAGTGCTCAGCAATGAGCACTCTGCTTTCTTTTGGCTGGACGCACATTCCAGTTTCTGCTTGAGGCCCGGAGAGGTCAGATAGGCGATCCCCGGGGGAAGGCAGAGCAGAGGGCTTTTCGGTGGAGCGTTGGCTCCCTCTGCTGGCCGTCAAGCGTGGAAGGCTAAGCCTTGCTCCAGCTGAGTTCCTGAGCAAGTTTCCAAGCAGGAGGCACTCTGGCTCCACAAGCTAGAGGACTTCCCAGTGGCTCCAGAGTGGGTGGCAAGGGCATGTGAGTTGGAGGGTGCTCAGAAGCCACAGGGGAGACTTGAGTGTGGTTGGGTGCAGGTGTGCCAATATGTGTGGGTGTGTGCGCATGTGTGCGAGTGTGTTTTAGTGTGTGTGAGAGTGTGCGTGAGTGCGGGCGTGCGAGTGTGTATGGGTGTGTGCGGGTGTGTGTGTGTGTGTGCGGGCATGTGCGTGTGTGTTTTGGTGGGGGTAGGTGTGTGTGTGTGTGTGTAGGCGTGTATGTGTATCTGCGGGTGTGTGCGGGTGTGTATAGGATTGTGTGTGTGTGTGGGGTGTGTGTGGGTGTGTGCGGCTGTGTGTGAATGTGTGTGGGTGTGTGCTAGTGTCTTTGGGTGTGTGTGAGTGGGTTTGGGTGTGTGCATGCGTGTGTTAGAGTGAGTGGGACTGTGCAGGGTGTGCAGGTGTGTTCGGGTGTGTGTGGATGTGTGCAGGAGTGTGCAAGTATATGCGGGTATGTGTGGTTGTGTGCAGGTTGTGTGTGTGATTGGGTGTGTTTGGGTTTGTGTGGGTGTTTGTTAGTGTGTGCGAGAGTGTGTGGGTGTGTATGAGTCTGTGTGGGTCTGTGAGAGTGTGTGTGAGTGCAAGTGCGTGTGTGCGGGTGCTTGAGGTTGTGCGCCTGTGCGAGAGGGTGAGTGGTTGTGTGCAGGTGTGTGAGGGTGTGGGTGTGAGGGTGTGTGTGAGTGTGTGCAGGTGTGTGAGGGTGAGTGGGTGTGTGCAGGTGTGTGCGTATGTGTGCGGGTGTGTGTGAGTGTGTGTGAGTGTGTTTGTGTGTGCGAGTGTCTATGGGTGTTTGTGGGTGTGTGCGGTTGAGTGCAACTGTGTGCAGGTGTGTGCGCGTGTGTATGTGTGTGTGCAGGTGAGTGTGGGTATGTGGGTGTGTGCGGGTGTGTGCGTGTGTGTATAGGTTTCTGTGTGTGTGTGCGGGTGTGTGTGGGTGCGCTCCCCGGGTGGGCTGAATGTCATGACTGTGTTAGGGGAGAGAAGGCCCAAAGAGGCCTTCAGGGAGCTGCCATGGCATAGCAGTGCTCAGGAAAGAGCACCCTTCTTTCTTTAGGCTGGAGGCACACTCGAGTTTCTGCTTGAGGCAGAGGGACGGCAGAGAGGCCATCACTGGCTGAAGGCAAAGCAGAGAGATTTTCGGTGGAGCGATGGCTCCATCTGCTGGCTGACAAGCGTGGAAGGCGAAGCCTCGCTCCAACTGAGTTCCTGAGGAAGGTCCCAAGCAGGAGGCACTCTGGCTCCACAAGCTAGAGGGTCCTGCTTAGGACTTCCCAGTGGCTCCAGAGTGGATGGCAAGGGCATGTGGGTTGGAGGGTGCTCGGAAGCCGCAGGGGAGGCTTTGGGCACCCAGTGCTCTGTGACGAAACACGCTGCAGGCCCGAGCATCCATGAACTCCTCCAAGGTTTTGGAGCAGGAAATCTGTCCTTAGCAGAAGGCTTCTTGCAAAGGCCTGCAGGCCTTTCTGGGTGGCTAAGCTGCAGCTCCCTTGCAGGCTGCTGGTCCAGGGGCCTGTGTCCCTTGGTCTAAAGTGCTGTAGGAGGAGCTCCTAGCAAGGGGAGAGCAAGCACCTTGTTTCCCTTGAAGAGACTGGCTTGTACATGGGGAGGCCTGCCAGCAGCGAAGACAGCGCAGGCAGCATGGGGGTTTGGCAGGCAGCTAAGAGGCTGCAGGAGTCCTGCATGAAATAGGGGTCATGACTGGTTTCTCCTCAAGGCCCAATGGCAACGTGCACACACAGCCTCTGGACCTGCAGCTCCCGAGCAGTGCAAGAGACCCCCAGGCAGCACCCTGGGGCCTCCTCAGATGAGCTGTGCTCCATAGAGGGCCTGCCTGCTGGCAATGGCCTAGGCCACCCCAGGCCCTAGAGAGGCCCGGCTGAGCCTGGGATGGGCCCTGCCCGCGCAGTGCTCAGGGAAAACCCGTGTTTGAGGCCAGGCTGCAGGCACATTCAATGTTGTGTCTGCTGCAGAGAGACTTCAGCTAGGACTTCCAGGGGGAATGTGAAGCGCTGTGGTTTTTACCTGCAATCCATGTGCCTCACTTGGGGTGCCCGGCCCATCCATCCCACACTCCTTGGATGTGTGTTCCTCAGACAGCTGGACAGCTGGGGAAGTGGACCTCCCCCAGCAAGGGAGACCTGCCTAGAACATTGCTCTGTGTACAAAGAGGATTCGCTGTGCCTCTGGCACTGGGGAGAGACTTTCTGCACCCAGGAGACACTTGGCACACACAGCGTTTCCCCATGGAAAGTGGTGTGAAAAAGAGCACCCGCCGGGGCTGCATGGCCCTCTGCGGTAGAAGCCCTCCATGCAGCAGGCTGTCATGGACTCGGCTGCAGGCCTTTGTGGCTGGAGAGACTGCAGCTCCTCTGGAGGCTCTGGGCCAATTTTCACTCACCTTCGAGTGCAATAGGCTTGTGGGTTAAGGTGCTTGCAAAGGAAGGCAAGCAGCCTGCTCCTTTCCATTAGGAACACGTGTGGTGAGAGGCTTGGCAGCAGAGAAGAACAAAGAGGGGCAGCCAAGGAGGGGATTTGCATGCAGCTGGGTGGCCCCCAAATCTCCTGTTTCCCAAGCAGGGAATGCCTGCTGTGCCCATCAGTGCCCATTTCTAAGTGGGCACCCAGCCTCTGGATCTGCCCTTTCCCAGCCCTGAAAACACACGCAGGCCACACCCTGAGCCCTTCCAACTGTGAACTTTGCTCCCTGTGAGGGCTGAATGCCACATCTGGCTAAGGTGGGAGAAGGCCCGAGGAGGCCTTGGGGGACCTGCCAAGACATAGCAGTGCTCAGCAATGAGCACTCTGCTTTCTTTTGGCTGGACGCACATTCCAGTTTCTGCTTGAGGCCCGGAGAGGTCAGATAGGCGATCCCCGGGGGAAGGCAGAGCAGAGGGCTTTTCGGTGGAGCGTTGGCTCCCTCTGCTGGCCGTCAAGCGTGGAAGGCTAAGCCTTGCTCCAGCTGAGTTCCTGAGCAAGTTTCCAAGCAGGAGGCACTCTGACTCCACAAGCTAGAGGACTTCCCAGTGGCTCCAGAGTGGGTGGCAAGGGCATGTGAGTTGGAGGGTGCTCAGAAGCCACAGGGGAGACTTGAGTGTGGTTGGGTGCAGGTGTGCCAATATGTGTGGGTGTGTGCGCATGTGTGCGAGTGTGTTTTAGTGTGTGTGAGAGTGTGCGTGAGTGCGGGCGTGCGAGTGTGTATGGGTGTGTGCGGGTGTGTGTGTGTGTGTGCGGGCATGTGCGTGTGTGTTTTGGTGGGGGTAGGTGTGTGTGTGTGTGTGTAGGCGTGTATGTGTATCTGCGGGTGTGTGCGGGTGTGTATAGGATTGTGTGTGTGTGTGGGGTGTGTGTGGGTGTGTGCGGCTGTGTGTGAATGTGTGTGGGTGTGTGCTAGTGTCTTTGGGTGTGTGTGAGTGGGTTTGGGTGTGTGCATGCGTGTGTTAGAGTGAGTGGGACTGTGCAGGGTGTGCAGGTGTGTTCGGGTGTGTGTGGATGTGTGCAGGAGTGTGCAAGTATATGCGGGTATGTGTGGTTGTGTGCAGGTTGTGTGTGTGATTGGGTGTGTTTGGGTTTGTGTGGGTGTTTGTTAGTGTGTGCGAGAGTGTGTGGGTGTGTATGAGTCTGTGTGGGTCTGTGAGAGTGTGTGTGAGTGCAAGTGCGTGTGTGCGGGTGCTTGAGGTTGTGCGCCTGTGCGAGAGGGTGAGTGGTTGTGTGCAGGTGTGTGAGGGTGTGGGTGTGAGGGTGTGTGTGAGTGTGTGCAGGTGTGTGAGGGTGAGTGGGTGTGTGCAGGTGTGTGTGTATGTGTGCGGGTGTGTGTGAGTGTGTGTGAGTGTGTTTGTGTGTGCGAGTGTCTATGGGTGTTTGTGGGTGTGTGCGGTTGAGTGCAACTGTGTGCAGGTGTGTGCGCGTGTGTATGTGTGTGTGCAGGTGAGTGTGGGTATGTGGGTGTGTGCGGGTGTGTGCGTGTGTGTATAGGTTTCTGTGTGTGTGTGCGGGTGTGTGTGGGTGCACTCCCCGGGTGGGCTGAATGTCATGACTGTGTTAGGGGAGAGAAGGCCCAAAGAGGCCTTCAGGGAGCTGCCATGGCATAGCAGTGCTCAGGAAAGAGCACCCTTCTTTCTTTAGGCTGGAGGCACACTCGAGTTTCTGCTTGAGGCAGAGGGACGGCAGAGAGGCCATCACTGGCTGAAGGCAAAGCAGAGAGATTTTCGGTGGAGCGATGGCTCCATCTGCTGGCTGACAAGCGTGGAAGGCGAAGCCTCGCTCCAACTGAGTTCCTGAGGAAGGTCCCAAGCAGGAGGCACTCTGGCTCCACAAGCTAGAGGGTCCTGCTTAGGACTTCCCAGTGGCTCCAGAGTGGATGGCAAGGGCATGTGGGTTGGAGGGTGCTCGGAAGCCGCAGGGGAGGCTTTGGGCACCCAGTGCTCTGTGACGAAACACGCTGCAGGCCCGAGCATCCATGAACTCCTCCAAGGTTTTGGAGCAGGAAATCTGTCCTTAGCAGAAGGCTTCCTGCAAAGGCCTGCAGGCCTTTCTGGGTGGCTAAGCTGCAGCTCCCTTGCAGGCTGCTGGTCCAGGGGCCTGTGTCCCTTGGTCTAAAGTGCTGTAGGAGGAGCTCCTAGCAAGGGGAGAGCAAGCACCTTGTTTCCCTTGAAGAGACTGGCTTGTACATGGGGAGGCCTGCCAGCAGCAAAGACAGCGCAGGCAGCATGGGGGTTTGGCAGGCAGCTAAGAGGCTGCAGGAGTCCTGCATGAAATAGGGGTCATGACTGGTTTCTCCTCAAGGCCCAATGGCAACGTGCACACACAGCCTCTGGACCTGCAGCTCCCGAGCAGTGCAAGAGACCCCCAGGCAGCACCCTGGGGCCTCCTCGGATGAGCTGTGCTCCATAGAGGGCCTGCCTGCTGGCAATGGCCTAGGCCACCCCAGGCCCTAGAGAGGCCCGGCTGAGCCTGGGATGGGCCCTGCCCTCGCAGTGCTCAGGGAAAACCCGTGTTTGAGGCCAGGCTGCAGGCACATTCAATGTTGTGTCTGCTGCAGAGAGACTTCAGCTAGGACTTCCAGGGGGAATGTGAAGCGCTGTGGTTTTTACCTGCAATCCATGTGCCTCACTTGGGGTGCCCGGCCCATCCGTCCCACACTCCTTGGATGTGTGTTCCTCAGACAGCTGGACAGCTGGGGAAGTGGACCTCCCCCAGCAAGGGAGACCTGCCTAGAACATTGCTCTGTGTACAAAGAGGATTCGCTGTGCCTCTGGCACTGGGGAGAGACTTTCTGCACCCAGGAGACACTTGGCACACACAGCGTTTCCCCATGGAAAGTGGTGTGAAAAAGAGCACCCGCCGGGGCTGCATGGCCCTCTGCGGTAGAAGCCCTCCACGCAGCAGGCTGTCATGGACTCGGCTGCAGGCCTTTGTGGCTGGAGAGACTGCAGCTCCTCTGGAGGCTCTGGGCCAATTTTCACTCACCTTCGAGTGCAATAGGCTTGTGGGTTAAGGTGCTTGCAAAGGAAGGCAAGCAGCCTGCTCCTTTCCATTAGGAACACGTGTGGTGAGAGGCTTGGCAGCAGAGAAGAACAAAGAGGGGCAGCCAAGGAGGGGATTTGCATGCAGCTGGGTGGCCCCCAAATCTCCTGTTTCCCAAGCAGGGAATGCCTGCTGTGCCCATCAGTGCCCATTTCTAAGTGGGCACCCAGCCTCTGGATCTGCCCTTTCCCAGCCCTGAAAACACACGCAGGCCACACCCTGAGCCCTTCCAACTGTGAACTTTGCTCCCTGTGAGGGCTGAATGCCACATCTGGCTAAGGTGGGAGAAGGCCCGAGGAGGCCTTGGGGGACCTGCCAAGACATAGCAGTGCTCAGCAATGAGCACTCTGCTTTCTTTTGGCTGGACGCACATTCCAGTTTCTGCTTGAGGCCCGGAGAGGTCAGATAGGCGATCCCCGGGGGAAGGCAGAGCAGAGGGTTTTTCGGTGGAGCGTTGGCTCCCTCTGCTGGCCGTCAAGCGTGGAAGGCTAAGCCTTGCTCCAGCTGAGTTCCTGAGCAAGTTTCCAAGCAGGAGGCACTCTGGCTCCACAAGCTAGAGGACTTCCCAGTGGCTCCAGAGTGGGTGGCAAGGGCATGTGAGATGGAGGGTGCTCAGAAGCCACAGGGGAGACTTGAGTGTGGTTGGGTGCAGGTGTGCCAATATGTGTGGGTGTGTGCGCATGTGTGCGAGTGTGTTTTAGTGTGTGTGAGAGTGTGCGTGAGTGCGGGCGTGCGAGTGTGTATGGGTGTGTGCGGGTGTGTGTGTGTGTGTGTGTGCGGGCATGTGCGTGTGTGTTTTGGTGGGGGTAGGTGTGTGTGTGTGTGTGTAGGCGTGTATGTGTATCTGCGGGTGTGTGCGGGTGTGTATAGGATTGTGTGTGTGTGTGGGGTGTGTGTGGGTGTGTGCGGCTGTGTGTGAATGTGTGTGGGTGTGTGCTAGTGTCTTTGGGTGTGTGTGAGTGGGTTTGGGTGTGTGCATGCGTGTGTTAGAGTGAGTGGGACTGTGCAGGGTGTGCAGGTGTGTTCGGGTGTGTGTGGATGTGTGCAGGAGTGTGCAAGTATATGCGGGTATGTGTGGTTGTGTGCAGGTTGTGTGTGTGATTGGGTGTGTTTGGGTTTGTGTGGGTGTTTGTTAGTGTGTGCGAGAGTGTGTGGGTGTGTATGAGTCTGTGTGGGTCTGTGAGAGTGTGTGTGAGTGCAAGTGCGTGTGTGCGGGTGCTTGAGGTTGTGCGCCTGTGCGAGAGGGTGAGTGGTTGTGTGCAGGTGTGTGAGGGTGTGGGTGTGAGGGTGTGTGTGAGTGTGTGCAGGTGTGTGAGGGTGAGTGGGTGTGTGCAGGTGTGTGCGTATGTGTGCGGGTGTGTGTGAGTGTGTGTGAGTGTGTTTGTGTGTGCGAGTGTCTATGGGTGTTTGTGGGTGTGTGCGGTTGAGTGCAACTGTGTGCAGGTGTGTGCGCGTGTGTATGTGTGTGTGCAGGTGAGTGTGGGTATGTGGGTGTGTGCGGGTGTGTGCGTGTGTGTATAGGTTTCTGTGTGTGTGTGCGGGTGTGTGTGGGTGCGCTCCCCGGGTGGGCTGAATGTCATGACTGTGTTAGGGGAGAGAAGGCCCAAAGAGGCCTTCAGGGAGCTGCCATGGCATAGCAGTGCTCAGGAAAGAGCACCCTTCTTTCTTTAGGCTGGAGGCACACTCGAGTTTCTGCTTGAGGCAGAGGGACGGCAGAGAGGCCATCACTGGCTGAAGGCAAAGCAGAGAGATTTTCGGTGGAGCGATGGCTCCATCTGCTGGCTGACAAGTGTGGAAGGCGAAGCCTCGCTCCAACTGAGTTCCTGAGGAAGGTCCCAAGCAGGAGGCACTCTGGCTCCACAAGCTAGAGGGTCCTGCTTAGGACTTCCCAGTGGCTCCAGAGTGGATGGCAAGGGCATGTGGGTTGGAGGGTGCTCGGAAGCCGCAGCGGAGGCTTTGGGCACCCAGTGCTCTGTGACGAAACACGCTGCAGGCCCGAGCATCCATGAACTCCTCCAAGGTTTTGGAGCAGGAAATCTGTCCTTAGCAGAAGGCTTCTTGCAAAGGCCTGCAGGCCTTTCTGGGTGGCTAAGCTGCAGCTCCCTTGCAGGCTGCTGGTCCAGGGGCCTGTGTCCCTTGGTCTAAAGTGCTGTAGGAGGAGCTCCTAGCAAGGGGAGAGCAAGCACCTTGTTTCCCTTGAAGAGACTGGCTTGTACATGGGGAGGCCTGCCAGCAGCGAAGACAGCGCAGGCAGCATGGGGGTTTGGCAGGCAGCTAAGAGGCTGCAGGAGTCCTGCATGAAATAGGGGTCATGACTGGTTTCTCCTCAAGGCCCAATGGCAACGTGCACACACAGCCTCTGGACCTGCAGCTCCCGAGCAGTGCAAGAGACCCCCAGGCAGCACCCTGGGGCCTCCTCAGATGAGCTGTGCTCCATAGAGGGCCTGCCTGCTGGCAATGGCCTAGGCCACCCCAGGCCCTAGAGAGGCCCGGCTGAGCCTGGGATGGGCCCTGCCCGCACAGTGCTCAGGGAAAACCCGTGTTTGAGGCCAGGCTGCAGGCACATTCAATGTTGTGTCTGCTGCAGAGAGACTTCAGCTAGGACTTCCAGGGGGAATGTGAAGCGCTGTGGTTTTTACCTGCAATCCATGTGCCTCACTTGGGGTGCCCGGCCCATCCATCCCACACTCCTTGGATGTGTGTTCCTCAGACAGCTGGACAGCTGGGGAAGTGGACCTCCCCCAGCAAGGGAGACCTGCCTAGAACATTGCTCTGTGTACAAAGAGGATTCGCTGTGCCTCTGGCACTGGGGAGAGACTTTCTGCACCCAGGAGACACTTGGCACACACAGCGTTTCCCCATGGAAAGTGGTGTGAAAAAGAGCACCCGCCGGGGCTGCATGGCCCTCTGCGGTAGAAGCCCTCCATGCAGCAGGCTGTCATGGACTCGGCTGCAGGCCTTTGTGGCTGGAGAGACTGCAGCTCCTCTGGAGGCTCTGGGCCAATTTTCACTCACCTTCGAGTGCAATAGGCTTGTGGGTTAAGGTGCTTGCAAAGGAAGGCAAGCAGCCTGCTCCTTTCCATTAGGAACACGTGTGGTGAGAGGCTTGGCAGCAGAGAAGAACAAAGAGGGGCAGCCAAGGAGGGGATTTGCATGCAGCTGGGTGGCCCCCAAATCTCCTGTTTCCCAAGCAGGGAATGCCTGCTGTGCCCATCAGTGCCCATTTCTAAGTGGGCACCCAGCCTCTGGATCTGCCCTTTCCCAGCCCTGAAAACACACGCAGGCCACACCCTGAGCCCTTCCAACTGTGAACTTTGCTCCCTGTGAGGGCTGAATGCCACATCTGGCTAAGGTGGGAGAAGGCCCGAGGAGGCCTTGGGGGACCTGCCAAGACATAGCAGTGCTCAGCAATGAGCACTCTGCTTTCTTTTGGCTGGACACACATTCCAGTTTCTGCTTGAGGCCCGGAGAGGTCAGATAGGCGATCCCCGGGGGAAGGCAGAGCAGAGGGCTTTTCGGTGGAGCGTTGGCTCCCTCTGCTGGCCGTCAAGCGTGGAAGGCTAAGCCTTGCTCCAGCTGAGTTCCTGAGCAAGTTTCCAAGCAGGAGGCACTCTGACTCCACAAGCTAGAGGACTTCCCAGTGGCTCCAGAGTGGGTGGCAAGGGCATGTGAGTTGGAGGGTGCTCAGAAGCCACAGGGGAGACTTGAGTGTGGTTGGGTGCAGGTGTGCCAATATGTGTGGGTGTGTGCGCATGTGTGCGAGTGTGTTTTAGTGTGTGTGAGAGTGTGCGTGAGTGCGGGCGTGCGAGTGTGTATGGGTGTGTGCGGGTGTGTGTGTGTGTGTGCGGGCATGTGCGTGTGTGTTTTGGTGGGGGTAGGTGTGTGTGTGTGTGTAGGCGTGTATGTGTATCTGCGGGTGTGTGCGGGTGTGTATAGGATTGTGTGTGTGTGTGGGGTGTGTGTGGGTGTGTGCGGCTGTGTGTGAATGTGTGTGGGTGTGTGCTAGTGTCTTTGGGTGTGTGTGAGTGGGTTTGGGTGTGTGCATGCGTGTGTTAGAGTGAGTGGGACTGTGCAGGGTGTGCAGGTGTGTTCGGGTGTGTGTGGATGTGTGCAGGAGTGTGCAAGTATATGCGGGTATGTGTGGTTGTGTGCAGGTTGTGTGTGTGATTGGGTGTGTTTGGGTTTGTGTGGGTGTTTGTTAGTGTGTGCGAGAGTGTGTGGGTGTGTATGAGTCTGTGTGGGTCTGTGAGAGTGTGTGTGAGTGCAAGTGCGTGTGTGCGGGTGCTTGAGGTTGTGCGCCTGTGCGAGAGGGTGAGTGGTTGTGTGCAGGTGTGTGAGGGTGTGGGTGTGAGGGTGTGTGTGAGTGTGTGCAGGTGTGTGAGGGTGAGTGGGTGTGTGCAGGTGTGTGTGTATGTGTGCGGGTGTGTGTGAGTGTGTGTGAGTGTGTTTGTGTGTGCGAGTGTCTATGGGTGTTTGTGGGTGTGTGCGGTTGAGTGCAACTGTGTGCAGGTGTGTGCGCGTGTGTATGTGTGTGTGCAGGTGAGTGTGGGTATGTGGGTGTGTGCGGGTGTGTGCGTGTGTGTATAGGTTTCTGTGTGTGTGTGCGGGTGTGTGTGGGTGCACTCCCCGGGTGGGCTGAATGTCATGACTGTGTTAGGGGAGAGAAGGCCCAAAGAGGCCTTCAGGGAGCTGCCATGGCATAGCAGTGCTCAGGAAAGAGCACCCTTCTTTCTTTAGGCTGGAGGCACACTCGAGTTTCTGCTTGAGGCAGAGGGACGGCAGAGAGGCCATCACTGGCTGAAGGCAAAGCAGAGAGATTTTCGGTGGAGCGATGGCTCCATCTGCTGGCTGACAAGCGTGGAAGGCGAAGCCTCGCTCCAACTGAGTTCCTGAGGAAGGTCCCAAGCAGGAGGCACTCTGGCTCCACAAGCTAGAGGGTCCTGCTTAGGACTTCCCAGTGGCTCCAGAGTGGATGGCAAGGGCATGTGGGTTGGAGGGTGCTCGGAAGCCGCAGGGGAGGCTTTGGGCACCCAGTGCTCTGTGACGAAACACGCTGCAGGCCCGAGCATCCATGAACTCCTCCAAGGTTTTGGAGCAGGAAATCTGTCCTTAGCAGAAGGCTTCCTGCAAAGGCCTGCAGGCCTTTCTGGGTGGCTAAGCTGCAGCTCCCTTGCAGGCTGCTGGTCCAGGGGCCTGTGTCCCTTGGTCTAAAGTGCTGTAGGAGGAGCTCCTAGCAAGGGGAGAGCAAGCACCTTGTTTCCCTTGAAGAGACTGGCTTGTACATGGGGAGGCCTGCCAGCAGCAAAGACAGCGCAGGCAGCATGGGGGTTTGGCAGGCAGCTAAGAGGCTGCAGGAGTCCTGCATGAAATAGGGGTCATGACTGGTTTCTCCTCAAGGCCCAATGGCAACGTGCACACACAGCCTCTGGACCTGCAGCTCCCGAGCAGTGCAAGAGACCCCCAGGCAGCACCCTGGGGCCTCCTCGGATGAGCTGTGCTCCATAGAGGGCCTGCCTGCTGGCAATGGCCTAGGCCACCCCAGGCCCTAGAGAGGCCCGGCTGAGCCTGGGATGGGCCCTGCCCTCGCAGTGCTCAGGGAAAACCCGTGTTTGAGGCCAGGCTGCAGGCACATTCAATGTTGTGTCTGCTGCAGAGAGACTTCAGCTAGGACTTCCAGGGGGAATGTGAAGCGCTGTGGTTTTTACCTGCAATCCATGTGCCTCACTTGGGGTGCCCGGCCCATCCGTCCCACACTCCTTGGATGTGTGTTCCTCAGACAGCTGGACAGCTGGGGAAGTGGACCTCCCCCAGCAAGGGAGACCTGCCTAGAACATTGCTCTGTGTACAAAGAGGATTCGCTGTGCCTCTGGCACTGGGGAGAGACTTTCTGCACCCAGGAGACACTTGGCACACACAGCGTTTCCCCATGGAAAGTGGTGTGAAAAAGAGCACCCGCCGGGGCTGCATGGCCCTCTGCGGTAGAAGCCCTCCACGCAGCAGGCTGTCATGGACTCGGCTGCAGGCCTTTGTGGCTGGAGAGACTGCAGCTCCTCTGGAGGCTCTGGGCCAATTTTCACTCACCTTCGAGTGCAATAGGCTTGTGGGTTAAGGTGCTTGCAAAGGAAGGCAAGCAGCCTGCTCCTTTCCATTAGGAACACGTGTGGTGAGAGGCTTGGCAGCAGAGAAGAACAAAGAGGGGCAGCCAAGGAGGGGATTTGCATGCAGCTGGGTGGCCCCCAAATCTCCTGTTTCCCAAGCAGGGAATGCCTGCTGTGCCCATCAGTGCCCATTTCTAAGTGGGCACCCAGCCTCTGGATCTGCCCTTTCCCAGCCCTGAAAACACACGCAGGCCACACCCTGAGCCCTTCCAACTGTGAACTTTGCTCCCTGTGAGGGCTGAATGCCACATCTGGCTAAGGTGGGAGAAGGCCCGAGGAGGCCTTGGGGGACCTGCCAAGACATAGCAGTGCTCAGCAATGAGCACTCTGCTTTCTTTTGGCTGGACGCACATTCCAGTTTCTGCTTGAGGCCCGGAGAGGTCAGATAGGCGATCCCCGGGGGAAGGCAGAGCAGAGGGTTTTTCGGTGGAGCGTTGGCTCCCTCTGCTGGCCGTCAAGCGTGGAAGGCTAAGCCTTGCTCCAGCTGAGTTCCTGAGCAAGTTTCCAAGCAGGAGGCACTCTGGCTCCACAAGCTAGAGGACTTCCCAGTGGCTCCAGAGTGGGTGGCAAGGGCATGTGAGATGGAGGGTGCTCAGAAGCCACAGGGGAGACTTGAGTGTGGTTGGGTGCAGGTGTGCCAATATGTGTGGGTGTGTGCGCATGTGTGCGAGTGTGTTTTAGTGTGTGTGAGAGTGTGCGTGAGTGCGGGCGTGCGAGTGTGTATGGGTGTGTGCGGGTGTGTGTGTGTGTGTGTGTGCGGGCATGTGCGTGTGTGTTTTGGTGGGGGTAGGTGTGTGTGTGTGTGTGTAGGCGTGTATGTGTATCTGCGGGTGTGTGCGGGTGTGTATAGGATTGTGTGTGTGTGTGGGGTGTGTGTGGGTGTGTGCGGCTGTGTGTGAATGTGTGTGGGTGTGTGCTAGTGTCTTTGGGTGTGTGTGAGTGGGTTTGGGTGTGTGCATGCGTGTGTTAGAGTGAGTGGGACTGTGCAGGGTGTGCAGGTGTGTTCGGGTGTGTGTGGATGTGTGCAGGAGTGTGCAAGTATATGCGGGTATGTGTGGTTGTGTGCAGGTTGTGTGTGTGATTGGGTGTGTTTGGGTTTGTGTGGGTGTTTGTTAGTGTGTGCGAGAGTGTGTGGGTGTGTATGAGTCTGTGTGGGTCTGTGAGAGTGTGTGTGAGTGCAAGTGCGTGTGTGCGGGTGCTTGAGGTTGTGCGCCTGTGCGAGAGGGTGAGTGGTTGTGTGCAGGTGTGTGAGGGTGTGGGTGTGAGGGTGTGTGTGAGTGTGTGCAGGTGTGTGAGGGTGAGTGGGTGTGTGCAGGTGTGTGCGTATGTGTGCGGGTGTGTGTGAGTGTGTGTGAGTGTGTTTGTGTGTGCGAGTGTCTATGGGTGTTTGTGGGTGTGTGCGGTTGAGTGCAACTGTGTGCAGGTGTGTGCGCGTGTGTATGTGTGTGTGCAGGTGAGTGTGGGTATGTGGGTGTGTGCGGGTGTGTGCGTGTGTGTATAGGTTTCTGTGTGTGTGTGCGGGTGTGTGTGGGTGCGCTCCCCGGGTGGGCTGAATGTCATGACTGTGTTAGGGGAGAGAAGGCCCAAAGAGGCCTTCAGGGAGCTGCCATGGCATAGCAGTGCTCAGGAAAGAGCACCCTTCTTTCTTTAGGCTGGAGGCACACTCGAGTTTCTGCTTGAGGCAGAGGGACGGCAGAGAGGCCATCACTGGCTGAAGGCAAAGCAGAGAGATTTTCGGTGGAGCGATGGCTCCATCTGCTGGCTGACAAGCGTGGAAGGCGAAGCCTCGCTCCAACTGAGTTCCTGAGGAAGGTCCCAAGCAGGAGGCACTCTGGCTCCACAAGCTAGAGGGTCCTGCTTAGGACTTCCCAGTGGCTCCAGAGTGGATGGCAAGGGCATGTGGGTTGGAGGGTGCTCGGAAGCCGCAGCGGAGGCTTTGGGCACCCAGTGCTCTGTGACGAAACACGCTGCAGGCCCGAGCATCCATGAACTCCTCCAAGGTTTTGGAGCAGGAAATCTGTCCTTAGCAGAAGGCTTCCTGCAAAGGCCTGCAGGCCTTTCTGGGTGGCTAAGCTGCAGCTCCCTTGCAGGCTGCTGGTCCAGGGGCCTGTGTCCCTTGGTCTAAAGTGCTGTAGGAGGAGCTCCTAGCAAGGGGAGAGCAAGCACCTTGTTTCCCTTGAAGAGACTGGCTTGTACATGGGGAGGCCTGCCAGCAGCAAAGACAGCGCAGGCAGCATGGGGGTTTGGCAGGCAGCTAAGAGGCTGCAGGAGTCCTGCATGAAATAGGGGTCATGACTGGTTTCTCCTCAAGGCCCAATGGCAACGTGCACACACAGCCTCTGGACCTGCAGCTCCCGAGCAGTGCAAGAGACCCCCAGGCAGCACCCTGGGGCCTCCTCGGATGAGCTGTGCTCCATAGAGGGCCTGCCTGCTGGCAATGGCCTAGGCCACCCCAGGCCCTAGAGAGGCCCGGCTGAGCCTGGGATGGGCCCTGCCCTCGCAGTGCTCAGGGAAAACCCGTGTTTGAGGCCAGGCTGCAGGCACATTCAATGTTGTGTCTGCTGCAGAGAGACTTCAGCTAGGACTTCCAGGGGGAATGTGAAGCGCTGTGGTTTTTACCTGCAATCCATGTGCCTCACTTGGGGTGCCCGGCCCATCCGTCCCACACTCCTTGGATGTGTGTTCCTCAGACAGCTGGACAGCTGGGGAAGTGGACCTCCCCCAGCAAGGGAGACCTGCCTAGAACATTGCTCTGTGTACAAAGAGGATTCGCTGTGCCTCTGGCACTGGGGAGAGACTTTCTGCACCCAGGAGACACTTGGCACACACAGCGTTTCCCCATGGAAAGTGGTGTGAAAAAGAGCACCCGCCGGGGCTGCATGGCCCTCTGCGGTAGAAGCCCTCCACGCAGCAGGCTGTCATGGACTCGGCTGCAGGCCTTTGTGGCTGGAGAGACTGCAGCTCCTCTGGAGGCTCTGGGCCAATTTTCACTCACCTTCGAGTGCAATAGGCTTGTGGGTTAAGGTGCTTGCAAAGGAAGGCAAGCAGCCTGCTCCTTTCCATTAGGAACACGTGTGGTGAGAGGCTTGGCAGCAGAGAAGAACAAAGAGGGGCAGCCAAGGAGGGGATTTGCATGCAGCTGGGTGGCCCCCAAATCTCCTGTTTCCCAAGCAGGGAATGCCTGCTGTGCCCATCAGTGCCCATTTCTAAGTGGGCACCCAGCCTCTGGATCTGCCCTTTCCCAGCCCTGAAAACACACGCAGGCCACACCCTGAGCCCTTCCAACTGTGAACTTTGCTCCCTGTGAGGGCTGAATGCCACATCTGGCTAAGGTGGGAGAAGGCCCGAGGAGGCCTTGGGGGACCTGCCAAGACATAGCAGTGCTCAGCAATGAGCACTCTGCTTTCTTTTGGCTGGACGCACATTCCAGTTTCTGCTTGAGGCCCGGAGAGGTCAGATAGGCGATCCCCGGGGGAAGGCAGAGCAGAGGGTTTTTCGGTGGAGCGTTGGCTCCCTCTGCTGGCCGTCAAGCGTGGAAGGCTAAGCCTTGCTCCAGCTGAGTTCCTGAGCAAGTTTCCAAGCAGGAGGCACTCTGGCTCCACAAGCTAGAGGACTTCCCAGTGGCTCCAGAGTGGGTGGCAAGGGCATGTGAGATGGAGGGTGCTCAGAAGCCACAGGGGAGACTTGAGTGTGGTTGGGTGCAGGTGTGCCAATATGTGTGGGTGTGTGCGCATGTGTGCGAGTGTGTTTTAGTGTGTGTGAGAGTGTGCGTGAGTGCGGGCGTGCGAGTGTGTATGGGTGTGTGCGGGTGTGTGTGTGTGTGTGTGTGCGGGCATGTGCGTGTGTGTTTTGGTGGGGGTAGGTGTGTGTGTGTGTGTGTAGGCGTGTATGTGTATCTGCGGGTGTGTGCGGGTGTGTATAGGATTGTGTGTGTGTGTGGGGTGTGTGTGGGTGTGTGCGGCTGTGTGTGAATGTGTGTGGGTGTGTGCTAGTGTCTTTGGGTGTGTGTGAGTGGGTTTGGGTGTGTGCATGCGTGTGTTAGAGTGAGTGGGACTGTGCAGGGTGTGCAGGTGTGTTCGGGTGTGTGTGGATGTGTGCAGGAGTGTGCAAGTATATGCGGGTATGTGTGGTTGTGTGCAGGTTGTGTGTGTGATTGGGTGTGTTTGGGTTTGTGTGGGTGTTTGTTAGTGTGTGCGAGAGTGTGTGGGTGTGTATGAGTCTGTGTGGGTCTGTGAGAGTGTGTGTGAGTGCAAGTGCGTGTGTGCGGGTGCTTGAGGTTGTGCGCCTGTGCGAGAGGGTGAGTGGTTGTGTGCAGGTGTGTGAGGGTGTGGGTGTGAGGGTGTGTGTGAGTGTGTGCAGGTGTGTGAGGGTGAGTGGGTGTGTGCAGGTGTGTGCGTATGTGTGCGGGTGTGTGTGAGTGTGTGTGAGTGTGTTTGTGTGTGCGAGTGTCTATGGGTGTTTGTGGGTGTGTGCGGTTGAGTGCAACTGTGTGCAGGTGTGTGCGCGTGTGTATGTGTGTGTGCAGGTGAGTGTGGGTATGTGGGTGTGTGCGGGTGTGTGCGTGTGTGTATAGGTTTCTGTGTGTGTGTGCGGGTGTGTGTGGGTGCGCTCCCCGGGTGGGCTGAATGTCATGACTGTGTTAGGGGAGAGAAGGCCCAAAGAGGCCTTCAGGGAGCTGCCATGGCATAGCAGTGCTCAGGAAAGAGCACCCTTCTTTCTTTAGGCTGGAGGCACACTCGAGTTTCTGCTTGAGGCAGAGGGACGGCAGAGAGGCCATCACTGGCTGAAGGCAAAGCAGAGAGATTTTCGGTGGAGCGATGGCTCCATCTGCTGGCTGACAAGTGTGGAAGGCGAAGCCTCGCTCCAACTGAGTTCCTGAGGAAGGTCCCAAGCAGGAGGCACTCTGGCTCCACAAGCTAGAGGGTCCTGCTTAGGACTTCCCAGTGGCTCCAGAGTGGATGGCAAGGGCATGTGGGTTGGAGGGTGCTCGGAAGCCGCAGCGGAGGCTTTGGGCACCCAGTGCTCTGTGACGAAACACGCTGCAGGCCCGAGCATCCATGAACTCCTCCAAGGTTTTGGAGCAGGAAATCTGTCCTTAGCAGAAGGCTTCTTGCAAAGGCCTGCAGGCCTTTCTGGGTGGCTAAGCTGCAGCTCCCTTGCAGGCTGCTGGTCCAGGGGCCTGTGTCCCTTGGTCTAAAGTGCTGTAGGAGGAGCTCCTAGCAAGGGGAGAGCAAGCACCTTGTTTCCCTTGAAGAGACTGGCTTGTACATGGGGAGGCCTGCCAGCAGCGAAGACAGCGCAGGCAGCATGGGGGTTTGGCAGGCAGCTAAGAGGCTGCAGGAGTCCTGCATGAAATAGGGGTCATGACTGGTTTCTCCTCAAGGCCCAATGGCAACGTGCACACACAGCCTCTGGACCTGCAGCTCCCGAGCAGTGCAAGAGACCCCCAGGCAGCACCCTGGGGCCTCCTCAGATGAGCTGTGCTCCATAGAGGGCCTGCCTGCTGGCAATGGCCTAGGCCACCCCAGGCCCTAGAGAGGCCCGGCTGAGCCTGGGATGGGCCCTGCCCGCACAGTGCTCAGGGAAAACCCGTGTTTGAGGCCAGGCTGCAGGCACATTCAATGTTGTGTCTGCTGCAGAGAGACTTCAGCTAGGACTTCCAGGGGGAATGTGAAGCGCTGTGGTTTTTACCTGCAATCCATGTGCCTCACTTGGGGTGCCCGGCCCATCCATCCCACACTCCTTGGATGTGTGTTCCTCAGACAGCTGGACAGCTGGGGAAGTGGACCTCCCCCAGCAAGGGAGACCTGCCTAGAACATTGCTCTGTATACAAAGAGGATTCGCTGTGCCTCTGGCACTGGGGAGAGACTTTCTGCACCCAGGAGACACTTGGCACACACAGCGTTTCCCCATGGAAAGTGGTGTGAAAAAGAGCACCCGCCGGGGCTGCATGGCCCTCTGCGGTAGAAGCCCTCCATGCAGCAGGCTGTCATGGACTCGGCTGCAGGCCTTTGTGGCTGGAGAGACTGCAGCTCCTCTGGAGGCTCTGGGCCAATTTTCACTCACCTTCGAGTGCAATAGGCTTGTGGGTTAAGGTGCTTGCAAAGGAAGGCAAGCAGCCTGCTCCTTTCCATTAGGAACACGTGTGGTGAGAGGCTTGGCAGCAGAGAAGAACAAAGAGGGGCAGCCAAGGAGGGGATTTGCATGCAGCTGGGTGGCCCCCAAATCTCCTGTTTCCCAAGCAGGGAATGCCTGCTGTGCCCATCAGTGCCCATTTCTAAGTGGGCACCCAGCCTCTGGATCTGCCCTTTCCCAGCCCTGAAAACACACGCAGGCCACACCCTGAGCCCTTCCAACTGTGAACTTTGCTCCCTGTGAGGGCTGAATGCCACATCTGGCTAAGGTGGGAGAAGGCCCGAGGAGGCCTTGGGGGACCTGCCAAGACATAGCAGTGCTCAGCAATGAGCACTCTGCTTTCTTTTGGCTGGACGCACATTCCAGTTTCTGCTTGAGGCCCGGAGAGGTCAGATAGGCGATCCCCGGGGGAAGGCAGAGCAGAGGGCTTTTCGGTGGAGCGTTGGCTCCCTCTGCTGGCCGTCAAGCGTGGAAGGCTAAGCCTTGCTCCAGCTGAGTTCCTGAGCAAGTTTCCAAGCAGGAGGCACTCTGGCTCCACAAGCTAGAGGACTTCCCAGTGGCTCCAGAGTGGGTGGCAAGGGCATGTGAGTTGGAGGGTGCTCAGAAGCCACAGGGGAGACTTGAGTGTGGTTGGGTGCAGGTGTGCCAATATGTGTGGGTGTGTGCGCATGTGTGCGAGTGTGTTTTAGTGTGTGTGAGAGTGTGCGTGAGTGCGGGCGTGCGAGTGTGTATGGGTGTGTGCGGGTGTGTGTGTGTGTGCGGGCATGTGCGTGTGTGTTTTGGTGGGGGTAGGTGTGTGTGTGTGTGTAGGCGTGTATGTGTATCTGCGGGTGTGTGCGGGTGTGTATAGGATTGTGTGTGTGTGTGGGGTGTGTGTGGGTGTGTGCGGCTGTGTGTGAATGTGTGTGGGTGTGTGCTAGTGTCTTTGGGTGTGTGTGAGTGGGTTTGGGTGTGTGCATGCGTGTGTTAGAGTGAGTGGGACTGTGCAGGGTGTGCAGGTGTGTTCGGGTGTGTGTGGATGTGTGCAGGAGTGTGCAAGTATATGCGGGTATGTGTGGTTGTGTGCAGGTTGTGTGTGTGATTGGGTGTGTTTGGGTTTGTGTGGGTGTTTGTTAGTGTGTGCGAGAGTGTGTGGGTGTGTATGAGTCTGTGTGGGTCTGTGAGAGTGTGTGTGAGTGCAAGTGCGTGTGTGCGGGTGCTTGAGGTTGTGCGCCTGTGCGAGAGGGTGAGTGGTTGTGTGCAGGTGTGTGAGGGTGTGGGTGTGAGGGTGTGTGTGAGTGTGTGCAGGTGTGTGAGGGTGAGTGGGTGTGTGCAGGTGTGTGCGTATGTGTGCGGGTGTGTGTGAGTGTGTGTGAGTGTGTTTGTGTGTGCGAGTGTCTATGGGTGTTTGTGGGTGTGTGCGGTTGAGTGCAACTGTGTGCAGGTGTGTGCGCGTGTGTATGTGTGTGTGCAGGTGAGTGTGGGTATGTGGGTGTGTGTGGGTGTGTGCGTGTGTGTATAGGTTTCTGTGTGTGTGTGCGGGTGTGTGTGGGTGCGCTCCCCGGGTGGGCTGAATGTCATGACTGTGTTAGGGGAGAGAAGGCCCAAAGAGGCCTTCAGGGAGCTGCCATGGCATAGCAGTGCTCAGGAAAGAGCACCCTTCTTTCTTTAGGCTGGAGGCACACTCGAGTTTCTGCTTGAGGCAGAGGGACGGCAGAGAGGCCATCACTGGCTGAAGGCAAAGCAGAGAGATTTTCGGTGGAGCGATGGCTCCATCTGCTGGCTGACAAGCGTGGAAGGCGAAGCCTCGCTCCAACTGAGTTCCTGAGGAAGGTCCCAAGCAGGAGGCACTCTGGCTCCACAAGCTAGAGGGTCCTGCTTAGGACTTCCCAGTGGCTCCAGAGTGGATGGCAAGGGCATGTGGGTTGGAGGGTGCTCGGAAGCCGCAGGGGAGGCTTTGGGCACCCAGTGCTCTGTGACGAAACACGCTGCAGGCCCGAGCATCCATGAACTCCTCCAAGGTTTTGGAGCAGGAAATCTGTCCTTAGCAGAAGGCTTCCTGCAAAGGCCTGCAGGCCTTTCTGGGTGGCTAAGCTGCAGCTCCCTTGCAGGCTGCTGGTCCAGGGGCCTGTGTCCCTTGGTCTAAAGTGCTGTAGGAGGAGCTCCTAGCAAGGGGAGAGCAAGCACCTTGTTTCCCTTGAAGAGACTGGCTTGTACATGGGGAGGCCTGCCAGCAGCAAAGACAGCGCAGGCAGCATGGGGGTTTGGCAGGCAGCTAAGAGGCTGCAGGAGTCCTGCATGAAATAGGGGTCATGACTGGTTTCTCCTCAAGGCCCAATGGCAACGTGCACACACAGCCTCTGGACCTGCAGCTCCCGAGCAGTGCAAGAGACCCCCAGGCAGCACCCTGGGGCCTCCTCGGATGAGCTGTGCTCCATAGAGGGCCTGCCTGCTGGCAATGGCCTAGGCCACCCCAGGCCCTAGAGAGGCCCGGCTGAGCCTGGGATGGGCCCTGCCCTCGCAGTGCTCAGGGAAAACCCGTGTTTGAGGCCAGGCTGCAGGCACATTCAATGTTGTGTCTGCTGCAGAGAGACTTCAGCTAGGACTTCCAGGGGGAATGTGAAGCGCTGTGGTTTTTACCTGCAATCCATGTGCCTCACTTGGGGTGCCCGGCCCATCCGTCCCACACTCCTTGGATGTGTGTTCCTCAGACAGCTGGACAGCTGGGGAAGTGGACCTCCCCCAGCAAGGGAGACCTGCCTAGAACATTGCTCTGTGTACAAAGAGGATTCGCTGTGCCTCTGGCACTGGGGAGAGACTTTCTGCACCCAGGAGACACTTGGCACACACAGCGTTTCCCCATGGAAAGTGGTGTGAAAAAGAGCACCCGCCGGGGCTGCATGGCCCTCTGCGGTAGAAGCCCTCCACGCAGCAGGCTGTCATGGACTCGGCTGCAGGCCTTTGTGGCTGGAGAGACTGCAGCTCCTCTGGAGGCTCTGGGCCAATTTTCACTCACCTTCGAGTGCAATAGGCTTGTGGGTTAAGGTGCTTGCAAAGGAAGGCAAGCAGCCTGCTCCTTTCCATTAGGAACACGTGTGGTGAGAGGCTTGGCAGCAGAGAAGAACAAAGAGGGGCAGCCAAGGAGGGGATTTGCATGCAGCTGGGTGGCCCCCAAATCTCCTGTTTCCCAAGCAGGGAATGCCTGCTGTGCCCATCAGTGCCCATTTCTAAGTGGGCACCCAGCCTCTGGATCTGCCCTTTCCCAGCCCTGAAAACACACGCAGGCCACACCCTGAGCCCTTCCAACTGTGAACTTTGCTCCCTGTGAGGGCTGAATGCCACATCTGGCTAAGGTGGGAGAAGGCCCGAGGAGGCCTTGGGGGACCTGCCAAGACATAGCAGTGCTCAGCAATGAGCACTCTGCTTTCTTTTGGCTGGACGCACATTCCAGTTTCTGCTTGAGGCCCGGAGAGGTCAGATAGGCGATCCCCGGGGGAAGGCAGAGCAGAGGGTTTTTCGGTGGAGCGTTGGCTCCCTCTGCTGGCCGTCAAGCGTGGAAGGCTAAGCCTTGCTCCAGCTGAGTTCCTGAGCAAGTTTCCAAGCAGGAGGCACTCTGGCTCCACAAGCTAGAGGACTTCCCAGTGGCTCCAGAGTGGGTGGCAAGGGCATGTGAGATGGAGGGTGCTCAGAAGCCACAGGGGAGACTTGAGTGTGGTTGGGTGCAGGTGTGCCAATATGTGTGGGTGTGTGCGCATGTGTGCGAGTGTGTTTTAGTGTGTGTGAGAGTGTGCGTGAGTGCGGGCGTGCGAGTGTGTATGGGTGTGTGCGGGTGTGTGTGTGTGTGTGTGTGCGGGCATGTGCGTGTGTGTTTTGGTGGGGGTAGGTGTGTGTGTGTGTGTGTAGGCGTGTATGTGTATCTGCGGGTGTGTGCGGGTGTGTATAGGATTGTGTGTGTGTGTGGGGTGTGTGTGGGTGTGTGCGGCTGTGTGTGAATGTGTGTGGGTGTGTGCTAGTGTCTTTGGGTGTGTGTGAGTGGGTTTGGGTGTGTGCATGCGTGTGTTAGAGTGAGTGGGACTGTGCAGGGTGTGCAGGTGTGTTCGGGTGTGTGTGGATGTGTGCAGGAGTGTGCAAGTATATGCGGGTATGTGTGGTTGTGTGCAGGTTGTGTGTGTGATTGGGTGTGTTTGGGTTTGTGTGGGTGTTTGTTAGTGTGTGCGAGAGTGTGTGGGTGTGTATGAGTCTGTGTGGGTCTGTGAGAGTGTGTGTGAGTGCAAGTGCATGTGTGCGGGTGCTTGAGGTTGTGCGCCTGTGCGAGAGGGTGAGTGGTTGTGTGCAGGTGTGTGAGGGTGTGGGTGTGAGGGTGTGTGTGAGTGTGTGCAGGTGTGTGAGGGTGAGTGGGTGTGTGCAGGTGTGTGCGTATGTGTGCGGGTGTGTGTGAGTGTGTGTGAGTGTGTTTGTGTGTGCGAGTGTCTATGGGTGTTTGTGGGTGTGTGCGGTTGAGTGCAACTGTGTGCAGGTGTGTGCGCGTGTGTATGTGTGTGTGCAGGTGAGTGTGGGTATGTGGGTGTGTGCGGGTGTGTGCGTGTGTGTATAGGTTTCTGTGTGTGTGTGCGGGTGTGTGTGGGTGCGCTCCCCGGGTGGGCTGAATGTCATGACTGTGTTAGGGGAGAGAAGGCCCAAAGAGGCCTTCAGGGAGCTGCCATGGCATAGCAGTGCTCAGGAAAGAGCACCCTTCTTTCTTTAGGCTGGAGGCACACTCGAGTTTCTGCTTGAGGCAGAGGGACGGCAGAGAGGCCATCACTGGCTGAAGGCAAAGCAGAGAGATTTTCGGTGGAGCGATGGCTCCATCTGCTGGCTGACAAGTGTGGAAGGCGAAGCCTCGCTCCAACTGAGTTCCTGAGGAAGGTCCCAAGCAGGAGGCACTCTGGCTCCACAAGCTAGAGGGTCCTGCTTAGGACTTCCCAGTGGCTCCAGAGTGGATGGCAAGGGCATGTGGGTTGGAGGGTGCTCGGAAGCCGCAGCGGAGGCTTTGGGCACCCAGTGCTCTGTGACGAAACACGCTGCAGGCCCGAGCATCCATGAACTCCTCCAAGGTTTTGGAGCAGGAAATCTGTCCTTAGCAGAAGGCTTCTTGCAAAGGCCTGCAGGCCTTTCTGGGTGGCTAAGCTGCAGCTCCCTTGCAGGCTGCTGGTCCAGGGGCCTGTGTCCCTTGGTCTAAAGTGCTGTAGGAGGAGCTCCTAGCAAGGGGAGAGCAAGCACCTTGTTTCCCTTGAAGAGACTGGCTTGTACATGGGGAGGCCTGCCAGCAGCGAAGACAGCGCAGGCAGCATGGGGGTTTGGCAGGCAGCTAAGAGGCTGCAGGAGTCCTGCATGAAATAGGGGTCATGACTGGTTTCTCCTCAAGGCCCAATGGCAACGTGCACACACAGCCTCTGGACCTGCAGCTCCCGAGCAGTGCAAGAGACCCCCAGGCAGCACCCTGGGGCCTCCTCAGATGAGCTGTGCTCCATAGAGGGCCTGCCTGCTGGCAATGGCCTAGGCCACCCCAGGCCCTAGAGAGGCCCGGCTGAGCCTGGGATGGGCCCTGCCCGCACAGTGCTCAGGGAAAACCCGTGTTTGAGGCCAGGCTGCAGGCACATTCAATGTTGTGTCTGCTGCAGAGAGACTTCAGCTAGGACTTCCAGGGGGAATGTGAAGCGCTGTGGTTTTTACCTGCAATCCATGTGCCTCACTTGGGGTGCCCGGCCCATCCATCCCACACTCCTTGGATGTGTGTTCCTCAGACAGCTGGACAGCTGGGGAAGTGGACCTCCCCCAGCAAGGGAGACCTGCCTAGAACATTGCTTTGTATACAAAGAGGATTCGCTGTGCCTCTGGCACTGGGGAGAGACTTTCTGCACCCAGGAGACACTTGGCACACACAGCGTTTCCCCATGGAAAGTGGTGTGAAAAAGAGCACCCGCCGGGGCTGCATGGCCCTCTGCGGTAGAAGCCCTCCATGCAGCAGGCTGTCATGGACTCGGCTGCAGGCCTTTGTGGCTGGAGAGACTGCAGCTCCTCTGGAGGCTCTGGGCCAATTTTCACTCACCTTCGAGTGCAATAGGCTTGTGGGTTAAGGTGCTTGCAAAGGAAGGCAAGCAGCCTGCTCCTTTCCATTAGGAACACGTGTGGTGAGAGGCTTGGCAGCAGAGAAGAACAAAGAGGGGCAGCCAAGGAGGGGATTTGCATGCAGCTGGGTGGCCCCCAAATCTCCTGTTTCCCAAGCAGGGAATGCCTGCTGTGCCCATCAGTGCCCATTTCTAAGTGGGCACCCAGCCTCTGGATCTGCCCTTTCCCAGCCCTGAAAACACACGCAGGCCACACCCTGAGCCCTTCCAACTGTGAACTTTGCTCCCTGTGAGGGCTGAATGCCACATCTGGCTAAGGTGGGAGAAGGCCCGAGGAGGCCTTGGGGGACCTGCCAAGACATAGCAGTGCTCAGCAATGAGCACTCTGCTTTCTTTTGGCTGGACGCACATTCCAGTTTCTGCTTGAGGCCCGGAGAGGTCAGATAGGCGATCCCCGGGGGAAGGCAGAGCAGAGGGCTTTTCGGTGGAGCGTTGGCTCCCTCTGCTGGCCGTCAAGCGTGGAAGGCTAAGCCTTGCTCCAGCTGAGTTCCTGAGCAAGTTTCCAAGCAGGAGGCACTCTGGCTCCACAAGCTAGAGGACTTCCCAGTGGCTCCAGAGTGGGTGGCAAGGGCATGTGAGTTGGAGGGTGCTCAGAAGCCACAGGGGAGACTTGAGTGTGGTTGGGTGCAGGTGTGCCAATATGTGTGGGTGTGTGCGCATGTGTGCGAGTGTGTTTTAGTGTGTGTGAGAGTGTGCGTGAGTGCGGGCGTGCGAGTGTGTATGGGTGTGTGCGGGTGTGTGTGTGTGTGCGGGCATGTGCGTGTGTGTTTTGGTGGGGGTAGGTGTGTGTGTGTGTGTAGGCGTGTATGTGTATCTGCGGGTGTGTGCGGGTGTGTATAGGATTGTGTGTGTGTGTGGGGTGTGTGTGGGTGTGTGCGGCTGTGTGTGAATGTGTGTGGGTGTGTGCTAGTGTCTTTGGGTGTGTGTGAGTGGGTTTGGGTGTGTGCATGCGTGTGTTAGAGTGAGTGGGACTGTGCAGGGTGTGCAGGTGTGTTCGGGTGTGTGTGGATGTGTGCAGGAGTGTGCAAGTATATGCGGGTATGTGTGGTTGTGTGCAGGTTGTGTGTGTGATTGGGTGTGTTTGGGTTTGTGTGGGTGTTTGTTAGTGTGTGCGAGAGTGTGTGGGTGTGTATGAGTCTGTGTGGGTCTGTGAGAGTGTGTGTGAGTGCAAGTGCGTGTGTGCGGGTGCTTGAGGTTGTGCGCCTGTGCGAGAGGGTGAGTGGTTGTGTGCAGGTGTGTGAGGGTGTGGGTGTGAGGGTGTGTGTGAGTGTGTGCAGGTGTGTGAGGGTGAGTGGGTGTGTGCAGGTGTGTGCGTATGTGTGCGGGTGTGTGTGAGTGTGTGTGAGTGTGTTTGTGTGTGCGAGTGTCTATGGGTGTTTGTGGGTGTGTGCGGTTGAGTGCAACTGTGTGCAGGTGTGTGCGCGTGTGTATGTGTGTGTGCAGGTGAGTGTGGGTATGTGGGTGTGTGTGGGTGTGTGCGTGTGTGTATAGGTTTCTGTGTGTGTGTGCGGGTGTGTGTGGGTGCGCTCCCCGGGTGGGCTGAATGTCATGACTGTGTTAGGGGAGAGAAGGCCCAAAGAGGCCTTCAGGGAGCTGCCATGGCATAGCAGTGCTCAGGAAAGAGCACCCTTCTTTCTTTAGGCTGGAGGCACACTCGAGTTTCTGCTTGAGGCAGAGGGATGGCAGAGAGGCCATCACTGGCTGAAGGCAAAGCAGAGAGATTTTCGGTGGAGCGATGGCTCCATCTGCTGGCTGACAAGCGTGGAAGGCGAAGCCTCGCTCCAACTGAGTTCCTGAGGAAGGTCCCAAGCAGGAGGCACTCTGGCTCCACAAGCTAGAGGGTCCTGCTTAGGACTTCCCAGTGGCTCCAGAGTGGATGGCAAGGGCATGTGGGTTGGAGGGTGCTCGGAAGCCGCAGGGGAGGCTTTGGGCACCCAGTGCTCTGTGACGAAACACGCTGCAGGCCCGAGCATCCATGAACTCCTCCAAGGTTTTGGAGCAGGAAATCTGTCCTTAGCAGAAGGCTTCTTGCAAAGGCCTGCAGGCCTTTCTGGGTGGCTAAGCTGCAGCTCCCTTGCAGGCTGCTGGTCCAGGGGCCTGTGTCCCTTGGTCTAAAGTGCTGTAGGAGGAGCTCCTAGCAAGGGGAGAGCAAGCACCTTGTTTCCCTTGAAGAGACTGGCTTGTACATGGGGAGGCCTGCCAGCAGCAAAGACAGCGCAGGCAGCATGGGGGTTTGGCAGGCAGCTAAGAGGCTGCAGGAGTCCTGCATGAAATAGGGGTCATGACTGGTTTCTCCTCAAGGCCCAATGGCAACGTGCACACACAGCCTCTGGACCTGCAGCTCCCAAGCAGTGCAAGAGACCCCCAGGCAGCACCCTGGGGCCTCCTCAGATGAGCTGTGCTCCATAGAGGGCCTGCCTGCTGGCAATGGCCTAGGCCACCCCAGGCCCTAGAGAGGCCCGGCTGAGCCTGGGATGGGCCCTGCCCGCGCAGTGCTCAGGGAAAACCCCTGTTTGAGGCCAGGCTGCAGGCACATTCAATGTTGTGTCTGCTGCAGAGAGACTTCAGCTAGGACTTCCAGGGGGAATGTGAAGCGCTGTGGTTTTTACCTGCAATCCATGTGCCTCACTTGGGGTGCCCGGCCCATCCATCCCACACTCCTTGGATGTGTGTTCCTCAGACAGCTGGACAGCTGGGGAAGTGGACCTCCCCCAGCAAGGGAGACCTGCCTAGAACATTGCTCTGTGTACAAAGAGGATTCGCTGTGCCTCTGGCACTGGGGAGAGACTTTCTGCACCCAGGAGACACTTGGCACACACAGCGTTTCCCCATGGAAAGTGGTGTGAAAAAGAGCACCCGCCGGGGCTGCATGGCCCTCTGCGGTAGAAGCCCTCCATGCAGCAGGCTGTCATGGACTCGGCTGCAGGCCTTTGTGGCTGGAGAGACTGCAGCTCCTCTGGAGGCTCTGGGCCAATTTTCACTCACCTTCGAGTGCAATAGGCTTGTGGGTTAAGGTGCTTGCAAAGGAAGGCAAGCAGCCTGCTCCTTTCCATTAGGAACACGTGTGGTGAGAGGCTTGGCAGCAGAGAAGAACAAAGAGGGGCAGCCAAGGAGGGGATTTGCATGCAGCTGGGTGGCCCCCAAATCTCCTGTTTCCCAAGCAGGGAATGCCTGCTGTGCCCATCAGTGCCCATTTCTAAGTGGGCACCCAGCCTCTGGATCTGCCCTTTCCCAGCCCTGAAAACACACGCAGGCCACACCCTGAGCCCTTCCAACTGTGAACTTTGCTCCCTGTGAGGGCTGAATGCCACATCTGGCTAAGGTGGGAGAAGGCCCGAGGAGGCCTTGGGGGACCTGCCAAGACATAGCAGTGCTCAGCAATGAGCACTCTGCTTTCTTTTGGCTGGACGCACATTCCAGTTTCTGCTTGAGGCCCGGAGAGGTCAGATAGGCGATCCCCGGGGGAAGGCAGAGCAGAGGGCTTTTCGGTGGAGCGTTGGCTCCCTCTGCTGGCCGTCAAGCGTGGAAGGCTAAGCCTTGCTCCAGCTGAGTTCCTGAGCAAGTTTCCAAGCAGGAGGCACTCTGGCTCCACAAGCTAGAGGACTTCCCAGTGGCTCCAGAGTGGGTGGCAAGGGCATGTGAGTTGGAGGGTGCTCAGAAGCCACAGGGGAGACTTGAGTGTGGTTGGGTGCAGGTGTGCCAATATGTGTGGGTGTGTGCGCATGTGTGCGAGTGTGTTTTAGTGTGTGTGAGAGTGTGCGTGAGTGCGGGCGTGCGAGTGTGTATGGGTGTGTGCGGGTGTGTGTGTGTGTGTGCGGGCATGTGCGTGTGTGTTTTGGTGGGGGTAGGTGTGTGTGTGTGTGTGTAGGCGTGTATGTGTATCTGCGGGTGTGTGCGGGTGTGTATAGGATTGTGTGTGTGTGTGGGGTGTGTGTGGGTGTGTGCGGCTGTGTGTGAATGTGTGTGGGTGTGTGCTAGTGTCTTTGGGTGTGTGTGAGTGGGTTTGGGTGTGTGCATGCGTGTGTTAGAGTGAGTGGGACTGTGCAGGGTGTGCAGGTGTGTTCGGGTGTGTGTGGATGTGTGCAGGAGTGTGCAAGTATATGCGGGTATGTGTGGTTGTGTGCAGGTTGTGTGTGTGATTGGGTGTGTTTGGGTTTGTGTGGGTGTTTGTTAGTGTGTGCGAGAGTGTGTGGGTGTGTATGAGTCTGTGTGGGTCTGTGAGAGTGTGTGTGAGTGCAAGTGCGTGTGTGCAGGTGCTTGAGGTTGTGCGCCTGTGCGAGAGGGTGAGTGGTTGTGTGCAGGTGTGTGAGGGTGTGGGTGTGAGGGTGTGTGTGAGTGTGTGCAGGTGTGTGAGGGTGAGTGGGTGTGTGCAGGTGTGTGCGTATGTGTGCGGGTGTGTGTGAGTGTGTGTGAGTGTGTTTGTGTGTGCGAGTGTCTATGGGTGTTTGTGGGTGTGTGCGGTTGAGTGCAACTGTGTGCAGGTGTGTGCGCGTGTGTATGTGTGTGTGCAGGTGAGTGTGGGTATGTGGGTGTGTGCGGGTGTGTGCGTGTGTGTATAGGTTTCTGTGTGTGTGTGCGGGTGTGTGTGGGTGCACTCCCCGGGTGGGCTGAATGTCATGACTGTGTTAGGGGAGAGAAGGCCCAAAGAGGCCTTCAGGGAGCTGCCATGGCATAGCAGTGCTCAGGAAAGAGCACCCTTCTTTCTTTAGTCTGGAGGCACACTCGAGTTTCTGCTTGAGGCAGAGGGACGGCAGAGAGGCCATCACTGGCTGAAGGCAAAGCAGAGAGATTTTCGGTGGAGCGATGGCTCCATCTGCTGGCTGACAAGCGTGGAAGGCGAAGCCTCGCTCCAACTGAGTTCCTGAGGAAGGTCCCAAGCAGGAGGCACTCTGGCTCCACAAGCTAGAGGGTCCTGCTTAGGACTTCCCAGTGGCTCCAGAGTGGATGGCAAGGGCATGTGGGTTGGAGGGTGCTCGGAAGCCGCAGGGGAGGCTTTGGGCACCCAGTGCTCTGTGACGAAACACGCTGCAGGCCCGAGCATCCATGAACTCCTCCAAGGTTTTGGAGCAGGAAATCTGTCCTTAGCAGAAGGCTTCCTGCAAAGGCCTGCAGGCCTTTCTGGGTGGCTAAGCTGCAGCTCCCTTGCAGGCTGCTGGTCCAGGGGCCTGTGTCCCTTGGTCTAAAGTGCTGTAGGAGGAGCTCCTAGCAAGGGGAGAGCAAGCACCTTGTTTCCCTTGAAGAGACTGGCTTGTACATGGGGAGGCCTGCCAGCAGCAAAGACAGCGCAGGCAGCATGGGGGTTTGGCAGGCAGCTAAGAGGCTGCAGGAGTCCTGCATGAAATAGGGGTCATGACTGGTTTCTCCTCAAGGCCCAATGGCAACGTGCACACACAGCCTCTGGACCTGCAGCTCCCAAGCAGTGCAAGAGACCCCCAGGCAGCACCCTGGGGCCTCCTCGGATGAGCTGTGCTCCATAGAGGGCCTGCCTGCTGGCAATGGCCTAGGCCACCCCAGGCCCTAGAGAGGCCCGGCTGAGCCTGGGATGGGCCCTGCCCGCGCAGTGCTCAGGGAAAACCCGTGTTTGAGGCCAGGCTGCAGGCACATTCAATGTTGTGTCTGCTGCAGAGAGACTTCAGCTAGGACTTCCAGGGGGAATGTGAAGCGCTGTGGTTTTTACCTGCAATCCATGTGCCTCACTTGGGGTGCCCGGCCCATCCGTCCCACACTCCTTGGATGTGTGTTCCTCAGACAGCTGGACAGCTGGGGAAGTGGACCTCCCCCAGCAAGGGAGACCTGCCTAGAACATTGCTCTGTGTACAAAGAGGATTCGCTGTGCCTCTGGCACTGGGGAGAGACTTTCTGCACCCAGGAGACACTTGGCACACACAGCGTTTCCCCATGGAAAGTGGTGTGAAAAAGAGCACCCGCCGGGGCTGCATGGCCCTCTGCGGTAGAAGCCCTCCACGCAGCAGGCTGTCATGGACTCGGCTGCAGGCCTTTGTGGCTGGAGAGACTGCAGCTCCTCTGGAGGCTCTGGGCCAATTTTCACTCACCTTCGAGTGCAATAGGCTTGTGGGTTAAGGTGCTTGCAAAGGAAGGCAAGCAGCCTGCTCCTTTCCATTAGGAACACGTGTGGTGAGAGGCTTGGCAGCAGAGAAGAACAAAGAGGGGCAGCCAAGGAGGGGATTTGCATGCAGCTGGGTGGCCCCCAAATCTCCTGTTTCCCAAGCAGGGAATGCCTGCTGTGCCCATCAGTGCCCATTTCTAAGTGGGCACCCAGCCTCTGGATCTGCCCTTTCCCAGCCCTGAAAACACACGCAGGCCACACCCTGAGCCCTTCCAACTGTGAACTTTGCTCCCTGTGAGGGCTGAATGCCACATCTGGCTAAGGTGGGAGAAGGCCCGAGGAGGCCTTGGGGGACCTGCCAAGACATAGCAGTGCTCAGCAATGAGCACTCTGCTTTCTTTTGGCTGGACGCACATTCCAGTTTCTGCTTGAGGCCCGGAGAGGTCAGATAGGCGATCCCCGGGGGAAGGCAGAGCAGAGGGTTTTTCGGTGGAGCGTTGGCTCCCTCTGCTGGCCGTCAAGCGTGGAAGGCTAAGCCTTGCTCCAGCTGAGTTCCTGAGCAAGTTTCCAAGCAGGAGGCACTCTGGCTCCACAAGCTAGAGGACTTCCCAGTGGCTCCAGAGTGGGTGGCAAGGGCATGTGAGTTGGAGGGTGCTCAGAAACCACAGGGGAGACTTGAGTGTGGTTGGGTGCAGGTGTGCCAATATGTGTGGGTTTGTGTGCATGGGTGCGAGTGTGTATTAGTGTGTGTGAGAGTTTGCGTGAGTGCGGGCGTGCGAGTGTGTATGGGTGTGTGCGGGTGTGTGTGTGTGTGTGCGGGCATGTGCGTGTGTGTTTTGGTGGGGGTAGGTGTGTGTGTGTGTGTGTAGGCGTGTATGTGTATCTGCGGGTGTGTGCGGGTGTGTATAGGATTGTGTGTGTGTGTGGGGTGTGTGTGGGTGTGTGCGGCTGTGTGTGAATGTGTGTGGGTGTGTGCTAGTGTCTTTGGGTGTGTGTGAGTGGGTTTGGGTGTGTGTGAGTGGGTTTGGGTGTGTGCATGCGTGTGTTAGAGTGAGTGGGACTGTGCAGGGTGTGCAGGTGTGTTCGGGTGTGTGTGGATGTGTGCAGGAGTGTGCAAGTATATGCGGGTATGTGTGGTTGTGTGCAGGTTGTGTGTGTGATTGGGTGTGTTTGGGTTTGTGTGGGTGTTTGTTAGTGTGTGCGAGAGTGTGTGGGTGTGTATGAGTCTGTGTGGGTCTGTGAGAGTGTGTGTGAGTGCAAGTGCGTGTGTGCGGGTGCTTGAGGTTGTGCGCCTGTGCGAGAGGGTGAGTGGTTGTGTGCAGGTGTGTGAGGGTGTGGGTGTGAGGGTGTGTGTGAGTGTGTGCAGGTGTGTGAGGGTGAGTGGGTGTGTGCAGGTGTGTGCGTATGTGTGCGGGTGTGTGTGAGTGTGTGTGAGTGTGTTTGTGTGTGCGAGTGTCTATGGGTGTTTGTGGGTGTGTGCGGTTGAGTGCAACTGTGTGCAGGTGTGTGCGCGTGTGTATGTGTGTGTGCAGGTGAGTGTGGGTATGTGGGTGTGTGCGGGTGTGTGCGTGTGTGTATAGGTTTCTGTGTGTGTGTGCGGGTGTGTGTGGGTGCGCTCCCCGGGTGGGCTGAATGTCATGACTGTGTTAGGGGAGAGAAGGCCCAAAGAGGCCTTCAGGGAGCTGCCATGGCATAGCAGTGCTCAGGAAAGAGCACCCTTCTTTCTTTAGGCTGGAGGCACACTCGAGTTTCTGCTTGAGGCAGAGGGACGGCAGAGAGGCCATCACTGGCTGAAGGCAAAGCAGAGAGATTTTCGGTGGAGCGATGGCTCCATCTGCTGGCTGACAAGCGTGGAAGGCGAAGCCTCGCTCCAACTGAGTTCCTGAGGAAGGTCCCAAGCAGGAGGCACTCTGGCTCCACAAGCTAGAGGGTCCTGCTTAGGACTTCCCAGTGGCTCCAGAGTGGATGGCAAGGGCATGTGGGTTGGAGGGTGCTCGGAAGCCGCAGGGGAGGCTTTGGGCACCCAGTGCTCTGTGACGAAACACGCTGCAGGCCCGAGCATCCATGAACTCCTCCAAGGTTTTGGAGCAGGAAATCTGTCCTTAGCAGAAGGCTTCTTGCAAAGGCCTGCAGGCCTTTCTGGGTGGCTAAGCTGCAGCTCCCTTGCAGGCTGCTGGTCCAGGGGCCTGTGTCCCTTGGTCTAAAGTGCTGTAGGAGGAGCTCCTAGCAAGGGGAGAGCAAGCACCTTGTTTCCCTTGAAGAGACTGGCTTGTACATGGGGAGGCCTGCCAGCAGCGAAGACAGCGCAGGCAGCATGGGGGTTTGGCAGGCAGCTAAGAGGCTGCAGGAGTCCTGCATGAAATAGGGGTCATGACTGGTTTCTCCTCAAGGCCCAATGGCAACGTGCACACACAGCCTCTGGACCTGCAGCTCCCGAGCAGTGCAAGAGACCCCCAGGCAGCACCCTGGGGCCTCCTCAGATGAGCTGTGCTCCATAGAGGGCCTGCCTGCTGGCAATGGCCTAGGCCACCCCAGGCCCTAGAGAGGCCCGGCTGAGCCTGGGATGGGCCCTGCCCGCGCAGTGCTCAGGGAAAACCCGTGTTTGAGGCCAGGCTGCAGGCACATTCAATGTTGTGTCTGCTGCAGAGAGACTTCAGCTAGGACTTCCAGGGGGAATGTGAAGCGCTGTGGTTTTTACCTGCAATCCATGTGCCTCACTTGGGGTGCCCGGCCCATCCATCCCACACTCCTTGGATGTGTGTTCCTCAGACAGCTGGACAGCTGGGGAAGTGGACCTCCCCCAGCAAGGGAGACCTGCCTAGAACATTGCTCTGTGTACAAAGAGGATTCGCTGTGCCTCTGGCACTGGGGAGAGACTTTCTGCACCCAGGAGACACTTGGCACACACAGCGTTTCCCCATGGAAAGTGGTGTGAAAAAGAGCACCCGCCGGGGCTGCATGGCCCTCTGCGGTAGAAGCCCTCCATGCAGCAGGCTGTCATGGACTCGGCTGCAGGCCTTTGTGGCTGGAGAGACTGCAGCTCCTCTGGAGGCTCTGGGCCAATTTTCACTCACCTTCGAGTGCAATAGGCTTGTGGGTTAAGGTGCTTGCAAAGGAAGGCAAGCAGCCTGCTCCTTTCCATTAGGAACACGTGTGGTGAGAGGCTTGGCAGCAGAGAAGAACAAAGAGGGGCAGCCAAGGAGGGGATTTGCATGCAGCTGGGTGGCCCCCAAATCTCCTGTTTCCCAAGCAGGGAATGCCTGCTGTGCCCATCAGTGCCCATTTCTAAGTGGGCATCCAGCCTCTGGATCTGCCCTTTCCCAGCCCTGAAAACACACGCAGGCCACACCCTGAGCCCTTCCAACTGTGAACTTTGCTCCCTGTGAGGGCTGAATGCCACATCTGGCTAAGGTGGGAGAAGGCCCGAGGAGGCCTTGGGGGACCTGCCAAGACATAGCAGTGCTCAGCAATGAGCACTCTGCTTTCTTTTGGCTGGACGCACATTCCAGTTTCTGCTTGAGGCCCGGAGAGGTCAGATAGGCGATCCCCGGGGGAAGGCAGAGCAGAGGGCTTTTCGGTGGAGCGTTGGCTCCCTCTGCTGGCCGTCAAGCGTGGAAGGCTAAGCCTTGCTCCAGCTGAGTTCCTGAGCAAGTTTCCAAGCAGGAGGCACTCTGGCTCCACAAGCTAGAGGACTTCCCAGTGGCTCCAGAGTGGGTGGCAAGGGCATGTGAGTTGGAGGGTGCTCAGAAGCCACAGGGGAGACTTGAGTGTGGTTGGGTGCAGGTGTGCCAATATGTGTGGGTGTGTGCGCATGTGTGCGAGTGTGTTTTAGTGTGTGTGAGAGTGTGCGTGAGTGCGGGCGTGCGAGTGTGTATGGGTGTGTGCGGGTGTGTGTGTGTGTGTGCGGGCATGTGCGTGTGTGTTTTGGTGGGGGTAGGTGTGTGTGTGTGTGTAGGCGTGTATGTGTATCTGCGGGTGTGTGCGGGTGTGTATAGGATTGTGTGTGTGTGTGGGGTGTGTGTGGGTGTGTGCGGCTGTGTGTGAATGTGTGTGGGTGTGTGCTAGTGTCTTTGGGTGTGTGTGAGTGGGTTTGGGTGTGTGCATGCGTGTGTTAGAGTGAGTGGGACTGTGCAGGGTGTGCAGGTGTGTTCGGGTGTGTGTGGATGTGTGCAGGAGTGTGCAAGTATATGCGGGTATGTGTGGTTGTGTGCAGGTTGTGTGTGTGATTGGGTGTGTTTGGGTTTGTGTGGGTGTTTGTTAGTGTGTGCGAGAGTGTGTGGGTGTGTATGAGTCTGTGTGGGTCTGTGAGAGTGTGTGTGAGTGCAAGTGCGTGTGTGCGGGTGCTTGAGGTTGTGCGCCTGTGCGAGAGGGTGAGTGGTTGTGTGCAGGTGTGTGAGGGTGTGGGTGTGAGGGTGTGTGTGAGTGTGTGCAGGTGTGTGAGGGTGAGTGGGTGTGTGCAGGTGTGTGCGTATGTGTGCGGGTGTGTGTGAGTGTGTGTGAGTGTGTTTGTGTGTGCGAGTGTCTATGGGTGTTTGTGGGTGTGTGCGGTTGAGTGCAACTGTGTGCAGGTGTGTGCGCGTGTGTATGTGTGTGTGCAGGTGAGTGTGGGTATGTGGGTGTGTGCGGGTGTGTGCGTGTGTGTATAGGTTTCTGTGTGTGTGTGCGGGTGTGTGTGGGTGCGCTCCCCGGGTGGGCTGAATGTCATGACTGTGTTAGGGGAGAGAAGGCCCAAAGAGGCCTTCAGGGAGCTGCCATGGCATAGCAGTGCTCAGGAAAGAGCACCCTTCTTTCTTTAGGCTGGAGGCACACTCGAGTTTCTGCTTGAGGCAGAGGGACGGCAGAGAGGCCATCACTGGCTGAAGGCAAAGCAGAGAGATTTTCGGTGGAGCGATGGCTCCATCTGCTGGCTGACAAGCGTGGAAGGCGAAGCCTCGCTCCAACTGAGTTCCTGAGGAAGGTCCCAAGCAGGAGGCACTCTGGCTCCACAAGCTAGAGGGTCCTGCTTAGGACTTCCCAGTGGCTCCAGAGTGGATGGCAAGGGCATGTGGGTTGGAGGGTGCTCGGAAGCCGCAGGGGAGGCTTTGGGCACCCAGTGCTCTGTGACGAAACACGCTGCAGGCCCGAGCATCCATGAACTCCTCCAAGGTTTTGGAGCAGGAAATCTGTCCTTAGCAGAAGGCTTCTTGCAAAGGCCTGCAGGCCTTTCTGGGTGGCTAAGCTGCAGCTCCCTTGCAGGCTGCTGGTCCAGGGGCCTGTGTCCCTTGGTCTAAAGTGCTGTAGGAGGAGCTCCTAGCAAGGGGAGAGCAAGCACCTTGTTTCCCTTGAAGAGACTGGCTTGTACATGGGGAGGCCTGCCAGCAGCGAAGACAGCGCAGGCAGCATGGGGGTTTGGCAGGCAGCTAAGAGGCTGCAGGAGTCCTGCATGAAATAGGGGTCATGACTGGTTTCTCCTCAAGGCCCAATGGCAACGTGCACACACAGCCTCTGGACCTGCAGCTCCCAAGCAGTGCAAGAGACCCCCAGGCAGCACCCTGGGGCCTCCTCAGATGAGCTGTGCTCCATAGAGGGCCTGCCTGCTGGCAATGGCCTAGGCCACCCCAGGCCCTAGAGAGGCCCGGCTGAGCCTGGGATGGGCCCTGCCCGCGCAGTGCTCAGGGAAAACCCGTGTTTGAGGCCAGGCTGCAGGCACATTCAATGTTGTGTCTGCTGCAGAGAGACTTCAGCTAGGACTTCCAGGGGGAATGTGAAGCGCTGTGGTTTTTACCTGCAATCCATGTGCCTCACTTGGGGTGCCCGGCCCATCCATCCCACACTCCTTGGATGTGTGTTCCTCAGACAGCTGGACAGCTGGGGAAGTGGACCTCCCCCAGCAAGGGAGACCTGCCTAGAACATTGCTCTGTGTACAAAGAGGATTCGCTGTGCCTCTGGCACTGGGGAGAGACTTTCTGCACCCAGGAGACACTTGGCACACACAGCGTTTCCCCATGGAAAGTGGTGTGAAAAAGAGCACCCGCCGGGGCTGCATGGCCCTCTGCGGTAGAAGCCCTCCATGCAGCAGGCTGTCATGGACTCGGCTGCAGGCCTTTGTGGCTGGAGAGACTGCAGCTCCTCTGGAGGCTCTGGGCCAATTTTCACTCACCTTCGAGTGCAATAGGCTTGTGGGTTAAGGTGCTTGCAAAGGAAGGCAAGCAGCCTGCTCCTTTCCATTAGGAACACGTGTGGTGAGAGGCTTGGCAGCAGAGAAGAACAAAGAGGGGCAGCCAAGGAGGGGATTTGCATGCAGCTGGGTGGCCCCCAAATCTCCTGTTTCCCAAGCAGGGAATGCCTGCTGTGCCCATCAGTGCCCATTTCTAAGTGGGCACCCAGCCTCTGGATCTGCCCTTTCCCAGCCCTGAAAACACACGCAGGCCACACCCTGAGCCCTTCCAACTGTGAACTTTGCTCCCTGTGAGGGCTGAATGCCACATCTGGCTAAGGTGGGAGAAGGCCCGAGGAGGCCTTGGGGGACCTGCCAAGACATAGCAGTGCTCAGCAATGAGCACTCTGCTTTCTTTTGGCTGGACGCACATTCCAGTTTCTGCTTGAGGCCCGGAGAGGTCAGATAGGCGATCCCCGGGGGAAGGCAGAGCAGAGGGCTTTTCGGTGGAGCGTTGGCTCCCTCTGCTGGCCGTCAAGCGTGGAAGGCTAAGCCTTGCTCCAGCTGAGTTCCTGAGCAAGTTTCCAAGCAGGAGGCACTCTGGCTCCACAAGCTAGAGGACTTCCCAGTGGCTCCAGAGTGGGTGGCAAGGGCATGTGAGTTGGAGGGTGCTCAGAAGCCACAGGGGAGACTTGAGTGTGGTTGGGTGCAGGTGTGCCAATATGTGTGGGTGTGTGCGCATGTGTGCGAGTGTGTTTTAGTGTGTGTGAGAGTGTGCGTGAGTGCGGGCGTGCGAGTGTGTATGGGTGTGTGCGGGTGTGTGTGTGTGTGTGCGGGCATGTGCGTGTGTGTTTTGGTGGGGGTAGGTGTGTGTGTGTGTGTGTAGGCGTGTATGTGTATCTGCGGGTGTGTGCGGGTGTGTATAGGATTGTGTGTGTGTGTGGGGTGTGTGTGGGTGTGTGCGGCTGTGTGTGAATGTGTGTGGGTGTGTGCTAGTGTCTTTGGGTGTGTGTGAGTGGGTTTGGGTGTGTGCATGCGTGTGTTAGAGTGAGTGGGACTGTGCAGGGTGTGCAGGTGTGTTCGGGTGTGTGTGGATGTGTGCAGGAGTGTGCAAGTATATGCGGGTATGTGTGGTTGTGTGCAGGTTGTGTGTGTGATTGGGTGTGTTTGGGTTTGTGTGGGTGTTTGTTAGTGTGTGCGAGAGTGTGTGGGTGTGTATGAGTCTGTGTGGGTCTGTGAGAGTGTGTGTGAGTGCAAGTGCGTGTGTGCGGGTGCTTGAGGTTGTGCGCCTGTGCGAGAGGGTGAGTGGTTGTGTGCAGGTGTGTGAGGGTGTGGGTGTGAGGGTGTGTGTGAGTGTGTGCAGGTGTGTGAGGGTGAGTGGGTGTGTGCAGGTGTGTGTGTATGTGTGCGGGTGTGTGTGAGTGTGTGTGAGTGTGTTTGTGTGTGCGAGTGTCTATGGGTGTTTGTGGGTGTGTGCAGTTGAGTGCAACTGTGTGCAGGTGTGTGCGCGTGTGTATGTGTGTGTGCAGGTGAGTGTGGGTATGTGGGTGTGTGCGGGTGTGTGCGTGTGTGTATAGGTTTCTGTGTGTGTGTGCGGGTGTGTGTGGGTGCACTCCCCGGGTGGGCTGAATGTCATGACTGTGTTAGGGGAGAGAAGGCCCAAAGAGGCCTTCAGGGAGCTGCCATGGCATAGCAGTGCTCAGGAAAGAGCACCCTTCTTTCTTTAGTCTGGAGGCACACTCGAGTTTCTGCTTGAGGCAGAGGGACGGCAGAGAGGCCATCACTGGCTGAAGGCAAAGCAGAGAGATTTTCGGTGGAGCGATGGCTCCATCTGCTGGCTGACAAGCGTGGAAGGCGAAGCCTCGCTCCAACTGAGTTCCTGAGGAAGGTCCCAAGCAGGAGGCACTCTGGCTCCACAAGCTAGAGGGTCCTGCTTAGGACTTCCCAGTGGCTCCAGAGTGGATGGCAAGGGCATGTGGGTTGGAGGGTGCTCGGAAGCCGCAGGGGAGGCTTTGGGCACCCAGTGCTCTGTGACGAAACACGCTGCAGGCCCGAGCATCCATGAACTCCTCCAAGGTTTTGGAGCAGGAAATCTGTCCTTAGCAGAAGGCTTCCTGCAAAGGCCTGCAGGCCTTTCTGGGTGGCTAAGCTGCAGCTCCCTTGCAGGCTGCTGGTCCAGGGGCCTGTGTCCCTTGGTCTAAAGTGCTGTAGGAGGAGCTCCTAGCAAGGGGAGAGCAAGCACCTTGTTTCCCTTGAAGAGACTGGCTTGTACATGGGGAGGCCTGCCAGCAGCAAAGACAGCGCAGGCAGCATGGGGGTTTGGCAGGCAGCTAAGAGGCTGCAGGAGTCCTGCATGAAATAGGGGTCATGACTGGTTTCTCCTCAAGGCCCAATGGCAACGTGCACACACAGCCTCTGGACCTGCAGCTCCCGAGCAGTGCAAGAGACCCCCAGGCAGCACCCTGGGGCCTCCTCGGATGAGCTGTGCTCCATAGAGGGCCTGCCTGCTGGCAATGGCCTAGGCCACCCCAGGCCCTAGAGAGGCCCGGCTGAGCCTGGGATGGGCCCTGCCCGCGCAGTGCTCAGGGAAAACCCGTGTTTGAGGCCAGGCTGCAGGCACATTCAATGTTGTGTCTGCTGCAGAGAGACTTCAGCTAGGACTTCCAGGGGGAATGTGAAGCGCTGTGGTTTTTACCTGCAATCCATGTGCCTCACTTGGGGTGCCCGGCCCATCCGTCCCACACTCCTTGGATGTGTGTTCCTCAGACAGCTGGACAGCTGGGGAAGTGGACCTCCCCCAGCAAGGGAGACCTGCCTAGAACATTGCTCTGTGTACAAAGAGGATTCGCTGTGCCTCTGGCACTGGGGAGAGACTTTCTGCACCCAGGAGACACTTGGCACACACAGCGTTTCCCCATGGAAAGTGGTGTGAAAAAGAGCACCCGCCGGGGCTGCATGGCCCTCTGCGGTAGAAGCCCTCCACGCAGCAGGCTGTCATGGACTCGGCTGCAGGCCTTTGTGGCTGGAGAGACTGCAGCTCCTCTGGAGGCTCTGGGCCAATTTTCACTCACCTTCGAGTGCAATAGGCTTGTGGGTTAAGGTGCTTGCAAAGGAAGGCAAGCAGCCTGCTCCTTTCCATTAGGAACACGTGTGGTGAGAGGCTTGGCAGCAGAGAAGAACAAAGAGGGGCAGCCAAGGAGGGGATTTGCATGCAGCTGGGTGGCCCCCAAATCTCCTGTTTCCCAAGCAGGGAATGCCTGCTGTGCCCATCAGTGCCCATTTCTAAGTGGGCACCCAGCCTCTGGATCTGCCCTTTCCCAGCCCTGAAAACACACGCAGGCCACACCCTGAGCCCTTCCAACTGTGAACTTTGCTCCCTGTGAGGGCTGAATGCCACATCTGGCTAAGGTGGGAGAAGGCCCGAGGAGGCCTTGGGGGACCTGCCAAGACATAGCAGTGCTCAGCAATGAGCACTCTGCTTTCTTTTGGCTGGACGCACATTCCAGTTTCTGCTTGAGGCCCGGAGAGGTCAGATAGGCGATCCCCGGGGGAAGGCAGAGCAGAGGGTTTTTCGGTGGAGCGTTGGCTCCCTCTGCTGGCCGTCAAGCGTGGAAGGCTAAGCCTTGCTCCAGCTGAGTTCCTGAGCAAGTTTCCAAGCAGGAGGCACTCTGGCTCCACAAGCTAGAGGACTTCCCAGTGGCTCCAGAGTGGGTGGCAAGGGCATGTGAGTTGGAGGGTGCTCAGAAACCACAGGGGAGACTTGAGTGTGGTTGGGTGCAGGTGTGCCAATATGTGTGGGTTTGTGTGCATGGGTGCGAGTGTGTATTAGTGTGTGTGAGAGTTTGCGTGAGTGCGGGCGTGCGAGTGTGTATGGGTGTGTGCGGGTGTGTGTGTGTGTGTGCGGGCATGTGCGTGTGTGTTTTGGTGGGGGTAGGTGTGTGTGTGTGTGTGTAGGCGTGTATGTGTATCTGCGGGTGTGTGCGGGTGTGTATAGGATTGTGTGTGTGTGTGGGGTGTGTGTGGGTGTGTGCGGCTGTGTGTGAATGTGTGTGGGTGTGTGCTAGTGTCTTTGGGTGTGTGTGAGTGGGTTTGGGTGTGTGTGAGTGGGTTTGGGTGTGTGCATGCGTGTGTTAGAGTGAGTGGGACTGTGCAGGGTGTGCAGGTGTGTTCGGGTGTGTGTGGATGTGTGCAGGAGTGTGCAAGTATATGCGGGTATGTGTGGTTGTGTGCAGGTTGTGTGTGTGATTGGGTGTGTTTGGGTTTGTGTGGGTGTTTGTTAGTGTGTGCGAGAGTGTGTGGGTGTGTATGAGTCTGTGTGGGTCTGTGAGAGTGTGTGTGAGTGCAAGTGCGTGTGTGCGGGTGCTTGAGGTTGTGCGCCTGTGCGAGAGGGTGAGTGGTTGTGTGCAGGTGTGTGAGGGTGTGGGTGTGAGGGTGTGTGTGAGTGTGTGCAGGTGTGTGAGGGTGAGTGGGTGTGTGCAGGTGTGTGCGTATGTGTGCGGGTGTGTGTGAGTGTGTGTGAGTGTGTTTGTGTGTGCAAGTGTCTATGGGTGTTTGTGGGTGTGTGCGGTTGAGTGCAACTGTGTGCAGGTGTGTGCGCGTGTGTATGTGTGTGTGCAGGTGAGTGTGGGTATGTGGGTGTGTGCGGGTGTGTGCGTGTGTGTATAGGTTTCTGTGTGTGTGTGCGGGTGTGTGTGGGTGCGCTCCCCGGGTGGGCTGAATGTCATGACTGTGTTAGGGGAGAGAAGGCCCAAAGAGGCCTTCAGGGAGCTGCCATGGCATAGCAGTGCTCAGGAAAGAGCACCCTTCTTTCTTTAGGCTGGAGGCACACTCGAGTTTCTGCTTGAGGCAGAGGGACGGCAGAGAGGCCATCACTGGCTGAAGGCAAAGCAGAGAGATTTTCGGTGGAGCGATGGCTCCATCTGCTGGCTGACAAGCGTGGAAGGCGAAGCCTCGCTCCAACTGAGTTCCTGAGGAAGGTCCCAAGCAGGAGGCACTCTGGCTCCACAAGCTAGAGGGTCCTGCTTAGGACTTCCCAGTGGCTCCAGAGTGGATGGCAAGGGCATGTGGGTTGGAGGGTGCTCGGAAGCCGCAGGGGAGGCTTTGGGCACCCAGTGCTCTGTGACGAAACACGCTGCAGGCCCGAGCATCCATGAACTCCTCCAAGGTTTTGGAGCAGGAAATCTGTCCTTAGCAGAAGGCTTCTTGCAAAGGCCTGCAGGCCTTTCTGGGTGGCTAAGCTGCAGCTCCCTTGCAGGCTGCTGGTCCAGGGGCCTGTGTCCCTTGGTCTAAAGTGCTGTAGGAGGAGCTCCTAGCAAGGGGAGAGCAAGCACCTTGTTTCCCTTGAAGAGACTGGCTTGTACATGGGGAGGCCTGCCAGCAGCGAAGACAGCGCAGGCAGCATGGGGGTTTGGCAGGCAGCTAAGAGGCTGCAGGAGTCCTGCATGAAATAGGGGTCATGACTGGTTTCTCCTCAAGGCCCAATGGCAACGTGCACACACAGCCTCTGGACCTGCAGCTCCCGAGCAGTGCAAGAGACCCCCAGGCAGCACCCTGGGGCCTCCTCAGATGAGCTGTGCTCCATAGAGGGCCTGCCTGCTGGCAATGGCCTAGGCCACCCCAGGCCCTAGAGAGGCCCGGCTGAGCCTGGGATGGGCCCTGCCCGCGCAGTGCTCAGGGAAAACCCGTGTTTGAGGCCAGGCTGCAGGCACATTCAATGTTGTGTCTGCTGCAGAGAGACTTCAGCTAGGACTTCCAGGGGGAATGTGAAGCGCTGTGGTTTTTACCTGCAATCCATGTGCCTCACTTGGGGTGCCCGGCCCATCCATCCCACACTCCTTGGATGTGTGTTCCTCAGACAGCTGGACAGCTGGGGAAGTGGACCTCCCCCAGCAAGGGAGACCTGCCTAGAACATTGCTCTGTGTACAAAGAGGATTCGCTGTGCCTCTGGCACTGGGGAGAGACTTTCTGCACCCAGGAGACACTTGGCACACACAGCGTTTCCCCATGGAAAGTGGTGTGAAAAAGAGCACCCGCCGGGGCTGCATGGCCCTCTGCGGTAGAAGCCCTCCATGCAGCAGGCTGTCATGGACTCGGCTGCAGGCCTTTGTGGCTGGAGAGACTGCAGCTCCTCTGGAGGCTCTGGGCCAATTTTCACTCACCTTCGAGTGCAATAGGCTTGTGGGTTAAGGTGCTTGCAAAGGAAGGCAAGCAGCCTGCTCCTTTCCATTAGGAACACGTGTGGTGAGAGGCTTGGCAGCAGAGAAGAACAAAGAGGGGCAGCCAAGGAGGGGATTTGCATGCAGCTGGGTGGCCCCCAAATCTCCTGTTTCCCAAGCAGGGAATGCCTGCTGTGCCCATCAGTGCCCATTTCTAAGTGGGCATCCAGCCTCTGGATCTGCCCTTTCCCAGCCCTGAAAACACACGCAGGCCACACCCTGAGCCCTTCCAACTGTGAACTTTGCTCCCTGTGAGGGCTGAATGCCACATCTGGCTAAGGTGGGAGAAGGCCCGAGGAGGCCTTGGGGGACCTGCCAAGACATAGCAGTGCTCAGCAATGAGCACTCTGCTTTCTTTTGGCTGGACGCACATTCCAGTTTCTGCTTGAGGCCCGGAGAGGTCAGATAGGCGATCCCCGGGGGAAGGCAGAGCAGAGGGCTTTTCGGTGGAGCGTTGGCTCCCTCTGCTGGCCGTCAAGCGTGGAAGGCTAAGCCTTGCTCCAGCTGAGTTCCTGAGCAAGTTTCCAAGCAGGAGGCACTCTGGCTCCACAAGCTAGAGGACTTCCCAGTGGCTCCAGAGTGGGTGGCAAGGGCATGTGAGTTGGAGGGTGCTCAGAAGCCACAGGGGAGACTTGAGTGTGGTTGGGTGCAGGTGTGCCAATATGTGTGGGTGTGTGCGCATGTGTGCGAGTGTGTTTTAGTGTGTGTGAGAGTGTGCGTGAGTGCGGGCGTGCGAGTGTGTATGGGTGTGTGCGGGTGTGTGTGTGTGTGTGCGGGCATGTGCGTGTGTGTTTTGGTGGGGGTAGGTGTGTGTGTGTGTGTAGGCGTGTATGTGTATCTGCGGGTGTGTGCGGGTGTGTATAGGATTGTGTGTGTGTGTGGGGTGTGTGTGGGTGTGTGCGGCTGTGTGTGAATGTGTGTGGGTGTGTGCTAGTGTCTTTGGGTGTGTGTGAGTGGGTTTGGGTGTGTGCATGCGTGTGTTAGAGTGAGTGGGACTGTGCAGGGTGTGCAGGTGTGTTCGGGTGTGTGTGGATGTGTGCAGGAGTGTGCAAGTATATGCGGGTATGTGTGGTTGTGTGCAGGTTGTGTGTGTGATTGGGTGTGTTTGGGTTTGTGTGGGTGTTTGTTAGTGTGTGCGAGAGTGTGTGGGTGTGTATGAGTCTGTGTGGGTCTGTGAGAGTGTGTGTGAGTGCAAGTGCGTGTGTGCGGGTGCTTGAGGTTGTGCGCCTGTGCGAGAGGGTGAGTGGTTGTGTGCAGGTGTGTGAGGGTGTGGGTGTGAGGGTGTGTGTGAGTGTGTGCAGGTGTGTGAGGGTGAGTGGGTGTGTGCAGGTGTGTGCGTATGTGTGCGGGTGTGTGTGAGTGTGTGTGAGTGTGTTTGTGTGTGCGAGTGTCTATGGGTGTTTGTGGGTGTGTGCGGTTGAGTGCAACTGTGTGCAGGTGTGTGCGCGTGTGTATGTGTGTGTGCAGGTGAGTGTGGGTATGTGGGTGTGTGCGGGTGTGTGCGTGTGTGTATAGGTTTCTGTGTGTGTGTGCGGGTGTGTGTGGGTGCGCTCCCCGGGTGGGCTGAATGTCATGACTGTGTTAGGGGAGAGAAGGCCCAAAGAGGCCTTCAGGGAGCTGCCATGGCATAGCAGTGCTCAGGAAAGAGCACCCTTCTTTCTTTAGGCTGGAGGCACACTCGAGTTTCTGCTTGAGGCAGAGGGACGGCAGAGAGGCCATCACTGGCTGAAGGCAAAGCAGAGAGATTTTCGGTGGAGCGATGGCTCCATCTGCTGGCTGACAAGCGTGGAAGGCGAAGCCTCGCTCCAACTGAGTTCCTGAGGAAGGTCCCAAGCAGGAGGCACTCTGGCTCCACAAGCTAGAGGGTCCTGCTTAGGACTTCCCAGTGGCTCCAGAGTGGATGGCAAGGGCATGTGGGTTGGAGGGTGCTCGGAAGCCGCAGGGGAGGCTTTGGGCACCCAGTGCTCTGTGACGAAACACGCTGCAGGCCCGAGCATCCATGAACTCCTCCAAGGTTTTGGAGCAGGAAATCTGTCCTTAGCAGAAGGCTTCTTGCAAAGGCCTGCAGGCCTTTCTGGGTGGCTAAGCTGCAGCTCCCTTGCAGGCTGCTGGTCCAGGGGCCTGTGTCCCTTGGTCTAAAGTGCTGTAGGAGGAGCTCCTAGCAAGGGGAGAGCAAGCACCTTGTTTCCCTTGAAGAGACTGGCTTGTACATGGGGAGGCCTGCCAGCAGCGAAGACAGCGCAGGCAGCATGGGGGTTTGGCAGGCAGCTAAGAGGCTGCAGGAGTCCTGCATGAAATAGGGGTCATGACTGGTTTCTCCTCAAGGCCCAATGGCAACGTGCACACACAGCCTCTGGACCTGCAGCTCCCAAGCAGTGCAAGAGACCCCCAGGCAGCACCCTGGGGCCTCCTCAGATGAGCTGTGCTCCATAGAGGGCCTGCCTGCTGGCAATGGCCTAGGCCACCCCAGGCCCTAGAGAGGCCCGGCTGAGCCTGGGATGGGCCCTGCCCGCGCAGTGCTCAGGGAAAACCCGTGTTTGAGGCCAGGCTGCAGGCACATTCAATGTTGTGTCTGCTGCAGAGAGACTTCAGCTAGGACTTCCAGGGGGAATGTGAAGCGCTGTGGTTTTTACCTGCAATCCATGTGCCTCACTTGGGGTGCCCGGCCCATCCATCCCACACTCCTTGGATGTGTGTTCCTCAGACAGCTGGACAGCTGGGGAAGTGGACCTCCCCCAGCAAGGGAGACCTGCCTAGAACATTGCTCTGTGTACAAAGAGGATTCGCTGTGCCTCTGGCACTGGGGAGAGACTTTCTGCACCCAGGAGACACTTGGCACACACAGCGTTTCCCCATGGAAAGTGGTGTGAAAAAGAGCACCCGCCGGGGCTGCATGGCCCTCTGCGGTAGAAGCCCTCCATGCAGCAGGCTGTCATGGACTCGGCTGCAGGCCTTTGTGGCTGGAGAGACTGCAGCTCCTCTGGAGGCTCTGGGCCAATTTTCACTCACCTTCGAGTGCAATAGGCTTGTGGGTTAAGGTGCTTGCAAAGGAAGGCAAGCAGCCTGCTCCTTTCCATTAGGAACACGTGTGGTGAGAGGCTTGGCAGCAGAGAAGAACAAAGAGGGGCAGCCAAGGAGGGGATTTGCATGCAGCTGGGTGGCCCCCAAATCTCCTGTTTCCCAAGCAGGGAATGCCTGCTGTGCCCATCAGTGCCCATTTCTAAGTGGGCACCCAGCCTCTGGATCTGCCCTTTCCCAGCCCTGAAAACACACGCAGGCCACACCCTGAGCCCTTCCAACTGTGAACTTTGCTCCCTGTGAGGGCTGAATGCCACATCTGGCTAAGGTGGGAGAAGGCCCGAGGAGGCCTTGGGGGACCTGCCAAGACATAGCAGTGCTCAGCAATGAGCACTCTGCTTTCTTTTGGCTGGACGCACATTCCAGTTTCTGCTTGAGGCCCGGAGAGGTCAGATAGGCGATCCCCGGGGGAAGGCAGAGCAGAGGGCTTTTCGGTGGAGCGTTGGCTCCCTCTGCTGGCCGTCAAGCGTGGAAGGCTAAGCCTTGCTCCAGCTGAGTTCCTGAGCAAGTTTCCAAGCAGGAGGCACTCTGGCTCCACAAGCTAGAGGACTTCCCAGTGGCTCCAGAGTGGGTGGCAAGGGCATGTGAGTTGGAGGGTGCTCAGAAGCCACAGGGGAGACTTGAGTGTGGTTGGGTGCAGGTGTGCCAATATGTGTGGGTGTGTGCGCATGTGTGCGAGTGTGTTTTAGTGTGTGTGAGAGTGTGCGTGAGTGCGGGCGTGCGAGTGTGTATGGGTGTGTGCGGGTGTGTGTGTGTGTGTGCGGGCATGTGCGTGTGTGTTTTGGTGGGGGTAGGTGTGTGTGTGTGTGTGTAGGCGTGTATGTGTATCTGCGGGTGTGTGCGGGTGTGTATAGGATTGTGTGTGTGTGTGGGGTGTGTGTGGGTGTGTGCGGCTGTGTGTGAATGTGTGTGGGTGTGTGCTAGTGTCTTTGGGTGTGTGTGAGTGGGTTTGGGTGTGTGCATGCGTGTGTTAGAGTGAGTGGGACTGTGCAGGGTGTGCAGGTGTGTTCGGGTGTGTGTGGATGTGTGCAGGAGTGTGCAAGTATATGCGGGTATGTGTGGTTGTGTGCAGGTTGTGTGTGTGATTGGGTGTGTTTGGGTTTGTGTGGGTGTTTGTTAGTGTGTGCGAGAGTGTGTGGGTGTGTATGAGTCTGTGTGGGTCTGTGAGAGTGTGTGTGAGTGCAAGTGCGTGTGTGCGGGTGCTTGAGGTTGTGCGCCTGTGCGAGAGGGTGAGTGGTTGTGTGCAGGTGTGTGAGGGTGTGGGTGTGAGGGTGTGTGTGAGTGTGTGCAGGTGTGTGAGGGTGAGTGGGTGTGTGCAGGTGTGTGTGTATGTGTGCGGGTGTGTGTGAGTGTGTGTGAGTGTGTTTGTGTGTGCGAGTGTCTATGGGTGTTTGTGGGTGTGTGCAGTTGAGTGCAACTGTGTGCAGGTGTGTGCGCGTGTGTATGTGTGTGTGCAGGTGAGTGTGGGTATGTGGGTGTGTGCGGGTGTGTGCGTGTGTGTATAGGTTTCTGTGTGTGTGTGCGGGTGTGTGTGGGTGCACTCCCCGGGTGGGCTGAATGTCATGACTGTGTTAGGGGAGAGAAGGCCCAAAGAGGCCTTCAGGGAGCTGCCATGGCATAGCAGTGCTCAGGAAAGAGCACCCTTCTTTCTTTAGGCTGGAGGCACACTCGAGTTTCTGCTTGAGGCAGAGGGACGGCAGAGAGGCCATCACTGGCTGAAGGCAAAGCAGAGAGATTTTCGGTGGAGCGATGGCTCCATCTGCTGGCTGACAAGCGTGGAAGGCGAAGCCTCGCTCCAACTGAGTTCCTGAGGAAGGTCCCAAGCAGGAGGCACTCTGGCTCCACAAGCTAGAGGGTCCTGCTTAGGACTTCCCAGTGGCTCCAGAGTGGATGGCAAGGGCATGTGGGTTGGAGGGTGCTCGGAAGCCGCAGGGGAGGCTTTGGGCACCCAGTGCTCTGTGACGAAACACGCTGCAGGCCCGAGCATCCATGAACTCCTCCAAGGTTTTGGAGCAGGAAATCTGTCCTTAGCAGAAGGCTTCCTGCAAAGGCCTGCAGGCCTTTCTGGGTGGCTAAGCTGCAGCTCCCTTGCAGGCTGCTGGTCCAGGGGCCTGTGTCCCTTGGTCTAAAGTGCTGTAGGAGGAGCTCCTAGCAAGGGGAGAGCAAGCACCTTGTTTCCCTTGAAGAGACTGGCTTGTACATGGGGAGGCCTGCCAGCAGCAAAGACAGCGCAGGCAGCATGGGGGTTTGGCAGGCAGCTAAGAGGCTGCAGGAGTCCTGCATGAAATAGGGGTCATGACTGGTTTCTCCTCAAGGCCCAATGGCAACGTGCACACACAGCCTCTGGACCTGCAGCTCCCGAGCAGTGCAAGAGACCCCCAGGCAGCACCCTGGGGCCTCCTCGGATGAGCTGTGCTCCATAGAGGGCCTGCCTGCTGGCAATGGCCTAGGCCACCCCAGGCCCTAGAGAGGCCCGGCTGAGCCTGGGATGGGCCCTGCCCGCGCAGTGCTCAGGGAAAACCTGTGTTTGAGGCCAGGCTGCAGGCACATTCAATGTTGTGTCTGCTGCAGAGAGACTTCAGCTAGGACTTCCAGGGGGAATGTGAAGCGCTGTGGTTTTTACCTGCAATCCATGTGCCTCACTTGGGGTGCCCGGCCCATCCGTCCCACACTCCTTGGATGTGTGTTCCTCAGACAGCTGGACAGCTGGGGAAGTGGACCTCCCCCAGCAAGGGAGACCTGCCTAGAACATTGCTCTGTGTACAAAGAGGATTCGCTGTGCCTCTGGCACTGGGGAGAGACTTTCTGCACCCAGGAGACACTTGGCACACACAGCGTTTCCCCATGGAAAGTGGTGTGAAAAAGAGCACCCGCCGGGGCTGCATGGCCCTCTGCGGTAGAAGCCCTCCACGCAGCAGGCTGTCATGGACTCGGCTGCAGGCCTTTGTGGCTGGAGAGACTGCAGCTCCTCTGGAGGCTCTGGGCCAATTTTCACTCACCTTCGAGTGCAATAGGCTTGTGGGTTAAGGTGCTTGCAAAGGAAGGCAAGCAGCCTGCTCCTTTCCATTAGGAACACGTGTGGTGAGAGGCTTGGCAGCAGAGAAGAACAAAGAGGGGCAGCCAAGGAGGGGATTTGCATGCAGCTGGGTGGCCCCCAAATCTCCTGTTTCCCAAGCAGGGAATGCCTGCTGTGCCCATCAGTGCCCATTTCTAAGTGGGCACCCAGCCTCTGGATCTGCCCTTTCCCAGCCCTGAAAACACACGCAGGCCACACCCTGAGCCCTTCCAACTGTGAACTTTGCTCCCTGTGAGGGCTGAATGCCACATCTGGCTAAGGTGGGAGAAGGCCCGAGGAGGCCTTGGGGGACCTGCCAAGACATAGCAGTGCTCAGCAATGAGCACTCTGCTTTCTTTTGGCTGGACGCACATTCCAGTTTCTGCTTGAGGCCCGGAGAGGTCAGATAGGCGATCCCCGGGGGAAGGCAGAGCAGAGGGTTTTTCGGTGGAGCGTTGGCTCCCTCTGCTGGCCGTCAAGCGTGGAAGGCTAAGCCTTGCTCCAGCTGAGTTCCTGAGCAAGTTTCCAAGCAGGAGGCACTCTGGCTCCACAAGCTAGAGGACTTCCCAGTGGCTCCAGAGTGGGTGGCAAGGGCATGTGAGTTGGAGGGTGCTCAGAAACCACAGGGGAGACTTGAGTGTGGTTGGGTGCAGGTGTGCCAATATGTGTGGGTTTGTGTGCATGGGTGCGAGTGTGTATTAGTGTGTGTGAGAGTTTGCGTGAGTGCGGGCGTGCGAGTGTGTATGGGTGTGTGCGGGTGTGTGTGTGTGTGTGCGGGCATGTGCGTGTGTGTTTTGGTGGGGGTAGGTGTGTGTGTGTGTGTGTAGGCGTGTATGTGTATCTGCGGGTGTGTGCGGGTGTGTATAGGATTGTGTGTGTGTGTGGGGTGTGTGTGGGTGTGTGCGGCTGTGTGTGAATGTGTGTGGGTGTGTGCTAGTGTCTTTGGGTGTGTGTGAGTGGGTTTGGGTGTGTGTGAGTGGGTTTGGGTGTGTGCATGCGTGTGTTAGAGTGAGTGGGACTGTGCAGGGTGTGCAGGTGTGTTCGGGTGTGTGTGGATGTGTGCAGGAGTGTGCAAGTATATGCGGGTATGTGTGGTTGTGTGCAGGTTGTGTGTGTGATTGGGTGTGTTTGGGTTTGTGTGGGTGTTTGTTAGTGTGTGCGAGAGTGTGTGGGTGTGTATGAGTCTGTGTTGGTCTGTGAGAGTGTGTGTGAGTGCAAGTGCGTGTGTGCGGGTGCTTGAGGTTGTGCGCCTGTGCGAGAGGGTGAGTGGTTGTGTGCAGGTGTGTGAGGGTGTGGGTGTGAGGGTGTGTGTGAGTGTGTGCAGGTGTGTGAGGGTGAGTGGGTGTGTGCAGGTGTGTGCGTATGTGTGCGGGTGTGTGTGAGTGTGTGTGAGTGTGTTTGTGTGTGCAAGTGTCTATGGGTGTTTGTGGGTGTGTGCGGTTGAGTGCAACTGTGTGCAGGTGTGTGCGCGTGTGTATGTGTGTGTGCAGGTGAGTGTGGGTATGTGGGTGTGTGCGGGTGTGTGCGTGTGTGTATAGGTTTCTGTGTGTGTGTGCGGGTGTGTGTGGGTGCGCTCCCCGGGTGGGCTGAATGTCATGACTGTGTTAGGGGAGAGAAGGCCCAAAGAGGCCTTCAGGGAGCTGCCATGGCATAGCAGTGCTCAGGAAAGAGCACCCTTCTTTCTTTAGGCTGGAGGCACACTCGAGTTTCTGCTTGAGGCAGAGGGACGGCAGAGAGGCCATCACTGGCTGAAGGCAAAGCAGAGAGATTTTCGGTGGAGCGATGGCTCCATCTGCTGGCTGACAAGCGTGGAAGGCGAAGCCTCGCTCCAACTGAGTTCCTGAGGAAGGTCCCAAGCAGGAGGCACTCTGGCTCCACAAGCTAGAGGGTCCTGCTTAGGACTTCCCAGTGGCTCCAGAGTGGATGGCAAGGGCATGTGGGTTGGAGGGTGCTCGGAAGCCGCAGGGGAGGCTTTGGGCACCCAGTGCTCTGTGACGAAACACGCTGCAGGCCCGAGCATCCATGAACTCCTCCAAGGTTTTGGAGCAGGAAATCTGTCCTTAGCAGAAGGCTTCTTGCAAAGGCCTGCAGGCCTTTCTGGGTGGCTAAGCTGCAGCTCCCTTGCAGGCTGCTGGTCCAGGGGCCTGTGTCCCTTGGTCTAAAGTGCTGTAGGAGGAGCTCCTAGCAAGGGGAGAGCAAGCACCTTGTTTCCCTTGAAGAGACTGGCTTGTACATGGGGAGGCCTGCCAGCAGCGAAGACAGCGCAGGCAGCATGGGGGTTTGGCAGGCAGCTAAGAGGCTGCAGGAGTCCTGCATGAAATAGGGGTCATGACTGGTTTCTCCTCAAGGCCCAATGGCAACGTGCACACACAGCCTCTGGACCTGCAGCTCCCGAGCAGTGCAAGAGACCCCCAGGCAGCACCCTGGGGCCTCCTCAGATGAGCTGTGCTCCATAGAGGGCCTGCCTGCTGGCAATGGCCTAGGCCACCCCAGGCCCTAGAGAGGCCCGGCTGAGCCTGGGATGGGCCCTGCCCGCGCAGTGCTCAGGGAAAACCCGTGTTTGAGGCCAGGCTGCAGGCACATTCAATGTTGTGTCTGCTGCAGAGAGACTTCAGCTAGGACTTCCAGGGGGAATGTGAAGCGCTGTGGTTTTTACCTGCAATCCATGTGCCTCACTTGGGGTGCCCGGCCCATCCATCCCACACTCCTTGGATGTGTGTTCCTCAGACAGCTGGACAGCTGGGGAAGTGGACCTCCCCCAGCAAGGGAGACCTGCCTAGAACATTGCTCTGTGTACAAAGAGGATTCGCTGTGCCTCTGGCACTGGGGAGAGACTTTCTGCACCCAGGAGACACTTGGCACACACAGCGTTTCCCCATGGAAAGTGGTGTGAAAAAGAGCACCCGCCGGGGCTGCATGGCCCTCTGCGGTAGAAGCCCTCCATGCAGCAGGCTGTCATGGACTCGGCTGCAGGCCTTTGTGGCTGGAGAGACTGCAGCTCCTCTGGAGGCTCTGGGCCAATTTTCACTCACCTTCGAGTGCAATAGGCTTGTGGGTTAAGGTGCTTGCAAAGGAAGGCAAGCAGCCTGCTCCTTTCCATTAGGAACACGTGTGGTGAGAGGCTTGGCAGCAGAGAAGAACAAAGAGGGGCAGCCAAGGAGGGGATTTGCATGCAGCTGGGTGGCCCCCAAATCTCCTGTTTCCCAAGCAGGGAATGCCTGCTGTGCCCATCAGTGCCCATTTCTAAGTGGGCATCCAGCCTCTGGATCTGCCCTTTCCCAGCCCTGAAAACACACGCAGGCCACACCCTGAGCCCTTCCAACTGTGAACTTTGCTCCCTGTGAGGGCTGAATGCCACATCTGGCTAAGGTGGGAGAAGGCCCGAGGAGGCCTTGGGGGACCTGCCAAGACATAGCAGTGCTCAGCAATGAGCACTCTGCTTTCTTTTGGCTGGACGCACATTCCAGTTTCTGCTTGAGGCCCGGAGAGGTCAGATAGGCGATCCCCGGGGGAAGGCAGAGCAGAGGGCTTTTCGGTGGAGCGTTGGCTCCCTCTGCTGGCCGTCAAGCGTGGAAGGCTAAGCCTTGCTCCAGCTGAGTTCCTGAGCAAGTTTCCAAGCAGGAGGCACTCTGGCTCCACAAGCTAGAGGACTTCCCAGTGGCTCCAGAGTGGGTGGCAAGGGCATGTGAGTTGGAGGGTGCTCAGAAGCCACAGGGGAGACTTGAGTGTGGTTGGGTGCAGGTGTGCCAATATGTGTGGGTGTGTGCGCATGTGTGCGAGTGTGTTTTAGTGTGTGTGAGAGTGTGCGTGAGTGCGGGCGTGCGAGTGTGTATGGGTGTGTGCGGGTGTGTGTGTGTGTGTGCGGGCATGTGCGTGTGTGTTTTGGTGGGGGTAGGTGTGTGTGTGTGTGTAGGCGTGTATGTGTATCTGCGGGTGTGTGCGGGTGTGTATAGGATTGTGTGTGTGTGTGGGGTGTGTGTGGGTGTGTGCGGCTGTGTGTGAATGTGTGTGGGTGTGTGCTAGTGTCTTTGGGTGTGTGTGAGTGGGTTTGGGTGTGTGCATGCGTGTGTTAGAGTGAGTGGGACTGTGCAGGGTGTGCAGGTGTGTTCGGGTGTGTGTGGATGTGTGCAGGAGTGTGCAAGTATATGCGGGTATGTGTGGTTGTGTGCAGGTTGTGTGTGTGATTGGGTGTGTTTGGGTTTGTGTGGGTGTTTGTTAGTGTGTGCGAGAGTGTGTGGGTGTGTATGAGTCTGTGTGGGTCTGTGAGAGTGTGTGTGAGTGCAAGTGCGTGTGTGCGGGTGCTTGAGGTTGTGCGCCTGTGCGAGAGGGTGAGTGGTTGTGTGCAGGTGTGTGAGGGTGTGGGTGTGAGGGTGTGTGTGAGTGTGTGCAGGTGTGTGAGGGTGAGTGGGTGTGTGCAGGTGTGTGCGTATGTGTGCGGGTGTGTGTGAGTGTGTGTGAGTGTGTTTGTGTGTGCGAGTGTCTATGGGTGTTTGTGGGTGTGTGCGGTTGAGTGCAACTGTGTGCAGGTGTGTGCGCGTGTGTATGTGTGTGTGCAGGTGAGTGTGGGTATGTGGGTGTGTGCGGGTGTGTGCGTGTGTGTATAGGTTTCTGTGTGTGTGTGCGGGTGTGTGTGGGTGCGCTCCCCGGGTGGGCTGAATGTCATGACTGTGTTAGGGGAGAGAAGGCCCAAAGAGGCCTTCAGGGAGCTGCCATGGCATAGCAGTGCTCAGGAAAGAGCACCCTTCTTTCTTTAGGCTGGAGGCACACTCGAGTTTCTGCTTGAGGCAGAGGGACGGCAGAGAGGCCATCACTGGCTGAAGGCAAAGCAGAGAGATTTTCGGTGGAGCGATGGCTCCATCTGCTGGCTGACAAGCGTGGAAGGCGAAGCCTCGCTCCAACTGAGTTCCTGAGGAAGGTCCCAAGCAGGAGGCACTCTGGCTCCACAAGCTAGAGGGTCCTGCTTAGGACTTCCCAGTGGCTCCAGAGTGGATGGCAAGGGCATGTGGGTTGGAGGGTGCTCGGAAGCCGCAGGGGAGGCTTTGGGCACCCAGTGCTCTGTGACGAAACACGCTGCAGGCCCGAGCATCCATGAACTCCTCCAAGGTTTTGGAGCAGGAAATCTGTCCTTAGCAGAAGGCTTCTTGCAAAGGCCTGCAGGCCTTTCTGGGTGGCTAAGCTGCAGCTCCCTTGCAGGCTGCTGGTCCAGGGGCCTGTGTCCCTTGGTCTAAAGTGCTGTAGGAGGAGCTCCTAGCAAGGGGAGAGCAAGCACCTTGTTTCCCTTGAAGAGACTGGCTTGTACATGGGGAGGCCTGCCAGCAGCGAAGACAGCGCAGGCAGCATGGGGGTTTGGCAGGCAGCTAAGAGGCTGCAGGAGTCCTGCATGAAATAGGGGTCATGACTGGTTTCTCCTCAAGGCCCAATGGCAACGTGCACACACAGCCTCTGGACCTGCAGCTCCCAAGCAGTGCAAGAGACCCCCAGGCAGCACCCTGGGGCCTCCTCAGATGAGCTGTGCTCCATAGAGGGCCTGCCTGCTGGCAATGGCCTAGGCCACCCCAGGCCCTAGAGAGGCCCGGCTGAGCCTGGGATGGGCCCTGCCCGCGCAGTGCTCAGGGAAAACCCGTGTTTGAGGCCAGGCTGCAGGCACATTCAATGTTGTGTCTGCTGCAGAGAGACTTCAGCTAGGACTTCCAGGGGGAATGTGAAGCGCTGTGGTTTTTACCTGCAATCCATGTGCCTCACTTGGGGTGCCCGGCCCATCCATCCCACACTCCTTGGATGTGTGTTCCTCAGACAGCTGGACAGCTGGGGAAGTGGACCTCCCCCAGCAAGGGAGACCTGCCTAGAACATTGCTCTGTGTACAAAGAGGATTCGCTGTGCCTCTGGCACTGGGGAGAGACTTTCTGCACCCAGGAGACACTTGGCACACACAGCGTTTCCCCATGGAAAGTGGTGTGAAAAAGAGCACCCGCCGGGGCTGCATGGCCCTCTGCGGTAGAAGCCCTCCATGCAGCAGGCTGTCATGGACTCGGCTGCAGGCCTTTGTGGCTGGAGAGACTGCAGCTCCTCTGGAGGCTCTGGGCCAATTTTCACTCACCTTCGAGTGCAATAGGCTTGTGGGTTAAGGTGCTTGCAAAGGAAGGCAAGCAGCCTGCTCCTTTCCATTAGGAACACGTGTGGTGAGAGGCTTGGCAGCAGAGAAGAACAAAGAGGGGCAGCCAAGGAGGGGATTTGCATGCAGCTGGGTGGCCCCCAAATCTCCTGTTTCCCAAGCAGGGAATGCCTGCTGTGCCCATCAGTGCCCATTTCTAAGTGGGCACCCAGCCTCTGGATCTGCCCTTTCCCAGCCCTGAAAACACACGCAGGCCACACCCTGAGCCCTTCCAACTGTGAACTTTGCTCCCTGTGAGGGCTGAATGCCACATCTGGCTAAGGTGGGAGAAGGCCCGAGGAGGCCTTGGGGGACCTGCCAAGACATAGCAGTGCTCAGCAATGAGCACTCTGCTTTCTTTTGGCTGGACGCACATTCCAGTTTCTGCTTGAGGCCCGGAGAGGTCAGATAGGCGATCCCCGGGGGAAGGCAGAGCAGAGGGCTTTTCGGTGGAGCGTTGGCTCCCTCTGCTGGCCGTCAAGCGTGGAAGGCTAAGCCTTGCTCCAGCTGAGTTCCTGAGCAAGTTTCCAAGCAGGAGGCACTCTGGCTCCACAAGCTAGAGGACTTCCCAGTGGCTCCAGAGTGGGTGGCAAGGGCATGTGAGTTGGAGGGTGCTCAGAAGCCACAGGGGAGACTTGAGTGTGGTTGGGTGCAGGTGTGCCAATATGTGTGGGTGTGTGCGCATGTGTGCGAGTGTGTTTTAGTGTGTGTGAGAGTGTGCGTGAGTGCGGGCGTGCGAGTGTGTATGGGTGTGTGCGGGTGTGTGTGTGTGTGTGCGGGCATGTGCGTGTGTGTTTTGGTGGGGGTAGGTGTGTGTGTGTGTGTGTAGGCGTGTATGTGTATCTGCGGGTGTGTGCGGGTGTGTATAGGATTGTGTGTGTGTGGGGGGTGTGTGTGGGTGTGTGCGGCTGTGTGTGAATGTGTGTGGGTGTGTGCTAGTGTCTTTGGGTGTGTGTGAGTGGGTTTGGGTGTGTGCATGCGTGTGTTAGAGTGAGTGGGACTGTGCAGGGTGTGCAGGTGTGTTCGGGTGTGTGTGGATGTGTGCAGGAGTGTGCAAGTATATGCGGGTATGTGTGGTTGTGTGCAGGTTGTGTGTGTGATTGGGTGTGTTTGGGTTTGTGTGGGTGTTTGTTAGTGTGTGCGAGAGTGTGTGGGTGTGTATGAGTCTGTGTGGGTCTGTGAGAGTGTGTGTGAGTGCAAGTGCGTGTGTGCGGGTGCTTGAGGTTGTGCGCCTGTGCGAGAGGGTGAGTGGTTGTGTGCAGGTGTGTGAGGGTGTGGGTGTGAGGGTGTGTGTGAGTGTGTGCAGGTGTGTGAGGGTGAGTGGGTGTGTGCAGGTGTGTGTGTATGTGTGCGGGTGTGTGTGAGTGTGTGTGAGTGTGTTTGTGTGTGCGAGTGTCTATGGGTGTTTGTGGGTGTGTGCAGTTGAGTGCAACTGTGTGCAGGTGTGTGCGCGTGTGTATGTGTGTGTGCAGGTGAGTGTGGGTATGTGGGTGTGTGCGGGTGTGTGCGTGTGTGTATAGGTTTCTGTGTGTGTGTGCGGGTGTGTGTGGGTGCACTCCCCGGGTGGGCTGAATGTCATGACTGTGTTAGGGGAGAGAAGGCCCAAAGAGGCCTTCAGGGAGCTGCCATGGCATAGCAGTGCTCAGGAAAGAGCACCCTTCTTTCTTTAGGCTGGAGGCACACTCGAGTTTCTGCTTGAGGCAGAGGGACGGCAGAGAGGCCATCACTGGCTGAAGGCAAAGCAGAGAGATTTTCGGTGGAGCGATGGCTCCATCTGCTGGCTGACAAGCGTGGAAGGCGAAGCCTCGCTCCAACTGAGTTCCTGAGGAAGGTCCCAAGCAGGAGGCACTCTGGCTCCACAAGCTAGAGGGTCCTGCTTAGGACTTCCCAGTGGCTCCAGAGTGGATGGCAAGGGCATGTGGGTTGGAGGGTGCTCGGAAGCCGCAGGGGAGGCTTTGGGCACCCAGTGCTCTGTGACGAAACACGCTGCAGGCCCGAGCATCCATGAACTCCTCCAAGGTTTTGGAGCAGGAAATCTGTCCTTAGCAGAAGGCTTCCTGCAAAGGCCTGCAGGCCTTTCTGGGTGGCTAAGCTGCAGCTCCCTTGCAGGCTGCTGGTCCAGGGGCCTGTGTCCCTTGGTCTAAAGTGCTGTAGGAGGAGCTCCTAGCAAGGGGAGAGCAAGCACCTTGTTTCCCTTGAAGAGACTGGCTTGTACATGGGGAGGCCTGCCAGCAGCAAAGACAGCGCAGGCAGCATGGGGGTTTGGCAGGCAGCTAAGAGGCTGCAGGAGTCCTGCATGAAATAGGGGTCATGACTGGTTTCTCCTCAAGGCCCAATGGCAACGTGCACACACAGCCTCTGGACCTGCAGCTCCCGAGCAGTGCAAGAGACCCCCAGGCAGCACCCTGGGGCCTCCTCGGATGAGCTGTGCTCCATAGAGGGCCTGCCTGCTGGCAATGGCCTAGGCCACCCCAGGCCCTAGAGAGGCCCGGCTGAGCCTGGGATGGGCCCTGCCCGCGCAGTGCTCAGGGAAAACCCGTGTTTGAGGCCAGGCTGCAGGCACATTCAATGTTGTGTCTGCTGCAGAGAGACTTCAGCTAGGACTTCCAGGGGGAATGTGAAGCGCTGTGGTTTTTACCTGCAATCCATGTGCCTCACTTGGGGTGCCCGGCCCATCCGTCCCACACTCCTTGGATGTGTGTTCCTCAGACAGCTGGACAGCTGGGGAAGTGGACCTCCCCCAGCAAGGGAGACCTGCCTAGAACATTGCTCTGTGTACAAAGAGGATTCGCTGTGCCTCTGGCACTGGGGAGAGACTTTCTGCACCCAGGAGACACTTGGCACACACAGCGTTTCCCCATGGAAAGTGGTGTGAAAAAGAGCACCCGCCGGGGCTGCATGGCCCTCTGCGGTAGAAGCCCTCCACGCAGCAGGCTGTCATGGACTCGGCTGCAGGCCTTTGTGGCTGGAGAGACTGCAGCTCCTCTGGAGGCTCTGGGCCAATTTTCACTCACCTTCGAGTGCAATAGGCTTGTGGGTTAAGGTGCTTGCAAAGGAAGGCAAGCAGCCTGCTCCTTTCCATTAGGAACACGTGTGGTGAGAGGCTTGGCAGCAGAGAAGAACAAAGAGGGGCAGCCAAGGAGGGGATTTGCATGCAGCTGGGTGGCCCCCAAATCTCCTGTTTCCCAAGCAGGGAATGCCTGCTGTGCCCATCAGTGCCCATTTCTAAGTGGGCACCCAGCCTCTGGATCTGCCCTTTCCCAGCCCTGAAAACACACGCAGGCCACACCCTGAGCCCTTCCAACTGTGAACTTTGCTCCCTGTGAGGGCTGAATGCCACATCTGGCTAAGGTGGGAGAAGGCCCGAGGAGGCCTTGGGGGACCTGCCAAGACATAGCAGTGCTCAGCAATGAGCACTCTGCTTTCTTTTGGCTGGACGCACATTCCAGTTTCTGCTTGAGGCCCGGAGAGGTCAGATAGGCGATCCCCGGGGGAAGGCAGAGCAGAGGGTTTTTCGGTGGAGCGTTGGCTCCCTCTGCTGGCCGTCAAGCGTGGAAGGCTAAGCCTTGCTCCAGCTGAGTTCCTGAGCAAGTTTCCAAGCAGGAGGCACTCTGGCTCCACAAGCTAGAGGACTTCCCAGTGGCTCCAGAGTGGGTGGCAAGGGCATGTGAGTTGGAGGGTGCTCAGAAACCACAGGGGAGACTTGAGTGTGGTTGGGTGCAGGTGTGCCAATATGTGTGGGTTTGTGTGCATGGGTGCGAGTGTGTATTAGTGTGTGTGAGAGTTTGCGTGAGTGCGGGCGTGCGAGTGTGTATGGGTGTGTGCGGGTGTGTGTGTGTGTGTGCGGGCATGTGCGTGTGTGTTTTGGTGGGGGTAGGTGTGTGTGTGTGTGTGTAGGCGTGTATGTGTATCTGCGGGTGTGTGCGGGTGTGTATAGGATTGTGTGTGTGTGTGGGGTGTGTGTGGGTGTGTGCGGCTGTGTGTGAATGTGTGTGGGTGTGTGCTAGTGTCTTTGGGTGTGTGTGAGTGGGTTTGGGTGTGTGTGAGTGGGTTTGGGTGTGTGCATGCGTGTGTTAGAGTGAGTGGGACTGTGCAGGGTGTGCAGGTGTGTTCGGGTGTGTGTGGATGTGTGCAGGAGTGTGCAAGTATATGCGGGTATGTGTGGTTGTGTGCAGGTTGTGTGTGTGATTGGGTGTGTTTGGGTTTGTGTGGGTGTTTGTTAGTGTGTGCGAGAGTGTGTGGGTGTGTATGAGTCTGTGTGGGTCTGTGAGAGTGTGTGTGAGTGCAAGTGCGTGTGTGCGGGTGCTTGAGGTTGTGCGCCTGTGCGAGAGGGTGAGTGGTTGTGTGCAGGTGTGTGAGGGTGTGGGTGTGAGGGTGTGTGTGAGTGTGTGCAGGTGTGTGAGGGTGAGTGGGTGTGTGCAGGTGTGTGCGTATGTGTGCGGGTGTGTGTGAGTGTGTGTGAGTGTGTTTGTGTGTGCGAGTGTCTATGGGTGTTTGTGGGTGTGTGCGGTTGAGTGCAACTGTGTGCAGGTGTGTGCGCGTGTGTATGTGTGTGTGCAGGTGAGTGTGGGTATGTGGGTGTGTGCGGGTGTGTGCGTGTGTGTATAGGTTTCTGTGTGTGTGTGCGGGTGTGTGTGGGTGCGCTCCCCGGGTGGGCTGAATGTCATGACTGTGTTAGGGGAGAGAAGGCCCAAAGTGGCCTTCAGGGAGCTGCCATGGCATAGCAGTGCTCAGGAAAGAGCACCCTTCTTTCTTTAGGCTGGAGGCACACTCGAGTTTCTGCTTGAGGCAGAGGGACGGCAGAGAGGCCATCACTGGCTGAAGGCAAAGCAGAGAGATTTTCGGTGGAGCGATGGCTCCATCTGCTGGCTGACAAGCGTGGAAGGCGAAGCCTCGCTCCAACTGAGTTCCTGAGGAAGGTCCCAAGCAGGAGGCACTCTGGCTCCACAAGCTAGAGGGTCCTGCTTAGGACTTCCCAGTGGCTCCAGAGTGGATGGCAAGGGCATGTGGGTTGGAGGGTGCTCGGAAGCCGCAGGGGAGGCTTTGGGCACCCAGTGCTCTGTGACGAAACACGCTGCAGGCCCGAGCATCCATGAACTCCTCCAAGGTTTTGGAGCAGGAAATCTGTCCTTAGCAGAAGGCTTCTTGCAAAGGCCTGCAGGCCTTTCTGGGTGGCTAAGCTGCAGCTCCCTTGCAGGCTGCTGGTCCAGGGGCCTGTGTCCCTTGGTCTAAAGTGCTGTAGGAGGAGCTCCTAGCAAGGGGAGAGCAAGCACCTTGTTTCCCTTGAAGAGACTGGCTTGTACATGGGGAGGCCTGCCAGCAGCGAAGACAGCGCAGGCAGCATGGGGGTTTGGCAGGCAGCTAAGAGGCTGCAGGAGTCCTGCATGAAATAGGGGTCATGACTGGTTTCTCCTCAAGGCCCAATGGCAACGTGCACACACAGCCTCTGGACCTGCAGCTCCCGAGCAGTGCAAGAGACCCCCAGGCAGCACCCTGGGGCCTCCTCAGATGAGCTGTGCTCCATAGAGGGCCTGCCTGCTGGCAATGGCCTAGGCCACCCCAGGCCCTAGAGAGGCCCGGCTGAGCCTGGGATGGGCCCTGCCCGCGCAGTGCTCAGGGAAAACCCATGTTTGAGGCCAGGCTGCAGGCACATTCAATGTTGTGTCTGCTGCAGAGAGACTTCAGCTAGGACTTCCAGGGGTAATGTGAAGCGCTGTGGTTTTTACCTGCAATCCATGTGCCTCACTTGGGGTGCCCGGCCCATCCATCCCACACTCCTTGGATGTGTGTTCCTCAGACAGCTGGACAGCTGGGGAAGTGGACCTCCCCCAGCAAGGGAGACCTGCCTAGAACATTGCTCTGTGTACAAAGAGGATTCGCTGTGCCTCTGGCACTGGGGAGAGACTTTCTGCACCCAGGAGACACTTGGCACACACAGCGTTTCCCCATGGAAAGTGGTGTGAAAAAGAGCACCCGCCGGGGCTGCATGGCCCTCTGCGGTAGAAGCCCTCCATGCAGCAGGCTGTCATGGACTCGGCTGCAGGCCTTTGTGGCTGGAGAGACTGCAGCTCCTCTGGAGGCTCTGGGCCAATTTTCACTCACCTTCGAGTGCAATAGGCTTGTGGGTTAAGGTGCTTGCAAAGGAAGGCAAGCAGCCTGCTCCTTTCCATTAGGAACACGTGTGGTGAGAGGCTTGGCAGCAGAGAAGAACAAAGAGGGGCAGCCAAGGAGGGGATTTGCATGCAGCTGGGTGGCCCCCAAATCTCCTGTTTCCCAAGCAGGGAATGCCTGCTGTGCCCATCAGTGCCCATTTCTAAGTGGGCACCCAGCCTCTGGATCTGCCCTTTCCCAGCCCTGAAAACACACGCAGGCCACACCCTGAGCCCTTCCAACTGTGAACTTTGCTCCCTGTGAGGGCTGAATGCCACATCTGGCTAAGGTGGGAGAAGGCCCGAGGAGGCCTTGGGGGACCTGCCAAGACATAGCAGTGCTCAGCAATGAGCACTCTGCTTTCTTTTGGCTGGACGCACATTCCAGTTTCTGCTTGAGGCCCGGAGAGGTCAGATAGGCGATCCCCGGGGGAAGGCAGAGCAGAGGGCTTTTCGGTGGAGCGTTGGCTCCCTCTGCTGGCCGTCAAGCGTGGAAGGCTAAGCCTTGCTCCAGCTGAGTTCCTGAGCAAGTTTCCAAGCAGGAGGCACTCTGGCTCCACAAGCTAGAGGACTTCCCAGTGGCTCCAGAGTGGGTGGCAAGGGCATGTGAGTTGGAGGGTGCTCAGAAGCCACAGGGGAGACTTGAGTGTGGTTGGGTGCAGGTGTGCCAATATGTGTGGGTGTGTGCGCATGTGTGCGAGTGTGTTTTAGTGTGTGTGAGAGTGTGCGTGAGTGCGGGCGTGCGAGTGTGTATGGGTGTGTGCGGGTGTGTGTGTGTGTGTGCGGGCATGTGCGTGTGTGTTTTGGTGGGGGTAGGTGTGTGTGTGTGTGTAGGCGTGTATGTGTATCTGCGGGTGTGTGCGGGTGTTTATAGGATTGTGTGTGTGTGTGGGGTGTGTGTGGGTGTGTGCGGCTGTGTGTGAATGTGTGTGGGTGTGTGCTAGTGTCTTTGGGTGTGTGTGAGTGGGTTTGGGTGTGTGCATGCGTGTGTTAGAGTGAGTGGGACTGTGCAGGGTGTGCAGGTGTGTTCGGGTGTGTGTGGATGTGTGCAGGAGTGTGCAAGTATATGCGGGTATGTGTGGTTGTGTGCAGGTTGTGTGTGTGATTGGGTGTGTTTGGGTTTGTGTGGGTGTTTGTTAGTGTGTGCGAGAGTGTGTGGGTGTGTATGAGTCTGTGTGGGTCTGTGAGAGTGTGTGTGAGTGCAAGTGCGTGTGTGCGGGTGCTTGAGGTTGTGCGCCTGTGCGAGAGGGTGAGTGGTTGTGTGCAGGTGTGTGAGGGTGTGGGTGTGAGGGTGTGTGTGAGTGTGTGCAGGTGTGTGAGGGTGAGTGGGTGTGTGCAGGTGTGTGCGTATGTGTGCGGGTGTGTGTGAGTGTGTGTGAGTGTGTTTGTGTGTGCGAGTGTCTATGGGTGTTTGTGGGTGTGTGCGGTTGAGTGCAACTGTGTGCAGGTGTGTGCGCGTGTGTATGTGGGTGTGCAGGTGAGTGTGGGTATGTGGGTGTGTGCGGGTGTGTGCGTGTGTGTATAGGTTTCTGTGTGTGTGTGCGGGTGTGTGTGGGTGCGCTCCCCGGGTGGGCTGAATGTCATGACTGTGTTAGGGGAGAGAAGGCCCAAAGAGGCCTTCAGGGAGCTGCCATGGCATAGCAGTGCTCAGGAAAGAGCACCCTTCTTTCTTTAGGCTGGAGGCACACTCGAGTTTCTGCTTGAGGCAGAGGGACGGCAGAGAGGCCATCACTGGCTGAAGGCAAAGCAGAGAGATTTTCGGTGGAGCGATGGCTCCATCTGCTGGCTGACAAGCGTGGAAGGCGAAGCCTCGCTCCAACTGAGTTCCTGAGGAAGGTCCCAAGCAGGAGGCACTCTGGCTCCACAAGCTAGAGGGTCCTGCTTAGGACTTCCCAGTGGCTCCAGAGTGGATGGCAAGGGCATGTGGGTTGGAGGGTGCTCGGAAGCTGCAGGGGAGGCTTTGGGCACCCAGTGCTCTGTGACGAAACACGCTGCAGGCCCGAGCATCCATGAACTCCTCCAAGGTTTTGGAGCAGGAAATCTGTCCTTAGCAGAAGGCTTCTTGCAAAGGCCTGCAGGCCTTTCTGGGTGGCTAAGCTGCAGCTCCCTTGCAGGCTGCTGGTCCAGGGGCCTGTGTCCCTTGGTCTAAAGTGCTGTAGGAGGAGCTCCTAGCAAGGGGAGAGCAAGCACCTTGTTTCCCTTGAAGAGACTGGCTTGTACATGGGGAGGCCTGCCAGCAGCGAAGACAGCGCAGGCAGCATGGGGGTTTGGCAGGCAGCTAAGAGGCTGCAGGAGTCCTGCATGAAATAGGGGTCATGACTGGTTTCTCCTCAAGGCCCAATGGCAACGTGCACACACAGCCTCTGGACCTGCAGCTCCCGAGCAGTGCAAGAGACCCCCAGGCAGCACCCTGGGGCCTCCTCAGATGAGCTGTGCTCCATAGAGGGCCTGCCTGCTGGCAATGGCCTAGGCCACCCCAGGCCCTAGAGAGGCCCGGCTGAGCCTGGGATGGGCCCTGCCCGCGCAGTGCTCAGGGAAAACCCGTGTTTGAGGCCAGGCTGCAGGCACATTCAATGTTGTGTCTGCTGCAGAGAGACTTCAGCTAGGACTTCCAGGGGGAATGTGAAGCGCTGTGGTTTTTACCTGCAATCCATGTGCCTCACTTGGGGTGCCCGGCCCATCCATCCCACACTCCTTGGATGTGTGTTCCTCAGACAGCTGGACAGCTGGGGAAGTGGACCTCCCCCAGCAAGGGAGACCTGCCTAGAACATTGCTCTGTGTACAAAGAGGATTCGCTGTGCCTCTGGCACTGGGGAGAGACTTTCTGCACCCAGGAGACACTTGGCACACACAGCGTTTCCCCATGGAAAGTGGTGTGAAAAAGAGCACCCGCCGGGGCTGCATGGCCCTCTGCGGTAGAAGCCCTCCATGCAGCAGGCTGTCATGGACTCGGCTGCAGGCCTTTGTGGCTGGAGAGACTGCAGCTCCTCTGGAGGCTCTGGGCCAATTTTCACTCACCTTCGAGTGCAATAGGCTTGTGGGTTAAGGTGCTTGCAAAGGAAGGCAAGCAGCCTGCTCCTTTCCATTAGGAACACGTGTGGTGAGAGGCTTGGCAGCAGAGAAGAACAAAGAGGGGCAGCCAAGGAGGGGATTTGCATGCAGCTGGGTGGCCCCCAAATCTCCTGTTTCCCAAGCAGGGAATGCCTGCTGTGCCCATCAGTGCCCATTTCTAAGTGGGCACCCAGCCTCTGGATCTGCCCTTTCCCAGCCCTGAAAACACACGCAGGCCACACCCTGAGCCCTTCCAACTGTGAACTTTGCTCCCTGTGAGGGCTGAATGCCACATCTGGCTAAGGTGGGAGAAGGCCCGAGGAGGCCTTGGGGGACCTGCCAAGACATAGCAGTGCTCAGCAATGAGCACTCTGCTTTCTTTTGGCTGGACGCACATTCCAGTTTCTGCTTGAGGCCCGGAGAGGTCAGATAGGCGATCCCCGGGGGAAGGCAGAGCAGAGGGCTTTTCGGTGGAGCGTTGGCTCCCTCTGCTGGCCGTCAAGCGTGGAAGGCTAAGCCTTGCTCCAGCTGAGTTCCTGAGCAAGTTTCCAAGCAGGAGGCACTCTGGCTCCACAAGCTAGAGGACTTCCCAGTGGCTCCAGAGTGGGTGGCAAGGGCATGTGAGTTGGAGGGTGCTCAGAAGCCACAGGGGAGACTTGAGTGTGGTTGGGTGCAGGTGTGCCAATATGTGTGGGTGTGTGCGCATGTGTGCGAGTGTGTTTTAGTGTGTGTGAGAGTGTGCGTGAGTGCGGGCGTGCGAGTGTGTATGGGTGTGTGCGGGTGTGTGTGTGTGTGTGCGGGCATGTGCGTGTGTGTTTTGGTGGGGGTAGGTGTGTGTGTGTGTGTGTAGGCGTGTATGTGTATCTGCGGGTGTGTGCGGGTGTGTATAGGATTGTGTGTGTGTGTGGGGTGTGTGTGGGTGTGTGCGGCTGTGTGTGAATGTGTGTGGGTGTGTGCTAGTGTCTTTGGGTGTGTGTGAGTGGGTTTGGGTGTGTGCATGCGTGTGTTAGAGTGAGTGGGACTGTGCAGGGTGTGCAGGTGGGTTCGGGTGTGTGTGGATGTGTGCAGGAGTGTGCAAGTATATGCGGGTATGTGTGGTTGTGTGCAGGTTGTGTGTGTGATTCGGTGTGTTTGGGTTTGTGTGGGTGTTTGTTAGTGTGTGCGAGAGTGTGTGGGTGTGTATGAGTCTGTGTGGGTCTGTGAGAGTGTGTGTGAGTGCAAGTGCGTGTGTGCGGGTGCTTGAGGTTGTGCGCCTGTGCGAGAGGGTGAGTGGTTGTGTGCAGGTGTGTGAGGGTGTGGGTGTGAGGGTGTGTGTGAGTGTGTGCAGGTGTGTGAGGGTGAGTGGGTGTGTGCAGGTGTGTGTGTATGTGTGCGGGTGTGTGTGAGTGTGTGTGAGTGTGTTTGTGTGTGCGAGTGTCTATGGGTGTTTGTGGGTGTGTGCGGTTGAGTGCAACTGTGTGCAGGTGTGTGCGCGTGTGTATGTGTGTGTGCAGGTGAGTGTGGGTATGTGGGTGTGTGCGGGTGTGTGCGTGTGTGTATAGGTTTCTGTGTGTGTGTGCGGGTGTGTGTGGGTGCACTCCCCGGGTGGGCTGAATGTCATGACTGTGTTAGGGGAGAGAAGGCCCAAAGAGGCCTTCAGGGAGCTGCCATGGCATAGCAGTGCTCAGGAAAGAGCACCCTTCTTTCTTTAGGCTGGAGGCACACTCGAGTTTCTGCTTGAGGCAGAGGGACGGCAGAGAGGCCATCACTGGCTGAAGGCAAAGCAGAGAGATTTTCGGTGGAGCGATGGCTCCATCTGCTGGCTGACAAGCGTGGAAGGCGAAGCCTCGCTCCAACTGAGTTCCTGAGGAAGGTCCCAAGCAGGAGGCACTCTGGCTCCACAAGCTAGAGGGTCCTGCTTAGGACTTCCCAGTGGCTCCAGAGTGGATGGCAAGGGCATGTGGGTTGGAGGGTGCTCGGAAGCCGCAGGGGAGGCTTTGGGCACCCAGTGCTCTGTGACGAAACACGCTGCAGGCCCGAGCATCCATGAACTCCTCCAAGGTTTTGGAGCAGGAAATCTGTCCTTAGCAGAAGGCTTCCTGCAAAGGCCTGCAGGCCTTTCTGGGTGGCTAAGCTGCAGCTCCCTTGCAGGCTGCTGGTCCAGGGGCCTGTGTCCCTTGGTCTAAAGTGCTGTAGGAGGAGCTCCTAGCAAGGGGAGAGCAAGCACCTTGTTTCCCTTGAAGAGACTGGCTTGTACATGGGGAGGCCTGCCAGCAGCAAAGACAGCGCAGGCAGCATGGGGGTTTGGCAGGCAGCTAAGAGGCTGAAGGAGTCCTGCATGAAATAGGGGTCATGACTGGTTTCTCCTCAAGGCCCAATGGCAACGTGCACACACAGCCTCTGGACCTGCAGCTCCCGAGCAGTGCAAGAGACCCCCAGGCAGCACCCTGGGGCCTCCTCGGATGAGCTGTGCTCCATAGAGGGCCTGCCTGCTGGCAATGGCCTAGGCCACCCCAGGCCCTAGAGAGGCCCGGCTGAGCCTGGGATGGGCCCTGCCCGCGCAGTGCTCAGGGAAAACCCGTGTTTGAGGCCAGGCTGCAGGCACATTCAATGTTGTGTCTGCTGCAGAGAGACTTCAGCTAGGACTTCCAGGGGGAATGTGAAGCGCTGTGGTTTTTACCTGCAATCCATGTGCCTCACTTGGGGTGCCCGGCCCATCCATCCCACACTCCTTGGATGTGTGTTCCTCAGACAGCTGGACAGCTGGGGAAGTGGACCTCCCCCAGCAAGGGAGACCTGCCTAGAACATTGCTCTGTGTACAAAGAGGATTCGCTGTGCCTCTGGCACTGGGGAGAGACTTTCTGCACCCAGGAGACACTTGGCACACACAGCGTTTCCCCATGGAAAGTGGTGTGAAAAAGAGCACCCGCCGGGGCTGCATGGCCCTCTGCGGTAGAAGCCCTCCACGCAGCAGGCTGTCATGGACTCGGCTGCAGGCCTTTGTGGCTGGAGAGACTGCAGCTCCTCTGGAGGCTCTGGGCCAATTTTCACTCACCTTCGAGTGCAATAGGCTTGTGGGTTAAGGTGCTTGCAAAGGAAGGCAAGCAGCCTGCTCCTTTCCATTAGGAACACGTGTGGTGAGAGGCTTGGCAGCAGAGAAGAACAAAGAGGGGCAGCCAAGGAGGGGATTTGCATGCAGCTGGGTGGCCCCCAAATCTCCTGTTTCCCAAGCAGGGAATGCCTGCTGTGCCCATCAGTGCCCATTTCTAAGTGGGCACCCAGCCTCTGGATCTGCCCTTTCCCAGCCCTGAAAACACACGCAGGCCACACCCTGAGCCCTTCCAACTGTGAACTTTGCTCCCTGTGAGGGCTGAATGCCACATCTGGCTAAGGTGGGAGAAGGCCCGAGGAGGCCTTGGGGGACCTGCCAAGACATAGCAGTGCTCAGCAATGAGCACTCTGCTTTCTTTTGGCTGGACGCACATTCCAGTTTCTGCTTGAGGCCCGGAGAGGTCAGATAGGCGATCCCCGGGGGAAGGCAGAGCAGAGGGTTTTTCGGTGGAGCGTTGGCTCCCTCTGCTGGCCGTCAAGCGTGGAAGGCTAAGCCTTGCTCCAGCTGAGTTCCTGAGCAAGTTTCCAAGCAGGAGGCACTCTGGCTCCACAAGCTAGAGGACTTCCCAGTGGCTCCAGAGTGGGTGGCAAGGGCATGTGAGTTGGAGGGTGCTCAGAAACCACAGGGGAGAATTGAGTGTGGTTGGGTGCAGGTGTGCCAATATGTGTGGGTTTGTGTGCATGGGTGCGAGTGTGTATTAGTGTGTGTGAGAGTTTGCGTGAGTGCGGGCGTGCGAGTGTGTATGGGTGTGTGCGGGTGTGTGTGTGTGTGTGCGGGCTTGTGCGTGTGTGTTTTGTTGGGTGTAGGTGTGTGTGTGTGTGTAGGCGTGTATGTGTATCTGCGGGTGTGTGCGGGTGTGTATAGGATTGTGTGTGTGTGTGGGGTGTGTGTGGGTGTGTGCAGCTGTGTGTGAATGTGTGTGGGTGTGTGCTAGTGTCTTTGGGTGTGTGTGAGTGGGTTTGGGTGTGTGTGAGTGGGTTTGGGTGTGTGCATGCGTGTGTTAGAGTGAGTGGGACTGTGCAGGGTGTGCAGGTGTGTTCGGGTGTGTGTGGATGTGTGCAGGAGTGTGCAAGTATATGCAGGTATGTGTGGTTGTGTGCAGGTTGTGTGTGTGATTGGGTGTGTTTGGGTTTGTGTGGGTGTTTGTTAGTGTGTGCGAGAGTGTGTGGGTGTGTATGAGTCTGTGTGGGTCTGTGAGAGTGTGTGTGAGTGCAAGTGCGTGTGTGCGGGTGCTTGAGGTTGTGCGCCTGTGCGAGAGGGTGAGTGGTTGTGTGCAGGTGTGTGAGGGTGTGGGTGTGAGGGTGTGTGTGAGTGTGTGCAGGTGTGTGAGGGTGAGTGGGTGTGTGCAGGTGTGTGCGTATGTGTGCGGGTGTGTGTGAGTGTGTGTGAGTGTGTTTGTGTGTGCGAGTGTCTATGGGTGTTTGTGGGTGTGTGCGGTTGAGTGCAACTGTGTGCAGGTGTGTGCGCGTGTGTATGTGTGTGTGCAGGTGAGTGTGGGTATGTGGGTGTGTGCGGGTGTGTGCGTGTGTGTATAGGTTTCTCTGTGTGTGTGCGGGTGTGTGTGGGTGCGCTCCCCGGGTGGGCTGAATGTCATGACTGTGTTAGGGGAGAGAAGGCCCAAAGAGGCCTTCAGGGAGCTGCCATGGCATAGCAGTGCTCAGGAAAGAGCACCCTTCTTTCTTTAGGCTGGAGGCACACTCGAGTTTCTGCTTGAGGCAGAGGGACGGCAGAGAGGCCATCACTGGCTGAAGGCAAAGCAGAGAGATTTTCGGTGGAGCGATGGCTCCATCTGCTGGCTGACAAGCGTGGAAGGCGAAGCCTCGCTCCAACTGAGTTCCTGAGGAAGGTCCCAAGCAGGAGGCACTCTGGCTCCACAAGCTAGAGGGTCCTGCTTAGGACTTCCCAGTGGCTCCAGAGTGGATGGCAAGGGCATGTGGGTTGGAGGCTGCTCGGAAGCCGCAGGGGAGGCTTTGGGCACCCAGTGCTCTGTGATGAAACACGCTGCAGGCCCGAGCATCCATGAACTCCTCCAAGGTTTTGGAGCAGGAAATCTGTCCTTAGCAGAAGGCTTCTTGCAAAGGCCTGCAGGCCTTTCTGGGTGGCTAAGCTGCAGCTCCCTTGCAGGCTGCTGGTCCAGGGGCCTGTGTCCCTTGGTCTAAAGTGCTGTAGGAGGAGCTCCTAGCAAGGGGAGAGCAAGCACCTTGTTTCCCTTGAAGAGACTGGCTTGTACATGGGGAGGCCTGCCAGCAGCGAAGACAGCGCAGGCAGCATGGGGGTTTGGCAGGCAGCTAAGAGGCTGCAGGAGTCCTGCATGAAATAGGGGTCATGACTGGTTTCTCCTCAAGGCCCAATGGCAACGTGCACACACAGCCTCTGGACCTGCAGCTCCCGAGCAGTGCAAGAGACCCCCAGGCAGCACCCTGGGGCCTCCTCGGATGAGCTGTGCTCCATAGAGGGCCTGCCTGCTGGCAATGGCCTAGGCCACCCCAGGCCCTAGAGAGGCCCGGCTGAGCCTGGGATGGGCCCTGCCCGCACAGTGCTCAGGGAAATCCCGTGTTTGAGGCCAGGCTGCAGGCACATTCAATGTTGTGTCTGCTGCAGAGAGACTTCAGCTAGGACTTCCAGGGGGAATGTGAAGCGCTGTGGTTTTTACCTGCAATCCATGTGCCTCACTTGGGGTGCCCGGCCCATCCATCCCACACTCCTTGGATGTGTGTTCCTCAGACAGCTGGACAGCTGGGGAAGTGGACCTCCCCCAGCAAGGGAGACCTGCCTAGAACATTGCTCTGTGTACAAAGAGGATTCGCTGTGCCTCTGGCACTGGGGAGAGACTTTCTGCACCCAGGAGACACTTGGCACACACAGCGTTTCCCCATGGAAAGTGGTGTGAAAAAGAGCACCCGCCGGGGCTGCATGGCCCTCTGCGGTAGAAGCCCTCCATGCAGCAGGCTGTCATGGACTCGGCTGCAGGCCTTTGTGGCTGGAGAGACTGCAGCTCCTCTGGAGGCTCTGGGCCAATTTTCACTCACCTTCGAGTGCAATAGGCTTGTGGGTTAAGGTGCTTGCAAAGGAAGGCAAGCAGCCTGCTCCTTTCCATTAGGAACACGTGTGGTGAGAGGCTTGGCAGCAGAGAAGAACAAAGAGGGGCAGCCAAGGAGGGGATTTGCATGCAGCTGGGTGGCCCCCAAATCTCCTGTTTCCCAAGCAGGGAATGCCTGCTGTGCCCATCAGTGCCCATTTCTAAGTGGGCACCCAGCCTCTGGATCTGCCCTTTCCCAGCCCTGAAAACACACGCAGGCCACACCCTGAGCCCTTCCAACTGTGAACTTTGCTCCCTGTGAGGGCTGAATGCCACATCTGGCTAAGGTGGGAGAAGGCCCGAGGAGGCCTTGGGGGACCTGCCAAGACATAGCAGTGCTCAGCAATGAGCACTCTGCTTTCTTTTGGCTGGACGCACATTCCAGTTTCTGCTTGAGGCCCGGAGAGGTCAGATAGGCGATCCCCGGGGGAAGGCAGAGCAGAGGGTTTTTCGGTGGAGCGTTGGCTCCCTCTGCTGGCCGTCAAGCGTGGAAGGCTAAGCCTTGCTCCAGCTGAGTTCCTGAGCAAGTTTCCAAGCAGGAGGCACTCTGGCTCCACAAGCTAGAGGACTTCCCAGTGGCTCCAGAGTGGGTGGCAAGGGCATGTGAGTTGGAGGGTGCTCAGAAGCCACAGGGGAGACTTGAGTGTGGTTGGGTGCAGGTGTGCCAATATGTGTGGGTGTGTGCGCATGTGTGCGAGTGTGTTTTAGTGTGTGTGAGAGTGTGCGTGAGTGCGGGCGTGCGAGTGTGTATGGGTGTGTGCGGGTGTGTGTGTGTGTGTGCGGGCATGTGCGTGTGTGTTTTGGTGGGGGTAGGTGTGTGTGTGTGTGTGTGTAGGCGTGTATGTGTATCTGCGGGTGTGTGCGGGTGTGTATAGGATTGTGTGTGTGTGTGGGGTGTGTGTGGGTGTGTGCGGCTGTGTGTGAATGTGTGTGGGTGTGTGCTAGTGTCTTTGGGTGTGTGTGAGTGGGTTTGGGTGTGTGCATGCGTGTGTTAGAGTGAGTGGGACTGTGCAGGGTGTGCAGGTGTGTTCGGGTGTGTGTGGATGTGTGCAGGAGTGTGCAAGTATATGCGGGTATGTGTGGTTGTGTGCAGGTTGTGTGTGTGATTCGGTGTGTTTGGGTTTGTGTGGGTGTTTGTTAGTGTGTGCGAGAGTGTGTGGGTGTGTATGAGTCTGTGTGGGTCTGTGAGAGTGTGTGTGAGTGCAAGTGCGTGTGTGCGGGTGCTTGAGGTTGTGCGCCTGTGCGAGAGGGTGAGTGGTTGTGTGCAGGTGTGTGAGGGTGTGGGTGTGAGGGTGTGTGTGAGTGTGTGCAGGTGTGTGAGGGTGAGTGGGTGTGTGCAGGTGTGTGTGTATGTGTGCGGGTGTGTGTGAGTGTGTGTGAGTGTGTTTGTGTGTGCGAGTGTCTATGGGTGTTTGTGGGTGTGTGCGGTTGAGTGCAACTGTGTGCAGGTGTGTGCGCGTGTGTATGTGTGTGTGCAGGTGAGTGTGGGTATGTGGGTGTGTGCGGGTGTGTGCGTGTGTGTATAGGTTTCTGTGTGTGTGTGCGGGTGTGTGTGGGTGCACTCCCCGGGTGGGCTGAATGTCATGACTGTGTTAGGGGAGAGAAGGCCCAAAGAGGCCTTCAGGGAGCTGCCATGGCATAGCAGTGCTCAGGAAAGAGCACCCTTCTTTCTTTAGGCTGGAGGCACACTCGAGTTTCTGCTTGAGGCAGAGGGACGGCAGAGAGGCCATCACTGGCTGAAGGCAAAGCAGAGAGATTTTCGGTGGAGCGATGGCTCCATCTGCTGGCTGACAAGCGTGGAAGGCGAAGCCTCGCTCCAACTGAGTTCCTGAGGAAGGTCCCAAGCAGGAGGCACTCTGGCTCCACAAGCTAGAGGGTCCTGCTTAGGACTTCCCAGTGGCTCCAGAGTGGATGGCAAGGGCATGTGGGTTGGAGGGTGCTCGGAAGCCGCAGGGGAGGCTTTGGGCACCCAGTGCTCTGTGACGAAACACGCTGCAGGCCCGAGCATCCATGAACTCCTCCAAGGTTTTGGAGCAGGAAATCTGTCCTTAGCAGAAGGCTTCTTGCAAAGGCCTGCAGGCCTTTCTGGGTGGCTAAGCTGCAGCTCCCTTGCAGGCTGCTGGTCCAGGGGCCTGTGTCCCTTGGTCTAAAGTGCTGTAGGAGGAGCTCCTAGCAAGGGGAGAGCAAGCACCTTGTTTCCCTTGAAGAGACTGGCTTGTACATGGGGAGGCCTGCCAGCAGCGAAGACAGCGCAGGCAGCATGGGGGTTTGGCAGGCAGCTAAGAGGCTGCAGGAGTCCTGCATGAAATAGGGGTCATGACTGGTTTCTCCTCAAGGCCCAATGGCAACGTGCACACACAGCCTCTGGACCTGCAGCTCCCGAGCAGTGCAAGAGACCCCCAGGCAGCACCCTGGGGCCTCCTCGGATGAGCTGTGCTCCATAGAGGGCCTGCCTGCTGGCAATGGCCTAGGCCACCCCAGGCCCTAGAGAGGCCCGGCTGAGCCTGGGATGGGCCCTGCCTGCGCAGTGCTCAGGGAAAACCCGTGTTTGAGGCCAGGCTGCAGGCACATTCAATGTTGTGTCTGCTGCAGAGAGACTTCAGCTAGGACTTCCAGGGGGAATGTGAAGCGCTGTGGTTTTTACCTGCAATCCATGTGCCTCACTTGGGGTGCCCGGCCCATCCATCCCACACTCCTTGGATGTGTGTTCCTCAGACAGCTGGACAGCTGGGGAAGTGGACCTCCCCCAGCAAGGGAGACCTGCCTAGAACATTGCTCTGTGTACAAAGAGGATTCGCTGTGCCTCTGGCACTGGGGAGAGACTTTCTGCACCCAGGAGACACTTGGCACACACAGCGTTTCCCCATGGAAAGTGGTGTGAAAAAGAGCACCCGCCGGGGCTGCATGGCCCTCTGCGGTAGAAGCCCTCCACGCAGCAGGCTGTCATGGACTCGGCTGCAGGCCTTTGTGGCTGGAGAGACTGCAGCTCCTCTGGAGGCTCTGGGCCAATTTTCACTCACCTTCGAGTGCAATAGGCTTGTGGGTTAAGGTGCTTGCAAAGGAAGGCAAGCAGCCTGCTCCTTTCCATTAGGAACACGTGTGGTGAGAGGCTTGGCAGCAGAGAAGAACAAAGAGGGGCAGCCAAGGAGGGGATTTGCATGCAGCTGGGTGGCCCCCAAATCTCCTGTTTCCCAAGCAGGGAATGCCTGCTGTGCCCATCAGTGCCCATTTCTAAGTGGGCACCCAGCCTCTGGATCTGCCCTTTCCCAGCCCTGAAAACACACGCAGGCCACACCCTGAGCCCTTCCAACTGTGAACTTTGCTCCCTGTGAGGGCTGAATGCCACATCTGGCTAAGGTGGGAGAAGGCCCGAGGAGGCCTTGGGGGACCTGCCAAGACATAGCAGTGCTCAGCAATGAGCACTCTGCTTTCTTTTGGCTGGACGCACATTCCAGTTTCTGCTTGAGGCCCGGAGAGGTCAGATAGGCGATCCCCGGGGGAAGGCAGAGCAGAGGGTTTTTCGGTGGAGCGTTGGCTCCCTCTGCTGGCCGTCAAGCGTGGAAGGCTAAGCCTTGCTCCAGCTGAGTTCCTGAGCAAGTTTCCAAGCAGGAGGCACTCTGGCTCCACAAGCTAGAGGACTTCCCAGTGGCTCCAGAGTGGGTGGCAAGGGCATGTGAGTTGGAGGGTGCTCAGAAGCCACAGGGGAGACTTGAGTGTGGTTGGGTGCAGGTGTGCCAATATGTGTGGGTGTGTGCGCATGTGTGCGAGTGTGTTTTAGTGTGTGTGAGAGTGTGCATGAGTGCGGGCGTGCGAGTGTGTATGGGTGTGTGCGGGTGTGTGTGTGTGTGTGTGTGCGGGCATGTGCGTGTGTGTTTTGGTGGGGGTAGGTGTGTGTGTGTGTGTGTGTAGGCGTGTATGTGTATCTGCGGGTGTGTGCGGGTGTGTATAGGATTGTGTGTGTGTGTGGGTTGTGTGTGGGTGTGTGCGGCTGTGTGTGAATGTGTGTGGGTGTGTGCTAGTGTCTTTGGGTGTGTGTGAGTGGGTTTGGGTGTGTGCATGCGTGTGTTAGAGTGAGTGGGACTGTGCAGGGTGTGCAGGTGGGTTCGGGTGTGTGTGGATGTGTGCAGGAGTGTGCAAGTATATGCGGGTATGTGTGGTTGTGTGCAGGTTGTGTGTGTGATTGGGTGTGTTTGGGTTTGTGTGGGTGTTTGTTAGTGTGTGCGAGAGTGTGTGGGTGTGTATGAGTCTGTGTGGGTCTGTGAGAGTGTGTGTGAGTGCAAGTGCGTGTGTGCGGGTGCTTGAGGTTGTGCGCCTGTGCGAGAGGGTGAGTGGTTGTGTGCAGGTGTGTGAGGGTGTGGGTGTGAGGGTGTGTGTGAGTGTGTGCAGGTGTGTGAGGGTGAGTGGGTGTGTGCAGGTGTGTGTGTATGTGTGCGGGTGTGTGTGAGTGTGTGGGGGTGTGTTTGTGTGTGCGAGTGTCTATGGGTGTTTGTGGGTGTGTGCGGTTGAGTGCAACTGTGTGCAGGTGTGTGCGCGTGTGTATGTGTGTGTGCAGGTGAGTGTGGGTATGTGGGTGTGTGCGGGTGTGTGCGTGTGTGTATAGGTTTCTGTGTGTGTGTGCGGGTGTGTGTGGGTGCGCTCCCCGGGTGGGCTGAATGTCATGACTGTGTTAGGGGAGAGAAGGCCCAAAGAGGCCTTCAGGGAGCTGCCATGGCATAGCAGTGCTCAGGAAAGAGCACCCTTCTTTCTTTAGGCTGGAGGCACACTCGAGTTTCTGCTTGAGGCAGAGGGACGGCAGAGAGGCCATCACTGGCTGAAGGCAAAGCAGAGAGATTTTCGGTGGAGCGATGGCTCCATCTGCTGGCTGACAAGCGTGGAAGGCGAAGCCTCGCTCCAACTGAGTTCCTGAGGAAGGTCCCAAGCAGGAGGCACTCTGGCTCCACAAGCTAGAGGGTCCTGCTTAGGACTTCCCAGTGGCTCCAGAGTGGATGGCAAGGGCATGTGGGTTGGAGGGTGCTCGGAAGCCGCAGGGGAGGCTTTGGGCACCCAGTGCTCTGTGACGAAACACGCTGCAGGCCCGAGCATCCATGAACTCCTCCAAGGTTTTGGAGCAGGAAATCTGTCCTTAGCAGAAGGCTTCCTGCAAAGGCCTGCAGGCCTTTCTGGGTGGCTAAGCTGCAGCTCCCTTGCAGGCTGCTGGTCCAGGGGCCTGTGTCCCTTGGTCTAAAGTGCTGTAGGAGGAGCTCCTAGCAAGGGGAGAGCAAGCACCTTGTTTCCCTTGAAGAGACTGGCTTGTACATGGGGAGGCCTGCCAGCAGCGAAGACAGCGCAGGCAGCATGGGGGTTTGGCAGGCAGCTAAGAGGCTGCAGGAGTCCTGCATGAAATAGGGGTCATGACTGGTTTCTCCTCAAGGCCCAATGGCAACGTGCACACACAGCCTCTGGACCTGCAGCTCCCGAGCAGTGCAAGAGACCCCCAGGCAGCACCCTGGGGCCTCCTCAGATGAGCTGTGCTCCATAGAGGGCCTGCCTGCTGGCAATGGCCTAGGCCACCCCAGGCCCTAGAGAGGCCCGGCTGAGCCTGGGATGGGCCCTGCCCGCGCAGTGCTCAGGGAAAACCCGTGTTTGAGGCCAGGCTGCAGGCACATTCAATGTTGTGTCTGCTGCAGAGAGACTTCAGCTAGGACTTCCAGGGGGAATGTGAAGCGCTGTGGTTTTTACCTGCAATCCATGTGCCTCACTTGGGGTGCCCGGCCCATCCATCCCACACTCCTTGGATGTGTGTTCCTCAGACAGCTGGACAGCTGGGGAAGTGGACCTCCCCCAGCAAGGGAGACCTGCCTAGAACATTGCTCTGTGTACAAAGAGGATTCGCTGTGCCTCTGGCACTGGGGAGAGACTTTCTGCACCCAGGAGACACTTGGCACACACAGCGTTTCCCCATGGAAAGTGGTGTGAAAAAGAGCACCCGCCGGGGCTGCATGGCCCTCTGCGGTAGAAGCCCTCCATGCAGCAGGCTGTCATGGACTCGGCTGCAGGCCTTTGTGGCTGGAGAGACTGCAGCTCCTCTGGAGGCTCTGGGCCAATTTTCACTCACCTTCGAGTGCAATAGGCTTGTGGGTTAAGGTGCTTGCAAAGGAAGGCAAGCAGCCTGCTCCTTTCCATTAGGAACACGTGTGGTGAGAGGCTTGGCAGCAGAGAAGAACAAAGAGGGGCAGCCAAGGAGGGGATTTGCATGCAGCTGGGTGGCCCCCAAATCTCCTGTTTCCCAAGCAGGGAATGCCTGCTGTGCCCATCAGTGCCCATTTCTAAGTGGGCACCCAGCCTCTGGATCTGCCCTTTCCCAGCCCTGAAAACACACGCAGGCCACACCCTGAGCCCTTCCAACTGTGAACTTTGCTCCCTGTGAGGGCTGAATGCCACATCTGGCTAAGGTGGGAGAAGGCCCGAGGAGGCCTTGGGGGACCTGCCAAGACATAGCAGTGCTCAGCAATGAGCACTCTGCTTTCTTTTGGCTGGACGCACATTCCAGTTTCTGCTTGAGGCCCGGAGAGGTCAGATAGGCGATCCCCGGGGGAAGGCAGAGCAGAGGGCTTTTCGGTGGAGCGTTGGCTCCCTCTGCTGGCCGTCAAGCGTGGAAGGCTAAGCCTTGCTCCAGCTGAGTTCCTGAGCAAGTTTCCAAGCAGGAGGCACTCTGGCTCCACAAGCTAGAGGACTTCCCAGTGGCTCCAGAGTGGGTGGCAAGGGCATGTGAGTTGGAGGGTGCTCAGAAGCCACAGGGGAGACTTGAGTGTGGTTGGGTGCAGGTGTGCCAATATGTGTGGGTGTGTGCGCATGTGTGCGAGTGTGTTTTAGTGTGTGTGAGAGTGTGCGTGAGTGCGGGCGTGCGAGTGTGTATGGGTGTGTGCGGGTGTGTGTGTGTGTGTGCGGGCATGTGCGTGTGTGTTTTGGTGGGGGTAGGTGTGTGTGTGTGTGTGTAGGCGTGTATGTGTATCTGCGGGTGTGTGCGGGTGTGTATAGGATTGTGTGTGTGTGTGGGGTGTGTGTGGGTGTGTGCGGCTGTGTGTGAATGTGTGTGGGTGTGTGCTAGTGTCTTTGGGTGTGTGTGAGTGGGTTTGGGTGTGTGCATGCGTGTGTTAGAGTGAGTGGGACTGTGCAGGGTGTGCAGGTGTGTTCGGGTGTGTGTGGATGTGTGCAGGAGTGTGCAAGTATATGCGGGTATGTGTGGTTGTGTGCAGGTTGTGTGTGTGATTGGGTGTGTTTGGGTTTGTGTGGGTGTTTGTTAGTGTGTGCGAGAGTGTGTGGGTGTGTATGAGTCTGTGTGGGTCTGTGAGAGTGTGTGTGAGTGCAAGTGCGTGTGTGCGGGTGCTTGAGGTTGTGCGCCTGTGCGAGAGGGTGAGTGGTTGTGTGCAGGTGTGTGAGGGTGTGGGTGTGAGGGTGTGTGTGAGTGTGTGCAGGTGTGTGAGGGTGAGTGGGTGTGTGCAGGTGTGTGTGTATGTGTGCGGGTGTGTGTGAGTGTGTGTGAGTGTGTTTGTGTGTGCGAGTGTCTATGGGTGTTTGTGGGTGTGTGCAGTTGAGTGCAACTGTGTGCAGGTGTGTGCGCGTGTGTATGTGTGTGTGCAGGTGAGTGTGGGTATGTGGGTGTGTGCGGGTGTGTGCGTGTGTGTATAGGTTTCTGTGTGTGTGTGCGGGTGTGTGTGGGTGCACTCCCCGGGTGGGCTGAATGTCATGACTGTGTTAGGGGAGAGAAGGCCCAAAGAGGCCTTCAGGGAGCTGCCATGGCATAGCAGTGCTCAGGAAAGAGCACCCTTCTTTCTTTAGGCTGGAGGCACACTCGAGTTTCTGCTTGAGGCAGAGGGACGGCAGAGAGGCCATCACTGGCTGAAGGCAAAGCAGAGAGATTTTCGGTGGAGCGATGGCTCCATCTGCTGGCTGACAAGCGTGGAAGGCGAAGCCTCGCTCCAACTGAGTTCCTGAGGAAGGTCCCAAGCAGGAGGCACTCTGGCTCCACAAGCTAGAGGGTCCTGCTTAGGACTTCCCAGTGGCTCCAGAGTGGATGGCAAGGGCATGTGGGTTGGAGGGTGCTCGGAAGCCGCAGGGGAGGCTTTGGGCACCCAGTGCTCTGTGACGAAACACGCTGCAGGCCCGAGCATCCATGAACTCCTCCAAGGTTTTGGAGCAGGAAATCTGTCCTTAGCAGAAGGCTTCCTGCAAAGGCCTGCAGGCCTTTCTGGGTGGCTAAGCTGCAGCTCCCTTGCAGGCTGCTGGTCCAGGGGCCTGTGTCCCTTGGTCTAAAGTGCTGTAGGAGGAGCTCCTAGCAAGGGGAGAGCAAGCACCTTGTTTCCCTTGAAGAGACTGGCTTGTACATGGGGAGGCCTGCCAGCAGCAAAGACAGCGCAGGCAGCATGGGGGTTTGGCAGGCAGCTAAGAGGCTGCAGGAGTCCTGCATGAAATAGGGGTCATGACTGGTTTCTCCTCAAGGCCCAATGGCAACGTGCACACACAGCCTCTGGACCTGCAGCTCCCGAGCAGTGCAAGAGACCCCCAGGCAGCACCCTGGGGCCTCCTCGGATGAGCTGTGCTCCATAGAGGGCCTGCCTGCTGGCAATGGCCTAGGCCACCCCAGGCCCTAGAGAGGCCCGGCTGAGCCTGGGATGGGCCCTGCCCGCGCAGTGCTCAGGGAAAACCCGTGTTTGAGGCCAGGCTGCAGGCACATTCAATGTTGTGTCTGCTGCAGAGAGACTTCAGCTAGGACTTCCAGGGGGAATGTGAAGCGCTGTGGTTTTTACCTGCAATCCATGTGCCTCACTTGGGGTGCCCGGCCCATCCGTCCCACACTCCTTGGATGTGTGTTCCTCAGACAGCTGGACAGCTGGGGAAGTGGACCTCCCCCAGCAAGGGAGACCTGCCTAGAACATTGCTCTGTGTACAAAGAGGATTCGCTGTGCCTCTGGCACTGGGGAGAGACTTTCTGCACCCAGGAGACACTTGGCACACACAGCGTTTCCCCATGGAAAGTGGTGTGAAAAAGAGCACCCGCCGGGGCTGCATGGCCCTCTGCGGTAGAAGCCCTCCACGCAGCAGGCTGTCATGGACTCGGCTGCAGGCCTTTGTGGCTGGAGAGACTGCAGCTCCTCTGGAGGCTCTGGGCCAATTTTCACTCACCTTCGAGTGCAATAGGCTTGTGGGTTAAGGTGCTTGCAAAGGAAGGCAAGCAGCCTGCTCCTTTCCATTAGGAACACGTGTGGTGAGAGGCTTGGCAGCAGAGAAGAACAAAGAGGGGCAGCCAAGGAGGGGATTTGCATGCAGCTGGGTGGCCCCCAAATCTCCTGTTTCCCAAGCAGGGAATGCCTGCTGTGCCCATCAGTGCCCATTTCTAAGTGGGCACCCAGCCTCTGGATCTGCCCTTTCCCAGCCCTGAAAACACACGCAGGCCACACCCTGAGCCCTTCCAACTGTGAACTTTGCTCCCTGTGAGGGCTGAATGCCACATCTGGCTAAGGTGGGAGAAGGCCCGAGGAGGCCTTGGGGGACCTGCCAAGACATAGCAGTGCTCAGCAATGAGCACTCTGCTTTCTTTTGGCTGGACGCACATTCCAGTTTCTGCTTGAGGCCCGGAGAGGTCAGATAGGCGATCCCCGGGGGAAGGCAGAGCAGAGGGTTTTTCGGTGGAGCGTTGGCTCCCTCTGCTGGCCGTCAAGCGTGGAAGGCTAAGCCTTGCTCCAGCTGAGTTCCTGAGCAAGTTTCCAAGCAGGAGGCACTCTGGCTCCACAAGCTAGAGGACTTCCCAGTGGCTCCAGAGTGGGTGGCAAGGGCATGTGAGTTGGAGGGTGCTCAGAAACCACAGGGGAGACTTGAGTGTGGTTGGGTGCAGGTGTGCCAATATGTGTGGGTTTGTGTGCATGGGTGCGAGTGTGTATTAGTGTGTGTGAGAGTTTGCGTGAGTGCGGGCGTGCGAGTGTGTATGGGTGTGTGCGGGTGTGTGTGTGTGTGTGCGGGCATGTGCGTGTGTGTTTTGGTGGGGGTAGGTGTGTGTGTGTGTGTGTAGGCGTGTATGTGTATCTGCGGGTGTGTGCGGGTGTGTATAGGATTGTGTGTGTGTGTGGGGTGTGTGTGGGTGTGTGCGGCTGTGTGTGAATGTGTGTGGGTGTGTGCTAGTGTCTTTGGGTGTGTGTGAGTGGGTTTGGGTGTGTGTGAGTGGGTTTGGGTGTGTGCATGCGTGTGTTAGAGTGAGTGGGACTGTGCAGGGTGTGCAGGTGTGTTCGGGTGTGTGTGGATGTGTGCAGGAGTGTGCAAGTATATGCGGGTATGTGTGGTTGTGTGCAGGTTGTGTGTGTGATTGGGTGTGTTTGGGTTTGTGTGGGTGTTTGTTAGTGTGTGCGAGAGTGTGTGGGTGTGTATGAGTCTGTGTGGGTCTGTGAGAGTGTGTGTGAGTGCAAGTGCGTGTGTGCGGGTGCTTGAGGTTGTGCGCCTGTGCGAGAGGGTGAGTGGTTGTGTGCAGGTGTGTGAGGGTGTGGGTGTGAGGGTGTGTGTGAGTGTGTGCAGGTGTGTGAGGGTGAGTGGGTGTGTGCAGGTGTGTGCGTATGTGTGCGGGTGTGTGTGAGTGTGTGTGAGTGTGTTTGTGTGTGCGAGTGTCTATGGGTGTTTGTGGGTGTGTGCGGTTGAGTGCAACTGTGTGCAGGTGTGTGCGCGTGTGTATGTGGGTGTGCAGGTGAGTGTGGGTATGTGGGTGTGTGCGGGTGTGTGCGTGTGTGTATAGGTTTCTGTGTGTGTGTGCGGGTGTGTGTGGGTGCGCTCCCCGGGTGGGCTGAATGTCATGACTGTGTTAGGGGAGAGAAGGCCCAAAGAGGCCTTCAGGGAGCTGCCATGGCATAGCAGTGCTCAGGAAAGAGCACCCTTCTTTCTTTAGGCTGGAGGCACACTCGAGTTTCTGCTTGAGGCAGAGGGACGGCAGAGAGGCCATCACTGGCTGAAGGCAAAGCAGAGAGATTTTCGGTGGAGCGATGGCTCCATCTGCTGGCTGACAAGCGTGGAAGGCGAAGCCTCGCTCCAACTGAGTTCCTGAGGAAGGTCCCAAGCAGGAGGCACTCTGGCTCCACAAGCTAGAGGGTCCTGCTTAGGACTTCCCAGTGGCTCCAGAGTGGATGGCAAGGGCATGTGGGTTGGAGGGTGCTCGGAAGCCGCAGGGGAGGCTTTGGGCACCCAGTGCTCTGTGACGAAACACGCTGCAGGCCCGAGCATCCATGAACTCCTCCAAGGTTTTGGAGCAGGAAATCTGTCCTTAGCAGAAGGCTTCTTGCAAAGGCCTGCAGGCCTTTCTGGGTGGCTAAGCTGCAGCTCCCTTGCAGGCTCCTGGTCCAGGGGCCTGTGTCCCTTGGTCTAAAGTGCTGTAGGAGGAGCTCCTAGCAAGGGGAGAGCAAGCACCTTGTTTCCCTTGAAGAGACTGGCTTGTACATGGGGAGGCCTGCCAGCAGCGAAGACAGCGCAGGCAGCATGGGGGTTTGGCAGGCAGCTAAGAGGCTGCAGGAGTCCTGCATGAAATAGGGGTCATGACTGGTTTCTCCTCAAGGCCCAATGGCAACGTGCACACACAGCCTCTGGACCTGCAGCTCCCGAGCAGTGCAAGAGACCCCCAGGCAGCACCCTGGGGCCTCCTCAGATGAGCTGTGCTCCATAGAGGGCCTGCCTGCTGGCAATGGCCTAGGCCACCCCAGGCCCTAGAGAGGCCCGGCTGAGCCTGGGATGGGCCCTGCCCGCGCAGTGCTCAGGGAAAACCCGTGTTTGAGGCCAGGCTGCAGGCACATTCAATGTTGTGTCTGCTGCAGAGAGACTTCAGCTAGGACTTCCAGGGGGAATGTGAAGCGCTGTGGTTTTTACCTGCAATCCATGTGCCTCACTTGGGGTGCCCGGCCCATCCATCCCACACTCCTTGGATGTGTGTTCCTCAGACAGCTGGACAGCTGGGGAAGTGGACCTCCCCCAGCAAGGGAGACCTGCCTAGAACATTGCTCTGTGTACAAAGAGGATTCGCTGTGCCTCTGGCACTGGGGAGAGACTTTCTGCACCCAGGAGACACTTGGCACACACAGCGTTTCCCCATGGAAAGTGGTGTGAAAAAGAGCACCCGCCGGGGCTGCATGGCCCTCTGCGGTAGAAGCCCTCCATGCAGCAGGCTGTCATGGACTCGGCTGCAGGCCTTTGTGGCTGGAGAGACTGCAGCTCCTCTGGAGGCTCTGGGCCAATTTTCACTCACCTTCGAGTGCAATAGGCTTGTGGGTTAAGGTGCTTGCAAAGGAAGGCAAGCAGCCTGCTCCTTTCCATTAGGAACACGTGTGGTGAGAGGCTTGGCAGCAGAGAAGAACAAAGAGGGGCAGCCAAGGAGGGGATTTGCATGCAGCTGGGTGGCCCCCAAATCTCCTGTTTCCCAAGCAGGGAATGCCTGCTGTGCCCATCAGTGCCCATTTCTAAGTGGGCACCCAGCCTCTGGATCTGCCCTTTCCCAGCCCTGAAAACACACGCAGGCCACACCCTGAGCCCTTCCAACTGTGAACTTTGCTCCCTGTGAGGGCTGAATGCCACATCTGGCTAAGGTGGGAGAAGGCCCGAGGAGGCCTTGGGGGACCTGCCAAGACATAGCAGTGCTCAGCAATGAGCACTCTGCTTTCTTTTGGCTGGACGCACATTCCAGTTTCTGCTTGAGGCCCGGAGAGGTCAGATAGGCGATCCCCGGGGGAAGGCAGAGCAGAGGGTTTTTCGGTGGAGCGTTGGCTCCCTCTGCTGGCCGTCAAGCGTGGAAGGCTAAGCCTTGCTCCAGCTGAGTTCCTGAGCAAGTTTCCAAGCAGGAGGCACTCTGGCTCCACAAGCTAGAGGACTTCCCAGTGGCTCCAGAGTGGGTGGCAAGGGCATGTGAGTTGGAGGGTGCTCAGAAGCCACAGGGGAGACTTGAGTGTGGTTGGGTGCAGGTGTGCCAATATGTGTGGGTGTGTGCGCATGTGTGCGAGTGTGTTTTAGTGTGTGTGAGAGTGTGCGTGAGTGCGGGCGTGCGAGTGTGTATGGGTGTGTGCGGGTGTGTGTGTGTGTGTGCGGGCATGTGCGTGTGTGTTTTGGTGGGGGTAGGTGTGTGTGTGTGTGTGTAGGCGTGTATGTGTATCTGCGGGTGTGTGCGGGTGTGTATAGGATTGTGTGTGTGTGTGGGGTGTGTGTGGGTGTGTGCGGCTGTGTGTGAATGTGTGTGGGTGTGTGCTAGTGTCTTTGGGTGTGTGTGAGTGGGTTTGGGTGTGTGCATGCGTGTGTTAGAGTGAGTGGGACTGTGCAGGGTGTGCAGGTGGGTTCGGGTGTGTGTGGATGTGTGCAGGAGTGTGCAAGTATATGCGGGTATGTGTGGTTGTGTGCAGGTTGTGTGTGTGATTCGGTGTGTTTGGGTTTGTGTGGGTGTTTGTTAGTGTGTGCGAGAGTGTGTGGGTGTGTATGAGTCTGTGTGGGTCTGTGAGAGTGTGTGTGAGTGCAAGTGCGTGTGTGCGGGTGCTTGAGGTTGTGCGCCTGTGCGAGAGGGTGAGTGGTTGTGTGCAGGTGTGTGAGGGTGTGGGTGTGAGGGTGTGTGTGAGTGTGTGCAGGTGTGTGAGGGTGAGTGGGTGTGTGCAGGTGTGTGTGTATGTGTGCGGGTGTGTGTGAGTGTGTGTGAGTGTGTTTGTGTGTGCGAGTGTCTATGGGTGTTTGTGGGTGTGTGCGGTTGAGTGCAACTGTGTGCAGGTGTGTGCGCGTGTGTATGTGTGTGTGCAGGTGAGTGTGGGTATGTGGGTGTGTGCGGGTGTGTGCGTGTGTGTATAGGTTTCTGTGTGTGTGTGCGGGTGTGTGTGGGTGCACTCCCCGGGTGGGCTGAATGTCATGACTGTGTTAGGGGAGAGAAGGCCCAAAGAGGCCTTCAGGGAGCTGCCATGGCATAGCAGTGCTCAGGAAAGAGCACCCTTCTTTCTTTAGGCTGGAGGCACACTCGAGTTTCTGCTTGAGGCAGAGGGACGGCAGAGAGGCCATCACTGGCTGAAGGCAAAGCAGAGAGATTTTCGGTGGAGCGATGGCTCCATCTGCTGGCTGACAAGCGTGGAAGGCGAAGCCTCGCTCCAACTGAGTTCCTGAGGAAGGTCCCAAGCAGGAGGCACTCTGGCTCCACAAGCTAGAGGGTCCTGCTTAGGACTTCCCAGTGGCTCCAGAGTGGATGGCAAGGGCATGTGGGTTGGAGGGTGCTCGGAAGCCGCAGGGGAGGCTTTGGGCACCCAGTGCTCTGTGACGAAACACGCTGCAGGCCCGAGCATCCATGAACTCCTCCAAGGTTTTGGAGCAGGAAATCTGTCCTTAGCAGAAGGCTTCCTGCAAAGGCCTGCAGGCCTTTCTGGGTGGCTAAGCTGCAGCTCCCTTGCAGGCTGCTGGTCCAGGGGCCTGTGTCCCTTGGTCTAAAGTGCTGTAGGAGGAGCTCCTAGCAAGGGGAGAGCAAGCACCTTGTTTCCCTTGAAGAGACTGGCTTGTACATGGGGAGGCCTGCCAGCAGCAAAGACAGCGCAGGCAGCATGGGGGTTTGGCAGGCAGCTAAGAGGCTGAAGGAGTCCTGCATGAAATAGGGGTCATGACTGGTTTCTCCTCAAGGCCCAATGGCAACGTGCACACACAGCCTCTGGACCTGCAGCTCCCGAGCAGTGCAAGAGACCCCCAGGCAGCACCCTGGGGCCTCCTCGGATGAGCTGTGCTCCATAGAGGGCCTGCCTGCTGGCAATGGCCTAGGCCACCCCAGGCCCTAGAGAGGCCCGGCTGAGCCTGGGATGGGCCCTGCCCGCGCAGTGCTCAGGGAAAACCCGTGTTTGAGGCCAGGCTGCAGGCACATTCAATGTTGTGTCTGCTGCAGAGAGACTTCAGCTAGGACTTCCAGGGGGAATGTGAAGCGCTGTGGTTTTTACCTGCAATCCATGTGCCTCACTTGGGGTGCCCGGCCCATCCATCCCACACTCCTTGGATGTGTGTTCCTCAGACAGCTGGACAGCTGGGGAAGTGGACCTCCCCCAGCAAGGGAGACCTGCCTAGAACATTGCTCTGTGTACAAAGAGGATTCGCTGTGCCTCTGGCACTGGGGAGAGACTTTCTGCACCCAGGAGACACTTGGCACACACAGCGTTTCCCCATGGAAAGTGGTGTGAAAAAGAGCACCCGCCGGGGCTGCATGGCCCTCTGCGGTAGAAGCCCTCCACGCAGCAGGCTGTCATGGACTCGGCTGCAGGCCTTTGTGGCTGGAGAGACTGCAGCTCCTCTGGAGGCTCTGGGCCAATTTTCACTCACCTTCGAGTGCAATAGGCTTGTGGGTTAAGGTGCTTGCAAAGGAAGGCAAGCAGCCTGCTCCTTTCCATTAGGAACACGTGTGGTGAGAGGCTTGGCAGCAGAGAAGAACAAAGAGGGGCAGCCAAGGAGGGGATTTGCATGCAGCTGGGTGGCCCCCAAATCTCCTGTTTCCCAAGCAGGGAATGCCTGCTGTGCCCATCAGTGCCCATTTCTAAGTGGGCACCCAGCCTCTGGATCTGCCCTTTCCCAGCCCTGAAAACACACGCAGGCCACACCCTGAGCCCTTCCAACTGTGAACTTTGCTCCCTGTGAGGGCTGAATGCCACATCTGGCTAAGGTGGGAGAAGGCCCGAGGAGGCCTTGGGGGACCTGCCAAGACATAGCAGTGCTCAGCAATGAGCACTCTGCTTTCTTTTGGCTGGACGCACATTCCAGTTTCTGCTTGAGGCCCGGAGAGGTCAGATAGGCGATCCCCGGGGGAAGGCAGAGCAGAGGGTTTTTCGGTGGAGCGTTGGCTCCCTCTGCTGGCCGTCAAGCGTGGAAGGCTAAGCCTTGCTCCAGCTGAGTTCCTGAGCAAGTTTCCAAGCAGGAGGCACTCTGGCTCCACAAGCTAGAGGACTTCCCAGTGGCTCCAGAGTGGGTGGCAAGGGCATGTGAGTTGGAGGGTGCTCAGAAACCACAGGGGAGAATTGAGTGTGGTTGGGTGCAGGTGTGCCAATATGTGTGGGTTTGTGTGCATGGGTGCGAGTGTGTATTAGTGTGTGTGAGAGTTTGCGTGAGTGCGGGCGTGCGAGTGTGTATGGGTGTGTGCGGGTGTGTGTGTGTGTGTGCGGGCTTGTGCGTGTGTGTTTTGTTGGGTGTAGGTGTGTGTGTGTGTGTAGGCGTGTATGTGTATCTGCGGGTGTGTGCGGGTGTGTATAGGATTGTGTGTGTGTGTGGGGTGTGTGTGGGTGTGTGCGGCTGTGTGTGAATGTGTGTGGGTGTGTGCTAGTGTCTTTGGGTGTGTGTGAGTGGGTTTGGGTGTGTGTGAGTCGGTTTGGGTGTGTGCATGCGTGTGTTAGAGTGAGTGGGACTGTGCAGGGTGTGCAGGTGTGTTCGGGTGTGTGTGGATGTGTGCAGGAGTGTGCAAGTATATGCAGGTATGTGTGGTTGTGTGCAGGTTGTGTGTGTGATTGGGTGTGTTTGGGTTTGTGTGGGTGTTTGTTAGTGTGTGCGAGAGTGTGTGGGTGTGTATGAGTCTGTGTGGGTCTGTGAGAGTGTGTGTGAGTGCAAGTGCGTGTGTGCGGGTGCTTGAGGTTGTGCGCCTGTGCGAGAGGGTGAGTGGTTGTGTGCAGGTGTGTGAGGGTGTGGGTGTGAGGGTGTGTGTGAGTGTGTGCAGGTGTGTGAGGGTGAGTGGGTGTGTGCAGGTGTGTGCGTATGTGTGCGGGTGTGTGTGAGTGTGTGTGAGTGTGTTTGTGTGTGCGAGTGTCTATGGGTGTTTGTGGGTGTGTGCGGTTGAGTGCAACTGTGTGCAGGTGTGTGCGCGTGTGTATGTGTGTGTGCAGGTGAGTGTGGGTATGTGGGTGTGTGCGGGTGTGTGCGTGTGTGTATAGGTTTCTCTGTGTGTGTGCGGGTGTGTGTGGGTGCGCTCCCCGGGTGGGCTGAATGTCATGACTGTGTTAGGGGAGAGAAGGCCCAAAGAGGCCTTCAGGGAGCTGCCATGGCATAGCAGTGCTCAGGAAAGAGCACCCTTCTTTCTTTAGGCTGGAGGCACACTCGAGTTTCTGCTTGAGGCAGAGGGACGGCAGAGAGGCCATCACTGGCTGAAGGCAAAGCAGAGAGATTTTCGGTGGAGCGATGGCTCCATCTGCTGGCTGACAAGCGTGGAAGGCGAAGCCTCGCTCCAACTGAGTTCCTGAGGAAGGTCCCAAGCAGGAGGCACTCTGGCTCCACAAGCTAGAGGGTCCTGCTTAGGACTTCCCAGTGGCTCCAGAGTGGATGGCAAGGGCATGTGGGTTGGAGGGTGCTCGGAAGCCGCAGGGGAGGCTTTGGGCACCCAGTGCTCTGTGATGAAACACGCTGCAGGCCCGAGCATCCATGAACTCCTCCAAGGTTTTGGAGCAGGAAATCTGTCCTTAGCAGAAGGCTTCTTGCAAAGGCCTGCAGGCCTTTCTGGGTGGCTAAGCTGCAGCTCCCTTGCAGGCTGCTGGTCCAGGGGCCTGTGTCCCTTGGTCTAAAGTGCTGTAGGAGGAGCTCCTAGCAAGGGGAGAGCAAGCACCTTGTTTCCCTTGAAGAGACTGGCTTGTACATGGGGAGGCCTGCCAGCAGCGAAGACAGCGCAGGCAGCATGGGGGTTTGGCAGGCAGCTAAGAGGCTGCAGGAGTCCTGCATGAAATAGGGGTCATGACTGGTTTCTCCTCAAGGCCCAATGGCAACGTGCACACACAGCCTCTGGACCTGCAGCTCCCGAGCAGTGCAAGAGACCCCCAGGCAGCACCCTGGGGCCTCCTCGGATGAGCTGTGCTCCATAGAGGGCCTGCCTGCTGGCAATGGCCTAGGCCACCCCAGGCCCTAGAGAGGCCCGGCTGAGCCTGGGATGGGCCCTGCCCGCACAGTGCTCAGGGAAATCCCGTGTTTGAGGCCAGGCTGCAGGCACATTCAATGTTGTGTCTGCTGCAGAGAGACTTCAGCTAGGACTTCCAGGGGGAATGTGAAGCGCTGTGGTTTTTACCTGCAATCCATGTGCCTCACTTGGGGTGCCCGGCCCATCCATCCCACACTCCTTGGATGTGTGTTCCTCAGACAGCTGGACAGCTGGGGAAGTGGACCTCCCCCAGCAAGGGAGACCTGCCTAGAACATTGCTCTGTGTACAAAGAGGATTCGCTGTGCCTCTGGCACTGGGGAGAGACTTTCTGCACCCAGGAGACACTTGGCACACACAGCGTTTCCCCATGGAAAGTGGTGTGAAAAAGAGCACCCGCCGGGGCTGCATGGCCCTCTGCGGTAGAAGCCCTCCATGCAGCAGGCTGTCATGGACTCGGCTGCAGGCCTTTGTGGCTGGAGAGACTGCAGCTCCTCTGGAGGCTCTGGGCCAATTTTCACTCACCTTCGAGTGCAATAGGCTTGTGGGTTAAGGTGCTTGCAAAGGAAGGCAAGCAGCCTGCTCCTTTCCATTAGGAACACGTGTGGTGAGAGGCTTGGCAGCAGAGAAGAACAAAGAGGGGCAGCCAAGGAGGGGATTTGCATGCAGCTGGGTGGCCCCCAAATCTCCTGTTTCCCAAGCAGGGAATGCCTGCTGTGCCCATCAGTGCCCATTTCTAAGTGGGCACCCAGCCTCTGGATCTGCCCTTTCCCAGCCCTGAAAACACACGCAGGCCACACCCTGAGCCCTTCCAACTGTGAACTTTGCTCCCTGTGAGGGCTGAATGCCACATCTGGCTAAGGTGGGAGAAGGCCCGAGGAGGCCTTGGGGGACCTGCCAAGACATAGCAGTGCTCAGCAATGAGCACTCTGCTTTCTTTTGGCTGGACGCACATTCCAGTTTCTGCTTGAGGCCCGGAGAGGTCAGATAGGCGATCCCCGGGGGAAGGCAGAGCAGAGGGTTTTTCGGTGGAGCGTTGGCTCCCTCTGCTGGCCGTCAAGCGTGGAAGGCTAAGCCTTGCTCCAGCTGAGTTCCTGAGCAAGTTTCCAAGCAGGAGGCACTCTGGCTCCACAAGCTAGAGGACTTCCCAGTGGCTCCAGAGTGGGTGGCAAGGGCATGTGAGTTGGAGGGTGCTCAGAAGCCACAGGGGAGACTTGAGTGTGGTTGGGTGCAGGTGTGCCAATATGTGTGGGTGTGTGCGCATGTGTGCGAGTGTGTTTTAGTGTGTGTGAGAGTGTGCGTGAGTGCGGGCGTGCGAGTGTGTATGGGTGTGTGCGGGTGTGTGTGTGTGTGTGCGGGCATGTGCGTGTGTGTTTTGGTGGGGGTAGGTGTGTGTGTGTGTGTGTGTAGGCGTGTATGTGTATCTGCGGGTGTGTGCGGGTGTGTATAGGATTGTGTGTGTGTGTGGGGTGTGTGTGGGTGTGTGCGGCTGTGTGTGAATGTGTGTGGGTGTGTGCTAGTGTCTTTGGGTGTGTGTGAGTGGGTTTGGGTGTGTGCATGCGTGTGTTAGAGTGAGTGGGACTGTGCAGGGTGTGCAGGTGTGTTCGGGTGTGTGTGGATGTGTGCAGGAGTGTGCAAGTATATGCGGGTATGTGTGGTTGTGTGCAGGTTGTGTGTGTGATTCGGTGTGTTTGGGTTTGTGTGGGTGTTTGTTAGTGTGTGCGAGAGTGTGTGGGTGTGTATGAGTCTGTGTGGGTCTGTGAGAGTGTGTGTGAGTGCAAGTGCGTGTGTGCGGGTGCTTGAGGTTGTGCGCCTGTGCGAGAGGGTGAGTGGTTGTGTGCAGGTGTGTGAGGGTGTGGGTGTGAGGGTGTGTGTGAGTGTGTGCAGGTGTGTGAGGGTGAGTGGGTGTGTGCAGGTGTGTGTGTATGTGTGCGGGTGTGTGTGAGTGTGTGTGAGTGTGTTTGTGTGTGCGAGTGTCTATGGGTGTTTGTGGGTGTGTGCGGTTGAGTGCAACTGTGTGCAGGTGTGTGCGCGTGTGTATGTGTGTGTGCAGGTGAGTGTGGGTATGTGGGTGTGTGCGGGTGTGTGCGTGTGTGTATAGGTTTCTGTGTGTGTGTGCGGGTGTGTGTGGGTGCACTCCCCGGGTGGGCTGAATGTCATGACTGTGTTAGGGGAGAGAAGGCCCAAAGAGGCCTTCAGGGAGCTGCCATGGCATAGCAGTGCTCAGGAAAGAGCACCCTTCTTTCTTTAGGCTGGAGGCACACTCGAGTTTCTGCTTGAGGCAGAGGGACGGCAGAGAGGCCATCACTGGCTGAAGGCAAAGCAGAGAGATTTTCGGTGGAGCGATGGCTCCATCTGCTGGCTGACAAGCGTGGAAGGCGAAGCCTCGCTCCAACTGAGTTCCTGAGGAAGGTCCCAAGCAGGAGGCACTCTGGCTCCACAAGCTAGAGGGTCCTGCTTAGGACTTCCCAGTGGCTCCAGAGTGGATGGCAAGGGCATGTGGGTTGGAGGGTGCTCGGAAGCCGCAGGGGAGGCTTTGGGCACCCAGTGCTCTGTGACGAAACACGCTGCAGGCCCGAGCATCCATGAACTCCTCCAAGGTTTTGGAGCAGGAAATCTGTCCTTAGCAGAAGGCTTCTTGCAAAGGCCTGCAGGCCTTTCTGGGTGGCTAAGCTGCAGCTCCCTTGCAGGCTGCTGGTCCAGGGGCCTGTGTCCCTTGGTCTAAAGTGCTGTAGGAGGAGCTCCTAGCAAGGGGAGAGCAAGCACCTTGTTTCCCTTGAAGAGACTGGCTTGTACATGGGGTGGCCTAGCCATTGCAGCGAGGCAGGGCCCGCTATGGGGTAGGCAGGCAGCTCATCCGAGAGCCTGCAGGAGTCCTGCCTGAAGGGGTCTCTTGCACTGGTCTCGGGAGCTGCAGGTCCAGAGGCTGTGCACAGCCTCTGGACCTGCAGCTCCCGAGCAGTGCAAGAGACCCCCAGGCAGCACCCTGGGGCCTCCTCGGATGAGCTGTGCTCCATAGAGGGCCTGCCTGCTGGCAATGGCCTAGGCCACCCCAGGCCCTAGAGAGGCCCGGCTGAGCCTGGGATGGGCCCTGCCTGCGCAGTGCTCAGGGAAAACCCGTGTTTGAGGCCAGGCTGCAGGCACATTCAATGTTGTGTCTGCTGCAGAGAGACTTCAGCTAGGACTTCCAGGGGGAATGTGAAGCGCTGTGGTTTTTACCTGCAATCCATGTGCCTCACTTGGGGTGCCCGGCCCATCCATCCCACACTCCTTGGATGTGTGTTCCTCAGACAGCTGGACAGCTGGGGAAGTGGACCTCCCCCAGCAAGGGAGACCTGCCTAGAACATTGCTCTGTGTACAAAGAGGATTCGCTGTGCCTCTGGCACTGGGGAGAGACTTTCTGCACCCAGGAGACACTTGGCACACACAGCGTTTCCCCATGGAAAGTGGTGTGAAAAAGAGCACCCGCCGGGGCTGCATGGCCCTCTGCGGTAGAAGCCCTCCACGCAGCAGGCTGTCATGGACTCGGCTGCAGGCCTTTGTGGCTGGAGAGACTGCAGCTCCTCTGGAGGCTCTGGGCCAATTTTCACTCACCTTCGAGTGCAATAGGCTTGTGGGTTAAGGTGCTTGCAAAGGAAGGCAAGCAGCCTGCTCCTTTCCATTAGGAACACGTGTGGTGAGAGGCTTGGCAGCAGAGAAGAACAAAGAGGGGCAGCCAAGGAGGGGATTTGCATGCAGCTGGGTGGCCCCCAAATCTCCTGTTTCCCAAGCAGGGAATGCCTGCTGTGCCCATCAGTGCCCATTTCTAAGTGGGCACCCAGCCTCTGGATCTGCCCTTTCCCAGCCCTGAAAACACACGCAGGCCACACCCTGAGCCCTTCCAACTGTGAACTTTGCTCCCTGTGAGGGCTGAATGCCACATCTGGCTAAGGTGGGAGAAGGCCCGAGGAGGCCTTGGGGGACCTGCCAAGACATAGCAGTGCTCAGCAATGAGCACTCTGCTTTCTTTTGGCTGGACGCACATTCCAGTTTCTGCTTGAGGCCCGGAGAGGTCAGATAGGCGATCCCCGGGGGAAGGCAGAGCAGAGGGTTTTTCGGTGGAGCGTTGGCTCCCTCTGCTGGCCGTCAAGCGTGGAAGGCTAAGCCTTGCTCCAGCTGAGTTCCTGAGCAAGTTTCCAAGCAGGAGGCACTCTGGCTCCACAAGCTAGAGGACTTCCCAGTGGCTCCAGAGTGGGTGGCAAGGGCATGTGAGTTGGAGGGTGCTCAGAAGCCACAGGGGAGACTTGAGTGTGGTTGGGTGCAGGTGTGCCAATATGTGTGGGTGTGTGCGCATGTGTGCGAGTGTGTTTTAGTGTGTGTGAGAGTGTGCATGAGTGCGGGCGTGCGAGTGTGTATGGGTGTGTGCGGGTGTGTGTGTGTGTGTGTGTGCGGGCATGTGCGTGTGTGTTTTGGTGGGGGTAGGTGTGTGTGTGTGTGTGTGTAGGCGTGTATGTGTATCTGCGGGTGTGTGCGGGTGTGTATAGGATTGTGTGTGTGTGTGGGGTGTGTGTGGGTGTGTGCGGCTGTGTGTGAATGTGTGTGGGTGTGTGCTAGTGTCTTTGGGTGTGTGTGAGTGGGTTTGGGTGTGTGCATGCGTGTGTTAGAGTGAGTGGGACTGTGCAGGGTGTGCAGGTGTGTTCGGGTGTGTGTGGATGTGTGCAGGAGTGTGCAGGTATATGCGGGTATGTGTGGTTGTGTGCAGGTTGTGTGTGTGATTGGGTGTGTTTGGGTTTGTGTGGGTGTTTGTTAGTGTGTGCGAGAGTGTGTGGGTGTGTATGAGTCTGTGTGGGTCTGTGAGAGTGTGTGTGAGTGCAAGTGCGTGTGTGCGGGTGCTTGAGGTTGTGCGCCTGTGCGAGAGGGTGAGTGGTTGTGTGCAGGTGTGTGAGGGTGTGGGTGTGAGGGTGTGTGTGAGTGTGTGCAGGTGTGTGAGGGTGAGTGGGTGTGTGCAGGTGTGTGTGTATGTGTGCGGGTGTGTGTGAGTGTGTGGGGGTGTGTTTGTGTGTGCGAGTGTCTATGGGTGTTTGTGGGTGTGTGCGGTTGAGTGCAACTGTGTGCAGGTGTGTGCGCGTGTGTATGTGTGTGTGCAGGTGAGTGTGGGTATGTGGGTGTGTGCGGGTGTGTGCGTGTGTGTATAGGTTTCTGTGTGTGTGTGCGGGTGTGTGTGGGTGCGCTCCCCGGGTGGGCTGAATGTCATGACTGTGTTAGGGGAGAGAAGGCCCAAAGAGGCCTTCAGGGAGCTGCCATGGCATAGCAGTGCTCAGGAAAGAGCACCCTTCTTTCTTTAGGCTGGAGGCACACTCGAGTTTCTGCTTGAGGCAGAGGGACGGCAGAGAGGCCATCACTGGCTGAAGGCAAAGCAGAGAGATTTTCGGTGGAGCGATGGCTCCATCTGCTGGCTGACAAGCGTGGAAGGCGAAGCCTCGCTCCAACTGAGTTCCTGAGGAAGGTCCCAAGCAGGAGGCACTCTGGCTCCACAAGCTAGAGGGTCCTGCTTAGGACTTCCCAGTGGCTCCAGAGTGGATGGCAAGGGCATGTGGGTTGGAGGGTGCTCGGAAGCCGCAGGGGAGGCTTTGGGCACCCAGTGCTCTGTGACGAAACACGCTGCAGGCCCGAGCATCCATGAACTCCTCCAAGGTTTTGGAGCAGGAAATCTGTCCTTAGCAGAAGGCTTCCTGCAAAGGCCTGCAGGCCTTTCTGGGTGGCTAAGCTGCAGCTCCCTTGCAGGCTGCTGGTCCAGGGGCCTGTGTCCCTTGGTCTAAAGTGCTGTAGGAGGAGCTCCTAGCAAGGGGAGAGCAAGCACCTTGTTTCCCTTGAAGAGACTGGCTTGTACATGGGGAGGCCTGCCAGCAGCGAAGACAGCGCAGGCAGCATGGGGGTTTGGCAGGCAGCTAAGAGGCTGCAGGAGTCCTGCATGAAATAGGGGTCATGACTGGTTTCTCCTCAAGGCCCAATGGCAACGTGCACACACAGCCTCTGGACCTGCAGCTCCCGAGCAGTGCAAGAGACCCCCAGGCAGCACCCTGGGGCCTCCTCAGATGAGCTGTGCTCCATAGAGGGCCTGCCTGCTGGCAATGGCCTAGGCCACCCCAGGCCCTAGAGAGGCCCGGCTGAGCCTGGGATGGGCCCTGCCCGCGCAGTGCTCAGGGAAAACCCGTGTTTGAGGCCAGGCTGCAGGCACATTCAATGTTGTGTCTGCTGCAGAGAGACTTCAGCTAGGACTTCCAGGGGGAATGTGAAGCGCTGTGGTTTTTACCTGCAATCCATGTGCCTCACTTGGGGTGCCCGGCCCATCCGTCCCACACTCCTTGGATGTGTGTTCCTCAGACAGCTGGACAGCTGGGGAAGTGGACCTCCCCCAGCAAGGGAGACCTGCCTAGAACATTGCTCTGTGTACAAAGAGGATTCGCTGTGCCTCTGGCACTGGGGAGAGACTTTCTGCACCCAGGAGACACTTGGCACACACAGCGTTTCCCCATGGAAAGTGGTGTGAAAAAGAGCACCCGCCGGGGCTGCATGGCCCTCTGCGGTAGAAGCCCTCCACGCAGCAGGCTGTCATGGACTCGGCTGCAGGCCTTTGTGGCTGGAGAGACTGCAGCTCCTCTGGAGGCTCTGGGCCAATTTTCACTCACCTTCGAGTGCAATAGGCTTGTGGGTTAAGGTGCTTGCAAAGGAAGGCAAGCAGCCTGCTCCTTTCCATTAGGAACACGTGTGGTGAGAGGCTTGGCAGCAGAGAAGAACAAAGAGGGGCAGCCAAGGAGGGGATTTGCATGCAGCTGGGTGGCCCCCAAATCTCCTGTTTCCCAAGCAGGGAATGCCTGCTGTGCCCATCAGTGCCCATTTCTAAGTGGGCACCCAGCCTCTGGATCTGCCCTTTCCCAGCCCTGAAAACACACGCAGGCCACACCCTGAGCCCTTCCAACTGTGAACTTTGCTCCCTGTGAGGGCTGAATGCCACATCTGGCTAAGGTGGGAGAAGGCCCGAGGAGGCCTTGGGGGACCTGCCAAGACATAGCAGTGCTCAGCAATGAGCACTCTGCTTTCTTTTGGCTGGACGCACATTCCAGTTTCTGCTTGAGGCCCGGAGAGGTCAGATAGGCGATCCCCGGGGGAAGGCAGAGCAGAGGGTTTTTCGGTGGAGCGTTGGCTCCCTCTGCTGGCCGTCAAGCGTGGAAGGCTAAGCCTTGCTCCAGCTGAGTTCCTGAGCAAGTTTCCAAGCAGGAGGCACTCTGGCTCCACAAGCTAGAGGACTTCCCAGTGGCTCCAGAGTGGGTGGCAAGGGCATGTGAGTTGGAGGGTGCTCAGAAGCCACAGGGGAGACTTGAGTGTGGTTGGGTGCAGGTGTGCCAATATGTGTGGGTGTGTGCGCATGTGTGCGAGTGTGTTTTAGTGTGTGTGAGAGTGTGCGTGAGTGCGGGCATGCGAGTGTGTATGGGTGTGTGCGGGTGTGTGTGTGTGTGTGCGGGCATGTGCGTGTGTGTTTTGGTGGGGGTAGGTGTGTGTGTGTGTAGGCGTGTATGTGTATCTGCGGGTGTGTGCGGGTGTGTATAGGATTGTGTGTGTGTGGGGGGTGTGTGTGGGTGTGTGCGGCTGTGTGTGAATGTGTGTGGGTGTGTGCTAGTGTCTTTGGGTGTGTGTGAGTGGGTTTCGGTGTGTGCATGCGTGTGTTAGAGTGAGTGGGACTGTGCAGGGTGTGCAGGTGTGTTCGGGTGTGTGTGGATGTGTGCAGGAGTGTGCAAGTATATGCGGGTATGTGTGGTTGTGTGCAGGTTGTGTGTGTGATTGGGTGTGTTTGGGTTTGTGTGGGTGTTTGTTAGTGTGTGCGAGAGTGTGTGGGTGTGTATGAGTCTGTGTGGGTCTGTGAGAGTGTGTGTGAGTGCAAGTGCGTGTGTGCGGGTGCTTGAGGTTGTGCGCCTGTGCGAGAGGGTGAGTGGTTGTGTGCAGGTGTGTGAGGGTGTGGGTGTGAGGGTGTGTGTGAGTGTGTGCAGGTGTGTGAGGGTGAGTGGGTGTGTGCAGGTGTGTGTGTATGTGTGCGGGTGTGTGTGAGTGTGTGGGGGTGTGTTTGTGTGTGCGAGTGTCTATGGGTGTTTGTGGGTGTGTGCGGTTGAGTGCAACTGTGTGCAGGTGTGTGCGCGTGTGTATGTGTGTGTGCAGGTGAGTGTGGGTATGTGGGTGTGTGCGGGTGTGTGCGTGTGTGTATAGGTTTCTGTGTGTGTGTGCGGGTGTGTGTGGGTGCGCTCCCCGGGTGGGCTGAATGTCATGACTGTGTTAGGGGAGAGAAGGCCCAAAGAGGCCTTCAGGGAGCTGCCATGGCATAGCAGTGCTCAGGAAAGAGCACCCTTCTTTCTTTAGGCTGGAGGCACACTCGAGTTTCTGCTTGAGGCAGAGGGACGGCAGAGAGGCCATCACTGGCTGAAGGCAAAGCAGAGAGATTTTCGGTGGAGCGATGGCTCCATCTGCTGGCTGACAAGCGTGGAAGGCGAAGCCTCGCTCCAACTGAGTTCCTGAGGAAGGTCCCAAGCAGGAGGCACTCTGGCTCCACAAGCTAGAGGGTCCTGCTTAGGACTTCCCAGTGGCTCCAGAGTGGATGGCAAGGGCATGTGGGTTGGAGGGTGCTCGGAAGCCGCAGGGGAGGCTTTGGGCACCCAGTGCTCTGTGACGAAACACGCTGCAGGCCCGAGCATCCATGAACTCCTCCAAGGTTTTGGAGCAGGAAATCTGTCCTTAGCAGAAGGCTTCCTGCAAAGGCCTGCAGGCCTTTCTGGGTGGCTAAGCTGCAGCTCCCTTGCAGGCTGCTGGTCCAGGGGCCTGTGTCCCTTGGTCTAAAGTGCTGTAGGAGGAGCTCCTAGCAAGGGGAGAGCAAGCACCTTGTTTCCCTTGAAGAGACTGGCTTGTACATGGGGAGGCCTGCCAGCAGCGAAGACAGCGCAGGCAGCATGGGGGTTTGGCAGGCAGCTAAGAGGCTGCAGGAGTCCTGCATGAAATAGGGGTCATGACTGGTTTCTCCTCAAGGCCCAATGGCAACGTGCACACACAGCCTCTGGACCTGCAGCTCCCGAGCAGTGCAAGAGACCCCCAGGCAGCACCCTGGGGCCTCCTCAGATGAGCTGTGCTCCATAGAGGGCCTGCCTGCTGGCAATGGCCTAGGCCACCCCAGGCCCTAGAGAGGCCCGGCTGAGCCTGGGATGGGCCCTGCCCGCGCAGTGCTCAGGGAAAACCCGTGTTTGAGGCCAGGCTGCAGGCACATTCAATGTTGTGTCTGCTGCAGAGAGACTTCAGCTAGGACTTCCAGGGGGAATGTGAAGCGCTGTGGTTTTTACCTGCAATCCATGTGCCTCACTTGGGGTGCCCGGCCCATCCGTCCCACACTCCTTGGATGTGTGTTCCTCAGACAGCTGGACAGCTGGGGAAGTGGACCTCCCCCAGCAAGGGAGACCTGCCTAGAACATTGCTCTGTGTACAAAGAGGATTCGCTGTGCCTCTGGCACTGGGGAGAGACTTTCTGCACCCAGGAGACACTTGGCACACACAGCGTTTCCCCATGGAAAGTGGTGTGAAAAAGAGCACCCGCCGGGGCTGCATGGCCCTCTGCGGTAGAAGCCCTCCACGCAGCAGGCTGTCATGGACTCGGCTGCAGGCCTTTGTGGCTGGAGAGACTGCAGCTCCTCTGGAGGCTCTGGGCCAATTTTCACTCACCTTCGAGTGCAATAGGCTTGTGGGTTAAGGTGCTTGCAAAGGAAGGCAAGCAGCCTGCTCCTTTCCATTAGGAACACGTGTGGTGAGAGGCTTGGCAGCAGAGAAGAACAAAGAGGGGCAGCCAAGGAGGGGATTTGCATGCAGCTGGGTGGCCCCCAAATCTCCTGTTTCCCAAGCAGGGAATGCCTGCTGTGCCCATCAGTGCCCATTTCTAAGTGGGCACCCAGCCTCTGGATCTGCCCTTTCCCAGCCCTGAAAACACACGCAGGCCACACCCTGAGCCCTTCCAACTGTGAACTTTGCTCCCTGTGAGGGCTGAATGCCACATCTGGCTAAGGTGGGAGAAGGCCCGAGGAGGCCTTGGGGGACCTGCCAAGACATAGCAGTGCTCAGCAATGAGCACTCTGCTTTCTTTTGGCTGGACGCACATTCCAGTTTCTGCTTGAGGCCCGGAGAGGTCAGATAGGCGATCCCCGGGGGAAGGCAGAGCAGAGGGTTTTTCGGTGGAGCGTTGGCTCCCTCTGCTGGCCGTCAAGCGTGGAAGGCTAAGCCTTGCTCCAGCTGAGTTCCTGAGCAAGTTTCCAAGCAGGAGGCACTCTGGCTCCACAAGCTAGAGGACTTCCCAGTGGCTCCAGAGTGGGTGGCAAGGGCATGTGAGTTGGAGGGTGCTCAGAAGCCACAGGGGAGACTTGAGTGTGGTTGAGTGCAGGTGTGCCAATATGTGTGGGTGTGTGCGCATGTGTGCGAGTGTGTTTTAGTGTGTGTGAGAGTGTGCGTGAGTGCGGGCATGCGAGTGTGTATGGGTGTGTGCGGGTGTGTGTGTGTGTGTGCGGGCATGTGCGTGTGTGTTTTGGTGGGGGTAGGTGTGTGTGTGTGTGTGTAGGCGTGTATGTGTATCTGCGGGTGTGTGCGGGTGTGTATAGGATTGTGTGTGTGTGTGGGGTGTGTGTGGGTGTGTGCGGCTGTGTGTGAATGTGTGTGGGTGTGTGCTAGTGTCTTTGGGTGTGTGTGAGTGGGTTTCGGTGTGTGCATGCGTGTGTTAGAGTGAGAGGGACTGTGCAGGGTGTGCAGGTGGGTTTGGGTGTGTGTGGATGTGTGCAGGAGTGTGCAAGTATATGCGGGTATGTGTGGTTGTGTGCAGGTTGTGTGTGTGATTGGGTGTGTTTGGGTTTGTGTGGGTGTTTGTTAGTGTGTGCGAGAGTGTGTGGGTGTGTATGAGTCTGTGTGGGTCTGTGAGAGTGTGTGTGAGTGCAAGTGCGTGTGTGCGGGTGCTTGAGGTTGTGCGCCTGTGCGAGAGGGTGAGTGGTTGTGTGCAGGTGTGTGAGGGTGTGGGTGTGAGGGTGTGTGTGAGTGTGTGCAGGTGTGTGAGGGTGAGTGGGTGTGTGCAGGTGTGTGCGTATGTGTGCGGGTGTGTGTGAGTGTGTGTGAGTGTGTTTGTGTGTGCGAGTGTCTATGGGTGTTTGTGGGTGTGTGCGGTTGAGTGCAACTGTGTGCAGGTGTGTGCGCGTGTGTATGTGTGTGTGCAGGTGAGTGTGGGTATGTGGGTGTGTGCGGGTGTGTGTGTGTGTGTATAGGTTTCTGTGTGTGTGTGCGGGTGTGTGTGGGTGCGCTCCCCGGGTGGGCTGAATGTCATGACTGTGTTAGGGGAGAGAAGGCCCAAAGAGGCCTTCAGGGAGCTGCCATGGCATAGCAGTGCTCAGGAAAGAGCACCCTTCTTTCTTTAGGCTGGAGGCACACTCGAGTTTCTGCTTGAGGCAGAGGGACGGCAGAGAGGCCATCACTGGCTGAAGGCAAAGCAGAGAGATTTTCGGTGGAGCGATGGCTCCATCTGCTGGCTGACAAGCGTGGAAGGCGAAGCCTCGCTCCAACTGAGTTCCTGAGGAAGGTCCCAAGCAGGAGGCACTCTGGCTCCACAAGCTAGAGGGTCCTGCTTAGGACTTCCCAGTGGCTCCAGAGTGGATGGCAAGGGCATGTGGGTTGGAGGGTGCTCGGAAGCCGCAGGGGAGGCTTTGGGCACCCAGTGCTCTGTGACGAAACACGCTGCAGGCCCGAGCATCCATGAACTCCTCCAAGGTTTTGGAGCAGGAAATCTGTCCTTAGCAGAAGGCTTCCTGCAAAGGCCTGCAGGCCTTTCTGGGTGGCTAAGCTGCAGCTCCCTTGCAGGCTGCTGGTCCAGGGGCCTGTGTCCCTTGGTCTAAAGTGCTGTAGGAGGAGCTCCTAGCAAGGGGAGAGCAAGCACCTTGTTTCCCTTGAAGAGACTGGCTTGTACATGGGGAGGCCTGCCAGCAGCGAAGACAGCGCAGGCAGCATGGGGGTTTGGCAGGCAGCTAAGAGGCTGCAGGAGTCCTGCATGAAATAGGGGTCATGACTGGTTTCTCCTCAAGGCCCAATGGCAATGTGCACACACAGCCTCTGGACCTGCAGCTCCCGAGCAGTGCAAGAGACTCCCAGGCAGCAGCCTGGGGCCTCCTCGGATGAGCTGTGCTCCATAGAGGGCCTGCCTGCTGGCAATGGCCTAGGCCACCCCAGGCCCTAGAGAGGCCCGGCTGAGCCTGGGATGGGCCCTGCCCTCGCAGTGCTCAGGGAAAACCCGTGTTTGAGGCCAGGCTGCAGGCACATTCAATGTTGTGTCTGCTGCAGAGAGACTTCAGCTAGGACTTCCAGGGGGAATGTGAAGCACTGTGGTTTTTACCTGCAATCCATGTGCCTCACTTGGGGTGCCCGGCCCATCCGTCCCACACTCCTTGGATGTGTGTTCCTCAGACAGCTGGACAGCTGGGGAAGTGGACCTCCCCCAGCAAGGGAGACCTGCCTAGAACATTGCTCTGTGTACAAAGAGGATTCGCTGTGCCTCTGGCACTGGGGAGAGACTTTCTGCACCCAGGAGACACTTGGCACACACAGCGTTTCCCCATGGAAAGTGGTGTGAAAAAGAGCACCCGCCGGGGCTGCATGGCCCTCTGCGGTAGAAGCCCTCCACGCAGCAGGCTGTCATGGACTCGGCTGCAGGCCTTTGTGGCTGGAGAGACTGCAGCTCCTCTGGAGGCTCTGGGCCAATTTTCACTCACCTTCGAGTGCAATAGGCTTGTGGGTTAAGGTGCTTGCAAAGGAAGGCAAGCAGCCTGCTCCTTTCCATTAGGAACACGTGTGGTGAGAGGCTTGGCAGCAGAGAAGAACAAAGAGGGGCAGCCAAGGAGGGGATTTGCATGCAGCTGGGTGGCCCCCAAATCTCCTGTTTCCCAAGCAGGGAATGCCTGCTGTGCCCATCAGTGCCCATTTCTAAGTGGGCACCCAGCCTCTGGATCTGCCCTTTCCCAGCCCTGAAAACACACGCAGGCCACACCCTGAGCCCTTCCAACTGTGAACTTTGCTCCCTGTGAGGGCTGAATGCCACATCTGGCTAAGGTGGGAGAAGGCCCGAGGAGGCCTTGGGGGACCTGCCAAGACATAGCAGTGCTCAGCAATGAGCACTCTGCTTTCTTTTGGCTGGACGCACATTCCAGTTTCTGCTTGAGGCCCGGAGAGGTCAGATAGGCGATCCCCGGGGGAAGGCAGAGCAGAGGGTTTTTCGGTGGAGCGTTGGCTCCCTCTGCTGGCCGTCAAGCGTGGAAGGCTAAGCCTTGCTCCAGCTGAGTTCCTGAGCAAGTTTCCAAGCAGGAGGCACTCTGGCTCCACAAGCTAGAGGACTTCCCAGTGGCTCCAGAGTGGGTGGCAAGGGCATGTGAGTTGGAGGGTGCTCAGAAGCCACAGGGGAGACTTGAGTGTGGTTGGGTGCAGGTGTGCCAATATGTGTGGGTGTGTGCGCATGTGTGCGAGTGTGTTTTAGTGTGTGTGAGAGTGTGCGTGAGTGCGGGCATGCGAGTGTGTATGGGTGTGTGCGGGTGTGTGTGTGTGTGTGCGGGCATGTGCGTGTGTGTTTTGGTGGGGGTAGGTGTGTGTGTGTGTGTGTAGGCGTGTATGTGTATCTGCGGGTGTGTGCGGGTATGTATAGGATTGTGTGTGTGTGTGGGGTGTGTGTGGGTGTGTGCGGCTGTGTGTGAATGTGTGTGGGTGTGTGCTAGTGTCTTTGGGTTTGTGTGAGTGGGTTTGGGTGTGTGCATGCCTGTGTTAGAGTGAGTGGGACTGTGCAGGGTGTGCAGGTGGGTTCGGGTGTGTGTGTATGTGTGCAGGAGTGTGCAAGTATATGCGGGTATGTGTGGTTGTGTGCAGGTTGTGTGTGTGATTGGGTGTGTTTGGGTTTGTGTGGGTGTTTGTTAGTGTGTGCGAGAGTGTGTGGGTGTGTATGAGTCTGTGTGGGTCTGTGAGAATGTGTGTGAGTGCAAGTGCGTGTGTGCGGGTGCTTGAGGTTGTGCGCCTGTGCGAGAGGGTGAGTGGTTGTGTGCAGGTGTGTGAGGGTGTGGGTGTGAGGGTGTGTGTGAGTGTGTGCAGGTGTGTGAGGGTGAGTGGGTGTGTGCAGGTGTGTGCGTATGTGTGCGGGTGTGTGTGAGTGTGTGTGAGTGTGTTTGTGTGTGCGAGTGTCTATGGGTGTTTGTGGGTGTGTGCGGTTGAGTGCAACTGTGTGCAGGTGTGTGCGCGTGTGTATGTGTGTGTGCAGGTGAGTGTGGGTATGTGGGTGTGTGCGGGTGTGTGCGTGTGTGTATAGGTTTCTGTGTGTGTGTGCGGGTGTGTGTGGGTGCGCTCCCCGGGTGGGCTGAATGTCATGACTGTGTTAGGGGAGAGAAGGCCCAAAGAGGCCTTCAGGGAGCTGCCATGGCATAGCAGTGCTCAGGAAAGAGCACCCTTCTTTCTTTAGGCTGGAGGCACACTCGAGTTTCTGCTTGAGGCAGAGGGACGGCAGAGAGGCCATCACTGGCTGAAGGCAAAGCAGAGAGATTTTCGGTGGAGCGATGGCTCCATCTGCTGGCTGACAAGCGTGGAAGGCGAAGCCTCGCTCCAACTGAGTTCCTGAGGAAGGTCCCAAGCAGGAGGCACTCTGGCTCCACAAGCTAGAGGGTCCTGCTTAGGACTTCCCAGTGGCTCCAGAGTGGATGGCAAGGGCATGTGGGTTGGAGGGTGCTCGGAAGCCGCAGGGGAGGCTTTGGGCACCCAGTGCTCTGGGACGAAACACGCTGCAGGCCCGAGCATCCATGAACTCCTCCAAGGTTTTGGAGCAGGAAATCTGTCCTTAGCAGAAGGCTTCCTGCAAAGGCCTGCAGGCCTTTCTGGGTGGCTAAGCTGCAGCTCCCTTGCAGGCTGCTGGTCCAGGGGCCTGTGTCCCTTGGTCTAAAGTGCTGTAGGAGGAGCTCCTAGCAAGGGGAGAGCAAGCACCTTGTTTCCCTTGAAGAGACTGGCTTGTACATGGGGAGGCCTGCCAGCAGCGAAGACAGCGCAGGCAGCATGGGGGTTTGGCAGGCAGCTAAGAGGCTGCAGGAGTCCTGCATGAAATAGGGGTCATGACTGGTTTCTCCTCAAGGCCCAATGGCAACGTGCACACACAGCCTCTGGACCTGCAGCTCCCGAGCAGTGCAAGAGACCCCCAGGCAGCACCCTGGGGCCTCCTCGGATGAGCTGTGCTCCATAGAGGGCCTGCCTGCTGGCAATGGCCTAGGCCACCCCAGGCCCTAGAGAGGCCCGGCTGAGCCTGGGATGGGCCCTGCCCACGCAGTGCTCAGGGAAAACCCGTGTTTGAGGCCAGGCTGCAGGCACATTCAATGTTGTGTCTGCTGCAGAGAGACTTCAGCTAGGACTTCCAGGGGGAATGTGAAGCGCTGTGGTTTTTACCTGCAATCCATGTGCCTCACTTGGGGTGCCCGGCCCATCCGTCCCACACTCCTTGGATGTGTGTTCCTCAGACAGCTGGACAGCTGGGGAAGTGGACCTCCCCCAGCAAGGGAGACCTGCCTAGAACATTGCTCTGTGTACAAAGAGGATTCGCTGTGCCTCTGGCACTGGGGAGAGACTTTCTGCACCCAGGAGACACTTGGCACACACAGCGTTTCCCCATGGAAAGTGGTGTGAAAAAGAGCACCCGCCGGGGCTGCATGGCCCTCTGCGGTAGAAGCCCTCCACGCAGCAGGCTGTCATGGACTCGGCTGCAGGCCTTTGTGGCTGGAGAGACTGCAGCTCCTCTGGAGGCTCTGGGCCAATTTTCACTCACCTTCGAGTGCAATAGGCTTGTGGGTTAAGGTGCTTGCAAAGGAAGGCAAGCAGCCTGCTCCTTTCCATTAGGAACACGTGTGGTGAGAGGCTTGGCAGCAGAGAAGAACAAAGAGGGGCAGCCAAGGAGGGGATTTGCATGCAGCTGGGTGGCCCCCAAATCTCCTGTTTCCCAAGCAGGGAATGCCTGCTGTGCCCATCAGTGCCCATTTCTAAGTGGGCACCCAGCCTCTGGATCTGCCCTTTCCCAGCCCTGAAAACACACGCAGGCCACACCCTGAGCCCTTCCAACTGTGAACTTTGCTCCCTGTGAGGGCTGAATGCCACATCTGGCTAAGGTGGGAGAAGGCCCGAGGAGGCCTTGGGGGACCTGCCAAGACATAGCAGTGCTCAGCAATGAGCACTCTGCTTTCTTTTGGCTGGACGCACATTCCAGTTTCTGCTTGAGGCCCGGAGAGGTCAGATAGGCGATCCCCGGGGGAAGGCAGAGCAGAGGGTTTTTCGGTGGAGCGTTGGCTCCCTCTGCTGGCCGTCAAGCGTGGAAGGCTAAGCCTTGCTCCAGCTGAGTTCCTGAGCAAGTTTCCAAGCAGGAGGCACTCTGGCTCCACAAGCTAGAGGACTTCCCAGTGGCTCCAGAGTGGGTGGCAAGGGCATGTGAGTTGGAGGGTGCTCAGAAGCCACAGGGGAGACTTGAGTGTGGTTGGGTGCAGGTGTGCCAATATGTGTGGGTGTGTGCGCATGTGTGCGAGTGTGTTTTAGTGTGTGTGAGAGTGTGCGTGAGTGCGGACGTGCGAGTGTGTATGGGTGTGTGCAGGTGTGTGTGTGTGTGTGTGTGCGGGCATGTGCGTGTGTGTTTTGGTGGGGGTAGGTGTGTGTGTGTGTGTGTAGGCGTGTATGTGTATCTGCGGGTGTGTGCGGGTGTGTATAGGATTGTGTGTGTGTGTGGGGTGTGTGTGGGTGTGTGCGGCTGTGTGTGAATGTGTGTGGGTGTGTGCTAGTGTCTTTGGGTGTGTGTGAGTGGGTTTGGGTGTGTGCATGCATGTGTTAGAGTGAGTGGGACTGCGCAGGGTGTGCAGGTGTGTTCGGGTGTGTGTGGATGTGTGCAGGAGTGTGCAAGTATATGCGGGTATGTGTGGTTGTGTGCAGGTTGTGTGTGTGATTGGGTGTGTTTGGGTTTGTGTGGGTGTTTGTTAGTGTGTGCGAGAGTGTGTGGGTGTGTATGAGTCTGTGTGGGTCTGTGAGAGTGTGTGTGAGTGCAAGTGCGTGTGTGCGGGTGCTTGAGGTTGTGCGCCTGTGCGAGAGGGTGAGTGGTTGTGTGCAGGTGTGTGAGGGTGTGGGTGTGAGGGTGTGTGTGAGTGTGTGCAGGTGTGTGAGGGTGAGTGGGTGTGTGCAGGTGTGTGCGTATGTGTGCGGGTGTGTGTGAGTGTGTGTGAGTGTGTTTGTGTGTGCGAGTGTCTATGGGTGTTTGTGGGTGTGTGTGGTTGAGTGCAACTGTGTGCAGGTGTGTGCGCGTGTGTAAGTGTGTGTGCAGGTGAGTGTGGGTATGTGGGTGTGTGCGGGTGTGTGCGTGTGTGTATAGGTTTCCGTGTGTGTGTGCGGGTGTGTGTGGGTGCGCTCCCCGGGTGGGCTGAATGTCATGACTGTGTTAGGGGAGAGAAGGCCCAAAGAGGCCTTCAGGGAGCTGCCATGGCATAGCAGTGCTCAGGAAAGAGCACCCTTCTTTCTTTAGGCTGGAGGCACACTCGAGTTTCTGCTTGAGGCAGAGGGACGGCAGAGAGGCCATCACTGGCTGAAGGCAAAGCAGAGAGATTTTTGGTGGAGCGATGGCTCCATCTGCTGGCTGACAAGCGTGGAAGGCGAAGCCTCGCTCCAACTGAGTTCCTGAGGAAGGTCCCAAGCAGGAGGCACTCTGGCTCCACAAGCTAGAGGGTCCTGCTTAGGACTTCCCAGTGGCTCCAGAGTGGATGGCAAGGGCATGTGGGTTGGAGGGTGCTCGGAAGCCGCAGGGGAGGCTTTGGGCACCCAGTGCTCTGTGACGAAACACGCTGCAGGCCCGAGCATCCATGAACTCCTCCAAGGTTTTGGAGCAGGAAATCTGTCCTTAGCAGAAGGCTTCCTGCAAAGGCCTGCAGGCCTTTCTGGGTGGCTAAGCTGCAGCTCCCTTGCAGGCTGCTGGTCCAGGGGCCTGTGTCCCTTGGTCTAAAGTGCTGTAGGAGGAGCTCCTAGCAAGGGGAGAGCAAGCACCTTGTTTCCCTTGAAGAGACTGGCTTGTACATGGGGAGGCCTGCCAGCAGCGAAGACAGCGCAGGCAGCATGGGGGTTTGGCAGGCAGCTAAGAGGCTGCAGGAGTCCTGCATGAAATAGGGGTCATGACTGGTTTCTCCTCAAGGCCCAATGGCAACGTGCACACACAGCCTCTGGACCTGCAGCTCCCGAGCAGTGCAAGAGACCCCCAGGCAGCACCCTGGGGCCTCCTCGGATGAGCTGTGCTCCATAGAGGGCCTGCCTGCTGGCAATGGCCTAGGCCACCCCAGGCCCTAGAGAGGCCCGGCTGAGCCTGGGATGGGCCCTGCCCGCGCAGTGCTCAGGGAAAACCCGTGTTTGAGGCCAGGCTGCAGGCACATTCAATGTTGTGTCTGCTGCAGAGAGACTTCAGCTAGGACTTCCAGGGGGAATGTGAAGCGCTGTGGTTTTTACCTGCAATCCATGTGCCTCACTTGGGGTGCCCGGCCCATCCGTCCCACACTCCTTGGATGTGTGTTCCTCAGACAGCTGGACAGCTGGGGAAGTGGACCTCCCCCAGCAAGGGAGACCTGCCTAGAACATTGCTCTGTGTACAAAGAGGATTCGCTGTGCCTCTGGCACTGGGGAGAGACTTTCTGCACCCAGGAGACACTTGGCACACACAGCGTTTCCCCATGGAAAGTGGTGTGAAAAAGAGCACCCGCCGGGGCTGCATGGCCCTCTGCGGTAGAAGCCCTCCACGCAGCAGGCTGTCATGGACTCGGCTGCAGGCCTTTGTGGCTGGAGAGACTGCAGCTCCTCTGGAGGCTCTGGGCCAATTTTCACTCACCTTCGAGTGCAATAGGCTTGTGGGTTAAGGTGCTTGCAAAGGAAGGCAAGCAGCCTGCTCCTTTCCATTAGGAACACGTGTGGTGAGAGGCTTGGCAGCAGAGAAGAACAAAGAGGGGCAGCCAAGGAGGGGATTTGCATGCAGCTGGGTGGCCCCCAAATCTCCTGTTTCCCAAGCAGGGAATGCCTGCTGTGCCCATCAGTGCCCATTTCTAAGTGGGCACCCAGCCTCTGGATCTGCCCTTTCCCAGCCCTGAAAACACACGCAGGCCACACCCTGAGCCCTTCCAACTGTGAACTTTGCTCCCTGTGAGGGCTGAATGCCACATCTGGCTAAGGTGGGAGAAGGCCCGAGGAGGCCTTGGGGGACCTGCCAAGACATAGCAGTGCTCAGCAATGAGCACTCTGCTTTCTTTTGGCTGGACGCACATTCCAGTTTCCGCTTGAGGCCCGGAGAGGTCAGATAGGCGATCCCCGGGGGAAGGCAGAGCAGAGGGTTTTTCGGTGGAGCGTTGGCTCCCTCTGCTGGCCGTCAAGCGTGGAAGGCTAAGCCTTGCTCCAGCTGAGTTCCTGAGCAAGTTTCCAAGCAGGAGGCACTCTGGCTCCACAAGCTAGAGGACTTCCCAGTGGCTCCAGAGTGGGTGGCAAGGGCATGTGAGTTGGAGGGTGCTCAGAAGCAACAGGGGAGACTTGAGTGTGGTTGGGTGCAGGTGTGCCAATATGTGTGGGTGTGTGCGCATGTGTGCGAGTGTGTTTTAGTGTGTGTGAGAGTGTGCATGAGTGCGGGTGTGCGAGTGTGTATGGGTGTGTGCGGGTGTGTGTGTGTGTGTGTGTGCGGGCATGTGCGTGTGTGTTTTGGTGGGGGTAGGTGTGTGTGTGTGTGTGTGTAGGCGTGTATGTGTATCTGCGGGTGTGTGCGGGTGTGTATAGGATTGTGTGTGTGTGTGGGGTGTGTGTGGGTGTGTGCGGCTGTGTGTGAATGTGTGTGGGTGTGTGCTAGTGTCTTTGGGTGTGTGTGAGTGGGTTTGGGTGTGTGCATGCGTGTGTTAGAGTGAGTGGGACTGTGCAGGGTGTGCAGGTGTGTTTGGGTGTGTGTGGATGTGTGCAGGAGTGTGCAAGTATATGCGGGTATGTGTGGTTGTGTGCAGGTTGTGTGTGTGATTGGGTGTGTTTGGGTTTGTGTGGGTGTTTGTTAGTGTGTGCGAGAGTGTGTGGGTGTGTATGAGTCTGTGTGGGTCTGTGAGAGTGTGTGTGAGTGCAAGTGCGTGTGTGCGGGTGCTTGAGGTTGTGCGCCTGTGCGAGAGGGTGAGTGGTTGTGTGCAGGTGTGTGAGGGTGTGGGTGTGAGGGTGTGTGTGAGTGTGTGCAGGTGTGTGAGGGTGAGTGGGTGTGTGCAGGTGTGTGTGTATGTGTGCGGGTGTGTGTGAGTGTGTGGGGGTGTGTTTGTGTGTGCGAGTGTCTATGGGTGTTTGTGGGTGTGTGCGGTTGAGTGCAACTGTGTGCAGGTGTGTGCGCGTGTGTATGTGTGTGTGCAGGTGAGTGTGGCTATGTGGGTGTGTGCGGGTGTGTGCGTGTGTGTATAGGTTTCTGTGTGTGTGTGCGGGTGTGTGTGGGTGTGCTCCCCGGGTGGGCTGAATGTCATGACTGTGTTAGGGGAGAGAAGGCCCAAAGAGGCCTTCAGGGAGCTGCCATGGCATAGCAGTGCTCAGGAAAGAGCACCCTTCTTTCTTTAGGCTGGAGGCACACTCGAGTTTCTGCTTGAGGCAGAGGGACGGCAGAGAGGCCATCACTGGCTGAAGGCAAAGCAGAGAGATTTTCGGTGGAGCGATGGCTCCATCTGCTGGCTGACAAGCGTGGAAGGCGAAGCCTCGCTCCAACTGAGTTCCTGAGGAAGGTCCCAAGCAGGAGGCACTCTGGCTCCACAAGCTAGAGGGTCCTGCTTAGGACTTCCCAGTGGCTCCAGAGTGGATGGCAAGGGCATGTGGGTTGGAGGGTGCTCGGAAGCCGCAGGGGAGGCTTTGGGCACCCAGTGCTCTGTGACGAAACACGCTGCAGGCCCGAGCATCCATGAACTCCTCCAAGGTTTTGGAGCAGGAAATCTGTCCTTAGCAGAAGGCTTCCTGCAAAGGCCTGCAGGCCTTTCTGGGTGGCTAAGCTGCAGCTCCCTTGCAGGCTGCTGGTCCAGGGGCCTGTGTCCCTTGGTCTAAAGTGCTGTAGGAGGAGCTCCTAGCAAGGGGAGAGCAAGCACCTTGTTTCCCTTGAAGAGACTGGCTTGTACATGGGGAGGCCTGCCAGCAGCGAAGACAGCGCAGGCAGCATGGGGGTTTGGCAGGCAGCTAAGAGGCTGCAGGAGTCCTGCATGAAATAGGGGTCATGACTGGTTTCTCCTCAAGGCCCAATGGCAACGTGCACACACAGCCTCTGGACCTGCAGCTCCCGAGCAGTGCAAGAGACCCCCAGGCAGCACCCTGGGGCCTCCTCAGATGAGCTGTGCTCCATAGAGGGCCTGCCTGCTGGCAATGGCCTAGGCCACCCCAGGCCCTAGAGAGGCCCGGCTGAGCCTGGGATGGGCCCTGCCCGCGCAGTGCTCAGGGAAAACCCGTGTTTGAGGCCAGGCTGCAGGCACATTCAATGTTGTGTCTGCTGCAGAGAGACTTCAGCTAGGACTTCCAGGGGGAATGTGAAGCGCTGTGGTTTTTACCTGCAATCCATGTGCCTCACTTGGGGTGCCCGGCCCATCCGTCCCACACTCCTTGGATGTGTGTTCCTCAGACAGCTGGACAGCTGGGGAAGTGGACCTCCCCCAGCAAGGGAGACCTGCCTAGAACATTGCTCTGTGTACAAAGAGGATTCGCTGTGCCTCTGGCACTGGGGAGAGACTTTCTGCACCCAGGAGACACTTGGCACACACAGCGTTTCCCCATGGAAAGTGGTGTGAAAAAGAGCACCCGCCGGGGCTGCATGGCCCTCTGCGGTAGAAGCCCTCCACGCAGCAGGCTGTCATGGACTCGGCTGCAGGCCTTTGTGGCTGGAGAGACTGCAGCTCCTCTGGAGGCTCTGGGCCAATTTTCACTCACCTTCGAGTGCAATAGGCTTGTGGGTTAAGGTGCTTGCAAAGGAAGGCAAGCAGCCTGCTCCTTTCCATTAGGAACACGTGTGGTGAGAGGCTTGGCAGCAGAGAAGAACAAAGAGGGGCAGCCAAGGAGGGGATTTGCATGCAGCTGGGTGGCCCCCAAATCTCCTGTTTCCCAAGCAGGGAATGCCTGCTGTGCCCATCAGTGCCCATTTCTAAGTGGGCACCCAGCCTCTGGATCTGCCCTTTCCCAGCCCTGAAAACACACGCAGGCCACACCCTGAGCCCTTCCAACTGTGAACTTTGCTCCCTGTGAGGGCTGAATGCCACATCTGGCTAAGGTGGGAGAAGGCCCGAGGAGGCCTTGGGGGACCTGCCAAGACATAGCAGTGCTCAGCAATGAGCACTCTGCTTTCTTTTGGCTGGACGCACATTCCAGTTTCTGCTTGAGGCCCGGAGAGGTCAGATAGGCGATCCCCGGGGGAAGGCAGAGCAGAGGGTTTTTCGGTGGAGCGTTGGCTCCCTCTGCTGGCCGTCAAGCGTGGAAGGCTAAGCCTTGCTCCAGCTGAGTTCCTGAGCAAGTTTCCAAGCAGGAGGCACTCTGGCTCCACAAGCTAGAGGACTTCCCAGTGGCTCCAGAGTGGGTGGCAAGGGCATGTGAGTTGGAGGGTGCTCAGAAGCCACAGGGGAGACTTGAGTGTGGTTGGGTGCAGGTGTGCCAATATGTGTGGGTGTGTGCGCATGTGTGCGAGTGTGTTTTAGTGTGTGTGAGAGTGTGCGTGAGTGCGGGCATGCGAGTGTGTATGGGTGTGTGCGGGTGTGTGTGTGTGTGTGCGGGCATGTGCGTGTGTGTTTTGGTGGGGGTAGGTGTGTGTGTGTGTGTGTAGGCGTGTATGTGTATCTGCGGGTGTGTGCGGGTATGTATAGGATTGTGTGTGTGTGTGGGGTGTGTGTGGGTGTGTGCGGCTGTGTGTGAATGTGTGTGGGTGTGTGCTAGTGTCTTTGGGTTTGTGTGAGTGGGTTTGGGTGTGTGCATGCCTGTGTTAGAGTGAGAGGGACTGTGCAGGGTGTGCAGGTGGGTTCGGGTGTGTGTGTATGTGTGCAGGAGTGTGCAAGTATATGCGGGTATGTGTGGTTGTGTGCAGGTTGTGTGTGTGATTGGGTGTGTTTGGGTTTGTGTGGGTGTTTGTTAGTGTGTGCGAGAGTGTGTGGGTGTGTATGAGTCTGTGTGGGTCTGTGAGAATGTGTGTGAGTGCAAGTGCGTGTGTGCGGGTGCTTGAGGTTGTGCGCCTGTGCGAGAGGGTGAGTGGTTGTGTGCAGGTGTGTGAGGGTGTGGGTGTGAGGGTGTGTGTGAGTGTGTGCAGGTGTGTGAGGGTGAGTGGGTGTGTGCAGGTGTGTTCGTGTGTGTGCGGGTGTGTGTGAGTGTGTGTGAGTGTGTTTGTGTGTGCGAGTGTCTATGGGTGTTTGTGGGTGTGTGCGGTTGAGTGCAACTGTGTGCAGGTGTGTGCGCGTGTGTATGTGTGTGTGCAGGTGAGTGTGGGTATGTGGGTGTGTGCGGGTGTGTGCGTGTGTGTATAGGTTTCTGTGTGTGTGTGCGGGTGTGTGTGGGTGCGCTCCCCGGGTGGGCTGAATGTCATGACTGTGTTAGGGGAGAGAAGGCCCAAAGAGGCCTTCAGGGAGCTGCCATGGCATAGCAGTGCTCAGGAAAGAGCACCCTTCTTTCTTTAGGCTGGAGGCACACTCGAGTTTCTGCTTGAGGCAGAGGGACGGCAGAGAGGCCATCACTGGCTGAAGGCAAAGCAGAGAGATTTTCGGTGGAGCGATGGCTCCATCTGCTGGCTGACAAGCGTGGAAGGCGAAGCCTCGCTCCAACTGAGTTCCTGAGGAAGGTCCCAAGCAGGAGGCACTCTGGCTCCACAAGCTAGAGGGTCCTGCTTAGGACTTCCCAGTGGCTCCAGAGTGGATGGCAAGGGCATGTGGGTTGGAGGGTGCTCGGAAGCCGCAGGGGAGGCTTTGGGCACCCAGTGCTCTGTGACGAAACACGCTGCAGGCCCGAGCATCCATGAACTCCTCCAAGGTTTTGGAGCAGGAAATCTGTCCTTAGCAGAAGGCTTCCTGCAAAGGCCTGCAGGCCTTTCTGGGTGGCTAAGCTGCAGCTCCCTTGCAGGCTGCTGGTCCAGGGGCCTGTGTCCCTTGGTCTAAAGTGCTGTAGGAGGAGCTCCTAGCAAGGGGAGAGCAAGCACCTTGTTTCCCTTGAAGAGACTGGCTTGTACATGGGGAGGCCTGCCAGCAGCGAAGACAGCGCAGGCAGCATGGGGGTTTGGCAGGCAGCTAAGAGGCTGCAGGAGTCCTGCATGAAATAGGGGTCATGACTGGTTTCTCCTCAAGGCCCAATGGCAACGTGCACACACAGCCTCTGGACCTGCAGCTCCCGAGCAGTGCAAGAGACCCCCAGGCAGCACCCTGGGGCCTCCTCGGATGAGCTGTGCTCCATAGAGGGCCTGCCTGCTGGCAATGGCCTAGGCCACCCCAGGCCCTAGAGAGGCCCGGCTGAGCCTGGGATGGGCCCTGCCCGCGCAGTGCTCAGGGAAAACCCGTGTTTGAGGCCAGGCTGCAGGCACATTCAATGTTGTGTCTGCTGCAGAGAGACTTCAGCTAGGACTTCCAGGGGGAATGTGAAGCGCTGTGGTTTTTACCTGCAATCCATGTGCCTCACTTGGGGTGCCCGGCCCATCCGTCCCACACTCCTTGGATGTGTGTTCCTCAGACAGCTGGACAGCTGGGGAAGTGGACCTCCCCCAGCAAGGGAGACCTGCCTAGAACATTGCTCTGTGTACAAAGAGGATTCGCTGTGCCTCTGGCACTGGGGAGAGACTTTCTGCACCCAGGAGACACTTGGCACACACAGCGTTTCCCCATGGAAAGTGGTGTGAAAAAGAGCACCCGCCGGGGCTGCATGGCCCTCTGCGGTAGAAGCCCTCCACGCAGCAGGCTGTCATGGACTCGGCTGCAGGCCTTTGTGGCTGGAGAGACTGCAGCTCCTCTGGAGGCTCTGGGCCAATTTTCACTCACCTTCGAGTGCAATAGGCTTGTGGGTTAAGGTGCTTGCAAAGGAAGGCAAGCAGCCTGCTCCTTTCCATTAGGAACACGTGTGGTGAGAGGCTTGGCAGCAGAGAAGAACAAAGAGGGGCAGCCAAGGAGGGGATTTGCATGCAGCTGGGTGGCCCCCAAATCTCCTGTTTCCCAAGCAGGGAATGCCTGCTGTGCCCATCAGTGCCCATTTCTAAGTGGGCACCCAGCCTCTGGATCTGCCCTTTCCCAGCCCTGAAAACACACGCAGGCCACACCCTGAGCCCTTCCAACTGTGAACTTTGCTCCCTGTGAGGGCTGAATGCCACATCTGGCTAAGGTGGGAGAAGGCCCGAGGAGGCCTTGGGGGACCTGCCAAGACATAGCAGTGCTCAGCAATGAGCACTCTGCTTTCTTTTGGCTGGACGCACATTCCAGTTTCTGCTTGAGGCCCGGAGAGGTCAGATAGGCGATCCCCGGGGGAAGGCAGAGCAGAGGGTTTTTCGGTGGAGCGTTGGCTCCCTCTGCTGGCCGTCAAGCGTGGAAGGCTAAGCCTTGCTCCAGCTGAGTTCCTGAGCAAGTTTCCAAGCAGGAGGCACTCTGGCTCCACAAGCTAGAGGACTTCCCAGTGGCTCCAGAGTGGGTGGCAAGGGCATGTGAGTTGGAGGGTGCTCAGAAGCCACAGGGGAGACTTGAGTGTGGTTGGGTGCAGGTGTGCCAATATGTGTGGGTGTGTGCGCATGTGTGCGAGTGTGTTTTAGTGTGTGTGAGAGTGTGCGTGAGTGCGGGCGTGCGAGTGTGTATGGGTGTGTGCGGGTGTGTGTGTGTGTGTGTGTGCGGGCATGTGCGTGTGTGTTTTGGTGGGGGTAGGTGTGTGTGTGTGTGTGTAGGCGTGTATGTGTATCTGCGGGTGTGTGCGGGTGTGTATAGGATTGTGTGTGTGTGTGGGGTGTGTGTGGGTGTGTGCGGCTGTGTGTGAATGTGTGTGGGTGTGTGCTAGTGTCTTTGGGTGTGTGTGAGTGGGTTTGGGTGTGTGCATGCATGTGTTAGAGTGAGTGGGACTGCGCAGGGTGTGCAGGTGTGTTCGGGTGTGTGTGGATGTGTGCAGGAGTGTGCAAGTATATGCGGGTATGTGTGGTTGTGTGCAGGTTGTGTGTGTGATTGGGTGTGTTTGGGTTTGTGTGGGTGTTTGTTAGTGTGTGCGAGAGTGTGTGGGTGTGTATGAGTCTGTGTGGGTCTGTGAGAGTGTGTGTGAGTGCAAGTGCGTGTGTGCGGGTGCTTGAGGTTGTGCGCCTGTGCGAGAGGGTGAGTGGTTGTGTGCAGGTGTGTGAGGGTGTGGGTGTGAGGGTGTGTGTGAGTGTGTGCAGGTGTGTGAGGGTGAGTGGGTGTGTGCAGGTGTGTGCGTATGTGTGCGGGTGTGTGTGAGTGTGTGTGAGTGTGTTTGTGTGTGCGAGTGTCTATGGGTGTTTGTGGGTGTGTGTGGTTGAGTGCAACTGTGTGCAGGTGTGTGCGCGTGTGTAAGTGTGTGTGCAGGTGAGTGTGGGTATGTGGGTGTGTGCGGGTGTGTGCGTGTGTGTATAGGTTTCTGTGTGTGTGTGCGGGTGTGTGTGGGTGCGCTCCCCGGGTGGGCTGAATGTCATGACTGTGTTAGGGGAGAGAAGGCCCAAAGAGGCCTTCAGGGAGCTGCCATGGCATAGCAGTGCTCAGGAAAGAGCACCCTTCTTTCTTTAGGCTGGAGGCACACTCGAGTTTCTGCTTGAGGCAGAGGGACGGCAGAGAGGCCATCACTGGCTGAAGGCAAAGCAGAGAGATTTTTGGTGGAGCGATGGCTCCATCTGCTGGCTGACAAGCGTGGAAGGCGAAGCCTCGCTCCAACTGAGTTCCTGAGGAAGGTCCCAAGCAGGAGGCACTCTGGCTCCACAAGCTAGAGGGTCCTGCTTAGGACTTCCCAGTGGCTCCAGAGTGGATGGCAAGGGCATGTGGGTTGGAGGGTGCTCGGAAGCCGCAGGGGAGGCTTTGGGCACCCAGTGCTCTGTGACGAAACACGCTGCAGGCCCGAGCATCCATGAACTCCTCCAAGGTTTTGGAGCAGGAAATCTGTCCTTAGCAGAAGGCTTCCTGCAAAGGCCTGCAGGCCTTTCTGGGTGGCTAAGCTGCAGCTCCCTTGCAGGCTGCTGGTCCAGGGGCCTGTGTCCCTTGGTCTAAAGTGCTGTAGGAGGAGCTCCTAGCAAGGGGAGAGCAAGCACCTTGTTTCCCTTGAAGAGACTGGCTTGTACATGGGGAGGCCTGCCAGCAGCGAAGACAGCGCAGGCAGCATGGGGGTTTGGCAGGCAGCTAAGAGGCTGCAGGAGTCCTGCATGAAATAGGGGTCATGACTGGTTTCTCCTCAAGGCCCAATGGCAACGTGCACACACAGCCTCTGGACCTGCAGCTCCCGAGCAGTGCAAGAGACCCCCAGGCAGCACCCTGGGGCCTCCTCGGATGAGCTGTGCTCCATAGAGGGCCTGCCTGCTGGCAATGGCCTAGGCCACCCCAGGCCCTAGAGAGGCCCGGCTGAGCCTGGGATGGGCCCTGCCCGCGCAGTGCTCAGGGAAAACCCGTGTTTGAGGCCAGGCTGCAGGCACATTCAATGTTGTGTCTGCTGCAGAGAGACTTCAGCTAGGACTTCCAGGGGGAATGTGAAGCGCTGTGGTTTTTACCTGCAATCCATGTGCCTCACTTGGGGTGCCCGGCCCATCCGTCCCACACTCCTTGGATGTGTGTTCCTCAGACAGCTGGACAGCTGGGGAAGTGGACCTCCCCCAGCAAGGGAGACCTGCCTAGAACATTGCTCTGTGTACAAAGAGGATTCGCTGTGCCTCTGGCACTGGGGAGAGACTTTCTGCACCCAGGAGACACTTGGCACACACAGCGTTTCCCCATGGAAAGTGGTGTGAAAAAGAGCACCCGCCGGGGCTGCATGGCCCTCTGCGGTAGAAGCCCTCCACGCAGCAGGCTGTCATGGACTCGGCTGCAGGCCTTTGTGGCTGGAGAGACTGCAGCTCCTCTGGAGGCTCTGGGCCAATTTTCACTCACCTTCGAGTGCAATAGGCTTGTGGGTTAAGGTGCTTGCAAAGGAAGGCAAGCAGCCTGCTCCTTTCCATTAGGAACACGTGTGGTGAGAGGCTTGGCAGCAGAGAAGAACAAAGAGGGGCAGCCAAGGAGGGGATTTGCATGCAGCTGGGTGGCCCCCAAATCTCCTGTTTCCCAAGCAGGGAATGCCTGCTGTGCCCATCAGTGCCCATTTCTAAGTGGGCACCCAGCCTCTGGATCTGCCCTTTCCCAGCCCTGAAAACACACGCAGGCCACACCCTGAGCCCTTCCAACTGTGAACTTTGCTCCCTGTGAGGGCTGAATGCCACATCTGGCTAAGGTGGGAGAAGGCCCGAGGAGGCCTTGGGGGACCTGCCAAGACATAGCAGTGCTCAGCAATGAGCACTCTGCTTTCTTTTGGCTGGACGCACATTCCAGTTTCTGCTTGAGGCCCGGAGAGGTCAGATAGGCGATCCCCGGGGGAAGGCAGAGCAGAGGGTTTTTCGGTGGAGCGTTGGCTCCCTCTGCTGGCCGTCAAGCGTGGAAGGCTAAGCCTTGCTCCAGCTGAGTTCCTGAGCAAGTTTCCAAGCAGGAGGCACTCTGGCTCCACAAGCTAGAGGACTTCCCAGTGGCTCCAGAGTGGGTGGCAAGGGCATGTGAGTTGGAGGGTGCTCAGAAGCCACAGGGGAGACTTGAGTGTGGTTGGGTGCAGGTGTGCCAATATGTGTGGGTGTGTGCGCATGTGTGCGAGTGTGTTTTAGTGTGTGTGAGAGTGTGCGTGAGTGCGGGCGTGCGAGTGTGTATGGGTGTGTGCGGGTGTGTGTGTGTGTGTGTGTGCGGGCATGTGCGTGTGTGTTTTGGTGGGGGTAGGTGTGTGTGTGTGTGTGTAGGCGTGTATGTGTATCTGCGGGTGTGTGCGGGTGTGTATAGGATTGTGTGTGTGTGTGGGGTGTGTGTGGGTGTGTGCGGCTGTGTGTGAATGTGTGTGGGTGTGTGCTAGTGTCTTTGGGTGTGTGTGAGTGGGTTTGGGTGTGTGCATGCATGTGTTAGAGTGAGTGGGACTGCGCAGGGTGTGCAGGTGTGTTCGGGTGTGTGTGGATGTGTGCAGGAGTGTGCAAGTATATGCGGGTATGTGTGGTTGTGTGCAGGTTGTGTGTGTGATTGGGTGTGTTTGGGTTTGTGTGGGTGTTTGTTAGTGTGTGCGAGAGTGTGTGGGTGTGTATGAGTCTGTGTGGGTCTGTGAGAGTGTGTGTGAGTGCAAGTGCGTGTGTGCGGGTGCTTGAGGTTGTGCGCCTGTGCGAGAGGGTGAGTGGTTGTGTGCAGGTGTGTGAGGGTGTGGGTGTGAGGGTGTGTGTGAGTGTGTGCAGGTGTGTGAGGGTGAGTGGGTGTGTGCAGGTGTGTGCGTATGTGTGCGGGTGTGTGTGAGTGTGTGTGAGTGTGTTTGTGTGTGCGAGTGTCTATGGGTGTTTGTGGGTGTGTGTGGTTGAGTGCAACTGTGTGCAGGTGTGTGCGCGTGTGTAAGTGTGTGTGCAGGTGAGTGTGGGTATGTGGGTGTGTGCGGGTGTGTGCGTGTGTGTATAGGTTTCTGTGTGTGTGTGCGGGTGTGTGTGGGTGCGCTCCCCGGGTGGGCTGAATGTCATGACTGTGTTAGGGGAGAGAAGGCCCAAAGAGGCCTTCAGGGAGCTGCCATGGCATAGCAGTGCTCAGGAAAGAGCACCCTTCTTTCTTTAGGCTGGAGGCACACTCGAGTTTCTGCTTGAGGCAGAGGGACGGCAGAGAGGCCATCACTGGCTGAAGGCAAAGCAGAGAGATTTTCGGTGGAGCGATGGCTCCATCTGCTGGCTGACAAGCGTGGAAGGCGAAGCCTCGCTCCAACTGAGTTCCTGAGGAAGGTCCCAAGCAGGAGGCACTCTGGCTCCACAAGCTAGAGGGTCCTGCTTAGGACTTCCCAGTGGCTCCAGAGTGGATGGCAAGGGCATGTGGGTTGGAGGGTGCTCGGAAGCCGCAGGGGAGGCTTTGGGCACCCAGTGCTCTGTGACGAAACACGCTGCAGGCCCGAGCATCCATGAACTCCTCCAAGGTTTTGGAGCAGGAAATCTGTCCTTAGCAGAAGGCTTCCTGCAAAGGCCTGCAGGCCTTTCTGGGTGGCTAAGCTGCAGCTCCCTTGCAGGCTGCTGGTCCAGGGGCCTGTGTCCCTTGGTCTAAAGTGCTGTAGGAGGAGCTCCTAGCAAGGGGAGAGCAAGCACCTTGTTTCCCTTGAAGAGACTGGCTTGTACATGGGGAGGCCTGCCAGCAGCGAAGACAGCGCAGGCAGCATGGGGGTTTGTCAGGCAGCTAAGAGGCTGCAGGAGTCCTGCATGAAATAGGGGTCATGACTGGTTTCTCCTCAAGGCCCAATGGCAACGTGCACACACAGCCTCTGGACCTGCAGCTCCCGAGCAGTGCAAGAGACCCCCAGGCAGCACCCTGGGGCCTCCTCGGATGAGCTGTGCTCCATAGAGGGCCTGCCTGCTGGCAATGGCCTAGGCCACCCCAGGCCCTAGAGAGGCCCGGCTGAGCCTGGGATGGGCCCTGCCCGCGCAGTGCTCAGGGAAAACCCGTGTTTGAGGCCAGGCTGCAGGCACATTCAATGTTGTGTCTGCTGCAGAGAGACTTCAGCTAGGACTTCCAGGGGGAATGTGAAGCGCTGTGGTTTTTACCTGCAATCCATGTGCCTCACTTGGGGTGCCCGGCCCATCCGTCCCACACTCCTTGGATGTGTGTTCCTCAGACAGCTGGACAGCTGGGGAAGTGGACCTCCCCCAGCAAGGGAGACCTGCCTAGAACATTGCTCTGTGTACAAAGAGGATTCGCTGTGCCTCTGGCACTGGGGAGAGACTTTCTGCACCCAGGAGACACTTGGCACACACAGCGTTTCCCCATGGAAAGTGGTGTGAAAAAGAGCACCCGCCGGGGCTGCATGGCCCTCTGCGGTAGAAGCCCTCCACGCAGCAGGCTGTCATGGACTCGGCTGCAGGCCTTTGTGGCTGGAGAGACTGCAGCTCCTCTGGAGGCTCTGGGCCAATTTTCACTCACCTTCGAGTGCAATAGGCTTGTGGGTTAAGGTGCTTGCAAAGGAAGGCAAGCAGCCTGCTCCTTTCCATTAGGAACACGTGTGGTGAGAGGCTTGGCAGCAGAGAAGAACAAAGAGGGGCAGCCAAGGAGGGGATTTGCATGCAGCTGGGTGGCCCCCAAATCTCCTGTTTCCCAAGCAGGGAATGCCTGCTGTGCCCATCAGTGCCCATTTCTAAGTGGGCACCCAGCCTCTGGATCTGCCCTTTCCCAGCCCTGAAAACACACGCAGGCCACACCCTGAGCCCTTCCAACTGTGAACTTTGCTCCCTGTGAGGGCTGAATGCCACATCTGGCTAAGGTGGGAGAAGGCCCGAGGAGGCCTTGGGGGACCTGCCAAGACATAGCAGTGCTCAGCAATGAGCACTCTGCTTTCTTTTGGCTGGACGCACATTCCAGTTTCTGCTTGAGGCCCGGAGAGGTCAGATAGGCGATCCCCGGGGGAAGGCAGAGCAGAGGGTTTTTCGGTGGAGCGTTGGCTCCCTCTGCTGGCCATCAAGCGTGGAAGGCTAAGCCTTGCTCCAGCTGAGTTCCTGAGCAAGTTTCCAAGCAGGAGGCACTCTGGCTCCACAAGCTAGAGGACTTCCCAGTGGCTCCAGAGTGGGTGGCAAGGGCATGTGAGTTGGAGGGTGCTCAGAAGCCACAGGGGAGACTTGAGTGTGGTTGGGTGCAGGTGTGCCAATATGTGTGGGTGTGTGCGCATGTGTGCGAATGTGTTTTAGTGTGTGTGAGAGTGTGCGTGAGTGCGGGCGTGCGAGTGTGTATGGGTGTGTGCGGGTGTGTGTGTGTGTGTGTGTGCGGGCATGTGCGTGTGTGTTTTGGTGGGGGTAGGTGTGTGTGTGTGTGTGTAGGCGTGTATGTGTATCTGCGGGTGTGTGCGGGTGTGTATAGGATTGTGTGTGTGTGTGGGGTGTGTGTGGGTGTGTGCGGCTGTGTGTGAATGTGTGTGGGTGTGTGCTAGTGTCTTTGGGTGTGTGTGAGTGGGTTTGGGTGTGTGCATGCGTGTGTTAGAGTGAGTGGGACTGTGCAGGGTGTGCAGGTGTGTTCGGGTGTGTGTGGATGTGTGCAGGAGTGTGCAAGTATATGCGGGTATGTGTGGTTGTGTGCAGGTTGTGTGTGTGATTGGGTGTGTTTGGGTTTGTGTGGGTGTTTGTTAGTGTGTGCGAGAGTGTGTGGGTGTGTATGAGTCTGTGTGGGTCTGTGAGAGTGTGTGTGAGTGCAAGTGCGTGTGTGCGGGTGCTTGAGGTTGTGCGCCTGTGCGAGAGGGTGAGTGGTTGTGTGCAGGTGTGTGAGGGTGTGGGTGTGAGGGTGTGTGTGAGTGTGTGCAGGTGTGTGAGGGTGAGTGGGTGTGTGCAGGTGTGTGCGTATGTGTGCGGGTGTGTGTGAGTGTGTGTGAGTGTGTTTTTGTGTGCGAGTGTCTATGGGTGTTTGTGGGTGTGTGCGGTTGAGTGCAACTGTGTGCAGGTGTGTGCGCGTGTGTATGTGTGTGTGCAGGTGAGTGTGGGTATGTGGGTGTGTGCGGGTGTGTGCGTGTGTGTATAGGTTTCTGTGTGTGTGTGCGGGTGTGTGTGGGTGCGCTCCCCGGGTGGGCTGAATGTCATGACTGTGTTAGGGGAGAGAAGGCCCAAAGAGGCCTTCAGGGAGCTGCCATGGCATAGCAGTGCTCAGGAAAGAGCACCCTTCTTTCTTTAGGCTGGAGGCACACTCGAGTTTCTGCTTGAGGCAGAGGGATGGCAGAGAGGCCATCACTGGCTGAAGGCAAAGCAGAGAGATTTTCGGTGGAGCGATGGCTCCATCTGCTGGCTGACAAGCGTGGAAGGCGAAGCCTCGCTCCAACTGAGTTCCTGAGGAAGGTCCCAAGCAGGAGGCACTCTGGCTCCACAAGCTAGAGGGTCCTGCTTAGGACTTCCCAGTGGCTCCAGAGTGGATGGCAAGGGCATGTGGGTTGGAGGGTGCTCGGAAGCCACAGGGGAGGCTTTGGGCACCCAGTGCTCTGTGACAAAACACGCTGCAGGCCCGAGCATCCATGAACTCCTCCAAGGTTTTGGAGCAGGAAATCTGTCCTTAGCAGAAGGCTTCCTGCAAAGGCCTGCAGGCCTTTCTGGGTGGCTAAGCTGCAGCTCCCTTGCAGGCTGCTGGTCCAGGGGCCTGTGTCCCTTGGTCTAAAGTGCTGTAGGAGGAGCTCCTAGCAAGGGGAGAGCAAGCACCTTGTTTCCCTTGAAGAGACTGGCTTGTACATGGGGAGGCCTGCCAGCAGCGAAGACAGCGCAGGCAGCATGGGGTTTGGCAGGCAGCTAAGAGGCTGCAGGAGTCCTGCATGAAATAGGGGTCATGACTGGTTTCTCCTCAAGGCCCAATGGCAACGTGCACACACAGCCTCTGGACCTGCAGCTCCCGAGCAGTGCAAGAGACCCCCAGGCAGCACCCTGGGGCCTCCTCGGATGAGCTGTGCTCCATAGAGGGCCTGCCTGCTGGCAATGGCCTAGGCCACCCCAGGCCCTAGAGAGGCCCGGCTGAGCCTGGGATGGGCCCTGCCCGCGCAGTGCTCAGGGAAAACCCGTGTTTGAGGCCAGGCTGCAGGCACATTCAATGTTGTGTCTGCTGCAGAGAGACTTCAGCTAGGACTTCCAGGGGGAATGTGAAGCGCTGTGGTTTTTACCTGCAATCCATGTGCCTCACTTGGGGTGCCCGGCCCATCCGTCCCACACTCCTTGGATGTGTGTTCCTCAGACAGCTGGACAGCTGGGGAAGTGGACCTCCCCCAGCAAGGGAGACCTGCCTAGAACATTGCTCTGTGTACAAAGAGGATTCGCTGTGCCTCTGGCACTGGGGAGAGACTTTCTGCACCCAGGAGACACTTGGCACACACAGCGTTTCCCCATGGAAAGTGGTGTGAAAAAGAGCACCCGCCGGGGCTGCATGGCCCTCTGCGGTAGAAGCCCTCCACGCAGCAGGCTGTCATGGACTCGGCTGCAGGCCTTTGTGGCTGGAGAGACTGCAGCTCCTCTGGAGGCTCTGGGCCAATTTTCACTCACCTTCGAGTGCAATAGGCTTGTGGGTTAAGGTGCTTGCAAAGGAAGGCAAGCAGCCTGCTCCTTTCCATTAGGAACACGTGTGGTGAGAGGCTTGGCAGCAGAGAAGAACAAAGAGGGGCAGCCAAGGAGGGGATTTGCATGCAGCTGGGTGGCCCCCAAATCTCCTGTTTCCCAAGCAGGGAATGCCTGCTGTGCCCATCAGTGCCCATTTCTAAGTGGGCACCCAGCCTCTGGATCTGCCCTTTCCCAGCCCTGAAAACACACGCAGGCCACACCCTGAGCCCTTCCAACTGTGAACTTTGCTCCCTGTGAGGGCTGAATGCCACATCTGGCTAAGGTGGGAGAAGGCCCGAGGAGGCCTTGGGGGACCTGCCAAGACATAGCAGTGCTCAGCAATGAGCACTCTGCTTTCTTTTGGCTGGACGCACATTCCAGTTTCTGCTTGAGGCCCGGAGAGGTCAGATAGGCGATCCTCGGGGGAAGGCAGAGCAGAGGGTTTTTCGGTGGAGCGTTGGCTCCCTCTGCTGGCCGTCAAGCGTGGAAGGCTAAGCCTTGCTCCAGCTGAGTTCCTGAGCAAGTTTCCAAGCAGGAGGCACTCTGGCTCCACAAGCTAGAGGACTTCCCAGTGGCTCCAGAGTGGGTGGCAAGGGCATGTGAGTTGGAGGGTGCTCAGAAGCCACAGGGAAGACTTGAGTGTGGTTGGGTGCAGGTGTGCCAATATGTGTGGGTGTGTGCGCATGTGTGCGAGTGTGTTTTAGTGTGTGTGAGAGTGTGCGTGAGTGCGGGCGTGCGAGTGTGTATGGGTGTGTGCGGGTGTGTGTGTGTGTGTGTGTGCGGGCATGTGCGTGTGTGTTTTGGTGGGGGTAGGTGTGTGTGTGTGTGTAGGCGTGTATGTGTATCTGCGGGTGTGTGCGGGTGTGTATAGGATTGTGTGTGTGTGTGGGGTGTGTGTGGGTGTGTGCGGCTGTGTGTGAATGTGTGTGGGTGTGTGCTAGTGTCTTTGGGTGTGTGTGAGTGGGTTTGGGTGTGTGTGAGTGGGTGTGGGTGTGTGCATGCGTGTGTTAGAGTGAGTGGGACTGTGCAGGGTGTGCAGGTGTGTTCGGGTGTGTGTGGATGTGTGCAGGAGTGTGCAAGTATATGCGGGTATGTGTGGTTGTGTGCAGGTTGTGTGTGTGATTGGGTGTGTTTGGGTTTGTGTGGGTGTTTGTTAGTGTGTGCGAGAGTGTGTGGGTGTGTATGAGTCTGTGTGGGTCTGTGAGAGTGTGTGTGAGTGCAAGTGCGTGTGTGCGGGTGCTTGAGGTTGTGTGCCTGTGCGAGAGGGTGAGTGGTTGTGTGCAGGTGTGTGAGGGTGTGGGTGTGAGGGTGTGTGTGAGTGTGTGCAGGTGTGTGAGGGTGAGTGGGTGTGTGCAGGTGTGTGCGTATGTGTGCGGGTGTGTGTGAGTGTGTGTGAGTGTGTTTGTGTGTGCGAGTGTCTATGGGTGTTTGTGGGTGTGTGCGGTTGAGTGCAACTGTGTGCAGGTGTGTGCGCGTGTGTATGTGTGTGTGCAGGTGAGTGTGGGTATGTGGGTGTGTGCGGGTGTGTGCATGTGTGTATAGGTTTCTGTGTGTGTGTGCGGGTGTGTGTGGGTGCTCTCCCCAGGTGGGCTGAATGTCATGACTGTGTTAGGGGAGAGAAGGCCCAAAGAGGCCTTCAGGGAGCTGCCATGGCATAGCAGTGCTCAGGAAAGAGCACCCTTCTTTCTTTAGGCTGGAGGCACACTCGAGTTTCTGCTTGAGGCAGAGGGACGGCAGAGAGGCCATCACTGGCTGAAGGCAAAGCAGAGAGATTTTTGGTGGAGCGATGGCTCCATCTGCTGGCTGACAAGCGTGGAAGGCAAAGCCTCGCTCCAACTGAGTTCCTGAGGAAGGTCCCAAGCAGGAGGCACTCTGGCTCCACAAGCTAGAGGGTCCTGCTTAGGACTTCCCAGTGGCTCCAGAGTGGATGGCAAGGGCATGTGGGTTGGAGGGTGCTCGGAAGCCGCAGGGGAGGCTTTGGGCACCCAGTGCTCTGTGACGAAACACGCTGCAGGCCCGAGCATCCATGAACTCCTCCAAGGTTTTGGAGCAGGAAATCTGTCCTTAGCAGAAGGCTTCCTGCAAAGGCCTGCAGGCCTTTCTGGGTGGCTAAGCTGCAGCTCCCTTGCAGGCTGCTGGTCCAGGGGCCTGTGTCCCTTGGTCTAAAGTGCTGTAGGAGGAGCTCCTAGCAAGGGGAGAGCAAGCACCTTGTTTCCCTTGAAGAGACTGGCTTGTACATGGGGAGGCCTGCCAGCAGCGAAGACAGCGCAGGCAGCATGGGGGTTTGGCAGGCAGCTAAGAGGCTGCAGGAGTCCTGCATGAAATAGGGGTCATGACTGGTTTCTCCTCAAGGCCCAATGGCAACGTGCACACACAGCCTCTGGACCTGCAGCTCCCGAGCAGTGCAAGAGACCCCCAGGCAGCACCCTGGGGCCTCCTCGGATGAGCTGTGCTCCATAGAGGGCCTGCCTGCTGGCAATGGCCTAGGCCACCCCAGGCCCTAGAGAGGCCCGGCTGAGCCTGGGATGGGCCCTGCCCTCGCAGTGCTCAGGGAAAACCCGTGTTTGAGGCCAGGCTGCAGGCACATTCAATGTTGTGTCTGCTGCAGAGAGACTTCAGCTAGGACTTCCAGGGGGAATGTGAAGCGCTGTGGTTTTTACCTGCAATCCATGTGCCTCACTTGGGGTGCCCGGCCCATCCGTCCCACACTCCTTGGATGTGTGTTCCTCAGACAGCTGGACAGCTGGGGAAGTGGACCTCCCCCAGCAAGGGAGACCTGCCTAGAACATTGCTCTGTGTACAAAGAGGATTCGCTGTGCCTCTGGCACTGGGGAGAGACTTTCTGCACCCAGGAGACACTTGGCACACACAGCGTTTCCCCATGGAAAGTGGTGTGAAAAAGAGCACCCGCCGGGGCTGCATGGCCCTCTGCGGTAGAAGCCCTCCACGCAGCAGGCTGTCATGGACTCGGCTGCAGGCCTTTGTGGCTGGAGAGACTGCAGCTCCTCTGGAGGCTCTGGGCCAATTTTCACTCACCTTCGAGTGCAATAGGCTTGTGGGTTAAGGTGCTTGCAAAGGAAGGCAAGCAGCCTGCTCCTTTCCATTAGGAACACGTGTGGTGAGAGGCTTGGCAGCAGAGAAGAACAAAGAGGGGCAGCCAAGGAGGGGATTTGCATGCAGCTGGGTGGCCCCCAAATCTCCTGTTTCCCAAGCAGGGAATGCCTGCTGTGCCCATCAGTGCCCATTTCTAAGTGGGCACCCAGCCTCTGGATCTGCCCTTTCCCAGCCCTGAAAACACACGCAGGCCACACCCTGAGCCCTTCCAACTGTGAACTTTGCTCCCTGTGAGGGCTGAATGCCACATCTGGCTAAGGTGGGAGAAGGCCCGAGGAGGCCTTGGGGGACCTGCCAAGACATAGCAGTGCTCAGCAATGAGCACTCTGCTTTCTTTTGGCTGGACGCACATTCCAGTTTCTGCTTGAGGCCCGGAGAGGTCAGATAGGCGATCCCCGGGGGAAGGCAGAGCAGAGGGTTTTTCGGTGGAGCGTTGGCTCCCTCTGCTGGCCGTCAAGCGTGGAAGGCTAAGCCTTGCTCCAGCTGAGTTCCTGAGCAAGTTTCCAAGCAGGAGGCACTCTGGCTCCACAAGCTAGAGGACTTCCCAGTGGCTCCAGAGTGGGTGGCAAGGGCATGTGAGTTGGAGGGTGCTCAGAAGCCACAGGGGAGACTTGAGTGTGGTTGGGTGCAGGTGTGCCAATATGTGTGGGTGTGTGGGTGTGTGCGCATGTGTGCGAGTGTGTTTTAGTGTGTGTGAGAGTGTGCATGAGTGCGGGCGTGCGAGTGTGTATAGGTGTGTGCGGGTGTGTGTGTGTGTGTGTGTGTGCGGGCATGTGCGTGTGTGTTTTGGTGGGGGTAGGTGTGTGTGTGTGTGTAGGCGTGTATGTGTATCTGCGGGTGTGTGCGGGTGTGTATAGGATTGTGTGTGTGTGTGGGGTGTGTGTGGGTGTGTGCGGCTGTGTGTGAATGTGTGTGGGTGTGTGCTAGTGTCTTTGGGTGTGTGTGAGTGGGTTTGGGTGTGTGCATGCGTGTGTTAGAGTGAGTGGGACTGTGCAGGGTGTGCAGGTGGGTTCGGGTGTGTGTGGATGTGTGCAGGAGTGTGCAAGTATATGCGGGTATGTGTGGTTGTGTGCAGGTTGTGTGTGTGATTGGGTGTGTTTGGGTTTGTGTGGGTGTTTGTTAGTGTGTGCGAGAGTGTGTGGGTGTGTATGAGTCTGTGTGGGTCTGTGAGAGTGTGTGTGAGTGCAAGTGCGTGTGTGCGGGTGCTTGAGGTTGTGCGCCTGTGCGAGAGGGTGAGTGGTTGTGTGCAGGTGTGTGAGGGTGTGGGTGTGAGGGTGTGTGTGAGTGTGTGCAGGTGTGTGAGGGTGAGTGGGTGTGTGCAGGTGTGTGCGTATGTGTGCGGGTGTGTGTGAGTGTGTGTGAGTGTGTTTGTGTGTGCGAGTGTCTATGGGTGTTTGTGGGTGTGTGCGGTTGAGTGCAACTGTGTGCAGGTGTGTGCGCGTGTGTATGTGTGTGTGCAGGTGAGTGTGGGTATGTGGGTGTGTGCGGGTGTGTGCATGTGTGTATAGGTTTCTGTGTGTGTGTGCGGGTGTGTGTGGGTGCTCTCCCCGGGTGGGCTGAATGTCATGACTGTGTTAGGGGAGAGAAGGCCCAAAGAGGCCTTCAGGGAGCTGCCATGGCATAGCAGTGCTCAGGAAAGAGCACCCTTCTTTCTTTAGGCTGGAGGCACACTCGAGTTTCTGCTTGAGGCAGAGGGACGGCAGAGAGGCCATCACTGGCTGAAGGCAAAGCAGAGAGATTTTTGGTGGAGCGATGGCTCCATCTGCTGGCTGACAAGCGTGGAAGGCAAAGCCTCGCTCCAACTGAGTTCCTGAGGAAGGTCCCAAGCAGGAGGCACTCTGGCTCCACAAGCTAGAGGGTCCTGCTTAGGACTTCCCAGTGGCTCCAGAGTGGATGGCAAGGGCATGTGGGTTGGAGGGTGCTCGGAAGCCGCAGGGGAGGCTTTGGGCACCCAGTGCTCTGTGACGAAACACGCTGCAGGCCCGAGCATCCATGAACTCCTCCAAGGTTTTGGAGCAGGAAATCTGTCCTTAGCAGAAGGCTTCCTGCAAAGGCCTGCAGGCCTTTCTGGGTGGCTAAGCTGCAGCTCCCTTGCAGGCTGCTGGTCCAGGGGCCTGTGTCCCTTGGTCTAAAGTGCTGTAGGAGGAGCTCCTAGCAAGGGGAGAGCAAGCACCTTGTTTCCCTTGAAGAGACTGGCTTGTACATGGGGAGGCCTGCCAGCAGCGAAGACAGCGCAGGCAGCATGGGGGTTTGGCAGGCAGCTAAGAGGCTGCAGGAGTCCTGCATGAAATAGGGGTCATGACTGGTTTCTCCTCAAGGCCCAATGGCAACGTGCACACACAGCCTCTGGACCTGCAGCTCCCGAGCAGTGCAAGAGACCCCCAGGCAGCACCCTGGGGCCTCCTCGGATGAGCTGTGCTCCATAGAGGGCCTGCCTGCTGGCAATGGCCTAGGCCACCCCAGGCCCTAGAGAGGCCCGGCTGAGCCTGGGATGGGCCCTGCCCTCGCAGTGCTCAGGGAAAACCCGTGTTTGAGGCCAGGCTGCAGGCACATTCAATGTTGTGTCTGCTGCAGAGAGACTTCAGCTAGGACTTCCAGGGGGAATGTGAAGCGCTGTGGTTTTTACCTGCAATCCATGTGCCTCACTTGGGGTGCCCGGCCCATCCGTCCCACACTCCTTGGATGTGTGTTCCTCAGACAGCTGGACAGCTGGGGAAGTGGACCTCCCCCAGCAAGGGAGACCTGCCTAGAACATTGCTCTGTGTACAAAGAGGATTCGCTGTGCCTCTGGCACTGGGGAGAGACTTTCTGCACCCAGGAGACACTTGGCACACACAGCGTTTCCCCATGGAAAGTGGTGTGAAAAAGAGCACCCGCCGGGGCTGCATGGCCCTCTGCGGTAGAAGCCCTCCACGCAGCAGGCTGTCATGGACTCGGCTGCAGGCCTTTGTGGCTGGAGAGACTGCAGCTCCTCTGGAGGCTCTGGGCCAATTTTCACTCACCTTCGAGTGCAATAGGCTTGTGGGTTAAGGTGCTTGCAAAGGAAGGCAAGCAGCCTGCTCCTTTCCATTAGGAACACGTGTGGTGAGAGGCTTGGCAGCAGAGAAGAACAAAGAGGGGCAGCCAAGGAGGGGATTTGCATGCAGCTGGGTGGCCCCCAAATCTCCTGTTTCCCAAGCAGGGAATGCCTGCTGTGCCCATCAGTGCCCATTTCTAAGTGGGCACCCAGCCTCTGGATCTGCCCTTTCCCAGCCCTGAAAACACACGCAGGCCACACCCTGAGCCCTTCCAACTGTGAACTTTGCTCCCTGTGAGGGCTGAATGCCACATCTGGCTAAGGTGGGAGAAGGCCCGAGGAGGCCTTGGGGGACCTGCCAAGACATAGCAGTGCTCAGCAATGAGCACTCTGCTTTCTTTTGGCTGGACGCACATTCCAGTTTCTGCTTGAGGCCCGGAGAGGTCAGATAGGCGATCCCCGGGGGAAGGCAGAGCAGAGGGTTTTTCGGTGGAGCGTTGGCTCCCTCTGCTGGCCGTCAAGCGTGGAAGGCTAAGCCTTGCTCCAGCTGAGTTCCTGAGCAAGTTTCCAAGCAGGAGGCACTCTGGCTCCACAAGCTAGAGGACTTCCCAGTGGCTCCAGAGTGGGTGGCAAGGGCATGTGAGTTGGAGGGTGCTCAGAAGCCACAGGGGAGACTTGAGTGTGGTTGGGTGCAGGTGTGCCAATATGTGTGGGTGTGTGGGTGTGTGCGCATGTGTGCGAGTGTGTTTTAGTGTGTGTGAGAGTGTGCATGAGTGCGGGCGTGCGAGTGTGTATGGGTGTGTGCGGGTGTGTGTGTGTGTGTGTGTGTGCGGGCATGTGCGTGTGTGTTTTGGTGGGGGTAGGTGTGTGTGTGTGTGTAGGCGTGTATGTGTATCTGCGGGTGTGTGCGGGTGTGTATAGGATTGTGTGTGTGTGTGGGGTGTGTGTGGGTGTGTGCGGCTGTGTGTGAATGTGTGTGGGTGTGTGCTAGTGTCTTTGGGTGTGTGTGAGTGGGTTTGGGTGTGTGCATGCGTGTGTTAGAGTGAGTGGGACTGTGCAGGGTGTGCAGGTGGGTTCGGGTGTGTGTGGATGTGTGCAGGAGTGTGCAAGTATATGCGGGTATGTGTGGTTGTGTGCAGGTTGTGTGTGTGATTGGGTGTGTTTGGGTTTGTGTGGGTGTTTGTTAGTGTGTGCGAGAGTGTGTGGGTGTGTATGAGTCTGTGTGGGTCTGTGAGAGTGTGTGTGAGTGCAAGTGCGTGTGTGCGGGTGCTTGAGGTTGTGCGCCTGTGCGAGAGGGTGAGTGGTTGTGTGCAGGTGTGTGAGGGTGTGGGTGTGAGGGTGTGTGTGAGTGTGTGCAGGTGTGTGAGGGTGAGTGGGTGTGTGCAGGTGTGTGCGTATGTGTGCGGGTGTGTGTGAGTGTGTGTGAGTGTGTTTGTGTGTGCGAGTGTCTATGGGTGTTTGTGGGTGTGTGCGGTTGAGTGCAACTGTGTGCAGGTGTGTGCGCGTGTGTATGTGTGTGTGCAGGTGAGTGTGGGTATGTGGGTGTGTGCGGGTGTGTGCATGTGTGTATAGGTTTCTGTGTGTGTGTGCGGGTGTGTGTGGGTGCTCTCCCCGGGTGGGCTGAATGTCATGACTGTGTTAGGGGAGAGAAGGCCCAAAGAGGCCTTCAGGGAGCTGCCATGGCATAGCAGTGCTCAGGAAAGAGCACCCTTCTTTCTTTAGGCTGGAGGCACACTCGAGTTTCTGCTTGAGGCAGAGGGACGGCAGAGAGGCCATCACTGGCTGAAGGCAAAGCAGAGAGATTTTCGGTGGAGCGATGGCTCCATCTGCTGGCTGACAAGCGTGGAAGGCGAAGCCTCGCTCCAACTGAGTTCCTGAGGAAGGTCCCAAGCAGGAGGCACTCTGGCTCCACAAGCTAGAGGGTCCTGCTTAGGACTTCCCAGTGGCTCCAGAGTGGATGGCAAGGGCATGTGGGTTGGAGGGTGCTCGGAAGCCGCAGGGGAGGCTTTGGGCACCCAGTGCTCTGTGACGAAACACGCTGCAGGCCCGAGCATCCATGAACTCCTCCAAGGTTTTGGAGCAGGAAATCTGTCCTTAGCAGAAGGCTTCCTGCAAAGGCCTGCAGGCCTTTCTGGGTGGCTAAGCTGCAGCTCCCTTGCAGGCTGCTGGTCCAGGGGCCTGTGTCCCTTGGTCTAAAGTGCTGTAGGAGGAGCTCCTAGCAAGGGGAGAGCAAGCACCTTGTTTCCCTTGAAGAGACTGGCTTGTACATGGGGAGGCCTGCCAGCAGCGAAGACAGCGCAGGCAGCATGGGGGTTTGGCAGGCAGCTAAGAGGCTGCAGGAGTCCTGCATGAAATAGGGGTCATGACTGGTTTCTCCTCAAGGCCCAATGGCAACGTGCACACACAGCCTCTGGACCTGCAGCTCCCGAGCAGTGCAAGAGACCCCCAGGCAGCACCCTGGGGCCTCCTCGGATGAGCTGTGCTCCATAGAGGGCCTGCCTGCTGGCAATGGCCTAGGCCACCCCAGGCCCTAGAGAGGCCCGGCTGAGCCTGGGATGGGCCCTGCCCTCGCAGTGCTCAGGGAAAACCCGTGTTTGAGGCCAGGCTGCAGGCACATTCAATGTTGTGTCTGCTGCAGAGAGACTTCAGCTAGGACTTCCAGGGGGAATGTGAAGCGCTGTGGTTTTTACCTGCAATCCATGTGCCTCACTTGGGGTGCCCGGCCCATCCATCCCACACTCCTTGGATGTGTGTTCCTCAGACAGCTGGACAGCTGGGGAAGTGGACCTCCCCCAGCAAGGGAGACCTGCCTAGAACATTGCTCTGTGTACAAAGAGGATTCGCTGTGCCTCTGGCACTGGGGAGAGACTTTCTGCACCCAGGAGACACTTGGCACACACAGCGTTTCCCCATGGAAAGTGGTGTGAAAAAGAGCACCCGCTGGGGCTGCATGGCCCTCTGCGGTAGAAGCCCTCCACGCAGCAGGCTGTCATGGACTCGGCTGCAGGCCTTTGTGGCTGGAGAGACTGCAGCTCCTCTGGAGGCTCTGGGCCAATTTTCACTCACCTTCGAGTGCAATAGGCTTGTGGGTTAAGGTGCTTGCAAAGGAAGGCAAGCAGCCTGCTCCTTTCCATTAGGAACACGTGTGGTGAGAGGCTTGGCAGCAGAGAAGAACAAAGAGGGGCAGCCAAGGAGGGGATTTGCATGCAGCTGGGTGGCCCCCAAATCTCCTGTTTCCCAAGCAGGGAATGCCTGCTGTGCCCATCAGTGCCCATTTCTAAGTGGGCACCCAGCCTCTGGATCTGCCCTTTCCCAGCCCTGAAAACACACGCAGGCCACACCCTGAGCCCTTCCAACTGTGAACTTTGCTCCCTGTGAGGGCTGAATGCCACATCTGGCTAAGGTGGGAGAAGGCCCGAGGAGGCCTTGGGGGACCTGCCAAGACATAGCAGTGCTCAGCAATGAGCACTCTGCTTTCTTTTGGCTGGACGCACATTCCAGTTTGTGCTTGAGGCCCGGAGAGGTCAGATAGGCGATCCCCGGGGGAAGGCAGAGCAGAGGGCTTTTCGGTGGAGCGTTGGCTCCCTCTGCTGGCCGTCAAGCGTGGAAGGCTAAGCCTTGCTCCAGCTGAGTTCCTGAGCAAGTTTCCAAGCAGGAGGCACTCTGGCTCCACAAGCTAGAGGACTTCCCAGTGGCTCCAGAGTGGGTGGCAAGGGCATGTGAGATGGAGGGTGCTCAGAAGCCACAGGGGAGACTTGAGTGTGGTTGGGTGCAGGTGTGCCAATATGTGTGGGTGTGTGCGCATGTGTGCGAGTGTGTTTTAGTGTGTGTGAGAGTGTGTGTGAGTGCGGGCGTGCGAGTGTGTATGGGTGTGTGCGGGTGTGTGTGTGTGTGTGTGTGCGGGCATGTGCGTGTGTGTTTTGGTGGGGGTAGGTGTGTGTGTGTGTAGGCGTGTATGTGTATCTGCGGGTGTGTGCGGGTGTGTATAGGATTGTGTGTGTGTGTGGGGTGTGTGTGGGTGTGTGCGGCTGTGTGTGAATGTGTGTGGGTGTGTGCTAGTGTCTTTGGGTGTGTGTGAGTGGGTTTGGGTGTGTGCATGCGTGTGTTAGAGTGAGTGGGACTGTGCAGGGTGTGCAGGTGGGTTTGGGTGTGTGTGGATGTGTGCAGGAGTGTGCAAGTATATGCGGGTATGTGTGGTTGTGTGCAGGTTGTGTGTGTGATTGGGTGTGTTTGGGTTTGTGTGGGTGTTTGTTAGTGTGTGCGAGAGTGTGTGGGTGTGTATGAGTCTGTGTGGGTCTGTGAGAGTGTGTGTGAGTGCAAGTGCGTGTGTGCGGGTGCTTGAGGTTGTGCGCCTGTGCGAGAGGGTGAGTGGTTGTGTGCAGGTGTGTGAGGGTGTGGGTGTGAGGGTGTGTGTGAGTGTGTGCAGATGTGTGAGGGTGAGTGGGTGTGTGCAGGTGTGTGCGTATGTGTGCGGGTGTGTGTGAGTGTGTGTGAGTGTGTTTGTGTGTGCGAGTGTCTATGGGTGTTTGTGGGTGTGTGCGGTTGAGTGCAACTGTGTGCAGGTGTGTGCGCGTGTGTATGTGTGTGTTCAGGTGAGTGTGGGTATGTGGGTGTGTGCGGGTGTGTGCGTGTGTGTATAGGTTTCTGTGTGTGTGTGCGGGTGTGTGTGGGTGCGCTCCCCGGGTGGGCTGAATGTCATGACTGTGTTAGGGGAGAGAAGGCCCAAAGAGGCCTTCAGGGAGCTGCCATGGCATAGCAGTGCTCAGGAAAGAGCACCCTTCTTTCTTTAGGCTGGAGGCACACTCGAGTTTCTGCTTGAGGCAGAGGGATGGCAGAGAGGCCATCACTGGCTGAAGGCAAAGCAGAGAGATTTTCGGTGGAGCGATGGCTCCATCTGCTGGCTGACAAGCGTGGAAGGCGAAGCCTCGCTCCAACTGAGTTCCTGAGGAAGGTCCCAAGCAGGAGGCACTCTGGCTCCACAAGCTAGAGGGTCCTGCTTAGGACTTCCCAGTGGCTCCAGAGTGGATGGCAAGGGCATGTGGGTTGGAGGGTGCTCGGAAGCCGCAGGGGAGGCTTTGGGCACCCAGTGCTCTGTGACGAAACACGCTGCAGGCCCGAGCATCCATGAACTCCTCCAAGGTTTTGGAGCAGGAAATCTGTCCTTAGCAGAAGGCTTCCTGCAAAGGCCTGCAGGCCTTTCTGGGTGGCTAAGCTGCAGCTCCCTTGCAAGCTGCTGGTCCAGGGGCCTGTGTCCCTTGGTCTAAAGTGCTGTAGGAGGAGCTCCTAGCAAGGGGAGAGCAAGCACCTTGTTTCCCTTGAAGAGACTGGCTTGTACATGGGGAGGCCTGCCAGCAGCGAAGACAGCGCAGGCAGCATGGGGGTTTGGCAGGCAGCTAAGAGGCTGCAGGAGTCCTGCATGAAATAGGGGTCATGACTGGTTTCTCCTCAAGGCCCAATGGCAACGTGCACACACAGCCTCTGGACCTGCAGCTCCCGAGCAGTGCAAGAGACCCCCAGGCAGCACCCTGGGGCCTCCTCGGATGAGCTGTGCTCCATAGAGGGCCTGCCTGCTGGCAATGGCCTAGGCCACCCCAGGCCCTAGAGAGGCCCGGCTGAGCCTGGGATGGGCCCTGCCCTCGCAGTGCTCAGGGAAAACCCGTGTTTGAGGCCAGGCTGCAGGCACATTCAGTGTTGTGTCTGCTGCAGAGAGACTTCAGCTAGGACTTCCAGGGGGAATGTGAAGCGCTGTGGTTTTTACCTGCAATCCATGTGCCTCACTTGGGGTGCCCGGCCCATCCGTCCCACACTCCTTGGATGTGTGTTCCTCAGACAGCTGGACAGCTGGGGAAGTGGACCTCCCCCAGCAAGGGAGACCTGCCTAGAACATTGCTCTGTGTACAAAGAGGATTCGCTGTGCCTCTGGCACTGGGGAGAGACTTTCTGCACCCAGGAGACACTTGGCACACACAGCGTTTCCCCATGGAAAGTGGTGTGAAAAAGAGCACCCGCCGGGGCTGCATGGCCCTCTGCGGTAGAAGCCCTCCACGCAGCAGGCTGTCATGGACTCGGCTGCAGGCCTTTGTGGCTGGAGAGACTGCAGCTCCTCTGGAGGCTCTGGGCCAATTTTCACTCACCTTCGAGTGCAATAGGCTTGTGGGTTAAGGTGCTTGCAAAGGAAGGCAAGCAGCCTGCTCCTTTCCATTAGGAACACGTGTGGTGAGAGGCTTGGCAGCAGAGAAGAACAAAGAGGGGCAGCCAAGGAGGGGATTTGCATGCAGCTGGGTGGCCCCCAAATCTCCTGTTTCCCAAGCAGGGAATGCCTGCTGTGCCCATCAGTGCCCATTTCTAAGTGGGCACCCAGCCTCTGGATCTGCCCTTTCCCAGCCCTGAAAACATACGCAGGCCACACCCTGAGCCCTTCCAACTGTGAACTTTGCTCCCTGTGAGGGCTGAATGCCACATCTGGCTAAGGTGGGAGAAGGCCCGAGGAGGCCTTGGGGGACCTGCCAAGACATAGCAGTGCTCAGCAATGAGCACTCTGCTTTCTTTTGGCTGGACGCACATTCCAGTTTCTGCTTGAGGCCCGGAGAGGTCAGATAGGCGATCCCCGGGGGAAGGCAGAGCAGAGGGTTTTTCGGTGGAGCGTTGGCTCCCTCTGCTGGCCGTCAAGCGTGGAAGGCTAAGCCTTGCTCCAGCTGAGTTCCTGAGCAAGTTTCCAAGCAGGAGGCACTCTGGCTCCACAAGCTAGAGGACTTCCCAGTGGCTCCAGAGTGGGTGGCAAGGGCATGTGAGTTGGAGGGTGCTCAGAAGCCACAGGGGAGACTTGAGTGTGGTTGGGTGCAGGTGTGCCAATATGTGTGGGTGGGTGCGCATGTGTGTGAGTGTGTTTTAGTGTGTGTGAGAGTGTGCGTGAGTGCGGGCGTGCGAGTGTGTATGGGTGTGTGCGGGTGTGTGTGTGTGTGTGTGTGCGGGCATGTGCGTGTGTGTTTTGGTGGGGGTAGGTGTGTGTGTGTGTGTGTAGGCGTGTATGTGTATCTGCGGGTGTGTGCGGGTGTGTATAGGATTGTGTGTGTGTGTGGGGTGTGTGTGGGTGTGTGCGGCTGTGTGTGAATGTGTGTGGGTGTGTGCTAGTGTCTTTGGGTGTGTGTGAGTGGGTTTGGGTGTGTGCATGCGTGTGTTAGAGTGAGTGGGACTGTGCAGGGTGTGCAGGTGGGTTCGGGTGTGTGTGGATGTGTGCAGGAGTGTGCAAGTATATGCGGGTATGTGTGGTTGTGTGCAGGTTGTGTGTGTGATTGGGTGTGTTTGGGTTTGTGTGGGTGTTTGTTAGTGTGTGCGAGAGTGTGTGGGTGTGTATGAGTCTGTGTGGGTCTGTGAGAGTGTGTGTGAGTGCAAGTGCGTGTGTGCGGGTGCTTGAGGTTGTGCGCCTGTGCGAGAGGGTGAGTGGTTGTGTGCAGGTGTGTGAGGGTGTGGGTGTGAGGGTGTGTGTGAGTGTGTGCAGGTGTGTGAGGGTGAGTGTGTGTGTGCAGGTGTGTGCGTATGTGTGCGGGTGTGTGTGAGTGTGTGTGAGTGTGTTTGTGTGTGCGAGTGTCTATGGGTGTTTGTGGGTGTGTGCGGTTGAGTGCGACTGTGTGCAGGTGTGTGCGCGTGTGTATGTGTGTGTGCAGGTGAGTGTGGGTATGTGGGTGTGTGCGGGTGTGTGCATGTGTGTATAGGTTTCTGTGTGTGTGTGCGGGTGTGTGTGGGTGCGCTCCCCGGGTGGGCTGAATGTCATGACTGTGTTAGGGGAGAGAAGGCCCAAAGAGGCCTTCAGGGAGCTGCCATGGCATAGCAGTGCTCAGGAAAGAGCACCCTTCTTTCTTTAGGCTGGAGGCACACTCGAGTTTCTGCTTGAGGCAGAGGGACGGCAGAGAGGCCATCACTGGCTGAAGGCAAAGCAGAGAGATTTTCGGTGGAGCGATGGCTCCATCTGCTGGCTGACAAGCGTGGAAGGCGAAGCCTCGCTCCAACTGAGTTCCTGAGGAAGGTCCCAAGCAGGAGGCACTCTGGCTCCACAAGCTAGAGGGTCCTGCTTAGGACTTCCCAGTGGCTCCAGAGTGGATGGCAAGGGCATGTGGGTTGGAGGGTGCTCGGAAGCCGCAGGGGAGGCTTTGGGCACCCAGTGCTCTGTGACAAAACACGCTGCAGGCCCGAGCATCCATGAACTCCTCCAAGGTTTTGGAGCAGGAAATCTGTCCTTAGCAGAAGGCTTCCTGCAAAGGCCTGCAGGCCTTTCTGGGTGGCTAAGCTGCAGCTCCCTTGCAGGCTGCTGGTCCAGGGGCCTGTGTCCCTTGGTCTAAAGTGCTGTAGGAGGAGCTCCTAGCAAGGGGAGAGCAAGCACCTTGTTTCCCTTGAAGAGACTGGCTTGTACATGGGGAGGCCTGCCAGCAGCGAAGACAGCGCAGGCAGCATGGGGGTTTGGCAGGCAGCTAAGAGGCTGCAGGAGTCCTGCATGAAATAGGGGTCATGACTGGTTTCTCCTCAAGGCCCAATGGCAACGTGCACACACAGCCTCTGGACCTGCAGCTCCCGAGCAGTGCAAGAGACCCCCAGGCAGCACCCTGGGGCCTCCTCGGATGAGCTGTGCTCCATAGAGGGCCTGCCTGCTGGCAATGGCCTAGGCCACCCCAGGCCCTAGAGAGGCCCGGCTGAGCCTGGGATGGGTCCTGCCCTCGCAGTGCTCAGGGAAAACCCGTGTTTGAGGCCAGGCTGCAGGCACATTCAGTGTTGTGTCTGCTGCAGAGAGACTTCAGCTAGGACTTCCAGGGGGAATGTGAAGCGCTGTGGTTTTTACCTGCAATCCATGTGCCTCACTTGGGGTGCCCGGCCCATCCGTCCCACACTCCTTGGATGTGTGTTCCTCAGACAGCTGGACAGCTGGGGAAGTGGACCTCCCCCAGCAAGGGAGACCTGCCTAGAACATTGCTCTGTGTACAAAGAGGATTCGCTGTGCCTCTGGCACTGGGGAGAGACTTTCTGCACCCAGGAGACACTTGGCACACACAGCGTTTCCCCATGGAAAGTGGTGTGAAAAAGAGCACCCGCCGGGGCTGCATGGCCCTCTGCGGTAGAAGCCCTCCACGCAGCAGGCTGTCATGGACTCGGCTGCAGGCCTTTGTGACTGGAGAGACTGCAGCTCCTCTGGAGGCTCTGGGCCAATTTTCACTCACCTTCGAGTGCAATAGGCTTGTGGGTTAAGGTGCTTGCAAAGGAAGGCAAGCAGCCTGCTCCTTTCCATTAGGAACACGTGTGGTGAGAGGCTTGGCAGCAGAGAAGAACAAAGAGGGGCAGCCAAGGAGGGGATTTGCATGCAGCTGGGTGGCCCCCAAATCTCCTGTTTCCCAAGCAGGGAATGCCTGCTGTGCCCATCAGTGCCCATTTCTAAGTGGGCACCCAGCCTCTGGATCTGCCCTTTCCCAGCCCTGAAAACACACGCAGGCCACACCCTGAGCCCTTCCAACTGTGAACTTTGCTCCCTGTGAGGGCTGAATGCCACATCTGGCTAAGGTGGGAGAAGGCCCGAGGAGGCCTTGGGGGACCTGCCAAGACATAGCAGTGCTCAGCAATGAGCACTCTGCTTTCTTTTGGCTGGACGCACATTCCAGTTTCTGCTTGAGGCCCGGAGAGGTCAGATAGGCGATCCCCGGGGGAAGGCAGAGCAGAGGGTTTTTCGGTGGAGCGTTGGCTCCCTCTGCTGGCCGTCAAGCGTGGAAGGCTAAGCCTTGCTCCAGCTGAGTTCCTGAGCAAGTTTCCAAGCAGGAGGCACTCTGGCTCCACAAGCTAGAGGACTTCCCAGTGGCTCCAGAGTGGGTGGCAAGGGCATGTGAGATGGAGGGTGCTCAGAAGCCACAGGGGAGACTTGAGTGTGGTTGGGTGCAGGTGTGCCAATATGTGTGGGTGTGTGCGCATGTGTGCGAGTGTGTTTTAGTGTGTGTGAGAGTGTGCGTGAGTGCGGGCGTGCGAGTGTGTATGGGTGTGTGCGGGTGTGTGTGTGTGTGTGTGTGCGGGCATGTGCGTGTGTGTTTTGGTGGGGGTAGGTGTGTGTGTGTGTGTGTAGGCGTGTATGTGTATCTGCGGGTGTGTGCGGGTGTGTATAGGATTGTGTGTGTGTATGGGGTGTGTGTGGGTGTGTGCGGCTGTGTGTGAATGTGTGTGGGTGTGTGCTAGTGTCTTTGGGTGTGTGTGAGTGGGTTTGGGTGTGTGCATGCGTGTGTTAGAGTGAGTGGGACTGTGCAGGGTGTGCAGGTGGGTTCGGGTGTGTGTGGATGTGTGCAGGAGTGTGCAAGTATATGCGGGTATGTGTGGTTGTGTGCAGGTTGTGTGTGTGATTGGGTGTGTTTGGGTTTGTGTGGGTGTTTGTTAGTGTGTGCGAGAGTGTGTGGGTGTGTATGAGTCTGTGTGGGTCTGTGAGAGTGTGTGTGAGTGCAAGTGCGTGTGTGCGGGTGCTTGAGGTTGTGCGCCTGTGCGAGAGGGTGAGTGGTTGTGTGCAGGTGTGTGAGGGTGTGGGTGTGAGGGTGTGTGTGAGTGTGTGCAGGTGTGTGAGGGTGAGTGGGTGTGTGCAGGTGTGTGCGTATGTGTGCGGGTGTGTGTGAGTGTGTGTGAGTGTGTTTGTGTGTGCGAGTGTCTATGGGTGTTTGTGGGTGTGTGCGGTTGAGTGCGACTGTGTGCAGGTGTGTGCGCGTGTGTATGTGTGTGTGCAGGTGAGTGTGGGTATGTGGGTGTGTGCGGGTGTGTGCGTGTGTGTATAGGTTTCTGTGTGTGTGTGCGGGTGTGTGTGAGTGTGTGTGAGTGTGTTTGTGTGTGCGAGTGTCTATGGGTGTTTGTGGGTGTGTGCGGTTGAGTGCGACTGTGTGCAGGTGTGTGCGCGTGTGTATGTGTGTGTGCAGGTGAGTGTGGGTATGTGGGTGTGTGCGGGTGTGTGCGTGTGTGTATAGGTTTCTGTGTGTGTGTGCGGGTGTGTGTGGGTGCGCTCCCCGGGTGGGCTGAATGTCATGACTGTGTTAGGGGAGAGAAGGCCCAAAGAGGCCTTCAGGGAGCTGCCATGGCATAGCAGTGCTCAGGAAAGAGCTCCCTTCTTTCTTTAGGCTGGAGGCACACTCGAGTTTCTGCTTGAGGCAGAGGGACGGCAGAGAGGCCATCACTGGCTGAAGGCAAAGCAGAGAGATTTTCGGTGGAGCGATGGCTCCATCTGCTGGCTGACAAGCGTGGAAGGCGAAGCCTCGCTCCAACTGAGTTCCTGAGGAAGGTCCCAAGCAGGAGGCACTCTGGCTCCACAAGCTAGAGGGTCCTGCTTAGGACTTCCCAGTGGCTCCAGAGTGGATGGCAAGGGCATGTGGGTTGGAGGGTGCTCGGAAGCCGCAGGGGAGGCTTTGGGCACCCAGTGCTCTGTGACGAAACACGCTGCAGGCCCGAGCATCCATGAACTCCTCCAAGGTTTTGGAGCAGGAAATCTGTCCTTAGCAGAAGGCTTCCTGCAAAGGCCTGCAGGCCTTTCTGGGTGGCTAAGCTGCAGCTCCCTTGCAGGCTGCTGGTCCAGGGGCCTGTGTCCCTTGGTCTAAAGTGCTGTAGGAGGAGCTCCTAGCAAGGGGAGAGCAAGCACCTTGTTTCCCTTGAAGAGACTGGCTTGTACATGGGGAGGCCTGCCAGCAGCGAAGACAGCGCAGGCAGCATGGGGGTTTGGCAGGCAGCTAAGAGGCTGCAGGAGTCCTGCATGAAATAGGGGTCATGACTGGTTTCTCCTCAAGGCCCAATGGCAACGTGCACACACAGCCTCTGGACCTGCAGCTCCCGAGCAGTGCAAGAGACCCCCAGGCAGCACCCTGGGGCCTCCTCGGATGAGCTGTGCTCCATAGAGGGCCTGCCTGCTGGCAATGGCCTAGGCCACCCCAGGCCCTAGAGAGGCCCGGCTGAGCCTGGGATGGGCCCTGCCCTCGCAGTGCTCAGGGAAAACCCGTGTTTGAGGCCAGGCTGCAGGCACATTCAATGTTGTGTCTGCTGCAGAGAGACTTCAGCTAGGACTTCCAGGGGGAATGTGAAGCGCTGTGGTTTTTACCTGCAATCCATGTGCCTCACTTGGGGTGCCCGGCCCATCCGTCCCACACTCCTTGGATGTGTGTTCCTCAGACAGCTGGACAGCTGGGGAAGTGGACCTCCCCCAGCAAGGGAGACCTGCCTAGAACATTGCTCTGTGTACAAAGAGGATTCGCTGTGCCTCTGGCACTGGGGAGAGACTTTCTGCACCCAGGAGACACTTGGCACACACAGCGTTTCCCCACGGAAAGTGGTGTGAAAAAGAGCACCCGCCGGGGCTGCATGGCCCTCTGCGGTAGAAGCCCTCCACGCAGCAGGCTGTCATGGACTCGGCTGCAGGCCTTTGTGGCTGGAGAGACTGCAGCTCCTCTGGAGGCTCTGGGCCAATTTTCACTCACCTTCGAGTGCAATAGGCTTGTGGGTTAAGGTGCTTGCAAAGGAAGGCAAGCAGCCTGCTCCTTTCCATTAGGAACACGTGTGGTGAGAGGCTTGGCAGCAGAGAAGAACAAAGAGGGGCAGCCAAGGAGGGGATTTGCATGCAGCTGGGTGGCCCCCAAATCTCCTGTTTCCCAAGCAGGGAATGCCTGCTGTGCCCATCAGTGCCCATTTCTAAGTGGGCACCCAGCCTCTGGATCTGCCCTTTCCCAGCCCTGAAAACACACACAGGCCACACCCTGAGCCCTTCCAACTGTGAACTTTGCTCCCTGTGAGGGCTGAATGCCACATCTGGCTAAGGTGGGAGAAGGCCCGAGGAGGCCTTGGGGGACCTGCCAAGACATAGCAGTGCTCAGCAATGAGCACTCTGCTTTCTTTTGGCTGGACGCACATTCCAGTTTCTGCTTGAGGCCCGGAGAGGTCAGATAGGCGATCCCCGGGGGAAGGCAGAGCAGAGGGTTTTTCGGTGGAGCGTTGGCTCCCTCTGCTGGCCGTCAAGCGTGGAAGGCTAAGCCTTGCTCCAGCTGAGTTCCTGAGCAAGTTTCCAAGCAGGAGGCACTCTGGCTCCACAAGCTAGAGGACTTCCCAGTGGCTCCAGAGTGGGTGGCAAGGGCATGTGAGATGGAGGGTGCTCAGAAGCCACAGGGGAGACTTGAGTGTGGTTGGGTGCAGGTGTGCCAATATGTGTGGGTGTGTGCGCATGTGTGCGAGTGTGTTTTAGTGTGTGTGAGAGTGTGCGTGAGTGCGGGCGTGCGAGTGTGTATGGGTGTGTGCGGGTGTGTGTGTGTGTGTGTGTGTGCGGGCATGTGCGTGTGTGTTTTGGTGGGGGTAGGTGTGTGTGTGTGTGTGTAGGCGTGTATGTGTATCTGCGGGTGTGTGCGGGTGTGTATAGGATTGTGTGTGTGTGTGGGGTGTGTGTGGGTGTGTGCGGCTGTGTGTGAATGTGTGTGGGTGTGTGCTAGTGTCTTTGGGTGTGTGTGAGTGGGTTTGGGTGTGTGCATGCGTGTGTTAGAGTGAGTGGGACTGTGCAGGGTGTGCAGGTGGGTTCGGGTGTGTGTGGATGTGTGCAGGAGTGTGCAAGTATATGCGGGTATGTGTGGTTGTGTGCAGGTTGTGTGTGTGATTGGGTGTGTTTGGGTTTGTGTGGGTGTTTGTTAGTGTGTGCGAGAGTGTGTGGGTGTGTATGAGTCTGTGTGGGTCTGTGAGAGTGTGTGTGAGTGCAAGTGCGTGTGTGCGGGTGCTTGAGGTTGTGCGCCTGTGCGAGAGGGTGAGTGGTTGTGTGCAGGTGTGTGAGGGTGTGGGTGTGAGGGTGTGTGTGAGTGTGTGCAGGTGTGTGAGGGTGAGTGGGTGTGTGCAGGTGTGTGCGTATGTGTGCGGGTGTGTGTGAGTGTGTGTGAGTGTGTTTGTGTGTGCGAGTGTCTATGGGTGTTTGTGGGTGTGTGCGGTTGAGTGCGACTGTGTGCAGGTGTGTGCGCGTGTGTATGTGTGTGTGCAGGTGAGTGTGGGTATGTGGGTGTGTGCGGGTGTGTGCGTGTGTGTATAGGTTTCTGTGTGTGTGTGCGGGTGTGTGTGAGTGTGTGTGAGTGTGTTTGTGTGTGCGAGTGTCTATGGGTGTTTGTGGGTGTGTGCGGTTGAGTGCGACTGTGTGCAGGTGTGTGCGCGTGTGTATGTGTGTGTGCAGGTGAGTGTGGGTATGTGGGTGTCTGCGGGTGTGTGCGTGTGTGTATAGGTTTCTGTGTGTGTGTGCGGGTGTGTGTGGGTGCGCTCCCCGGGTGGGCTGAATGTCATGACTGTGTTAGGGGAGAGAAGGCCCAAAGAGGCCTTCAGGGAGCTGCCATGGCATAGCAGTGCTCAGGAAAGAGCACCCTTCTTTCTTTAGGCTGGAGGCACACTCGAGTTTCTGCTTGAGGCAGAGGGACGGCAGAGAGGCCATCACTGGCTGAAGGCAAAGCAGAGAGATTTTCGGTGGAGCGATGGCTCCATCTGCTGGCTGACAAGCGTGGAAGGCGAAGCCTCGCTCCAACTGAGTTCCTGAGGAAGGTCCCAAGCAGGAGGCACTCTGGCTCCACAAGCTAGAGGGTCCTGCTTAGGACTTCCCAGTGGCTCCAGAGTGGATGGCAAGGGCATGTGGGTTGGAGGGTGCTCGGAAGCCGCAGGGGAGGCTTTGGGCACCCAGTGCTCTGTGACGAAACACGCTGCAGGCCCGAGCATCCATGAACTCCTCCAAGGTTTTGGAGCAGGAAATCTGTCCTTAGCAGAAGGCTTCCTGCAAAGGCCTGCAGGCCTTTCTGGGTGGCTAAGCTGCAGCTCCCTTGCAGGCTGCTGGTCCAGGGGCCTGTGTCCCTTGGTCTAAAGTGCTGTAGGAGGAGCTCCTAGCAAGGGGAGAGCAAGCACCTTGTTTCCCTTGAAGAGACTGGCTTGTACATGGGGAGGCCTGCCAGCAGCGAAGACAGCGCAGGCAGCATGGGGGTTTGGCAGGCAGCTAAGAGGCTGCAGGAGTCCTGCATGAAATAGGGGTCATGACTGGTTTCTCCTCAAGGCCCAATGGCAACGTGCACACACAGCCTCTGGACCTGCAGCTCCCGAGCAGTGCAAGAGACCCCCAGGCAGCACCCTGGGGCCTCCTCGGATGAGCTGTGCTCCATAGAGGGCCTGCCTGCTGGCAATGGCCTAGGCCACCCCAGGCCCTAGAGAGGCCCGGCTGAGCCTGGGATGGGCCCTGCCCTCGCAGTGCTCAGGGAAAACCCGTGTTTGAGGCCAGGCTGCAGGCACATTCAATGTTGTGTCTGCTGCAGAGAGACTTCAGCTAGGACTTCCAGGGGGAATGTGAAGCGCTGTGGTTTTTACCTGCAATCCATGTGCCTCACTTGGGGTGCCCGGCCCATCCGTCCCACACTCCTTGGATGTGTGTTCCTCAGACAGCTGGACAGCTGGGGAAGTGGACCTCCCCCAGCAAGGGAGACCTGCCTAGAACATTGCTCTGTGTACAAAGAGGATTCGCTGTGCCTCTGGCACTGGGGAGAGACTTTCTGCACCCAGGAGACACTTGGCACACACAGCGTTTCCCCACGGAAAGTGGTGTGAAAAAGAGCACCCGCCGGGGCTGCATGGCCCTCTGCGGTAGAAGCCCTCCACGCAGCAGGCTGTCATGGACTCGGCTGCAGGCCTTTGTGGCTGGAGAGACTGCAGCTCCTCTGGAGGCTCTGGGCCAATTTTCACTCACCTTCGAGTGCAATAGGCTTGTGGGTTAAGGTGCTTGCAAAGGAAGGCAAGCAGCCTGCTCCTTTCCATTAGGAACACGTGTGGTGAGAGGCTTGGCAGCAGAGAAGAACAAAGAGGGGCAGCCAAGGAGGGGATTTGCATGCAGCTGGGTGGCCCCCAAATCTCCTGTTTCCCAAGCAGGGAATGCCTGCTGTGCCCATCAGTGCCCATTTCTAAGTGGGCACCCAGCCTCTGGATCTGCCCTTTCCCAGCCCTGAAAACACACACAGGCCACACCCTGAGCCCTTCCAACTGTGAACTTTGCTCCCTGTGAGGGCTGAATGCCACATCTGGCTAAGGTGGGAGAAGGCCCGAGGAGGCCTTGGGGGACCTGCCAAGACATAGCAGTGCTCAGCAATGAGCACTCTGCTTTCTTTTGGCTGGACGCACATTCCAGTTTCTGCTTGAGGCCCGGAGAGGTCAGATAGGCGATCCCCGGGGGAAGGCAGAGCAGAGGGTTTTTCGGTGGAGCGTTGGCTCCCTCTGCTGGCCGTCAAGCGTGGAAGGCTAAGCCTTGCTCCAGCTGAGTTCCTGAGCAAGTTTCCAAGCAGGAGGCACTCTGGCTCCACAAGCTAGAGGACTTCCCAGTGGCTCCAGAGTGGGTGGCAAGGGCATGTGAGATGGAGGGTGCTCAGAAGCCACAGGGGAGACTTGAGTGTGGTTGGGTGCAGGTGTGCCAATATGTGTGGGTGTGTGCGCATGTGTGCGAGTGTGTTTTAGTGTGTGTGAGAGTGTGCGTGAGTGCGGGCGTGCGAGTGTGTATGGGTGTGTGCGGGTGTGTGTGTGTGTGTGTGTGCGGGCATGTGCGTGTGTGTTTTGGTGGGGGTAGGTGTGTGTGTGTGTGTGTAGGCGTGTATGTGTATCTGCGGGTGTGTGCGGGTGTGTATAGGATTGTGTGTGTGTATGGGGTGTGTGTGGGTGTGTGCGGCTGTGTGTGAATGTGTGTGGGTGTGTGCTAGTGTCTTTGGGTGTGTGTGAGTGGGTTTGGGTGTGTGCATGCGTGTGTTAGAGTGAGTGGGACTGTGCAGGGTGTGCAGGTGGGTTCGGGTGTGTGTGGATGTGTGCAGGAGTGTGCAAGTATATGCGGGTATGTGTGGTTGTGTGCAGGTTGTGTGTGTGATTGGGTGTGTTTGGGTTTGTGTGGGTGTTTGTTAGTGTGTGCGAGAGTGTGTGGGTGTGTATGAGTCTGTGTGGGTCTGTGAGAGTGTGTGTGAGTGCAAGTGCGTGTGTGCGGGTGCTTGAGGTTGTGCGCCTGTGCGAGAGGGTGAGTGGTTGTGTGCAGGTGTGTGAGGGTGTGGGTGTGAGGGTGTGTGTGAGTGTGTGCAGGTGTGTGAGGGTGAGTGGGTGTGTGCAGGTGTGTGCGTATGTGTGCGGGTGTGTGTGAGTGTGTGTGAGTGTGTTTGTGTGTGCGAGTGTCTATGGGTGTTTGTGGGTGTGTGCGGTTGAGTGCGACTGTGTGCAGGTGTGTGCGCGTGTGTATGTGTGTGTGCAGGTGAGTGTGGGTATGTGGGTGTGTGCGGGTGTGTGCGTGTGTGTATAGGTTTCTGTGTGTGTGTGCGGGTGTGTGTGAGTGTGTGTGAGTGTGTTTGTGTGTGCGAGTGTCTATGGGTGTTTGTGGGTGTGTGCGGTTGAGTGCGACTGTGTGCAGGTGTGTGCGCGTGTGTATGTGTGTGTGCAGGTGAGTGTGGGTATGTGGGTGTGTGCGGGTGTGTGCGTGTGTGTATAGGTTTCTGTGTGTGTGTGCGGGTGTGTGTGGGTGCGCTCCCCGGGTGGGCTGAATGTCATGACTGTGTTAGGGGAGAGAAGGCCCAAAGAGGCCTTCAGGGAGCTGCCATGGCATAGCAGTGCTCAGGAAAGAGCACCCTTCTTTCTTTAGGCTGGAGGCACACTCGAGTTTCTGCTTGAGGCAGAGGGACGGCAGAGAGGCCATCACTGGCTGAAGGCAAAGCAGAGAGATTTTCGGTGGAGCGATGGCTCCATCTGCTGGCTGACAAGCGTGGAAGGCGAAGCCTCGCTCCAACTGAGTTCCTGAGGAAGGTCCCAAGCAGGAGGCACTCTGGCTCCACAAGCTAGAGGGTCCTGCTTAGGACTTCCCAGTGGCTCCAGAGTGGATGGCAAGGGCATGTGGGTTGGAGGGTGCTCGGAAGCCGCAGGGGAGGCTTTGGGCACCCAGTGCTCTGTGACGAAACACGCTGCAGGCCCGAGCATCCATGAACTCCTCCAAGGTTTTGGAGCAGGAAATCTGTCCTTAGCAGAAGGCTTCCTGCAAAGGCCTGCAGGCCTTTCTGGGTGGCTAAGCTGCAGCTCCCTTGCAGGCTGCTGGTCCAGGGGCCTGTGTCCCTTGGTCTAAAGTGCTGTAGGAGGAGCTCCTAGCAAGGGGAGAGCAAGCACCTTGTTTCCCTTGAAGAGACTGGCTTGTACATGGGGAGGCCTGCCAGCAGCGAAGACAGCGCAGGCAGCATGGGGGTTTGGCAGGCAGCTAAGAGGCTGCAGGAGTCCTGCATGAAATAGGGGTCATGACTGGTTTCTCCTCAAGGCCCAATGGCAACGTGCACACACAGCCTCTGGACCTGCAGCTCCCGAGCAGTGCAAGAGACCCCCAGGCAGCACCCTGGGGCCTCCTCGGATGAGCTGTGCTCCATAGAGGGCCTGCCTGCTGGCAATGGCCTAGGCCACCCCAGGCCCTAGAGAGGCCCGGCTGAGCCTGGGATGGGCCCTGCCCTCGCAGTGCTCAGGGAAAACCCGTGTTTGAGGCCAGGCTGCAGGCACATTCAATGTTGTGTCTGCTGCAGAGAGACTTCAGCTAGGACTTCCAGGGGGAATGTGAAGCGCTGTGGTTTTTACCTGCAATCCATGTGCCTCACTTGGGGTGCCCGGCCCATCCGTCCCACACTCCTTGGATGTGTGTTCCTCAGACAGCTGGACAGCTGGGGAAGTGGACCTCCCCCAGCAAGGGAGACCTGCCTAGAACATTGCTCTGTGTACAAAGAGGATTCGCTGTGCCTCTGGCACTGGGGAGAGACTTTCTGCACCCAGGAGACACTTGGCACACACAGCGTTTCCCCACGGAAAGTGGTGTGAAAAAGAGCACCCGCCGGGGCTGCATGGCCCTCTGCGGTAGAAGCCCTCCACGCAGCAGGCTGTCATGGACTCGGCTGCAGGCCTTTGTGGCTGGAGAGACTGCAGCTCCTCTGGAGGCTCTGGGCCAATTTTCACTCACCTTCGAGTGCAATAGGCTTGTGGGTTAAGGTGCTTGCAAAGGAAGGCAAGCAGCCTGCTCCTTTCCATTAGGAACACGTGTGGTGAGAGGCTTGGCAGCAGAGAAGAACAAAGAGGGGCAGCCAAGGAGGGGATTTGCATGCAGCTGGGTGGCCCCCAAATCTCCTGTTTCCCAAGCAGGGAATGCCTGCTGTGCCCATCAGTGCCCATTTCTAAGTGGGCACCCAGCCTCTGGATCTGCCCTTTCCCAGCCCTGAAAACACACACAGGCCACACCCTGAGCCCTTCCAACTGTGAACTTTGCTCCCTGTGAGGGCTGAATGCCACATCTGGCTAAGGTGGGAGAAGGCCCGAGGAGGCCTTGGGGGACCTGCCAAGACATAGCAGTGCTCAGCAATGAGCACTCTGCTTTCTTTTGGCTGGACGCACATTCCAGTTTCTGCTTGAGGCCCGGAGAGGTCAGATAGGCGATCCCCGGGGGAAGGCAGAGCAGAGGGTTTTTCGGTGGAGCGTTGGCTCCCTCTGCTGGCCGTCAAGCGTGGAAGGCTAAGCCTTGCTCCAGCTGAGTTCCTGAGCAAGTTTCCAAGCAGGAGGCACTCTGGCTCCACAAGCTAGAGGACTTCCCAGTGGCTCCAGAGTGGGTGGCAAGGGCATGTGAGATGGAGGGTGCTCAGAAGCCACAGGGGAGACTTGAGTGTGGTTGGGTGCAGGTGTGCCAATATGTGTGGGTGTGTGCGCATGTGTGCGAGTGTGTTTTAGTGTGTGTGAGAGTGTGCGTGAGTGCGGGCGTGCGAGTGTGTATGGGTGTGTGCGGGTGTGTGTGTGTGTGTGTGTGCGGGCATGTGCGTGTGTGTTTTGGTGGGGGTAGGTGTGTGTGTGTGTGTGTAGGCGTGTATGTGTATCTGCGGGTGTGTGCGGGTGTGTATAGGATTGTGTGTGTGTATGGGGTGTGTGTGGGTGTGTGCGGCTGTGTGTGAATGTGTGTGGGTGTGTGCTAGTGTCTTTGGGTGTGTGTGAGTGGGTTTGGGTGTGTGCATGCGTGTGTTAGAGTGAGTGGGACTGTGCAGGGTGTGCAGGTGTGTTCGGGTGTGTGTGGATGTGTGCAGGAGTGTGCAAGTATATGCGGGTATGTGTGGTTGTGTGCAGGTTGTGTGTGTGATTGGGTGTGTTTGGGTTTGTGTGGGTGTTTGTTAGTGTGTGCGAGAGTGTGTGGGTGTGTATGAGTCTGTGTGGGTCTGTGAGAGTGTGTGTGAGTGCAAGTGCGTGTGTGCGGGTGCTTGAGGTTGTGCGCCTGTGCGAGAGGGTGAGTGGTTGTGTGCAGGTGTGTGAGGGTGTGGGTGTGAGGGTGTGTGTGAGTGTGTGCAGGTGTGTGAGGGTGAGTGGGTGTGTGCAGGTGTGTGCGTATGTGTGCGGGTGTGTGTGAGTGTGTGTGAGTGTGTTTGTGTGTGCGAGTGTCTATGGGTGTTTGTGGGTGTGTGCGGTTGAGTGCGACTGTGTGCAGGTGTGTGCGCGTGTGTATGTGTGTGTGCAGGTGAGTGTGGGTATGTGGGTGTGTGCGGGTGTGTGCGTGTGTGTATAGGTTTCTGTGTGTGTGTGCGGGTGTGTGTGAGTGTGTGTGAGTGTGTTTGTGTGTGCGAGTGTCTATGGGTGTTTGTGGGTGTGTGCGGTTGAGTGCGACTGTGTGCAGGTGTGTGCGCGTGTGTATGTGTGTGTGCAGGTGAGTGTGGGTATGTGGGTGTGTGCGGGTGTGTGCGTGTGTGTATAGGTTTCTGTGTGTGTGTGCGGGTGTGTGTGGGTGCGCTCCCCGGGTGGGCTGAATGTCATGACTGTGTTAGGGGAGAGAAGGCCCAAAGAGGCCTTCAGGGAGCTGCCATGGCATAGCAGTGCTCAGGAAAGAGCACCCTTCTTTCTTTAGGCTGGAGGCACACTCGAGTTTCTGCTTGAGGCAGAGGGACGGCAGAGAGGCCATCACTGGCTGAAGGCAAAGCAGAGAGATTTTCGGTGGAGCGATGGCTCCATCTGCTGGCTGACAAGCGTGGAAGGCGAAGCCTCGCTCCAACTGAGTTCCTGAGGAAGGTCCCAAGCAGGAGGCACTCTGGCTCCACAAGCTAGAGGGTCCTGCTTAGGACTTCCCAGTGGCTCCAGAGTGGATGGCAAGGGCATGTGGGTTGGAGGGTGCTCGGAAGCCGCAGGGGAGGCTTTGGGCACCCAGTGCTCTGTGACGAAACACGCTGCAGGCCCGAGCATCCATGAACTCCTCCAAGGTTTTGGAGCAGGAAATCTGTCCTTAGCAGAAGGCTTCCTGCAAAGGCCTGCAGGCCTTTCTGGGTGGCTAAGCTGCAGCTCCCTTGCAGGCTGCTGGTCCAGGGGCCTGTGTCCCTTGGTCTAAAGTGCTGTAGGAGGAGCTCCTAGCAAGGGGAGAGCAAGCACCTTGTTTCCCTTGAAGAGACTGGCTTGTACATGGGGAGGCCTGCCAGCAGCGAAGACAGCGCAGGCAGCATGGGGGTTTGGCAGGCAGCTAAGAGGCTGCAGGAGTCCTGCATGAAATAGGGGTCATGACTGGTTTCTCCTCAAGGCCCAATGGCAACGTGCACACACAGCCTCTGGACCTGCAGCTCCCGAGCAGTGCAAGAGACCCCCAGGCAGCACCCTGGGGCCTCCTCGGATGAGCTGTGCTCCATAGAGGGCCTGCCTGCTGGCAATGGCCTAGGCCACCCCAGGCCCTAGAGAGGCCCGGCTGAGCCTGGGATGGGCCCTGCCCTCGCAGTGCTCAGGGAAAACCCGTGTTTGAGGCCAGGCTGCAGGCACATTCAATGTTGTGTCTGCTGCAGAGAGACTTCAGCTAGGACTTCCAGGGGGAATGTGAAGCGCTGTGGTTTTTACCTGCAATCCATGTGCCTCACTTGGGGTGCCCGGCCCATCCGTCCCACACTCCTTGGATGTGTGTTCCTCAGACAGCTGGACAGCTGGGGAAGTGGACCTCCCCCAGCAAGGGAGACCTGCCTAGAACATTGCTCTGTGTACAAAGAGGATTCGCTGTGCCTCTGGCACTGGGGAGAGACTTTCTGCACCCAGGAGACACTTGGCACACACAGCGTTTCCCCACGGAAAGTGGTGTGAAAAAGAGCACCCGCCGGGGCTGCATGGCCCTCTGCGGTAGAAGCCCTCCACGCAGCAGGCTGTCATGGACTCGGCTGCAGGCCTTTGTGGCTGGAGAGACTGCAGCTCCTCTGGAGGCTCTGGGCCAATTTTCACTCACCTTCGAGTGCAATAGGCTTGTGGGTTAAGGTGCTTGCAAAGGAAGGCAAGCAGCCTGCTCCTTTCCATTAGGAACACGTGTGGTGAGAGGCTTGGCAGCAGAGAAGAACAAAGAGGGGCAGCCAAGGAGGGGATTTGCATGCAGCTGGGTGGCCCCCAAATCTCCTGTTTCCCAAGCAGGGAATGCCTGCTGTGCCCATCAGTGCCCATTTCTAAGTGGGCACCCAGCCTCTGGATCTGCCCTTTCCCAGCCCTGAAAACACACACAGGCCACACCCTGAGCCCTTCCAACTGTGAACTTTGCTCCCTGTGAGGGCTGAATGCCACATCTGGCTAAGGTGGGAGAAGGCCCGAGGAGGCCTTGGGGGACCTGCCAAGACATAGCAGTGCTCAGCAATGAGCACTCTGCTTTCTTTTGGCTGGACGCACATTCCAGTTTCTGCTTGAGGCCCGGAGAGGTCAGATAGGCGATCCCCGGGGGAAGGCAGAGCAGAGGGTTTTTCGGTGGAGCGTTGGCTCCCTCTGCTGGCCGTCAAGCGTGGAAGGCTAAGCCTTGCTCCAGCTGAGTTCCTGAGCAAGTTTCCAAGCAGGAGGCACTCTGGCTCCACAAGCTAGAGGACTTCCCAGTGGCTCCAGAGTGGGTGGCAAGGGCATGTGAGATGGAGGGTGCTCAGAAGCCACAGGGGAGACTTGAGTGTGGTTGGGTGCAGGTGTGCCAATATGTGTGGGTGTGTGCGCATGTGTGCGAGTGTGTTTTAGTGTGTGTGAGAGTGTGCGTGAGTGCGGGCGTGCGAGTGTGTATGGGTGTGTGCGGGTGTGTGTGTGTGTGTGTGTGCGGGCATGTGCGTGTGTGTTTTGGTGGGGGTAGGTGTGTGTGTGTGTGTGTAGGCGTGTATGTGTATCTGCGGGTGTGTGCGGGTGTGTATAGGATTGTGTGTGTGTATGGGGTGTGTGTGGGTGTGTGCGGCTGTGTGTGAATGTGTGTGGGTGTGTGCTAGTGTCTTTGGGTGTGTGTGAGTGGGTTTGGGTGTGTGCATGCGTGTGTTAGAGTGAGTGGGACTGTGCAGGGTGTGCAGGTGGGTTCGGGTGTGTGTGGATGTGTGCAGGAGTGTGCAAGTATATGCGGGTATGTGTGGTTGTGTGCAGGTTGTGTGTGTGATTGGGTGTGTTTGGGTTTGTGTGGGTGTTTGTTAGTGTGTGCGAGAGTGTGTGGGTGTGTATGAGTCTGTGTGGGTCTGTGAGAGTGTGTGTGAGTGCAAGTGCGTGTGTGCGGGTGCTTGAGGTTGTGCGCCTGTGCGAGAGGGTGAGTGGTTGTGTGCAGGTGTGTGAGGGTGTGGGTGTGAGGGTGTGTGTGAGTGTGTGCAGGTGTGTGAGGGTGAGTGGGTGTGTGCAGGTGTGTGCGTATGTGTGCGGGTGTGTGTGAGTGTGTGTGAGTGTGTTTGTGTGTGCGAGTGTCTATGGGTGTTTGTGGGTGTGTGCGGTTGAGTGCGACTGTGTGCAGGTGTGTGCGCGTGTGTATGTGTGTGTGCAGGTGAGTGTGGGTATGTGGGTGTGTGCGGGTGTGTGCGTGTGTGTATAGGTTTCTGTGTGTGTGTGCGGGTGTGTGTGAGTGTGTGTGAGTGTGTTTGTGTGTGCGAGTGTCTATGGGTGTTTGTGGGTGTGTGCGGTTGAGTGCGACTGTGTGCAGGTGTGTGCGCGTGTGTATGTGTGTGTGCAGGTGAGTGTGGGTATGTGGGTGTGTGCGGGTGTGTGCGTGTGTGTATAGGTTTCTGTGTGTGTGTGCGGGTGTGTGTGGGTGCGCTCCCCGGGTGGGCTGAATGTCATGACTGTGTTAGGGGAGAGAAGGCCCAAAGAGGCCTTCAGGGAGCTGCCATGGCATAGCAGTGCTCAGGAAAGAGCACCCTTCTTTCTTTAGGCTGGAGGCACACTCGAGTTTCTGCTTGAGGCAGAGGGACGGCAGAGAGGCCATCACTGGCTGAAGGCAAAGCAGAGAGATTTTCGGTGGAGCGATGGCTCCATCTGCTGGCTGACAAGCGTGGAAGGCGAAGCCTCGCTCCAACTGAGTTCCTGAGGAAGGTCCCAAGCAGGAGGCACTCTGGCTCCACAAGCTAGAGGGTCCTGCTTAGGACTTCCCAGTGGCTCCAGAGTGGATGGCAAGGGCATGTGGGTTGGAGGGTGCTCGGAAGCCGCAGGGGAGGCTTTGGGCACCCAGTGCTCTGTGACGAAACACGCTGCAGGCCCGAGCATCCATGAACTCCTCCAAGGTTTTGGAGCAGGAAATCTGTCCTTAGCAGAAGGCTTCCTGCAAAGGCCTGCAGGCCTTTCTGGGTGGCTAAGCTGCAGCTCCCTTGCAGGCTGCTGGTCCAGGGGCCTGTGTCCCTTGGTCTAAAGTGCTGTAGGAGGAGCTCCTAGCAAGGGGAGAGCAAGCACCTTGTTTCCCTTGAAGAGACTGGCTTGTACATGGGGAGGCCTGCCAGCAGCGAAGACAGCGCAGGCAGCATGGGGGTTTGGCAGGCAGCTAAGAGGCTGCAGGAGTCCTGCATGAAATAGGGGTCATGACTGGTTTCTCCTCAAGGCCCAATGGCAACGTGCACACACAGCCTCTGGACCTGCAGCTCCCGAGCAGTGCAAGAGACCCCCAGGCAGCACCCTGGGGCCTCCTCGGATGAGCTGTGCTCCATAGAGGGCCTGCCTGCTGGCAATGGCCTAGGCCACCCCAGGCCCTAGAGAGGCCCGGCTGAGCCTGGGATGGGCCCTGCCCTCGCAGTGCTCAGGGAAAACCCGTGTTTGAGGCCAGGCTGCAGGCACATTCAATGTTGTGTCTGCTGCAGAGAGACTTCAGCTAGGACTTCCAGGGGGAATGTGAAGCGCTGTGGTTTTTACCTGCAATCCATGTGCCTCACTTGGGGTGCCCAGCCCATCCGTCCCACACTCCTTGGATGTGTGTTCCTCAGACAGCTGGACAGCTGGGGAAGTGGACCTCCCCCAGCAAGGGAGACCTGCCTAGAACATTGCTCTGTGTACAAAGAGGATTCGCTGTGCCTCTGGCACTGGGGAGAGACTTTCTGCACCCAGGAGACACTTGGCACACACAGCGTTTCCCCACGGAAAGTGGTGTGAAAAAGAGCACCCGCCGGGGCTGCATGGCCCTCTGCGGTAGAAGCCCTCCACGCAGCAGGCTGTCATGGACTCGGCTGCAGGCCTTTGTGGCTGGAGAGACTGCAGCTCCTCTGGAGGCTCTGGGCCAATTTTCACTCACCTTCGAGTGCAATAGGCTTGTGGGTTAAGGTGCTTGCAAAGGAAGGCAAGCAGCCTGCTCCTTTCCATTAGGAACACGTGTGGTGAGAGGCTTGGCAGCAGAGAAGAACAAAGAGGGGCAGCCAAGGAGGGGATTTGCATGCAGCTGGGTGGCCCCCAAATCTCCTGTTTCCCAAGCAGGGAATGCCTGCTGTGCCCATCAGTGCCCATTTCTAAGTGGGCACCCAGCCTCTGGATCTGCCCTTTCCCAGCCCTGAAAACACACACAGGCCACACCCTGAGCCCTTCCAACTGTGAACTTTGCTCCCTGTGAGGGCTGAATGCCACATCTGGCTAAGGTGGGAGAAGGCCCGAGGAGGCCTTGGGGGACCTGCCAAGACATAGCAGTGCTCAGCAATGAGCACTCTGCTTTCTTTTGGCTGGACGCACATTCCAGTTTCTGCTTGAGGCCCGGAGAGGTCAGATAGGCGATCCCCGGGGGAAGGCAGAGCAGAGGGTTTTTCGGTGGAGCGTTGGCTCCCTCTGCTGGCCGTCAAGCGTGGAAGGCTAAGCCTTGCTCCAGCTGAGTTCCTGAGCAAGTTTCCAAGCAGGAGGCACTCTGGCTCCACAAGCTAGAGGACTTCCCAGTGGCTCCAGAGTGGGTGGCAAGGGCATGTGAGATGGAGGGTGCTCAGAAGCCACAGGGGAGACTTGAGTGTGGTTGGGTGCAGGTGTGCCAATATGTGTGGGTGTGTGCGCATGTGTGCGAGTGTGTTTTAGTGTGTGTGAGAGTGTGCGTGAGTGCGGGCGTGCGAGTGTGTATGGGTGTGTGCGGGTGTGTGTGTGTGTGTGTGTGCGGGCATGTGCGTGTGTGTTTTGGTGGGGGTAGGTGTGTGTGTGTGTGTGTAGGCGTGTATGTGTATCTGCGGGTGTGTGCGGGTGTGTATAGGATTGTGTGTGTGTATGGGGTGTGTGTGGGTGTGTGCGGCTGTGTGTGAATGTGTGTGGGTGTGTGCTAGTGTCTTTGGGTGTGTGTGAGTGGGTTTGGGTGTGTGCATGCGTGTGTTAGAGTGAGTGGGACTGTGCAGGGTGTGCAGGTGGGTTCGGGTGTGTGTGGATGTGTGCAGGAGTGTGCAAGTATATGCGGGTATGTGTGGTTGTGTGCAGGTTGTGTGTGTGATTGGGTGTGTTTGGGTTTGTGTGGGTGTTTGTTAGTGTGTGCGAGAGTGTGTGGGTGTGTATGAGTCTGTGTGGGTCTGTGAGAGTGTGTGTGAGTGCAAGTGCGTGTGTGCGGGTGCTTGAGGTTGTGCGCCTGTGCGAGAGGGTGAGTGGTTGTGTGCAGGTGTGTGAGGGTGTGGGTGTGAGGGTGTGTGTGAGTGTGTGCAGGTGTGTGAGGGTGAGTGGGTGTGTGCAGGTGTGTGCGTATGTGTGCGGGTGTGTGTGAGTGTGTGTGAGTGTGTTTGTGTGTGCGAGTGTCTATGGGTGTTTGTGGGTGTGTGCGGTTGAGTGCGACTGTGTGCAGGTGTGTGCGCGTGTGTATGTGTGTGTGCAGGTGAGTGTGGGTATGTGGGTGTGTGCGGGTGTGTGCGTGTGTGTATAGGTTTCTGTGTGTGTGTGCGGGTGTGTGTGAGTGTGTGTGAGTGTGTTTGTGTGTGCGAGTGTCTATGGGTGTTTGTGGGTGTGTGCGGTTGAGTGCGACTGTGTGCAGGTGTGTGCGCGTGTGTATGTGTGTGTGCAGGTGAGTGTGGGTATGTGGGTGTGTGCGGGTGTGTGCGTGTGTGTATAGGTTTCTGTGTGTGTGTGCGGGTGTGTGTGGGTGCGCTCCCCGGGTGGGCTGAATGTCATGACTGTGTTAGGGGAGAGAAGGCCCAAAGAGGCCTTCAGGGAGCTGCCATGGCATAGCAGTGCTCAGGAAAGAGCACCCTTCTTTCTTTAGGCTGGAGGCACACTCGAGTTTCTGCTTGAGGCAGAGGGACGGCAGAGAGGCCATCACTGGCTGAAGGCAAAGCAGAGAGATTTTCGGTGGAGCGATGGCTCCATCTGCTGGCTGACAAGCGTGGAAGGCGAAGCCTCGCTCCAACTGAGTTCCTGAGGAAGGTCCCAAGCAGGAGGCACTCTGGCTCCACAAGCTAGAGGGTCCTGCTTAGGACTTCCCAGTGGCTCCAGAGTGGATGGCAAGGGCATGTGGGTTGGAGGGTGCTCGGAAGCCGCAGGGGAGGCTTTGGGCACCCAGTGCTCTGTGACGAAACACGCTGCAGGCCCGAGCATCCATGAACTCCTCCAAGGTTTTGGAGCAGGAAATCTGTCCTTAGCAGAAGGCTTCCTGCAAAGGCCTGCAGGCCTTTCTGGGTGGCTAAGCTGCAGCTCCCTTGCAGGCTGCTGGTCCAGGGGCCTGTGTCCCTTGGTCTAAAGTGCTGTAGGAGGAGCTCCTAGCAAGGGGAGAGCAAGCACCTTGTTTCCCTTGAAGAGACTGGCTTGTACATGGGGAGGCCTGCCAGCAGCGAAGACAGCGCAGGCAGCATGGGGGTTTGGCAGGCAGCTAAGAGGCTGCAGGAGTCCTGCATGAAATAGGGGTCATGACTGGTTTCTCCTCAAGGCCCAATGGCAACGTGCACACACAGCCTCTGGACCTGCAGCTCCCGAGCAGTGCAAGAGACCCCCAGGCAGCACCCTGGGGCCTCCTCGGATGAGCTGTGCTCCATAGAGGGCCTGCCTGCTGGCAATGGCCTAGGCCACCCCAGGCCCTAGAGAGGCCCGGCTGAGCCTGGGATGGGCCCTGCCCTCGCAGTGCTCAGGGAAAACCCGTGTTTGAGGCCAGGCTGCAGGCACATTCAATGTTGTGTCTGCTGCAGAGAGACTTCAGCTAGGACTTCCAGGGGGAATGTGAAGCGCTGTGGTTTTTACCTGCAATCCATGTGCCTCACTTGGGGTGCCCGGCCCATCCGTCCCACACTCCTTGGATGTGTGTTCCTCAGACAGCTGGACAGCTGGGGAAGTGGACCTCCCCCAGCAAGGGAGACCTGCCTAGAACATTGCTCTGTGTACAAAGAGGATTCGCTGTGCCTCTGGCACTGGGGAGAGACTTTCTGCACCCAGGAGACACTTGGCACACACAGCGTTTCCCCACGGAAAGTGGTGTGAAAAAGAGCACCCGCCGGGGCTGCATGGCCCTCTGCGGTAGAAGCCCTCCACGCAGCAGGCTGTCATGGACTCGGCTGCAGGCCTTTGTGGCTGGAGAGACTGCAGCTCCTCTGGAGGCTCTGGGCCAATTTTCACTCACCTTCGAGTGCAATAGGCTTGTGGGTTAAGGTGCTTGCAAAGGAAGGCAAGCAGCCTGCTCCTTTCCATTAGGAACATGTGTGGTGAGAGGCTTGGCAGCAGAGAAGAACAAAGAGGGGCAGCCAAGGAGGGGATTTGCATGCAGCTGGGTGGCCCCCAAATCTCCTGTTTCCCAAGCAGGGAATGCCTGCTGTGCCCATCAGTGCCCATTTCTAAGTGGGCACCCAGCCTCTGGATCTGCCCTTTCCCAGCCCTGAAAACACACGCAGGCCACACCCTGAGCCCTTCCAACTGTGAACTTTGCTCCCTGTGAGGGCTGAATGCCACATCTGGCTAAGGTGGGAGAAGGCCTGAGGAGGCCTTGGGGGACCTGCCAAGACATAGCAGTGCTCAGCAATGAGCACTCTGCTTTCTTTTGGCTGGACGCACATTCCAGTTTCTGCTTGAGGCCCGGAGAGGTCAGATAGGCGATCCCCGGGGGAAGGCAGAGCAGAGGGTTTTTCGGTGGAGCGTTGGCTCCCTCTGCTGGCCGTCAAGCGTGGAAGGCTAAGCCTTGCTCCAGCTGAGTTCCTGAGCAAGATTCCAAGCAGGAGGCACTCTGGCTCCACAAGCTAGAGGACTTCCCAGTGGCTCCAGAGTGGGTGGCAAGGGCATGTGAGTTGGAGGGTGCTCAGAAACCACAGGGGAGACTTGAGTGTGGTTGGGTGCAGGTGTGCCAATATGTGTGGGTTTGTGCGCATGGGTGCGAGTGTGTATTAGTGTGTGTGAGAGTTTGCGTGAGTGCGGGCGTGCGAGTGTGTATGGGTGTGTGCGGGTGTGTGTGTGTGTGTGCGGGCATGTGCGTGTGTGTTTTGGTGGGGGTAGGTGTGTGTGTGTGTGTGTAGGCGTGTATGTGTATCTGCGGGTGTGTGTGGGTGTGTATAGGATTGTGTGTGTGTGTGGGGTGTGTGTGGGTGTGTGCGGCTGTGTGTGAATGTGTGTGGGTGTGTGCTAGTGTCTTTGGGTGTGTGTGAGTGGGTTTGGGTGTGTGCATGCGTGTGTTAGAGTGAGTGGGACTGTGCAGGGTGTGCAGGTGGGTTCGGGTGTGTGTGGATGTGTGCAGGAGTGTGCAAGTATATGCGGGTATGTGTGGTTGTGTGCAGGTTGTGTGTGTGATTGGGTGTGTTTGGGTTTGTGTGGGTGTTTGTTAGTGTGTGCGAGAGTGTGTGGGTGTGTATGAGTCTGTGTGGGTCTGTGAGAGTGTGTGTGAGTGCAAGTGCGTGTGTGCGGGTGCTTGAGGTTGTGCGCCTGTGCGAGAGGGTGAGTGGTTGTGTGCAGGTGTGTGAGGGTGTGGGTGTGAGGGTGTGTGTGAGTGTGTGCAGGTGTGTGAGGGTGAGTGGGTGTGTGCAGGTGTGTGCGTATGTGTGCGGGTGTGTGTGAGTGTGTGTGAGTGTGTTTGTGTGTGCGAGTGTCTATGGGTGTTTGTGGGTGTGTGCGGTTGAGTGCGACTGTGTGCAGGTGTGTGCGCGTGTGTATGTGTGTGTGCAGGTGAGTGTGGGTATGTGGGTGTGTGCGCATGTGTGCGAGTGTGTTTTAGTGTGTGTGAGAGTGTGCGTGAGTGCGGGCGTGCGAGTGTGTATGGGTGTGTGCGGGTGTGTGTGTGTGTGTGTGTGCGGGCATGTGCGTGTGTGTTTTGGTGGGGGTAGGTGTGTGTGTGTGTGTGTAGGCGTGTATGTATATCTGCGGGTGTGTGCGGGTGTGTATAGGATTGTGTGTGTGTGCGGGTTGTGTGTGGGTGTGTGCGGCTGTGTGTGAATGTGTGTGGGTGTGTGCTAGTATCTTTGGGTGTGTGTGAGTGGGTTTGGGTGTGTGCATGCGTGTGTTAGAGTGAGTGGGACTGTGCAGGGTGTGCAGGTGGGTTCAGGTGTGTGTGGATGTGTGCAGGAGTGTGCAAGTATATGCGGGTATGTGTGGTTGTGTGCAGGTTGTGTGTGTGATTGGGTGTGTTTGGGTTTGTGTGGGTGTTTGTTAGTGTGTGCGAGAGTGTGTGGGTGTGTATGAGTCTGTGTGGGTCTGTGAGAGTGTGTGTGAGTGCAAGTGCGTGTGTGCAGGTGCTTGAGGTTGTGCGCCTGTGCGAGAGGGTGAGTGGTTGTGTGCAGGTGTGTGAGGGTGTGGGTGTGAGGGTGTGTGTGAGTGTGTGCAGGTGTGTGAGGGTGAGTGGGTGTGTGCAGGTGTGTGCGTATGTGTGCGGGTGTGTGTGAGTGTGTGTGAGTGTGTTTGTGTGTGCGAGTGTCTATGGGTGTTTGTGGGTGTGTGCGGTTGAGTGCAACTGTGTGCAGGTGTGTGCGCGTGTGTATGTGTGTGTGCAGGTGAGTGTGGGTATGTGGGTGTGTGCGGGTGTGTGCGTGTGTGTATAGGTTTCTGTGTGTGTGTGCGGGTGTGTGTGGGTGCGCTCCCCGGGTGGGCTGAATGTCATGACTGTGTTAGGGGAGAGAAGGCCCAAAGAGGCCTTCAGGGAGCTGCCATGGCATAGCAGTGCTCAGGAAAGAGCACCCTTCTTTCTTTAGGCTGGAGGCACACTCGAGTTTCTGCTTGAGGCAGAGGGACGGCAGAGAGGCCATCACTGGCTGAAGGCAAAGCAGAGAGATTTTCGGTGGAGCGATGGCTCCATCTGCTGGCTGACAAGCGTGGAAGGCGAAGCCTCGCTCCAACTGAGTTCCTGAGGAAGGTCCCAAGCAGGAGGCACTCTGGCTCCACAAGCTAGAGGGTCCTGCTTAGGACTTCCCAGTGGCTCCAGAGTGGATGGCAAGGGCATGTGGGTTGGAGGGTGCTCGGAAGCCGCAGGGAAGGCTTTGGGTACCCAGTGCTCTGTGACGAAACACGCTGCAGGCCCGAGCATCCATGAACTCCTCCAAGGTTTTGGAGCAGGAAATCTGTCCTTAGCAGAAGGCTTCCTGCAAAGGCCTGCAGGCCTTTCTGGGTGGCTAAGCTGCAGCTCCCTTGCAGGCTGCTGGTCCAGGGGCCTGTGTCCCTTGGTCTAAAGTGCTGTAGGAGGAGCTCCTAGCAAGGGGAGAGCAAGCACCTTGTTTCCCTTGAAGAGACTGGCTTGTACATGGGGAGGCCTGCCAGCAGCGAAGACAGCGCAGGCAGCATGGGGGTTTGGCGGGCAGCTAAGAGGCTGCAGGAGTCCTGCATGAAATAGGGGTCATGACTGGTTTCTCCTCAAGGCCCAATGGCAACGTGCACACACAGCCTCTGGACCTGCAGCTCCCGAGCAGTGCAAGAGACCCCCAGGCAGCACCCTGGGGCCTCCTCGGATGAGCTGTGCTCCATAGAGGGCCTGCCTGCTGGCAATGGCCTAGGCCACCCCAGGCCCTAGAGAGGCCCGGCTGAGCCTGGGATGGGCCCTGCCCTCGCAGTGCTCAGGGAAAACCCGTGTTTGAGGCCAGGCTGCAGGCACATTCAATGTTGTGTCTGCTGCAGAGAGACTTCAGCTAGGACTTCCAGGGGGAATGTGAAGCGCTGTGGTTTTTACCTGCAATCCATGTGCCTCACTTGGGGTGCCCGGCCCATCCATCCCACACTCCTTGGATGTGTGTTCCTCAGACAGCTGGACAGCTGGGGAAGTGGACCTCCCCCAGCAAGGGAGACCTGCCTAGAACATTGCTCTGTGTACAAAGAGGATTCGCTGTGCCTCTGGCACTGGGGAGAGACTTTCTGCACCCAGGAGACACTTGGCACACACAGCGTTTCCCCATGGAAAGTGGTGTGAAAAAGAGCACCCGCCAGGGCTGCATGGCCCTCTGCGGTAGAAGCCCTCCACGCAGCAGGCTGTCATGGACTCGGCTGCAGGCCTTTGTGGCTGGAGAGACTGCAGCTCCTCTGGAGGCTCTGGGCCAATTTTCACTCACCTTCGAGTGCAATAGGCTTGTGGGTTAAGGTGCTTGCAAAGGAAGGCAAGCAGCCTGCTCCTTTCCATTAGGAACACGTGTGGTGAGAGGCTTGGCAGCAGAGAAGAACAAAGAGGGGCAGCCAAGGAGGGGATTTGCATGCAGCTGGGTGGCCCCCAAATCTCCTGTTTCCCAAGCAGGGAATGCCTGCTGTGCCCATCAGTGCCCATTTCTAAGTGGGCACCCAGCCTCTGGATCTGCCCTTTCCCAGCCCTGAAAACACACACAGGCCACACCCTGAGCCCTTCCAACTGTGAACTTTGCTCCCTGTGAGGGCTGAATGCCACATCTGGCTAAGGTGGGAGAAGGCCCGAGGAGGCCTTGGGGGACCTGCCAAGACATAGCAGTGCTCAGCAATGAGCACTCTGCTTTCTTTTGGCTGGACGCACATTCCAGTTTCTGCTTGAGGCCCGGAGAGGTCAGATAGGCGATCCCCGGGGGAAGGCAGAGCAGAGGGTTTTTCGGTGGAGCGTTGGCTCCCTCTGCTGGCCGTCAAGCGTGGAAGGCTAAGCCTTGCTCCAGCTGAGTTCCTGAGCAAGTTTCCAAGCAGGAGGCACTCTGGCTCCACAAGCTAGAGGACTTCCCAGTGGCTCCAGAGTGGGTGGCAAGGGCATGTGAGATGGAGGGTGCTCAGAAGCCACAGGGGAGACTTGAGTGTGGTTGGGTGCAGGTGTGCCAATATGTGTGGGTGTGTGCGCATGTGTGCGAGTGTGTTTTAGTGTGTGTGAGAGTGTGTGTGAGTGCGGGCGTGCGAGTGTGTATGGGTGTGTGCGGGTGTGTGTGTGTGTGTGTGTGCGGGCATGTGCGTGTGTGTTTTGGTGGGGGTAGGTGTGTGTGTGTGTGTGTAGGCGTGTATGTGTATCTGCGGGTGTGTGCGGGTGTGTATAGGATTGTGTGTGTGTGTGGGGTGTGTGTGGGTGTGTGCGGCTGTGTGTGAATGTGTGTGGGTGTGTGCTAGTGTCTTTGGGTGTGTGTGAGTGGGTTTGGGTGTGTGCATGCGTGTGTTAGAGTGAGTGGGACTGTGCAGGGTGTGCAGGTGGGTTTGGGTGTGTGTGGATGTGTGCAGGAGTGTGCAAGTATATGCGGGTATGTGTGGTTGTGTGCAGGTTGTGTGTGTGATTGGGTGTGTTTGGGTTTGTGTGGGTGTTTGTTAGTGTGTGCGAGAGTGTGTGGGTGTGTATGAGTCTGTGTGGGTCTGTGAGAGTGTGTGTGAGTGCAAGTACGTGTGTGCGGGTGCTTGAGGTTGTGCGCCTGTGCGAGAGGGTGAGTGGTTGTGTGCAGGTGTGTGAGGGTGTGGGTGTGAGGGTGTGTGTGAGTGTGTGCAGGTGTGTGAGGGTGAGTGGGTGTGTGCAGGTGTGTGCGTATGTGTGCGGGTGTGTGTGAGTGTGTGTGAGTGTGTTTGTGTGTGCGAGTGTCTATGGGTGTTTGTGGGTGTGTGCGGTTGAGTGCAACTGTGTGCAGGTGTGTGCGCGTGTGTATGTGTGTGTGCAGGTGAGTGTGGGTATGTGGGTGTGTGCGGGTGTGTGCGTGTGTGTATAGGTTTCTGTGTGTGTGTGCGGGTGTGTGTGGGTGCGCTCCCCGGGTGGGCTGAATGTCATGACTGTGTTAGGGGAGAGAAGGCCCAAAGAGGCCTTCAGGGAGCTGCCATGGCATAGCAGTGCTCAGGAAAGAGCACCCTTCTTTCTTTAGGCTGGAGGCACACTCGAGTTTCTGCTTGAGGCAGAGGGACGGCAGAGAGGCCATCACTGGCTGAAGGCAAAGCAGAGAGATTTTCGGTGGAGCGATGGCTCCATCTGCTGGCTGACAAGCGTGGAAGGCGAAGCCTCGCTCCAACTGAGTTCCTGAGGAAGGTCCCAAGCAGGAGGCACTCTGGCTCCACAAGCTAGAGGGTCCTGCTTAGGACTTCCCAGTGGCTCCAGAGTGGATGGCAAGGGCATGTGGGTTGGAGGGTGCTCGGAAGCCGCAGGGGAGGCTTTGGGCACCCAGTGCTCTGTGACGAAACACGCTGCAGGCCCGAGCATCCATGAACTCCTCCAAGGTTTTGGAGCAGGAAATCTGTCCTTAGCAGAAGGCTTCCTGCAAAGGCCTGCAGGCCTTTCTGGGTGGCTAAGCTGCAGCTCCCTTGCAGGCTGCTGGTCCAGGGGCCTGTGTCCCTTGGTCTAAAGTGCTGTAGGAGGAGCTCCTAGCAAGGGGAGAGCAAGCACCTTGTTTCCCTTGAAGAGACTGGCTTGTACATGGGGAGGCCTGCCAGCAGCGAAGACAGCGCAGGCAGCATGGGGGTTTGGCAGGCAGCTAAGAGGCTGCAGGAGTCCTGCATGAAATAGGGGTCATGACTGGTTTCTCCTCAAGGCCCAATGGCAACGTGCACACACAGCCTCTGGACCTGCAGCTCCCGAGCAGTGCAAGAGACCCCCAGGCAGCACCCTGGGGCCTCCTCGGATGAGCTGTGCTCCATAGAGGGCCTGCCTGCTGGCAATGGCCTAGGCCACCCCAGGCCCTAGAGAGGCCCGGCTGAGCCTGGGATGGGCCCTGCCCTCGCAGTGCTCAGGGAAAACCCGTGTTTGAGGCCAGGCTGCAGGCACATTCAATGTTGTGTCTGCTGCAGAGAGACTTCAGCTAGGACTTCCAGGGGGAATGTGAAGCGCTGTGGTTTTTACCTGCAATCCATGTGCCTCACTTGGGGTGCCCGGCCCATCCATCCCACACTCCTTGGATGTGTGTTCCTCAGACAGCTGGACAGCTGGGGAAGTGGACCTCCCCCAGCAAGGGAGACCTGCCTAGAACATTGCTCTGTGTACAAAGAGGATTCGCTGTGCCTCTGGCACTGGGGAGAGACTTTCTGCACCCAGGAGACACTTGGCACACACAGCGTTTCCCCATGGAAAGTGGTGTGAAAAAGAGCACCCGCTGGGGCTGCATGGCCCTCTGCGGTAGAAGCCCTCCACGCAGCAGGCTGTCATGGACTCGGCTGCAGGCCTTTGTGGCTGGAGAGACTGCAGCTCCTCTGGAGGCTCTGGGCCAATTTTCACTCACCTTCGAGTGCAATAGGCTTGTGGGTTAAGGTGCTTGCAAAGGAAGGCAAGCAGCCTGCTCCTTTCCATTAGGAACACGTGTGGTGAGAGGCTTGGCAGCAGAGAAGAACAAAGAGGGGCAGCCAAGGAGGGGATTTGCATGCAGCTGGGTGGCCCCCAAATCTCCTGTTTCCCAAGCAGGGAATGCCTGCTGTGCCCATCAGTGCCCATTTCTAAGTGGGCACCCAGCCTCTGGATCTGCCCTTTCCCAGCCCTGAAAACACACGCAGGCCACACCCTGAGCCCTTCCAACTGTGAACTTTGCTCCCTGTGAGGGCTGAATGCCACATCTGGCTAAGGTGGGAGAAGGCCCGAGGAGGCCTTGGGGGACCTGCCAAGACATAGCAGTGCTCAGCAATGAGCACTCTGCTTTCTTTTGGCTGGACGCACATTCCAGTTTGTGCTTGAGGCCCGGAGAGGTCAGATAGGCGATCCCCGGGGGAAGGCAGAGCAGAGGGCTTTTCGGTGGAGCGTTGGCTCCCTCTGCTGGCCGTCAAGCGTGGAAGGCTAAGCCTTGCTCCAGCTGAGTTCCTGAGCAAGTTTCCAAGCAGGAGGCACTCTGGCTCCACAAGCTAGAGGACTTCCCAGTGGCTCCAGAGTGGGTGGCAAGGGCATGTGAGATGGAGGGTGCTCAGAAGCCACAGGGGAGACTTGAGTGTGGTTGGGTGCAGGTGTGCCAATATGTGTGGGTGTGTGCGCATGTGTGCGAGTGTGTTTTAGTGTGTGTGAGAGTGTGCGTGAGTGCGGGCGTGCGAGTGTGTATGGGTGTGTGCGGGTGTGTGTGTGTGTGTGCGGGCATGTGCGTGTGTGTTTTGGTGGGGGTAGGTGTGTGTGTGTGTGTGTAGGCGTGTATGTGTATCTGCGGGTGTGTGCGGGTGTGTATAGGATTGTGTGTGTGTGTGGGGTGTGTGTGGGTGTGTGCGGCTGTGTGTGAATGTGTGTGGGTGTGTGCTAGTGTCTTTGGGTGTGTGTGAGTGGGTTTGGGTGTGTGCATGCGTGTGTTAGAGTGAGTGGGACTGTGCAGGGTGTGCAGGTGGGTTCGGGTGTGTGTGGATGTGTGCAGGAGTGTGCAAGTATATGCGGGTATGTGTGGTTGTGTGCAGGTTGTGTGTGTGATTGGGTGTGTTTGGGTTTGTGTGGGTGTTTGTTAGTGTGTGCGAGAGTGTGTGGGTGTGTATGAGTCTGTGTGGGTCTGTGAGAGTGTGTGTGAGTGCAAGTGCGTGTGTGCAGGTGCTTGAGGTTGTGCGCCTGTGCGAGAGGGTGAGTGGTTGTGTGCAGGTGTGTGAGGGTGTGGGTGTGAGGGTGTGTGTGAGTGTGTGCAGGTGTGTGAGGGTGAGTGGGTGTGTGCAGGTGTGTGCGTATGTGTGCGGGTGTGTGTGAGTGTGTGTGAGTGTGTTTGTGTGTGCGAGTGTCTATGGGTGTTTGTGGGTGTGTGCGGTTGAGTGCGACTGTGTGCAGGTGTGTGCGCGTGTGTATGTGTGTGTGCAGGTGAGTGTGGGTATGTGGGTGTGTGCGGGTGTGTGCATGTGTGTATAGGTTTCTGTGTGTGTGTGCGGGTGTGTGTGGGTGCGCTCCCCGGGTGGGCTGAATGTCATGACTGTGTTAGGGGAGAGAAGGCCCAAAGAGGCCTTCAGGGAGCTGCCATGGCATAGCAGTGCTCAGGAAAGAGCACCCTTCTTTCTTTAGGCTGGAGGCACACTCGAGTTTCTGCTTGAGGCAGAGGGACGGCAGAGAGGCCATCACTGGCTGAAGGCAAAGCAGAGAGATTTTCGGTGGAGTGATGGCTCCATCTGCTGGCTGACAAGCGTGGAAGGCGAAGCCTCGCTCCAACTGAGTTCCTGAGGAAGGTCCCAAGCAGGAGGCACTCTGGCTCCACAAGCTAGAGGGTCCTGCTTAGGACTTCCCAGTGGCTCCAGAGTGGATGGCAAGGGCATGTGGGTTGGAGGGTGCTCGGAAGCCGCAGGGGAGGCTTTGGGCACCCAGTGCTCTGTGACGAAACACGCTGCAGGCCCGAGCATCCATGAACTCCTCCAAGGTTTTGGAGCAGGAAATCTGTCCTTAGCAGAAGGCTTCCTGCAAAGGCCTGCAGGCCTTTCTGGGTGGCTAAGCTGCAGCTCCCTTGCAGGCTGCTGGTCCAGGGGCCTGTGTCCCTTGGTCTAAAGTGCTGTAGGAGGAGCTCCTAGCAAGGGGAGAGCAAGCACCTTGTTTCCCTTGAAGAGACTGGCTTGTACATGGGGAGGCCTGCCAGCAGCGAAGACAGCGCAGGCAGCATGGGGGTTTGGCAGGCAGCTAAGAGGCTGCAGGAGTCCTGCATGAAATAGGGGTCATGACTGGTTTCTCCTCAAGGCCCAATGGCAACGTGCACACACAGCCTCTGGACCTGCAGCTCCCGAGCAGTGCAAGAGACCCCCAGGCAGCACCCTGGGGCCTCCTCGGATGAGCTGTGCTCCATAGAGGGCCTGCCTGCTGGCAATGGCCTAGGCCACCCCAGGCCCTAGAGAGGCCCGGCTGAGCCTGGGATGGGCCCTGCCCTCGCAGTGCTCAGGGAAAACCCGTGTTTGAGGCCAGGCTGCAGGCACATTCAGTGTTGTGTCTGCTGCAGAGAGACTTCAGCTAGGACTTCCAGGGGGAATGTGAAGCGCTGTGGTTTTTACCTGCAATCCATGTGCCTCACTTGGGGTGCCCGGCCCATCCGTCCCACACTCCTTGGATGTGTGTTCCTCAGACAGCTGGACAGCTGGGGAAGTGGACCTCCCCCAGCAAGGGAGACCTGCCTAGAACATTGCTCTGTGTACAAAGAGGATTCGCTGTGCCTCTGGCACTGGGGAGAGACTTTCTGCACCCAGGAGACACTTGGCACACACAGCGTTTCCCCATGGAAAGTGGTGTGAAAAAGAGCACCCGCCGGGGCTGCATGGCCCTCTGCGGTAGAAGCCCTCCACGCAGCAGGCTGTCATGGACTCGGCTGCAGGCCTTTGTGGCTGGAGAGACTGCAGCTCCTCTGGAGGCTCTGGGCCAATTTTCACTCACCTTCGAGTGCAATAGGCTTGTGGGTTAAGGTGCTTGCAAAGGAAGGCAAGCAGCCTGCTCCTTTCCATTAGGAACACGTGTGGTGAGAGGCTTGGCAGCAGAGAAGAACAAAGAGGGGCAGCCAAGGAGGGGATTTGCATGCAGCTGGGTGGCCCCCAAATCTCCTGTTTCCCAAGCAGGGAATGCCTGCTGTGCCCATCAGTGCCCATTTCTAAGTGGGCACCCAGCCTCTGGATCTGCCCTTTCCCAGCCCTGAAAACATACGCAGGCCACACCCTGAGCCCTTCCAACTGTGAACTTTGCTCCCTGTGAGGGCTGAATGCCACATCTGGCTAAGGTGGGAGAAGGCCCGAGGAGGCCTTGGGGGACCTGCCAAGACATAGCAGTGCTCAGCAATGAGCACTCTGCTTTCTTTTGGCTGGACGCACATTCCAGTTTCTGCTTGAGGCCCGGAGAGGTCAGATAGGCGATCCCCGGGGGAAGGCAGAGCAGAGGGTTTTTCGGTGGAGCGTTGGCTCCCTCTGCTGGCCGTCAAGCGTGGAAGGCTAAGCCTTGCTCCAGCTGAGTTCCTGAGCAAGTTTCCAAGCAGGAGGCACTCTGGCTCCACAAGCTAGAGGACTTCCCAGTGGCTCCAGAGTGGGTGGCAAGGGCATGTGAGTTGGAGGGTGCTCAGAAGCCACAGGGGAGACTTGAGTGTGGTTGGGTGCAGGTGTGCCAATATGTGTGGGTGGGTGCGCATGTGTGTGAGTGTGTTTTAGTGTGTGTGAGAGTGTGCGTGAGTGCGGGCGTGCGAGTGTGTATGGGTGTGTGCGGGTGTGTGTGTGTGTGTGTGTGCGGGCATGTGCGTGTGTGTTTTGGTGGGGGTAGGTGTGTGTGTGTGTGTGTAGGCGTGTATGTGTATCTGCGGGTGTGTGCGGGTGTGTATAGGATTGTGTGTGTGTGTGGGGTGTGTGTGGGTGTGTGCGGCTGTGTGTGAATGTGTGTGGGTGTGTGCTAGTGTCTTTGGGTGTGTGTGAGTGGGTTTGGGTGTGTGCATGCGTGTGTTAGAGTGAGTGGGACTGTGCAGGGTGTGCAGGTGGGTTCGGGTGTGTGTGGATGTGTGCAGGAGTGTGCAAGTATATGCGGGTATGTGTGGTTGTGTGCAGGTTGTGTGTGTGATTGGGTGTGTTTGGGTTTGTGTGGGTGTTTGTTAGTGTGTGCGAGAGTGTGTGGGTGTGTATGAGTCTGTGTGGGTCTGTGAGAGTGTGTGTGAGTGCAAGTGCGTGTGTGCGGGTGCTTGAGGTTGTGCGCCTGTGCGAGAGGGTGAGTGGTTGTGTGCAGGTGTGTGAGGGTGTGGGTGTGAGGGTGTGTGTGAGTGTGTGCAGGTGTGTGAGGGTGAGTGTGTGTGTGCAGGTGTGTGCGTATGTGTGCGGGTGTGTGTGAGTGTGTGTGAGTGTGTTTGTGTGTGCGAGTGTCTATGGGTGTTTGTGGGTGTGTGCGGTTGAGTGCGACTGTGTGCAGGTGTGTGCGCGTGTGTATGTGTGTGTGCAGGTGAGTGTGGGTATGTGGGTGTGTGCGGGTGTGTGCATGTGTGTATAGGTTTCTGTGTGTGTGTGCGGGTGTGTGTGGGTGCGCTCCCCGGGTGGGCTGAATGTCATGACTGTGTTAGGGGAGAGAAGGCCCAAAGAGGCCTTCAGGGAGCTGCCATGGCATAGCAGTGCTCAGGAAAGAGCACCCTTCTTTCTTTAGGCTGGAGGCACACTCGAGTTTCTGCTTGAGGCAGAGGGACGGCAGAGAGGCCATCACTGGCTGAAGGCAAAGCAGAGAGATTTTCGGTGGAGCGATGGCTCCATCTGCTGGCTGACAAGCGTGGAAGGCGAAGCCTCGCTCCAACTGAGTTCCTGAGGAAGGTCCCAAGCAGGAGGCACTCTGGCTCCACAAGCTAGAGGGTCCTGCTTAGGACTTCCCAGTGGCTCCAGAGTGGATGGCAAGGGCATGTGGGTTGGAGGGTGCTCGGAAGCCGCAGGGGAGGCTTTGGGCACCCAGTGCTCTGTGACAAAACACGCTGCAGGCCCGAGCATCCATGAACTCCTCCAAGGTTTTGGAGCAGGAAATCTGTCCTTAGCAGAAGGCTTCCTGCAAAGGCCTGCAGGCCTTTCTGGGTGGCTAAGCTGCAGCTCCCTTGCAGGCTGCTGGTCCAGGGGCCTGTGTCCCTTGGTCTAAAGTGCTGTAGGAGGAGCTCCTAGCAAGGGGAGAGCAAGCACCTTGTTTCCCTTGAAGAGACTGGCTTGTACATGGGGAGGCCTGCCAGCAGCGAAGACAGCGCAGGCAGCATGGGGGTTTGGCAGGCAGCTAAGAGGCTGCAGGAGTCCTGCATGAAATAGGGGTCATGACTGGTTTCTCCTCAAGGCCCAATGGCAACGTGCACACACAGCCTCTGGACCTGCAGCTCCCGAGCAGTGCAAGAGACCCCCAGGCAGCACCCTGGGGCCTCCTCGGATGAGCTGTGCTCCATAGAGGGCCTGCCTGCTGGCAATGGCCTAGGCCACCCCAGGCCCTAGAGAGGCCCGGCTGAGCCTGGGATGGGTCCTGCCCTCGCAGTGCTCAGGGAAAACCCGTGTTTGAGGCCAGGCTGCAGGCACATTCAGTGTTGTGTCTGCTGCAGAGAGACTTCAGCTAGGACTTCCAGGGGGAATGTGAAGCGCTGTGGTTTTTACCTGCAATCCATGTGCCTCACTTGGGGTGCCCGGCCCATCCGTCCCACACTCCTTGGATGTGTGTTCCTCAGACAGCTGGACAGCTGGGGAAGTGGACCTCCCCCAGCAAGGGAGACCTGCCTAGAACATTGCTCTGTGTACAAAGAGGATTCGCTGTGCCTCTGGCACTGGGGAGAGACTTTCTGCACCCAGGAGACACTTGGCACACACAGCGTTTCCCCATGGAAAGTGGTGTGAAAAAGAGCACCCGCCGGGGCTGCATGGCCCTCTGCGGTAGAAGCCCTCCACGCAGCAGGCTGTCATGGACTCGGCTGCAGGCCTTTGTGGCTGGAGAGACTGCAGCTCCTCTGGAGGCTCTGGGCCAATTTTCACTCACCTTCGAGTGCAATAGGCTTGTGGGTTAAGGTGCTTGCAAAGGAAGGCAAGCAGCCTGCTCCTTTCCATTAGGAACACGTGTGGTGAGAGGCTTGGCAGCAGAGAAGAACAAAGAGGGGCAGCCAAGGAGGGGATTTGCATGCAGCTGGGTGGCCCCCAAATCTCCTGTTTCCCAAGCAGGGAATGCCTGCTGTGCCCATCAGTGCCCATTTCTAAGTGGGCACCCAGCCTCTGGATCTGCCCTTTCCCAGCCCTGAAAACACACGCAGGCCACACCCTGAGCCCTTCCAACTGTGAACTTTGCTCCCTGTGAGGGCTGAATGCCACATCTGGCTAAGGTGGGAGAAGGCCCGAGGAGGCCTTGGGGGACCTGCCAAGACATAGCAGTGCTCAGCAATGAGCACTCTGCTTTCTTTTGGCTGGACGCACATTCCAGTTTCTGCTTGAGGCCCGGAGAGGTCAGATAGGCGATCCCCGGGGGAAGGCAGAGCAGAGGGTTTTTCGGTGGAGCGTTGGCTCCCTCTGCTGGCCGTCAAGCGTGGAAGGCTAAGCCTTGCTCCAGCTGAGTTCCTGAGCAAGTTTCCAAGCAGGAGGCACTCTGGCTCCACAAGCTAGAGGACTTCCCAGTGGCTCCAGAGTGGGTGGCAAGGGCATGTGAGATGGAGGGTGCTCAGAAGCCACAGGGGAGACTTGAGTGTGGTTGGGTGCAGGTGTGCCAATATGTGTGGGTGTGTGCGCATGTGTGCGAGTGTGTTTTAGTGTGTGTGAGAGTGTGCGTGAGTGCGGGCGTGCGAGTGTGTATGGGTGTGTGCGGGTGTGTGTGTGTGTGTGTGTGTGCGGGCATGTGCGTGTGTGTTTTGGTGGGGGTAGGTGTGTGTGTGTGTGTGTAGGCGTGTATGTGTATCTGCGGGTGTGTGCGGGTGTGTATAGGATTGTGTGTGTGTATGGGGTGTGTGTGGGTGTGTGCGGCTGTGTGTGAATGTGTGTGGGTGTGTGCTAGTGTCTTTGGGTGTGTGTGAGTGGGTTTGGGTGTGTGCATGCGTGTGTTAGAGTGAGTGGGACTGTGCAGGGTGTGCAGGTGGGTTCGGGTGTGTGTGGATGTGTGCAGGAGTGTGCAAGTATATGCGGGTATGTGTGGTTGTGTGCAGGTTGTGTGTGTGATTGGGTGTGTTTGGGTTTGTGTGGGTGTTTGTTAGTGTGTGCGAGAGTGTGTGGGTGTGTATGAGTCTGTGTGGGTCTGTGAGAGTGTGTGTGAGTGCAAGTGCGTGTGTGCGGGTGCTTGAGGTTGTGCGCCTGTGCGAGAGGGTGAGTGGTTGTGTGCAGGTGTGTGAGGGTGTGGGTGTGAGGGTGTGTGTGAGTGTGTGCAGGTGTGTGAGGGTGAGTGGGTGTGTGCAGGTGTGTGCGTATGTGTGCGGGTGTGTGTGAGTGTGTGTGAGTGTGTTTGTGTGTGCGAGTGTCTATGGGTGTTTGTGGGTGTGTGCGGTTGAGTGCGACTGTGTGCAGGTGTGTGCGCGTGTGTATGTGTGTGTGCAGGTGAGTGTGGGTATGTGGGTGTGTGCGGGTGTGTGCGTGTGTGTATAGGTTTCTGTGTGTGTGTGCGGGTGTGTGTGAGTGTGTGTGAGTGTGTTTGTGTGTGCGAGTGTCTATGGGTGTTTGTGGGTGTGTGCGGTTGAGTGCGACTGTGTGCAGGTGTGTGCGCGTGTGTATGTGTGTGTGCAGGTGAGTGTGGGTATGTGGGTGTGTGCGGGTGTGTGCGTGTGTGTATAGGTTTCTGTGTGTGTGTGCGGGTGTGTGTGGGTGCGCTCCCCGGGTGGGCTGAATGTCATGACTGTGTTAGGGGAGAGAAGGCCCAAAGAGGCCTTCAGGGAGCTGCCATGGCATAGCAGTGCTCAGGAAAGAGCACCCTTCTTTCTTTAGGCTGGAGGCACACTCGAGTTTCTGCTTGAGGCAGAGGGACGGCAGAGAGGCCATCACTGGCTGAAGGCAAAGCAGAGAGATTTTCGGTGGAGCGATGGCTCCATCTGCTGGCTGACAAGCGTGGAAGGCGAAGCCTCGCTCCAACTGAGTTCCTGAGGAAGGTCCCAAGCAGGAGGCACTCTGGCTCCACAAGCTAGAGGGTCCTGCTTAGGACTTCCCAGTGGCTCCAGAGTGGATGGCAAGGGCATGTGGGTTGGAGGGTGCTCGGAAGCCGCAGGGGAGGCTTTGGGCACCCAGTGCTCTGTGACGAAACACGCTGCAGGCCCGAGCATCCATGAACTCCTCCAAGGTTTTGGAGCAGGAAATCTGTCCTTAGCAGAAGGCTTCCTGCAAAGGCCTGCAGGCCTTTCTGGGTGGCTAAGCTGCAGCTCCCTTGCAGGCTGCTGGTCCAGGGGCCTGTGTCCCTTGGTCTAAAGTGCTGTAGGAGGAGCTCCTAGCAAGGGGAGAGCAAGCACCTTGTTTCCCTTGAAGAGACTGGCTTGTACATGGGGAGGCCTGCCAGCAGCGAAGACAGCGCAGGCAGCATGGGGGTTTGGCAGGCAGCTAAGAGGCTGCAGGAGTCCTGCATGAAATAGGGGTCATGACTGGTTTCTCCTCAAGGCCCAATGGCAACGTGCACACACAGCCTCTGGACCTGCAGCTCCCGAGCAGTGCAAGAGACCCCCAGGCAGCACCCTGGGGCCTCCTCGGATGAGCTGTGCTCCATAGAGGGCCTGCCTGCTGGCAATGGCCTAGGCCACCCCAGGCCCTAGAGAGGCCCGGCTGAGCCTGGGATGGGCCCTGCCCTCGCAGTGCTCAGGGAAAACCCGTGTTTGAGGCCAGGCTGCAGGCACATTCAATGTTGTGTCTGCTGCAGAGAGACTTCAGCTAGGACTTCCAGGGGGAATGTGAAGCGCTGTGGTTTTTACCTGCAATCCATGTGCCTCACTTGGGGTGCCCGGCCCATCCGTCCCACACTCCTTGGATGTGTGTTCCTCAGACAGCTGGACAGCTGGGGAAGTGGACCTCCCCCAGCAAGGGAGACCTGCCTAGAACATTGCTCTGTGTACAAAGAGGATTCGCTGTGCCTCTGGCACTGGGGAGAGACTTTCTGCACCCAGGAGACACTTGGCACACACAGCGTTTCCCCACGGAAAGTGGTGTGAAAAAGAGCACCCGCCGGGGCTGCATGGCCCTCTGCGGTAGAAGCCCTCCACGCAGCAGGCTGTCATGGACTCGGCTGCAGGCCTTTGTGGCTGGAGAGACTGCAGCTCCTCTGGAGGCTCTGGGCCAATTTTCACTCACCTTCGAGTGCAATAGGCTTGTGGGTTAAGGTGCTTGCAAAGGAAGGCAAGCAGCCTGCTCCTTTCCATTAGGAACACGTGTGGTGAGAGGCTTGGCAGCAGAGAAGAACAAAGAGGGGCAGCCAAGGAGGGGATTTGCATGCAGCTGGGTGGCCCCCAAATCTCCTGTTTCCCAAGCAGGGAATGCCTGCTGTGCCCATCAGTGCCCATTTCTAAGTGGGCACCCAGCCTCTGGATCTGCCCTTTCCCAGCCCTGAAAACACACACAGGCCACACCCTGAGCCCTTCCAACTGTGAACTTTGCTCCCTGTGAGGGCTGAATGCCACATCTGGCTAAGGTGGGAGAAGGCCCGAGGAGGCCTTGGGGGACCTGCCAAGACATAGCAGTGCTCAGCAATGAGCACTCTGCTTTCTTTTGGCTGGACGCACATTCCAGTTTCTGCTTGAGGCCCGGAGAGGTCAGATAGGCGATCCCCGGGGGAAGGCAGAGCAGAGGGTTTTTCGGTGGAGCGTTGGCTCCCTCTGCTGGCCGTCAAGCGTGGAAGGCTAAGCCTTGCTCCAGCTGAGTTCCTGAGCAAGTTTCCAAGCAGGAGGCACTCTGGCTCCACAAGCTAGAGGACTTCCCAGTGGCTCCAGAGTGGGTGGCAAGGGCATGTGAGATGGAGGGTGCTCAGAAGCCACAGGGGAGACTTGAGTGTGGTTGGGTGCAGGTGTGCCAATATGTGTGGGTGTGTGCGCATGTGTGCGAGTGTGTTTTAGTGTGTGTGAGAGTGTGCGTGAGTGCGGGCGTGCGAGTGTGTATGGGTGTGTGCGGGTGTGTGTGTGTGTGTGTGTGTGCGGGCATGTGCGTGTGTGTTTTGGTGGGGGTAGGTGTGTGTGTGTGTGTGTAGGCGTGTATGTGTATCTGCGGGTGTGTGCGGGTGTGTATAGGATTGTGTGTGTGTGTGGGGTGTGTGTGGGTGTGTGCGGCTGTGTGTGAATGTGTGTGGGTGTGTGCTAGTGTCTTTGGGTGTGTGTGAGTGGGTTTGGGTGTGTGCATGCGTGTGTTAGAGTGAGTGGGACTGTGCAGGGTGTGCAGGTGGGTTCGGGTGTGTGTGGATGTGTGCAGGAGTGTGCAAGTATATGCGGGTATGTGTGGTTGTGTGCAGGTTGTGTGTGTGATTGGGTGTGTTTGGGTTTGTGTGGGTGTTTGTTAGTGTGTGCGAGAGTGTGTGGGTGTGTATGAGTCTGTGTGGGTCTGTGAGAGTGTGTGTGAGTGCAAGTGCGTGTGTGCGGGTGCTTGAGGTTGTGCGCCTGTGCGAGAGGGTGAGTGGTTGTGTGCAGGTGTGTGAGGGTGTGGGTGTGAGGGTGTGTGTGAGTGTGTGCAGGTGTGTGAGGGTGAGTGGGTGTGTGCAGGTGTGTGCGTATGTGTGCGGGTGTGTGTGAGTGTGTGTGAGTGTGTTTGTGTGTGCGAGTGTCTATGGGTGTTTGTGGGTGTGTGCGGTTGAGTGCGACTGTGTGCAGGTGTGTGCGCGTGTGTATGTGTGTGTGCAGGTGAGTGTGGGTATGTGGGTGTGTGCGGGTGTGTGCGTGTGTGTATAGGTTTCTGTGTGTGTGTGCGGGTGTGTGTGGGTGCGCTCCCCGGGTGGGCTGAATGTCATGACTGTGTTAGGGGAGAGAAGGCCCAAAGAGGCCTTCAGGGAGCTGCCATGGCATAGCAGTGCTCAGGAAAGAGCACCCTTCTTTCTTTAGGCTGGAGGCACACTCGAGTTTCTGCTTGAGGCAGAGGGACGGCAGAGAGGCCATCACTGGCTGAAGGCAAAGCAGAGAGATTTTCGGTGGAGCGATGGCTCCATCTGCTGGCTGACAAGCGTGGAAGGCGAAGCCTCGCTCCAACTGAGTTCCTGAGGAAGGTCCCAAGCAGGAGGCACTCTGGCTCCACAAGCTAGAGGGTCCTGCTTAGGACTTCCCAGTGGCTCCAGAGTGGATGGCAAGGGCATGTGGGTTGGAGGGTGCTCGGAAGCCGCAGGGGAGGCTTTGGGCACCCAGTGCTCTGTGACGAAACACGCTGCAGGCCCGAGCATCCATGAACTCCTCCAAGGTTTTGGAGCAGGAAATCTGTCCTTAGCAGAAGGCTTCCTGCAAAGGCCTGCAGGCCTTTCTGGGTGGCTAAGCTGCAGCTCCCTTGCAGGCTGCTGGTCCAGGGGCCTGTGTCCCTTGGTCTAAAGTGCTGTAGGAGGAGCTCCTAGCAAGGGGAGAGCAAGCACCTTGTTTCCCTTGAAGAGACTGGCTTGTACATGGGGAGGCCTGCCAGCAGCGAAGACAGCACAGGCAGCATGGGGGTTTGGCAGGCAGCTAAGAGGCTGCAGGAGTCCTGCATGAAATAGGGGTCATGACTGGTTTCTCCTCAAGGCCCAATGGCAACGTGCACACACAGCCTCTGGACCTGCAGCTCCCGAGCAGTGCAAGAGACCCCCAGGCAGCACCCTGGGGCCTCCTCGGATGAGCTGTGCTCCATAGAGGGCCTGCCTGCTGGCAATGGCCTAGGCCACCCCAGGCCCTAGAGAGGCCCGGCTGAGCCTGGGATGGGCCCTGCCCTCGCAGTGCTCAGGGAAAACCCGTGTTTGAGGCCAGGCTGCAGGCACATTCAATGTTGTGTCTGCTGCAGAGAGACTTCAGCTAGGACTTCCAGGGGGAATGTGAAGTGCTGTGGTTTTTACCTGCAATCCATGTGCCTCACTTGGGGTGCCCGGCCCATCCGTCCCACACTCCTTGGATGTGTGTTCCTCAGACAGCTGGACAGCTGGGGAAGTGGACCTCCCCCAGCAAGGGAGACCTGCCTAGAACATTGCTCTGTGTACAAAGAGGATTCGCTGTGCCTCTGGCACTGGGGAGAGACTTTCTGCACCCAGGAGACACTTGGCACACACAGCGTTTCCCCATGGAAAGTGGTGTGAAAAAGAGCACCCGCCGGGGCTGCATGGCCCTCTGCGGTAGAAGCCCTCCACGCAGCAGGCTGTCATGGACTCGGCTGCAGGCCTTTGTGGCTGGAGAGACTGCAGCTCCTCTGGAGGCTCTGGGCCAATTTTCACTCACCTTCGAGTGCAATAGGCTTGTGGGTTAAGGTGCTTGCAAAGGAAGGCAAGCAGCCTGCTCCTTTCCATTAGGAACACGTGTGGTGAGAGGCTTGGCAGCAGAGAAGAACAAAGAGGGGCAGCCAAGGAGGGGATTTGCATGCAGCTGGGTGGCCCCCAAATCTCCTGTTTCCCAAGCAGGGAATGCCTGCTGTGCCCATCAGTGCCCATTTCTAAGTGGGCACCCAGCCTCTGGATCTGCCCTTTCCCAGCCCTGAAAACACACGCAGGCCACACCCTGAGCCCTTCCAACTGTGAACTTTGCTCCCTGTGAGGGCTGAATGCCACATCTGGCTAAGGTGGGAGAAGGCCCGAGGAGGCCTTGGGGGACCTGCCAAGACATAGCAGTGCTCAGCAATGAGCACTCTGCTTTCTTTTGGCTGGACGCACATTCCAGTTTCTGCTTGAGGCCCAGAGAGGTCAGATAGGCGATCCCCGGGGGAAGGCAGAGCAGAGGGTTTTTCGGTGGAGCGTTGGCTCCCTCTGCTGGCCGTCAAGCGTGGAAGGCTAAGCCTTGCTCCAGCTGAGTTCCTGAGCAAGTTTCCAAGCAGGAGGCACTCTGGCTCCACAAGCTAGAGGACTTCCCAGTGGCTCCAGAGTGGGTGGCAAGGGCATGTGAGATGGAGGGTGCTCAGAAGCCACAGGGGAGACTTGAGTGTGGTTGGGTGCAGGTGTGCCAATATGTGTGGGTGTGTGCGCATGTGTGCGAGTGTGTTTTAGTGTGTGTGAGAGTGTGCGTGAGTGCGGGCATGCGAGTGTGTATGGGTGTGTGCGGGTGTGTGTGTGTGTGTGTGTGCGGGCATGTGCGTGTGTGTTTTGGTGGGGGTAGGTGTGTGTGTGTGTGTGTAGGCGTGTATGTGTATCTGCGGGTGTGTGCGGGTGTGTATAGGATTGTGTGTGTGTGTGGGGTGTGTGTGGGTGTGTGCGGCTGTGTGTGAATGTGTGTGGGTGTGTGCTAGTGTCTTTGGGTGTGTGTGAGTGGGTTTGGGTGTGTGCATGCGTGTGTTAGAGTGAGTGGGACTGTGCAGGGTGTGCAGGTGGGTTCGGGTGTGTGTGGATGTGTGCAGGAGTGTGCAAGTATATGCGGGTATGTGTGGTTGTGTGCAGGTTGTGTGTGTGATTGGGTGTGTTTGGGTTTGTGTGGGTGTTTGTTAGTGTGTGCGAGAGTGTGTGGGTGTGTATGAGTCTGTGTGGGTCTGTGAGAGTGTGTGTGAGTGCAAGTGCGTGTGTGCGGGTGCTTGAGGTTGTGCGCCTGTGCGAGAGGGTGAGTGGTTGTGTGCAGGTGTGTGAGGGTGTGGGTGTGAGGGTGTGTGTGAGTGTGTGCAGGTGTGTGAGGGTGAGTGGGTGTGTGCAGGTGTGTGCGTATGTGTGCAGGTGTGTGTGAGTGTGTGTGAGTGTGTTTGTGTGTGCGAGTGTCTATGGGTGTTTGTGGGTGTGTGCGGTTGAGTGCGACTGTGTGCAGGTGTGTGCGCGTGTGTATGTGTGTGTGCAGGTGAGTGTGGGTATGTGGGTGTGTGCGGGTGTGTGCGTGTGTGTATAGGTTTCTGTGTGTGTGTGCGGGTGTGTGTGGGTGCGCTCCCCGGGTGGGCTGAATGTCATGACTGTGTTAGGGGAGAGAAGGCCCAAAGAGGCCTTCAGGGAGCTGCCATGGCATAGCAGTGCTCAGGAAAGAGCACCCTTCTTTCTTTAGGCTGGAGGCACACTCGAGTTTCTGCTTGAGGCAGAGGGACGGCAGAGAAGCCATCACTGGCTGAAGGCAAAGCAGAGAGATTTTCGGTGGAGCGATGGCTCCATCTGCTGGCTGACAAGCGTGGAAGGCGAAGCCTCGCTCCAACTGAGTTCCTGAGGAAGGTCCCAAGCAGGAGGCACTCTGGCTCCACAAGCTAGAGGGTCCTGCTTAGGACTTCCCAGTGGCTCCAGAGTGGATGGCAAGGGCATGTGAGTTGGAGGGTGCTCGGAAGCCGCAGGGGAGGCTTTGGGCACCCAGTGCTCTGTGACAAAACACGCTGCAGGCCCGAGCATCCATGAACTCCTCCAAGGTTTTGGAGCAGGAAATCTGTCCTTAGCAGAAGGCTTCCTGCAAAGGCCTGCAGGCCTTTCTGGGTGGCTAAGCTGCAGCTCCCTTGCAGGCTGCTGGTCCAGGGGCCTGTGTCCCTTGGTCTAAAGTGCTGTAGGAGGAGCTCCTAGCAAGGGGAGAGCAAGCACCTTGTTTCCCTTGAAGAGACTGGCTTGTACATGGGGAGGCCTGCCAGCAGCGAAGACAGCGCAGGCAGCATGGGGGTTTGGCAGGCAGCTAAGAGGCTGCAGGAGTCCTGCATGAAATAGGGGTCATGACTGGTTTCTCCTCAAGGCCCAATGGCAACGTGCACACACAGCCTCTGGACCTGCAGCTCCCGAGCAGTGCAAGAGACCCCCAGGCAGCACCCTGGGGCCTCCTCGGATGAGCTGTGCTCCATAGAGGGCCTGCCTGCTGGCAATGGCCTAGGCCACCCCAGGCCCTAGAGAGGCCCGGCTGAGCCTGGGATGGGCCCTGCCCTCGCAGTGCTCAGGGAAAACCCGTGTTTGAGGCCAGGCTGCAGGCACATTCAATGTTGTGTCTGCTGCAGAGAGACTTCAGCTAGGACTTCCAGGGGGAATGTGAAGCGCTGTGGTTTTTACCTGCAATCCATGTGCCTCACTTGGGGTGCCCGGCCCATCCGTCCCACACTCCTTGGATGTGTGTTCCTCAGACAGCTGGACAGCTGGGGAAGTGGACCTCCCCCAGCAAGGGAGACCTGCCTAGAACATTGCTCTGTGTACAAAGAGGATTCGCTGTGCCTCTGGCACTGGGGAGAGACTTTCTGCACCCAGGAGACACTTGGCACACACAGCATTTCCCCATGGAAAGTGGTGTGAAAAAGAGCACCCGCCGGGGCTGCATGGCCCTCTGCGGTAGAAGCCCTCCACGCAGCAGGCTGTCATGGACTCGGCTGCAGGCCTTTGTGGCTGGAGAGACTGCAGCTCCTCTGGAGGCTCTGGGCCAATTTTCACTCACCTTCGAGTGCAATAGGCTTGTGGGTTAAGGTGCTTGCAAAGGAAGGCAAGCAGCCTGCTCCTTTCCATTAGGAACACGTGTGGTGAGAGGCTTGGCAGCAGAGAAGAACAAAGAGGGGCAGCCAAGGAGGGGATTTGCATGCAGCTGGGTGGCCCCCAAATCTCCTGTTTCCCAAGCAGGGAATGCCTGCTGTGCCCATCAGTGCCCATTTCTAAGTGGGCACCCAGCCTCTGGATCTGCCCTTTCCCAGCCCTGAAAACACACGCAGGCCACACCCTGAGCCCTTCCAACTGTGAACTTTGCTCCCTGTGAGGGCTGAATGCCACATCTGGCTAAGGTGGGAGAAGGCCCGAGGAGGCCTTGGGGGACCTGCCAAGACATAGCAGTGCTCAGCAATGAGCACTCTGCTTTCTTTTGGCTGGACGCACATTCCAGTTTCTGCTTGAGGCCCGGAGAGGTCAGATAGGTGATCCCCGGGGGAAGGCAGAGCAGAGGGTTTTTCGGTGGAGCGTTGGCTCCCTCTGCTGGCCGTCAAGCGTGGAAGGCTAAGCCTTGCTCCAGCTGAGTTCCTGAGCAAGTTTCCAAGCAGGAGGCACTCTGGCTCCACAAGCTAGAGGACTTCCCAGTGGCTCCAGAGTGGGTGGCAAGGGCATGTGAGTTGGAGGGTGCTCAGAAGCCACAGGGGAGACTTGAGTGTGGGTGGGTGCAGGTGTGCCAATATGTGTGGGTGTGTGCGCATGTGTGCGAGTGTGTTTTAGTGTGTGTGAGAGTGTGCGTGAGTGCGGGCGTGCGAGTGTGTATGGGTGTGTGCGGGTGTGTGTGTGTGTGTGTGCGGGCATGTGCGTGTGTGTTTTGGTGGGGGTAGGTGTGTGTGTGTGTGTGTAGGCGTGTATGTGTATCTGCGGGTGTGTGCGGGTGTGTATAGGATTGTGTGTGTGTGTGGGGTGTGTGTGGGTGTGTGCGGCTGTGTGTGAATGTGTGTGGGTGTGTGCTAGTGTCTTTGGGTGTGTGTGAGTGGGTTTGGGTGTGTGCATGCGTGTGTTAGAGTGAGTGGGACTGTGCAGGGTGTGCAGGTGGGTTCGGGTGTGTGTGGATGTGTGCAGGAGTGTGCAAGTATATGCGGGTATGTGTGGTTGTGTGCAGGTTGTGTGTGTGATTGGGTGTGTTTGGGTTTGTGTGGGTGTTTGTTAGTGTGTGCGAGAGTGTGTGGGTGTGTATGAGTCTGTGTGGGTCTGTGAGAGTGTGTGTGAGTGCAAGTGCGTGTGTGCGGGTGCTTGAGGTTGTGCGCCTGTGCGAGAGGGTGAGTGGTTGTGTGCAGGTGTGTGAGGGTGTGGGTGTGAGGGTGTGTGTGAGTGTGTGCAGGTGTGTGAGGGTGAGTGGGTGTGTGCAGGTGTGTGCGTATGTGTGCGGGTGTGTGTGAGTGTGTTTGTGTGTGCGAGTGTCTATGGGTGTTTGTGGGTGTGTGCGGTTGAGTGCAACTGTGTGCAGGTGTGTGTGCGTGTGTATGTGTGTGTGCAGGTGAGTGTGGGTATGTGGGTGTGTGCGGGTGTGTGCGTGTGTGTATAGGTTTCTGTGTGTGTGTGCGGGTGTGTGTGGGTGCGCTCCCCGGGTGGGCTGAATGTCATGACTGTGTTAGGGGAGAGAAGGCCCAAAGAGGCCTTCAGGGAGCTGCCATGGCATAGCAGTGCTCAGGAAAGAGCACCCTTCTTTCTTTAGGCTGGAGGCACACTCGAGTTTCTGCTTGAGGCAGAGGGACGGCAGAGAGGCCATCACTGGCTGAAGGCAAAGCAGAGAGATTTTCGGTGGAGCGATGGCTCCATCTGCTGGCTGACAAGCGTGGAAGGCGAAGCCTCGCTCCAACTGAGTTCCTGAGGAAGGTCCCAAGCAGGAGGCACTCTGGCTCCACAAGCTAGAGGGTCCTGCTTAGGACTTCCCAGTGGCTCCAGAGTGGATGGCAAGGGCATGTGGGTTGGAGGGTGCTCGGAAGCCGCAGGGGAGGCTTTGGGCACCCAGTGCTCTGTGACGAAACACGCTGCAGGCCCGAGCATCCATGAACTCCTCCAAGGTTTTGGAGCAGGAAATCTGTCCTTAGCAGAAGGCTTCCTGCAAAGGCCTGCAGGCCTTTCTGGGTGGCTAAGCTGCAGCTCCCTTGCAGGCTGCTGGTCCAGGGGCCTGTGTCCCTTGGTCTAAAGTGCTGTAGGAGGAGCTCCTAGCAAGGGGAGAGCAAGCACCTTGTTTCCCTTGAAGAGACTGGCTTGTACATGGGGAGGCCTGCCAGCAGCGAAGACAGCGCAGGCAGCATGGGGGTTTGGCGGGCAGCTAAGAGGCTGCAGGAGTCCTGCATGAAATAGGGGTCATGACTGGTTTCTCCTCAAGGCCCAATGGCAACGTGCACACACAGCCTCTGGACCTGCAGCTCCTGAGCAGTGCAAGAGACCCCCAGGCAGCACCCTGGGGCCTCCTCGGATGAGCTGTGCTCCATAGAGGGCCTGCCTGCTGGCAATGGCCTAGGCCACCCCAGGCCCTAGAGAGGCCCGGCTGAGCCTGGGATGGGCCCTGCCCTCGCAGTGCTCAGGGAAAACCCGTGTTTGAGGCCAGGCTGCAGGCACATTCAATGTTGTGTCTGCTGCAGAGAGACTTCAGCTAGGACTTCCAGGGGGAATGTGAAGCGCTGTGGTTTTTACCTGCAATCCATGTGCCTCACTTGGGGTGCCCGGCCCATCCGTCCCACACTCCTTGGATGTGTGTTCCTCAGACAGCTGGACAGCTGGGGAAGTGGACCTCCCCCAGCAAGGGAGACCTGCCTAGAACATTGCTCTGTGTACAAAGAGGATTCGCTGTGCCTCTGGCACTGGGGAGAGACTTTCTGCACCCAGGAGACACTTGGCACACACAGCGTTTCCCCATGGAAAGTGGTGTGAAAAAGAGCACCCGCCGGGGCTGCATGGCCCTCTGCGGTAGAAGCCCTCCACGCAGCAGGCTGTCATGGACTCGGCTGCAGGCCTTTGTGGCTGGAGAGACTGCAGCTCCTCTGGAGGCTCTGGGCCAATTTTCACTCACCTTCGAGTGCAATAGGCTTGTGGGTTAAGGTGCTTGCAAAGGAAGGCAAGCAGCCTGCTCCTTTCCATTAGGAACACGTGTGGTGAGAGGCTTGGCAGCAGAGAAGAACAAAGAGGGGCAGCCAAGGAGGGGATTTGCATGCAGCTGGGTGGCCCCCAAATCTCCTGTTTCCCAAGCAGGGAATGCCTGCTGTGCCCATCAGTGCCCATTTCTAAGTGGGCACCCAGCCTCTGGATCTGCCCTTTCCCAGCCCTGAAAACACACGCAGGCCACACCCTGAGCCCTTCCAACTGTGAACTTTGCTCCCTGTGAGGGCTGAATGCCACATCTGGCTAAGGTGGGAGAAGGCCCGAGGAGGCCTTGGGGGACCTGCCAAGACATAGCAGTGCTCAGCAATGAGCACTCTGCTTTCTTTTGGCTGGACGCACATTCCAGTTTCTGCTTGAGGCCCGGAGAGGTCAGATAGGTGATCCCCGGGGGAAGGCAGAGCAGAGGGTTTTTCGGTGGAGCGTTGGCTCCCTCTGCTGGCCGTCAAGCGTGGAAGGCTAAGCCTTGCTCCAGCTGAGTTCCTGAGCAAGTTTCCAAGCAGGAGGCACTCTGGCTCCACAAGCTAGAGGACTTCCCAGTGGCTCCAGAGTGGGTGGCAAGGGCATGTGAGTTGGAGGGTGCTCAGAAGCCACAGGGGAGACTTGAGTGTGGGTGGGTGCAGGTGTGCCAATATGTGTGGGTGTGTGCGCATGTGTGCGAGTGTGTTTTAGTGTGTGTGAGAGTGTGCGTGAGTGCGGGCGTGCGAGTGTGTATGGGTGTGTGCGGGTGTGTGTGTGTGTGTGTGTGTGCGGGCATGTGCGTGTGTGTTTTGGTGGGGGTAGGTGTGTGTGTGTGTGTGTAGGCGTGTATGTGTATCTGCGGGTGTGTGCGGGTGTGTATAGGATTGTGTGTGTGTGTGGGGTGTGTGTGGGTGTGTGCGGCTGTGTGTGAATGTGTGTGGGTGTGTGCTAGTGTCTTTGGGTGTGTGTGAGTGGGTTTGGGTGTGTGCATGCGTGTGTTAGAGTGAGTGGGACTGTGCAGGGTGTGCAGGTGGGTTCGGGTGTGTGTGGATGTGTGCAGGAGTGTGCAAGTATATGCGGGTATGTGTGGTTGTGTGCAGGTTGTGTGTGTGATTGGGTGTGTTTGGGTTTGTGTGGGTGTTTGTTAGTGTGTGCGAGAGTGTGTGGGTGTGTATGAGTCTGTGTGGGTCTGTGAGAGTGTGTGTGAGTGCAAGTGCGTGTGTGCGGGTGCTTGAGGTTGTGCGCCTGTGTGAGAGGGTGAGTGGTTGTGTGCAGGTGTGTGAGGGTGTGGGTGTGAGGGTGTGTGTGAGTGTGTGCAGGTGTGTGAGGGTGAGTGGGTGTGTGCAGGTGTGTGCGTATGTGTGCGGGTGTGTGTGAGTGTGTTTGTGTGTGCGAGTGTCTATGGGTGTTTGTGGGTGTGTGCGGTTGAGTGCAACTGTGTGCAGGTGTGTGTGCGTGTGTATGTGTGTGTGCAGGTGAGTGTGGGTATGTGGGTGTGTGCGGGTGTGTGCGTGTGTGTATAGGTTTCTGTGTGTGTGTGCGGGTGTGTGTGGGTGCGCTCCCCGGGTGGGCTGAATGTCATGACTGTGTTAGGGGAGAGAAGGCCCAAAGAGGCCTTCAGGGAGCTGCCATGGCATAGCAGTGCTCAGGAAAGAGCACCCTTCTTTCTTTAGGCTGGAGGCACACTCGAGTTTCTGCTTGAGGCAGAGGGACGGCAGAGAGGCCATCACTGGCTGAAGGCAAAGCAGAGAGATTTTCGGTGGAGCGATGGCTCCATCTGCTGGCTGACAAGCGTGGAAGGCGAAGCCTCGCTCCAACTGAGTTCCTGAGGAAGGTCCCAAGCAGGAGGCACTCTGGCTCCACAAGCTAGAGGGTCCTGCTTAGGACTTCCCAGTGGCTCCAGAGTGGATGGCAAGGGCATGTGGGTTGGAGGGTGCTCGGAAGCCGCAGGGGAGGCTTTGGGCACCCAGTGCTCTGTGACGAAACACGCTGCAGGCCCGAGCATCCATGAACTCCTCCAAGGTTTTGGAGCAGGAAATCTGTCCTTAGCAGAAGGCTTCCTGCAAAGGCCTGCAGGCCTTTCTGGGTGGCTAAGCTGCAGCTCCCTTGCAGGCTGCTGGTCCAGGGGCCTGTGTCCCTTGGTCTAAAGTGCTGTAGGAGGAGCTCCTAGCAAGGGGAGAGCAAGCACCTTGTTTCCCTTGAAGAGACTGGCTTGTACATGGGGAGGCCTGCCAGCAGCGAAGACAGCGCAGGCAGCATGGGGGTTTGGCGGGCAGCTAAGAGGCTGCAGGAGTCCTGCATGAAATAGGGGTCATGACTGGTTTCTCCTCAAGGCCCAATGGCAACGTGCACACACAGCCTCTGGACCTGCAGCTCCCGAGCAGTGCAAGAGACCCCCAGGCAGCACCCTGGGGCCTCCTCGGATGAGCTGTGCTCCATAGAGGGCCTGCCTGCTGGCAATGGCCTAGGCCACCCCAGGCCCTAGAGAGGCCCGGCTGAGCCTGGGATGGGCCCTGCCCTCGCAGTGCTCAGGGAAAACCCGTGTTTGAGGCCAGGCTGCAGGCACATTCAATGTTGTGTCTGCTGCAGAGAGACTTCAGCTAGGACTTCCAGGGGGAATGTGAAGCGCTGTGGTTTTTACCTGCAATCCATGTGCCTCACTTGGGGTGCCCGGCCCATCCGTCCCACACTCCTTGGATGTGTGTTCCTCAGACAGCTGGACAGCTGGGGAAGTGGACCTCCCCCAGCAAGGGAGACCTGCCTAGAACATTGCTCTGTGTACAAAGAGGATTCGCTGTGCCTCTGGCACTGGGGAGAGACTTTCTGCACCCAGGAGACACTTGGCACACACAGCGTTTCCCCATGGAAAGTGGTGTGAAAAAGAGCACCCGCCGGGGCTGCATGGCCCTCTGCGGTAGAAGCCCTCCACGCAGCAGGCTGTCATGGACTCGGCTGCAGGCCTTTGTGGCTGGAGAGACTGCAGCTCCTCTGGAGGCTCTGGGCCAATTTTCACTCACCTTCGAGTGCAATAGGCTTGTGGGTTAAGGTGCTTGCAAAGGAAGGCAAGCAGCCTGCTCCTTTCCATTAGGAACACGTGTGGTGAGAGGCTTGGCAGCAGAGAAGAACAAAGAGGGGCAGCCAAGGAGGGGATTTGCATGCAGCTGGGTGGCCCCCAAATCTCCTGTTTCCCAAGCAGGGAATGCCTGCTGTGCCCATCAGTGCCCATTTCTAAGTGGGCACCCAGCCTCTGGATCTGCCCTTTCCCAGCCCTGAAAACACACGCAAGCCACACCCTGAGCCCTTCCAACTGTGAACTTTGCTCCCTGTGAGGGCTGAATGCCACATCTGGCTAAGGTGGGAGAAGGCCCGAGGAGGCCTTGGGGGACCTGCCAAGACATAGCAGTGCTCAGCAATGAGCACTCTGCTTTCTTTTGGCTGGACGCACATTCCAGTTTCTGCTTGAGGCCCGGAGAGGTCAGATAGGCGATCCCCGGGGGAAGGCAGAGCAGAGGGTTTTTCGGTGGAGCGTTGGCTCCCTCTGCTGGCCGTCAAGCGTGGAAGGCTAAGCCTTGCACCAGCTGAGTTCCTGAGCAAGTTGCCAAGCAGGAGGCACTCTGGCTCCACAAGCTAGAGGACTTCCCAGTGGCTCCAGAGTGGGTGGCAAGGGCATGTGAGTTGGAGGGTGCTCAGAAGCCACAGGGGAGACTTGAGTGTGGTTGGGTGCAGGTGTGCCAATATGTGTGGGTGTGTGCGCATGTGTGCGAGTGTGTTTTAGTGTGTGTGAGAGTGTGCGTGAGTGCGGGCGTGCGAGTGTGTATGGGTGTGTGCGGGTGTGTGTGTGTGTGTGTGTGCAGGCATGTGCGTGTGTGTTTTGGTGGGGGTAGGTGTGTGTGTGTGTAGGCGTGTATGTGTATCTGCGGGTGTGTGCGGGTGTGTATAGGATTGTGTGTGTGTGTGGGGTGTGTGTGGGTGTGTGCGGCTGTGTGTGAATGTGTGTGGGTGTGTGCTAGTGTCTTTGGGTGTGTGTGAGTGGGTTTGGGTGTGTGCATGCGTGTGTTAGAGTGAGTGGGACTGTGCAGGGTGTGCAGGTGGGTTTGGGTGTGTGTGGATGTGTGCAGGAGTGTGCAAGTATATGCGGGTATGTGTGGTTGTGTGCAGGATGTGTGTGTGATTGGGTGTGTTTGGGTTTGTGTGGGTGTTTGTTAGTGTGTGCGAGAGTGTGTGGGTGTGTATGAGTCTGTGTGGGTCTGTGAGAGTGTGTGTGAGTGCAAGTGCGTGTGTGCAGGTGCTTGAGGTTGTGCGCCTGTGCGAGAGGGTGAGTGGTTGTGTGCAGGTGTGTGAGGGTGTGGGTGTGAGGGTGTGTGTGAGTGTGTGCAGGTGTGTGAGGGTGAGTGGGTGTGTGCAGGTGTGTGCGTATGTGTGCGGGTGTGTGTGAGTGTGTGTGAGTGTGTTTGTGTGTGCGAGTGTCTATGGGTGTTTGTGGGTGTGTGCGGTTGAGTGCAACTGTGTGCAGGTGTGTGCGCGTGTGTATGTGTGTGTGCAGGTGAGTGTGGGTATGTGGGTGTGTGCGGGTGTGTGCGTGTGTGTATAGGTTTCTGTGTGTGTGTGCGGGTGTGTGTGGGTGCGCTCCCCGGGTGGGCTGAATGTCATGACTGTGTTAGGGGAGAGAAGGCCCAAAGAGGCCTTCAGGGAGCTGCCATGGCATAGCAGTGCTCAGGAAAGAGCACCCTTCTTTCTTTAGGCTGGAGGCACACTCGAGTTTCTGCTTGAGGCAGAGGGACGGCAGAGAGGCCATCACTGGCTGAAGGCAAAGCAGAGAGATTTTCGGTGGAGCGATGGCTCCATCTGCTGGCTGACAAGCGTGGAAGGTGAAGCCTCGCTCCAACTGAGTTCCTGAGGAAGGTCCCAAGCAGGAGGCACTCTGGCTCCACAAGCTAGAGGGTCCTGCTTAGGACTTCCCAGTGGCTCCAGAGTGGATGGCAAGGGCATGTGGGTTGGAGGGTGCTCGGAAGCTGCAGGGGAGGCTTTGGGCACCCAGTGCTCTGTGACGAAACACGCTGCAGGCCCGAGCATCCATGAACTCCTCCAAGGTTTTGGAGCAGGAAATCTGTCCTTAGCAGAAGGCTTCCTGCAAAGGCCTGCAGGCCTTTCTGGGTGGCTAAGCTGCAGCTCCCTTGCAGGCTGCTGGTCCAGGGGCCTGTGTCCCTTGGTCTAAAGTGCTGTAGGAGGAGCTCCTAGCAAGGGGAGAGCAAGCACCTTGTTTCCCTTGAAGAGACTGGCTTGTACATGGGGAGGCCTGCCAGCAGCGAAGACAGCGCAGGCAGCATGGGGGTTTGGCGGGCAGCTAAGAGGCTGCAGGAGTCCTGCATGAAATAGGGGTCATGACTGGTTTCTCCTCAAGGCCCAATGGCAACATGCACACACAGCCTCTGGACCTGCAGCTCCCGAGCAGTGCAAGAGACCCCCAGGCAGCACCCTGGGGCCTCCTCGGATGAGCTGTGCTCCATAGAGGGCCTGCCTGCTGGCAATGGCCTAGGCCACCCCAGGCCCTAGAGAGGCCCGGCTGAGCCTGGGATGGGCCCTGCCCTCGCAGTGCTCAGGGAAAACCCGTGTTTGAGGCCAGGCTGCAGGCACATTCAATGTTGTGTCTGCTGCAGAGAGACTTCAGCTAGGACTTCCAGGGGGAATGTGAAGCGCTGTGGTTTTTACCTGCAATCCATGTGCCTCACTTGGGGTGCCCGGCCCATCCGTCCCACACTCCTTGGATGTGTGTTCCTCAGACAGCTGGACAGCTGGGGAAGTGGACCTCCCCCAGCAAGGGAGACCTGCCTAGAACATTGCTCTGTGTACAAAGAGGATTCGCTGTGCCTCTGGCACTGGGGAGAGACTTTCTGCACCCAGGAGACACTTGGCACACACAGCATTTCCCCATGGAAAGTGGTGTGAAAAAGAGCACCCGCCGGGGCTGCATGGCCCTCTGCGGTAGAAGCCCTCCACGCAGCAGGCTGTCATGGACTCGGCTGCAGGCCTTTGTGGCTGGAGAGACTGCAGCTCCTCTGGAGGCTCTGGGCCAATTTTCACTCACCTTCGAGTGCAATAGGCTTGTGGGTTAAGGTGCTTGCAAAGGAAGGCAAGCAGCCTGCTCCTTTCCATTAGGAACACGTGTGGTGAGAGGCTTGGCAGCAGAGAAGAACAAAGAGGGGCAGCCAAGGAGGGGATTTGCATGCAGCTGGGTGGCCCCCAAATCTCCTGTTTCCCAAGCAGGGAATGCCTGCTGTGCCCATCAGTGCCCATTTCTAAGTGGGCACCCAGCCTCTGGATCTGCCCTTTCCCAGCCCTGAAAACACACGCAGGCCACACCCTGAGCCCTTCCAACTGTGAACTTTGCTCCCTGTGAGGGCTGAATGCCACATCTGGCTAAGGTGGGAGAAGGCCCGAGGAGGCCTTGGGGGACCTGCCAAGACATAGCAGTGCTCAGCAATGAGCACTCTGCTTTCTTTTGGCTGGACGCACATTCCAGTTTCTGCTTGAGGCCCGGAGAGGTCAGATAGGCGATCCCCGGGGGAAGGCAGAGCAGAGGGTTTTTCGGTGGAGCGTTGGCTCCCTCTGCTGGCCGTCAAGCGTGGAAGGCTAAGCCTTGCTCCAGCTGAGTTCCTGAGCAAGTTTCCAAGCAGGAGGCACTCTGGCTCCACAAGCTAGAGGACTTCCCAGTGGCTCCAGAGTGGGTGGCAAGGGCATGTGAGTTGGAGGGTGCTCAGAAGCCACAGGGGAGACTTGAGTGTGGTTGGGTGCAGGTGTGCCAATATGTGTGGGTGTGTGCGCATGTGTGCGAGTGTGTTTTAGTGTGTGTGAGAGTGTGCGTGAGTGCGGGCGTGCGAGTGTGTATGGGTGTGTGCGGGTGTGTGTGTGTGTGTGCGCGGGCATGTGCGTGTGTGTTTTGGTGGGGGTAGGTGTGTGTGTGTGTGTAGGCGTGTATGTGTATCTGCGGGTGTGTTTGGGTGTTTATAGGATTGTGTGTGTGTGTGGGGTGTGTGTGGGTGTGTGCGGCTGTGTGTGAATGTGTGTGGGTGTGTGCTAGTGTCTTTGGGTGTGTGTGAGTGGGTTTGGGTGTGTGCATGCGTGTGTTAGAGTGAGTGGGACTGTGCAGGGTGTGCAGGTGGGTTCGGGTGTGTGTGGATGTGTGCAGGAGTGTGCAAGTATATGCGGGTATGTGTGGTTGTGTGCAGGTTGTGTGTGTGATTGGGTGTGTTTGGGTTTGTGTGGGTGTTTGTTAGTGTGTGTGAGAGTGTGTGGGTGTGTATGAGTCTGTGTGGGTGTGTGAGAGTGTGTGTGAGTGCAAGTGCGTGTGTGCGGGTGCTTGAGGTTGTGCGCCTGTGCGAGAGGGTGAGTGGTTGTGTGCAGGTGTGTGAGGGTGTGGGTGTGAGGGTGTGTGTGAGTGTGTGCAGGTGTGTGAGGGTGAGTGGGTGTGTGCAGGTGTGTGCGTATGTGTGCGGGTGTGTGTGAGTGTGTGTGAGTGTGTTTGTGTGTGCGAGTGTCTATGGGTGTTTGTGGGTGTGTGCGGTTGAGTGCAACTGTGTGCAGGTGTGTGCGCGTGTGTATGTGTGTGTGCAGGTGAGTGTGGGTATGTGGGTGTGTGCGGGTGTGTGCGTGTGTGTATAGGTTTCTGTGTGTGTGTGTGGGTGTGTGTGGGTGCGCTCCCCGGGTGGGCTGAATGTCATGACTGTGTTAGGGGAGAGAAGGCCCAAAGAGGCCTTCAGGGAGCTGCCATGGCATAGCAGTGCTCAGGAAAGAGCACCCTTCTTTCTTTAGGCTGGAGGCACACTCGAGTTTCTGCTTGAGGCAGAGGGACGGCAGAGAGGCCATCACTGGCTGAAGGCAAAGCAGAGAGATTTTCGGTGGAGCGATGGCTCCATCTGCTGGCTGACAAGCGTGGAAGGCGAAGCCTCGCTCCAACTGAGTTCCTGAGGAAGGTCCCAAGCAGGAGGCACTCTGGCTCCACAAGCTAGAGGGTCCTGCTTAGGACTTCCCAGTGGCTCCAGAGTGGATGGCAAGGGCATGTGGGTTGGAGGGTGCTCGGAAGCCGCAGGGGAGGCTTTGGGCACCCAGTGCTCTGTGACGAAACACGCTGCAGGCCCGAGCATCCATGAACTCCTCCAAGGTTTTGGAGCAGGAAATCTGTCCTTAGCAGAAGGCTTCCTGCAAAGGCCTGCAGGCCTTTCTGGGTGGCTAAGCTGCAGCTCCCTTGCAGGCTGCTGGTCCAGGGGCCTGTGTCCCTTGGTCTAAAGTGCTGTAGGAGGAGCTCCTAGCAAGGGGAGAGCAAGCACCTTGTTTCCCTTGAAGAGACTGGCTTGTACATGGGGAGGCCTGCCAGCAGCGAAGACAGCGCAGGCAGCATGGGGGTTTGGCGGGCAGCTAAGAGGCTGCAGGAGTCCTGCATGAAATAGGGG